>NC_136058.1:281993347-284393347 GCF_964261635.1 Lissotriton helveticus | reverse complement strand
CTTAAAATACCCCAACACCCTTAAACACTAACCCATCTTAACCCAATAAATATACCCTGTACCCCAAAACCCAAGCCTATCCCTAAACCCTAAAAATACCCCTGTACTTCAAAATCCAAACCTAGCCCTGAATCCGATAAATACCCCTGTACCTCAAAAACCAAACCTACCCCTGAACCCTAAAAATACCCCTGTACCCCAAAACCCAAACCTAGCCCTGAACCATAAAAATAACCCTGTACCCCAAAACCCAAACCTACCCCTGAACCCTAAAATACCCCTGTACCCCAAAACCCAAACCTAGCCCTGAACCCTAAAAATACCCCTGTACCCCAAAACCCAAACCTAGTCCTGAACCCTTAAAATACCCCTGTACCCCAAAACCCAAACCTACTCCTGAACCCTAAAAATACCCCTATACCCCAAAACCCAAACCTACCCCTGAACCCTAAAAATTCCCCTGTACCCCAAAACCCATACCTATCCCTAAACCCTAAAACTACCCCTGTACCCCATAACCAAAACTATATCTGAACCCTTAAAATACCCAAACACCCCAAAACATACACCTTAGTACCCCAAAACATATACCCCTAAACCCATACTTACCTTATCCAAACATTAAAAAAAAAATGATTTTACCATTCATTCATTTACAACGAATTTCGTTGTAAATGTATGCGTGGTAAAAGCATATAGGGGCAGATTTATGAGGCACTTGCGCCACGTTTACACCGCTGTTGCGTCACGCAAGGCGGCGTAAACGTGGCGCATCCCTACGAACGATTTACAACGTGACGCATCTAGGCAGATGCGTCACGTTGTAAAGCCCTGCGCCGCTTGTGGGCGTTCCGGCGCAGGGTGGGCGTTCCGGGGCAGGTGCGCCTCGCAAAAGTGGCTGAGTGAAATCTACACCTCCCGCCTCAAGTTCTAGAATTGTGAACTTTAGAGCTGGGGAGCTA
Source organism: Lissotriton helveticus (assembly GCF_964261635.1). Taxonomy (NCBI): domain Eukaryota; kingdom Metazoa; phylum Chordata; class Amphibia; order Caudata; family Salamandridae; genus Lissotriton; species Lissotriton helveticus. Next base: position 284,392,385 of record NC_136058.1, on the reverse strand, counting down.
CGTTCAAATCTCGGCTTCAGCTCAACATCCTGTGATTCCAGGCAAATCGCTTTGTCTCTTCGTGCCTACCACAAATGAATGCGTTCTTTTGTAATGTAAATTGTGCTCATGCCATGTTGTCGAGTTCGCGCCATATAATATTTCATGGAAAAATAAAGTAGGGCAACTCGAGTTCACACACTATTGAACGCACACTCTTAAGTGCATCAGCAGTGCACTGTGAATCGGAGCGTTTCACAGGCCTGTCACAGATGAGAAATGCTATCAAAACGAAATACTACAAAACAATATACTACTGGCCGGCAGCAATTCATACCCGGACAACGTCGGGACGGGCTGCTAGTCTTAAATATCAGAAAGACTTTTCAAAGAAACCAAGCACAGTAGGGCAATACATTTTTCCGGCAAAATGTTAAGAGATAAAAAAGCATTGTCAGACCAATTCAAGTACAAATCAAAAATCAAATTTACATCCCACATTTGGTTGTATTTAAGTAATGGAGGCTTATTAAATTGTACTCTCTTCAAAAGTTGATCCAAATGTTAAATAGAGGATGTTCTCCGATATGTCTATCATCCACTCTTACATGTTCTGCCGAAATTGCTGCTCTGTATGTATTTATAGTCCTACACGCTTTCCCTTGAGAAGTTAAGGATGCAAATAAATTTATGACTAGAGTCACATGTGCTGAAAAGAGATATGTACCCCTGTCCCTGCATCTGCAGTGCCAGACCATCCAAGCAGATGTTTAAAGTTTGGTAGTTCCTGGGCAATATAATTGGCTACTGAACTGAGAACCCTCTGTCGAAATTTCTTAGTTTCAGCAGACTGACATGAAACTATCCATGCCACCAATACAAGGGAGTGATTGGGAGTCATTGTGTGATGTTGACAGTGAGGCTTTAGAAGCAAATTGGACAAAGACAAAATCATAATGGGGTGATTTCCTGACAACTCCAGGCGGTAGGGAACCATGGTTGGCTCTGCCACAGGAGAGGCGTCAACCGTAAAGTAGCTCCTTCATGATGCACCTGTGGTAAAAAGTATACTATCATGATAAACAGAGGAAAAGAGTAAGGGGCATATTATCAAGGGGGTTTATCTCCGCTTTTTTGGCTTTAAAAGCCAAGAAAGCGGAGATAAAATTATCTCCCTATTACCTAGCTGTCGCTAACACCAGTTAGCGACAGCTAGTAGGAGATAGCGACCATCTTGGGCCCCACTTTGCACGTCAGTGATATTTATCACTAATGACATGCAAAGTGGGCGTGCCAAGATGTTAGTGACTGGAAACAGTCGCTAACATCGCTATCTCCTATTACCAACTTTTGGAGATATTCGCGCTAAGCGCGAATATCTCCAAAAGCTAACACCTGCCCTGAGCAGTTCTTAGCCATGTTATCCAATGGGAGGTGGATAACATGGCTAAGAGCATTAGCTCGGTAATGCATGAATATCGCTGACTTTTCAGCGCTATTCATGCATTGCGGCCGTTTTTTATCGCATTTGCGATAAACCTTGGTAATACCAAGGTTTATTTGCAATAAAAATCGCCGCAGCTCAGATGTAAAATTTTGTCTCTAACCAAGCAATAGTGATAATTATCGCTATTGCTTGGTAATATGCCCCTAAGTTAGGTGAAGAGACCAATACTGAGGAAGAGCGTGTGTTGTCAAAGCTTGAGTATCCAGTTACACCTGTAAAATTGTGACCTTGCTACCACACAATATAAAATTATTGATTCTAAAATTAGAGAAGTTGAGGGAAGTTGAATGTTTAATCAGGAAGAAAAGCATTAGATTGCAAAGAGTCCAAACATGGTAAAAAGCTTTTAGAAAATTGTAGGGTGAATATGTAATTCACTTGTATCTTTAAAATGCAGGGAGCACCAATCTGCTATTGTAGTCAGAATGGCTAGAAGCTAGCCAGCTTGTACCTATATTTTATTTGAAGAGAAAACTCCAAAAGGTTTTTGGCTACCTATGCGGTGGGTCTCAACTTTGTTCCCCGAAATCGTTGATATACCATACAGCCGAGAGATTGTCCATCCCAAAGAGGGTGGAGCAAGAGCCAGAGTGAGCATCAATAAAATGTGATGAATCTATTTATTAATCAGAGGCACCTTCTCTCTGGAGACCTGAAGAATTAATTTCTCCCTGATCAATCAGAAAACGCAAAGAGTCAATAAAGACACACAAAAACCTCATATGTTTTAAAGGAATTAAAGTAGATTTGCCTCTGTTTATTAGAAAACAAAGATTTCACAGGTTCTGTCCTGGGACAGACCGTTATACTGGCTGATGAGGCAGTATTGATTCAAAGTCAGACCGGTATTGATTCAAAGTCAGAGGGCCCGATTCACAGAACTAACTTAAGACAAAATCCTAAACTTACTACCATTTTGGTATTCACAGAAGGCACTTACTCATTTTGGTATTCACAGAAGGCACTTACTCATTTCGGTGTTCACAGAAGTTAGGAATCCTAACTTTAGGACTCCTAAATGCCTTCTGTGAATACCAAAAGTCTTAAAATCAGGAATTTTCTCAGTTTAGTAGTAGTAAAGTTAGGACTCCTATCTTTAGGACTCCTAAATGCCTTCTGTGAATACCGAAAGTCTAAAAATTAGGATTTTTCTCAACTTTACTACTACTAAACTGAGAAAAATCCTAATTTTAAGACTTTTGGTTTTGACATAAGGTATTTAAGAGTCCTAAAGTTAGGAGTCCTAACTTTACTACTACTAAATTGAGAAGAATCCTAATTTTAAGACTTTCGGTATTCACAGAAGGCATTTAGGAGTCCTAAAGTTAGGAGTCCTAACTTTACTACTACTAAATTGAGAAAAATCCTAACTTTAAGACTTTCGGTATTCCCAGAAGGCATTTAGGAGTCCTAAAGTTAGGACTCCTAACTTCTGTGAATATCGAAATGAGTAAGTGCCTTCTGTGAATACCAAAATGAGTAAGTGCCTTCTGTGAATACCAAAATGGTAGTAAGTTTAGGATTTTGTCTTAAGTTAGTTCTGTGAATTGGGCCCTACGTCACTTTGATTTTTTTTACTTTTGATGTCTGTAAGAAGAGCCCTGTTCCTTCCTGACCTCATCCTTGCGACTTCTGCCGCTTAGCTCGTTGGGCCTAAGCATTGACAAAGGTTTGCTTGACCAGCTGGTTGCCAATTGATCTGCCAGTAGCTTTGTCTCCTTATTGTCTTAATGCCTTATGGCTTGGTGAGTGCCAGGCAGCCCTTAACCGTGTACCCGGAAGCTGGATAATGGGAGCTCTCCCTCTGATGAGGGCTAAGACTGAAGAAAGAGGTAAGTACTACACTAGGCTTCCCTCTGACTGAAAAAACTGAACGCGGAGGACGTTGTGTGCCGAAATTGCGTGAGTAAGATTAAGAGGAGTAATCCACCCACCCCACAGCCATGTCATAATATGTCCTGGGTCTGAAAAGTTGGCCTGGTATATGCTGTCCACTAAATAAAGTGGGCATCTTGTACCAGTCCAAACGACCCTATTGATGATTAGGTTAAAGACAACCTTTATTGAAAGCTATTCTAGTGGTAGCTATGGAGAGCTAAGTCTTCAGGCTCCTAGAGGCGAAGTCTTCAGGCTAAGTCTCGAAAGAATGTAAAGGAGCTTGTTTCACCAGATCATAACCCCCTGAACAACCAAATGAAAGGAGAACCACACCAGGTATATATAAAATATATGTATTTATTACTAAACACTCTCTACTAACCTCTTTATGAGATTAGATAACAAAGCACACAATATACAATCACTAGAACAACAGTAAATAGCACAATAAATAGCGGGCTCCAGGAGGAGACCCAACCATATATTAAGAAAGTGGCATAACAACCCTGACTTGACTAGACACAGTGCTTAGAGCACGTAGAATCGATAGTACCCCAAGGAACCACCCAAAGTAGTGACACAGGGGACCCACGGAGGATGCGTGCTGTGTGAGAACACAGACACGAGTTCCGGACAACTCTATGGGAAAGTCGCGGTTGGAATTTTAAAGATTAAGGACACTTAGGAGAGGACTTGAAGCAAACCCTTTGGAACACAGAAGGTTCTAAGGCCAGCACCCTTGAGAGTACCAAGGTACCCGTATTACCTATCCCAGAGGAGCCGGGTGCATAGGGGTCAAGTGGTGTCGGAAACACTTGTCGATTTCAATGGCGTGTTGCGAAGAAGTGCTGCTGCCGGGAAGAGGAGAAGTGTCCGGTGTAATCCAAGCCTGGATAGGAGCTATGAAGACCCTGAATGCAGAGGGGACAGAGTCTGGGTCACTGGGTCAAAACCGCAAATGCAAAGACACCTTTTGCCCAGCCAACCCAGAGCGCAGTTGACCGGCTCAACTGCATCCTCCTCAACGTGCGGTCCCTCCACAAACAAGCAACAGAAATCTGGTACCTGCTCAACGCCACCTCTTCAGACATCACCTAGTTCACGGAAACATGGACTAACCTCTGCTCCGGACCGGACATTGCCATCACCATCCACGACGTCTACAAACTCACCCGCACTGACCACCCGAAGCGCCCAGCCGGAGGAATTGCCATTGTCTACAAAAGCACACTCCAACTGACCACGCACTCTAATGGCCTGACGGTAACCATGGAATACCTCCACTTCCAGATCCGGACCAACCCCAACACCACCCTCTGCAACACCCTCATCTGCAGGCCCCCGGGGCTATGAACCCCCATTCACAGATTTAAAAAAAATATATATTTATTACAGTTTTTTATGCTTTCCAATACAATAGTTTACAGGCATCCACCTATATTTCTCTACAGTTACATTAACAGTTGCTTGAGAGCATTATACATGTACATCAGGATATTACCATCTCATTAGTTCACAATCTGTCATCTCCAATGGAGGGCCGGAGTAGCGGTATACCATGCGTCTTCTGATAGTTGTGTACAGTAGTACTTGAAAACAACAATATATGTATATCAAGGCTATACATAACTTGGTTCAGCCTTTTAATAGAGGCGGGCAGCATTTCATAAGTGACACGATAGACATGCAAATGTCGAGCCTGTACCTTTAGATAATAATTTCTATAACAAAGCAATATCATCTAACAACAACACATACTAAATTCAAACAAAAAGGGGGACATCAAATGACCGGACTGGCATGTGGCAAGCGTTCAGTGTGTCAGCTGATCGCAATCATAGCTAGGCTATCACGCTGGTATAGGATGTGGGCCACCACTTCCGCCACCTATGGAGTAACATGCCACTTTTAGTGTTTCTCTTTTTTTTTAGAAGAATGACACTGATTAGGCGCTATGCCCATACAATGCCATTGAATGATATGGGGGCCTCGCCTAATCCAACAGCAACAGTTAAAGTGATATAGCAAGACAGCGTATTGTCTACCCCCAGGTGCCTCTTTAAGTGTCTAGTCCAGTCTGTTGCTCAGGGGCCGGCTGCAGTGCGGCGTTGAGGTGTGTGAGTGTTATAAGCATACCATCCCAGATCTGCGCGATGGGATACTTGCACAGCCCTGCCGTTTCTTCCCTATGGAGGGTGGTGCTCTCCACTCGTGCCCAGGCTTCAAGGGATTCGACCGAATGCAGCGCCTCCAGTGGGTCCTTGTGTTTCCACCTTTTATTTATGAGGCTCTCTGCTGTTATGAAGCCCAGGTCCCAGAACTTGGATCTCGCCCAGTATGCAAACTTCCCACGTAATAGGTAACTCAACATCAGTACAGCTGGCGATAGTTTCCGATATTGTATGCCAGTAGTGTGTAAGCAGGGGGCAAGACCATAACATGTGTAATAGATCTGCACCTAGGAGTTGGCACCTTGGGCATTCGGAAGTGTTGACGTTAAAATATTTATTTATTTTGTTCGGTGAAAAATACGCCCTGTGCAATATGTAGGTTTGTATAAGTTTGAATCGCGCATTCCGTGGTACATGAGTGGCGCCAACCACAATACGTTCCCATTTTTATCACTCCAGGGGTAACCTCTATCCTCAGTCCAGTATGTGCAGAGTTTTTGCAGTGGCTTCAGTACCTGGGCAAGCAAAGCCTGCACCAGCCAATGTATCAAATGTGACCCCTCTCCCATTACATGTAGGTACTGCAGCAACTGATGTGTCGGCAGCTCCTTAGTTAAATTACCCCATGCTAGTGTGTATGTCTGCGTAATGGCTGCATGGAGGATGAACTGGCCTACCGGCAAACCACTATCAGCCGACAATGTCTCAAATGGTAGTAATATACCGTCTACATATAGGTCCCCTAGTGTCTCCAACCCCACCTCCACCCAGGATGTCAGTGATACGTCCGTTATATGGTCCCTACATGAATCTGGGATGGACGAGGGAGTTTCCCTAGCGGGTGGAATAGTCCGCAGATCCGTGCTTGTGTCCAAGTTGTCATGTCAGTTGCCATGTCTGCCAGGTTCCTGCCACTGAGCCATCGCGCAACCCACTGTAGTTGCGCCGCGAGGTAATATAGTTCCAGGTGCTGAACTGCTAAGCCCCCACTTTCCGGGGGTGCATATCCACATTCCAAATCAGACCCCGTACCAATCCCTCCAATTCTCTGAAGATCCTCACTGGGACATATACCGGAAGGTTTGCAAAATAGTACAATAATCTGGGTAGTACTTTCATTTTGGTCAATGTGACACAGCTCATCACATTGAGCGGCAAGGTCTTCCAAAATTGCACTTGTGATCCTATTGAAGAGATTGCAAAAAACACAGTTGATGGACAGAATGTAGAACAATGTCATACATTCACCCCAGTACAAGGATCTGGGCCTAAATCCATCGTTTTTTTGCACTCCACACCACCCTGGGTTAGACACTGGCTATATGCAAATCAGCTCTGACCCTGTGCCTCATGGGAACAGTCCAGTCCGAACTACCAAGCCATGTCTTTCCCAGACCGGAATCAAGCATCCAAGGACCGGTTTCTGGCTATCAGCCTTCATCAGACTGGATAGCTTGAATCCAGTGGTGTGGAAAGCCTGGGACTCACGTCTGAGCATCCCCAGCCCACTCGGGGTGAAATTGCAAAAAACACAGTTGATGGACAGAATGTAGAACAATGTCATACATTCACCCCAGTACAAGGATCTGGGCCTAAATCCATCGTTTTTTTGCACTCCATACCACCCTGGGTTAGACACTGGCTATATGCAAATCAGCTCTGACCCTGTGCCTCATGGGAACAGTCCAGTCCGAACTACCAAGCCATGTCTTTCCCAGACCGGAATCAAGCATCCAAGGACCGGTTTCTGGCTATCAGCCTTCATCAGCCTGGATAGCTTGACTCCAGTGGTGTGGAGAGCCTGGGACTCACGTCTGAGCATCCCCAGCCCACTCGGGGTGAAATTGCAAAAAACACAGTTGATGGACAGAATGTAGAACAATGTCATACATTCACCCCAGTACAAGGATCTGGGCCTAAATCTGTCGGTTTTTTGCATCCACACCACCCTGGGTTAGACACTGGCTTGATGCAAATCAGCTCTGACCCTGTGCCTCATGGGAACAGTCCAGTCCGAACTACCAAGCCATGTCTTTCCCAGACCGGAATCAAGCATCCAAGGACTGGTTTCTGGCTATCAGCCTTCATCAGCCTGGATAGCTTGACTCCAGTGGTGTGGAGAGCCTGGGACTCACGTCTGAGCATCACCAGCCCACTCGGGGTGAAATTGCAAAAAACACAGTTGATGGACAGAATGTAGAACAATGTCATACATTCACCCCAGTACAAGGATCTGGGCCTAAATCCATTGTTTTTTTGCACTCCACACCACCCTGGGTTAGACACTGGCTATATGCAAATCAGCTCTGACCCTGTGCCTCATGGGAACAGTCCAGTCCGAACTACCAAGCCATGTCTTTCCCAGACCGGAATCAAGCATCCAAGGACCGGTTTCTGGCTATCAGCCTTCATCAGCCTGGATAGCTTGACTCCAGTGGTGTGGAGAGCCTGGGACTCACGTCTGAGCATCCCCAGCCCACTCTGGGTGAAATTGCAAAAAACACAGTTGATGGACAGAATGTAGAACAATGTCATACATTCACCCCAGTACAAGGATCTGGGCCTAAATCCATCGTTTTTTTGCACTCCACACCACCCTGGGTAAGACACTGGCTATATGCAAATCAGCTCTGACCCTGTGCCTCATGGGAACAGTCCAGTCCGAACTACCAAGCCATGTCTTTCCCAGACCGGAATCAAGCGTCCAAGGACCGGTTTCTGGCTATCAGCCTTCATCAGCCTGGATAGCTTGACTCCAGTGGTGTGGAGAGCCTGGGACTCACGTCTGAGCATCCCCAGCCCACTCGGGGTGAAATTGCAAAAAACACAGTTGATGGACAGACTGTAGAACAATGTCATACATTCACCCCAGTACAAGGATCTGGGCCTAAATCCATCGTTTTTTTGCACTCCACACCACCCTGGGTTAGACACTGGCTATATGCAAATCAGCTCTGACCCTGTGCCTCATGGGAACAGTCCAGTCCGAACTACCAAGCCATGTCTTTCCCAGACCGGAATCAAGCATCCAAGGACCGGTTTCTGGCTATCAGCCTTCATCAGCCTTTATAGCTTTACTCCAGTGGTGTGGAGAGCCTGGGACTCACGTCTGAGCATCCCCAGCCCACTCGGGGTGAAATTGCAAAAAACACAGTTGATGGACAGAATGTAGAACAATGTCATACATTCACCCCAGTACAAAGATCTGGGCCTAAATCCATTGTTTTTTTGCACTCCACACCACCCTGGGTTAGACACTGGCTATATGCAGATCAGCTCTGACCCTGTGGTTCATGGGAACAGTCCAGTCCGAACTACCAATCCATGTCTTTCCCAGACCAGAATCAAGCATCCAAGGACCGGTTTCTGGCTATCAGCCTTCATCAGCCTGGATAGCTTGACTCCAGTGGTGTGGAGAGCCTGGGACTCACGTCTGAGCATCCCCAGCCCACTCGGGGTGAAATTGCAAAATACACAGTTGATGGACAGAATGTAGAACAATGTCACACATTCACCCCAGTACAAGGATCTGGGCCTAAATCCATCGTTTTGTTTGCACTCCACACGACCCTGGGTTAGACACTGGCTATATGCAAATCAGCTCTGATCCTGTGCCTCATGGGAACAGTCCAGTCCGAACTACCAAGCCATGTCTTTCCCAGACCGTAATCAAGCATCCAAGGACCGGTTTCTGGCTATCAGCCTTCATCAGCCTGGATAGCTTGACTCCAGTGGTGTGGAGAGCCTGGGACTCACGTCTGAGCATCCCCAGCCCACTCGGGGTGAAATTGCAAAAAACACAGTTGATGGACAGAATGTAGAACAATGTCATACATTCACCCCAGTACAAGGATCTGGGCCTAAATCCATCGGTTTTTTGCACTCCACACCACCCTGGGTTAGACACTGGCTATATGCAAATCAGCTCTGACCCTGTGCCTCATGGGAACAGTCCAGTCCGAACCACCAAGCCATGTCTTTCCCAGACCGGAATCAAGCATCCAAGGACCGGTTTCTGGCTATCAGCCTTCATCAGCCTGGATAGCTTTACTCCAGTGGTGTGGAGAGCCTGGGACTCACGTCTGAGCATCCCCAGCCCACTCGGGGTGAAATTGCACAAAACACAGTTGATGGACAGAATGTAGAACAATGTCATACATTCACCCCAGTACAAGGATCTGGGCCTAAATCCATCGTTTTTTTGCACTCCACACCACCCTGGGTTAGACACTGGCTATATGCAAATCAGCTCTGACCCTGTGCCTCATGGGAACAGTCCAGTCCGAACTACCAAGCCATGTCTTTCCCAGACCGGAATCAAGCATCCAAGGACCGGTTTCTGGCTATCAGCCTTCATCAGCCTGGATAGCTTGACTCCAGTGGTGTGGAGAGCCTGGGACTCAGGTTTCAGCATCCCCAGCCCACTCGGGGTGAAATTGCAAAAAACACAGTTGATGGACAGAATGTAGAACAATGTCATACATTCACCCCAGTAAAAGGATCTGGGCCTAAATCCATTGTTTTTTTGCACTCCACACCACCCTGGGTTAGACACTGGCTATATGCAAATCAGCTCTGACCCTGTGCCTCATGGGAACAGTCCAGTCCGAACTACCAAGCCATGTCTTTACCAGACCGGAATCAAGCATCCAAGGACCGGTTTCTGGCTATCAGCCTTCATCAGCCTGGATAGCTTGACTCCAGTGGTGTGGAGAGCCTGGGACTCACGTCTGAGCATCCCCAGCCCACTCTGGGTGAAATTGCAAAAAACACAGTTGATGGACAGAATGTAGAACAATGTCATACATTCACCCCAGTACAAGGATCTGGGCCTAAATCCATCGTTTTTTTGCACTCCACACCACCCTGGGTAAGACACTGGCTATATGCAAATCAGCTCTGACCCTGTGCCTCATGGGAACAGTCCAGTCCGAACTACCAAGCCATGTCTTTCCCAGACCGGAATCAAGCGTCCAAGGACCGGTTTCTGGCTATCAGCCTTCATCAGCCTGGATAGCTTGACTCCAGTGGTGTGGAGAGCCTGGGACTCACGTCTGAGCATCCCCAGCCCACTCGGGGTGAAATTGCAAAAAACACAGTTGATGGACAGACTGTAGAACAATGTCATACATTCACCCCAGTACAAGGATCTGGGCCAAAATCCATCGTTTTTTTGCACTCCACACCACCCTGGGTTAGACACTGGCTATATGCAAATCAGCTCTGACCCTGTGACTCATGGGAACAGTCCAGTCCGAACTACCAAGCCATGTCTTTCCCAGACCGGAATCAAGCATCCAAGGACCGGTTTCTGGCTATCAGCCTTCATCAGCCTGGATAGCTTTACTCCAGTGGTGTGGAGAGCCTGGGACTCACGTCTGAGCATCCCCAGCCCACTCGGGGTGAAATTGCAAAAAACACAGTTGATGGACAGAATGTAGAACAATGTCATACATTCACCCCAGTACAAAGATCTGGGCCTAAATCCATTGTTTTTTTGCACTCCACACCACCCTGGGTTCGACACTGGCTATATGCAAATCAGCTCTGACCCTGTGGTTCATGGGAACAGTCCAGTCCGAACTACCAATCCATGTCTTTCCCAGACCGGAATCAAGCATCCAAGGACCGGTTTCTGGCTATCAGCCTTCATCAGCCTGGATAGCTTGACTCCAGTGGTGTGGAGAGCCTGGGACTCACGTCTGAGCATCCCCAGCCCACTCGGGGTGAAATTGCAAAATACACAGTTGATGGACAGAATGTAGAACAATGTCATACATTCACCCGAGTACAAGGATCTGGGCCTAAATCCATCGTTTTGTTTGCACTCCACACCACCCTGGGTTAGACACTGGCTATATGCAAATCAGCTCTGACCCTGTGCCTCATGGGAACAGTCCAGTCCGAACTACCAAGCCATGTCTTTCCCAGACCGTAATCAAGCATCCAAGGACCGGTTTCTGGCTATCAGCCTTCATCAGCCTGGATAGCTTGACTCCAGTGGTGTGGAGAGCCTGGGACTCACGTCTGAGCATCCCCAGCCCACTCGGGGTGAAATTGCAAAAAACACAGTTGATGGACAGAATGTAGAACAATGTCATACATTCACCCCAGTACAAGGATCTGGGCCTAAATCCATCGTTTTTTTGCACTCCACACCACCCTGGGTTAGACACTGGCTATATGCAAATCAGCTCTGACCCTGTGCCTCATGGGAACAGTCCAGTCCGAACCACCAAGCCATGTCTTTCCCAGACCGGAATCAAGCATCCAAGGACCGGTTTCTGGCTATCTGCCTTCATCAGCCTGGATAGCTTTACTCCAGTGGTGTGGAGAGCCTGGGACTCACGTCTGAGCATCCCCAGCCCACTCGGGGTGAAATTGCACAAAACACAGTTGATGGACAGAATGTAGAACAATGTCATACATTCACCCCAGTACAAGGATCTGGGCCTAAATCCATAGTTTTTTTGCACTCCACACCACCCTGGGTTAGACACTGGCTATATGCAAATCAGCTCTGACCCTGTGCCTCATGGGAACAGTCCAGTCCGAACTACCAAGCCATGTCTTTCCCAGACCGGAATCAAGCATCCAAGGACCGGTTTCTGGCTATCAGCCTTCATCAGCCTGGATAGCTTGACTCCAGTGGTGTGGAGAGCCTGGGACTCACGTTTCAGCATCCCCAGCCCACTCGGGGTGAAATTGCAAAAAACACAGTTGATGGACAGAATGTAGAACAATGTCATGTGTGGGGTGCAAAAAAACGATGGATTTAGGCCCAGATTCTTGTACTGGGATGAATGTATGACATTGTTCTACATTCTGTCCATCAACTGTGTCTTTTGCAATTTTTGCCCCGAGTGGGCTGGGTATGCTCAGACGTGAGTCCCAGGCTCTCCACACCACTGGAGTCAAGCTATCCAGGCTGATGAAGGCTGATAGCCAGAAACCGGTCCTTGGATGCTTGATTCCGGTCTGGGAAAGACATGGCTTGGTAGTTCGGACTGGACTGTTCCAATGAGGCACAGGGTCAGAGCTGATTTGCATATAGCCAGTGTCTAACCCAGGGTGGTGTGGAGTGCAAAACAACAATGAATTTAGGCCCAGATCCTTGTACTGGGATGAATGTATGACATTGTTCTACATTCTGTCCATCAACTGTGTTTTTTGCAATTTTCACCCCGAGTGGGCTGGGTATGCTCAGACGTGAGTCCCAGGCTCTCCACGCCACTGGAGTCAAGCTATCCAGGCTGATGAAGGCTGATAGCCAGAAACCGGTCCTTGGATTCTTGATTCCGGTCTGGGAATGACATGGCTTGGTAGTTCGGACTGGACTGTTCCAATGAGGCACAGGGTCAGAGCTGATTTGCATATAGCCAGTGTCTAACCCAGGGTGGTGTGGAGTGCAAAAAAACGATGGATTTAGGCCCAGATCCTTGTACTGGGATGAATGTATGATATTGTTCTACATTCTGTCCATCAACTGTGTTTTTTGCAATTTTCACCCCGAGTGGGCTGGGTATGCTCAGACGTGAGTCCCAGGCTCTCCACACCACTGGAGTCAAGCTATCCAGGCTGATGAAGGCTGATAGCCAGAAACCGGCCTTGGATGCTTGATTCCGGTCTGGGAAAGACATGGCTTGGTAGTTCGGACTGGACTGTTCCCATGAGGCACAGGGTCAGAGCTGATTTGCATATAGCCAGTGCCTAACCCAGGGTGGTGTGGAGTGCAAAAAAACAATGGATTTAGGCCCAGATCCTTGTACTGGGATGAATGTATGACATTGTTCTACATTCTGTCCATCAACTGTGTTTTTTGCAATTTTCACCCCGAGTGGGCTGGGTATGCTCAGACGTGAGTCCCAGGCTCTCCACACCACTGGAGTCAAGCTATCCAGGCTGATGAAGGCTGATAGCCAGAAACCGGTCCTTGGATGCTTGATTCCGGTCTGGGAAAGACATGGCTTGGTAGTTCGGACTGGACTGTTCCAATGAGGCACAGGGTCAGAGCTGATTTGCATATAGCCAGTGTCTAACCCAGGGTGGTGTGGAGTGCAAAGAAACGATGGATTTAGGCCCAGATCCTTATACTGGGATGAATGTATGACATTGTTCTACATTCTGTCCATCAACTGTGTTTTTTGCAATTTTCACCCCGAGTGGGCTGGGTATGCTCAGACGTGAGTCCCAGGCTCTCTACACCACTGGAGTCAAGCTATCCAGGCTGATGAAGGCTGAGAGCCAGAAACCGGTCCTTGGATGCTTGATTCCGGTCTGGGAAAGACATGGCTTGGTAGTTCGGACTGGACTGTTCCAATGAGGCACAGGGTCAGAGCTGATTTGCATATAGCCAGTGTCTAACCCAGGGTGGTGTGGAGTGCAAAAAACAATGGATTTAGGCCCAGATCCTTGTACTGGGATGAATGTATGACATTGTCCTACATTCTGTCTATCAACTGTGTTTTTTGCTTATTGAAGAGATGGTATGGGTCAGATTACCAGCTAATATATCCGCTGGGGATCCGTAGACATATATGCCTAGGTACCTGAACGTGATCGGATACCAGTCAAGTGAGGTTCCGTCTATCCTTTTTTTAGCTGCAGCTACATCCTCGCAAAAGGAGTAAGCGCCTGATTTCGCCCAGTTTACCCTGAGGCCCGATGCTGCCTCAAATCTACAAAATAATTCTGATATCTCCGGCGGCACAGCGTGAAGGTCTCGCATGTACAACAGCAGGTCGTCAGCATATAATGGCACCGTGTGCAGCCCATTGTTCAATGGGATGCCCCATTCTGTGCCACCTTCTCGGAGGAGCGCTGCCAATGGCTCCATGGTGAGGGAAAAGAGTAATGGGGACAGAGGGCACCCCTGTCTAGTCCCTTGTCTCACCCTGATTTCGTCTGACATAAGCTTGCCTGTGCAAGCCCTGACTGTGGGACGCTGATACAACAATTGTAACAGCTGCAAATAATCATCTCCCAACTCGTATTTGCGTAGGACTGCTGCAAGGTAAGGTCACTCTATCGAATCAAAGGCCTTCTCTAGGTCTAATACTAGTTAGCCAGATCTAGGCCAGCCTTCCGTAGCATATTTCTGAACTCTAAATAGTCTTTGAATGTTTATGGAGGTCCTTCTGGTGGGCACAAATCCGTTCTGATCTGCATGTACCAAATTTGGCACAAACGGAGCAATTCGTTTGGCCAAGGCCGAGGCTAGGAGCTTCTAGTCAGTATTCAGCAGGGCCAGTGAGCGATAAGAGCCCAGGAGATCGGGGTCTCTGCCCGGTTTCAAAAGGGAGACCAATGTTGCCTCGTTTTGTGTACGGGTAAGCGATGTATGTTCTAGAGCTGCCGCATATACTCGTATCAACTCTGGCACTAGAACATCCGAGTATGCCTTATAAAATTCTGCCAGCAGTCCATCAGGACCCGGCGTCTTACCATTTGCTTGAGAGAAAAAACTGTCTCTAATGTCTTCCGGTGATAGAGGAGCACCCACATCTTCCTGTTGATTGTCTGTGAGCTTCGGCAATGTTATTGTAGATAGGAAATTCTGTATGTCTGCATCTGTGGCTCTCAAACAAGATTTGTACATTGTGGAGTAATGTGTCACGAATGCACTGTGGATATCACTTTGAGTGTGTACCATGACTCCCTGTGTAGTCTGTATTGCTTTCATGGGTGCGGTAGCCACGTCTTGCCTATCAACCAAGACATCAATTTGCCAAATTTACCTCCCATGTGATGGGTGTGCGCTGAGTGTGCTGTGTAATTTAAATTACGGAGCCGCTCTAGCAGGCTGGAGTGTTCTTTCCGGAAGTGTTCCAGAGGCTCAGCATTTCCCTCCAGCGCTTCCCCCTCCCTACGGAGTGAGTCCGTTTCAAGGTGCGTGAGGTCAGCCTCCAATTGTCGTCGTATGCCTGCTTGTGCACCAAGGCAATCCCCCTTGATCACCACCTTGAATGCAACCCACTCTACCAAAGGTGTTGTGGCCGTGCCTGCAATTTCCTCAAAATACTGATGGATAGTGTCAGCTAGCAAGTCACGGAAGGAAGCATGTAAGAGTAAGTCTGGCTGTAGATGCCACGTTGGGATCGGCGGACGGGGGTGCTCCCATGCCAATTCTAAGATATGCGGGTTGTGGTCAGAATGCGTTCGGCCCAAATAATAGGCTGCCAATACATGCGGGATCAGCACATCCGAGAGCATGTACCAATCTAACCGCACATGCAGATCATGAGCCCTTGAATAATAAGAATATATCCTGTCATGGGGATGTCGATGTCTCCAGGCATCTCTCAAATGCCACTGTGCTGCCCAGTTAGTCAGTGCCTTCATAGCAAGGTGTGTGCGCGTGCCCGGGAGGGGTGGAAAGGATCGGTCCAGGGACACGTCTTGGACACTGTTGTAGTCACCCCCGAGCAACATGGGAATGTCGGGCCAAGGCGCTAAAATGTGTGATACTTTGTCGAGGAATGCAGCCTGTTCTGTGTTAGGAGCATATAATGATGCAAGTACTATTTGTAGGCCATCTTGTGCATCCCAAACTATTACATATATGCCCTCCGCTTCTACCAGTGTTTGCGTTGTTGTGAAACGGACACCTACCCTCACCCATATTAATGTACCTCACACACAGGCTGAATATCCTGTGGCAAATAATTGGCCACGCCAACGGCAGTGTAGGCGTTGTATCTCTGACTTTGCAAATTGGGTCTCTTGCAACAGGGCAATTTGTATATAATTCCATTTGAGGAATGAGTAGATCTAGACCTACGCGATGGCGAGTGCATGCCCCTCACATTCCATGTGGCGATCTTAAATGAAGACATAGACGTTACAAAATGTCAGGTGAACAAGTGTCTGCGGCAGCCCATCAAGCACATACAATGAATATGATTTTGCGTTGCACGTTGTACCTAGCATAGTGACACGTAGCAGATAACATTGCAGAAATCCATTCCCAACAAATGACGTCCCATAAAAAACTCAAAGGAATATTTTAACATAAATAAAACAAAAGGGCGAAAATACGACTAGCAATCGTCCAAACCTCCAATTTGAGATAACAGTGAAAACAATATGGTGGGTGTAGTACAAACTGCTCTACTTTAGTTTACAATCTACGCGTCGTTAGTCTCAGAGTCTCCCCTTGCACAGGCAAAACATATTATAGAAAGAGCAAATAACATGCGTCGACTTAGGGGTACAATTACAGTGGGTTGTGCGTACAGTTTTCCAGAAAGCAATACCAATACATACTTTTGAGTCCCACCACCTTCTACATAAAGTAGAGTGACAATTTTGGCAATGGGTTCATAATGTGGGATCCTAACAACGTATATCGCAAATATCTATGCGACGAGCAACAACATATCGCTGTACATGCATCTCAGTACCTTAAGTTGTAGTCCATACCACTACAGAAGCTTGTAATGGTCAGGAGATCAGGTCCGCCCGTCTGCGGAGTGACATCCGGCTGGTCAGTGGAGTCCTGTGAGTTAAGAAAAACCAAAGGAAATGATGGACGGAGCGTTGACAATACAAGCACTCACCCCCAGTCAACTGATCTGGGTTTAATCCATTACCGTTCTTTAGTCCACTCTGCCACCCCAGTTCAGACATGGCCATATGCAAATCAGTCTGACCCTGTGCCTGTGAGTTATGCAAGCCGTATATTTGTTCATCATCACTAGTCAGGTCACGTTAGCTGGAGTTAGATGCGTCCTCTGTCCTCCCCATTCACCGATGCCATTGTAGACCTCTTCGCAACCCAGGCTCTTCCACCCACCGACTACTTCCTACTGTGGGACCTCAGGTTCCACCTGGACAACCCCAGTGACCAGAACACCACACCCCTCCTGGGGATCCTCGCCAACATTGGACTCAAGCAGGTTGTCACCGCACCAACCCACATAGCCTGACACACGCTTGAGCCTGTCTTCTCCACCAGTGGGAACTTCAACCACAGCCACACCAAAAGATTCTCCTGTACCGACCATCATTAAAAAAAAAGTATTTTAATGTTTATCGTCATACAATTAACAAGAACCAACAGTACATGGCTTGCTGTTATTTCAGTACATGATCGCTCCCCAACATCAGATAAGGCTACATTTCAGTTACAGTGCGTATTCTAGATACATTACCATCAGGTAAAGGCAAGTCTCACACTCCCAAATGTCTTTTGGCCTAGATGATGGCGGCAGTTCTTCCGCATAGAGTTCCAGGTTTTCTTTACAATATACTAATTATTTTACCCAATGCTCAGCCTGAGAGGCCGCTCTGCTCTCCCAGCACATCGCCACCCTACTTTTTGCAAGAAGCAAAGCAATTTTTATAAATTTCTCAGTTACACCTTTGAGAGCAGGCATTATACACAGTAAACATGTTTTTGGACAGCATTGAAATGTAGAATGAATGAATTTCTTTATTTGTATAGTTAATAAAAACCATTACAAAAGATAAAAGGCCATAATGTTAAGAACAAGGAATAATAAAACTAAACTGAAGATACATACAAAATTAGAAGTTAAAATCAAGAATAAAAGGTAACATTTGAAGTTCAGGAGACAGTTACAGAGGGAATAGTTACACAGGAAGTGTAAGTTCGGAGTATGGATTTGATCTTTGCCAAAGTTCCTCTCTTTTCCTCAAGGATGGTGATAAATTTAACTGCTCTGCAGTATGATCGCGGAACGACAAGTGCGAATACCATATTGTATGAACTTCACTTTTAGCCTGTTCCTGGTCCAGTGCGGGACAAATGCAGATCAAGTGGTCGAGATCTTGTTTTGCTGCACCACATAGGTTGCACTCCTTGATGACTGGGGTCCTCCATTTGGGTTGATCGGCATTGGTTGGCAGGTTCCCCAACCTTAGGCAAAGGTATTTGTGTTTAATATGTGATGACAATGCGAGTTCCAGGTTGGCTGCCAGCATGGACTTTTTATATGATTGTATGGTCATCCAGGCATGTGAGCGATGGCTCAGGGCTAATTTGTCATTGAGCAATGAGTGCCTGTTGGCTGCCTTCTTTACTGCCTGTTTGAATGTTGGTACTGGAAGTTTGGTTTCCCGGAGCGCTACTAGTTCAGTGGTTTCGAGGGATTGTTGTAGGTATTTGGCATACTGGGAATTCGGGCTATTATGAATTGCTTCCCACATTGCACGGTAGACCTCGTTGTCTTGGTTCATCCAGATGCCATACCAGAATTTAACAGCCTCATATTTTTTCAGCAGTACTTGAGACTGAAGGCCGAATTCGAGTCGCACTTGCGCGGTGATGCGTTGTGTGGTAGGCCAAATACGCGCTTGTAGACTTTTGTTTGAATTTTGTCTATTAGCTGTGCGCTCTTTCCGTGATGTAACACGCTTCCGTACGCTATGGTTGGAAGTAGCTTGGCTTTCATTGCGGTTAATAGAGGGTTAAATAGAATGCCTTTAAGTTTGATGGCTAAGGTACCAAAGGCGTGCAACAGGGCGGTGCCCTTCTTTTCGATGGCATTGAGATGTGTAGAGAAATTGAAGCGCTTGTCCAGTGGGATCCCCAAATACTTATAGCTTTCCACTACTTCTAGTTTGTTGTTATCTATTTCCAGGATTGGTGGGGGCTTGCGGTGTCTTGTTATTACCATGATCTTCATTTTCTTGTTGTTAATTTCTAGCAGGTTCTGTTTTGTGTATCTGGTCAATTCATGTAGGAGACGCTGTTGACCTATTTTCGTCTGACTGAGTAGGACCACATCATCTGCATAGGATAAGTGTGTTAAACGTAAGTTTCCTAGCCGCGGTGGGTGAGCATTGATCTTGTCTAGCCTTGATGTCATATCAGCTATAAATAAGTTGAAGAGATGTGGGGCCAGAACGCAGCCTTGTTTGAGACCATCATAAGTGCTGATCTTCCGAGTTAGCCGCTTTCCGTTGTCAATCTTTACCTGCATCCAGGTGTTGGTGTACAGATCCATTATTGGGGTTAGGATTGAGTCCGGCAGGCCCTGCTGCTTCAGTTTGGTCCAGAGTAGTTGCCTACTGACCCGGTCGAACGCCGCCTTAAAGTCTATGAAGCAGGTGTAGAGTGCGTGATGATTTTGAAGGCTTTTTTCAGCTATTAAGCTTAGCGCCATTGTATTTGCTGCGGTGCCCATGCCACGGCGAAACCCTGTCTGATTTATCAGAATTTTATTGTTGTCTTCGGACCATTGTGCAAGATCAGCTAATAACAGGGATGCGTAATATTTTGCTTCCGCGTCGATAAGTGCTATAAGGCGATAGTTGGCTGGGTTCTTACGATCTCCGCCTTTATAGATTGGATTAATGATCGCCCCTCTCCAGCTTTCTGGGAGCCGGCTAGTGCCCCAAATAGGAGGTTGAAGTTACAGGCCCAGTAGTGAGGATCCTCCTTGTAAATTGCCTGGGGGACGCCGTTAGGTCCTGGTGCACTGTCTTGTCTACTTTTCTTTATTATTTGTTGTATTTGGAGTACATCATCTGTCCACGGTGGTTGATCTGATCCCTCCTGTTGGATCCCTGGGACGTTTGACCAAACACAGGCAGTGCCCTTCACAGCCGCAATTTTTGATGCTCTAGGTGCCCTTGTAGCAGTTGTTGTCGGCTGCGACTGCATTTTTATCGAAAATGTGTCGACCAGGTACTGGACCCATGCATTTTCTGTGATGCAGGTCACGCTTATGGTTTGTGCTGGTCTGTGCAATGAATTGACTTGCAACCAGAATGCCCTGGAGTCAGATTTTTTTATATTGTGAAGCATTTTGGCCCAAAAGGCGCTGACTCCATTTTTCTTTTCGGTCCAAATCAAGTTCTTGTAGTGCTTCCTTGTTGATCGGACTGCTTTCCAGGTATTTGAATTTGCATTGTGGCCTTGTGCTTGCCTAGTAAGCTTCTGCAGGCGTCTTCTCAGGGACAGTGTAGTCTTTGTGAAATCGGTCCCACTCGTTTGATGGATCTTTGTTTTATGATTGACACCTGTCCTGGGTAGTTTGCTTAGGAAGTCAGACCAAATATATGGGCACAGACCATTTTCTTGGGTTAGTGTTTGGAATAGCTTCTTGGCGTCCTGCGCTATTTGTGGTAATGTGTTGCTCGTTCACCTTAGTCGCTTCAAGTTAATTGATGAAATTTCACCGGTTGTCATCGGTGCTTGTGAGTACCTTGATGGAACCAGCTTCATTTCAATGTGCTGCATCGAATGGTCACTGTCTACAGAGCATATTATTTGGAAACTTTTTATTAGTCTTAATAGGGCTAATGAGACTATGGTATAGTCCAGAATTGTACTTGTATTATGGCCAATGTAGGTGGTAGAAGGGGGTTTGTCCTGGCTAGTTCTTCCATTTATCAACCGTAATCCTAAGTGCTCGAGGTCCCACATCAACTGCCTACCCACTTTGTCTGTTTTCTTTGTGGGAGGAATCTCTTGGGTTCCGACGCCCCAAAATTCATTAGCTGTGACGATGTTGTCCTCATCTTCCGGGCGATGTAGGAGATTTGTGTTGAAATCGCCTGTAAGGATGATCTCCCATGCTGGTTGTTTAAGACGGAAATTTGATACAACATTACAGATGCGTTTGAAGAGGTCTTTTTTTAATTGTGATGATTGGATGAGCGTATATGTTGATTAAAATAATGGTTCAAGTATTGGTCTCTGTTACCCTTTCCAATTTGATGATTTGCATGTCTGGCGCCGGTGTGGCCAATTGGCAGGCCTTAATGTTCAATTCGGTGGTTATGTAGACCGACAGTCCCCCTTTTGCACGGCCGTAACGCTGAGAGCGGGTCGCACTAACGTGGAAGGATAATCTGCCTGGTACATCAATTGGGTCCATTAACCAAGTTTCCTGTAGGGCTATGATGTCGTACGTGTCCCAAGAGTCTGTTTTCCTACCATCATTTAAGATGCATTTTGCAACTGCGATGTTCCAAGAGAGAAATTTTATAGACTTTCCTTCAGTGTTTTCGTCACGGCTATAGGTTCAGTCATCATTAGAACGCTGTTTCTGTCTATTCTGTTGTTCATTATTATTGACTTCAGCCCCCTTGGCACCTTGCAGGACTGAATATACTGGTCGAAATGCCCGTGTGGGGTCTTCTCTTTTGCTGTGCTTCCTGAGGAGGGGAGATGGATAACCCGGTTTTACTTCTTCTTTGATAGTGATTCCCCACTCTTCAAATTTGGCTGATTCCGAGAGAATTTTCTTGACGATTCCCACATTCCTCCAAGTTGCCAGGGTGCCTTCCTTGGTGGGGTTGCCACTGATGGTAATAAATTCTATTACTAGTAGGTCAGTGGATGTTATGTGGCTAAGACTGGGGATCGCCGATGTCAAGTGAAGGATATTTCCTCAATTTAGGAAGTCTTGTTTGCCTTGCGCTTTATAATTAGGGATGAGGAGAAGCCTTCCTACTGGTGCTGTTTTCGTATCGTTAATTTGCTCACAACTATAGTGTGCATGGTCGTTCGGCCGAGATCTCCTTAATTGGTATCTTTCATGGTCCTTTTCATCATCACATGGGTGTTTTGATATTTGGCTATGGGCGTCAATCTGTGATTGCTCGTTTAGTGTACTTGCCTTAGCCTTTGCTTTTAGGCAAGCTTGTTTTAGATCACCCAGTTCTCTGTAATGCTCGTGTTCACTTGCGGCGATCGCAGGGCAAGGTTCTGTCCTTCTTGTATTTATTGATCCTACTCTTTGTTTCTGTGATTTTGGATCTGTGATGATCATTAGTTGTAATTGATCCTTAACATTGTTGTCCGTATTTGCTATGACTAGCCTAGCATTCTTTATATCCTTTTTATCTGATGTGTAATTGGCTCTTGGGGTTATAATCGGGGTGAAGGAGATTTTGTAATTATTGTCCAAACCTTTAGCGACCAACCTATGGCATCCCTGATTGTTTGGCTCGTACTTATTTTGTTTGTGCTCCATTGTATAATTATTTATACCTTCTTGAGGAGCACCTACTGTTTGTCGGGGATTGTACCCCGTGTCTTGCTGTTCATACTTTGGACTCCGTGGGATTCTGTTCAATTGCGCGACCTGAGAGTCTGCAATTTCCAGACTCCAATCTGTGCCGCTCGAAGTAGTTGATAAGCTTGCATGCTCGACATTGGATGTGTCCACAGTTGCTAAGTTTGTGGCATCGACATTCCCCTCCGTGGGCGTCGGTGTTTTTGATGTTACCATACAAAGTGAGTCTTTTAGTATTTTGGGCATGCATTTTTGTCCATCGTTTTTAAGCCCGCTCTTTAAAGTTTTGTGCTCGTTCTTTGTCTTTGTGAGTGGCTGATGGGGCCCATATTTAGGATCAAATTTGGTTTTTGATTGAGTTTTTGCACAATTAAAGATGGGAACGTTGATTAGAGCCTGTTTGTTGACAGGTAAGCTGTTTGTCAATTGATTTCTATTTTTTCTTGCACGTTTTTTCTGGCGTTTAGTTAAACCTTTATGAGTATTTGTTTTTTTCCCCGTTCTGCTCAGGTTGATCTTTTTCTAATGAATTGTGGCTGTTGTTGTGCCTTGCCTCTGGTTTGACCCCTGTTAGTTTTGTTTCTACTGTATTATCGTCAGATATTGGTTTTTTTTTGGTTTCTCTTGCATAATTTTTTGGGCTATTATTTGTTGTACGACTGCTGCTGTTTGGTCTTCCTTCCTCTTTTCGAATTTAGCTGAGTCATTTATTGAGGAGTTTTTGCAATTGGCGAAGGTGATGAGAGATCACTTCCATTTGATATACTGTTGTTGCCCTGATTTGCATGCTTGCATTCATGTAGGATATCTTTGAGTATTGATGGCAGGTCTTTTAATGTTTCCAGTATGGGACTACAGGTACATATCGGCGGTGGTGCCCAGGGGCGAATCTGGTCCTTGATGGTGCCAAATGTATTGACCATGATGTCCAATTTTTTGTTTATGCTGGATATTTGTTCAGCTATTGTACTCATGAGGTTTTTTTAAAGTCAAGTTTGTCTGACTGCATGTTTAGAGTTTTTCTTGAGGTTTCAAGTATGCTGCCCAGTGCGCTGTGCAGAGTGATTATGGATTCAAGGTTTTCAGTAAGGTCGTGTTTTCCTGTTTGGTGGCATGGGCTTGCTTTATTATTATTTACGGCGGCTTTTTGGTGTGCGTACTCTTTAGGTGTCATTTGGGTTCGCCCGTCCACATTTATTTTATTTTATGTTTTTTTGGGACTTTTTGATGTTGCTGAATCCGGCAAGACCAGGACACTTGAGATTTCTATTATTGAGGGTTCCTTATGGCTGAATGAGTCTGTTAGCACATGGGTGTCTACGTCCTGATTCGACTCACTAAAAATCTCTATCACGTTTTTATCTAGTACCTCCAGGATTGATGGGGTTTTTGTGTGTTGTCCGTTTTGTGTTCTTTCCTGGACCTCAATTATTGTGGTTGTTGATGTATTTTTTTGTTTTGTCTGCTTAGAGCCACTTGCACTTGCACTTATTTCGATGTCCTGTTTTACTTTGTGTGCTGTTACGCTACCTTTGTTGTCTGTGAACGTTTGGTGCTCCAACCAGTAATTCGACTCCCTGATCGTTTTGTTAGGTTTTGTCATCGCTTGGTTTAAGCGCGACTCAAGCCTTGGGGTTGAGTGGCTGTTCGGATATTCCTTGTAATCTGCGTTGCGTGTGCTGGAATCGTGACTTCCGTCATTGTTAGCTAAAGCCTGAAGGCTTCCAGTCATTGAGTGAGCTTGATTTATGTCGCTTGTTGATGGAACTGATGATATAGATGTCATTTCAGGTTTCTTCGGGTTTTTGTATGGTGGGCTCTTTCTTGAGATTTCTTCCCTGGCGCAGTCCATGGTTTTGCTGGTAATTCCCGATAGTGTTGGATGTTTCACTTGTTCTTGCACTGCGTCCTGACTTTTGTTTTCCATGTGTACTTGGGCTTGAGTTTGTATCGTGTGCTTGTTATGCTCTTGAATAACTTGCATATTCTTATTTGTTTCCCCCTCTTCATTGGTATTTGCTGTGTTGGTATTAGAACTGGGCAGTGGGGTCTGCAAGTTTGTCGACTGTATGCTTACTTTGCTTGAGGACATTGGTTTTTGTAGTCCGTTTGGTGTTGCTGGCATTGTGTAAATTGTTGCATTGGTCATGTCATGTAGCCGAGTTATCACCTCAACCAGAATTTCTGTATTGGCCCGCAGTGCCATGCCAGATCTGCCCCATGAGCCCCACATCTTTTACATTCATCAGATTCCCTGAGCCCGTATTTTTGTAATCGGGCAGGTGTATAGTAGACTTGATGTAAATATTTTAAATGTATGATACGCAAGTTACCATTCGCGGTCACAGCATCGATGAGCTTGCAATTATGTTATAATTCCTTCTGCGTGATCTGGGGCTGTTTTTTTCATTCCAGCGGGTCTGCTGATGTCCGGCAGACATTCCTCCCTGACCACTCTATATAACCTAGTGACTAGTTTGTACCTCGTTGGGATCGCGAGAAGTGTCTGGAGTGCTTGTAATGTCAGAGGTTCATCAGGAAAAGTTTGATAATGTGCCTGCACCACCACCCTCAGTCTGTGGTATGTAAATATGAATAACGGTGTCTTATTTTGTATGTAGTGCAACTCTTCTAGTGATAAAAAAGTACCCTCAGGGAACAGGTCTTGCATTTTGTCTATTCCATCTAGCTTAAGTGAGCATACAACCCCCGCCTCTTGTGTGATCGATAACGCTGCGTGGTGTGACAAGGGGAGCAGAGGAGCATATAACAGAAGCTTTGCCACCAGGCGACCTATAGCCTTCCAGGCTGATATGATGCAATCTATGGTGTTAATCTCAGTTTTATGTGTCCATCGTTTGGTATGTGACAGGATGCTGGGCAGAGGAATTGAATGTGCATCACTGTCTTTAACCACCACTTGCCGAATGAACTGGTCGAGTGTTATACCAGTAGTGGGCGTATTGTGCTTGAGCACAGAGATAATACAAGTACAGGTCGGGCACAGCAAAACCTCCTTTTTGTAGTCCAGTATAAGTGTATCCTAGCTTACCTGGGGTTGTTTGCCGTCCCATACCAGTTTCAGCAACTGTGAGCGTAGATTCTTAAAAAATTGACTGGTCAGCTTAATGGGAATATTGCTGAAAAGATACAGAAAGCATGGTAGTACTATCATCTTGATAAGAGCAATTCTGTCCGCCAGCCAAATGGGTAGTCCAATCCACCCTGTTACATGGTGTTATAGCTTACTGTATGCCCTACCATAGTTTTCTCTCTAAACTATATCTGGGTCACGATTGATCCATATGCCAAGATATTTGACAGGTTTGACACCACTCAAGAGGGAACTCCACGGTGTACAGGACTGTGCTCTCAGTAGGTGGGACCGCAATCGATTTGGCCCAGTTTTTATTAAGGCCTCAGAAGTGCTCGAAACGAATATATTCACGTAAAATAGGCTCCAGATACCTGGGTTCCCTGAAATATAATACCATATCATCCGAGTATAGCGAGATATTAACTGATCGTATCACAAAGCACAGGGCTAACTCCCTGTGTCGCTGCCTAATAATGAAGGCCAAGGCTCTAGTGTGAGAAAGTGGCTCTATATATACTGGACCAAAGTAAGATACAGTGTGTATAGAGACCACAACCCCCAGAGGTATAACAGAGGTTAAAGTCAAGGCTGACCTTACTCTCCAAAGTGGTAGCTTGGTCGAGCAGTAAGGCAGTACCAGAGGACAGTGTTAAGCATTTGTTGTACACACTCAGTCAGCAAAAGGTTTCACACACTCAAGGACTGAACTCCAGGCCAATTGTTTTTATATCAAAAGATATAATTGTTTTATTTTTCGAACCAACAGGTATCAAAATATACTTTTCTCAATATGAGTGTTCTCAAATAATTGCTTTGCAGAAATGCAACAAACTTTGTAAACACAATAGGTACAGGGGTTGCAGTAGGCAACACAGGGGTATATTACCAAGGGCCCTTATCGCCGCTTTAGCGGGACTTTTTCCCACTACAGCGGTGATAATTTGATCGCCCTATTACCAAGTTGTCGCTAACACCAGTTAGCGACAGCTAATAGGCGATAGCGAGCATCTTGGGGCCCGTTTTGCATGTCAGCGATATCTATCGCTAATGACATGCAAAGTGGGCGTGCCAAGATGTTAGTGACTGAAAGCAGTCGCTAACATCGCTATATCCTATTACCTACAAAGGCGTAGTTTTGGAAATATTCGCGCTAAGCGCGAATATCTCCAAAAGCTAACACCTGCCCAGAGCAGTTCTTAGCCATGTTATCCAATGGGAGGTGGATAACATGGCTAAGAGCATTGCCACGATAATGTGTGAATATCGCTGTATTTCCAGCGATATTCACACATTTCGAATGATTTTTATCGTTTCTGAGATAAATCTTGTGGATAGCAAGGTATCTTAGCGATAAAAATCGTCGTAGCACAGCGATAAATTTTTCCCGCTACCCCTGCTTAGCGATAAATATCGCTATTGCTAGGTAATATGCCCCACAGTTCTTAAAACAAGTTAACATTGAGCTCAATGGGTGTTTCTACCTAAATGCAGCTGATTACTTTATAGATTACTTTTGTAACTCCAGGACTGGATCCTGGATCCAGTCCCGGGGTCTAAGCTGAAAACAGTTTAGTAAAAACAATTTAGTTATTGCAATGATTTTTAAGGAATAAAAAGGTATTTTAAAAGTTGACACAAAAACTTTTCAGTGAAAAACTAGCAATGTTATCCTATGGACGGAAATTCAAGTCACAGGTAAAGCAGGTCCTCGTTACTTTAGTAATCCAGGACTGGACTCCTAGGTTCAGTACTGGGGTCTCTACCTAAGACAGGTAAGTAATTATGTTTCAGTATTTGGCATGATTTTTAAAGAATATTTGCAATTTTCAAAAGTAGACACTTGAAAGAAATTTCAGAGAAAAACAGTCCATGGTTTCCTATTGGAGGAAATTCAGGTTATGGGTAAGTATAGGTAAAATCACTTTTGTGGTTCAGCACTGGGCTTAAAGTTACAGTACTGGCTCCTCTCCTGATTCCAGGTGAGTAACTCAGGTTTAGTTACTCTGCGGATTTTAGAGGAATATTTTAGAGTCTCAAAACTTCACACTTAAAACATGTTTCGAGTCAAACCAATCAATGTTATCCTATGGCAGGAAAGTGAGTTATTGGTTTCCAGGTGAGTACTCAACTGGTGAAGGTGAGGTTCTGGACATAGACTCAGGGGCCTCCCAGGGTCGGAAAGGTACAGTAGATACACCCTCAGTGGCACAGGGGCAGCTGGTTGCAGAGAGAGTAGGCCCAATACAATCCAATGGAGGGGAGTGGGCCTTCGGTTGGTGGCTGCAAGCAAGCAGGCCACACGGCTGTGGGAGCTGAGCTGCTGGTCACTTACTCAGGGCAAGTGGGGAAGTAGAGTAGGGTAGTAGTTGCACTTCCAGAGGCACTCGGGCGGCTGGGTGCAGGGTGCTTTTGAGCCGTCGGGCGCTCTATGTTAGCCAATGGGAAAGTTAAAAAGGGAACAACGGCTGCAGGCTCGGGGACGGAGATTCTTCAGGATAAAAAACAATCCCAACCAAAAGGCCCTGCAAAGCATTATGGGACAAGATTAACAGTGGGCAGTGAATATTATAGTATCCAATATCAAAATAATTCTACAAAGAGCTGCAGTTCAACTGTCAAATGCAAAAGCATTAAAATTATTCTTACATCAAGCTGCAGTTCCACTAGTCGTTACTAGATGTCCCTCACAAGTCAAATGCACAAGCATTGAAACCCTTTCATCAAGCATTTGCATTTGACTCGTTAGGGACATCTAGTAAGGACTAACCGCCTGATTCATCAAGCTAAATTGCACTCGCAAAGGGCAAGATTCTCAGAATCTTGCCTTTTGCGAGTGCAATTTTTGCATTTGGGATTCATCATCCCAAATGCAAAATTCGCTATTTAAGAATTCGCACATTTGCGAAGAATTGAATTTAAGGAATCTCTATTTGAGATTCCTTAAATGCAATTCATGAAGCATTTTAAAATTGCGAAATTGCAATTTTGGGCCGCTATTTACCGAGAGGTCAGACCTCTCGGTAAATAGCAAAAACTTAGAACAATGCATTTAAATGCATTTTTCTAAGTTGCATGTTACACACACACATGTCCTTTGGACATGTGTGTGCGCAACACCAATGTAGATTACATTTCAGGGGTGCTACAGGGTGTCCTTTGGACACCCCTGCACCCTTGAAATCGCATCCTTATTTGCGATTAGCTAATTGCTAATCGCAAATAAGGAATAACTCCCCATGCAGTCCTATGGGCCTGTAGGCCCATAGGACTGTAGGCCCATAGGACTGCATGGGGAGTTATTCCTTATTAGCGATTAGCAATTAGCTAATCGCAAATAAGGAATGTGTAGGAATCGCATTTCTTTATACAATTCCTACATGAATCCCGTTTTGCAAGTCCTTAATAGCGATTCGTTATGAATCGCTATTAGGGGCTCGCAAAACGGGAGATTGATGAATCAGGCTGTATTTGAACTGCAGCTCTTGTAGAATTATTTTGATATTGGATACTATAATATTCACTGCCCACTGCTAATCTCATCCCATAATGCTTTGCAGGGCCTTTGGTTGGGATTGTTTTTTTTGCCAATAACTGTGCTTGGGGTGGTCCTAAGAGGATGGGACCACCACTGAACAATTCAGCAAGATGTGCTTTTTGTTTTGAAGGCATCTGCTTGGTTCTCTCCCTAGGTTAGGGGGGATCCCAAAACTATCACCTCTCTCACTGCGTGCTAATTTAAAGTTTTACTTTTGTGGAAATACTATGTGTGCTACTTATTTTATAATAACGGAGATGCTGTTTTTTTTAAGTAAATTATGTGCACTTGGCTGATCTGTAAAGACCGTGTTCAAGCAGAAGAGGTTACAATTTAGGAGCAGGATAGTGGGTGATATGATTCACACCTTGATGGGGGTCTATCTTTCTTTAAAAGGGCAATAACCAGAGCCTTTTTAAGTGTTGGCAGGTAGTCTACCTGTCTCATAGGCTTTCTCGTACATAGCTAGCAGACAGGGTAACAATTGGTTCCCAAATTCGTTATAAAATTAGCTTGAGAGTCCATCAGAACTAACTGTGGGCAAAGAACACCACTCCCCCTGAGGAGTGTGTGGAGTTTTGTCTACTCCGCGTTCCACGGAGAATGTGGAGTAGGCAAAACCCAACAGCTCCGCAGCAGAGCGGAGTTGGCCCGCCGCCCGCCTCCACCCCCTATTATTAATATAACTTACAAGTATATTAAAAAGACTTACCTTTAAACCGCAGTGTCCCCAGGCTGCCCTTCTTTTCTTCTTTGGCGTTAGAAATACTGATTAAGAAAACTGCGCATGTGCGCATGTGAGCATGCTCGCGCTGGGCGTTTTTTATGAGAAATGCTCATGCGCGGGCGTGCGCGCATGCGCTGTTTTAATATCAGTATTTTTAACGCGGAAGAAGATGAGAAGGGCAGCCCGGGTCGCCACTGTTTAAAGGTATGTCTTTTTAATAAACTCTTTTGTTATTTTAATAATAGGAGGGTGGAGACAGGCGGCGTAGTGGAGTTACGCAGAGTGCCACGGAGTTTGTTGGCAACTTTGTGGCAGATTCCGCCCACCCTTAATCAGGACCTGGCGCCTTTCCATTTGGAAGAGCCTGAATCGCTTCTCTGATTTCTTCTACATATATCGGACAGGGTAGATGGTCCCGTTGCACATTGGACAGCCAAACAAGAGCAATATCCGCTAGATATTCATTCAGTTCATCTGGTTTTTAACCGCCCTTTGAGGTGTAAAGGTCAGCATAGAATTTCCAAAATTGAGCAGTGATTTCGTGTGGCATGAAGTGGTCCTTTTCATGGTCATCAGTAATCTGGGTGATAGGGTGGTGGTCCTGCCTCATCATGACCCTAACTGCCAGGTTGTGACCCGGCCTTCCGCCCCCGCTGTATGCCCGTGCAACATGCCTCTTTGACAGATATTTCCCCTCGTCTGCCGCCAGTTCATTATATTCTAACACTAGTTCGTTAATTTTCGCCAGCGTAGCAGAGCTAGGAGCAGTCTCATATTTGCTTTTGAGCTGATGTAGCACAGCCTCCACCCTCAATAGCCTCCCTCTGATATCCTTTAGTATACCTGCATTGGTACTAATGCAAGTCCCTATAATTGTGGCCTTAAAGGCCTCCCAGAGTGTGGCGGCCTTGCTGACCGACCCCCTATTTAAGGTAAAGTATTGTTGAATAGATTCCCTGATTATGGCGTTATATATTGGGTCAGGTAGCGATTCGGCTCTAAATCTCCATATGAACTGGTGAGGAATCGTAGTCGGGATGTGTAGCGTGAGCCTGACCGGGTTGTGGTCTGACAGGGTTCTGGGTAACTTAGTTATATCTGACACCCATGTATTGACTCCCTCGCTAAGAAGCCAGTAGTCTAGTCTCGACCAGCTTCCATGGGCAGTGGACATGCAGCTACCTTCTAGCACATCAACATTTCGCATTCTCCACGTGTCCACAAGCCCTAATTCTTCCATTCCCTCTCTAATGACGTGGGCAGCACTAGGAGAATGTCCCCTCTGATGACCTGATTTGTTCTTTGATGGGTCTAAATGTGTATTAAGGTCCCCTCCCCAGATTATATCTGAATCTGGCCACCCGTGAAGTGCTCAAAGCAGTTCCTCAAAAAATTGTGGTTCATCAGTGTTAGGCCGATATGTGTTCACTAATGTGACGGGCGTCCCATGAAGTTTGCCATGAACAATGGTGTACCTGCCATTACAATCTATGTTTGAGTCTAGTACTGTGAAAGGAGTGCCTTTTTTTATTAGTATACCCACTCCCCTTGCGTAGGAAGAGTATGAGGGAAACAATCAGTATCCCGCCCAGTGCGCGCCCATCCTAGCCTCATTATGTTTGGTCAAGTGCGTTTCCTGAAAGAGAGCCACCTTGATAGTATGTCTATCGAGATGGGCTAAAACCTGCCTGATTTTCTTGAGGCAGTTCAGCCTGCGCACATTCCACATCATACATGCTATTGGATCACTCTCTGTTTTTGCTGCCCCAGCCATTTACCATAACAAGAATGTAGGAGGCAACCAAATGCGACCAAATGCACAGCAAGAGATACCACAATTACCTCGTCATATACAAACAATCCCACAACTCCACCCCTGCCCCATCCCACCCACAACAGCATCCCAACCATGCTGAGGACAGTATACCCCAGAACCCCCCAACCCTAGAAATCCTACGAATGATAAGAAAGAGAAGAATGGCGATCACCCACAGGAGGGTCGTCAGGAGGAGCCCAAACAGCCTCCTCAATGGAGGTGGCCGGGCGAAGCCATGACAACCCATATATAAGTCTACAACATGCTCACATGCCCAGCGTAAGCTCATAGTGACAGCCTGCTCTCTTCTTCGGTCTGAGTCTACCTTTTCCTGCGAGCGTGTGTCTTTTACAGAGAAGTTTTCAGGAACTCTTGCACTGCTTTAGGGGAGTTATAGATTTTCTGATGACCTTCGTATTCTATCCACAGCCATGCTGGATATAACATGGCGTATGTGATGTTCGCCTTCTGCAATTGTTTCTTGACCGCAAGAAATCCTCTCCTTGACATTTGCACTGCAGCCATAAAATCAGGATAAAAGGCAACCTGGCATCCCTTAGGAGCGGTGCTCAGTGGCGGTCTCACCAATAGGGATCGGTGGACAGGTTCAATCACAAACATTGTTGAAAAGCTTTCTCGGCCAAACAAGTTGATGAGCATCTGCTCCACGTATACCTCCATCCTGCCAGTGTTGGTGGTCTCCGGAATACCAATAATTTGGATGTTGCTGCGACGGGAGTGCGCTTCTAAATCTTTGTGTTTGGCTTGAATAATGTTGAGAAGCTTCTCCATTTCAGTGCATTTGCTCATTGTGACTTGTACATCGTCCTTCACATTGGATATACTTTGCTCCGCTTGTGAAATTCTGTGCTTGTTTATCCAGTTTGGATGCCATAGAGTCCATTTGCTGGTTTAGGGTTTCCATTTTGTTGTCTATAGAGAGAAGGCTCTGCTGCGTAGCTTGGAGTATCACTGCTACTTGTGTAGGATCCATCGCCGCAAGGGTCTGCTACTGATTGCCCTGTTCGCCCTGCATCGTTTTTTGGGATTTTCTGGCTTCAAAAGTGAGACGCTGCTGTCCCTTGTCAGGTTTGCCCATTTTTTGTGGTCTGACCCAAAATGGTGTGTGTCCACATGCCAGGAAACAACAACTGGGGCCTTAGTCTATGGGCAGCAGGCTCCGGGCTGCGCAGGAGCCCAGTCGATAGTCTTTAGAACCAGGTTAGTTCCCACAAAACTGGTTGTTGTGTATCCCAGGCTGCTCCCCGATCACTCCCGCAGCTTGCCCAAGCATATTTATGCTCCAGTCCTTTTGTCACTACTACTTTTGTTTTGCTGTGTTTTTTTGTTTCTTATTTTTTTTAATCCGCCCTGCTGCAGGCCTCACATTCTTACTGCTTCCTTATCTCGGCCGTGGTAGGGGGAGGCCAGCTCCTGTCTTTGTTCTTGCCCCGCCGTGTAAACTGGAGGCGCCGTCAGGACACCGCAGCGGATCGTGTAAGACCGCGGCACTCGCAAGCCTTCATGCACCATGCCCCTCCAGCCTTCAGCGTGTCCTCAAATCTACAGCCTCGCTCGGCGCCTGTCCCCTGAACCGCCCCAGTCTTAATGATGGTACGTTGGTGCTTCTTATTTCTGCTGCAGCCTGTACCGGCCTCCTCTGCCGTAGAGCTGGCCTCTCTTTAAGTTTAGCAGCAGTTGCTCACTCACTGGCTAGGTCCCAGCCAGCAGGTCCAGGCCGCGCCATACCTGTGTCTCCTGTTTGGCCCTTCCCCTGCAGTCTCACTCGCAGTGCCAGGTCCACTCACCTGCCTCGGCCCACCGATACAGAGCCCAGCGTATATTAGCTCACCACTCTGCCGGATCAGTGCCTCATAGGCCTCGCGGCAGCTCGGGCCTAGCCCAGCACAGCCAAGCTGCTCTCCCCCGTGTTCGTAGCTTCTTCACAACTCAGCTCCGTTTTTGTGGGCAGGATATTAACTCAATGCTCCTTCCGGGCTTTCACTGCTTATTGCATGTCCCGTCAGGATGGATGTTAGGATATTAGGCGGATAGTTTTGAATGGCCGGCGGAGCTACGCTAATGTGTGCCCATCTTGCTTCAGGCCCTCTAGCGTCCCCCGTACCGACCAACCTTGTTTACATCACATCTTCACACGTCAAAATATAATTCCCTTTGGGCGAATTATCATGGAAAGGCAAATTCTTACCAGTATGCAAATATACACTCAACAATCAATAATATCAAACCATAACAAGGAAGCAATACAAAAAATGTTAAAAACGTCCTAAGTGAAAACACAATAATAAAAGTAGATCTGCACAGTTTATTACCATACACTATAGTTTGTTAAAAATGGGAAACATACACAAAACGGAACATTATATACACAATACATCCAACATTACAGTAAAAAAGGAGGTACAGGTAAAGGGCTAAATTCCGACAAAAATACAGAATTTTCCTTCATTTATTTTCCCAGTATTACTCCTTGAGCATCGACGCGTTTCGGTGGTGTCGTTAATATTTAACCACCTTCATCAGGACAAAATACATGTTTCCCAATGTTTCTGAAATTCAAACAAACCCAATCTTAATAACATATAATAATATATTAACACTTTTTATAAAAAGAAACATTTAAAAAAAACATAATGTATACAGATATCTACATCCCTCAAACATTGCTTCCATGTTACACTAAACAGACAATGTATACTGATACAGCATATCAATAATTGTAGTTACAAAAACACACAATGCATTTAATAGTTTCGGTCATATTTGTATATGCCTCATACATCAAAGTCTCTCAAAAAGATCTCTAGTGAATTCTCCAGATAAGAGATTTGTTATTCAATATCATACATAATACTCCAGTAATTAAGAATATAGCACATCCTGAAGATTAGCCAACTAGATTGTGCCATTCAGGTTTATCTTAGACAAGAGAGGCGGCCACTTGAGAAGAACATGATACATCACCTACCTCAAATACTATATATCGTTCAATCTAGGTCAGGGGTACTCTGCCTCCTTTCCAGTCTCACAAGATGTTCGTCCAGCGAACTATCTCTTCAGGGTTAAAATAGTATTATCCTATATGGAGTAGATAAATATTGTATTTTAGTGTCAGCACCCTCCATCCTCTATGAAGGGTGGTATTTAACGTAATACTATAGACTTTATCTAGTACAATGGCTCCAATTAGCATAAGAGGTGACAAGTTAGTAAGATTTTTATTCACTGCAAGAGCCCTCACCTCCTATTATGTCTGGGTAGTCATACGGGGACAACAATACTAGTATTCTACGTTGTTCCTCGGCTGCATAGCTCGCCACATGTGCCAATAT
Source organism: Lissotriton helveticus (assembly GCF_964261635.1). Taxonomy (NCBI): domain Eukaryota; kingdom Metazoa; phylum Chordata; class Amphibia; order Caudata; family Salamandridae; genus Lissotriton; species Lissotriton helveticus. Next base: position 284,357,331 of record NC_136058.1, on the reverse strand, counting down.
AAATACGTATAACTCTGTAAATAATTAACAGAAACGTCATTATGGACTCCAAAAACTCAAAAATCCAAGCGGCTATTATCAAACCACTTCCCCATGTACTTACGTAAATATGTTGTAATAGGGCCACACACGCGGTATGTGTTTGGTCATTAGGACTCACGCGATTGGAGTATAGAAATTCACTGAAAAAGCGGAGAGTCCACATATTACTGCTTCGCCTTACTTAGGGCATCACTTTAATAATCACTAACTAAATATAGAGCAACCATTGCAGAAAGGTATGGCTTACTTGTTGATAAGATTCCCAGGATACGGGGATCAGTGGTCGCACTGGAAAGTTACAGCGTGCACTCCCTAATAGATATACAAACGGATGCCACATGTTTTAAGAGCTTAATTACAAGAGTATCATACACATTCTAAGACGCACCACCAGTTTCTTACCTATCGGCGCTAAAGCAGTAGCGTCCCGCGTGTAGACAGACGTGGCTTGAGACGGCAAACAAAACGCCGTTCCAGTCGCTTGTTTAAATACGCGATCACTACAGGAAGTAACACAGACCTTTCCATCACATGGTCTAGAGAGTTATCAAAACAGACAACGGACTATACCACGGAGGTAGAGCTGAAAAGTACTCACTTCCTCCTCGTGTGTAAACACAACCCGCAATTGATATAATACCTTCGGCTCTCGCATTAAGATCAATATTGTGAGTGTGTACCCTGTTTGATTCATGCTATACACAAACACATTGTATTCTCTGCACAATGTATATAGGTAAACGGTATTTTATTCAGTCTGTGTATATTATTCTTGGGCATAGATATTTAATAGTAATAGCATGTTTTCATGAAGCGGAGTTATAGACTTTTAATACAAAATTATAAAAATGTATAATCTTGGAGTAAATAATTCCTTCAGATTCCAGCTTCAATGGCAAGTCCTAAGCCTCTAAGCTAATTCTCTCTATATCATTATATCATACTATGATCTATGTTAGTAAAGAAAGACTAATCTGTATAATCCCCAGCTTGCCCTCCCAAGTTCTCATGATCAGGAAATTGTAAGGTGGGGATAACAGATACAACTCATATGTTCTATAGGCAAGGGCAGTGAGGCATAATTACACCGCTCCAATAATGCGATCCCATTGCTCTCTCGAATTCAGACCCCTTCTTACTGTATCGAGATATGAGATATACCACTGTTCTCTCTCTTTTCTTCTAGAGACAATGTTGCCACCTCTCTTGCCTATTTTAATTTTTTCCAAGACAAACCAATGGAAATCTGATTCCCTGTGTCCTTTCTCTAAGAAATGGGCAACAATAGGGGCGGTGATCTTTTTTGTCTTAATGGCTGATCTATGTTCCTGAAACCTCGTGCGTGCCTCCCTCCCTGTCTCTCCAACATAGCAGAGGCCGCACGGACACCTTAGGAGATAAATAATATTCTTGCTTCTACAGTTATTGTGAGTCCTACATTTAACTGTCTTGGTGTTACAAACAATTTCTGATCCTACAATACATTGAGCACAGATGTTACACATGCCACATTTGGTTGTTCCAATTACCTTTGTGCCATCTATTGTTCTTTGATTTTCAACCAACTCATCTTTGTATGTATGTACCAGTAGATCCCGCAAATTTTTATTCTTTTTAAAAGCAAACAAAGGTTTCTCTAGGGCCAATTCTTCCTCATAATTTAGGATATGCCAATGCTTGTTTACCACATTTTTTATCTGGTTGCTCATATTAGAAAATTTGCTAACAAACACAACTTTGTTTAGAGGGTCCTTCTCCTTTTTTACATTCTGAACTAGCGCTTCGCGATCGTAAAATCTCGCTCTCTTCATTGAGTGTGACAAGAGTTTCTTCGGATATCCTCTCTCTCTAAATTTTATCTTGAGAGCCTCTGCATGTTTATAATAATCATTAATGTCAGAACAATTCCTCCGTGACATCAGGCACCATTCCCATCGGCTTACGGGTTCGCAATGAACCAGGGGTCTTCACTGAAGACAGAAAATTTCTTGAAACATGGGCACTGATCTCGAATAGATGTAGTAGAGATTGGATGCTCCTAATAATTGAAACGGCCCAGGGTTTAATAATCCTTGAAAAAGAAGAAATTGACAAACTGGAAACTGAGTTAAAAAATTGTCCCGCTCTCGAAGAGGCTAAAAAGAAACTGGCCGATATAAATAGAGATGTAGAAGGATATAGTACATACCTACTCAATAAAAAAACCAACAAATTGAAAAAGGATATTGAACAATATGCAGAGGAGAGAGTTTACCCTTTTTTACAAGAAAATTATTTTCAGAATAGACATAATGGGAGTTGGGTACGACCTGCTAATAAACAAATATATTCCCGTGGTGGCAATAAACAGGTCACTTTTTCTAATTCATCGTGCTCTACCTCTGAAGAAGAGGGGTGTACAGACTTAGGGAGAAATGGGCATGATCAAGGTTTTTTTTTAGACCCACACCCAAGGAGGGGCCAGAATTACAATGGAAATCGAGGACAGGGTCGCTTCAATCGAGGCAGACAACAGCATTTCAATCAGGGACATCGTCAACAGAATTACAATCAGGGACCCCCTCAACAGAATTACAATCAGGGACCCCCCCAGCAGAGTTACAACCAGGGACCTCCTCAACAGGATTATCTAAGTACCCGGAGCAAAAAATACTGGAAACCAGCAAACTACCAGTAATTAACTTATCATGCAAGGATCTCAATGACATAGAAATAGGGATTCTCAGTAGAGGCTTTAGTTTTGTCCCTTCGACTAACTTGGACAAATTTCAGCTAGAGAAGGACCTTCGATCCTTCTTTAGGAAAATTAGATTAAAAAGATTCTTCGAAAATAGGGAAAGTAGAGACCGTATTAATATTTCTGGGCTAAAGCCGAAGTCAAAATTCACACCAACACTGAGTATGGTTAACAAGAACATAGAAGCCTTTGAGACCGCTGTAGAGAGTGGGATTCACAAACTTCTGGAGAAGGAAAACAAATGTCACTCCTATAATATCTCCAAAATGGAGAGAGAAACGTTAAATAGATTAAAGGAAGATGGATCCCTTACTATAAAGCCAGCAGATAAGGGAGGTGGAGTAGTGGTTTTTGACACAAGTAATTATGAGCAGAGGATGCTTAGACTGCTTGGTGTGGAGGAACACTACGTCCGAACCACTGAGACTAGCCTTAAGAGAGTGGCAGATGAATGTCTACAATTACTGACTGAAGCTAAGGAGGCAGGATTTATTTGTGACGATGAATTCAATTTTATGAACAATTTGGAGCCAAAAACACCAGCCATTTATGGCTTACCAAAAGTCCACAAGAATAGATTAGACCCACCAATGCGACCCATTGTGAGTAGCATAGACTCACTTTTAGAACCAGTTAGTAAATATGTGGACGATTTCCTACGACCCCTTGTATGCAACCTAAAATCATATGTGCGAGATTCAGCACATATTATATCAATGGTGGAAGGTAAATCGTTCTGTGGAGAGACTCAGTGTCTGGTCACTCTTGACATTGAGTCTCTCTACACGAACATCCCACAGGCTGATACAATAGAGGTCATAGATGAACTCCTATCAGGTCAAGATCTTGGGGGTGCAAATAGAGAGTTCATAGTTGACTGTGTGAAATTAATCCTGACAAACAATGTGTTTCTATTTAAGAACGAATATTTTAGACAATTAAAGGGGACCAGCATGGGGGCTACCTGTGCCCCGAGTCTGGCATGTTTGTATGTTGGCAATTTTGAGGCCAAGCATATTAATAATGAAATGGCGCCTTTCTTCGAAAATGTAGCGGGCTGGTACCACTACATAGATGACATTTTTTTTATTTGGGAAGGCTCCATGGAACTTTTGGAGGAGTTCCTTCTCTGGATTAACTTAGGTGATCCAAATTTGAGGTTCACTTCAGCATACAGTACCACAAAAGTTGATTTCTTAGATATCTCCATTAAAAACTGTAATGGGGTGCTGGCTCTTGAACTATTCACGAAACCCATGGCAAAGAACACACTTTTGCACTATTCCAGTTTCCACCCTAAATCACAAAGGGAAAGTATACCTTTCAGTCGATTTCTCCGTTTACGGAGGAATTGTTCTGACATTAATGATTATTATAAACATGCAGAGGCTCTCAAGATAACATTTAGAGAGAGAGGATATCCGAAGAAACTCTCTCTTTTATTAGAGACTCTGTGTACGGTCCGTGAGGACTGGAGAGTTTTTGCTGTTCTTGGGGTCCCTCTCTCTTTTATTAGATACATCACATCTTCACCATGACCACCGTACACCATCGCCATCATTGCCCCCCACTCTCAGCCGGATCAATGCCACCAAAGAACTTTCCATCAACTCCCTCAGCACCACCACTCCGCCAATGCTTACAGGCGCCAACACCGCAGCGCGCAATCTAGTCCAGCCCCACCTGCAGACGTCTCGAGAAGAGATGGAGCCACAACATCAATCAACTCCGCAACACAGTCATGCTTGCACCATGGCGCAAGGTTGCCTGCGTTGGCACATGGCAGTCATTGTGCACCAACGTTGGAGAAAAAGACATGGGAAGCTTATTCAATAGCCTATTCTGACAGTTTCACCCCACTGGTGTGTCCTTTTCTTGATGTACTTGCAGCGTGATTCGTGCACCACGTTGTGCCTTCTTTGCAAAGTGACGCATCTAGACATACGCGTAACCTTGTGAAGCCCTGTGCCACATTATACCTGCATCAGGTATGATGTATGCAGGGTGGGCATTCCCATACAACAAAAACTCATAGGATTGGTGCTGTGAAATCCATCAGATTTCACTGTAACAATTATAGGACATCACTGCATCAGTACTTTACGCATGCCTCATGGCAGGCGTAAGGGTGACGCAGTGCCACAGGGATAGGCTGGCACCATGCATTGCTGGACTTGCGTCATGTTTGTGACAAACCTGCAGCAATGTGTGACTTTAGCGCTGACTGATACATCAGGTTTCCAGATGTATCTGTCATTAATTGCTACATGGAGTGCCATACAGTGAATACGGCGCATCCATGGTGTAGCAAGAAGGGCATAGTGAAAAGTCTTGCAATGCTGTTTTGTCGCAGCGATGCAACTCTTTTCACGAATGAGACTCAGGAATGCGCCCTATCTTATTGATGGTGAGCATTCCTGCCCTGTAGTTTTGTCGCAGGGCAGCGCAGCAACATTCCTTGCAGCGCTGTCCAATACCAAAACCTTCTGAAATGAGGCCCCATGTGATGGCACCATTTTTAAGACCAGCTGTTTTCTGGTCTTAAAAAACTGCGTCTAACTTGAGCTAGAGACAGTTTTTTTTGGTTTTGCACCTTGTAAATATCGCGAAGTGGGGTTAGCAGCAGTTTTTGCACGGGGACGCCTACATTGCATCTCATTTTCGTTAAGTCCCGCTAACAGAAGTGGCAGTCCTATAAATTCACGTTTATGCCGGAAAACTGCTGCTTAGAGGCAACTTGTACATACAGCAATTAAAAAAAAGCCACGTAATGTAAAACAATTGGCGCTAGAGCAGCGTTAAGTCCTTGTACATATGCCCCTGAGTCCTTCACCCAGAATTACAGAATGCTGGCTGCAGGTGCTGCTCCTCAATGTGGGCAGAAAGAAAGCAGAAGGGTTTGGCTGGGGGCGGGCGGGGAGGAATGGCTAGCCCAATGTTGTGGGCTCTGACTGTTTGGTCGGCCCAGTCATGCACACTCTCCCGTTTTCACCAAGTAGGCTGCATGCACCCTACATGGAGAAATCGGCGTCCCCATAGACGCCTGTGCTACTGCAGCGCCGTGATTGGCTTAGGGGAGGGGAGGGAGACTGTCTGCGGATGCTTCCTATGAGGACGACCCGACATGGAACCGGACCGCCGAAGGTAAGTTTTTATTTAAAATGATCCCCCTGCTACACCTCCACCCGCGAGTCATGCCAGCCACGACTGGCTGGCTGCTGAGACTCCAACCGGGATCCCCAGCTTTCGATTCAGTAGCTTGCGAACTGCTGGGCTTGACTTTATAGTGCTGCACAACGAATTGGAGAGGTGATGAGAAGTCAGTCAGTTCCAAGATGGCCGCTGAACTGAAGCTGGTCAAGTAGCTCCTTTGCGCTGTTCCTCGAGCGTTGGCTTAGGGAATCTGATGACCAGGTGAGCGATCCTTTAGCCACGGGTAGCAGTGAGCCTTGCACTGCCTGGTATGCCACACTTTTTTTCTGCCTGCAGGTCAGCCCCTTGAGTGGGGAGTGCGCATTGTACAAAGAGTGCCTGGTCGATTACTTGCGCAGTTGTCGCTGCGACCCTCCCTACCGCAATGATTGTTGTCCGAACTGTGCCACGATCCGCACCCAAACAATCGCATACTCCACAACAGTCAGAACTCGAACATATGCATCTGCTGGCACTGTTACTTATCTTTTTTTTAATTTTCTTTTTTAATACTTTCAGCAATCGGGACTACACAGAAGAGGATACTCATTTCTTTGACACTTGTGCATTGACCACTGGTTTCCCCTAAAATTATACAATTAATCAATCAATCAATCATTTGTAAAGCGCACTACATACCCGCGAGGGTCTCAAGGCGCTGGGGGGCGATACTGATCGAACAGCCAGGTCTTGAGTATCCTCCTGAAGGTCAGCAGGTCTTGGGTCTGTCATAGGCTCAGTGGGAGGGTGTTCCATTGTCTTGGCGGCGAGGTGGGAGAAGGATCTCCCACCGGTGGTTGTTCTTCGGGTACGCAGGCGGTGGTGAGTAAGAGGTCGGCGGAGCGTAGCTGGCAGTTGGGGATGTAGAAGGAGAGCCGTCTGTTGAGGTAGGCTTGGCCAGTCTTGTGGAGTTCCTTGTGTGCGTGGGTGAGGAGCTTGAAGGATATCCTCTTGTTGATGGGGAGCCAGTGCCATGTTTCTCAGGTGGGGGCGATGTGGCCGTGGCATGGTACGTCGAGGATCAGTCGTGCCGAGGCGTTTTGGATGCGTTGTAGTCGTTTGATGAGCTTGGTCGGGGCTCCCGCGTAGAGGGCGTTTCTGTAGTCGAGTCTGCTGCTGACGAGGGCCTGGGTGACTGTCTTTCTTGTATCTGTCGGAATCCATCTGTAGATATTGCGGAGCATGCGGAGGGTGTTGAAGCAGGAGGAGGAGACGGCGTTGACTTGCTTGGTCATTGAGAGCGTTGAGTCGAGGATGATTCCCAGGTTGCGTGCGTGGTCGGTGGGTGTCGGGGCTGCTCCCAGTGCCGTCGGCCATCAGGAGTCGTCCCAGACTGAAGGGTTGGAGTCGAGGATGAGGACCTCTGTCTTGTCCGAGTTCAGCTTCAGATGGCTGATCTTCAACCAGTCGGCGACAGCCTTCATTCCTTCGTGGAGGTTGGCTTTGGCTGTGATGGGGTCCTTGGTGAGGGAGAGGATCAGCGGAGTGTCGTTGGCGTAGGAGATTATGTTGAGGTCGTGCTGTGGGGTTACGTGTGCAAGCGGGGCCATGTAAATGTTGAAAAGCATCGGGCTGAGGGAGGATCCCTGGGGTACGCTGCAGATGATCTCGGAGACTTTGGAATGGAATGGTGGAAGGCGGACGATCTGGGTTCTGCCGGAGAGGGAGGAGATGGTCCAATCCAGATACTGCTTCTCCCCTCTACCATCTGGCCTGTTTTTAGCCTCGTTAGGTTATCACCTTTTGGTCCTGATCTGACCTCACTCCTTTTGGTTTATTTTCACTCGCTTTCCAGAATATGCACCCCCCTCTGATTATACTTCTTTGCCCTATCACTACCCTAGTAGCCCCTTTTTCTACCCCCCACACCACCCTATCACCTCATCTCCTTATCATGACTTCCATTCGAATTAAGTCTGGAATTAACTGTTTCAAAGTCATTTATCCCCCAAAACTGTCAAAAGCAGCAGCTAAGGTTCAAGCATAACACCATCGAACAGTTTCCAGATTCCCTCTTTGTTGACCAATTCCATAACGGGCGTCTAGGGAAGATAAAAAATGACTTCATTTTCTTTACTCACGACATCCCTTCCTGGTCCTCCTGCTTCTTCAATTCCTTCAACGTCTCCTCCACCTCTTCTTTCCTCCATGGGAAGCAGTTAAAAATCTCTCCCTCCGCTTGCTTTAATGGCTCTCTCACCATTACCTTCTATAACAATGGCACTGTCATGATCCAAGCTACAGACTCCTGTCTCTCTCTCTTTGACCACCTCTTCCACTCCCTTCATTCCACCCCTGCGACTGCGATCTCTCTTGATTTTTCTTCTTCTTCTTCTAACTTGTTTATTTTCTCCCTTTCTACTCCCATGACCCCTCACATTCCTTCAGACCGCTCTCCAGGGAGTCACAGGTCTACCCTTTATCCTCTCCTTCCCTTGCTCCCTCCCTTCCCATTCTGCCACCTTCCCAACCTGATCTCCCCCTTACCTCGTCTGCTCTACCTCTGGCTTCCCCTCCCCACCCTGCATCTCCCCAATACTCCAATGTCATCTCCCGCTCCATAAGTCCACTATTCCTACCAATTTCCCCCCTACTTAATCCACCTTTCCTATAACCTGAACTACAGTTCAACTCACCTTACCCTCCCCCTTTCCTCCCCCCTTCTCCTCATCCCTTTCCGCTCTTCCCCCTCCCGCGTACTTTCAATTCTGTTCTTACACCTCTCATCTCTCTACAACCTACACTCCTATGCCTCACATCCCTGCCTCCCCCCTTTGTAATTCATTATTCTTCCCTCCCTTTGACCTTACAGTCCCTCACTCGTCCCACAACCAACATTTAGTCCACCCCCCCCACTCGGCCTGGTGCCTGTCCCCCTTCATTCCCCTTTCATAGTCCATGGTACCTGGCCTCCACCCTTTCTCTTCTCCCCATTCCTCTGGCCTACCATTGACCTCCCTCCCTCCCCTCCTTGTTCAGCCCCTTCTTCTCTCATCTTACCATATCCCTGGCCTTCCTTTGACCCCGTCCTCTCCCCTTCCATCTCTCGTCCTCCCTTTCTACTCATGAATTTTCTCCTCCTACTTATGATCTCTATTCAACATCTCTGCTCAACATCAGTAAAAATATTACTGTAACTCCATCCACTCCTTCCTACCGCCATCCTTCCCCACCTTCGACTCTTACACCCCTACACTCACCCCAGTCCCCCACATCCCCATGTCCTCCTTCACCTACTCCACTCCCTCCCTTAATCATTGAGCCGCCCAACATTACGTGCTCAGCCCACCTCTCCCTGGAAACTAAACTTGATTTTCTCATCTCTTCCATCTCCCAGCTTGAAGCGTTCATTTCACTCTTAAGTGCTAAGATATCCCCCTCCTCTAATAACCTCCCGAGGAGTTCCCTGCTCCTGCGCCCCAATAAAGCCAACCACAGTCTGTCCTCCACAGACATCACCAACTTACTGACTAGCCACAAGACTACCAACATCGATCCCCCTCCACTCTTCTCTCCTAATAACTCTACTCAATTCACCATTCAGACCATCTCCTCTGTCAGAACTTACCAGCCTCCCTCTCAAGGGGCACCCTCATTCAAGAATCTAATCCCTATCTCCCTTAAAAACCCATACACTCCAATCGCTAAAACAGTTGCTTCAGAACTACAGTGTATACTCCACAACTGCAGATATGCAACCAAACACAAACTGGAAATCTCTAACACTATCACCCAACACAATCTCGACATGCTCTTTCTCACTGAGACCTGATTTAATGACTCCTCTCACACTTTGTTTGATCTTCTGATACCTACAGACTTCTCTATCCTCAGAAATGACTGAACAGACTAGATCGGGGGAGGTGTTGCAAGTATCTTCAGAAAGTCCCTTCAAATTAAAGCCTTGCCCACCATCCTCTTCCGCACTTTCGAATGCCTCTCCCTAGAACTTCAAGTACATTATGGCTCACCCTTCAGGTTCCATGCCATCTACCACCCTCCCGGTAACTGCTCTTCCTTCATGGAGGAACTCACCGACTTCATTAGTGACCAATTTTCACAAAGCGATAGGCAGATCTTCCTAGGTAACTTCAATCTCCACTGGGGCTGCGTGGAAGACTCGGCTGCGAACAAGCTTGCAACCTTTCCCTCAGCTAATGATCTTGTCCAACACTTTTCTGAAATTGCACACGCCAAGGGCTCATTTCTGGACCTTGTTATTTCTAAATCAGACCAAAATACCATTGCTCCCCCTATTCCTGTAGACTGGTCAGTCCATTTCCTCATTTCCTTCTGTTTTCACCTCTCGCACATTATAACTCTCGGTCAACCTAAAAGGGCTTCTACCTGGTTCCGCAACACTAAAAACATAGGGGCATATTAGCAAGGGCAATATCGGCGCTTTAGCTGGACTTTTTCCTGCGAAAGCGGCAATATTTTTATCGCCCTATTAGCAAGCTGTCACTAATAGCAGTTAGCGACAGCTTGTAGGCGATAGCTACAGGTTTGGGGCCCGCTTTGCATGTCAGCGATATTTATCGCTAATGACATGTAAAGTGGGCATACCCAACCAGTTAGCGACTGAAAGCAGTCGCTAACAAAGCTATTGCCTATGAGCTGGCAGGCGAAGCGATAAATAAAACTTGCGCTAAGTGAGATTATCGCTTTGGGGTGGATGTAATTCGGTAGTTACATAAAAATATTCTGTAAAAAGCGTGATAAAAAATGAATGCATTCAGAATGTTTTTTATTGAAACGGTTGTATTATTTTTGAATTAATGGTGATTAGAATTTTTTTTTGTACTGCAGATATCCCTGAGGAAGGGTCTTATCCCAAAATGCTTTGGGTGTTTGTTCAATAAAGCGTGACGTGGAAACATTCTACACTCCTGTGTCTACGTAAATATATTTGAATGGAGATGAAAATGACTAAAAGGAATTGAATAAAATGGGAGAAATAGGTCAATGAAAAATGGATAAAGATATGGTACAAGATGAAGAGTTTATTATGAATTTGATTCATTGGACTCATTGTGAAGTTGGCTGTGCAGCTTTATGGGGATTAAAATGTGGTTCCCTTGTGTGCCTACTATATTGCGGCGCAATCGGACGGAGCGTGAAGAAAGCGAGCACGCCTATCAGGTTTAATTTATTGAGTACATTAAATGAGCAAAGCGATGAAAAAATGATGTGCATTTCACCATTTTGCATTGTTACTGAATGAACAGACCAGTTCTTAGCCATGTTATCCAATGGGAGGTGGATAACATGGCTAAGAGTATTTCGTCGCTAATGCGTGAATCTCGCTGTATTCTCAGCGATATTCACGCATTTCCCTGCTATCGCCGGAAAATTTATCGCTTTGGAGATAAACGTTGCTAATAGCACGTTATCTCAGCGATAAATTCCGGCGATGCTCAGCGATAAAAAAATCGTTGCTAAGCCTATTTAGCGATAAATATCACTATTTGTTGGTAATATGCCCCTGAATTCCTCCTCCTATCTACCTCTCTCTCCCAGCCGCCTGTTCAATCCTGGATGGATCAGCTGAATCTACTCAACATTAAACCCATCATTGTCGACTGCGCTAAATCCCTAGGGGCCCTTTTATGGAATCTTTAGAGAATAACGCACAGCGAAATAACATCAGAGTGCTGAACAGTTTCCTGCCGCTAAAGCAGTGATAATTTTAACACCCTTCTTGATAATATGCCCCTCAGTGATTTAACTGTCTCAGAGTTGTGCCAGTGGTATTGTTTTAAAATAAGGTTCTAAACACGAGATTGCTGGTATAATACCGGCTCAGAATGGCAGAATTATATGCAGTTTAGTTTAGTAGTAGTAAAGTTAGGACTCCTAACTTTAGGACTCCTAACTTCCGTGTATACCGAAATGAGTAAGTGTCTTCTGTGAATACCAAAATGAGTAAGTGTCTTCTGTGAATACGAATATGGTAGTAAGTTTAGGATTTTGTCTTAAGTTAGTTCTGTGAATCGGGCCCAATGCGATTAATGAGCACATTGCAGAATAAATTAAGGAATGAGTTAAGATAGGATGGATACACTACCTGTCACTATTTTCTACTATTCTGCTTTAACTCTGATTTTGCTAGTAAGTTCTGCCACAGGATTTTTAAAGAGCACAACTATGGGCACGCACGTAAATCAGTCAACATATGTTTCCAACTGGGCGTATTTCTATGTTGTATGTGCCTTCTGAACTATAGGTTTAAAAAACCTATGGTGGTCCCTTTTGGTCCTGACGAATGCTACACTGAATATACCTAAAAGCAGAAACATGTTGACCATTTGTTTCTTTGCACACTAGGATGTAACAGGTCTACTAAAACTAGCTTTTACACATCCGATGCCTCTCTGCCATTAGGTGGGTGTTAAGTCTTCTTTTTATGTATGGGTAGACTTTTTCTTGGGGAAAAATGCTTCATGTCATTTCCCAGCTTCTGTATTTTGCTGTGTGTAAGGACGTCTTTCAGATCAGAAATTTCTTTATTAATTTCTTTTAGTTTTTTCTTAAAAATGAGATCGGAACCATTGATTTGAGGTTCGTTTCACTGATCTGAATTTTGATGGTGAGTTCTTCATATAATCTTGTTGCTGCTTTTATTATCAAAACATATTAAATAATACAAGTGGGCTGCGGCACTCATTGTGCCACCCACTAAAGTAGCACACTAAAACATGATTGAGGACTGCCATTACAAAAAAACAAAGGGGCATATTTACAAGCCTCTATCGCCTTAGGAACGTCACCTTAAGTGACGTTCCTGTGGCGACATGGGCTTTGCCTTTTTTACAAGGCAGTGTTAAGCCCCTTAATGTGGCTTAATGCTGCCTTGTAAATAAGACCCCCTTTCACACTATACTTAGCGTGAAAGGGGAAGGCAATGCGTGATGTGATGGGCGTTCCCCCGCAACACTCATTGATTTTGATGCTGCCCCATATTTACAAGGGCAGTGTAAATATGGGGCAGTGCCAGAATTGAGACCAAACAGAAAAAACACCATGCATAATTGTTTATGTGCAGGAAGGTGTCCCTTCCTGCACATAAACAATACTTTTTAAAGTCACGAGTTGCAACTTCTATGTGTGCTGCACAAAGGAGAACACATAGAAGTTACAAATCGCCATTTAAGATTGTTTATGTGCAGGAAGGAACACCTTTCTGCACATAACCCATCATTCCCCCAGAGCAGGCACCCTTGCACTATGGTGCTAGGCAGCTGAAATTAGCGTTAGCACAATGGAAACGCAGAGCTGCACTGAATTGTTGTAAATACATTGCAGCACTGCGTTTCCAAAGTGGCGGAGCGTGACGTTAAGCCAAGAAGGCTAACGCTGCGCTCCGCCACTTTCCTTGTAAATATTCACCATAATGTTTTAGTGGAGGCGGGAGATGAAAGCTAGAAGGAGAAGAGAATTTTGAGAGGAACTTGAGAACAATGGGGCATATATACAAGTCTCTATCGCCACCACAACTTCCCTTTCAGAGACGTTGTGGTGGCGATAGGGGCCTCACCTTATTTACAAGGCAGCATTAAGCCACTTAACGTGGCTTAACGCTGCCTTGTAAAAAAGGCACCCTTTCACACTGTATTTAGCGTGAAAGGGGAGGGTAATAGGTGCTGCGGTGGGCGTTCCACCTCAACACCCATTGATTTTGACGCTGCAAGGGCAGCGTAAATAGGAGGAAGTGCAAAAATTAAAACTAGGGAAAACCTGGTCTTAAACAGGCGAAACGAGGAGAAATGCTTAATTTCTCCTCGTTTTGCTGTTTCCATGTGTGCTAGGTAGCAAAGTTAGCGCTAGTGCAGGGGGAAACGTGGGGCTGCACTATATTCTAGTAAATATGGTGCAGCCCTGCGTTTCTAAAGTGGGGAAACCTGTTATTAGCCTTCTTGGTTCAACGACACGCTTCACCACTTTATTGTAAATATACCCCAATGAGTTATAAAATGTGGACAAGCGCTTCAAATTAAGGGCCTCATTTATGAGGTTTTGGCAGAGCAGCGCCGCAAGAAATCATGCTGCAATGAGCGCATCAAAGGAAAAGGACCGAAATAAGCCATAATCTGTGAGATACAGTGTATTCTTGTCCTATTCCCCTCGCTGGCGCACAATGGTCTGCCATGAGCTAATGCAAGCACCCTTGCATAGGGTGACCAGGCGATCCGGATTCGACCAGATAGTCCCGGTTTTTCACCAGCTGTCCAGGCAGATTTCAGGAAATTAAGCTCATGTTCCGGTTTTTTACAGAGGGTCAACTGAAAACGTTAGGAGGATATGGCCCTGCAGTGTGAGCTGCCGGACCGTCACCGAAATTGAATTTCCGGCAGCTCACAGGAGCCTGTAAATAAGCCCCTGAGTGTCTTCACCCTCAGTATACACAGACATTTCAATATATAATTTTAAAAGTGTTGTAGAATACACCCTTAATGTACTTTTTCACACATTTTCTTCCCCCAAACTCACCTTCTATTTGTTCGGCTCGCTCGCACGCACAATGTGGAGGCTGATCTGATAACATTTGCCAAGGCTGCTTTGGGTTCCCAGTCTGGCCCTGACTGCTGTACATCCCATTTATCTTCCCTTCCCTAGCGGCTTTGTCTACACACACATACACACATAACACAGACATCACCAGTCAGGTGACCGTATCAATACAAACATTGGCAATGCATCAGTTTCGACTGTGTGATGAATAAAATTCTGTCTTTATTAATCCCCTCGCTGGCGCTAATGCAAGCACCCTTGCGTAGGGTGAGCAGGCGACCCGGATTTGACCAGACAGGCACGGTTTTTCACCAGCTGTCCAGGCTGATTTCAGAAAATTAAATTACAGGATGCATAACAATTGGCTAAAATGAAATAGTGAAAAAACAGGGGTCCTGATAATAGGAAAAGACAAAGACCTGTGGGGCCCCCGCCATTGGCCCCCAGAATTGGGTCCAGTTCCCCAGCATGTTCAATCTGCCCGTCATCTGGGTGTAATGATTGATGACCAACTTTCCATAAGGCACCAGGCTACTAAAACTGCTTCTATTTGCTTTGTCATTTTGAGGTGGCTTAGGAGGATATTCTGGATGCTGCCAAGTTCGACTCAGAGAACAGTAATCCAAGCACTGATAGTTCCAAGATTGGACTATGGCACTGTCCTGTACTTAGGAGCCAACAAAGAAATCCTCCGGAGATTACAGATTGTACAGAACTCTGGGGCGAGACTGCTTTGTCACGTCCCGAAAACATCATCCATCTCGGGCACCCTTCGGGACCTTCATTGGCTGAGAATTGAAAATCGGACCACATTTAAAGCCTTGTGCTTTATGCATAAAATTTAACTTGGTATAGCTCCTCATTATTTAGGTTCCCTAGTCCAGCCCTATCTCCCTACACGTGTGCTTAGATCATCTTCCCAGGCCTAATACTCTGTCCCAAGATTTAAATCTGTCCGTATGGGGGGCGGGGCGCTCCTTCCCTTATCTGGCACCTGTACTGTGAAACACCCTCCCTATCTCTCTTCGTCATGAGTCGAACCATTTCAGTTTCCGAAAAAGCCTTAAGACCTGGCTATTCAACCAGTAATTCTGACCTCTGATGTTTATGTCCTTGGCGCCGGGAAACCTCCGGGTAGCTGTGCGCCCTATAAATTGAATTTAATAATAATTAATCAGAGTCCGGGACAAAGGAAGGAGCTCTCTGACAAATAATATGGGGGCATATCATCAAGGGACGGCGATAAATAACACAAAGCGTGATTAGTGCTTTTTTATTTATCGCCGTCTATCTCTTGAATGTATCGCCCTGGTAGCACGTTATTAACAACACGTTTCTCCAGGGCAATAAAAATTCCAGTGATAGCGGGGAAATCCCCGTTTTGCAGGGAACATCGATGGTTTTCTAGCATGTTCCCTGCAAAACGGTGATAACCTTGCTGATATGACCCTGTGGTCGTATCAGCATAATCCACCCCCAATGTTAGGGATAGGTAAGTCTGCATTTTAGCAGACTTTAGTTTTTGGCGAAAACAGTGGTTTTCTCCAAAAATGAACGTTTGCTTAAATGCTGGGACAGCCTTGTAAATATTGCGATGTGCACATCAGCGATATTAGCAAGGTTGTACTGCCCAGTGACGCCCTCTTTGCATCTCATTAGAGATGCAAAGGGAGGCGTTGGGTAAAAGGGTGCTAACATGCGTTAATGCATGTTAGCACCCACTTGTAAATAGGGCGAAAAGATTATCTCCACTTTTTTGGCTATTAAAGCCAAAAAAGCAGAGATTATGCCCTTGTTAACATGCCGTAAGAACTGGGGGAGTTCAGGAACCACCTGCTCTGCTTCCAATGGCACTCCGAGTGGAGAACAATTCTCCTTCAGGAACAGTTTTGTAGATGTAACCAACGTAATAAATGAAGATATACAGGTCATCAGTACTCAGTATCTGGTATATTTATTTGTAAAGTCACATATTTTAGTCATAGCAACTTAGTAGATAAACCGTGTGGTCAAATTGAATTCAAAAAATGTCCAATTGCATTGATAATGTCCCTATGCATTTCGGGACAGTGGCCCTTCATCAGGGGACAGTTCGCAATCTGAAAAGAAATGTGCAAAGGTTCAGGGAGAGGAAACGCCTCCAGGGTACAAGTACATCAAGAAAAGTGCTAAGCATGAGGCTGTGCTTGAAACATGGTGGAATGTGCACAAGGTTAAAGTGGTTCACGTGCGGTAAATGAAGTCTGTGTAGGTGTGAGGGAAAAATTACATGCAAGGAGGTGTAAAGAGGTGTGTGCTAAACACGGGGTGAGTCAGAGCCACCACGTAGTGAAAAACATTAAATTAACTGTGATTAAACGGGTACGTCAAGAAAAAATAGATACGAGGCTGTGGTGAAAGCATGTTTGAGGATGCAAAGGTCAAAAAGGTTATCAAACAATGCAGCAGGTCTGTAGATGGTGTAAGTGTAAAATCCAGCGTGCAAGAAAGTACGGGTGAAACGAAGAAAAACAATCGAAAGAAAGAAATCCTTAACCATAGTCTAAGATATCCCAAAGTGTAAGACGGTGACCATGACAAAAGTAAATACTGACCGAGAGAAGTAGCCACTCGATAGCGTATGCATAAAACGGAGTAGATACATAAGTCGGGACTGTATACGTTAACAACCCAAATGGCGTATAACAAGGAAACGGTTTGGTCAAAGCTTACCGGATAATTGAGAGTACAAACACATCTCGTGTCGGTCAAACAGGTAACGAAATCCAAAAGTAAATGCGGAAATGAATATAGGTAGCAAACAGTGTGACGTGAGTGGTAGACATGGACAAAAGACTCAGGAGAGATCGGGAACAACGAGTGAAAACACAAGGAAACACGTACTTTTTAAAAACACTGCATTAAAAAAAAAAAAATACCAGGGACATTACGGGAATGTAGAAAAAAATAATAAAGAAGAACCATATCAAATGCGATAGACAGAGGATCAAAAAAAAGAAAATTGAACATACGAGGCAGTCATCTGGGGAAAAGGGTAGAGGTAATATGAAAAAGAAGCATGATAGAAAAGGAAGGAATCAACAGGTAGAGACAAATAGACCAATAAAAAACGTACACATAAGAGTAAAGTGCAATGAGTAGGGGTCGAATCACCACAGATAACAATGAAAATGAAGATAAAAGACAGACACACGGGGCGGCCATCTTGGGTGAGGGATGAATAAACCAAAGTATATATGATGTTAGAAAAAAGAAGCACAAGTACAATCAAACGAACAAGCAAAGTGTGAATGCAGAGAGTCAAAAATGATTCCAAGGGTGTAAAGGTAAAGTTAAAGAGAGTGAGAAATGACAAGAGGTACATAAGAGTAGACAGGTAAATTCCAGCATGTCAATCATCTGAGGAATCATAGGAAACAACTATATTCAATCCTATCATTAAGGCCTTTGGGCTGGCAAGCATCCAGTCTTTTTATCCAAGCCGTTTCTCTTTGTAAGAGTCTTTTTTTATTATCCAGGCCTGGTCTCAGTGGTACAATCTCCAACACAAGGAGCCGAAGTTGGCTAACATTGTGATGAAATGTAGTGAAATGAGCCTCAAGGGGTGCTTTAGTAGTCTTGTTCCTTATGGTACTCTTGTGTTCGGTCAGTCGAACTTTTATTTTTCTCTCAGTTTTACCTACATAAGGTAATCCGCATGGACATTTAAGTAGATACATGACATTTTTGGAATCACATGTGGCATTGGTCAAAAGTTTAATGACTTTTCCAGATAAAGGGTGGTTCATGGTGTTTCCTTTGATAATGTTGTGGCAGTGGCTGCAATTTGAACAAGGTTTGGTGCCTGTATAGCGAACAGAAGAGTCAGTATTTTGAGACTCCAAGATATTCTTTATATTTCTGGATCTCTGATATGCAAAAAGTGGCCTGCAGTTAAAGATGCCCTGAAAGTCTGGTTCATATTGGATCATATCCCAATTTTTCAAAATGATGTTTTTAATGGCAGTGCTTCTGGTGGAATATTTAGACACAAATACCGGTCTTGGATTGCTGGTTGGTTTGATGTTTGAAGTCAAGAGATCCTGACGATTCCTAGACAAGATACGCATTTTGGCTGTTTGCAAGGTGGATTCAGGATATTTCCGATCTCTGTATTTCTGAAGAATCATTTGTTCAGAAAGATCATAGGCCTCAGGTTCTGAGCAAATTCTTTTGGCTCCTAGCAACTGCGAGTAAGGTAGGTGTCTTTTCAAAGAAATGGGATGACAACTGGTGAAGAATAGGGCGTTGTTTCTGTCAGTAGCTTTCACAAACAGGTCGGTCTCTAGTTTGTTATCCTGCAGCGTAACACGAACATCCAGGAAAGGTAGGCTGGTAGAGCTAATGGTGTGAGTAAACTGTATATGGTCATCAAGATTGTTGATGTGAGTTAAAAACTCTTTAATTTCATCTGGAGGACCCATCCAGATAAAAAAAATGTCATCGATGTATCGCCACAGTGTGCGAATATTGTTAGTCCACTTGTTGTTATTCAAAATGTAACCCAGTTCCATACGGTGCATGAAAAGATTGGCGTAGCCGGGCGCTGCGCAATTACCCATTGAGGTACCAACAAGCTGCAGGTAGTATTCGTTGTTCCAAAAAAAATAGCTGTGATAGAGAGTGAATTGTATTAATTCAAGTATTAGAACTTTCAGGTCATCGTCAATGGGATGAGTTAGCAAAAAGGATTCAATTGCTTCCATGCCCCTGTTATGTGGTATTGATGTGTACAAGGCACATACATCAATGGTAACTAAGGTGTACATAAAGTCAGGCTCCAAGGTCACTTGTTGAAGTCGATTTAAAAAGTCTGTGGTGTCACGCAGATATGTAGACATGCTCTTAATAATCGTCTGAAGGTATAGGTCAATGAATTTCCCAGTTGGTTCATGGATGGAGTTCTTGGTGGATACGATAGGACGGAAAGGAGGCTGGTGCAGATTTTTGTGAATCTTAGGTAGCATGTGGATGTTAGGACATTTGGGATGAGGTATTGTTAAATATTTGTAATCTTTCTCAGTGATGGTGCCCATCATGACGGCTTTATCCAAAATGGTTTTCAACACCGTGGAGAAAGTCTCGGTGGGGTCTTGCGTCAACTTCATATATAGGTTGGTGTCATGAACATGTTCAGTCATGCTCTTGTGATAGTAATCACTGTCCATAATGACTAGCGCTCCCCCTTTGTCCGCTTTACAGCAGACAATGTTCTGGTTACATGCGATTTGGTTCAATGCTCTAGATTCCATGCGATTGAAGTTATTGCGTTTGGGAGTGGGTTTTCTGAAGCAATCCTTTATTGAATTCATAATGATGGTTTCATACGAATCAAAGATCTTGTGGCTCTTCATTTATTACGTTGGTTACATCTACAAAACTGTTCCTGAAGGAGAATTGTTCTCCACTCGGAGTGCCATTGGAAGCAATGCAGGTGGTTCCTGTACTCCCCCAGTTCTTTCGTTGAAACTTGGAGCCCCCATTGGCCAGGAGGGACTCTTTCCTCGGCACCCTAAGCCACGACTATAATCATATTTAAGTAGAACTGCTGAACTTTTACAGAAGGAGTGCCGCCATCCCACTCACATTACTTGTTAATATGCCCCCATGGGAATGGAGAGGATGTGGCACAGCGGCCAGAGCTGCTGACTCGAGAGTTGGGGATCCCGGTTCGGGTCTCGGAGGCGCAACATCCTGTGATTCTGGGAAAATAATTTTCTCCGGTGGATAAGTTGCTATGTAAATATGCCTCAAGAGAAAAAAAAAAAAGAGGGAACACTTTATGAGAAAAGTGTTTCACCAAAGCAGATATTAACAGTATTTTGGCCGCGGGAAACTGACAGGAGAAGCAGACAAGGAACAAGCATTTGTAAATGCAGGAAAACATGCTACAACCAATAGAAATGGAGGAAAAGTAAGTGGCACGCACAGAAGCCAGGAAATAGAGGGGGCTGTATGTAAGCCCCCTTTATGCTTATATTAAAAACAATAGATTCCTAAAGTACAGCTGTGCAGGCGAAACCTAACAAGCATTTGCAATGCAATCGGTCGCGCCTTTGGTACCTTATATGTATTTAGCTATGCAGCACATTAGTCTTGTTACTGAAACATCTACAAGTAAGACCCATAATTAAAAGTGGCTACTTTGCACATATTATGGAATTCCAGATTCTTTTTTTTAAACAAAGATTTTTTTTTTAAACAAAGCCATACATTGCCTCCAAATTGCCTTAAATAAATGGGTTAGCAGTTATTTAAAGAGGCTCTTTAAAAGAATTATTTATAGCAATGGCAAGTATTTTTCTAACTACTGAATTTTGAATAATTCCATTTGTACAACAAATATACATAAACATACTAACAAATTCAATTTCTGGATTATGCTGTATACTTAGGTGTGAACTAATCACATTTTGGAATTTTCATTCGTTTTTGGAATTGTTATTAACAAACGGCATATTGGAGATAAATGGAAAAATTCAACAACAACTAGCGATAATTATCGCTGTGTTGGCTTAGCGGCAATATTATTATCGCCAAGCTCCGCCGATTTTTATCGCAGATAAACCTTGCTATTGCCAAGGTTTATCTCAAAAGCGATAAAAATCGGCCGTAATGCATGAATATCGCTGCAAAGTCAGCGATATTCATGCATTACCGAGCTAATGCTCTTAGCCATGTTATCCACCTACCATTGGATAACATGGCTAAGAACTGCTCTGGGCAGGCGTTATATTTTGGAGATATTCGCGCTTAGCGTGAATTTTTGCAAAAGTACGCCTTTGTAGGTAATAGGAGATAGCGATGTTAGCGACTGTTTACAGTCGCTAAAATCTTGGCACGCCCACATTGCATGTCATTAGCGATAATTATCGCTGACATGCAAAGTGGGCCCCAAAATTATCGCTATCTCCTACTAGCTGTCGCTAACTGGTGTTAGCGACAACTAGGTAATAGGGCGATAAAATTATCACCGCTTTAGCCGGAAACATTCCCGCTAAAGCGGCGATAAGGCCCTTGGTAATATGCCCCTAAACCTGTTAGGGACACATGGACATTCTTGAGTAGGTTTTGACAAAAGTGGCCCCATCTGCAAGCATTTAACACTGCTGTTCCGTAACCTGATCAATGAAAGTAATATTAAAGAAGACGCAAATGCGTGTGCTCTGATGACGTTCTAGCACAGATAAGCACTTTCCCTGATCACTTCTATAGACTAAGAAAAAAAGCTTATATCAGCACAATTCTTAATCAGAGCATAAGTAGAGAAAAAGCCTGACAAAAAATGCATTACTCATAATGGCAATGATAACCCTTGCAGATTGCTCTAGGTGCCCCTTCACTAAGCAGCCATATTTGGTCTAACTTAAAGGTAGATTTTATCATTGTGCAACCAGCTGGTGCTACAGTACAGTGCAGTACCTCCTCACACAAACACACAAGCACCTACCTTGCGGTAAATGAGCAAGCACCTGAAAAGGAATAACGCGTTCTCTGAAGAGCGTTCAAGATTCTGCACCTTTTTTGTCACAAAAAAAAAGCAAAGGGCAGCTTCCACTAGCTAATGCCACCATCTCCCCGTACAATCACCACAAGCCCGCTGTGCTGGATATGTTGGAAGACAAATGAGGTATTATAAAAGAGCAAACGACGCCAGAGGCCACACGGTTTGGGAAAGTAACATCTACAGCGTTAAGACTGTCCTGAAGGAGTCCATCTTGTAAGTTTGAGGTCTTGCAGATGGAGTCCCTCTTCAAGGTCAAAACCCTAATAACGGTGATTTCTGTTTTGAAATGCATGTGCCGGTACGGTTTACTAGGTAACGTGTGTATGGCAATGGAAAACAAGCTGGCACAGCAAATAGAAGGTAAAAAGTGTGTGCTGTTGTGGGGGTGTGTGCTGGGTCCCTTTTGGTAGGGATCGCTTGCGCAGGGGCAGGTCGTACTGCCGCGACAGCAATCAGGCACACACAGTGTCACGGTCGGAAGTGACGTGCACGAGCGCCCGTCCTCCTTTTATTGAGCCCCGCAGGCCACGCCTGGCCTGCGGCTGTGTGGATACATGTGCGTAAGTAAGCTAGACCGTTACATCATTACATCCCTATCCAACTTTATAAAATTTTTCACAATGTCCAATCATTTGTTCCATCTGGGTGCAGGTTCTCAGCAAGATGCTCCTGTACTTGCGTGTCCCTTGATATCAGCTTCAGGGCCTCAGCAGACAGGCGTAGTCCTTTAATTTTTGACTCGGTGGTGGATTGGGCCGCAAGTTGTACCTCTGAATGTGGCCCCGGCCACCTTCTATGCCTTGGTGGCTGTCCATGACCATATCCGACGGAGTTGTGGTTATCGATTCCGGCTCGGGTCTCTCCGTCTGGCTCCCTGAGGGTGAACTACCTCTTCCTCCGGCATGGCTGTCACCTGCGATCCGCGGTCTTCTCCCATACCTTCCGAGCCTTGTCCCGATGCCGGCGGGATCGCTTTGAACCAGGAAATATTCCTCGATATTTCTTCTTCGCCTTTTCGTGCAGTGATCATGGTGCCTTTGGTGGATGTTATGGTCCAAGTGCCCGGCTCGTATCGTGTTTGTAATTTTCCTCCCGGGCGCCTGTTGCGTATGACCACTCGGGTCCCCTGCCTTAGGAGTCTTGACGCCCAGGCCCTCTAGTTTCTCAAGCTCTTTTTCCACTAGCGGGCGAAGGTGAAAGGGTATCCGTCGGTGGCGTAAGGCGGTGGGAGGGACAGTTTTGTCAATGTGAAGTTTAATAGGTTCACATTTTATGCATCCCAGTCCTCTGAAGAGTTCCGGGAATCGCCCCAATAGCTCATCTACTTGGTGTGCTCTGATACGATTGGCGAACGCTATTAGTTTCAGGTCCTCCGCCGTGTGACTACTTAGTAAGGTGTCAGCCTCTCGGTTGATGATGTGAACGGTCGCCATTACCTCTGACTCGTCAGCCTGGATGGGTATTATGATTTTGCCCTTGAGGGGCAGTGGTGTGTCTGCTCCGTAGGCGAAGATTCTTGTCTTGGATGGTTGTACCTCAGGCCGTGGGCGTAGCTTGTTGAACTGTTGCAGGCCCATCACATTGACCGTGGCACCCGTGTCAATGATGGCCTTGACCTCGTTGTTCCCCATCTGAACAATGCATGTTGGTTGTGGTCGTCGTCGTTGTTTGAGCTCCCGTGCGAATGAGATGACGTACGCCTCTTCATCCTCCGACTCCGAGTCATCATACACTGTGGGAAGGTGTCTTTCTGCTTTCGCCAGGGGCGGGTCAGTTAGCCATAGTTGACGAACGGCCTTGGTAGGCGTCCGTGGTCCCTTGAAATTCTTGGATTGGTTCTTCCTGCGACAGACCGATGCAAAGTGGTTGGGAATCCCACAACTCGCACATGTTTGCCCCTGAGCTGGGCGGTCTTTGGCCGCGTGGGGCTCATGGCCGCAATATCCACACCTGGCTTGGGGTGGATCTCTCCGATATCCTCTCGGTGGTGGTCCACGTGGTCGCGGCCGCACGGCATCTGCACGTTCCACCTTGACGGGTTCGGACTTGATTGAGGTTTTGTGTAGGGCCTGTTCCATGGCGGTGGCTCTGATGCTAGAGAGTTCGTGGGATCTGGCCAGGATTAAGATATCTTCTAGTGAGATTCCGGGTTTGCGCAGAATTAATCCTCTCAGTGTCTTATCTCTACACCCTTGAATAATCTGTCGTCTTATAGCTCTTGGTTGGTCTTCATCAGTGGAGCTGGCTAGTTCTCTGACACGGGTATGGAATTGGTCCATCGACTCACCCTCCCGCTGACGTGCCTGGCCCAATTTGAATACTTCGAAGTCTACATTCAATTGGGGATCAAAATGGCCATTGAGGGCCACCACAGCTGCGACATAGCTATCTGCAGCACCCGTATTAGGTAAATGTTTAAAAAGTCTGAAAATCTCATCCCCCGCATAGTGAAGTAATAGTGATCTTTTTACCGCATTGTCTGTTTCTCTCGTGACCATGAAGTAGTTTTCCAGTCTCTCGAGCCAGATTTTCCATCGCGGTGATGCTGTAGACGGGTCCGCTGCCTCGCTGAACGGTGGTAGCACCCCCGCAGCGGCATGCTGAAATGGTATGTTGATGGTGGGAGCAGGTGGATCTTCGTCCCCCATGGCGGAAGTGTCCCTGTAGGCAGATGGACTGCTGCAGAAACCGTTTCTGCCTTACCGGCGCCGCTCTGCGATGCCACGTGGTAGTTGCGCGGCCCACCTCGGTTCAGTCGTGGGTGTGGTAAGCCTCCCGTGGCTTGAGGGCGTCGTGAAGCCTTCTGGGGTCTTCCTGCAGGCACCAGGTCGTCAGTAGTATCCCTCCAGGGCGCGGCAGGGTCACCTTTGGTCAGCACTCAGCACACGCGCAATGCGTGGGGGACAGCAGGGCGTTTTCCGTGGCTCACGCGCAATGCGTGAGCATTTGCAGGGTGTCGCGCCGGCCCTTGACTCACGCGGGATGCGTGGCGTTTGGCAGCCGGTCGCGTTTCCAGGCGGCTGGAGCAGTAGCGGTGCCGACTTTTGTCCCGTGGCTGTTTTCCCTTTCCTTCTCCTTTCTTTGTCGTTGCTGCGTCGTGCGTGGGGCACTCGTGACGTGGCCACCCAGCAGCACAGAAGACCCAGGCAGGGAGACAGGGACAAGCAGGCCGGCCCAGCGGAGGCAGGTGCCTCGGCCGGGAGACACGCGGTAAGCACCGCGGAGAGGAGCAGACCGCTCCGGGCAGGCTGTCGGTGGACGGGCGAGGGTTGGGCCCCCTCCGCTCGTCGCCAGTGTTGTGGGGGTGTGTGCTGGGCCCCTTTTGGTAGGGATCGCTTGCGCTGGGGCAGGTCGTACTGCCGCGACAGCAATCAGGCACACACCGTGTCACGGTCGGAAGTGACGTGCATGAGCGCCCGTCCTCCTTTTATTGAGCCCCGCAGGCCACGCCTGGCCTGCGGATGTGTGGATGCATGTGCGCAAGTAAGCTAGACCGTTACATCATTACATGTGCCAACGAAAAACTGCCTGGCACTGTGCATGCAGCACATACAAATAAAGGATTCCTGCACCTTCCGTACTTGGAGCAGTACAGAAAGCACCAACAGATAGCCGGCTGGAGAAACAGAGGCCGACAACGTAGGGAAGATGGCCTCGAACACCAAGTGTCAGCAGAGCTGCCCCCTCCTCGAGCTCTGGCAAGAGACCTGTCTCAACCCCTCCTCACTGCTGCTACTGCTGCTATGGATCTAGCACAGGCAGAGCTGGCAATCACTGTTGATGTCACAGCCTGGTGCAAGCCTCCGTGGGGAAGGGTACGCGGAGTAGTGGCTGTCCGTCAGCAGTACACAGTGATAGAACATTTAGGGGCAGATTTACAAGCCCAATACGCCACATTTGCACCGCCGTTGCATCACTTTTGTGACGCACCGGTGGCGCAAATCGAGCGCCATGCTGCGCAGGGAGATCAACCATCCGTAAATTTCACGGACAGTCTGTAATTTCGGCCGTCTGCCATCTGTCCGTTGTCCGTGAAGAATTCTTTAACGGACGCTAATTTTAACCGGGCACCGGTCGCACCACCCGAAAGCTGGCACAGCTTCCACCCACCTCCCTCCCTGACTCCAATGCTGTTGAAGTCGGGTGTAACAGGCTCTGATTCAGTACCAGAGCTCAGATACCCAGCAGCATTGGAGAGGCACAGTGGGATGGCAACCCTCACACCTTCATTCCTTTATGACCCGTTAAGAGATGTTTGAAGGTGACTGAGACGGACGGGCTGCAGCTTCAGGAGCAGGGGCATCTATTCAGATGCAAACTGCCCTGAATGCGTCATGTCCCGGCAATTTAGAGTGGCCTCACACATTCCCTTTCTGCCCAGGGCCCCAAACATCCTAGAACCGGCCCTAATTACACCGAGGCAGCATGTGGTTCTCTACACAGAGGTGTACAAGAAAGGCGACAAAACACAGCCTGGGAATTACAGGCCTATTAGCCTGTTAGACACGGTACAAAAGGGGATTGGAAAAATGACCCTAGAGAAAATATTGGCCTGGGTAGAAGAGAAAAACATTTTGTCCCCCTTCCAGGCTGGATTCCGCAAATTAACTAGTACTACGGACCAGATATTCAGATTTACACTACTATATTGGAAGACGGTAGTACTAGGAAAAGGCAGCATCTCTGCAGCGTTTATAGACTTACGTGCAGCCTTTGATTTAGTCCCTAGATCCCAGATGTGGAAAGTGCTAAGCGAGATGGGTATGCCGCTAGAGATCCTAACACTCGTGATGAGGTTGCATGAGTCAAATTATGCAAAAATACAGTGGGGGGGTCATGGCCAAGTAACCTCTGAATTCCCGGTAGAGCGTGGGGTGCGCCAAGGTTGTGCTATGGCCCCCACGCTCTTCTCATTGTACATTAATGGGGTAGTTGAGCGTATGTTGATGGGAAAAGTAGATGGTCCTAGCCTGGCTGGAGTGAAAACTCCAATCTTACTATTTGCAGATGACACGCTCATTATATCTAAAACCCCTAGTGGATTACAGCGAGCACTGAAGATTTTTGAGTTTTTTTGTGTTAACCGGGGTTTGGAAGTTAATGTTACGAAGAAAAAGCTCATGGTATTTAATCCCCACCATAGCTTTAGAGGGAACTTCTTTATGGATGGACAAAAAGTGGAAATGGTATCGGACTTTGCATACCTAGGTATCCACGTGTCAAAAGGAATAAAATGGGGGAAACATATAGAAATGGCGGCATTAAAACTCCGCCAAAACGCGGGAGCTATAAGTCGGGAGCACAGGAAGTCCCTGACCAAGCCGGTACTGCCAGCACTGCAAGTATATGAGGCGCAAGCCCTAAGTTCGGCCCTTTATGGCGCCGAAATATGGGCTTATGATAAGTTAGCATCACTAACGCTTGTGGAAAATAAATTTCTGTGTAATTTCTGGAAACAAAAGTTTCTCCTAGCTTAGAGCCTTATTGGGACAATGGGGCCGATTCACAGAACTAACTTAAGACAAAATTCTAAACTTACTACTTTTGGTATTCACAGAAGTTAGGTTTTTGTCTTAAGTTTGTCTTAAGACAGTCTTAAGACAGACTTAAGACAGACTTAAGTTAGGATTTTGTCTTAAGTCTGTCTTAAGACAAACTTAAGACAAAATCCTAACTTCTGTGAATACCAAAAGTAGTAAGTTTAGGATTTTGTCTTAAGTTAGTTCTGTGAATCGGACCCATAATCACAAAGCCGGAGGGGATGTACGTTGTTACAACGCATGCTTTTACCACGCATGCTGTAACAACGCAAGTTTTAAAATGCATTCCAATACAATGCATTACACTGGGGGGTGTTGGATAGTGAATAGTTTAATTTACTATTCCAACACCAGTCCCCGTGGACACTAGGGAAGGTGTTGGATAGTAAATTAAAACTATTCCCTATCCTAGAGCGCCCCCCAGTGTAATGCGTTGTAATGGTTTTCGTTTTAAAATCTGCGTTGTAATAGCACTGCGTGCTAAAAGTTGCGTTATAAAGGTCGTTCCCCAGCCGGAGGATAGGAAGCTCTACTTCCAGCTCGGAGCAGGGTCACTCCCTATAAGATCATTAACCGGTAGATGGGGTAAAGGTAATTCTAAAATATGCCCGGCGTGTAAAAGTGAAAGTGAGACCATCGCCCATCTTCTTTATGTTTGTTGGGCCTATTTAACCCCCCGACGTGTTTGGCTAAAGGCGATGTGCAAATTGCTAGGCACAAGGGACAGCAAGGTGGCCTTAAGAATAATTTGTACTAACACCTTGCCGGTTATTACAGTTGCGGTTGCCAAATACTTGGGGTGGGCATGGGCCATTAGTAGAAAACTTGTGGTGGGCTTGACCCCCTTGATGTGATTAATTTGTCTTCCTTAATTTGTGTGTCTCTGTAGAAAAAATTTAAATGTTCAATCTGTGTTCTCGTGGGCATTAACTATAATTATTGTTTATTTTAACGGGGTTTTTTGCGGGTATGCTTTCTTTTAATGGTTTTTAATCGTATTAACATATATGATGAATTTTGTGACTTGCAAATATTTTAGTAACTAATACAACTGCTTATATGCTGTATGCTTTTAAGAGTTTTACCTCGAATAAAGCAATTTTGACTGACTGAATTCTTTAACGGACGCTATTTGTCCGTAATTTTAGCCGGGCACTGGTCGCACCACCCGGAAGCTGGCACAGCTTCCACCCACCTCCCTCCCTGACTCCGATGCTGTTGAGGTCGGGTGTGACAGGCTCTGATGCAGTACCAAAGCTCAGATACCCAGCAGCATTGGAGAGGCACAGCAGGATGGTAACCTTCAGCCCTTTATGACCCGTTAAGAGATGTTTGAAGGTGACTGAGACGGAGGGGCGGCAGCTTCAGGAGCAGGGGCATCTATTCAGATGCAAACAGCCCTGAATGCGTCATGTCTCTGCAATTTAGAGTGGCCTCACACATTCCCTTTCTGCCCAGGGCACCAAACATCCTAGTACCGGCCCTAATTACACCGAGGCAGCATGTGGTTCTCTTCACAGAGCTTAATTACTGTCACTAAATTGTAAACAAACCTCGGTTCTTCAAACATGCAGTCTATAATGTAATACAATTAAGAAATGACACAGTCACACCCACACTGATTAACAAAGTATGAAGGACAATCAGTTAAATCAGTTCTTTTGGAGTATCTCCTTTAAGTACTGTACATCACAGTGGGGAATTGCAAAACTAACATTTTGGAGGCCTGTCTTCTCGTTGTCTTGTCCAGGAGGGGTGAGGACCCTTACCCCACCCTGCAAGAGACCAAGATGATACTAGAATACTGCATGCCCACCCCTCTGCCCACCCTGGTGAATCTTGTTCCCCCTCCTATGATGATCCTGCCCCCCGTGATGGCTCCTGTCCCCCCATGTGGTGGCACCTGTCCCCCCCCCTCTCTCCCCCGCCTGTGATGGCTCCTGTCCCCCCCTATGGTGGATCCTGTCTCTGCCCTGGGTGGCTTCTGTCCCAGTCCTGGAATGGCTCCTGCAGTGAGGGTGAAGTTCTTGATCTTCTCAAAAAGTCTTAGCTCAAAATTAATATGAAAAGGTGGGCAGGTGAGTAAGTGAAGGGATGGGTGGATGGCTGGATGAATTAGTGAAAGGGTGATTGGATGAATGAAAGATTGAATAGATGGATAATGAGAGAGGATGGATGGAAGAGAGAAAAGGTAAACAGCTGGATGTATGGGTGGAAGGGTAACTGGATGGGTAAAAGGGTGGATGGATGAGTGAAAGGATGGATGAGTGAAAAGGTGGATGATGAGTGAGTGAGTGGGTGGATGGATGAGTGTAATGGTGGATGGATTGCTGAATTGATAGGTGCTAGGGTGAATGGATGGACGGATGAGTGACAGGATGGATGTAAGGATGGATGAGTGAGTGAAAGGGAGGGTAGATGGAAAAAAGGATGAATAGATGAGTGAACGTCTGAAAGGATAAATGGATAAGAGAAAGGATGGATGAGTGATAGGGTCAATGGATGAATTCATGAGTGGATGAGTAGATGGATAGGTGGGTGGATGGTTGGAAGGATAGGTGGGTGGATGGTTGGAAGGAAGGATTGCTAAGTGAAAGGGTTGATGGAGAGAGAAAGGGAGGATGGATGGATGACTGAAAGGG
The DNA here is from genome assembly GCF_964261635.1 of Lissotriton helveticus. NCBI lineage: Eukaryota > Metazoa > Chordata > Amphibia > Caudata > Salamandridae > Lissotriton > Lissotriton helveticus. The sequence continues at coordinate 284,327,121 of NC_136058.1, read as the reverse complement.
TGGATGGGTGGAAGGATGAGTGACTGGGTGGATGGATGAGTATAGTGAAAGGATGGCTGGATGGGTGAAAGGGTAAATGGCTGGATGGATGAGTGAATGGATGGATGGGTAGAAGAGTGGATGGATGAGTGTACAGATGGATAGGGTGAAAGGGTGGATGGAGTGATAATGGATGGATGAGTGAAAGGATGGATGAAGGGATGGATGAGTGAAATGATAGATGGAAGGATACATGATGGATAGGTTTGCAAATGGTTGAATATGTTTGGATATGGCTGGGCTTACTTATATATATTGCACGACCTCTGATGTGTCTTCAAAATGTATCCAATTGTCCTGACGTTTTGTCCTGAATTTTGACCTCCTGTCCAGAATTTGTGTCCTGAATTTTGATCCTTTGTCCTGAATTTTTACACTCACCGTCCTGAATTTGCACCAATGCCAGTTGGTCACCCTAATGCTGCGGGGTATTTACAACGTGACGCATCAGGGAGATGGGTCACGTTGTAAAGCCCTGCGCCACATGTGGGCGTTCCGGCGCAGGAACGCCTCCTAAAAGTGGCTGAGTGAAATCTACAAGATTTCACTTAGTCACTTTTAAGGCCATGCTGTGTCAAAACCCTGCGCCTGCTTGAAGCAGGCGTAAGGACTGACGCAGCATGTTAGACATAGGGGCACCCAGAGCCTTGCTGGAGCTGCGTCGCGCTTGCTGCCGCATCCCTGCTGATATGCAGGGATGCACCAGTTATTGTAAATCTGCCCCTCAATGGGTATTTGTATGGCGCATGTTAATTCCAAATGGTATGGTGGCAGTGAAAACGTACGTTTCTTGATGCCCAAGGATGCAGAGATTATTAATCTCAGAAGGATGAAAAGCTCAGCAGGCCCCCTGGGACACCGTACCTCTGACCATCATGTAAGGAAAATATTCCTGCAGTGGAAGCATTAGTCAGTCACGGCCTAATTCCAGACGGCTACGTTTTACTGGCAGCTCAAAGAAAACAGCTAACTCATGGCTAACAAAAGAAACGCGGCTACCGTACTGTGGATTGGGATGGAGTGGGGCGTTCATCATGGATGAGGAGGTCGGGGTAGGAGCCTGAGCCCGTCAGCCTGCCAGCCCCAGAACTCATCCGCCTTCCACTGTTTTTCTTGGAGTCCCCACCACCAACTCTCCGAGGGCCATATTATCAAGAAAGGGCGATACATTTTTGCCACTTTTATCGGCAGGAAACTGCCGATAAAGCTGCGATAATGGGCTTGATAATAGGCCCTTGTGAATTCCCATAGAAGCCCAGGTTCTGGTGTTAACCTGGGCTTCTATTGGAATTCACAAGGGCCTATTATCAAGCCCATTGTCGCCGCTTTATCGGCAGTTTCCTGCAGATAAATGCACCAATAATGTATTGCCCTTTCTTGATAATATGGCCCCTGGTTCGGGTTCCGCTGCATTTTTTAAACTATATAAGTTTGGGGGGAAAAGAGTTAGGCGGCTGTGCAAAAGTAAACAAAGGGGCGCGGCCGCCATTGGTGAATCAGTTCAGTTCTAGCAGTGTTAGAAAGGCCGTCGCAGCTTGAAACATGGGGCCTCATTTATGAAGCTGTGCGTCACTTTTACGCCGCCGGTGCATCACTTTTTATGACGCACCAGTGGCGTAAAAAATGCGCCTTGTTGCGCCATATTTACAAAGTGACGTGTCTAGGTAGATGCGTCACTTTGTAAACCCCTGCGCCCCATTATACCTGCGCCAGGTATAATGTATGCAAGGGGGGCGTATTGACGCAAGGAAGGGTCGTAGAAGTGACGCAATGAAATCTATGAGATTTCACTGCGTCACTTTTAGGACGCCGTTGCGTCAAAATTTTCTAAAGGCTGGCTTGCCAGTTGTTGTTAGGGTTGTTAGTCTCTCCTTGGCACCGCCTTGTCTGTATTTGTAAACACACATGGCGATTGGCCCCTTTACTTTGGCTTGTCTTATTTACTTTGTAAGCATTCTGGGGCATATTACCAAGGGTGGCGATAGGCAATTATTGCCGGTTTAGCGGCCGTTTTCGGCCGCTAAGCGGCGATAATTCTATCGCTCTATTAGCAAGCTGTCGCTAACTTATGTTAGCAACAGCTTTTAGGCGATAGCAAGCGGTTTGGGGCCCGCTTTGCATGTCAGCGATATTTATCGCTAATGACATGCAAAGTGGGCGTACCCAACCTGTTTGCGACTGAAAGCAGTCGCCAACGTCGCTATTGCCTATTAGCAAGGCAGGTGTAGCGATGGAAATATTCCCGCTTTCTGCAAAAACTAACGCCTGCTCAGACCAGTTCTTAGCCATGTTATCCAATGGGAGGTGGATAACATGGCTAAGAGCATTTTGTCGCTAATGCGTGAATATCGCTGTATTCTCAGCGATATTCACGCATTTCGCCGCTATCGACGGATATTTTAGCACAATGGAGAAAAACGTTGCTAATAGCATGTTTTCTCCGTTAACATATCCAGCGATAGGCAGCGATAAAAAAATCGTCGCTAAGCCTATTTAGCGATAATTATTGCTACTTGTTGGTAATATGCCCCTCTGTTTTTTAATGGGTTTTTACTACTGTAGGCACGACATGCTTTTCAGCGCGCCATGCCCGCGTTGACTTTCAAGCAGCCCCAGACAACGGAGGCCGCTTCTTTAAAGTGAAATAGGTCTTGCAGTTGCAACTGTTTGAGCTATTGCCATTGTAAATCACAATAGCTTAAACTCTTGTAAATGCAAGTGCTATTGTATTGCAAATGCTTGTTAATCTGCGGTGTCATCTCGGTACTCTTTATTCTGCTGTATAAAATAATAACAGTACCACTATTGACAGGAGTCAAGTTGCGTTTCCACATGGTCATCTGACTGGGGGAATTTTCAACGAGCTGTTAATACAGCGATAGATGGCAACTGAAAAACAGTTCAAAATATTAACAGAACTCTGTGCTCGCACGCGCGCACACATACACGCACATATATATATATCTATGATATATATATATATATATTTCCAAACCACCTTTGCAGGTAATGAAAACGCACTCGAGCGATCTTTTTCTTTTTCCAGTTATTTATTGCACCACAGCTCCTTGCAGTTACCAACGCGTTTCACCGTTCACAGACGGCTTGATCACCGTGATCAAGCCGTCTGTGAACGGTGAAACGCGTTGGTAACTGCAAGGAGCTGTGGTGCAATAAATAACTGGAAAAAGAAAAAGATCGCTCGAGTGCGTTTTCATTACCTGCAAAGGTGGTTTGGAATTGTAATTTCGGCAGGGCTCTGCCGAGGAGAACGCACCGGTGTGAGAGCGCCAGGGGTCGACCAAGCGGAGCCAAGTTGTGGGATATATATATATATATATATACATATATATATATATATACATATATATATACATATATTACCTACTGGCGGTCGCCAGTAGGTATATATAGTTAGGATTTTTTCTCTATGGGATTTTTGAAAATTCTATGTCTAATAACTTTGGCGTTTGTGGACGGAATTGGCTGAAATTTTCAGGAAAATGGAACATTTTGTTTCTGAGCAGCCCCTGAAAATTTGGGGGGGTTTCGTCAAGGGGGGGCCGAGAAAAAAGGGGGGTCCCAAAACATGTTTTTAACATTGAGTTTTCCATAGGGCGGTTGGCCTCACTTTTAGCCCGAACGGCTGAATGGATTTGCACGAAACTTGGCAAAATTGTAGGGACTGGTAGCCCGATGTGCCTTTGCTAGGTCTCAATATATGTGCTCCAGTGGATTTTGAGAAATAACGTTAAAAAAAAGATATATACCTGTAACAGCGGACCGGGCAGCGCTCCAGTTCGCGTACTTTTCGCGTTACGGAGCTTTGTGAAGCGAAGCTGATTGGTTTTCCGGCGTCTGTAAACATTCCAAACAGTCCGTAGCGGCCGCCATCTTGTCTCTCGGTAGGATCGAGAGACAAGAGGAGGCCAAAGCGAAGGGGCAAATGACCATAAGGGGGCATAGTAGATCCTCGCTGACCCCCTAGGTTTGATGTGGAGGTTTTAAAAGGGCCCCGCGGGGCAAAAAATAAATAAATAATAATAATCGAACGGCTGAATGGATTTGTACGAAACTTGGCAAAATATTAGGGACTGGTAGCCCGATGTGCCTTTGCTAGGTTTCAATATATGTGCTCCAGTGGATTTTGAGAAATGAACGTTCAAAAAAAGATATATAACAGCGCTCCGCTTCGCGTACTTTTCGCGTTACGGAGCTTTGCGAAGGTGATTGGTTCTCCGGCGTCTGTAAACATTCCAAACAGTCCGTAGCGGCCGCCATCTTGTCTCTCGGTAGGATCGAGAGACAAGAGGAGGCGAAAGCGAAGGGGCAAATGACCATAAGGGGGCATAGTAGATCCTCCCTGACCTCTTAGGTTTGATGTACCATTTTGCCAAGTTTGGTGTAATTCCGTTCAGCCATTCAGGCTGTAGACGTATCTAAATGTCCTATGGAAAATTGCATGGGGAAAACACATTTGAAAGTGTTGAAATTTAGAACCAATTAAAATGTTACTTTGGTTTTGTATTTGTGTGTGATGAAAGTTAATTGGTTATGTATATATCTAAAATGAGAGGAAACCACAGCCATTTTGTGATACTACTGTCTGAGGTACATTTGTGAGGTATTTTTGGTGCTCAATTTCTGGTGTTTGGTTACACAGTACTAACACTTCTCCTACTTTTAAAAAGGTGAGTTGTTAATTTGTAAGGGGAACTATGTTGTACACTTTAAGATAATTTGAAAAATGTTTTCTGTTATTTATTTACAGTCCTTCTGTTATACTAAATACTAAAAACGATAAATGAAAGTGATTATTTTTTTCTGCAATTTACAGCAAGCAATTTCAAAATAAAATGGCTCACAATGAAGAGACCGTGGCAATTTCTTTTGAATTATCCACTACATTTATTGAAATTGACAGCACCAATAATGAAGTATTCTCACAAGGAGGAGATGACTTGAATGATTTTTTGGATCAATCTCTTGATGGCGAATTTATCGAATGTTTGGAGACCATAGAGTTACAAGAATCATCATTGCAGACTTTTCATGAGGAGATTCCAGATGAGATGATTGAAGAGGAAATTCCTGATGAGGACATGTTACTAGTTCTTTCAAATTTTGAAAATTCAGAAGAATAAATTTATATTAAGAAATACAAAAATTGTTTGAGACATTATTCATTTTTATTTTTAATTTATGAGGTTGTAGCGAAGTGATTGTAGTATAAAATGAGACTTATAGTATAGAGTGGAACATTTTTATGTTACATGGTAAGTTTACTCATATTTACTTCCCTTCTCCCACTATATTATCTCCAATGTGTATTTGACATCTCTTCTTCATCTCCGGCCTCCTTTCTCTCACTGTCTGTCTCTGATGCATCTTATCGCTGCCATTTTGTGTAATTACAGAAGAGAGTAAAATAAAATAGTTCGGAACGTGAAAAGGGGGCAAAGTAGAGTACCCCTCACCCCCTAGGCCTTCTCAGGCGGTCCCAAAAGGATCAGTTTCCGCTTTCCTGAGAGATTATGGTATGAGTTCCATATACCACAATAACTTGCATTACAACATGCAAGATATCTATCTCCTATTACCAACTTTTGGAGATATTCGCGCTAAGCGCGAATATCTCCAAAAACTAGCACCTGCCCTGAGCAGTTCTTAGCCATGTTATCCAATGGGAGGTGGATAACAAGGCTAAGAGCATTAGCTCGGTAATGCATGAATCTCGCTGACTTTTTAGATTCGAAGGAAATGAGGAAGTGTTGAAAAACATTGTCTGCGCCATCTTGCCTTTTTTGAAATGCCACACTTTTGTTGTGCACGGCAGCCATTTTAGATGCCTTGACCAGACCCACTCTCTGCACGCTGTCGATTCGTAGCATGGCTCCCCACCCTCGCAAGCATCTTCCCCAGGCACTGCTCACCCCCGCTCTCTGTCTTATGCATGGGCAATAAACCTCCCCCCATCTGCGCTGCTCTTCCCTGAGAATCACACTCTGTGCCCACCCGACACCTCCCTTTCTCCCTATTCACTACCGCACCCTCTGACACTCCTCTTCCTCTGTGTCCGATTGTCCAGGCCGGTCCTAGGCTATCAGCTAGCCCTGCAGATGTAGTTTATGGCCCCAGCTGTAAAGAATCACCCCTCTTCAAAGGAGTTATAGTAGATCAAGGCCCACACCCGATGAGATCCGTCACACCACACGTGTTCATACTATCTGAAAACCATCCTGTATTGTGATTGGGGAGGGGACCGAGCCTGAAGCGGAAGATTCCAGGGATGACTCTTTGTACATCAAAGTTTTTACAATTATGTGTCACATTAAAAATATATAGCACTCCAACAAAGTAGTAGGAATATAAAACTTTAATAACTTATAAATATATACAACAAAACAAAAACAGTAAAAACATTTAAACAACGAAGAGACCGTGGCAATTTCTTTTGAATTATCCACTACATTTATTGAAATTGACAGCACCAATAATGAAATATTCTCACAAGGAGGAGATGACTTGAATGATTTTTTTGATCAATGTCTTGATGGCGAATTTATCGAATGTTTGGAGACCATAGAGTTACAAGAATCATCATTGCAGACTTTTCATGAGGAAATTCCTGATGAGATGATTGAAGAGGAAATTCCTGATGAGGACATGTTACTAGTTCTTTCAAATTATGAACATTCAGAAGATGTTGCCTGGGTGCCGCACTGATTTGGGTATCCGGCGTGGGGCGTCCCGGGGGGTGGGTTGTCAGTAGCGGTCTGTTGTGCGAATAGTTCCAAGGCAGCAGAACGCGCTGAAATCTGGATGTCACGAAGGTGATGTCTAGTAAGTTGCCGCCCAGCAAATAACGGCGTGGGGCGCCGCGGGGGGGGGGGGGGGGAGGCAGTCCAAAGTTCCATTAAAAGGGCAAAGGAAAGGATCGGTGGTTTGAACCATCAGTCAAAAAGGGGAGGGGGTGCAACAATTTTTCCTACCGGGTCACACTGTGCTTTCACCGGAACTGAGGTCTGCAGGATTCTAGTCATTCAAACTGAGGCTGGCGCCAGCATGGGAGCGCCGACGTCCCGCGGCTACAGTTTCGTCACTCCACGGGCGATCATGGCAGTCATTCCCCATCGGGGGTGTCTGCGGGGGTCGGGGACTCCCGCGGCTCCTCTAGAATCTTCAAGGTCGTGGAGGACTACGGTGGTGGAGTCAACCAGTGACCGGGCCATTTCTTTATGCTGGGCCCGCTCTTGCCAGGTCCAACGCCATTTTGAGAGTTCGGTAGCTACTGGCGATCGCGGGGTCAAATGCGCGGACGGGCTCCACCCTGCCGGGCGAGACGTTGCAGCATCGCCACAGTGGAAGAACCCTTTTCCGGGCGCCTGGAGCGCTGAGGGTGCAGCTGGGAAGCCTCCACCTGGGGAGGCGGGAGAGGCCTGTTCGCACCGTCTCTCCCTCCCAGTGCACCCCACCGCGTCTCGCTTGAGATTTGTTATGGCCGGACCAGGCGATGAGGACGAGAGGGGGGGGGGGGGGTCGGAGGCATGTGCAAGACATCCCCCCCCCAGGGTTGTTGCAGCAATTATTCAAGAAAGAAGAAATGTCCCGTCCGTCTTTGGGCCGGACCTCCGGTGGATGGCGGCCGGACGCCCTTTGCTCTGGCCCCATGAACGGGTTCCTTGGCTCATCGGCTGCAGCCGGATCCCGTCGGCCCCAGCCCCCGGCCGTTGGTGGCCGGACCGGGAGAGAGTGTGGAGGGACACCCTGCAACTCTCAAGGGCCACCGCGGCCGGACTGGGAGAGAGAGGGGAGGGTCGAGGACACGGACATTCCCCCCCCTGAAAATCTCCAGTGTTGTCAATCCCCCTGGCCGGGTCCCGCTGGCCTCGGCCTCTCCTCCGGCTACACCCTACGTGATGATCTCCTGGCCGAGGCGTGGCAGCAGGACCCGCCTTATATGTGTTGCTTCCGGCTGGGCGTAGCCGAAAACCTGTTGCCCTTTGGAAGTTTCTAGAATGGGGCGGATGTCTGCTGACTTCTATCTTTCCCAGTTTGCCGTTATTTGGCCGTGGCAGGCGGTGGGACAGACACGTTTTGGGGCAGTGAGGGGCGATGTTTTCAGGTTTCTTATTACGGGCTTACTTCTAACGTTTCTTGTTTCTAGGACAATAATAGGTTTTAGCATTACGTATTGTTATCGTTTCTTTGTTTGTTATTTAATAAAAAGTTCATCAGTGGCCTACTGATTTTCGTTTTCCTATTCTTTTCTTTCCAGGTTGTTTCATGCTAAAGTTTCTGTTAACAGGATACAGTGATCACTTCGTTATTATTGCATATGTCCTTTTCACTAGGGGTGCTCTCTGGTCGGGCCAGATGACCTATCTCTAGTAAATGGTCCGGGTGAAACAGGTGCATCAATCAGTGGGGAGTAGATAGGCATGACAGATTACAACGGGGGAGAAAGGTCCGCATTACGTACCCTTTCACTACTTGCAAAGATTTTCCTACGTTTATTTGCAAACAGGGAATACTTCAAAAAAGAACTAATTCCCAAACAGTCAATGTTCGGACAATCAATCAATCAATGAGGAATGAAATAGGTACGACGTGTTAAAGGCTTGCCTTACCTACCCTTCACTATCTGCAAAGGGAGAGAGAATATTCCTATTCTTCCTCGTTTGCAGGCAGAGAAGATCCTTAAGAGAACCAACTTCGAACAATTCAATGCTGGATTCAAACAATCAACAAGGGGTACTGTGAACACAAATGAACGCCGCTTATGTACATACACATTGCTATTTTCAACAGGTTGTTCCTAATGTTTCTATTTTAGCGAGGTCAAAAAGAGATCCCATTAGTGGCCTACTGATTTTGCTCGATTCCTTTTGTTTTTTTACACGATTTTTCGCTATCTGCAAAGACTAAACAGAGTATTGCGACTCTGTGCTTGTTTGTAAATAGAGAATGAACCAAAGAGAACAATCAATCAAATGGAGAGAGAAGCAGGCACGACGGATTACAACGGGGGCAAAGGCCTGCGTTAACTACCCTTCACTATCTGCAAAGAGAGAGTACTCCTAATAGAAATGAGGGGTGGGGGGCAGCATTCAAAGCAGATCAGTGTGCATAAACACGAAAATGTTTTTACTTACCACGTACTTGACATTCGACAGCTTATGATATTTGCTATTAAAAAACCATTGAAATTCACTGAAAAAACCATAGGTTATAGACCATATATAGTTAGGAATTAGTATTTACAAAACCTTGAAAATTCACTGAAAAAACCATAGGTTATAGACCATATATAGTTAGGAATTAGCATTTACAAAACCTTGAAAATTCACTGAAAAAACCATAGGTTATAGACCATATATCGTTAGGAATTAGCATTTAAAAAACCTTATTTTACTCACACAAAACCATTGAAATTCCATATATAGTTAGTTGCAGTAACTATATATCGCGCACCCGCAATCCACTGCTGATGATGTCACATATTACATAATTCATGACATGGTCAGTGACATCACTGATGACATCACTGATGACATCTCAAATGACATCACTGATGACATCACTGATGACAACATCCAGTGACTTTATGTTTCTGTAAAGTTAAAATGTGTCTTACATATTGAAGAATGAGTGGAAGTATAAGTGTCTGGACAAAGGATTTAGTAGGTGCATGACTGAATGTATGAGTGAGTGATTAAATGTGTCTCACTGAGTGCATGGGTTAGTGACTAAAGTGTCTTAATTTGTGCATCATTATGTCTGTTGTTCTGTAAACTGCTGCATGTGTTGATCAGTAGCTATATGATTAACTATATGGGTTACTGATTGATTGTCCAAGTATTTGTATGGGAGACTGAGTGTGTGTGTGGCTGGCTGGGAGGTGTGTGACTCTGTGCAGATCAATGTGTACTTGTATCAATGATTGTATAACAAGGTAAGTATGTGTTAGTATATGTTTGAAAATGTAAGGTGCTCTATATTTAACTGTATAGACAAGAAAATGGAAGTGTCATTGATTCTTTACAGGACTGACTAGGTGTGTGAGTAACTCCATGGATGAGTGGGAGACTGTGAGTGTTTGTATAGGTGTATGAGTGCATATGATAGTGTTGTAAAGATGAGTGATTGTATGTATGAATGATTGTATGGGTGAATGAGTGAAGGTGTGTAAAGACGTAGGAATCTGTGAGTGCGTATGTAGTAACTAGTATTGGTGTGTCAATGGTTTCAAAAATTATATTCTGTATTTAACACTGGGTGAAACAGGTTATATTAAAATGTGAGGAGATGCATTGTATTGTCACATGAATGATATCATCAGTGATGTGGTCATTGATGTCAAATGAGATGTCATCAGTGATGTCATCAGTGATGTCATTTGAGATGTCATCAGTGATGTCATCAGTGATGTCACTGACCATGTCATGAATGATGTAATATGTGACATCATCAGCAGTGGATTGCGGGTGCGCGATATATAGTTAGTGCAACTAACTATATATGGAATTTCAATGGTTTTGTGTGAGTAAAATAAGGTTTTTTTAAATGCTAATTCCTAACGATATATGGTCTATAACCTATGGTTTTTTCAGTGAATATATATATATATATATATATATATATATACACATACACACACATACTCACACACATGAAATAACTGACAGTGCTGCCCATCGGTGCTCGCTCTTCGCCCCTCTTGCTCAGCAGTGACACAGTGTTGTACGCGCTACACGCTCGCTAGCACGGGCCCCCCTCCCAGCTCGTCTAACCCCCAGTGGTGTGAGCGTGCACTGGCCAGGGTTAATCTTCTATCTCCTGCACACGCCCTTCATGACCCCCGCTTTGGAGTGTTGAAGCTGCCTGCTCAGAACGGTAGCGGAGCTGAGAGATGTCGCACACTCCTTTCTGGGGCCCGTAAGTCTCATTTCATGTATGCTCTGCTTCTGAATCCGTTGCTACCAATCTCCCTCTCTGCGCTGCCCTTGCCTGCTGCTGCTCCTGACAGCGCCGCCTCACACCTCAGGTGCACTGTCTGGATCCCACTTTTGGCTGTCACGTGTTCTGATATTACGTAAACTAGTATGTACTCTGTGATTTTCTGTACTATTGGTGTGGACGGACCCAGTGAATATGTGTACATGCTTCGCGGGTTTATTGTCAGACACTCAGTGGAAAGGTATGTCGCTGGTAGCTGGGGGCCACGCAACATGTCGACCGGCAGTTAGTAGGGTGCATGAGGGAGCTTTGACCTGTTTACTCATTTATGCATTGACCCTCACGTTTCTAGTCTTCCAAAAATACAGTGGGGCAAATGTACAAGCCCCCATCGCCACCATAACATCACCTATATTGACATTGTAGTGGCGATAGGGGCTGCGCCTTATGTACAAGGCAGAAAAGGTTTGCCTACAAGAGATTTTGTTCAAGTAATGTTTGTAGAGATATTATCTCATTGATATTCATCAAAGTTACACCCTTAATAGTGGTGAACAATTGATCTAATCATAAACAATCAATGTAATATTATCAAAGGAGAAAAAGAATCAACAAGTGATACACGGGGCGGAGAATCTACTTCAAAAAATACATATATTTAATATATAAACAAATAAATGTAATCAGGGTAGAAATTAGAAACAACCAAACTTAGGGCCCGTTTTACAGAAATAACTTAAGACTCAATTCTAAACTTATTACTATTTTGGTATTCACTGAATGCACTTACTACTTTTGGCATTCACAGAATGAACTTACTACTTTTGGTATTCACAGAAGTTAGGATTTTGTCTTAAGTCTGTCTTAAATCCTAACTTCTGTGAATAACAAAAGTAGTAAGTTCATTCTGTGAATGCCAAAAGTAGTAAGTGCATTCTGTGAATACCAAAATAATAGTAAGTTTAGGATTGAGTCTTAAGTTCATTCTGTGAATCGGGCCCAAAGTGTGTCGGGTTTTGTCGCTGATTCCTATGGAGCCTTGGAGAAAGATGCTGCAGGCGACCAGGAGAGTAGTGTCCGTGTGGATCCAAGGGTGGATCGAGGATGAAGAGTACCTGAAAGCAGAGGGGACAGAGTCTGGGTCACACTCCAGTGACCAGGAAGGAACCAAGAAGGAACCAGGCGATGTCGTGAAGCAATCAGGTGATGTTGTGAAGCTTGTCTCTGCAGCCACGTGGACCAGGAGGTGTCGACGACAACCAGAAGCTGCATACGGACTGTCCCACGAAGGCTCTCGCTGTCGGCGGTGTCGGCTTCCGGATTGAAGTCAACAAGCCTTGGCAAAGGCAACCCACGCAGGAATCGAAGATAGATTCTTGATCAGACCAGCAAGGTCGGATGAGCTTCTCCTTTTCAGGGAAGCAGGGGCCAGTCTGGAGCAACCAGACCAGTGATGCAAATCAAAGGGTTCGTTGCCACAGAGGCCACTAGCCAACGGGCAAGTGAGCAGACAGACGCGTCGAGCAGGAAAATGCAGAAGGGCCCCACGCAGAACTCGTAGAGTGTGGAGGGCTGATCTTCGGTGCAGTTGGTGTTCAGGGCTGGGGCTTCTCAATCCCCAATGCACAACTTTGAGGGTACCTCAGAAGTTGCACGGAAAGCAATTAGCTGGCTTTCCAAGATGGCTGGTCCCACGTCTCTCGTCGCCTCCACGGGTCTCAGCTCTGCTGTGACTGTGAATCGGGCTGTTGGCGTCTGGAAGTCCGGGTCTTGTCAGGCTCTGTGCTCGGGCTCCAGCGAGAGCGTCGACAAAGCAAACCGTTGATCGCTTGATGGTGCCTGCTTGCACAGGGTGGTCACTCCTTGACCACAAGGGAGATTCTTCAGTCGTCTTCTTGCAAAGTAGATCATCGAAGGTCCAGAGTTTCGTTTCAGAGTTTCAGTCAGGATAAAATCTAAAGTCTTGGGACTCAGCTCCTACCTATATACCAAATTTAGGGGCTGGATTACCTGCTAGGTCCCTTCTATGGGTGGGACCCAGGAAGGGGGTTGTTACACCCCTTTCCCTTTGTCCAGTTTCGCACCAGAGCTTGGCTGGAGTGCCCCAGCACCAGTTTGAACTGGACTATGCATGGGACACCTTGTGTGCCCCAGGCAGTGTCTCATTTCATTCAGCCCTCCCTGCCCCAATACACTATAGCCTGTCTGGGGTGGTGCTAGCACCCCCAAGACAGGAAACCTATTGTCCAAGCCTCCCTCGCTGGAAGGACTCCCAGCAGCAGGAGGTCAGACTTGTGTCTGTGGCAGCAGCATCCATTTTGTGATGCTGAGGCTCTGGTTAACTTTAACTGGGATTAGTAGGAACAACATGTCTTCTCCATCTAGAAGGGTGGAATGCTACCCCCGTTGCCAGAACTGGCGAGGGGGTAGTATTCCAAAGCATATGACACCTTACACGACATGTTTTGATAAAGCCAAACCAAAGTTAGCATTTAACCGCGAGGTTCATTATGCACTTAAGAGTATATGGTATGGCTATATCCTAGAACAGCTATAAGGACATGGTTCCAAAAGCTGCAGACAGGCTTAGCTCATGCTCACATAAAACCAAGCACTCTGCCTTCAGGATTGTTAAGGTCTGCCATAGGAGTGACTTATAGGTGTATATGTGTCTAGATATAAGGTTAGATATAGGAATACTATATCTAAGCAAGGGGTGATTACATGACCTTGCCCCAGCTGAGTGGTCAGCCAGTTGTGTCAGTTTGGATAGCCAGCCAGGGGTGGCACAAGATATGCTGCAACCCCTTGTAGGCCTTGGGTGCACCTATGCCCTGGGTACCTATAGTACACTGTAAAGGGACTCACAAGAGTGACCAAAATCCCAATTATTGATGTACCTAAAGTACATGGTGTGAAATTTAGAGAGAGAACAGCAGGGCTGTGGGTCTGATTAGCAGGCCCACAGCCACATTAAGTCGAAAACCAGTGAAGCAAAAAGCAAAAAGTGGGGTGACCATAGGAAAGCAGACCCTACTCTCCTACACCTGGCATCACAAAATGGATGGCACAGACACGAGTCTGGCCTCCTGCTGCTGGACAAAACTCTGGCAGGGGAGGCCTGGACAATAGGTTTCCTGTCACAGGGAGGTGTCACCACCTCCCAGACAGGCTTTAGTGTTTGGGGCTTTGTGGGTGCACTCCAAGAGTGCTTTGAAGTCAGCACTGGGAGCACATTTGGTGTCCCTGTGCATATCCCAGTTCAAACCGGTTGCAGGGGCTACCAGCCCTGCTCTGGAGCAAAACTAGACAAAGGAAATGGCTGTAGCCACCCCACTTTCCAAACCTTCCCATAGGTGGGTGATAAAGATCAATTTACAATGGTCAGGCGATTTCAGTAGTTGTTTCCTAAGTTGAATTTGCCCGGCGTAAAACGCCTCTAATACCATACGAAATTACTCAATAAAGAGGCAGGCGCTGGAGACTGGAAGACAGGAAACAAGTTTTATTCCGACGGAGTGGAACACATCAGATCGGACAACAAGGTATCGTCTCGAGGTGCTCTCTCAACTTCTCTGAGAGCTGGTCTTTTATACACTGGTTTTAGACATGTGAACGTCCTTTATTACAACAGGGACATTGTAGAGCATGAGAATGACATCAGAACGATATCCCTGTCACCCCCCAGTTCCGGCCCATTCCAACACATGACAACAGTAGAGACCCTTTCCCCTCATATGATTGGGAGGGGCTATCACGCAGCTGAGTGTTCTGCCGATCTCTCTGGAATGTGTGCGCCTGATCGAATCTCTGGGGGTGGAGGGTCGTGATCAATAGTGGCCTCTTTCAGGAGAGGCGAGTGCATACAGTAGGGGGCAATAAACTGTAACCTCGGGCTAAAGGATGACCAGCGGTCAGTGCTGACGTTAGGCTCAGAGGAAGGGTCATCAAAGGAGGGGTATTCATGGACGGAAAGGAGGTGTTGGTCAGGCGCGGGGTGCGATTCTCTGGGACAGAATCATGCGGGAGGGGAGGGCTCCTGACTTGTGCATGAGAGAGCGGGGGCAGTCAGGGTGCATGGGGGATGCTCGCAGGGTCAGGGAAGTGTGCTGATGAGCGATCGTGAACAGGGAGACCATGGTACCTAAAATGGCTGTCGGGTATGCTCGTACGTGAGTCTGCAAGATGGCGTAGATAATGTTCAGTATACGAACTAAATTTCCACAGTCCTCCCTTTAACATGTCTCGCCAGCTTGTCAGTTTGGATCAATCCCCATGAGACCACGCACTTCTATTTCGTATAGGGGACTCATGTGCTCTGGTTTAAGGTTCAAAGTCTTAGAGCACATACAGTTGGAAATAAGTGCACATAAAGGTGGTAAACATTGAATACCTAAACAACATCCACATAGTATCGTGATCGGTATCAATAAAAACGTGAACAGTCTCCATCCCCAGTTCTTTAAAGTGTCCCAGAACCAGCCTCCAAGCGACCATCCTTCCTGTTCCTGGTGAACCTCCGAGGACAGTCTGTGGAGGTGTTCGATTGCTTTATAGACTGAAGGTGAGTTATCTGGCACGTAGGTGCAACAGCTGGAGCCGATGACACGGCATGCACCTCCACGGTCGGCCAGAATCACATCTAAAACAAGACGGTTTTGAAGAGCCACCAGGCGGACTGCCTGAAGCTCAGCCGTGTTGTTGGCGAGGACGCCAGCGGTGATGTTGATGGTTGTTTCTAATGCCTGAGTTAGATGTCGGATTGCGCGGCTATTGGCCATTGGTCCCCACAGAGGAACTAGTCCCTTTGCTGCATCCAGGAACTGTGCTCCGGTGGAGTCGGCTTGTTCAACATCTCCAGCGCGCTTTTGCCGGTGGTGGTTGGCTGGGGCCACATACGTGGGAGGAAGAATGAAGGCGATGTAGCACGTACCCTTCCAGCCTTTTGGGAGCCACGTGTAAGCTTTGGTGCCACAACCAAAGTACATATTCGGGGAAGCAACAAAGGAAGGGGGGTCAGCTGAGGCCAATTGTTTGGTGATGCGGCAAGAACTGTGACCCACCAGCTGTGTTCCTTGCCCTTCGAGGCATACGAGTCCTGTGACATTGATGACGGACAGGGCCGTAGTCAGGGTGGCAGCCGTTTGTTTCCGCAGGTGAGAGAAGGTGGATCTGGCTGGATTGTGGAGCACTTGCATTTCGACCCTTTCTTTGGCAGGGATGTTCGTAAGGAAGGTTGAACCTGAAATTGCAGGACAAAAGGGCTTTCCTGTATTGTTCAACAAAAACCCATAGTAGAAGTGCGACACTGTCTGACCAGAAGCAGCATTGTCCTTGTGGCTTTCTTGCATGAGGATCAACCAGGCGAGGCAAGAGCCGTGAACTGAGAAAGGTGAAGGAATAAAGGGGATGGAGTGTCCGGTAGCATGTGGGAGCAACCCACAGATCCAACAGTTTGTGGCATTTGTAGCAAGGTTGTGCTGGTGCAACAGTTGTACAAAGGAATTGTTCCAGAATTCCCTACGCCTTTCTCGAAGCTGAGGTGAAAGGGTGATCAGGTGGTGCTCTTTCACGGTGGTCGGCTGGACAGTGGTCGGCAACATTTGGTGAGCGGGCGTGCTTTCCTCCAGGATCCAGAAGGAAGTCATGAGGAGGAGGCAGAACAGGGAGATAACGAAGAAAGCGATTGTCTTTGAGCTGTGCAATTTGTCAGTTTTTGGATTCCTATAGTGGGTATTTCCTGTTGCTTTCGATGGCTTCTTATCTGGCGCTTCCATCATCTTCTTATCTGGCGCTTCCATCATCTTCATCTTCAAGGTGCTCGGTAGTGGGCAGAACCCCAGACTTAGTTTAGCTTCTCTCCAGGTAGCCCTTGATTGCTTTGGGTCACCGTTCTGAGACTTTTAACTTAGTCAGTGGTCTACTTAGCCGAAGCTCCCTCCTTTCGACGTAGGAAATACCCTTCTCGAGATGGCACAGTGGGATCAGAGTGTTTTGAAAGTTCAAGTGCCTCCGTATCAGGATAACAGTTCAGTGATGGTCGGTCTTTGTTCAGGAGCTCTTCTTGGGTGTTGACGTTGTCTGTCGTGGCCAGGGTTGAGGAGACCTTTTTGCAGTGATGGGCGTGCAGCCAGTGCTTCTTCCCCTCCACTCGAAGAGCCGTCCGAGTGGTGATCAGTACTTGCCAGGGGCCCGTCCACCGGGGTTCCAGACTCTTCGCTCGTTGGAAATTCCGGATTAAGACGTAGTCACCCGGTTGGATATCGTGACCGGGACCCCTGGAAGTATCGGGGATGGCCTGCTGCACCTGTTGATGAATGACAGACAATGTCTTAGTTAACTTGTACAAATAATCTGACAGCAGGACGTCGGGGACGTCATGAATGGAGGTTGGTTTGGGGGCAGTCCAGAGGTTCATAGGCCGCCCAAACACAACTTCGTAGGGGGTCAAGTGATGCTTAGTGGGGGTGGAGCGCATTGATAGTAGTGCCAGTGGAAGGGCATCTGGCTACTTAAGCCCTGTGGTGGCCACTATTTTTGACAGTTTCAGTCTCAGTGTAGCGTTGTGTCGCTCAACCAGGCCAGCGGATTGGGGGTGGAAGACCGCATGGAACCTTTGTTTGACCCCCAACCCCTTCAGGATAAGTTGGATAACTTCAGCTATGAAGTGGGGGCCATTGTCGCTCCATAAAATTCGACAAAGGCCGTAGCGAGGGAAAAACTCCTTCAGTAGTACTTTGGCAGTAGTCATGGCAGTGTTATCACGGGTCGGATAGGCTTCCACCCATTTGCTGAAGGCACATACAATGACTAATACGTACTTCAGGCCTTGGCACCTCTCTAGCTGGATGTAATCCATCTGGAGGACCTCAAAGGGGTGGTCGGGGATCCCAAACCCTCCCCGGGGTACCACAGTTCCTTTCCCGGGGTTGTGTTGTAAGCAGATAAGGCACTGTTGGACTAGGCGTTTGGCTGAGTCGGGGATCTTGCCGTTGTGCCAGACTTTGGAAATGAGTTCGATCATGGGGGCAGAACCTATGTGTGCAGGGGAGTGTGCCATTGTCAGTATGGGGATCAAGTATGCATCAGGCAGCAACCATTTGTTTGTGTCCTTTGTCCGCCAGCAGCCTTCATCGTCCCTTAGACCCACCCGTGCCCACTCAGTCAGTTCGTGTGGTGTGCTGGTCGATTGGATATCCCTGATCGTTTCCCTAGCGTCGGTCCATTGTTCTGCCTGTGACCTGGTCACATATATGCGCGTCGTGGCCCTATTCTCAGCTGTGGTTCGGGCAGTGATGTCGGCTAGTGCGTTTCCCTGTCCAACTAAATCTGTCACCTTCTTGTGTGCCTGACATTTGATCACTGCTAATCGTGTGGGGAGAAGGACTACTTCAATCAGGGCGGAGACTAGATCTCCGTGAAGGATGGGTGTACCATGGGACGTCAGGAATCCCCTTTCCCTCCACAGGATCCCAAAATGATGAACTACTCCGAAGGCGTACTGGCTGTCCGTGTAAATGTTCGCCGTGGTTCCTTCTGCTATGATACATGCTCGTGTGAGGGCAATTAGTTCTGCTGCCTGTGCTGATCGTTGTATGATGCAAGCTGTTTCAACTACTGTTCGAGCAGTCGTTACCGCATAGGCAGCAGAAGTGGTGCCGTCTGGGAGTTTGATGCAAGAGCCATCTACCCATAGTTCTCCGTCAGGGTCTGTGAGAGCAACGTCTCGGAGGTCAATTCTACTCCTAGTCTGTTCGTCTGTGAGAGTCACGCAGTCGTGTATAGGGGGCACATCGGGGTCATTTTCGGGCAAGGGTAGCAGTGTAGCAGGGTTCAATGTCGTGCATCTCTTCAGAGTGATGTGGGGCGCAAGCAAAGTCAATTCGTATCCTGTCAGTCGTGCACTAGTCAGATGTTGAGTCTTTGTCTGGTTCAAAAGTGTGTCAACTGCATGGGGTACTAGTACTGTGAGAGGGTTCGAAAGTACAATTCCCTCACTCTGTCGGATAGAGACAGCAGCAGCGGCTACTGCTCGAAGACAGGCTGGTAGAGCTCTGGCGACTGGATCAAGAGTGGCAGAGAAGTAGGCATAAGGGCGCTGTTTGGCGCCGATGGACTGGGTCAGAACGGACAATGCGCATCCCTCCCTTTCGTGAGTGTAGAGGGAGAAGAACTTGGAGTAATCTGGTGTTCCTAGAACGGGTGCCGAGCAAAGGGCATCTCGCAACTCCTTAAAGGATGCTTGGCATTCGGGAGTCCACGGGAGTGGGAACAGAACATCTTTGGCCAACAGGAAAAGTAGGGGTTTTATAATGAGACTGAAATTTGGTAGCCATTGTCGGCAGAAAGAAGTAAGGCCTACTAATGAACGGACTTGCTTCTGTGTTTTTGGAATAGGGGTGTCTAGGATGGTTTGGATTCGGTCGGGTGTAAGTTTTCTCCCTTCTTTGGACAGGAGATGACCTAGGTATGTTACTTGGGACTGACAGAACTGCAGTTTCTTTTTGGAGACTTTGTGGCCATTCTCCGCAAGAAAGTGCAAGAGTTGGATAGTGGCTGTGATTGCAAGTGGAGTGGTGTCGGCCGCCAAAAGGATATCGTCGACATATTGGATCAACACTACTCCATCTGGTAGCTGGACAGCGTCCAGCTGCCTTTTCAGTGCTTGGCTGTAAATGCTGGGACTTTCAGTATAGCCCTGGGGAGCTCTACAAAATCGGTATGAACGGTTTTATAAAGTGAAGCCGAAGAGATAACGGCTGTCTGGATGGATGGGGATAGAGAAAAATGCATTTTTAAGATCAATAACGGTGAAGGTGGTGGCAGTGGACGGGATGAGAGTCAGAATGGCGGCGATGTCTGAGACTACAGGGTACTGTGGCACCACCACTTTGTTGACTTCTCGTAGATCGATGATGAAGCGATACGCTTTCTCATCCCCCTCACCTTGCTTCTTAACAATGGGTAGGATAGGACTATTGCAGACATTACTAACCACTTCCTCTACCACTCCTGCATCTACCAAGGACTGAATAATCGCCACCAATGCCTTCTCGCCTTCGGGCGATATCCGGTACTGTGGGAGTTTCGGGAGTATTGCATCTGGTCGAACAGTTATGTGTACAGGATCGATCATCATTCGTCCCACATCTGAGTCGTTTCTGGCCCATAGGTGCGGGGGTAGCGAATCGAGCAAGGATAGGTCAGCATCTGTCAAAATGTACATGTGTCGTGCGGGGTAGGGTCCGGACATGTTCGGGTTGTCGTACAGGATGACTCGGACTCCTTCCGGGGAACACCTAATAGTAGCTCGGAAATGTTTCAGTAAATCAATACCCATAATAGCATCAGGGGAGTTGAAGGAGAGTAGAAACGTCGTGTCAGTGGGATTGTTTCCTAGGTCAAAGGAGATAGGTACAGACAGGGGGTTAGTGGAGGGCGTCCCATCGAAACCTATCGAGGTAATGTGTGAGCCAGACAAGGGTGCCCTTGGAATCAGTCGTTTTGATAATACACTACGTGTCGCTCCGGTGTCTACCAAAAATGGAGTCTTTGTACCCAGGACCTTAGCGGTGACATAAGGACCTTGCTGGTCTACACAGAGCTCGACTGGATCCCTCCCTTGCCCCTGGCAGTCCTATGCAGAGTCGTGATCATTGTAGCCATCGGACTGTTGGCACTGATTCTGTCGGGGGCGGTCAAATGTGTTTGGTCTACCAGATCGGTCATTGGTGGTGTCATGGGTCTGTCCTCGTCCCTGCCCTCCAGTTTTGGGGCCATTTGCCATGTCCCTCGTCTCTTTATTTCTAATCAGTTCCCGAAGGGCTGGGCACTGAGACTTCCAATGTCCAAATTCTTTACAGAATGCACATTGATTCTCATCAAGGTCGGTTCGTGGAGCGCCAGGGGCGGGGTTGCGGTCTCTAGGGGTCGAATTCCTAGGGGCATTCGACTGGTAGTTCCCCCTATACCGTTCCCTCCCTGTGGTCACTCCCTGTAGTTGTGCAATCATTACTCGTTCCTTTAGGTCCTGTTTCTTTTTCTCAGTTGCCCTTTCGTTCTCATTCTTTTGGTGTTCGTAATACTGAGCCATCTGAAGGATAGCTGCAGGTTTGGAGGCTCCCCAACTACTTTCGCTAGTCTGTAACTTTTGGGAGACCTCTTGCAATAGCCCCTTTACGTAGTTCTGCACGAATAGGTGTTGTCCGGTTGCGGTGGTCATGTCTTGGCCACTGTAGTCGGAGAACACTGTTTCAAATCGTGAGAAGTATTCTGATACGTCCTCCTGAGGTTTCTGGCGGCAGGCCGTGACTATCGACCAGTCTACCTTCTTTTCTGGGATCAACGTTTTTAGCTTCTGCACTATTTTGTCGGGGAGTTCCAGTATGTCTTTTAAAGGTTTCTTTCCGGGCTCTCGCTGCCTATCTAGTTCATCGAGTTTTGTCCAGGTGTGTCCGAACAGCTCCGTGTGGTCAGTTCTCCGGATTTGCTTCCACACATCAGCCGGCAGACACAACCCGAAAAATAAATCCATGTCCGCTAAAGTCATTATAGTTGAGCCCAAAGCTGTGCCTAATTCGGTATAGAACGCTGTAGGGTTTTTTCTTAAATCGGGCAGGGTTTGTCTAAAAGTTAAAATATCTTGCCGATCCCATGGTTGGTAAACCCAGTTGTACACAACCCTCCCTTTGGCGTCTGCATGGTTGATATCATCGTTTGTTCCCTGACCTCTCGGGGGAACCCAATAGGGGGCGGCTTCTCTGATAGGCATCATAGTGTTGGCTGCTCCTAGTGAGGGTTCAATCGTCTCAGGGACTGTGAGTTTGACCTCTGGTTTCTGCTCCGCGAGGTGGCGGAAGACCTCAAGTATTTGCATGAAGAGATCCGTCATATCGCTTTCAGCCCCATCTCCGACATCAACCTTTCTATATAGGGCCGTCAATTTAGCAGGACCCTTAGTCTGGTACCTATCCTCATACGCGTTCAGGGTGTGGTAGCTGAACCGTAAAATAAAATGCCGTCTGTGACTACCGGCATGCGAGTTGTGCATATTCATCGTATATTCTTCACTCTCCCTCCGTTCTACCAGGGTTTTTGCCATTTGGTCGATTCCATCCCGCTCATCTTTGCTCAACCTATTTGGTCTGGCTGTTAATTGTTTGCCAGTCTCAAGTTCATCTGGTGTTGTTACCGATGCGGCTGGTGCGAAGACCGTAAGAGTCGGGGCACTAGCGCTAGGGTTACCCTCGACTGCACTCTGGACTGGTGAGTGTTGTGCTAGAGGCTGGCAGGGAGCATAAGGAGGAGGCATGTAGATCATTGGAGGACCGAGCAGTAACTCGTCATTTGCCCGTTGTTTGGAGGGTACCTCCGGGTAGAGCGTAGGAGTGGTCCTGACAGGGCATTGACCTGTCAGTCCTGATTCTTGTGATTGTTTAACTTCCTCTCTTCTTCTTATTTCTTCATCTAGTTCTTTTGCGGACAGATGGGCTGCTTTTCGTAATTCTTTCACTGTTTTTGCTTCCTCTTTTTTCCTGCGATGCTCTGCTTCTCTGCGCCACATGCCGATACTATCGAGCATAGTGGATGTTACCTTATTTATTTTCACAGCTGCTTCTAGTGTTTTTATTTTATTTTCATCAAAAGAACCTATCAGTGGCCACTGGTTTTTAGGATCCCTTTTTGTATATTTATGCCATAACTTACTATAAGCTATAGCGACTAGTCCTTGCTTAGTAAACATGTCCTTATTAGGGGTGCCCTCCAGTGGAGCTGGATGGTTCATCTCTAATAAGCGGTCCGGGTTGACCCAACTATGAACCAATGGGGAGAAGATAGGCATGACGAATTACCATAGGGGGCAAAAGCCTGCACTACCTATCTTTTCACTATTTGCAAAGGCTGGACAGAATATTCTATTTTACACTATTTGCAAACAGAGAATACCTCCCGAAAGACCCAATTTCCAAACAGTCAATGTTTGGTCAAACAATCAATCAATGAGGAACGTAATAGGTACGACGTGTTAAAGGTTTGCGTTACCTACCCTTCACTTTCTGCAAAGGGAGAGAGAATATTCCTATTCTTCCCCGTTTGCAGGCAGAGAAGATCCCTAAGAGAACCAACTTCGAACAATTCAATGCTCGATTCAATCAATCAATCAATGGGGAGAAAAAAAGAATAAGCACGACGTGTTAAAGTTTTGCTTTGCCTACTCTCCCCTATCTGCAAAGACTAAACAGAGTATGGCGATTCTGTGTTTGTTTGCAAATAGAGAATTTCTCAGAGACAAATAAGTAATACTAGTATTATCAAACAATCAATCAATCAATTTCGCAATTTTGTCGTGTGTCAAGACCTTACCCGGACCGCATGGACAGTTTCTCGTCTTCCGCTTCCAGCGCCCGATCGTCCTCTACTCTCTGTTGCTATCGCGGCACTCCTGGTGGTTCCCAGTCAGGACCGTAGATCACTCGGGAGAGGTCTGCTCGGAATCAGTGAAGTTCAGATGATCGGCTGTCAGACGAGGGTCTATCGGACAGGAGCTCTTCCGATCGTTGCAGTCGTTCACTCTGTCGTCGGGACCTCTCCCACTGGATCCACGTGTCGCTGATGGGCCGGCGTTTGGGACGCCAATTGATAAAGATCAATTTACAATGGTCAGGCGATTTCAGTAGTTGTTTCCTAAGTTGAATTTGCCCGGCGTAAAACGCCTCTAATACCATACGAAATTGCTCAATAAAGAGGCAGGCGCTGGAGACTGGAAGACAGGAAACAAGTTTTATTCCGACGGAGTGGAACACATCAGATCGGACAACAAGGTATCGTCTCGAGGTGCTCTCTCAACTTCTCTGAGAGCTGGTCTTTTATACACTGGTTTTAGACATGTGAACGTCCTTTATTACAACAGGGACATTGTAGAGCATGAGAATGACATCAGAACGATATCCCTGTCACCCCCCAGTTCCGGCCCATTCCAACACATGACAACAGTAGAGACCCTTTCCCCTCATATGATTGGGAGGGGCTATCACGCAGCTGAGTGTTCTGCCGATCTCTCTGGAATATGTGCGCCTGATCGAATCTCTGGGGGTGGAGGGTCGTGATCAATAGTGGCCTCTTTCAGGAGAGGCGAGTGCATACAGTAGGGGGCAATAAACTGTAACCTCGGGCTAAAGGATGACCAGCGGTCAGTGCTGACGTTAGGCTCAGAGGAAGGGTCATCAAAGGAGGGGTATTCATGGACGGAAAGGAGGTGTTGGTCAGGCGCGGGGTGCGATTCTCTGGGACAGAATCATGCGGGAGGGGAGGGCTCCTGACTTGTGCATGAGAGAGCAGGGGCAGTCAGGGTGCATGGGGGATGCTCGCAGGGTCAGGGAAGTGTGCTGATGAGCGATCGTGAACAGGGAGACCATGGTACCTAAAATGGCTGTCGGGTATGCTCGTACGTGAGTCTGCAAGATGGCGTAGATAATGTTCAGTATACGAACTAAATTTCCACATGGGTCCCCAGAGTTTGTCCCACTCCTTCCTTGGGTATCCATACTAATATAATAAAGAGACAGCCCAAACCTTTGAGGCGGGTAATCTCAGGAACCACAGCACCAATCACAACACCCAATACAGCGTTGGAAAGGGCAGTTGCAGCAGAAGGACATAGGCTATGCAGACGCCCACCATATACATTTAAAAGGTAAAAGAACCGTGCCAGAAAAGTAGTCCCTTGTGGGCTTGTCTGCGTTGTGCTGTGGGCTTGTGCTGGGGGGCGTGACAAATGCTGGGGGCGTGTGGTACGTTCCGCCCTTCGGGCTGGACTGTCCCCATGAGGCACAGGGTTAAGGCTGATTTGCATATGGCTATGTCTGAACTGGGGTGGTGTGGAGTGCAAAAAAACGATGGATTTAGGCCCAGATCTCTGTACTGGGGTGAATGTATGACATTGTTCTGCATTCTGTCCATCAGCTGTTGTTTTGCATTTGTCACCCCGAGTGTGATGGGTATGCTGAGACGTGAATCCCATGCTCTCCACACCACTGGAGTCAAGTTGTTCTGGCTGAAAATGGCTGATAGCCAGAAACTGGTTCTAGGATGCTTGATGCTGGTGTAGGAAATACATTGCCTGGCAGTTAAGGCTGGACTTTTCCCATGAGCTACAAGGTCAAGGCTGATTTGCATATGGCAATGTCTGAACTGGGATGGTGCGGAGTGAAAAATAATGATGGATTTAGGGCCAGATCTCTGTACTGGGGTGAATGTATGACATTGTTATGCATTCTGTCCATCAACCGCTGTTTTCACATTCCGCCCTTCATGCAATGTCTCATATCGTGTGCTGTGGACGTGTACTGGGGGTGTGGGCGTGTGCGGACGCGGGATTACGGGGGAAAAAAAGCGAGCGTTGTGCCAAATATTTCATTGTTTTTACTTCCCAGGTTCTGTACATTCCAGCTCCGAGTGTCCACCCTGCTCCCTTTAAATACCCCTGCACCCCATAATCAAAACCCACCCTTACTCCTTAAAATACCCCAACACCCTTAAACACTAACCCATCTTAACCCTATACATATACCCTGTACCCCAAAACCCAAACCTATTCCTAAACCCTAAAAATACCCCTGTACCCCAAAACCCAAATCTACCCCTGAACCCTAAAATACCCCTGTACCCCAAAACCCAAACCTAGCCCTGAACCCTTAAAATACCCCTGTACCCCAAAACCCAAACCTACACCTGAACCCTAAAAATAACCCTGTACCTCAAAACCCAAACCTACCCCTGAACCCTAAAATACCCCTGTACCCCAAAACCCAAACCTAGCCCTGAATCCTAAAAATACCCCTGTACTCCAAAACCCAAACCTAGCCCTGAACCCTTAAAATACCCCTCTACCCCAAAGCCCAAAACTACCCCTGAACTCTAAAAATACCCCTACACCCCAAAACCCAAACCTAGCCCTGAACCCTAAAAATACCCCTGTATCCCAAAACCCATACCTATCCCTAAACCCTAAAACGACCCCTGTACCCCATAACCCAAAACTATATCTGAACCCTTAAAATACCCAAACACCCCAAAACATATACCTCAGTACCCCAAAACATATACCCCTATACCCATGCTTACCATATCCAAACATTTTAAAAAATCATGCTTTTACCAATCATGCATTTACAACGAATTTCGTTGTAAATGTATGCGTGGTAAAAGCATATAAAATGTAATGCCATGCGTCATAATGGTATTGCGGAGTCATGGTACTTTCATAATGAAAGTATGCGGAGTGATGGTATGCGGAAAGAAAGTTGCGTAATAATGGGTGTTTACCCTCCCCCGGTAAGTACATTGGTGGCACGGCGGCCCATATCTCCAGCAAAATACTCATATTTTTTAACCACCGATTTGAAAAATGCACAGGTCTCTCTCATTGATGGCCTGCACCGACATACACTTTTAGACACACCTCCCACCACAAGTTCTAGAATTGCGAACTTTAGAGCTGGGGAGCTACATTCGAATCTCGGCATCAGCTCAAGATCCTGTGCTTCCAGGCAAATTGCTTTGTCTCCCCGTGCCTACCACAAATTAATGTGTTCTTCTGTAATGTAAATTGTGCTTATGCCATGTTGTCGAGTTTGCGCTATATAATATTGCAAGGAAAAATAAAGTGGGGAAACTCAAGTTCACACACTACTGAATGCGCACTCTTAAGTGCATCAGCAGTGCACTGTGAATAGAGCATTTCACAGGCAAGTGACACAGTGAAAAGTGCTATCAAAACGAAATCCTACAAAACAATATACCGTTTGTATGTTTATACAACGCATTCCATTGCAACGCATGCCTTTGCCACGCATGCGTTACAACGGAATGATTTTTTAACGCATAAACTTTTCCTCTAATTCTTGCGTGGTGACGTCGTACGTCGTTAAGAGGAAACGGAAGTTTTTTTCCGTTTCCTCTTAAATGACGACGATTGCCTGCATAATATGACGTGATTTCAGGTGAGGTTTTTATTTGGGGGGGAGACCCCCCCAAACCTCCCTTGTTTATTTTGAACCTTTACCACATATGCCTTTACTACATACCTCGTAGTAAAGGTATGTGTGGTAAAGGCTTTCGTGTTAACCACGCATGCGTTGTAATGCATGCGTGGTTAATGTATTCGTGGAAACGGCCGCGTTGTAGTGGCCGTTTCCCAATATACTACGGGCCGGCAGCAATTCATACCCGGACAACTTCGGGACGGGCTGCTAGTAAGATATCAGATAGGGACCCCTGGCAACAAGAATTTAGATTTACCTGGACGAAACTCTGATACTGAATCCTGGAACTTCGATGATCTGCACGACGCTGGATGACTGAAGAATCTCCCTTGGAGTAAAGGAGTTACTCCCCTGCGTGGCAGGCACCAAAGATGCATCTGACCGGTTTGCAACTCCGAAGCTCCCACCAGATTCCGAAGAATTTGCAATACAGGAGCAGGATTTCCAGACTTCCCAGAGGCCGACCCGAGTCCCCAGCAAAGCTGCGACCTGTATCCCTTGTGGGTACCGTGAAACCGGAACCCCTGGACACCGTGCACATTTGCAAGTGCATCTGCTTCTCGACAATCCTTGAGGCTGTGCATTGGTTTACTTGTAGCCTAGACCCCGAGCAGCATTTCCACTGAAGATTGCTGGCCTACACTCCACGAGTGTTCCGTGAGCCGATCCTTTGTGTTTTCTCTTGAGGTACCTTCGCAATCCCTGGTCTGTCGACTGGTGGGTCCCTGAGAAGGCAACTTTAACTTTCCTTGGGCTTCCCTGGTTACTCCAGACGTGTCCTGACTCCATCGCTTGGGGAGTCCCCTGAACCTTGCTGGTCCACACTTTTCTCTTCCTGCGTGGGTTGCTGTTGCCAAGGCTTGTTGTGTTCACTCCGAGCACCGATGCCTCAGCACTCGACATCCTTTGTGGGACAGCTCGAATCCAGCTCCTGGCCATCGTCAATGCCTCCTGCTCCTCGTGGCTGCAGAGTCAAGCTTCACCTCTTCGCACCTGAAGCACCCGACATGGGTGGGCATTCGTCTATCGTGCCCCTGGTCACTGGCAAGTGACACGGACTCTGTCCCCTCTGCTTTCAGGTTCCTCACATCTTCCATCCAGGCTTGGATCACACTGGTATCTTTTCTTCTTCACGGCAGCAGCACTTTGAGGCAGATCGCCATTGAAATCAACGATTCCCAACACCATTTGACACCTATGCACCCGGCTTCCCTGGGTGAGGTAACTCGAGTACTCCGGTGCTCCCGTGAGTGGACTAAAGGGGCTTGCTCAAAGTCCTCTCCTAAGTGCCCTTAATCTTTAAAATTCCAACCGCGACTTTCCCTATAGAAGCTAACAGGGCTCGCGGGAGCGGTCTCACACTGCACGCGCCCCCCGTGGGTCCCCTGTGTCACTACCTTGGGTGGTTCCTTAGGGTCCCAGTGAGTGTTTAGTAATACATACGTATATTTTACACTTCTTCAAGACTCAGCCGTCAGCCTGCCAGCCCCGGAACTCATCCACCTTCCACTGTTTTTCCTGGAGTCCCCACCACCAACTCTCCGAGGGCCATATTATCAAGAAAGGGCGATACATTATCGCCACTTTTATCGGCAGGAAACTGCCGATAAAGCTCCGATAATGGGCTTGATAATAGGCCCTTGTGAATTCCCATAGAAGCCCAGGTTCTGGTGTTAACCTGGGCTTCTATTGGAATTCACAAGGGCCTATTATCAAGCCCATTGTCGCCGCTTTATCGGCAGTTTCCTGCAGATAAAAGCGGCGATAATGTATTGCCCTTTCTTGATAATATGGCCCCTGGTTCGGGTTCCGCTGCATTTTTTAAACTATATAAGTTTGGGGGGAAAAGAGTTAGGCGGCTGTGCAAAAGTAAACAAAGGGGCGCGGCCGCCATTGGTGAATCGGTTCAGTTCTAGCAGTGTTAGAAAGGCCGTCGCAGCTTGAAACATGGGGCCTCATTTATGAAGTTGTGCGTCACTTTTACGCCGCCGGGGGTACTGGGTTTTTCAGAACCGGTACCGAACCGGTAACCCAGTGGTGTCAGGGTGCACACCCAAAGACCTCGAGGACTTTCCTGATTTAGACCACAGAAACTCAGAGTCTTCTAGGTGAAGTCAAGGATCGATTTTATTGGCTGCAACCAAGTAACAGGTCCTAGAAGTACACCAACACGGGATGTATATTCTCAGGAGACTGCTCAATCTTACAAAACCAGGCTTCTCTTTTTATACAAAATATTGTGCTTCAGGCAAACATTCTTGGATTTACAGTATACCATTCGAATATTTTCACTACAAAGGAAAAGCAGAGTCATGATGACAAGCCCACGTTTCAGTTTGTCCAGCCCACAACAAATTACCCGGCAAGGCCCAATATTTTCATCAGATATCGGTGTACCCCCAATAAAAACGGACACCTCCTCCTCGTAAAGCAAGTCAGAGAGAAAGGAACAGGGACAGGTGGGAGCAAGATTAGGCAGGGTGTGTGTGCGATGAAATGGGTTTATGACATGTTGTGCCTTGATGCTATCTCGTTCGGCCACTGGGAGAGGAACTGACCAAACAGGTTCGGCCGAGGCAAAGGTTTCAGCTTGCCCAGGTCAGAGAAAAGTCAATCAAGGTGTACGTGTCCTTTGATATCGAATTTAGCTGTATTATAAGCCTATGTCAGGGCAACCCACAAAATGGCTGCCGTACACAAAATGGAAGCCAAGGGTTCAAGACGAAAATGACGATTTCGAGGTGAAATCGTCACTCGAATATGACGAAAATGCTTGTACATAGTGTACTAGCCATTTTCGGTCTTTTGATATAAAAATCGTCATGCTACGACGAAGTTTTATTCACGAGGTCAGAATTTTCAGAACTACACGCCGTGCGTCACTTTTTGTGACGCACCAGTGGCGTAAAAAATGCGCCTTGTTGCGCCATATTTACAAAGTGACGCGTCTAGGTAGATGCGTCACTTTGTAAACCCCTGCGCCCCATTATACCTGCGCCAGGTATAATGTATGCAAGGGGGACGTATTGATGCAAGGAAGGGTCGTAGAAGTGACGCAGTGAAATCTATGAGATTTCACTGCGTCACTTTTAGGACGCCGTTGCGTCAAAATCTTGCGATGGCCTCACAGCAGGCGTAAGACTGACGCAGGCCCTTTCACATGGGGCTTGCCCCATGTGAAAGGACGCATTGCTGGAGTTGCGTCACTTTTGTGACACACTCCTGCAATGCGTCACTTTTACGCTTACAGATACGTCCGAAATACTGACGTATCTGTAACTCCTTGCGATATGATGCGTCATACATCATATATGACGTATCAGGAATGACGCAAGGAGTGCGCACTGAGAAGTGACGCATCACTGCTTTCACGCAGCGATGCGTCATTTCTCATAAATGAGGCCCATGGAAGTTTGAAAACAACATAGTCGGCCACGCAAAAGTGTGTGCAACTATCATTGCAAAACTGAAAGTGCGCATGGCGCGCTGAAAATAAATATGAAACTAAACGTGCCAGAAAATAAAAGCAAGAAGCGGCCGCCATTACTTCTCAAGGGTTAGTTTAAATTGGGCAATCTTCGGCAATCAATGACGAGCCTAGCTGTAAGCGTTTGTATCTACAGAATCATCTGGCAATATCTACCATAAGTAACATAATTAGCAATAACAGCTGAACGAATTAACACCCTCTATTAAATCAAATTATCTTAATATCATTATCTAATACCTGTGTTATATATCCTCTTTATTAAACCAATAATCACTTCCTATTTTCTTTCATTAACAACCATTTGGCGGCTTCTCGAAATCTAGGAAACGAATATAAACATATACTTCACTTGTTAAATACGCTTTCGGAGAGCACCTTTTAATTCCACATCTCATATTAACCATGAATTGGTGGCTCCTCTTTAAGAGGAACCTTCTAGACAAATTCTAAAGAGCTGTGATCTTACCGCATTCTGTATCAGTTTCACAAAGTACGGCTAAGTAAAACCTAATACTATTAGGCCGTTTAGTATATATTCACTTTGATTAAAATGAGAAAGAGTCGAAGATCCGAGGGTACTAACAAAATTTAATATTGACAATTTACCACAGAAAAACAAAGAAAATAAGTTGTTGCAGAGAAAATATGCAAATATTAGTACTGCGGCCACGCCCTGCTTGAGATCTGTCGTTGGCAACCCAAACACCTCACTGGCGTGGAATGGGTCGCCATTACTTTGTACGTCATTGGTATGGGAGGCTTGGCGTCCATGCTGGATCGGGTTAAAAGACGGACAACAGGGAAGATAGTTTGCTAACAAGCGGCCATGACAGTTTGGGGTAACTGATAAGGCTCGCGCACGTCTGAGGAGCTCTTTGTTCCGGCCGACTACTAGCTGATCTCATCGGTTTGTCCAACTTTAGTCTGTTAACTAGGAGTGTTCAGGACAGATATACAGTGGCCTGTAGCATCTTGCTACAAAGAAATACAGACACTATTGGATCTTTTAACTGGAGCTTTATTATGTACTTCCAGTGTCCTCCCTGTCCCTACTCTAACTGCCCTCATCCTGTTCTGACTCCTCCTCTTCTCCTCAGCCCACCTAGCTCCGCCCACCCCAGCTACTAGACTGTCAACTATATTACATCTCCCCCTTTCTTAACAAAATGAGCTTAATGTCTTCAGTGCTCGCAATTCTTCAATCCACCACACGGTCGGAGAACAGCCTGTTTTTCAAGCTTCAGTAGTGTCGAATCAGTGCTGGGCTTGGCTTTGGTCAATCTTTCTGTTGTCTTGATCAGGGCATTCTTGACCACGTTGCGTGTAAACTGTTTATTCTCACGGTCCGCAGTCCTCATGTTTCCTTCCGGTGGTGTAACTACGGTTGGTTCAGATGCTCGATCTCTTTCACGAGGGGATAATGTTCTGGTCCTCTTCCGAGCACCCGTATCTACTTTTACTTCCTTTTGTCTTGTCCGGCCGAGGGCAACACTGCCCTCCAATTCAGAGTCATGTATACCAGACAGTACGGTGTTATCTGATGAGACTGTCTTGGGTTGGTTCGGTAACTCATTCGCCGCATCTACTCTTACTTCCTTTTGTCTAGTCCGGTCGAGAGCAACACTGCCCTCCAATTCAGGGTCATGTATGCCAGACAGTACGGTGCTATCTGATGAGACTGTCTTGGTTTGGTTCGATAATTCATTCACGGCCTCGGGTTGTCTGGCGAGCTCGTGAGCTATCTGTGCATAGGCATGTTTCTCTCTCGTCTGATGATATTTCTCTACTGACACGTCCGGCTTCTGTGCATAGGCATGTTTCTCTCTCATCTGATGATCTCTCTCTACTGACACGTCCGGCTTTCCTTGCGGAGTGACTGGCTGGTCCCTTCCCATCCGGTTACTAAGGTCCACTGTCTCTGTTTTCCTTTTGTAGGTCCTTTGAGTCAGCCTTGCTGACCCCTTCAGGGGTGACGGTGTCTGATCTGTGTCTGGATATACTTGTGACTGACATAACAGGTTGTCCTGTGGAGTGACTGAGTATTCAGAGACCTTAGTGTGTGACATGTTGCTCTTGACGGGAAGGATGTCCTTTGGTTCCATGGTGCGTTCGGGTGGTTGACGCCATGTCTGTTGTCGGGACCATGGCTCGGTCGACTCACGGGATTGAACAGACGTGCTCTCTGAGTCAGAGAAGTCTTTTGTCGACTTCCAGGATCGGGCAGACGTGCTCTCTGAATCAGAGGAGATCTGGCCATACCCCTTTTAAAGGATCGGACAGACGCGCTCTCTGAACCAGAGGAGTTACTGGCCATAGACGTGCTTTCTGGGTCAGAGAAGTCTTTTGTCGACTTCCAGGATCGGATAGATGTGCACTCTGCGTCAGAGAGATCCTTCTTCCCATTCCTTCTCAAACGTTTCTTTGAAACGGTCTTGGGTAATGGATTTTTGAATTCCGTAGTCCGTGACAAATTGCTCTTTCCCTTTGAATTGTCTTTGGGATGCTTCTCCGTGTGCCTTTGTTGGAACATCTTCAATGCTGTCTCATTTGGGAGGTTGTTTGATGATCCCGTGCTTGTTCCTTGTGCTTGATCCCAAGCTTTTGCCTCTTTGTCCTTCTCGCCTGAAGTTAACAATTTCCTCTCCGTTTCTTCGTTGTCGCGGGAGCCCTGGATGCATGGATCTTTTCTGGTTCGTTGCTGTGGAGGATCAGTCCGTCTTGTGCGACCTGTTTCTCCTTCACGCTTGTTTGATGCTCTAACACCTCTGATCTGGGGGTGATGCGTTCTCCTGCCAGATGTTTCCTTGGACTCGTCTTCACTGCTTGGCGACTGATGTTCCTGCGCCGACTTCCGGTGTTGACCAGTGCGACCCCCTCTTCTATGGTTTGTCTTTCTCTCCTACTTGTTGTGCAGGATGCCCTCTTGTCCAGGAGTGCGATCTGTCCCACTTGACGCTCTTTCCTCATCTGAGTACTGTGTGTCATACTTTGAATGACTCCTTGAGGAACTCCTGGGGGGTGAATCACTCCTTGGAATTGTCTTTTGGATGGTTAACTCTGAGTCATCTGACTCTGAGTAGTCCTTGGTTGACTTTGGGTAGTCGGACGCTGAAGAATCTGACTCTGAATAATCCTTGTCACTTTCTTGGTCACTGTATCTTTCCCATTGTCTTTTTGCTGGTCTGCCTTCCGTCTCTCTCCTTTCAGTTTTGTTTGTTTTCTGAGTTCTATCTTCCCAAGTATCTTGATGGTTTGCTCTCAGGTGCACGTCCTTCAATCCGTCTCTTGCTTTGATTTGCATTCCAATTTCGGCCTTCTTGATGATTTCCTTTAACGACCAATGCCCTTGCAGGATCTTGAGCTTTGTGTCTGGGTTTGTGCAACCTTCAACTATCCGAAGTCGAACCGCATCCTCATTTGTAAAAGTGTTGAAGTGGCAGCCTCGTACCAGACTTTGCAACCGAGTGATGAAATTTGGCAACGGTTCACCTGGTTCCTGCCGTGCTGTATTGAAGACCATGCGATTGTGATCCACATCTGTCTGTGCGTTGAGATGGGCACAGAGCTCCCTTTGGAGTCTTTTATAGATTTCTGTATCCTCTTTGGAAAATGTACTGATTGGGCATCGGCCCTCAGGACCCACCAGATGGAGGAGTAGTATCAGACATTTTCTCTCTCTTTGCTCACCATTGGCTTTTAGGAAATCTTCCAAGCCTTCGAGCCACCAGTGTCGTTTGAGATCCGAGATCCAATCATCAGTCTGCACCGCTGGAGGCGGTACTTCAGTGTATGGATTGACCCGCTGTGCTACGTCTCTTCCCGCCATGAAAGAGAGATTCTGGTCAAGGTCTTTGGTCTGGTCTTTGGCTTAGAAATTGATAGTCTTTGTAACCGTCACAGTATGCGCCGGTGAATGAACTTGGATGGTTCTACTCTCTCCGGGGTCCTCTGTAGGACTGCCCTCCTCTGGATCTTCTGCAGTTCTGCCCAGCAGCTTTTCTCCCTTCGGCGCTCTTCGGTTTGCGCTCAGCGTCGTCTTTATCTGTCTCTTGCATTTGCTTATGCTTATTCCATTGCCTTGTTGTCTTTGCTTGGTCCTGGTGTTCGCTTGTGCTTCTTTTATTTTACAGACACGTGTTATTTCATTACATTCGCCACTGCGCATTCGTTTCCACCCGTGCTGACATTTGTTTTTGTCAATGCATGTTTGTTAAGTCACTCTTGTGGTTGCTCGTGCTTGTTCTGTTTTGGTTGCCAAGACTTGTCCATTGTTGTTCACGCGCCGTTATCCACGCTTATTTACTTGCCTTACCAATGCCTATTTCTTGGCATTTACCAGTGCTTGTTTATTTGCACATACCAAGGCTTGTTGACTTGCATGTACCAATGCTTGTTTATTTGCATGCACCAATGCTTGTTTATTTGCATGTACCAATGCTTGCTTGCTTGTCTTTGCCGATATTTGTTTGGTCTTCGCCAATGCTTGTTTCATTTGCATATACCAATGTTTGTTTATTTGCATGTATCAATGCTTGTTTATTTGCATGTACCAATGTTTGTTTATTTGCATGTACCAATGCTTGTTTGTTTGCATGTACCAATGCTTGCTTGTCTGTCTTTGCCAATGTTTGTTTGGTCTTCGCCAATGCTTGTTTTATTTGCATATACCAATGTTTGTTTATTTGCATGTACCAATGCTTGTTTGTTTGCATGTACCAATGCTTGCTTGTCTGTCTTTGCCAATGTTTGTTTGGTCTTCGCCAGTGCTTGTTTTATTTGCATATACCAATGTTTGTTTATTTGCATGTACCAATGCTTGTTTATTTGCATGTACCAATGCTTGTTTATTTGCATGTACCAATGCTTGCTTGTTTGTCTTTGCCAATGTTTGTTTGGTCTTCGCCAATGCTTGTTTTATTTCTGCTGCCAATGCTTGTTCCTTTGCTCAATGCCTGACTTCAAAATGGCCGCCTACAGTTCGCATAGGGATGGTGTCCCAAGAGTTGCCTGACTCAAAGATGGCCGCCGTGGTTATCTGCAGGCACTACTTTCTTTCTCTCCATTCGACCCCTTTTCTTCACACAGGACTCACCGGCAGTCGTTTTCAGGGTCAGCACACTCCGGATTTGGCTCCCTCTGGTCAATGCCACAGTCAGGTGAGGATGGGGTGGGCTCCCGCCTTACTTTGCAGAGTCCTTCGGCGGGGTGTGCCAAAACCCACGCATCCGGCGTGAGGTTTTCCGACGTCAGAATTCACTCGGGCTCCAATTTTGCCGCGCTCAGCAGCGCTTGGCAGCAGACCTTCGTGGGGCAGTCCCCACCAGGATTCACACTTTTGTGGCCACAGCAGTCATCAGGTGAGGTTGGGGTAGGCTCCCAACTCACTTTCTAGGTTCCCGCTCTTCGGCGCCGATAGCGTGCCAAAGGTCATGCATCGGGCGGGACTCGCGCTTTCGGCGCGAAAGGCTTCTTCTTTTTCGAGCGTTTCAGCGCTCAAACGCTCGTGGTAATGGCTCCCTCTAGGCTCCTCACGGTCACTGGAGGAGCAGGGTCACCTGCTGCTGTCCTCTTCTTTCAGGCAGTAGCGCCACACGGCAGCGGGCTCCTTTTCTCGACGCTGCAGGGGACAGGGCACTCCCTTGATTCTCTGTGGGTTGCAGGCATGCAGATCCCACCCTCGTCGCCAGTTGTAGCATCTTGCTACAAAGAAATACAGACACTATTGGATCTTTTAACTGGAGCTTTATTATGTACTTCCAGTGTCCTCCCTGTCCCTACTCTAACTGCCCTCATCCTGTTCTGACTCCTCCTCTTCCCCTCAGCCCACCTAGCTCCGCCCACCCCAGCTACTAGACTGTCAACTATATTACATGGCCTTATTTAGCACTAAGCACTAACTGTAGTTTATCGTTGATCATTTTCCCATCAACTACAATTTAAAAGAACAGATGCAATTTCTCCGTATTCTAAATTAAGGTTTACTTTGCTGACTCAATATTTTGCGCCAGTTCCTGATTAGACCCACTGATTCAAATTCATGTTTAAATGGGCTCTTCTGTCCGGTAGCGATACTGACACTTTTTAGGTCTAGCCTGAGTTAGGTTGACCAGATCTTGAAAACCAAAAACCGGAGGGAGGGGGGGGAGGGGGTGCGGGGGGATCTAAATTTATGAAAAGTGACGCATCACTGCGTGAAAACAGCGATGCGTCACTTTTCAATGCGCCCTCCTTGCGACACCAATGATGCGTCATATTTGCAGTATGACGCATCATGTTGCAAGGAGTTACAGATACGTCAGTATTTCTGGCGTATCTGTAGGCGCAAAAGTGACGCATTGCTGGAGTGTGTCACAAAAGTGACGCAACTCCAGCAATGTGTCCTTTCATGTGGGGCGCAGGTATAATGTGGCGCAGGAGTTTACAAAGTGACGCATCTACCTAGATGCGTCACTTTGTAAATATGGCGCAATAAGGCGCATTTTTTACGCTACTGGTGCGTCTCAAAAAGTGACGCACCGGCGGCGTAAAAGTGACGCACAGCCTCATAAATGAGGCCCTGGGACTTTTGAGAAAAATAGAAGAATGACTACAATTTTTCATCCACGGAATGTGGCAGAATGACAACTGTCATCAACATAGGATCACAGAACCTGCATTAAAAAAGTAAATAAAATGTAATTTCTACAACCAACATCCTACCTATTAATTCAATTGCTTACTTATATCCGCTGCTAACTAGCACAGCTTTAGAACACCCAAAAAAGTGCCTCTCGCTGTTTTCAGTCTACCCACTCGAAAAACCGTCACATGAGCCAAAATTGATGGAATCTGCTGGGACAGCTTGTGAAAACCTGGGACTGTCCAGGCAAATCCGGGACATCTAGTCACCCTAGCCTGAGTCAGCGCACATGCCCTGCACTTTGAGACTTGTTGTGGTGGAGTATGGAAGAGGCTTGTGTGATAATCCTTCCTAAAGGCTGGCTTGCCAGTTGTTGTTAGGGTTGTTAGACCCTCCTTGGTACCGTCTTGTCTGTATTTGTAAACACACATGGCGATTGGCCCCTTTACTTTGGCTTGTCTTATTTACTTTGTAAGCATTCTGGGGCAGATTACCAAGGGTGGCGATAGGCAATTATCGCCGGTTTTGCGGCCGTTTTCGGCCGCTAAGCGGCGATAACTCTATCGCTCTATTAGCAAGCTGTCGCTAACTTATGTTAGCGACAGCTTTTAGGCGATAGCGAGCGGTTTGGGGCCCGCTTTTGCATGTCAGCGATATTTATCGCTAATGACATGCAAAGTGGGCGTACCCAACCTGTTAGCGACTGAAAGCAGTCGCCAACGTCGCTATCGCCTATTAGCAAGGCAGGTGTAGCGATGGAAATATTCCCGCTTTCGGCAAAAACTAACGCCTGCTCAGACCAGTTCTTAGCCATGTTATCCAATGGGAGGTGGATAACATGGCTAAGAGCATTTCGTCGCTTATGCGTGAATATCGCTATATTCTCAGCGATATTCGCGCATTTCGCCGCTATCGATGGATATTTTAGCACAATGGAGAAAAACGTTGCTAATAGCATGTTTTCTCCGCTAACATAGCCAGCGATAGGCAGCGATAAAAAATCGTCGCTAAGCCTATTTAGCGATAATTATCGCTACTTGTTGTTAATATGCCCCTCTGTTTTTTAATGGGTTTCTACTACTGTAGGCACGACATGCTTTTCAGCGCGCCATGCCGTATTCACTTTCATGCAGCCCCAGACAACGGAGGCCGCTTCTTTAAAGTGAAATAGGTCTTGCAGTTACAAGAGTTTGAGCTATTGCCATTGTAAATCACAATAGCTTAAACTCTTGTAAATGCAAGTGCTATTGTATTGCAAATACTTGTTAATCTGCGGTGTCATCTCGGTACTCTGTATTCTGCTGTATAAAATAATAACAGTACCACTATTGACAGGAGCCAAGTTGCGTTTCCACATGGTCATCTGACTGGGGGAATTTTCAACGAGCTGTTAATACAGCGATAGATGGCAACTGAAAAACAGTTCAAAATATTAACAGAACTCTGTGCTCGCACGCGCGCACACATACACGCACATATATATATATCTATGAAATGTATATATATATATATATATATATATGTATATATATATATATATATGTATACACATACACACACATACTCACACACATGAAATAACTGACAGTGCTGCCCATCGGTGCTCGCTCTTCGCCCCTCTTGCTCAGCAGTGACACAGTGTTGTACGCGCTACACGCTCGCTAGCACGGGCCCCCCTCCCAGCTCGTCTAACCCCCAGTGGTGTGAGCGTGCACTGGCCAGGGTTAATCTTCTATCTCCTGCACACGCCCTTCATGACCCCCGCTTTGGAGTGTTGAAGCTGCCTGCTCAGAATGGTAGCGGAGCTGAGAGATGTCGCACACTCCTTTCTGGGGCCCGTAAGTCTCATTTCATGTATGCTCTGCTTCTGAATCCGTTGCTACCAATCTCCCTCTCTGCGCTGCCCTTGCCTGCTGCTGCTCCTGACAGCGCCGCCTCACACCTCAGGTGCACTGTCTGGATCCCACTTTTGGCTGTCACGTGCACCGATATTATGTAAACTAGTATGTACTCTGTGATTTTCTGTACTATTGGTGTGGACGGACCCAGTGAATATGTGTACATGCTTCGCGGGTTTATTGTCAGACACTCAGTGGAAAGGTATGTCGCTGGTAGCTGGGGGCCACGCAACATGTTGGCCGGCAGTTAGTAGGGTGCATGAGGGAGCTTTGACCTGTTTACTCATTTATGCATTGACCCTCACGTTTCTAGTCTTCCAAAAATACATTGGGGCATATGTACAAGCCCCCATCGCCACCACAACGTCACCTATATTGACATTGTAGTGGCGATTGGGGCTGCGCCTTATGTACAAGGCAGAAAAGGTTTGCCTACAAGAGATTTTGTTCAAGTAATGTTTGTAGAGATATTATCTCATCGATATTCATCAAAGTTACACCCTTAATAGTGGTGAACAATAGATCTAATCATAAACAATCAATGTAATATTATCAAAGGAGAAAAAGAATAAACAAGTGATACACGGGGCGGAGAATCTACTTCAAACAATGCATATATTTAATATATAAACAAATAAATATAATCAGGGTAGAAATTAGAAACAACCAAACATAGGGCCCGATTCACAGAATGAATTTAAGACTCAATTCTAAACTTACTACTGTTTTGGTATTCACAGAATGCACTTACTACTTTTGGCATTCACAGAATGAACTTACTACTTTTGGTATTCACAGAAGTAAGGATTTTGTCTTAAGTCTGTCTTAAATCCTAACTTCTGTGAATAACAAAAGTAGTAAGTTCATTCTGTGAATGCCAAAAGTAGTAAGTGCATTCTGTGAATACCAAAATAATAGTAAGTTTAGGATTGAGTCTTAAGTTCATCCTGTGAATCGGGCCCAAAGTGTGTTGGGTTTCGTCGCTGATTCCTATGGAGCCTTGGAGAAAGATGCTGCAGGCGACCAGGAGAGTAGTGTCCATGTGGATCCAAGGGTGGATCGAGGATGAAGAGTACCTGAAAGCAGAGGGGACAGAGTCTGGGTCACTAGCCAGTGACCAGGAAGGAACCAAGAAGGAACCAGGCGATGTTGTGAAGCAATCAGGTGATGTAGTGAAGCTTGTCTCTGCAGCCACGTGGACCAGGAGGTGTCGACGACAATCAGAAGCTGCATACGGACTGTCCCACGAAGGCTCTCGCTGTCGGCGGCGTCGGCTTCCGGATTGAAGTCAACAAGCCTTGGCAAAGGCAACCCACGCAGGAATCGAAGATGGATTCTTGATCAGACCAGCAAGGTCGGATGAGCTTCTCCTTTTCAGGGAAGCAGGGGCCAGTCTTGAGCAACCAGACCAGTGATGCAAATCAAAGGGTTAGTTGCCACAGAGGCCACTAGCCAATGGGCAAGTGAGAAGACAGACGCGTCGAGCAGGAAAATGCAGAAGGGCCCCACGCAGAACTCGTACAGTGTGGAGGGCTGATCTTCGGTGCAGTTGGTGTTCAGAGCTGGGGCTTCTCAATCCCCAATGCACAACTTTGAGGGTGCCTCAGAAGTTGCACGGAAAGCAATTAGCTGGCTTTCCAAGATGGCTGGTCCCACGTCTCTCGTCGCCTCCACGGGTCTCAGCTCTGCTGTGACTGTGAATCGGGCTGTTGGCGTCTGGAAGTCCGGGTCTTGTCAGGCTCTGTGCTCGGGCTCCAGCGAGAGCGTCGACAAAGCAAACCGTTGATCGTTTGATGGTGCCTGCTTGCACAGGGTGGTCACTCCTTGACCACAAGGGAGATTCTTCAGTTGTCTTCTTGCAAAGTAGATCATCGAAGGTCCAGAGTTTCATTTCAGAGTTTCAGTCAGGATAAAATCTAAAGTCTTGGGACTCAGCTCCTACCTATATACCAAATTTAGGGGCTGGATTACCTGCTAGGTCCCTCCTATGGGTGGGACCCAGGAAGGGGGTGGTTACACCCCTTCCCCAGCACCAGTTTGAACTGGACTATGCATGGGACACCTTGTGTGCCCCAGGCAGTGTCTCATTTCATTCAGCCCTCCCTGCCCCAATACACTATAGCCTGTCTGGGGTGGTGCTAGCACCCCCAAGACAGGAAACCTATTGTCCAAGCCTCCCTCGCTGGAAGGACTCCCAGCAGCAGGAGGTCAGACTTGTGTCTGTGGCAGCAGCATCCATTTTGTGATGCTGAGGCTCTGGTTAACTTTAACTGGGATTAGTAGGAACAACATGTCTTCTCCCTCTAGAAGGGTGGAATGCTACCCCGTTGCCAGAACTGGCGAGGGGGTAGTATTCCAAAGCATATGACACCTTACACGACATGTTTTGATAAAGCCAAACCAAAGTTAGCATTTAACCACGAGGTTCATAATGCACTTAAGAGTATATGGTATGGCTATATCCTAGAACAGCTATAAGGACATGGTTCCGAAAGCTGCAGACAGGCTCAGCTCATGCTCACATAAAACCAAGCACTCTGCCTTCAGGGATGTTAAGGTCTACCATAGGAGTGACTTATAGGTGTATATGTGTCTAGATATAAGGTTAGATATAGGAATACTATATCTAAGCAAGGGGTGATTACACGACCTTGCCCCAGCTGAGTGGTCAGCCAGTTGTGTCAGTTTGGATGGCCAGCCAGGGGTGGCACAAGATATGCTGCAACCCCTTGTAGGCCTTGGGTGCACCTATGCCCTGGGTACCTATAGTACACTGTACAGGGACTCACAAGAGTGACCAATATCCCAATTTGTGATGTACCTAAAGTACATGGTGTGAAATTTAGAGAGAGAACAGCAGGGCTGTGGGTCTGATTAGCAGGCCCACAGCCACATTAAGTCGAAAACCAGTGAAGCAAAAAGCAAAAAGTGGGGTGACCATAGGAAAGCAGACCCTGCTCTCCTACACCTGGCATCACAAAATGGATGGCACAGACACGAGTCTGGCCTCCTGCTGCTGGACAAAACTCTGGCAGGGGAGGCCTGGACAATAGGTTTCCTGTCACAGGGAGGTGTCACCACCTCCCAGACAGGCTTTAGTGTTTGGGGCTTGGTGGGTGCACTCCAAGAGTGCTTTGAAGTCAGCACTGGGAGCACTATTGGTGTCCCTGTGCATATCCCAGTTCAAACCGGTTGCAGGGGCTACCAGCCCTGCTCTGGAGCAAAACTAGACAAAGAAAATGGCTGTAGCCACCCCACTTTCCAAACCTTCCCATAGGTGGGTCCCCAGAGTTTGTCCCACTCCTTCCTTGGGTATTCATACTAATATAATAAAGAGACAGCCCAAACCTTTGAGGCGGGTAATCTCAGGAACCACAGCACCAATCACAACACCCAATACAGCATTGGAAAGGGTAGTTGCAGCAGAAGGACATAGGCTATGCAGACGCCCCACCATATACATTTAAAAGGTAAAAGAACCGTGCCAGAAAAGTAGTCCCTTGTGGGCTTGTCTGCGTTGTGCTGTGGGCTTGTGCTGGGGGGCGTGACAAATGCTGGGGGTGTGTGGTACGTTCCGCCCTTTGGGCTGGACTGTCCCCATGAGGCACAGGGTCAAGGCTGATTTGCATATGGCTATGTCTGAACTGGGGTGGTGTGGAGTGCAAAAAAACGATGGATTTAGGCCCAGATCTCTGTACTGGGGTGAATGTATGACATTGTTCTGCATTCTGTCCATCAGCTGTTGACTTGCATTTGTCACCCCGAGTGTGATGGGTATGCTCAGACGTGAATCCCATGCTCTCCACACCACTGGAGTCAAGTTGTTCTGGCGGAAAATGGCTGATAGCCAGAAACTGGTTCTAGGATGCTTGATGCTGGTGTAGGAAATACATTGCCTGGCAGTTAAGGCTGGACTTTTCCCATGAGGTACAAGGTCAAGGCTGATTTGCATATGGCAATGTCTGAACTGGGATGGTGCGGAGTGAAAAATAATGATGGATTTAGGGCCAGATCTCTGTACTGGGGTGAATGTATGACATTGTTATGCATTCTGTCCATCAACTGCTGTTTTCACATTCCGCCCTTCATGCCATGTCTCATATCGTGTGCTGTGGGCGTGTACTGGGGGTGTGGGCGTGTGCTGACGCGGGATTACGGGGAAAAAAAAGCGAGCGTTGTGCCAAATATTTCATTGTTTTTTCTTCCCAGGTTCTGTACATTCCAGCTCCGAGTGTCCACCCTGCTCCCTTTAAATACCCCTGCACCCCATAATCAAAACCCACCCTTACTCCTTAAAATACCCAACACCCTTAAACACTAACCCATCTTAACCCTATAAATATACCCTGTACCCCAAAACCCAAACCTATTCCTAAACCCTAAAAATACCCCTGTACCCCAAAACCCAAACCTACCCCTGAACCCTAAAATACCCCTGTACCCCAAAACCCAAACCTAGCCCTGAACCCTTAAAATACCCCTGTACCCCAAAACCCAAACCTACACCTGAACCCTAAAAATAACCCTGTACCTCAAAACCCAAACCTACCCCTGAAGCCTAAAATACCCCTGTACCCCAAAACCCAAACCTAGCCCTGAATCCTAAAATTACCCCTGTACCCCAAAACCCAAACCTAGCCCTGAACTCTTAAAATACCCCTCTACCCCCAAACCCAAAACTACCCCTGAACCCTAAAAATACCCCTGTACCCCAAAACCCATACCTATCCCTAAACCCTAAAACGACCCCTGTACCCCATAACCCAAAACTATATCTGAACCCTTAAAATACCCAAACACCCCAAAACATATACCTCTGTACCCCAAAACATATACCCCTATACCCATACTTACCTTATCCAAACATTAAAAAAAAATCATGCTTTTACCAATCATGCATTTACATACAATTTCGTTGTAAATGTATGCGTGGTAAAAGCATATAAAATGTAATGCCATGCGTCATATTGGCATTGCGGAGTCATGGTACTTT
Source organism: Lissotriton helveticus (assembly GCF_964261635.1). Taxonomy (NCBI): domain Eukaryota; kingdom Metazoa; phylum Chordata; class Amphibia; order Caudata; family Salamandridae; genus Lissotriton; species Lissotriton helveticus. The sequence continues at coordinate 284,283,080 of NC_136058.1, read as the reverse complement.
CATAATGAAAGTATGCGGAGTCATGGTATGCGGAAAGAAAGTTGCGTAATAATGGGTGTTTACCCTCCCCCGGTAAGTACATTGGTAATCCACATTTGTAAAGCGCACAATCACCCGTGAGGGTCTCTAGGCGCTGGGGGCCATCGGGAAGATTAAGCAAGCTATTGCCCAGAGTCACATGGTGCTGGGCTAACCTGCCGCCGGAGCCGGGGATCGAACCCTGATCCCCAGATTCCAGCGTCAGTCGCCCTGGCCGGCGGCCCATATCTCCAGCAAAATACTCATATTTTTTCACCACCGATTTGAAAAATGCACAGGTCTCTCTCATTGATGGCTTGCACCGACATACACTTTTAGACACACCTCCCACCACAAGTTCTAGAATTGCGAAGTTTAGAGCTGGGGAGCTACATTCGAATCTCGGCATCAGCTCAACATCCTGTGCTTCCAGGCAAATCGCTTTGTCTCCCCGTGCCTACCACAAATTTATGTGTTCTTCTGTAATGTAAATTGTGCTCATGCCATGTTGTCGAGTTTGCGCTATATAATATTGCAAGGAAAAATAAAGTAGGGAAACTCAAGTTCACACACTACTGAATGCGCACTCTTAAGTGCATCAGCAGTGCACTGTGAATAGAGCGTTTCACAGGCAAGTGACACAGTGAAGAAGTGCTGTCAAAACGAAATCCTACAAAACAATATACTACGGGCCGGCAGCAATTCATACCCGGACAACGTCGGGACGGGCTGCTAGTAAGATATCAGATAGGAACCCCTGGCAACAAGAATTTAGATTTACCTGGACGAAACTCTGATACTGAATCCTGGAACTTCGATGATCTGCACGACGCTGGATGACTGAAGAATCTCCCTTGGAGTAAAGGAGTTACTCCCCTGCGTGGCAGGCACCAAAGATGCATCTGACCGGTTTGCAACTCCGAAACTCCCACCAGATTCCGAACAATTTGCAATACAGGAGCAGGATTTCCAGACTTCCCAGAGGCCGACCCGAGTCCCCAGCAAAGCTGCGACCTGTATCCCTTGTGGGTACCGTGAAACCGGAACCCCTGGACACAGTGCACATTTGCAAGTGCATCTGCTTCTCGACAATCCTTGAGGCTGTGCATTGGTTTACTTGTAGCCCAGACCCCGAGCAGCATTTCCACTGAAGATTGCTGGCGTATACTCCACGAGTGTTCCGTGAGCCGATCCTTTGTGTTTCTTTTGAGGTACCTTCGCAATCCCTGGTCTGTCGACTGGTGGGTCCCTGAGAAGGCAACTTTAACTTTCCTTGGGCTTCCCTGGTTACTCCAGACGTGTCCTGACTCCATCGCTTGGGGAGTCCCCTGAACCTTGCTGGTCCACACCGGAGCATCTTTTCTCTTCCTGCGTGGGTTGCTGTTGCCAAGGCTTGTTGTGTTCACTCCGAGCACCGATGCCGCAGCACTCGACATCCTTTGTGGGACAGCTTGAATCCAGCTCCTGGCCATCGTCAATGCCGCCTGCTCCTCGTGGCTGCAGAGTCAAGCTTCACCTCTTCGCACCTGAAGCACCCGACATCGGTGGGCATTCGTCTATCGTGCCCCTGGTCACTGGCAAGTGACACAGACTCTGTCCCCTCTGCTTTCAGGTTCCTCACATCTTCCATCCAGGCTTGGATCACACTGGTATCTTTTCTTCTTCACGGCAGCAGCACTTTGCAGCAGATCGCCATTGAAGTCAACAACGATTCCCAACACCATTTGACACCTATGCACCCGGCTTCCCTGGGTGAGGTAACTCGAGTACTCCGGTGCTCCCGTGAGTGTTGGCCCTAGAACCCCTTAAGACTAAAGGGGCTTGCTCAAAGTCCTCTCCTAAGTGCCCTTAATCTTTAAAATTCCAACCGCGACTTTCCCTATAGAAGCTAACAGTGCTCGCGGGAGCGGTCTCACACTGCACGCGCCCCCCGTGGGTCCCCTGTGTCACTACCTTGGGTGGTTCCTTAGGGTCCCAGTGAGTGTTTAGTAATACATACATATATTTTACACTTCTTCAAGACTCAGCCGTCAGCCTGCAAGCCCCGGAACTCATCCGCCTTCCACTGTTTTTCCTGGAGTCCCCACCACCAACTCTCCGAGGGCCATATTATCAAGAAAGGGCGATACATTATCGCCACTTTTATCGGCAGGAAACTGCCGATAAAGCTCCGATAATGGGCTTGATAATAGGCCCTTATGAATTCCCATAGAAGCCCAGGTTCTGGTGTTAACCTGGGCTTCTATTGGAATTCACAAGGGCCTATTATCAAGCCCATTGTCGCCGCTTTATCGGCAGTTTCCTGCAGATAAAAGCGGCGATAATGTATTGCCCTTTCTGGATAATATGGCCCCTGGTTCGGGTTCCGCTGCATTTTTTAAACTATATAAGTTTGGGGGGAAAAGAGTTAGGCGGCTGTGCAAAAGTAAACAAAGGGGCGCGGCCGCCATTGGTGAATCGGTTCAGTTCTAGCAGTGTTAGAAAGGCCGTCGCAGCTTGAAACATGGGGCCTCATTTATGAAGCTGTGCGTCACTTTTACGCCGCCGGTGCGTCACTTTTTGTGACGCACCAGTGGCGTAAAAAATGCGCCTTGTTGCGCCATATTTACAAAGTGACGCGTCTAGGTAGATGCGTCACTTTGTAAACCCCTGCGCCCCATTATACCTGCGCCAGGTATAATGTATGCAAGGGGGACGTATTGACGCAAGGAAGGGTCGTAGAAGTGACGCAGTGAAATCTATGAGATTTCACTGCGTCACTTTTAGGACGCCGTTGCGTCAAAATCGTGCGACGGCCTCACAGCAGGCGTAAGTCTGACGCAGGCCCTTTCACATGGGGCTTGCCCCATGTGAAAGGACGCATTGCTGGAGTTGCGTCACTTTTGTGACACACTCCTGCAATGCGTCACTTTTGCGCTTACAGATACGTCCGAAATACTGACGTATCTGTAACTCCTTGCGATATGATGCGTCATACATCAAATATGACGTATCAGGAATGTCGCAAGGAGTGCGCACTGAGAAGTGACGCATCACTGCTTTCACGCAGCGATGCGTCATTTCTCATAAATGAGGCCCATGGAAGTTTGAAAACAACATAGTCGGCCACGCAAAAGTGTGTGCAACTATCATTGCAAAACTGAAAGTGCGCATGGCGCGCTGAAAATAAAAATGAAACTAAACGTGCCAGAAAACAAAAGCAAGAAGCGGCCGCCATTACTTCTCAAGGGTTAGTTTAAATTGGGCAATCTTCGGCAATCAATGACGAGCCTAGCTGTAAGCGTTTGTATCTACAGAATCATCTGGCAATATCTACCATAAGTAACATAATTAGCAATAACAGCAGAACGAATTAACACCCTCTATTAAATCAAATTATCTTAATATCATTATCTCATACCTGTGTTATATATCCTCTTTATTAAACCAATAACCAATTCCTATTTTCTTTCATTAACAACCATTTGGCGGCTTCTCGAAATCTAGAAAACGAATATAAACATATACTTCACTTCTTAAATACGATTTCTGAGAACACCTTTTAATTGCACATCTTATATTAACCATGAATTGGCGGCTCCTCTTTAAGAGGAACCTTCTAGACAAATTCTAAAGAGCTGTGATCTTACCGCATTCTGTATCAGTTTCACAGAGTACGGCAAAGTAAAACCTAATACTATTAGGCCGTTTAGTATATATTCACTTTGATTAAAATGAGAAAGTGTAAAGTTGACTACACACACATATGAATAATTATAAGTGTAGTTTATTAGAAGAAGCACAGGAGCAAGGTAGGTAACATCCTACACAGGACTTCTTTCTCAGTAACTGGCAACAGATGCTAGGAAAGGAATCCTAGATACAATAGAACACAGGGTACAGATCATTCTAAAGGAAATACTTAAAGGGACAACATGACACATCTTCCTCTTTATAATAAAAACGAATAATTAACAAACAAAATCCTGTAACCACTTTGGTTTGGAAGAAACACGTTTTTTGTTCACAAATGTTTCATTGTTACAATTGGAATCTTCAATGGAAGTAAAGTTAGAAACTTGATTGGATGGATCAACGTCATGTGAAGTATACATATCAGAATTGTTGGTGGAAGAATCAATTACATCAATGTCGCTCTCAACTTCAGGAGAATTGGAAAATATGTCTGATATGGGAAGGTTTTCTGTTACAGTAAAACCACCATGATCTTCATCATGAACAGAATGAGAAACAGGTACTGTGTTTGAAAAATGAGAAGGAACAATAGGGTTTTCCTTCGAATTTTTCTTTCCTCTGTAAATAGCAATTCTTTTAAGATTCCACACTTTACCATCGCTCAAAAGAACTGCATTTCGTAAAACTTTCTTGATCATTAGAGGTTCAGAAAACTGGGAATCACCTTTGCGAACTTTCCACGTTTTTTTTACTTTAACCCACATTCCAGCATCAACATTCACAGAACTGGTACGACATTTACTATCGAAGTTCCTTTTATACTCAAGATGTTTATCAATAACATTGGTTCTGATTTTACTCATACATATATCTAAACAAGATTTCTTATGTAACCAATTGGGATTACATTTGGTTCTTGCAATACGACCTCTCATGACTTCAAAAGGTGACATCTTTAAAGCATCATGAATGTTGGTTCTATAAGACCAGATAGCTTTAAAAACAGAAGTTTCCCAATCTTCATTTTTTTGATTGGCAATTTGAATGGTATTTTTCAGAACTCTGTTGAACCTTTCACATAGTCCATTCCCACTAGGGTTATATAGGGAGGTAGTTTTATGGACAATACCAACTCTGTTAAAATAAGATTGAGTTAGTTTGGATGTAAATTGAACACCATTATCGCTAATGATCTGGTTGGGTAAACCTTCTTCAATAAAAACCTTATCGATAAAATTTAAAACAGAAGAAGAGTCAACCTTATCAACAATAGTAATACAGGGCCACCTAGAAAAAACATCAATTATAGAAATTATAAATGTATGACTGTCTCCAATAGGTCCCATTATATCCATTGCAACAGTATGCCAGGGACCTTCCGGTACCAAAGGTTCACACATGTCGGGTTTAAGAGTATTGAGTACCTTATCTGAATTAGAGCATGTAACACATTCTCGTACGATTCTTTCAGTAAGCACATCAACTCCTGGCCACCAATACCATTGTTTGACATTTTGTTTAGTTTTAACAATGCCACAATGGTCTTTGTGACATAACTCCACAATTTTATTCCTTAAAGATGAGGGAGGAACAGCTCTTTCACCCCGAAAAATAGTATTTTCACAAACAGTGAGTTCATTCCTAATCTCCCAAAAGGGTTTGAAATCAGGTAATAATTTTTTCTTTTCTGTCCATCCTTTCTGAATGAATGAAACAACAGAGATTAAAACTTTGTCCTTCAAATATTCTTCATTCCATATCTTTTTCTCAATACAGAAAGGATTAGAATCAAGAATAAGAGCAATGAAATGAAGGAGTCCCACTCATTCATTTCACACTCTTGTAAATCAGTGGGCATGCGGGAAAGAAAATCAGCGATAACGTTGCTTTTCCCAGGAAAGTATTCAACTTTAATGATAAAATCCTGTAATCGCATAGACATTCTAGCTATTCTAGCTGTGGCACCATAAAGACCTTCAGTGGTAAGAAGTTTGGTGAGGGGTTTGTGGTCAGATCTAACTACGCATTTCTTTCCCCACACAAAACTACGAAAATGTTCTAGAGCCCAGACTACTGCCAGAGTTTCTTTCTCTATAACGGAGAATTTGCTCTCAGGAACAGAAAGTGCTCTTGAAGCAAATGCAACAATCCGTTCTTTCCCATGACTGTCTAACTGAGATAGAACACTGCCCAGGCCTTTGTTGCTGGCATCAACTGTGATTACAGAATCAAGATCCAAGTCAAAAGGGGATAAAACAGGAGCATTGATGATGTCTAACTTGATACTATTGAATTCATCTTCACAGGAAGCGGACCATTCAAAATTGACTTTATTCTTTAAAAGCTGTCTAATATTAAAGACTTTGCTGGAAAAATTTCTTATAAACTTTGAATAAAATTCTACCATTCCTAAGAATGATCTAACATCATCTTTACTAGTTGGAGGGGGGGCCTCTTTTATAGCATCGACCAATTTAAGTTTGGTAGCAACGCCATCACAACATAAAACATGACCAAGGCAAGTCACAGATTTGACTGCAAAATTGCATTTAGAAAATTCAATGGTCAAACCCTTTTTTTCAAGAGTACCTAAAACCTCTTCAAGGATCGAATTGTGTTCTTCTTTATCCTCGCCGTATACAAGAATGTCATCCTGAAAAAATGTTACTTTAGGATGTTTCCCAAATAATTGATGCATTATGCGTTGGAAGATGGCAGCAGCAGACGCTAAGCCAAACGGCATTCTCTTAAATTGGAAACACCCCATGGGAGTAATAAACGCTGTAAATTGTCTACATTCTATATCAAGGGAAATCTGGTGATATGCAGATGATAGATCTATTGTTGAAAAAAATTGTGCACCATTAACTGACGATAACATTTCAGAAATTTTTGGTAAGGGAAATTTATCTATTACGATATTCTCATTCAAATGGCGAAGATCAACACAAAGACGGATTTTGCCATTGTTACGTCTTGCGATGACAACTGGCGAAATCCAACTGGAGGACTCAATGGGCTCAATTATGTCTTCTCTAACTAGTTTTTCTAATTCTTTTTCAACATCATTACGAACCAGAATAGGTATATTCCTAGCTTTGACATTTTTAGGAGTAGCATCATCTTTTAGAACAATGCGATGAGAAAATCCTTGAAAGTTGCCAATTTTGCCACTAAAAACTTTAGGAAATTTTTTAAGCATAGCTTCTCCAATTTCCACCCCTTCATTGACAACTAAAACAGGATCAGGACTGTTAGGGTTCAATATAATATCTAAATCCCTTTGGTCTTTCCATCCGAGAACTGAAGGTCCAAGTTTAGCTACATATAATTTGCCGAAGGATTCTCTGCCTTTAAACCTAAATTTCAGAGGTTTGTAGCCAATCATGTCAATTTTACTACCAGAAAACCCTTCTGCAGAAATATCAGGTGAATAGAGATCATTTCCAAGATAAAAGGCAAAATCAGAATTCCAAACATTTTCATTAATTATGGTATATGGAGAACCAGAATCAGCATAAATATCAATAGGAACTCCTCCAATAAGCATATTGCAAATAGGTTTTCTAAGGATATTCCTTTTACAAGAATCATTAATATTAAATATGTAAACCTTTTCAATGGGTTTAGGGATGCAATCATCTTCCATTGAACAAGGTATCACATTTTTAATGCAATTATCATTTACATAACAATGCATGACTTTATCAGATAAATCTCCTTCCTCATCAGAAGAAGAGTCATAAACTATTTTAACTTTTTTACTTTTGACTCTATTACAAGCCCTTGAATAATGCCCAATTAACCCACAATTCGAGCATTTCTCCTTAATTGCAGGACAAAGATTATAGTTAGCTAGATGTGAGCTGCTGCCACATCGAAAACATCTTAAATTATCTTTTTTTTTTACATCAGCAGGTTTAGACTTTGTTTGAAATTTCTGTTTATAATTAGATTTGCTTTGAACTTTTGAAACAGTTTGATCAATGGTGGTTCTTTGTTCAAGAATAGTTTTTTCTTCATTTTTAATTGCTTTTGCACTGCGGCCTGATAGCTCAGCCTTCCTGACAATGGCTAAAATATCTTTAAGGTCTGAATCGTCATTTATCCAAAGTCTGTCTTGAATAGAAGGATCTGATGCGTGCATAACTACCTGATCTCTTATAAACTGTTCTTGGAGATTGTCAAACTTACAATCTTCTGCTATTTTTTTAAGTTCAGCAATATATACATCAATGTTTTCTCCAGGTCGTTGTTTTCTGCGAAAAAACTTGTAGCGAGTAATACCTATACATACTTTAGGTGAAAAGTGACTGTCAAAGTCTTTTAAAATATTATCAAAAACATTAGAATCACCACCACCGCTACTTTTAGGCATTTCTTCATACATTTTCAGTCCACCAGCACCTAACGAGTGTAAAAATAGTTTCTTTTTCTTTTCAGGTTTCATCTTACCATCTTCATCAATGGTATCAATAAAGTTAATAAAATATGCTTTCCATTGAAGCCATTTCATACATGGTTCCAAGCCTGATGGCCAAAAAGGTTGTGGAGATTGAATGGTAACATTTTGTGAAGACATGTTGAATTTTTTTTTTTTATAAAAATAAGCTTACTTGATTTTGATATGAAGGTCTGGTAGGCTTATCTTTTCTTCAAATATTTTCAACTTGATGAAAAAGAAATAAATATGTTAAGAATTTAACTTAAACAATATGTAAAATCAATCCAATTTGGTAATAAAATGAACGTTTTGTGTAGAAATGAAATCAACGCTGGAATCCGTGCTCTGCACTCGTAGAGGAAGCTGAAATCGTTGTCATGGTGATTTAAAATGGCTGCTGTGCGTGGACGTCAATACGCATCACAAGGTTGTTGTGTTTCAGCGTGAAGGTATGCGACGTCACAAGTGGCAGAGGCAGCGACTGAGAAGCGCGTGAGGAATGGAGCGCGCTGAAGGTAACGATCTCAGATTTAAAAGATGCATGTGCACAGAACACTTGAAGCTTCCTTTCCGCTTTTTATTTTTTTTAAACGAGTGAAAGTTAAACAAGTAAATGCGCTAGTGAAATTAGGCAGTAATTGCTTAGAATTGCGTAAGGGGTAGAGCACAATGGATTATTTAAAGGTCTTTTACTCACGACGAGGAGTCCTTTGAGAGCGTTGAAGATTTTCTTTAATCAAGTGGAGGTCGAGTAAATTTCTTCAGAGGTTGGAGTGAAGATTCTCGATATTCATACGAAGAGAATTCTTTTTAAGTTTTCGTCCATTTATTTAGGATATAGAAAACGATGAATTCTTCCCAGAATTAGAAATGGGTTCTTGAGTTTCCTGGTGCTTCTTGTAGAAATCGTCGCCAAAATTGTAAAGTTGACTACACACACATATGAATAATTATAAGTGTAGTTTATTAGAAGAAGCACAGGAGCAAGGTAGGTGACATCCTACACAGGACTTCTTTCTCATCAACTGGCAACAGATGCTAGGAAAGGAATCCTAGATACAATAGAACACAGGGTACAGATCATTCTAAAGGAAATACTTAAAGGGACAACATGACAGAAAGAGTCGAAGATCCGAGGGTACTAACAAAATTTAATATTGACAATTTACCACAGAAAAACAAAGAAAATAAGTTGTTGGCAATGCAGAGAAAATATGCAAATATTAGTACTGCGGCCACGCCCTGCTTGAGATCTGTCGTTGGCAACCCAAACACCTCACTGGCGTGGAATGGGTCGCCATTACTTTGTACGTCATTGGTATGGGAGGCTTGGCGTCCATGCTGGATCGGGTTAAAAGACGGACAACAGGGAAGATAGTTTGCTAACAAGCGGCCATGACAGTTTGGGGTAACTGATAAGGCTCGCGCACGTCTGAGGAGCTCTTTGTTCCGACCGACTACTAGCTGATCTCATCGGTTTGTCCAACTTTATTCTGTTAACTAGCACTAACTGTAGTTTATCATTGATCATTTTCCCATCAACTACAATTTAAAAGAACAGATGCAATTTCTCCGTATTCTAAATTAAGGTTTACCTTGCTGACTCAATATTTTGCGCCAGTTCCTGATTAGACCCACTGATCCAAATTCATGTTTAAATGGGCTCTTCTGTCCGGTAGCGAGTACTGACACTTTTTAGGTCTAGCCTGAGTTAGGTTGACCAGATCTTGAGAATCAAAAACCGTGGGGGGGGCTTAATTTACGAAAAGTGACGCATCGCTGAGTGAAAACAGCAATGCGTCACTTTTCAATGCGCCCTCCTTGCGACACCAATGATGCGTCATATTTGCAGTATGACGCATCATGTTGCAAGGAGTTACAGATACGTCAGTATTTCTGGCGTATCTGTAGGCGCAAAAGTGACGCATTGCTGGAGTGTGTCACAAAAGTGACGCAACTCCAGCAATGTGTCCTTTCACGTGGGGCGCAGGTATAATGTGGCGCAGGAGTTTACAAAGTGACGCATCTACCTAGATGCGTCACTTTGTAAATATGGCGCAATAAGGCGCATTTTTTACGCTACTGGTGCGTCTCAAAAAGTGACGCACCGGCGGCGTAAAAGTGACGCACAGCCTCATAAATGAGGCCCTGGGACTTTTGAGAAAAATAGAAGAATGACTACAATTTTTCATCCACGGAATGTGGCAGAATGACAATTGTCATCAACATAGGATCACAGAACCTGCATTAAAAAAGTAAATAAAATGTAATTTCTACAACCAACATCCTACCTATTAATTCAATTGCTTACTTATATCCGCTGCTAACTAGCACAGCTTTAGAACACCCAAAAAAGTGCCTCTCGCTGTTTTCAGTCTACCCACTCGAAAAACCGTCACATGAGCCAAAATTGATGGAATCTGCTGGGACAGCTTGTGAAAACCTGGGACTGTCCAGGCAAATCCGGGACATCTAGTCACCCTAGCCTGAGTCAGCGCACATGCCCTGCACTTTGAGACTTGTTGTGGTGGAGTATGGAAGAGGCTTGTGTGATAATCCTTCCTAAAGGCTGGCTTGCCAGTTGTTGTTAGGGTTGTTAGACCCTCCTTGGTACCGTCTTGTCTGTATTTGTAAACACACATGGCGATTGGCCCCTTTACTTTGGCTTGTCTTATTTACTTTGTAAGCATTCTGGGGCATATTACTAAGGGTGGCGATAGGCAATTATCGCCGGTTTTGTGGGCGTTTTCGGCCGCTAAGCGGCGATAATTCTATCGCTCTATTAGCAAGATGTCGCTAACTTATGTTAGCGACAGCTTTTAGGCGATAGCGAGCGATTTGGGGCCCGCTTTTGCATGTCAGCGATATTTATCGCTAATGACATGCAAAGTGGGCGTACCCAACCTGTTAGCGACTGAAAGCAGTCGCCAACGTCGCTATCGCCTATTAGCAAGGCAGGTGTAGTGATGGAAATATTCCCGCTTTCGGCAAAAACTAACGCCTGCTCAGACCAGTTCTTAGCCATGTTATCCAATGGGAGGTGGATAACATGGCTAAGAGCATTTCGTCGCTAATGCGTGAATATCGCTGTATTCACAGCGATATTCACGCATTTCGCCGCTATCGATGGATATTTTAGCACAATGGAGAAAAACGTTGCTAATAACATGTTTTCTCTGCTAACATATCCAGCGATAGGCAGCGATAAAAAAATTGTCGCTAAGCCTATTTAGCGATAATTATCGCTACTTGTTGGTAATATGCCCCTCTGTTTTTTAATGGGTTTTTACTACTGTAGGCACGACATGCTTTTCAGCGCGCCATGCCCGCGTTCACTTTCAAGCAGCCCCAGACAACGGAGGTCGCTTCTTTAAAGTGAAATAGGTCTTGCAGTTACAAGAGTTTGAGCTATTGCCATTGTAAATCACAATAGCTTAAACTCTTGTAAATGCAAGAGCTATTGTATTGCAAATGCTTGTTAATCTGCGGTGTCATCTCGGTACTCTTTATTCTGCTGTATAAAATAATAACAGTACCACTATTGACAGGAGCCAAGTTGCGTTTCCACATGGTCATCGATAGATGGCAACTGAAAAACAGTTCAAAATATTAACAGAACTCTGTGCTCGCACGCGCGCACACATACACGCACATATATATATATCTATGATATATATATATATATATATACACATACACACACATACTCACACACATGAAATAACTGACAGTGCTGCCCATCGGTGCTCGCTCTTCGCCCCTCTTGCTCAGCAGTGACACAGTGTTGTACGCGCTACACGTTCGCTAGCACGGGCCCCCCTCCCAGCTCGTCTAACCCCCAGTGGTGTGAGCGTGCACTGGCCAGGGTCAATCTTCTATCTCCTGCACACGCCCTTCATGACCCCCGCTTTGGAGTGTTGAAGCTGCCTGCTCAGAACGGTAGCGGAGCTGAGAGATGTCGCACACTCCTTTCTGGGGCCCGTAAGTCTCATTTCATGTATGCTCTGCTTCTGAATCCGTTGCTACCAATCTCCCTCTCTGCGCTGCCCTTGCCTGCTGCTGCTCCTGACAGCGCCGCCTCACACCTCAGGTGCACTGTCTGGATCCCACTTTTGGCTGTCACGTGTTCTGATATTACGTAAACTAGTATGTACTCTGTGATTTTCTGTACTATTGGTGTGGACAGACCCAGTGGATATGTGTACATGCTTCGCTGGTTTATTGTCAGACACTCAGTGGAAAGGTATGTCGCTGGTAGCTGGGGGCCACGCAACATGTCGGCCGGCAGTTAGTAGGGTGCACGAGGGAGCTTTGACCTGTTTACTCATTTATGCATTGACCCTCACGTTTCTAGTCTTCCAAAAATACATTGGGGCATATGTACAAGCCCCCATCGCCACCACAACGTCACCTATATTGACATTGTAGTGGCGATAGGGTCTGTACCTTATGTACAAGGCAGCATTAAGCCACTTAACATGGCGTAACACTACCTTGTACATAAGGCCCCCTTTCCTGCTATGGTTAGCGTGAACGGGGTTGGGTGTTGCAGTGGGCATTCCACCGCAACACCCATTAATTTTTACGCTGTCCCCTATGTACAAGGATGGCGTACATGTGAGGCAGCACCAAAATTAAGACCAGGTAAACACTGGATCCCTGTACAGTCGATGTGAGATGATGGACAGTGTGTTGTCATACCAAGATGGAGCACTCAGGCCTGTCTACTGCCATCTGAGAAGCCAACCTGGTGTTTGGTTACAGGGGATTACAGGGGACAGACGTGGAATACTGCCAACAACTATATTGGCCACATGGGCAGCAAAGCGTTCTGTTGTCCTTTATCCCCAATATGCCACACTGTGGCCAGCCCAAGCCAGCCCAGGAGGTCAGGCCTTCACTCGGCTGCACTTGGGCAGTCTAAGTTGAAGCGGTCGTGGCCAGGCGTGATACTGCAGGCTGTGAAGGAGGATGTGCCTCGGCACCGGGAAGGCCTCGATCTCCACTGCCTCTACAGCGCTGACGGCCTCGCAGCACCAGCGCGGATGGTCGCGTGTGCGGCTGGCCCCCACGCCAGGATGTCGCCTCTGCAGTCGCTCTTGCCCCCGAGCCCGGGCCGACTCCGATAACGTGGTGGAGCTGGCCCTGTCCCCACGCGTAGGTTTGTAGCTGGGGGGTGCGCAAGATCGTGCAACGCTGCCGTGTGCCGGCCGGGATGTGGATCTGGCGGCGGGGAGTTCTAATCGCCGCTCCAGCGCCGATCTCGGCGACTCACTGCACCAGGAGGCATATTATCAAGAGCAGGCGATACAATTATCGCTGCTTTATCGGCAGGAAACTGCAGCTAAAGCAGTGATAATGGGCTTGATAATATGCTCTCGTGAATTCCCATAGCAGCCCAGGTTAACACCAGAACCTGGGCTGCTATGGGAATTCACAAGGACATATTATCAAGCCCATTATCGCCACTTTAGCAGCAGTTTCCTGCCGATAAAGCAGCGATAATTTTATCACCTGTTCTTGATAATATGGCCCCAGGTCCCTGTTTTCCCTCGGGGTCTGCAAAGTTACCGGGCAGAACCAGCGCGTCAGCCCCGAAATGGCACTTAGCCGTCCTGGAGTGGGCTCCGCCCGTGTCACGTCCTCAAGGCTGTATCTCTGCTGCTCAGGTCATGTATCAGCACACGATCAGCTCCGCAGGCCCTGTGTGCATTCCGCTGGTTGTCACCGTGATTTTTGTCTCATTGTCTGAACAGTGTGGTGGGAACAAACGCTGATGAACCGGATCGCCCTCTGGAACTTCACTGCTGAGCGTCCATCGTAGCCCCTGGCTTGACCACGCTCCCATCACGAGGGCTGTTAAGGCTCGGAGGGCTTTTTAAACTGTTTGAATTTGTTTACTCTTGCTGCATTTATCCTTTTAATATTCATTGCTGTTTGACAATTGTGAGGAGCTGTGTTATAGCTCCGGGGAGGGGTACTTTTTCAGCTCTAACTTGCACTCACACTTTATCCTTCAACCATCTTGTTCAGCGCTCCAGTAGTTGGACGCTGACGCTGGAGCTGGAGCTGGAGCTACAAAGGCGCGCCAAAGGCAAGCCCGTCTGCACCCGTCCGCGTCCGGTTGGTGCCAGAGTCCATAACCCCTGTATGTTTTCGATCAAAGAGTTACGCTTATACCTCGGCCCAACTCCAACAGTTAATGGGGCAACTGATGGCAATTGCTTACAAAACCATTCACTCTAGTAGCAAGGACACCTGCTGCACCCACTGTCCTTTTAAATTGTCACTGTCTTTCAGGTCCCAAGTAACCTTGCCTCACCAGGAATCGTATAGAATGTTCTTGTTAAATTGTAGGTCACTGTCTAAACATTCGCAGAAATCTCTATTTTGTTAGAGGAAGAACGTCCAGAAGCCCTGTTTTTGACAGAAACATGGCTAAATATTGGATCTGACCTTGTTCAAGCCCTTCCTCCAGGTTATTTTATCCAGAGGCAAGACCGAGTTTCAGGTAACGGCGGCGGTATTGCTATTTTTTTTATAAAAGTCAGCTCACCTGCCGCATCTCTGTATGCCCTTTACCAGACTGGGAGAACCTCTCATTTGTGATAGGATTCTCACCCACCCTTACCATGTCAGGTATTTTAACCTATCGTCCCCTTGGTGCACTGGGTCAATTCTGTAAATTTCTTCCTGATATGGCAGCTAACCTAGCCAATGCCCCTCGAATTTTACGTTATTAGGTGATTTAAAACTTCATTTTGATGACCCCTCTCACTTAGCCGCATTGGAGATGACTAATGACCTGGCAGCCTATCAGTTTAAACAAAAAGTTATTTGCCCAACCCATGTGAAAGGCCACCTACTCGATCCTATTTTCCCCAATAGTGATGAATTATCTATAAGGGACCCTGTTCCAGTGCCCTGTTCCGATCAATTTCTTATTCCGTTTATCTGGACCCCTACATGCCCTACTTTGTCTGTCAGGCGGGTTAGAAGTCTGTCACGTCTTAGGTCTAAACTGCCATTAAACACTGGACCTTGGCTTTAGAAAATACTAAGTCAATTCCTGACCCTAATCCTATCATTGCTAATGAAAATTTCAATAAAGGGATTGAGGCCTCACTAGACCGGGTTCTACCGAAGAAGTGGATTCAGAATACCGCTGGGACCAATAGAACGGCACGGTACTCTGTGAGCTAAAACAAACTTGTCAGAAACTTGAAAGAATATGGAGAAAGCACTTTTCCTTAGTCAATAAATTGAAAGATAGGGAAGCATTTAAAATGTAAGAAGCAAAAATGAAATTAGCCCGAGCCTTATGTTATGAGGAAAGAATTTCTTTAGCAGCTTATACTCCTTGCAAATTTTTTCGGATTGCAAAAAAACTGCTTAGAGCCCCTTCATCTCCAGCTACCTGTGATGTTATCTGGTCTCATTGTGATAATCTGGCAGATTTGTTTTATGAAAAAATTCAAGCCATCTATACTTCTTTTCCTTTTGCGGATGGCCACAGTAATTCGCTAATGCTGGATACTATTCCTCAGAACAGAGAGCATCGCTTGGAAGAAATTCCTTTGATGGACCCCAAGTCGCTCTAAACTATCTCGGCTCTCGTAAAATGTGGGTCACCTAGAGACTCATCTCCTCCTAATATTTTGAATCGGGCGTCTGGAACTGTTTTTCTTGTTATACTGGAGCTGATTAACACCTCTATTTCTATGGGAGTAGTTCCTCCTCCATGGAAACGTGCTATTGTGAAGGTGTTGCTAAAAAGCCCAGTCTCAGACTGGCTTTCAACCCCTACAGGGTACAGAAACGGCCCTCTTAGCAGTAGTCGAAGAGTCCAAGAAGATTTTGGACTCCGGAGTTACTACATCTGTCATCCTCCAGGATCTTAGTGCAGCCTTCAACACTGTTAACAAACAAATATTGGTCCATCAACTTAGAAATCTGGGGGTGATTGGTGGGGGAACATAGTGTGGCTGCAATCATTTTTGGAAGGCAGGTCTTTTCAGGTTTTCGGAGGTGATGCTACTTCAAAACTCATGTTTCTCCCCTGAGGTGTTCCGCAGGGATCGTCCTTGAGTCCCACCCTGTTCAATGTATGTATGAGCCCCCTAGCGCTAGTGCTTCCTTTTGGGGTGCAGATAATCATCTGCGCTGAAGACACTGAACTTGTTGTAGCTCTGAGCCATTCTGATAGTTCCTCTCTTGGCCTATGCCTTTGCTTGGAGAAGGTGGCCAAGTGGATGGATCATTCATATTCAAAACTGAATGGTGATAAGACAGAGATGATGCTTCTTTTTTAATGCAGAAGTAATGTGGCCAGTCTGTCTGGGCCCCGCTCACAAGAACCAGATTAAAGGTCTGGGTATCTGGCTTGATTGTGATTTGAGCTTTAAGTCACAAGCTTGGAATGTGGTGGCTTCCTGCTATCAATCAATCAATCAGAGTACTTGTACTGCGCGCTACTTACCCGTGAGGGTCTCAAGCCGCTGAGGGGAAGGGGGGGGGGCTGCTAATGCTCGAAGAGCCAGGTATTGAGTAGTCTTCTGAAGGTGAGTAGGTTGGCGGCGAGGTAGGAGAAGGATCTGCTGCCGGAGGTCATTGGTTGGATACGGGGGACAGCGACGATGGCGAGGCTGGCGGAGCGGAGCTGGTGGGTGGGGGTGTAGAAGCTGAGTCTGCTGTTCAGGTAGGCTGGTCCGGCGTTGTCAAGTGCTCTGTCTGCGTGGGTGAGGAGCTTGAAGGTGATCCTCTTGTCGACGGGGAGCCAGTGTAGGTCTCTAAGGTGGGGGGTGATGTGGTTGCGGCGGGGGACATTGACGATCAGTCGGGCGGAGGTGTTTTGCATGCGTTGTAGTCGTCGTAGGTGTTTGGCTGGGATTCCTGCATAGAGTGCGTTGCCATAGTCCAGTCTGCTGCTGACGAGGGCCTGTGTTACCGATCTTCTTGTTTCGGTCGGGATCCACTTGTAGATTCTGCGGAGCATGCGGAGGGCGGTGTAGCAGGAGGAGGAGACAGCGTTGACCTGTTTAGACATGGAGAGGGAGGAGGTGGATGAATCCTAGGTTGTGTGCATGGTCGGTGGGTGTTGGTGCTGTTCCCAGTGTGGTCGGCCACCAGGTGTCGTCCCAGGCTGAGGGGGTGGGTCTGAGGATGAGTACCTCCGTTTTGTCAGAGTTCAGCTTCAGACGGCTGCTCCTCGTCCAGTCGGCGACGGCCTCCATCCCCTCGTGGAGGTTAGTTTTGGCGGTGTGAGGGTCCTTGGTGAGGGAGAGGATGAGCTGGGTGTCGTCAGCGTAGGAGGTGATGTTGAGGTCGTGATGGCGGGCCACTTGTGCGAGGGGGGCCATGTAGATGTTGAACAGCGTCGGGCTGAGGGATGAGCCTTGGAGGACGCCGCAGATGATGTCGGTGTCTTCGGATCGGAAGGGTGGGAGGCGGACGCTCTGGTTTCTGCCGGAGAGGAAGGACGTGGTCCAGTCAAGGGCCTTCTCTTGGATTCTGGCTTCTATGAGTCGCGTCTTTAGAGTACCGTGTCGAAGGCGGCCGACAGGTCCAGGAGGATGAGGGCTGATTTTTCGCCGTTGTCCAGTTGGCGCCTGATGTCGTCAGTGACTGCGATGTGGGCTGTCTCGGTGCTGTGGACTGGGATGGGTCCAAGATGTTGTTGTTTTCCAGGTGGCGGGTCAATTGTCCGTTGATCATTTTCTCGATGACCTTTGCCGGGAACGGGAGCAGGGAGATGGGCCGGAAGTTCTTGAGGTCCTTGGGGTTCGCTTTGGGCTTCTTGAGGAGGGCGTTGATTTTGGCTTGCTTCCAGCTTTCGGGGAATGTCGCTGTTTCGAAGGAGATGTTGATGACCTTCTGTAGTTGTGGTGCGATGGCTGCGTCTGCTTTGTTGAATATGCACATGGGTCTGACGGAGATCTTGAGTGGATGGAGTTCATGACCTTGCGTGTCTCGTCGTCGCTGACGTTGGACCAGGAGGTCAACCGGATGGTGCTGGTGGTGTTCACAGGGGAGGTGGAGTCTGGCGTAGTCGGGCGGTCGTGGTGTTGAGACTGTCGTGGATGTCAGCGATCTTGCGGTGGAAGTAGTTGGCAAGTGAGTCGCACAGTTCTTGTGAGGGTGGGATGTCGTTGGCGTTGGCACTGGGGCCGGAGAGTTCCTTTACGTTGCTGAAGAGCTCTTTGCTGTCAAGAGCGTTGTTATCCAATCGGTTTTTGAAGGAGGATCTCTTGGCTAATCTGATGAGGTGGTGGTGTCTGCAGGTGGCGTCTTTGTGTGCTGCGTGGTTGTCCGGTGTGTGTTTGTGAAGCCATATTTTCTCCAGTTTCCTGCATGCGTGTTTGGAGGTCTGGAGCTCGTCGGTGAACCAGGTGGCTCTCTTACCGGCGTGGTTGTTGGAGGGTTTCTTGAGCGGGGCGAGGGTGTTGGAGCAGTCATCGATCCACTGTCTGAGGTTGCGGGCTGCGGTGTCTGGGTTGGTGGGGTCGGTGGGTGGGTTCTGGGCAAGGGTGGTGGTCAGTTGGTCTTCGGTAACTTTGCTCCAGCAGCAGCGAGGCAGCTGTTGGGTGCAGTGGTGCATGGTTGGTTTCTTGAAGGTGAAATGGATGCAGCAGTGGTCTGTCTGGTGGAGTTCGTGGTGTGGTTGAAGGCGACGTGGGTGCCTGTGGAGAAGATGGGGTCCAGAGAGTGGCCGGTGGCGTGGGTGGGTGCGGTGAAGAGTTGTCTGGGGCCGAGGTTGGCAAATTTGTCGATCAGGGAGGGCTGAGTTGGCGTCGTTGTTGTTCTCAAGGTGGAAATTCATGTCCCGAGGAGTATGTAGTCCGTGGAGGCGAGTGCGTGGGTGCTGGCGAGGTCGGTGAAGGAGTCGCTGAACGTTGCCCGGGTTCCAGGGGGTCTGTAGATGAGTGTTCCTCTGAGGGTGATGTTGGGGTCGGTGTGGATCGGAAGTGCAGGTGTTTGGCGGTGTTGAGGGTGTCGACCTTGAGGGTGGATTTGTGGAAGATGGCTATTCCTCCTCTGATTCCGTTAGTGCAATCCCTGCGGGTGATCTTGTAGGCGTCCGGGATGGCTGTTGCGATGTCGGGCGCCGAGGAGTCTTTCCACCAGGTCTCGGTCAGGAAGGCCACGTCGGGGGTGGAGGTGTCAAGCAGATCCCAGAGCTCGATGGCATGTTTGTGTGTGGAGCAGGTATTGAGGAGTATGCAGCGGAGGTGGTTGGGTTCTGTCCTTGGAGGTTTGGTGGTTCTGTCGCAGGTGAAGCTGCAGGTGCGGCAGGAGAATGGTCCGTGGGTCAGTTTCGGGGTGGCCTGGAAGCAGGTGTGGTTTCGGCCGGCGTTGAGTGTGTGGAGGCTGCTGGCGTCGTAGTGGAGTCTGGTCTTGTTGTGTTTGCGGGGTCCAGGGGTTCTGGCGCTGGGCATGGTCTAGGCGCAGACGGGCGCAGACGGGCTTGCCTCTGGCACGCATGGGCCGGCATTAAAGGCTGGGAGGTGTGGAAAATTAGTACGGTCTGGAAAACATTATCTGCGCCATCTTGCCTTTTTTTTCCCTGATGCCACACTTTTTGTCGTGCGCGCCCGCCATTTTAGGTGCCTCGATCAGAACAACCCTTTTGCATGCCACTGGCCCCCAGCATAGCCCTCCTCCCTCACAAAGCCTGCACTCTGACAACCCCCGCTCGCACATGCCTTGGGTCATAAACCCCTCTTCAGCGCAGCTCTGCCTCAGAACCCCATCCTGTCCCCAGCGCGACACCTCCCTTCCTTCCTTTCATGGTCCCAGGCCCTTTTTGATACAAATCCCCTTTTCCTGTGTGCCCGTTTGTCTTCCTCGTTCCCAGGCCGACACCTAGCTCTGCCGATACTGTTCCTTGCCCCTCCCCGTACAGTAGAGAGCTTCCCTCATCAAAGGACCCCCGAGTTGATCAAAGCCCTCACCCTATGAGATCCGACCAAACCCCCACATTCCATGAATCGGCGGAATGTCCAGCTGCGCGGTAGTCATCACCTGTTGTGACCGGGGTGAGGACTTCAACTGTAAATGTGTGTGGGAACGGGCCTGAAGGGGAGATTCGGAGGATATCCCTCCGTACATCAAAGCATTGCCAAGAATGTGTTGTATGTAATAAAGCAATAAACCTGTGTATAAGAGGCCAGGCCTCAGAGATGCGGTTAGAGCACCTCATGACGATACCTGCTGTCTGAACTGATGTGTTCTCCTCCGGAGAGAATAAACCTTGTTTCCTGCCTTCCCGTCTCCAGCGCCTGCCTCTTCATTGATTAATATTTCGTGGGTTAAAGAGGCGATACCGCCGGGCAAATATCGATTGTCCCTGACGTAGTTTTAACAATTGGCGTCCCAAGCGTGGGGCCCATCAGCGACTCGTGGATCCAGTGGGAGAGGTCCTGACGACAGAGTGAACGACTGCAACGATCGGGAGAGCTCTTGCCCAATAGACCCTCGTCTGGCAGCCGATCATCCGAACTTCACTGGTTCCGAACAGACCTCTCCCGAGTGATCTACGGTCCTGACTGGGAACCATCAGGAGTGCCGCGAGGAATACGAGGAAAAGAGGACGATCGGGCGCTGGATTCGGAAGATAGGAAACTGTCCATACGGTCCGGGTAAGGTCGTGTAGACACGACGAATCACGAAATAATTGTTTAATTGTTCAGAAAATACTAGTATTACTCTTTGTTGACCTATTTGGAGATTCACTGTCTGCACACGAAGAAACAGTAGGCTCTTTCTCTTTGCAAACAGTGAAGGATAGGTAACGCAGCCGTCGAGCCTATCTTTCTCCCCCACTGAATCGATTATTTATTAACGGCCACTGATTAACTGTTTTTGACCCCGAGCTACTGTTCGCGGATTGTTTTCTGGAGATTCTCTGTCTACAAACAGGAAAGAACAGGTTCCCCTTTGCAGATAGTGAAAGGGTAGAGGACGCAGATCTTTTGCGAATCTACTTATTCTTCCCACTGGTCCTCTTTTTGTTCATTTGATATTGGTTCATGAGGTATTCACTGCCTGCAAACAACGTAGAATAGAAATATTCTGTCTAGTCTTTGCACACAGTGATACGATAGGCAGTGCTGACTTTTGTCCCTCGTTGTGAGCTGTCATGTCTGTCTTCTCCCCACTGGTCGATAGCTGGTTCAGCCCGGACCGTTTATTAGAGGTGGATCATCTAGCTCCGCTGGAAGGCACCCCTAATAAAGACATGTTCATAAACTATGGATTAGTTACCATAGCCTATAGTAAACTGTGGCACAGGTATACCAAAGAAAGTCAAGAGAAACAGTGGCCACTGATAGGATCCTTCGATCTTGATAAAATAGAAACGTTAGAAATAGCCCTTCGTGATAATAAGACAACACCTATTATGCTCGACTGCCTCGGTATGTGGCGCAAAGAAGCAATGCAACGAAATAAAAGAGACGAGGACAGAGCAGGTAAAGGAACATATCGACAGGACGACCCCAGGACACAACGTCCCGAAAGTAATCCCCCGACACTACGCACAGGACGGCCAGACTTAGGGCAAAACCAATGTGCTTTTTGTAGATATGCCGGGCACTGGAAAGCCCAATGCCCGACTCTACTGAACGTGAGTAGGAGCAGAGGACCGACAGGAATAACAGGCCGGCAGAAAGGGAAAAGGCGCGAGACAAAGATGAATCAGACTGACATGGACAGGCCAGATAGAACCACCACGTTCGATTATGCCCGATGGCACAGATTTCGCCAGGCCGATTTCAGCGACATGTTCGAGTCCTCATAGACCAGACAACGCTAAGACAGGAAACCCAGTCTAGCTCTAAATTAACAGACGACAAACCCCGAATAAAGCAGAAAGAATAATGTACACACATGATCAAGCATCCTTACGTTTAGCCAAGTAGGGAAAAGTTTAGGGTATTTCGAGGTAAGGGTTACACAAGTATCCTTCGCCGAGAGGACTAGGGATATTGCCAATGTCTGAAAACCTACTACCTCCTTTCTTCCGCATCCTTATAGGCATATAACTAAAGCCTGCCCCATTGCTCTAACGATAAGTATGCGCAGCATACAGAAAAAGATAATTATGGCCAAAAAAAAAAAAATAATAATAATAATAACTGTTTTATGTTTGTCTTGGGTCTTTTGTATATAATACTTGTACTGTCTCCCCGTCTGAGTTTGTGTGTACGTGATGCATGAATCTGCGTCATCCCTCTGCCTGTGTTTCCGTGTTACTTAAACTTCTGTTAACAGAAGCTTTAGCATGGAACAACCTGGAAAGAAAGGAATGGGAAAACGAAATCCGTAGGCCACTGATGAACTTGAACTTTTATTTAACATAACGAACAAGAAACAAATAACAGTACGTAATAATAACACCTAATAATGCCCTAACAACAGAAAACGTTTGAAACAAGAACGGTAAACTAGAAAATGAAAGTCAGCAGAACATTCGCCCCCCCCCCACTCTGGAACCTTCCAAGGTAGGGCAGGGTTACGGCTACGCCCAGCCGGCAGCAACCCATATAAGGCGGGTCCTGCTGCCAACAGTCGGCCAGGAAATTGTAACATAGGGTGGAGCCGGAGGAGAGACAAGGGCCAGCGGGACCCAGCCAGGGGATCACCTTGACCACACCGGAGAGTTGTAGGGGAGGGGGATGTCTATGTCCTCGACCCCCCCTCTCTCTCTCCCCCAGTCCGGCCACAGTGGCGCGTGGGAGTTTCAGGTAGTCCCGCCACATGTCTTCCCGGTCCGGCCACCAATGGCCAGGGACTGGGGCCAACTGGATCCGGCTGCAGCCGATGAGCCAAGGAACCCGTTCATGGGGCCAGAGCAAGGGGCGTCCGGCCGACATCCACCGGAAGCCCGGCCCAGAGAAGGACGGGACACTTCTTTCTTTTCTCCTCCGTAATGGCCGCAGCAGCACGCCCAGCGCCACTTGAATAATGGCTGCGACAACTCTGGGGGGAGGGATGTCTTGTACATACCTCCGCGAAAATTAGTCCAGGTCGGGCTGGGAGGGAGAGGCGACGCGGACGAGCCTCTCCCACCTCCACGGATAGGAGGTTTCCCAGCCCCCGGCCCAGCGCCGAACTCCTCCAGCCAGGCGGTGGTGCCGATACTTGCGCAGCACCGAACATGCAACGGTGCCGATACTTGCGCAGCACCGAACATGCAACGGTGCCGATACTTGCGCAGCACCGAACATGCAACGGCTGCGCCAATACCCGCACAGCACCGAACATGCACCGCAGGTGGCCATACTTCCGCAGCACTGGACATGGGTTCACTCCAAAAGGTCTCCTCCACTCTTGCAGACTCGACGAAGGGCGGCTGCTGCAGGCCTCAAATTGGCGTCTGGGCCCCCTGGAAGGCGGGTCTCGGCCGCTAGAGTAACTTTGAACAGCAATGTAACTCGGGCGCTTGCCCACCGGGGCACGAGCCCCCACCTCCGACAGCACCCCCACAGCCTTGAAGATTCTACAAAAGTCCCAGGAGCCCTCGGCCCCTGCAGGTTTCCGGTGAGGGACAACTGCCTTGATCGCTAACGAAATAAGCATGACATAGCCACTCCTTCTGTTAGCATGAATTCTCGAACTGCCGAAAAGGACTCTGGTCCAACTGCCGGTTGTAGGAAACATTTTTTCCTTGATACTACTTCCGGACTAACCCGGCCCCGCCCAAAATGGCGCCGGTAACAATAGGAACTTACAAACGCCTCGTGGTGTTTTCTTTTGCTAAAAAGACTCGATGTTCCGAGATATGTTATGATCCTTTGTACACTTGACGGAAAAGAGGAAGGATTCACTCGACGAACATGTAAAAGGACCCCGTGAAAATTTTTTTTCAATGTACGATTCATTATGATATTATCATGTCTGACATGTAACCTCGCTTATGACACACTCCCATGGTATACCTATAGGAATTTGATTACAACTAGTCCAACTGTGTTTCCAATTATGAAATGAATGCCCCTTGGTCCCTCAACTATTCGATAGACGTTTTTAGTTCCCTGCAAATGAATGAATGAACCTTTTTAAACATGTTTTTAATCCTACAAGATAGCCCCCCTCCCCCCTCTATTGTACGCACTTTAGCCATCGCCGTATCCGGCCAACCCCGATCACACTGTCCTATCAACATGCTGAACGATTGTGAAAATAAAGGTTTTCGAAACTATGAACGGGTATTGCATGCTTTATTTAAAATGTGGGATCGGCGGGAGAGTTTTTTTCTGTGCACCCTACTCTGCTCTCTCTTTAAGGTTAATAGAAGATGGTTGCCCAGCCCCGGATGGAGGATCGAATCTAAGACACGACACTCTGCCGTCAAATATGCGACTGACTCAGGGACTCGCGCATGGAGAAAGACCTCGACTTCTGGGGATGGGTAAAAGCGAAACGGTGTAAAAGATGGAATATAAAGGATGGGTAAAGTGAAACGATGTAAATGATAGAATATTATAAAGATACGACACTCAAAGGTACTAGGGAACAGAGTTGACCGAAGAGCTGATAAACCTTAAAACATCACAGCGTTGAAAGAGATTTAAGGACCCCGATAGCTAAATACACCTACCAACTAGAAACCTCGCGCTAAGTGCTTCTGATTCTCTAACGTTTTCCTACTCACAGCCTATAAGGACACACTGCCCCCCCCCCCTTGGCTCAAGAGACCACAACCCCAGGGATTCTATCCCGAAGAGATAAGACGAGTATGAGGTAAGTAAAAGACTTTCGTACCCGTGCTTTTGATATGCTCAAATGTTGTCCCCCTCCCCTCCCCTCCTTTTTCCCCCCCTGCAGGCCACATCGGAATCACGACCGAGGTATGGTGAAGATCTGAAGCCTCGCCATGTCTGATACACGAAGCGGACTAACACTGCCTGGTGGCACCTAAACACACCCACAAACTGCTCTTGTACCAGAAGAGCCAATAAATTGTATGACATGATGAAAGCGATCACCCTTAATCCGTGTTGCGTGAATGGACGCCTGTCACGTATGTCCGAAACTATGAGATGATGTTTGTGTATGACTGACGCGTTGACTTAACTGGTTAAAGGACCGAGAATGCAAGAAATGCGACACAATGGTGCCCTTTTTACTCGATGTATGTCCCCTGTACCCGGCTTAATGCTCGTCCATCCCAAACTGCATGCTTTCAAAATTCTAACACAGACCCGTAATGTCTTATGTTGTGTAATGCGCTGAATAGCCTATCTTATTGCACGGCCACTCCCCATGTCGCACGTGTACTATTTAGCCTGTTGTTGCACATCTCTCTCTCTCTCTCTCTCTCTCTCTCTCTCTCTCTCTCTCTCCCTCTCTCTCGCTCTTCCGAACGACTAGCACCTAAATTGGCAAACCGCCACCCCTAGTGCACCACCCAATTGGCTCCAAATACCACAAGTATTTGCTCAAAATTTATCCTAAATAAAAATCACCCTGACGCCGTGTCACTACCTCTCCTTTTTGCTAAAAATTGATGAAACCGAGATTTGGCCATAAGGGAAAGGACAGGTAAGACGACTGAGGTTCCCTAATCTGACCCGAAATAAGGGAACTACATGTCAGCGGCTCCTGTGTTATAAAAAGATGCCTCAGATAACGCGACCTTCCCCGTCCCGAATTGTCGCAATACCCAAACAGTAAAGGTGATCGAAACATCCTCATGTTCCCGGAACGCCCCCTGTTTCGTATCAGCTGCCCCAGACGAGAGTTATAAAACTGTCCCTCACCCCCGGTTGTAAGAGATGGGTCGATTTACGTCCTTACCACAGTTTTCTATGTCCCTGGGTGTTTCCCATAAGACCCCTGTCTTTTCTAATTAAGTAGTCAGGCCGTAAGAGGCTACGTAGGAACCAGAATGATGTTTTACAAAGTTAAAGATTAGACCGAAGCGAAGAAATCATTGCAATGAACCCTGTTGAAAGCGAAAACGTTTAGTTGAAAGGCAGGATGCATTGATAGAATGAAAAATGTTTAGCCTATGTTCGTCCCTCCGCAAGATACCTGTCAGACCATGGTGATAGCACACAGCACCCTTTTTAAATATAAAGCCCTGGAGAACGGTATAGCTTCGTAAGGCTCGTATTAAGAAGGTGGGTCTCCGTCAGAAGAACTGACGTAACTGTAATGCAATAAAAGGTACCAGATCTCGTCCCACGACCAACAAACACCAAAGAAATAGTTGTGAAGGAAAGTTATAGTAAATCCAGCAGGCCCATCATCAATCATTTATATGTTAGTTGCGAACCCTAATATAACGGACGTTTCCATTTTTTGCCTGGAGCTGGGAGAGAAATAGACTTATGTGATTACCTTCCTCTGCCAATTCTCTAAAGACTGTCTTTTCAAACTCATTTAAGGGCACGACTGTCGGAGGAAAGAAGGACCGGATGTGGGAGCACGTGGCCTGACTACAGACTATGGAACATCTGCGACATTGGCCAAGGCGAGACCGCGACAGTAAGGAGCTGCAGGACGAGGCACTGTTTTCGACAAAACGAGAGGGAAGTGCTGACCTGATGCCCCTGCTCGATGTTCAACGTATGCCGAAAAGTCCCCGCTCTCTAAACTCGGTCATGAACCCGCCTACCTGAAATTTTCCGTCCCCCTAGTCTGTTCCCGATCTGGCCCTGCTCCATCCCCCTTTTTTCTCCGACCTACCCTAAAGGACTGCTCACACGCACATTTCTTCCATCTGAACCTTTTTGACAGTCAACTCAAAGGACACAGGGCGAAAAGGACCTTTTTGACCAGAAACGCGAGGAAAAGGTCGTGCCCTGCAACGCGGGACCTAGAATAGAGCTGGACCCGTAGCTCCACCGCCGGTGCTCCACAGCGCCAACAAAAGACGACAAAGAATGCTGAGAACTCATTAACTTCGAACATTGACACCCTCAATTATCGTTTCTACTACGTCTCATTTCTCTCCCAGCCACCATTGTATTAATTATGCTCCAACCAAACATGAACAGAACTCACATATGTAATGACCTATCAATTTACATTCCGAACGACCATAAGTAGCTATGAAATGTACTCAATGCTCTCACTACAGAATCATTTTTTGTCTGTTATTGCATTACTATGACTTTCCTGCAAACGAATTTTTATCGATAAACCCGCCTCCTAAGATGAAAGATTTTAAAATGTAATGTTTATAACTCCTTCACCTGGGTACCTACTTCTTTTCCTATGACCACCACAGTCGACATGAATTGGAAATAGGCCAGCAAGATGTCTTGGATATGTTAAAGGGAGGACTGTGGAAAATTAGTACGGTCTGGTAAACATTATCTGCGCCATCTTGCCTTTTTTTTCCCTGATGCCACACTTTTTGTCGTGCGCGCCCGCCATTTTAGGTGCCTCGATCAGAACAACCCTTTTACATGCCACTGGCCCCCAGCATAGCCCTCCTCCCTCACAAAGCCCGCACTCTGACAACCCCCGCTCTCACATGCCTTGGGTCATAAACCCCTCTTCAGCGCAGCTCTGCCTCAGAACCCCATCCTGTCCCCAGCGCGACACCTCCCTTCCTTCCTTTCATGGTCCCAGGCCCTTTTTGATACAAATCCCCTTTTCCTGTGTGCCCGTTTGTCTTCCTCGTTCCCAGGCCGACACCTAGCTCTGCCGATACTGTTCCTTGCCCCTCCCCGTACAGTAGAGAGCTTCCCTCATCAAAGGACCCCCGAGTTGATCAAAGCCCTCACCCTATGAGATCCGACCAAACCCCCACATTCCATGAATCGGCGGAATGTCCAGCTGCGCGGTAGTCATCACCTGTTGTGACCGGGGTGAGGACTTCAACTGTAAATGTGTGTGGGAACGGGCCTGAAGGGGAGATTCGGAGGATATCCCTCCGTACATCAAAGCATTGCCAAGAATGTGTTGTATGTAATAAAGCAATAAACCTGTGTATAAGAGGCCAGGCCTCAGAGATGCGGTTAGAGCACCTCATGACGATACCTGCTGTCTGAACTGATGTGTTCTCCTCCGGAGAGAATAAACCTTGTTTCCTGCCTTCCCGTCTCCAGCGCCTGCCTCTTCATTGATTAATATTTCGTGGGTTAAAGAGGCGATACCGCCGGGCAAATATCGATTGTCCCTGACGTAGTTTTAACAGAGGGAGGGAGGAGCAGCTGGGAGGCAGGAGCGGGTGGCGAATGGAAGGCGAGGGGGCGTGGCCGTATGGGAGCAGCGGTGGGAGTGGGCAGCGGGGTACAGAGCAAAAAAGGGGGACGGGGGAGACGAGGGCGTAAGGGCTAAACAAGAGAAAAAAATCACCAAGGCAGTGTGAGCAGTGGAGCATAATCAAAGGGGCACAAAACTAGGGAATGCACAAAAATACAACAGCAGGATCGAACTCACGGAAAGAGCGGCAGCGAGGGGGGGAAGGCACTCGCACATAGGAGGAGCTGTATGGCATCCTTAGGATGCTCTGGAAAGTTCTTCTGCTTCTACCTTTCCTTGCAAGAAGGCTTATGGTTCAGGCTCTCATTCTCTCATGCCTGGACCATGTGAACGTTCTTTATTCAGGAGCTCCTTGTGCCACCATCACGAAGCTCCAGACGGTGCAAAATTGCGCAGCGCGGATGCTCCTTGGGATGCCAAACCGCCAATCTGCAAAACCAGGTCTGAAGTCCCTCCATTCAGGGGATAGTTAAATTTAAGGCCATGTGTATCGTTCACAAGACGCTAGCAGGGAAGGCACTGTCTATTAATCGTTCCATTATTCTGCCTCATCACGCTAATAGATGCCTGCGTTTGGACATCCTCCATTTTGCATTAGTCCGTAGAATCAAAAGGGCAAGAAGTGGGGGCCGTCTGTTCTCTTTCAATGTTGCCAGGATATGGAACACCATTCCACTCCAAATATGTAGTGAATCTAATAATTTGGCCTTCCGTAAACTTCTAAAAACTTGGCTTTTTTCTTAAAGTGGTTGTGGTGTCTATTGCTTTTTTTTTTAACTCTCTTTATTGAACATGCTCAGTAGACAGCATAATAACATTTTCCAAAGCATGCACATTGGAGATGTGATAAAACTTCATTTGCCAATATAGAAGGAGCATCATTAAAGCAGTACTATTCTCTAGACGTCTGGGGCCACTCCCTTGTCCACCTGGCTCTCCATCACACCCCTGTAAGCACGCAATGGGGCCCAACCTTTTCCTATTTCTTAACACAACCCCATCTCTTATATACCATATTTTTGCTCTCTGGCACCAGTCAATATCCCTCTCCCAGTCTGTCACTGAAGGGGGACGCGGTGCCCCCGACCCCCCTAGCAATATTGCCTTTCGCTATTCCCGCTGCCAGCACAAGCCATATGGTGACTTATTTGGGCCAGACCACCTCCCCCTTGATTATGAGCAGATGCCATTTTGCGTCCAGCTGCACATCAGTACCTACCACGCTGGCCATTATCGCTGTGACCCTTCGCCAAAATTGTGATATCTTAGGACATTCACACAGGATATGAAGGAACGTGCCCTCATTCTGGTAACCTCGGATGCACTGCGGTGATGGTGCCCTGCCAATCTTGTGCAACAGCATCAAGGCAAGGGCTAGTAGGAGCAATGCAAAATCCAGAGCTGAATCAGGCGAAAGCGCATTCGTATTGGTATCTCCCGCGGTCCTTGGAGAGCCTCCTGCCACTCTTCATCATCTATGTTGCCCTGGTCATCCGTCCAGGCCACCCTCCGGGCTGCCAAGTGGTGAGGTAGATTGTTCATAAATTTACATAAGATTGTGGAAATTGCTTTCTCGGGGATAGGGTCGATCAGAAGCCTGTCCTCCAGTGGGGAATAGTCAGGAAGGGATGTGCCGCCCCTCAGCTGTGTCAACAGTGCATGCCTGAGTCTCAGATACCGGAACTTCTAGGCCTCTACCAACCCAAACTCCAGCTGGAGATCTTCAAACGAGAGTGGGGCCCCTCCTTCCATACATCTCCCAGTCTCTCCACGCCTATGGTCTCCCAGCCTGAAAAACCTTGAAGCGAGAACACCTCTTTTAACCCAGCACGACGCCATAGTGGTGTTCTTCTGGTCAATTTGTTCCGCCACCCCAGAGCCTGATACGCCTCCCTCCAACATGTCACTACTGTTGCTGTGTGTGTGGTGTCTATTGTTGTGCCTCTGTCAGCGCTGGGATGCTTTCGGGTAGCTATGCGCTTAATAAATGTTTCTTTCATTTCATTTCATGCATGAAAGTGACAGAATGACATTTCTAGGATTGTTTATGTGCAGGAAGGGACACCTTCCTACACATAAACAATCCTCCCCTGCACACAGACACCCTTGTACTCTGGTGCAAGAGTGCCTGCATTGGCGCTCTTAGCGCAATCGCAGGGGAAAACTCGAGGCTGCACCACATTCTTGTAAATATGGTGCAGCCTTGCGTTTCAGCAGTGGAGGAGAGAGGCGTTAAGCCAGGAAGCCTCTCTCCTCCACTTTACCTTGTACATATCCATCAGTGTGTCTGGTTTCGTGTGATTTATGAGCAGAAGTGATCTGGTAATTATAGTAAAAAAAAAACGTAATGCTGTTAAGTGATGAGCATTACACATGGTAGGTTGTATATGAGGCGCACTAGTTTACAAGTTGGATTCTGAACCAGATTGACAAATTGGGCTTTGCTGGCCATTTACGTCCCATGAGACGTCTTTAATTCGATTCAGTTGTACGGGTGACTCGGCGAAGGCTGGCATCAGCTGAGTTCTTCTGCTTCAGTTTCACTTGAAGTTACTTGCTTGACGCCGGGACAATTCTTACACGGTGCTTCATGCAGATGGTGTGTTTGTGTGTGTCTTCGTGAGTGTCTGTGTCTGTTTGTGTGGTGACAAGTGTATGTGCCTGATGCGTTGTTACAGATAGAGTGACATTGGGGCATATTACCTAGAAGCGCATTAGAAAACGCACAACGCACATTCCCATATCGCCGGATTTCTTCGCCGTGATAGCGCGCAATTATCTATGCGCATCACGTAGGCGAAATAAAATCCGGCGATATGGCACATTAGCGCATGAAAACAAACGTTGTTTTCACGCGCTAATGTGTTCCTTGATAATATGGGGGGAGGGTGGAATCAACGTTATGATCCACACCCCCATGTTATCAATGCCCTAACACCTGGTCAGAGCAGGCGTTGGGAGACCTGCAATGAACGAGTTTATCGCAGGTCTCCCTCTCCCAACGCCTGCCTTGGTAATAGGGTGTTCCCACCTCCAACCACATTTTACATGTGGTTGGACGTGGGAACGCCCACTTTGCATGTCATTAGCGATGTTTGTCGCCGACATGCAAAGTGGGCTTGAGCCAGGCGTTAAAATGCCCTTGTGGATAGGGCTCTAGAAGTATCGCCGCTTTCTCGGCACAAATCGCCGAAAAAGCGGCGATAATTCCCCTTGATAATATGCCCCATTATTCTCTATCAGTTCAAACACAACACGTTTTCATACAGCTGGTGTTTTAAACGCATATATATGAAGGTGCTTTCATTTCTTTGCCCAAGATCACACAATTTAGTTAAGCAAGAATCTGCGATTAATGCAGGTTTTCTGGTTTTACTTTGGACAAATCAGGCACCAAAGAGTTGTCTGTTTGGCTCTCATTTTTACTTCATATGTTAATGTTTTCTTTACCTCTTTCTGCATGTTGGCAGATCAAGCGTGGCAAGCAGAAGCCACATGAAAGCTCAGCTCGATATAGGCTCGAGGATCCAACAAGACTCAAGCTGAGCCTGTTCCATGCTTCAGGCTTGAGCCTGGCTCGAGATTCCAATGGCTCACCCACCTCTACTCAAAATAACAGAAATGTACTATTTTTGTATGTGTCTCAGTACTAAACCTTAGTAGTTTTTGCAGGAGTCCTCTTAAAAAGTCTGTTTAGGCAGACTCATTCATACATGCATGTATTTGTCTGCATCAAGAAAAATGTAATTTGGCTGAATACGCTTTACTACGTATAACTCCACCCCCACAAAATTGCTTTATATGATTTGCTCCATTGTGATCTTATCCTCTGTGTAATTTGGTCCCCCGCATGATTTACTCCATGTAATTTCCTTCATGTGGTTTATTACACGCTAATTTTTGCTTTGTGATTCGCTTCACGTGGTTTTTAGGTAGAGCCTGGGCAGCGCAAGCGCTGCTCCGAGGCATGCAGTAGTGAAGTATGGATTTGAAGCCCCGCCCACTCTCCACCAATATTTTTTATTGGCTTGTTTCATTGTCCTTCGTAAATGTTAGCTTCCGAGTCGTTATTAGGCTTGTTAGTCCCTCCTTGGTACCGCCTTGTCTGCATTTGTTACCTCCCATAACGACTTGTCCTTTTACCGGTGTTGTTGCATGGTCTGTTATACAAGTTGGTGAGCACTATTTCCTTTAATGCCCTTCCCCTATTCCACCCACGACATCGCAGCACCCACCCGCTTTCATTTAATAGTGTTTTTTATTCAAATTACAGCGTGGTCCGCTTTAACTATAGCGGCACACTTATTTAATTATTTAATATACAGCGCTGTCCGCTTTCACTTTAGCGGCCGTGCTACAGAAACTTTTGAAACTATGGGGCATATTACCGAGCAATAGCGATAATTATCGCTATTGCTTGGTTAGGGACAAAAATTTACCGCTGAGCTGTGGCGATTTTTATCGCAAATAAACCTTGGTATTACAAAGGTTTATCGCAAATGCGATAAAATTCGGCCGCAATGCATGAATATCGCTGAAAAGTCAGCGATATTCATGCATTATCGAGCTAATGCTCTTAGCCATGTTATCCACCTCCCATTGGATAACATGGCTAAGAACTGCTCAGAGCAGGTGTTAGCTTTTGGAGATATTCGCGCTTAGCGCGAATATCTCCATAAGTTGGTAATAGGAGATAGCGATGTTAGCGACTGTTTCCAGTCGCTAACATCTTGGCACGCCCACTTTGCATGTCATTAGTGATAAATATCACTGACATGCAAAGTGGGGCCCAAGATGGTCGCTATCTCCTACTAGCTGTCGCTAACTGGTGTTAGCGACAGCTAGGTAATAGGGAGATAATTTTATCTCCGCTTTCTTGGCTTTTAAAGCCAAAAAAGCGGAGATAAACCCCCTTGATAATATGCCCCTATTTTTTTTATCACTTTGGGTGAAAGCACCATAAGTGCTTTCACTTTAATGTTGGCCACACCCCTTTGCTTAGATGCTGCTCACAGTAACCCGAATATGCAAGCAACATCTACAAAAAGGAGTGCAGCCAACATTAAAGTGCTCTCGCATTTGCAAGACTGAGCTCTTGGCATTTAAAATAGCAATGCCTTTAATATAAGTGTTGCTTTTAAAAACACATAAATAAAAGGCATTGTCATCTACAATGCCAATAACTTTAACACTCGGAAATGCGAGACCTCTTGCATTGAAAATGCTTGTTTATTTTGAGAGGGAGAGCACCTGCACTTCTCAAGAAAAACATAACACTGTTAATTGGAGAGTACTGGCACTACTCAGAAACAAGCAGGTACTGTGTTACAGAATACCTACAGTTCTATTTTTCCATTTAAACCACTGGTAAAAACGTTAACATCATTGCAACAGCAGGCCTGCTTCTCAATATTTTACGAAACTCCATATAATTGAGTTCAATTGTGTCTTTTTGTAATTGATGTAAAATTGAATTGAAAAAGCAGCCTGTTTATATAGAAGCAACTGTGGAGGAGATTTACTAAGATTTTATGGCGTGTTTGCGTCACAAAAGTGACGCAAATCGGCGCAAAATCTTTTTTCCGATGTACTTTTCAGCCCATAACTTGTTGAAAATAATGTGAAAGTAACGCATTACTTAGTGCCAAGGGCACGTGCCATGCTTGGAGCATGGGCGTTCCCATGCAACCACCCACAGTTTCTGATGCTAAACGCTATTTACTAAATAAAGTAGACATGGTGTAGCGTCAGAAAATTGCACCCTTTAGTATGAGGGAGAAATGCTTTAGTTTCTCCTTCCTTTTCTGACTTTGTACATGTGCTGCTCTTTGCAGCATACATACAAAGAGGGAAAAGGGTTAAAGTCAGTCAAAGCACCATGGCGCAAAGGTGTCTTCGTGGCGCACGGCAGGAAATTTCTGCGCCAGCTCTAGGGATAGGGTAGGAGAGTGCCAGATTCTGTAAATACGGCACACTCCTCCTCTTTCCTTTTCAGCATTTGCTGCTGCTGCACTGCGCTGCGTGAGTAAAAGGTAAATCTGGTCCTGTGTGTTGATTTTTAGGTCTAGGATTATCCAAGACCTTTTGATTTTACTAACATTATATATGTAATATACTTACTTGTAGGGGTTGCCAGCCAGCCCTCTTCAATCATTGGTCTGTTGAATGGAACAGAGGGTCAGCCTCTTCAGCCGTTGGCTAAATTCACTTTGAGTGATGGCATTCTGCTTTCTCACAAGGAGCGCATTCACACACAAAATAGTATTGTTCAGTGATAGGGCTACATTACAATAAGTGCATTTTGTGACATCACTCCCTTTGTATACCTCCTACCCGGAGATATAAACACAAACACAGAAGAATACTTGAATTGATCAAATCAAATCAAATTTTATTGTTTAGTTAGTTAAAACCATAACAATTTAAAACCAGTATTTCAAAAACAGAAAAATAAAAAAACAAATCATTGTCGTACAAGAAAAATAACCATACATTCATTTCGTCTCTTCTGGTTGTTCTAAAATTCATTATAAAAAAATACAGTACAGTAAGATCAACCGTCTTCCTCTTTAACCAAGTTTCCAGTCTTTTTACAGGGTTTAGTAGATACTTTAAGGAATTAATCAGTCTGCCCTTCAGAGGGTGTGATCTTCTGGATTAACATACATTCATTTCATCTCTTCTGGTTGCTCTAAAATTCATTATAAAAAATGCAGTACAGTAAGATCAACCGTCTTCCTCTTTAACCGAGTTTCCAGTCTTTTTAACAGAGTTTAGTAAATGCTTTAAGGAACTTAATCAGTCTGCCGTTCAGAGGGGGATCTTCCGGATTTAGGCACGCTGTTATTGCCGCTCTGCATGAC
This sequence comes from Lissotriton helveticus, assembly GCF_964261635.1. NCBI lineage: Eukaryota > Metazoa > Chordata > Amphibia > Caudata > Salamandridae > Lissotriton > Lissotriton helveticus. Next base: position 284,247,860 of record NC_136058.1, on the reverse strand, counting down.
CTAATACCTCTTACATTAAAACTTGATTTTAGGAGCATAACTCGTTCAAGAATACTTGAATTGCAATAGATAAATAAGCACAAAATACAGTAGTTTCTAGGGGGAGACCAAACCATATATTAAGAAAGTGGAATACGAACTGCAGCTGAAGTTGGGACTTGGACCAGGAGACACAAAGGAGCTGGGGGCACAAGAAACTGTCCCCAGATACCCCACGGAGGATGTGTACAGAGTGGAAACACAGCCAATAGAAGTCAACGGGGAAGTCGCTTATTGCAGTTTTTAAGAAGGACTCTTCCCAGTGAACCCTGAAGAAACCCAATGGAAGACAGATGGTTGGAGAGTCAACCCACCTGTGGATAACTACACTAGGAAAGCTGGGTGCATAGGTACGAAGTGACGTCGGAAACCGCCGTAGACAATAATGGAGGACTTCAGGAAAGATGCTGCTGGAGAAGACTGTGCAGAAATTCAGTGGAATCCAAGGGTGCATTCTTGAAGTGAAGAACCTGCAAGCAGAGGGTACAGAGTCTATGCCACTCGGCGGTGACCAGGAGACATGGAAAAGCAATGCCCACTGATGGCGAACCATTCAAATGAGTTGATGGTGATCTTGTCGCTGCCGCTGTGAGGACCAGGCGATGCTGCGAAAGACCAGGAGCCATGCACAAGCTGTCCCACATTGGGAGTGGAGTACCAGGGGGTTGTTGTCCGGCGGGAGCACCAACTAGCCTTGGCAGCTGCAACAGGCGTGGAGAGCGAAGAAGATGCAACGTTGGGACCAGCAATGTCTAAGGGACTTACCACAAGCAGGCAAGTCAGAGCAGGTCCCAAGCAAGCAGGGGAGCCCACTGAAGCAGGAGAAGAACCCTAAGAGGACCCTCAGGCCGACGGCACAGGAGTTACAAGAAGGAAGGACCACGGTGCAGAGGATGCAGTGAATATGCTGTACTTGGCAGGAAGAGATGCTAATGGCTGGAGCGTCTTGTAGCCCAAAGAGCTCTAGAGTGCAGAGCCAAAAAGTGTTGGGAACGTCAAGTCGATGCAATGCACAAGGGTTTGGTCCCAGTGGTTCTGACAAGGGATACTGGCCTGAAAATGGCAGAGAGGACAGGTCAGGCCTCGTGGGAGTTGCAGAACTACCACCTGTATTCCCCAGCCTTTCAGAGTCCGTTGAACATCAGGAGCAGCTGACCATTCAGCTTCATTGTGGTCCCTGAAGATGCAGGGGAGGGAATCCTTCATTCCAAGGGATATTACTTTGGGTGTCCTTGATGCCCACAGATCTGCTGATGATCCTGGAAGAAGCATAGATACCGATGATGAAGAATACTAGCAGAACATCGAGACCAAGAGCAGCAAGAGTCTTCCGTGACGCAGTCTTGGCTCCAGGCAAATTCCAGCACAGTCAAAGTGTCCAGACTTTCAAAGAGTGACTTGGTTTCAGGATTGAGTCTTGTCCCATGATGGATCTGAGGACCCACCCACAGGTAAGCCCTTAGATGCCCTAGGAAAGGGGTTAGGACGATTCAGAGGTCCCTCCCAGACGAAGGGCGTGACAGAGGGGAGGATACTCCCATGTCCAGTTTCACACCAGAGCGGGAGCCCAGGGCTCCCTGAACTTGTTCAAACTGGAGTATTTGCAGGAGGGCACCAAATGTGCCCTTCAAAGAAGTCTGGTGGCACTGGCAAGCACCTCCACCCCAGCCAAATACACTAAGCCCTGTCTGAGGAGGTGGTCACACCTCTCTGCAACAGGAAACCTGTTGTTCTTCCTTCCCCTGCTCGAGCGTGGCTCAGCAGCAAGAGGGCAGAATCATGTCTGTGGTCGGCAGCAGCACTAGCTTACTGTCAGACCCAAAAAGGCTGTAACTGGGTATAAGGGGGGTACCTCAATGGACCCCCCCAGTACATGGGATCATACTTCCAACACCTGAATCGGTGTTTGGATATGATTCCAACATGTTTGATACCAAAGTTACTTAAAATATGTTTATTACGGAAAACAAGGATATAAGAAACATATACCAGTCCCCTCCAGACCACAGGCATTGTGATTCAGAGTTGACCAAAGTCAATATTCAGGAGAAGACACAGCCTTCTGGCCCACATCCCGGAGGTCGGGGAGCGTAACGTGGAGGAATGCCACAGAGAAAAACACAATCAATTATATAAACACGCCAGGAGTTCCGACAACTGCAGTGTCCGTTTTTGGTTTTCCTGTATTATCCTTCCTTATTCATGTCATTCATTCCCTTGTCCATGTCTTCCACATAACCCATCTACCACCCATCCGCACAGGTGGTTGCGAAACGAACCTCATCAAACACTTAATAACAAAACACTCCCCCCAAAACGCGGCATCATCAGTAGCGCACATGCAACAGTCAGGTTATTTAGGTATGGCCCGATAGGGTGCAGACCCCACACTTACAGTCATTTCTCTGGGACATAGGACAACTTATAGGGCCACAAGATATGGAACATCCGTGCGCGCCCGTCAGGGCACTACTCCAACTCAGGTTCCCCCGTCGCGCCTCTCACCACATCTCGCTCAGAGTCAGAGCTCTCAGGGGTGAATAACTCGGCGCTAGTGGCATCCAAGCCATTATCCGGCAGCCCTTCAGCACACATCTCCCTCCAAGCCAGGAGGTCCTCCTGCAGTTTCTCATCGCGTCTCGTGCGCTGCATGTGTGTTTCTTCGGCCAGGTACCACTCGCGAACATCTTTAAGATATAGGGACAGTGAAGAGGCCCTCTGCCCCATCCAAGTAATAGCCACGCGTCGTCGAGACAGCACTAGCAGCAGCTGCAGGAACTTGTAGGACAAGTTCCTCTTTTTGGGCATGGGGACCAGCGCCAGAAGACAATGAAGCGGCTCCAGATTAATCCGGAGGCCCGTGACACGGCCTACGTAGTCCACCACCTCTTTCCAGAAGTGACCTATTTGCGGGCATTCCTAGGCCAGGTGAAATAACCCAGCCCTCAGCGTCCCACATATAGGGCAGTCATCTCATCTGTCTGCAGAGATACGCTGCAAGGATGCCGGGGTCATGTAGGTGCGGTGCATACACCACCTCTTTCCAGAAGTGACCTATTTGCGGGCATTCCTAGGCCAGGTGAAAGAACCCAGTCCTCAGCGTCCCACATCTAGGGCAGTCATCTCATCTGTCTGCAGAGATACGCTGCAAGGATGCCGGGGTCATGTAGGTGCGGTGCATAAAATTAAAGTGGATCAACTTGAACCGCGCATTACACGAGACCTTCCGGGTCAGAAGCCCGATACATTTGCTCTGTCCCGGCTCTAGAGCCTTCCCCAGATCCGCCTCCCAAGCCGCCCAGGACGACGCGGTTGGCAGGGCCGAGTCCCGCTGCATGGCTGAATACAGCAGGGATATCAACCTTTTACCCCCACCAAAGGAAAGGAGGATGCTAAGGGTGTGTGTCAGCGGTGGCGCTTCCGGGAACTGGGGCTAGGTTGTCCTCGCTACCACCTGGATTCCCCTATAGTTTAGATATTGTCCCCTGCTCAGGCCAAAGGCCTCCGTGGCTCTCTCAAAGGATTCAAAGGAGTCATCCGGATAAAGGTCTGCCAAAGTCTCACAGCCTCCATCCCGCCATTCCCGGAAGGACACACTTTTCTCCATCAGCAACACTGGGGCCAGGATCCACACCGGCGGCTCTCTATGGAAGGGGGCCCGTTTTAAGATTTTTTTCTACAAATCGCTGCCAGATTCCCACCGTGTGGCGTACCACATAAGGTAGGGTTTCATCTGCGCCCCGTCCTTGCATTAAAGCCACTTGTAGTGCCCTCTCGTCCGCCCTACCCACCAGGAGCTGTAGTTCCTAGCAGCCGCGAACCATCTCGCAGCCTGCAGGAGCTGCGCTGCGTAGTAGTAGAGGTCAAATCTCAGGGCCTCCAGCCCTCCCTCTTCCCAGCTCCGGACCACAGTATGTAGGGCCACTCTGCTACGTCCGCCTGCCCAAAGTAGAGACGTATGCAGAGAATTGAGCATGCGGAATAGTCGCGGGGGGAGTGGGCATAGCGTATTCTGCAGCACATATAGTACGCGAGGTAAAATCACCATTTTGGCGACCGCCAGCCATCCCATGAGGGATAGGGGAAGCGTATTCCAAAAGGACACGGATTGGTGCAGAGAGCGGACTACTCGCTCGGCGTTGCGAGCTAACAGCTGGTCATCAGATGGAGCCACCTGGATACCCAATTACCGGAAGGCTTCTAGTTCCCAGCGCAGCCCCAGGCATGGGAGGTCTACACCCGGAGCGTCTGCATATCCCGCCAGAGGAAAAATTAAAGACTTCGCAGGATTAATACGCAGCCCGGAGGCCGCACCAAAGCGGTCCAGCAACCGCAATAAAGCAGGGACCGGGTCCTTTTGGGATGACAGGTAGAAGAGAGCGTCGTCCGCATAAATGGAGACCACGTGCACGGTGTCTCCGACCCTTATGCCCCACTGCTCCAGGCCAGTTAGGATAGAGACCGCTAAGGGCTCAATCGCGAGGGCGAAGAGGACCTTGTCGTGTGCCCCGCTCCAGGGGCCACTCTTCGGATCTAGCCGATGCAAGCCGAACCTTCGCCCGGCGATGTTAGGAGAAGGGCCAACTTCCACGGGAGCGAAGAAGAATCCCCACACCTCCAAGACACAGCAGCAGGAATGCGCTAACAAGTTATACGACACTCCTATCTGCTGTCTCCTAAAAGCATGAGGGAATTTACCCAAGGAGTGTCCACCACTCTCCTCATACGAGGGGTAACAGAATAGTAGAAAAAGGCGTCTCCGGGGATGGTCCAGGCTAGGAAACAAAGAGCAGGTTATGAATAGACACAATCCCTATGCTTACTGTAGACACCATACAACATTGACAAGTGTGATCAATCATGGATCTTACCCCAGGTGTAGATCGGGCAAGCGTCAACGATGAGTCCAGGAGTCTGGGAGGGTTCCAAGGAAGGACTCACGAAGGACACAACACCCTTCGGACGCAAACCAAAGGGCAAGGGTAGGTGAGGAGAACCGGCCAGCTGACTAAAGGGGGCCCAGACCAGCGGCGCAGTTCCACCAACACCAAACAAAACTAACAACAAACAGAAAAGGAGTGAGGGGCACCGACCGGCTGCACAGGGGGCGAGTACAGCGGAGCAGCACCCACTCAGGAGGTGAGACACCCGGCCCCTAGGAGGATAGGGCGGAGCGCTCACTCTCAAGAGGAAGCCCAGTAAAGAAAGGAATAAACAAAGGAGGTACCAGTGGCAGTAAAACCAGGTTAAAGCAGAGAGTGAACCGAATACGCCCGCAAAATGCGTGAGGAATAGCAGGGCGTCGCGTTCACTGAAAAAAGAAGCGGTGAAGAATACCGCTTTACATTCAGACTCCACACGCACACTCACAGAGTAGAATTCAAGTGGCAGAGGGTCAGGAATCAGGTAACAGAGCGTCAAGAAGACAGAGCTCCTGCAGAGCCCTCAGACGCCAGCAAACAACTCGAACAGGAACCAGGAAGTGGGAAGGGGGCGTGGTCACCGGAAAGTAAGCCAAGCAAAGATGGGAGGGCTCTGCTCCTCCTTATTCCCCTTAGGGAGCGTCAGGAAAGTACGGGTTATGACGCTAAGGGGTCACAGTAAAGTGCAAGAACCAGAATGAAGCACACAAGTCAATGTTAATTCCTAACAGTACCCCTCCTTAAAGATCTATTCACAGGACCTGGCTTCGCGGGATGCATTCTGTGGAACTGTCGGATCAATCTCACTGCATGTATGTTTTCTGCAGGTTCCCAAGACCTTTCTTCCGGGGGATATCCCACCCAATCAATGAAGTACTGTAGTTTTCCTCGGATTCGTCTGGAGTTCAATATTTTGCTTACTTCATATTCTGTCTCTCCGTCTATCTGTACTGGAGGGGGAGGGATTTCAGGGACAAGGGAAGGTATGTATTTTTTGATCAAGGAACTGTGGAACACAGGATGGATCTTCATACATGGGGGGAGCTGGAGTTTTAGTGTGACAGGGGAAAGTATTTTCTCTATGGTATAGGGTCCTATGAAGCGTGGTTGGAACTTTTTCGACCCTTCCATTCTGAGGTTTTTTGTGGACAGCCACACCTTCTTTCCTATCACGTATGCTGGTTCTGTTCTACGGTGTTTATCTGCTTGTCTTTTCATAGCTTCTTTAGCTTTTTCTAGCTCTGTCTTGGCTGCTTCCCATGTGCTCTGTATGCGGGCATGTTGTTCCTCTAAAGCGGGTATTGTGTCATCAGGGGGAAGGACAATGGGGAGCATTCTAGGGTGTTGAGCTTGAACGAAGTAAAAGGGAGAGACCTTGGTGGCTGCATGACAGGAATTGTTATAAGCAAATTCAGCTAAAGGGAGGGCTTGAACCCATGTAGATGGAATAGTGGTTAACAAACACCTCAGAAACTGCTCTAACGTTTGGTTAGTTCTTTCGGTTTGCCCATCTGTTTGGGGGTGGTATGCGGTAGAAAGCCTGTGATCAATTCCCAACACCTCACACATTCCTCTCCAGAACTTAGAGACAAATTGGGGACCGCGGTCTGAAATGATAACTGTGGGCAGCCCATGTAGTTTCACCACTGAGTCCAAAAAAACAGCCACTAGTTCTTTAGAGGAAGGTACTTTCTTGAGAGGGACGAAATGACTCATCTTAGACATTAGATCCACCACTACGTAAATGGTGGTATAGCCCTGACATGGTGGTAAATCAGTCATAAAGTCCATACTGATAGTATGCCAGGGTACAGGGGGTATGGCTATATGCTTTAACAGCCCTGTGGGAGCACAATGAGAAGCCTTTTGGCTGGCACATATGGCGCAAGCGTGTACGTATTCCAAGACATCTTGAGACAATGAATCCCACCAAAACCATCGGCGGCACAATTCAAGAGTCTTCCGTCCACCAGTATGGCCGGCCAAAGGGCTACTATGACACCATACAATGATCTTTTGTCTCAAGGGTGAAGCAGGCACAAACATCCTATTATCATGGTAATAAATCCCTTCCTTGATGGTGTGAAGAGGGTTTTGTAACCATTCATCCGATGGGATGGTGAGTAGTAGGCTTTTGAGGTCTTCCAGAAGTGTATGATCTTTCTCTCCCACCCCAAGGATCTTATTTTCAGGGATGATGGGAAGCGGTTGTTCTCGGTTGGGATGGTCATCTAGTCCTAGCTGGGATAAAGCGTCTGCTTTCCCCTGTTGTGTGCCGGGCCTGTAAGTGATCACAAAATCATATTCACTAAAGAACAATAACCACCTCATCTGTCTGGGTGTGAGCGCTCTGGCTGATTTGAAGAATTGCAGATTTTTATGGTCTGAATAAATGGTGACCACATGAGGAGACCCTAACAAATGATGTCGCCATTCTTGAAAGGACAATTTGATGGCCAACAGTTCACGCTCCCCTATTGTGTAATTTCTTTCTGCAGGCAGCAAGGTCTTGGAAAAATAGGCTATGGGATGCATTTGACCGGTATCTGTGTCTCGCTGGGATAGAATACCTCCTACAGCATATTGTGAGGCGTCAGCCTCCACATAAAAAGGTTGAAAGTTGTCTGCGTGCCGGAGAATAGGAGCTGAAGTGAACTTCTCTTTTAAGGCACAAAATGCTTGTTCTGCCTCCAATGTCCAAACAAACGGTACCCCTTTTTTCAATAGTCTTGTGATGGGGGAAACCGTGTCAGAAAACCGATCAATAAAGCGCCGATAAAAATTGGCGAATCCTAGAAAGGATTGTATTTCCCGGACTGAAGTGGGACTTTTCCATTGCGTCAATGCCTCTACTTTTTTGGGGTCCATTTGAAGGCCACCAGGTTTAATGGTAAAACCCAAGAAATCTACTTCTGAGGTATGAAAGGTGCTTTTGTCCAGTTTGGCATATAACTGATTCTCCTGTAACTTATGTAAGATTTTTTGGACATGCTCTACATGTTCTGCTTCGTTTTGGGAGAATATAAGAATATCATCGATATAAACTATAACGAAAACATCGATGTACTCTCTCAGAATGTCGTTAATAAAATATTGGAATGCCGCCGGGGCATTGCATAACCCGAACGGCATTACACAATATTCATAGAGACCATATTTTGTGCGAAAGGCAGTTTTCCATTCGTCGCCATGTTTTATCCTAATCAAATGGTAGGCACCCCTGAGATCGATTTTAGTGAATATTTCCGTCCCTTTTATCTGGTCTAGAAGGACAGGAATAAGAGGAAGGGGATACTTGTTTTTTATGGTGATCTTGTTCAGGGCTCTATAGTCCAGGCACGCCCTGAGCCCGCCTTCCTTCTTATCGATAAAAAACAAAGTGGAAGAAACAGGTGACGAGGAAGGACGAATGAATCCTTTTGCAAGCATTTCCTCCAGATAATTTTTTAGATATTCATTTTCTGAGGGAGTCAAGGCATAAATGCGACTGCAGGGTAAGTCAGCACCGGGTATCAGGTCGATCCTACAATCATAGCTCCTGTGTGGAGGCAATTTGGTGGCTTCCTGCTCACTAAATACATTAGAGTATTCGGCATACTGGTCAGGCAAACATGAGTCCACCCCTGCTTGTACTGCACAAAATAGTGGCAAGTCTGGTTCTCGGGCTTCTTGGTAACAGTGTTGCCTACAGAAAGAAGAACCCAACGTAACCGTTCTTTTTTCCCAATCTGTCGCAGGGTTGTGGATCTGCAACCAAGGGACACCCAAGATGACACCAAAATTGGGAACATCAATTAGGTCAAACACAAGTGACTCGGAATGTCCGTTATTGAATACAATAGTCAGTGGAGGAGTCTGGTAACTAATCATTCCGGAGGATAACTCCGAACCGTCCACTGCCCAAATGGCTTCAGGCTGAGGTTTAGCTACAAAGGCAAGCCCCAATTGTTTGGCTAGTTGGATGTCCAAAAAATTACCCGTAGCACCGGAATCTAAGAGAACTGACATGGTGTATTGCCCTTTAGCTAAGTACGTGAGAGTAATGGGTACGATAAAATGCTTAACCACTAGGACGGGTTTGGAGGAGATCTGTGGATGTTTTGAGCTTAAGGAATCGATCTCTCTGTTCCTCAAGCTTTCGAGTTTTCCGAACTAGTAAGACTGCTAACTGATTGCCTTGGGGTTTTAGGACGTACTGGACATTCCCGGGCGAAATGCCCTCCTTTGCCACAGTATAGACAAAGATTTAGTTTCCTTCTTTTCTCTTTTTCCTCCGAGGATAGAGGCCCGCGTATTCCCCCTATTTGCATGGGTTCAGGGGCGTCTTTGGATATGGGTTTCTCAGTTCTGTGGAAAACCATTTTGGGCGCAACAGTGCGATGCCTTTCTCCTTTTCTTTCATGCAATCTATGGTCTAATTTTACAACAAGATCGATAAAGGAAGCACAATCCTCTGGTGGATCTACTATCTGGGAGAGTAGATCTTTTATTTCATCACACAGCCCCCTGTAAAACAAAGAGGTTCTCTTGTCTTCGGGCCAGTGGGTTTCGGCTACCAAGCGGTTGAATTGCGTTATATAAGACAGCAAATCCTTCGAACCTTGACGCAGATTTAGTAACTCAGTATCACTGGCTTGCATGTAGGCATGCTTGGCAAAAAGGCTCCTCATTTTTTCTTTAAACTGATCAAGGTCATATAACAAGGGATCGTTATTCTGTACAAGCGGCACCGCCCATTCTGCTGCATTCCCGACTAGATAGGATATGATGAACGCTACCTTAGCAGAATCGTCCGGAAAGGACGCAGCTTTGCACAAGAACTGGAGTTGGCATTGGTTCATGAAAACTTCGAATTTGGAGCTATCCCCTGTGAATCTCTCGGGCATAGCTAAGGGCACAGGGTTAGGGGTGTTTACCGTGACTTGCACAGGGGAGGCCGTAGGATCAGTGCTAGCTCGCGGGTCTTGTTCTGTTGGAGATAGTGTAAATTTGGCAGGCTGGATATAACTTTTGCGGACTTTAGGGATGGTGCCTGTTCTCAATTGATGGACTTCTGCAACTAGCCTCTGATTTTCGGTACCTAATCTTCCTACTTCTGTCTGTAGGGCCACAAAAGCTGCCATTAAATCCTCCATGGTAAGGGTCTGGGGGACCTGGCCCGCCGCCTCCATAGATGTGTCGGAATTCATCCTCGCTCAGGGGAAGGATAATTCGTGGGCTTGGCTTTCTGTTAGGAGAAGGGCCAACTTCCACGGGAGCGAAGAAGAATCCCCACACCTCCAAGACACAGCAGCAGGAATGCGCTAACAAGTTATACGACACTCCTATCTGCTGTCTCCTAAAAGTATGAGGGAATTTACCCAAGGAGTGTCCACCACTCTCCTCATACGAGGGGTAACAGAATAGTAGAAAAAGGTGTCTCCGGGGATGGTCCAGGCTAGGAAACAAAGAGCAGGTTATGAATAGACACAATCCCTATGCTTACTGTAGACACCATACAACATTGACAAGTGTGATCAATCATGGATCTTACCCCAGGTGTAGATCGGGCAAGCGTCAACGATGAGTCCAGGAGTCTGGGAGGGTTCCAAGGAAGGACTCACGAAGGACACAACACCCTTCGGACGCAAACCAAAGGGCAAGGGTAGGTGAGGAGAACCGGCCAGCTGACTAAAGGGGGCCCAGACCAGCGGCGCAGTTCCACCAACACCAAACAAAACTAACAACAAACAGAAAAGGAGTGAGGGGCACCGACCGGCTGCACAGGGGGCGAGTACAGCGGAGCAGCACCCACTCAGGAGGTGAGACACCCGGCCCCTAGGAGGATAGGGCGGAGCGCTCACTCTCAAGAGGAAGCCCAGTAAAGAAAGGAATAAACAAAGGAGGTACCAGTGGCAGTAAAACCAGGTTAAAGCAGAGAGTGAACCGAATACGCCCGCAAAATGCGTGAGGAATAGCAGGGCGTCGCGTTCACTGAAAAAAGAAGCGGTGAAGAATACCGCTTTACATTCAGACTCCACACGCACACTCACAGAGTAGAATTCAAGTGGCAGAGGGTCAGGAATCAGGTAACAGAGCGTCAAGAAGACAGAGCTCCTGCAGAGCCCTCAGACGCCAGCAAACAACTCGAACAGGAACCAGGAAGTGGGAAGGGGGCGTGGTCACCGGAAAGTAAGCCAAGCAAAGATGGGAGGGCTCTGCTCCTCCTTATTCCCCTTAGGGAGCGTCAGGAAAGTACGGGTTATGACGCTAAGGGGTCACAGTAAAGTGCAAGAACCAGAATGAAGCACACAAGTCAATGTTAATTCCTAACAGGCGAGCCCCATATAGCACTCGGATCCAATTGCAGAAAGTCGGCCCCAGTCCTGCTCTCCGGAGCACCTCCAAGAGGTGCCCCCAGCTGACAGTGGCAAAGGCCTTAGCGAGGTCTATGGACACCAAGGCCTGAGAATTCTCGCTACCTCGCACCTCATGGAGGACATGATTAAGGCGCCGCAGGTTCATTGCGGTGTTACGACCGGGGATAAACCCACACTGATCCCGATGGACTAAATGCGCCATGTGCGGGGCCAGGCGAGTGGCTAACAGCCGGGTACGGATCTTCACGTCCGTGTTGATTAAAGTGATAGGCCGGAACGCCGCCGGGTCACATTTGTCCCCTCCCGGCTTGTTTGATACCAAAGTTGACAGGTTTGGAATCAGTGTTTGGATATGATTCCAACATGTTTGATACCAAACATGACCAGGTTTGGTGCAATCACTATATAGTTAGACATCTTGTAATGACTGATGTCCACTATGTGTATTAAAATGGGTGACTGCACTTACAAAGCCTCGGGAATCGACTATGGGGTTTCCTGCTCATTCAGAGGCACCCTCACACTTATAACCAAGCACCCTGCCTTCAGCAGTGAAAGGCCTGTCCGAGGGGTGACTTATGAGGACATTTATATCTGTCATGAGAGGTGCACGCATCAACTCACACAGGATGCAATGGCAGGCCTGTGGTCACAGTTTGAGTGGTCTCTCATGTGTGGCACAATACATGCTGCCTCCCATGGGAGACCCCTGGTACACCTATGCACTGGGTACCTTGGTACCATATACTAGGAACTTATAAGAGTACACCAGTAGCCAATTGTGGAGGTGCAGAAGTACTTACCATAGTCAATTTAGGGAGGAAGCACAATGACTGGGGTCCTGATTAGCAGGATCCCAGTCAGACTAGTAAAAAAAACACAGCAGACACCAGCACAAAGTGGGGGTAACCATGAAAGAAGATCTTACTTTCCTACACCACCTAGATGCATATTTACAAAGGAATGGCGGAGCATGGCTTTAAGTACAAAACGCCTGTGTTTTCCCATTTCTAAAATGATTGTTTATGTGCAGGAAGGTCTCCTTCCTGCATATGAACAATAATTCATGATGTGTTGCTGTTTCCAAGTCTGCTGCACAATGCAGCACACATAGAAACAGCAAAACAAGGAGAAAAAAAGCATTTCTCCTCTTTTCGTCATGTTAAGGCCATGTTTTCCCTGGTCATAATTTTAGTGCTGCCTCCTATTCATGCCGCCCTTTTAAATAGGGGGTAGCGTCAAAATCAATGGGTGTTGTGGAGGAACGCCTATGACATTCTTCACTTTCTGTTCACTCACAGGTCAACTCAGTTGTTTCCTCCAGTTTTTTTTCCCTCAGAACCATTAGGAAGATCTCTCGCTTTTTCTCTCTACCCGCTCTAAAGATCATAGTGATGGCTATGGTGCTCTCGCGCCTTGATTATGGCAATATCATCTACAACGGCGCCCCAGCCTATGCCATTCGCCGTCTGCAGCTAGTGCAGAACCAGGCTGCCCGCCTGATCCATGGCCTGCCTAAATTCCATCGCGTTACTCCTTTATTGCAGGCCCTGCACTGGCTGCCGGTGAAAGAACGAGCCTTGTTTAAGCTTGGCTGTACCACCTTTCAGGCCAAAATGGGCACCGCTCCGGAGTTCATTTGCTCCGCCATCAAGCCCTACACGCCGGGCAGAGAGCTTCTTTCCTCTCATCAGGCCTTGTTAACTATCCCCCGTTTCAGAAAGAAAAAGGCAGGCGGAACAAAATTCGCAGTTCTCGCTCCTGCGTTCTGGAACTCTCTCCCGACGGAACTCCGTGGGACACCCTCCTACACTGAGTTCCGGAAAGGTCTAAAAACTCTGCTCTTTTCTCGAGCTTATAATGCTTAGACCCCCTCTGCTCCTGTTGGCCTCTCTACAACTCAAAAGCGCCAAGAAACCGCATGGTAAAAGTGCGCTATAGAAATGTTTTTAAATTCAAATTAAATTCAAATACATGAAAGCGTGAAAGTAGGCCTTCTTTGCAAGGCAGTATTAAGCCATATTAAGTGGCTTAACGCTACCTTGTAAATAAAGCAAAGCCCCTATCATTACATGAACACCAGAAAAAGTGAAGTTCCTGTGGCGATAGGGGCTTGTAAATAAACCCCCTAGTTTTTACATTGAATTTATTTGTATATCCCTAGTATATGGGACTTTATGTACCTAGGGCATGTCACTTAAATGCTACAAGTAGGCTGCGGCACTCATTGTGCCACCCACTACAGTAGCACTATAAAACATGTCTCAGGCCCTCTATTGCAGCCTGTAGTGCAGCTTTAAATTACCCTTTCAACCTGACAAAAACTTCTAAGTCTCCCCAAAACGTAAGTAAGTCTTGACCCTGTCCCAGGCTACCTTGAACTCAGTGGCAAAGTGAGCAAGGGATCCACGTCTGGGCATACCCTGCAAATTCAGGGCAAAAAAGCAAACACAAGGAAATAATGGAGGGAGCCCTGAAATTTTACAGACACTCAACGCCAAGTCACAGTGTCGTAATTTGGCAGTACCTGAGTTAGCGTTAAGCTCAGCTACACGAAAATTTCTGTTAACTTGACTAAACGTGCGGGGGCCATTTTGTATTCGGTGGCTTCCATTTTCTATGAACATGCTGCCTCGTGGTCAGCGTGCCCTTTTGTCCTTCCTTCATGCCAATGAACCTTTACCCTGCCCAGCAACAGGCTATTTTTAGTAATGACTGAGCCAATCACGGGAGCATCAGAACACCCTCACTGGGATGTTAAGGAAGGCCCTCACTCACCACCTAGTGATGACATGCTTCATCATCGGGCCCCACCAAAGAGACCGAATGTCTCTTTGGTGTGCTACAACGCCAGAATTACTGCGGAGCGGGATGGTGAGTAGAGGGCGTGTTGCGTGCAAAATTAAACTAGTGAGTGATGGAAGATAAAAATGTCAGTAGTGTATCAAAGAAAAAACTTTATTAAATGATCACTAAAGACAATGAAGTTAAAAATATGTGAGGGACCAGTCCACTTTAATTGAGTGGTGGGTTCCTACAATGTTGTCGACATGTTTCTTGCCATTGAAACGGTGTTAATTTACCCGGCAATTCTTCAGGACTGGGTGTGTAATAAACCCCGGCGGTATGGGCACGCTAAGGCCCACCCTAACCTAGGGACGTGAAAGTGAAAAAAATTAAATCAAATGGTGTCAAAAAGTGCAAATAAATTAGGAATAGAGACTTATCCCTAATTACTCCTGGTTTAGGAGGCTTCTACTGATCGTTTCTGCACTTTCTGGGTGTTATGAATAAACACCATGGGTCTCAGGAGGGGGGTGGAAGCGTATTCGGCACACCGCCCTCGACGCTCGGCACCCGTGGTCCACCTACGTCGCCCTCAGACTGGGGTCCAGTCTGAGGGCGACGTAGGTGGACCACGGGTCCAGTCTGAGGGCGACGTAGGTGGACCACGGGTGCCGAGCGTCGAGGGCGGTGTGCCGAATACGCTTCCACCCCCCTCCTGAGACCCATGGTGTTTATTCATAACACCCAGAAAGTGCAGAAACGATCAGTAGAAGCCTCCTAAACCAGGAGTAATTAGGGATAAGTCTCTATTCCTAATTTTTTTGCACTTTTTGACACCATTTGATTTAATTTTTTTCACTTTCACGTCCCTAGGTTAGGGTGGGCCTTAGCGTGCCCATACCGCCGGGGTTTATTACACACCCAGTCCTGAAGAATTGCCGGGTAAATTAACACCGTTTCAATGGCAAGAAACATGTCGACAACATTGTAGGAACCCACCACTCAATTAAAGTGGACTGGTCCCTCACATATTTTTAACTTCATTGTCTTTAGTGATCATTTAATAAAGTTTTTTCTTTGATACACTACTGACATTTTTATCTTCCATCACTCACTAGTTTAATTTTGCACGCAACACGCCCTCTACTCACCATCCCGCTCCGCAGTAATTCTGGCGTTGTAGCACACCAAAGAGACATTCGGTCTCTTTGGTGGGGCCCGATGATGAAGCATGTCATCACTAGGTGGTGAGTGAGGGCCTTCCTTAACATCCCAGTGAGGGTGTTCTGATGCTCCCGTGATTGGCTCAGTCCTTTCTACATGGACACTCTTCTTTTGTTTATGAAATACTGACCGGGGAACAAGAGTGTCCCCATAATCTCCCTGTCTCTCTTTTTGTAATACATATTTTTAGTAATGGTCAGTCTCGCGCATGCGTACATCTGATTTTTGGACTAGAGAGTGGTCACTCCTTAGGAATGTTCCTCCCAACTGACCAGTGGTATTAAACCCCTCCCACATGTTGGCTGTGTTCCAAAAATGCCCTTATATGTACCTAAAACTGTTCTAATGTATACCACCTACCTTTTTATTGCTGTTTAACTGTATAAAAGAGGTCGCGCACCGATGTTCGGGGTGATACTTCTTGCATTACCGAAGGGTGCTGTAGGAATGTACCACCACCCCATGGGGTCCTAATAAACTTATCTCTTTGCATTTTCAGTTTCCGTGCCAACTTCTGTTCTATGGTGTCCGAGTGTTTCTGCAAGTATGTAGACCTGATAGAACCCGATGCAACAATTGGCGCCCGAATAGGGAGTCATCGGCGACTCGGATGCCCGAAGGAGAGGTCACGACGAAGGATTGGAAACTCGCTAAGGACGCGTACGCTGCCACTGAGTGACCCGAGTCTTGGTACCCACGGTGTTTTTCCTTTCCTTCTGATCTGACCTTCCAGGTGGCGCCGGTCCCCGACTGAGATTCTGATCATTTGGCTTGTCGTGTAGTGCCTGTTTTGGCTAATTCGGCTACGGAACTTGGCAGTTGGAATCTGGACATTTTTAAAGATATTTGGTAAGCTTATGTTTGGTAAGGTAGTCTATTGACACTTACTGTGGCTTTTTGAATTTGAATTTGAATTTGTATGAGTTAGCTAACGTTTGGACCTATGACTTGAATTATATGTGGAGTGCACCTCACATAGGCAGGCATGTAGGGATATTTCTCTGCTTTTGAATTTGTTTGAATGGCACATCGTGCGTAAGTACCCTTAAGTGCAATTTTATGTAATATCGCGTTTTTCCGTGATATTTTGAACATGCCTGTTCTCAGCACACTCCGAGGAATGTGCTGCTTTGGAAATGGTACCACATATCGATTAAATGAATCTCAGCCGGCTCCCCCAGAGGGGACTCCTAATCGCGAAATGTACATTAAATTTGGCCTTCCTCCCATAATGTATAGCACGTTATGGCACAAATACACTAAACCTGATCGTGAGTTGCAATGGCCACTACATGGGTCATTCGACTTGCGAAAAGTCCAGTATGTAGAACAGTGTTTGTTTCAGCGCAGGTCTAGACAGGATATGTTTGATTGTGTGCGTATGTGGGAGAAAGCGGTGCGTGAACGAATGAAGCGTGCAGAAGCCTTGGCGGACAAAGAGCAGCGAAAGGCTGCTCGGGATAAAGCTTTGCAGCTACAGGAGAAGGAATTGCAGGAACAGAAAGAGAAAGAGAGTCGAGAACGTAACTTGCAGGTTAATGGTCAGTTTCCTATTAGACGTCCTCTTTATCCTGTCTTTACTAATGAATTAGATGATTTTTCATTGTTAGATCGTTGCCCGCCTCCGTATGTTCAGCCTACGGCTCCAGATGAGGACTTGGACGAGGAGAGCCAGGATAAACAGCGTACCAGGTTACATACCGAGCGCATGACGGAATTACGTTCGATTGCTCGTAAACTTAACAGTGATATTATAACTGTGTCAGGGGTTAATGATCTTATGAGTCAGTGGTCTGACAAGGAACAGTTGTATTTTTTAAATCATTTTACAGATGAAGTTGTTGAGCGGTTTAGAAAACACTCTCCTGACTTGGAACCTAAAGATATATCAGTTGGTCGTGAGAATTTTCGTAAAGGTATTTTTGCTCTTTCAGATGCGGAAGAATTCTTCCGGCGGTTGGTTCAGTTACGGGATGAGGCGACACGATTGCGAGCGGCGAACAAGGCATCAGAGCAATCAGCGTCTGGATCGACGGAAAATACCCGAGTGTGCCCTATTTATGGATTAGATAAGAGTGTTGCGATTAATGTTTTGCCTATGCGGGAAGCTGCACCTTTGTATGTCCCTCCAAAAGGGGATGGTACGGATGAGGACAAGACGTCTAAGGATTCAAAGGGCTATTTTATATATAATTGGGTTTATACGCCATGGAATAGAGCAGATGTTATGGCACTCAAGAATGCTTTACCTGACCCCCGTAAAAATCCAGCAACTTTCTATGAAGGTGTGGAGGGTGCTATTTCTTCGTGTATTATGACGTTAGTTGATATCGATCTTTTCTTTGGGCTGATATTGCCTCCTGATATGTGGAGGATGATTCGTAAATTTGACGATCGAACGATATTAGGTGCAGATTGGAAGGACATAGTGAGAGCTGATTCAGATAGGGAACCTGCATGTAAACCGTGTCAGTTGATTCTAGATTTGCCAACAGCTATCTTGAATAAATTAAAAACGCTTGTCCCTCCTAAGAAAATAGATTGGACAGTGTTAGCGTCGTGTAAGCAGAAGTCAGACGAATCGGTTTCTGATTTCTTTTCACGTTTTGAGGAAGCATTCCATGATTACAGTTGTCAATCATTAACAGAAGACACGGGCAGGCACTTATTCGTAGATAAGTATGTGGCTAATCTCCTACCGGAGATTGCAAAACGATTAAAGGCTAGTGAAAGTTCATGGACCACGGCAACGCCTGCCTCCTTATTAACTATGGCTCAGTATTATGAACGTCAGGAACTAGAGACTAAAGAAAGTAGTGATAAGAAAGCGAAGGACTTAAAGACGAAAGTGATGTTGGCACAGGTTTGTGCTACGCAATCGAGAGGGAACGATAGGGGTAGACGAGGATCGTACGTTACGACTCCCCCTCGTTCCGACATTTCTGAGGATCAGTGTGCATACTGTAAGCAGTTTGGACATTGGCTCGCAGATTGTCCGGTACTTCGTGAACAGCGTAGTCAGAGGGGTCGAGGAAGTGGAAGGTCACGGAATAGTTATTCAGGACCAAGAGGTGGAGCGAATGATCGTGGTAGGTTTGAAGAGAGGGGTCGTGGTCAGGTTGAACATAATACTTTTGATCGGCGGAATCAATACCAGATAGCTGGAGGAGAAAATACTGAGTCACAGGATAATAGATATGCATAGGATTGCGTAGGATGGGGTGTGGAATCGGTTGAAGTACCAGTCGATCAAAGGGGTCCATATATATCAGCACATGTTTTGGGTTCTACTGATCAGTTTCTGGTCGACACAGGAGCTACTCGTAGTGCTCTGTCTAAACACTTGGTTCCAAGGGCTCCCCTGTCTGGCGAAATGATTACAGCAATAGGGTTCGATGGAACACCTTCACTAAGCCCATTGTCTCAACCCCTTACATTTCATGTTGATAAATTCACTGCCCCATGTCCGTTTTTATTGTCTCCAAATACACCAGATAATAGTATGGGACTTGATATGCTAAAGCATGTTCGTGCAACAATACGCTGTGCCCCTGAAGGGGTGCGGGTCATTTTGAATGAAAACTACCCAGAAATTGAGAGATCGTGCCTCATGCAAGAGGCCGACGCATTAGCTTCCCTTCCAAGTACGTTATGGGCTACTTCCGATACTGATGTGGGTCAAATGATTATTCCTCCTGTGCGCATTACTGTGAAGGAGGGAGCGGTTTTACCTCGTGTTCCTCAGTACAAGATCTCTAGAGAAGGCGAAATAGCTTTGATACATATTGTGAATGACTTGATAACGGCAGGGGTGGTGGAGGAAGTTCCCTATAATGTTTTTAACAGTCCAATTCTTCCGATCCTAAAGAAAGACACAGATACTAAGATCTATCGTTTTATTATTGATTTGAGGGAAATTAATAAGATAGTTGTACCGCAGTATCCAGTAGTATCTGACATTACCACTTTACTTACTTTGGTTCCACCCACGGCTACTACATTTACAGTGATTGATTTGAAAAACGCTTTCTTTTCAATCCCTATTGATCCTGATAGCCGATATTTGTTCGGCTTTACATTAAATAATAAATCTTATAGATTTTGTCGAGTTTCTCAAGGTTACACAGAAAGTCCTAGCATTTACAGTCAGGCTTTGAAAAGACAACTTGATTCATTTGATCTGCAGTCTGGGGTGGCACTAATCCAATATGTTGATGACATTCTGCTTGCAGCAGACACACAGGAACAATGCGAGGAGAGTACACTCTCCCTGCTTTCTTTCCTTGCGGAACACAATCACAAGGTTTCGCGGAAGAAGCTACAATATTGTAGACCAAATGTGACATATATTGGTCATCTTTTGTCTAAAGAGGGACGTGCATTAACATCAGACCGAATCCAAGCAATCTTAGATACACCAGTCCCTTGCACGCACAAGGATGTTCGTGCTTTCATAGGTTTGACGTCCTTCTGTAGGCAATGGATACTAGGATTTTCGTACATTGTAAAGCCTTTGTTAGCGTTGCTGTCCAAAACCGCACCACTCCCCCTCGAATGGACGGACGAATGTCAAAATGCTTTTGAACAATTGAGACAAGCTCTTTGTTCTGCGCCAGTGTTAGGTACACCAGATTATACAAAGCTCTTTACATTGTATGTACATGAGAAGGATGGGTGCGCATTGTCAGTCTTGGTACAGTTACACGGAGATAAACAGAGGCCTTGCGCATACTTTTCAGCGGTACTCGATCCTGTGGCTCGAGGACTGCCTGGATGCCTTCTAGCAGTTGCAGCAACAGCAGTAGCTATACGGCAGAGTGAGGGAATAGTTTTGTCACACAAATTGTTGGTGTTAGTTCCCCATGCAGTAGATGCTTTGCTGAACCGAACGAAAACGCAACATCTAACCAGTGCCCGTTTAACGGGATACGAATTAACACTGTTGGCGCCACAAATTACATTGAAGAGGTGCGCCACTTTGAATCCCGCTACTTTATTGCCATACCCGGTTACTGAGACCCAGGAGGAAGAACAACATGATTGTGTTTTTCTGACTGACGAACAAACAAAGGGTTGTGTCGATTTACAGGACACGCCACTTCCTGATGTAGATGGGGAACTGTGGGTTGATGGATCGTGTGTGAGATTGCCAGATGGTACGGCTTCCGCAGCCTATGCGATCACGACACTTAAGACAGTGGTAGAAACAGCACGAATACCACAAAAATCTGCTCAAGCGGCTGAATTGATAGCCTTAACGAAAGCATGTGAGTTAAGCGCTGGTCTATGTGTGAATATCTATACTGATAGTCGTTACGCCTTTGGAGTAGCGCACGATTTTGGCCTACTCTGGAGGGAACGAGGGTTTATGACCTCACACGGAACACACATCATGTACGGAGAGTTGGTATGCGACCTCCTGAATGCACTATTATGTCCAAAGAAGGTGCCGATAATAAAATGTAGTGCACATAAGAAAGGGACAGACAAAATAGGGCAAGGAAATGCTTTTGCAGACCGCATAGCGAGAGAGACTGCTATGTTGCAAAATGACTCCCCTATGTATGTGGTGAGATCGCAAGCCGAGCGATGGCATGATGCTAGAGAAGAAATTCTAGACATACAAAAGTCAGCATCTGAAGTAGAACTTGCAACATGGGCAACAGAGGGAGTATTGGATGATGAGGGTTGTTGGAGAAGCAAAGACATGGAGAAATGGAAATTGCCTGCTGCTTACTTGCAAGCAATGGTTCAAATGACGCATGGGCTGGCGCATATTGGAGCTCTTGCAATTACAAAATTGCTTACACGAGTTTGGGAGCATCCTGAGATTGCCAGCACGGCTAGGAGAGTAGTGCCGACCTGTCTGATATGCCTACAGTACAATCCTGCTAAAGGGACCTCTACTCCTAAAGGAGGGTTTGTTCCACCTACTGCACCATTCGAAGTACTGCAAATGGACTATATCCAACTGGAGCACTGTAATAACCTCAAGTATGTCCTAGTGGTGGTGTGTGCTTTTAGTAAATGGGTTGAAGCCTACCCCACAAAGGACAATACAGCATTAACAACAGCTAAGGTATTACTCAAAGAGTACTTCCCACGTTATGGTGTTTGTAAATTCTTGTGGAATGATAATGGTCCTCATTTTGTTGGGAAGATAGTGGAGCATGTCCTGAAAGGATTGGGAATCAGACAAAAATTCCACGCTGTATTCCACCCGCAGTCAGCAGGTCTAGTAGAAAGGTATAATGCGACTCTGAAGCTGAAGCTAGCAAAGATCGTGGCATCCACGTCTTTGAAATGGCCGGATGCTTTGCCATTGGCATTATTGTCTATTAGATCAGTGCCACACTCTCGAACTGACCTCACACCCTATGGGGTGGTGTTTGGAAGGCCCATGAATATCTGGGGAGTTCCAAAGCCTCGTTTGATACATGATGTGCCTTGTATAATGATGAACGATTATTTGGCACGATTAACAAATGATTTACTTTCTATTCATCAACAGGTTCGAGAAGCGCTCCCCGACAATTCCATTGGAGAGGCTCACAATCTTCGTCCTGGCGACCATGTCATGATCCGGGTGTTTGAGAGATCCAGCAGTTTGGAGCCAAGATGGCGTGGCCCTGAACAAGTGCTGCTGGCAACGCGAACGGCTGTGCGAGTCACGAATAAGAAGCTGTGGATACATTCAACGCACTGCCGACGTGTCTCTCCGGACCTGGTGAACCCTGAAGTGCTGTCCGATTACAGAGACATCTTGAATGCGGAGAAAAGCCCAGCTGTTATACCCAACGAGTCGGAGGGAGCCTTCCCGGACCACGCTATTTCTGGCAGAGTGAAGTACAATCTACGGCCAAGGAAATATTAAATTTTTGTATTTTTGTGACTGGTTGGTAACCTTTCCGAGGTTTGCGAAAACGGAAGCCGGGAATATCAAGGGGGGGGGGGGATCAGTTCTATCCAATGTAGCGACACCCGTCTTGAATCTCCGAGAAGACACCAGCGGCAGCCTCGGTTCTCAGCACCACATTCTTATTTTTAGTTTGGTTTTTGAAACTTTCGTTCTTTGTACTATGGCACCTATGACATTGAGAAATAGAAAAATTTTGGGTGCAGTTCTTTTTGCTACGACTATGGTGGTAATAGCAGTAATAGCTTGGACTATAGAAAGACTGTTTCCTGCCCGGGACTATTTACTGCCTACCACTCCAATTCCATCTGAACATTTCCATTTTACTTTGCTCTATCATGAGGAGAGACATAGACAGACTTACTTGAATAACAGTTTCATTCAAATTCTACATCACACACACAATATGACAAATACATCCAACTGTTGGGTTTGTGGGATGTTACCGGGACATCAAAAGAAAGGAGGAACACCTCTTATTCCTCTTCCATTTTCCCACAATGGTTCATGTAATGCTTGGTACACACTTCTCTTTACATTGAGATGGCCAACAAAAGGTGGACTACTTTTTCGATTGAACAAGGTTTGCTATAACGATCGAGATGGCTATCCACAAGCAGAAGGAACTAAATTCGAGTGGGAAGAATATCGACCGGACAATGTATCTACGCCTCGTATCTTCACCAATCAGAGACTTACAAATATGACCAGTTTACATGTAATTACAGTTATTGATAATACAAAAGCAGACCTTTGTATTAGGAATAAGGGAACAATTACGGTGGGAAGAAGAGAATGCAATGCTACTCTTGCCTTTGATACACCCAATGGTGTTTCATTTGTGGCCTCACGAAACACTTATTTTATTTGCGGTAATAAAGGTTATCATCGTCTTCCTCTTGGATGGTTAGGTACATGTTATATATCTTTTGTATTACCCCCTGTGTTTATTGCCCCACCTATGTACCATAATGATTTTGTATTATATCACGATTTTATATTGAACAGAGTTAAGAGAACATTGGGTATTGATGATGTCGACCAAACCGACACCTCACTACAACAATATGTGGAATTTAATTTAGGGTTGTTCTCTTTTGTAGGTGCTGCCCTAAACAGCAGGAAAATTAGACGGTTAACTCGTGTTGTGGAGGCAGTTGCTAATGAAACTGCTTCCGCTTTAGGGAATCTAACTGAAGAGCTTCAGATTACAAGAATCGTTACGCTTCAGAACCGGATGGTTCTGGACGTAGTGTTAGCTGATCGTGGGGGTGCATGCCACATCATCGGAAGTAGTTGTTGTGTTTATGTGCCAGATAATTCACCATCTGTGTATGATGCTATCTCTAGGTTGCACAAAATTGCCTCTGAAATTCACACTTACAATGGTACTTGGACTTTTTCTAGCTGGTTTTGGGCTCTGCTTAGTACCTGGGGTTGGAAACTGCTAACTGTTCTATGTGTGATTATTGGGATATTTTTCTTTTGTTGCCTATGTATTCAATGTGGTCCTACTTTATGTACTGTATGTATTACAGCCTGTATCCCATCCAAACGAGCTATTGCTAAAAATGTACAGATGAGTAATGCTGAAATCAAGCAAATTATGCTGATCGATATTAATGATGAACATTCGGATTACTTCCATTATGAGGTAGCTTCAGCTAAACGCTAAAAGGGTCATCTGTCGTAATTTGGCAGTACCTGAGTTAGCGTTAAGCTCAGCTACACGAACATTTCTGTTAACTTGACTAAACGTGCGGGGGCCATTTTGTATTCAGTGGCTTCCATTTTCTATGGACATGCTGCCTCGTGGTCAGTGTGCCCTTTTGTCCTTCCTTCATGCCAATGAACCTTTACCCTGCCCAGCAACAGGCTATTTTTAGTAATGGTCAGTCTCGTGCATGCGTACATCTGATTTTTGGACTAGAGAGTGGTCACTCCTTAGGAATGTTCCTCCCAACTGACCAGTGGTATTAAACCCCTCCCACATGTTGGCTGTGTTCCAAAAATGCCCTTATATGTACCTAAAACTGTTCTAATGTATACCACCTACCTTTTTATTGCTGTTAAACTGTATAAAAGAGGTCGCGCACCGATGTTCGGGGTGATACTTCTTGCATTACCGAAGGGTGCTGTAGGAATGTACCACCACCCCATGGGGTCCTAATAAACTTATCTCTTTGCATTTTCAGTTTCCGTGCCAACTTCTGTTCTATGGTGTCCGAGTGTTTCTGCAAGTATGTAGACCTGATAGAACCCGATGCAACAACAGATCTGGGTTGAATCCATCATCGTTCTTTAGCTTACTTCGCCACTCCAGTTCAGAATTAGCCATATGCAAATCAGTCTTTTTTTTACAAATATTTTTATTTGCATTTTATCATATAACAACAGTACAATCATGTCATCATCGATCGCCACACCCTCCCCCTCCATCCCCCACCCACCGAGCATCACCATCAGAATCAGTATACTCTCCTCCATTCCAGGCAACCTCACCAGAGCCCCTCCTAAGCCCCAGTCTGTGTTACCAGCATGTTCGTTCTTCCGGAGCACCTGTGTCCATGAAAACACCATCTCCTTGTGTCCCAAGTCAGATTCCCCCATCAAGTCCATGATATCGTCGCCATTTGCCCCAGACTCTGCCAAATTTCTTAGGGCATCCTCGTGCTTTATATGTGACCCGTTCAGCTGCTATATATAGATCCAAGCCTCTCCGCCACTCCTCCAGCTGCGGTGGCTCAGCCGCCCCCCATTACCTTGCCACATCCCTCTTAGCCACCACCATGGCCAGAACCAAGAAAATCAATAGCAGGCGTACAAGATCCACATCATTGGTCATGCCCAACAGGAATAGTTTAGGGTCTAGCGGCAGGGAGGTCTCCAGCACCTCTCCCAACTCTCTCAAGACCTCTGTCCAGTAGGTCTGAATTATCGGGCAGGACCAGATGATGTGGAAAACATCTCCCCCATCATGGCCACATCTCAGGCAGTTCGTATCACCCGCCCTTCCCATCTTGTGCAGGTGTACCCTGTCAAAATAGGTCCAATGAAGGATGTTGTATTGAATAAGCCTCCATCGTGATTTAATAGCTACCTCTCTCGGATGCATTAACACTGCATCCCAGTCCACTGTGTCCATTTCCCCCACCTCCCCCTCTCACTTCTTTCTAAGGGCAGCCAGGTGGTCAGATATGTTATTCATCAGTGTTCTGTATGTTAGCGATACCGCCCTGTCCGGAATTTGTTCCTGGAGGAGGCGACCCTATAGTGGAGCATATTCAGGGAGAGTTCCCCCCAAGATCTTCTCCGTCCGCCAGGCATGTCTCAATTGTGCATATTTAAAATATTGAGCGCGATGCAAACCAAATTCCGACTGCAGAGCCTGAAATGACTTCAGTTCCCCCCTTGCGATCACGTCACCCAGAGTGCAACTTTTCAGACACTCACCCCCAATCACAGTTCTGAGTTGAATCCATCATCGGTCTTTAGCTCCCCAGTTCAAATCTAGTCATATACAAATCAATCTTGATCCTGTTCCACATGGGAACAGTCCAGCATGAACTGCCAAGCCAGGTCTCACCTGGACCGGAAACAATCATCGTCGGGCCTATTTTGGCGTACCACCCCTCAGCAGCCAGGCTAGCGTGAATCCAGTGGCAAAATGAGCAAGGGACCCACGTCTGGGCATGCCCTGCGAACTTATGGCGAACAAAGCAAACACAAGGAGATAAAGGACGGAGCCCTGTAACTTTTCAGACACTCACCCCCAGTCACACATCGAGGTTGAATCCATCATCGTTCTTTAGCTCACTTCGTCACCACAGTTCAGACCTAGTCATATGCAAATCAGTCTTGACCCTGGTCCTCATGTGAACAGTCCAGCCTAAACTGCCAAGCCAGTTCTTCCCTGGACCAGAAACAAGCATCCTAGTTCCGGTTTCAGGGTAACACTCCTCATCAGCCAGGATAGCTTGAATCCAGTGGCAAAATGAGCAAGGGACCCACATCTGGGTATACCCTGCCAACTTAGGGCCTCTCCTTTAGGGTCTCTCTTAGGGTCTTTCCCTCTCTCATTCTTGATCTACCTCCCCTGCTCCTATCCTCTCTCCCCTGAATCTCTCTCCCCTTGCCTGCTTTTTTTCCTTACATCTATGTTTTTAATGCATGTAACTTCGCTCCAGTAACTCATGTAACTTGTAACTATGCTCTGAAACAATGTTCGTCCTCATGTAAAGCGCTCTGATACCTCCAGGCCTAGCCAGCGCTATATAAAACTTTTCAAATAAAAGCAAGCACGCGGCTGGAGTGATAAGCAAAGAACATCGTATGTCACACAGTAGACCTATCGCTCCAGCCCTCGTTGTGTATGAAGCTAAGGCAGTCAGCTCGGCCCTTTATGGCGCCGAACTATGGGGCTTTAATAATCTTGACGAACTTGGCAGATCAGAAAATACGTTTTTCAGGAACCTCCTTATGTTACCACAGGAAACACCCGTAACCTCCCTGCTATATGACTTAGGCAGGCATCACATCAAAGATCTGGCCAAGCTTCGCCCCCTGCTCTACTGTGCACGCCTTAGGCGTACCCCAGAACTTTTTAACTATGCGGAAGCTTTGCCGAGGTAATGAGATTGGACACTGGGAAAAACATAGAATGGATTTCAAATGTTAAGGCACTGCTGTTAAGCCTGGGTCTCAAAGAGTCTTGGGATTCCCAAACCCCCCGACAAAAGCTGAGAGGAAAGGTATCTACTGGGATTGGATAGGTGTCAGAAATCTCAGCAATCCAAATCTAGGAGTTTTTTCATCATAAACCATCTAGAGCCTTTGAACCTTATCTAGATCTGATTAAAATCCCAAGAGACTGGACCCTATATATTCAATTTAGACTTGGCACAATACCAGTTGCCGACTTCACTAAGAAGTGGCTCCCTCTTAACCAGACCATCATAGAATGTCCATCTTGTGGGAATTCCAAAGAGAGCATTGCACACTTTATGTTTGTCTGTCCTGCTTATGCCGCCACTTGGTCCTGTTGGCTTGTACCAATCTGCAAACAACTAGGTACCACTGACCATCAAGATGCCCTTCGTATTCTTAGAACTAACCCAAGAACTTTATATGTTTGTGCCGTTGCCAAGTACTTGGGTCGAGCCTGGCTAATCAGGCGCCTAGCTATACTAAGGGCCACCAATAATTGATATAGGGCCCAATTCACAGAATGAATTTAAGACTCAATCCTAAACTTACTACTATTTTGGTATTCACAGAATGAACTTACTACTTTGGTATTCACAGAATGAACTTACTACTTTTGGTATTCACAGAACTTAGGATTTTGTCTTAAGTTTGTCTTAAGTCTGTCTTAAGTCTGTCTTAAGTCTGTCTTAAGTTTGTCTTAAGACAAACTTAAGACAAAATCCTAACTTCTGTGAATACCAAAAGTAGTAAGTTAATTCTGTGAATGCCAAAAGTAGTAAATGCATTCTGTGAATACCAAAATAGTAGTAAGTTTAGGATTGAGTCTTAAGTTCATTCTGTGAATCGGGCCCATAGTGGTTAAGATCAAAACCACGGTAAAGTTGATGCTTCTAATGCCACTATTTGATCTAGATCATGAATTTCTCATACCGTAAATCCAATTGCCTCTGTGTTTTAAACAGATTTTTATCTAAATTGCTTATTTACAACATTGTAAAAAGCTTTAATTTTTTATTGAATCAAGAAGTACTTTGTTGTATCCTTTTATTCACTTGATTAACTATATTTTAAAAGCTGTAAATTTTAACTAACAAAATAGAATTCTGTTGCCTGCTTTTATTTGCTAATGAATTAACTTTTATATTGACATTTTTTATTGCTTTTTTGATATTTATATCGAAATAAAGCTTGAGTGACTTGACTTGAATAAAAGCAGATACAAGAAGATAATGGATGGAGCTAACAAATGACGATGGATTAAACCCAGGTCTGTGACTGGGGGTGAGTGTCTGAAAAGTTTCAGTGCTCCGTCCATCATCTCTTTGTGTTTACTTTAAAAAAGTTGCCATTTTCCTGCCAGAGTGAAATGTGCCTGTCTGCCTATCTCCAGCGTCTCCTGATTGTTGATGTCTCTCCCTGACTGCTTTCCCTGCCTAAAGTTTCTAGAGCCTTTCTGTGAGTGGCTATTTGCTCTTGGGCTGGTAATGGCTCCTCCACAGGAAAATGTGCACTCTGGCCTGACAGTGGGCAAAGAGGCTTGTGTGTAGGGTGCAATAGGTCTTCATGACAGGATGGCTGGGAAGGAGCGGTGCGCTACCCTCACTACACTTCAAAGTGACATGCCCCAGCACACAAAAAAAAACCTGTCACCTACTCATATTGATTTTCTTGATTGGTCTCAATGGGCCCGATTCACAGAACTAACTTAAGACAAAATCCTAAACTTACTACCATTTTCGTATTCACAGAATGCACTTACTCATTTTAGTATTCACAGAAGACACTTACTCAATTCGGTATTTCCAGAAGTTAGGACTCCTAACTTTATGACTCCTAAATGCATTCTGTGAATACCAAAAGTCTTAAAATTAGGATTTTTCTCAATTTAGTAGTAGTAAAGTTAGGACTCCTAGGGTATAATGACCCCCTAGGATTTATCAAGTGTATAGCCATGTTTTTGGGCTTTTCCGAAAAGCCAAGAGGTTACTGATGTCTAGTGTGCCAGTGGTCTGAGAGATGATTGCTATCTATGAGACTATGTAACTGGACAGCTGCATTCAGGTGTGGCACCTGGTGTTACTAGAGAAGTCGGAAAAAAGGGTAATCATGTGCTGTTGGGTGTCACGTTTTCCAAATACCTATTTGGTCAAAATTGTTCAGAAATACAGGTATGTCAGCCATGTTTTTGTTTCCAAACTCTACCAGAGTTCTTGCCCCTTCTATGGCCTACTGTCAGGTTAGAGTCCCTCCAGTTATGCATGGTACTGTCACTATCTGTTGCTTCCAAATCATTGGCTATTGACTGTTGCACTGCTTCTGTGTTCCCTTTTGAAGAATTTCCTGTAAATGAAGTCTATCTTCATGGCTGCACAATCATTAGCTGTGCATATTATTCTTATTCTTATTATTAATAATTATTATTTGTAGGGCATGAATTGCGACCTAGAAAGGTATTCTGGCGAGGGCTACGACAGAAAATGGGTATAATGACCCCCTAGGATTTATCAAGTGTATAGCCATGTTTTCGGGCTCTTCCGAAAAGCCAAGAGGTTACTGATGTCTAGTGTGCCAGTGGTCTGAGAGATGATTGCTATCTATGAGACTATGTAACTGGACAGCTGCATTCAGGTGTGGCACCTGGTGTTACTAGAGAAGTCGGCCATGGGGTCTAAGGTCACATTAAAATCTCCATCCCACAAAATCACTTCCGGGCTGAGGGTGCCGATGAGCCTCCTAACCCCAGAGAAGAAACAGTGGTCATCAACGTTAGGGCCATAAATTGCAAGCAGCCTCAGTGGCGTATCCTGCAGTGGGCAACCAAGCAATATATAGGTGGGGAGAGGGGTTGGCCTAACGGCTAAGGCGCTCGACCTCGGACCTGGGGATCTGGGTTCGAGTCTCGGTAACGACGCCAAAAACCCCCTGTGATTCTGGGCAAATCACTTAATCTCCCCGTGCCTAAAAAAAAATTAAAAAAAAAAATGTAACGTAACTGGTGCTATGTAAAGCGCTCTGATAACTGATTCGGTTCGGTTCTAGTTCGCGCTATATAAAACTCTGCAAAAAAAAAAAAAATAGCGACCCTGGTAACTCAATAGTAGTCTACATGTTGTTCTCCAATCCATCCCGCTCGCAGGCGTGCTCGAGTTTGTTCACTGAGGTGTAGCTCCTGTAAGAAGACAATATCTATCTAGTGGCATTTCAGGTAAGCTAGCACAAGTTGTGCTTGGCATCTATTATTAAGGCCATGGATGTTTTACGTTAAACATTTAAGTGGGCGTATAGGGGATGGGGAGGGTTGATAAGCACACCTGGCATTCAGAATGTGGGCAGTCAGCTTGGGGATACAGTAAGTGGTGCTGAGTGGTCAGGGAAAGAACAAGAGTAAAAATATCACAAAATCGAACAACTGTAAACAACAACTTAGCTCAAACAGTCCAACCCCTTCCCACTTTGACCCACCCAAATAGGCAAAATACATCCAACCCTCCCATCTAGCATTCCTAATTTGGAGAACATTAAAGCAAAACATGAACTCATTCTATAGGAGTGCATTGCAACAGAGGACCGGAATCCTCCCAAATTCAGGGTAGCTAGGTGGCAGGAGCAAAAAATGTGTGCGCGGCCAAGGCCCACCAAGACAGGTCGCCCCGCCGGTCCACAGCAATCACCACCATTGTGATGTGTCAGTGGGGGCAGTAGTGCCTGGCAGAGTCTCACAAGTTGAGTTAGAGATATATCTCAGAATCAATCATTGTCGCTGAGCCATTTAGACTCAGTGGGCCCGATTCACAGAACTAACTTAAGACAAAATCCTAAACTTACTACCATTTTGGTATTCACAGAAGGCACTTACTCATTTTGGTATTCACAGAAGGCACTTACTCCTTTCGGTATTCACAGAAGTTAGAAGTCCTAACTTTAGGACTCCTAAATGCCTTCTGTGAATACCGAAAGTATTAAAATTAGGATTTTTCTCAATATAGTAGTAGTAAAGTTAGGACTCCTAACTTTAGGACTCCTAAATGCCTTTTGTGAATACTGAAAGTCTTAAAATTAGGATGAGTAAGTGTCTTCTGTGAATACCAAAATGAGTAAGTGCCTTCTGTGAATACGAAAATGGTAGTAAGTTTAGGATTTTGTCTTAAGTTAGTTCTGTGAATCGGGCCCAGTGTTCTCTGCAGCCAGGGATGGCTGTATTGTATCCTTAGGGATGGATTTGTCAAATTCTGCAGCTGCCTTCGTGTCAGTGAAGTAGTGGGTCTTCCCTGAATCAAAAAGTCTGGTTATGTTTGCGGGTTATAGGAGCGAATATTTGGCATCCATCTTGATAAGGGAATGCTTAACCAGTAGGAAGTCCCTCCGGGCAACCTGTACCGCCATAGTGAAGTCCAGAAAAACTGAGAGCAATTTGCCCTGGCATTGTTAGGATTGTCGCTCTATGGCCAGGTGCAGAATCCTGTCTTGGTCACAATAGTTAAGATGGTAAGCTATAATGGGCCTCGCAGGTGTCCCAGGGGACAGTCGTTAACAGAGTAATCAGTGGGCACACTCGACGATAAGCATAGTGGAGAGGGCCTCCGTATATAGCTCATGCAGCATTGATAAAACATAGTTTTCCATCCTGCCCATTTCAACCGACTCCAGAATCCCCACAGTCCTTATGTTGTTCCTTCTAGATCTCGCCTCGAAGTCTTCATTTTTATTGCGGATCACTTCTAGCACCTTTTCCATTTGTAAGAGTGTCCCACCAGTCACTTGATGGTTATCCTCTCTTTCAGAAGTACAGTGTTCCAACTGGACGATTCGCTCATCATATTTGTATACCTTGTTCTTTAGGGGGTCAAATCTGTCTGTTAATAAATTGATTTTGGTGTTGTTGGCTGTCAGACTGTGCTTCGAGTCAAGGAACATGGAACGGACGTCTGGCTCCTGCGTGGGGCCATCCGTTTTGATTGGCTTGACAGTACACCTTTGGAGTCAGGATCAGTGGCACTCATCTGACGTCGTTGGTCTAAGGATATCTTTGTTTGTTTGGTGTCCACTTTCCCCATCTCAGACGAATATCTCAGCGGGGCAGGTCAGAGAAATGTTGTTCAGCAGCAGACCCAGCTCAGAATACACCAGCCAGCAGACGTCCCAGGGAGTCAAACGGGTGGGGCATCCGCAAATGCTCAGAAATGAGGTAACACTAAGGTACAATTCCACAAGGGGCTCCCAGATAGAGAGCCTCTGGCCCAAGGTCCAGTGGCAGGAGGACATCAGGGCAGGGGAAGCCAAAGGTTATACTCAGAGCAGCCTGTTGCCCTCAATGGAGGGGCCAACACCACTGGTCCATATAACACGGGGACCACAAGCTGCCTGCCAACACCAGCATAGGTCGCAACGGTCCTCAGGAGGCAGGAGGGGAAATGGCATGCAGTCTTATCTGTCCCTACAGCCAGCACCCAACGGTCTCCTCTCACGGGTGTCATTGATATATCTAAACTATAGTGG
The DNA here is from genome assembly GCF_964261635.1 of Lissotriton helveticus. Taxonomy (NCBI): domain Eukaryota; kingdom Metazoa; phylum Chordata; class Amphibia; order Caudata; family Salamandridae; genus Lissotriton; species Lissotriton helveticus. The sequence goes on along the minus strand of NC_136058.1, from coordinate 284,215,410 downwards.
TAGATGGTCAGTGGCTCACTCTACCTCTAACAGGCCCACTCCAGTAGCAGAGGGGCAGAGTGCAGAAAAGCGTGCCAGGTAAGTGAATAGGATGCCACTTGTGAGCAGAGTCAGGAAGGATGTGCAGGGTGATGGCGGCAGGCTGAGGGATGAAGGGCCAAAGCACTCCCTGCAACACCAATGGTGTAAGTGGGGGCCCGCCTCACCCTGGGGACGCGAGCAGCCAGTCCTGATGAGATCGTAGGGCCCATCTGTGCCCCCTCCCTCAGGCCGACAGGGTCCACCGACCCAAGGATGGCAAGTCCAGCAGAGTCACAGGGGGGAACATCGTTTACAACGCTGTATTTACACCACAGTACCTTTACCACGGTGCCATTACAACGCAAGTCGTTACTACGACTTGCGCTGGATGGCGCTGTTGAATCAGGAATATTGTAGTTTTATATTCCAACACCTTCCCTACTGTTACGCGGGCTGGTGTTAGAATATAAAATTATAATAATCCACAATCCACGCACACCAACGCAAGTCGTTGTAATGACTTGCGTTGTAAAGGCAGCGTTGTAAAGTACCGCGATCTAAAAGATCGCGTTGTACTAACGTACATCCAGTCACAGGGGTCTAGGGCCCAGCCAGGCAGCCAGCCCCCCAGGCCCTCGCGAGATGGAAACGGAATCAAGTTTTAACAATAAAGTCATGCCACTGTGCCTTTTCATGGCAAAGTGGAAGTAGACAGCTACAACACATGACCATTTTAGACCAATGCATCTGTTCCATCTATTTTCAAGGTCTATGTGAGTACAGTAACTGTGGTGGGGACCTTCTGGCATGTAGGGTCCTCGTTGTAGCGGTACCTGTGAGAGAAAGGCAACATTAATGTGGCTTTTAGCAGGGCAGTGGTTGAATGTGTTTGCTATTGTAATGGGGTGGTAGCTTCTGGTGTGTGTGTGGGACTCTGGTTAGAGGGGTACTATATGCTGCCTTTCTTGTAAGGTAATGTCTCCGGTACTGGTAGGCCGTGACACCATCACGTTCTCCTATATTAAGAAAGTGAGGCACTTTTGACATCTGCAATATTTGGAAAAAGTTTGATGGACAAGGCGTACGTGTTGTCAGTTTGTTTCCGCTCTTCAGAGTCCTGCCTTTGGGTCAGGTGATGGGATAAACAGCTGGATGTGTGCTGTCTAGGGTTGAATTGCTGCATGTCTCATGTAGTGGAAATGTACAGCAGCTAGACCCACTGAAGTGGCGGTAGACCCCCACACAAGCAGTGCAGCCTTACATGAAACCGCAAACTAGCCACCTGCAGTAAGGGGAGGGCGGCTGTTTAGGAGTCACGCTAGTGTGTTACCCACTATTATGTTGTGTGTTGTTTGCCATATGCTTGTTTTCAACAGGCTAACAACAGCCGGCCACTGTGACTCATAATTAGAGCCATAGCCATTGGATAGAGTGTATGACTTGAGTGTACATCTTGGACAGCGATGGCTGCTGGTACTTTCAGCCTTCCCCCTCCATGCTTATGATCCCTGTTGCTAGGCTAGGACTAGAGCACTTTTCCACAACACATGTATGTTTCTTTATGGAAAAGAAAGCCTGGTTGCAGCAGGGTTCCACTCCCAGCCATCTACCTGCTCCAAGCATCAGACATTGGTGCACAGAAGAGCATGACTCTTTTGCTCAAGACTTGGTTCCACAAAGGTTTTTTTTTTCTTTTTTCTTTACAGATATTTACATGCAAGGGAACTCCTAAAGTGGCTACAACATATCCAGAACGCCTCGGCACGTCTAATCCTGGACGTCCCCCTCCGCAGCCCCCCCCCCACCTGAGAGACCTGCACTGGCTCCCCATCAACAAGAGGATCACCTTCAAGCTCCTCAACCACGCACACAAGGCACTCCACAACCCCGGTCCAGCATACCTCAACAGACGCCTCACCTTCTACAACGCCACCCTCCAGCTCCGCTCTGCCGGCCTCGCTCTCGCCGCCGTCCCCCACATCTGTCGAGCAATCTCCAGCGGCAGATCCTTCTCCTTCCTCGCCGCCAAGACATGGAACACCCTCCCCACCCACATACGGCAGACCAAAATACCTACTCACCTTCAGAAGACTCCTCAAGACCTGCCTCTTCAAGCAGTAGCAGCACCCCTCTACAGCGTCTGGAGAACCTCACGGGTGAGTAGTGCGCTTTACAAATGGATTGATTGATTGATTGAAAATATGTCCATTTCGATGAAGTCCAAATGAAAGTTAGACTACTTCCAGCACCTTCGTCCTCACTAGACTTTTTGCATTTGGTATTCCGAGCTATTGTATACTGAGGATCACACTAGGGCCTTCTCATAGGTCTGAGTGGTCTTACACCAGGCCATGCTTAAAGGCACAAGTCCAGCTGACGGTCCTGTTATTTTTCATCACTTAAACACTAGGTTAACACAAATGTTACAAAAACTCAGGGAAGCAGAACATGGGCCCAATACCAGGGCTATCTTGACACATTCTCATATTTGCATGCCCCCATACATCCTCACACTCACTGATCCGGCATTCACAAATCATTTAGCCACCCTAACTCATCCTACTATGATTCACAAATCTTTCACCAACACACTTCATCATCTGCCCATCCTCACGCCCATTCCTCCATTCATTCAGCCCATCATTCTTTCATCCATTTATCTATTCATACTCCATTCGCACAATCACCCACACATTCAGTTATCCTTTCTCACATTCAATTTTCCATTCTTCCACAAAAGTATGTGTCAATGTATCAGCACTTATGAATTCATCAATCCATACTCACACCTATCAATCCATACGTCTGCCCCACTTTCATTAATTTATTTTATACTTCCTAATTTGCACGTTCTAATTCACACACATTCATATCAGCCACCCATCTTCACACTCTCATGTATCAATCCTCATACTCACATACAGACACACACAGAGACACACACACATACACACCCCCGCCCCCCCATACACACACACACACACACACATCTAAAATGAAATTGTTCATTTCATGCCAGGTTTATAGGCTCAATTGAGGTTTATTATAATATTACAGAAAAATCTGATATACGGGTGAAAGTAAAATGGACTTTTATATTTACTTACTAACTTCTCGACAATTCACATGAACATCAAATGAGACATAATTAAAACAGCTATTTCTTAGTGTTTACAGTGTTTATCGTTTGTGACTCTGATTATGAGGAAAAACATTATGTCAAGATGCTAATGTCTTTCCATATCAGGAATTATGGGGGCATATTATCAAGGACCGGTATTAAAATTATCGCCGTTTTATCGGTGGGAAACTGCCGATAAAACTGCGATAATGGGCTTGATAATACACCCTTGTTAGTTCCCATAGAAGTCCACCACCTTCCAGAGGTATGGGCTGTTGCTAGGCCTTTTGTTTTGTGGCGATGAGATGTTTGCCACCACTTAGGCGGAGTCACATGGGCTGCTTGACTCTCGCCTCCGCGTCTGACTCCAAAATGGCGGCCCGCGAGGACTCCTCTTGATCGGAGGCTCACCGGAGCCTCACAGGAGCCACCCACCACCTTCCAGAGATATGGGCTGTTGCTAGACCTTTTGTTTTGTGGCGATGCGATGTTTGCCACCACCTAGGCGGAGTCACATGGACTGCTTGACTCTCGCCTCCGCGCCTGACTCCAAAATGGCGACCCGCGAGGACTCCTCTTGATCGGAGCCTCACCGGAGCCTCACAGGAGTCGCCCACCACCTTCCAGAGATATGGGCTGTTGCTAGACCTTTTGTTTTGTGGCGATGAGATGTTTGCCACCACCTAGGCGGAGTCACATGGGCTGCTTGACTCTCGCCTCCGCGCCTGACTCCAAAATGGGGGCCCGCGAGGACTCCTCTTGACCGGAGCCTCACCGGAGCCCCACCAGAGCCGCCTCCACCTTCCCGAGGTCCTGGCTTTTGCTGGGCCGTCTGTTATGTGGTGATGGGATGTTTGCCACCACATAGCCAAAGCCATTTGGGCTGCTAGACTCTCGCCGATCACCACCTCCACGCCTGACTTCAAAATGGCGGATCGCAAGAACTACTCCTGACGGGAGCCTCACCGGAGCCGCCTACCACCTTCCCGCAGTCTTGGCTGTTGCTGGGTCATCTGCTATGTAGAACTGAGATGTTCGCCACCACATAGGCGGAGCCACCTGGGCTGCCTGTCTCTCGATGTTCACCTCCTCCGCACCTGACTTCAAAATGGCGGAGAGCGAGGACTACCCCTGACCGAAGCCTCACCAGAGCCGCCTGGCCCGACTTCCCCGCTGTCTCGGATGTTGCTGATCCATCTATCACATGGAGAGGGGATGTCCACCACCACATAGGTGGAGTCACTTGGGCTGCTTGACTCTCGTTGGTCGCCACCTCCGCGCCTAACCTCAAAATAGAGGATCCCGCGGACTCCTCCTGGCCGGAGCCTTACCGGGGCCACCTGGACCGACCTCTCCTCGATTTCTGTTATTACGATGACGTCCAACACACAGAGATCCACCAACGCAAAGACTGATTCACGTTGCAGAGCCAATGGATTCCCACAGTTCGTCACCCCCGCGCCTGTCCTTGAAATGGCGGACACCAAGGACTCTCCGGCCCTAGAACACCAGCTATAATGACCCACAGGACCTACTGGACTCCGCGGCACAGAAACAGCCCCCCTCCTGTGAAGTAAAGCTCCAAACCCCCCACGCCCACCCAAAAATAGGCTGCCGACAAGGAGTCTCCGGCCCGTGGACACCAGATACAATGACCTACAGGACTCCGGGACACAGGCTTAGGTGAGTCGCGCCGGCGTGAAGCCCTGACGGCCTGACTCCTGCCCTCCCGCATCACCTGAGCGCAACAGCGTAGCTAAACCAGGTCCCACTACCTTCAGGATGGCTCGAGACCAGCCTTCCCCTCCCCCACAAGTACTACCTACCCACCTGAAACCCCATAGCCAAAACTCTTTCACCATCATCTTCCCTCCCCTCCTCTCTACAAAATTGAGACGCACTTTCAAACAGAAACTTATCCGCCAACACAGGGAAACCCTAATCTCAGACATCTACCACTCGGCCTCCAATGGTCCGATTAAGATGGACCTTATATTCCACACTATGTGCCCGATTCACAGAAGGAACTTAAGACTCAATCCTAAACTTACTACTATGTTGGTATTCACAGAATGCACTTACTACTTTTGGCATTCACAGAATGCACTTACTACTTTTGGTATTCACCGAATGAACTTACTACTTTTGGTATCCACAGAAGTTAGGATTTTGTCTTAAGTTTGTCTTAAGACAAACTTAAGACAGACTTAAGACAAACTTAAGACAGACTTAAGACAGACTTAAGTTAAGATTTTGTCTTAAGTCTGTCTTAAGTTTGTCTTAAGTAGACAAAATCCTAACTTCTGTGAATACCAAAAGTAGTAAGTTCATTCTGTGAATGCCAAAAGTAGTAAGTGCATTCTGTGAATACCAAAATAGTAGTAAGTTTAGGGTTGAGTCTTACGTTCATTCTGTGAATCAGGCCCTGAGAGACCGGACTACTGGATCTCCGTGATCAGAACGCAACTGTTTATCGTCAAAACCACATCCACTTCCCATAGTTGCAAACTTACCACTATACTCCCTTTCAGATCGGTTGGTAGAGGCTACACAACCGTGACCATCTACACCAATGGCACGGTCCTCATTCAGGCTAATAACGAGAACCTTGAAGCCTTCAACTCCCTATTCCCCGCATTAAGATCAGCCCCCCAACCCTACCTCACCCCGCCTCAACCCCTTCTCCGCCCACACACACTGCTAACAGAGAAGACTATGATCCTCTCTTCCGCGATACCATTACTGCCCGCTAGGCTCCTCTTCGCACTGCCGCATCACAACGCACACTTACTGCCAACCAGCCACAACAGGAAACTCTAACCCCACCCTCAATTCCTCCTTCCACCCGCCACACCTCCCCCAGCTACCGCCTCCCACAGCCCCCTACAGAAAATACTATCTCGCCTTCAGGAACCCCCTTCCCCACGAGCCTCATCCCAGCTCTCAGTCACTCAAAGCCTTCCCCTGTCCCTTCCCCTCCCCTTCCTCCGTCTTCTCCCCCGACCCCTCAACCCCTCAACCTGAACCACAACACGCTTGGCGGTACCCTAGATGCGTCCAACCCCTCCCTCAATTCCATGTCACAACGCCTCACGGCTCTCGAAAACCAGATTGACGCAATCTCCCAGGGCTTAATGGAAATCCTCTCTAACCTAGGTACAGCCCGCAGACCCTCTAAATGCCCTCCGCTGACTGCCCACATCGTCAACGCTAACAGCACCCCTAGGCCCACAGAAACCCCTAGTACCCAGCTTCACGGTCCCCCCTACAAGGTCTTGGGATCCTGTCCACAGCAGACCGCAAAAACCGGAGTCCCCTTCCCTAGGACCAAGACTCATACTCTATCAAATACTCCATCAGACACTTTATCAGACACAAAACACCTGACCTCAAGGCCTTTCAGAACAGAAGAACCTATGTCAGACAGTGAAGCAGCCTTACTAGCCGCTGCATACGACACTCCCGCCTTAGATTCTCCCAAATCCAAAATCCAAGTAATCACAGGTCTCCGGAAAGACCTTCCCAGCACCAAACCACAGAGACACCCGGTCCTCACCGCCATACCTAGGGAGACTAAAGATAAATCTGCCAGTAATCAGGAGCAATTCTCCAATTGCTTACTATAATCAACTGCAGATCGGCCTCACTCCACGCAACGGAACTAGCTGAAGCTATCCTCACTCATGATATTGACATTACGTTCCTCACGGAGACCTGGCTGAATAAGATATCTCCTCCCTGCCTAGATTTGCTGGTACCACCAGGCTTCTCCCTCATTACCAAAGACAGGTTAGAGCAACGTGGATGAGGGGTGGCTATCATCCACAAGGACAGCTTGGACATTTCGGAAACCACCTCTTTTGATTACGATTCATTTGAATGCTTATCCGCCATCATCAAGACCAAAGATAAGGATTCTTTACTGTGTCACCTGCTCTATCACCCCCTGGCAGAAACAACGCTTTTGGAGAACAACTATCCGACCTGATAGCACAAGGCTCACTCGGCGACTCCAATAACCTAATTCTTGGTGATCTGAATCTTCGCTGGTACGAGACACACAATCCTCTAATCCAATTGTTATCCAGCCTCCTCTATGATAACAACCTTAAACAACACTGCACTGAGGAGACTCATTACAAAGGAGCCATAATTTCACAAAAGAAATCAATCACGGTCAACCACATCCTTCCCGTCGACTGGTCAGACCACCACATGATCTTATTTCATATCAATCACCCCATTATCTCTCATAAACCTCCTCAAGAACCCCCCACATGGATGAGAAACCTCTCCCAAGTACCCCTGGATATCCTGGAAGGTCAGTTAAGCTCTCTTCTACCGGTCAACAAAGCGTACCTTTCCACCAATGATCTCACCGACTGCTTTAATTCTGAGCTAGTGTCCATACTCGACAAACTAGCGCCACTAAAGTTCAAAAGAAGCAGAGCTATCCCATCCAGAACATGGTTCAACGCTGACCTCAACGCAGAAAGGAGAATCCTAAGAGCCAAAGAAAGAAAGTGGAGAAACAACCCAACCGCCATCCTTCGCGACCAACTGAAATCAGCCCGCAGGAAATACAACAACCACATCAAAAACAAGAAGTCCAGCTTCTTCCGCGAGGCACTGGACAAAGCCACAAACAGACCGAAGGAGCTTTACAGCATCATCAGACAACAAACCTCCAAGCCACTTTCCTCATCTGTGCAGGCGTCCAAAGAACTATGCGACAATTTCGCCCACTTCTTCAACGATAAGATCACAAGAATTGAACTATCACTTGACACCAACAAATCACACCCCAAGAAGACCAGCACGGCGGTACCTCAGGCCCTCTCTCCCGGCTTTTCGATCACCCCCTGGCTTAGCTTTCGCCCCGTTCCAGAAGCAGAGATAATCTCGCTGATCTCGTCCTCCAAACCATCAGCACATATCTCAGACCCCATTCCTCCCTTACTAATCAAGAAAATGAAGCACGCTTTTGCACCTATATGGGGCAAAATCATAAACAGCTCCTTTAAAAATGGAGTGGTCCCTGACTGCCTAAAAATGGGGCAAGTCACCCCCCTGCTGAAAAAACCCGGTCTTGACTCAACAGACTTGAACAATTTCAGACCAATATCTAACCTCCCTTTGCTCTCTATCACACTTGAACGCTGCGTACTTCTGCAACTGACTCAGCATCTGGACAACATCAATCTCCTAGACCCCCTCCAGTTTGGCTTTAGACAAGGCTGCAGCACAGAAACAGCGATGCTGAACATCATAGATGATATCCACGGATCTCTTGATTCAGACAAATGTTGCCTCCTCATCCTCCTTGACCTCTCTGCAGCATTTGATACGGTGGACCATAAACTCCTCATCAAGGCTCTTCAAGAAAGAGCTGGCCTCGGCGAGGTAGTTCTCAAATGGTTCTCCTCATTTATACACAATTGAACGCAAATAATAAAAATTAAGAACTTCACCTCCGACACCCAGCAGGTCAACAAGGACGTCCCCAAGGATTGGTGCTCTCTCCTCAGCTTTTTAACATCTATATGGAACCACTATCCAAGCTACTCAGGAAAGCCAACATCCGCTTCCACCTCTACGCGGACGATACACAAATCTATCTGGAAACTTCCTCCCTCAATGACATCCATAGACTAAATGATGTCCTGAAAGATGTTCAAGAATGGCTGACAAACAATCACTTGAAACTAAATCCTGACAAGACCAAGACACTCCTCATCTCGAACAAGGAAGACAACCCGCAAATCACCAAATGGCTAAAAGCAATCGATGCGCTCAAAGGGAATCTTACTCTAGCAGTCTCTGTTAAATCTCTTGGCATCACCTTAGACTCCAAACTAAACATGATAAAACACATCAAGAACTCGGCCAAAAGTGTATTCTTTAACCTCAGACTTCTTAACAAAATCAAACCCTACATTCCTAACAAGGATCTCAAACTGGCCACTCAATCTCTGGCTCTGTCAAGACTGGACTATGGGAACGCAATCCTAACAGGTATTCCTAAATCGAACTTAGCACCGATCAAAACAACATTACATGCGGCAGCCATAATGATCACCGGCATCAAAACATCTGATCACATCTCCCCAGCACTCAAAGAACTCAAATGCATCCCAGTAGAAATGCGAAGTAACTTTAGAACGGCCTGCCTAACCCACAAAACCCTCCATACCGGCAAACCCGAATACTTAGCAAAAAAACTCAAAAAAGCAGGCCAAGCCAGGAATCTGAGAAGCTCTAACTCCTTCCTGCTCATCCTACCTAAAACCAGAAAGAAAAGAACAGCGGACTGCTCTTTCACGGGAAACGCCCCCAAAATCTGGAACTCCATCCCCCCGCACATCAGAACTATACCGTCTTTTGTGGAATTCAAAAGCCAACTCAAATCCTTGTGGCATATTATCAAGGACAGGTGATACATTATCGCCGCTTTTATCGGCAGGAAACTGCCGATAAAGCGGCGATAATGGCCTTGATAATATGCTCTATGAATTCCGATCGAAGCCCATGTTAGATGTTTTCACATCTAACATGGGCACAGGCGATACATTATCGCCGCTTTTATCGGCAGGAAACTGCCGATAAAGCGGCGATAATGGCCTTGATAATATGCTCTGTGAATTCCAATCGAAGCCCATGTTAGATGTTTTCACATCTAACATGGGCTTCAACTGGAATTCATAGAGCATATTATCAAGGCCATTATCGCCGCTTTATCTGCAGTTTCCTGCCGATAAAAGCGGCGATAATGTATCGCCTGTCCTTTATAATATGCCCCCTTGTTCCTTATCCGCTCCCTTGGTTGTGGATAACTCGGGCCAGAAAGCAACCCCTGAACTATGCAACTACACTGAATCCTGTAACCAAAGAAGTTCTGCAGTACAATTATGTTCCGCTCACTATGACACTCGTTGACTGCTAATACCTTTCATATGTCATGTCTCTGCTGATTTTATGTCATTCTCTTACTGTAAAGCGCTCTGTTACCTCCGGGTCTTGACAGCGCTATAGAAAACTTCCTAAATAAATAAATAAATAAAATAAATAAATAAAAAATAACATGGGCTTCTATGGGAATTAACAAGGGCGTATTATAAAGCCTATTATCGCCGTTTTATCGGCAGTTTCCTGCCGATAAAACGGTGATAATTTTAACACCGGTCCTTGATAATATGCCCCATGGTTTCTTAAATCCACATATCCTTTGGAGGATGCCTTTTTAATGTACATAGGTATTTATAATTCAGCAACACTTGAAAATCCGCCTTGCTTCAGACTAGACTAGAACAATTCCACTCTTGTGAAGTAGTTGATGCTGTTGACATTTTACAGATCTGCTAAAATTCACCACCGTATCTTTTGCGATCTACACCTATCTAGACATCCCTCCCTATCCCCCACACATCTTTGTGTAGCCATGCACAGAGAGCTAACTCCTCCAAATCTGTGGGGCATATTTACTAAAAAATGAAGCAGTACGGAGCTGCAAGCCATTTTGTTGCACTGAGCTGCGTCATTAGGAAAGTGCACTGATGCGTTGTATTTACAGCAATACAATGCATCCTTCTGCTATCCTCTGCCCTGGAGCACAATTGGCTGCCTAGCGCCAAGGCAGGCACCCTTGTACCATGGTGCAAGCGTGCCTGTGATGCAGGGATGATTGTTTTTGTGCAGAAAGGGACACCTACCTGCACCAAAACAATTATTGATGGCATTTTCCTCCTCCTTTGTGTGTTTCCGAATGCAACACACATAGAAAGGGCAAAATACTAGGAGAAATAACGGTATTTCTCCTCGTTGCACCATTTTAACACCTCTCCTTGTGCATTCCCAGGTTATGAATCCTTGTAAACATGGGAATGCATCAGGTACATGGGTGTTACGTGGGAAGTGCAGATTAATGGAAGAAAGGGGCCATATTTACAAGCCATGAAAAGCCCAGCAGGGTGGCTTTGCGTGGCATTGTAAATATAGCTCAGCATTGTGTGCTACCAGGGTGTCAAAAACAGTGTGACACTCTGGTGGCACAGGGGTCTTGTAAAAATGCCCCAATGTTTCTTGTCCCTCAGCCAAGGGCTTCCCACAACTGCACTCTTATCCTAGCACTTACTTCAAACAAGCGGATTTAGTGCACTTCTGCTGAACTTTACATCCAGCTGTAGTCTCTATTCCTCCCATCCCTATATTTCTTTGTAGTTATAAATCTTTCAGACCATTTAAAGGCATATTTACAAGCCCCTATCGCCACGGGAACGTTACTTTTTATGCTGTTCCTGTGGCAATAGGGTCATCGCCTTACTTAACGTGGCTAAATACCCTAGTGCAAGGGTGCCTGCGTGGCAGGAATTCTTGTTTCTGTGCAGGATGGAACACCTTCCTGCACAAAAACAATAAGAGAGCTGTTTTCCTTTCTATGTGTGCTGTGGAATGCAGCACACATAGAAAAAGGAAAAAAAAGATAAAATATAGGTGTTTCTCCTCATTGCGCCACCTTTACACCTCCCCTTGGAGGCATATGCTTTTTGAGTATTCCCAGGCTTATTAAATCTCGTATGTCTGGGAATGTGTCAAATTCCATGAGTGTTACATGGGAACACCCACCGTAATTCCCATGGCACATCTCCCTATTGCAGGGTGAAGCAACACGGTGGCTTGCGCTGCGTTGCCTCAGTCCATATCTATGAGGCCATGAAAAGCTATGTAGGTTGGCTTTACGTGGCCTTGTAGAAATGGCCCTGTAGTGTGTGCCTCCTAACCGTCACTAAAAGTGAATTTCCGGCAGCACACTGGAGCTTGTAAATAAGCCCCTGAGTGTCTTTACCCTCAGTATGCACAGACCTTTCAGTGTATAATGAAAAACGTGTAGAATGCACCATTTATGCAATTTTTCACAAATATTCTACCCCCAGACTCCCCTTCTATTGGTTAAGCTAGTTCGCACTCACCATATGGGGGCTGGTCTGATAACATTTGTCAGGGCTGCTTTGGGTTCCCAGTCTGGCCCTGCCTGTTGGACATTTCGTTTATCAGCCCCTCCCTAACGGCATTGTCTATACCTACCCACCCCATACACTTACAACGCAGGCGTCCCCAGTCAGGTGACACTGTCAATACAAGCATTGGTAATGCATCAGTTTCGACTGTGTGATGAATAAAATGCAATTTTTATCAATCATTGCTCGGGACAAATAACACAGGAGTGGAGAGGATGTGGTGCAGCGGCCAGAGCTGCTGACTTGAGAGCTGGGGATCCCTGTTCGTGTCTCAGCAGCGCAACATCCTGTTATTCTGGGCAAATCACTTTCTCTGGGTGCTATATATCTTCTGCAAGACAAAAAAGCAAAACGAGGGAAAACTTTATGAAAAAAAGAGTTCCACCAAAGCAGATGTTAAGTAACTGTTTTGGCCCGAGAAACTGATACAAGAAGCAGACAAGGAACAAGCATTTGTAAATGCAGGAAAACATGCTACAATCAATAGAAATGGTGGAAAGGTAAGTGGCACACACAGAAGCCAGGAAAGAGAGGGGGCGGGATGTAAGCCCCTTTTAAGCTTATGTTAAAAACAATAGATTTCACAAGCACAGCTGTGCAGGCGAAACCTATAAAGGGGCCGTGCCTCTAACTAGTGGTCAGTTAAGTAAATGCTCATGTCACTGGTGTCGCGGTTAGTGTAGCATGTTGGCCCAGGGCCCACTACTTTACGCTGCTAGTCTGTTTTGTTGAACTTTAAGCGCTTTGTAATCATTTATTTATCTCTGGAGAGACAACTTCTTGTTAAGTATTACACTCTGGAACCAGTGGAAGTTGTAGAGTTATTTATTCATAAGACAACACACCTCAGAATGCGTGAGAATCGCAGCCAGGCACCAACTGATAATGACAACTGTCAAAACAGAATCTCAGCTGTCAACATTCCAGCTGGCTTAACCAATTACGCGCTCTCGCACAGATCAGGGTAGTGGAAAGTGAAAAAGGATAAGGATACAACACTTCTCAGAAAGCATTCTACTTAGCAACAAATCTAGAATGGAGGTAGCGTGGATAAAACAAGGTAAAATTGGGCACTTTTCGATAAACAACGACGAGCCTGGCTGTTTTTATTTGTATTCACAGAATCCTCTGGCAACATCTACCATTATTAACATAGATAATAGATAGCAAACAATTTAATTTGACAATTTAACCCGCTTTATCACGAACTTACTTTCAAGTAGAGTTTTTTGCAAATTCAATGGGATTTTCCTTAGAACTTTTTCACTTAAATAAAATACCCTTAGTCTTTCATTAACCACTAATAGTCAGCTCCACTTAATATTAATAAATAAAACCTTCTTCAACTTAGTTTGTTGCAATTCAATAGGTAGTGCGAAGTAACACCCAGTTCTATTAGACCGTGATTTCCATATTTACTTTAATTAACATGGGAAGGAGTCAAAGATATGCGAGCACTCACAGATGTTAATATTAACAATTTAACACGGAAAATCAAAGAAAATAAGTTGATGGCATTGCACAGAAAATATGCAAATATTTTAACTGCGGCCACGCCCTGATTGAGGTTTGACCAAACACCTCACTGGCATCGAATGGCTCGCCATTGCTTTCTACGTCACTGGAATAAGACGCGCCGTGTCCATGGTGGATCGGGTTAAAAGACGTATAACCGGGATGATATTTTGCTAACAAGCGGCCATGACAGATTGGGGTAAAATGTAAGGCTGGGCAGGATGACAATAAAGTCTTCTCGCGCACATGTCTGAGGAGCCCTTGGGCCTCATTTATGAGGCCTTGCGTGAGTTTTGCGCTTCCGATGCGTCACTTTTTGTGACGCATCGGCGGCGGAAAACATGCCTCCTGATGCGCATTATTTACAAAGTGACGCATCTAAGCAGATGCGTCACTTTGTAAACCCCTGCGCTACATTATACCTGCGTCAGGTATAATGTATGCAGAGGGGGCGTTCACCCGCAAAAAGCCTCGTAATAGTGACGCAGTGAAATCTATTAGATTTCACTGCATCACTTTTAGGATGCTGTTGCGTCAAAATCTTGCGCCTGCCTCACAGCAGGCGTAAGACTGACGCAAGCCCTTTCACATGGGGCTTTCCCCATGTGAAAGGAAGCATTGCTGGAGTTGCGTCACTTTTGTGACACACTCCAGCAATGCGTCACTTTTGCGCCTACAGATACGTCAAAAATACTGACGTATCTGTAACTCCTTACGACATGATGCGTCATATTATAAATATGACGCATCAATCATGTCGCAGGGAGAGCGCAGTGAAAAGTGACGCATCGCTGTTTTTACGCAGCGATGCATCACTTTTCATAAATGAGGCCCCTTCCAACTACCAGCTGCTCTCATCAGTCTGTCCAACTTTATTCTGTTTTTACAAGGAGGGTTAGGGTTCAGGACAGCTATAAGGTGGCCTTCAGCCCACGGTCCTATCATTAAGTCTTAACCGTACTTTATCCTTGATTATTTCCACATCAATTACTATTTAAAAGAACGGATGCAATTTATCCTAAATAAAGGTTTACTTTACTGGCTCTATAGTTTGCGCCAAGTCCTGATGAGCCCCCCTGACTCCTGCTTTAATGGGTGAAAACATCAGCAGTATTGCAACAGCAGGTCTGCTTAACAATATTTTACGAAACTCCATATAAGTGAGTTGAATTGTTTTTTTTTGTAATTGATGTAAAATTGAATTGACAAAGCAAAATATATATATATTTAGGCTGTATTGAAATAATGGGAGTTTTATATATTTAATTGCCCTTATAACTGTATTTTACATGTATATCGTTAAATTCATTGGGCCTCATTTATGAGGCCATGCGTCAGTTTTGCGCTTCCGATGCGCCAATTTTTGTGACGCATCGGCGGCGTAAAACATGCCTCCTGTTGCGCACTATTTACAAAGTAACGCGTCTAAGCAGATGCGTCACTTTGTAAACCCCTGTGCTACATTATACCTGCGTCAGGTATAATGTATGCAGATGGGGCGTTCCCCCGCAAAAAGCCTCGTAATAGTGACGCTGTGAAATCCATGAGATTTCACTGCGTCACTTTTAGGACGCTGTTGCGTCAAAATTTTGCGCCTGCCTCACAGCAGGCGTAAGACTGACGCAAGCCCTTTCACATGGGGCTTTCCCCATGTGAAAGGACACATTGCTGGAGTTGCGTCACTTTTGTGACACATTCCAGTAATGCGTGACTTTTGCGCTTACAGATACGTCAGAAATACTGACGTATCTGTAACTCCTTGTGACATGATGCGTCATACATTAAATATGACGCATCAGGTATGCCGCAAGGAGTGCTCACTGAGAAGTCACGCATCGCTGCTTTCACGCAGCGATGCGTCATTTCTCATAAATGATGCCCATTGTAGGGGAAGTATTTTGCCTACCTTTATGAACTTCGAAGTCACGTGATTAATTTGTTTCACCTAAGGTGTCACTTTAAATTGCACTCACATACCTGCACTCACTGTCGAGTGAACAAGCGGCGAAGGCTGCGAAACGCATCTTGGCGTATCCAGAATAAAGATCTACTGATCACTTAACGTGGATCCGTGTCCGGATTTGTGGCAAGCTGTGTGTTGTATTCTCCTACTTCTCCTGCCTCTCACCATGGAATGTGGAATCTGGAATCATGCATTGCATGCAGTGGATTCCAGATTCCCTTCATTCCGACCTGGCGGTTGCTGAGGCAGGAGGCTCTGTACTTAACTCCTTCTCGGAATAAATCCTGCCTACTTCACCTACCTGATCTCCAGTGTATCATTCATCTACGACAATTTGGCGACGATCCTGCGAGACCCACGGCTTCCTGCTGCCTGCCGACTGCTGACAGCCTGCCCTCAGTCACCGCGTCTTGTACTGACTTTAGACGCTGCCGGAGCCCCTCCTACAATTTGGTGCACATCCTGGAGCTTCTCCCCTCTTCCCGAGGTTGCCGTGAGTTGTACTTTTCTGCCCTTTCGCTTTCTAACGAAAGAAACCATAAATTGCCATTCAACGGCCTTCCCCGAACACACGTTGCCAGGCAACGCTAAGCATCGCGCACACCTCGCGCTGAGGACAAACACCGCGCGCACCTTCACTCGCGCTGAAGCCCTCCAACGCTGCACGTCATTACGCCCTCACAACACGCACGGCGGCCATTTTAAAGATAAAATCTTCATTTTGCCAACCACGACGTGAGATACATTGCCAATCACGTCACAAAAACTGTCTATAACCGTCTTAAACATATTTGGAGCATAAAAGACACGGTGCAGGACTATTTTATTCAGTTTTATTAATATAGTATAAGGAGAACATTATCTACTACTTAAAAAAAAAAAAAAAAAAAAAAAAAACATTTTTTTTTTTTTTCTCTCTTTCTCCTCCTTGATAATAACTAACAATTACCATACAAACTCATTCAAGAAACGAACTCATCCCAAGCAACCGTTCTATGGACATTGTACTTATTGAATCTACAACCTTTCCTGCCTCAGCTTAATTCCGCATTGATCACCCTATAATTTCTCATTACCATGGCCACGACAGCCAATTCCACCATTGCACCTCCTCCCCCATTTTTAACCGAAGGAGATACACCAGCCTTAGAATGGGAGGAATGGATTGGTGTCTTTGAAAATTATCTTGAAGCCATTGATGGCCTTAGGTTTCCCTTGTCAAGAAAGAAAGCAATCTTATTAAATTCACTAGGCAAGGGTGGTCAACATGCATTCAAGTTTTTACCTGAATTACGTGGTGCAGATGGTGAACTAGTTGATAATCCTTATATGGAAGCGAAAATGAGACTTGAGAAATACTTCGGAAAGAAGGTGAACATTGTCATGCAGAGACACAAGTTTTACACTATGCCTCAAAAAGATAAAGAATCCATTGATCAAATGGTAACACGACTTAGGGAACTTTCACTTAAATGTGATTTTGGACCTATGACTGATCAGATGATCAGAGACCAATTAATCGTCCAATGCAAGAACAAAAGGATGCAGCAAAAACTTTGGGCTGCAAAGAATCCAAGCTTAACGGAAGCCATAGCCATTGCAAAAGTAGTGGAAGAGGCCGACAAATGCATGGAAGAAATGCACAGCTTGGATGTGAACAAGGATGATTCTATATGCGTCGTGAATAAAACAGACAAGAATCCCACTTCCGCAGATGTCAGACCTAAAGCTTTTGGTCCAACTGAGACAAAACCCAAAATTTCCAATTTTAGACAGAGAAACAGAAATTATAATTTGGTTGGGAAAAGCAAATTTATGGGTTGTTTTCGCTGCGGTAGCATGGCTCATGCAGCCGACTTTGCAGGGTGTTTTGCCAGAGACAAAACCTGTATGAAATGTGGAAGAAAGGGTCACATTAGCAAGGCCTGCAGGTCGCCTTCCGTGAATAAGGTTGCTTATGTAGATGATGAATATGTTCCCAATGAAATGTCTTTATGCATTGAAGGCTGTGATGATGTGGGAACGTGCCTTTGTGTTGGTCTCCAGAGGCCGAAAGCAAAATTCATAGTAAATGGTGCTACCATAACGCTTCTCGTTGATCCGGGATCCATGCATTCCATATTTCCCATGTCATTATTCAAAAAACACTGGCCCGATGTAACACTTCAAGTGAGTGACATAATTCCTAAAGGGTATAGTGGGCAAATTATCAACATTAAAGGCGTTATGGATGCTTCATTTGAATTTAAAGGCAGATGTTCTCATGGTAAGGTATACATTTCAGATGACGGCCCGGCAATTTTGGGCTGGATACAACAGTACGATTTACACATTATTTTAGACCCGCGTTCTACTGAAAGTGTTTTAGTAATTGATGAATGTCATAGTATTGATTATATTTTGGATAAATTTGCAAATGTTTTTCGCACAGATTTAGGCAAGTTGAGTGGTTACATGCATGTCATTAAACTAAAAAAAGATGCCTCTCCTGTAAGACACACTCTCAGGAGAATACCCATTGCCATTCGCAAGGAAGTAAAGGACATGTTAGATGACATGCAAAAACAGGATATTATAGAACCTGTAGAAGTCTCAGAATGGCTTTCGCCTGTTGTCGTTACTAAGAAAAAGGATGGGAAATTGCGTTTTTGTGTGGACCTTAGGTCCCTCAATCAGAACATAATAGTGGATAAATTCCCACTCCCTAATATTTCCGAAATGGTACTGTTAATGGACAAAGCGAAATTTTTTAGTAAACTAGACCTCCGTTCAGCATATCACCAAGTAGTTCTTCATCCTGAGTCCAGAGAACTTACTGCTTTTGTCACTGTTGAGGGAGTATTCCAATTTAAAAGATTGCCCTTTGGGTTGGCTTCCGCAGCCAGCGTATTTCAACGAATGATGCATTCTTTGTTTGGGAGCCTGAAACAAGTACATTATTTTCAAGATGATGTTTTAGTGACAGGGATTAATGAATCTGAACACAACGATAATTTAGCCAAGGTATTGCATATCTTTTCTGATGCGTGTCTCACTCTTAGAAAAGATAAATGCCAGTTCATGTTAACAGAAATAGATTACCTAGGTTACACTATATCACATGCAGGTGTTAAACCCAAGGAAGACTTGTTGAAAGCCATCAGATGTGCTCCCATTCCCACGAACAAAGAACAATTGAAATCGTTTCTAGGGTTAGTGGAATATTATTCTAAGTTTGTCCACAATTTTTCTCACAAGACTGAAGCTTTGAGGTTACTTCTCAAGAAAGGTGTTCAATTTGACTGGGGTTCTATGCAATCTGATTCCTTTGAAACAATCAAGTTAGAGATCGTCAATGCAGGTATTCTCTCCACATATGAACCAGGTAGAGATACGTTTGTGACCGTAGACGCAAGTGCGTATGGCATTGGGGCAGTCCTTTCTCAGAAGAAGGGTGACACAGAGAAAACAGTAGCTTTCGCTTCACGCACCTTAACGGTTTCAGAACGCAATTATGCGGTCATAGAACGTGAAGCGTTGGCTGCTGTTTGGGGTGTGTCGCACTTCCGTACTTATGTATGGGGCTCACACTTTTCACTGAGAACAGATCACAAGCCCCTCCTCAAAATACTTTCACCTGGTGGTGCAAGTAAAGGTTCTCCTCGGCTCATGAGGTTTGCTGCAAAGCTACAAGAGTATGATTTTTCGCTGCAGCACATCTCTGGTTGGAAGAACGTTCAAGCAGACTGCTTGTCCCGTCTCCCTGTTGATTGTGGGGAGTGCTATGATTTTGATGATGAGACTGTGTGCTTAGTTGATGATTTTAGTGATATTTGCTCAAATGGTTTTAATTCCATATCTAGAGAAGAATGGCATCGAGCTGTTTTGGCCGATTCTGATTATGCAGAATTGATTAGCGCCATCCGGTTGGGGTGGAAGCGTGAGGGTAACATTAAATCTTCTTTACGCAGTTTCATACAAGTACAGGAGGAGCTTAGTGTAGGTAGCTCTGATGATTTTGTTTTGCGGGGTGAAAGATTTGTACCTCCAAATTCACTGAAGAAGAGACTATTTACTCTGGCCCATGAAGGTCACCTCGGTCAGAGTATGACTAGTAAACGCCTCAAGACCAACTTTTGGTGGCCAGGTCTAGATGATGATGTAAGGCGTTGGGTGGAGAACTGTATGATGTGCAAGGAGAGTGAAAAAAGGTTAAAAGTGAATTCACGTCCCTTGGGATCTATCTCTAGCTGCGAAGATTTACCTTGGAGCAAGGTTTGTTTGGACTTTATCGGTCCTATGGACTACTTGTCTGCTGATTGTCGGTTTGCAACAGTCCTTGTGGATGCGTGCTCTCGTTGGTTGAGTGTTGAGTTCATGAAGAATATAACCACGGAAAATGTGATTGGGTATCTTAGGTCGGTTTTTATGAAAGAAAGTTTTCCGTGCGTATTGTTGACAGACAACGGTACACAATTGACGTCTTCCTCCATGCAAATTTTTCTCTCCAACCATGGTATTAGACACATGCATACGTCCTTATATAATCCACAGGGGAACGGCATTGTGGAGCGTATGAACAGACTTATAAAAGGGGTTATTCAACTGGCTTTGCGAGGTAAACGGAATGTTCGTAGTGCTGTAGAGGAGGCTGTTTGGTCTTATAATACCACAGTTCATAGTGTGACTAATAAAGTTCCCTTTGTGACCATGCGTGGTAGAATTCCCAAGACTAAGATGATTCCTCAGTGGTTATTGGAACTTAAGTCTCAAGGATTTGAGTACTCCCCTAACACTAATTCCATGCATCACAGATGTTTCAAAGGGAAGGTTGGTAAAGTTGAAGTTGGTGATTTTGTCAAAATCAAGTTAGGTAGAAAGGAGTCTGGAGCGAACAAATTTTCTGATCCGTTCAAAGTTAAAGAGGTGCACAAGTGGCATGTTGTACTTGAGAATGGCCAGAATTGGAACTTTAGAAGGATTGTTCTGTTTGCGAAAGGGAGTGGTGGTGTTGTCAAGAATGACTCGTGTGACTCTGAGAATACTACCTGTTCCAGTAGTTCTGGAGTCACAGTCGATCCCAAATCCATCCCTAGTGGATCTGAGCGAATTAACGAACAGGTCAGTCTGCCTGCACAAACAGATCCTCGTTCCTCAAGACAGCGTAATACTCCTAGGAAGTTTGATAACTTTGTGTTGTATTAATTCTTACTCTAACCTTCCTTTCCTACTCCCATTTGATATTCCTGTTTAATTATTACTTATTACACAATAGAGTAAGATTGACAAATGATATTCATGTAGTACAAGTTATATCTTGTTTGTATAATACTTTCATTGCCATTATTTATTATCTTTAATAATTTCATTGCTTAGTTATGTTTGTGCTTTCTCACTGCACTTTCACTCTGCAAATATCTTAGTTCCAAGCGTAAGTTTTACATGATACTTTCATGATTGTAATCTATAATTATATAGTTTATACTTTGTTCATTAAGAAGAGAGGATATGTTGTATTCTCCTACTTCTCCTGCCTCTCACCATGGAATGTGGAATCTGGAATCATGCATTGCATGCAGTGGATTCCAGATTCCCTTCATTCCGACCTGGCGGTTGCTGAGGCAGGAGGCTCTGTACTTAACTCCTTCTCGGAATAAATCCTGCCTACTTCACCTACCTGATCTCCAGTGTATCATTCATCTACGACACTGTGCAACGCAAGAAGCAAGCGTTGTCCCAGATTGGAAGCATGGATATTTAGGACTGCAGTGTTCTGCGCAGTCATCACGGACCCCTCCTCCATTTGGTTGGCGTTTACAGCTGGACAGCACTTCCAGGGCAACCCGGTAGGAAAACACATCCGTGAAGGAATAGAACGCCTGACCCCCCTAACCCGACAACCTCCTGGGAGAGTTGATGCTAGGAAACCTTACCGAGATGGCTGACGAGGAAGATAATCTGGCGGAAACCAGGTAGGACGTACGGGATATATTGAGGAGAGGAGAGTGCTCGGTCTCTCAGCTCGGGTTACATATTCAGAAATCCGACACCGTCTGAGAAGCAGTTACGAGTGTATTGATAATCTGGAGAATGGCCATCTGACATGGTGCGTGAGAGGGAGGCGGCTGCTACGAAGATGTTCTCTGATGCCCCTCAGACAGCGCAAAGCACTAAAAACAAAGGGGCAGATTTATGAAGGCCTTGCGCCGCCGGTGCGTCATTTTTAACATGGGAAAAAGTGACGTACCGGCGGCGCAAGGCCTTCATAAATCTGCCCCAAAGAACCAACTAATCCTGTCAGCACTGACTCACTACAAACTATAGGGCATATTATCAAGGACGTGCAATACATTATCGCCGCTTTTATCGGCAGGAAACTGCCGATAAAACGGCGATAATGGGTTTGATAATATGCTCTATAGAATTCCTATCGAAGCCCATGTTAGATTTGAAGACATCTAACATGGGCTTCGATAGGAATTTATAGAGCATATTATCAAGCCCATTATCGCCGTTTTATCGGCAGTTTTCTGCCGATAAAAGCGGCGATAATGTATCGCACGTCCTTGATAATATGCCCCCAAATTCAGAACAATAGAAAAAAAGATGAAGCAGGAACAAAGTAAGTGGTGGGAATCGCGCTCACTGCAACGATACATAGAGGTGGGACGCATTCCCCGGGGCTTACGAATTTTAACAGCGCCCACATATGAAGAACCTAACCCAGATTTGATGCGACCTAGAGTCATCGTGTAAACTCACATTGATTTTAATCAAATATGCTGACATCGATAGGGCGAGATTGTTAACAGAAATTGACGCGATTAATGAAGAGTTAGAGGCGCTGGGAACACCTGAGGAAATTGCCAAACTCCGCAAAGACATGCTGGCCGAATTAAGAAAGAAGAGGACAAAATAAAAGAACGCAAGACCCAGAAATTTCAAAGAGATAAGAACGATTATGAACTGGGACAAATCTTTATGTTCGCAAAAAAATATGATGCAGTACGCAAATCATCATCTAAGAAGGGAGCATTTGCAAACATGCCCAGCAGATCAAGGACAAACGATGGGATGAGTGAAACGTCATCAGTGAGCCAATTCTCTTCAACAGGCAGCGAATCCGAAACGGAAATGCGGGACCTCAAAGGTGGAGCCACTAAAGACAAACCATCCCCAGGCGAGGAAATGATTTTTTTATGCGAGGAGTGCCTGGCAACCCTCAGACCAAGAAGGCTACGCAACACGACAGCAAGTGGGCAAACCACAAACGGGGCCAAAGGCGCAAAGCCAACAAACGCAGGAAACAACGCCAAGCCAAAATCAAGTGGATATTGGAGGAAAAGGTAAACCAAACCGTCATCAATCTCTCTTCAGCAATCCTATCAACAGATGAAATCAAAACCTTAAGTCTAGGGTTGTCATATTGTCCAAAGAATAATTTCGATTACACCAACGCCAGAATGGATATATACAAAGGCGTGTGAAAATTAAAACTGAAAAAATATCACACAATGAGGAATTCATCTAGTGTACAAGAGAATCTGACACAAAGCGGAACAACTACAAGTCAGCTACCTGAATCCCAAATGGATATGGTAAATACATTGGAGGAACTATGGAACAATCCTACAAGCCAAGTCATTTTGCCACCACAGGAGGTGATCAGTGATATAAACATGAGCAGCACCACATTGGCACGCAAAAGTAAAGGTTTAACAAATTTTAAACCCAAATCTACATTCTTGCCTATAGCTGTCCATGATTCCATAGACACATTCCATGAGATAATTACAAATAAAATCAAACAATTGAACAAAAAAATTAATATGACTAAAAAATATCATTGTGTCCAAGATATAAAATGTCAACAATTGATGACCAAACTTAAAGCAAAAAACAAGGTGGTAATTTGTAACAGTGACAAGGGCGGTAATATAGTCCTATGGGCACAGAAGGATTACAGAGCAGAAGCGTTCAGCCAACTGAACGATCGTGAATACTATGAACGAACTAACATAATAACATTAAAAGCTACTTATCAATCCTTCTATAATAAACTGCAAACTTGGAGAAAAAAGGATCTGATTAGTGAGGATGAATACAAGTATCTACGAAATGACAATCCCACTATCCCGACAATGTATTTCATACCAAAGATCCACAAGAACGCCAAGAAAGCTCCAGGTCGGCCCATCATCACTGCTCGAGACAGCCTCTTGGAAAATACATCTGTTTATGTTGACTACTTTCTACAGGGATTTGTTAAGGCTCTTCCTGTTCGGGACACAACTGATTTTATTAACAAAATCAAGGACATTAAATGGGAGGAACATTTTTTACTTATAGCGTTGGATGTTACATCGTTATGCATGAGTATTTTACAAAATGATGGTATCAACGCTATCCAATACTATTTGGCAAAAATACCTGCCATACATCGTCAACACAGCAAAATGTTGATAGAAATGATACATTTCTCCCTATACAATAACATGTTTATGTTCAATAATCTGCTTTTTCAACAAATCCAAGGAGTAGCCTTGGGGGCCAGCTTCTCCCCCAGCTATGCCTGTTTATATCTTGGCTGGTGGGAGGAGTTGGCCCTTAAGGTACAATACGCTGAGATATTTGAGTTAAACATCATAACATGGCTCAGATTTATTGACGATTTATTTGTGGTATGCCAGGGCACAAGAGCACAGGCCGAAGAATTTATCAAGAAGATCAATAACAACTCCCTTAATCTAACTTTTACGGCCAGCATCAGCGAGACTTCTGTCAATTTCTTAGACACACAGGTTTTTGTACACAATAACAAACTTGAAACCCGCCTTCACCGCAAGGAAACGGCGGGCAATTCAGTTTTACACGCCTCAAGTGCTCACCCTCGCCACCTGGTCAACAGCATCCCCTATGGGGAGATGCTTAGGTTGAAACGTATTTGCAGCACTGAGGCAGACCTAAAAGAAGCTCAAGAAATGAGCAGACAGAGGTTTTTGGAGAGAGGCTATAGTTTAGCAATCCTGGAACAAGCTATCACTAAAACCAGATTGCTTGACCGTAATCATCTACTGGCTGACAAACAGCCAGTAGAATTCTCTACCAACTCCAAAATCAATCCCACTGTAGTCAATAAGCCGGACTTTAGACTGATCATGAGCTACAGCAGCCAGCATAAAGAAATTAATAAGATAAAACAATCCAGCTGGCCGATAGTGCTCAATGACCCAGTAATAGGACCCCTGCTACCGCGGAGGGTGTCCATTACATACAGTCGTGCACCTTCCATGAGGGATAGTTTAGTCACCACAAACCCTGAAATTTTAGAAAATAATTCCTGGTTGCAGACCCACAAGGGATTCATATGATGTAAAACGTGCAAAGCATGTGTACATGGTGTCAACACCAGTTTGTACACAACACCCTTTAGTGAAAGATCATATAAAATAACCAAACTTATGACGTGCAAAATGGACTACGCCGTATATGTTCTTTCCTGTCCATGTGGCCTACACTACATAGGCAGCACGAAACTCCCAGCACATAAAAGAATCCTCCAACACCTCAGAGCAATCACCAATGCAGACAATACGTACCCGGTAGCGAGGCATTTTAAAGAAATCCATCAGTCAAACAACAAAAGCCTCAGCTACTTTTTGATAGATGCTATAACTCCAAGCAGAAGGGGACGTGATCGCGAAAGCAAATTAAGAAGGTTAGACACCAGATACATCTTACAATTAGATACTAAATATCCAAACGGTCTCAACATTACGGAGGATTTGCTACTTGTTTATAAAACAGAGTTAAACCTTAAGGGCAACAACAGTCTAATTAATCACATAAAAGCACTTTGTCATCAACACAGGTAATGGTTCTTAATTTAGTCACACATAACCGTACCATCAAAATCGAGACACCCTCATTAATGGCGGTAATAGAAAGTTGTAGCATATCAACTAGCAGAGATAACTCTATTGGATGTACTCTATGCACTTTATTTATACTTTATTTATTGTATTATTGTAAAATTGTTTTTTATTTATGTAGGGCGAACACAGGCCCAAATCAGTCACCTACAGCCCCACAATATCAATATCTAGAGGAATCCACTACCTCAGGACACCTTCTCGCATATGCATATCATGAGACTGTATTTTAGACTACAGATATTTATATAGAATTGAGAAATATATATTTTTATGTCTTAATCTATCTATTTATTTATTTATTTAAATAATATTTAATTATGTATCTGTTCAGCAAGCCATGGAGTATGCATTTGCGTCAAAGTGAACATATAATATTGACATTGTGATGTATATTCACTCTTTATAGGTAGAAATAGAACAATGTCCAGTAGAGAGAGTGTCTTTCATAAAGGACCACATTATTTGAGCCAAGTATACCACCACTTTAGGCAAGATATACCGTATGAGGGGCACCATTGTTAGCGGATCATTATTATAGGATGGAACAATTCATATAATTATGGAACAACAAATCATGTATCCGCAGTAAGGTACATATGTGGTACATATGTGGCAGATTAAGACAATATGTTAGTAACAGCATGTATATTGAAATATATGATTTTATGCTTCATCACTCTGTATTAGAAACAATAGTAGTGTCCACAATACTATGGTCAATATGTGTTTTAGCAGGATTAATTAATTTGTATTTAACTTAAATAGCACTTCTCCACTTTAACAACACGACACTAAGGGCCCGATTCACAGAATGAACTTAAGACTCAATCCTAAACTTACTACTATTTTGGTATTCACAGAATGCACTTACTACTTTTGGCATTCACAGAATGCACTTACTACTTTTGAATTCACAGAATGAACTTACTACTTTTGGTATTCACAGAAGTTAGGATTTTATCTTAAGTTTGTCTTAATACAAACTTAAGACAGACTTAAGACAAACTTAAGACAGACTTAAGTTAGGATTTTGTCTTAAGTCTGTCTTAAGTCTGTCTTAAGTCTGTCTTAAGTCTGTCTTAAGTTTGTCTTAAGTCTGTCTTAAGTTTGTGTTAAGACAAACTTAAGACAAAATCCTAACTTCTGTGAATACCAAAAGTAGTAAGTTCATTCTGTGAATGCCAAAAGTAGAAAGTGCATTCTGTGAATACCAAAATAGTAGTAAGTTTAGGATTGAGTCTTAAATTCATTCTGTGAATCGGGCCCTAATTTCTTTTATGCTGTATAGCAATTGTTTTAATCATGTGACGTTGTGGATAGTCCTAGATCCCCATTCAGATAAACTTGCGATTTGCATAAATATAGAATTTTTTTTCTTCAATATGAGGTATTTTCCCGTGTACACTATTAGGCTGTATTGAAATAATGAGAGTTTTATATTGAATTGCCCTTATAACTGTATTTTACATGTATATCGTTAAATTCATTGTAGGGGAAGTATTTTGCCTACCTTTATGAACTTCGACGTCACGTGAATAATTTGTTTCACCTGAGTTGTCACTTTAAATTGCACTCACATATCTGCACTCACTGTCGAGTGAACAAGCGGCGAAGGCTGCGAAACGCGTCTTGGCGTATCCAGAATAAAGATCTTCTGATCTCTAAACGTGGGTCCGTGTCCGGATTTGTGGCAAGCTGCGCAACGCAAGAAGCAAGCGCTGTCCCAGATTGGAAGCATGGATATATATATAAAAACAGTAGCTGAAAGTAATACCACCAACCGTGACCAAGGCCCCAAGGCTGAAATGCATCGGTGTGCAGTCTGGGCTCTGTAAAATAAAAATTTGAAACTTACAAGTTCCTGAGTGCGGCGTATTCTTGTGATGTATATATATATATATATATATATAACTGTGGAGGAGATTTACTTGTACACCGTGTTTGCGTCACAAAAGTAATCAGGGGTTGTTGCGGTCTGGGGACTTGAAGGGGCGCTGGGGTTCAACCCAAGAAGAGGAATATTGCAAAAGTGACAGAGTGATACCCTGCATGCCGCACCAACATTCTCTAAACCCCGGATTACTTACCTGGACAGAACACTGCATTCTGGGACTGGGAGTTTGCCTGTTTCAGGGGTCCTGCAGCAGGTGAGCACAAGCACTTGCGAAGGGGTGGAGCGGTTCGCAACCAATTGGAAGCAGGCAGGACATTTAAATCCACATTGGCGCCTGCACCTCTCGATCATACCTGGCGCTGAAGAAGGCTTAATGAAGCCGAAATGCATTCACCATTTGTCTGAATAAAAGCTGCCTCCATGAGTTCCCCTAATGTGGCCTCTGCTCTCTCTTGTGAGAAGTTTGCTGTGAGATTTTAGCGCGTGTACCAGAGGCGCGCTCCAGGGGCCCCCGCAACTCCAAGTGGCCTTGACATCGCTGGTATCTGCTGCGGCGGAATTTTAGAGTTTCCAGGGGACTGGATGCGTCGGGGCCCACCCCCGGGGTCAGGAAGAGATGCAGCGGTGTAAGAGTTACTAACTCCTCGCTGGGCGAGATGGATTGCCATACTTGCCCCCGCATATTGGACTCTTGTACATCGGGGGTTGTTGCGGTCTGGGGACTTGAGGGGGCACTGGAGTTCAACCCAAGAAGAGGAATATTGCAAAAGTGACAGCGTGATACCCTGCATGCCGCAACCAACATTCTGTAAACCCCGGATTACTTACCTGGACAGAACACTGCATTCTGGAACTGGGAGTTCGCCTGTTTCAGGGGTCCTGCAGTATGTGAGCACAAGCACTTGCGAAGAGGTGGAGCGGTTTGCAACCAAATGGAAGCAGGCAGGACATTTAAATCCACATTGGCGCCTGCACCTCTCGATCATACCTGGCGCTGAAGAAGGCTTAATGAAGCCGAAATGCATTCACCATTTGTCTGAATAAAAGCTGCCTCCATGAGTTCCCCTAATGTGGCCTCTGCTCTTTCTTGTGAGAAGTTTGCTGTAAGATTTTAGCGCGTGCACCAGAGGCGCGCTCCAGGGGCCCCCGCAACACCAAGTGGCCTTGACATCGCTGGTATCTGCTGTGGCGGAATTTTAGAGTTTCCAGGGGACTGGATGCGTCGGGGCCTACCCCCGGGGTCAGTAAGAGATGCAGCGGTGTAGGAGTTACTAACTCCTCGCTGGGCGAGATGGATTGCCATACTTGCCACCGCATATTGGACTCTTGTACATCGGGGGTTGTTGCGGTCTGGGGACTTGAGGGGGCACTGGAGTTCAACCCAAGAAGAGGAATATTGCAAAAGTGACAGCGTGATACCCTGCATGCCGCAACCAACATTCTGTAAACCCCGGATTACTTACCTGGACAGAACACTGCATTCTGGAACTGGGAGTTCGCCTGTTTCAGGGGTCCTGCAGTATGTGAGCACAAGCACTTGCGAAGAGGTGGAGCGGTTTGCAACCAAATGGAAGCAGGCAGGACATTTAAATCCACGTTGGCGCCTGCACCTCTCGATCATAGCTGCCGCTGAAGAAGGCTTAACGAAGCCGAAATGCATTTGCCATTTGTCTGAACAAAAGCTGCCTCCCTGAGTTCCCCTAATGTGGCCTCTGCTCTTTCTTGTGAGGAGTTTGCTGTGATATATATATATATATATATATATATATATATATATATATATATATATATATATATATATATATATATAAGAATACTCTCCGTCTCCGCAATTCCTTCGCAGGGTGCAAATGAAGAGCACGGACCGCATGAATCTTGAAATACCTTCTGTTTTATTCTTTACAGCGTACAAACAGTGTAGGCAGCCATGAGGCGTTTCGTCCCTACCTGGGGACTTGATCACATGACGCCAAACTTCCAATGGCATTACTTTTTAAACAGTTACACACTTTTTTTCTTTTTTTCATTCTAAAGACAGGTGTTTTCATTGGTTGTGAACGGATATATGATGATACCACGCATACTTTTAGCACGCAGACCATTACCACGCAATTTTTACAACGCAGGACCCTTTACCACGAATACCTTTACAACGCAATACACTACAACGCAGGTACTATTACAACGCATACCATTACAACGTAAGTATAGGTAAGTATATAATATGTTAAAAGAATGTAATTATTATTATTCTTTTTTTAAATTATTAATTTATTATTTTAATATTAAATATTTTAATTAATTATATTAATTTTTATTTATTAATTTGTAAATATATATGTGAAAAATACCCCGGTACCCCAAAACCCAAACCCAACCCTGAAACCTAAAAATACCCCTGTACCCCAAAACCCAAACCCAACCCTGAAACCTAAAAATACCCCTGTACCCCAAAACCCAAACCCAACCCTGAAACCTAAAAATACCCCTGTACCCCAAAACCCAAACCCAGCCCTGAAACCTAAAAATACCCCTGTACCCCAAAACCCAAACCCATCCCTGAAACCTAAAAATATCCCTGTACCCCAAAACCCAAACCCATCCCTGAAACCTAAAAATACCCCTGTACCCCAAAACCCAAACCCAACCCTGAAACCTAAAAATACCCCTGTACCCCAAAACCCAAACCCATCCCTGAAACCTAAAAATATACCTGTACCCCAAAACCCAAACCCAGCCCTGAAACCTAAAAATACCCCTGTACCCCAAAACCCAAACCCAGCCCTGAAACCTAAAAATACCCCTGTACCCCAAAACCCAAACCCAACCCTGAAACCTAAAAATACCCCTGTACCCCAAAACCCAAACCCAGCCCTGAAACCTAAAAATACCCCTGTTCCCCAAAACCCAAACCCAGCCCTGAAACCTAAAAATATCCCTGTACCCCAAAACCCAAACCCAGCCCTGAAACCTAAAAATATCCCTGTACCCCAAAACCCAAACCCATCCCTGAAACCTAAAAATACCCCTGTACCCCAAAACCCAAACCCAACCCTGAAACCTAAAAATACCCCTGTACCCCAAAACCCAAACCCATCCCTGAAACCTAAAAATACCCCTGTACCCCAAAACCCAAACCCAGCCCTGAAACCTAAAAATATCCCTGTACCCCAAAACCCAAACCCAGCCCTGAAACCTAAAAATATCCCTGTACCCCAAAACCCAAACCCAACCCTGAAACCTAAAAATACCCCTGTACCCCAAAACCCAAACCCATCCCTGAAACCTAAAAATACCCCTGTACCCCAAAACCCAAACCCAACCCTGAAACCTAAAAATACCCCTGTACCCCAAAACCCAAACCCATCCCTGAAACCTAAAAATACCCCTGTACCCCAAAACCCAAACCCATCCCTGAAACCTAAAAATACCCCTGTACCCCAAAACCCAAACCCATCCCTGAAACCTAAAAATACCCCTGTACCCCAAAACCCAAACCCAACCCCGAAACCTAAAAATACCCTTGTACCCCAAAACCCAAACCCATCCCTGAAACCTAAAAATACCCCTGTACCCCAAAACCCAAACCCAATACCCCTAATAAATGTTTTAAAAAAAGATAAACTTACCTATACTTACGTTGTAACGGTATGCATTTATTTATTTATTTATTTTGAAAGTTTTATATAGCGCGGACAAGATCCTTGCGGATATCAGAGCGCTTTACATGGAAGGAGTACATGAGGGATCATAGTTCAGAGATAAAACATCGTCAAACAAATAAATCAAAAGAAGCAATCAGTACAATCAGATAAGTCATGCATAGGGTGCAATATGATCTAATGATCTGTGCATTAAAAACAAATAGAGGTATAATACTGCAATAAAAGGCATACATTCACTAGTTGATAATAATCTAACATAGGCCATTTCTTAGGGTGCTATATGAGCTAACGATCGGTGCATTATAAACAAATAGAAGTATAGTACTACAATAAAAGGCATTCACACGCTAATTAATAGTAGTCTTTCTAATTAATAGTAATATTTCTTAGGATGCTATATGGGCTAACTATCGGTGCATTAAGAGTGATTGGAGGTATGTTACTGCAAAGTGGCAGACATTCGCTAGTTAAAATTAGCCTAATGAGTGTTTCCCAAGGGTGAGTTCAAGTGGTGAAAAAGACTAGTCCAGAATGGCCGACAGAGGTAGAGAGAGAGGGAGAGACCAGTCTAAGATGGCAGCCAAAATGCAAGGATTCCAGAGTTTGGTTTCTCTTTCTACTCTGGGGATGTCGAATTAGTCCATCTTCCATGTTGATTGAGGGGGGAGCAGAGTTCAGCTTCTATGCTGCTAGATGGTGGCTTATCTCTGTGTTGCTGCTCCCTGACCGCGTTGGTATGTAGCTTCATGGTGGGCAGGGGGGCGATTTATGGTTCCAGCTTTATGGCCCCAGCCAGGTTAGCAATGAAGAGTGAAAAGCCCGCGCAAATACCAGTCACATAGAAGTCCGGGCAAAGCGTAAAACAAAGCCTGCATGAATGTTTGATATGATGTGAATACAGGTAGTTGCCCTTCGCGTCGCCCCAAAGGCTGTCTAAATAGTTTTGTGTGCTGTATTCCAGGCAGGGAGTGGAAAGACCTGCAATGGAACTTTGGTGGATAGCTCAGCGTACAGTTACCTTAGAAATCACCACTGACGCTGCTGCTCCTATCAGGCTTCTCCCAAGTTGCGCAGAGGGTGCCCCCAACACACCGGTAAACAGAGCATACCGGCCGTGTGAGGGGTGGAAGGTGGGGAGTGGGGGAAGCCTCCCGCCCAAAACGCTGCCACAAACATCCAAACACTGTCGCACCAGAGCCGCTCCAGATGCCCCCATTCGGTACTCACCGAACCACTGGACGGCGGGGGGGGGGGAGGTCTTCCGTCGAATCCTTGCTAAAAACACACCAAGGGGCACACCGGAGCCGCTCCAGACATCGACCGCTCCGTCTTGAAACCTTCTGTTGTAAATGAGGAAGGCTCCACAATGAGGTAAGTAAAGCTTGAGCTTTATTGCAGCACAGATGTAGGTAGGTCAGTCCCCAGTCCAACCCGAGCTCCAACTGCCAACAGGGCGAAGGAGCGCTCCAGAACACAGAACTTATGAAGGGTTCTAGAGTGCTGGCCAGGGAAAGAAGCCAAGCACTGTACAACATATCTCCCCTCGTTGCAAGGAAAGCAAACACATAAAAGAAAACATCCTAATGTACATAGTCATTCAAGTATGTGGGAGGGCGACGAGATCGGGAGCTCCTTAAACCAACGTCAGCCAAGGGAGAGGAGAAAGGAGCAGGAACGGAAGCAGAAACAAGTGAAGCAGAAGTACACAAAGAGGTAGAAGCATCACCACCACCCACCTCCCCCCGTTCAGTCGGCAACGGCATGGGCAGGGTAGAGTTACCAGACGACAGTAAGTATCCATTACAACCATCATTATGAGCCGGGAGCAGGCCATCAGAAGAACAGTCTTGGCGTTTCTGGTAGAGGGCCACCCTCCGGTAATTCCAACTTTCACCATTAGTCAGAACAATAAAGTGAGGGAAAACCCTCTTGACTTTGTAGGGCCCCCTAAATTTACTGAGACCTTTGGCAAATCTGCCTGGCTTAACCTTAACCAGGTCACCAACGGAAATGGGCAAGGGAATGCTGTCATGAATTAAAGGGACATTGCCATTAGAACTTTTTAGCCATGCAGGGGTCAATTTGCCTACGGGCGCGCGACCACGCATAAGTTCAAAGGGAGACTTTTCACCACTCTTATGGGGTGTGGAGCGGTAAGCCCAGACTAATTCCTGGACACGCTCTGTAGAGAAACAGCCAGATTCAACAAACATCTGAATTATACCCTTGACAAGGCGATTCACCCTTTCGCATATGCCATTGCCCTGTGGATTGTAAAGACTGGTCTTCTGATGTCTGATACCACACTCATTCACAAAGTTAGTCATCTTCAAAGACGTGAGTTGAGTCCCATTATCTGAAATGAGAACAGAAGGGTACCCCTCATTGATAAAAGTGCTTTTCAAAAACTTAATGGTGGCATCAGTGGTGATTTCCTTTACGAACTGAACACACAGCCACTTGGAGAAGCAATCAATTAAAACAATTGCAAAACGATAATCAATAGGTAGTTCATTCATAGGTCCTATGAAATCAATGCAAACACTATGCCAGGGAGTATTTTCAAAAGCAATTTTTTGCGAGGACTGAGAGCCCAATACCTTGAGGCGTTTCTCCCCCTCCTTGCAGAAACTACACTTTGTAACACAATCCACTGCATCGTTGTCGATAGAGGGCCACCAAAAGTTCAGTTTGACGCGGCGTTGGGTCAAACTTTGACCCAAGTGCCCTTCATGAGCCAAGTCTAAGATCCTTTTCCTTAGTGAAAAGGGAGGGACAAAACGGTCACCTCGCATCAAAACATCTTTACCCTCCAAAGAGAATTCATCCAAGATTTTTAGGAAGGGTCTGATTGAAGGACTAACAGTACTTTCCCTCCTAGTACCATTGGACACAAGCCTGATGACAGCCTTCAAGGTTAAATCCTCAGCCATGCCTTTGGACCATTCATCACGAGAAAATGAACCACCGCTCACTGACAAAACATCCTCCATCACTGCAACCGCAAGATCATCTGACGGGAGTACCGAGTCAGAATCAGTGGAAGGAATGGGAAGTCTGGACAAACAATCTGCTTGGACATTCCTCCACCCATGAACAAATTCGATCTCACACTGATAATCCTGCAAACGGGAAGCCAGTCTCGCCAATCTCGGGGAACCCTTGCCAGCCCCACCAGGAGCTAACACATTTAGCAAGGGCTTATGGTCTGTACGTAGAACAAACTTGTAACCCCATAGATATGTTCGAAAGTAGCTTGTTCCCCAGACCGCGGCAAGAGCTTCACGCTCAATTACCGAGTAGTTAGACTCAGAGGAGGACAGGGGTCTAGACGCGAAAGCAATGGTTTTTTCAGCACTACCATGCCTTTGTAAGAGGACTGCACCAAGACCAATGGCACTGGCATCAACCATGAGAATGGAGGGTCGAGCAGTGTCAAAAGGAGTGAGCACATTGGCCGATTTGAGTTCTCCTTTGATGAATCTAAAACAGGACTCATGTTCAGAGGTCCAATTAAATTTTACACCTTTTTTGAGTAAGGATCTCAGGGAAGCAGTCTTGGATGAGAAGTCTCTTACGAATTTCGAGTAAAACTCGATCAAACCCATAAAAGAGCGAAGCTGATCCTTGTCAACTGGGGAGGGTGCCAACTCAATGGCTTCTAGTAAATTTTTCTTAGGTTTAATACCTTCTTCAGATAAGCTAAATCCTAGGTACTCAATTTCTCTTAAGAGAAAAGCACATTTTTCCTTTCTTAGAGTCAAACCAGCCTCATCCACTCTGATTAACACATCCTGTAAAATTTTGTTGTGCTCTTGTAGGGAATTACCATAAATCAAGATATCGTCTTGAAAATATAGTACCTTATCAAGACCTTTGAAGACTTCAGAAACGAGTCTCTGGAACACACTAGCAGCTGAAACTAGCCCAAAGGGTAGCCTGGTGAATTGAAATGTGCCCTCACTGGTGATGAACGCAGTTAAATGTTTGGAGCTTTCGTCCAAACAAATTTGATGATAGGCATGTTTGAGGTCTAACTTACTGAAGAACTTTGCCCCTTTGAGAGTTGATACCAATTCTCCTATGTTGGGTAGAGGGAACACATCTGCTACTACACACTTGTTAAGGGAACGAAGATCCACACAGAACCTGATCTTGTTGTCCGGTTTCTGCGAGATCACAACGGGCGAAACCCAAGGAGACGCCTCGACGGGTTCGATGATTCCCCCTTGAAGCATCTCTTCAATAGTAGCTTTGACCTCATCTCGTAGGGCAAAGGGCACTCTCCTTACTTTGTGCTGTACGGGTGAGCTGCCGTCCTTGAGGACTATACGATGCGAATACCCAATGAGTTCACCCAACTCATCTCTAAAAACATTTTTATATTTAGTTAAAATGACCTCTATGGATGGGGTTTCAACAATAGCGATGGGATTATCGGATCTAGGATCAACTACTATGTGCAGATCATATTGTTGGTGACGGCCTAAGATTGCCGGACCATCAGCAGATATGTAAATCTTACCACATGCCAATCTTCCTTTGAAACTAATTTCAGTTTCGAAAAAACCCAGTATATCGATTTTCTCCCCCTGGTATCCAGATGGAAAAATGTCACACTTTTTCAACACTCTTTCGCCCCACACACTTTTCATCAGGGAATTGGGAATTATAGTCCATTTTGAACCTGTATCTACCATGAGTGTAATCACTTTTCCATCTATACCAAATTCATCTTTATATGGATTACTTCTCTGGTTATCACACGCACACACTGTGTCAGTCAGGACTAGGGTTTTGTTGACATCACGTCTCAATTCATCACTTTCGTTCACAACTGTAACTCTTGAATTGTTCTTGTTCCTACACATTTTTGCGAAATGTCCAGTCTTACCACACTTTAGACATTCCTTGTTATTTGCAAAGCAAAATTTACCATCAGAGGGATGGGAAAAACTACCACACCTAGAACAAATCTTTTGATTATTCTTGGTAAAGTAAGATTGTTGTGTGTTCTTTTTCTGAAGGACATAACCCTTCTTTCTAACAATTGCGATGGTAGTAGCTTCGTCGTCACTATTTTCGCTATGTATACTCTTATGAGAAATTTCTGCTACTTTGGTCTCCAAACTACCTTTCTGCAGTTCCTTCATACACTTTTCGCTTTCTTCTACAATCTTAGCAAGCTCTATGGCATCTTTTAAACTTGGATTCTTTGCCGCCCATAAACGTTCTTGTACTTTTCTATTATTGGCTTGAACGACTAGCTGGTCTCTGATTAGTTCGTCAGCCATCTGGCCAAAGTTACATTTGATAGATAACTCTCGCAATCTCGCTACGAATTCATCAATGCTCTCCTCAGGCAATTGTTTATTTTTATAAAATTTAAATCTTTGGAGAATAAGGTTTTCCTCCTTGCCAAAACGGGTCTCCAATCTTGCTATTGCTTCCTTAAATTCGTCAAAGTCAGCTTGTGACCCTACAGGTAGTACTTGAGGCAAATACCTAAATAAACGTTGCCCTTCTTTACCCAATGTGGTCATGAGTAATGCTTTTTTCCGTTTGGGTGAATAATCTTCGCCGTCTAGTGCTTCAATGTAATTATAAAACATTACTATCCAGTCTTCCCAAGCTATCTGAGGTATGCCAGGCTCTGATAAAAATTGAGGAGGTAGGGCGACATTGATAGCTTGGGCCATGTTCACTGACTACACAAATAGTAAACACGTAAACACTCCAAATTTAACCAGAAAATTTTTTTTTTTTTTTTTTATAGTATAGGCTTACGTTTATGATGAAGGAGAACTGGGGTGAAGAGCCAATATCAGCAATAAGTAGATGCTTAGCGCTCAAACAGGAGCGTATCTGTGGAGAACCAAAATATCTAAATCAAGGCAAAATGTCCGAAAACGTCGTGTGTAAGACGTTTGCAGTGGTTACTATAGCGAGGGTATATGCGCTAAAATTTTCCGCTTCTGAACGAGATCTATCTTCAAAGACGCAGGTTCGCTGTAGCGATGCGTTCCAGTGATGCTTTAGCTTGCGTTTCAATGACGCAGCTTCCGGTTGTCAAGCAGTAACTTCCGTTGTCTGCGTTATGCCGTTAGAGCCTGCGCAGACACTGTCAGGATTTGCGCTTCAATGACGCTGCCGCTGCTGGCGCGTGTTGCGTTGCTAACGCTCGTTGCTAAGCGTTAGTCTTCTGGTGACGCTTGTATGGTGTAGTGTTGCTGACGCGTGTTGCTAAGCGACTCACCGTGATAATAGTCAGTTGCGGTGACGTGGCTTAGTGAACCAGAAGTCCTCCGAAGGCAAGATTCCTGAATAAATCAAGTTTTTTCTTTCCAAGCAGTCGTCTGCGTCCTCGTTCCTCGCTGTGCACACGGGGTTCTTGAGGGGATTCTGAGTCTACCGCTCTGTAGGAGTTTCTTGTAGCTGCAGCAATACGTGGAGAAGAAGGGGTTGGACACTCCACAAGTCCAAGTCGCCAAGTGTTGTAAATGAGGAAGGCTCCACAATGAGGTAAGTAAAGCTTGAGCTTTATTGCAGCACAGATGTAGGTAGGTCAGTCCCCAGTCCAACCCGAGCTCCAACTGCCAACAGGGCGAAGGAGCGCTCCAGAACACAGAACTTATGAAGGGTTCTAGAGTGCTGGCCAGGGAAAGAAGCCAAGCACTGTACAACACCTTCCTTAGAGGGGGGGGCGCTTGTTCACGCCGACCCCCTTCCTCAGCGTCACCGAACCTGTGCTGCCGAGGGTGCTCACCAAATCAACCGTGAGTGCCTTTGAGCTTCTGGGGATGGGTCAGCAACCGAACTCAATGCCCTCCTCCGCCTTGTAGCGGGGGACCACGTCCAACTCTCCGACGTCGTCAAGCTGTCAGGACTAGGCTCCTGGAGCTTCAACCGAGCTCCAGTGCCCTCCTCCGCCTTGTAGCGGGGGACCACTTCCAACTCAGCGAAGTCATTAAGCTGTCTGGACTAGGCTCCTGTAGTTTCAGCCGCCCCTATTGATGCTCATCTCTTATGCCGCCTTGCGTTGAGGGTGTCAGAATCGAAGGTCCGCTCGGGGCATTTCAGGGGTCATTAATCCAATCCAGTTACTCGATCCAGTTACTCTTACGTTCCGTTCTTCTTTCTCCTTCCGTTCCGTCGTGTTGGTGAGTGCTGACAGGGATAATGCCCGAATGGGATCCCCAGCACCGGGAGCTCCTCACAGGAGCTCCCTACCCGGCGGCCATCTTGATATCTAATGCATTGTAATAGTATCTGCGCTGTAGTGTAATGCGTTGTAAAGGTATTCGTGGTAAAGGGTCCTGCGTGGTAATAGTTTCGTTGTAAAAGTATTTCGTGCTAAAAGTTGCGTGGTAACAGTTTCATACCGTTGTGAACATACCACATGGTATAAAGTGCAAAAAACAGTGCTCAGTTTTATCCAGTAACTTTATAACTATCAAGTGGGAGGAAAACCTGATCAAATTGTTACATTTTCACAATTATGATACACAAAATTGTCAAGGTTACCTAAACTTGTAAAAGGGATTCTTTAGCAGCAAGAAACGCAATAATTTCCAATAGTATTAGCATAAATGCACTGTTCTATCCTATGTTACTGAGAAATTTTAACATTGTGCCGGCTGGTCATAAGTCAATCCACCTATATAAATATGAATAAATAGATTTTAAATATCTAAACAAATAAATAGATACATAAATGCTTAACCACATAGATATACACAATAATTTAAAACATATGTAGGTATAAATACACATGGAATAATTAAATAAATAAATAAATATACATACAATAAATAGTGAGTATCTCAGACCACACATATTTAGAATTCATACTGTTAGAATCAGGGAATATCTGTATATATATATTCCATGTAACAACCGACATCTGTCCAGTTCCAACACAATGCCTATTAGTATTCTGTATAATATTGCATGTGTTTCCTGTTACTCAGTAACAATAAATTGCATTGGCTAATTCTTCCTCAAATACTGAACATCGAACAAAGGACTAAAGATAAGGGAGAAAGGGAAAAATCTCTACCATACATAATCTAGCCCTAAAATAGTAAATTATGATACACAAACATAATGCCTAATGGCTGTTTGTAAAGACTGGATATATCTGTGCAAAATAGGTGCATGTGCAAATAGTAATTTTTTAGATATTTTTAAAAACATTTTTTTTAAAAAGGCAAAAAATATAAAAAGTGCTCAATGTGTCTTATAAAAGGGCTAAGATAATTAAAAGAATAAAAGGAACTAACGGGAAACTGCTGTGTAAGGAATAAATTCATCAGAACAATTTTTAAGAGCAGAAATAAATTCCTAATTTACAATTCAATCAAAGGGGTGTGCCAAAACAACCCAGAGAGCCTAGTATTAAATATAAATCCAATCTGTCAAGTGGTTAAGATCATAATTAACCCATCCTATATTGATTGGACTGTGAGCCCCAGAAATTATAAGCTAGCATGGAGTTCCTCCGAACTGTTGAGGCCATTGGGATGCTTACTGTCAAGACTTAAAATGTAGTGCATCTCTAACAATCTAAGGCTCCTCTCTCTGTCACCTCCTCGTTTTCTCCTAGGGACAGAGTCAATAAGAAAATAAGTGAGGTCCTTAGGGTTGCCATCATGCTGCTCATGGAAATGCCTGGCCACGGGATATGCCTGATCGTGGTTTTTGATGGCTCTAATGTGTTGGATTACCCTTTTGTGTCCTGGTAGGATGGTACTACCTATATATCTCAGTCCACACGAGCACTCCAACACATATACCACATGATCAGTTTTACAATTAAGTGATTTGGTGATTACTCTATTGGGTCCCCCAAATGGCGTAGAGTATTCTGTAACATTTACTCCATGTTGGCAGGCTTTGCACACTTTACACTTGTAAAACCCCTTCTTTTGCTCAAACCAAGAGCCCTTGGTTTGCGTTCCACACGGGTCACTATCCATGGGGACATCTTTCATAGATGCTCCCCTTCTGTATGTTATCATTGGATTTTTTGGAACTGTCTTGCCAATAATGGGGTCCTGCTTGATAAAGTGCCAATTCCTTTTGATAATCTTTCTCACGGCTAGATGTTCTTTGTTGTAATCCAATATAAATCTAAACATGTTAGAGGTTTCTTTTCTGGTGCTAGGGACCTTTTGGACTGAGGCAAGCATATCCCTATCAACCAGGTTACATTTAGGGAGGGCCTTCTTAAGGCAAAGTTTACTGTAACCTCTTTCCCTGAACCTTGAAATACAATCGCTTTGCGCTTTTTGCAGTGTCTCAATATTACTACAGATTCTTTTTATGCGCAAAAGCTCGCCGTAGGGAATGCTTTGTACGAGGTGGGTGGAATGGGCACTACTGGTGTGCAGGATTGCATTACCTGCCGTAGGCTTACGGTCCAATTTGGTTTCCAACCTTCCTTGATCTATGTAAATCTCAACATCCAAGAATGTAACTGTGGTACGACTTATAGAGGCAATGAAATTCAGATTTAAATTATTTTGGTTCAATGAGGCAATAAAGTTGTTTGCCTCACTTTTACTGCCATGCCAGATCAAGAAAAGGTCGTCTATGTACCACCACCAACTTTTCACATGCCCGGCCAGTGTGTCAGAGTGTTTTGCCATGAGGACCTGCTCCTCCCACCAGCCCATGTGTAAACACGCGAAGCTGGGGGAGAAGCTGGCCCCCATGGCTACACCCCTCAATTGTTGGTACATAACATCCTGAAACATAAATATATTATTGGTAAGACAAAACTCGACCATATTGACAAGCATTTTACTAGGCTCCTCATAATGAGGCCCTTTCCTTGCCAAATAATACTTTAAGGCCCGTAGTCCATCACCATGCTTAATAGACGAATATAATGCTGTAACATCTAAAGCAATCCAAAGATATTCGTTATTCCATTGGAAGTCTTTCATTTTAGATAAAAAATCACCTGTATCCTTAGTATATGAGGCAAGATTGTGAACAAACTCTTGTAGGAAAAAGTCCACATACATGGATGTATTTTCAAAGATACTGTTCCTGGCCGATATAATCGGTCTTCCTGGTGGATTCATTCTATCCTTGTGCACTTTAGGTATAACGAACAAAATTGGAATAGTTGGATTAGGATTCCACAGGTACTTAAATTCATCACTCGTTAGCATACCCTTTTCACGCCACACCATTAATTTCATCCAAAAGGCTGTGTGCCTTGTGTTCCATGTAATTTTATTACTTTTGCCGTAGCAAGATTCATCACTGAGTTGTTTTAATCCTTCCTTTAGGTAGTCCTCCCTTCTCCACAGGACAACATTCCCGCCCTTGTCGGCATTTCGCACTACAATTTTTTTATTGTTTTTAATCTTCATCATTAGTTGATGGTACTGTAATGCTTTTTTATTTTTATTTTGTTTGTTTCCTGTTATTAGTGGCCCTATTGAGATTTTTAAGGTCAGTGATGACCTGTTCCTTGAACATATCAATATTGGCCTTAAGCATAAGAGTGTAGAACTTCGAGGGTGGTTTGAACGGTGTTGCACATAGTGTCTTAGAGCCAGTATGAGTGACTGTAGAAATGTCGTCAGATTGATTTGGTTCCTGCATCATTTCAAATAGTGTTTCCACCAACTCTTGCGAATTCGGATTCATTTCTTGTGTCTGTGGGCCTTTGATGTCAGTCATTATTGATGTTCCCCCACTTGGTACTTTTTTCACCTGGGCATGGAACTTCCGAAGTTTAGGCTTTCTTACACTTTTGTAAACGTCAACTCTTGATTTTGTATAATTAAATGTACTTTCAGGGCAAAAGGAGAGTCCTAAGGCTAGTAATTGGGTTTCAGCAGCATTAAGAGTCATATCCGATAGGTTAATTACCGTTTTCACACTACTTTCCTCGATATCATTTGGTGCTACTTTTTCCAATATTTCCTCTGTTGTTTTTTCTGCTGTTGTTTTTTGTTGTGCACTCCTTCTTCTGCTGGCCTTTCTTCTCTCCCTCCTTCTTTAGTTCCTCCTCTGCTCTCGCTGGCTTGGGGTTTTCTCGGTCTCAGCGATTGGAGGCGCTCCCTGCATAAAAAAATCAACCTCCTCAGTGAGAGAATGTCGGCGTCCTTTAGTTGACTTAGATTTGTTCCGTGTATCCGCCTCAGATCCACTTTCTACTGCTGAACTGTCTTCAGATGCTGATGTCAGTTCAGAAAGTTGGTTTTCACTCGCTGTCCCATGTTTAGTGGAGAAGTGTGGCTCAACGGTTAGAGCGGTATAGGAAAAAAGGGGTCCCAGACAAAACACAACAAATTCCACAATTCGAGGTATAATACGTTGGATTATTTCACAAAAGGTCGAGTCAAGGTGCAAAGTGTTTTAATTTTTACCGCACCTGTGCTAAACATTCATTAGCTCATTACTCACAACATGAATACACACATATTAAACACAATTTCAATAAGCCCAAAAAGGGGGGAGAGAGGGAGAGGGAAGTGTTAGGGGGAAAAAATTAACATTTCTTGCTAGTTAAACATCACTATTTCAAAAAACATATTTTCAATTACGTGTGACCATATTTGGAAAATCACAAGAGAGAATACACAGATCCCCAAGCGTGGGGTCTACAACAGTGTGTAAGAAAACAACATCATATTTTTTGTTTTGTTTTTTGTATTTTATACAGAATCACCTATTTAGCTGTATACATTAAACCATTCCGTAGGAGTTCAAATCAGTAGAGAAGTCTACGTTTCGACCCTAGATTGTAGGACAGTGTATCCTTACTAGGCGGGTCTTCGTCAGGACGTGAGGGAAGGGGAGGAGTGTAGGGCTGTTCCTGCTCAGGAGTCATATAAATTCCTGGTAACACATAGTTCTGGCCAAAGCCGGGCGGAGTGGTGGATCGTTAAAAAATCAGCGGTACCTCTACAGCGTTGCTGTGTAGGATCAAGATGCGTGTATCAATACATTGAAGTTGGGTCCATACAAATCATGGTTCAGCAGTGGATCCGCGGTGACATGGTAACGCTAAACTGCGAGCCAGCGTCTGTTGTGGTCAGGGTCCAATTTTACAATGCAAAGTCTCTGATTAGATGGAAACCTTACAGCAAGTAATCAATTGCGGTCGGATGGTTTACTTAAAAGGCGGCGGTGTGCTCAGGTCCAAATTCCACCATTTGATCCAAAGTGTTTTTCCAAAGCGCGCGTGTATGCAGCAGCGTCTGCTCACAGTCAAGAAGATTCTTCTTGACTGTGAGCAGCAGTTCAGCAGTGACTTCCACTGCTGAACCATGATTTGTATGGACCCAACTTCAATGTATTGATACACGCATCTTGATCCTACACAGCAACGCTGTAGAGGTACCGCTGATTTTTTAACGATCCACCACTCCGCCCGGCTTTGGCCAGAACTATGTGTTACCAGGAATTTATATGACTCCTGAGCAGGAACAGCCCTACACTCCTCCCCTTCCCTCACGTCCTGACGAAGACCCGCCTAGTAAGGATACACTGTCCTACAATCTAGGGTCGAAACGTAGACTTCTCTACTGATTTGAACTCCTACGGAATGGTTTAATGTATACAGCTAAATAGGTGATTCTGTATAAAATACAAAAAACAAAACAAAAAATATGATGTTGTTTTCTTACACACTGTTGTAGACCCCACGCTTGGGGATCTGTGTATTCTCTCTTGTGATTTTCCAAATATGGTCACACGTAATTGAAAGTATGTTTTTTGAAATAGTGATGTTTAACTAGCAAGAAATGTTAATTTTTTCCCCCTAGCACTTCCCTCTCCCTCTCTCCCCCCTTTTTGGGCTTATTGAAATTGTGTTTAATATGTGTGTATTCATGTTGTGAGTAATGAGCTAATGAATGTTTAGCACAGGTGCGGTAAAAATTAAAACACTTTGCACCTTGACTCGACCTTTTGTGAAATAATCCAACGTATTATACCTCGAATTGTGGAATTTGTTGTGTTTTGTCTGGGACCCCTTTTTTCCTATACCGAATAAATACCCAGGTCCCACTGACTATATGGGTTCAACCCCAATATTTACTAAATCAACGGTTAGAGCGGCAGACCCTGATGCAGAGGTCTGGCCGGACCATGTTCAATTCCTGCCTCGGTGGGTCTTGGGCTCAATCTCCCCGGACCTGATATTTCTCACCTCGGTGCCTATTCTAAGCATGGGTCCCACTCTGCAACTCTGGGCAATAGCTTGCTTAATCTCCACAACGGCCCCAACAGCGCTACGATGCCTGGATTCACCTTGGGGGTGCCCAGGAGTGGGCACTTCACAGGGAAAGGCCAGGAAGGGTTCCACAGCGGTATGTGTACAGCGCCTTGATATCCCTTCGGGGGTGATATGTGCGCTATATAAGCACTACTACATT
Source organism: Lissotriton helveticus (assembly GCF_964261635.1). Lineage (NCBI taxonomy): Eukaryota > Metazoa > Chordata > Amphibia > Caudata > Salamandridae > Lissotriton > Lissotriton helveticus. The sequence goes on along the minus strand of NC_136058.1, from coordinate 284,170,900 downwards.
TACATGTTTAGATTCCTTGTTGTCTGCCTTCAATGCACGAACTTGCGAGCAAATGTAAAAATTCTCCCTTGCTCGTAATCACACCGATCACGGTGGAATTTGTATGTCTCTTCTTATGTAAGACTTTTTTCAAATACATTTTTAGTTTGGCAATTTCCTCCTGTTGTTCCATTGAGTCTAATTCCTTAGTGAGGTTTTCAATGTCCTCAGCCAATTTGGTACAATATTTTTCTGCATATTTTACCAAGATAAAGAGTAGTTTACGAGAGGAGTCCAAATTAGTTTCTGCCCATTCGCGCATCATATCGCGATCGGGTACTTCGTAGCTTGGGGCGATTAATATTCTTAAACCGCGAGGTACACACCCCACTTCGATGTAACATTGCAAGGACTTTGCCTTCCACCATCTCTTTTGCTCTGTTCTCTTGGGCTTTTCTAATTGTTTGCACTTGTCTTTTAACCTGATATTGCTATTGGTTACTGCTGGTTTCTGGGTAATGTAGTCCTTGTCAGGCACCACTTCATCATTGAACATAGCAGCCGCCACTTCCTCCCTTTCTTTCCTGGCGTCTGCTGCCGACATACTGTTTGTACTGTGTGTTTATTATTATAAAACAAAGAAAAGAAGTTGTTCGCATTGCACAGAAAATATGAAAATATTTTTATTGCGGCCACGCCCTGCTTGAGGTTTGACCAAACACCTCACTGGCGTAGAATGGCTCGCCATTGCTTTCTACGTCACTGGAATAAGACGCGCGGTGTCAATGCTGGATCGGGTTAGGATCGGGAAGATATTTTGCTAACAAGCGGCCATGACAGATTGGGGTAAAATGTAAGGCTGGGCAGGATGACGATAAAGTCTTCTCGCGCACATGTCTGAGGAGCTCTTGTTCCTACCAACTACCAGCTGCTCTCATCAGTCTGTCCAACTTTATTCTGTTTTTAGCAGGAGGGTTAGGGTTCAGGACAGCTACAAGGTGGCCTTCAGCCCACGGTCCTATCATTAAGTCTTAACCGTACTTTATCCTTGATTATTTCCACATCAATTACTATTTAAAAGAACAGATGCAATTTATCCTAAATGAAGGTTTACTTTACTGCCTCTATAGTTTGCAACAGGTCCTGATGAGCCCCACTGACTCCCGCTTTAATGGGGGAAAACATCAGCAGTATTGCAACAGCAGGTCTGCTTAACAATATTTTACGAAACTCCATATAATTGAGTTGAATTTTTTTTTTTGTAATTGATGTAAAATTGTATTGAAAAAGCAATATATCCATACTAATATAATAAAGACAGAGCCCAAACCTTTGAGGCGGGTAATCTCAGGAACCACAGCACCAATCACAACACCCAATACAGCGTTGGAAAGGGCAGTTGCAGTAGAAGGACATAGGCTATGCAGACGCCCACCATATACATTTAAAAGGTAAAAGAACCGTGCCAGCAAAGTAGTCCCTTGTGGGCGTGTCTGCGTTGTGCTGTGGGCGTGTGCTGGGGGCGTGACAAACCCTGGGGGCATGTGGTACGTTCCGCCCTTCGGGCTGGACTGTTCCCATGAGGCACAGGGTCAAGGCTGATTTGCATATGGCCATGTCTGAACTGGGGTGGTGTGGAGTGCAAAAAAACAATGGATTTAGGCCCAGATCTCTGTACTGGGGTGAATGTATGACATTGTTCTGCATTCTGTCCATCAACTGTTGTTTTTGCATTTGTCACCCGAGGGGGATGGGTATGCTCAGACGTGAGTCCCATGCTCTCCACACCACTGGAGTCAAGCTATCCTGGCTGAAAACGGCTGATAGCCAGAAACCGGTCCTAGGATGCTTGATTCCGGTACAGGAAAGACATGGCTTGGCAGTTCGGGCTGGACTGTGCCCATGAGGCACAGGGTCAAGGCTGATTTGCATATGGCAGTGTCTGACATGGGTTGGTGTAGAGTGCAAAAAAACAATGGATTTAGGTCCAGATCTCTGTACTGGGGTGAATGTATGACAGTGTTCTACATTCTGTCCATCAACTGTTGTTTTTGCGTTTCTCTCTACATGCCATGTCTCATATCGTGTGATGCGGGCATGGTCGTGTGCGGTCGCGGGATTACAAGAAAAAAAAACATTCCAGCTCCGGGTGTCCACCCTGCTTCCTTTAAATACCCCTGCACCCCATAATCATAACCCACCCTTACTCCTTAAAATACCCCAACACCCTTAAACACTAACCCATCTTAACCCTATAAATACACCCTGCACCCCAAAGCCCAAACCTATCCCTAAACCCTAAAAATACCCCTTTACCCCAAAACCCAAACCTACCTCTGAACCCTTAAAATACCCCTGTACCTCAAAACCCAAACCTACCCCTGAACCCTAAAAATACCCCTGTACCCCAAAACCCAAACCTAGCCCTGAACCCTTAAAATACCCCTGTACCCCAAAACCCAAACCTACCCCTGAACCCTAAAAATACCCCTGTACCCCAAAACCCAAACCTAGCCCTGAACCATAAAAATAACCCTGTACCCCAAAACCCAAACATACCCCTGAACCCTAAAAATACCCCTATACCCCAAAACCCAAACCTAGCCCTGAACACTAAAAATACCCCTGTACCCCAAAACCCATACCTATCCCTAAACCCTAAAACTACCCCTGTACCCCATAACCCAAAACTATATCTGAACCCTTAAAATACCCAAACACCCCAAAACATATACCACAGTACCCCAAACATATACACCTATACCCATACTTACCTTATCCAAACATTAAAAAAAACATGCTTTTACCATTCATGCATTTACAACGAATTTCGTTGTACGTGTATGCGTGGTAAAATCATATGAAATGTAATGCCATGCGTTATAATGGCATTGAGGAGTCATGGTACTTTCGTGATGAGAGTATGCGGAGTGATGGTGTGCGGAAAGAAAGTTGCGGAATAATGGGTGTTTACCCTCCCCCGGTAAGTACATTGGTGGCACGGCAGCCCACATCTCCAGCAACATACTCATATTTTTTCACCACCGATTTGAAAAATGCACAGGTCTCTCTCATTAATGGACAGCACCGACATACACTTTTAGACACACCTCCCACCACAAGTTCTAGAATTGCGAACTTTAGAGCTGGGGAGCTACGTTCGAATCTCGGCATCAGCTCAACATCCTGTGATTCCAGGCAAATCGCTTTGTCTCCCCGTGCCTACCACAAATGAATGTGTTCTTATGTAATGTAAATTGTGCTCATGCCATGTTGTCGAGTTCGCGCTATATAATATTGCAAGGAAAAATAGAGTAGGGAAACTCGAGTTCACACACTACTGAACGCGCACTCTTAAGTGCATCAGCAGTGCACTGTGAATCGGAGCGTTTCACAGGCCTGTCACAGATAAGAAATGCTATCAAAACGAAATCCTACAAAACAATATACCGTCAGCAATTCATACCCGGACAACGTCAGGACGGGCTGCTCGTATATATAGATATATATATATATATATATATATATATATATATATATGGGTTCACAATCCTGAAATGTCAGCAACAAGGCACCAACACGGAAAACAGGTACAGACCACAACCAGGACTTCAGTAAAAAATAAAGCGCTTTAATCCATAGATAGGAACGGCAGCATGACGCGTTTCGTCCAGGAAACCTGGACTTGATCACATGACAGTTCCAGAAAGACATGTGGTTAAATAGTGGCCGACCCTTAATTCAACCCCTCCCACAAAAGCAATAACATAGTAAAAATACTATTTACATTGTAATCACAGTGGCTAAAAAAGTTTTTCATAAATATAAGAAAAACCTCATAGGCATATGTTCAAAACATCATGGTTAACAGAGAAATTAGTCACAGTGAAGGAATAAGGTTTAAAACCATAATAATTCCTAAACAGGCTCCATAAAACCAAATGATGAAAATTAATGAACAGAAAAAGTAAAGGGCAAGTGCCCTAAGTCATAGCCAATTCAAAATACCAGTTAAAGCTAAATTTAGTACCAGGAGGTCAAACGGACATAGCCAAGAAAAATAAATTACCAACCACATGAATAATAAAAAAGTGCAACGAAATAGTGCACAAAATTAAGCTCATAAAATGAGCCAGAGCATGATAATGTCAAACCTTTACAAATTACCAACAGCCACACAAAATTAATAAAGTGAAAAAAGTGCAAAAGTGCAATAAAGTGCAAAAACCGGCTGATCTATCATGAAAACATGAGCAAATATACATAAGTAGAAAAAGCATTAGAAACGGGACCAATAAATACAAGAAATTGTTGATGGAAGAAGAAAAATGCTACATCATAATCGATACATCAACAATAATAAGGACAATTTAATCAATATGGTATATACATATATACAAACCAAATTATACATCTATATATATATACACACATATACTATTCACTAAAGAAATCCATAGGGAAGCTTAACATATTTAGCAATGAATCATCCTCAGCACAATATAAAAATAAGTAAGACCATAAATAGAGGTAAAACCATTAAGATACTGTGCAACAGTATATATATATATATATGCAACTGTGGAGGAGATTTACTAAAGTTGTACACCGTATTTGCGTCACAAAAGTAATGCAAATCGGCACAAAATCTTTTTTTCAATTGTGGGGAATATTTTCCAGCCCCTTGTGCCACCGGTGCGTCACTTTTTGTGCCAAGAATAGTAAAGTGGTTGATTAAAAAAAAATAATTCAGACAGGAGACAGTAGACAAAAAGTCATTTTTGGCCCGAACAATCGGGAGTCTCCCGCATAAATCAGGTTTATTGGCATGTATGTTATTTGTGGGGGTTGCCAGCCAGCTCTCTTTAATCATTGGTCTGTTGAATGGGACAGAGGGTCAGCCCACTTCAGCCATTGGCTAGATTCACTTTGAGTGTTGGCATTCTGCTTTCTCAGAAGGAGCGCATTCGCACACAAAATAGTTTTGTTCAGTGATAGGGCCTACATTACAATAAGTGCATTTTGGGACAACACTCACTTACACACTTGTAAATCTCCTACCCGGAGATATAAAGTAACCCTGGGCGTAGTTCGCCTAGTGGCGTTATACGTAGTTACGCGAAGTGCACTTCGCACTACGCGTAGCTACGCGAACTGCGTAGTGCAAAATGCTGTTCGCACTGATTGCACAGTGCAATCAGTGCAAACCGCATCTTGCACAGTGCAAGCAGTTGTTTTCTGCCGCTTGGGTAGATTTCTACTCGAGCGGCAGCTTTCTCAACGCGGACTGGTAGTTTCTCATTGCGAGCGGTCGCGAGCATACGCGACCACTAGCAATGAGAAACCTGACCTCCCCGCGTTGAGAATCTCGCCGTGAGGTTTATTTTCCACGCTCGCGATCGGCAACCTGATGTTGCAGATCGCGAACGATGAAAAAGTCTCACCGGGATGTCATTTTGCTTGATTGCGGTCGCAAACTTGACGTTGAGGACCGCGAGCAAGCAGAAAATGACTACTACGCTACATGTGTTTGCACTGTGCTACGTGCAATTCGCGTAGTGCAAAGAACCGCAAACTTGGCAAACTACGTGAGCGTAGCATAGTACTTTGCCCAGGGTTAATATAAAGACAAATATACAAGAATACTTCAATTGCAATAGATAAGTAAGCACATAATACAGTGCTCTCCAGGGGTAGACCATACCATATATTAAGAAAGTGGAATTTGAACTGCGGCTGAAGTCGAGACTTGGACCAGGAGACTCAGAGGAGCATCGGTAATGTATCTGTTTGTACCGTGTGATGAATTTAACGCTGTTTTCATCACTCATCGCTAGGGACAAAGGAAGGGCCTCCCTGACAAATAACACGGAAGTGGAGAGGATGTGGTGCAGCAGCCAGAGCTGCTGACTCGAGAGCTGGTGATCTCTGTTTGCGTCTCGGCAGCGCAACATCCTGTGATTCTGAGCAAATTACTTTCCCCAGATGCTATATATATTCCAAGACGAAAAAGCAGAAAAGAGGCAAAACTTTCTGAAAAAAGAGTGCCACCAAAGCAGATGTTAACAGTATTTTGGCCACGGAAACTGATAAGAGAAGCAGACAAGGAATAAGCCTTTTTAAATGCAGGAATACATGCTACAACCAATAGATTGTGGAAAAGTAAGTGGCAAGCACAGAAGCCAGGAAAGAGAGGCTCGGGATGAAAGGCCCTTTTCAAGTTTCTATTATAAACAATAGATTTCACAAGCACAGTTGCTAACATCACTAAACAACAAAGTCTAGTCAAACACATTAAACCTCCAACTCAACGCATGGTTCTTGTCTCAAAATTCTCCACTGCCACCAACAAGTTCAAGAAAATCATTCTTAATCATTGGTCTATTCTCCAAATAGAACCAGACTTTCGGAACATTTTCAACAGTCCTCCACTGTTCGCTCACACGCGTGGCAAAAACATAAAAGAGATCCTCTCCTCGCAACCCACCATTCAACAAAATTTCAAAGGAACCCAACCATGCCAGAACTGTAATAACTGCAATTGCATAATCAGAGGAAATCAAATTAAACATCCCATGAAAGGCAACTCTATTAAATTACGTGTGAACGCAACATGTGATTCCATGAACCTCATCTATGCCCTAAAATGCCCATGCGGCAAACTATACGTTGGCAAAACTGAAAGGAAGATCAAGGTTCGTATTAACGAACACAAGTCCAACATACGCACGAAACAGGAAAAATCTAACACTGCCACACATTTCCAGGAATTCCACCACACCGTAGCACAACTGCAACTTATCGTGCTAGAATGTGTCTCTCGCACCGAAGGGATTGACAACCGCAAACTGCTACTACAGAAAGAACTTGAATGGACTTTCCGTTTGCAAACCCTTAAGCCCCATGGATTAAATGATCGCGTAGAATATAGTTGTTATCTATAATCTATAACTGTTTATCATCCGTATTGCTCTTTATTAATTCTAATCTTTTATAATTCTAATATTTATCATTTACTATTAATCCTCAGTCCTTACGTTATCCTGATAGCCCACTGTAGAGACTTTGTCCTTCATCTGTTTCTTCCCTTCCCATTCAAACATGGCCACCACCCCCAGATTCTGAGTCCTTCCTTTATGTCACGTTTAATTTAATCCACCTCCCTCACAACACGGAGTTTTCCAGACCGTCGCGTTATCTATTTTGACCGCCGCGGCGCGTACCATGTAGTAAGTACTGGGCCTTATACAGTCCTCTCCAGGGGACGTTATGGATATTCTATATATCACCCACCTTTTTTATTCGGTATCACACACTCGTTAAATTTTTCACCGGCACCTAGGTGCATTTATCACGCGTTTTCATCTGTTGATTCACCCTGTGCTTTATTTTACCCATCTTGTACTCCAGCTTTAAACTTCCTTTGCACATATCTTAATCGGCATATCATCTCACCATATTGATCGGCACCCATTAACTATTTAAACGGCCATCATCGATCCCGGTTTTCAAACCTTCTTTAACCTTCCCAACCCTGACACGGGCTCTGTTTCTTTCTTTTTTCAGCCTCTCCTTGACAAAGGGCGTGTAGCCCGAAATGCATTGGAGTCTTATGGTTTCGCTGTAATGATATGTTGACAATATCAATGAACTTTTTGAACTTTTTGAATTGAAAAACTTCAAAAACATCAAATAAACCTACTTTGAATTCGACATATTGATTCATTTCTATGAACAACCCGGAGTGCCTCCATGAGGGGATGTAAATGCAAATCGTTTGCTTACACTATTTCATTGATATCTCATGGTGTTTGACGGTTACACCACCCTCGAGTGCACCCTTCCCGAATAACCATTAACTACACCCTCGACCAAACGTGCTGTGCACCTACCTTTTACTCATATTGGGAACCTAAAAAGGACCAGGTGCTCTAACTCGTTGTCCGTTAGGTAAGTACCCATGTCACTAGTGTCGCTGTTTCTTTAGTGAGTGGGCCCAGGGCCCACTACTTTACACTCTGCAAGTCTGTTTTGTTTAACTTTAAGCTTTGTTGTAATAATTTATTTACGTCTGGAGAGACAACTTCTCACAAAGCATTCTATTTAGCAGCAAATCTAGAATGTCTAGAATGGAGGTTACATGGACTAAAAAAATCCAGGCTTTCAAAATAAGGTAAAATTGTGCAATTTTGGCAAACAACGACGAGACTGGCTGTTTTCGTTTGTGTTTACAAAATCAACTGGCAACATCTACCATTCATTAACATAGTTACCAATATCTACAAAACAAATTTAAATGTTTACCCCGCTTCCTAATGAAAAGAACATATTAACAATGAATTAATGCGATATGACTATTCAGCAATCCGTTTTAGTTTAGATAAGAACAAAAGTTCTTAACCAGATGTTTCATTAATCATGAATAGGTGGCTCCTCTATGAGAAGACTGTTAGACCTGGCATCTTTGGCGTGGTTTCCCCTATCTTTTTGCCTCTACCTCCTGTATTTTTGATGCTGTGCTGGATTTCGTTTTTGCTGGTTTAGATGCTTTGGACACTCTGCCACTGCTGATCAGTGCCAGAGTGTAAGTGCTCCCTGTGTAAATTATTATTCTGATTGAATATACATGTTTGGCATATTTGTATCACTATGAAGTCCCTAGTAAAGTGCACTGGGTGTGCCAGGGCTGGTGATGACAAATGCTACTGGTGGGCCTGCAGCACTGATTGTGCCACCCACAGGAGTAGCTCTAAAATGGTGTCTCAGGCCTGCCACTGCAGTGCCTATGGGCAGTTTAGAACTGCCATGTCCTCCTGGTCAGTGTCCCCACTGACCAGGCCTAACCCTTCCCTTTTTGTGCACATCAGTCACCCCTATGGAAGGCCCAAGGTACCCCCCTGGGCAGGGTGCAGTGTATGTAAAAGGTAGAGCATGTACTAGTGCAGGTGACATGCTCTGGTAGTGAATGGCAGCCATTTTCGTTTTTCACTACTGTAAGGCTATCTTGCTCCATAGGTTAACATGGGGGATGCTGGCTACAGTGGTTAACAGCATTTCTTCCCATAGGAACAAGATAGGACATAAGTATCTAGTATCCCTGAACTCAGAATTTAATAACACATCTTTTGGGAAAGGTTGTTTTTAAATCCTGTGTTTGAGAACAGCACTTTTAGAAAGTTGCTGTTCTCTTGTCTGACCCTTCTGTGTGCCTGGGCCTGTTTGTGTATTGACTGTCTGGTTTGAGAGTGACAGGGGCTGGGGGATTCCCCAGGAGGCTGGATGAGTCAGCACTAGGCTGAATGACTGCAATTGCAACTGGAGTGGTGGGAGGAGTTAGCACCTGGGTTGAATAGGGCTGTGCCTGCCTTCCACAATGCTGGCTCCACCCCCCAGCTGGGCGGCTGAGGACCCTGCCCCTCACTCTGAAAGGAAAGATGCAGCCAGCAAAACAAAGTGCTCAGGATCCACCCAGAACTGGTTCAGACCGGGCTCAGGGCCCACATGCACCAAGAGAACAAAGACTTTAGGGGTATAAGTACAGGACCCCTGACAACAGAAAATTAGATCATCCTGGAAATCAAGAAGGAACCTCTGCCAAGGAGAAAGCTGAAACTGAAGAAGGAAGATTGTCCTGCTGTTGCTCTGCTGGACTGACCTGTTGCTTTGCTGCCAAGGAGAGGGGAAGGACTTTGCTGCTGAGCTGTGTCCCCTGTCTTGAAGGAATCTCCAAGGGCCTGAGAAGAGCTGGCTCCCTGTTTTGAAGTCCCAGGAACAAAAGGACTTCACCCCCAGCTTCCCTGAACTCTGCTGAGAGAGTTCTGTCCTTCCTAGAGTGCTTGATCCAGTTGTGGGGCCTCTGGAAGTTGTACCTGAGCTGGGAAGCTTGAAACTAAGCTTGAGTGACTTTGGAATCTGAAAAGTGTCGCATCGCTCACTTGCGGAGCGCATCCCCGACAGTGCGAGAAGTTTCCCGCCGCTACGGAGGTCAAGATCGTCGCAGCGCCTGACGCCGCTGCCAGAGACGTCGCATCCTTCGTTTGCGGGACGCACCAGACCGGTGCGGGAGAATCGAACATCGCTGCGAGTATCGTCGCAGAGCCTGTCGTTGCTGGGTGAGATCGCCGCACCGCTTGCTTGCGGACCGCATCACGTCGCTGCGAGCATCGTCGCAGAATCAACGCATCGAGGAGCTGCGAGAGAGGGGATCCCCGCTGGACCGCGCATCGTCGCCCCGGAGATCGTCGCAGCCCCTACCAGATCGTCGCATCGTGCCTTTGCGAGAACAGACTTCCTACGGAACCTAAGCATCGGAATCCATACAAGTGGCCTTCCTCCCCATACAGACCGGATTCGTCACAACACGCGGGGCTGTCGCATCGCCTCCCCAGGGTCTCAGGAGCAACGCATCGCTTGTATTCCACCGCACCAGCTTCTGCTTTTGGAACTTTGTTGCAACTAAAAGGTACTGTGAGTAAACGTGACGCAACTGTGAACTTTTCACGCATCAGTAGAGAATTCTATCGCAACGTAGAGAATTCTAACGCAACCTTAAGAACTCTTTTTGAAACCATATTCTTGAACTGTGTATGTTGGATTTTTGTCGTTTTGGTCTTGTGTAGTTTAGATTAAAAATACCTTTATTTTTCTAAACTGTTGTGGAGTCAGTTTGTGGTGTTTTCACTGTGTTACTGTGAGTGTTGGTACAAATACTTTACGCATTGCCTTTGGTTAGCCTAGACTGCTCGTGCCAAGCTACCTAGAGGGTGAGCAGGGGTTATCTCAGAGGGTTATCTCCTTGCCCTGACTAGAAGCAAGGGTCCCTATTTGGACAGTGGTACCTACCTCTGCCAACTAGAGACCCCCAGATCTAACATTGGTGGCAGCGATGGGATTTGAACTTGTATTTGTACTTGACCCACAGTAATTGGTGTACATCACTAGTGAGTGCAGACCACTACGCCACCGCATACTACTGGTTTTTGATTTTTGATTCTATTTTTGAGTAACTCTTCAAAGCATCATGGCTGCAAAAGGAAAGGCGCTCAGTGAGGGGGCAGAAGTAATGCCAGAGTTTTCCATTGAGGATTTGTATTCCTACCCAGCAAAACATCTTAAGCACTTCTGCCAGAATTTTGGGTGCCCCACAAGAGGCGCCAGGAAAGAGGAGCTGCAGAAAATCTTGAAAGCCCATTGGGAGGCGCAAGAGGGAAATGATGATGTGAATGTAGAGAATAGTTTTCAAGTTGCAGATCTGCCAGTGGGCAGAGGAGGCTCAGGAGCTGGCAGCAACCATTCCAGCAGGGGCCTCAGCCCAGAAGAGTTCCAGGAAAATCAGAGAGTCAGAGAATATGAGTTGGAAGTTCTGAAAATGAAAATGAAGCAATTTGAAATGGATAAAGAGAGAGAAAGGGCGGCGGAGGAGAGCAAATGTGCCCACGCCTTGGAAGAGAAGAAATTGCTTTTGGCTCATGAGTTGAGCATGAGAGAACTGGATCTTAAAGCCAAGGAGGTGGATGCCAGTTCTAATGGTGGCAGCGCGCAGCCAGTGCAGGGGGGTAAAGTATACATTCCCAAGGACCTGGTGCAGAATTACCATAGGAGTGAGGATATTTATGCCTGGTTCACTTCGTATGAGATTGCATTGAGGATGAATGGTGTGCCTGAACAGCATTGGGGGGCGGGCCTGTGGAAACATTTTGAGGCTTCTGGGAGGAGTGCTCTAGAGCCCTTAGAATTAGCAGGTGCCATGACCTACCCCAATATGAAGGAGGCCTTATGTCTCAGGTATGGCCTTACTCCAGAGCAGTACAGACTGCTGTTTAGGAACTCCAAGAAGAGAGAGTCTGAGACTTGGATGGAGTGTGTGAATTTGTACTCGCGTGCACTGGAAGGTTGGATGAAGGGCAGTAAAGTAACTGATTTTAAGGGGTTGTTGCATTTAATCAGTTGGGAGCACTTGAGTAGTCTTTGTGTTCCAGAGCTGCACCAGCATCTTTTAGACAGCAAGCTGACAGACCCCATTGAGCTTGCTAAGGAGGCGGACCGCTGGACCAGTACCAGGGTCCACAGAGGTATTGTGGGTACCACAGCCAAAGGTGGGCAGGGTCCCCAGCAGAAGAGTGGGGGGGACAAGGGTAACCAAAAGGAGTTCTCAGAAGGGCCCCAAAATAGTTCCCAGGGAAAGGAATCCCAACCCCCCAAACCTAAACAGCCATGGCCCTCTAAGGGCAGGCGGGACAATAAAGACAACAGGGGTCCACCTACCTGCTATCACTGCAATGAGGTGGGCCACATTGCTCCAAAATGTCCCAAGAAGAAGCAAGCACCCACTGGTGCCCCCGCCCCAGTGTTAGCTAGTGTAGCTTTGGGAGGGGATTTGGTTTCCAGTGATTGGGGGGAGCTAGCAGTTATGACCCTTGTCTCTCTAGGAGACCAAGAGGTGGTCCAAGAAACCTTACTGCCCTCTAACACTAAGAAATATGGGCAGAAGGTGACCATCAATGGGAGGGAGATTGAGGCTCTGAGAGACACAGGAGCCAGCGTGACATCCGTGAGGTGTCAGTGGGTGTCTGAAGAGCAAATCATCCCTGGTGTACTCCGCCCTGTAGTGGCAGCTGACAGTTAAGTGCGCTTCAGCAAGCTGGCGCGTGTTCCCTTTGAATGGGGGGGAGTCTCTGGTCTTTTGGAGGTAGTTGTCAGTGATGCCTTGCCTGTAGATTGTCTGTTAGGTAACGACCTGGAGAGTTCTCCATGGAAGGATGTAGAACACAGAACTCACTTGGAGATGTTGGGTTTGCCTGCGTGGATCTGTGTGTCCACACGTGCTATGACAGCCAGTAGGGGAGAGTCAGCAGAACTGGAGCCTGAAACAGTGGCCCAGAGACCTGCCAGGAGAGGAAGAGGCAGAGGGCACAGGAAACCAGCCCCAGCCGTTCCCACGGTCCAGGAGGAAGCAGAACCTGAGGGGGATGCGTTGGAACCTACAGGGGAACAGGTAGCCGAACTGGGAGACTTGCCTGAGCTGACCCATTGGCAGCAGGAAGGTGGTCCCTCCAGGGAGGAGTTCTGCAAGGTGCAGAAGGAGTGCCCTTCCCTCATTGGTCTGCGGCAACAGGCTGTAGATCAGGCAGCAGGTGGAGCAGCCAGAGATCACTTCATCTACTGGGAAGATGACTTGTTATATAGCGAGCCTAAGTTTGCTGAGCCCGGTGCAGCCCGTGTGCTGGTGGTACCCGAGCGCTTCAGAAACTTCCTAATGGGTCTGGCTCATGACGTGCCTCTTGCAGGACATCTGGGGCAAGACAAGACCCTAAACAGGCTTGTCTGTCAGATTGAGATTTAGAACTACGCTGTGGAAGTGAGTGGCGATAAGATCTGCAGCCTTGATGAACTCCTGACTACTGCATGGGAGGAGGGAACTGGGAGGGGTCCTGGACTACGTCACTATTATTAAGATAATGCGATTGTGGATATATGTCTATTTACCCTCTGGGAACGCTTTGTGGTTTTACTCAACTGCTGTGCCCTTGTATTCTGGTAATGTTTGGTTCTACAGTTAAAAAGCAGACCTTTATAACTTCCGACAATGTTGCCAACTTACTTATGCACACTAGGAATGGTTGCCGCCGGGCCTCAGGGATGCCGGCTAAACGGCTGTGTGACTTTATGCATTCTAACTTCATCACTGAAATGTTTGCGGCCGGCCCCAGAGGTTGTAGGCCTTCGACTATGTCCTGACTTTACTGTGCAATAAAGGTCTTTAAAAAAAAAAAAAAAACAGGCTTGTCACCCACTTCCACTGGCCCCAGATGAGAAAGCACGTTGGTTCCTTTTGTAGATCTTGCCAAACCTGTCAAGCCAGTGGCAAGACTGGAACAAAGTTGAAGGCACCCCTTCAACCCTTCCCAGTAGTGAGCACCCCTTTCGAGCGGGTGGGCATAGACATTGTAGGGCCCCTGGACCCCAAGACAGCCTTAGGCAACAGGTTCATCCTGGTATTGGTGGACCATGCCACCCGGTACCCGGAAGCAGTCCCTCTCAGGACAATCACAGCACCCGTGGTGGGCCGTGCATTGATGGGGATCTTTTCCCGTGTGGGGTTCCCCAGAGAGGTGGTCTCCGACCGGGGTACCAACTTCATCTCTAAGTACATGAAGTCTCTGTGGGAGGAGTGTGGGGTAACTTATAAGTTCACCACTCCTCACCACCCTCAAGGAAATGGGTTGGTTGAAAGGTTCAACCGGACCCTGAAAGGTATGATTATGGGCCTAGCGGAGCCCATGTGTCAGAACTCTACGACTTATCTGGCTCACCAAGGTCTTGCACGGGAACAGAGATGCTAGAACCCAAATCCCTCTGAGCAATGTCGGCGGGTCAAGTCACTGAACCCTTCCTTCATTACCCGCAGGGAAGGGGGTGTGGATAAAATAACAAACAGAGAAGAGAATGGTCTTGCGCTGGTTCCCTCTGGACTCTGCCCTCCAATAGCTTGATGGACTTGTGGAACCTAAAAGCAATAACATAACATTACACTGCTAACATAGTTTTATCATAGTCTACTATTGAATGCGTACTTGTCTCTGCTCATTACCCTTATCGCTGCTGGACCTTGCCTCTCTTCTTAGATATGATCTAGGCTTCTGCTCAGCTATCAGTTGTCACTAATATCACAAATAACAGCAGATATAGATTAATTTTGTTTCTTGAAACTATGACTGAATTCCTAATTATTTTGAATAGGGAAGATACACTTACTTCACTGATGTCTAAGCCTTTTGTTAATATGGGTTTCTGTCTTTTTGAATTATTTCTCTCCTTATCTTCTTATTAGATATCTAACTGCTGATAACCTAGCTCCTTTCTTTCTTTGCAGGTTCTCACAGCCTTCGAACAGTCTTTTGCCGTTATGGTGAGTATTTACATCTTTTTACATATTGACTTTTCATTTATGCAAACATCTTGTTTTATAATTTTCTATGTTACAGGAGAACAGTTGTGAATTGTAATGCCTATATATATATATATATATATCACATTTGATTGAGAACTAAGCACTTAGCTTGCTTCTTTCTGTCAGTCTCTGTCGGAAGCGCTGAAGGCGCCTCTCACTGGTTCTCGCTCTCTTAGGGTGAGAAGTACTGAAGACTTGACGAGCGGTCGCTTCTCAGCTGCTCAGAGACAGTCAGCGATGTTCCTTTGTTGACAGCCTTGACGAGCGGCGGCCCCTCAGCTAGTCAGCGGGCTCACGATGCCTCGCTGGGTCTAACTCGAACTCCCGCAATACTTGGAGACTCGCGCTTGATTTTTCGCGCCGAGTCTTACTCCAACAACTCCTCTCTAATTACTACGATACTTAATTAACAAACTAGGATATACTATGAACAACTCCTCGTCGCTTCGAGGATAGCGACTCTCCTCAGCTACAGTCTTTAGTGAAGTGCACGTTTCTCATGACGCTCGCGCTCCACATAGGATTCTCGGCCGCTGGGGTCTAAAAGACTAGAACGTCTGCTGTCGTCCACGGTGGCAATGACGGCGGCCATCTTGCGTCTCCACAGACGCACCTTATCCATCCATGTGTCTGCAGTGCCTCTTGCTTTGCTTGACCGCGCAAGTGGGTGGGGAATGACAAGGCCCACAGATTGAGTCCTGACAGTACCCCCCAACAAGGTAGATCCTTCCCTTCTTGGCTTAGTAGGGAATCTTTGATGAAAGGATTTCACTAATCTTGGTGCATGAACATCCTCTTCCTGCTCCCAGGACCGTTCCTGTGGACCATAGCCTTTCTAGTCTATCAAATAGTACAGTTTAGACCACTTGGAATCCAAAATTTCTTTTACTTCAAACTCTGTTCCAGTTTCCAACTGGATTGGCTTTGGAGGTAGTTGGCTCCTCAGATTCGTAGATGCCTTTTTTAACAGCGAAACATGGAAGACTGGATGTATTTTCAACCTGGGCGGCAGTTCCAATCGATAAGTGACCTGATTAATTTGTTCCTTGATAGAGTAAGGGCCGATGAATCGGGGTTGAAACTTCCTGTTTCCCTTGAGTCTCAAATTTTTGGTACTTAACCAAACCTGGTCCCCTTTTAACAGGAGAGGTCCTGCTTTTCTCTTCCGATCAGCATATTCCTTGTATTTTGTTTTCGCCGATTGAAGATTGTTCGTGACTTCTTGTTGGATTTGAAACAAATGTGACATGACTTCTTTTACTGCTGGAACTGCTATTTCCATTTGTCGAACAGTTGCATTTGGATGTCTTCCATAATTCACAAAGAAAGGAGAGAACCCTGTCGAAGGGTTTTGTGAGCAAATTCTGCCGTCCACAAATATTCTGACCAATTTCCTTCTTCTTTTAAAAGGAAGAGTAGTAAGTATTGTTCCAACTCTTGGTTTACCCTCTCTGTCTGCCCATCTGTCTCGGGGTGGTAGCTAGTGGAGAACCTGACCTCCGTTCCCAAACCATCCATAAAGGCCTTCCAAAAACGGGACACAAATTGGGGACCCCTGTCTGAAATTACTATCTTGGGAATTCCATGTATCTTAACAATCTGGGCGCTAAAGTGAGCTGCTAACTGACTGGCTGTAGGTACCCCCTTTAAAGCTGTGAAATGGGCCATCTTTGAGAAGGCATCCACTACCACTAGAATGGTGTCGAATCCCTGACTTATTGGTAAATCTGTTATAAGGTCTAATGTAACTGTGTGCCATGGATGGGGGGGTGTGGGTAGGGGCTGCAATAATCCTTTTGGTGCCTGCCGTTCCGACTTCCCCTGCGCGCAAATCTCACAGGACTTCACATACGTCTCAATATCTGATGTCATTTTAGGCCACCAATAGTGTCTCTTGACTAATTCCTCTGTCTTAGCTTCTCCCTTGTGGCCAGCCAATTTGTCGTCATGACACTCTTGCATTACTTGCTGACGCAATTCGATTGTTGGTAAGTACAAGGCATCCTTATGGTAAGGCAGTTGTTGAATTATTCTTCTGTTGGTGTCTTCCTCCACCCATCTCTGCATGGCCTCTTCGCTCATGACGTCTGTAATTGACTCTTGTAGTTGAATGGTAGTTATGGCTCCGATAACTTTATCACTGGGAATAATTGACTGAATGTTTTTGGAGGTTCTCTGGAACTCAGTACCAATTCTGGATAACGCGTCTGCTTTCCCGTTTTGGCTTCCAGGACGAAAGGTGATTATAAAGTCGTAATCTGCAAAATACAACGACCACCTCAGTTGTCGTGGGGTGAGTGTTCTGGCCGTTTTCAAAAATTTTAAATTACGATGATCCGTAAACACCGTTACTTGATGTCGGGCCCCCATCAAATAATGTCGCCACTCCTTAAAGGCATCCTTGATCGCCAATAACTCTTTCTCCGTGATTGTATAATTCACTTCGGCAGGAGATAGTTTTCTGGATCTGTAGGCAACCGGATGCAATTGGCCCGTAGTCTTGTGCCGTTGTGATAGCACTCCTCCCACCGCCTGATCTGACGCATCAGTTTCCACATAAAAGGGCTCTGAGGGATCAGCATGTAATAAAACTGGCGCTGTGGTGAAATTCTTCTTTAACAATTGAAAAGCCTCTTCTGCTTCATCTGACCACTCAAACTTGGTCCCCTTTTTCAGCAACTTGGTGAGCGGGAGGATTTTTTGGAGAACTCGCTAATAAACCTCCGATAAAAGTTAGCAAATCCTATGAAGCCTTGAACTTCCTTCACACTTCTCGGGGATTTCCAGTTTGTCACTGCTTCCACCTTGCGTTGGTCCATCACGATTCCGGAAGGCGACAGTACGAAGCCCAAGAATTCCACCTTGGTTACATCAAAGGCACATTTCTCTAACTTCACGAACAATTTATTTTCCTGTAATTTCTGTAACACTCCTCTCACTTGCTCGTGATGTTTTGCCACATCGGAAGAATAGATCAGGATATCATCTATGTATACAATTGCACATTGATCTATAAAGTCTTTCAGGACGTCGTTGATGAAATGCTGAAAAGCAGCAGGGGCATTGCACAATCCATAGGGCATCACTTGATATTCAAAGAGCCCAAATCTTGTCCGAAATGCCGTCTTCCACTCGTCTCCTTCTCGCATCCGGACCAGATGATAGGCCCCTCTTAGATCGAGCTTTGTATAGATTCGAGCCCCTTTCACTTGGTCTAGAAGCACCGAGATTAGTGGTAGAGGGTATCTGTTCTTCTTGGTTATTTTATTTATGGCTCTATAGTCGATGCACATCCTCAATTCTCCCTCCTTCTTAGGCACAAAAAACAGAGGCGACGAAACTGGTGATTGAGACGGTCGAATGAAACCATTGGCAAGATATTTATCCAAGTACTCCTTCAAGTGTTGGTGTTCTCTCTCCGTCAAGGCATAGACACGACTGCACGGCAAATTTGACCCTGGCTCTAACTCTATCTTGCAGTCATAAACTCGATGTGGCGGTAAGCGTTCTGCTTCCACTTCATTGAACACTTCTGCAAATTCCCTGTAATCTTCTGGAATTTCTTGAACGTTGATCACACACAAGGAATGTTCAAGGGTACACAAGGCCTGCGCTGGGGTGTTCTTTTCAAATTGACTCTTTGAATGGAAACAATTTTCACTACAATAGCTGGAATCCATCATTATAGTCCTGGAACTCCAATTAATGGTAGGATTATGCTCCGTGAGCCAAGGGAGACCAAGAATTAATTGGAATTGCGGGGCATCAATCAAATTAAACTGAACTTCCCCCTGATGTCCTTCTCTGGTTGTCAACTGGATAGCCTCGGTATGACTCACGATGGGTCCTGAAGAAAGATTTGTCCCATCTACGGCCCGGACTGGTTCACTCTTGGCCTTCCGAATTGCCTGGATCCCAACCCTCATGGCAAATTTTAAATCACAAAAATTTCCCGTGGCGCCTGAGTCAATCATCACGGATACTTCAGTCAAGGTAGTCAACCTGAATTTCACTTCCATTGTCAAAATTAGATGCGGCTCCGCCGACTGTAGTGTGTTCGCGACTTGGTGTTCATGTGGAGTTATTTCCTGAGTCGCACTCACCTGTTCAACTCCTCCCGCAGGTGGTGCCATTAGTTTTCCTTCGGCTTGAAAGGACCCTTTGGTTTCTTCGGACACTCTCGGACGAAGTGGTTTCCGGATCCACAGTACATACATTGGTTGTTGGCTCTTCTTCTTTCCTTCTCTTCTTTGGTCAAAGGGCCCCTTATCGTTCCAATTTGCATCGGTTCAATTCCTGTATGATTCTCAGCGGTTTTAGTGCCATCTGACCGAGCCCGGTCAAACCTCGGAGGTATTGTCTTAAATTCCTTCTTCTTTTCCCCACGCCGCTCTCCTTGACAAAAGTCTATCTCTAACACTAAATCTATCAGTGCTGAGATTTCGGTAGGCCGGTTAGGAATCTGAGCCAAGGTGTCTTTTAGTTCATCTCTCAGCCCACGATAAAACACTGCGGCTCTCTTACTCTCTGGCCAAATGTTAAATTGGGCCAGGTATGCAATTAAGTCCCGATTTCCCTGTCGAAGGTCTAAAAGTTCGTTGTCTACCACCTGAGAAATTCTCCGTCGGTCGAATATTCTTAAGAATTCTTGTTTGAATTCTTCAAAATTCCGTAGCAAGGGGTCATCTCTTGTGACTAGGGGCATGGACCACGAAGCTGCATCTCCGCTAAGATATGAGAGTATGAAGGCCACTCTGGACTGCGCGTCGGGGAAGATCGAAGGGCGGCACATGAAATGTAATGAGCACTGTGATAAAAATATCTGCGCTTTCTGAGGGTCCCCATTAAATCTCTCTGGATCTGCTAGTGGAATGACCGGGGAAAGAGAATGTATTACCTGAGTAGTGGACCTATTTGTTGTTTCTAAGACTGGGTTCATAGCTTCTCTCTCTAAACTACTTGGTTGGCGTAGTCTTAACGCCAAATCCGCAGTTTCCTTCCTAGCGCTAATCACTTCTTGCCTCAAACTTCGATTCTCCTCCCTAACCGCTCCCAATTCCTTCTGTATCGCATCTAAAATGGTACCTAAGGACTGGACATCAATTCCCTCTGTCATCTCTGTTCAGGTGCAAAGGCTACTTGGGCACTTCACTCTGTCAGAACTCTACGACTTATCTGGCTCACCAAGGTCTTGCACGGGAACAGAGATGCTAGAACCAAAATCCCTCTGAGCAATGTCGGCGGGTCAAGTCACTGAACCCTTCCTTCATTACCCGCAGGGAAGGGGGTGTGGATAAAATAACAAACAGAGAAGAGAATGGTCTTGCGCTGGTTCCCTCTGGACTCTGCCCTCCAATAGCTTGATGGACTTGTGGAACCTAAAAGCAATAACATAACATTACACTGCTAACATAGTTTTATCATAGTCTACTATTGAATGCGTACTTGTCTCTGCTCATTACCCTTATCGCTGCTGGACCTTGCCTCTCTTCTTAGATATGATCTAGGCTTCTGCTCAGCTATCAGTTGTCACTAATATCACAAATAACAGCAGATATAGATTAATTTTGTTTCTTGAAACCATGACTGAATTCCTAATTATTTTGAATAGGGAAGATACACTTACTTCACTGATGTCTAAGCCTTTTGTTAATATGGGTTTCTGTCTTTTTGAATTATTTCTCTCCTTATCTTCTTATTAGATATCTAACTGCTGATAACCTAGCTCCTTTCTTTCTTTGCAGGTTCTCACAGCCTTCGAACAGTCTTTTGCCGTTATGGTGAGTATTTACATCTTTTACATATTGACTTTTCATTTATGCAAACATCTTCTTGTTTTATAATTTTCTATGTTACAGGAGAACAGTTGTGAATTGTAATGCCTATATATATATATATATATATCACATTTGATTGAGAACTAAGCACTTAGCTTGCTTCTTTCTGTCAGTCTCTGTCGGAAGCGCTGAAGGCGCCTCTCACTGGTTCTCGCTCTCTTAGGGTGAGAAGTACTGAAGACTTGACGAGCGGTCGCTTCTCAGCTGCTCAGAGACAGTCAGCGATGTTCCTTTGTTGACAGCCTTGACGAGCGGCGGCTCCTCAGCTAGTCAGCGGGCTCACGATGCCTCGCTGGGTCTAACTCGAACTCCCGCAATACTTGGAGACTCGCGCTTGATTTTTCGCGCCGAGTCTTACTCCAACAACTCCTCTCTAATTACTACGATACTTAATTAACAAACTAGGATATACTATGAACAACTCCTCGTCGCTTCGAGGATAGCGACTCTCCTCAGCTACAGTCTTTAGTGAAGTGCACGTTTCTCATGACGCTCGCGCTCCACATAGGATTCTCGGCCGCTGGGGTCTAAAAGACTAGAACGTCTGCTGTCGTCCGTGGTGGCAATGACGGCGGCCATCTTGCGTCTCCACAGACGCACCTTATCCATCCATGTGTCTGCAGTGCCTCTTGCTTTGCTTGACCGCGCAAGTGGGTGGGGAATGACAAGGCCCACAGATTGAGTCCTGACACCATGAGACGCAAGTGAGACGTCTTGTTACCATGCCTCTTGTTTGCCTACAGGGAGGTGCCTCAGAAGTCCTTAGGGTTCAGTCCCTTTGAACTCCTGTATGGCCACCCTGTTAGAGGACCTCTCTCACTAGTGAAGGAGGGTTGGGAAAAGTCCCGTGGGAAAACCCCCCAGGATGTGTTCAGCTATGTGCTGGCCATCCGCAACCAGACACAACGCTTCAGGAAGCTCGCTCAGGCGAACCTGGAAGCAAGCCAGGAAGAAATGAAAAGATGGTATGACCAGAATACCACTTTGGTCGAATTTCAACCTGGGCAGAAAGTGTGGGTGATGGCGCCAGTGGAGCCTTGTGCGCTCCAAGACAAGTGGACTGGGCCATATGAGGTGGTGGAAAGGACGAGTGAGGTAACCTACCTGGTTAACCTGAGGACTCCCAGGCAGCCCCTGAGTGTTGCATGTGAACCGCCTCAAACCACACTTTAAGAGGTCTGAAGTAACCATGCTCATGGCTACAGATGCAGGAATGGAAGAGGATAGTGATCCTCTCCCTGACCTCCTGGCAGTTAAGGAGCAAGATGGGTCAGTGGATGGTGTGGTCCTCTCGCCCACCCTGACCCCAGAACAGCAGAGTGACTGTCGCCAAGTGTTGGGTCAGTTCTCCTCCCTGTTCTCCCTGACCCCAGGAGTCACCAACTGGTGCGTCCATGATGTGGACACTGGAGACAGTCCGCCTGTGAAACAAAAATTTTACAGGGTGGCTGACAAGGTCAGGGCCAGCATCAAGGAAGAGGTTTCCAAGATGTTGGCGCTAGGGGTGATTGAGCCCTCCAGCAGCCCCTGGGCTAGCCCAGTGGTCTTGGTGCCCAAGAAAGCTGCTACGCCCGGTGGCCCTCCAGAACTCCGGTTTTGCGTGGACTACCGTGGGCTCAATGCGGTCACGAAGACTGACGCACACCCCATCCCCAGAGCTGATGAGCTCGTGGATCGGTTGCGAGCTGCCCAGTACCTCAGTACATTTGATTTGACTTCAGGGTACTGGCAGATTGCCCTAACTGATGGGGCCAAAGAGAGGTCAGCATTTTCAACGCCAGAGGGGCACTTCCAGTTCCGAGTCATGCCCTTTGGGTTGAAAAATGCCCCTGCCACGTTCCAGAGACTGGTTAACCAGGTACTGACCGGGCTGGAGGAATTCAGCGCCGCATACCTGGATGACATTGCTGTGTTCAGCTCCACGTGGGAGGAACATTTGCAACACCTCTGCGAAGTGTTGAAGGCTCTGCAAAGGGCAGGCCTCACTATCAAGGCCAGCAAGTGCCAGATAGGGCAGGGATCTGTGGTGTATTTGGGACACCAAGTGGGGAGCGGCCAGGTGGCGCCCCTACAAGCAAAGATTGATACCATTCTGGCTTGGGAGCCCCCAAGACCCAGACAAATGTGAGGGCCTTTTTAGGACTCACCGGGTATTACCGACGGTTTGTCAAGGGATATGGCACCATTGTCGCCCCCTTGACAGAACTCACTTCCAAGAATTTGCCCAAAAGAGTTGACTGGACTGACGCCTGCCAAACTGCTTTTGAAACCCTGAAAACTGCCATGTGCACAGCACCGGTGCTCAAGGCACCTGACTTTTCCAGTGAGTTCATAGTTCAGACAGACGCTTCAGAGCATGGTGTGGGAGCAGTACTCTCACAAATCACTGAGGAGGGAGGAGACCAGCCGGTAGCCTTCATTAGCAGGAGACTACTCCCCAGGGAACAGAGGTGGAGTGCGATTGAGAGAGAGGCATTTGCTGTGGTCTGGGCTCTGAAAAAGTTGAGGCCCTACCTGTTTGGGACTCACTTCCGTGTTCAGACCGACCACAGGCCCCTCAGATGGTTAATGCAAATGAGGGGTGAGAACCCAAAACTGTTGAGGTGGTCCATCTCCCTACAGGGAATGGACTTCACGGTGGAACCGCCCTGGCACAGAACACGCCAATGCTGATGGTCTGTCCAGGTTTTTCCGCCTTAGTGAAGAGAACTCCCAAGAGGGTGGGCAGTTCTCCCCACTTTCAGCTGGAGGGGACACGTGTTAGACCTGGCATCTTTGGCGTGGTTTCCCCAATCTTTTTGCCTCTACCTCCTGTATTTTTGATGCTGTGCTGGATTTCGTTTTTGCTGGTTTAGATGCTTTGGACACTCTGCCACTGCTGATCAGTGCCAGAGTGTAAGTGCTCCCTGTGTAAATTATTATTCTGATTGAATATACATGTTTGGCATATTTGTATCACTATGAAGTCCCTAGTAAAGTGCACTGGGTGTACCAGGGCTGGTGATGACAAATGCTACTGGTGGGCCTGCAGCACTGATTGTGCCACCCACAGGAGTAGCTCTAAAATGGTGTCTCAGGCCTGCCACTGCAGTGCCTATGGGCAGTTTAGAACTGCCATGTCCTCCTGGTCAGTGTCCCCACTGACCAGGCCTAACCCTCCCTTTTTGTGCACATCAGTCACCCCTATGGAAGGCCCAAGGTACCCCCCTGGGCAGGGTGCAGTGTATGTAAAAGGTAGAGCATGTACTAGTGCAGGTGACATGCTCTGGTAGTGAATGGAAGCCATTTTCGTTTTTCACTACTGTAAGGCTATCTTGCTCCATAGGTTAACATGGGGGATGCTGGCTACAGTGGTTAACAGCATTTCTTCCCATAGGAACAAGATAGGACATAAGTATCTAGTATCCCTGAACTCAGAATTTAATAACACATCTTTTGGGAAAGGTTGTTTTTAAATCCTGTGTTTGAGAACAGCACTTTTAGAAAGTTGTTGTTCTCTTGTCTGACCCTTCTGTGTGCCTGGGCCTGTTTGTGTATTGACTGTCTGGTTTGAGAGTGACAGGGGCTGGGGGATTCCCCAGGAGGCTGGATGAGTCAGCACTAAGCTGAATGACTGCAATTGCAACTGGAGTGGTGGGAGGAGTTAGCACCTGGGTTGAATAGGGCTGTGCCTGCCTTCCACAATGCTGGCTCCACCCCCCTGCTGGGCGGCTGAGGACCCTGCCCCTCACTCTGAAAGGAAAGATGCAGCCAGCAAAACAAAGTGCTCAGGTTCCACCCAGAACTGGTTCAGACCGGGCTCAGGGCCCACATGCACCAAGAGAACAAAGACTTTAGGGGTATAAGTACAGGACCCCTGACAACAGAAAATTAGATCATCCTGGAAATCAAGAAGGAACCTCTGCCAAGGAGAAAGCTGAAACTGAAGAAGGAAGATTGTCCTGCTGTTGCTCTGCTGGACTGACCTGTTGCTTTGCTGCCAAGGAGAGGGAAAGGACTTTGCTGCTGAGCTGTGTCCCCTGTCTTGAAGGAATCTCCAAGGGCCGGAGAAGAGCTGGCTCCCTGTTTTGAAGTCCCAGGAACAAAAGGACTTCACCCCCAGCTTCCCTGAACTCTGCTGAGAGAGTTCTGTCCTTCCTAGAGTGCTTGATCCAGTTGTGGGGCCTCTGGAAGTTGTACCTGAGCTGGAAAGCTTGAAACTAAGCTTGAGTGACTTTGGAATCTGAAAAGTGTTGCATCGCTCGCTTGCGGAGCGCATCCCCGACAGTGCGAGAAGTTTCCCGCCGCTACGGAGGTCGAGATCGTCGCAGCGCCTGACGCCGCTGCCAGAGACGTCGCATCCTTCGTTTGCGGGACGCACCAGACCGGTGCGGGAGAATCGAACATCGCTGCGAGTATCGTCGCAGAGCCTGTCGTCGCTGGGTGAGATCGCCGTACCGCTTGCTTGCGGACCGCATCACGTCGCTGCGAGCATCGTCGCAGAATCAACGCATCGAGGAGCTGCGAGAGAGGGGATCCCCGCTGGACCGCGCATCGTCGCCCCGGAGATCGTCGCAGCCCCTACGAGATCGTCGCATCGTGCCTTTGCGAGAACAGACTTTCTACGGAACCTACGCATCGGAATCCATACAAGTGGCCTTCCTCCCCATACAGACCGGATTCGTCGCAACACGCCCGCTGCTGCGGCGGGGCTGTCGCATCGCCTCCCCAGGGTCTCAGGAGCAACGCATCGCTTGTTTTCCACCGCACCAGCTTCTGCTTTTGGAACTTTGTTGCAACTAAAAGGTACTGTGAGTAAACGTGACGCAACTGTGAACTTTTCACGCATCAGTAGAGAATTCTATCGCAACGTAGAGAATTCTAACGCAACCTTAAGAACTCTTTTTGAAACCATATTCTTGAACTGTGTATGTTGGATTTTTGTCGTTTTGGTCTTGTGTAGTTTTGATTAAAAATACCTTTATTTTTCTAAACTGTTGTGGAGTCAGTTTGTGGTGTTTTCACTGTGTTACTGTGAGTGTTGGTACAAATACTTTACGCATTGCCTTTGGTTAGCCTAGACTGCTCGTGCCAAGCTACCTAGAGGGTGAGCAGGGGTTATCTCAGAGTGTTATCTCCTTGCCCTGACTAGAAGCAAGGGTCCCTATTTGGACAGTGGTACCTACCTCTGCCAACTAGAGACCCCCAGAAATAACAAAGACCCTTCTAGAAAAATAGTAAAGAACTATGGGGCATATATCCAAGGGGGGCGATAGGCAAGTATTGCCGATTTAGCGTCCGTTTTCGGCTGCTAAGCGGCGATAATTCTATCGCCCTATCAGCAAGTGATGTTAGCGACAGCTTTTAGGCGATAGCGAGCGGTTTGGGGCCCGCTTTGCATGTCAGCGACATTTATCGCTAATGACATGCAAAGTGGGCGTACCCAACCAGTTAGCGACTGACATCGCTATCGCCTATTAACAAGGCAGGCGTAGCGTTGGAAATATTTGCCCTAATATCTCCAAATACTAACACCTGCCCAGACCAGTTCTTAGTCATGTTATCCAATGGGAGGTGGATAACATGGCTAAGAGCATTTCGTCGCTAATGCGTGAATATATCGCTGTATTCTCAGCGATATTCGCGCATTTCGCCGCTATCGCTGGATATTTTAGCACAATAGAGAAAAACGTTGCTAATAGCATGTTTTCTCTGCTGACATATCCAGCAATAGGCAGCAATAAACAAATCATCGCTAAGCCTATTCAGCGATAAATATCGCTACTTGTTGGTAATATGCCCCCTATTCTTAACATGTAAAGTTGTAATTTCACGCCGTAGGACTAAGTAACACCTACTTTTATTATGGTCACAATTTATATATTCACTTTGATTAAAATGGGAAGGAGTAAAAGATCTGAGGGTACTAACAGAAGTTAAAATTTACAATTTAACACAGAAAAATGAAAGAAAAGAAGTTGATGGGATTGCACAGAAAATATGCAAATATAAGTACTACGGCTACGCCCTGCTTGAGATCTGTCGTCGTAAACCACTCTGGCGTACTTGCGCCAAGGTATAATGTATGCCGGGTGGGCCTTCCATCGCAAGGAAGTCTCCTAAAAGTGACACAGTAAAATCTACAAGATTGAACTGAGTCACTTTTACGACGCCACTGCGTCAAAACCTTGCGCCTGCTTGAAGCAGGTGTAAGGATTGACGCAGCATGATGGGAATAGTCATTTCTGACCATTGCTGGAATTGTGTCGTGCTTACAACACGACTCGAACAATGCATTACCTTTCCGACAAAAGATGCGTCAAACACCTGTCTATCCTTGCGCCACTGTGCACCGCATTGTAAATGCGGCGCATCCATGGAGGCGCAAGGGTTTTTTACTGTGACGCAAATTAACTGGCTCATCTCTGCTAATATGCAGAGATGCGACTGTTCCTGTAATTCTGCCCCTTGGTCTTTACATGGAGTAATGAGGGGAAATGCTTTATATCACCTCGTTTTTTCTGTTTCTATGTGTACTGTTCTATGCAGCACATATAAAAACAACAAATCGCCATGCATGATTGTTTATGTGCACATAAGCAATCATTCCCCCAGCGCCTTCACCTTTGCACTATGTTCCAAGGGTTCCAGCGTTGGGGATAGGCAGCTGTAATTTGCGACAGGGCAGGGGGAAACACAGGGCTGCAGAGTATTGTTGTAAATATGTTGGTATTGTGTTTCCAAAAGTGGCGGAGCATGGCATTAAGCCAAGAATGCTAACGCCGCTCTCCGTCACTTTCCATGTAAATATACCTCCTAATGTTTTAGTGGAGGCAGGAGATGCAAGGTAGGGGGAGAGAAGAATTTTGAGGGGAACTTTAGGACAATGAGCTATAAAATGTGGCCAAGATCCTCAAATTAACGGCCTCATTTATGAGGTTTTGGCGCAGGGCAGCGCTGCAAGCAATCTTAATACGCTGCCCTGGGTCAAAAAAAAAAAGGACCGGCAGAAGCAGTAATCTATTAGATACTTGCATTCCTGTCCTTTTCCCCTCGCTGCCGCACAATGGGCTGCCGTGAGCTAACGCAAGCACCCTTGCACCAAGGTGCAAGGGTGCCTGCGTTGCAGGGAGGATTGTTTTTGTGCAGGGAGAGACACCTTCCTGCACAAAAACAATTACGAGAGGTGTTTTTCCTCTATGTGTGCTGCAGAATACAGCAAACACATGAAAAGGAAAAGCGAGAAGAAATGAAGGTATTTCTCCTCTTTGCGCCTCACTTACACCTCCCCTAGGAGGTGTAGCCTTTTGACATATTCCCAGGTTTATTAATTCCCGTAAGTCAATGCCATTGATGTTACCTGGGAACACCCACCATAATGCCCATGGCACGCCTCCCTATTGCAGGGTGAAGCAACGCAGCAACTTTCACTGCGTTGCCTCAGTCCATATCTACAAGGCCATGTGTGATGAATTTAATGCTGTTTTCATCACTCATCGCTAGGGACAAAGGAAGGACCTCCCTGACAAGTAACACGGGCGTGGAGAGGATGTGGTGCAGTAGCCAGATCTGCTGACTGGAGAGCTGGTGATCCCTGTTTGCGTCTCGGCAGCACAACATCCTGTGATTCTGGGCAAATCACTTTCTCCAGATGCTATATATATATATGTTCCAAGACGAAAAAGCAGAAAAGAGGGAAAACTTTCTGGAAAAAAAATGCCACGGAAGCAGATGTTAACAGTATTTTGGCCAAGGAAACTGATAAGAGAAGCTGACAAGGAACAAGCTTTTGTGAATGCAGGAAAACATGCTACAACCAATAGATTGGAAGAAAAGTAAGTGGCAAGCACAGAAGCCAGGAAAGAGAGGCTCTGGATGAAAGGCCCTTTTTAAATTTCTATTATAAATAATAGATTTTACAAGCACAGCTGTGCAGGTGAAACCTAAAAAGGACCAGGTGCTCTAACACGTGGTCAGTTAGGGAAGTACCCATGTCACTAGTGTCACTGTTTCTTTAGCGAGTGGGCGCAGGGCCCACTACTTTACACTCTGCAAGTCTGTTTTGTTTAACTTTAAGCTTGTTGTAATCATTTTTTTTTTTTTGTAAAAACAATTTTTATTGGCAGTTAAAGTCGAAATATCACAGGTCAATGAGGAAGTTATGCAATAACAACCGATATTTCAGGATAACAGTACATTTCTGACCAGACGCCTTTTATGATAACAATCCCTTAAACCTCTCCCTCCCTGGGTCCCTCCCCCTAGTCAGTGCGCCAGAAGCTTGTTGTAATCATTTATTAATGTCTGGAGAGACAACTTCTCACAAAGCATTCTATTTAGCAGCAAATCTAGAATGGATGTTACATGGACTAAAAAAATCTAGGGGCATATTATCTAGGGGGTTTACCTCCGCTTTTTTGGCTTTAAAAGCCAAGAAAGCGGAGATAAAATTATCTCCCTATTACCTAGCTGTCGCTAACACCAGTTAGCGAAAGCTAGTAGGAGATAGCGACCATCTTGGGCCCCACTTTGCATGTCAGTGATATTTATCACTAATGACATGCAAAGTGGGCGTGCCAAGATGTTAGCGACTGGAAACAGTCGCTAACATCGCTATCTCCTATTACCAACTTTTGGAGATATTCGCGCTAAGCGCGAATATCTCCAAAAGCTAACACCTGCCCTGAGCAGTTCTTAGCCATGTTATCCAATGGGAGGTGGATAACATGGCTAAGAGCATTAGCTCGGTAATGCATGAATATCGCTGACTTTTCAGCGATATTCATGCATTGCGGCAGTTTTTTATCGCATTTGCGATAAACCTTGGTAATACCAAGGTTTATCTGCGATAAAAATCGCCGCTGCTTAGCGGTAAATTTTTGTCTCTAACCAAGCAATAGCGATATAATTATCGCTATTGCTTGGTAATATGCCCCCTAGGCTTTCAAAATAAGGTAAAATTGTGCAATTTCGTCAAACGACGACGAGACTGGCTGTTTTTGTTTGTGTTTACAAAATTAACTTTCAACATCTACCATTCATAAACACAGTTAGCAATAGCTACAAAACAAATTTAAGGGGCAGATTTATGTTAACTGGCGCATCCCCAGGGATGCACCAGTTAATGTGCGCCACAGTGCGCCACAGCTCCGCCACCCATGGTGCGCCGCATTTACATGGCGTACGGGCGGCGCATTGCTGGAGTCATGTCGCAAGGGCGACATGACTCCTGCAATGCACAGGGGCCACCCCTACAATGCATGGTGCGTCACCTGTCGAAAGGTAGGGCCGAATTCGACCAAGAACCCTTCAGTATTTGCCCGGCGTTAGCTGCCTCTCATACCATTCGAGATTACCAAACAAAGAGGCAGGCGCTGGAGACAGAAGGCAGGAAACAGGAGTTTATTCCGACGGAGCAGAACACGTCAAATCAGACAACAGGGTATCTTCTCGAGGTGCTCTAAACGCATCCTTGAGGCCTGGCCTCTTATACACAGGTTTAATGCTTTATTACATGAAACACATTCTTGTCAATACTTGATGTACGGAAAGACATCCTCGGAATCCCCGCTTCACCCCCGTTCCCACACATATTTACAGTAGAGTTCCCACCTCAACCTCAGCATGTGGTGGTTGTCGCGCAGCTGGACATTCTGCTGGGAACGGGAAAGTGGGCGATCGGTCGGATCTGGAGGTGTGAGGGTATTGATTAACCACCGCTCCTTTGATGTGAGGCGAGGTCCTACTGTAGGGGGCAATAAACTGCATCTGTCGGGCTAGGTGATGGCCTGGGATCGGGCTGGACAATCGGGCAGGGAGGGAGAGGTTATCAAAAAGGGGCCTGTTCTTTGAATGAGATGAAAGAGCGAGGGGGTTCAGCACGGGATGTGGCTCGGAGACAGGGTCGCGCTAGAGGTGCGCTTATGGTCCAAGCAGGAGAAACCGGGGGCTGTCGGGGCGCGGGGGAATGCTTGCGAGGCTGGGGTGTGAGGGGGAGATGCGCGCAGGCTATTGGCAGTGGGCAGAGAGGTTGTGACACAAAAATGGCTGCCACCTACTTTCGCGATGGGGCCTAAAAGGGACAAGATGGCGTGGCTACTGTTTTCATGGTTGTCGCTCTACTTTCAACAGTGGCTGTGGTGAACATAAATGAACGCCGCTTATGTATACCGATTTTAGTCATTTTCCACAGTCCCCAGTTTTTATCATGAGTTAGTTCATTTCTGTTTATGTCTGAGGTAAGGACGTACAAGCTGACATTTAGTTATACTAATAAGGGAAGTTTGTGGCTGGGCTGTCTATTGAGGTCTTTGGTAGCCCATATGCATTACGGGCAGATGGAAATAATCCTACTATCAATGCTGGCAGAATCGTACATAACCACATGTAGTCATACAAAATTACATTTAGCTGTGTCATACGCTAGACCTTGGAGACGGGAACATTATTTAGACGATGTAGGAAATTCGTTCGAATACAAACATGATGTCATACAAAAAAAAGGTTCTGGCAGAATAAGGGCTATTATCACTTGAGGTCTGGACTCCATGGGGATCAAAACTAGACAGCATGTTCATGTGCATAACTGGTGTTTCTACAATCAAGATACAGAGTTAACGTCTTCTTAGTTATCCATGTACAGTTAGAAGTGACCGATGTAATGTTTCGAAAGCTCAATTGGGTGATAATCAATACAAGTGGTTGGGACAGGAATTCAAATTAATACAAGTGTCATTCAAGGGGTGGTAATGTTCAAAAAGGGTTCGTCTTTCCAGTGTCTTTTTACAGTGAGCCATCACTGGTAGGCTCTCAATGTTTTTCTTCTTTCGTTGGCACTGTTTAGCACCGGCGGTGGAGCTATGCGTCCAGCTCGGATTCAGATTTTGTGTTGCAGGGTGTGGCCACTCTTTACTCTCGGACCACAGTCCTGGTTGTCCTGTTCCCTAACTAATCTATCATAGGTACCTTAGGCGGGGTACCCGCATTCCGTTCTTCTTTCGTGACAAACCCTACTCTATCTGTGTGCTGTGCTTCTTCTTTAAGTCAAGTTCAAAGAAAAACTCCGTATGGAAAAAAGTGGCGATAGGGGCGTGCTTTGGGAGGCCGAGGGAAGAGAGGGTGGAATGGGATCAGATCTGAAACGGACCAAGGAGGGCAGAAATTTTAAGCAAGTGGGCCCATCAATCGGGCACAATGGGCTGGGACTTTCGGCACGAGCTCATCAACATGCAGGGGCTTCTGGACAGCCCTTCTTTCCTTCACTCTCTGCGTTGAGAATGGTGCCTTGTCCCGCAACTCTTTGCTCTGTGGCTCCATCTTGGTCGAGGTCATAGATATTCCCCGATCTGCAGCCAGGCTGTGCGTCACGTCCGGCCCCTCCCCTCCGACGACTGCACGTTATCTTCAAAGGAGTACAAAAAAAGTCTTAGAGAACTGACAGGGGAAGATGTTTACACACTTTAATTTCTCTCCCAACCCCAAGTAGTTGGGGAAACGTTTATCGGTCATGATAGGGTGGAGGCTTATTTATCCTTACGACGGGGTATGCTGTTAATTCATAAATCATTGCTATGGTGTAGGTTTGCGAGCAATTCTATGAATTTCCATAATCATGTCTGTTAGGTGTTGATTCCTGTTACATTCGTAAACGTGGCGAGGAGTCTGGTGTCTATCAATTACATGGTCTATTAAATTCAAACCGGCTCTTCCGGTAGAGACTCGCCTTTCTAAAACAAATCCTGTTGAGCTATATTTTTCTTCAAGGTCTGCTAATTTATAAAAAGCGTGAAGTGCTATCATCATGGGCCTGCAGCTACTTTTTCCAGGGAAGGACATACGTTAAGCATTTTTCTTTCTTTTCTGACAGCAACGGCTAACTTTTATCAGGTTTTTGGACAATTTATCTTTAAAAAGAAGGTCATCAGCTACAACCTTTAAGATTTTCTGGGATGGCTGGTTACAGAACTGGGACCATTCTGGAAAAACGGGGACGTTTCGGACATTCTACTTTTGTGCAATGGGCGGTAGTAATCTGAATGAGGGAGGTGGTGTTACTAAAGCACTAAAACAAAAAGCCACTGACATATAGTTCCCTTTTAAGGGTCAGATTAGGGGACATCAGTCGTCTTACCTGTCCTTTCTTCCTCAGCCAATTAAGTTTCATCATTTTACAGAAAGGAGAGGCAGTAACATGGCAAAATACGATCGTTTTGTTTCTGTCAATTTGTTCAAACACTGTCGTGTCTAAAGCCAATTATACCTGTACCGGCGAGGTACAGTGTCGTCATTTATTCAAAAGGGAGCAAGGGAGCCCTCAGAGGGAGAGAGCGTTGTGTGCACAAAATAGGCTATTAGTACACGTACAACATAAAAAGAGAGAGAGAGAGAAAAACGTGTATAATAATAGGCTATTCAGTGCACACACATATAGATCAGTACGGGTCAGTTTTATGTATAAAACGCAAGCTGAGGGAAAACATAAATTCATAGTTTACGTACACACAAATACCAGATAGGGTGCGACAGTACATACATCAAGTACGAAAACTTAAGATAAAACAGAGGGCTATTTTTGGCGAAAGAGCCTTTTCATGCGTGTTGCATATTTTCAGTACTCCATTTAATTCATTTGGGGGTCGAGCTCTTCGTTCTCCTTCCTTCCTAATAGCAGACAATTTCTGTTGGTAACCTCGCTTCAATAAATACTTACTCCTTTTAATTGGTCGGACACTGGTCCAGTCGTGCTTATACTCACGGTGGGGTCTTCCAACATCTAACAAATGACGATCCGAGTTGAGGTAAAGGAGGGGTGTCTGTCGGATGTGCGATGGTGCAATTCTGACTTTTCTATGAGGATGGAAGAAGAGGGGGTGAATCTAAAACATGACAATATCCCTAATTTCTGGGCTGAGGGGGGATTTTGGATGAACCCCAACCCGGGGTATCCTTAACTTTTCTCATCTAGTCTGCACATTAAGTTGACTCACTGGTGCGCGTCATTTAGGGCGTTCATTTGGGATATCGGTTGGGGTCTGAGGTACTACAATAACTCTTCAAGTTTCTGGCGTAGGCCACTCTCCCATTCACTAGCTCCAGAGAGGGAGAGAGTCGTTCCTAGGTAGGGTAAGTGCTATATTCTTTTTCGTCCTTCACATGCAGGTATCATGTTCGGGCTTGTTTTTCTTATTCCATTAACCGCTCGATCCATACCTCAGTCATACAAAAAAAAAAGCATTCGTCCGTCAACCCAGACGTGCGCCACACATGAGCATTCATACAACACAAATCGGGGCCCACGCGCGCATTCATACCATACAATTCTTCTTCTTTCTGCGTGTAACACGGTGCATTCTGGGTCTTCTCCATACTCCAGCTGAAATTCCGATATTAACCTGCAGAGAAAGAGAAGGGGGGGGTGACAGCGTACAAAGCACATCAGCGCGCAAAAACACGAAAAATGTTTTTACCTACCACGTGCCTAACTTATCTTCTTTGGGAAGCAGTACCTTGCATCTCGGCATTGCAGCCCAGAGGAACTGGTCTATTGTCCTATTCATAGATATATCTAAATATCCGAATCTTTTACCTATTGCTTATGCTGCAGGAATGCAAAAATACCACAGATCTTGACTATTCTTTTCGCATTGTTCGTATGTACCATGCCTTTCTAATTTTTCATAACCAAAATTGCTTCATTTTACTTGTCCTTTATTTATTTTGAAAATAGTAGCCTTTATCCGAGAACCTACCAATCTAAGTGACTGATATGAGGCTAGTTCTACATATTTTCTTTTTTTTTCTTTTAAAACCTTGATAGAAAAAGATGTCAGCATAAAAATACGGGCCTCCAACCATACAGGCCGGCCACGGGGCAGACGGGAAATGTATGAGGTAAGGAGAGATTACACTTGTAGTATAGGAGTACGTAATGAGCGAGCCATTGTAATTGGAAAAACTTAAACGAGACAAATGGTTGCAGGATCAATGAAGGTTGATTTTATAATTGAAAGTAAAACAAGATCAGTTACAATAAAATCGTTTATACGCATACCATGGGCGAGCATCATGAGTAGCATTACTTCGAAAATACAATAATCAATAGTGAATAAGAACCAATATCAGTAGGGTTGTCCGCATGCCCAGTCAGTACCCTTCCCCGCCCGCCACGTGCTCAAGGACCGTATACATATCCCATAATATCAAGGCTATGTAACTAAAACGTCATAAGGAGTTGCAAGTCTCGCCTATACTGGCGCCATTTTGGGGCGTGGTCGGGTGGGTCCAGAGTATAGTCCAAATGCCTCCGACAACTAGCGGCCGGACCAGAATCCCTTTCGGTAGTTCAAAAAGTTCGTTAGCGCCAACAGAGAGGTCAAGCGGCTTGGACTGCGGCTTAAAGGCGAGGAAGGCAAAATCTTCCCTACCGGGTCACGCTGAGGTCCCACCGGAGCTGATCGAGTTGGCAGTCTACAGTGTCTCTTAGTAATTCGGACAAAGGCCGGTGTCAGCATGAGAGCACCACCATCTTGTGACAACGTTGTGGCCACTCCGGAGAGCGGGACAGCAGGTGTATCCCTCCACAGATACGTTGAATCAGTCTTTCCTTCGATACCAGATGTGGATAAGGTGGCGGTCGCCTGAGGCAGTGGCATATCCATGGGGGATAGTCGAGCAACAGTGGCGGTGGCCCCCACCGGAAGCCTGCGGGAGTCGAGGGCCAGTGACTTTCGTAGAATTTTTAAAACTGAGAGGACGTCTTCAAGAGTGGGGCTCATGCCCGAGCAGGCAAGCATCCGAGTTCCAAGGTAGCCCAGAGCCATTCTAATGGACCAGGCCCAAATCCGGGGTGTCGGCCGCCATTTTGAGCGTTTCGCACCAGCAGCCGCTCTTCACCCCGTCCACCGGAGCGGGTCCCCCGGTCATCCAACCGAGTGGAACGCCAATGGCAGTCCTGGTGCAGCTGTCCGGCAGGTGAGATGTTAAGGGTCGCCCCACTGCAGCTGGCTGGCGAGTGAAACGCTAAAGGTCGCCCCACTGCAGCTGGTCGGCGAGTGAAACGCTAAGGGTCGCCCTGCTGCAGCTGGTCGGCGAGTGAAACGCTAAGGGTCGCCCTGCTGCAGCTGAGGAACCTCCACCTGGGGAGGTGGGGGAGGCTCGTTCGCGCCGCCTCTCCCTCCCAGTGCACCCTACGCCGTCTCCTGGCGCAGGTATATGTGATGGTCGGACCAGGCAATAAGAGGGGGGGGTCATCAGCAAGGCATTCACCCCCCCCACCCATGGCTCGCTGGATGCCACCTCAGGGTGGACGAATGGGAAGGCCAGTACAACAACATCGTGGCCGTGGTGCTTCCGGGCCATCCACCCAACGACCTCTTCGGCCGATGGCTGCCAGCAAGGCCTTGGCGCGTTGGGTAGCCTCCGGCCTATTCGCTCAACGGGCCGCTACCGACGCTACCTCGCCGGCTGATGGCTTTTGTAGACTTTTTATAGCCCAAAGCCTACTAAAAAGTAGCTCAAAGTAGCCCAACATTGAAGGCGGGACAGGAACAGCGTTAAGCAGACGGCGAATGCATTTGGGCTTGTTGTTGCAGCCGCTGCCATGTAAATAGTTGTTTAATAAAAAGTTTTAAATAGTCGTTTAATAAAAAGTTTTAAATAGTTACTTTGCTGGGGTGTTGTATATATTTATAATATTTGCATATTGTTTGTCGTTATTTGGGCGGGGTGGGCGGTGGAGCCGAGCTGTCTTGCAGCCATCATGGCGTCGAGCTCGATTCTTCTCACTAGTTTCATATTTCTCATGAGTGGTTGTTCCTAATGTTTCTATTTTAGCGAGGTCAGAAAAGAGATCCCATCAGTGGCCTACTGATTTTGCTCGATTCCTTTTGTTTTTCCTAACGATTTTTATGTTTTTGTTTGCTAGCACGATACAGCGGCTAACCCGCAATTTTTTATATATATTTATGTCCTTTTTATTAGGGGCGTCTTCCGGTGGAGCCGGATGATCTACCTCTAATAAACGGTCCGGGCTGAACCAACTACCAACAAACGGGGCAAAGATAGGCATGACTAGTTACAAAGGGGACAAAAGTCTGCACTACCTATCCTTCACTATCCGCAAAGACTAAACAGAGTATTGCGACCCTGTGCTTATTTGTGAATAGAGAATAACCCAAAGAGAACCAATTCCGAACGATCAATGTTCGGTCAAACAATCAATCAAATGAGGGATAAAAATAGTCATGACGGATTACAACGGGGGCAAAAGCCTGCGTTACCTATCCTTCACTATTCACAAGGACTAAACAGAGTATTGCGACTCTGTGCTTTTTTGTAAATAGAGAATGATCCAAAGAGAACCAATTCCAAAACAGTAAATGCTTGGATAACAATCAATCAAATGGAGAGGGAAGTAGGCACGACGGATTACAAAGGGGGCAAAGGCCTGCGTTACCTACCCTTACTTGGGACAACCTCTTGGACAACGCAGAGGTGTTCCGTTTATTTGCGCGCTCATTGAGACTTATTCACTGAATTTTTAAAAAATAACCTCGTTTTGTCAGTTTATGTTGTAATTATTTTTTACATTGTACCCTGATTTTAAAATTGAATCTGACCGCATACCTGCACTCGAAATCGCCACACTACCGCGTTTAGAGCGGATTACTGTCAGCTAGGAAGGGCACCACACCGCCAGAACGGCGGACATCTTTGGTGAGGGCAAGGATTGGCTGCTCTAGTCGTCAGAAGGACGCTAGAACAGTACTTAAGGCAGGCAAATTAGGCGGCCAACTACTTGGGACAACCTCTTGGACAACGCAGAGGTGTTCCGTTTATTTGCGCGCTCATTGAGACTTATTCACTGAATTTTTAAAAAATAACCTCGTTTTGTCAGTTTATGTTGTAATTATTTTTTACATTGTACCCTGATTTTAAAATTGAATCTGACCGCATACCTGCACTCGAAATCGCCACACTACCGCGTTTAGAGCGGATTACTGTCAGCTAGGAAGGGCACCACACCGCCAGAACGGCGGACATCTTTGGTGAGGGCAAGGATTGGCTGCTCTAGTCGTCAGAAGGACGCTAGAACAGTACTTAAGGCATCCATGCAGACGCGCAGCGGGCACGCGCGGCGGGCTCGCCGGAGCGTCGCCGGAGTCGCGCCAGAGTCCAGCCCGTCTGCGCCCGTCCGCGCTTGGACGGGCGCGGGGGCTGGGGCCCCCGGACAAATGCGCTCCTATACCTCGGAAGACTTGCGTAACCTGGATAAAGGTGAGACCTGCCTGGATAATGATACCTTGAAGAAACTACAAATATATGCATTATATAAACCGCGAAACACGATATCTTTAGACCCATACTCCACCCTGAAAGTAGTAAGCCTAAACACCAGATCACTCCACTGTCATCACGTTGAGGTCTATAATTTGTTGCAAAATACTGATACCGATGTACTGACCTTAACTGAGACTTGGATGAGTGAGAGCTCAATGCCGGACATTCTGGCTGCTCTTCCTAATGGTTATGATGCTTTTTGGCAAAATCGACCAGGAAGCACACGGGGAGGTGGGGTAGCGGTGATTTTTAAAAAAATGCTGTCAGTAGAAATTTTACTTTCTGAGACTGTTGACTTGGCTGATTTGCTTGGGGTGAAAATTACAGTAAATAGCCTATGTTGGGTGGTGTTAGCGGTTTACCGCCCTCCCAATGCAACCCCAACCTTCCAGGACCTATTTGCCCCCATTATATCAGACCTTTGCTCTCGTTAT
This sequence comes from Lissotriton helveticus, assembly GCF_964261635.1. Lineage (NCBI taxonomy): Eukaryota > Metazoa > Chordata > Amphibia > Caudata > Salamandridae > Lissotriton > Lissotriton helveticus. The sequence goes on along the minus strand of NC_136058.1, from coordinate 284,132,384 downwards.
ACGAAAATTGTGGTCACTGGAGATTTTAATTTGCACTGGGATAATCCCCACTGGGATGCCCCTATGCGTCATTTGGACACCTTGATGTCAGCATTAAATTTTAAACAAATTGTGCAGGTCCCCACGCACATCAAAGGTCACACTCTTGACCTGGTGTGGACTACAGATCCCTCCTTAACACTGGAGGAAGTAGCCCCATGTATTTGGTCCGACCACCATCTAATCTCTTGTGAGATACGTATTAAGGGCCAAACAATTAGACCAACATTGGCGGCTAGACAAACCCGTAAATGGGCAGAGGTCGATCTGAGGACCCTGTCCAAGGTATTCCCGCCAAGAGACTGTTTCCTGAGCCTAGATCACTCTCTGGATCAGCAATACGCGGATTTAACGCATTGTCTGATATCAGCTATTGACCAGATAGCACCAATGGAAATGAAGGTGTTAAAAGGCCCGGGTAAGGATGCCCCTTGGTTCACGCCAGCTCTGAGGGACCACAAAAAGAAACTAAGAGCCTTAGAAAGAGGATGGAGGAAAACTAAACATGACTTAGCTAGAAACCTCTATCGAACTTCCTTGACCGCATACAAAAAACATATTACGCTGGCCAAAGCTGAGTACTACGAATCCCGCTTAAGTATGGCAGCCAACGTGCAGAAAGAGACTTTTAAGATCCTGTCGGAGCTGACTAAAAAGTCGGACAGTGTTCAGTCCTCCATTAACTGTAATTCCTTCCAGGAATATTTTCTGGAGAAAGTAAAAACCATCATCCAAGACATAAAAAGTGGGATGCCAAACGGGATGCCCACATCCATTGGCCCCCGATCTCAAACTGACTGTTCCATCACACTGTTTCCAGTGATTGACAGCTTGAGTCTGCAGCAGTTGATGGGTAGAATTAAGTCTGGATCCCTAGCGGACCCGTGTCCACCTAGAGTCTTTCAGGCAGCCCGCCCTCTATTGGAGGAGCATGTCATCTCTCTCCTAAATAGATCTTTGGAAACAGGACAATTACCGACAGACTTCAAGGAAGCGCGTGTTAGACCGCTACTGAAGAAACCTGGTGCAGACCCCGCAATACTAAAAAATTACAGGCCGATCTCCCAGTTACCATTCCTCTCAAAAGTACTGGAACAACACGTACTGAAAACCCTGTCTATGTACTTGGAGTCCAACTCCCTGCTTCATGAACGACAAGCAGGGTTCCGAGCACATCACAGCACCGAGTTGGTGATGCTCTCGGTGCTGGATGAACTGAGAGGCCTGGCTGACGGAAAAAAACCGAGCGCCCTGATTTTATTAGACCTTTCAGCGGCGTTCGATACCGTCAGCCATGCGCTACTATTGGAAAGGCTGGGTGACTTTGGTATCAAGGGCCTGGTTTTTAGTTGGTTGCAGTCCTTTCTGTCAGGAAGGACACAAAGAATACAACTGGGAGAACAACTCTCCGTAGTGGGAGAGTTAGAATGTGGGGTGCCCCAGGGCTCGGCCTTATCCCCACTGCTGTTTAATTTATATTTACAGCCGCTGATTGCCTCCTTGGCGAGTATGGGCTGCACAGTATACAACTACGCAGACGACACGCAGTTGCTGCTGAGTGTTGATAATACAAACACCGCCCAACTCCACACTCAGAACATTTTGAGACACACGGTCCAGTGGATGACAGGAAACCTCTTAAAAGTCAACCCAGACAAGACTGAGGTCCTGGTGATTTCATCTACCACCTCACCATGGGGTGACCTCTACTGGCCCGCAGAGCTGGGTCCAGCTCCAAAACCCAGCCTGGTTGTGAAGAGTTTGGGAATCAAACTGGACTGTGACCTCACTATGGTCAACCAAATCTCCGCTGTAGTGGGTAGCTGTACTAATATTATTCGACAGCTGCGGAAATTAGTGCCTATCATTTCCCAATCTATGCTACGTTCCATCGTCACAGCTACTGTAATCTCACGCATAGATTATGGAAATGCCCTCTACCTTGGCCTACCACAAACCCTGATAAACAGGCTACAGGTGGTGATGAACGATGCTGCTCGTCTCATTTTCAGGCTGCCAAGACGTACTAGAGCATCCCCCCTGCTGCAGAGTCTCCACTGGCTCCCTATTAAGGAGCGAGTGGAATTTAAAAATATGTGCATTGCCCATAAAGCCATCTATGGCATGGCGCCAGCATACATTAAAGATCGTCTAGCAGTATACAGCCCAAAGAGAGCTCTCAGATCCTCAAATTCTCAGCTACTGGTGTGTCCCCGTTACAAACTTACCACCAAGGGAGGAAGAGCGTTCTCGGTGCTGGTTCCTCATCTATGGAACACACTACCTGAGCTATTACGTAAGGAAGGAAACCTCCTACGCTTCAGAAAGGGGTTGAAAACGTTACTATTCAGGAGAGCCCTCTGAGCCACTTCAGGTTAAGTGGAGACTTCTGTACTGTCCAAGTTGTTGTTTACCATCTAGTCCCATGCGCTTAGAGGCCTGTAGGTGATTGAGCGCGGTATAAATTAAAAATAACAACAACAATAACAATAACAACAATAAACTACCCTTCACTATCTGCAAAGACTAAACAGAGTATGGCGACTCTGTGCTTGTTTGCAAATAGAGAATCTCTCAGAAACAATCAAATGAGTAATACTAGTATTTTCAAACAATCAAACAATCAATTCGCAATTCGTCGTGTTTACACGACCTTACCCGGACCGCATGGACAGTTTCTCGTCTTCCGCTTCCAGCGCCTGATCGTCCTCTATTCTCCGTAATTGCTGTGGCACTCCTGATGGTTCCCAGTCAGGACCGTAGATCCCTCGAGAGAGGTCTGCTCGGAACCGGTGAAGTTCGGATGATCGGCTGCCAGACGAGGGTCTATCGGGCAGGTGCACTTCCTGATCGTTGCAGTCATTCACTCTGTCGTTGGGACCTCTCTCACTGGATCCACGCGTCGCTGATTGGCCCTGCGTTGGGCGCCAATTGTCGAAAGGTAGGGCCGAATTCGACCAAGAACCCTTCAGTATTTGCCCGGCGTTAGCCGCCTCTCATACCATTCGAGATTACCAAACAAAGAGGCAGGCGCTGGAGACAGAAGGCAGGAAACAGGAGTTTATTCCGACGGAGCAGAACACGTCAAATCAGACAACAGGGTATCTTCTCGAGGTGCTCTAAACGCATCCTTGAGGCCTGGCCTCTTATACACAGGTTTATTGCTTTATTACATGAAACACATTCTTGTCAATACTTGATGTATGGAAAGACATCCTCGGAATCCCCGCTTCACCCCCGTTCCCACACATATTTACAGTAGAGTTCCCACCTCAACCTCAGCATGTGGTGGTTGTCGCGCAGCTGGACATTCTGCTGGGAACGGGAAAGTGGGCGATCGGTCGGATCTGGAGGTGTGAGGGTATTGATTAACCACCGCTCCTTTGATGTGAGGCGAGGTCCGAATCACTGACAGAATATCGAAATCAAAAAATCGACATACACAAATATCGAGTCAAAAATATCGAAATACAAAATATCGACAGCCTATCTTCAAACAGGTAAGTACCAAAATATCGACTCCAAAATATCGACTTACAAAAATATAGACAGTAAAAATATCGATTTTTTTAAATGTCTTAAAATTAAGTTAAAAATAATATATATAAATATATTTAATATAAACTTAGAAATAATTATTAAATAAATGTAATATTAATAAATAATTATTATAAATAAAAAAATTATATCACCAAAAATAATATATATATATATATATATATATATATATATATATATATATATATATATATATAAACATATTATTAAATAAACATATTAATATAATATAATTTCATTTAATTTAATTTCAATAAATTAATTTAATTTTACTTTATTTTTACACTGTACCCCTGTACCCCAAAAACCCAAAACTGACCCTGAACCCTAAAAATACCCCTTTACCCAAAAACTAAAAACTGACCCTGAACCCAAAAAATACCCCTTTACCCAAAAACCCAAAACTGATCCTAAACCCTAAAAATACCCCTTTACCCAAAAACCCAAAACTGACCCTGAACCCTAAAAATACCCCTTTACCCAAAAACTAAAAACTGACCCTGAACCCTAAAAATACCCCTTTACCTAAAAACCAAAAACTGACCCTGAACCCTAAAAATACCCCTTTACCCAAAAACTAAAAACTGACCCTGATCCCAAAAAATACCCCTTTACCCAAAAACCCAAAACTGACCCTGAACCCTAAAAATACACCTTTACCCAAAAACCCAAAACTGACCCTGAACCCTAAAAATACCCCTTTACCCAAAAACTAAAAACTGACCCTGAACCCTAAAAATACCCCTTTACCTAAAAACAAAAAACTGACCCTGAACCCTAAAAATACCCCTTTACCCAAAAACTAAAAACTGACCCTGAACCCAAAAAATACCCCTTTACCCAAAAACCCCAAACTGACCCTGAACCCTAAAAATACCCCTTTACCCAAAAACCCAAAACTGACCCTGAACCCTAAAAATACCCCTTTACCCAAAAACTAAAAACTGACCCTGAACCCTAAAAATACCCCTTTACCTAAAAACCAAAAACTGACCCTGAACCCTAAAAATACCCCTTTACCCAAAAACTAAAAACTGACCCTGAACCCAAAAAATACCCCTTTACCCAAAAACCCAAAACTGACCCTGAACCCAACAAATACCCCTTTACCCAAAAACCCAAAACTGACCCTGAACCCTACAAATACCCCTTTACCCAAAAACTAAAAACTGACCCTGAACCCTAAAAATACCCCTTTACCCAAAAACTAAAAACTGACCCTGAACCCAAAAAATACCCCTTTACCCAAAAACCCAAAACTGACCCTGAACCCTAAAAATACCCCTTTACCCAAAAACCCAAAACTTAAATTTAATTTCCAAAACCAATTACTTTTATTTACTAAGTAAATTTTATTTAATGGTCAATTATTAATTAATTAACAAATTTAATTAATTAACATATTTAATTAGTTATTATTAAATTACTCCCCACCCTATTTATTTATTTATTTATTTTTGATATTTGTAGAGCGCATGCAATGGCCCGTGGGCGTCTCGGCGCTAAGTATCTGAATATTTACCCTGAGGAAACTATAGATGATTTATTGATTAAAAAGCCAGGTCTTGAGTTGTTTACGAAAAGACCATAACGATGGACTGGCTTTAATCATTGGTGGCAGAGTGTTCCACAACTTAGGGGCTGATACCAGGAATCTTCTATCGCCCCATGAGACCGTTTTTGTGCGGGGTATAACAAGATCTCCTGAACAAGATGAACGTAGTGTTCTGGGCGGACGATAAGGAGTCAGATTGCGGATGAGGTGTGCTGGTCCTTGGTTGTGCAACGCCCTGTACACAATGCACAGGGTCTTGAACTTTATCCTGTTTTTAATGGATAACCAATGCAGCTCTTTGATGGTTTTAGAGGCAGAGTGATGTTTAGGGATATTTCCCAAAAGCCTCGCAGCAGAGTTTTGTATTATTTGCAATTTATTCAAGACTCCTTCCTGTGCATTGAGGAACAGGGCATTGCAATAGTCCAAGGTGGACAGCACAAGAGAGGTGACAAGAGTTTTGCCAGCTTTATCAGGTAGAAAAGGGAGGATTTTTTTCATAAGCTTCAGTTTGTAAAAAGCTGAAGAGGTAATCTGGTTGGCATGTGGATGGAACGTGAGGCGGTCATCAAAGATGACTCCCAGATTCCTCACTTTGCTGACAGGTTCGGGTGGAGAGCCCAGGGAGGAAGGCCACCAATTGGATGACCACTCGGGTGTTAATTGTCCAAAGATGACTACCTCGGTTTTATCCGAGTTTAACTTTAAACAATTGGAGGCCATCCAACTCCCTATAGCCATCATGCCAGCCCTAAGGTCATCTGCCACTTTATAGCCATTGTTCTTGATGGCTAGAACCAGCTGGGTGTCATCTGCGTAGGACGTAAGGCTCATCCCATAAGCCCGAATGACATTGGCTAAGCCCGACACGTAGATGTTAAAAAGTGTCGGGCTTAGGGATGAGCCTTGAGGTACTCCACATGGCAGTGACATGGTGGACGAATGAAATGGTCCCGTTGTAACTACCTGAGTTCTATCAGCCAAAAAGGAGGCCAGAAGTTTGCTGGCAGTCCCTTGTACACCCAGGCCCTCGACACGGTCAATCAGGGTGGTGTGATCGACCGTGTCGAAGGCTGCGGATAGATCAAGTAGTATCAAAACTGCTGTACCCCCAGTGTCACGGATGAGTCTGATGTCATCAGCTGCTTTAATCAGAGCTGTCTCCGTCCCATGACACTGGCGGAACCCAAACTGAGTTTCATCAAGTAGCTGGTGTTGTTCCCAAAAAGCGGAAAGTTGTTTGTTCATAGCTTTTTCGGCTATTTTGGCCAGCACCGGTAAGTTGGCTATAGGTCGGTAGCTTTTAGGTTCGTCCTTATCCAAATGTGATTTCTTTAACAGAGGTTTTATAATGTTTTTTTTTAAACTTTCAGGGTAGATACCTGTTTTAAACATGGCATTGCATATGGAGGATATCCTCCATATGTGAGAAGGAAGGCATGGAAGCTACTAGAGAGGTTTTAAAGTTGGAGCTGTCCATATCGTTCCATGCCTTGAAAATTTGATTTGTATTGATAGGTTTCAAGGGGACAGCCAATTGGTAAGGGTTGAGAGAGGCCATGATAACATAATGGTCTGACCAAGTGACCGGAAAAGTTTGTGTTACATGGAGGTCATTGGAATTGGAAAAGATGCCATCCAGAGTGTGGCCCCTATCATGCGTAGGAGATTTGACCATAAGAGATAGACCAAAAGTAGTCATATCCCCAAGGAACATAGCAGTATCCTTATCTTCAGTTTTATCAAAATTAAAATTAAAATCTCCAAGGACAGTAAAAGAGCTGTCAAGAGCGCATGATTCCAAAATGGATCTTAGCTCAGTGATAAATCCTGTTCTTGATCCCGGGGGACGATACAGAAGGATCCCTTTGAAATTATCAGAGGGGGTCAATTTGACAGAGAATTGCAAAGCTTCACATGATGGCAAGGGGATAGCACTGGTTCTAACCGTGAAAGAATCACGTACAACAAAAGCAATCCCCCCACCTCTCCCACGTGGTCTATCCAATCTGTGGATAGAGAATCCCTTAGGGATCGCAATGACAATGTCTGGGTCGGATGAATTGTCCATCCACGTTTCTGTCATGAACAGCATGTCTAGGTTGTTATCTTCCAATAGATCGGATATGTCCTGGCGATGTTTTCCCAGCGAGCGGACATTTATAAGTGCAAAGGTTTGGGGGGACGAGTCTTGGGTTTGTTTGGATAGGATTTGTGATGGATAGGTATCTGCAGTTGACAGCAAGGGCAGATTTGGGGAGAGGCCACTTCAAGATGTATCGGATCTAATAAAATACAAGACTGCTGTATTGAAGGTCGTAGACCCCTAAGCATAATCGGCGTATATGAACCTGGGCGATCTGGGTCATACGGGTCAGAAAGACCAGGGGGACTGGCCCTCGGCCCGGGCCAGGCGCGGAAGGGCGCAGACGGGCCCGCCTTTGGCGCGCCTTCGGCGCGCCGCCGGCGCGCCCGCTGCGCCCACCCGCTGCGCGGACGGGAGAGCCTGTTGTTTATATCTGCCATTAGAGTGGGAGGAGAGAGGGCGGAACCAGCGAGCAGCTAGACCGCCAGCCTTCCCCAGTCCAAGATGGCGCCTGAAATGCGCCTGGAATCGGCGTCGCGATGTCCAGAAGGCGATAGTGAAGGAGCCTTGGGCGACGCTAATCTCGCGCCAAGGTGGGGGCCAATGTTAGCTAATTCAAGTATTAAAAATACTGATGTATTAAAAGTTTGCTATTATTGACTTCAATAACGAAATGCTCTGCTAAATTATTTAAAAAGCGCGCAGGTAGCGCAGAGAACCCCCGGCTTCCGCCTCAAGGGTGAAAAATCGGTAAAGAGACAAATACCTCGAGGATGGAGGCAAGCACCCTTTTATACCCGGGGAGGGCGGAACCAGCGAGCAGCTAGACCGCCAGCCTTCCCCAGTCCAAGATGGCGCCTGAAATGCGCCTGGAATCGGCGTCACGATGTCCAGAAGGCGATAGTGAAGGAGCCTTGGGCGACGCTAATCTCGCGCCAAGGTGGGGGCCAATGTTAGCTAATTCAAGTATTAAAAATACTGATGTATTAAAAGTTCGCTATTATTGACTTCAATAACGAAATGCTCTGCTAAATTATTTAAAAAGCGCGCAGGTAGCGCAGAGAACCCCCGGCTTCCGCCTCAAGGGTGAAAAATCGGTAAAGAGACAAGTACCTCGAGGATGGAGGCAAGCACCCTTTTATACCCGGGGAGGGCGGAACCAGCGAGCAGCTAGACCGCCAGCCTTCCCCAGTCCAAGATGGCGCCTGAAATGCGCCTGGAATCGGCGTCACGATGTCCAGAAGGCGATAGTGAAGGAGCCTTGGGCGACGCTAATCTCGCGCCAAGGTGGGGGCCAATGTTAGCTAATTCAAGTATTAAAAATACTGATGTATTAAAAGTTCGCTATTATTGACTTCAATAACGAAATGCTCTGCTAAATTATTTAAAAAGCGCGCAGGTAGCGCAGAGAACCCCCGGCTTCCGCCTCAAGGGTGAAAAATCGGTAAAGAGACAAATACCTCGAGGATGGAGGCAAGCACCCTTTTATACCCGGGGAGGGCGGAACCAGCGAGCAGCTAGACCGCCAGCCTTCCCCAGTCCAAGATGGCGCCTGAAATGCGCCTGGAATCGGCGTCGCGATGTCCAGAAGGCGATAGTGAAGGAGCCTTGGGCGACGCTAATCTCGCGCCAAGGTGGGGGCCAATGTTAGCTAATTCAAGTATTAAAAATACTGATGTATTAAAAGTTCGCTATTATTGACTTCAATAACGAAATGCTCTGCTAAATTATTTAAAAAGCGCGCAGGTAGCGCAGAGAACCCCCGGCTTCCGCCTCAAGGGTGAAAAATCGGTAAAGAGACAAATACCTCGAGGATGGAGGCAAGCACCCTTTTATACCCGGGGAGGGCGGAACCAGCGAGCAGCTAAACCACCAGCCTTCCCCAGTCCAAGATGGCGCCTGAAATGCGCCTGGAATCGGCGTCGCGATGTCCAGAAGGCGATAGTGAAGGAGCCTTGGGCGACGCTAATCTCGCGCCAAGGTGGGGGCCAATGTTAGCTAATTCAAGTATTAAAAATACTGATGTATTAAAAGTTCGCTATTATTGACTTCAATAACGAAATGCTCTGCTAAATTATTTAAAAAGCGCGCAGGTAGCACAGAGAACCCCCGGCTTCCGCCTCAAGGGTGAAAAATCGGTAAAGAGACAAATACCTCGAGGATGGAGGCAAGCACCCTTTTATACCCGGGGAGGGCGGAACCAGCAAGCAGCTAGACCACCAGCCTTCCCCAGTCCAAGATGGCGCCTGAAATGCGCCTGGAATCGGCGTCGCGATGTCCAGAAGGCGATAGTGAAGGAGCCTTGGGCGACGCTAATCTCGCGCCAAGGTGGGGGCCAATGTTAGCTAATTCAAGTATTAAAAATACTGATGTATTAAAAGTTCGCTATTATTGACTTCAATAACGAAATGCTCTGCTAAATTATTTAAAAAGCGCGCAGGTAGCGCAGAGAACCCCCGGCTTCCGCCTCAAGGGTGAAAAATCGATAAAGAGACAAATACCTCGAGGATGGAGGCAAGCACCCTTTTATACCAGGGGAGGGCGGAACCAGCGAACAGCTAGACCGCCAGCCTTCCCCAGTCCAAGATGGCGCCTGAAATGCGCCTGGAATCGGCGTCGCGATGTCCAGAAGGCGATAGTGAAGGAGCCTTGGGCGACGCTAATCTCGCGCCAAGGTGGGGGCCAATGTTAGCTAATTCAAGTATTAAAAATACTGATGTATTAAAAGTTCGCTATTATTGACTTCAATAACGAAATGCTCTGCTAAATTATTTAAAAAGCGCGCAGGTAGCGCAGAGAACCCCCGGCTTCCGCCTCAAGGGTGAAAAATCGGTAAAGAGACAAATACCCTATCCCCCTATAAACTCACAACCCACTACAGAAATTAATTTACTAATTATTATTTATTTATTCTTTAAATATTTATAATTACCAATTATATTTTAATTATTTACCAAATAATAATTAATTAACAATTAGTATTAATTTACATATGTAATTAATTAAATTTAAATTACTTCCCACCCTATTCCCCTATAAACCCACAACCCGCTAATAAAATAATATAGTAAAAAGTAATGATTTATCAATTATTCAATTATTATTAATTACCAATTATAATTTAATTAATTAACAATTATTAATTAATTAACAATTATTATTATATTACATATTTATATAATTATATTTAAATTACTTCCCACCCTATTCCCCTATAAACCCACAACCCGCTAAAAAAAAATATAGTAAAAAGTAATGATTTATCAATTATTCAATTATTATTAATTACCAATTATAATTTAATTAATTAACAATTATTAATTAATTAACAATTACTATTATATTACATATTTATATAATTATATTTAAATTACTTCCCACTCTATTCCCCTATAAACCCACAACCCGCTAAAAAAAAAATATAGTAAAAAGTAATGATTTATCAATTATTCAATTATTATTAATTACCAATTATAATTTAATTAATTAACAATTATTAATTAATTAACAATTACTATTATATTACATATTTATATAATTATATTTAAATTACTTCACACCCTATTCCCCTATAAACCTATAAACCCACAACCCGCTAGAGATTTATATTACACAATTATTACAAATTATAAAACACCTAATTTGACATATTTTTGTTGTCTATATTCTATCTACTCGATATTATGTCTAGTCGATATTTTTGAATCGATATTTTTGCTATTAATATCGATAGTAATCGATATTTTTGTAGTCGATATTATGTCTGGTCGATATTTTGTCTAGTCTATATTTTTGACTCGATATTTGTGTATGTCGATATTTGTGAGGTCGAAATTATGTCTGTGTACCGCGAGGTCCTACTGTAGGGGGCAATAAACTGCATCTGTCGGGCTAGGTGATGGCCTGGGATCGGGCTGGACAATCGGGCAGGGAGGGAGAGGTTATCAAAAAGGGGCCTGTTCTTTGAATGAGATGAAAGAGCGAGGGGGTTCAGCACGGGATGTGGCTCGGAGACAGGGTCGCGCTAGAGGTGCGCTTATGGTCCAAGCAGGAGAAACCGGGGGCTGTCGGGGCGCGGGGGTATGCTTGCGAGGCTGGGGTGTGAGGGGGAGATGCGTGCAGGCTATTGGCAGTGGGCAGAGAGGTCGTGACACAAAAATGGCTGCCACCTACTTTCGCGATGGGGCCTAAAAGGGACAAGATGGCGTGGCTACTGTTTTCATGGTTGTCACTCTACTTTCAACAGTGGCTGTGGTGAACATAAATGAACGCCGCTTATGTATACCGATTTTAGTCATTTTCCACACACCCTTATGCCTGCAGGCGTAAGGAATTGCCGTAGAAAGTGACTGAGTGAAATCTCATAGATTTCACTCAGCCACTTTTAGGAGGCGTTCCTGCGCATGAACGCCCCCCCCTGCGCAGAAACGCCTCCTTATGGTTCAGGGCTTTCCAACGTGACGCATCTCCTAGATGTGTCACGTTGTAAATAGGGCGCATTGTTTGCGCCGCCGTTGCGTCAAATTAAGTGACGCAATTGCGGCGCAAGGGTCTCATAAATCTGCCCCTGGGTGTATATCCCGCTTCTTAATGAAAAGTAGATATTAACATTTAATTAATGCAATATTACTATTCAGTGATCCATTTTAGTTTTGATTACAACAAAAGTTTTTATCCAGATCTTTCATGAACCATGAATAGATGGCTCCTCTTTAAGAGAAACCTTCTAGACAAATAGTAAAGAACTATAGTTTTACCATGTCAAATTGTATTTTCACGCCATAGGATTAAGTAACACCTACTTTTATTAGGGTCATAATTTATATATTCACTTTGATTAAAATGGGAAGGAGTAAAATATCTGGGAGTACTAACAGAAGGTAAAATTGACAATTTAACACAGAAAAAAAAGAAAAGAAGTTGATGACATTGCACAGAAAATATGCAAATATAAGTGCTACGGCCACTCCCTGCTTGAGATCTGCCGTCGACAAACCAAACACCACTCTGGCTTACATTTGCCAAGGTATAATGTATGCCGGGTGGGCGTTCCGTCGCAAGGAAGCCTCGTAAAAGTGATGCAGTGAAATCTACAAGATTTCACTGAGCCACTTTTACGATGCCACTGCGTCGAAACCTTGCGCCTGCTTGAAGCAGGTGTAAGGAGTGACGCAGTAGGATGGGAATAGACATTCCTGACCATTGCTGGAGTTCTGTTGTGCTTACGACAGGACTCCAACAATGCATTGCCTTTCCAACAAAGATGCATCACACATCTGTCTATCCTTGCGCCACGGTGTGCCGCATTGTAAATGCGGCGCATCCATGGTGGTGCAAGGTTATTTTTCTGTCATGCAAATTAACTGGTGCATCTCTGCAAATATGCAGAGTTGCGCCAGTTCTTGTAAGTCTGCCCCCTAGTCTTTACATGGAGTAATGAGGAGAAATGCTTTATATCACCTCGTGCTTGCTGTTTCTATGTGTGCTGTTTGATGCGACACATATAAAAACAACAAAACACAATGCATGATTGTTTATGTGCAGAAAGGTATCCCTTTCTGCACATAAGCAATCATTCCCCCAGCGCCGTCACCTTTGCACTATGTTCCAAGGGTGCCTGCTTTGGGGCTAGGCAGCTGTAATTTACGCCAGTGCAGGGAAAAACAAAGTGCTGCAGAGTATTGTTGTAAATACGTTGGTATTGCGTTTCCAAAGTGGCAGAGCGTGGCATTAAGCCAAGAATGCTAACGCCACTCTATATCACTTTCCATGTAAATATACCTCTTAATGTTTTAGTGGAGGTGGGAGATGCAAGGTAGGGGGAGAGAAGAACAGAATTTTGAGGGGAACTTTAGGACAATGAGCTATAAAATGTGGCCAAGCTCTTCAAATTAACGGCCTCATTTATGAGGTTTTGGCGCAGGGCAGCGTCGCAAACAATCTTAATACGCTGCCCTGAGTCAAAAGAAAAGGACCAGCAGAAGCAGTAATCTATGAGATACTTGCATTCCTGTACTTTTCCCTTGGATGCCGCACAATGGGCTGCCATTAGCTAACGCAAGCACCCTTGCACTAAGGTGCAAGGGTGCCTGCATTGCAGGGATAATTGTTTTTGTGCAGGAAGAGACACCTTCCTTCACAAAAACAATTACGAGAGGCGTTTTTCCTCTATGTGTGCTGCAGAATGCAGCACACATAGAAAAAGGAAAAGCGAGAAGAAATGAAGGTATTTCTCCTCTTTGCGCCTCACTTTCATCTCGCATAGGAGGTGTAGCCTTTTGACGTATTCCCAGATTTATTCATTCTCGTAAGTCAATGCCATTGATGTTACCTGGGAACACCCACCGTAATGCCCATGGCACGCCTCCCTATTGCAGGGTGAAGCAGCGCAGGAACTTTCACTGCATTGCCTCAGTCCATATCTACAAGGCCATGATAAAAGCCATGTAGGGTGGCTTCACATGGCCTTGAAGATATGGCCCTGCAGTTTGTGCGCCGGACCGTCACCGAAAGTGAATTTCCGGCAGCACACAGGAGCTTGTAAATAAGCCCCTGAGTGTCTTGACCTTCAGTAGACACAGACATTTCAATATAGAATGAAAAAAGTGTTGTAAAATGCACCATTAATGCAATTTTTCACAAATGTTTTGCTGGACATGTAATTTATCTGCCCCTCCCTAGGAGAATTGTCTTAAAAACACAAATACAACACAGGTGTCACCAGTCAGGAGACCCTGTCAATACAAGCATCTGTAATGCATCTGTTTGTACTGTGTGATGAATTTAATGCTGTTTTCATCACTCATCGCTAGGAACAAAGGAAGGACCTCCCTAACAAATACGGGAGTGGAGAGGATGTGGTGCAGCGGCCAGAGCTGCTGACTCGAGAGCTGGTGATCTCTGTTTGCGTCTCGGCAGCGCAACATCCTGTGATTCTGGGCAAATCACTTTCTCCAGATGCTATATTTATATTCCAAGACAAAAAAGCAGAAAAGAGGCAAAACATTCTGATAAAAGAGTGCCACCAAAGCAGATGTTAACTGTATTTTGACCACGGAAACTGATATGAGAAGCAGACAAGGAACAGGCCTTTGTAAATGCAGGAAAACATACCAAAACCAATAGATTGGAGGAAAAGTAAGTGGCAAGCACAGAAGCCAGGAAAAAGAGGCTCGGGATGAAAGGCCCTTTTTAAGTTTCTATTATAAACAATAGATTTCACAAGCACAGCTGTGCTGGTAGATCCTAAAAAGGACCAGGTGCTCTAACTCGTGGTTCGTTAGGTAAGTACCCATGTCACAAGTGTCAGTGTTTCTTTAGCAAGTGGGCCCATGGCCCACTACTTTACACTCTGCAAGTCTGTTTTGTTTAACTTTAAGCTTGTTGTAATCATTTATTTACGTCTGGAGAGACAACTTCTCACAAAGCATTCTATTTAGCACCAAATCTAGAATGTCTGGAATGGAGGTTACATGGACTAAAAAAATCCAGACTGCAGTCCAGAGATGACAGGTCGTATTGAATCGTCAGTAATAGCCCAGGAAGCTGACAGAAGGCAGCGGATCCATGGAACTCTGAGCCAGCGATCCCATCTCTTCACTACTTGGAAGTGGAGTTTAAGGCCATTGTGCCCCAACCTTCACAGGCGATTCAATACGACCTGTCATCTCTGGACTGTCGTGCAACACATCCCTGTCTTGATAAAGACCCGCCGCGACCTCACACACAGGCGCAGAAGGGTCGAAACGTCGACATCCTACAAAGGCCCATTACTTCTAGGATTCCGCAAAAACTTAAAGAAACTTTGAGAATCTCTAGACACCAATCAGTGCATGGCCTCCGAAAAAAGAACTGTGTATATATGTATATATTGACTGTATAGATTTGGATCCCTCACTACATATTGCCTCACCACGTGATCACTATTCACCATTGTCACTTATGTTGCACCTTATATTCACTTTGACAGTCTCTTGTTTGTATTGTATGAAATACCTATTGAAGGAATTTAATTCAGATAACTACAAAAATGCAATGAATAAGACCTCGGGTCATTAATTGCGAGGTTCTGGAATTGTGTTGTTTAAAGAGGGGGTTCCTCAATTGCAGTAACAGTATTTTGAATTATTCATGTTTCTCACCCGACAGAACTATTTTCTATATTAACGATTAATTAACCAGGTTCTGAGGGACACAGGGTCACCCCATTTTCTTTAATTACCTCAGTAGACACAGACATTTCAATATATAATAAAAAAAGTATTGTAGAATGCACCATTGATGCAATTTGTCACAAATGTTCTGCTGGACATGTCATTTATCTGCCCCTCCCTAGCAGAATTGTCTTCAAACCCACACATACAACACAGGCGTCACCAGTCAGGTGACCCTGTCAATACAATCATCAGTAAGGCATCTGTTTGGACTGTGTGATGAATTTAATGCTGTTTTCATCACTCATTGCTAGGGACAAAGGAAGGACCTCCCTGACAAGTAACACGGGCGTGGAGAGGATGTGGTGCAGTGGCCAGAGCTGCTTACTCAAGAGCTGGTGATCCCTGTTTGCGTCTCGGCAGCGCAACATCCTGTGATTCTGGGCAAATCACTTTCTCCAGATGCTATATATATATATATGTTCCAAGGCGAAAAAGCAGAAAAGAGGGAAAACTTTCTGAAAAAAGAGTGCCACGGAAGCAGATGTTAACAGTATTTTGGCCACGGAAACTGATAAGAGAAGCAGACAAGGAACAAGCTTTTGTAAATGCAGGAAATCATGCTACAACCAATAGATTGGAGGAAAAGTAAGTGGCAAGCACAGCAGCCAGGAAAGAGAGGCTCGGGATGAAAGGCCCTTTTTAAGTTTCTATTATGAACAATAGATTTCACAAGCACAGCTGTGCAGGTGAAACCACAAAGGACCAAGTGCTCTAACTCGTGGTCCGTTAGGTAAGTACCCATGTAACTAGTGTCAGTGTTTCTTTAGCGAGTGGGCTTAGGGCCCACTACTTTACACTCTGCAAGTCTGTTGTGTTTAACTTTAAGCTTGTTGTAATCATTTATTTACGTCTGGAGAGACAGCTTCTCACAAAGTATTCTATTTTGCAGCAAATCTATAATGTCTGGAATGGAGGATACATGTACTAAAAAAATCCAGACTTTCAAAATAAGGTAAAATTGTGCAATTTTGGCAAACAACGACGAGACTGGCTGTTTTTGTTTGTGTTTACAAATTAACTGGCAACATCTACCATTCATTAACACATTTAGCAATAGCTATAAAACAAATTTAAATGTATATCCCACTTCTTAATGAAAAGAATATATTTACATTTAATTTATGCAATATGACTATTCCACGATCCATTTAAGTTTTGATAACAACAAAAGTTTTTATCCAGATCTTTCATTAACCATGCATAGGTGGCTCCTCTTTAAGAGGAACCTTCTAGACAAATAGTAAAGAGCTATATTCTTAACATGTAAAGATGTAATTTCACGCCATAGGATTAAGTAACACCTACTTTTATTATGGTCATAATTTATATATTCACTTTGATTAAAATGGGAAGGAGTAAAAGATCTGAGAGTACTAACAGAAGTTAAAATTGACAACTTAATACAGAAAAAAAAGAAAAGAAGTTGATGACATTGCACAGAAAACATGCAAATATAAGTGCTATGGCCACTCCCTGCTCGAGATCTGTCGTCGACAAACCAAACACCACTCTGGCGTACATTTGCCAAGGTATAATGTATGCCTGGTGGGCGTTCCATTGCAAGGAAGCCTCGTAAAAGTGACGCAGTGAAATCTACAAGATTTCACTGAGCCACTTTTACGATGCCACTGCGTCAAAACCTTGCGCCTGCTTGAAGCAGGTGTAAGGATTGACGTAGCATGATTGGAATAGGCATTTTTTTGTATTAACTCTGTTTTATTAAGCAGCAAAGGAAAACATTGCAGCAAGTACAGCCACCTGCACCTGTATGTGCACAATGCGGTCAAGAACAATTCAATAGCGTGAACACTGCCAAGAGATGCTCCCATCGTGAGCGTTAACACAGCAAGCCGCCTACAACCCATCCGGGCCGGACACGTTTTAAGGGAGCAACTCAGTTCTCGGAATTCTCCTGTCAGTAGGGTCAAGAACGGCTGCCATAGCGCTGCAAATTCTTCTCCCTTCCCCGCCCTTGCCAATGACAGCTTCTCCATCCCCAGGATCGCCCATAGCCTATGCAGCCAGCCTATTTGTAAAGGAGGTTGGACGGCTCTCCAATGTGCTACTATATTTTGTACAGCTGCCCCCAATGCAATTGCAAAAAGCCTCCCCCTCCTGGACTTTAGGGGGTAAATCAGGGGGTTGGGAAGGCCCAGCAGGACATAGGCAGGAAACCTGGGTAGTTGTGTATCTAGGTGTGCGTCTATCATGTCTAAGATTGAGTTCCAATAAGGCTGGAGGCGGTCACAGCTCCAAAGTAGGTGCTCCAGCGTGCCAAGCTCCCGACACCCTCTCCAACAGCGGTCGCTAACTCGGGGGTCCCATCGATGTAGTCTTTCAGGTGTGTGGTACCAATAGGTGGCTACTTTGGTCATGGTTTCAGTAAGACCCATGTGGTAGGCAGAGTGTCTCGCTCTGTGGTACACCCCCTCCCATTCCTTGCGTGTTAGTTGTCTCCCTAAGTCTCTCTCCCATCTGGCTCTCCCGGCGTTGTAAGTGTATATGTTGGTGAGGAGTAAGTGTTGGTACAGATCGGAGATTAGTTTTTTATCAGAGGTGCGTGTCAATAGCCATTTCTCGTATGGAGTGAGGAAGCGCTGTGCACCGGGTCTGACCGACGGCTGTAACGCCCAATGGCGCACTTGCAGGTAGGGCAAGCAATCCGTTTCCTGTATGCCGTAGTCTTCTTTCACCTTCTGAAAGGGAAGGATGCCATTAAGATCAAACATATGCCCCAAATTCCTGCATGGTGTAGTCCTCCATGTCACGAACGCCCGGGGGTCAAGGCCGGGAGTGAAGTCAGGGTTGTCGAAGAGCGGCGTCATCGGGGAGGGGAAGGAGGTGAGCTCCTGTTTAACAGCCACCTTGTCCCATATGTCCAGGACGGTGCTCGTGATGAGCGATGCGTAGAGGTTGGGGGGTCTATGGCAGCGCAGCAAGAACGGGACACCCTGGAGCGTCCGACCTGCCACCGCTTGATCCTGAAAGAGCCAATGTTTGCCCGATTCCAGTTGGTGCCACTCCACCAAGGTGCGCAGCTGGGTCGCCTGAAAGTATAAGGTGAGGTCGGGCACTCCCACCCCGCCATATGCAGGGGGGAGTATAGCGATCGCGTGTTTAAACCGCGGGCGGCGGCCATTCCAGACAAAGCGTTTCAGGTCTGATTGCGTCTTTTGAAGCCATCCCGCCAGTGGGCGTAAAGGGTGGGTCTGAAACACATAAAGGATCTGTGGCAGTAACGTCATTTTGGCGGCCGCAACACGACCCAGCCATGATAATGTGAGGTGTTTCCATCGTCTGAGATCGTCGCGGAGGCGGGAGCTGAGTCGAGCATAGTTGGCATCTGCGGTGGCACGCACCGTTGGGGCCAGCAAGACCCCCAGATAGGGAATGGTGGACGCCGACCACTGCAGGTCAAATTCAGCTTTGGCGTCTGCCAGCACCTCAGGTGACAGCGATATGTTCAGGGCCTCCGACTTCGCGACGTTAATCTTAAAGCCTGATGCCAGCGCAAAGGTGTGGAGCTCAATAAAGAGCGCTCGGAGAGATTGCATCGGGTTGGTTAGGGAAAGTAAGATATCGTCAGCTTATAGGCTGATCGTGTGTGTGTCTCCACCGAACGGGATGCCTGTGATGAGGTTATGGTGCCTAATGCGTTGGGCCAACGGCTCCATATATAGCGCGAACAGGAGGGGAGAGAGCGGGCACCCCTGTCTGGTTCCCCTGCCGATCGGGAACCATGGGGAGGTGTGGCCATTAACCCGGACTGCAGCGTTCGGGTGGCGGTAACAATTAAATATACGGTTACGGAGGATTTCTCCTACCCCGAACCGCTGTAGCACCAGGTCCAGATAGGGCCAATGCACCCTATCGAATGCCTTCTCTGCATCGATGGTGAGGAGCATGCAGTCCGGCCTCGTCCGCGACCCAGCCTCAATAAGGTGAAGGACCCGCCTGGTGTTGTCGCTGGTCTGCCGTTGCGGGATGAAGCCGGCTTGATCGGGCTCCACCAGTTGCTGCATGTACGGTGCTAGCCTACTTGCAATAATGCCGGTGTATAGCTCCAGGTCGATGTTTAGCAGGGAGATCGGCCGATAGGAGCTACAGCGGGTGGGATCCCGCCCGGGCTTGGGAATTACCGATATTGCCGCTTCCAGTAGATCTGGGGGTATGGCGCCAGGCTGATCGAAGGTGTTAAAGAGGTCTCCCAGCAGTGGGGCCACTTGTGGGCAGAAGGTCTTATAAAAGGCCGCTGTGTAGCCGTCCGGGCCTGGTGATTTCCCCAACTTGAGGCGGGAAATTGCCGAGATTACCTCCTCCAGGCCGATGGGCCGGTCGAGGAACGTTGTCTGCGCCTCATTCAGGGATGGGAGGGTGGCCCCCTGAAGGTAATCATGGCCAGTCTGTAGGTCGACATGGTCCGCCATGTAAAGTTCAGTGTAGTAGTCACCAAAGGCTGCGGCGATGGCCGCGTCCTCTGTGATGGGGGCGCCGTGGCTAGACTGGAGGGTTCGGATATGTTGCCTCTGACGCTGCTCCCGCAATCTACTCGCTAGCAATTTCCCGCAGCGGTCCCCGCCGGTATAATATGCGGGCCTGAGGCGCATGGCGGCATATTCGGCCCCATCTTGGTCAAGTGCTGCCAACATTTTCCACTCCGTACACAGCTGATGCCATGCCCGGGCCGCTCCAGTGCGCTGGTGCATCTGCTCCAGCTCCGCCACACGTTGGGTAAGTTCGGCTCTTTTCTGTGCCCGCTCCCTATTGTTAGCGGTGGCTATAAATTCACCATGGAGGACTGCTTTGGGGGCTGCCCATTGCGTGGCTTTGGAGGTGTCATCATTAGCGTTGTGAGTGAGGAACTGAGCTAGTGCCGATTTAATCCGTTCTAACGGCGTTGGATTTTGCAAGAGGCCATCTCGCAACCGTCAGTGCCGCTGTGGGCCGGACGTGTCCGGGATAAGAAAGGACGCCACCACCGGAGAGTGGTCGGACAGGGAGGCCGGGAGGATCTCTACGTCCCGTGCCTGAGGTACCAGCTGGGAGGAGCACAGGAGTTAGTCAAGTCATGCATATGTTTTGTGGGCCGCGGAATAATAGGTGTACGCCGTGGCCCGTGGGTGTGAGTGTCTCCACAGATCGGTGAGGTCCACGTCCGAGAGATGAGTGTGTCCTGCCGCTGATAGAGCTGAGGTTACGTAGTGTTCGGCCCTGCTTCGCTATAGCCGCCATTTAGTGTTTAGTCGCCATTTTATGTTGCCTCACTCAGGCAGCACGGCTAACGCGGTAAAATGGTCTTTCTGCCGTTTTCAGCTGCTCCATGTTTTTCTCGCTAGAAGACAAACTTTGTCCTCGTGTGCGATACTGTTGTCAGGGTCTGGCCGAGTTCGCAAAGCCATGTCTAGACTGATTAATCCATGACTTACTCCACTGTTTGGGTCCCACCATTCTTCTCTACCTTATCTTATTTAACTGGCCTTCACTATTCTCTTCGTGTGTTCTCTTGTTACAAAGCCCTTCTTTTGAAGCATTCTACACATGTTTTGCCACCTGCAAATTGAATTACGGGCACTAGTGTTGATTAACCTGATGGGAGGAGAGCACACGGGGTCTGAAAGGAGGATGTGTTTTAGATATCCGATAGCTTGTTTTCGAACTATTCCTATTTGTCAGTTTTGTGTATATTGGGAGTTGTCATTGTAAACTTGTGTTGTATAATAGACCGTGTGCCACGGATTGAAGTGGCAGTCTCTTGAGAACCTACCTGTGTGGTACATCTTAGATAACTGTGCTTAGCTGCAGCTAATAAAACTACTTTTCTATGCCTAACAGAGTGTCTCGTGTCTCTGTCGGTCGAGGCAGGTGAACTCGGAGATCTTAGGCGTGCCCTGTGCCGCCTGGCCCATAAGGCTGGGTTCTCCAATTGGCGGCCCAACGTGTAGGCGACTTCAGCGGTAGTAGTTTTGCCCGAGAGTCGTGAGGAGCTTCGCAAGAAAATTCCGGAGGATTTCGCGAACCACGTGAGCGACCCCTGCATGTCGAAGTGGACCGAAGGTCTTTTGAAGCGTGGCTACTCCTTCCCGACGGCTGCTGACGACTGCTGCCCTGACTGTCGCCCTGCCTTGGCCCCTTGGTGATGATTGGTATCGCGAGACGATAGACGGACATCTGTTGGCGTGAGAAAAGCATTTAGATAAGTATTTGTGGGTAGCGCCCACTTTCTTTGTTTTTGTGTTTGTTATTCGATTAGCGCGCTAACCGAAGCCAAGGGGTAAGTACGTTTGTGCTGTGACTCTATTGTCTGAAAATCCCTTGACGTTTGTAAGGAAGTCCAGTTTGTTACGAAATGCCTGGATTTAGTAAGTTCAAGAAATTTTGATGTTTTGGTTGTTCTAGGGATTCCCGACTAGAGGATTCTTGTCCGATTCCTCCAGTTGGAACTCCTACTTACGAACTTTACTCAAAGCACGGTCTGGGTCCTACAGTTTTTAATGAAACATGGATCCGATACACTAAGAAAGACGGTGTTTTACAATGGCCACAAAATGGTTCTTTCGAGCCCGATATATTAGATAATTTGGAAACGATCCTATTCAAAAGAAAAGCCCGGCCGGCAATGTTTGACTCTTTTCGCCTATGGCGTAAGGAAGCCAAACAGAAAGAAATTAAGCAAATTAAGAAAGATAAGAAAGAGCAGAGTATGTTGATTCTGAAGGCTGCCCAACAATTTAAAAATGACGAAGCTGACCAGGTGATTGAGGTGTCGGAAAGACAACATCGTATGGCACTAGATAGATGCTATCCTGTATTACCTACTGAATCAAAGAGTAAAACACCTGATGATGATTCTTTTATGTCCCATTTGTTGACATTGCCTCCACTTTATGTGCTAGGTGCTAATGCACCACCATTGCAGCCTGTTGTTAATCCAGCTGTTTTGGTTCCTGCACACTTGCCTATCCCTGTGATTCCACCTCCACCCCCTCTGTACCCCAATCTCCTGTGCCTCAGCCTTCCCCATCTGTCGTTTCTTTTGCTACAGATTCTTCTTCTGTTTTACAGAATACGTTGTCCCCTGTTTTAGTATCAGATTCCCCTACAGCTCGACGGCGTTTAGGCGACACTGTTTCAGGTCTCTTATCGCCTTTTCTTGGACCTCTTTTCTTTTCTCCTGCGTCGTCTAGGAGACAATCCCGTAGTCAGTTTCCGGATTTGGAGGAACGGACTAAATTAGATTCCCTTGCCTATAATTGGATCATGAGTCGTGTACAGTATAGTATACGTGATATTTTAGATACTTTCCTTCAATGGAACGCGCCCACACAGAGATACGTATTTGATGTTAAGTGCAATACTCTGATTAAAGAATGGGGAGACGTAGATCTAGACTCGCCTCCTCAGGATTTATTCGAAATACAGGATCAATTTGATAAGGGACTTATTGTGGGTCCTGCTGTAGAGCATGCTGTTCAGAAGCTTGTTGCTTTTCGATCTACCCTTTTCTCTCAAAGTTCTTTTGAGCCTGATCCCGCGGTTCGTCGTAAGACGGCACAATATCCGATGCGAGAAGTTCCTCCAATATGGAGAGATGCGGTCCCACAAGCAGGTAACGTCCCTGGTGTCCCTGCTCATTTTCAGCGTATATGGGTATATGACCCTTGGAAAAGTTCGGAAGTACTGGCACTTAAACAGTCTTTACCGAACCCTCGTAAGAATCCTGCTGGGTAATATAAAGAGTTGTCCCAGACTGTTGACGCTTGTATTATGAATTTGGCAGATATTGACTTACTTATGGGGAATGTGGTCCCACAAGCAATATGGACCAAGATTCGTAGGCAGGATCATGCAGCAGCTTTAGGTGGTGATTGGGCTGCCATTACAGCTGCGGATGCAGGACAAGTAGGTGGTGCCAAACCGGATGTCTTGATTATGGAATTACCTGGAAGAATAATAGATTTGATGAAAACTATGATGCCTGCGCTGCGTGTTAATTGGGATAAGTTAGCGGCGTGTAAGCAAAAGACGGATGAAAGTGTCTCTGACTTCTTTACTCGTTTCGAGGAGACTTTCATCGACCATAGTGGGCAAGACATGAGTACTGAAGGTGGACAGCGATTATTCGTAGACAAATTTGTTTTTAATTTAATTCCAGAATTATCGCATAAATTAAAACAATCGGAGAGCTCTTGGGCTGTCTCTTCCACTGCTCAGATATTGGCTACTGCTCAATATTATGAGAAAAGGGATGAGGAGGATAAGGAGAAAGCGGAGAAAAAGACTAAAGACTTGAAAACAAAGGTTCTTCTTCAGCAGACTTATCCCCCTCGTTCTGCTCATCCCCAATATCAACAGCCCCCGCAGTTTCAGAGGTTGTTACAGAAACCAGTATCCTCAGCTCCACGAGTTCCATTGGGCCCTAATCAATGTGCTTACTGTAAGGAAGATGGTCATTTTAAGAATACTTGTCCGATTTTATTACAGCGGTATGGTGGACCATTGGCATCACGAGGTCGTGGTGATTCTCAACCCATGTCCAGAGGTAGGGGTCGTGGTGCGTTGACTCAGGAACGACGTCCCAGTCCCCCTCAGGATTCTACAAATTACTTTGACCAGCAGCATTCTCAATCTACACAATATTACAATGATGACTATTGTTTCGATAATGAGGACGTTGATTTTCATACTGGCTAAGACAGCCATAGGCAAAGTAAGGGAGTTATATCAGTTCCAGTAGATCAGGAAGGACCTTATGTCAATGTTATGACATTAGGTGTTACAGAACCATTTCTCCTGGATACTGGTGCTATGAGAAGTTCCATAATGCATTCTAAACTCCCTGGGGCACCTTTGTCTGGCTTAACAAACGTTTCTGTGGGATTCTCTGGCACCCGAGTTTCAAATCCTATCTCTTGTCCTTTGCCCATTTCTATTGGTCCATACGATTTGGAAGCTCCACTCCTTTTAACAACAGGATGCAGAGAGAATTTATTGAGTTTGGACTTATTGAAACGTTTACATGCTACCCTGTATTGTTCACCCTCTGGTGTGCACCTCACGTTGGGTGATAAATTGACTTCTCCGATGTATGTATCTAAAGAACAGCTACCACCTGAATTGCGTTCACTTCCTCCTACACTTTGGGCTGTGGGTCCGAATGACGTTGGCTTATTGCAAATTCCACCATATGTGATTACTGTTAAAGACAATGTTAAGAAGCCACGTGTTCCCCAATATAAAATATCTAGTGATGGTGAGAGAGCCTTGTTGGCTATTGTTCATGATTTGGTTCAGAAGGGTGTGGTTGAAGAGACTAGAGGAAATGTTTGCAATAGCCCTGTTTTGCCTATTCTTAAACGTACTGATCCCTCTCAGCCACCCGTGTACCGTTTTGTAATTGATCTTCGAGAGGTCAACAAAATTGTTGTCCCTCAATTCCCTGTTGTGCCAGATATAACAGCTTTGCTTACTATGATTCCTGCTTCAGCAGTCTGGTTCTCGGTGATTGACCTTAAGAATGCTTTCTTTAGCATTCCTATTGCTGAAGAAAGTAGGGATCTTTTCAGCTTCTCCCTCGGAGGCCGAAGCTTCCGCTTTAAGCGTGCACCTCAGGGCTATTGTGAAAGTCCTACAAAAGGGGGTGGTAATGGACGGAGCATCTGAACCAATCAAACACTCACACCCAGTCAAAAGATCTGGGTTTAATCCATCACCGTTCTTTAGCCCACTCTGCCACCCCAGTTCAGACATGGCTATATGCAAATCAGTCTGACCCTGTGCCTCATGGGAACAGTCCAGCCCGAAATGCCAAGCCATGCCTTCCCTGGACCGGAAACAAGCTTCCAAGGACTGGTTTCTGGCATTACAGCCGTCTTCAGCCCGGTTTGCTTGAATCCAGTGGCAAAGTGAGCAAGGGACTCACGTCTGAGCATACCCTGCCACACTTATGGCGGCCAAAAGCGGTACAAAAGGGGGTGGTAATGGACAGAGCATCTGAACCAATCAAACACTCACACCCAGTCAAAAGATCTGGGTTTAATCCATCACCGTTCTTTAGCCCACTCTGCCACCCCAGTTCAGACATGGCTATATGCAAATCAGTCTGACCCTGTGCCTCATGGGAACAGTCCAGCCCGAACTGCCAAGCCATGCCTTCCCTGGACCGGAAACAAGCTTCCAAGGACCGGTTTCTGGCATTACAGCCGTCTTCAGCCCGGTTTGCTTGAATCCAGTAGCAAAGTGAGCAAGGGACTCACGTCTGAGCATACCCTGCCACACTTATGGCAGCCAAAAGCGGTACAAAAGGGGGTGGTAATGGACGGAGCATCTGAACCAATCAAACACTCACACCCAGTCAAAAGATCTGGGTTTAATCCATCACCGTTCTTTAGCCCACTCTGCCACCCCAGTTCAGACATGGCTATATGCAAATCAGTCTGACCCTGTGCCTCATGGGAACAGTCCAGCCCGAACTGCCAAGCCATGCCTTCCCTGGACCGGAAACAAGCTTCCAAGGACCGGTTTCTGGCATGACAGCCGTCTTCAGCCCGGTTTGCTTGAATCCAGTGGCAAAGTGAGCAAGGGACTCACGTCTGAGCATACCCTGCCACACTTATGGCGGCCAAAAGCGGTACAAAAGGGGGTGGTAATGGACAGAGCATCTGAACCAATCAAACACTCACACCCAGTCAAAAGATCTGGGTTTAATCCATCACCGTTCTTTAGCCCACTCTGCCACCCCAGTTCAGACATGGCTATATGCAAATCAGTCTGACCCTGTGCCTCATGGGAACAGTCCAGCCCGAACTGCCAAGCCATGCCTTCCCTGGACCGGAAACAAGCTTCCAAGGACCGGTTTCTGGCATTACAGCCGTCTTCAGCCCGGTTTGCTTGAATCCAGTAGCAAAGTGAGCAAGGGACTCACGTCTGAGCATACCCTGCCACACTTATGGCAGCCAAAAGCGGTACAAAAGGGGGTGGTAATGGACGGAGCATCTGAACCAATCAAACACTCACACCCAGTCAAAAGATCTGGGTTTAATCCATCACCGTTCTTTAGCCCACTCTGCCACCCCAGTTCAGACATGGCTATATGCAAATCAGTCTGACCCTGTGCCTCATGGGAACAGTCCAGCCCGAACTGCCAAGCCATGCCTTCCCTGGACCGGAAACAAGCTTCCAAGGACCGGTTTCTGGCATGACAGCCGTCTTCAGCCCGGTTTGCTTGAATCCAGTGGCAAAGTGAGCAAGGGACTCACGTCTGAGCATACCCTGCCACACTTATGGTGGCCAAAAGCGGTACAAAAGGGGGTGGTAATGGACGGAGCATCTGAACCAATCAAACACTCACACCCAGTCAAAAGATCTGGGTTTAATCCATCACCGTTCTTTAGCCCACTCTGCCACCCCAGTTCAGACATGGCTATATGCAAATCAGTCTGACCCTGTGCCTCATGGGAACAGTCCAGCCCGAACTGCCAAGCCATGCCTTCCCTGGACCGGAAACAAGCTTCCAAGGACCGGTTTCTGGCATTACAGCCGTCTTCAGCCCGGTTTGCTTGAATCCAGTGGCAAAGTGAGCAAGGGACTCACGTCTGAGCATACCCTGCCACACTTATGGTGGCCAAAAGCGGTACAAAAGGGGGTGGTAATGGACGGAGCATCTGAACCAATCAAACACTCACACCCAGTCAAAAGATCTGGGTTTAATCCATCAGCGTTCTTTAGCCCACTCTGCCACCCCAGTTCAGACATGGCTATATGCAAATCAGTCTGACCCTGTGCCTCATGGGAACAGTCCAGCCCGAACTGCCAAGCCATGCCTTCCCTGGACCGGAAACAAGCTTCCAAGGACCGGTTTCTGGCATTACAGCCGTCATCAGCCCGGTTTGCTTGAATCCAGTGGCAAAGTGAGCAAGGGACTCACGTCTGAGCATACCCTGCCACACATATGGCGGCCAAAAGCAGTACAAAAGGGGGTGGTAATGGACGGAGCATCTGAACCAATCAAACACTCCCACCCAGTCAAAAGATCTGGGTTTAATCCATCACCGTTCTTTAGCCCACTCTGCCACCCCAGTTCAGACATGGCTACATGCAAATCAGTCTGACCCTGTGCCTCATGGGAACAGTCCAGCCCGAACTGCCAAGCCATGCCTTCCCTGGACCGGAAACAAGCTTCCAAGGACCGGTTTCTGGCATTACAGCCGTCTTCAGCCCGGTTTGCTTGAATCCAGTGGCAAAGTGAGCAAGGGACTCACGTCTGAGCATACATTGTGAAAGTCCTTCCATATATAGTCAAGCTTTAAAGTCTCAGCTTGACACCTTTTCTTTGCCCTCAGGTGCCACTCTTATCCAATATGTGGATGATTTATTGATCGCTGCTGATTCGGAAAATATTTGTAAAGCAGCAACTGTATCGCTCTTACGACATTTGTCTGATTTACATCATAAAGTATCGTCTTCCGAGTTACAATATTGCCGACAAGAGGTTACCTATTTAGGTCATCTCTTGTCGAAGGGGGGAAGGCGATTGACCCCAGAACGTATTCATGTAATCGCACGAATGCCCGTACCATCCACACAAAGAGAAGTGCGTGCTTTCTTAGGCATTACCTCTTACTGTAGACAGTGGATTCCAAATTTTTCCCTACTTGCTAAACCTCTGTTGGCACTTACACTTAAAGATACGCCCCAGCCTCTTCCTTGGACTGATGAATGTCAAAAGAGTTTTTCAGATTTACGTACTGCCTTGTGTTCTGCTCCTGTGTTGGGTACTCCAGATTACAGTAAACCTTTAACGCTCTATGTGCATGAAAGGGAAGGTTGCGCATTATCAGTCCTGACGCAACAATTCGGCGACAAACAAAGGCCGTGTGCCTATTTTTCTGCAACATTAGATCCAGTAGCTAAGGCATTACCTAGTTGCCTTAGAGCAACAGCAGCAGCGGTAATTTCTATTTGTCAATCTGCTGGACTAGTGCTAGATCATACTCTTAATGTTAAGGTGCCACATGCAGTAGATACTCTTCTTAACAGGACAAAAACTCAGCACTTAACGAGTGCTCGCTTGTCTGGATATGAATTGACACTTCTAGCTAGCCATATACACATAAAAAGATGTAATGTTCTGAATCCAGCAACATTGTTGCCTATTCTGGATGCAAACCATGTACAAGATCAGCATGATTGTTTTCTTCGCACTGAGGAAGAAACAAAGGGTCGAATAGATCTGAAGGATACACCCCTTGTGGATCCGGATGGGATCCTATGGGTAGATGGGTCTTGTTTCAAGCTTCCAAATGGCGAAACGGCAGCTGCTTATGCAGTAACGACTTTGTACACAGTGGTAGAAACTGCACGCATTCCGCATAACTCAGCGCAAGCTGCAGAATTGATTGCGTTGACAAGAGCATGTGTGTTGGCGAAAGGGAAAAGAGTGACGGTCTATACTGACAGCCAATATGCATTTGGCGTTGCCCATAGTTTTGGTCGTTTGTGGAGGGAAAGAAGATTCTTTACCTCCCACGGCACCAAGATACAGCATGGTCAGTTGGTAACTGACCTTCTTGAATCACTTGCTCTTCCTACTCAAATAGCGATTGTAAAGTGCAGTGCGCATAAAAAGATTACTGATGACGTGGGTCAAGGAAATGCATTTGCAGATGAAATAGCGAAGGAAACAGCGAGGAATGTTGAAACTCGCTTGTACGTTGCGGGCCCTGCTAGATGGGTTGCAGAAGGTGGTATGTGTGAAGACACAGTGGAAAGTGTGAAAGCAATTCAGAGAGAGGCCACCGAGAAAGAATTGAGTACGTGGAGAGAGAGTACGGGAATGTTGGATAGCATGGAATGTTGGACGGAATTGTCAGAGCATCAACGATGGTTGTTATCAAACGCATATGTACTGCCTGTAGTTACTATGGCTCATGGACCAGCCCATATTAATGCAAGGGGTATATGCAAGCTTTTAGCTCCAGTATGGCAGAATGAGGGTATTCCTAAATGTGCAGAAAATGTGGTGAAACATTGCATTGTTTGTTTGATGCACAATCCAGGAAAGGGAACTCCAACTCCAGCAGGTCACTTTGCACCCCCTACGTACCCATTCGAGGTACTGCAAATAGACTACATCCATATGGAACGCTTCAATAATCTCAAGTATGTCCTGGTGGTGGTTTGTGCCTTTTCCAGATGGATAGAGGCCTACCCCCTAAAGGACAACACTGCCTTGTCCACTGCAAAAATACTCTTGAAAGAATTCTTTCCGAGATTTGGTTTGCCGCGCATTGTCTGGAGTGACAATGGAAGTGAATTTGTAGGTCAAATTATGCAAAAGGTGTGTGTAGGTCTAGGCATTAGGCAGAAGTTCCACGCGGCGAACCATCCTCAGTCAGCGGGTCTGGTAGAATGCTATAATGGTACTCTCAAACTTAAGTTAGCAAAGATTCAGGCCAGCACATGCCTTTCTTGGCCTGATGCTTTGCCTTTAGCACTCCTTTCTACTAGAACTACTGTTCATTCTCGTTTGGGGCTTAGCCCATACGAGATTGTGTTTGGACATCCAGCTAATGTCTGGGGAGTCCCGAGACCCAAAAAGTACTCAGATATTCCGTACCCACTGTTGGTTGACAATTTGCATGATCTCACCACTAAATTGCATGTTATTCGTCAACAGGTCCAAAACGCTTTACCAGAGGCCTCCTCAGATCCCGGACACTCCATCCAGCCTGGGGACTGGGTGTGTCTGAAAAACTTCCAGAGGAAAAAGAACTTGGAACCTCGCTGGGGGCCTCCGCGACAAGTCATACTCACTACTCGTACAGCTGTCAAGGTCCTGGGAAAGAAGAACTGGATCCACGGTGTGCACTGCAAAAGGGTACTATTGCCTTTACCTTATGACCAATGGGTCCGAGAAGGTGTTGGGGATAGTGAATGTGAGAAGGGTACCCCGCTTCGTACCGTTCAGCAGTGCACACCTGGATTGGACTAATTCAGAGAAAGAGGATGATGATGTCTTACAGGAAGCTGTACCCGTTCATTTAAGACTTGACACCACAGATCCCGAACATTTATTCAAGGACCAAACAACGCCTGGAAAGAGACGATACAATTTGAGAAAGAAGTTGCCTAAACACAATTAATTCTGGTTTCTTTTTATCTTGTTTATAAAGAAACGTTTTTTCTTTTCTTCCCTTATCCATCAAGTTGCAGGGTCACGGTAGGAGTCTTGAGCTGTGACCTGAATAGTGACTAGGTCAACAGGACTTGCAGTGTCATAGGACGGCTAACAATCACAGCCAAGTGATTAAGGAAGATTATCGTGAGCAACGCCTTTAGAGTAATGGATAGTGCAGGGAAAGGAAGTGATATTAAAATGATGAAGAGAGCTCATTATAAGAAATTATTATTTGGTCGTTGTGGCATAGCACTATGTGTTTTAGTATGTTTCAGTAGTTTATTAGCATGCATAGGATGGCTTATTCACGTCCTGCAGTTAGTACCCGTTCCCATTTCTGTCCCTTTAACTCCCTCTACTGTTTCACCGCATAAGTTTTACTCACTCCCAGATCACGAGCAAATGAGAAGAATGGAATATCTTAACAATTCCTTCATTCAGCTGTTACACCAGCATCAATTGATAGTGAATGTTACTGATTGTTGGGTATGTGGTCTCATACCACATAATACACAAAGAGGGATGCCGTAGCTAGTCCTCCCCTTTTCATATGAAGGTTCTGCTTGGGCCTATCTGGCTATGTTTTCCAATGCATACCAGAACTTACTCCGATACCCTTCTGGTGGATCCTATAATGGTGGAGTGGATTTCAGTCACAGTTCTTTGATAAAGGGCATTGTGACCATGGCAAAGATTGCTGACATTATCAAAATTCCCAAAGACGAAAAGAAAGCATATGATGGGTGGAATATAACTCGTTATACTCTCAGCCTCACCGACAAGCTTAAGCAACAGAGTTCTACACCGATTTGGGTACTACCCCAAAGAGGTCGTTTGTGCTTACAAATAAATGGCCAGAATACCAAAACTAAGCAAGAGAGGAGCAACTGCTCCCATACTTATGCCTATACTCCTTCTACACCTGCACCATTAGTGGCATCACAAGGTACATATTTCATCTGCCATGACAAAGCTCATACATGGCTTCCCCCATACTTCTCGGGGACGTGTTATATAGCTTTTCTCCTCCCTCCTACGTACACTGCTCCTGCTGGTCAAGAAGGAGGGGATTTTCTGAAAGGGTTTCTTCCCTTTTGGGGTCCGATGGCCAATAGCAAAAATATCAGACAGTTGATCCGTGTGGTTGATGCCACAATAAATGTAACTTCTGGAGCATTAAAGAATTTGACTGCTGAGCTTCAGGCGGATCGACTTATGACTTTGCAGAATAGAATGGTTTTAGACATAATCCTTGCAGATAAAGGAGGAGTCTGTAAATTGATTGGGTCTAGTTGTTGCATTTACATTCCTGACAATGCCCCTACAGTATACCAAGCCATCTCTAAGCTACATGTCATCTCTGAGTCTATTCACCAAAATACTGGAGATTGGTCTGTGATGGGATGGTTTTGGGGACTACTGTTCACTTGGGGATGGAAAGTGCTAACTTTCCTCGGAATGATCTTAGCACTCGTCTTTTCTTGTTGTCTTTGTCTACAGTGTGCTCCAGCTATTTGTGGACTCTGTGCCACGATCTGTGTCTCCAAACCAGTAGCACAGCAGACAGAACACATTAAGATGATGGTGCAACAACATCTCAGTGACCTCATGACCATTGATATTGACTCAGACTAACATGGGTTCCTTTGTGCATTGCCTGAGTATGGCAAAAGGAGGGTCTGAGGTTACGTAGTTTTCGGCCCTGCTTCGCTATAGCCGCCATTTAGTGTTTAGTCGCCATTTTATGTTGCCTCACTCAGGCAGCACGGCTAACGCGGTAAAATGGTCTTTCTGCCGTTTTCAGCTGCTCCATGTTTTTCTCGCTAGAAGACAAACTTTGTCCTTGTGTGCGATACTGATGTCAGGGTCTGGCCGAGTTCGCAAAGCCATGTCTAGACTGATAAATCCATGACTTACTCCACTGTTTGGGTCCCACCATTCTTCTCTACCTTATCTTATTTAACTGGCCTTCACTATTCGCCTTCGTGTGTTCTCTTGTTACATAGCCCTTCTTTTGAAGCATTCTACACATGTTTTGCCACCTGCAAATTTAATTACGGGCACTAGTGTTGATTAACCTGATGAGAGGAGAGAGAGCACACGGGGTCTGAAAGGAGGGTGTGTTTTAGATATCCGATAGCTTGTTTTCGAACTATTCCTATTTGTCAGTTTTGTGTATATTGGGAGTTGTCATTGTAAACTTGTGTTGTATAATAGACCGTGCACCACGGATTGAAGTGGCAGTCTCTTGAGAACCTACCTGTGTGGTACTTCTTAGATAACTGTGCTTAGCTGCAGCTAATAAAACTACTTTTCTATGCCTAACAGAGTGTCTCGTGTCTCTGTCGGTCGAGGCAGGTGAACTCGGAGATCTCAGGCGTGCCCTGCGCCGCCTGGCCCATAAGGCTGGGTTCTCCAGAGCCCCCACCTGCCCAGACCGCTGGCCGGAGCGGTCTGTAGTGTTGTGAAATACAAGGTTAAGGTCACCCCCGAGCAATAAGTGTGGATGGGTGGTGGCGGTGGCAGCCTCCAGGGCCGTGTGCAAAAAGTTCTCCTGACCTTCGTTGGGTGCATATATGGTGCCCACTAACAACGTCTGACCCGCTACTTGGAAGCGGTGGACTAGCAACCTACCCTTGACCTCAGCCTCTTTCTGCAGGACCCGCCCCGGAAGGATTTAGCCACTAAGATCGCCACCCCGGCTACCTTTCTGGACGTGGACGAGAAGAACTGCCAGGGAAAGGCTCGGGACTTGAGTCTGTGTTGGTCTTTGGGCAGCAGGTGTGTTTCCTGCAGGAGGCAGATGTCTGCCTTCGAGTGTTCCAGGAGGGATAGGACCGCCTTGCGCTTGATGGGGTTATTGAGCCCTCTCACATTAAGAGTGAGAACAGTTAAAGGGCGCGCCATTCTAAGCGGTCAGTTGGGCTAGCTGCGCGCTGCGCCGGATCTGCAATAGAGAGGTGTGCCGCTGTGACCATGGCATACTGCGTTCTGTGCGTATCGACCGAGGAAACCAAAAAGGAAACTCAAAATTCCGTGGACAAGGAGCACTCCCACCTCCCCCCTCTCTTGCCTCCCCCCCAAAACTCCTAAATAACGACCCCAACCACAACCAGGACCCCCCCCACACCCGTGGTCCCGCCTCCGACCTCCTCCCTACAACCCCGTAAGGAAAAATGATTCATAGTCTCGGGCCTACTGGAGAACAGTGTAGGTCCGTAGTAAGACACTGTGGAGGGTAACGCGGCCACGGCTAAATCAGCGGCTCCCCGGCCCTTCCCCCCAGGCAAGACTATGGCGTGAAGATATAACCCTGGGTAGTATTGTCTTACAGTTTAGTCGCTGTGTTATGCGCCACTCCCTGTACTGCCGCCTCCCTTTCCCGTGCGGCCGTGGTAGGGTCAGGTTTCGGAATAGGCATTTTTGACCATTGCTGGAGTTGTGTCGTACTTACAACACGACTCAAACAATGCATTGCCTTTCCGACAAAGGATGCATCACACATCTGTCTATCCTTGCGCCACGGTGCGCCGCACTGTAAATGCAGCGCATCCATGGTGGTGCAAGGTTATTTTTCTGTCACGCAAATTAACTGGCGCATCTCTGCTAATATGCAGAGATGCGCCAGTTCTTGCAAGTCTGCCCCCTGGTCTTTACATGGAGTAATGAGGAAAAATGCTTTATATCACCTCGTTTTTGCTGTTTCTATGTGTACTGTTGTTGTATGCGGCACATATAAAAACAACAAAACGCCATGCATGCTTGTTTATGTGCAGAAAGGTATCCCTACCTACCGGTGTGAAAATCAGCTGACATGGTTTAACCCGAGTGTCACCGATTTTCATTGTTATTGCACCACTTGGCCACTTGATGTAGCCAAAGCATTCGAAGAAAAGCTCCAATTTAGGCCGAGAACAAAGCAGTTTGGCATGTGTGTCACCCCCATTAAATTCGGGGAGACACATTGGTTGGCAAGGTTGGTGGGTGGGGCCAGGTCCCATTGAAAATGCTGTCAGCACTTTGTCTGGCCCCACACACCGAAGCACACCGCAGCACATTCCAGTCCCGCACGACGACAAGAAGACGACCAGAGGACGACCGCCAGTACTGCAAGTGCTCTAAGGCCCAGCTGGTAAGTGAAAGTGTGTGTTTTGTCGCACTTTAAAATTGCTACAGAATCGTCAGATTTGATGCCCCCTGTACCTTACAAGCAGGGGCAGAATAGCGGAGGGAGGACAGGGTTGGCCTTTTGTTAAAACGTGCCTCGGTGTAAATTACAGCGCCGCCTCTGCAGGCTCACCTCCTCATTTTAAATGTGTTATTTGATGGGTTCAGCAGGGCCCTGCCGCCCCTCTCACCCCGTGCTGAGCATAACAACCCAAGCGCCGATGCAGCAGTCACCAGCGCCACACCAGCGAGTGTTTGTTGCAGGGACTTGGCATGTGTAGAGGGCTAGAGGCGTCATTGTTATTTTTATTTCTTTGTGCATTTGCACTGGCATTAAGGGGTATGATTGCTGGCATGCGGGGACACAAAACGCAGAGGTATCAGAGCGCTTTACATGAGCGCCAGAGTGCAGGGGGCGAAGGCAGACAAGAGAATGGGGAGCCGAGGTGTGAAAGGCCAAAGGGCCAGAGAAACACCAGGCCCCCTGCCTGACTCACGTGGGGGGGAGAGGAGCTAATGTGTTTTGGCGTCTGTTTAACTGCAGCCGCATCCGAGTACTTCACGGGTCTGTACAAGACCATTTTACTTGTTGAGGCTTTCTTGTTTTTCACCCCTTCTTAGAATGGGGAGCTTAGCGCCATCAGACGTCAATTTTGCACAGTTAAAATGTGCTTCGGTGTAAATGAATGTCGCGAGGCCAACAGATGCAGCGACTGCACGCATGTCCTTGCTGAAGCCCCAAAGTGTCCCCACTCGTTCATCGTCTTGGTGGTATTAATTAGCCGCTGGGACTCAGGGTTATTATTTTCAGATATGAAAGCTGGGTCCAGTAATGCGAAAACATTTCCTAGCATAAGAGAGCGCACAGGTTTTCTATATGTTGCTTCGAGAAGTTAGTATAAAACAGTCACATTCACATGCTTGATATGTTTGCCTATTTCACAGCTGCATCTTCAAATGCATTAGAGGGCCCCTCCCACACCGTGCAATTGCACAGGCTGGGGCAGAGACAGGAGTGGGTATGGAAAATCAAAGAATAGAGCACTCTATGGCATCCTGAGATTAGTCTCACACAGTGTAAGAGAATGTTGCAGGCGATATACACCTGTGTTCCCCTCATCTTGCCAGTGCAGGTCATTATTATTCGGTAGTGAGGGAGCGCTGCATGCGTGGCATTCCTTGTTTAATAAAAAAAGAGGAGGAAAAGCAAACTCCCCTTGTAGAATGAAGATACGGGTGTAGTTACTAGCAGACTATTGCATCCACTGTATGAGGACTGTGTTTGACCCTATGGCTCAGGTAAATCCCGGCAGGTCCACCCATTCTGACATCCTTCTGAGGTCGATAAATGAGGACCACCATTAAGTTGGCCATCAATAGACTTTTGTGTTTCAGCCAGGGGACACCTTCGGGGGGGAAGCGTGCACAAATGCACATGATCGATCCCCTGCATGGTCTCCGTTCCCCCTTCTGTTTAAGGACTGGAACACATACAGAAAGAGCATCTGCCAGACACAGCGCTGCGATAGCAAAGTACGGTCTCAAGCGCTAGGTAAAACACATTGTAGCGAATGTCCAATTCCATTGAGTTTTACAGTTTTAAAACGGATCTCCCCCAACTCATGAGAGTTGTGTACCTTGGTTGAAGCAGTGGTGGTGATTGTGTGCAGTGCGCTCTGACCAATCTATTCTGTATTGTTTGCCTTGTATTTCATATTTTGCTGATGTTCGCACTTTCTTAGTGCATTTGCACTCGCATTTAGGGGTATGATTGCTGGCATGCGGGGACACAAAAACGCAGAGGTATCAGAGCGCTTTACATGAGCGCCAGAGTGCAGGGGGCGAAGGCAGACAAGAGAATGGGGAGCCGAGGTGTGAAAGGCCAAAGGGCCAGAGAAACACCAGGCCCCCTGCCTGACTCACGTGGGGGGGAGAGGAGCTAATGTGTTTTGGCGTCTGTTTAACTGCAGCCGCACCCGAGTACTTCACGGGTCTGTACAAGACCATTTTACTTGTTGAGGCTTTCTTGTTTTTCACCCCTTCTTAGAATGGGGAGCTTAGCGCCACCAGACAGTCAATTTTGCACAGTTAAAACGTGCCTCGGTGTAAATTACTTACAACAAGGGGTGGTGATGGACAGAGTCTCTGAGTTAAGCAGAGTACTCTCACCCAGTCAAGAGATCAGGGCTAGATCCAACACCGTTTTTTAGCTCATTGCACCATCCCAGTTTCAGAACCTGGCTGTATGCAAGTTAGTCTGTCCCTGGCCCAGTGCATCATGGGAACAGGGCAGACCAGACTACAAAAGCCAATTCTTACACTGGGAAGGAAACAAGCTTCCGGGGACCGGTTTCTGCCATTTCAGGTGTCTTCGGCCCGGCTTGCTTGAATCCTGATGATGCAATGAGCAAGGGACTCACATCTGAGTATACCCTTCCACGCTTAGGGTGGACAAAATTATTTACAACAAGGGGTGGTGATGGACAGAGTCTCTGAATTAAGCAGAGTACTTTCACCCAGTCAAGAGATCAGGGCTAGATCCAACACCGTTTTTTAGCTCATTGCACCATCCCAGTTTCAGAACCTGGCTGTATGCAAATTAGTCTGTCCCTGGCCCAGTGCATCATGGGAACAGGGCAGACCAGACTACAAAAGCCAATTCTTACACTGGGAAGGAAACAAGCTTCCGGGGACCGGTTTCTGCCATTTCAGGCGTCTTCGGCCCGGCTTGCTTGAATCCTGATGGTGCAATGAGCAAGGGACTCACATCTGAGTATACCCTTCCACGCTTAGGGTGGACAAAATTATTTACAACAAGGGGTGGTGATGGAGTCCCCGGAAGCTTGTTTCCTTCCCAGTGAAAGAATTGGCTTTTGTAGTCTGGTCTTCCCTGTTCCCATGATGCACTGGGCCAGGGACAGACTAATTTGCATACAGCCAGGTTCTGAAACTGGGATGGTGCAATGAGCTAAAAAACGGTGTTGGATCTAGCCCTGATCTTTTGACTGGGTGAGAGTATTCTGCTTAATTCAGAGACTCTGTCCCTCACCACCCCTTATTGTAAATATTTTTGTCCACCCTAAGCGTGGAAGGGTATACTCAGACATGAGTCCCTTGCTCATTGCACCATCAGGATTCAAGCAAGCCGGGCCGAAGACGGCTGTAATGCCAGAAACCGGTCCCCGGAAGCTTGTTTCCTTCCCAGTGAAAGAATTGGCTTTTGTAGTCTGGTCTGCCCTGTTCCCATGATGCACTGGGCCAGGGACAGACTAATTTGCATACAGCCAGATTCTGAAACTGGGATGGTGCAATGAGCTAAAAAACGGTGTTGGATCTAGCCCTGATCTTTTGACTGGGTGAGAGTATTCTGCTTAATTCAGAGACTCTGTCCCTCACCACCCCTTATTGTAAATATCGGTGTAAATTACAGCGCCTCTGCAGGTTCACCTGCTTATTTTAAATGTGTCATTTGATGGGTTCAGCAGGGCCCTACCGCCCCTCTCACCCCGTGCTGAGCATAACAACCCACGCGCCGATGCAGCAGTCACCAGCGCCACACCAGCGAGTGTTTGTTGCAGGGACTTGGCAACTATATGTAGAGGCGTCATTGTTATTTTAATTTCAGTGCCATGTCCTTGCAGTAAAAAAAAAATGTGCTCAGAACAGTCTTTTGATATCCAACTGGGCACTCTGGACTTCTATTTCCTCTACTCGCATTGGGGTCCATGGCAGCCTTGCTCCCACTGCCCGCAGCCCCCCCCCCCCACCCTCGCGCTCCAACAGGTCTCTTATCCAACTGTGGGGTGCAGAAGGTCTCCTCCCACCCGTGAGTCTTCGACAGTGCTCCTGCCCAGCACTGTGTATGTCTCACGCCTCCTTTCCAGTGGCACTGCTAATCACAGAGGGGAGGGTTTTATTTAGCGCACACAAAACCCGGAGGTATCAGAGCGCTTTACATGAGCACCATTTGCGATACAACCTCTTCTGACATTGTTTAGTGCAACACAGAGTGCAGGGGGTGAAGATAGACAAGAGAATGGGGAGCTGAGCTGTGAAAGGCCAAAGGCCAGAGAAACACCAGGCCCCCTGCCTGACTCACATGGGGGGGGGGGAGAGGAGCTATTGTGTTCTGGCGTCTGTCTTACTGCAATCGCACCTGAGTACTTCACAGGTCTGAACAAGAACATTTTACTTAACAAGGCTTTCTTGATTTCACCCCTTCTTAGAACCCCTGCATCTCCATTCTGCCAATTGCTGGAAGAATCTACCCCTCCACCCCGCGTCTGGGAGCTATGTAAGTATATTTACGCCACTGGTCGTTATTACTGTTGAACTGTATTTGAATGTTTCATACTGGACACATATGGATTCAACATTCCCCTTTCATTAAGCTGAACATTCTCCTGACAATAGGTTACCTGACCTGCATCTGTATATACATTGCATTCCTTTGCAATTTTATAAAGCATGAAATTGGCCTGAGGGCTTTCGACCACCAAGTATTAATCACTTTTAGGCAAGCTGGAGGTTAGCTAATTTGCATACATCCAGAAACTAATTCTTTTTTTTAAAGCATGATGGTTAATAAGCATTTAGGGTACCTAGGATACAGATTTTTTAAGTTTTAAATCAAAAGCTAAAGATAAAATGGATCCTTATGCTATGCCTCAAATATGTGTTCTTCAATTTCACCAATTGGTTGGCAGCCTGTTCAGTGGCATCATTTTCTCAACAGTACACAACCGGTTTCTAAGTGTCTTTTTTTATGATCTACTTTGCGCAGAACAGAATGCCCCGCAGAATAAAGACGGCAGAAGATTATGTGCTGGAAAACAAAGATTTCATGGTTGAAGAAGTGCGTGGGCAAAAGATGTTAATTTGCAGGTTTTGCAGAGTGACTGTCCCAAGAGTAAGTGGGAAAACTGCAAGCCGAATTGCTGAACATCTTGTCACCAAGACCCACTTGAAATTGAAAGAGCCACCTAATAGCGACAGCCTTTGCCAGATGTCTCTTGCTGAGACAATGACCTGCTTCAAAAGAAAACGTGAGGAAGAAAAGGATGTGGCACATGAATTTGTACGTGCCCTAGTGCAATCTGGAACCAGCTTACACCAAGCTGATGGACCGATTGGGAATCTATTCCGCAAGCGTGCACCAGCATTCAAAACATTACCAAAACCAACACAAATGTATGAGAAATACCTACCAGAGGTGTTCCTTGCAGATATTGAACATATTTTAGAGTTACTGCAAGGTGATGTTAAGATCTCTGTTACCATTGATGAAACCCCAGAGATGCGTGGCGACCCAGCAGTGGCAGTGCTAATCACATTTTGTGATGCAAAAAATGGATGGCACAGACGTACCATCGTGGCAGATCTGGATGTACTGGAAACATGCAATGCAGTGTCACTTGGAATGCTGCTGCAGAGAGTTCTTACCAAGTTTAGCAAAGATTAGGGAGATATTGTTTGCAGCGATTCAGCTACGTATATGAAAAAGTTATGTGATGACCTGTCAAAAGCAATACCTGAGCTGAAGTGTTTCCCTGTGATAGATCCTTGCCACTTGCTAGATGGTATGCTGAAAGCAGCATTACAATCTTCTGAGCTGATGAAGAATGCTATTGATTTTGTAGTACATTCAGGCGCACTGTTTCGTTATGCGCGGGAACTCAAACGCAAATATTTCTCATTTTGTGTTTTGTGTGGCAGCAAAGAAAGAGTCATCCCAACTGTGTCATTTAGTAGGTGGTTCTCAGTACTAGAGGCCGTGAATGCAATATTATCTATGTGGCGACCCCTTACTGAATTTTTGCTTAATGATGAGGCGAGAAAAGTGAGGATCTTCGGGTGCATATTGATAGTGATGTCAAGAAAAGTACACTGTACTGCATCCTTAGATTTTTACAGGAAAACATGACTGCTGTAGTGGACATAATAAAAAAACTAGAGTCAGAAAACACCCTTGTCTACCAAGTGTTCAGTATAATTGGTGTTGATGTCAAACATCTCCTCGAGAGTAGGCTAGACGACACTTTTAGTGACTTTGGCACGGCAACATGTTCCCTGTTAGAATGCTTGCCACTTGGGAAGCAAAGAAGTGTTGAAGACCAATTCAGGACATTTTATTTTACCATGCATGAGAAATGGCTAGCTATGATGCATAGAAATGTCCCTTCACCAACCATGGCGTTTGAAGTCAATGAAGCCTCACTTGTACGCTGCACAAGTGTTAGATCCATTCCGTAAAGGGGAATTTTCTCCGGACTTTTCAAAGTACAGCTTCATTTTTGACCGCTTTAATACCTCTGAGGGCATGTGCACCCAGTTCATCGCGTATGTTGCAGAACCTGTCCCAGAGAATGTCAACCTTGAGGTGCACCAGTACTGGCATGGGAAGCTACGTCAGTGGCCAGAGTTGGCAAGTTGTGTACTGGCTGTTTTGGCGTTGCCAGTCTCAAGTGCCAATGTTGAGAGGGCATTTTCACAAATAAAAGTGTACATGGGAAGGAAAGAGAGAGCACGAATGACTAAAGAATCTCTGAAGAAATATTGTATGGTGTACTACAATAAATTTGACTTGTGAAAATGTATTTGGACTTCATATACACGTACATGCATTGTCTATATGCCATGCATCAATGAAGAAAGCCAGCAATAATAAAAGCAAAGCGTTTCATAAACACCGGAAAAACACCGTTTCAGTTGTTTTTTATGGCGCGAAAATTAGAAATCACTGAAAAGCACTGTTTTTTTCAGGTATTGAAATCACTGGAAAACACTGACAAAACACCACCAGAATTTACCCAAAATAGAAACTGAAAACAGGAAAGCCTATCTATGAGATACTTGCATTCCTGTCCTTTTCCCTGGCTGCCGCACAATGGTCTGCCAAGAGCTAACGCAAGCACCCTTGCACCAAGGTGCAAGGGTGCCTGCGTTGCAGGGATGATTGTGTTTGTGCAAGAAGAGACACCTTCCTGCATAAAAACAATTACAAGAGGTGTTTTTCCTCTATGTGTGCTGCAGAACACATATAAAAAGAAAAAGCGAGGAGAAATGAAGGTATTTCTCCTCTTTGCGCCTCACTTTTACCTCGCATAGGAGGTGTAGCCTTTTGATGTATCCCCAGGTTTATTAATTCTCGTAAGTCAATGCCATGGGTGTTACGTGGGAACACCAACCGTAATGTCCATGGCACGCCTCCCTATTGCAGGGTGAAGCAACGCAGCAACTTTCAATGCGTTGCCTCAGTCCATATCTACAAGGCCATGATAAAAGCCATGTAGGGTGGCTTTACATGGCCTTGTAGAAATGGCCCTGCAGTTTGCGCAGCCGGATCGTGACCGAAAGTGAATTTCCGGCAGCACACAGGATATCCATACTAATATAATAAAGAGAGAGCCCAAACCTTTGAGGCGGGTAATCTCAGGATCCACAGCACCAATCACAACACCCAATACAGCGTTGGAAAGGGCAGTTGCAGCAGAAGGACATAGGCTACGCAGACGCCCACCATATACATTTAAAAGGTAAAAGAACCGTGCCAGCAAAGTAGTCCCTTGTGGGCGTGTCTGCGTTGTGCTGTGGGCATGTGCTGGGGGCGTGTGGTACGTTCCGCCCTTCGGGCTGGACTGTCCCCATGAGGCACACGGTCAAGGCGGATTTGCATATGGCCATGTCTGAACTGGGGTGGTGTGGAGTGCAAAAAAACTTTGGATTTAGGCCCAGATCTCTGTACTGGGGTGAATGTATGACATTGTTCTGCATTCTGTCCATCAACTGTTGTTTTTGCATTTGTCACCCCGGGTGGGATGGGTATGCTCAGACGTGAGTCCCATGCTCTCCAGACCACTGGAGTCAAGCTATTCTGGCTGAAGACTGCTGATAGCCAGAAACTGCTCCTAGGATGGTCACTTCTGGTACAAGAAAGACATGGCTTGGCAGTTCGGGCTGGACTGTTCCCATGAGGCACAGAGTCAAGGCTGATTTGCATAGGGCCATGTCTGAACTGGGGTGGTCTGGAATGCAAAACAATGGATTTAGGCCCAGATCTCTGTACTGGGGTGAATGTATGACATTGTTCTGCGTTCTGTCCATCAACTGTTATTTTTACGTTCCGCCCTTCATGCCATGTCTCATTTCGTGTGTGTGCTGGGTGCGGGATTACGGGGAAAAAAAGCAATCGTAGTGCCAAATATTTAATTGTTTTTTCTTCCCAGGTTCTGTACATTCCAGCTCCGGGTGTCCACTCTGCTCCCTTTAAATACCCCTGCATCCCATAATCATAAACCACCCTTACTCCTTAAAATACCCCAACACCCTTAAACACTAACCCATCTTAACCCTATAAATATACCCTGTACCCCAAAACCCAAACCTATCCCTAAACCCTAAAAACACCCCGTACCCCAAGACCCAAACCTAGCCCTGAAACCTATAAATACCCCTGTACCTCAAAACCAAAAGCTACCCCTGAACCCTAAAAATACCCCTGCACCCCAAACCCCAAACCTAGCCCTGAGCCATAAAAATAACCCTTTACCCCAAAACCCAAACCTACCCCTGAACACTAAAATACCCCTGTACCCTAAAACCCAAACCGAGCCCTGAACCCTAAAAATACCCCTGTACCCCAAAACCCAAACCTAGCCCTGAACCCTTAAAATACCTCTGTACCCCAAAACCCAAACCTACCCCTGAACCCTAAAAATACCCGTATACCCCAAAACCCAAACCTAGCCCTGAACCCTAAAAATACCCCTGTAGCCCAAAACCCATACCTATCCCTAAACCCTAAAACTACCCCTGTACCCCATAACCAAAACTATATCTGAACCCTTAAAATACCCAAACACCCCAAAACATATACCTTAGTACCCAAACATATACCCCTATACCCAGGGGTGTGGAATTTAATGAAATATGTACTTGTCCAAGGGACAAGTAGCTTCATAAATCTACTTGTCCTGTAACAAAATCAACTTGTCCCTTTGGTGCCACATAGTGCGCCGTAAAATAATAGCAGCCATCTCAATATAGAAGAGCTCTGATAGTAGCCTTTCTGGTTAAAGTCAGGCTAATACTATAAAAGGATTTGACTTTTGGGGGGTTTCACTAGCTTTTCTCTAATCTTTTCCCATACTGAGAAAGGTTGGAAATTTACTATCCCTGACAACAGCAGAAGTAAAGTTTCTTCCAGGGCTGGGAAAATGTGGTTCGAGAAAAAGTTGACTTGTAAACACTCAGATTTCAACTGGGGTACATTCATCTTTGCTCATGCTAAAATGCAATTCGCAAATATTTTCTAGAATTACGGTTTCCTGGCCTACTTAAGGAAATTCATGTGAATTCATGAAAAACGTAAATCTGCATTAATATAAGGACATATATCATGGGTGCACCTCAGTGACTTTCTTTAATATTTGAGCCCCTAATTCAATCTGAGTTAACCAAGACTTTTTGTTTTTATTTAAATGCTTTCTCATCCTATCTATCGGCTGGCTTCATTGTGTGTGACAACATTCTGCTCTTTTACAAAGTGGTTTTATTCAGTACCAGGAATTTCTATGGCAATGAGGCCTTTATGAGACCAAATACTGGCTTTCTAGTAAGAACGTGCTTGTGAACAGCACCACACCTACCTGATAATCCCCAGGTAGAGAAAGGAGCATAGTGCAGGCCAAGTGAGTAACCAGAAAATTTAAAGACACCCCCCCCCCACTTTGATCCAAAGCTCTTATGCCACCAAGCAAGCAAAAAGAGTCACTGGAGTCTTCTCTAGAATTGCTCTGTCTCTTCCATGTAAGCATCCATCCATTCATCCTTTCACCCACTGATAACTAGCATTTCATCTTTACATGGTCATCCATTCATTCTTTCATCCATTAGCCTTTCACCAATATGTTCGTCCA
Source organism: Lissotriton helveticus (assembly GCF_964261635.1). Taxonomy (NCBI): domain Eukaryota; kingdom Metazoa; phylum Chordata; class Amphibia; order Caudata; family Salamandridae; genus Lissotriton; species Lissotriton helveticus. The sequence goes on along the minus strand of NC_136058.1, from coordinate 284,087,671 downwards.
TCTGTTGATTTGTCAGTCCATCCGCTCATCAATATCCAAACCCACCCATCCATCTCCAAACCTAACCATTTCAGCCATCTGTCCATCCTTTCGCTCATCCATACAGTCACCCTTTCCCTCCATCCATCTATCCATCCATCCTTTCACTTATCCATCCTTTCACTCATCCATCCACCCTTTCACTCATCCATCCACCCAACCTTCTACCAATCCATCAATCCATCCTTCCACTCATCCATTTATCCTTTACACTCATCCATCCTTTCGCTCCCTAACCCATACACCCTGTAACCCATCCATCCATTCAGCTTTTCCTTCATTATAACATCCTTTGTCCATCCACTATCCCCGTCACTCAACCATCCCTGTCACTCATTCATCCATGCATTTAGCCAGCAACACTTACTCATCCTTTCACCCATACATTCATCCATCCTTTCACTCACACCCACCCTTTCACATTAATTATGAGCCTTTGTCTGTCGAGCTGCAGACAGAAGAGGCCCATCAAGAGCTCCACCTCTACAGTAGCTGCTGAAGTGGGGTGTTCACGAAGCCCCTGTTCATACCTATCCTTCCATCTCCAAACCTATCTATCAAACTCATCCATCCCGCCTTCCTTTCACTCATCCATCCTTTTGCTCATCCATCCATCCTTTCACCCCACACATCCTCCTTTTCGCTCATATTCATCCACCCTTTCACTCATCCCTCCATCCATCCTTTTGCTCATACATCCATCCTCCTTTTCACTCGTATATCCTTCCACCCTTTCACTTCCTCCATTTATGCTTTAGCTCATCCATCCACCCTTTTACCCCATCCATCTTCCATTTCGCTCATATATCCATCCACCCTTTCACTAATCCCTCCATCCACCCTTTCACTAATCCCTCCATCCACCTTTACACTCAACTATCCACCCATCCATCCACCCTTCCACCCAGCTAGCCACCTACCCACCCAACGATTCATCCACCCACCCAGCCATCCATCCATTCATCTACTCTATCCCTCACCCATTAATCCCCCTTTCATTCAGCCATCCATCCTTTCACTCATCCATCCACTTTCACCCCATCCATCCACTTTCACCCCATCCATCCACTCAGCCACCCATCCTTTCACCTTTGCCCATCCATTCTTTCACCCATCCTTCCTTACATCCATCATTTCACTCATTCATTCATGCATCTATCCATCCACCCTTTCACTCCACCCATTCATCCATGCACCTATCCATCCAACCTTTCACTCATTCATAAATGCATCTACCCATCCACCCTTTCGCTTATTCATCCATGCATCCACCCTCTCACTTATTCTTCCATGCATCTATCCATCCACCCTTTCACTCATTCATCCATGCATCTATTCATCCACCCTATCACTCATCCACCCACCCCTTTCAAATTCATTATGGGCCTTTGTGTGCAGACCTGCAAACTGAAGAGGCCCATCAAGAACTCCACAGCTGCTGTAGTTGCTATGGCAGTGTGTTCAAAATGCCCCTGGTGTATGTACAAAGTGAGATGAGAGGCCTAGTGCAAGGACAGAAATGGGGGTGGCCTTAGGACTGCACGAAAGCCTCATGGAGAAACTTATGAGCTTTAATGTAAGCCCTGAATGACTGAGAAAACGAGAGGCCAAGGGGAGAAGGTCTGGGCTGTCAGAGAGGCCGGTGTTTGCAGGTTTAGGCACCGGGTGAAACATAAAGTGTACAGGAAAGGCAAAGTGGAAAGAAGGGGGGGCACGAGGTACATGAGAAGGGAAAGCACTGCTCTTGGGGCCGTATGAGGCCCAAGAGTGGAGCAGAGATTAAAACGCAGGGGTCATAGAGTTCAAGTCAGAGCAAGGGGCCAAGAGGCAGATAAGGCAGCCTCTTACATGACAGTGCTGCGAGTGTTCTGGAGCTGCAGAAGCATGATGTTTGTCTCATGCTCACAGAAAATAAAAGGAACAGGGGCGGGCCTGGGGGCCACACAAGCTTATGGAGCTGGCTGCAACTTTGAGCTCTGCTTTATCTCTGTTGTTCTGCTCTGGGGAAATTAAAGTGCGGGCCCCAGCACCATTAAACTGTCTACTTGTCCTTTGGACAAAATGCTAATTAAAACCTCTTGCCCTCCTAAGAAATCTAGATGTCTCGGGCGTCGGGAGATAGGAATTCCCCACCTTACCTTATCCAAACATTAAAAAAAACATGGTTTTACCATTCATACATTTACAACGAATTTCGTTGTAAATGTATGCGTGGTAAAAGCATATAAAATGTAATGCCATGCGTTATAATGGCATTGCGGAGTCATAGTACTTTTGTAATGAAAGTATGCGGAGTGATGGTATGCGGAAAGAAAGTTGGCGAATAATGGGTGTTTACCCTCCCCCGGTAAGTACATTGGTGGCACGGCGGCCCACATCTCAGCAACATACTCATATTTTTTCACCACCGATTTTAAAACTGCACAGGTCTCTCTCATTGATGGCCAGCACCGACATACACTTTTAGGCACACCTCCCGCCACAAGTTCTAGAATTGCGAACTTTAGAGCTGGGGAGCTACGTTCGAATCTCGGCATCAGCTCAACATCCTGTGATTCCAGGCAAATCACTGAGGGGCATATTACCAAGCAATAGCGATAATTATCGCTATTGCTTGGTTAGAGAGAAAATTTTACCGCTGAGCTGCGGCGATTTTAATCGCATATAAACCTTGGTACTACCAAGGTTTATCGCAAATGCGATAAAAAACGGCCGCAATGCATGAATATCGCTGAAAAGTCAGCGATATTCATGCATTACCGAGCTAATGCTCTTAGCCATGTTATCCACCTCCCATTGGATAACATGGCTAAGAACTGCTCAGGGCAGGTGTTAGCTTTTGGAGATATTCACGCTTAGCGCGAATATCTCCAAAAGTTGGTAATAGGAGATAGCGATGTTAGCGACTGTTTCCAGTCGCTAACATCTTGGCACGCCCACTTTGCATGTCATTAGTGATAAATATCACTGACATGCAAAGTGGGGCCCAAGATGGTCGCTATCTCCTACTAGCTGTCGCTAACTGGTGTTAGCGACAGCTAGGTAATAGGGAGAGAATTTTATCTCCGCTTTCTTGGCTTTTAAAGCCAAAAAAGTGGAGATAAACCCCCTTGATAATATGCCCCTTTGTCTCTCCGTGCCTACCACAAATGAATGTGTTCTTCTGTAATGTAAATTGTGCTCATGCCATGTTGTCGAGTTCGCGCTATATAATATTTCAAAGAAAAATAAAGTAGGGCAACTCCAGTTCACACACTATTGAACGCGCACTCTTAAGTGCATCAGCAGTGCACTGTGAATCAGACCGTTCGTTTCACAGGCCTGTCACAGATAAGAAATGCTATCAAAACGAAATCCTACAAAACAATATACTACTGGCCGGCAGCAATTCATACCCGGACAACGTCGGGACGGGCTGCTAGTTGTAAATAAGCCCCTGAGTGTCTTGACCCACAGTAGACTCAGACATTTCAATATATAATGAAAAAAGTGTTGTAGAATGCACCATTGATGCAATTTGTCACAAATGTTCTGCTGTACATGTGATTTATCTGCCCCTCCCTAGCAGAATCGTCTTCAAACCCACACATACAACACAGGTGTCACCAGTCAGGAGACCCTTTCAATACAAGCATCGGTAATGCATCTGTTTGGGCTTTGTGATGAATTTAATGCTGTTTTCACCACTCATCGCTAGGGACAAAGGAAGGACCTCCCTGACCAATAACACAGGAGTGGAGAGGATGTGGTGCAGTGGCCAGAGCTGCTTACTCAAGAGCTGGTGAATCCCTGTTTGCGTCTCGGCAGCGCAACATCCTGTGATTCTGGGCAAATCACTTTCTCCAGATGCTATATATATATATGTTCCAAGGCGAAAAAGCAGAAAAGAGTAAACTTTCTGAAAAAAGAGTGCCACAAAAGTAGATGTTAACAGTATTTTGGCCACGGAAACTGATAAGAGAAGCAGACAAGGAACAAGCTTTTGTAAATGCAGGAAATCATGCTACAACCAATAGATTGGAGGAAAAGTAAGTGGCAAGCACAGAAGCCAGGAAAGAGAGGCTCGGGATGAAAGGCCCTTTTTAAGTTTCTATTATAAACAATAGATTTCACAAGCACAGCTGTGCAGGTGAAACCTAAAAAGGACCAGGTGCTCTAACTCGTGGTCCGTTAGGTAAGTACCCATGTCACTAGCGTCACTGTTTCTTTAGCGAGTGTGCCCAGGGCCCACTACTTTACACTCTGTTTTGTTTAACTTTAAGCTTGTTGTAATCATTTATTTATGTGTGGAGAGACAACTTCTCACAAAGCATTCTATTTAGCCAGCAAATCTAGAATGGAGGTTACATGGACTAAAAAAATCCAGGCTTTCTAAATAAGGTAAAATTGTGCAATTTTGGCAAACAACGACAAGACTGGCTGTTTTCGTTTGTGTTTACAAAATCAACTGGCAATATCTACCATTCATTAACATAGTTAGCTAAATGTACAAACCAAATTTAAAACTTTACCCTGCTTCTTAATTAAAAGAAAATATTAACATTTAATTAATGCAATATGACTATTCAGCAATCCGTTTTAGATAAGATAAGAACAAAAGTTCTTATCCAGATTTTTCATTAACCACGAAAAAATGACTCCTCTTTAACAAGAAGAACTTTCTAGAGAAATAATAAAAAGCTATATTCTTAACATGTAAAGCTGTAATTTCACGCCGTAGGACTAAGTAACACCTACTTTTATAATGGTCATAATTTATATATTCACTTTGATTAAAATAGGAAGGAGTAAAAGATCTGAGGATACTAACAGAAGTAAAAATTGACAATTTAACACAGAAAAATAAAGAAAACAAGTTGATGGCATTGCACAGAAAATATGGAAATATAAGTACTACGGCCACGCCCTGCTTGAGCTCTGTTGTCGACAAATCAAGCACCACTCTGGCGTACATGCACCAATGTATAATGTATGCCGGGTGGGCGTTCCGTCGCAAGGAAGTCTCGTAAAAGTGACACAGTGAAATCTACAAGATTTCACTGAGTCACTTTTACGATGCCATGGCGTCAAAACCTTGCACCTGCTTGAAGCAGGTGTAAGGATTGACGCAGCATGATGGGAATATTCATTCCTGACCATTGCTGGAGTTGAGTCGTGCTTACAACACGACTCCAACAATGCATTGCCTTTCCGGCAAAAGATGCGTCGCACATCTGTCTATCCTTGCGCCACGGTGCACCGCATTGTAAATGCGGCGCATCCATAGTGGCGCAAGGTTATTTTTCTGTCACGCAAATTAACTGGCGCATCTCTGCTAATATGTAGAGATGCGCCAGTTCTTGTAAGTCTGCCCCCTGGTCTTTGCGTGGAGTAATGAGGAGAAATGCTTTATATCACCTCGTTTTTGATGTTTCTATGTGTACTGTTTGATGCAGCACATATAAAAACAACCAAACGCCATGCATGATTGTTTATGTGCAGAAAGGTATCCCTTTCTGCACATAAGCAATCATTCTCCCTGTGCAGTCACCTTTGCACTATGTTCCAAGGGTGCCTGCGTTGGGGCTAGGCAGCTGTAATTTGCGCCAGGACAGTGGGGAAACACAGGGCTGCAGAGTATTGTTGTAAATCCGTTGGGATTGAGTTTCCAAAAGTGGTGAAGTGTGGCATTAAGCCAGGAATGCTAACGCCGCTCTCCGTCACTTTCCATGTAAATACACCTCTTAAAGTTTTAGTGGAGGCAGGAGATGCAAGGTGGGGGGAAAGGAGAATTTTGAGGGGAACTTTAGGACAATGAGCTATAAAATGTGGCCAAGCTCTTCAAATTAACGGCCTTATTTATGAGGTTTTGGCGCAGGGCAGCGCCGCAAACAATGTTAATGTGCTGCCCTGAGTCAAAAGAAAAGGACCGGCAGAAGCAGTAATCTATGAGATACATACATTCTAATCCTTTTCCCCTCGCTGCCGCACAATGGGCTGCCATGAGCTAACGCTAGCACCCTTGCACCATGGTGCAAGGGTGCCTGCGTTGCAGGGATTATTGCTTTTGTGCAGGAAGAGACACCTTCCTGCACAAAAACAATTACGAGAGGCGTTTTTCCTCTATGTGTGCTGCAGAATGCAGCACACATAGAAAAAGGAAAAGCAAGAAGAAATGAAGGTATTTCTCCTTTTTGCACCTCACTTACACCTCCCCTAGGAGGTGTAGCCTTTTGACGTATTCCCAGGTTTATTAATTCTCGTAAGTCAATGCCATGGGTGTTACGTGGGAACACGCACTGTAATGCGCATGGCACGCCTTCCTATTGCAGGGTGGAGCAACACAGCAACTTTCGCTGCGTTGCCTCAGTTCATATCTACAAGGCCATGATAAAAGCCACTTTAGGATGGCTTTACATGGCCTTGTAGATATGGCCCTGTAGTGAGCGCCGTTGGACCGTCACCGAAAGTGAATTTCCGGCAGCGCACAGGAGCTTGTAAATAAGCCCCTGAGTGTCTTGATCTTCAGTAGACACAGACATTTCAATATATAATGAAAATAGTGTCGTAGAATGCACCATTAATCCAATTTTTCACAGATGTTCTGCTGGACATGTCATTTATCTGCCCCTCCCTAGCAGAATTGTCTTCAAAAACACAAATACAACACAGGTGTCACCAGTCAGGAGACCCTGTCAATACAAGCATCGGTAATGCATCTGTTTGGACTGTGTGATGAATGTAATGCTGTTTTCATCACTCATCGCTAGGGACAAAGGAAGGACCTCCCTCACAAGTAACACGGGCATGGAGAGGATGTGGATGTGGTGCAGCGGCCAGAGCTGCTGACTCGAGAGCTGGTGATCCCTGTTTTCGTCTCGGCAGCGCAACATCTTGTGATTCTTGGTAAATCACTTTCTCCAGATGCTATATATATTTTCCAAGACGAAAAAACTGAAAAAAGGAAAACTTTCTGAAAAAAGAGTGCCACCAAAGCAGATGTTAACAGTATTTTGACCACGGAAACTGATATGAGAAGCAGACAAGGAACAAGCCTTTGTAAATGCAGGAAAACATGCTAAAATCAATAGATTAGAGGAAAAGTAAGTGGCAAGCACAGAAGCCAAGAAAGAGAGGCTCGGGATGAAAGGCCCTTTTTAAAAAAATATATATTTCTTTGTATTGATATAAACAAAAAAAAAGACGTATCGGGTGCCATACATTTCGTCATAATAATAAGGTGAACAGTTACAAATAACAGGATACATGAAGAGCGACAAAAAGAAGTTGCTGAGACACCAACGCTAGTGATCATTCGACAGTATACGAATCAATACAATTTACGACTCAACCTAAGCGCTACAGCCCTCAGAACCCGTCCACCCATTGAATCAGGATTTTATGTGAGTATAGCCCCCGGATACTAAAATATGATCAGAATAGAAAAAGGATTCCTAAATACAAGAGTATAAGCAGGATAGACTACGGATATCTACGCTTAAAATAAACCAAAAAATAAAAAAAATAAAAAAATAAGAACAACGCTAAACGCGCAAACCCCCTCCCCCAACCCTGCACCCTTGCATGTAGCTTACGCTCATCCCCAACTAGCAGTGTGCCTGTCGCCCCATCTAATCTACAAGAACTAAAAGTAGTAAGAAGAGGAGGACCTTCGTTCGGCCCCCGGCCCCCTCCCCCAGCCAGATCTGAGCCTCTCCACTGTTTACAGATTCACTCACCTAAATATTAACCTTCATCAAATCAGGGGGAATCATTGTTCACCTGCCTCCCGCTATTAATAATATAAAGTGAGTCCCAAACAGCCACCAAGTCCACTAATGTCATCAAACGGTCAACCATTCTCAACCTTGGCCCGTCCGATCAGGCGTGTGAATACTTCCCAGCCGAACTGCCGCCTCCTCAGGAGAGTCAAAGAACCGAAAGTTTTCATCAAGTCGGAAATGGCAGATCATAGTTAATCCCATTGTCTCTGAGTTTCCTCTTCACCGGCAAGAACCCCTGTCGTTTCCTAACCAATTGAATAGAGGTCCGGGAAGGAGGTTAGGGCCGCACTTTCGATCCGCAATTGAGTCCCAGCATAAGTCGTTAGAAGGATAGCGCCGATAAGTTCTCCCATAGTCAGAGCCGATGTTCGGCACACCGACTCATCCGGGGCTCCCAGTATTCGGACATTAGCTAACTTACTGTCCAGAAGCTCCCACACCTCCCGTTTCAAGGGGTTTACGCCATCTATTAGTTTGGCCGTTGTGGGTATCATAGCTCTTGTTTTATCATTCAATCGAACGAAGTCCGCTCTCATTAGCCCCATCTCAAGCGTAACGGCAATCAGTTTATTATCTAGGGCTAGCACTCTCCGGCCCAGGAAAGAATGAATGTCACCAATAGCCTCCATGACAGCTCCAAGCGTTGGTTCAACCCCGGCCTGTCCCATCTCTTCTTCCTCAATAGCGACAATCTTCACCTCCTCCGGAGACCCCTTGGACAGAATTTATCGTCCCAATTTATCCGTTTGGTCTTTTCCGGTCCCTCTGGAGGAGCAGGCCTGAGTTGAACATAGATCAGTATTGGGCGCCATTTCGTTCACCTCATTCGCAATCTGTACCCCACATCTGTAGGTGAAGTCCCCACCCTGATGCGGATTATCGGCCCGCGTACGATCCCATCGATTTGCGGGAACACTCCAGGGTTGCCTCCAGGTTACACCTGCATCCATCGGGCCGAGCAACTGTCAACGTCCGGGCCGTTCAACTCCGGGTTTCATCAGTCAGGGCACTCCGACGGCAGCCGCCGTGTTATTATATTGCTCCACTTTTGCTGCTATTCAGATTGAAGGTCCACCGTTAAAATCTGGCAAAATTCAACGTCCATACCGGCTGACCGGTCCCTCCCGGACTCTCATGGCCGATGTTGTTCAACTAGTAGCCAGCTGCTCCGCTACTCGAGGCCCCAGCTCCAAAGCTGGTGTAGGCCGCAATCTTAATGGCGACGTTTCTCCGTCATCCAAGCTGGTGGACCACTCGGGATCACACGATCAGGCGTCACTTCGACTCATCTATGCGGTGGTAGGGCGTGGGTGCTGGATAATTAGCAGGATCTTATGGCAGGAGAAGGAGGTCGACAGAGCCGGTAATGGTCATCTTGGTCGCCAGCCTGGCTCCTCCCCGATAAGCCCTTTTTAAGTTTATATTATAAACAATAGATTTCACAAGCACAGCTGTGAAGGTGGAACCTAAAAAGGACCAGGTGCTCTAACTCGTGGTCAGTTAGGTAAGTACCCATGTCAATAGTGTCACTGTTACTTTAGCGAGTGCGCCCAGGGCCCACTACTTTACACTTTCCAAGTCTGTCTTGTTTAACTTTAAGCTTGTTGTAATCATTTATTTACGTCTGGAGAGACAACTTCTCACAAAGCATTCTATTTAGCAGCAAATCTAGAATGGAGGTTACATGGACTAAAAAAATCCAGGCTTCCAAAATAAGGTAACATTGTGCAATTTCGGCAAACAACGACGAGAATGGCTGTTTACGTTTGTGTTTACAAAATCAACTGGCAACATCTACCATTTATTAACATAGTTAGCAATATCTATAAAACAAATGTAAAAGTTTATCCCCCTTCTTAATGAAAAGAAAATATTAACATTTAATTATTACAATATGACTATCCAACAATCCGTTTTAGTTTAGATAAGAACAAAAGCTCTTATCCAGTTCTTTTATTAACCACGAATAGGCGATTCCTCTCTAAGAAGAACCTTCTAGACAAATAGTAAAGAGCTATATTCTTAACATGTAAAGTTGTAATTTCACGCCGTAGGCTAAGTAACACCTACTTTTATTATGGTCATAATTTATATATTCACTTTGATTAAAATGGGAAGGAGTAAAAGATCTGAGGGTACTAACAGAAGTAAAAATTGACATTTTAACACAGTAAAATAAAGAAAAGAAGTTGATGGCATTGCACAGAAAATATGCAAATATAAGTACTACGGCCACGCCCTGCTTGAGATCTGTCATCGACAAATCAAACACCAATCTGGCGTATATGCACCAAGGTATAATGTATGCCGGATGGGTGTTTCGTCGTAAGGAAGATTTCACTGAGTCACTTTTACGACACCACAACGTCAAAACCTTGCACCTGCATGAAGCAGGTGTAAGGATTGATGCAGCATGATGGGAATAGGCATTCCTGACCATTGCTGGAGTTGAGTCGTGCTTACAACACGACTCCAACAATGCATTGCCTTTCCGGCAAAAGATGCGTCACACATCTGTCTATCCTTGCGCCATGGTGCGCTGCATTATAAATGCGGCGCATCCATAGTAGCGCATGGTCATTTTTCTGTCTCGCAAATTAACTGGCACTCTCTGCTAATATGCAGAGATGCGCCAGTTCTTGTAAGTCTGCCCCCTAGTCTTTACATGGAGTAATGAGGAGAAATGCTTTATATCACCTCGTTTTTGCTGTTTCAATGTGTACTGTTTTATGCAGCACATATAAAAACAACAAAACGCTATGCATGATTGTTGATGTGCAGAAAGGTATCCCTTTTTGCACATAAGCAATCATTCCCCCAGGCAGGTCACCTTTGCACTATGTTCCAAGGATGCCTGCGTTGAGGCTAGGCAGCTGTAATTTGCGCCAGGGCAGGGGGAAACACAGGGCTGAAGAGTATTGTTGTAAATACGTTGGTATTGCGTTTCCAAAAGTGGCAGAGCGTGGCATTAAGCCAAGAATGCTAATGCCGCTCTCCGTCACTTTCCATGTAAATATACTGTCATATAGATATGCTTTACCTACACACTGTGTTAAGTTAGCATGAGCTTATTAGGAGTTTAAACGCCATTTTACCTTTCTGCTGCTTCTGCACACGGCACATACTTGTTATTTTAGCTTTGAGCCTAGTAGAATGTTTTGCTTCACACGAGAATAATATGTTGTTGCTCTGATATCAGCTTTGCTTGGTGAGCTGTGTCTGTACAGTGAGTGCCGAGGCCTTCAAGGATATCTCAACACAGTGGTTGTTGTGAGGTGTGATCTTCACACGTTCTAGACATAACGTACATGCAGCTGCGGCCAAATTCTGGCTTTAGGCGCATTTTATGTTGCACTGCACAGAGCATACTTAAACACTTGATGATGCTTCGCATGCAGAGAGCTGGTGGAAGATGATGTGATCCCTTACCACTAGGATCAGAGGTATGGGGCCGCCCTGGTAACACCCAAAGAGACCTTCTTAGATATAATATAATATACTAGCAAGGGAGGGTGATGCTTCCTTCTAGCATTTTAACACGCTTTCTCCCTTTGTATTCTATGGACTAGTAACTATGCTGATTACTTTGTTTCTTATAATATGTTTGCTTGTATTAGCTAAGATACTGCGCTTGAGAACATTGCATTAGAAAATAAACATTTCAAATGTGCACGCGTCCTCATTTACTCCTTGTTCTGGATTGATATGATTGTATAACGAAGAGTGTTCATGTGCTCCACGTTACCTGAGGTGTTCTAAATCCATGTTCTGGTTTGTCTAAACATTGGGAGTGTGTGTGTAAGAACCAATGAGACACTGTTGCTAGTCTGGTAGGGGATTTTGGGTACTAAGGTGAGTTTTGGCACACCCTAATTCACTGAGGTTCCAAGTCTCTATGCACAGTTCTGTGTGAGAACGGAATCCCTGCGACATGGCGCCCAACAGTTGGTGGTCTTATTACATGACACTTGAGTAGTACAATTTTCGGTCCTTAACCCCTTCACTATTGTTTCCGGTTAGCAGTAGCGTCGGAAACACCTACCTATATTTAAATAGGTCTTTTCAAGCTTGATTCTTTCAAAACGGTTTCCTTGAATTACTACCCAGTTGTGCTATAGAGTTTACTCTGTACCTCTTTCTTTCTGTGTCACTATGGCTGCGGTGGACATTCCACAACATAGTCGCATTGCGGTGCACAATCATTTGCAGACTTTTAATGTCCCCGTGGATAGCATGGCCGTAATAATGGTGGTGAGTGCAGAGGTGGCTTACCCGTACGAAATTTTTTACTCGTGGGTGACCTTCCCAGCTGTGAACGCAAATACTACTGTGTTCGACACGTACACTCCCACTACTGTGCCGCGGGAATATGCTCCGTATAGGGCACAGGAAGTTCCAATTGATGCTTGGCAGCACCGAGTTTGGTTTAATGGTGCCCTACCCCACTCTTTGACAGCTCCGAGGTTAGGTCCTTTGTCCATTCCAGGCGCGACTTGGCCTGTTTTGGCTGGATTTACACCTTATCCTCAACACGGGGCGTGTTCCGTTGTTTAGTTAAGACGTCTACATGTAGTTGCGATCAGCGTAATTAGGGCGTTAGTGCAATACCTAACCCGTAATCTCCCGGGCGGGGCCCCAGGTGGTGCGGCGCTTCCTGCCGGACAGGGCGGAATGAAGCTTAGTCCTGTAATGGTCAATGCTGTGATGGGCAAGCGGCACCAGGATAAGGATGATTTTCCTTTCTGGCTTGCCGAAATGTTTGACCAGCTGGAAGCGGTATTTCCTAATACGACTCCTGGTGAAAAACACAGGATTCTGACAATTAGCATTCCAAAAGACTTGACCCCAGAAATTGGTGACTGTGAGACATGGGGAAAAAACTTTGCGGCAGTATATGCGAGGTGCTACGGCACTCCGTCTATGACTGTCCTTCCGACGATCCTTAAACGTGTTCAGGATGAACATGGACCTGAGGCAGCTGTTGAGTTGGGTATGCGCCTATGTGGCTCCTTTGATGTGGTTTCCGATCTCATACTTGCGAATGTCAAGCGAGATGAGGTGAACTTTCAGGTGTCCAATGCTTTGCAAGCGGTTCCCGATGTCGACAAACCCCGACAGTTAGCAAGAATTATTGTGGCTGCTTATAAGACCGTGGGCCGCAATAGCGTGGGTCTCAAGCCATTTTCTACTAAAGAGAAAAAACAACCCCAAGGGCAGAAGTCTGAAACTGACGAACAGCCCAAGACCAAAAAACAAAATTGGCCAAATAAACAAAAACAGGGTAAACAACAGCAACAGAAACAGGAGTCTCGTCCTGCATCTCCATTGCCTGCGCCCACAGAACGTATTTATGACTTGCGCGATCGCGTGACGATAAAATCACCTGATCGTTTTCAGGTTTCTGATCAACGCTCTCTCGTTCTTTTCAGGACTCATCGGCCTCATCGACCGGTGATGGAGGTGGCGGCAGAGATCGGGGTGGCCAGCAAGGACGTGACCAGCCCCGTCCGAAAGACGGTAAAGGCAAGCAGGACGATTCTACCCCGAAAATACCCCCGTTTCAGAAAAATAAAGTCGCCGCTTTAACAGCGAGATATGCCACAGATAGTGTGAACGCAGCTTCGGAATCAGACATGGGCTCTGACCTTGCTGGACAGCGCGGCGGAGATTACCATAGTGGGAGAGGCCCTGCGTCCTCTACTGAAGGTCACAGCGACTGACCGTTATGTTGTTGTGGAGACAGCTGACACTAGAGTAGCTCCCCTGATAGACTTTATGAAATAGTCCTGTTTATTGAAGGTGACATACAACGTACCATAAAAGGGGGTTTTTGGGAAAATCTTATGACTACCTATGACATTTTGTTAGCGGAGGCTGACTGGCCCCCACCTTTTATGCTCGCGGCTCCGAGAGGGGAGGAGGCAATCCTCCCTAGTTTCATGCACACTGTCTCGAAGGAGCATGCGCTGAATTTTGCAGAAGAGTGGGCTAAAACCCTTGCGCCAGCTCTGTACCGTACACACTGTGGTTGGGATACATTTTTCCCACACCACGAGATTCCTTTACGGTCTATGCCACAGCCTCAACCTCAATATCCCATTAGACGCGAAGCTAAGGCTTCCGTTGCGGAAATCCTTGAACAATTGGAATATCAAGGAGTAATTGAAACATGTGTGTCACCGATGAATAACCCTCTTTTTACTGTGACCAAGCCTGACAGATCGTATCGTTTGGTATTGGATTACCGGCATTTAAACTCGCATTGCCGTACCTGTGCAGTACAGAATACTCACGGCTCTGCCTTAGTGGATAGTCTTGTGCGTAAGCAGTTTAAAACCAGGCTTGATATATCCAACGTTTATTATGGCCACCATTTGGATGGTCTAAGTTCCCAATGGACCAGTTTTACGTGCGGCGGCGAACAAAAACAGTTCAAATGTTTACCAATGGGCTATAAGAATAGTCCAGGCGTATTTGCTGCCCGCATTGTCTCTCTCTTGGAGAGAGTAGACCCGGATGCGTGTTCGTATGTGGATGACCTTTATCTCACAGACGACGAACTTTGGGCGCATCTGTGTCGCGTTGACCGCATAATTTGTAGCTTTGCAGACTTCGGCTACAAATTCAACTTTGCAAAGTCTCACATTGCAGAGTACACAGTGTTGTTCCTGGGCTACGAGCTCAACAATGAAGGACGAGGATTGACTCCTCACTTCTTGGAGAAATGTGCACAGCTGCACGCTCCGACAACTCTGAAAAAATTACAGTCTTTGCTGGGATTTTTGAATTTCGGGCAAACATACATTCCTGAATATGCCCAGCGTATCAAGCCTGTGTATGCTTTGATACAACCTACTTTTACCAAATCGTGCTGGCTGCCAGAACACTCAGCTATTCTGCAATCTTTGCAGGCTGATCTGCTCGAATCTAAATTTTTACTGACTCGTGATAACCACACCAACCTGGTGATAAGAATCATCCCTGGGGCGGTGGGTATCACTTACCTTACTTTTAACGAGGGAGACACAGTACCTATTGCCTACAAGTTACACTTGTACACTTTGGCTGAAATGCGATTTTCCACTGTGGAGAAAGTTTTGACATCGGTGCAGATGGCGATTCTTAAGGAACTTGCTCTGTCACAGGGAAAACGCATGTTGGTTGTTACCCTGTTTCCTGCATTAGAAGCAGTTACGAAAGCCAGTGTACCTACTTCTAAAGCTTTGCACCCTCGGTGGATACAATGGGCAGCATCATTGACATCTCCGGATGTCACCTTTATTTTTGATGCCTCCTTACAGTCGCAGTAGTTTTTGCAATATGAATTCGTTCATCCTGCTCCTTTAGCTATGCGGCCTTTGGAGGATTTTCATTGCATCAAATACACTGATGGTTCAGCGCAAGTTGCGCAAGGGTCTAAACACGCATACCTTTCTGCTTGCGCCATTTTTGTGGTAGGTGCCATGGTGAACAATGAGTTCAAGTCCAGAGTCGTGCACACGCAGACTCTAGGGGACTGCACCGCACAATTGGCAGAGCTTCGTGCTCTGATGCTTGCATTGGAGTACGCTGATCCTAGTGTGACGACTCTTATTGTGAGTGATTCTTACTATTGTGTCCAGTCTTACAATGAGAACTTGTTCTTTTGGATTCAGAATGATTTTCGTGATTCCAAGGGTAGCACAATAAAACATGAAATGATCTGGGTCCGAGTGGCTGTTTGTAATTCATACTCTTGGTCATCAGCGCGTGGGAGTTCACACTGTTGGCAATTCGTTTGCCGATGAGGCAGCAAAATCAGCAGTATCGACATATTTAGTTGCATCAGTTACACGGTCCAAAAGTAAGATTGATGATGATATCTTGGCAGCTGTTGCTGCGACTGAGAAGGGAGGTAAATATCCTAAGGGGTTCGCTTCGAAGTATTCATACCACTTAAGTCCCGATAAGGTTCCTTATGTGAAAATACCTGACGTTGGGGAAAGATTGTTGAAAAACACGTGCAGCTCTCGATTACCAACTATATCGAGAGCAACAACCTACTTCATGACACACAGTCGGGGTTTCGTGCTAATTACAGTACAGAGACAGCCCTTCTGGAGGTCACTGAAGCTATCAGGGAGACGCTCGATCTTGGAGGTAAGGCTGTACTAGTCATGCTGGATCTGTCGGCGGCTTTCGACACCGTCCCGCATGACGGTCTCCTTTTAAGACTCCAGGAGATCGGGTTTCGCGGGACGGTGCTGGACTGGTTTAGATCTTTCTTATCTGACCGCCGACAGGTGATCTGGGCACCACCGTTCTCCGCTGAAATGCCGTCGCTAGGGGTGGGGGTTCCTCAAGGATCCATTCTGAGCCCCATCCTTTTTAATATCTACATGGCCCCTCTGGCGGCGGTGGCGGAGGCTTATGGTGCCCAGGTCATATCCTACGCTGATGACACCCAGCTCCTGTTTACTTGCAGGAAGGGAGAGGCATTTGATGGGGCTAGAATCAGGGACTGCCTTGACTCCGTTTTTTCATGGTTTCAACAACACAGCCTTAAATGCAACTCAGACAAGTCTGAGTTGCTTTTTTTTGGCTGTGCTCCGGATCCATGTTGGAAATCTTGGTGGCCTCGAGACATGTTTCCTCCAGACGCGGTGTCAACGCAGGCCAAAAATCTGGGTGTGATCTGTGACGTTGATCTGTCATTTAGATCCCAGATCAATGTATTATCAGGGAAATGTTTTAGCATCCTGCGGATGCTTAGGAAATTTTTGCCGCTGCTGTCACTGCAATATAAGAAAATTGTGGTGCAGGCATTAGTTGGATCACGTTTCGACTATGCTAATGCACTCTATGCGGGCCTGCCGAAGTATTTGGTGGCAAGATTGCAGATAGTCCAAAATTCTGCTGCAAGGGCAATTTTTGGCCTTCCACGCAGAGCTAGAGCCTCTGGCTTACTTAAAGAGTTACATTGGCTACCGATTTGCAAAAGAGTCATTTTTAAAACTTTGACTCTGGCATTTAAAGCCCTGCATTCTGTAGGCCCTTTGTACATTAGGAAGAGACTGGCCTTTTATGTCCCAAAGAGGGTGTTGCGTTCAGCTTCATCTGCCACGATTGTGGTCCCTTCCTTTAAACGCGCTCGGATGGGTGGTCGTTCCTTCCGCTATCTAGCGGCCCTCCATTGGAATGGGCTTCCGATTTCTTTGCGGAAAGCCAACAGTCTCCTGATGTTTAGAAAAGACCTAAAGACGTGGCTCTTTTCTGCGTGATCATCACGACTTTCTGAGTTGCGGGCTGGATTGACTGGTCTCTGATCTCTTTGCTAAAGCGCCGGGACACCCGTTTGGGTAGCCGTGCGCTATAAAAGAGTGGGTACATAACAAGAGTGGGTACATAACATAAGATTGATTCCCAACGCGAATCGCAGACATACATTGCTCTCAGCTGCCCATGAAGGAGGTGCGTCTGCGCATGCAGGCGTTTCAGCCTCTGTGGCTCAGTTACAACAGCGTTTTTGGTGGCCGGGACTGTACAAACAGACCCGTGATTATGTCCTTCAATGTGACATTTGCCAGCTGAATAAGCCTTCAACTGCTGCGCGTCCGCCCCAGACGCAGTTGTTCATTTCTAACAAACCACTTGGGTGTGTTTATTTAGATCTCTGCGGTCCTTCTTCTTCTGATACTGCGTATACGTTTATCTTAGTAGCAGTTGATTCATGCACACGCTTTGTGTGGGTATGGCCTCACCGCAGCGCTGATTCACATGTCATAAGGGATTTGCGTGTCTTTGTAGGGATTTTTGCCTGTGGTACCTTCCAATCGGATCAGGGTCCTGCTTTCGCCTCTAAGGCGTATACGGATGCCATGGCTTCGTTAGGGGTCCAAGTCAAGTTTTCGTCTCCATACAGACCTGAGGGCAATAGTGTTGTGGAACAAATGAACCGTGACTTAAAGCAATCATTGACAGCTCGAGTTATAGGCACTGGCAGGAACTGGCTGGCCCACCTCAATGGCGTGCAGCGTGCGCTTAATAATCTCCCTAGAAGGTCTCTGGGTGGGCGGACCCCATGCGAAATGCTCTTTGGTATCAAGATGTATGTACCGGACGTTCACGGTCTTGACTCGGCGGCTGTTGCTGCCTCCTCTCGACGTAGATGAACATTGCAATGTTTTACAGACTCTACAAGAGACGAGAAATAGTCTTGCAAAGGAACATTTGCCCTCCACCTCGGATGATGCGTTGCAGATCCCGGTTGTTGGCTGGCTACCCCAAGTTGGAGAATTGGTTCAGGAGAAGATCGAAAATAAGAAAGAATGTATTCCCTCTTATCAAGCTCCAGTTCCAGTGCTTGGTGTGAAGGGCACAAGAACAGTCATTTTACCACCACTTCCAGGTCGTAAGGAAAACAGGTATATCTCCATTGACAATGTCAAGATACACAGAGTGGCCGATTCTTCTTAGTATGACACCGGCAGTCTCATGTCCTTCGATTGTGAGAAATTCGGTGTTGGCCACGGCTTCGAATCCTGAGCCTGAGGTTGCCCTCGAGAGGCCTGCAATTTCTAGTCCTTTATTGAGTACATTGCCTGGTACTCAACTTGATGAAACTGACTACACTTACCCTACTGACTTATCAATGCCTGATTTACAAACTCGCTTGGCCACAGAATCCAGATTTTCATTTGACACTGTTTCACACACATCAAGAGAGCCTTCACGGATTACTGTTTATGCAGGATTATTTATAAAAAAAAAATGTAATCCCCCCTTGCGCATATATTTGGCTGGTGCTTTTTTCGATTTACCTTTTTATGTCAATTGGTTTTGTGTTTTATTTTTTCCGTATCGCCAATGGACACTATGTCGAAGAGAGAACATGCATTCGACATCTCAATGGAACATTGGCACCCATTCCTCCTCGCATACTGCACACAGATTGAAGAGAGACTTGGCTTTTGTTAACATCACTGCTTGGCCTGTCCAGGATGGGATTGTATGGGATGCTGTTAAATTTCAAATCCATGGCCCCACTGAAGGTATAAATGTCCCTAATGTACTTAGAGTTAACATGGGGGATGTAGTTAAACAAAACATACGTTCTGATGATTGGGATGTTCAGGCCGTAGAAGCGTTGTTTTCTGATTTGAAATATTATGCTGCCTTCGATGCTGAGGATTTGTATTTAGAATCTGCAAATTACTGTGATTTATTTTGTTACCAACATTTTGGCAATCACTACCTACATAAAACTAATACCAGGAGGAGCACTGTAAATTATACACAATGGGAACATTGTCCGGCTCCTATACAAGGCAGTTCTGTTTCGTTTTTGAAAAAGTACACTTATTTTACTGATTTTAATCAGTCCAATCCCAAAGCATTTTATTTTAAAATGACTGAAAAGTCCATGTCCAAAGTTAGACTTATCGATACAAAATTATTGTACTCGAAGTCCTTTCTAGACCAGCTAGCTGTTGGAGGCTACGAGTTCTGGAAGGAAATGGTTGACCTTAAATCTGTTTGGGGTTCTAAAAGTTGGCAGGTACAAGGCACTTAGGCTTTGCAGCGTGCATGTCTCATCATGAATCATATGTTGTTTTTAAATTCTACAATTTCGCAAACAACATGCTTTGGATTGGCTACCTCTAAAAAATGTAATGCACCTTCTTTCCCTGATTTAGAAGAATATTCAGGTTGGGGTAATACTACTAAATTTTTGATCAGAGAGTTGCAAACTCTGTAGGTGAATTCTTCCTTTAACATATCCAGTTTGGATCCCAATGGCTGGTTGCTCTGGCACAGAAGTGCTGACTCGTGCCAACATCGTTTTCTGGGTTTGGCTGAAGGCTTTACACAGGTCAGGGTCGATCCCCGTTTTGAGATTGACCATTCTGTAACTACCTATTCAGTAGGCAAATGATGTCAGAATTGGCCCAAACATTCTACCTTGGCTTCAGTTAAACTGCATTTATCTAAGCTGACTGACGATGTGGATCTGAATGATTTCATAAAAGGCCCAGCTAAAGGTAGATCTAAAAGATGGATATATGCTGTTTATAACGAATTCTGGAAGACAACCCAGATTGTGGCAGCTACCTGCCTTAGGGCTATAGATCAGGCTAATTTAGAAAAAGTGCTTGCAGTGGTAGATAATAGCATTAACACGCGTTCTTCCCGCATTTACACATTCGATAAAATCGGGGCATATTATCAAGGGGGTTTATCTCCGCTTTTTTGCCTTTAAAAGCCAAGAAAACGGAGATAAAATGATCTCCCTATTACCTAGCTGTCGCTACCACCAGTTAGCGACAGCTTGTAGGAGATAGCGACCATCTTGGGCCCCACTTTGCATGTCAGAGAAATTTATCACTAATGACATGCAAAGTGGGCGTGCCAAGATGTTAGCGACTGGAAAAAGTCGCTAACATCGCTATCTCCTATTACCAACTTTTGGAGATATTCGCGCCCTGAGCAGTTCTTAGCCATGTTATCCAATGGGAGGTGGATAACATGGCTAAGAGCATTAGCTCGGTAATGCCTGAATATCGCTGACTTTTCAGCGATATTCATGCATTGCGGCCGATTTTTATCGCATTTGCGATAAACCTTGGTAATACCAAGGTTTATCTGCGATAAAAATCGCCGCAGGTCGGCGATACATTTTTGTCTCTAACCAAGCAATAGCGATAATTATCGCTATTGCTTGGTAATATGCCCCATTGTGTCATCTGTTGTTGATATTGTGCAAGATGAAGGGGCATATTACCAACAACTAGCGATAATTTTTGTCTCTAACTTGTTTAGAGACAAAAATTATCGCCGCACATCGGCGATTTTTATCGCAGATAAACCTTGCTATTAGCAAGGTTTATCGCAAATGCGATAAAAAACGGCCGCAATGCATGAATATCGCTGAAAAGTCAGCGATATTCAGGCATTATCGAGCAAATGCTCTTAGCCATGTTATCCACCTCCCATTGGATAACATGGTGAAGAACTGCTCAGGGCAGGTGTTAGCTTTTGGAGATATTCGCGCTTAGCGCGAATATCTCCAAAAGTTGGTAATAGGAGATAGCGATGTTAGCGACTGTTTCCAGTCGCTAACATCTTGGCACGCCCACTTTGCATGTCATTAGTGATAAATATCACTGACATGCAAAGCGGGGCCCAAGATGGTCGCTATCTCCTATTAGCTGTCACTAACTGGTGTTAGCGACAGCTTGGTAATAGGGAGATAATTTTATCTCCACTTTCTTGGCTTTTAAAGCCAAAAAAGCGGAGATAAACCCCTTGATAATATACCCCGTAATGTCAGTATTATACCATCAATCAATCAATCAAAGCATTTGTATAGCGTGCTACTCACCCGGAGGGTCTCAAGGCGCTTGGGGGGGGTCCACTACTGCTCGAACAGCCAGGTCTTGAGTTGCTTCCTGAAGGAGAGGTGGTCTTGGGTCAGGCGGAGGTGGATGGGGAGGGATTTCCACGTCTTGGCCGCCAGGTAGGAGAAGGATCTTCCTCCCGTTTTGGCTCTTCGGATGCGGGGGACGGCGGCGAGGGCGTGGTTGGTCGATCGAAGCTGGCGGGTAGGAGTGTAAAAGGTCAGGTGGTCGTTGAGGTATCTGGGGCCTAGGTTGTGTAGAGATTTGTGTGCGTGGGTGAGGAGTCGGAACGTGATTCTCTTGCTGACGGGAGCCAGAGTAGGTCTCTTAGGTGTCCGGCGATGTGGCTCTGTCAGGGGATGTCCAGGATGAGTCTTGCTGAGGCGTTCTTGATCCGCTGAAGTCTCTTCTGGAGCTTGGCGGTGGATCCGGCGTAGAGGGCGTTGCCGTAGTCCAGTCGGCTGGTGACGAGGGCCTGGGTGACCATCTTCCTGGTCTCGGTGGGGAACCACCGGAAGATCTTACGTAGCATGCGCAAGATGTTGAAGCAGGACGAGGAGACGGCGTTGACTTGTCTGGTCATGGAGAGGGAGGAGTCCAGGATGAAGCCCAGGTTGCGTGCGTGGTCTGTCGGTTTGGGTGCGCTGCCCAGGGCGGGGGGCCACCAGGAGTCGTCCCAGGCGGAGGGCGAGGAGCCCAGGATGAGAACTTCCGTCTTGTCTGAGTTCAGTTTCAGGCGGCTGGTCATCATCCATTCGGCTACGTCTGTCATCCCTTCGTGTAGGTTGGCTCTGGCGGTGGCTGGGTCATTGGTGAGGGAGAGGATTAGCTGAGTGTCGTCGGCGTAGGAGATGATGTTGAGGTTGTGTTGGCGTGCGATGGCTGCGAGGGGGCTCATGTAGATTTTGAAGAGGATGGGGCTGAGCGATGATCCCTGTGGTACGCCGCAGATGACTTCGGTGGCTTCTGATCTGAACGGTGGAAGGTGGACTCTCTGAGTCCTTCCGGCGAGGAAGGAGATGATCCACTCCAGTGCCTTCTCCTGGATTCCGACGTTGCTAAGGCGCTGCACTAGGGTGCGATGGCAGACAGTGTCGAATGCCGCGGAGAGGTCCAGGAGGATGAGGGCCGCAGTCTCCCCGTTGTCGAGCAGGGCTCGGATGTCATCGGTGGCTGCGATGAGGGCGGTCTTGGTGCTGTGGTTGGCCCGGAATCCAGACTGCGAGAGGTCGAGGGATCCATTCGTTTGGAGGAAGGCGGCCAGCTGCTTGTTGACGGTCTTCTCGATGACTTTGGCCGGAAACGGGAGGAGCGAGATGGGGCGGTAGTTTTTGAGTTTGGTGGGGTCCGCTGATGGTTTCTTCAGTAGAGCGCTGAGTTCGGCGTGCTTCCAGCTCTCCGGGAAGGTGGCGGTGTCGAAGGAGGTGTTGATGATGTCCCGCAGGTGGGGAGCGATGACAGCGTCCGCCTTGTTGAAGACGTGGTGAGGGCAGGGGTCGGTTGGAGATCCGCAGTGGATGGAGTTCATCGTACGGATGGTGTCGTTGGTGGTGATCGGGGACCAGGCGCGGATGCAGGTGGTGGAGGACGTTGGTGCGGTCGTGGGGAGCGTTGGTTGCATGCTGAAGCTGTTGTGTATGTCTGCGATCATGTTGTGGAAGTAGGAGGCGAGGGAGTTGCAGAGGTCTTGTGATGGGGTGATGTTGATGTTTCCGGCATTGGGGTTGGAGAGCTCTTTAAAGATGTTGAAGAGTTCCTTGCTGTTGTGTGCGTTGTTGTCCAGTCGTTCCTTGGATGTAGTTTTCTTGGTGGCGTGGATCAGTTGATGGTGTTTTCGAGTGGCGAGCTTGAGGGTGGTCATGTTGTCTGGTGTTGGGTCTCTGCGCCAGGCTCTTTCGAGGGCTCAGTAGTTCTTCTTGGAGCTCTTGAGTTCGTCGGTGAACCATGGTGCTTTCTTACTGCCGGGTCTGCTAGGCGGGGTCCTCAGTGGTGCAAGGTCGTCTGCGCAGGTGCTGATCCACTTCGTGAGATTGTCGGCGGCCTGGCTGGGGTTCGCTGAGCTGGTGGGAGGGTGCTGGCTCAGGGATGCGGCGAGCTGGTCGGAGTGATCTTGTTCCAGCTCCTGCGTGGAACCTGTTGCTGGTGATGGTGGATCGTGGTTCTTCTGAAGCTGTTGTGGATGCAGCTGTGGTCCGTCCAGTGGAGTCCGGTGGCGTGGCTGAAGACGATGTCCTTGCTGGATGAGAAGATGGGGTCGAGTGTGTGTCCGGCGTAGTGGGTGGGAGTGGTCACCAGCTGCTTGAGACCGAGGTTGGCGAGGTTGTCCAGCAGGGTGGTGGTGTTGCGGTCGTTGTTGTTCTCCAGGTGGAAGTTGAGGTCCCCGAGGAGGATGTAGTCAGTGGAGGGGAGTGCGTGCGGGCAGATGAAGTCGGCGATGTCTTCGCTGAATTGTGTGCGTGGTCCCGGGGGTCTGTAGATGAGGGTGCCTCTGAGGGTGGTCTTGGGGTCGGTGTGGATCTGGAAGTGCAGGTGTTCGGCGGTTGTGAGGGTGTCGTCGGTGTTGGTCGTGATGCGGATGGTGTTCCTGTGGACGATGGCGATGCCTCCTCCGGTCTGATTGCCGCGGTCCCTCTGGGTGATCTTGTATCCGACCGGGATGGCGATGGCGATGTCGGGCGCTGAGGAGGCGTTCATCCAGGTTTCCGTGAGGAAGGCGACGTCTGGAGATGTGGTGTCGAGGAGGTTCCAGAGTTCGACGGCGTGTCTGTGGACGGAGCGAGTGTTGAGCAGGATGCACTTCAGGTGGTTGCTGCTGGTGCTCGGCCTGGTGGGTGATCGTGTAGTGCAGGTCCGGATGCAGGTGAACTTGCAGGAGTGGCAGCAGAAGGGTCCGTGGGTGCGTCTCGGGGTGGCTCTGTAGCATCCCGGGATCCGACCGGTGTTGAGTGCGTTGAGTTCAGTGGAGTCGTAGGTCCGGCGGGCGGGCTGGCGTCTGCGGGGGCCAGGGGTCCGGGTGCTGGGCACGGTCCTGGCGTGGACGGGCGCAGACGGGCATACCTTTGGCACGCCTTCGGCGCACAATTGGCGCGCCCGCTCGCCATTTATGGCGAAGTGCGAGGGAGGGAGGAGCAGCTGGGAGGCGGGAGCGGGGAGGGCACAGAAAGAAAAGGGGGCGTGTCTGAACTCTCGGCGGCGGGAAGCGGGGAGCGGGGCGGGGGGCACAGGGGGCAACAACGGGAGAATACAGCACAGGGGGGCACACAGAAAGGCCAAAAAGTGTCAAAAATACCTAAATAGGCAACGAGGCAGCAGGAAAAGAACTCGGCACATACAGACTGCAGGGGACCACGCCGAGCGACGGCAGGGGGCGTGGTCAGCAGGCAGCAGGCAGGCTCAGTGAGGCAGGCGGGGAGCACACGCTACAGCTGGTGGACGTGCGGCGCGGGGGTGTCCTAAGGCTAGGTCACACTCACCTGCGCCGCACGGTCGCCATTTATGGCCATGTGCGAGGGAGGGAGGAGCAGCTGGGAGGCGGGAGCGGGGAGGGCACAGAAATAAAAGGGGGCGTGTCTGAACTCTCGGCGGCGGGAAGCGGGGGGCGGGGCGGGGGGCGGGGCGGGGGGCACAGGGGGCAACAACGGGAGAATACAGCACAGGGGGGCACACAGAAAGGCGAAAAAGGGGCAAAAATACCTAAATAGGCAACGAGGCAGCAGGAAAAGAACTCGGCACACACAGACTGCAGGGGACCACGCCGAGCGACGGCAGGGGGCATGGTCAGCAGGCACCAGGCAGGCTCAGTGAGGCAGGCGGGGAGCACACGCTACAGCTGGTGGCCGTGCGGCGCGGGGGTGTCCTAAGGCTAGGTCGTGATACGGATGGTGTTCTTGTGGATGATGGCGATGCCTCCTCCTGTCTGGTTGACGCGGTCCCTCCGGGTGATCTTGTACTGTCCGGGATCGCGATGGCGATGTCGGGCGCTGAGGAGGCGTTCATCCAGGTTTCCGCGAGGAAGGCGACGTCTGGGGATGTGGAGTCGAGGAGGTTCCAGAGTTCCACAGCGTGTCTGTGGACGGAGCGGGTGTTGAGCAGGATGCACTTCAGGTGGTTGCTGCTGGTGCTTGGCTTGGCGGGTGCGGTGCAGGTCCGGATGCAGGAGAACTTGCAGGATTGGCAGGTGAAGGGTCCGTGGGTGTGTCCAGGGGTGGCTCGGTGGCAGCCGGGGGTCAGGCCGTTGTTGAGTGCGTTGAGGGTGGCTGCGTCGTAGGTCCGGCGGGTGGGCTGGCCTCTGCGGGGGCCAGGGGTTCTGGCACTGGGCGCGGTCCAGGCGTGGACGGGCGCAGACGGGCTTACCTTTGGCGTGCAATCGGCACGCCCACTGCGCGTCAATGCTGCGCGTACGCATACACTCTGCCGTAAGGAGAGTGGGGGGGCGGGGCAAGGGAGGAGCAGCTGGGAGGCGGGAGCGGGGTGGTGAGTGGGGGGCGCGTGCGGAGATGCTGGATGGAGCGGGGGTTGGGCCGCGGGGGAGGGGCGGCAGGGAGCGGGGTGGGGCAGGGAACAACGAGGACAATGGGACAAAACTTACCGGACAACACAAAATAAACGAGAAAACGGCAGCAGAACAAACAGCTGACACGAGAAAACCAAGCAGGCACAGGGACAGACAGGGACAGGGGCCAAACCTAGACAGGGGCAGTCTTGACTCGGCAGCGGCGGCGGCAGCGGGAGGGGATCGGGCACACTCGGGGTGGCCATGCGGCAAGAGGAGCGACCGGACCGACCAGGTCAGGTCAGGTCACCATGGTCAAAATCAGTTGTGTTCTGTTATGCAGTTTGCTTGGACACTGCAGACGCTCAAGGCCGGTAAAGTGCCATGGCATTACATGAATACCTCTTCTCTATTTGCCCCGTTTAATTTGACTGATAAGCAACGTTTACTTTCAATGAAGGATGCATCTTTTTCCATGTTACACATTGAACGATTAGAGTCCTTACCATTTTCTGTGGCAGAGGCCACTACTGCAACGTGGCTTATCCACAGATTAATAACTCTACCGTTTGCTCTATTCGAGTTTAAAAATTGTATGAAGTATTTTGCCATTGGTAGATACAAGCCTCTTGGTAGCTCCTATCTCCATGAAGCCTGGTCGCTTCCTTTTACATATAGATGCCTTAGGGAGGGCAAGGAAGTTTATCTGAAAGGAGAAGAATGCACTGAAACACCGGATCACTCATTAATGTGTAGACATATCCAATTACACGGCTCCTATAATCAAGAAGAACCTAATTTAGCCTATGTTTTGAAAGGTACCCCCGTGCCTGCTATCGTTCCCACATTCACATTGCTGGAAAATGGGAGTTATTTACTATTGAACAATGAGGATTGCTGTGGGTTAATAAAAGGCATTGCTTATGTTGTTACCGTCAGTGAGCGTGTGGTTTGCTGTAAAAATGTGATGTATCCACCCACGCATGGGAAGCTGGATGTTTCCATCTGGCCGAGGATTCCGACCTTGAAAGCAGAGTTCAATACGATGAGTCGCATAAGAGCTCTATTGTCCCAAAAAGAAGTTGCCCTCACATCTGCTCGTGAAACATTTGTCCTTCACGTAGCTAACACCCGCACAGAGGTGCATGCTTTATTAAATGCATCCTTCACAATGGGGCTGGCGCACTTTTTTAAAGTAGTTAGCAGAGGTCTTGAGACTCCATTTCAAAATATATTTGGGGTCACTCCTGCTTTCTTCCATTACATTTTTTCCAGCCTATTTGGTGGATTTCCCGTTTTACTGGCGCTGGCTGCAGGCATTCTTTTGCTATTTTGTTTCATTCGAAATGGATGCACATCCTGTGTTCCAAGATGAGCTGTCGCGGCAGGCACTATTTCGCAACAGGATGCTTGAATACTATAGAGCGCTGCCGCTCCCAACCTTAAGTGCAGCTTATGGATTATCGTTTCGATTTTCCTATTTTATATGTGTCCAGCCTGTCTTTCATTGCCTGAGTTGCGATTTCGACTGGGCCCTGGATTTGTGTCTCTGCAATGTGATGTCTTCTGATGTGGATTATAATCAGCTCATGAGCCCCTTAGTTGCTCATGAATTGCTTTGTTCTGATGGAGATATTATGGCCTTTGCAGCGAGGCATGGAATACTGGGTCGTTGGAATGTATTCGCAGCGGCACAAGAATTCTTGATGCACAGCTTTATCGAGAACCCACCGAGTTGTCCTCTGATGGTGCTAGAGGCTCCAGTAATTGAAGAGCATGTGTGTTCTTTCCTGCTATTGAATTGAATGGCTGAATTATTTTCGGATGAGAACAGTGACTTCCTTTTGGAAGCTGTTGCTGCTTATTTTGCATATTCAATGTTAGGCTGAGGTCTGTCAATACCTTTATTGACATTGAACATTTTTTGTTATTTTTATTTGGGACTGTGAAAATTTTTTTTTTTACGCCCCAGGCCTATTGACTTTGTTTAAGGCGAACACTAATCTATCATGATTATGAGATTTTGGGGGCATATTACCAACCAATAGAGATAATTTTTGTCTCTAACTTATTTAGAGACAAAAATTATCGCCGCAAATCGGTGATTTTTATCGCAGATAAACCTTGCTATTAGCAAGGTTTATCGCAAATGCGATAAAAAACGGCCGCAATGCATGAATATCGCTGAAAAGTCAGCGATATTCATGCATTATCGAGCAAATGCTCTTAGCCATGTTATCCACCTCCCATTGGATAACATGGCTAAGAACTGCTCCTGGGCAAGTGTTAGCTTTTGGAGATATTCGCGCTTAGCGCGAATATCTCCAAAAGTTGGTAATAGGAGATAGCGATGTTAGCGACTGTTTTCAGTCGCTAACATCTTGGCACGCCCACTTTGCATGTCATTAGTGATAAATATCACTGACATGCAAAGCGGGGCCCAAGATGGTCACTATCTCCTATTAGCTGTCGCTAACTGGTGTTAGCGACAGCTTGGTAATAGGGAGATAATTTTATCTCCGCTTTCTTGGCTTTTAAAGCCAAAAAAGCGGAGATAAAGCCCCTTGATAATATGCCCCTTGGTTTTTTGGGTGACAATTTTTTTTATTTTTTCACTTACTCAAATTTAAAGTAACTATCGTTCTTGAGCTCTGCATTTCAAAAATGTGCCCCTTATCTTATCTTATCCGTGCTCTGATCAAGGGAGGTTGTCATATAGATATGCTTTGCCTACACACTGTGTTAAGTTAGCATGAGCTTATTAGGAGTTTAAACGCCGTTTTACCTTTCTGCTGCTTCTACACACGGCACATACTTGTTATTTTAGCTTTGACCTTTGCAGAATGTTTTGCTTCACGCGAGAATAATATGTTGTTGCTCTGATGTCAGCTTTGCTTGGTGAGCTGTGTCTGTACAGTGAGTCCCGAGGCCTTCAAGGATATCTCAACACAGTGGTTGTTGTGTGGTATGATCTTTGCACGTTCTAGACATAACATACATGCAGCTGCGGCCAAATCCGGCTTTAGGCGCGTTTTATATTGCACTGAACAGAGCATACTTAAACACTTGATGATGCTTTGCATGCAGAGAGCTGGTGGAAGATGATGTAATCCCTTACCACTAGGATCAGAGGTATGGGGCCGCCCTGCTAACACCCAAAGAGACCTTCTTAGATATAATATAATATACTAGCAAGTGAGGGTGAGATTTAGGTGTCTTTTAGCCATCTTTCCTCTAGCATTTTAACATGCTTTCTCCCTTTGTATTCTATGGACTAGTATATATGCTGATTACTTTGGGGCATATTATCAAGGGGCTTTATCTCCGCTTTTTTGGCTTTAAAAGCCAAGAAAGCGGAGATAAAATTATCTCCCTATTACCAAGCTGTCGCTAACACCAGTTAGCGACAGCTAATAGGAGATAGTGACCATCTTGGGCCCCGCTTTGCATGTCAGTGATATTTATCACTAATGACATGCAAAGTGGGCGTGCCAAGATGTTAGCGACTGAAAACAGTCGCTAACATCGCTATCTCCTATTACCAACTTTTGGAGATATTCACGCTAAGCGCGAATATCTCCAAAAGCTAACACTTGCCCTGAGCAGTTCTTAGCCATGTTATCCAATGGGAGGTGGATACATGGCTAAGAGCATTTGCTCGATAATGCATGAATATCGCTGACTTTTCAGCGATATTCATGCATTGCGGCCGTTTTTTATCGCATTTGCGATAAACCTTGCTAATAGCAAGGTTTATCTGCGATAAAAATCGCCGATTTGCGGCGATAATTTTTGTCTCTAAATAAGTTAGAGACAAAAATTATCTCTATTGGTTGGTAATATGCCCCTTTGTTTCTTATAATATGTTTGCTTGTATTAGCTAAGATACTGCGCTTGAGAACACTGCATTAGAAAATAAACATTTCAAATGTGCACGCGTCCTCATTTACTCCTTGTTCTGGATTGATATGATTGTATAACGAAAGAGTGTTCATGTGTTCCACGTTACCTGAGGTGTTCTAAGTCCATGTTCTGGTTTGTCTAAACATTGGGAGGGTGTAAGAACCAATGAGACACTGTTGCTAGTCTGGTAGGGGATTTTGGGTACTAAGGTGAGTTTTGGCACACCCTAACTCACTGAGGTTCCAAGTCTCTATGCACAGTTCTGTGTGAGAACAGAGGGGCATATTACCAAGCAATAGCGATAATTATCGCTAAGCTTGGTTAGCGGCTATAATTATATCGCCGCGCTCCAATGATTTTTACCGCTGAGATACCTTGATATTATCAAGGTTTATCTCAAAAGCGGTAAAAATCATGCGAAATGCATGAATATTGCTGAAAAATCAGCGATATTCATGCATTATCGTGATAATGCTCTTAGCCATGTTACCCACCTTCTATTGGATAACATGGCTCAGAACTGCTCTGGGCAGGCGTTAGCTTTTGGAGATAATCGCGCTTAGCGCGATTATTTCCAAAAGTAGGTAATAGGAGATAGCGATTTTAGCGACTGTTTCCAGTCGCTAACATCTTGGCACGCCCACTTTGCATGTCATTAGCGATAATTATCGCTGACATGCAAAGTGGGCCCCAAGATGATCGCTATCTCCTAATAGCTATTGCTAACTGGTGTTAGCGACAGCTAGGTAATCCATACTAATATAACAAAGAGTCAGCCTAAACCTTTGAGGCGGGTAATCTCAGGAACCACAGCAGCAATCACAACACCCAATACAGCGTTGGAAAGGGCAGTTGCAGCAGAAGGACATAGGCTACGCAGGCGCCCACTATATACATTCAAAAGGTAAAAGAACCGTGCCAACAAAGTAGTCCCTTGTGGGCGTGTCTGCGTTGTGCAGTGGGCGTGTGCTGGGGGCATGACAAACGCTGGGGGCGTGTGGTACGTTCCGCCTTTCGGGCTGGACTGTTCCCATGAGGCACACGGTCAAGGCTGATTTGCATATGGCCATGTCTGAACTGGGGTGGTGTGGAGTGCAAAAAAAGATGGATTTAGGCCCAGATCTCTGTACTGGGGTGAATGTATGACATTGTTCTGCATTCTGTCCATCAACTGTTGTTTTTGCATTTGTCACCCCGAGTGGGATGGGTATGCTCAGACGTGAGTCCCATGCTCTCCAGACCACTGGAGTCAAGCTATTCTGGCTGAAGACTGCTGATAGCCAGAAACTGGTCCTAGGATGGTTGATTCTGGTCCAAGAAAGACATGGCTTGGCAGTTCGTGCTGGACTGTTCCCATGAGGCACAGGGTCAAGGCTGATTTATATAGGGCCATGTCTGAACTGGGGTGGTGTGGAATGCAAAAAAATGATGGATTTAGGCCCAGATCTCTGTACTGGGGTGAATGTATGACATTGATCTGCGTTCTGTCCATGTCTCATATCGTGTGTGTGCTGTGCGCGGGATTACGGGAAAAAAAAGCAATCGTTGTGCCAAATATTTCATTGTGTTTTCTTCCCAGGTTCTGTACATTCCAGCTCCGGGTGTCCACCCTGCTCCCTTTAAATACCCCTGCATCCCATAATCATAACCCACCCTTACTCCTTAAAATACCCCAACACACTTAAACACTAACCCATCTTAACCCTATAAATATACCCTGTACCCCAAAACCCAAACCTATCCCTAAACCCTAAAAACACGCCTGTACCCCAAGACCCAAACCTAGCCCTGAACCCTATAAATACCCCTGTACCTCAAAACCCAAAGCTACCCCTGAACCCTAAAAATACCCCTGTACCCCAAAACCCAAACCTAGCCTTGAACCATAAAATACCCCTGTACCCCAAAACCCAAAACGAGCCCTGAACCCTAAAAATACCCCTGTACCCCAAAACCCAAACCTAGCCCTGAACCCTTAAAATACCTCTGTACCCCAAAACCCAAACCTACCCCTGAACCCTAAAAAAAACCTATACGCCAAAACCCAAACCTAGCCTTGAACCCTAAAAATACCCCTGTACCCCAAAACCCATACCTATCCCTAAACCCTAAAACTACCCCTGTACCCATAACCAAAACTATATCTGAACTCTTAAAATACCCAAACACCCCAAAACATATACCTTAGTACCCCCAAACATATACCCCTATACCCATACTTACCTTATCCAAACATTAAAAAAAATGCTTTTACCATTCATGCATTTACAACGAATTTCTTTGTAAATGTATTCGTGGTAAAAGCATATAAAATGTAATGCCATGCGTTATAATGGCATTGCGGAGTCATGGTACTTTTGTAATGAAAGTATGCGGAGTGATGGTATGCGGAAAGAAAGTTGCCGAATAATGGGTGTTTACCCTCCCCGGTAAGTACATTGGTGGCACGGCAGCCCACATCTCCAGCAACGTACTCATATCTTTTCACCACAGATTTGAAAAATGCACAGGTCTCTCTCATTGATGGCCAGCACCGACATACACTTTTAGGCACACCTCCCGCCACAAGTTCTAGAATTGCGAACTTTAGAGCTGGGGAGCTACGTTCGAATCTCGGCATCAGCTCAACATCCTGTGATTCCAGGCAAATCACTTTGTCTCTCCGTGCCTACCACAAATGAATGTGTTCTTCTGTAATGTAAATTGTGCCCATGCCATGTTGTCGAGTTCGCGCTATATAATATTTCAAGGAAAAATAAAGTAGGGCAACTCGAGTTCACACACTATTGAACGCGCACTCTTAAGTGCATCAGCAGTGCACTGTGAATCGGAGCGTTTCACAGGCCTGTCACAGATAAGAAATGCTATCAAAACGAAATCCTACAAAACAATATACTACTGGCTGGCAGCAATTCATACCCGGACAACGTCGGGATGGGCTGCTAGTAGTAGGATAAAATTATCGCCACTTTAGCTGGAAAAATTCCCGCTAAAGCGGCGGTAAGGCCCTTGGTAATATGCCCCAGAATCCCTGCGACAATACCTCTTAATGGTTTAGTGGAGGCAGGAGATGCAAGGTAGGGGCAGAGGAGAATTTTGAGGGGAACTTTAGGACAATGGGGTATATTATCAAGGGGTTTATCTCCGCTTTTTTGGCTTTAAAAGCCAAGAAAGCGGAGATAAAATTATCTCCCTATTACCAAGCTGTCGCTAACACCAGTTAGTGACAGCTAATAGGAGATAGCGACCATCTTGGGCCCCGCTTTGCATGTCAGTGATATTTATCACTAATGACATGCAAAGTGGGCGTGCCAAGATGTTAGCGACTGGAAACAGTCGCTAACATCGCTATCTTCTATTACCAACTTTTGGAGATATTCGCGCTAAGCGCGAATATCTCCAAAAGCTAACACCTGCCCTGAGCAGTTCTTCACCATGTTATCCAATGGGAGGTGGATAACATGGCTAAGAGCATTTGCTCGATAATGCATGAATATCGCTGACTTTTCAGCGATATTCATGCATTGCGGCCGTTTTTTATCGCATTTGCGATAAACCTTGCTAATAGCAAGGTTTATCTGCGATAAAAATCGCCGATGTGCGGCGATAATTTTTGTCTCTAAACAAGTTAGAGACAAAAATTATCGCTAGTTGTTGGTAATATACCCCAATGAGCTATAAAATGTGGCCAAGCTCTTCAAATTAACAGCCTAATTTATGAGGTTCTGGCACAGGGCAGCGCCGCAAACAATCTTAATGCGCTGCCCTGAGTCAAAAGAAAAGGACCGGCAGAAGCAGTAATCTATGAGATACGTACATTCTAATCCTTTTCCCCTCGCTGCCGCACAATGGGCTGCCATGAGCTAACGCAAGTACCCTTGCACTATGGTGCAAGGGTGCCTTCGTTGCAGGGATGATTGCTTTTGTGCAGGAAGAGACACCTTTCTGCACGAAAACAATTACGAGAGGCGTTTTTCCTCTATGTGTGCTGCAGAATGCAGCACACATAGAAAAAGGAAAAGCAAGAAGAAATGAAGATATTTCTCCTTTTTGCGCCTCACTTACACCTCCCCTAGAAGGTGTAGCCTTTTGACGAATTCCCAGGTTTATTAATTTTCGTAAGTCAATGCCATGGGTGTTACGTGGGAACACGCACCGTAATGCCCATGGCACGCCTAAAAAGGACCAGGTGCTCTAACTCGTGGTCAGTTAGGTAAGTACCCATGTCATTAGTGTCACTGTTATTTTAGCGAGTGCGCCCAGAGCCCACTACTTTACACTCTGCAAGTCTGTTTTGTTTAACTTTCAGCTTGTTGTAATCATGTATTTACATCTGGAGAGACAACTTCTCACAAAGCATAATATTTAGCAGCAAATCTAGAATGGAGGAACATTGACAAAAAAAATCCAGACATTCAAAATAAGGTAAAATTGTGCAATTTCGGCAAACAACGACGAGAATGGCTGTTTTAGTTTGTGTTCACAAAATCAACTGCCAACATCTACCATTCATTAACATAGTTAGCAATATCTACGAAACAAATATAAATGTTTACATCGCTTCTTAATGAAAAGATAATATTAACATTTAATTAATGCAATCTGACTATTCAGCAATCCGTTTTAGTTTAGATAAGAACAAAAGTACTTATCCAGATCTTTCGTTAACCATGAATAGGTGGCTCCTCTTTAAGAAGAACCTTCTTGACAAATGGTAAAGAGCTAAGGGGCATATTATCAAGGACAGGCGATACATTATTGCCGCTTTTATCGGCATGAAACTGCCGATAAAGCGGCGATAATGGCCTTGATATTATGCTGTATGAATTCCAATCGAAGCCCATGTTAGATGTGAACACATCTAACATGGGCTTCGATTGGAATACATAGAGCATATATAGGAAGTCTCGTAAAAGTGATACAGTGAAATCTACAAGATTTCACTGAGTCACTTTTAAGACGCCACTGCGTCAAAACCTTGCACCTGCTTGAAGCAGGTGTAAGGATTGATGCAGCATGATGGGAATAGGCATTCCTGACCACTGCTGGAGTTGTGTCGTGCTTACAACACAACTCCAAAAATGCATTGCCTTTTTGACAAAAGATGCGTCACACATCTGTCTATCCTTGCGCCATGGTGCACCGCTTTGTAAATGCGGCGCATCCATGGTGGTGCATCGTTATTTTTCTGTCACACAAATTAACTGGCGCATCTCTGCTTATATGCAGAGATGCACCAGTTCTTGTAAGTCTGCCCCCTAGTCTTTACATGGAGTAATGAGGAGAAATGCTTTATATCACCTCGTTTTTGCTGTTTCTATATGTACTGTTTTATGCAGCACATATAAAAACAACAAAACGCCATGCATGATTGTTGATGTGCAGAAAGGTATCCCTTTCTGCACATAAGCAATCATTCCCCCTGCGCAGTCACCTTTGTACTACGTTGCAAAGGTGCCTGCGTTTGGGCTAGGCAGCTGTAATTTGCGCCAGGACAGTGGGGAAACACAGGGCTGCAGAGTATTGTTGTAAACACGTTGGTATTGCGTTTCCAAAAGTGGCGGAGCGTGGCATTAACCCAAGAATGCTAACGCCGCTCTCAGTCACTTTCCATGTAAATATACTTCTTAATGTTTTAGTGGAGGCAGGAGATGCAAGGTAGGGGGAGAGGAGAATTTTGAGGGGTACTTTAGGACAATGAGCTATAAAATGTGGCCAAGCTTTTCAAATTAACAGCCTCATTTATGATGTTTGGGCACAGGGCAGCGCCGCAAACAATCTTAATGCGCTGCCCTGAGTCAAAAGAAAAGTACCGGCAGAAGCAGTAATCTATGAGATACGTACATTTC
The DNA here is from genome assembly GCF_964261635.1 of Lissotriton helveticus. Classification (NCBI taxonomy): domain Eukaryota; kingdom Metazoa; phylum Chordata; class Amphibia; order Caudata; family Salamandridae; genus Lissotriton; species Lissotriton helveticus. The sequence continues at coordinate 284,052,249 of NC_136058.1, read as the reverse complement.
TATCCTTTTCCCCTCAATGCCGCACAATGGGCTGCTATGAACTAACGCAAGCACCCTTGCACCATAGTGCAAGGGTGCGTGCGTTGCAGGGATGATTGTTTTTGTGCAGAAAGTGACACTTTCCTGCACAAAAACAATTACGAGAGGCGGTTTTCCTCTATGTGTGCAGGAAAAGCGAGAAGAAATGAAGGTATTTCTCCTCTTTGCTCCTCACTTACACCTCCCCTAGGAGGTGTAGCCTTTTTTTTAAAATATATTTCTTTTTATTAACCATTAAACAATGAAACAAACATAAAAATTGCATTGGGAATACATCGGCATTATCACTGCAGTGCTAGGAGCAGAGGACGTCTCGCAAACAGAATAGTAAAAGCTTATAATCAAGGGGAATCCAGAGTGTCTGAATCAGTTCCCCTGGCTGGGGGAACACGAATATCTGCCCGGTACACATTCCACGGCCTCCAAATCTTTATCCACTTTTCAGGGCAGCCCCTCGCAACATACACAGTACGCTCTCTGAACATATACCAGTCCAAGTCCTGGGCCCTCCAATCTCACCTCACAGCCCAGGACATCTCGCAGAGTCTCATGTGTGGCGCGCCAATAAGTCTGAATTCTATCGCAGTGCCACAGTATGTGTAGAAACGTCGCAATCTCTCCACAGCCTCTCTTGCATTCCCCATTTGTACTCCATCCCATCCTCACCAGACCCGGACCAGTAACATAAGACCTATGTAGAATCTTCAATTGCACCAGACGCAACCTCATCTGTATCGCCACCACCTTAGGGGAAGACACAGCCTCAACCCAGTCCTCATCATCCAACTCTAATCCATCGGCTACCCACGCCTCCCTGATAGACCTCAGCGGGTCTTCCATGTGATTGATCAACTTTCGGTAAATCAATGAGTTGGTCTTTTCTGAAAGATGCCAATCCAATACATGACCTTCAAGGGGGGAGGCCTCGGGGAGGGTGTCTCCCGGTAACACATGAGAGAGGAGGGCATGTCTGACCTGCAAGTGGCGAAAGTGCTCATTGTTATGAAGGTGATGATTCTGCTGAAGCGCCTCGAAGGTCAGTACCTCCCCCCTCCCCCAGACATCCTTTATCTGACCGATTCCAATCAACTCCCACTTGTCGAAGCCCTTAGTGGTCCACAGATTGCCCAATTTGGCAGAGCTAAAGAGAGGGGTCGCGAGAGTCAATCTCCCTTCCCATCCCAGATTCCCATTAGCCGCATGCCAAACCCTTACTGCATGTGAGGTGGGACCCGCCAGAGAAAACCGCCCCGGCCGATTATACAGGGCCCGAAGGAAATCTCCCCCTGGGAACTGACTACGATCCATAGCATAGCCTGGGTCTCCCGGCAGGTCGTAGACTATCTGGTTAAAAGCTGCCAACTGGGAGGCGCAATAATATTTCCTCAGATCGGGAAGCCCAATACCCCCATCATACCAGGCCAAGATGAGTTTAGTGTAGGCAATGCGGGGTCTACCATCCCAGAGAAGCAGCCTCTGAAGCGCCTCAACCTCCTTAAAGTATTTGGCAGGTACAGGATCCATAGCATTTTGGAGAACGTATAAGAATCGCGGAAGAGCCAACATTTTAAAGAGTACCGCTCTGCCCAGAAGTGACAAAGGCAATGCCCTCCAACGATCAACATCAGCACGCAGGCTAACCAACCGCGGCAGCAAGTTCTCAACATATCTTGTCTTGGCGTCCAAAGCAATGTAGATTCCCAGATAAACAAAACCTTTAGTAGCAATTTGGAGAGGGCAGTTCTGCGGGACTATCGGCGGATCTCCCGACAGTACCAACAATACGGACTTAGCCCAATTAATAGCAAAGCCCGAGAACTCACCAAACACTCTGAGAATGTCAAGAAAAACATCGAGCGAGGACCTAGGTGAGGTGAGATAGAGAAGCTTATCATCAGCATAAAGAGAGATCTTATCTTCCCAATCAGGGGACCACCGCAGTCCACGCACCGTCCTGTCCCATCTAATCCAAGCCGCCAAAGGCTCCAGCGCCAAAGCAAACAGAAGGGGCGACAGTGGACATCCCTGTCGCGTCCCTCTCTCCAATTCAAAATCACCGGATTGACAATTATTCACAACTACGCGAGCCAAAGGGGCAGTATAAAGCAAACGCACCCATCCAATAAACTTGTGCCCGAAGCCCAGCTTCTCCAACACAGCGAATAGATACGACCATTCAATCCGGTCAAAGGCCATGGTGGCATCAAGAGACACCAACACGGCGGGTTGTAGCAAATCACGGGCCCTACCCAAAACGCCATGCAAACGTCGAAGATTAAGTGCAGTGTTACAGCGTGGCATAAAGCCCGATTGATCCGGGTGCACCAAGGCGGAAATCACCTTGACCAACCTGATCGCCAGTATTTTGGCCAAAATCTTGGGTTCCGCATTGAGCAAAGAGATAGGTCTATAGGAAGAGGGGGAGGTCCGGGGCTTACCTGGCTTGTGAATCACAACAATATTAGCAATACGCTGATCATAGGGGAGGATGCCAACCTCTTTACTTTTAACAAACATGGCTCTAAGATGCGGCGCAATTTTATGAACATTCAATTTATAGAGCTCAATAGGAATACAATTGGGGCCTGTCGCCTTCCCTGAGTTAATGCTCCGAATAGCTCCCCCAATTTCGTCATCCGTAATAACGGAATCCATATATTTCCGGTCATCATTGGACAACTTAGGCATAATAATATCTCTAATCATCTCAGCATGTTCAGTGCCGTTGTGTGTATCCGATGAAGCATAGACATTCTTATAATAACAACCAAAGGAGTCCGCAATAAACTGAGGATCTGTTAGAATCTCAGGACCCCCACTATCAAGCTCAGGGACTAACGGAGAAGCGCGATCTCCTCGCTCCAGCCACGCTATAAGCTTACCAGCCCTATCACCATGTTCATAGATCCTACTCTGGACCTCATTATGTTGCGTCACAGCCGACTCCCTAGACAGCCCGTGATATTCATCTTGTTTGAGGCGTAGCTGATGCCGATTCTCAGCAGTCGCATCACCAGCGACTTGTTTTTCCAAGCGGACAATCTCAGCCTCAGCCGCATTGATATCAGCTAAACGTCTCCTTTTCTTACCCGCGATGAGAGACAATGCCTCTCCTCGCAAGACCACTTTATAGGCCTCCCACAACATCTGGGCTGAATCCACAGTTCCCTGATTATGCTGAAAATAGCGTTCGGAAGCCTCACACAGTTCTTTCTTAATAACTGGGTCTCTAAGATGCCAGGCGTTGATGGGTGCAATTCTACCTACCATAGGCTGTCCCATCCCCACTCGAACCCAAACTGGGGAATGATCGGAGACACCCCTACCCAGATGACGCGCCTCCCTAATAGTGTCAGCCATAGCAGCGGGCAACAGGATATAATCGAGCCGTGACATGGAGCCATGTGCCGCCGAAAGATGTGTATAACTCCTCAGTCCAGGATTCAAAAGGCGCCAAACATCAACCAGACCCAAAGAGTCCTAGAACTCAGAGAGCCACTGACGCGCCGGAGGAAGCAATCTCGGTGGGACACGGTCTAAGCTGCCATCCAAAACAGTATTAAAGTCGCCGCCCAGGACCAGAAGAACAAGTGGGACGAGAGGAAAACATTAGCAAGATACTTAAAAGTGTCAGATTGGAGGGCTGGGGGAATATAAACAGAAAGAAAAGTAACAGCTTTACCCCCGATCCTCCCAGACACTCCCACATATCTGCCTCGCTGGTCCGACCACGTAGCCTGCACCTCAAACGGAAAAGCCTTCTTCACCAAGATTCCAACTCCCCTAGAGCCTGTTGTAAACCCTGCATGTGCGATTAATTTATAACCCCCTCTATGGAGGGCCATACAGCGGTTGCCCACAAGATGAGTCTCCTACAGGAGTACCACATCTGGCGAATGACGCCTGATAAACTGACTGACCATGCCCCTTTTAATTTTGGCCCCCAGACCATTCACGTTCCAACTCAGAATTGCGCACTTCAAGCCGCAATTTCACCAGGGCGCGGCAATACTATTCCCCCATCGAACGCGGTCCTCGGGTCACAGGATATATGGCAGGATAGATGAATGGAGGAACGGGTCTTACGGAGCTACACGATCACGCGGCCATCTTGGTCCCGTGCTAGGCTCCTCCCCCGAGGTGTAGCCTTTTGACGTATTCCCAGGTTTTTTAATTCTTGTAAGTCAATGCCATGGGTGTTACGTGGGAACACCCACCGTAATGCCCATGGCACGCCTCCCTATTGCAGGGTGAAGCAGCACAGCAACTTTTGCTGCGTTGCCTTAGTCCATATCTACAAGGCCATGATAAAAGCCATGTAGAGTGGCTTTACACGGCCTTGTAGATATGGCCCTGCAGTGTGCGCCGCCGGACCGTCACCGAAAGTGAATTTCCGGCAGCGCACAGGAGCTTGTAGATAAGCCCGAGTGTCTTGACCTTCAGTAGACACAGACATTTCAATATATAATGAAAAACGTGTCGTAGAATGCACCATCAATCCAATTTTTGAAAGATGTTCTGCTGGACATGTCATTTATCTGCCCCTCCCTAGCAGAATTGTCTTCAAAAACACAAATACAACACAGGTGTCACCAGTCAGGAGACCCTGTCAATACAAGCATCGGTAATGCATCTGTTTGGACTGTGTGATGAATTTAATGGTGTTTTTATCACTCATCGCTAAGGACAAAGGAAGGACCACCCTGACAAGTAACACGGGCGTGGAGAGGATGTGGTGCAGCGGCCAGAGCTGCTGACTCGAGAGCTGGTGATCCCTGTTTTCGTCTCGGCAGCGCAACATCCAGTGATTCTGGGCAAATCACTTTCTCCAGATGCTATATATATGTTCCAAGATGAAAAAACAGAAACGAGGGAAAACTTTCTGAAAAAAGAGTGTCACCAAAGCAGATGTTAACAGTATTTTCACCACGGAAACTGACATGAGACACAGACAAGGAAAAGGCCTTTGTAAATGCAGGAAAACATACTAAAACCAATAGATTGGAGGAAAAGTAAGTGGCAAGCACAGAAGCCAAAAAAGAGAGGCTCGGGATGAAAGGCCTTTTTTAAGTTTATATTATTAACAATAGATTTCACAAGCACTGCTGTGGAGGTGGAACTTAAAAAGGACCAGGTGCTCTAACTCGTGGTCAGTTAGGTAAGTACCCATGCCACTAGTGTCACTGTTACTTTAGCGAGTGGGCCCAGGGCCCACTACTTTACACTCAGCAAGTCTGTTTTGTTTAACTTTAAGCTTGTAGTAATCATTTATTTACGTCTGGAGAGACAACGTCTCACAAAGCATTCTATTTAGCAGCAAATCTAGAATGGAGGTTACATGGACTAAAAAAATCCAGGCTTTCAAAATAAGGTAAAATTGTGCAATTTCGGCAAACAACGACGAGAATGGCTGTTTTCAATTGCGTTTACAAAATCGACTGGCAACATCTATCATTTATTAACATAGTTAGCAATATCTACATAACAAATGTAAAAGTTAACCCCGCATCTTAATGAAAAAATAAAATTAACATTTAATTAATGCAATATCACTATTCAGCAATCCGTTTTAGTTTAGATAAGAACAAAAGTACTTATCCAGATCTTTCATTAACCATGAATAGATGGCTCCTCTTTAAGAAGAACCTTCTTGACAAATAATAAAGAGCTAAATTCTTACCATGTAAAGTTGTAATTTCACGCCCTAGGACTAAGTAACACCTACTTTTATTATGGTCATAATTTATATATTCACTTTGATTAAAATGGGAAGAAGTAAAAGATCTGAGGGTACTAACAGAAGTTAAAATTGACATGTTAACACAGAAATATAAAGAAAAGAAGTTGATGGCATTGCACAGAAAATATGCAAATATAAGTACTACGGCCACTCCCTGCTTGAGATCTGACGTCGACAAATCAAACACCACTCTGGCGTACATGCGCCAAGGTATAATGTATGCCGGGTGGGCGTTCGATCGTAAGGAAGTCTCGTAAAAGTGATACAGTGAAATCTACAAGATTTCACTGAGTCACTTTTACGACGCCACTGCGTCAAAACCTTGCACCTGCTTGAAGCAGGTTTAAGGATTGACGCAGCATGATGGAAATAGGCATTACTGACCATTGCTGGAGTTGTGTCGTGCTTACAACACGACTCCAACAATGCATTGTCTTTACGACAAAAGATGCGTCACACATCTGTCTATCCTTGCACCATGGTGCACCGTATTGTAAATGTGGTGCATCCATGGTGGCGCATGGTTTTTTTTCTGTCACGCAAATTAACTGGAGCATCTCTGCTAATATGCAGAGATGCGCCAGTTCTTGTAAGTCTGCCCCCTAGTCTTTACATGGAGTAATGAGGAGAAATGCTTTATATCACCTCGTTTTTGCTGTTTCTATATGTACTGTTTTATGCAGCACATATAAAAACAACAAAACACCATGCATGATTGTTTATGTGCAGAAAGGTATCCCTTTCTGCACATAAGCAATCATTCCCCCTGCGCAGTCACCTTTGCACTATGTTCCAAGGGTGCCTGCGTTGGGGCTAGGCAGCTGTAATTTGCACCAGGACAGGGGGAAACACAGGGATGCAGAGTATTCTTGTAAATACGTTGGTATTGCGTTTCCAAAAGTGGCGGAGCGTGGCATTAACCCAAGAATGCTAACGCCGCTCTCGGTCACTTTCCATGTAAATATACTTCTTAATGTTTTAGTGGAGGCAGGAGTTGCAAGGTAGGGGGAGTGGAGAATTTTGAGGGGAACTTTAGGACAATGAGCTATAAAATGTGGCCAAGCTTTTCAAATTAACAGCCTCATTTATGAGGTTTGGGCACAGGGCCGCGACACAAACAGTCTTAATGCGCTGCCTGAGTCAAAAGAAAAGGACCGGCAGAAGCAGTAATCTATGATATACGTACATTTCTATCCTTTTCCCCTCGCTGCCCCACAATGGACTGCTATGTACTAACGCAAGCACCCTTGCACCATAGTGCAAGGGTGCCTGCGTTGCAGGGATGATTGTTTTTGTGCAGGAAGAGACACCTTCTTGCACAAAGAAAATTATGAGAGGCTTTTTCCTCTATGTGTGCAGGGAAAGCGAGAAGAAATGAAGGTATTTCTCCTCTTTGCACCTCACTTACACCTCCCCTAGGAGCTGTAGCCTTTTGACGTATTCCCAGGTTTTTTAATTCTTGTAAGTCAATGCCATGGGTGTTATGTGGGAACACCCACCGTAATGCCCATGGCACGCCTCCCTATTGCAGGGTGAAGGAACACAGCAACTTTCGCTGCATTGCCTTAGTCCATATCTACAAGGCCATAATAAAAGCCACGTAGGGTGGCTTTACACGGCCTTGTAGATATCGCCCTGCAGTGTGCGCTGCCGGACCGTCACCGAAAGTGAAATTCCGGCAGCACACAGGAGCGTGTGAATAAGCCTCTGAGTGTCTTGACCTTCAATAGACACAGAAATTTCAATATATAATGAAAAAAGTGTCATAGAATGCACCATTAATCCAATTTTTGACAGATGTTCTGCTGGACATGTCATTTATCTGCCCCTCCCTAGCAGAATTGTCTTCAAAAACACAAATACAGCACAGGTGTCACCAGTCAGGAGACCCTGCCAATACAAGCATCGGTAATCCATCTGTTTGGACTGTGTGATGAATTTAATGCTGTTTTCTTCACTCATCGCTAGGGACAAAGGAAGGACCTCCCTGGCACTAACACGGGCGTGGAGAGGATGGGGTGCAGCGGCTAGAGCTGCTGACTCGAGAGCTGGTGATCCCTGTTTTCTTCTCGGCATCGCAACATCCAGTGATTCTGGGCAAATCACTTTCTCCAGATGCTATATATATTTTCCATGACGAAAAAACAGAAAAGAGGGAAAACTTTCTGAAAAAAGAGTGCCACCAAAGCAGATGTTAACAGTATTTTGACCACGGAAACTGATATGAGAAGCAGACAAAGAACAGGCCTTTTTAAATGCAGGAAAACATGCTAAAACCAATAGATTGGAGGAAAAGTAAGTGGCAAGCACAGAAGCCAAGAAAGAGAGGCTCGGGAGGAAAGGCCTTTTTTAAGTTTATATTATAAACAATAGATTTCACAAGCACAGCTGTGGAGGTGGAACCTAAAACGGACCAGGTGCTCTAACTCGTGGTCTGTTAGGTAAGTACCCATGTCACTAGTGTCACAGTTACTTTAGCGAGCGGGCGCAGGGCACACTACTTTACACTCTGCAAGTCTGTTTTGTTTAACTTTAAGCTTGTTGTAATCATTTATTTACGTCTGGAGAGACAACTTCTCACAAAGCATTCTATTTAGCAGCAAATCTAGAATGGAGGTTACATGGACTAAAAAGATCCAGGGTTTCAAAATAAGGTAAAATTGTGCAATTTCAGCAAACAACGACGAGAATGGCTGTTTTCGTTTGTGTTCACAAACTCAACTGGCAACTTCAACCATTCATTAGCATAGTTAGCAATATTTACAAAACAAATGTAAACGTTTACCCCGTTTCTTAATGAAAAGATAATATTAACATTTAATTAATGCAACATGACTATTCATCAATCCATTTTAGTTTAGATAAGAACAAAAGTATTTATCCAGATCTTTCGTTAACCATGAATAGATGGCTCCTCTTTAAGAAGAACCTTCTTGACAAATAGTAAAGAGCTAAATTCTTAACATGTAAAGCTGTAATTTCACTCCCTAGGACTAAGTAACACCTACTTTTATTATGGTCATAATTTATATATTCACTTTGATTAAAATGGGAAGGAGTAAAAGATCTGAGGGTACTAACAGAAGTTAAAATTGACAATTTAACACAGAAATATCAAGAAAACAAGTTGATGGAATTGCACAGAAAATATGCAAATATAAGTACTACGTCCACTCCCTGCTTGAGATCTGTCGTCGACAAATCAAACACCACTCTGGCGTACATGCGCCAAGGTATAATGTATGCCGGGTGGGCGTTCCTTCGTAAGGAAGTCTCGTAACAGTGATACAGTAAAATCTACAAGATTTCACTGAGTCACTTTTACGACGCCACTGCGTCAAAACCTTGCACCTGCTTGAAGCAGGTTTAAGGATTGACGCAGCATGATGGGAATAGGCATTACTGACCATTGCTGGAGTTGTGTCGTGCTTACAACACGACTCCAACAATGCATTGTCTTTACGACAAAAGATGCGTCACACATCTGTCTATCCTTGCACCATGGTGCACCGTATTGTAAATGTGGTGCATCCATGGTGGCGCATGGTTTTTTTTCTGTCACGCAAATTAACTGGAGCATCTCTGCTAATATGCAGAGATGCGCCAGTTCTTGTAAGTCTGCCCCCTAGTCTTTACATGGAGTAATGAGGAGAAATGCTTTATATCACCTTGTTTTTGCTGTTTCTATATGTACTGTTTTATGCAGCACATATAAAAACAGCAAACCGCCATGCATGATTGTTTATGTGCAGAAAGGTATCCCTTTCTGTACATAAGCAATCATTCCCCTTGCGCAGTCACCTTTGCACTATGTTCCAAGGGTGCTTGCGTTGGGGCTAGGCAGCTGTAATTTGCGCCAGGACAGTGGGGAAACACAGGCCTGCAGAGTATTGTTGTAAATACGTTGGTATTGCGTTTCCAAAAGTGGCGGAGCGTGGCATTAACCCAAGAATGCTAACGCCGCTCTCCGTCACTTTCCATGTAAATATACTTCTTAATGTTTTAGTGGAGGTGGGAGATGCAAGGTAGGGGGAGTGAAGAATTTTGAGGGGAACTTTAGGACAATGAGCTATGAAATGTGGCCAATCTTTTCAAATTAACAGCCTCATTTATGAGGTTTTGGCGCAGGGCAGCGCTGCAAACAATCTTAATACGCTGCCCTGAGTCAAAAGAAAAGGACCGGCAGAAGCAGTAATCTATGAGATACGTACATTTCTATCCTCTTCCCCTCACTGCCGCACAATGGGCTGCTATGAACTAACGCAAGCACCCTTGCACCATAGTGCAAGGGTGCCTGAGTTGCAGGGATGATTGTTTTTGTGCAGGAAGAGACACCTTGCACAAAAACAATTACGAAAGGCTTTTTTCCTCTATGTGCGCAGGAAAAGTGAGAAGAAATTAAGGTATTTCTCCTCTTTGCGCCTCACTTACACCTCCCCTAGGAGGTGTAGCCTTTTGACGTATTCCCAGGGTTATTAATTCTCCTAAGTCAATGACATGGGTGTTACGTGGGAACACCGGGCCCGATTCACAGAATGAACTTAAGACTCAATCCTAAACTTACTACTATTTTGGTATTCACAGAATGCACTTACTACTTTTGGTATTCACAGAAGTTAGGATTTTGTCTTAAGTCTGTCTTAAGTCTGTCTTAGGACAAACTTAAGACAAAATCCTAACTTCTGTGAATACCAAAAGTAGTAAGTTCATGCTGTGAATGCCAAAATAGTAGTAAGTCTAGGATTGAGTCTTAAGTTCATTCTGTGAATCGGGCCCACCCACAGTAATGCCCATGGCACGCCTCCCTATTGCAGGGTGAAGCAACACAGCAACTTTCGCTGCGTTGCCTTAGTCCATATCTACAAGGCCATGATAAAAGCCACGTAGGGTGGCTTTACACGGCCTTGTAGATATGGCCCTGCAGTGTGCGCCGCCGGACTGTCACCGAAAGTGAATTTCCGGCAGCACACAGAAGCTTGTGAATAAGCCCCTGAGTGTCTTGACCTTTAGTAGACACAGAAATTTCAATATATAATGAAAAACGTGTCGTAGAATGCACCATTAATCCAATTTTTGATAGATGTTCTGCTGGACATGTCATTTATCTGCCCCTCCCTAGCAGAATTGTCTTCAAAAACACAAACACAGCACAGGTGTCACCAGTCAGGAGACCCTGCCAATACAAGCATCGGTAATCCATCTGTTTGGACTGTGTGATGAATTTAATGCTGTTTTCTTCACTCATCGCTAGGGACAAAGGAAGGACCTCCCTGGCACTAACACGGGCGTGGAGAGGATGTGGTGCAGCGGCTAGAGCTGCTGATTTGAGAGCTGGTGATCCCTGTTTTCGTCTCGGCATTGCAACATCCAGTGATTCTGGGCAAATCACTTTCTCCAGATGCTATATATATTTTCCAAGACGAAAAAACAGAAAAGAGGGAAAACTTTCTGAAAAAAGAGTGCCACCAAAGCAGATGATAACAGTATTTTGACCAGGGAAACTGATATGAGAAGCAGACAAAGAACAGGCCTTTTTAAATGCAGGAAAACATGCTATAACCAATAGATTGGATGAAAAGTAAGTGGCAAGCACAGAAGCCAAGAAAGAGAGGCTCGGGAGGAAAGGCCTTTTTTAAGTTTATAATATAAACAATAGATTTCACAAGCACAGCTGTGAAGGTGGAACCTAAAAAGGACCAGGTGCTCTAACTCGTGGTCTGTTAGGTAAGTACCCATGTCACTAGTGTCACTGTTACTTTAGCGAGCGGGCGCAGGGCCCACTACTTTACACTCTGCAAGTCTGTTTTGTTTAACTTTAAGCTTGTTGTAATCATTTATTTACGTCTGGAGAGACAACTTCTCACAAAGCATTCCATTTAGCAACAAATCTAGAATGGAGGTTACATGGACTAAAAAGATCCAGGCTTTCAAAATAAGGTAAAATTGTGCAATTTCAGCAAACAACAACGAGAATGGCTGTTTTCGTTTGTGTTTACAAAATCAACTGGCAACATCTACCATTCATTAACATAGTTAGCAATATCTACAAAACAATTGTAAATGTTTACCCCACTTCTTAATGAAAAGATAATATTAACATTTAATTAATGCAATATGACTATTCAGCAATCCATTTTAGTTTAGATAAGAACAAAAGTCTTTATCCAGATCTTTCGTTAACCATGAATAGATGGTTCCTCTTTAAGAAGAACCTTCTTGACAAATAGTAAAAAAAAAACGAAATTCTTGACATGTAAAGTTGTAATTTCACTCCCTATGACTAAGTAACACCTAATTTTATTATGGTCATAATTTATATATTCACTTTGTTTAAAATGGGACGGAGTAAAAGATCTGAGGGTACTAACAGAAGTTAAAATTGACAATTTAACAGAGAAATATAAAGAAAACAAGTTGATGGCATTGCACAGAAAATATGCAAATATAAGTACTACGGCCACTCCCTGCTTGAGACCTGTCCTCGACAAATCAAACACCACTCTGGCGTACATGCGCCAAGGTATAATGTATGCCGGGTGGGTGTTCCGTCGTAAGGAAGTCTCGTAACAGTGATACAGTCAAATCTACAAGATTTCACTGAGTCACTTTTATGACGCCACTGCGTCAAAACTTTGCACCTGCTTGAAGCAGGTGTAAGGATTGACGCAGCATGATGGGAATAGGCATTCCTGAGCATTGCTGGAGTTGTGTCGTGCTTACAACACCACTCCAACAAAGCATTGCCTTTACGACAAAAGATGCGTCACACATTTGTCTATCCTTGTGCCATGGTGCACCACATTGTAAATGCGGCGCATCCATGGTGGCGCATGGTTATTTTTCTGTCACGCAAATTAACTGGCGCATCTCTGCTAATATGCAGAGTTGCGCCAGTTCTTGTAAGTCTGCCCCCTAGTCTTTACATGGAGTAATGAGGAGAAATGCTTTATATCACCTTGTTTTTGCTGTTTCTATATGTACTGTTTTATGCAGCCCATATAAAAACAACAAAACGCCATGCATGATTGTTTATGTGCAGAAAGGTATCCCTTTCTGTACATAAGCAATCATTCCCCCTGCGCAGTCACCTTTGCACTATGTTCCAAGGGTGCTTGCGTTGGGCCTAGGCAGCTGTAATTTGCGCCAGGACAGTGGGGAAACACAGGCCTGCAGAGTATTGTTGTAAATACGTTGGTATTGCGTTTCCAAAAGTAGTGGAGCGTGGCATTAACCCAAGAATGCTAACACCGCCCTCTGTCACTTTCCATGTAAATATACTTCTTAATGTTTTAGTGGAGGCAGGAGATGCAAGGTAGGGGGAGTGAAGAATTTTGAGGGGAACTTTAGGACAATGAGCTATAAAATGTGGCCAAGCTTTTCAAATTAACAGCCTCATTTATGAGGTTTTGGCGCAGGGCAGCGCTGCAAACAATCTTAATGCGCTGCCCTGAGTCAAAAGAAAAGGACCGGCAGAAGCAGTAATCTATGATATACGTACATTTCTATCCTTTTCCCCTCACTGCCGCACAATGGGCTGCTATGAACTAACGCAAGCACCCTTGCACCATAGTGCAAGGGTGCCTGCGTTGCAGGGATGATTGTGTTTGTGCAGGAAGAGACACCTTGCACAAAAACAATTACGAAAGGCTTTTTTCCTCTATGTGCGCAGGAAAAGCGAGAATAAATTAAGGTATTTCTCCTCTTTGCGCCTCACTTACACCTCCCCTAGGAGGTGTAGCCTTTTGACGTATTCCCAGGGTTATTAATTCTCCTAAGTCAATGACATGGGTGTTACGTGGGAACACCCACAGTAATGCCCATGGCATGCCTCCCTATTGCAGGGTGAAGCAACACAGCAACTTTCGCTGCGTTGCCTTAGTCCATCTCTACAAGGCCATGATAAAAGCCACGTAGGGTGGCTTTACACGGCCTTGTAGATATGGCCCTGCAGTGTGCGCCGCCGGACTGTCACCGAAAGTGAATTTCCGGCAGCACACAGGAGCTTGTGAATAAGCCCCTGAGTGTCTTGACCTTCAGTAGACACAGAAATTTCAATATATAATGAAAAACGTGTCGTAGAATGCACCATTAATCCAATTTTTGACAGATGTTCTGCAGGACATGTCATTTATCTGCCCCTCCCTAGCAGAATTGTCTTCAAAAACACAAATACAGCACAGGTGTCACCAGTCAGGAGACCCTGCCAATACAAGCATCGGTAATCCATCTGTTTGGACTGTGTGATGAATTTAATGCTGTTTTCTTCACTCATCGCTAGGGACAAAGGAAGGACCTCCCTGGTACTAACACGGGCGTGGAGAGGATGTGGTGCAGTGGCTAGAGCTGCTGACTCGAGAGCTGGTGATGCCTGTTTTCATCTCGGCATCGCAACATCCAGTGATTCTGGGCAAATCACTTTCTCCAGATGCTATATATATTTTCCCAGACGAAAAAACAGAAAAGAGGGAAAACTTTCTGAAAAAAGAGTGCCACCAAAGCAGATGTTGACAGTATTTTGACCACGGAAACTGATATGAGAAGCAGACAAAGAACAGGCCTTTTTAAATGCAGGAAAACATGATAAAACCAATAGATTGGAGGAAAAGTAAGTGGCAAGCACAGAAGCCAAGAAAGAGAGGCTCGGGAGGAAAGGCCTTTTTTAAGTTTATAATATAAACAATAGATTTCACAAGCACAGCTGTGAAGGTGGAACCTAAAAAGGACCAGGTGCTCTAACTCGTGGTCTGTTAGGTAAGTACCCATGTCACTAGTGTCACTGTTACTTTAGCGAGTGGGCGCAGGGCCCACTACTTTACACTCTGCAAGTCTGTTTTGTTTAACTTTAAGCTTGTTGTAATCATTTATTTACGTCTGGAGAGACAACTACTCACAAAGCATTCTATTTAGCAGCAAATCTAGAATGGAGGTAACATGGACTAAAAAGATCCAGTCTTTCAAAATAAGGTAAAATTGTGCAATTTCAGCAAACCGCGACGAGAATGGCTGTTTTCGTTTGTGTTTACAAAATCAACTGGCAACATCTACCATTCATTAACATAGCTAGCAATATCTACAAAGCAAATGTAAACGTTTACCCCGCTTCTTAATGAAAAGATAATATTAACATTTAATTAATGCAATGTGACTATACAGCAATCCATTTTAGTTTAGATAAGAACAAAAGTATTTATCCAGATCTTTCGTTAACCATGAATAGATGGCTCCTCTTTAAGAAGAACCTTCTTGACAAATAGTAAAAAAAAAAAAAAACTAAATTCTAGACATGTAAAGTTGTAATTTCACTCCCTAGGACTAAGTAACACCTACTTTTATTATGGTCATAATTTATATATTCACTTTGTTTAAAATGGGACGGAGTAAAAGATCTGAGGGTACTAACAGAAGTTAAAATTGACAATTTAACACAGAAATATAAAGAAAACAAGTTGATGGCATTGCACAGAAAATATGCAAATATTAGTACTACGGCCACTCCCTGCTTGAGACCTGTCCTCGACAAATCAAACACCACTCTGGTGTACATGCGCCAAGGTATAATGTATGCCGGGTGGGTGTTCCGTCGTAAGGAAGTCTCGTAACAGTGATACAGTAAAATCTACAAGATTTCACGGAGTCACTTTTATGACGCCACTGCGTCAAAACCTTGCACCTGCTTGAAGCAGGTGTAAGGATTGACGCAGCATGATGGGAATAGGCATTCCTGAGCATTGCTGGAGTTGTGTCGTGCTTACAACACGACTCCAACAAAGCATTGCCTTTACGACAAAAGATGCGTCACACATTTGTCTATCCTTGCGCCATGGTGCACCGCATTGTAAATGCGGCGCATCCATGGTGGCGCATGGTTATTTTTCTGTCACGCAAATTAACTGGCGCATCTCTGCTAATATGCAGAGATGCGCCAGTTCTTGTAAGTCTGCCCCCTAGTCTTTACATGGAGTAATGAGGAGAAATGCTTTATATCACCTCGTTTTTGCTGTTTCTATATGTACTGTTTTATGCAGCACATATAAAAACAACAAAACGCCATGCATGATTGTTTATGTGCAGAAAGGTATCCCTTTCTGTACATAAGCAATCATTCCCCCTGCGCAGTCACCTTTGCACTATGTTCCAAGGGTGCTTGCGTTGGGCCTAGGCAGCTGTAATTTGCGCCAAGACAGTGGGGAAACACAGGCCTGCAGAGTATTGTTGTAAATACGTTGGTATTGCGTTTCCAAAAGTGGCGGAGCGTGGCATTAACCCAAGAATGCTAACGCCGCTCTTCGTCACTTTCCATGTAAATATACTTCTTAATGTTTTAGTGGAGGCAGGAGATGCAAGGTAGGGGGAGTGAAGAATTTTGAGGGGAACTTTAGGACAATGAGCTATAAAATGTGGCCAAGCTTTTCAAATTAACAGCCTCATTTATGAGGTTTTGGCGCAGGGCAGCGCTGCAAACAATCTTAATGCGCTGCCCTGAGTCAAAAGAAAAGGACCGGCAGAAGCAGTAATCTATGAGATACGTACATTTCTATCCTTTTCCCCTCACTGCCGCACAATGGGCTGCTATGAACTAACGCAAGCACCCTTGCACCATAGTGCAAGGGTGCCTGCGTTGCAGGAATGATTGTTTTTGTGCAGGAAGGGACACCTTGCACAAAAACAATTACGAAAGGCTTTTTTCCTCTATGTGCGCAGGAAAAGCGAGAAGAAATTAAGGTATTTCTCCTCTTTGCGCCTCACTTACACCTCCCCTGGGAGGTGTAGCCTTTTGACGTATTCCCAGGGTTATTAATTCTCCTAAGTCAATGCCATGGGTGTTACGTGGGAACACCCACAGTAATGCCCATGGCACGCCTCCCTATTGCAGGGTGAAGCAACACAGCAACTTTCGCTGCGTTGCCTTAGTCCATATCTACAAGGCCATGATAAAAGCCACGTAGGGTGGCTTTACACGGCCTTGTAGATATGGCCCTGCAGTGTGCGCCGCCGGACTGTCACCGAAAGTGAATTTCCGGCAGCACACAGGAGCTTGTGAATAAGCCCTTGAGTGTCTTGACCTTCAGTAGACACAGAAATTTCAATATATAATGAAAAACGTGTCGTAGAATGCACCATTAATCCAATTTTTGACAGATGTTCTGCAGGACATGTCATTTATCTGCCCCTCCCTAGCAGAATTGTCTTCAAAAACACAAATACAGCACAGGTGTCACCAGTCAGGAGACCCTGTCAATACAAGCATCGGTAATCCATCTGTTTGGACTGTGTGATGAATTTAATGCTGTTTTCTTCACTCATCGCTAGGGACAAAGGAAGGACCTCCCTGGCACTAACATGGGCGTGGAGAGGATGTGGTGCAGCGGCTAGAGCTGCTGACTCGAGAGCTGGTGATCCCTGTTTTCTTCTCGGCATCACAACATCCAGTGATTCTGGGCAAATCACTTTCTCCAGATGCTATATATATTTTCCCAGACGAAAAAACAGAAAAGAGGGAAAACTTTCTGAAAAAAGAGTGCCACCAAAGCAGATGTTAACAGTATTTTGATCACGGAAACTGATATGAGAAGCAGACAAAGAACAGGCCTTTTTAAATGCAGGAAAACATGCTAAAACCAATAGATTGGAGGAAAAGTAAGTGGCAAGCACAGAAGCCAAGAAAGAGAGGCTCGGGAGGAAAGGCCTTTTTTAAGTTTATAATATAAACAATAGATTTCACAAGCACAGCTGTGAAGGTGGAACCTAAAAATGACCAGGTGCTTTAACTCGTGGTCTGTTAGGTAAGTACCCATGTCACTAGTGTCACTGTTACTTTAGCGAGTGGGCGCTGGGCCCACTACTTTACACTCTGCAAGTCTGTTTTGTTTAACTTTAAGCTTGTTGTAATCATTTATTTACGTCTGGAGAGACAACTTCTCACAAAGCATTCTATTTAGCAGCAAATCTAGAATGGAGGTTACATGGAATAAAAAGATCCAGGCTTTCAAAATAAGGTAAAATTGTGCACTTTCAGCAAACACCGACGAGAATGGCTGTTTTCGTTTGTGTTTACAAAATCAACTGGCAACATCTACCATTCATTAACATAGTTAGCAATATCTACAAAACAAATGTAAACGTTTACCCCGCTTCTTAATGAAAAGATAATACTAACATTTAATTAATGCAATATGACTATTCAGCTATCTGTTTTAGTTTAGATAAGAACAAAAGTATTTATCCAGATCTTTCGTTTAACCATGAATAGATGGCTCCTCTTTAAGAAGAACCTTCTTGACAAATAGTAAAGAGCTAAATTCTTAACATGTAAAGATGTAATTTCACTCCCTAGGACTAAGTAACACCTACTTTTATTAAGGTCATAATTTATATATTCCCTTTGATTAAAATGGGAAGGAGTAAAAGATCTGAGGGTACTAACAGAAGTTAAAATTGAAAATTTAACACAGAAATATAAAGAAAACAAGTTGATGGCATTGCACAGAAAATATGCAAATATAAGTACTACGGCCACTCCCTGCTTGAGATCTGTCGTCGACAAATCAAACACCACTCTGGCGTACATGCGCCAAGGTATAATGTATGCCGGGTGGGCGTTCCGTCGTAAGGAAGTCTCGTAACAGTGATACAGTAAAATCTACAAGATTTCACTGAGTCACTTTTACGACGCCACTGCGTCAAAACCTTGCACCTGCTTGAAGCAGGTGTAAGGATTGACGCAGCATGATGGGAATAGGCATTCCTGACCATTGCTGGAGTTGTGTCGTGCTTACAACACAACTCCAACAATGCATTGCATTTACGACAAAAGATGCGTCACACATCTGTCTATCCATGCGCCATGGTGCACCGCATTGTAAATGCGGCGCATCCATAGTGGCGCATGGTTATTTTTCTGTCACGCAAATTAACTGGCGCATCTCTGCTAATATGCAGAGATGCGCCAGTTCTTGTAAGTCTGCCCCCTAGTCTTTACATGGAGTAATGAGGAGAAATGCTTTATATCACCTCGTTTTTGCTGTTTCTATATGTACTGTTTTATGCAGCACATATAAAAACAACAAAACGCCATGCATGATTGTTTATGTGCAGAAAGGTATCCCTTTCTGTACATAAGCAATCATTCCCCCTGCGCAGTCACCTTTGCACTATGTTCCAAGGGTGCTTGCGTTGGGGCTAGGCAGCTGTAGTTTGCGCCAGGACAGTGGGGAAACACAGGCCTGCAGAGTATTGTTGTAAATACGTTGGTATTGAGTTTCCAAAAGTGGCGGAGCGTGGCATTAACCCAAGAATGCTAACGCCGTCTCCGTCACTTTCGATGTAAATATAGGGGCAGATTTATGATAACTTTTGCGCCACTGCTCCGCCACCCATGGTGCGCCGCATTTACAATGCGGCGCACCATGGGGCAAAAACGGCACAGATGCGTGACGCATCTGTGCCGTAAAGGCGGCGCATTGCTGGAGTTGCGTTGCAAGCGCGACGCAGATCCAGCAAGGCTCGGGGGTGCCCCATCTGTACAATGCTGCGTCAAGACCTACGCCTGCTTCAAGCAGGCGCAGGGTTTTGACGCAGCATTGGTCTGAAAGTGACTGAGTGAAATCTTATAGATTTCACTCAGCCACTTTTGCGAGGCGCACCTGCCCCGGAACGCCCACCCTGCGCCGGAACGCCCACAAGTGGAGCAGGGCTTTACAACGTGACGCATCTGCCTAGATGCGTCATGTTGTAAATGGGTCGTAGGGATGCGCCACGTTTACGCCGCGGTTGGGTGACGCAAACGTGGCGCATTCCCATCATAAATCTGCCCCATACTTCTTAATGTTTTAGTGGAGGCAGGAGATGCAAGGTAGGGGGAGTGAAGAATTTTGAGGGGAACTTTAGGACAATGAGCTATAAAATGTGGCCAAGCTTTTCAAATTAACAGCCTCATTAATGAGGTTTTGGCGCAGGGCAGCGCTGCAAACAATCTTAATGCGCTGCCCTGAGTCAAAAGAAAAGGACCGGCAGAAGCAGTAATCTATGATATACGTACATTTCTATCCTTTTCCCCTCACTGCCGCACAATGGGCTGCTATGAACTAACGCAAGCACCCTTGCACCATAGTGCAAGGGTGCCTGCGTTGCAGGGATGATTGTGTTTGTGCAGGAAGAGACACCTTGCACAAAAACAATTACGAAAGGCTTTTTTCCTCTATGTGCGCAGGAAAAGCGAGAATAAATTAAGGTATTTCTCCTCTTTGCGCCTCACTTACACCTCCCCTAGGAGGTGTAGCCTTTTGACGTATTCCCAGGGTTATTAATTCTCCTAAGTCAATGACATGGGTGTTACGTGGGAACACCCACAGTAATGCCCATGGCATGCCTCCCTATTGCAGGGTGAAGCAACACAGCAACTTTCGCTGCGTTGCCTTAGTCCATATCTACAAGGCCATGATAAAAGCCACGTAGGGTGGCTTTACAGGGCCTTGTAGATATGGCCCTGCAGTGTGTGCCGCCGGACTGTCACCGAAAGTGAATTTCCGGCAGCACACAGGAGCGTGTGAATAAGCCCCTGAGTGTCTTGACCTTCAGTAGACACAGAAATTTCAATATATAATGAAAAACGTGCCGTAGAATGCACCATTAATCCAATTTTTGACAGATGTTCTGCTGGACATGTCATTTATCTGCCCCTCCCTAGCAGAATTGTCTTCAAAAACACAAATACAGCACAGGTGTCACCCGTCTGGAGACCCTGCCAATACAAGCATCGGTAATCCATCTGTTTGGACTGTGTGATGAATTTAATGCTGTTTTCTTTACTCATCGCTAGGGACAAAGGAAGGACCTACCTGGCACTAACACGGGCGTGGAGAGGATGTGGTGCAGCGGCTAGAGCTGTTGACTCGAGAGCTGGTGATCCCTGTTTTCTTCTCGGCATCGCAACATCCAGTGATTCTGGGCAAATCACTTTCTCCAGATGCTATATATATTTTCCAAGACGAAAAAACAGAAAAGAGGGAAAACTTTCTGAAAAAAGAGGGCCACCAAAGCAGATGTTAACAGTATTTTGACCACGGAAACTGATATGAGAAGCAGACAAAGAACAGGCCTTTTTAAATGCAGGAAAACATGCTAAAACCAATAGATTGGAGGAAAAGTAAGTGGCAAGCACAGAAGCCAAGAAAGAGAGGCTCGGGAGGAAAGGCCTTTTTTAAGTTTATAATATAAACAATAGATTTCACAAGCACAGCTGTGAAGGTGGAACCTAACACGGACCAGGTGCTCTAACTCGTGGTCTGTTAGGTAAGTACCCATGTCACTAGTGTCACAGTTACTTTAGCGAGCGGGCGCAGGGCCCACTACTTTACACTCTGCAAGTCTGTTTTGTTTAACTTTAAGCTTGTTGTAATCATTTATTTACATCTGGAGAGACAACTTCTCACAAAGCATTCTATTTAGCAGCAAATCTAGAATGGAGGTTACATGGACTAAAAAGATCCAGGCTTTCAAAATAAGGTAAAATTGTGCAATTTCAGCAAACAACGACGAGAATGGCTGTTTTTGTTTGTGTTTACAAAATCAACTGGCAACATCTACCATTCATTAACATAGTTAGCAATATCTACATAACAAATGTAAATATGAACCCCGCTTCTTAATGTAAAGATGATATTAACATTTAATTAATGCAATATGACTATTCAGCAATCCTTTTTAGTTTAGAAAAGAACAAAAGTACTTATCCATATCTTTCATTAACCATGAATAGGTGGCTCCTCTTTAAGAAGAACCTTCTTGACAAATAGTAAAGAGCTAAAATCTTATCATGTAAAGTTGAAATTTCACGCCCTAGGAGTAAGTAACACCTACTTTTATTATGGTCATAATTTATATATTCACTTTGTTTAAAATGGGACGGAGTAAAAGATCTGAGGGTACTAACAGAAGTTAAAATTGACAATTTAACACAGAAATATAAAGAAAAGAAGTTGATGTCATTGCACAGAAAATATGCAAATATAAGTACTACGGCCACTCCCTGCTTGAGATCTGTCGTCGACAAATCAAACACCACTCTGGCATACATGCGCCAAGGTATAATGTATGCCGGGTGGGTGTTCCGTCGTAAGGAAGTCTCGTAACAGTGATACATTGAAATCTACAAGATTTCTCTGGGTCACTTTTACGACGCCACTGCGTCAAAACCTTGCACCTGCTTGAAGCAGGTGTAAGGATTGACGCAGCATGATGGGAATAGGCATTCCTGACCATTGCTGGAGTTGTGTCGTGCTTACAACACGACTCCAACAAAGCATTGCCTTTACGACAAAAGATGCGTCACACATTTGTCTATCCTTGCGCCATGGTGCACCGCATTGTAAATGCGGTGCATCCATGGTGGCGCATGGGTATTTTTCTGTCACGCAAATTAACTGGCGCATCTCTGCTAATATGCAGAGATGCGCCAGTTCTTGTAAGTCTGCCCCCTAGTCTTTACATGGAGTAATGAGGAGAAATGCTTTATATCACCTCGTTTTTGCTGTTTCTATATGTACTGTTTTATGCAGCACATATAAAAACAACAAAACGCCATGCATGATTGTTTATGTGCAGAAAGGTATCCCTTTCTGTACATAAGCAATCATTCCCCCTGCGCAGTCACCTTTGCACTATGTTCCAAGGGTGCTTGCGTTTGGGCCAGGCAGCTGTAATTTGCTCCAGGACAGTGGGGAAACACAGGCCTGCAGAGTATTGTTGTAAATACGTTGGTATTGCGTTTCCAAAAGAGGCGGAGCGTGGCATTAACCCAAGAATGCTAACGCCGCTCTCCGTCATTTTCCATGTAAATATACTTCTTAATGTTTTAGTGGAGGCAGGAGATGCAAGGTAGGGGGAGTGAAGAATTTTGAGGGGAACGTTAGGACAATGAGCTATAAAATGTGGCCAAGCTTTTCAAATTAACAGCCTCATTTATGAGGTTTTGGCACAGGGCAGCGCTGCAAACAATCTTAATGCGCTGCCCTGAGTCAAAAGAAAAGAACCGGCAGAAGCAGTAATCTATGAGATACGTACATTTCTATCCTTTTCCCCTCACTGCCGCACAATGGGCTGCTATGAACTAACGCAAGCACCCTTGCACCATAGTGCAAGGGTGCCTGCGTTGCAGGGATGATTGTTTTTGTGCAGGAAGAGACACCTTGCACAAAAACAATTACGAAATGCTTTTTTTCCTCTATGTGCGCAGTAAAAGCGAGAAGAAATTAAGGTATTTCTCCTCTTTGCGCCTCACTTACACCTCCCCTAGGAGGTGTAGCCTTTTGACGTATTCCCAGGGTTATTAATTCTCCTAAGTCAATGACATGGGTGTTACGTGGGAACACCCACAGTAATGCCCATGGCACGCCTCCCTATTGCAGGGTGAAGCAACACAGCAACTTTCACTGCATTGCCTTAGTCCATATCTACAAGGCCATGATAAAAGCCACGTAGGGTGGCTTTACACGGCCTTGTAGATATGGCCCTGCAGTGTGCGCCGCCGGACTGTCACCGAAAGTGAATTTCCGGCAGCACACAGGAGCTTGTGAATAAGCCCCTGAGTGTCTTGACCTTCAGTAGACACAGAAATTTCAATATATAATGAAAAACGTGTCGTAGAATGCACCATTAATCCACTTTTTGACAGATGTTCTGCTGGACATGTCATTTACCTGCCCCTCCCTAGCAGAATTGTCTTCAAAAAGACAAATACAGCACAGGTGTCACCAGTCAGGAGACCCTCCCAATACAAGCATCGGTAATCCATCTGTTTGGACTGTGTGATGAATTTAATGCTGTTTTCTTCACTCATCGCTAGGGACAAAGGAAGGACCTCCCTGGCACTAACACGGGCGTGGAGAGGATGTGGTGCAGCGGCTAGAGCTGCTGACTCGAGAGCTGGTGATCCCTGTTTTCGTCTCGGCATCGCAACATCCAGTGATTCTGGGCAAATCTTTTTCTCCAGATGCTATATATATATTCCAAGACGAAAAAACAGAAAAGAGGGAAAACTTTCTGAAAAAAGAGTGCCACCAAAGCAGATGTTGACAGTATTTTGACCACGGAAACTGATATGAGAAGCAGACAAAGAACAGGCCTTTTTAAGTGCAGGAAAACATGCTAAAACCAATAGATTGGGTGAAAAGTAAGTGGCAAGCACAGAAGCCAAGAAAGAGAGGCTCGGGAGGAAAGGCCTTTTTTAAGTTTATAATATAAACAATAGATTTCACAAGCACAGCTGTGAAGGTGGAACCTAAAAAGGACCAGGTGCTCTAACTCGTGGTCTGTTAGGTAAGTACCCATGTCACTAGTGTCACTGTTACTTTAGCGAGCTGGCGCAGGGCCCACTACTTTACACTCTGCAAGTCTGTTTTGTTTACCTTTAAGCTTGTTGTAATCATTTATTTACGTCTGGAGAGACAACTTCTCACAAAGCATTCTATTTAGCAACAAATCTAGAATGGAGGTTACATGGACTAAAAAGACCCACGCTTTCAAAATAAGGTAAAATTGTGCAATTTCAGCAAACAACAACGAGAATGGCTGTTTTCGTTTGTGTTTACAAAATCAACTGGCAACATCTACCATTCATTAAAATAGTTAACAATATCTACAAAACAAATGTAAACGTTTACCCTGCTTATTAATGAAAAGATAATATTAACATTTAATTAATGTAATATGATTATCCAGCAATCCATTTTAGTTTAGATAATAAACAAAAGTATTTATCCAGATCTTTCATTAACCATGAATAGGTGGCTCCTCTTTCAGAAGAACCTTCTTGACAAATAGTAAAGAGCTAATTTCTTAACATGTAAAGTTGTAATTTCACTCCCTAGGACTAAGTAACACCTACTTTTATTATGGTCATAATTTATATATTCACTTTCATTAAAATGGGAAGGAGTAAAAGATCTGAGGGTACTAACAGAAGTTAAAATTGACAATTTAACACAGAAATATAAAGAAAAGAAGTTGATGTCATTGCACAGAAAATATGCAAATATAAGTACTACGGCCACTCCCTGCTTGAGATTTGTCGTCGACAAATCAAACACCACTCTGGTGTACATGCGCCAAGGTATAATGTATACCGGGTGGGCATTCCGTCGTAAGGAAGTCTCGTAAAAGTGATACAGTGAAATCTACTAGATTTCACTGGGTCACTTTTACGATGCCACTGCGTCAAAACCTTGCACCTGCTTGAAGCAGGTGTAAGGATTGACGCAGCATGATGGGAATAGGCATTCCTGACCATTGCTGGAGTTGTGTCGTGCTTACAACATGACTCCAACAAAGCATTGCCTTTACGACAAAAGATGCGTCACACATTTGTCTATCCTTGCGCCATGGTGCACCGCATTGTAAATGCGGTGCATCCATGGTGGCGCATGGGTATTTTTCTGTCACGCAAATTAACTGGCGCATCTCTGCTAATATGCAGAGATGCGCCAGTTCTTGTAAGTCTGCCCCCTAGTCTTTACATGGAGTAATGAGGAGAAATGCTTTATATCACCTCGTTTTTGCTGTTTCTATATGTACTGTTTTATGCAGCACATATAAAAACAACAAAAGGCCATGCATGATTGTTTATGTGCAGAAAGGTATCCCTTTCTGTACATAAGCAATCATTCCCCCTGCGCAGTCACCTTTGCACTATGTTCCAAGGGTGCTTGCGTTTGGGCCAGGCAGCTGTAATTTGCGCCAGGACAGTCGGGAAACACATGCCTGCAGAGTATTGTTGTAAATACGTTGGTATTGTGTTTCCAAAAGAGGCGGAGCGTGGCATTAACCCAAGAATGCTAACGCCGCTCTCCGTCATTTTCATTGTAAATATACTTCTTAATGTTTTAGTGGAGGCAGGAGATGCAAGGTAGGGGGAGTGAAGAATTTTGAGGGGAACGTTAGGACAATGAGCTATAAAATGTGGCCAAGCTTTTCAAATTAACAGCCTCATTTATGAGGTTTTGGCACATGGCAGCACTGCAAACAATCTTAATGCGCTGCCCTGAGTCAAAAGAAAAGAACCGGCAGAAGCAGTAATCTATGAGATACGTACATTTCTATCCTTTTCCCCTCACTGCCGCACAATGGGCTGCTATGAACTAACGCAAGCACCCTTGCACCATAGTGCAAGGGTGCCTGCGTTGCAGGGATGATTGTTTTTGTGCAGGAAGAGACACCTTGCACAAAAACAATTACGAAATGCTTTTTTTCCTCTATGTGCGCAGGAAAAGCGAGAAGAAATTAAGGTATTTCTCCTCTTTGCGCCTCACTTACACCTCCCCTAGGAGGTGTAGCCTTTTGACGTATTCCCAGGGTTATTAATTCTCCTAAGTCAATGACATGGGTGTTACGTGGGAACACCCACAGTAATGCCCATGGCACGCCTCCCTATTGCAGGGTGAAGCAACACAGCAACTTTCGCTGCATTGCCTTAGTCCATATCTACAAGGCCATGATAAAAGCCACATAGGGTGGCTTTACACGGCCTTGTAGATATGGCCCTGCAGTGTGCGCCGCCGGACTGCCACCGAAAGTGAATTTCCGGCAGCACACAGGAGCTTGTGAATAAGCCCCTGAGTGTCTTGACCTTCAGTAGACACAGAAATTTCAATATATAAAGAAAAACGTGTCGTAGAATGCACCATTAATCCACTTTTTGACAGATGTTCTGCTGGACATGTCATTTACCTGCCCCTCCCTAGCAGAATTGTCTTCAAAAAGACAAATACAGCACAGGTGTCACCAGTCAGGAGACCCTCCCAATACAAGCATCGGTAATCCATCTGTTTGGACTGTGTGATGAATTTAATGCTGTTTTCTTCACTCATCGCTAGGGACAAAGGAAGGACCTCCCTGGCACTAACACGGGCGTGGAGAGGATGTGGTGCAGCGGCTAGAGCTGCTGACTCGAGAGCTGGTGATCCCTGTTTTCGTCTCGGCATCGCAACATCCAGTGATTCTGGGCAAATCTTTTTCTCCAGATGCTATATATATTTTCCAAGACGAAAAAACAGAAAAGAGGGAAAACTTTCTGAAAAAAGAGTGCCACCAAAGCAGATGTTGACAGTATTTTGACCACGGAAACTGATATGAGAAGCAGACAAAGAACAGGCCTTTTTAAGTGCAGGAAAACATGCTAAAACCAATAGATTGGGTGAAAAGTAAGTGGCAAGCACAGAAGCCAAGAAAGAGAGGCTCGGGAGGAAAGGCCTTTTTTAAGTTTATAATATAAACAATAGATTTCACAAGCACAGCTGTGAAGGTGGAACCTAAAAAGGACCAGGTGCTCTAACTCGTGGTCTGTTAGGTAAGTACCCATGTCACTAGTGTCACTGTTACTTTAGCGAGCTGGCGCAGGGCCCACTACTTTACACTCTGCAAGTCTGTTTTGTTTAACTTTAAGCTTGTTGTAATCATTTATTTACGTCTGGAGAGACAACTTCTCACAAAGCATTCTATTTAGCAACAAATCTAGAATGGAGGTTACATGGACTAAAAAGACCCACGCTTTCAAAATAAGGTAAAATTGTGCAATTTCAGCAAACAACAACGAGAATGGCTGTTTTCGTTTGTGTTTACAAAATCAACTGGCAACATCTACCATTCATTAAAATAGTTAGCAATATCTACAAAACAAATGTAAACGTTTACCCTGCTTCTTAATGAAAAGATAATATTAACATTTAATTAATGTAATATGATTATCCAGCAATCCATTTTAGTTTAGATAATAAACAAAAGTATTTATCCAGATCTTTCATTAACCATGAATAGGTGGCTCCTCTTTCAGAAGAACCTTCTTGACAAATAGTAAAGAGCTAATTTCTTAACATGTAAAGTTGTAATTTCACTCCCTAGGACTAAGTAACACCTACTTTTATTATGGTCATAATTTATATATTCACTTTCATTAAAATGGGAAGGAGTAAAAGATCTGAGGGTACTAACAGAAGTTAAAATTGACAATTTAACACAGAAATATAAAGAAAAGAAGTTGATGTCATTGCACAGAAAATATGCAAATATAAGTACTACGGCCACTCCCTGCTTGAGATTTGTCGTCGACAAATCAAACACCACTCTGGTGTACATGCGCCAAGGTATAATGTATACCGGGTGGGCATTCCGTCGTAAGGAAGTCTCGTAAAAGTGATACAGTGAAATCTACTAGATTTCACTGGGTCACTTTTACGATGCCACTGCGTCAAAACCTTGCACCTGCTTGAAGCAGGTGTAAGGATTGACGCAGCATGATGGGAATAGGCATTCCTGACCATTGCTGGAGTTGTGTCGTGCTTACAACATGACTCCAACAAAGCATTGCCTTTACGACAAAAGATGCGTCACACATTTGTCTATCCTTGCGCCATGGTGCACCGCATTGTAAATGCGGTGCATCCATGGTGGCGCATGGGTATTTTTCTGTCACGCAAATTAACTGGCGCATCTCTGCTAATATGCAGAGATGCGCCAGTTCTTGTAAGTCTGCCCCCTAGTCTTTACATGGAGTAATGAGGAGAAATGCTTTATATCACCTCGTTTTTGCTGTTTCTATATGTACTGTTTTATGCAGCACATATAAAAACAACAAAAGGCCATGCATGATTGTTTATGTGCAGAAAGGTATCCCTTTCTGTACATAAGCAATCATTCCCCCTGCGCAGTCACCTTTGCACTATGTTCCAAGGGTGCTTGCGTTTGGGCCAGGCAGCTGTAATTTGCGCCAGGACAGTCGGGAAACACATGCCTGCAGAGTATTGTTGTAAATACGTTGGTATTGTGTTTCCAAAAGAGGCGGAGCGTGGCATTAACCCAAGAATGCTAACGCCGCTCTCCGTCATTTTCCATGTAAATATACTTCTTAATGTTTTAGTGGAGGCAGGAGATGCAAGGTAGGGGGAGTGAAGAATTTTGAGGGGAACGTTAGGACAATGAGCTATAAAATGTGGCCAAGCTTTTCAAATTAACAGCCTCATTTATGAGGTTTTGGCACATGGCAGCACTGCAAACAATCTTAATGCGCTGCCCTGAGTCAAAAGAAAAGAACCGGCAGAAGCAGTAATCTATGAGATACGTACATTTCTATCCTTTTCCCCTCACTGCCGCACAATGGGCTGCTATGAACTAACGCAAGCACCCTTGCACCATAGTGCAAGGGTGCCTGCGTTGCAGGGATGATTGTTTTTGTGCAGGAAGAGACACCTTGCACAAAAACAATTACGAAATGCTTTTTTTCCTCTATGTGCGCAGGAAAAGCGAGAAGAAATTAAGGTATTTCTCCTCTTTGCGCCTCACTTACACCTCCCCTAGGAGGTGTAGCCTTTTGACGTATTCCCAGGGTTATTAATTCTCCTAAGTCAATGACATGGGTGTTACGTGGGAACACCCACAGTAATGCCCATGGCACGCCTCCCTATTGCAGGGTGAAGCAACACAGCAACTTTCGCTGCATTGCCTTAGTCCATATCTACAAGGCCATGATAAAAGCCACATAGGGTGGCTTTACACGGCCTTGTAGATATGGCCCTGCAGTGTGCGCCGCCGGACTGCCACCGAAAGTGAATTTCCGGCAGCACACAGGAGCTTGTGAATAAGCCCCTGAGTGTCTTGACCTTCAGTAGACACAGAAATTTCAATATATAAAGAAAAACGTGTCGTAGAATGCACCATTAATCCACTTTTTGACAGATGTTCTGCTGGACATGTCATTTACCTGCCCCTCCCTAGCAGAATTGTCTTCAAAAAGACAAATACAGCACAGGTGTCACCAGTCAGGAGACCCTCCCAATACAAGCATCGGTAATCCATCTGTTTGGACTGTGTGATGAATTTAATGCTGTTTTCTTCACTCATCGCTAGGGACAAAGGAAGGACCTCCCTGGCACTAACACGGGCGTGGAGAGGATGTGGTGCAGCGGCTAGAGCTGCTGACTCGAGAGCTGGTGATCCCTGTTTTCGTCTCGGCATCGCAACATCCAGTGATTCTGGGCAAATCTTTTTCTCCAGATGCTATATATATTTTCCAAGACGGAAAAACAGAAAAGAGGGAAAACTTTCTGAAAAAAGAGTGCCACCAAAGCAGATGTTAACAGTTTTTTGACCACGGAAACTGATATGAGAAGCAGACAAAGAACAGGCATTTTTAAATGCAGGAAAACATGCTAAAACCAATAGATTGGATGAAAAGTAAGTGGCAAGCACAGAAGCCAAGAAAGAGAGGCTCGGGAGCAAAGGCCTTTTTTAAGTTTATAATATAAACAATAGATTTCACAAGCACAGCTGTGAAGGTGGAACCTAAAAAGGACCAGGTGCTCTAACTCGTGGTCTGTTAGGTAAGTACCCATGTCACTAGTGTCACTGTTACTTTAGCGAGCGGGCGCAGGGCCCACTACTTTACACTCTGCAAGTCTGTTTTGTTTAACTTTAAGCTTGTTGTAATCATTTATTTACGTCTGGAGAGACAACTTCTCACAAAGCATTCTATTTAGCAACAAATCTAGAATGGAGGTTACATGGACCAAAAAGATCCAGGCTTTCAAAATAAGGTAAAATTGTGCAATTTCAGCAAACAACAACGAGAATGGCTGTTTTTGTTTGTGTTTACAAAATCAACTGGCAAATTCTACCATTCATTAACATAGTTAGCAATATCTACAAAACAAATGTAAACGTTTACCCTGCTTCTTAATGAAAAGATAATATTAACATTTAATTAAGGTAATATGACTATCCAGCAATCCATTTTAGTTTAGATAATAAACAAAAGTATTTATCCAGATCTTTCATTAACCATGAATAGGTGGCTCCTCTTTAAGAAGAACCTTCTTGACAAATAGTAAAGAGCTAAATTCTTAACATGTAAAGTTGTAATTTCACTCCCTAGGACTAAGTAACACCTACTTTTATTATGGTCATAATTTATATATTCACTTTCATTAAAATGGGAAGGAGTAAAAGATCTGAGGGTACTGACAGAAGTTAAAATTGACAATTTAACACAGAAATATAAAGAAAAGAAGTTGATGTCATTGCACAGAAAATATGCAAATATAAGTACTACGGCCACTCCCTGCTTGAGATCTGTCGTCGACAAATCAAACACCACTCTGGTGTACATGCGCCAAGGTATAATGTATACCGGGTGGGCGTTCCGTCGTAAGGAAGTCTCGTAAAAGTGATACAGTGAAATCTACTAGATTTCACTGGGTCACTTTTACGATGCCACTGCGTCAAAACCTGCAAACACAACAATGATGGACAGAATGTGGATCAATGTCACACATTCACCCCAGTCCAAAGATCTGGGCCCAAATCCATCGTTTTTCCACTCCACACCACCCTGGGTTAGACAATGGCGATATGCAAATCAGCGCTGAACCTGTTCCCCATGGGAACAGTCCAGTCCGAACTACAAAAGCCATGTCCTTCCCAGAACGGAAACAAGCATCCGAGGACCGGCCCGGTTTCGAGGTAACACCTCTCTTCAGCCCGGCTAGCTTGATTCCAGTGGTGTGGAGTGCCTGGGACTCACGTCTGAGCATCCCCAGTACACTTAGAGCGGTAACTGCAAACACAACAATGATAGACAGAATGTGGATCAATGTCACACATTCACCCCAGTCCAAAGATCTGGGCCCAAATCCATCGTTTTTCCACTCCACACCACCCTGGGTTAGACAATGGCGATATGCAAATCAGCGCTTAACCTGTTCCCCATGGGAACAGTCCAGTCCGAACTACAAAAGCCATGTCCTTCCCAGAACGGAAACAAGCATCCGAGAACCTGCCCGGTTTAGAGGTAACACCTCTCTTCAGCCCGGCTAGCTTGATTCCAGTGGTGTGGAGTGCCTGGGACTCACGTCTGAGCATCCCCAGTACACTTAGAGCGGTAACTGCAAACACAACGATCAATGTCACACATTCACCCCAGTCCAAAGATCTGGGCCCAAATCCATCGTTTTTCCACTCCACACCACCCCGGGTTAGACAATGGCGATATGCAAATCAGCGCTGAACCTGTTCCCCATAGGAACAGTCCAGTCCGAACTACAAAAGCCATGTCCTTCCCAGAACGGAAACAAGCATCCGAGGACCGGCCCAGTTTCGAGGTAATACCTCTCTTCAGCCCGGCTAGCTTGAATCCAGTGGTGTGGAGTGCCTGGGACTCACGTCTGAGCATCCCCAGTACACTTAGAGTGGTAACTGCAAACACAACAATGATGGACAGAATGTGGATCAATGTCACACATTCACCCCAGTCCAAAGATCTGGGCCCAAATCCATCGTTTTTCCACTCCACACCACCCTGGGTTAGACAATGGCAATATGCAAATCAGCGCTGAACCTGTTCCCCATGGGAACAGTCCAGTCCGAACTACAAAAGCCATGTCCTTCCCAGAACGGAAACAAGCATCCGAGGACCGGCCCGGTTTCGAGGTAACACCTCTCTTCAGCCCGGCTAGCTTGATTCCAGAGCGGTAACTGCAAACACAACAATGATGGACAGAATGTGGATGAATGTGTGACATTGATCCACATTCTGTCCATCACTGTTGTGTTTGCAATTACCGCTCTAAGTGTACTGGGGATGCTCAGACGTGAGTCCCAGGCACTCCACACCACTGGATTCAAGCTAGCCGGGCTGATGAGAGGTGTTACCTCGAAACCGGGCCGGTCCTCGGATGCTTGTTTCCGTTCTGGGAAGGACATGGTTTTTGTAGTTTGGACTGGACTGTTCCCATGGGGCACAGGGTCAGCGCTGATTTGCATATTGCCATTGTCTAACCCAGGGTGGTGAGGAGTGGAAAAACGATGGATTTGGGCCCAGATCTTTGGACTGGGGTGAATGTGTGACATTGATCCACATTCTGTCCATCACTGTTGTGTTTGCAATTACCGCTCTAAGTGTACTGGGGATGCTCAGACGTGAGTCCCAGGCACTCCACACCACTGGATTCAAGCTAGCCGGGCTGATGAGAGGTGTTACCTCAAAACCGGGCAGATCCTCGGATGCTTGTTTCTGTTCTGTGAAGGACATGGCTTTTGTAGTTCGGACTGGACTGTTCCCATGGGGCACAGGGCCAGCGCTGATTTGCATATTGCCATTGTCTAACCCAGGGTGGTGTGGAGTGGAAAAACAATGGATTTGGGCCCAGATCTTTGGACTGGGGTGAATGTGTGACATTGATCCACATTCTGTCCATCACTGTTGTGTTTGCAATTACTGTGTCAAAACCTTGCACCTGCTTGAAGCAGGTGTAAGGATTGACGCAGCATGATGGGAATAGGCATTCCTGACCATTGCTGGAGTTGTGTCGTGCTTACAACACGACTCCAACAAAGCATTGCCTTTACGACAAAAGATGCGTCACACATTTGTCTATCCTTGCGCCATGGTGCACCGCATTGTAAATGTGGCGCATGGGTATTTTTCTGTCACGCAAATTAACTGGCGCCTCTCTGCTAATATGCAGAGATGCGCCAGTTCTTGTAAGTCTGCCCCCTAGTCTTTACATGGAGTAATGAGGAGAAATGCTTTATATCACCTCGTTTTTGCTGTTTCTATACGTACTGTTTTATGCAGCACATATAAAAACAACAAAACGCCATGCATGATTGTTTATGTGCAGATAGGTATCCCTTTCTGTACATAAGCAATCATTCCCCCTGCGCAGTCACCTTTGCACTATGTTCCAAGGGTGCTTGCGTTTGGGCTAGGCAGCTGTAATTTGCGCCAGGACAGTGGGGAAACACAGGCCTGCAGAGTATTGTTGTAAATACGTTGGTATTGCGTTTCCAAAAGTGGCGGAGCGTGGCATTAACCCAAGAATGCTAACGCCGCTTTCCGTCACTTTCCATGTAAATATACTTCTTAATGTGAAGAATTTTGAGGGGAACTTTAGGACAATGAGCTATAAAATGTGGCCAAGCTTTTCAAATTAACAGCCTCATTTATGAGGTTTTGGCACAGGGCAGCGCTGCAAACAATCTTAATGCGCTGCCCTGAGTCAAAAGAAAAAGACCGGCAGAAGCAGTAATCTATGAGATACGTACATTTCTATCCTTTTCCCCTCACTGCCGCACAATGGGCTGCTATGAACTAACTCAAGTACCCTTGCACCATAGTGCAAGGGTGCCTGCGTTGCAGGGATGATTGTTTTTGTGCAGGAAGAGACACCTTGCACAAAAACAATTACGAAATGCTTTTTTTCCTCTATGTGCGCAGGAAAAGCGAGAAGAAATTACGGAATTTCTCCTCTTTGCGCCTCACTTACACCTCCCCTAGGAGGTGTAGCCTTTTGACGTATTCCCAGGGTTATTAATTCTCCTAAGTCAATGACATGGGTGTTACGTGGGAACACCCACAGTAATGCCCATGGCACGCCTCCCTATTGCAGGGTGAAGCAACACAGCAACTTTCGCTGCATTGCCTTAGTCCATATCTACAAGGCCATGATAAAAGCCACGTAGGGTGGCTTTACACGGCCTTGTAGATATGGCCCTGCAGTGTGCGCCGCCGGACTGTCACCGAAAGTGAATTTCCGGCAGCACACAGGAGCTTGTGAATAAGCCCCTGAGTGTCTTGACCTTCAGTAGACACAGAAATTTCAATATATAATGAAAAACGTGTCGTAGAATGCACCATTAATCCAATTTTTGACAGATGTTCTGCTGGACATGTCATTTACCTGCCCCTCCCTAGCAGAATTGTCTTCAAAAACACAAATACAGCACAGGTGTCACCAGTCAGGAGACCCTGCCAATACAAGCATCGATAATCCATCTGTTTGGACTGTGTGATGAATTTAATGCTGTTTTCTTCACTCATCGCTAGGGACAAAGGAAGGACCTCCCTAGCACTAACACGGGCGTGGAGAGGATGTGGTGCAGCGGCTAGAGCTGCTGACTCGAGAGCTGGTGATCCCTGTTTTCGTCTCGGCATCGCAACATCCAGTGATTCTGGGCAAATCACTTTCTCCAGATGCTATATATATTTTCCAAGACGAAAAAACAGAAAAGAGGGAAAACTTTCTGAAAAAAGAGTGCCACCAAAGCAGATGTTAACAGTATTTTGACCACGGAAACTGATATGAGAAGCAGACAAAGAACAGGCCTTTTTAAATGCAGGAAAACATGCTAAAACCAATAGATTGGATGAAAAGTAAGTGGCAAGCACAGAACCCAAGAAAGAGAGGCTCGGGAGGAAAGACCTTTTTTAAGTTTATAATATAAACAATAGATTTCACAAGCACAGCTGTGAAGGTGGAACCTAAAAAGGACCAGGTGCTCTAACTCGTGGTCTGTTAGGTAAGTACCCATGTCACTAGTGTCACTGTTACTTTAGCGAGCGGGTGCAGGGCCCACTACTTTACACTCTGCAAGTCTGTTTTGTTTAACTTTAAGCTTGTTGTAATCATTTATTTACGTCTGGAGAGACAACTTCTCACAAAGCATTCTATTTAGCAACAAATCTAGAATGGAGGTTACATGGACTAAAAAGATCCACGCTTTCAAAATAAGGTAAAATTGTGCAATTTCAGCAAACAATCACGAGAATGGCTGTTTTCGATTGTGTTTACAAAATCAACTGGCAACATCTACCATTCATTAACAAAGTAAGCAATATCTACAAAACAAATGTAAATGTTAACCCAGCTTCTTAACGAAAAGATGATATTAACATTTAATTAATGCAATATGACTATTCAGCAATCCATTTTAGTTAAGATAAGAACAAAAGTATTTATCCAGATCTTTGTTAACCATGAATAGATGACTTCTCTTTAAGAAGAACCTTCTTGACAAATAGTAAAAAGCTAAATTCTTAACATGTAAAGTTGTAATTTCACTCCCTAGGACTAAGTAACACCTACTTTTATTATGGTCATAATTTATATATTCACTTTGTTTAAAATGGGACGGAGTAAAAGATCTGAGGGTACTAACAAAAGTTAAAATTGACAATTTAACACAGAAATATAAAGAAAACAAGTTGATGGCATTGCACAGAAAATATGCAAATATAAGTACTACGGCCACGCCCTGCTTGAGACCTGTCCTCGACAAATCAAACACCACTCTGGCGTACATGCGCCAAGGTATAATGTATGCCGGGTGGGTGTTCCGTCGTAAGGAAGTCTCGTAACAGTGATACAGTAAAATCTACAAGATTTCACTGAGTCACTTTTATGACGCCACTGCGTCAAAACCTTGCACCTGCTTGAAGCAGGTGTAAGGATTGACGCAGCATGATGGGAATAGGCATTCCTCAGCATTGCTGGAGTTGTGTCGTGCTTACAACACAACTCCAACAATTCATTGCTTTTACGACAAAAGATGCGTCACACATCTGTCTATCCATGCGCCATGGTGCAACGCATTGTAAATGCGGTGCATCCATAGTGGCGCATGGTTATTTTTCTGTCACGCAAATTAACTGGCGCATCTCTGCTAATATGCAGAGATGCGCCAGTTCTTGTAAGTCTGCCCCCTAGTCTTTACATGGGGTAATGAGGAGAAATGCTTTATATCACCTCGCTTTTGCTGTTTTTATATGTACTGTTTTATGCAGCACATATAAAAACAACAAAACGCCATGCATGATTGTTTATGTGCAGAAAGGTATTCCTTTCTGTACATAAGCAATCATTCGCCCTGCGCAGTCACCTTTGCACTATGTTCCAAGGGTGCCTGCGTTGGGGCTAGGCAGCTGTAATTTGCACCAGGACAGTGGGGAAACACAGGCCTGCAGAGTATTGTTTTAAATACGTTGGTATTGCATTTCGGAAAGTGGCGGAGCGTGGCATTAACCCAAGAATGCTAACGCCGCTCTCCGTCACTTTCCATGTAAATATACTTCTTAATGTTTTAGTGGAGGTAGGAGATGCAAGGTAGGGGGAGTGAAGAATTTTGAGGGGAACTTTAGGACAATGAGCTATAAAATGTGGCCAAGCTTTTCAAATTAACAGCCTCATTTATGAGGTTTTGGCGCAGGGCAGCGCTGCAAACAATCTTAATGCGCTGCCCTGAGTCAAAAGAAAAGGACCGACATAAGCAGTAATCTATGAGATACGTACATTTCTATCCTTTTCCCCTCACTGCCGCACAATGGGCTCCTATGAACTAACGCAAGCACCCTTGCACCATAGTGCAAGGGTGCCTGCGTTGCAGGGATGATTGTTTTTGTGCAGGAAGAGACACCTTCTTGCACAAAAACAATTACGAGAGGCTTTTTTCCTCTATGTGCGCAGGAAAAGCGAGAAGAAATGAAGGTATTTCTCCTCTTTGCGCCTCACTTACACCTCCCCTAGGAGGTGTAGCCTTTTGACGTATTCTCAGGTTTATTAATTCTCCTAAGTCAATTACATGGGTGTTACGTGGGAACACCCACAGTAATGCCCATGGCACGCCTCCCTATTGCAGGGTGAAGCAACACAGCAACTTTCGCTGCGTTGCCTTAGTCCATATCTACAAGGCCATGATAAAAGCCATGTAGAGTGGCTTTACACGGCCTTGTAGATATGGCCCTGCAGTGTGCGCCGCGGGACTGTCACCGAAAGTGAATTTCCGGCAGTGCACAGGAGCTTGTAGATAAGCCCCTGAGTGTCTTGACCTTCAGTAGACACAGACATTTCAATATATAATGACAAACGTGTCGTAGAATGCACCATTAATCCAATTTTTGACAGATGTTCTGCTGGACATGTCATTTATCTGCCCCTCCCTAGCAGAATTGTCTTCAAAAACACAAATACAACACAGGTGTCACAAGTCAGGAGACCCTGCCATACAAGCATCGGTAATCCATCTGTTTGGACTGTGTGATGAATTTAATGCTGTTTTCTTCACTCATCGCTAGGGACAAAGGAAGGACCTCCCTGGCACTAGCACGGGCGTGGAGAGGATGTGGTGCAGCGGCCAGAGCTGCTGACTCGAGAGCTGGTGATCCCTGTTTTCGTCCCGGCATCGCAACAACCAGTGATTCTGGGCAAATCACTTTCTCCAGATGCTATATATATGTTCCAAGACGAAAAAACAGAAAAGAGGGAACATTTTCTGAAAAAAGAGTGCCACCAAAGCAGATGTTAACAGTATTTTGACCACGGAAACTGATATGAGAAGCAGACAAAGAACAGGCCTTTTTAAATGCAGGAAAACATGCTAAAACGAATAGATTGGAGGAAAAGTAAGTGGCAAGCACAGAAGCCAAGAAAGAGAGGCTCGGGAGGAAAGGCCTTTTTTAAGTTTATAATAAAAACAATAGATTTCACAAGCACAGCTGTGAAGGTGGAACCTAAAACGGACCAGGTGCTCTAACTCGTGGTCTGTTAGGAAAGTACCCATGTCACTAGTGTCACAGTTACTTTAGCGAGCGGGCGCAGGGCCCACTACCTTACACTCTGCAAGTCTGTTTTGTTTATCTTTAAGCTTGTTGTAATAATTTATTTACGTCTGGAGAGACAACTTCTCACAAAGCATTCTATTTAGCAGCAAATCTAGAATGGAGGTTACATGGCCTAAAAAG
This sequence comes from Lissotriton helveticus, assembly GCF_964261635.1. NCBI lineage: Eukaryota > Metazoa > Chordata > Amphibia > Caudata > Salamandridae > Lissotriton > Lissotriton helveticus. Next base: position 284,013,913 of record NC_136058.1, on the reverse strand, counting down.
ACCCAGACTTTCAAAATAAGGAAACATTGTACAATTTCAGCAAACAACGATGAGAATGGCTGCTTTCGTTTGTGTTTACAAAATCAACTGGCAACATCTACCATTCATTAACATAGTTAGCAATATCTACAAAACAAATGTAAACGTTTACCCAGCTTCTTAATGAAAAGATAATATTAACATTTAATTAATGCAATATGACTATCCAGCAATCCATTTAAGTTTAGATAAGAACAAAAGTATTTATCCAGATCTTTCATTAACCATGAATAGGTGGCTCCTCTTTAAGAAGAACCTTCTTGACAAATATTAAAGAGCTAAATTCTTAACGTGTAAAGTTGTAATTTCACTCCCTAGGACTAAGTAACACCTACTTTTATTATGGTCATAATTTATATATTCACTTTGATTAAAATGGGAAGGAGTAAAAGAGCAGAGGGTACTAACAGAAGTTAAAATTGACAATTTAACACAGAAATATAAAGAAAAGAAGTTGATGTCATTGCACAGAAAATATGCAAATATAAGTACTATGGCCACTCCCTGCTTGAGATCTGTCGTCGACAAATCGAACACCACTCTGGTGTACATGCGCCAAGGTATAATGTATGCCGGGTGGGCGTTCCGTCGTAAGGAAGTCTCGTAAAAGTGATACATTGAAATCTACAAGATTTCTCTGGGTCACTTTTACGACGCCACTGCGTCAAAACCTTGCACCTGCTTGAAGCAGGTGTAAGGATTGACGCAGCATGATGGGAATAGGCATTCCTGACCATTGCTGGAGTTGTGTCGTGCTTACAACACGACTCCAACAAAGCATTGCCTTTACGACAAAAGATGCGTCACACATTTGTCTATCCTTGCGCCATGGTGCACCGCATTCTAAATGCGGTGCATCCATGGTGGCGCATGGGTATTTTTCTGTCACGCGAATTAACTGGCGCATCTCTGCTAATATGCAGAGATGCACCAGTTCTTGTAAGTCTGCCCCCTAGTCTTTACATGGAGTAATGAGGAGAAATGCTTTATATCACCTCGTTTTTGCTGTTTCTATATGTACTGTTTTATGCAGCACATATAAAAACAACAAAACGCCATGCATGATTGTTTATGTGCAGAAAGGTATCCCTTTCTGTACATAAGCAATCATTCCCCCTGCGCAGTCATCTTTGCACTATGTTCCAAGGGTGCTTGCGTTTGGGCCAGGCAGCTGTAATTTGCTCCAGGACAGTGGGGAAACACAGGCCTGCAGAGTATTGTTGTAAATACGTTGGTATTGCGTTTCCAAAAGAGGCGGAGCGTGGCATTAACCCAAGAATGCTAACGCCGCTCTCCGTCATTTTCCATGTAAATATACTTCTTAATGTTTTAGTGGAGGCAGGAGATGCAAGGTAGGGGGAGTGAAGAATTTTGAGGGGAACGTTAGGACAATGAGCTATAAAATGTGGCCAAGCTTTTCAAATTAACAGTCTCATTTATGAGGTTTTGGCACAGGGCAGCGCTGCAAACAATCTTAATGCGCTGCCCTGAGTCAAAAGAAAAGAACCGGCAGAAGCAGTAATCTATGAGATACGTACATTTCTATCCTTTTCCCCTCACTGCCGCACAATGGGCTGCTATGAACTAACGCAAGCACCCTTGCACCATAGTGCAAGGGTGCCTGCGTTGCAGGGATGATTGTTTTTGTGCAGGAAGAGACACCTTGCACAAAAACAATTACGAAATGCTTTTTTTCCTCTATGTGCGCAGTAAAAGCGAGAAGAAATTAAGGTATTTCTCCTCTTTGCGCCTCACTTACACCTCCCCAAGGAGGTGTAGCCTTTTGACGTATTCCCAGGGTTATTAATTCTCCTAAGTCAATGACATGGGTGTTACGTGGGAACACCCACAGTAATGCCCATGGCACGCCTCCCTATTGCAGGGTGAAGCAACACAGCAACTTTCGCTGTATTGCCTTAGTCCATATCTACAAGGCCATGATAAAAGCCACGTAGGGTGGCTTTACACGGCCTTGTAGATATGGCCCTGCAGTGTGCGCCGCCGGACTGTCACCGAAAGTGAATTTCCGGCAGCACACAGGAGCTTGTGAATAAGCCCCTGAGTGTCTTGACCTTCAGTAGACACAGAAATTTCAATATATAATGAAAAACGTGTCGTAGAATGCACCATTAATCCACTTTTTGACAGATGTTCTGCTGGACATGTCATTTACCTGCCCCTCCCTAGCAGAATTGTCTTCAAAAAGACAAATACAGCACAGGTGTCACCAGTCAGGAGACCCTCCCAATACAAGCATCGGTAATCCATCTGTTTGGACTGTGTGATGAATTTAATGCTGTTTTCTTCACTCATCGCTAGGGACAAAGGAAGGACCTCCCTGGCACTAACACGGGCGTGGAGAGGATGTGGTGCAGCGGCTAGAGCTGCTGACTCGAGAGCTGGTGATCCCTGTTTTCGTCTCGGCATCGCAACATCCAGTGATTCTGGGCAAATCTTTTTCTCCAGATGCTATATATATTTTCCAAGACGAAAAAACAGAAAAGAGGGAAAACTTTCTGAAAAAAGAGTGCCACCAAAGCAGATGTTGACAGTATTTTGACCACGGAAACTGATATGAGAAGCAGACAAAGAACAGGCCTTTTTAAATGCAGGAAAACATGCTAAAACCAATAGATTGGGTGAAAAGTAAGTGGCAAGCACAGAAGCCAAGAAAGAGAGGCTCGGGAGGAAAGGCCTTTTTTAAGTTTATAATATAAACACTAGATTTCACAAGCACAGCTGTGAAGGTGGAACCTAAAAAGGACCAGGTGCTCTAACTCGTGGTCTGTTAGGTAAGTACCCATGTCACTAGTGTCACTGTTACTTTAGCGAGCTGGCGCAGGGCCCACTACTTTACACTCTGCAAGTCTGTTTTGTTTAACTTTAAGCTTGTTGTAATCATTTATTTACGTCTGGAGAGACAACTTCTCACAAAGCATTCTATTTAGCAACAAATCTAGAATGGAGGTTACATGGACTAAAAAGACCCACGCTTTCAAAATAAGGTAAAATTGTGCAATTTCAGCAAACAACAACAAGAATGGCTGTTTTCGTTTGTGTTTACAAAATCAACTGGCAACATCTACCATTCATTAAAATAGTTACCAATATCTACAAAACAAATGTAAACGTTTACCCTGATTCTTAATGAAAATATAATATTAACATTTAATTAATGTAATATGATTATCCAGCAATCCATTTTAGTTTAGATAATAAACAAAAGTATTTATCCAGATCTTTCATTAACCATGAATAGGTGGCTCCTCTTTAAGAAGAACCTTCTTGACAAATAGTAAAGAGCTAAATTCTTAACATGTAAAGTTGTAATTTCACTCCCTAGGACTAAGTAACACCTACTTTTATTATGGTCATAATTTATATATTCACTTTCATTAAAATGGGAAGGAGTAAAAGATCTGAGGGTACTCACAGAAGTTAAAATTGACAATTTAACACAGAAATATAAAGAAAAGAAGTTGATGTCATTGCACAGAAAATATGCAAATATAAGTACTACGGCCACTCCCTGCTTGAGATCTGTCGTCGACAAATCAAACACCACTCTGGTGTACATGCGCCAAGGTATAATGTATACCGGGTGGGCATTCCGTCGTAAGGAAGTCTCGTAAAAGTGATACAGTGAAATCTACTAGATTTCACTGGGTCACTTTTATGATGCCACTGCGTCAAAACCTTGCACCTGCTTGAAGCAGGTGTAAGGATTGACGCAGCATGATGGGAATAGGCATTCCTGACCATTGCTGGAGTTGTGTCGTGCTTACAACACGACTCCAACAAAGCATTGCCTTTACGACAAAAGATGCGTCACACATTTGTCTATCCTTGCGCCATGGTGCACCGCATTGTAAATGCGGTGCATCCATGGTGGCGCATGGGTATTTTTCTGTCACGCAAATTAACTGGCGCATCTCTGCTAATATGCAGAGATGCGCCAGTTCTTGTAAGTCTGCCCCCTAGTCTTTACATGGAGTAATGAGGAGAAATGCTTTATATCACCTCGTTTTTGCTGTTTCTATATGTACTGTTTTATGCAGCACATATAAAAACAACAAAACGCCATGCATGATTGTTTATGTGCAGAAAGGTATCCCTTTCTGTACATAAGCAATCATTCCCCCTGCGCAGTCACCTTTGCACTATGTTCCAAGGGTGCTTGCGTTTGGGCCAGGCAGCTGTAATTTGCGCCAGGACAGTCGGGAAACACAGGCCTGCAGAGTATTGTTGTAAATACGTTGGTATTGCGTTTCCAAAAGAGGCGGAGCGTGGCATTAACCCAAGAATGCTAACGCCGCTCTCCGTCATTTTCCATGTAAATATACTTCTTAATGTTTTAGTGGAGGCAGGAGATGCAAGGTAGGGGGAGTGAAGAATTTTGAGGGGAACGTTAGGACAATGAGCTATAAAATGTGGCCAAGCTTTTCAAATTAACAGCCTCATTTGGTGTGTATCACTTACAACGCAACTTTTACGTCGTAATGCTGTTACAACGCAGCTATTACAACGCAGGATCCATTACAACGCATGGCATTACAACGCATGGCATTACATCGCAGATGCTATTACAACGCATACCATTACATCGTAAGTATTGGTAAGTATATAATTTATTTTAATTTTATTTAATATTATATAAATGATTTAATTAATATTAATTATAAATAAAAATAAATAAAAATATTTATTTATGTTTTTAAATATTATAAATTAAATTTATTATTTTAAGTAATTTTTTAAATAAATATGAGTATAGGAGTATATGTATAGGTGTACTGAGGTTTTAGGGCAGGGTTTGGGTTTTGGGGTACAGGGGTGTTTTTAGGTTTCAGGTTTGGGTTTTGGGGTACAGGGGTGTTTTTAGGTTTCAGGGCAGGGTTTGGGTTTTGGGGTACAGGGGTGTTTTTAGGTTTCAGGGCAGGGTTTGGGTTTTGGGGTACAGGGGTGTTTTTAGGTTTCAGGGCAGGGTTTGGGTTTTGGGGTACAGGGGTGTTTTTAAGTTAAATAAAATTAATTATATTATATTAATTACATTTCTTAATTAAAATAATTAAATTAAATACATTATTTTAAATAATTTATTTTAATTACAATCAAAAAAATATTTAAATTAAATTAATTTAATTATATTAATTAAATAAAATTAATTACATTTTTTATTAAAATTAATTTAAATAAATAATTACTATTATTTTAATTAAAATAATTAAATTAAATTAAAATAATTACTTTTTTTTTAAAAAGGTATACTTACCTATACTTACGATGTAATGCCATGCGTTGTAATAGCATCTGCGATGTAATGCCATGCGTTGTAATGCCATGCGTTGTAATGGATCCTGCGTTGTAAAAATTGCGATGTAACGGTCTGCGTTGTAAAATAACGCGTTGTAACATCATAGATACCAAATGAGGCTGTTGGTGTGTATCACTTACAACGCAACTTTTATGTCGTAATGCTGTTACAACGCAGCTATTACAACGCAGGATCCATTACAACGCATGGCATTACAACGCATGGCATTACATCGCAGATGCTATTACAACGCATACCATTACATCGTAAGTATTGGTAAGTATATAATTTATTTTAATTTTATTTAATATTATATAAATGATTTAATTAATATTAATTATAAATAAAAATAAATAAAAATATTTATTTATGTTTTTAAATATTATAAATTAAATTTATTATTTTAAGTAATTTTTTAAATAAATATGAGTATAGGAGTATATGTATAGGTGTACTGAGGTTTTAGGGCAGGGTTTGGGTTTTGGGGTACAGGGGTGTTTTTAGGTTTCAGGTTTGGGTTTTGGGGTACAGGGGTGTTTTTAGGTTTCAGGGTAGGGTTTGGGTTTTGGGGTACAGGGGTGTTTTTAGGTTTCAGGGTAGGGTTTGGGTTTTGGGGTACAGGGGTGTTTTTAGGTTTCAGGGTAGGGTTTGGGTTTTGGGGTACAGGGGTGTTTTTAGGTTTCAGGGTAGAGTTTGGGTTTTGGGGTACAGGGGTGTTTTTAGGTTTCAGGGCAGGGTTTGGGTTTTGGGGTACAGGGGTGTTTTTAGGTTTCAGGGCAGGGTTTGGGTTTTGGGGTACAGGGGTGTTTTTAGGTTTCAGGGCAGGGTTTGGGTTTTGGGGTACAGGGGTGTTTTTAGGTTTCAGGGCAGGGTTTGGGTTTTGGGGTACAGGGGTGTTTTTAGGTTTCAGGGCAGGGTTTGGGTTTTGGGGTACAGGGGTGTTTTTAGGTTTCAGGGCAGGGTTTGGGTTTTGGGGTACAGGGTGTTTTTAGGTTTCAGGGCAGGGTTTGGGTTTTGGGGTACAGGGGTGTTTTTAGGTTTCAGGGCAGGGTTTGGGTTTTGGGGTACAGGGGTGTTTTTAGGTTTCAGGGCAGGGTTTGGGTTTTGGGGTACAGGGGTGTTTTTAGGTTTCAGGGCAGGGTTTGGGTTTTGGGGTACAGGGGTGTTTTTAAGTTAAATAAAATTAATTATATTATATTAATTACATTTCTTAATTAAAATAATTAAATTAAATACATTATTTTAAATAATTTATTTTAATTACAATCAAAAAAATATTTAAATTAAATTAATTTAATTATATTAATTAAATAAAATTAATTACATTTTTTATTAAAATTAATTTAAATAAATAATTACTATTATTTTAATTAAAATAATTTAATTAAATTAAAATAATTACTTTTTTTTTAAAAAGGTATACTTACCTATACTTACGATGTAATGCCATGCGTTGTAATAGCATCTGCGATGTAATGCCATGCGTTGTAATGCCATGCGTTGTAATGGATCCTGCGTTGTAAAAATTGCGATGTAACGGTCTGCGTTGTAAAATAACGCGTTGTAACATCATAGATCCGCCTCATTTATGAGGTTTTGGCACATGGCAGCGCTGCAAACAATCTTAATGCGCTGCCCTGAGTCAAAAGAAAAGAACCGGCAGAAGCAGTAATCTATGAGATACGTACATTTCTATCCTTTTCCCCTCACTGCCGCACAATGGGCTGCTATGAACTAACGCAAGCACCCTTGCACCATAGTGCAAGGGTGCCTGCGTTGCAGGGATGATTGTTTTTGTGCAGGAAGAGACACCTTGCACAAAAACAATTACGAAATGCTTTTTTTCCTCTATGTGCGCAGGAAAAGCGAGAAGAAATTAAGGTATTTCTCCTCTTTGCGCCTCACTTACACCTCCCCTAGGAGGTGTAGCCTTTTGACGTATTCCCAGGGTTATTAATTCTCCTAAGTCAATGACATGGGTGTTACGTGGGAACACCCACAGTAATGCCCATGGCACGCCTCCCTATTGCAGGGTGAAGCAACACAGCAACTTTCGCTGCATTGCCTTAGTCCATATCTACAAGGCCATGATAAAAGCCACATAGGGTGGCTTTACACGGCCTTGTAGATATGGCCCTGCAGTGTGCGCCGCCGGACTGCCACCGAAAGTGAATTTCCGGCAGCACACAGGAGCTTGTGAATAAGCCCCTGAGTGTCTTGACCTTCAGTAGACACAGAAATTTCAATATATAAAGAAAAACGTGTCGTAGAATGCACCATTAATCCACTTTTTGACAGATGTTCTGCTGGACATGTCATTTACCTGCCCCTCCCTAGCAGAATTGTCTTCAAAAAGACAAATACAGCACAGGTGTCACCAGTCAGGAGACCCTCCCAATACAAGCATCGGTAATCCATCTGTTTGGACTGTGTGATGAATTTAATGCTGTTTTCTTCACTCATCGCTAGGGACAAAGGAAGGACCTCCCTGGCACTAACACGGGCGTGGAGAGGATGTGGTGCAGCGGCTAGAGCTGCTGACTCGAGAGCTGGTGATCCCTGTTTTCGTCTCGGCATCGCAACATCCAGTGATTCTGGGCAAATCTTTTTCTCCAGATGCTATATATATTTTCCAAGACGAAAAAACAGAAAAGAGGGAAAACTTTCTGAAAAAAGAGTGCCACCAAAGCAGATGTTAACAGTATTTTGACCACGGAAACTGATATGAGAAGCAGACAAAGAACAGGCCTTTTTAAATGCAGGAAAACATGCTAAAACCAATAGATTGGATGAAAAGTAAGTGGCAAGCACAGAAGCCAAGAAAGAGAGGCTCGGGAGCAAAGGCCTTTTTTAAGTTTATAATATAAACAATAGATTTCACAAGCACAGCTGTGAAGGTGGAACCTAAAAAGGACCAGGTGCTCTAACTCGTGGTCTGTTAGGTAAGTACCCATGTCACTAGTGTCACTGTTACTTTAGCGAGCGGGCGCAGGGCCCACTACTTTACACTCTGCAAGTCTGTTTTGTTTAACTTTAAGCTTGTTGTAATCATTTATTTACGTCTGGAGAGACAACTTCTCACAAAGCATTCTATTTAGCAACAAATCTAGAATGGAGGTTACATGGACCAAAAAGATCCACGCTTTCAAAATAAGGTAAAATTGTGCAATTTCAGCAAACAACAACGAGAATGGCTGTTTTTGTTTGTCTTTACAAAATCAACTGGCAAATTCTACCATTCATTAACATAGTTAGCAATATCTACAAAACAAATGTAAACGTTTACCCTGCTTCTTAATGAAAAGATAATATTAACATTTAATTAATGTAATATGACTATCCAGCAATCCATTTTAGTTTAGATAATAAACAAAAGTATTTATCCAGATCTTTCATTAACCATGAATAGGTGGCTCCTCTTTAAGAAGAACCTTCTTGACAAATAGTAAAGAGCTAAATTCTTAACATGTAAAGTTGTAATTTCACTCCCTAGGACTAAGTAACACCTACTTTTATTATGGTCATAATTTATATATTCACTTTCATTAAAATGGGAAGGAGTAAAAGATCTGAGGGTACTCACAGAAGTTAAAATTGACAATTTAACACAGAAATATAAAGAAAAGAAGTTGATGTCATTGCACAGAAAATATGCAAATATAAGTACTACGGCCACTCCCTGCTTGAGATCTGTCGTCGACAAATCAAACACCACTCTGGTGTACATGCGCCAAGGTATAATGTATACCGGGTGGGCATTCCGTCGTAAGGAAGTCTCGTAAAAGTGATACAGTGAAATCTACTAGATTTCACTGGGTCACTTTTATGATGCCACTGCGTCAAAACCTTGCACCTGCTTGAAGCAGGTGTAAGGATTGACGCAGCATGATGGGAATAGGCATTCCTGACCATTGCTGGAGTTGTGTCGTGCTTACAACACGACTCCAACAAAGCATTGCCTTTACGACAAAAGATGCGTCACACATTTGTCTATCCTTGCGCCATGGTGCACCGCATTGTAAATGCGGTGCATCCATGGTGGCGCATGGGTATTTTTCTGTCACGCAAATTAACTGGCGCATCTCTGCTAATATGCAGAGATGCGCCAGTTCTTGTAAGTCTGCCCCCTAGTCTTTACATGGAGTAATGAGGAGAAATGCTTTATATCACCTCGTTTTTGCTGTTTCTATATGTACTGTTTTATGCAGCACATATAAAAACAACAAAACGCCATGCATGATTGTTTATGTGCAGAAAGGTATCCCTTTCTGTACATAAGCAATCATTCCCCCTGCGCAGTCACCTTTGCACTATGTTCCAAGGGTGCTTGCGTTTGGGCCAGGCAGCTGTAATTTGCGCCAGGACAGTCGGGAAACACAGGCCTGCAGAGTATTGTTGTAAATACGTTGGTATTGCGTTTCCAAAAGAGGCGGAGCGTGGCATTAACCCAAGAATGCTAACGCCGCTCTCCGTTATTTTCCATGTAAATATACTTCTTAATGTTTTAGTGGAGGCAGGAGATGCAAGGTAGGGGGAGTGAAGAATTTTGAGGGGAACGTTAGGACAATGAGCTATAAAATGTGGCCAAGCTTTTCAAATTAACAGCCTCATTTATGAGGTTTTGGCACATGGCAGCGCTGCAAACAATCTTAATGCGCTGCCCTGAGTCAAAAGAAAAGAACCGGCAGAAGCAGTAATCTATGAGATACGTACATTTCTATCCTTTTCCCCTCACTGCCGCACAATGGGCTGCTATGAACTAACGCAAGCACCCTTGCACCATAGTGCAAGGGTGCCTGCGTTGCAGGGATGATTGTTTTTGTGCAGGAAGAGACACCTTGCACAAAAACAATTACGAAATGCTTTTTTTCCTCTATGTGCGCAGGAAAAGCGAGAAGAAATTAAGGTATTTCTCCTCTTTGCGCCTCACTTACACCTCCCCTAGGAGGTGTAGCCTTTTGACGTATTCCCAGGGTTATTAATTCTTCTAAGTCAATGACATGGGTGTTACGTGGGAACACCCACAGTAATGCCCATGGCACGCCTCCCTATTGCAGGGTGAAGCAACACAGCAACTTTCGCTGCATTGCCTTAGTCCATATCTACAAGGCCATGATAAAAGCCACATAGGGTGGCTTTACACGGCCTTGTAGATATGGCCCTGCAGTGTGCGCCGCCGGACTGCCACAGAAAGTGAATTTCCGGCAGCACACAGGAGCTTGTGAATAAGCCCCTGAGTGTCTTGACCTTCAGTAGACACAGAAATTTCAATATATAAAGAAAAACGTGTCGTAGAATGCACCATTAATCCACTTTTTGACAGATGTTCTGCTGGACATGTCATTTACCTGCCCCTCCCTAGCAGAATTGTCTTCAAAAAGACAAATACAGCACAGGTGTCACCAGTCAGGAGACCCTCCCAATACAAGCATCGGTAATCCATCTGTTTGGACTGTGTGATGAATTTAATGCTGTTTTCTTCACTCATCGCTAGGGACAAAGGAAGGACCTCCCTGGCACTAACACGGGCGTGGAGAGGATGTGGTGCAGCGGCTAGAGCTGCTGACTCGAGAGCTGGTGATCCCTGTTTTCGTCTCGGCATCGCAACATCCAGTGATTCTGGGCAAATCTTTTTCTCCAGATGCTATATATATTTTCCAAGACGAAAAAACAGAAAAGAGGGAAAACTTTCTGAAAAAAGAGTGCCACCAAAGCAGATGTTAACAGTATTTTGACCACGGAAACTGATATGAGAAGCAGACAAAGAACAGGCCTTTTTAAATGCAGGAAAACATGCTAAAACCAATAGATTGGATGAAAAGTAAGTGGCAAGCACAGAAGCCAAGAAAGAGAGGCTCGGGAGCAAAGGCCTTTTTTAAGTTTATAATATAAACAATAGATTTCACAAGCACAGCTGTGAAGGTGGAACCTAAAAAGGACCAGGTGCTCTAACTCGTGGTCTGTTAGGTAAGTACCCATGTCACTAGTGTCACTGTTACTTTAGCGAGCGGGCGCAGGGCCCACTACTTTACACTCTGCAAGTCTGTTTTGTTTAACTTTAAGCTTGTTGTAATCATTTATTTACGTCTGGAGAGACAACTTCTCACAAAGCATTCTATTTAGCAACAAATCTAGAATGGAGGTTACATGGACCAAAAAGATCCACGCTTTCAAAATAAGGTAAAATTGTGCAATTTCAGCAAACAACAACGAGAATGGCTGTTTTTGTTTGTCTTTACAAAATCAACTGGCAAATTCTACCATTCATTAACATAGTTAGCAATATCTACAAAACAAATGTAAACGTTTACCCTGCTTCTTAATGAAAAGATAATATTAACATTTAATTAATGTAATATGACTATCCAGCAATCCATTTTAGTTTAGATAATAAACAAAAGTATTTATCCAGATCTTTCATTAACCATGAATAGATGGCTCCTCTTTAAGAAGAACCTTCTTGACAAATAGTAAAGAGCTAAATTCTTAACATGTAAAGTTGTAATTTCACTCCCTAGGACTAAGTAACACCTACTTTTATTATGGTCATAATTTATATATTCACTTTCATTAAAATGGGAAGGAGTAAAAGATCTGAGGGTACTAACAGAAGTTAAAATTGACAATTTAACACAGAAATATAAAGAAAAGAAGTTGATGTCATTGCACAGAAAATATGCAAATATAAGTACTACGGCCACTCCCTGCTTGAGATCTGTCGTCGACAAATCAAACACCACTCTGGTGTACATGCGCCAAGGTATAATGTATACCGGGTGGGCGTTCCGTCGTAAGGAAGTCTCGTAAAAGTGATACAGTGAAATCTACTAGATTTCACTGGGTCACTTTTACGATGCCACTGCGTCAAAACCTGCAAACACAACAATGATGGACAGAATGTGGATCAATGTCACACATTCACCCCAGTCCAAAGATCTGGGCACAAATCCATCGTTTTTCCACTCCACACCACCCTGGGTTAGACAATGGCGAATATGCAAATCAGCGCTGAACCTGTTCCCCATGGGAACAGTCCAGTCCGAACTACAAAAGCCATGTCCTTCCCAGAACGGAAACAAGCATCCGAGGACCGGCCCGGTTTAGAGGTAACACCTCTCTTCAGCCCGGCTAGCTTGATTCCAGTGGTGTGGAGTGCCTGGGACTCACGTCTGAGCATCCCCAGTACACTTAGAGCGGTAACTGCAAACACAACAATGATGGACAGAATGTGGATCAATGTCACACATTCACCCCAGTCCAAAGATCTGGGCCCAAATCCATCTTTTTTCCACTCCACACCACCCTGGGTTAGACAATGGCGATATGCAAATCAGCGCTGAACCTGTTCCCCATGGAAACAGTCCAGTCCGAACTACAAAAGCCATGTCCTTCCCAGAACGGAAACAAGCATCCGAGGACCGGCCCGGTTTCGAGGTAATACCTCTCTTCAGCCCGGCTAGCTTGATTGCAGTGGTGTGGAGTGCCTGGGACTCACGTCTGAGCATCCCCAGTACACTTAGAGCGGTAACTGCAAACACAACAATGATGAACAGAATGTGGATCAATGTCACACATTCACCCCAGTCCAAAGATCTGGACCCAAATCCATCGTTTTTCCACTCCACACCACCCCGGATTAGACAATGGCAATATGCAAATCAGCGCTGAACCTGTTCCCCAAGGGAACAGTCCAGTCCGAACTACAAAAGCCATGTCCTTCCCAGAACGGAAACAAGCATCCGAAGACCGGCCCGGTTTCGAGGTAACACCTCTCATCAGCCCGGCTAGCTTGATTCCAGTGGTGTGGAGTGCCTGGGACTCACGTCTGAGCATCCCCAGTACACTTAGAGCGGTAACTGCAAACACAACAATGATGGACAGAATGTGGATCAATGTCACACATTCATCCACATTCTGTCCATCATCCTCTTCCCCTCACTGCCGCACAATGGGCTGCTATGAACTAACGCAAGCACCCTTGCACCATAGTGCAAGGGTGCCTGAGTTGCAGGGATGATTGTTTTTGTGCAGGAAGAGACACCTTGCACAAAAACAATTACGAAAGGCTTTTTTCCTCTATGTGCGCAGGAAAAGTGAGAAGAAATTAAGGTATTTCTCCTCTTTGCGCCTCACTTACACCTCCCCTAGGAGGTGTAGCCTTTTGACGTATTCCCAGGGTTATTAATTCTCCTAAGTCAATGACATGGGTGTTACGTGGGAACACCGGGCCCGATTCACAGAATGAACTTAAGACTCAATCCTAAACTTACTACTATTTTGGTATTCACAGAATGCACTTACTACTTTTGGTATTCACAGAAGTTAGGATTTTGTCTTAAGTCTGTCTTAAGTCTGTCTTAAGACAAACTTAAGACAAAATCCTAACTTCTGTGAATACCAAAAGTAGTAAGTTCATGCTGTGAATGCCAAAATAGTAGTAAGTCTAGGATTGAGTCTTAAGTTCATTCTGTGAATCGGGCCCACCCACAGTAATGCCCATGGCACGCCTCCCTATTGCAGGGTGAAGCAACACAGCAACTTTCGCTGCGTTGCCTTAGTCCATATCTACAAGGCCATGATAAAAGCCACGTAGGGTGGCTTTACACGGCCTTGTAGATATGGCCCTGCAGTGTGCGCCGCCGGACTGTCACCGAAAGTGAATTTCCGGCAGCACACAGAAGCTTGTGAATAAGCCCCTGAGTGTCTTGACCTTTAGTAGACACAGAAATTTCAATATATAATGAAAAACGTGTCGTAGAATGCACCATTAATCCAATTTTTGATAGATGTTCTGCTGGACATGTCATTTATCTGCCCCTCCCTAGCAGAATTGTCTTCAAAAACACAAACACAGCACAGGTGTCACCAGTCAGGAGACCCTGCCAATACAAGCATCGGTAATCCATCTGTTTGGACTGTGTGATGAATTTAATGCTGTTTTCTTCACTCATCGCTAGGGACAAAGGAAGGACCTCCCTGGCACTAACACGGGCGTGGAGAGGATGTGGTGCAGCGGCTAGAGCTGCTGATTTGAGAGCTGGTGATCCCTGTTTTCGTCTCGGCATTGCAACATCCAGTGATTCTGGGCAAATCACTTTCTCCAGATGCTATATATATTTTCCAAGACGAAAAAACAGAAAAGAGGGAAAACTTTCTGAAAAAAGAGTGCCACCAAAGCAGATGTTCACAGTATTTTGACCACGGAAACTGATATGAGAAGCAGACAAAGAACAGGCCTTTTTAAATGCAGGAAAACATGCTAAAACCAATAGATTGGATGAAAAGTAAGTGGCAAGCACAGAAGCCAAGAAAGAGAGGCTCGGGAGGAAAGACCTTTTTTAAGTTTATAATATAAACAATAGATTTCACAAGCACAGCTGTGAAGGTGGAACCTAAAAAGGACCAGGTGCTCTAACTCGTGGTCTGTTAGGTAAGTACCCATGTCACTAGTGTCACTGTTACTTTAGCGAGCGGGGGCAGGGCCCACTACTTTACACTCTGCAAGTCTGTTTTGTTTAACTTTAAGCTTGTTGTAATCATTTATTTACGTCTGGAGAGACAACTTCTCACAAAGCATTCTATTTAGCAACAAATCTAGAATGGAGGTTACATGGACTAAAAAGATGAACGCTTTCAAAATAAGGTAAAATTGTGCAATTTCAGCAAACAATCACGAGAATGGCTGTTTTCGATTGTGTTTACAAAATCAACTGGCAACATCTACCATTCATTAACAAAGTAAGCAATATCTACAAAACAAATGTAAATGTTAACCCAGCTTCTTAACGAAAAGATGATATTAACATTTAATTAATGCAATATGACTATTCAGCAATCCATTTTAGTTAAGATAAGAACAAAAGTATTTATCCAGATCTTTGTTAACCATGAATAGATGGCTCCTCTTTAAGAAGAACCTTCTTGACAAATAGTAAAAAGCTAAATTCTTAACATGTAAAGTTGTAATTTCACTCCCTAGGACTAAGTAACACCTACTTTTATTATGGTCATAATTTATATATTCACTTTGTTTAAAATGGGACGGAGTAAAAGATCTGAGGGTACTAACAAAAGTTAAAATTGACAATTTAACACAGAAATATAAAGAAAGCAAGTTGATGGCATTGCACAGAAAATATGCAAATATAAGTACTACGGCCACGCCCTGCTTGAGACCTGTCCTCGACAAATCAAACACCACTCTGGCGTACATGCGCCAAGGTATAATGTATGCCGGGTGGGTGTTCCGTCGTAAGGAAGTCTCGTAACAGTGATACAGTAAAATCTACAAGATTTCACTGAGTCACTTTTATGACGCCACTGCGTCAAAACCTTGCACCTGCTTGAAGCAGGTGTAAGGATTGACGCAGCATGATGGGAATAGGCATTCCTCAGCATTGCTGGAGTTGTGTCGTGCTTACAACACAACTCCAACAATTCATTGCTTTTACGACAAAAGATGCGTCACACATCTGTCTATCCATGCGCCATGGTGCAACGCATTGTAAATGCGGTGCATCCATAGTGGCGCATGGTTATTTTTCTGTCACGCAAATTAACTGGCGCATCTCTGCTAATATGCAGAGATGCGCCAGTTCTTGTAAGTCTGCCCCCTAGTCTTTACATGGGGTAATGAGGAGAAATGCTTTATATCACCTCGCTTTTGCTGTTTTTATATGTACTGTTTTATGCAGCACATATAAAAAAAAAAACGCCATGCATGATTGTTTATGTGCAGAAAGGTATCCCTTTCTGTACATAAGCAATCATTCGCCCTGCGCAGTCACCTTTGCACTATGTTCCAAGGGTGCCTGCGTTGGGGCTAGGCAGCTGTAATTTGCACCAGGACAGTGGGGAAACACAGGCCTGCAGAGTATTGTTTTAAATACGTTGGTATTGCATTTCGGAAAGTGGCGGAGCGTGGCATTAACCCAAGAATGCTAATGCCGCTCTCCGTCACTTTCCATGTAAATATACTTCTTAATGTTTTAGTGGAGGCAGGAGATGCAAGGTAGGGGTAGTAGAGAATTTTGAGGGGAACTTTAGGACAATGAGCTATAAAATGTGGCCAAGCTTTTCAAACTAACAGCCTCATTTATGAGGTTTTGGCGCAGGGCAGCGCTGCAAACAATCTTAATGCGCTGTCCTGAGTCAAAAGAAAAGAACCGGCAGAAGCAGTAATCTATGAGATACGTACATTTCTATCCTTTTCCCCTCACTGCCGCACAATGGGCTGCTATGAACTAACGCAAGCACCCTTGCACCATAGTGCAAGGGTGCCTGCGTTGCAGGGATGATTGTTTTTGTGCAGGAAGAGACACCTTCTTGCACAAAAACAATTACGAGAGGCTTTTTTCCTCTATGTGCGCAGGAAAAGCAAGCAGAAATGAAGGTATTTCTCCTCTTTGCGCCTCACTTACACCTCCCCTAGGAGTTGTAGCCTTTTGACGTATTCCCAGGTTTATTAATTCTCCTAAGTCAATGACATGGGTGTTACGTGGGAACACCCACAGTAATGCCCATGGCACGCCTCCCTATTGCAGGGTGAAGCAAGACAGCAACTTTCACTGCCTTGCCTTAGTCCATATCTACAAGGCCATGATAAAAGCCATGTAGAGTGGCTTTACACGGCCTTGTAGATATGGCCCTGCAGTGTGCGCCGCCGGATTGTCACCGAAAGTGAATTTCCGGCAGCACACATGAATAAGCCCCTGAGTGTCTTGACCTTCAGTAGACACAGAAATTTCAATATATAATGAAAAACGTGTCGTAGAATGCACCATTAATCCATTTTTGACAGATGTTCTGCAGGACATGTCAATTATCTGCCCCTCCCTAGCAGAATTGTGTTCAAAAACACAAATACAGTACAGGTGTCACCAGTCAGGAGAGCCTGCCAATACAAGCATCGGTAATCCATCTGTTTGGACTGTGTGATGAATTTAATGCTGTTTTCTTCACTCATTGCTAGGGACAAAGGAAGGACCTCCCTGGCACTAACACGGGCGTGGAGAGGATGTGGTGCAGCGGCTAGAACTGCTGACTGGAGAGCTGGTGATCCCTGTTTTCTTCTCGGCATCGCAACATCCAGTGATTCTGGGCAAATCACTTTCTCCAGATGCTATATATATTTTCCAAGATGAAAAAACAGAAAAGAGGGAAAACTTTCTGAAAAAAGAGTGCCACCAAAGCAGATGTTAACAGTATTTTGACCACGGAAACTGATATGAGAAGCAGACAAAGAACAGGCCTTTTTAAATGCAGGAAAACATGCTAAAACGAATAGATTTCAGGAAAAGTAAGTGGCAAGCACAAAAGCCAAGAAAGAGAGGCTCGGGAGGAAAGGCCTTTTTTAAGTTTATAATATAAACAATAGATTTCACAAGCACAGCTGTGAAGGTGGAACCTAAAATGGACCAGGTGCTCTAACTCGTGGTCTGTTAGGTAAGTACCCATGTCACTAGTGTCACAGTTACTTTAGCGAGCGGGCGCAGGGCCCACTACCTTACACTCTGCAAGTCTGTTTTGTTTATCTTTAAGCTTGTTGTAATCATTTATTTACGTCTGGAGAGACAACTTCTCACAAAGCATTCTATTTAGCAGCAAATCTAGAATGGAGGTTACATGGACTAAAAAGATCCAGGCTTTCAAAATAAGGTAAAATTGTGCAATTTCAGCAAACAACGACGAGAATGGCTGCTTTAGTTTGTGTTTACAAAATCAACTGGCAACATCTACCATTCATTAACATAGTGAGCAATATCTACAAAACAAATGTAAACGTTTAGCCTTCTTCTTAATGAAAAGATAATATTAACATTTAATTAGTGCAATATGACTATCCAGCAATACATTTTAGTTTAAATGAGAACAAAAGTATTTAGCCAGATCTTTCATTAACCATGAATAGGTGGCTCCTCTTTAAGAAGAACCTTCTTGACAAATAGTAAAGAGCTAAATTCTTTACATGTAAAGTTGTAATTTCACTCCCTAGGACTAAGTAACACCTACTTTTATTATGGTCATCATTTATATATTCACTTTGATTAAAATGGGAAGGAGTAAAAGATCTGAGGGTGCTAACAGAAGTTAAAATTGATAATTTAACACAGAAATATAAAGAAAAGAAGTTGATGTCATTGCACAGAAAATATGCAAATATAAGTACTACGGCCACTCCCTGCTTGAGATCTGTCGTCGACAAATCAAACACCACTCTGGTGTACATGCGCCAAGGTATAATGTATGCCGGGTGGGCGTTCCGTCGTAAGGAAGTCTCGTAAAAGTGATACAGTGAAATCTACAAGATTTCACTGGGTCACTTTTACGACGCCACTGCGTCAAAACCTTGCACCTGCTTGAAGCAGGTGTAAGGATTGACGCAGCATGATGGGAATAGACTTTCCTGACCATTGCTGGAGTTGTGTCGTGCTTACAACACGACTCCAACAAAGCATTGCCTTTACGACAAAAGATGCGTCACACATTTGTCTATCCTTGCGCCATGGTGCACCGCATTGTGGAGTGGTGTGGCTCACTGGTTAGAGGCGGCAGACCCGTAAGCAGAGGACGGCCCGGGACCAGGGTTCGATTCCCGACGCGGCACCTTCTTGCACAAAAACAATTACGAGAGGCTTTTTTCCTCTATGTGCGCAGGAAAAGCAAGAAGAAATGAAGGTATTTCTCCTCTTTGCGCCTCACTTACACCTCCCCTAGGAGTTGTAGCCTTTTGACGTATTCCCAGGTTTATTAATTCTCCTAAGTCAATGACATGGGTGTTACGTGGGAACACCCACAGTAATGCCCATGGCACGCCTCCCTATTGCAGGGTGAAGCAACACAGCAACTTTCGCTGCATTGCCTTAGTCCATATCTACAAGGCCATGATAAAAGCCACGTAGGGTGGCTTTACACGGCCTTGTAGATATGGCCCTGCAGTGTGCGCCGCCGGACTGTCACCGAAAGTGAATTTCCGGCAGCACACAGGAGCTTGTGAATAAGCCCCTGAGTGTCTTGACCTTCAGTAGACACAGAAATTTCAATATATAATGAAAAACGTGTCGTAGAATGCACCATTAATCCAATTTTTGACAGATGTTCTGCTGGACATGTCATTTACCTGCCCCTCCCTAGCAGAATTGTCTTCAAAAACACAAATACAGCACAGGTGTCACCAGTCAGGAGACCCTGCCAATACAAGCATCGGTAATCCATCTGTTTGGACTGTGTGATGAATTTAATGCTGTTTTCTTCACTCATCGCTAGGGACAAAGGAAGGACCTCCCTGGCACTAACACCGGCGTGGAGAGGATGTGGTGCAGCGGCTAGAGCTGCTGACTCGAGAGCTGGTGATCCCTGTTTTCGTCTCGGCATCGCAACATCCAGTGATTCTGGGCAAATCACTTTCTCCAAATGCTATATATATTTTCCAAGACGAAAAAACAGAAAAGAGGGAAAACTTTCTGAAAAAAGAGTGCCACCAAAGCAGATGTTAACAGTATTTTGACCACGGAAACTGATATGAGAAGCAGACAAAGAACAGGCCTTTTTAAATGCAGGAAAACATGCTAAAACCAATAGATTGGATGAAAAGTAAGTGGCAAGCACAGAAGCCAAGAAAGAGAGGCTCGGGAGGAAAGACCTTTTTTAAGTTTATAATATAAACAATAGATTTCACAAGCACAGCTGTGAAGGTGGAACCTAAAAAGGACCAGGTGCTCTAACTCGTGGTCTGTTAGGTAAGTACCCATGTCACTAGTGTCACTGTTACTTTAGCGAGCGGGCGCAGGGCCCACTACTTTACACTCTGCAAGTCAGTTTTGTTTAACTTTAAGCTTGTTGTAATCATTTATTTACGTCTGGAGAGACAACTTCTCACAAAGCATTCTATTTAGCAACAAATCTAGAATGGAGGTTACGTGGACTAAAAAGATCCAGGCTTTGAAAATAAGGTAACATTGTGCAATTTCGGCAAACAACGACGAGAATGGCTGTTTTCGTTTGTGTTTACAAAATCAACTGGCAACATCTACCATTCATTAAAATAGTTAGCAATATCTACAAAACAATTGTAAACGTTTACCCTGCTTCTTAATGAAAAGATAATATTAACATTTAATTAATGTAATATGACTATTCAGCAATCCTTTTTAGTTTAGATAAGAACAAAAGTACTTATCCAGATCTTTCATTAACCATGAACAGGTGGCTCCTCTTTAAGAAGAACCTTCTTGACAAATAGTAAAGAGCTAAAACCATGACATGTAAAGTTGTAATTTCATGCCCTAGGACTAAGTAACACCTACTTTTATTATGGTCATAATTTATATATTCACTTTCATTAAAATGGGAAGGAGTAAAAGATCTGAGGCTACTAACAGAAGTTAAAATTGACAATTTAACACAGAAATATAAAGAAAAGAAGTTGATGTCATTGCACAGAAAATATGCAAATATAAGTACTACGGCCACTCCCTGCTTGAGATCTGTCGTCGACAAATCAAACACCACTCTGGTGTACATGCGCCAAGGTATAATGTATACCGGGTGGGCATTCCGTCGTAAGGAAGTCTCGTAAAAGTGATACAGTGAAATCTACTAGATTTCACAGGGTCACTTTTACGATGCCACTGCGTCAAAACCTTGCACCTGCTTGAAGCAGGTGTAAGGATTGACGCAGCATGATGGGAATAGGCATTCCTGACCATTGCTGGAGTTGTGTCGTGCTTACAACACGACTCCAACAAAGCATTGCCTTTACGACAAAAGATGCGTCACACATTTGTCTATCCTTGCGCCATGGTGCACCACATTGTAAATGCGGTGCATCCATGGTGGCGCATGGGTATTTTTCTGTCACGCAAATTAACTGGCGCATCTCTGCTAATATGCAGAGATGCGCCAGTTCTTGTAAGTCTGCCCCCTAGTCTTTACATGGAGTAATGAGGAGAAATGCTTTATATCACCTCGTTTTTGCTGTTTCTATATGTACTGTTTTATGCAGCACATATAAAAACAACAAAACGCCATGCATGATTGTTTATGTGCAGAAAGGTATCCCTTTCTGTACATAAGCAATCATTCCCCCTGCGCAGTCACCTTTGCACTATGTTCCAAGGGTGCTTGCGTTTGGGCCAGGCAGCTGTAATTTGCGCCAGGACAGTCGGGAAACACAGGCCTGCAGAGTATTGTTGTAAATACGTTGGTATTGCGTTTCCAAAAGAGGCGGAGCGTGGCATTAACCCAAGAATGCTAACGCCGCTCTCCGTCATTTTCCATGTAAATATACTTCTTAATGTTTTAGTGGAGGCAGGAGATGCAAGGTAGGGGGAGTGAAGAATTTTGAGGGGAACTTTAGGACAATGAGCTATAAAATGTGGCCAAGCTTTTCAAATTAACAGCCTCATTTATGAGGTTTTGGCGCAGGGCAGCGCTGCAAACAATCTTAATGCGCTGCCCTGAGTCAAAAGAAAAGGACCGACAGAAGCAGTACTCTATGAGATACGTACATTTCTATCCTTTTCCCCTCACTGCCGCACAATGGGCTCCTATGAACTAACGCAAGCACCCTTGCACCATAGTGCAAGGGTGCCTGCGTTGCAGGGATGATTGTTTTTGTGCAGGAAGAGACACCTTCTTGCACAAAAACAATTACGAGAGGCTTTTTTCCTCTATGTGCGCAGGAAAAGCAAGAAGAAATGAAGGTATTTCTCCTCTTTGCGCCTCACTTACACCTCCCCTAGGAGTTGTAGCCTTTTGACGTATTCCCAGGTTTATTAATTCTCCTAAGTCAATGACATGGGTGTTACGTGGGAACATCCACAGTAATGCCCATGGCACGCCTCCCTATTGCAGGGTGAAGCAACACAGCAACTTTCGCTGCATTGCCTTAGTCCATATCTACAAGGCCATGATAAAAGCCACGTAGGGTGGCTTTACACGGCCTTGTAGATATGGCCCTGCAGTGTGCGCCGCCGGACTGTCACCGAAAGTGAATTTCCGGCAGCACACAGGAGCTTGTGAATAAGCCCCTGAGTGTCTTGACCTTCAGTAGACACAGAAATTTCAATATATAATGAAAAACGTGTCGTAGAATGCACCATTAATACAATTTTTGACAGATGTTCTGCTGGACATGTCATTTACCTGCCCCTCCCTAGCAGAATTGTCTTCAAAAACACAAATACAGCACAGGTGTCACCAGTCAGGAGACCCTGCCAATACAAGCATCGGTAATCCATCTGTTTGGACTGTGTGATGAATTTAATGCTGTTTTCTTCACTCATCGCTAGGGACAAAGGAAGGACCTCCCTGGCACTAACACGGGCGTGGAGAGGATGTGGTGCAGCGGCTAGAGCTGCTGACTCGAGAGCTGGTGATCCCTGTTTTCGTCTCGGCATCGCAACATCCAGTGATTCTGGGCAAATCACTTTCTCCAGATGCTATATATATTTTCCAAGACGAAAAAACAGAAAAGAGGGAAAACTTTCTGAAAAAAGAGTGCCACCAAAGCAGATGTTCACAGTATTTTGACCACGGAAACTGATATGAGAAGCAGACAAAGAACAGGCCTTTTTAAATGCAGGAAAACATGCTAAAACCAATAGATTGGATGAAAAGTAAGTGGCAAGCACAGAAGCCAAGAAAGAGAGGCTCGGGAGGAAAGACCTTTTTTAAGTTTATAATATAAACAATAGATTTCACAAGCACAGCTGTGAAGGTGGAACCTAAAAAGGACCAGGTGCTCTAACTCGTGGTCTGTTAGGTAAGTACCCATGTCACTAGTGTCACTGTTACTTTAGCGAGCGGGCGCAGGGCCCACTACTTTACACTCTGCAAGTCAGTTTTGTTTAACTTTAAGCTTGTTGTAATCATTTATTTACGTCTGGAGAGACAACTTCTCACAAAGCATTCTATTTAGCAACAAATCTAGAATGGAGGTTACGTGGACTAAAAAGATCCAGGCTTTGAAAATAAGGTAAAATTGTGCAATTTCGGCAAACAACGACGAGAATGGCTGTTTTCGTTTGTGTTTACAAAATCAACTGGCAACATCTACCATTCATTAAAATAGTTAGCAATATCTACAAAACAATTGTAAACGTTTACCCTGCTTCTTAATGAAAAGATAATATTAACATTTAATTAATGTAATATGATTATCCAGCAATCCATTTTAGTTTAGATAATAAACAAAAGTATTTATCCAGATCTTTCATTAACCATGAATAGGTGGCTCCTCTTTAAGAAGAACCTTCTTGACAAATAGTAAAGAGCTAAATTCTTAACATGTAAAGTTGTAATTTCACTCCCTAGGACTAAGTAACACCTACTTTTATTATGGTCATAATTTATATATTCACTTTCATTAAAATGGGAAGGAGTAAAAGATCTGAGGGTACTAACAGAAGTTAAAATTGACAATTTAACACAGAAATATAAAGAAAAGAAGTTGATGTCATTGCACAGAAAATATGCAAATATAAGTACTACGGCCACTCCCTGCTTGAGATCTGTCGTCGACAAATTAAACACCACTCTGGTGTACATGCGCCAAGGTATAATGTATACCGGGTGGGCATTCCGTCGTAAGGAAGTCCGTAAAAGTGATACAGTGAAATCTACTAGATTTCACTGGGTCACTTTTACGATGCCACTGCGTCAAAACCTTGCACCTGCTTGAAGCAGGTGTAAGGATTGACGCAGCATGATGGGAATAGGCATTCCTGACCATTGCTGGAGTTGTGTCGTGCTTACAACACGACTCCAACAAAGCATTGCCTTTACGACAAAAGATGCGTCACACATTTGTCTATCCTTGCGCCATGGTGCACCGCATTGTAAATGCGGTGCATCCATGGTGGCGCATGGGTATTTTTCTGTCACGCAAATTAACTGGCGCATCTCTGCTAATATGCAGAGATGCGCCAGTTCTTGTAAGTCTGCCCCCTAGTCTTTACATGGAGTAATGAGGAGAAATGCTTTATATCACCTCGTTTTTGCTGTTTCTATATGTACTGTTTTATGCACCACATATAAAAACAACAAAACGCCATGCATGATTGTTTATGTGCAGAAAGGTATCCCTTTCTGCACATAAGCAACCATTCCCCCTGCGCAGTCACCTTTGCACTACGTTCCAAGGGTGCCTGCGTCGAGGCTAGGCAGCTGTAATTTGCGCCAGGACAGTGGGGAAACACAGGTCTTCAGAGTATTGTTGTAAATACGTTAGTATTGCGTTTCCAAAAGTGGCGTAGTGTGGCATTAACCCAAGAATGCTAACGCCGCTCTCTGTCACTCTCCATGTAAATATACTTCTTAATGTTTTAGTGGAGGCAGGAGATGCAAGGTAGGGGGAGTGGAGAATTTTGAGGGGAACTTTAGGACAATGAGCTATAAAATGTGGCCAAGCTTTTCAAATTAACAGCCTCATTTATGAGGTTTGGGCACAGGGCAGCGCCGCAAACAATCTTAATGCGCTGCCCTGAGTCAAAAGAAAAGGACCGGCAGAAGCAGTAATCTATGAGATACGTAAATTTCTATCCTTTTCCCCTCGCTGCCGCACAATGGGTTGCTATGAACTAACGCAAGCACCCTTGCACCATAGTGCAAGGGTGCCTGTGTTGCAGGGATGATTGTTTTTGTGCAGGAAGAGACACCTTCCTGCACAAAATCAATTACGAGAGGTGTTTTTCCTCTATGTGTGCAGGAAAAGCGAGAAGAAATAAAGGTATTTCTCCTCTTTGCGCCTCACTTACACCTCCCCTAGGAGGTGTAGCCTTTTGACGTATTCCCAGGTTTTTTAATTCTCGTAAGTCAATGCCATGGATGTTACGTGGGAACACCCACCGTAATGCCCATGGCACGCCTACTTATTGCAGGGTGAAGCAACACAGCAAGGTTCGCTACGTTGCCTTAGTCCATATCTACAAGGCCATGATAAAAGCCACGTAGGGTGGCTTTACACGGCCTTGTAGATATGGCCCTGCAGTGGGCGCCGCCGGACCATCACCGAAAGTGAATTTCCGGCAGCGCACAGGAGCTTGTAGATAAGCCCCTGAGTGTCTTGACCTTCAGTAGACACGGACATTTCAATATATAATGAAAAACGTGTCGTAGACTGCACCATTAATCCAGTTTTTGAAAGATGTTCTGCTGGACATGTCATTTATCTGCCCCTCCCTAGCAGAATTGTCTTCAAAAACACAAATACAACACAGGTGTCACCAGCCAGGAGACCCTGTCAATACAAGCATCGGTAATGCATCTGTTTGGACTGTGTGATAAATTTAATGCTGTTTTCATCACTCATCGCTAGGGACAAAGGAAGGACCTCCCTGACAAGTAACACGGGCGTGGAGAGGATGTGGTGCAGCGGCCAGAGCTGCTGACTCGAGAGCTGGTGATCCCTGTTTTCGTCTCGGCAGCGCAACATCCAGTGATTCTGGGCAAATCACTTTCTCCAGATGCTATATATATGTTCCAAGACGAAAAAACAGAAAAGAGGGAAAACTTTCTGAAAAAAGAGTGCCACCAAAGCAGATGTTAACAGTATTTTGACCACGGAAACTGATATGAGAAGCAGACAAGGAACAGGCCTTTGTAAATGCAGGAAATCATGCTAAAACCAATAGATTGGAGGAAAAGTAAGTAGCAAGCACAGAAGCCAAGAAAGAGAGGCTCGGGATGAAAGGCCTTTTTTAAGTTTATAATATAAACAATAGATTTCACAATCACAGCAGTGAAGGTGTAACCTAAAAAGGACCAGGTGCTCTAACTTGTGGTCAGTTAGGTAAGTACCCATGTCACTAGTGTCACTGTTACTTTAGCGAGTGGGCCCAGGGCCCACTACTTTACACTCAGCAAGTCTGTTTTGTTTAACTTTAAGCTTGTAGTAATCCTTTATTTACGTCTGGAGAGACAACTTCTCACAAAGCATTCTATTTAGCAGCAAATCTAGAATGGAGGTTACAAGGACAAAAAAAATCCAGGCTTTCAAAATAAGGTAAAATTGTGCAATTTCAGCAAACAACGACGAGAATGGCTGTTTTCGATGTGTTTACAAAATCAACTGGCAACATCTATCATTCGTTAACATAGTTAACAATCTCTACAAAACAAATGTAAATGTTAACCCCGCTTCTTAATGAAAAGATAATATTAAGATTTAATTAATGAAATATGACTATTCAGCAATCCGTTTTCGTTTAGATAAGAACAAAAGTGTTTATCCAGATCTTTTGTGAACCATGAACAGATGGCTCCTCTTTAAGAATAATCTTCTTGACAAATAGTAAAGAGCTAAATTCTAAACATGTAAAGTTGTAATTTCACGCCCTAAAACTAAGTAACACCTACTTTTATTATGGTCATAATTTATATATTCACTTTGATTAAAATGGGAAGAAGTAAAAGATCTGAGGGTACTAACAGAAGTTAAAATTGACATGTTAAAACAGAAATATAAAGAAAAGAAGTTGATGGCATTGCACAGAAAATATGCAAATATAAGTACTACGGCCACTCCCTGCTTGAGATCTGACGTCGACAAATCAAACACCACTCTGGCGTACATGCGCCAAGGTATAATGTATGCCGGGTGGGCGTTCGGTCGTAAGGAAGTCTCATAAAAGTGATACAGTGAAATATACAAGATTTCACTGAGTCACTTTTACGACGCCACTGTGTGAAAACCTTGCACCTGCTTTTAGCAGGTTTAAGGATTGACGCAGCATGATGGGAATAGGCATTCCTGACCATTGCTGGAGTTGTGTCATGCTTACAACACAACTCCAACAATGCATTGCCTTTACGACAAAAGATGCGTCACACATCTGTCTATCCTTGCGCCATGGTGCACCACATTGTAAATGCGGTGCATCCATGGTGGCGCATGGTTATTTTTCTGTCTCGCAAATTAACTGGCGCATCTCTGCTAATATGCAGAGATGCGCCAGTTCTTGTAAGTCTGCCCCTAGTCTTTACATGGAGAAATGAGGAGAAATGCTTTATATCACCTCGTTTTTGCTGTTTCTATATGTACTGTTTTATGCAGCACATATAAAAACAACAAAACGCCATGCATGATTGTTTATGTGCAGAAAGGTATCCCTTTCTGCACATAAGCAATCATTCCCCCTGCGCAGTCACCTTTGCACTACGTTCCAAGGGTGCCTGCGGTGGGGCTAGACAGCTGTAATTTGCGCCAGGACAGTGGGGAAACACAGGGCTGCAGAGTATTGTAAATATGTTGGTATTGCATTTCCAAAAGTGGCGGAGCGTGGCATTAACCCAAGAATGCTAACGCCGCACTCCGTCACTTTCCATGCAAATATACTTCTTAATGTTTTAGTGGAGGCAGGAGATGCAAGGTAGGGGGAGTGGAGAATTTTGAGGGGAACTTTAGGACAATGAGCTATAAAATGTGGCCAAGCTTTTCAAATTAACAGCCTCATTTATGAGGTTTGGGCACAGGGCAGCGCCGCAAACAATCTTA
This sequence comes from Lissotriton helveticus, assembly GCF_964261635.1. Lineage (NCBI taxonomy): Eukaryota > Metazoa > Chordata > Amphibia > Caudata > Salamandridae > Lissotriton > Lissotriton helveticus. Next base: position 283,986,065 of record NC_136058.1, on the reverse strand, counting down.
ATGCGCTGCCCTGAGTCAAAAGAAAAGGACCGGCAAAAGCAGTAATCTATGAGATACTTACATTTCTATTCTTTTCCCCTCGCTGCCGCACAATGGGCCACTATGAACTAACGCAAACACCCTTGCACCATAGTGCAAGGGTGCCTGCGTTGCAGGGATGATTGTTTTTGTGCAGGAAGAGACTCCCTCCTGCACAAAATTAATTACGAGAGGCGTTTTTCCTCTATGTGTGCAGGAAAAGTGAGAAGAAATGAAGGTATTTCTCATCTTTGTGCCTCACTTACACCTCCCCTAGGAGGTGTAGCCTTTTGACGTATTCCCAGGTTTTTAAATTCTCGTAAGTCAATGCCATGGGTGTTACATGGGAACACCCACCGTAATGCCCATGGCACGCCTCCCTATTGCAGGGTGAAGCAACACAGCAACTTTCGCTGCGTTGCCTTAGTCCATATCTACAAGGCCATGATAAAAGCCACGTAGGGTGGCTTTACACGGCCTTGTAGATATGGCCCTGCAGTGGGCGCCGCCGGACCGTCACCGAAAGTGAATTTCCGGCAGCGCACAGGAGCTTGTAGATAAGCCCATGAGTGTCTTGACCTTCAGTAGACACAGACATTTCAATTTATAATGAAAAACGTGTCGTAGAATGCACCATTAATCCAATTTTTGACAAATGTTCTGCTGGACATGTCATTTATCTGCCCCTCCCTAGCAGAATTGTCTTCAAAAACATAAATACAACACAGGTGTCACCAGTCAGGAGACCCTGTCAATACAAGCATCGGTACTGCATCTCTTTGGACTGTGTGATGAATTTAATGGTGTTTTCATCACTCATCGCTAAGGACAAAGGAAGGACCACCCTGACAAGTAACACAGGCGTGGAGAGGATGTGGTGCAGCGGCCAGAGCTGCTGACTCGAGAGCTGGTGATCCCTGTTTTCGTCTCGGCAGCGCAACATCCAGTGATTCCTGGCAAATCACTTTCTCCAGATGCTATATATATGTTCCAAGACGAAAAAACAGAAAAGAGAGACAACTTTCTGAAAAAAGAATGCCACCAAAGCAAATGTTAGCAGTATTTTGACCACGGAAACTGATATGAGAAGCAGACAAGGAACAGGCCTTTGTAAATGCAGGAAAACATACTAAAACCAATAGATGAGAGGAAAAGTAAGTGGCAAGCACAGAAGCCAAGAAAGACAGGCTCGGGATTAAAGGCCTTTTTTAAGTTTATTTGTATTTGTATTTGTATCTGGGTTTTATATCGCGCCAAATCACCGACAGGTCTCAAAGCGCTTCTGACCAAGTACAGCTTGTACTTTATATTATAAACAATAGATTTCACAAGCACTGCTGTGGAGGTGGAACCTAAAAAGGACCAGGTGCTCTAACTCGTGGTCAGTTAGGTAAGTACTGATGGAGCGAGGTTCAGAATAATATTTTGTTCTGACTTGCAAAGTTAAACTTCCATAATATCATAACCGTATTAATCAGTGTATGTTGAAATGTACTAAATCAACCTAGTTTAAAATGATTACACCACACAAGGGACTAATAAATGTGCTCTATGTTGCAACTGCAAGTACGTGAAAAATAATAAACTAACTTTGTCTATTGTCTTTGTCAGAATTAAATGCACCTGTTTAATTAATAGCATGTGCTTATTTGTGTCTGCTTATGTTATGTCTTTTCGTCTTTATGTGGCATAAGTACATGAAAAAATCTGCGGCCTAAATGAAGAAGGTTTATATGAAAAGACGCTTTGTGTGCTTTTAGATAGTTAACATAAATTAATGGGATAATAATTAGCAAAGGGGGTGAGTAACAGAAGGGTTTTCTATACTCTAATTAATTGATTTCTTGTGTTTGTTTGAATACTAGTTCTCCATGAGAGAGGCCTAAGGCCTGAGGCCTAGCGTTTTAAAGGTGGTGTTGTCGAATCCTGTCCAGAGAGAGCAAGAGCCCTGCGTGGAAAGTTTTATCACGTTGAAAATATTTGCAAGCTCAATTGAAAATTGTATTATACGTGCTCATGGAAGGACTAAACCAAGGAGAGGAACCGGCAAAGTCTGCCAAGTTAAGGAAGTCACCGCCTGTGAATTGTAAAATGTTTCGATTTGAAGAAGCTGCGTGACTTGAAAATAAGAGACAATAGACTCTAAGAAAAGTCTAATTTAGGCTTCGAGAAAGATGATGACAACATATGAGCTGACGTCTGTCAGCCAATCCGCACTGTGGATGGTCAAGAAAAGAATACTTTTTAGTGAGATTATCTAGTTAGAAAGGTATAAAAACCTAGCCCCAAAACAGGAGGGGGCTGCTCGCTTTCCGAATCCTGAAGGGCGTGACGTGCTGACGGACATTTGGCGCACGTAAGGATAGTAGGCCTTAATGACTTTAACTTTTAGATGAAGTGAGTTTTAGACAGGGAAAATAGAACTTAGGGGTTGGAAAACTGTTTATTTTACTTAATGCTATGACACTTTGAAATGCCAGTCTAATGTGCCTTTCCTCAATATAAACGTTGCTAATTTTCTAATAAAATAAAGATTCTTATTTTAAAATGCTCTTTCTTTGAATAATAAAGTTAATTAATTAGATTTTGAAACAACAAGCTGGTCTTGTTTATTCATGGTCTAGTTACCATCAGCTGATCCATTTACCTTAGTGACGTAATTAAAATGTTTTATGCTTAAAATCCATGGTAAGTAATGATAAACTGCAGTTGTATATAAATGTGTAAATAGTTTTATGAATAGTTCTGATTAATTAGGTCACATGATTCAGCTGCCCAAAATTTGTCTCGGTAGTGTATGGGCCTTGTGAGAGATATATAATTAATGGTGAGTATCATGGTGTTGGGTAGTGTTTTTGAGACAGATTTTCTATAGGGGCGCTGCATCAATTCCTTGGTAGCAGAGTTACGGTTGCTATGGTAACTGTCATGCTACATGGTAATTACATAGGATTAATGTTTAACATATGTTGAGTTTGTTTAGTTGTTATATGTAGTCGAAAGGTTTTTTCCAGCAGTGTGAAAATTCCTGGTTTAGTACCGGTACAAGAATAGTGTGACAGGTGAAGTTGCACAGTGCATTTGTTCTGTTTCAAAATAGTGGTATTGACATATATCATTAGTGTTGTGGACGTACAGCACACGTTTAGGGACCATAGGTGTGTAAGGTTAAATGTATAGTGAGGATTGTCTACGAAATTGTAGCTTTCGAGTATAGGGACTAGGAGCCTGTTTTAAAACTCACTGTGAAAAGAGTAGTAGAATTTATCCAAGCTTGAGTGAAGGGTGAGGAAGCGTTGTCTATCATACTGGCGAGTGTAGGTTTTCTATGGTTGGTTAAAGTCCTACCAAGATTCATGTATGCATGGTTAGGGTTTCTTCCGTTTGAATGTGCGTAAATGATTTTGTAATTACGATCGAGTCAAACTTTGAATTGTTACTATATATGCAATCAGAGAGAAACGCGTTCGTTGTTACCTGTTAGAAGGGTAGAGTAGTCTTACTTTATCAACGAATGAATATTCAGTGAGAATAGCGTTGTCTATTTCACGCAAAGGAATACTTAAATGGCTGTAAAAGCTATCACTTTATTTAGCGAAACAGACAAATGGTTTGTTTTGTGGAGTTATTAACTGAATTCAATTGAAAAGTTTGGTTTAAAATGGCGCTGTGAAAATATTTTGTGAAGGAGGGGTGAGCTCTAGGAGTGAGAGACAGCGAAGCTGCAGCGGCAGTGTACGTCACAGGGTCCGCGCTGTGATTGGCTAACATACGTCACAGCTAGCGTACTGATTGGTTCATGTGACCAAGACGAGCTGACAGCTGATTGGTTCATTCTGAAAATAGCAATTCTATTGGTTGAGCAAGGTGGTGACGTAGCTTAACCTGATTGGCTTGTTGGTGAATTTCGCGCACGGATTGGTTGGCTTAGCGGAACCACAAGAAAACACTTACGATCATTCAGAATTAAGCAGATTTGATTAAAAACATGGGTTATTTCTACAAGAAAGAGGAAAAGAAGCCTACATGGCTTCAGAAATTGAAAAATATATTTTAAATTGAAAGGCGAGGTGGAAAGTTACTTCATAAGTACAAAACACCTGCAGCCTATATGGAAGGTGAATATGGTTATCATACTTGTTTATGGATGGATAATTGGATGGAATATACCAAAGATGATGGTGTATTAGCATGGCCGGAAGACGGGTCATTTAATATTAAGGTTTTGAAAAACTTGAGAGAAAAAATGATAGCTCTTGTGCCAAAGCCTAGACCTACTCAATTTGAAGCTTTAGTTGAATGGGAGGATGAGATGTTTGAACTTGAACGAGAAAACAGAGGTGTAACAAGAGGTCCAAAATTAGACATTAATAGGGAAACTCATGAGGATAGAATGCGTCGTTGGAGACGTGCAGACATGTGTGATGGTATGTACCCAGTAAGAGTAATGGTTACTGAAGTACCAGGTCAAAAGAATACCCAAAAGAGAAATAATATTAATGAAGAAAATGATTCAGAAGATGCGGTTTTAGAAGAGATTTATATCACAAAACCGAAACCGCCAGCTTACCAATATCAACCAGCTTGTTCATGGTCTACCCCAAGAATTCCAGTCACACCAAGAGTCTTCCCGAGTGCTCCTCCTCCTCCAAAAGAAATTATTGACGAGACATCTACCATGTCAAATCAAAGCTATGGAAAAACACCTGAAAGAGTAGAGTTAAGGTCTAATTCTAGCATATCAGGAGAAAATAGAAATTATATTGAAATTCCCAGAAATTATTTTGAAATTTCCCCAGTGCAGAGAAATGAAGCCCCAAGAAATGTAATGAGAACAGAAAGATGTAATGAAATACCAAATTCCTCAGTATATTTTCGATCAAAAGATGAGTTAATACAACAGTTAATTAAAGGCATGGAAGCAGTAACGGTACCAGTAACGATTGGTCCTGTTCAACCAGTATTTGATCAAAGGGAAATTAGACATTCAGCATTGACTATTCTATTAAATGCAGAAATTCAGAAGGTGGCTGAAAAGTTTTATTCAGAATGATCAGAGATACACTGAGAAAAAACAATGCCTGACTTAACTTTTAATCAAGGTTCACCATGTAAAACTCCATTTGGAGCAGAATCTGATACTGAAACTCCAGAAAGGGGCATAAATAAAATAGATTTAACGCATACCCCAAAGTCTCCAGAAAACAAAGTACTTGATGTTGCAAAACTAAAAGCAGATTTGGAGGAATTGATTATTGGCACAATTGGACCTGACAATTTTATAGCATTATCAGGATGAAGAATTATTGTTTATTTGTAAAAGCATACAATGGAAAACTAAAAATAAGTATGAACAGTTAGAGGAATTGGCTGTTGAATTGGAGATTGATTTGAGCAGGCAGAAGAATTTAGGAAAGCATTACAGAATAGATTTTACTGAGAAGGATATTGAAAACATGAATTCTAATGGAAGAATAGTACATATAATGGATTTAATTGTGTATTTAAAGAGATTAGGAGATTTAAGTAAATGGAGAGTAAAATGGGCAAAGAAAAGAGAGGAAGAAAGGAGAGAAAGAGGTGAAGTGGCAAATCAGTTTCTGATGAGAGAAATAGCAGGAGGTGGGTATGTACATGTCCCTTGGACAAGACAGGACATCTTGTTGTTCACAAATGATTTCCCTCGGCTGAGAGAGAAACCTGTAGAGTGGTATCAACAGGTGGATAGATTTATCAAAGTTTCAAAAGTTCTGTGGATTGATCTTGATGGATTCTTTGACATTGTTGTTCCGTCAGATCTCTGGACCGAATGTAAAGTTTCTGTAAGTTGGCCCAAAGAAGAACCTGCTCGAAATAGTGTAACAGGTGCTCCATCACCAGATGTTATGGATCTGTATGATAAAGTAATTTACTGGTTGAAAAACAAGATTGCCCCAAAAGAAGTTGATTGGGTTAAAATAGACAGAACAAATCAAGAGCCAAAAGAATCAGTACATTCATTTTATGAGAGATTACTGCTGGTTTTTAAACAATATAGTGGCTATGAAAAATTAAGTGAGCAGGACATGAGGCACTTCATATATAGGTTTGTTTATGGTTTAAGACCTGAAATTGGTGAAATGATTAGAAACGGAATCGTTGGTTGGCAATCACTTTCAGTTGATGATATTTTGAGAAAAGCAAAATACTGTAGTGATGAAATAGACGCAAAACAGAAAAAGCTAAAGGAAAAAGCCATGTGGGCACATGTAAAAGTGGCTGAACAACAAATTGCAAATTCGGAAAATAAAAATGTTAATCAGAATCAAGGTACATTTAAAGGTAATTATAATAAACCAAAATTTAATGTGAATATTGAAGAGTTAAAACAAAAACTCCCATGTTTTAATTGCGGCGAAATTGGACACTGGAAGCGTGAATGTAAAAATCCGCCCAGAAATTTAAAAAATGCATCATTAAATCCACAGATGCAGAATGAGATAAATCTGCAGCAACAGCTACAGCAACAGCTACAGCTACAGCTACAGCGACAGGTAGTGAATCAGCAGAGTCAGTTACCACAACCACCACTTCCAAATTGTGTGAATGTGCAGAGATACAATACAGAGACGGGATTCTGTGGAGGTGATCAGGTAAACAGACCACAAAGAGTGAATGTGCCAAATGTTTCTCAACAGTATTTGTTGAATGAAAATGGAGGGAGTGATTCTGAGGATTACTTATGACGGTGCCTGAGAGAGGAGGAAGTGTGTGTGCTTGGAGCCACTCTTGAGGTAGACCAATCAGGTCCATTTGTAAATGGTAAAGTGAATGATGTAGAAATCACTTTTCTAGTGGACACAGGTGCTACCCGTTCTACTGTTAGATCAGTGGAAATAGAAAACCTGCCTCTCTCTGGGGACATCATCCAAGTAGTTGGCGTAGCTAATCAACAAATTAAAACAGATTTAACAGAACCAGTTAAAGTTGAAATTGGTAAATTTAAAGACAAACATAGATTTGTAGTTTGTAAACCTGTTAGGGAGGGATATTTTGTGCAAGATGAATTGTTAAAATATATTGCTCACCGGATGGTATAGAGCTTCAAACGCTTGAAGAAGATGGGTTGTACAAGTTAACTATGTTAATGGTTAAAGCAGAGGAAAATAAATTATTTCCTGCATTTGATAAAGATAATCTTCCTGAAGAACTAAAAGAGACAGTTAATGCTAAAATTTGGGATTTAACAGGAAGTGAAATGGGTTTGATGAAAAATGTAGACCCAGTTAAAATTACAGTAAAACAAGGAGTAGATTTTCCAAACATTCCTCAGTATAAAATGAAAGCAGAAACTATTGAAGGTGTCATACCTGTAATTGACAAGTTTATAAAACAGGGTGTTCTAAAAGAAATTGAGAGTAGTCCATGCAATTCACCGATTATGGGAATTAAAAAGCCGAACGGAACTTTCAGGATTGTTCAAGACCTGAGAAAGGTTAATCAGATAGTTGTTCCATGTTGCCCAGTCGTTCCAAACCCAGCTGTAATTTTATATCAGATTCCGCATGATGCAGAATGGTATACAGTCATTGACCTTTGCAACGCATTCTTTACTGTTCCATTGCATCCAGATAGCCAGCAAATATTTGCGTTCAGGTACCAGGATCGCATTCAAGCATGGTGTCGTATCCCTCAAGGGTATGTAGAGAGTCCATCTATTTTTAATCAGTTGCTAAAGAAATCATTGGAAAATCTAGATTTACCTGGTAAGTCAAAATTGGTGCAATACATAGATGACTTGCTAGTGGCTGCAAAAACACGAGATAACTGTGTGACAGATACCATTACACTATTAAATCATCTGGCAGATGAGGGACATAAAGTGTCCCCTGCAAAATTACAGTTTTGCAAACAAGAAGTTAAATATCTTGGACACAGAATCGCAAAGGGAATCAGGCAAGTGACAATTGAGAGAATTAAAATGATTCAGGGAATGCAACCTCCAAAAACACAGAGACAGGTCAGAATGTTTCTAGGAATGGTTGGTTATTGTCGCCAATGGATTAGTGGATTTTCAGTAATTGCAAAACCACTGAAGAGACTGACAAAAGCAGACATAAAAGACCCGATTACTCTAACAGAAATTGAGTTAGAAGCTTTTGAGCAGTTAAAAAAGAGTTTGTGTGAAGCACCTGCATTAGGTATGCCAGATTATGAGAAGGAATTTGAGCTGTATTGCAGTGAAAGGGAAGGTTGTGCATTATCAGTTTTGATTCAAAGAAATGGAAAACTGAGAAAGCCAATTGCATATTTCTCAGCAGTTCTTGATCCTGTTGCAAAAGCATTACCAGGCTGCTTAAAAGCAGTGGCTGCAACTAGTGTGAGCCTTGAACAGAGTGAAGGAATTATAATGGGATTTCCTGTAAAAGTTTATGTACCCCATTCTGTTGAAATTCTTCTTACTAGAAGCAAAACACAGCACCTGACAAGTAACAGATTAACCAAATATGAAAAAACTATTCTGGGATCAGATAACGTCTCAATAGCAAGGTGTGTGAATCTAAATCCTTCCACATTGTTGCCTGATGCTACTGTAACAGAAATCAGGAATGAGAATGACATTGATCACGAATGCTTGGATGTTTTAGAATATTGTACCAAACCCAGGCAGGACATTAAAGATGTTCCATTGCCAGAGTCAGATTTTGTTTACTTTGTTGATGGTTCATGTTTGAGATCAGATGGAGGTGTTCTGAGAGCAGCATATTCTGTTTGCACAGTTGCAGATGTAGTCGAAGTCTCTTGTCTTGAAGGAATTTGTTCAGCTCAAGTAGCAGAATTGATTGCTTTGATTCGAGCATGTGAAAGAGCAAAAGAGTTAAGAATTACCCTAATGACTGATAGTCCCTATGGATATGGCGTAGTTCATGACTACGGCCAGCTCTGGTCTCAAAGAAGTTATTTAACTTCTGCGGGAACTCCGATCAGGAATGCAAAATTTATCAAAAGATTGATCGATGGCATTCAGTTACCAGAGAAAATCGCTGTCGTGAAATGTACAGCGCATAAAAAGGGCAATGATTATATAACTAAAGGAAATGCCTATGCGGATGAAGTTGCTAGGTACTGTGCAATGAACAATTTTTCAATCAATCGGGAAAAAGACAATGAACATGTTTTGAACTCACTTATGCTAACATCTGTAGTTGAGACATGGCAAGGAGTTAAAGATTTACAAGATGAAGCAGATGATGAGGAGAAAGTCTCATGGTTAAGAGCAGGTTGCAGACAGCGAGAAGAATATGAGATTTGGGTTTACAAAGATGACAGACCAGTTATGCCAAATAGCATGATTGCTGACATGGCTCGAATGTATCATGGTCCAGGACATATTGGTAGGGATTCTATGATCAGGTTATTTAGGCAGACATGGTTGAACCCAAAATTCAGATTAGTTGCAGAATCATTTTGTCAGAGATGTTTGACCTGCCAACAGATTAACCCAAACAGAAAAACAGTTGTGAGCATGGGAACCATAGGACGGGAGGGTGGTCCTTTTACCAGGTTGCAAATGGATTTCATTGACATGCCACCCCATAATAGGTTGAGGTATGTTCTTGTGATAGTCTGTTTGTTTTCAAGATGGGTGGAAGCGTTCCCAACACGTCACAATGATTCAGTTACTGTTGCAAAATTGCTTTTAAGGGAGATCATACCAAGGTACGGTTTTCCAGTGACTGTTAAAACTGATCGTGGAACACATTTTGAAAACAGACTACTGCAAATGGTTTGTGAAGCATTGAACATAAAACAAAAGCTACATTGCCGAGAAAAGGTGATAACTGGCCTAATGAGAATGAAAGTCTAAAATTCAAATTAATCAACAGATCAAAAGAGCAAATTAATGAAATATCAAGTCAGAAAGGAGATACAGATAAGAAAATTCAGTCAGGAAAGAAGATAGAAGTGATTAATAATAGAGCAAAAAGAATTGTAAAACCAAACCAAAAGTACAAGTCCCCTGAGTGGACTTATATCATCATCCCACCTGTGGTGGAGGTGAATAGTAGTAGTCAGGAAGATTTAGATGACACAAGTGATAATGATTGAAGTAGCTTCTGTTTAAGGATTGGTTTTTGGCATAAGGCTGAAGAAATTGTGTTAGGTGACACAAGGTCGAAGAAATTGTGTTAGCTGGAAAAACACATTTATGTAAGACGCAACGTCAAAGAAAAGCTGTTAGAAAGTAGGGTTTTCTTAAAAAAAAAAAAAAATAGGGGGGAGTTAGAAATATTAATTTAGAAATATTTGGAAATTTTTGAATTTTTGATTTTTGTTTTCTTTGAAAGGCTCTTATTCTGAGTAAAAGATGCCTTTTGTTAATAATAACTCGAGATGTTCTATCATCAAGAGATGTTGTAAAATGTCTTTAATCTGTGTGGTTTTATTAATCCTGGTCTGGTTAATTTTAGCTGTCATTTTCCCTTTTGGAATTGACAAGGAAGTGTATAAAGCTAACATAACAAGCAAAGCTAAGGTTAAACAAGATAATCATGGTGCAGCAGGCAAAACTAACAGAGTTTTTGATCACAAGCCAGAGATCCACCAAGATAGATCTGTTGGTGATTTTTCTAGTAATACTTTTTCAAGACTTCTTTCTGAATATGTTAGAATTATGGATGTTAAAGACTGTTCTATTTGTGTGAAATTACCTGCTACTGTTTCTGAGGGGGTGACCTATAACATGCTTCCTCTTACTTATGGCATCACTTGCAGTGTAATAGCTAGCTTGTTTTAGCAAACAGGTCGTTTAGAGTACTATTATTCTAATTACGATAACATTTTTGCAAACTTGAAAGTTGATAAAAGCTTGAATAAGCATAAACAAGCTAAACAGATGAGGGAATGTTTCATTGTAACTAATGAACTCACATATGAGTATGCTTTTAGAAACAATTTAACTTGCAAATTGAGGGCTGATCTGTGCCCAGCAGAGGTCGCTGTTGTGCAAACTCTGTTCGAGTCTAAATGCGGAGAGTAACGAGACGCCGAAAACGAGGAGGAAGACGCCGGCTGCATCCCCTGGCTCCCGGCACGGAAAAGCGGCGCCGAAAAGCGGGGAGAAGTCTGCACCTGAACTAAAAGGCAAGCAGAACAAGTAGGGCTGATCTTAGAGCCCACCCCACCTTGAGGTATTCCCAGGACCCTAAAAGCATCTCGGCCGCTAGCGGAAGGTGCCGCGAGTGGAGTATTGGGGGCGGCCGGTCCTGGGAGCGGCTGGGGCCGAGTGATCTTCCCAGATTTGGCAGTAGCCGCAGTAACCCGCGAAAACCCCAGGATTCGGCTGCAATTGTGCCTGGTCTCTCTACAAACGCTCGCAAGAAAAGTGAGCGGTGACTCGGGACCGGTTGGACCAGCGCAAGTCCTCTGCGAGCTGAGGGCAGAGGCTGACGCGTGAGGTGCCTGGGGCCCCCCCCCTGGACGCAGTGGGACCCACGGGAAGAAGAGGTTTGGCCTGGGATTGGCCAGCTGGGACTGTTGCCTTAAAGGGTACCTAGGACGTGGCAGAACATACTAACTGACCCAGGTACGTGGCTATTCGTCAAAGTTGTCCCAGTAGGATAGCAATTTCTGCTCTCTATGAAGCTGATAAAGAACACTGCCAACTAACTGCACGGAGCATATAATCATCCAACTGACCATTTCATTTTTAATGATATAACTATTTTAAGTGGACCACAGCTATTATCAATCACCTACTAAATAAACTTCCACTAGGAAATAGACCTTAATCTATTTGGATTTACACGCAGTGGTGATCAAGTAAAGTACAATTAGAAACTAACCTTAGATCTGCTTAAAAATCACAGCCACGTGAAAAACAGGGATAGGGGACGCGAACTGAGCGCCAGTTTTGGTGTTGCATGAGCGGTGCACCGGTTATCTGGCGCTTTGGAGCTTTACCCCTCCTGTAGTGTAGCCTGGAACCGGGAAATAACACCTTTCTCAATATAGGACCAACATAAAGGACAGTAAGTAATAGCACTTCGACTACACCGTGGGTTAATACCCCTAGAGAAAGTTTCTTCACTATAAACAGGACAATTAAAAATTACAGCCAAAACTATTCCGAGTGACCTCTTAAACTGGTATGGCATATAAAAAACCTAAGGTCAAGAACCATCCTTATGAAAAGGATGGGAACGGAAGAGGCAACTCGGAGGAGCACTAACAAGACAACAAGAGCAGGAAAGCTTATAGTAACTCCAGGGATCAAAAAGTAATTTGAAAACCTAAACTCAGACAAACAGGGGCAATTAACAAAAGACCAGACAATCAAGGAAAAGAAAGGATGTAAAGAGGAAAAAGAGGAAGGTCTACATCTAACCAACACTCAAATACAAAGAACACATGAGGCTCCTCAAAAAAGTATTCCACTTGCCTTGGAGGATTCTATCACTAACCACGATGCCCCAGGTTTAACATTAGAATCACTCAAAACGCAACAATCTCAAGAGTACAATATCACTTGCCCTGATATTAATATCAAAGACCTAATATTTCATAAGAGATCCCAGAAGGAGACTGAGAAAATACAGAATAGCACTCCGCAAAAACCTTCTGACATAGAGGGATACCTGGAGAAATCCCCAGATCTGTCTCTTTTCAAAAACACAGGCTTCACTAATAATTATACCCCAGTCTCTAAATCTCTGTTTACTCTGCAAAATATACTGGAGTCGGTCCTCATTCACCTAGGGAACATACTGGAAAATTCCGACCAAACCCTTGATACTCAACTAGGAATATTAAAATTTCTAGTAGAGGAAAAAAAGAAGAAAGAGCAAATGAATTCAACAAAAACAGTAGGAGTCTGCAAAAAATGTAAAGTGCAAAACTCTGATACTTCAAAAGCTGATTCAGCAGAAACGCCTCACCCTATAAAAAAAGAAATCGCAACTCAAACCGGAAGAAAACCTCTCTTGAAATCTCAGGAAAACCACCAGATTTATTCCCTTAGAAGCCTCTTTAAGGAAGAAACCACATCTACGTCATATCATCAGTCCAAAGTGTACTACCCAATTTTCACAATAAGCAAAACAAAATCTACGGTGAATAGCCCTGACACATCTCAATGCAAAATCACTACTGGGATGGAGCTACTAAGCAATGATACACAGGGCCAAGATAGTAACAAAGGCAAAAGAAAAAAAAAGAGGACCAAGCTGAAAAGGAGAAAGGCGTTAAGAAGAATAGAGAAAAAGAAAGCACATAAAATAATAATTCAGAAGGATCCCCTTTTACCAACTGGATCTTCGGATAACGAGGAAAGAGCAGATTCCCTCCAGACCATGAAAATAAAGGGGCAGAACACATCGTTATTAACGCAAACTGATAATGTTAACCATCGGAGTAAACTAAACCCAAAGGCAAACATTTTTTCTGTAGGAGGTCAAGGATCATGAAGTCTGGCACTAAAAGAAGGCCCAATACGATCGGTCTCTATTCAGGAAAAGCATCTACAGGCAGAGATAATCAGGTCTAATTCTCTGGAAATTACGGAATTATTTCCGGTAGACGACGCACCACTCAACCGCGGCCGAATTATTAGCCTGCTACAAAAGATTCAACCTCTACAATTGCTAGCGCGAAACGAAATAAAACTAGTTACGTTCCCGGAGAAATCCAAAACAACGACAGCAATTGTAGAATTTTGGTCTCCAGTAATACCAGGAATTATATTGAAGGAGAGTGAAACACTCCATAAATATGGATATGATCTGACCCCAGTAGTACAGCACGACGACCACAAAAAACCCAAAATAGAAGAATCTCTTAAAACGCAGTGGTCGAAGCTAATCTCCAACGCCAGGACTAATCCCCCAGATCTAACTTTAAAAAATATACTCGTCTCCATAAAGAACGGGGAAAGAAAAGTCTTGCGGAAAAATACCCTAGGCGAGGAAACAACAAAGGAGGCATATTCATGGACCTGGATCTCGGAGACCCTGAACTGCAATAATCTAAACAAAGACAAAAATCTCCTGTTTAGCACAGGCTTGTCGATCGCCTTCTGGAACATAGCGGGTAAAACTAAACAAAAAATGGAAGAAATAGTAAAAAATTCCCCAACTGTAGTGAGCCTCCAAGAAACATGGTCCACACAAAACGTTAACCAAGAGAAATACTTTGTATATGATACCACTGCAGAGCAGGTTGAACGGGGACATGCAACAGGAGGGATAGCGATTTTACTAAATGAAGATTTCAAATGGGCCCAAGAAATAATACCAACTAATTCAAATAACCATCACTGCATTAAGGTCAAACTCAGGACAAATACTCTAGAAACTTCAAAAGATCTTCTAACTTATAATATCTATATTCCCCCTGGAGCAAAAATGGAGCAAAAATGGACACACTCGCTATTGAAATCCTAAAAGACATTGAACAAACAATAGAAAGTCAAGGGTATCTATCGTTCTTAATCTTGGGTGACCTAAATGGGAAAATTTCCAATGAGTTATTACAAAAATGGGCAGACTGGCACAAAGAGGAGGCCTTGGGAATCTCCACACCACTTTTTCCGAAAGAAAACAAGGCGGATAAAAGAGGAAAAATTCTAGTTGCATCACTCCCTATACTTCATGGAGTAATATTGGATGGCAATGTAGAAGGCAACATTCCCGCCTCAAATACAAGGCAGGGTAATAGTAGCCCATCTCTACTGGACTACATGATCTGTAGCTACGACCTATACGGCTCAATCTTACATCTTAAAATAAACTTTGTTCATGGTAGTGATCATGCTATTCTACTAGAAAAAACAGAGTGGACAACCCTATCCAAACTCTTCAGTCGAATGATGTATAACCACAGTTCAGTACTGGTGAATCCTAATCAAAGACGTATTCATTGGAATTCGGCTACATTCAATAAAATAATCAACATAATAGATTCAAGGCAACTTCTACAAGTATCTCATTTAGCAAATCTGATAATAAATTTTGAACTGATCATCAAAAAGTTAACACAAAAATTGCAGGAAAAACTAAACCAATCAAGAACAATAAATAAAAGGCCAAAGTTAGTTACTAACACAAAACGTTTGAATAAACTGATCAGAGAATAGTTTGTAGAAAATTCTCCATCTAAGCAGTTTGAAATCAATAAACTAAAAAACCAACACAGGAGAGAAAAGGAAAAAAACAAGAGAATAGCACAAGCTCAAAATTGGATAGATCTGCAGATCGCAGCAAAGCAAAATAACCAACAAGCCTACTGGAATATAATCGCCAAAGAAACGGGTACGAAAAAAATCTTACAAGCTATCCCGGTCCCTCCAAAGGAATGGGATCGCTACCTCGCCAATTTATACAAACTAAACACGAATTCTGAAATGATCCACAATCTAGCCATGAACGAAGAAACAAATCCTTTAAATAGTGGAGTAACGAGTCCTCTCTCAATCGAGTTACACATTAGAAAGGCACGCACAACAGGAACATCAGGCCCAGATCAAATTCCGATTAAGGTCCTCCAGTGCAACCCTAAAGAATGGAGCAAGGTGTTATCTCCCCTTTTTAATTACATTTACACCACCGGAGAAATTCCCAAATCATGGAAGGGGAGTATAGTAATACCTATACATAAAAAGGGCACTAGGCTACATCCCGGCAATTACAGGCAAATAGCCCTCCTGGATGCAACAGGAAAAATATTTAAATATTTACTGCAACGGTTTTAGATCACCTTAAAGATTGGGCCTTTTCATCTGGTCAAATTCCGCTATATCAGGCTGGTTTTAGATCAAAGCATTCAGTCACGGATAACATTGCAGTGTTACAAACCATCTTAGACAAATACGTGACTGCTAAATCTCAGGTTGTATATGCTGCATTTATCGACTTTTCCACTGCATTCGACAGAGTAGATAGAGGAATCCTCTGGAGAAAACTTGGCAAAATGGGCATCCCAGACAAATTACTGCATATACTAATATCACTACACACAAAAACTTGGTGCCAGGTTCAAATGGGAAGGGAAAAGGGTCTCACTAGTTCTATCTCGACTCCAAATGGCTTAAGGCAAGGATGTCTCCTTGCTCCCCTACTGTTTTCCCTGTATCTTAGTGATCTGCCTCATCGCCTCCAGGAGATGAGTAATTTTCCACCAAAAATCACCTCCCACAAAATACACACGATGTTATATGCAGACGATGTAATTATATTAGATCTAACCCCATTTGGCCTGCAAAGGAGCCTTCAGGCACTCCACAAATACTCGGAGGAAAACTTTCTAATTCCAAACATTACGAAAACAAAAATAGTTCCATTCTCAGGAAGGAAAAGGAGTATCAAAAATATCACTGGTCCTTAGGAGAAAAAAGGGTTGAAGTCGCAAACGAATATACTTATCTAGGTCGAATTTTTACTAAGTCTTTACAGAATAGGCCTCATACTTTGAATTTGATCCGGAAGTCGGATATGCACGTGGGAGCACTCTCTAGGCTGTACGCCGCTTCTGGACAAAGACACTTCTTTTCCATGCTTAAAGTATACAGCGTTAAAATTCCACCAGTTCTATCATACGCTTTGGAATACATACCAATAAGTCAATGGAACTTTTTAGATCTAAGAGAAGGAAAGATTCTACGGAAACTAACGAGGTTGTCCCAGGCAGTACCAGTACAAGCTCTTCACCTAGAGTATTCACTAACTAGTGCTTATGCCCGAGGAATTGCCAATGTAATCATATGGGCATACAATCTCCTACATGCAGAGGAAGGAACGCTCCGAGCCTTGCTTAAAATAGAAACATTCGACCACGGATCATCGAAGTATGTATTCTCAAGAAACCTTTTAACGGCTTACAAACTCTCAGAGACTAACACTAACTTGTTATTATCATGGACACCTGCCCACCTGAAACTCTTTTTAAAGCAATTTACGCCAAGACTTAGCTTTGACCTTGACTCTCAGCATTGTCTTAAATTGCCCCTCTATAAAAATGTTGCAGAATCTTTCGAATTCAAGAAATCTCAACAGTACATTAAATATAATCTTAACCACGGGGCTAGGAGATCGATTGTCCTGCTTAGATTAGGAATACTCCCTGTAAAAACCGTAACTTCTAGGTGGCACCCAAAAGAAAGCACTATTTGTAATCTGTGTAATGGTAGAGAGCAGGACTTAGAGCATCTCTTGTTTACCTGCCCAAACGTAACAGTTGTTAAGGCGCGGAAAGGGTTTCTAGACCCAGTCTATGCTAAATGTAAAATCAACTCTGTACATGAAATGATTAATTTATGCAAAGCTCCGCCAAATGAATTTGTATGTTATAATCTTTTAAAATTTTTAAAACCACTTTTATTTTGGTATAAGAATGAAAGCTTTTAAGAAAATGGTTCAAAATTGATTATATTGTACTAAATATTTGTGGTCCTCAGTGGAGAACCAAATCAAATTAAATAAATAAAACATGAAAACTTGAGGGCTGAGGAGAAGTCTTTCTTAAACTTAGTTGAAGAGAGAAGAGCAATTTATAGGAGAAATGAAATGCTGAAACAAACCAAATCAAAGTTTTGGCAAATTGAGGATGGAAAACTTAATGGTAGAGTGGTGAATGTTGCTATTCACATAGATAAACCTGTTAATGGTAAGCTTTGTATTAGGAGAGACAATACGCTCTTTGACAATTACTTTGTGGGTGCAAGCCAATGTGAGGATACTTACCAAATCCTGTGTGGTTGGGGATTCAAAGGTGGCAAAGATCCAATTTCTCCTGGAATTTATTTTGTATCTGGGGACAAAGCTTACTACAATCTCCCAGGCCACTGGTATGGGACTTGTTATGTTGGTTTAGTTTTTCCAAAGATTTTCCATGTAGACAGAAATGTAGAAGGTTCATTTGAAATTAGCAATAATCTGAATAGATATAAAAGAGAAAGTTTTTCAGAAATTTTGGGAGATATTTTTGGTGCAGTAATACCTTTAGTGGGTATAACCCTGAATGCAGTCAAAATCAGAAAATTGTCCACGATTGTTGACAGACTGTCTACTGATACAGCCAGTGGATTTCAGCTAATGGATACTGAGCTTATTGCCATGAGATCCATGGTTATGCAGAACCGTCTTGCTTTAGACATTCTGCTAGCAAAAGAGGGAGGAGTTTGTGGAATTTTACATGTCCAGCATTGCTGCACATACATTCCAGATAAGAGCCAGAATATTAAAATGTACATTAAAAACATTACAGAGCTTCATTCAGAAATTGTTCCTTTAGAAAATGAAGATTTTTCAGAACGCCTGAGCAAAAGATTTGCAGCAATCAAAACCTGGTTCCAAGAGATTGGTAGTTCAATTTTAGGCAAAATACTGACTCCTTTATTAGTTATAGTCTTTGTGATACTTTTGCTGAAAATCAGTTGCATGTTACACAAGAGAAAGAAGTATTTAAGGGAAAAGAAAAGGATATATAAACTCCGAAAGGAACAGGAGAGAGAGATTGAGATGGAAGAGATTCGTAGAACCCAATATGAGAGTTGCAGACAAACAGCTGAGTCAAGAGTTTAGAAATACTAACATTGTGATTCAAAACATGGGTGTAGTTTGGTGATTTTGAAATCACCAGATGAGGGAGTTGATGGAGCGAGGTTCAGAATAATATTTTGTTCTGACTCGCAAAGTTAAACTTCCATAATATCATAACCGTATTAATCAGTGTATGTTGAAATGTACTAATCAACCTAGTTTAAAATGCGTTACACGACACAAGGGACTTATAAATGTGCTCTATGTTGCAACTGCAAGTATGTGAAAAATAATAAACTAACTTTGTCTATTTTCTTTGTCAGAATTAAATGCGGCTGTTTAATTAATAGCATGTGCTTATTTGTGTGTGCTTATGTTATGTCTTTTCGTCTTTATGTGGCATAAGTTCATGGAAAAATATGCGGCCTAAATGAATAAGGTTTATATGAAAAGCAGCTTTGTGTGCTTTTAGCTAGTTAACATAAATTAATGGGATAATAATTAGCAAAGGGGGTGGGTAACAGAATGGTTTTCAATACTCCAATTAATCGATTTCTTGTATTTGTTTGCATACTAGTTCTCCATGAGAGAGGCCTAAGGCCTGAGGCCTAGCGTTTTAAAGGTGGTGTTGTCGAATCCTGTCCAGAGGGAGCAAGAGCCCTACGTGGAAAGTTTTATCACGTTGAAAATATTTGCAAGCTCAATTGAAAATTGTATTGTACGTGCTCATGGAAGGACTAAACCAAGGACAGGAACGGGCAAAGTCTGCCAAGTTAAGGAAGTCACCGCCTCTGAATTGTAAAATGTTTCGGTTTGAGGAAGCTGCGTGACTTGAAAATATGAGACAATGGACTCTAAGAAAAGTCTGATTTAGTCTTCGAGAAAGATGATGACACCATATGAGCTGACATCTGTCAGCCAATCCGAACTGTGGATGGTCAAGAAAAGAATACTTTTTAGTGAGATTAGCTAGTTAGAAAGGTATAAAAACCGAGCCCCAAATCGGGAGGGGGCTGCTCGCTTTCCAAATCCTGAAGGGCGTGACGTGCTGATGGACATTTGGCGCACGTAAGGATAGTAAGCCTTAATGACTTTAACTTTTAGATGAAGTGAGTTTTAGACAGGGAAAATAGAACTTAGGGGTTGGAAAACTGTTTATTTTACTTAATGCTATGACACTTTGAAATGTCAGTCTAATGTGCCTTTCCCCAATATAAACGTTGCTAATTTGCTAATAAAATAAACATTCTTATTTTAAAATGCTCTTTCTTTGAATAATAAAGTTAATAAATTAGATTTTGAAACAACAAGCTGGTCTTCTTTATTCATGGTCTAGTTACCATCAGCTGATCCATTTACCTTAGTGACTTAATTAAAATGTTTTATGCTTAAAATCCATGGTAAGAAATGATAAACTGCAGTTGTATATAAATGTGTAAATAGTTTTATGAATAGTTCTGATTAATTAGGTCACATGATTCAGCTGCCCAAAATTTGTCTCGGTAGTTTATGGGCATTGTGAGAGATATATAATTAATGGTGAGTATCATGGTGTTGGGTAGTGTTGTTGAGACAGATTTTCTATAGGGGCGCTGCATCAGTACCCATGTCACTAGTGTCACTGTTACTTTAGCGAGTGGGCCCAGGGCCCACTACTTTACACTCTGCAGGTCTGGTTTGTTTAACTTTAAGCTTGTTGTAATCATTTATTTACGTCTGGAGAGACAACTTCTCACAAAGCATTCTATTTACCAGCAAATCTAGAATGGAGGTTACATGGACTAAAACAATCCAGGCTTTCAAAATAAGGTAAAATTGTGCAATTTCGGCAAACAACGATGAGAATGGCTGTTTTCGTTTTCAAAATCAACTGGCAACATCTACCATTCATTAACATAGTCATCAATATCAACAAAACAAATGTAAATGTTTACCCCGCTTCCTAATGAAAAGATAATATTAACATTTAATTAATGCAATATGACTATTCAGCAATCCGTTTTAGTTTAGATAAGAACAAAAGTATTTATCCAGATCTTTCATTAACCATGAATAGATGACTCCTCTTTAAGAAGAACCTTCTTGACAAATAGTAAAGAGCTAAATTTTTAACATGTAAAGCTGTAATTTCACGCCCTAGGACTAAGTAACACCTACTTTTATTATGGTCATAATTTATATATTCACTTTGATTAAAATGGGAAGGAGTAAAAGATCTGAGGGTACTAACAGAAGTTAAAATTGACATTTTAACACAGAAATATAAAGAAAAGAAGTTGATGGCATTGCACAGAAAATATGCAAATATAAGTACTACGGCCACTCCCTGCTTGAGATCTGAAGTCGACAAATCAAACACCACTCTGGCGTACATGCGCCAAGGTATAATGTATGCCGGGTGGGCGTTCGGTCGTAAGGAAGTCTCGTAAAAGTGATACAGTGAAATCTACAAGATTTCACCTAGTCACTTTTACGACGCCACTGCAACAAAACCTTGCACCTGCTTGAAGCAGGTTTAAGGATTGACGCAGCATGATGGGAATAGGCATTCCTGACCATTGCTGGAGTTGTGTCGTGCTTACAACACAACTCCAACAATGCATTGCCTTTACGACAAAAGATGCGTCACACATCTGTCTATCCTTGCGCCATGGTGCACCGCATTGTAAATGCGGCGCATCCATGGTGGCGCATGTTTTTTTTCTGTCTCGCAAATTAACTGGCGCCATCTCTGCTAATATGCAGAGATGCGCCAGTTCTTGTAAGTCTGCCCCCTAGTCTTTACATGGAATAATGAGGAGAAATGCTTTATATCACCTCGTTTTTGCTGTTTCTATACGTACTGTTTTATGCAACACATATAAAAAACAACTAAGCAATGATTCCCCCTGTGCAGTCACCTTTGCACTACGTTCCAAGGGTGCCTGCGTTTGGGCTAGGCAGCTGTAATTTGCGCCAGGACAGTGGGGAAACACATGGCTGCAGAGTATTGTTGTAAATACGTTGGTATTGCGTTTCCAAATGTGGCAGAGCGTGGCATTAAGCAAAGAATGCTAACGCCGCTCTCCGTCACTTTCCATGTAAATATACTTCTTAATGTTTTAGTGGAGGCAGGAGATGCAGGGTAGGGGGAGTGGAGAATTTTGAGGGGAACTTTAGGACAATGAGCTATAAAATGTGCCCAAGCTTTTCAAATTAACAGCCTCATTTATGAGGTTTTGGCACAGGGCAGCGCCGCAAACAATCTTAATGCGCTGCCCTGAGTCACAAAAACCTGCACAAAAACAATTACGAGGGGCGTTTTTCCTCTATGTGTGCAGGAAAAGCGAGAAGAAATGAAGGTATTTCTCCTTGTAGCCTTTTGACGTATTCCCAGGTTTTTTAATTCTCGTTAGTCAATGCCATGGGTGTTACGTGGGAACACCCACAGTAATGCCCATGGCACGCCTCCCTATTGCAGGGTGAAGCAACACAGCAACTTTTGCTGCGTTGCCTTAGTCCATATCTATAAGGCCATGATAAAAGCCACGTTGGGTGGCTTTACACGGCCTTGTAGATATGGCCCTGCAGTGTGCGCCGTCGGGACCGTCACCAAAAGTGAATTTCCGGCAGCGCACAGGAGCTTGTAGATAAGCCCCTGAGTGTCTTGACCTTCAGTAGACACAGACATTTCAATATATAATGAAAAACGTGTAGTAGAATGCACCATTAATCCAATTTTCGACAGATGTTCTGCTGGACATGTCATTTATCTGCCCCTCCCTAGCAGAATTGTCTTCAAAAACACAAATACAACACAGGTGTCACCAGTCAGGAGACCCTGTCAATACAAGCATCGGTAATGCATCTGTTTGGACTGTGTGATGAATTTAATGCTGTTTTCATCACTCATCGCTAGGGACAAAGGAAGGACCTCCCTGACAAGTAACACGGGCGTGGAGAGGATATGGTGCAGCAGCCAGAGCTGCTGACTCAAGAGCTGGTGATCCCTGTTTTCGTCTCGGCATCGCAACATCCAGTGATTCTGGGCAAAGCACTTTCTCCAGATGCTATATATATGTTCCAAGACGAAAAAACAGAAAAGAGGGAAAACTTTCTGAAAAAAGAGTCCCACCAAAGCAGATGTTAACAGTATTTTGACCAGGGAAACTGATATGAGAAGCAGACAAGGAACAGGCCTTTGTAAATGCAGGAAAACATGCTAAAACCAATAGATTGGAGGAAAAGTAAGTGGCAAGCACTGAAGCCAAGAAAGAGAGGCTCGGGATGAAAGGCCTTTTTTAAGTTTATATTATAAACAAAAGATTTCACAAGCACAGCTGTGAAGGTGGAACCTAAAAAGGACCAGGTGCTCTAACTCGTAGTCAGTTAGGTAAGTTACCATGTCACTAGTGTCACTGTTACTTTAGCGAGTGGGCCCAGGGCCCACTACTTTACACTCTGCAAGTCTGTTTTGTTTAACTTTAAGCTTGTTGTAATCATTTATTTACGTCTGGAGAGACAACTTCTCACAAAGCATTCTATTTAGCAGCAAATCTAGAATGGAGGTTACATGGACTAAAAAGATCCAGGCTTTCAAAATAAGGTACAATTGTGCAATTTCGGCAAACAACGACGATAATGGCAGTTTTTGTTTGTGTTTACAAAATCAACTGGCAACATCTACCATTCAATAACATAGTTAGCAATATCTACACAAGAAATGTAAATGTTTACCCTGCTTCTTAATGAAAAGATAATATTAACATTTAATTAATGTAATATGACTATTCAGTAATCCGTTTTAGTTTAGATAAAAACAAAAGTATTTATCCAGATTTTTCGTTAACCATGAATAGGTGGCTCCTCTTTAAGAAGAACCTTCTTGACAAATAGTAAAGAGCTAAATTATGACATGTAAAATTGTAATTTCACTCCCTAGGACTAAGTAACACCTACTTTTATTGTGGTCATAATTTATATATTCACTTTGATTAAAATGGGAAGGAATAAAAGATCTGAGGGTACTAATAGAAGTTAAAATTGACAATTTAACACAGAACTATAAAGAAAAGAAGTTGATGGCATTGCACAGAAAATATGCAAATATAAGTACTACGGCCACTCCCTGCATGAGATCTGTCGTCGACAAATCGAACACCACTCTGGCGTACATGCGCCAAGGTATAATGTATGCCGGGTGGGCGTTCCGTCGTAAGGAAGTCTCGTAAAAGTGATACAGTAAAATCTACAAGATTTCTCTGAGTCACTTTTACGACGCCACTGCGTCACAACCTTGCACCTACTTGAAGCAGGTGTAAGGATTGACGCAGCATGATGGATATAGGCATTCCTGACCATTGCTGGAGTTGTGTCGTGCTTACAACACGACTCCAACAATGCATTGCCTTTACGACAAAAGATGCGTCACACATCTGTCTATCCTTGCGCCATGGTGCACCGCATTGTAAATGCAGCGCATCCATGGTGGCGCATGGTTATTTTTCTGTCACGCAAAATAACTGGCGCATCTCTGCTAATATGCAGAGATGCGCCAGTTCTTGTAAGTCTGCCCCCTAGTCTTTACATGGAGTAATGAGGAGAAATGCTTTATATCACCTCGTTTTTGCTGTTTCTATATGTACTGTTTTATGCAGCACATATAAAAACAACAAAATGCCATGCATGATTGTTTATGTGCAGAAAGGTATCCCTTTCTGTAGAAGTTTGAAGTTTGAAGTTTAAAGTACTGGCAGAGCGCTCTGTGTCCAAGTGGCTTCCTGGCGCTAGGAGATTAAGACAGTTACCACAAGACAGAACACCAGGGAGTGATTAAGACGGGAAGGCTAGGGAAAACAGATGTGTTTTAAGTGCCTTGCGAAAGTGCAAGTAAACAGGAATGGATCTAATAGTCATAGGGAGGCTGTTCCAGAACGGGTGGGCAAGGATGGAAAATCAAGTACCGCCTACTCTGAACGAAGGTTACGAGAGGGAAGGTAGTGGGTGATCATGGAATTGATGAAGATAGGGGCCGTGCGGGCGCGGGCCATAAAGACAATGCAGCCCATCTTGAAGAGGGTCGTCTGCAGGATGGGAAGCCAGTGAAGGGATCTAAGTAAGGGGATAGTATGATGGAATTTAGGAAGCCTGTGAATAAGGCGGGCGGCTTGATTCTGGATGGACTGAAGACGCTGCAGCTCGTAGGCGGGGATTCCCACATAGACGCAGTTCCCGTAGTCCACCCGAGAAAGAATCATAGCCAAAACAATATTTTCAGGGCATCGAAGGAGAAAAAGCGGGAAATCTTTCTAATAATCCTGAGGGACAGAAAACAGGATGAAACGACAGAGCTGACCTGGGGGCGAAGGGAGAGGTCCTGACTGATTTTAATTCCCAGGGTTCTAACTGAAGCAGAAGGAACCGGGGGTGGGCCAAAGGTGGAAGGCCAAAAGGCAAAGGTCCAGGGGCTAGACGAGCCACCAGTCAGGACCAGCTCCATCTTGTCCGGATTAAGCTTTAAATGGTTTTGATTCATCCAGTCAGCAATGAAATTGAGTGTGGTGTGGAGTTTAAGGATGGAGTCAGAGTTATGAGAAAGGTCGAAAACCAGCTGAAGGTCGTCGGCGTAATTGTATACGGAGACCTCCATGTTTAGCAGAGAAACAATAAGCGGATAAATGTAAAGGTTGAAAAGAAGAGGGGAAAGGGAGGACCTTGGGGAACCCCGCAGGGCACCGGACGAGAGGGGGCAGAGAAACTGGAGAGACGAACGGCCTGCGTCCGACCTTGGAGAAATGAGGCGAGCCAAGAGAAGGCGGAGCCCCGGATGCCCGCTGCCGTGACATGGTTGAGGAGGATGGAATGGTCGACCGTGTCAAAAGCAGCGGACAGATCATGAAGCAGCAAGGCTTGGGGGGAGTTGGAATCAGCCTTACTCTTCAGCTCGTCCAGAACAGCAAGGACCACGGATTCAGTCGAATGGACTGGGCGAAAGCCAGCTTGATGGGAGGCCAGGAGATGGTTGTCCTCGATGTAGGCCAAAAGGCAGGAAGTGATGTGGCTCTCCAGGATCTTGCCTAAATAAGGGAGCAGGGAGATGGGTCTAAAGTTAATGGGGAGAGTAGGATCAGAGCCAGGTTTTTTCAAGATAGGGACCACTGTGGCTGATTTAAAGAAAACCGGAACTATACCCTGGGAAATGGAGGAATTAAGAAGGGGGGATCGGGGCAATCGGAGAACAACTCCCTTAAAATGCAAGCTGGTCCATAGTCGGCAGGGGAGCCTCACTTGATTTTCCTGAGCAAGATAAGAAAAGATTCCTTTGAAATAGGTGGAAATTGAGTGAGAGAGGAGAGAAGAGGGGGAGGGAAGGGGAGGGAAGGGGAGAAGAAGACGGAGGGATGTTCCGTTTGATGTTGGCAATCTTCTCAAGAAAGAAGTCATTCAAGGAGAGGCAAAGGGCTTGGGATGGGACTGGGTGAGGGTTAACTCTGTCAGATGCGGCCAGGGAGTGAACGATAGAGAAAATCTCCTTAGATTTATTTGCCGCTGACAGGATCTTGCCAGAGAAATAGTCTGATTTGGCTAAGAGGATAGTTCTCTTGTAGTTGTTAAGGAGAGACCTATATCGATCTCTCAGGGAGAGGCAATAGTTGCGCCTCCACTGGTGTTCTGACTGTCTGAGAGCCAATTTCAGGGTTTTAAGGTCATCTGTAAACCACTTATTGGCTTCGTAAAGACGGCACGCCTTGACCCTCCTGAAAGGGGCCACTGGATCGCATGAGATGGACAGCCAGCCGTTAATGGCATCAACTTGTTGATCAAGAGAGAGATCCGATAAGTCAGGAGGAAGGGCCGTCAAAGACGAGCAGAGAGTGTTAAAATCCACCCGATTCCAGTTTCGAGCTAGAATGTTCTTGGGCAGGGATGGCTTATGGGTGGCTCCATGGTCAATAATGAAAGAAATGAGCGAGCGATCCGACCAAGTGCAGGGGAGAATAATGATGGAAGAGATTACCCGACTGGCCGACCATAACTGGTCAAGGATGTGACCATGAGAGTGAGTGGGGGAATGAATATGAGAAATGAAATTGAGACCACACATGGTGTCAGTGAAATCTTTGGAAGCCCTATCTTCCCTGGAGTCGCCAGGCCAGTAATTGAGGTCGCCCAATAGGAGAACCTAGGAGTTGTTGACCACAAGAGTGGCCAGCAGCTCCTGTAGGGCAGGCACAAAATAAGGCATGGTCTGGGGGGGTGGTATATAAGAATTACAGTAAGGGGGACCAAAAGGTTCAGCGACCGGGCCACTATAAAATCAACGTCGGGTATGGTAGGATGAGGAAGCAGTTGGAACTGAAGATTGGATCGGATGATCATAGCCACTCCCCGCCGACTTTCCCGTCGGGGCGATCGGCCCGGAGGGCATAGTAGGAATCGGGAAGTGCGGATAAGACATCCGGCAAGGAATCTGCGGAAAATCATGTTTCCGTAAGGAACAGGAAATCAGGGGCCTCTGTATCCAGAAGATTATAGAGTTCCAGCTGGTGTCTGCCCGCCGAGCGGGTATTAAGCAGGAAGGCCGAAGCCATAGCGGGCAGGCAGGGAGGGCAAGGGGGGGATGCAGGGGGGGCGGTCGACTGGGATCTAAGCAGGGGAGCCGCAGAAAGGGAAGGGAGAGGAGCAGGGATTCCAAGGGCAATGATACGTTTGAGCGTAGAGGAACTGAGAGACCCATTACCTTGATTAGCAAGGAGCTGTGTGGAAGAGTAAGTCAATAGAGGGGCAGAGTTTGTGGCCTCGAGTCCCGACCGGTCGCGGACGGGCGCAGACAGGCTTGCCTTTGGCGCGCCGCCGGCGCGCCTGCTGCGCCCGCCCGCTGCGTGGGCGTTTATAGGGGCGGAAGGAGGGTGGTAGGCTGCTGACAACTAGACCGCAAGCCTGAGCGTCCTCCCAAGATGGCGGATCCCCGTGGCAACGACCGCGTCAGCGCCCAATCGGCTGCACGTGTGCCCGGGAGTTCAGGAAGTGGAGAGAGCAGGTAAGAAATTCCTGTGCTATATTTCCAAAGGGTTTACAATATTTACAGATTGTACTAGTGCCCAAATCGCAACTAGCAAGTATTTAAAAAAAAATATCGAGCGTCCTACTCCTCCGGCTTTCCGCCTCAGAGGAGAGATTGCCCAGCGTAAATGTCTGAGATAGACAATAAAAATTCAGTATTTGAGCACAGTTTTCAAAAGCACATTAACATCCAACACCCCCGGCTTTCCGCCTCAGGGGAACGTCAAATCTGAGCGTTTTTGTCTTCCCGCGCTTTAAATCCCTTAGAGGGCGGTAGGCTGCTGACAACTAGTCTGCATGCCTGAGCGTCCTCCCAAGATGGCGGATCCCCGTGGCAACGACCGCGTCAGCGCCCAATCGGCTGCACGTGTGCCCGGGAGTTCTGGAAGTGGAGAGAGCAGGTAAGAAATGCCTGCGCTATATTTCCAAAGGGTATACAATATTTACAGATTGTACTAGTGCCCAAATCGCAACTAGCAAGTATTTAAAAAAAAAAAATATCGAGCGTCCTACTCCTCCGGCTTTCCGCCTCAGAGGAGAGATTGCCCAGCGTAAAAGTCTGAGATAGACAATAAAAATACAGTATTTGAGCACAGTTTTCAAAAGCACATTAACATCCAACACCCCCGGCTTTCCGCCTGTACATAAGCAATCATTCCCCCTGCGCAGTCACCTTTGCACTATGTTCCAAGGGTGCCTGCGTTGGGGCTAGGCAGCTGTAATTTGCGCAAGGACAGTGGGGAAACACAGGCCTGCAGAGTATTGTTGTAAATACGTTGGTATTGCGTTTCCAAAAGTGGCGGAGCATGGCATTAACCCAAGAATGCTAACGCCGCTCTCCGTCACTTTCCATGTAAATATACTTCTTAATGTTTTAGTGGAGGCAGGAGATGCAAGGTAGGGGGAGAGAAGAATTTTGAGGGGACCTTTAGGACAATGAGCTATAAAATGTGGCCAAAAAAGGAGGAAAAAAAAAAAAGAGAGAAAGGGAGGAAAGGGGGGCGAACAAGTACACAATAACATAAAATTAGAGGCACTTATGGGGGGGCTTGGGAAGAGCTGGGGCACTTACTTCCTGAATTCCGGATAGTGAGTACAAGGGTTTCTCATGGGAGGGGGGGTGGTTTGGGAGGTCACTGGGGGGTGAAGGGACGGGACAAAAAGGGAAAAAAATATTTATTCTCGATCAAGCTCCAATCAAAGTACACCATGGAATTTATTTTTATTTTTATTTTTGGGCAGATAAACAGGACATTATGTAATCAGGCAGCATTTTCTACTAACATCTACTCCCAGAGCCATGAGTAAGCTTAAGATTTTCTCTTGGAATGTCAATGGTCTCCACACCAAACCTCGAGCAAATAAAATTCTGCAGTACTTTCGTGATGTTGATGCGGGAATCATTGTACTCCAGGAGACACACTTAATTGAGAGTGAAATGTTGGAGCTAGTCAGGAAGAATAGGTGGCTAGATACATCAGTCTCTACCTCTCAATCGCTGAACATAAGGGGCGTGTCTATCCTGTTCAAAAAATCTCTGAACATGAAAATCGTACAGCAAAAGGCGGACACTGGAGGGAGATGGGCCATTGCAGTGGTCGAGATAGGAGGCACAGCCTTTACATTAGTCAGCTATTATGGGCCGAATCGTGACGACCCTACGGCATTAGAATCTTTATTTTTTCACCTCTTACAATTTCCAGAACCAGTTATAATTACTGGTGACTTTAACATCGTGTTGAATCCTTCACTGGACAAGTCACCAACAAGTAGACAGCAGACTCTTTCAAAATCCAGAAATTGCTTACTTGGGTGTATGAACCAATATGGCTATGTTGATATATGGAGGGTTAGAGAAGGGCAGAGGCAAGGATTTTCGTTTAGAAATCTTAAGTATCGACATCGGTCGAGGATAGATTTTATCCTAATCAGCCGGGCCCTGGTCGATTCGGTTAAGAGTGTAGGCTATATCCCTTCACACCTCTCTGATCACTCTGCCATGAACCTGGAACTCGAGTGGGGGGATAAGCCCCCTACTCGGTCGTGGTCTTTCGATAGATCTCACTTTACCTCTTTGGAGGATATAGAGTTTATACAATCAGAAGCACAGGAGTTTTTCATAATCAACATTGGTTCATCACCACTTGGTGTGTCTGGGATGCCTTTAAGTGTTCATTAAGAGGGATAATAAAGAATAGGACCGTATACAGAAGAAGGCAGTATATGGAGGAGGTGTCCTCTATCGAAGCGAATATGACAGCAGCTCAGATAGACATCGATAACTGTAGAGTAGACGATAGTCATGATTTAACCTTGAAACTTACAAAATTGGCAGAATTGAAAAATAAATTGTCATCTGTTCTAGACAAGCGCATTTTGCAGAGATGGGAGGCGAGCAAATTATCTCATTTTCAATACGGGGAGGGGGCTAGCAGGTTGTTAGCATGGAAAATAAAATCCGACCGGGTACGAAATCACATTGACTCGGTTACAACAGATAGAGGCACTTTCACAAAAGATGTAGACATTAGGGAAATCTTTAAGGATTTCTTCCAGGCAATATATCAGGAAGACCTCAGTGTCACATCTGAAAACATTACCAGCTGGTTAGAGGACATCTCTCTACCATCTCTGTCGGCTGCACAGAGCAATTTCTTAGAAAATGAAATAACTCAGACTGAGGTAGAGCAGGCCATAAGGGGAGCTAAGGGAGGTAAGGCTGCAGGAATTGACGGTTTACCGTCTGAAATGTATAAAAACTTGATATCAGAGGTGTCTCCCATCCTGGTGACCTTATTTAATCAGATATTGAGGGAAGGAGAGGCCCCTCCCGTCTCCTGGGATAGCGCCTCAATAACACTCATCTTGAAGCCAGGAAAGCCCCCATCTGACTGTGGTTCGTATCGACCAATATCAATTTTAAATGCCGATTACAAGATTCTGGCGACTATATTGGCCAAAAGGCTCAGTCAGGTAGCCCGGAAATATTGCATCCCAACCAAAAAGGTTTTGTAAAGGGGAAGCAGCTATATGAGCTCATTTATGATCTAGTGGGCGCTATAGATGTGGCTACGAAGGAAGCTTTGCCCCTCTCGGTACTCAGGTTGGACGCCACCAAGGCCTTCGACAGGGTAAATTGGCTGTACCTGTCGAAGGCCTTGCGAAAATTCAACGTGGGGGACAAATTTCATAGAGTAATAAATCTGCTTTACGGAAGACCGTCAGCTTCAATGTTGATCAATGGGGGCCTATCCGAGCCATTCCGGGTAACGAGGGGAACGAGACAGGGTTGCCCCCTGTCTCCCCTGTTATTCGACTTATATATTGAGCCATTCGCACAAAAACTGAGAGAAAACACACTAATAAAACCTTTTGTGTATTGCGATTGGGTCAAATAAGTGGCACTCTACGCAGACGATATCATGATTTTTTCACCAGACATCAATACTGCGTTCTCAGAGGTCATAGACTTAGCCCTGGAATTTGGAAGGGTTTCTGGATATGAGGTGAATGCCTCCAAAACCGAGTCAATGTCGTGGAATGTCAACTTAAATAGCCACAAAGAAACATCAAGAGTTAACTTGTGGTACCTGGGGATCAATATAGTCAAAGACATAAATTTGATAGCCTCCTCAAACTTTGCTAAAGTAGCAACGCAGTGCCGTAAATTGATGAGAACATGGGTACACCTCCCTCTTACCATCTTGGGGAAGGTGAATCTTGTAAAAATGTCTATTTTGCCAAAGGTTTCTTTTTTAATTAATTCAATTCCGCTGTTTTTTGACCCTAAATTAATTTCAAAGCTACAGAGTGAGATATCTTCTTTCATTTGGAATAATAAGAATCCAAGAATTGCTTGGAAAAAAATAAGGCGTCGCAGGGAGAAGGGCGGGTTGGCGGGCCCTGATATCCAGGCCTACGCATGGGCATTTCAGCTATCACATGCACGCATGCTTTTAAAAGTTCCTACTGAGAATGGCGTGGGCCTTATGTTTTCCACCTTGCTGAACTGTGAGGGAGTTGGACAGGGCAGTTTCTTGTTTAAATTCGGAGACCCTAAATTAAAAAAAAAAAATACAGCTGAAGGTGCTACAGGGGATGGCCACACATGGTATAAAGTGAGGCAGCTGATCAAACTAGGCTATCACTCAAGCAGTGCTCCTATATGGGATCTACCCGCCCCCCCGGCCTGGGCTGAAGATCTATTAGCACTACCTTTGAAAGAGGCCGGAATTGTATCTTGGGGCGACTTGTTTATGGATGGATCTCTACTTCCATGGTTAACAAAGCTGGGCCTAGACTCTCAAGATTTAAATATCTACAATCTCAAGTTGGGCTCAGGCATCCCGTACACGGTCTTCGCGGAATAGCAGCTTACCTATAGGGGGAGGAAGCGAGTTAGAGGCGTGTCTAATGGATAAACCCCCTGCAAAGAAGGAGATCTCGCTTTGGTACAATATGATTTTGGAGGAAATAGATGGCAAATTTTGTCTCCCAACGCTACTGTAGGCTGAGTCGTTCCCAGGAAAAGACGTGGAAGAACTTTGGACAACTTCATGTAGGATGTTGTGGGATTTGGTCAAACCAGCTTGGCTCCGAAGGAACCACTTATTTACAATCCATAGGGCTTACTATTCCCCGCAGAGGCTGTCAAAATTTTCCCTGACAGGCCCGGTCTCTTGCCCAAGATGCGGATTGCGGGCGGCGTCCGACATTCATATGTTCATCGAATGTCCGCAAATTACCCCCTTCTGGGATGCCATAAGTAGTAAACTATCTTCAATACTGGACTCTCGCATTTCTATAGATTTAGGCCTAGTCATCTTTGGTCTGAGCGGGAAGTCCCACAGCGCTGCCTCCAACCTGGTGTTTTATTCCATACTGGCGGCGCGTAGGGAAATTTGCAGACATTGGAAAGACGCCTTGCCAATCCTCCAGATTTCAAAACTCGATCTGGCAAGGGTAGGGAATCAGGGAAAGAGAGCCTTTTGGAACCTACTGGTGTGCTAATGTTGAGCCTGGGTTTTTTTTTGTTTTTTTTTCCAGGTCCAATGATTAATGCAGATATGGCTCACCTTCTGGTTCCGCGGCAGTACGCTGCGGTGCTTTTGGGGCCCTGGTATCTCGGGCACTATTGACCAACAAAATAGCCCTCACGCCAGAGATTCATGGCTTGCCAGCATTCACTGTTGGGATTTGGTCGCCATCCTTCCTACGTTATCCCTGCCAGCTAACGCTGAGACAGTATTGAGGCATTGCCTGATCTTCTGCTCTGTGGCAGTTTTTGTTTTGATAGATTGGAGCCATAAATGCAAATGAGGATAATAAAAGAAATAAAAAAATAAAAAAATGTGGCCAAGCTTTTCAAATTAACAGCCTCATTTATGAGGTTTGGGCACAGGGCAGCGCCGCATACCATCTTAATGCGCTGCCCTGAGTCAAAAGAAAAGGACCGGAAGAAGCAGTAATCTATGAGATACGTACATTTCTATCCTTTTCCCCTCGCTGCCGCACAATGGGCTGCTATGAACTAAAGCAAGCACCCTTGCACCATAGTGCAAGGGTGCCTGCCTTGCAGGGATGATTGTTTTTGTGCAGGAAGAGACACCTTCCTGCAAAAAAACAATTACGAGAGGCGTTTTTCCTCTGTGTGTGCAGGAAAAGCGAGAAGAAATTAAGGTATTTCTACTCTTTGCGCCTCACTTACACCTCCCCTAGGAGGTGTAGCCTTTTGACGTATTCCCAGTTTTTTAAATTCTCGTAAGTCAATGCCATGGGTGTTACGTTGGAACACGCACCGTAATGCCCATGGCACGCCTCCCTAATGCAGGGTGAAGCAACACAGCAACTTTCGCTGCGTTGCCTTAGTCCATATCTACAAGGCCATGATAAAAGCCACGTAGGGTGGCTTTACACGGCCTTGTAGATATGGCCCTGCAGTGTGCGCCGACGGACCGTCACCGAAAGTGAACTTCCGGCAGCGCACAGGAGCTTGTAAATAAGCCCCTGAGTGTCTTGACCTTCAGTAGACACAGACATTTCAATATATAATAAAAAAAGTGTCGTAGAATGCACCATTAATCCAATTTTTGACAGATGTTCTGCTGCACATGTCATTTATCTGCCCCTCCCTAGCAGAATTGTCTTAAAAACATAAATACAACACAGGTGTCACCAGTCAGGAGACCCTGTCAATACAAGCATCGGTAATCCATCTGTTTGGACTGTGTAATGAATTTAATGCTGTTTTCATCACTCATCGCTAGGGACAAAGGAAGGACCTCCCTGACAAGTTACACGGGCGTGGAGGGGATGTGGTGCAGCGGCCAGAGCTGCTGACTCGAGAGCTGGTGATCCCTGTTTTCGTCTCGGCATCGCAATATCCAGTGATTCTGGGCAAATCACTTTCTCCAAATGCTATATATATGTTCCAAGCCGAAAAAAAAGAAAAGAGGGAAAACTTTCTGAAAAAAGAGTGCCACCAAAGCAGATGTTAACAGTATTTTGACCACGGAAACTGATATGCGAAGCAGACAAGGAACAGGCCTTTTAAATGCAGGAAAACATGCTAAAACCAATAGATTGGAGGAAAAGTAAATGGCAAGCACAGAAGCCAAGAAAGAGAGGCTCGGGATGAAAGGCCTTTTTTAAGTTTATAAGAAGGTGGAAGCTAAAAAGGACCAGGTGCTCTAACTCGTGGTCATTTATGTAAGTACCCATGTCACTAGTGTCACTGTTACTTTAGCGAGTGGGCCCAGGGCCGACTACTTTACACTCTGCAAGTCTGTTTTGTTTAACTTTAAGCTTGTTGTAATTATTTATTTACATCTGGAGATACAACTTCTCACAAAGCATGCTATTTAGCAGCAAATCTAGAATGGAGGTTACATGGACTAAAAAGATCCAGGCTTTCAAAATAAGGTAAAATTGTGCAATTTCGGCAAACGGCGACGACAATGGCTATTTTCGTTTATGTTTACAAAATCAACTGGCAACATCAACTATAGTTAGCAATATCTACAAAACAAATATAAACGTTTACCCCGCTTCTTAATGAAAAGATAATAATAACGTTTAATTAATGCAATATGATTATTCAGCAATCAATTTCAGTTTAGATAAGAACAAAAGAATTTATCCTGATCTTTCGTTAACCATGAATAGATGGGTCCTCTTTAAGAAGAACCTTCTTGACAAATAGTAAAGAGCTAAATTCTAAATATGTAAAGTTGTAATTTCACTCCATAGGACTAAGTAACACCTACTTTTATTATGGTCATATTGATATATTCACTTTGATTAAAATGGGAAGGAGTAAAAGATCTGAGGGTACTAACAGAAGTTAAAATTGACAATTTAACACAGAAATATAAAGAAAAGAAGTTGATGGCATTGCACAGAAAATATGCAAATATAAGTTCTACGGCCACTCCCTGCTTGAGATCTGTCGTCGACAAATCAAACACCACTCTGGCGTACATGCGCCAAGGTATAATGTATGCCGGGTGGGCGTTCCGTCGTAAGGAAGTCTCATAAAAGTGATACAGTGAAATCTACAAGATTTCACTGAGTCACTTTTACGACGCCACTGTGTCAAAACCTTGCACCTGCTTGAAGCAGGTGTAAGGATTGACGCAGCATGATGGGAATAGGCATTCCTGACCTTTGCTGAAGTTGTGTCGTGCTTACAACACGACTCCCACAATGCATTGCCTTTACGACAAAAGATGCGTCACACATCTGTCTATCCTTGCGCCATGGTGCACCGCATTGTAAATGCCGCGCATCCATGGTGGAGCATGGTTATTTTTCTGTCACGCAAATTAGCTGGCGCATCTCTGCTAACATGCAGAGATGCGCCAGTTCTTGTAAGTCTGCCCCCTAGTCTTTACATGGAGTAATGAGGAGAAATGCTTTATATCACCTCGTTTTTTCTGTTTCTATATGTACTGTTTTATGCAGCACATATAAAAACAACAAAACGCCATGCATGATTGTTTATGTGCAGAAAGGTATCCCTTTCTGTACATAAGCAATCATTCCCCCTGCGCAGTCACCTTTGCACTATGTTCCAAGGGTGCCTGCGCTGGAGCTAGGCAGCTGTAATTTTCGCGAGGACAGTGGGGAAATACAGGCCTGCAGAGTATTGTTGTAAATACATTGGTATTGCGTTTCGAATAGTGGCGGAGTGTGGCATTAACTCAAGAATGCTAACGCCGCTCTCCGTCACTTTCCATGAAAATATACCTCTTAATGTTTTAGTGGAGGCAGGAGATGCAAGGTAGGGGGAGTGGAGAATTTTGAGGGGAACTTTAGGACAATGAGCTATAAAATGTGGCCAAGCTTTTCAAATTAACAGCCTCATTTATGAGGTTTTGGCACAGGGCAGCGCCGCAAACAATCTTAATGCGCTGCCCTGAGTCAAAAGAAAAGGACAGGCAGAAGCAGTAATCTATGAGATACATACATTTCTATCCTTTTCCCCTCGCTGCCGCTCAATGGGCTGCTATGAACGAACGCAAGCACCCTTGCACCATAGTGCAAGGGTGCCTGCGTTGCAGGGATGATTGTTCTTCTGGAGGAAGAGACACTTTCCTGCACAAAAACAATTATGAGAGGCGTTTTTCCTCTATGTGTGCAGGAAAAGCGAGAAGAAATGAAGGTTTTTCTCCTCTTTGCACCTCACTTACACCTCCCCTAGGAGGTGTAGCCTTTTGACGTATTCCCAGGTTTTTTAATTCTCGTAAGTGATGAAGCAAAGCTTCGCATATTTTGCGACTTGCCGAAGTCAAGAACCTCGTTTATGTGTAACAAGGTAATAAGTGTACGTCTTACTAACGTTTATATTTAGTTTAAACGAGGTTTCCAGAGGCTTGCATATGTGTTTTACTAAAATAATTTACTCGAGTCACTTAAAATGTCTGCCGCTTGTATTTAGTTACTGCGCATGCGTCAGCCACACTCACGTGTCCTGACGCGTCTGCAGAAGTGGAGGGAAATTTATGCGCATGCGTAATACATAGCTTGGCCCAATGTGGTACTGCTCGTGCCACTGCTCTTGTGCCTGTTTCCATGTAGCTAACATTTAGACTGCATAAGTATATGTTATGATGATAAGTTGAAAGTACAACCCTGTGATGTGATTTCATAACGTTATTTCTGTGTATTAATTTGTTCTCGCTTACTTTTCATGTACCGCGGGGAATGGGGGTCCAAACTGATTGGGAGCCATATTGACGGTCTCTTCTGCGCATGCCCAGAGAATACTGAAAGGTGGCAACTTTGGACAGTGGAACTCAGCCAACTGGCAGCCACAGTCAAGATGCGCCTGGGAAAGCCACCTCTGCGCTACGAGAACGGAGAATTGTTGCTCCTCATGTGTTACAATGTTAATTGTCACTCGTATTTCTGCACAGTTTCTCATGGGAACCCCAATCTTGCTAGGCGGTACCCAAATATGTAAAGTAGGCATACAAATCTTGTATTCTGATTGGTGTGTTACCCAAATCCTACCTTAGGACCAATCCAAATTGAGGGATTCTGACACTTTGCAACATTGGGGGGTGGTACACCGTCCCAAAGAGTATATCTACCCTGGGTTCACCTAGGGAATTGTCCGACTTGTCTGGTTTAGCTGACCTGTCACTGACCCATCATACTCAATAGGTGACTGAAGATACAGAGAGCTGCGGAGCACTCTGTCCGAAATTGACCATAGACTAAGGTTTTACTGAACCTTAAAGTGCTGGCGAAGCACTTTGCTGGGAGTTCGCTGACCCAATCGGGGTCTTGATCGATAGCTGCAGAGAGGGTGGAACGCAGGCGTTGCTTCCAAACTGCGGGTGTGGTCCTGTCCTGAGCGGTCCTGTCCTGAGGGTTTGCTGTCCTGTCCTGAGGTCCTGTCCTGATTCCTAATCTGAGGGTATCCTGTCCTGTCCGGGGTGTCCATTCTACACCTGCTGTCCTTTGAGGGGTATCCTTCCTTGAGGGTTTCCTGTCCTTAACTGACCCGTGGCCAGGGTTTGGTTTCCACACCAGTCTAGGTAAATACTGCTCTAAGTTCCTTAAACTTGCACCTTTCTATATTTCAGTCTTTTGCTTTAATAAAGACATCTTGCACATGTTGATTTTTCCATGCTTTTGCCGCAAACTATTGAAACGTAAAGTCATTTTACATAATTTTCTTGATATGCTCTCATGTCATCCTACCTTGTAGAAATTATATTTTGCATTGCAGTTTGTCATTTTCTGATATGGTCTAGAACCTCCTTACCTAGACTGTTTAAAGATTCCAAACTTTAAGTTTAGCGTGTTACTCTTTATAGGCCCTCCTATAGTTACCCATGCATAGTCTGTCCATGCTTAAACATTTCTGAGATTATATAGTATTTTTCCATTTGCATTTCATAACAGTATTTCGATGATTACCCTGTCTTTATTTCTCTATAGTTATATCATTTACATTATCCTAGTTATTGAATGCCTTATTCTTGTATATCTCATGAATGAAAATAACGAACTCTAGATAAACATTTTAAAACTTCCAGTTGTCCGTGGTCATTTAAACAATATTGAATGTCATTTGAAATTGCATTTGCTGCCTTTCCTTTTACAGCTAGGCCCCTGATCCATTGAAGTCATAGGTACCCGTGTCGGTGGATGGTAAGTCGGGTACACTGAGTCATAACGATAGGGAACACGCACACAATTGGTAGCAGCCCGTGAAGTCGCCTGGTCAATGAATAGTGTGAATTGAAAGTATATGGGCCCTGTAGCCGGAAACGGCGAAATCATTGGCTGGGTGACCTCGCGCGCTCTATCAGTTTTCTGGTAGATCAGAGGATGGTTAGGGACTAGCTAAAGGTTAGGTAGAACTAGTTAGACTAGTTGAGTCGGAAGCTGCTAGTACATTAATGTTGCTATAAGAGCGGCTGTTCCGAGGGGACTGATCACTCTCTTGTGAATACGCTGCTGAAATCAATGAACTGTTTTTTCATTATTATTCTTGTTCTTATATTGTTATATGTATTAATCCATGCATTTGTCAACCGTTTAGTTTCTTGTTGTCCGAACTCCCCGGGGAATTGAAAGGGCAAGTGGTGAATAGAATCCATTGTCCTGAGGTCACAGGCTTAAGGAAAGTTAGGTGCAGGTTAGGATAACCGGGAAACTAACTAGGGTTTTTCTGAATACATGAATGAATAAATGTCAGTAACGAGGTTCATTGGCAAAATTCCCATAGTGGCGTAACCTAGTAAGGGTCACATCGGAAAAGTAGCAGGTTCCTCGGAGCTAGGGTGAAAGCAGAGGGGTCCGCTGGGAAACCTTAAACTCGGAATATATCCCGGAAAGAAGTGGATGAGTTTAGGGGAATAACAGGTTCACCGATGCTAGAGTGAAGGGTAGGCGGAAGAGATCTGCCCGCAGCGCGTGAAAAGTAAATGGAAGTAGTTTACTTGCAGTAAAACAAAGCTATCCTGTCTAGACACTTGAGCACTGTGGCGAATGTGTATTTGTTGTAAAATAACCAAGCACTGAGCACTTTAAAAGGAAAGAAAGTTTCCGTTACCTTGTGAAGGGAGGGAGTCAGTCGCGAAGCGTCTCTGACGTCACTCCGTGCCGCGCTGGGATTGGTAGAAACAGCGGGCGGGTAGCGGGGCTGGAATTGTAAAGGAGGGGTGAAGCGCCGAGGAGTGAGAACTGTCTCACGAAGGGGCCGCGCACCCATTGGCCAAAATTATTTGAACGCGCGCACCTCATTGGTTGCACGCAATTGCAAGGCGCGTTCTGATTGGAAGTAGCTTTGTAAACAAAGTTAAGCGTAGAAATCGTATGTGGCACTCGTATTGTCCAGAGACTAGACCCGATCCGAGAAACCAAGGGTTTGAAAGGGATCAGTGGAAAGCCAATAGATACGATATTATGTACGGAGGAAAGAGGAAGATGTCCCTTGTAAGTAGGGTAAAGAATTATTTCAAAACGGACAAACCGATTAAATCTAGGGAAGGCGTTGTTGTCCCGCCACCGAATACTCCTGCCTCATTCATGATGTTTGACCGAGGGTACAACACCTGTGTGTGGTTGGAGAATTGGGTGAAGTACACAAAAGATGACGGAGTATTGGCTTTTCCGCTAGACGGTACTTTTAATGGTAGAATTTTATTCAATTTGAGAACACGCATGAATGAATTACATCCCAGACCGAGACTAATGCAGTATGAGGCATTAGAGGAATGGGAGATTGAGGCTTTTGAAAGAGAGAAACCCCGAATGGACAAAGGTCTGACTAAATGGTACCCCAGGCTGAAACAAGAGACCAGGGATAAGAGGATGAAACAGTGGAGGCAGAGCATGATTGTTGAAGGTCTGTTTCCCATGATGCCAGCAGGTAACCCTTCTGGGGGAGAGAAAAGGACAGAAAAGAGTAAGCATTGGGGGGCTCCTGGGGAGTCAGACGATGAATTTTTAGATGACATTTTTACGAGAAGTCCGCCCCCTTATAATGAGGGAGCCCGAACTTCCAGTGCAGGAGAGAACCACCAGCGTCCATCTATTAAGGAGGAGGACAGATCCCTATGTAGGGGGGGAGGGGGCCAGGTATTGCCCTATTTTGAGAAGCCCGAGCCCCCAGAGGTACGAAATATATATCCCAGTATGCCCGTGAACCAGGAGGAAAAATATTCCCGTGAAAAGCTCTTTTACCCCAGACCTCTTTATGAAAACGAAGAAAAAACAGTAGGTTCAGGAGTACCCTTTTTGCAGCCTCCATATGGGGAAGAGCGTAGGTCATTTGGCACAGGAACTTTGTTCCCGAAACCAAATTATGGTGGGGGTCCAAGTGAGACGCATCCTACGGCCCCGAGTTTTACGCCTCAACTGACCCCACAGATGATAC
This sequence comes from Lissotriton helveticus, assembly GCF_964261635.1. Taxonomy (NCBI): domain Eukaryota; kingdom Metazoa; phylum Chordata; class Amphibia; order Caudata; family Salamandridae; genus Lissotriton; species Lissotriton helveticus. Next base: position 283,945,598 of record NC_136058.1, on the reverse strand, counting down.
CTGACCGAACATTAGGAAGAGTGTTAGATGAAAGGGAGCAAGAGGCCATAGCTAAACAGAGGTCAGAAATAATTCAGAAAATTTCCCAGTTAAATACCAGTCCTGAAGCTTTGACTATTCCGGTAACAATCGGACCAGTGGTTCCGTTGTACGGGAATAATCAAGGAGGTCTGAACCCTCCAGTTATGAACCCGATAATGGCCCCGCCGAGGCAAGAGCCCCTATTGATAGACGATCAGTCCAGTGAGTGCGAGTCTGAAGTTGTGTTCTTGGACTTACCAAACAAACAAGCAGGGAAGGGAGTGCAGAAGAGGCATAATCCTTTTGATGCGAAAGAAATTAAATTAGAATCAGCAACAGGGACTAGGAGTGTCTCTTTGGTAACGCCGGAAGAAATTGGAAATTGGAGTCGGGAATTAGAAAAACAGGCTCCGCAAACGAAACCTTTAGACCTCTACAAACTGAGAGTAGAAATAGAGGAATTGATGGCAGGAAATGTGGGGCTAGACAGACTGAACACCTATTCTGAAGAAGAGTTGCTGTTTATGTGTAAAAGTCTTACTAGGAGTACTAGGGTGCTCCACGAAAAACTGACAGACACCGCAGCTAGTATGGGAATAGATATATCCAGATCCAAGCCCTTGCAGAAACCATACCGAGCTGAGTTCTCAGACAAAGACTTAGAGAATTTGAATGTATCAGGAAGAAAGTCGCAGATTAAAGAGTTGCTTGCAGTTTTGCAAAAATGGGGAGACGTGGAAAAATGGAAAACGAGGTGGGCACATAAGAAAGAGGAGGCCCGCTCCAGACAAGCTACCCCTGAGTTCCCTCTGAGAGAAGTAGACAAGCCTGAAACTTTATGCCCCATGCGCGAAGTACCCGGTGGGAGGTATGTGCACGTTCCGTGGTCCAGACAGGATATTGTGTCCTTTACTAACGATTTCCCGAAACTGCGGGAGAAGCCAGTTGAATGGTACCGGCAAGTGGAAAGGTTTGTAAAGGTGCAGAAATGCCTGTGGAAAGACCTGGATGGGTTTTTCGACATTGTGGTCCCGGTCGATCTATGGACCGAGTGTAAAATAGCCATAGCCTGGCCTAGTGAGGAATACCCGAGAGATGAAAAAACCGGGGAACCATCGAAAGAAGTGATGAGAAAATATGAGCAAGTAATTCAGCATCTGAAACTAAAGGTCCCAGCAAAGGAAACTGATTGGACCAGGATAGACAGAACAACGCAGGAAAGAGAGGAGACAGTGCACGCCTATTATGAAAGGCTGTTACAGGTGTTTAAAACATACAGTGGTATAGATAACATCGAGATGAAGGACATGACGCACTTCATTTACAGGTTCGTAAATGGTTTAAGACCTGAAATTTGTCAGTGGATAAAAGATAACAAAATATGTTGGCACTCCAAAAAGGTAGATGAGGTCCTGCGGTACGCAAAGTACTGCGAGGACGAGATGGCAGAAAAGAAAAAGGCTCTCAAGGAAAAGGTGATGTGGGCTCAGGTGAAGCTCGCAGAGCAGCAGGAAAAGCAGTTGAGTAACATGGTCAAAAATGCTAAGAATGAAGGCCCTGGGGGAGGGGGAGGAGGCAAGCCCCGGCCCAAAATGAGCAGGGAGGAGGCTATGAAGAAATTTCCCTGCCATCAGTGCGGCGAAATTGGACACTGGCGTAACGAGTGTCCTTACTTGCCCGAAGATAACCCCAAAACTCCTGATTTAACTCCACAGACGCAGAAAGAGAGACCAAGAAAGACTCAACCACAGGTAAAAACAGTTCAGGTGCCCCGAGCACCAAAGCAAGTATACAGGGGAAAACAGGCAGAGGGAGATGAGATAGAAGTCTGGGAAAGCAATGAGAACAGAAATGCAGCAACTTCGCAGTATCTTCTAAATGATACCTTCCTTTGTGATGACCAGTACTGACGGGGCCTGAGAGGGGAGGACGAGGAGTGCGTACTTGGCGCCTCCTTGCCGGTAGACCAGTCCGGACCATACATTGAACGAAAGGTTGACGGAAACGATGTCACCTTTCTGTTGGACACTGGCGCTACCCGTTCTACTGTGAGAACAGTGGACGTTCCAAACCTACCCCTCTCGGGAGAAGCCATCCAAGTAGTGGGTGTATCTAATCAATTGATTAGTACTCCTGTTACCAAGCCCATGGAGATCTCAATTGGAAACTTTAAGGAAATGCATAGATTTGTCGTTTGCGACACCAGTCCAGTAAACTTACTGGGACGTGACTTGCTGTGCAAAATGAACTGTACCATCTTTTGCACACCAAAGGGTGTTGAAATTCAGACCCCAGATGAAGACGGCATTTATAAATTAATGTTAGTCCGCCCTGACTCGGAAATTAAACGAATGACCATGCAGGATTTACCCCAAGAACTACAAGAAGCCGTGAAGCCAGAGGTGTGGGACTTTACTGGGAAAGATGTAGGGTTGATGAAAAATGTGGACCCCATACAGATAGCAATAAAGGACAATGCAGTATACCCCAATACTAAACCCTACAGGATGAATGCAGAAGTGAAAGCTGGTGTTGCTGTGGAAATAAAGAAATTGTTAGAAGGAAACATCATACAGGAGGTGATGAGTAGCCCATGTAACTCTCCGATTATGGGTATCAAAAAGCCTAGTGGCAAGTACAGAGTAGTACAGGATCTACGAAAAGTCAACAAAATAGTAGTTCCCTGTTGCCCTATTGTCCCGAACCCAGCAGTGATTCTGTATCAGATTCCCTGGGATGCTGAGTGGTTCACAGTGATAGACTTGTGTCATGCATTCTTTTCCATTCCTTTGCATCCAGATAGCAAATTTCTCTTCTCATTTGCCTTCGAAGGTCACGTGTATTGCTGGAACCGGGTCCCTCAAGGGTATACAGAGAGCCCCTCTATCTTTAATCAGATCTTGAAAAAATGTTTGGAAACTTTGGTCTTACCTGGGAACTCTGTCTTAGTGCAATACATAGACGACCTCTTGGTGGCGTCTAAAAGTCATAAGGATTGTGTGATTGACACCATTGCCCTACTGAATCATCTGTGTGAAAAGGGACATAAAGTGTCCCCTGACAAGTTACAGTTTTGTGCAAAATCGGTGAAATATCTGGGGCACCAGATAGAAAAAGGTGTCAGAAAAGTGACATCGGAAAGAGTGAGGATAATTCAAAAGATGCAGTTACCCCGTACTCAAAAAGAGATCAGAATGTTCCTGGGTGTGATAGGATACTGCAGGCAGTGGATTCTGGGATTTGCAGTCCTAGCCAGGCCCTTGATAAAAATGACCAAGAGAGGGACACCCGAGATTGTAGAATGGGATGATGAAAGCTTAACAGCCTTCACCAAGCTGCGAAATTGTCTGTGTACAGCCCCTGCATTGGGGATGCCAGACTATTCCAAAGAGTTTGCCCTATTCTGTGACACTCGCGATAATTGCGCATTGTCAGTCCTAACTCAAGACCATGGCACGACAAGAAGGCCTGTGGCATATTTCTCTGCCACCTTAGATCCAGTGGCTGCTGGATTACCAGGTTGTCTGAAAGCAGTAGCTGCTACCTGTGCCAGTTTAGAACAGAGTGAGTCAATTGTCATGGGACATCCGGTAACTGTGTATGTTCCGCATGGAGTGGTAATTTTGTTGACCAGAACAAAAACACAGTATCTCACCCCTAGGCGGCTGACAAAATATGAGAGGATTCTTGTGGGTGCTGCAAATGTAAACATTGTCAGGTGCAGTATTCTGAACCCAGCCACCTTACTCCCCGACCCAAAGGATATGGAAGGAGGGGTGGATGATGAACACGATTGTATTGATCTAACAGAATTCAACACCAAGCCACGCCCAGACATAAAAGAAACGCCGTTGCCTGAGCATGACAAAGAATTATTTGTAGATGGTTCATGTCTAAGGCATGAACAAGGAGGCCTGAGTGCTGCCTATGCAGTAGTGTCCCTAGAGAAAATTGAGGAAGCAGGTTATCTATATCACATCAAGTCTGCACAAGTAGCCGAATTGATTGCTATGATAAAAGCTTGCCAAATTGGGAAGAACATACGCATAACAGTGTATACTGACAGTCAGTACTGTTATGGGGTTGTGCATGACTTTGGCCAGTTGTGGCTGCAGAGGGAGTTCCTGACTTCATCGGGTACCCCTATTCGAAATGGAAAAGTTATTCAAGACCTTTTAGAGGCAATCCAGTTACCAAAGGAACTGGCAGTGGTAAAATGTGCTGCTCATAAGAAGAGCATGGACAAGGTATCACTGGGGAACGATTATGCTGATCGAGTGGCCCAATGGTGCGCAAGAGATCGGTATATCGTAAATCCAAAACGAGGGGGGCCAGGAACCAGCTGCCAACTTCAGGTGTTTGAGGAAGTGCCTACATGGGATGAGGTGAAAGAGTGGCAGCAGGCGGCACCTTGGCAAGAAAGAGAGAAGTGGAAGGAAGATGGATGTAGACCAAGACGTGTGGATGGTGTCATTATAGGTCCAACTAGTATGCCTGTGTTACCTAGACACCTACTTAGCGCAATGGCGAGGTTGATACATGAAGGATCACACATTGGTAGGGACGCCATGATTCTAGTGTTCCAACAGACTTGGTACAGTAAGAAGTTCAGGAAAGTAGCAGAGTCCCTCTGCCAGAGGTGCCTGTCATGTCAAAAGATGAACCCAGGGAAGAAGACTGTAGTGGAACTGGGGAAAATTGGGAGGTCCGGGGGTCCCTTTGTAAGGATACAGGTTGATTTCATCACCATGCCCCATTGTGAAGGGAAACGATATGTCCTTGTCATGGTCTGTTTATTTTCAAAATGGGTGGAAGCTTTCCCTACTCCCAAAAATGACGCAAAAACTGTAGCTAAGTGTTTATTAAAAGAACTGATACCTAGATTCGGGGTGCCAGTCACTATTGAATCAGATCAAGGCTCACATTTTCATAATGACGTCATCGATGAACTCTGTAAGGCCTTTGGAATTGCACAAAAGCTACACTGTGCCTACCGTCCAGAGGCTTCTGGAGTGGTGGAACAAATAAATGGAACTATCAAAAACAGACTAGCAAAACTGTGTGATGCAACTAAATTGAACTGGGTGAAGGCCCTGCCCTTGGTCCTGATGGGACTCAGAAGTATTCCTGATCGCAAAACAGGCCTAAGTCCACATGAAATAATTATGGGAAGAATAATGAGACAAGCATGGGTACCAGGAAGCAAACTGTTGAGTATTACTGATGATTTGGTACTTGAATACTGCAAGAGATTGGGTGACCAAGTGCGTTCTATCTCTCGCCAGATCGGAGAAGACGCCATCCTCAATCCAACGACTCCTCTCCACAAACTGGTCCCAGGGGACTGGGTGAAGATAAAGAAGCATACTCGGAAGAGCTGCCTGGAGCCAAGGTGGGGAGAAAAACGTCAGGTGATTCTGGTTACTACCACAGCAGTCAAGTGTGCTGGGGTTCCGCGTTGGATACACGCCAGCCACACCCAGAAGGTACCACCAGACGAAGTGCCTGAAGCAGAAGGACGTCCAGCAGAGGACTCTGCAGGAGCCAGACCAGAAGTAGCTGACAGCGTACAGCCCAGTACCAGTCAAGCTGCAGAATCGGCAGACGTTGGCCCAAGGATAGTTGATGACGAACTACCAAGAGTCCAGCCTGCTGAAGGGGTCCAAGAAGCTGAGCCAGAAATAGCTGAAGACGAGCTGCCAAGCATATGGCCAGAAGAGTGGATTCCATTGATTGACCTCACTGAAGACCCTATTCGAACAAATGAAAGACTGTGGGAAGGTAGAGAGTGGATTAGTGAGGAAAAGCAAGGCATAGGCGAAGAGCCTCAGAATCTTGAGATTCACATCAAAACTGAGGAAGGAGAAGGTCAGACAGGGACAGACCACGTGATTGATACAGAACAAGTGAATAAGACTGAACAAGTGCCCGATACCGAACAAGTGAAGGATCTTGAACAAGAGAGGAATACAGAACAAGTGATTGATACTCCTCCACTGACACCTGATATCGGGAAGGGACAGACTAGACATAGTGTAATAGTTCGAGCAGAAGAAAGTCCAGAGATCGAAGTGCTTGAACAGGATCAGATAGAATTAGAAGAACGTGTTCAGGAAACAGAATCAGAGACACTTGAAGAGCAAACACACAGTATACCTGAACAAGGCCAGATTAGTACCCAGGCAGAAGAAACCGATACTAGCCCTGGAATTAGTCAGATAGAAGAAGAAGAAACTGAAGCAGAATTGCCACAAGCTAATCAGAATAAGAGGGCAAGAGAAGGAAACGAAGTCCAAGTACCAACCAAAAGACTTAAGAAAAGAAAGCATCTTGAGCCTAAATACATAAAGAAATTGAGATTGAGAATAAAAACAGTAGAAGAAAAACGTGCAGAAGAAAGGAGAAGTGCTCGTATAGCAGAACAACCAGAAGACTCTTCCAAAAGAAGGAGTGATCGGATAAAGAGACAAAACAAAAAGTACAAGTCACCTGAATGGACACTTGTGTTAGAAGAGCTTGAAGATCTCGATATCACTGACGTAAGCGACGGAGAGCCCGTCCCTGAGTACTCTGACGAAGAGGAAGAAGAGCCACCGTGAATTTGCACAAAGTAAGATACTCGTGTAAAGTCACAAAGAGGGGTCGAGAAACTTCTTCTGAGCCAAAATGTCTGATTCAAACGTGAGTGGTAGACCTAGTCGCAGCTGTTGCAAAACTTGCTGCAAGGTATGTGTCTGTAGTGTAGTTGTCCTGATATTACTCTGGATAGGACTAACAATCTTTATACCCTTTGCTGTGAGTAAAGATACTAACATTGTCCCTACTGAAATTGTAAATACTGACAGTGAAGAGCTGACAACACAGAGTGTAGCTAGACATGAAAGAGCACTGAGACAAACAAAACAAGACTTAGAAGCATCAGATGAGGAACTACATTATCATAGAATCAAAAACAGGACACGCTTAAATGTTTTCGCAAACTTGTTAATACACTATGTAGAGACTATGGAAATTGAAGATTGCTATGTCTGCATGAAGCTACCTACTTCTGTAGCTGAAGGCGTGACATACCATCACTTGCCACTGACATACGGAATTTCCTGTAGCATTTTAGCTAGTTTATTTTACAAAAGAGGACCGTTACAGTACTATTACTCTAACAATGACGTGATCTTTTCTGAGCTTCCTATACGTGGGAACTTGAATCCTGTACATACCAAAAGTGACGCAATACGATACATGGGAGATTATTTCCTGACTATAGGTAACATTGACATAGCGGACGCACACAGAGATAACTTGACTTGTTCTTTGCATGAGCAGGAAAAGATGTTCCTAAACATGGCAGAGAAAAGGAGAATTAAAATACAAAAGAAGGCTAATGACGAAAGTCAGAAAAGCCAAACGTGGGCAGAGAACAGGGAAAGCACCTCAACTGGTGGGGCGGGTCCTGCTCTGTTGCTGGATTTTGAAAAGAAAGGCAAGCTATGTCTTCACCGCGAGAAGACTAGCTATTATAATAACATTTTCATTGGTTCCAGTGAATGCGAACATAATTACAAGGTAATTGGAGGTTGGGGTTTCAAAAATGGGTCAGAGCCTGTGTTTCCTGGAATTTATTATATTTGTGGGGACAAGGCTTATTTCAAATTGCCGGATCACTGGTATGGAAGTTGCTATTTTGGCATTGTCTTCCCGAAAATATACCATGTGAATGGAGGTGCTGGAAGCAGTGAAAATACTAATGGCTTAGTGCGTAGTAAAAGAGAAAGTATAGGTGAAATTATGGGTAGTATTTTCAGTGCACTGATACCTGGAGTGGGAGTGGTTCTGAACACTCACAGAATTTGCAAATTGTCTACTATAGTGGATGTATTGTCTACTGAGACAGCTCATGGATTTCTGCTGGTCAACACCGAAATGGTTGCGATCAGATCAATGGTTTTGCAGAATCGACTTGCTCTTGACACCTTATTAGCGAAAGAGGGCGGAGTCTGCCGGATGTTGAAGGCGCAACATTGTTGCACTTATATTCCGGATAAAAGTGTACAGATCAAAAGATATGTGAAAAATATTACTAATTTGGCAAAGGAACTCAGACCACTCGAGGTTGATAGTGCCTGGAAGAGACTGGTAGATGGTCTCTCAAATGTAGGTCATTGGTTCGCTAGTATAGGTAAAGGCTTATTGCTCAAAGTACTGATGCCAATTGGAATTATAGGTCTCATCCTATTTTTCATATTTGTCTGCTGCAAATGCCGCAAGCGCACCGGAAAGCATGAAGTGAATGCAAGAGGGGTGAAACGAAGTGTGGATGAGATTGAATTGGAGGAAGTGAATGATCAGATATACAAAAAGGTGAAGACTTCTCACCCTACCAAAATTGAAAGAGAAAAGTTGGAACGCTTGCTGGAAGAGATAGAATTGTATAAAGTGTGAAAGAAAGTTGGCATCTGGTTCCATTATATTTTGTGATGATAGTAAATATCATCAAAGAGGGGATTGATGAAGCAAAGCTTCGCATATTTTGCGACTTGCCGAAGTCAAGAACCTCGTTTATGTGTAACAAGGTAATAAGTGTACGTCTTACTAACGTTTATATTTAGTTTAAACGAGGTTTCCAGACGCTTGCATATGTGTTTTACTAAAATAATTTACTCGAGTCACTTAAAATGTCTGCCGCTTGTATTTAGTTACTGCGCATGCGTCAGCCACACTCACGTGTCCTGACGCGTCTGCAGAAGTGGAGGGAAATTTATGCGCATGCGTAATACATAGCTTGGCCCAATGTGGTACTGCTCGTGCCACTGCTCTTGTGCCTGTTTCCATGTAGCTAACATTTAGACTGCATAAGTATATGTTATGATGATAAGTTGAAAGTACAACCCTGTGATGTGATTTCATAACGTTATTTCTGTGTATTAATTTGTTCTCGCTTACTTTTCATGTACCGCGGGGAATGGGGGTCCAAACTGATTGGGAGCCATATTGACGGTCTCTTCTGCGCATGCCCAGAGAATACTGAAAGGTGGCAACTTTGGACAGTGGAACTCAGCCAACTGGCAGCCACAGTCAAGATGCGCCTGGGAAAGCCACCTCTGCGCTACGAGAACGGAGTATTGTTGCTCCTCATGTGTTACAATGTTAATTGTCACTCGTATTTCTGCACAGTTTCTCATGGGAACCCCAATCTTGCTAGGCGGTACCCAAATATGTAAAGTAGGCATACAAATCTTGTATTCTGATTGGTGTGTTACCCAAATCCTACCTTAGGACCAATCCAAATTGAGGGATTCTGACACTTTGCAACATTGGGGGGTGGTACACCGTCCCAAAGAGTATATCTACCCTGGGTTCACCTAGGGAATTGTCCGACTTGTCTGGTTTAGCTGACCTGTCACTGACCCATCGTACTCAATAGGTGACTGAAGATACAGAGAGCTGCGGAGCACTCTGTCCGAAATTGACCATAGACTAAGGTTTTACTGAACCTTAAAGTGCTGGCGAAGCACTTTGCTGGGAGTTCGCTGACCCAATCGGGGTCTTGATCGATAGCTGCAGAGAGGGTGGAACGCAGGCGTTGCTTCCAAACTGCGGGTGTGGTCCTGTCCTGAGCGGTCCTGTCCTGAGGGTTTGCTGTCCTGTCCTGAGGTCCTGTCCTGATTCCTAATCTGAGGGTATCCTGTCCTGTCCGGGGTGTCCATTCTACACCTGCTGTCCTTTGAGGGGTATCCTTCCTTGAGGGTTTCCTGTCCTTAACTGACCCGTGGCCAGGGTTTGGTTTCCACACCAGTCTAGGTAAATACTGCTCTAAGTTCCTTAAACTTGCACCTTTCTATATTTCAGTCTTTTGCTTTAATAAAGACATCTTGCACATGTTGATTTTTCCATGCTTTTGCCGCAAACTATTGAAACGTAAAGTCATTTTACATAATTTTCTTGATATGCTCTCATGTCATCCTACCTTGTAGAAATTATATTTTGCATTGCAGTTTGTCATTTTCTGATATGGTCTAGAACCTCCTTACCTAGACTGTTTAAAGGTCCCTTCACTTTAAGTTTAGCGTGTTACTCTTTATAGGCCCTCCTATAGTTACCCATGCATAGTCTGTCCATGCTTAAACATTTCTGAGATTATATAGTATTTTTCCATTTGCATTTCATAACAGTATTTCGATGATTACCCTGTCTTTATTTCTCTATAGTTATATCATTTACATTATCCTAGTTATTGAATGCCTTATTCTTGTATATCTCATGAATGAAAATAACGAACTCTAGATAAACATTTTAAAACTTCCAGTTGTCCGTGGTCATTTAAACAATATTGAATGTCATTTGAAATTGCATTTGCTGCCTTTCCTTTTACAGCTAGGCCCCTGATCCATTGAAGTCATAGGTACCCGTGTCGGTGGATGGTAAGTCGGGTACACTGAGTCATAACGATAGGGAACACGCACACAATTGGTAGCAGCCCGTGAAGTCGCCTGGTCAATGAATAGTGTGAATTGAAAGTATATGGGCCCTGTAGCCGGAAACGGCGAAATCATTGGCTGGGTGACCTCGCGCGCTCTATCATAAGTCAATGCCATGGGAACACGCACCGTAATGCCCATGGCACGCCTCCCTATTGCAGGGTGAAGCAACACAGCAACTTTCGCTGCGTTGCCTTAGTCCATATCTACAAGGCCATGATAAAAGCCACGTAGGGTGGCTTTACACGGCTTTGTAGATATGGCCCTGCAGTGTGCGCCGCCGGACCGTCACCGAAAGTGAATTTCCGGCAGCGAACAGGAGCTTGTAGATAAGCCCCTGAGTGTCTTGACCTTCAGTAGAGACAGACATTTCAATATATAATGAAAAACGTGTCGTAGAATGTACCATTAATCCAATTTTTGACAGATGTTCTGCTGGACATAACATTTATCTGCCCCTCCCTAGCAGAATTGTCTTCAAAAACACAAATACAACACAGGTGTCACCAGTCAGGAGACCCTGTCAACACAAGCATTGGTAATCCATCTGCTTGGACTGTGTGATGAATTTAATGCTGTTTTCATCACTCATCGCTATGGACAAAGGAGAGACCTCCCTGACAAGTAACACGGGCGTGGAGAGGATGTGGTGCAGTGGCCAGAGCTGCTGACTCGAGAGCTGGTGATCCCTGTTTTCGTCTCGGCATTGCAACATCCAGTGATTCTGGGCAAATCACTTTCTCCAGATGCTATATATATGTTCCAAGACGAAAAAACAGAAAAGAGGGAAAACTTTCTGAAAAAAGAGTGCCACCAAAGCAGATGTTAACAGTATTTTGACCACGGAAACTGATATGAGAAGCAGACAAAGAACAGGCCTTTTTAAATGCAGGAAAACATGCTAAAACCAATAGATTGGAGGAAAAGTAAGTGGCAAGCACAGAAGCCAAGAAAGAGAGGCTCGAGAGGAAAGGCCTTTTTTAAGTTTATAATATAAACAATAGATTTCACAAGCACAGCTGTGAAGGTGGAACCTAAAAAGGACCAGGTGCTCTAACTCGTGGTCCGTTAGGTAAGTACCCATGTCACTAGTGTCACTGTTACTTTAGCGAGCGGGCGCAGGGCCCACTACTTTACACTCTGCAAGTCTGTTTTGTTTACATTTAAGCTTGTTGTAATCATTTATTTACGTCTGGAGAGACAACTTCTCACAAAGCATTCTATTTAGAAGCAAATCTAGAATGGAGGTTACATGGACTAAAAAGATCCAGGCTTTCAAAATAAGATAAAATTGTGCAATTTCAGCAAACAACAACGAGAATGGCTGTTTTCGTTTGTGTTTACAAAATCAACTGGCAACATCTACCATTCATTAACATAGTTAGCAATATCTACAAAACAAATGTAAACGTTTACCCCGCTTCTAATTAAAAGATAATATTAACATTTAATTAATGCAATATGACTATTCAGCAATCCTTTTTAGTATAGACAAGAACAAAAGTATTTTTCCAGATCTTTCGATAACTATATATAGGTGGCTCCTCTTTAAGAAGAACCTTCTTGACAAATAGTAAAGAGCTAAATCCTTAACATGTAAAGTTGTAATTTCACTCCCTAGGACTAAGTAACACCTACTTTTATTATTGTCATAATGTATATATTCACTTTGATTAAAATGGGAAGGAGTAAAAGATCTGAGGGTACTAACAGAAGTTAAAATTGACAATTTAACACAGAAATATAAAGAAAACAAGTTGATGGCATTGCACAGAAAATATGCAAATATAAGTACTACGGCCACTCCCTGCTTGAGATCTGTCGTCGACAAATCAAACACCACTCTGGCGTACATGCGCCAAGGTATAATGTATGCCGGGTGGGCGTTCCGTCGTAAGGAAGTCTCATAACAGTGATACAGTAAAATCTACAAGATTTCACTGAGTCACTTTTACGACGCCACTGCGTCAAAACCTTGCACCTGCTTGAAGCAGGTGTAAGGATTGACGCAGCATGATGGGAATAGGCATTCCTGACCATTGCTGGAGTTGTGTCGTGCTTACAACACGACTCCAACAATGCATTGCTTTTACGACAAAAGATGCGTCACACATCTGTCTATCCTTGCGCCATGGTGCACCGCATTGTAAATGCGGCGCATCCATGGTGGTGCATGGTTATTTTTCTGTCACGCAAATTAACTGGCGCATCTCTGCTAATATGCAGAGATGCGCCAGTTCTTGTAAGTCTGCCCCCTAGTCTTTACATGGAGTAATGAGGAGAAATGCTTTATATCACCTCGTTTTTGCTGTTTTTATATGTACTGTTTAATGTAGCACATATAAAAACAACAAAACGCCATACATGATTGTTTATGTGCAGAAAGGTATCCCTTTCTGTACATAAGCAATCATTCGCCCTGCGCAGTCACCTTTGCACTATTTTCCAAGGGTGCCTGCGTTGGGGCTAGGCAGCTGTAATTTGCACAAGGACAGTGGGGAAACACAGGCCTGCAGAGTATTGTTTTAAATACGTTGGTATTGCGTTTCGGAAAGTGGCGGAGCGTGGCATTAACCCAAGAATGCTAACGCCGCTCTCCGTCACTTTCCATGTAAATATACTTCTTAATGTTTTAGTGGAGGTAGGAGATGCAAGGTAGGGGGAGTGAAGAATTTTGAGGGGAACTTTAGGACAATGAGCTATAAAATGTGGCCAAGCTTTTCAAATTAACAGCCTCATTTATGAGGTTTTGGAGCAGGGCAGCGCTGCAAACAATCTTAATGCGCTGCCCTGAGTCAAAAGAAAAGGACCGGCAGAAGCAGTAATCTATGAGATACGTACATTTCTATCCTTTTCCCCTCACTGCCGCACAATGGGCTGCTATGAACTAACGCAAGCACCCTTGCACCATAGTGCAAGGGTGCCTGCGTTGCAGGGATGATTGTTTTTGTGCAGGAAGAGACACCTTCTTGCACAAAAACAATTACTAGAGGCTTTTTTCCTCTATGTGCGCAGGAAAAGTGAGAAGAAATGAAGGTATTTCTCCTATTTGCGCCTCACTTACACCTCCCCTAGGAGGTGTAGCCTTTTGACGTATTCCCAGGTTTTTTAAATTTTCGTAAGTCAATGCCATGGGTGTTACGTGGGAACACCCACCGTAATGCCCATGGCACGCCTCCCTATTGCAGGGTGAAGCAACACAGCAACTTTCACTGCGTTGCCTTAGTCCATATCTACAAGGCCATGATAAAAGCCACGTAGGGTGGCTTTACACGACCTGGTAGATATGGCCCTGCAGTGTTTGCTGCCGGACCGTCACCGAAAGTGAATTTCCGGCAGCGCACAGGAGCTAGTAAATAAGCCTTTTCGGAAAGTGGCGGAGCGTGGCATTAACCCAAGAATGCTAACGCCGCTCTCCTTCACTTTCCATGTAAATATACTTCTTAATGTTTTAGTGGAGGTAGGAGATGCAAGGTAGGGGGAGTGAAGAATTTTGAGGGGAACTTTAGGACAATGAGCTATAAAATGTGGCCAAGCTTTTCAAATTAACAGCCTCATTTATGAGGTTTTGGCGCAGGGCAGTCTGCAAACAATCTTAATGCGCTGCCCTGAGTCAAAAGAAAAGGACCGGCAGAAGCAGTAATCTATGAGATACGTACATTTCTATCCTTTTCCCCTCACTGCCGCACAATGGGCTGCTATGAACTAACGCAAGCACCCTTGCACCATAGTGCAAGGGTGCCTGCGTTGCAGGGATGATTGTTTTTGTGCAGGAAGAGACACCTTCTTGCACAAAAACAATTACGAGAGGCTTTTTTCCTCTATGTGCGCAGGAAAAGCGAGAAGAAATTAAGGTATTTCTCCTCTTTGTGCCTCACTTACACCTCCCCTAGGAGGTGTAGCCTTTTGACATATTCCCAGGTATATTAATTCTCCTTAGTCAATGCCATGGGTGTTATGTGGGAACACCCACAGTAATGCCCTTGGCACGCCTCCCTATTGCAGGGTGAAGCGACACAGCAACTTTCGCTGCGTTGCCTTAATCCATATCTACAAGGCCATGATAAAAGCCACGTAGGGTGGCTTTACACGGCCTTGTAGAAATGGCCCTGCAGTGTGCGCCGCCGGACTGTCACCGAAAGTGAATTTCTGGCAGCGCACAGGAGCTTGTAGATAAGCCCCTGAGTGTCTTGACCTTCAGTAGACACAGACATTTCAATATATAATGAACAATGTGTCGTAGAATGCACCATTAATCCAATTTTTGACATCTGTTCTGCTGGACATGTCATTTATCTGCCCCTCCCTAGCAGAATTGTCTTCAAAAACACAAATACAACACAGGTGTCACCAGTCAGGAGACCCTGCCAATACAAGCATCGGTAATCCATCTGTTTGGACTGTGTGATGAATTTAATGCTGTTTTCTTCACTCATTGCTAGGGACAAAGGAAGGACCTCCCTGGCACTAACACGGGCGTGGAGAAGATGTGGTGCAGCGGCCAGAGCTGCTGACTTGAGAGCTGGTAATCCCTGTTTTCGTCTCGGCATCGCAACATCCAGTGATTCTGGGCAAATCACTTTCTCCAGATGCTATATATATGTTCCAAGACGAAAAAACAGAAAAGAGGGAAAACTTTCTGAAAAAAGAGTGCCACCAAAGCAGATGTTAACAGTATTGTGACCATGGAAACTGATATGAGAAGCAGACAAAGAACAGGCCTTTTTAAATGCAGGAAAACATGCTAAAACAAATAGATTGACGGAAAAGTAAGTGGCAAGCACAGAAGCCAAGAAAGAGAGGCTAGGGAGGAAAGGCCTTTTTTAAGTTTATAATATAAACAATAGATTTCACAAGCACAGCTGTGAAGGTGGAACCTAAAAAAGACCAGGTGCTCTAACTCGTGGTCTGTTAGGTAAGTACCCATGTCACTAGTGTCACTGTTACTTTAGCGAGTCGGCGCAGGGCCCACTACTTTACACTCTGCAAGTCTGTTTTGTTTTACTTTAAGCTTGTTGTAATCATTTATTTACGTCTGGAGAGACAACTTCTCACAAAGCATTCTATTTAGCAACAAAACTAGAATGGAGGTTACATGGACTAAAAAGATCCAGGCTTTCAAAATTAGGTAAAATTGTGCAATTTCAGCAAACAACGACGAGAATGGCTGTTTTCGTTTATGTTTACAAAATCAACTGGCAACATCTACCATTCATTAACATAGTTAGCAATATCTACAAGACAAATGTAAACATTTACTCCGCTTCTTAATGTAAACATAATATTAACATTTAATTAATGCAATATGACTATCCACCAATCCATTTTAATTTAGATAAGAACAAAAGTATTTATCCAGATCTTTCGTTAACCATGAATAGATGACTCCTCTTTAAGAAGAACCTTCTTGACAAATAGTAAAGAGCTAAATTCTTAACATGTAAAGATGCAATTTCACTCTCTAGGACTAAGTACCACCTACTTTTATTATGGTCATAATTTATATATTCACTTTAATTAAAATGGGAAGGAGTAAAAGATCTGAGGGTACTAACAGAAGTTAAAATTGACAATTTAACACAGAAAAATAAAGAAAAGAAGTTGATGGCATTGCACAGAAAATATGCAAATATAAGTACTACGGCCACTCCCAGCTTGAGATCTGTCGTCGACAAATCAAACACCACTCCGGCGTACATGCGCCAAGGTATATTGTATGCCGGGTGGGCGTTCCGTCGTAAGGAAGTCTCGTAAAAGTCATACAGTGAAATCTACAAGATTTCACTGGGTCACTTTTACGACGCCACTGCGTCAAAACCTTGCACCTCCTTGAAGCAGGTGTAAGGATTGACGCAGCATGATGGGAATAGGCATTCCTGACCATTGATGGAGTTGTGTCGTGCTTACAACACGACTCCAACAAAGCATTGCCTTTACGACAAAAGATGCGTCACACATTTGTCTATCCTTGCGCCATGGTGCACCGCATTGTAAATGCGGCGCATCCATGGTGGCGCATGGTTATTTTTCTGTCACGCAAATTAACTGGCGCATCTCTGCTAATATGCAGAGATGCGCCAGTTCTTGTAAGTCTGCCCCCTAGTCTTTACATGGAGTAATGAGGAGAAATGCTTTATATCACCTCGTTTTTGCTGTTTCTATATGTACTGTTTTATGCAGCACATATAAAAACAACAAAACGCCATGCATGATTGTTTATGTGCAGAAAGGTATCCCTTTCGGTACATAAGCAATCATTCCCCCTGCGCAGTCACCTTTGCACTATGTTCCAAGGGTGCCTGCGTTGGGGCTAGGCAGCTGTAATTTGCGCCAGGACAGTGGGGAAACACAGGCCTGCAGAGTATTGTTGTAAATACGTTGGTATTGCGTTTCCAAAAGTGGCGGAGCGTGGCATTAACCCAAGAATGCTAATGCCGCTCTCCGTCACTTTCCATGTAAATATACTTCTTAATGTTTTAGTGGAGGCAGGAGATGCAAGATAGGGGGAGTGAAGAATTTTGAGGGGAACTTTAGGACAATGAGCTATAAAATGTGGCCAAGCTTTTCAAATTAACAGCCTCATGTATGAGGTTTTGGCGCAGGGCAGCGCTGCAAACAATCTTAATGCGCTGCCCTGAGTCAAAAGAAAAGGACCGGCAGAAGCAGTAATCTATGAGATACGTACATTTCTATCCTTTTCCCCTCAATGCCGCACAATGGGCTGCTATGAACTAACGCAAGCACCCTTGCACCATAGTGCAAGGGTGCCTGCGTTGCAGGGATGATTGTTTTTGTACAGGAAGAGACACCTTCCTGCACAAAAACAATTACGAAAGGCGTTTTTCCTCTATGTGTGCAGGAAAAGCGAGAAGAAATGAAGGTATTTCTCCTATTTGCGCCTCACTTACACCTCCCCTAGGAGGTGTAGCCTTTTGACGTATTCCCAGGTTTTTTAATTCTCGTAAGTCAATGCCATGGGTGTTACGTGGGAACACCCACCGTAATGCCCATGGCACGCCTCCCTATTGCAGGGTGAAGCAACACCTCAACTTTCACTGCGTTGCCTTAGTCCATATCTACAAGGCCATGATAAAAGCCACGTAGGGTGGCTTTACACGGCCTTGTAGATATGGCCCTGCAGTGCGCGCCGCCGGACTGTCACCGAAAGTGAATTTCTGGCAGCGCACAGGAGCTTGTAGATAAGCCCCTGAGTGTCTTGACCTTCAGTAGACACAGACATTTCAATATATAATGAACAATGTGTCGTAGAATGCACCATTAATCCAATTTTTGACAGATGTTCTGCTGGACATGTCATTTATCTGCCCCTCCCTAGCAGAATTGTCTTCAAAAACACAAATACAACACAGGTGTCACCAGTCAGGAGACCCTGCCAATACAAGCATCGGTAATCCATCTGTTTGGACTGTGTGATGAATTTAATGCTGTTTTCATAACTCATCGCTAGGGACAAAGGAAGGACCTCCCTGACAAGTAACATGGGTGTGGAGAGGATATGATGCAGTGGCCAGACCTGCTTACTCGAGAGCTGGTGATCCCTGTTTTCGTCTCGGCATCGCAACATCCAGTGATTCTGGGCAAATCACTTTCTCCAGATGCTATATATATGTTCCAAGACGAAAAAACAGAAAAGAGGGAAAACTTTCTGAAACAATACTGCCACCAAAGCAGATGTTAACAGTATTTTGACCACGGAAACTGATATGAGAAGCAGACAAGGAACAGGCCTTTGTAAATGCAGGAAAACATACTAAAACCAATAGATTGGAGGAAAAGTAAGTGGCAAGCACAGAAGCCAAGAAAGAGAGGCTCGGGATGAAAGGCCTTTTTTAAGTTTATATTATAAACAATAGATTTCACAAGCACTGCTGTGGAGGTGGAACCTAAAAAGGACCAGGTGCTCTAACTCGTGGTCAGTTAGGTAAGTACTGATGGAGCGAGGTTCAGAATAATATTTTGTTCTGACTCGCAAAGTTAAACTTCCATAATATCAGAACCGTATTAATCAGTGTATGTTGAAATGTACTAAATCAACCTAGTTTAAAATGCATTACACGACACAAGGGACTCATAAATGTGCTCTATGTTGCAACTGCAAGTACGTGAAAAATAATAAACTAACTTTGTCTATTGTCTTTGTCAGAATTAAATGCGCCTGTTTAATTAATAGCATGTGCTTATTTGTGTGTGCTTATGTTATGTCTTTTCGTCTTTATGTGGCATAAGTTCATGGAAAATCTGCGGCCTAAATGAAAAAGGTTTATATGAAAAGCAGCTTTGTGTGCTTTTAGCTAGTTAACATAAATTAATGGGATAATAATTAGCAAAGGGGGTGGGTAACAGAAGGGTTTTCAATACTCTAATTAATCGATTTCTTGTGTTTGTTTGAATACTAGTTCTCCATGAGAGAGGCCTAAGGCCTGAGGCCTAGCGTTTTAAAGGTGGTGTTGTCGAATCCTGTCCAGAGAGAGCAAGAGCCCTGCGTGGAAAGTTTTATCACGTTGAAAATATTTGCAAGCTCAATTGAAAATTGTATTATACGTGCTCATGGAAGGACTAAACCAAGGACAGGAACCGGCAAAGTCTGCCAAGTTAAGGAAGTCACTGCCTGTGAATTGTAAAATGTTTCGATTTGAGGAAGCTGCGTGACTTGAAAATAAGAGACAATGGACTCTAAGAAAAGTCTAATTTAGGCTTCGAGAAAGATGATGACAACATATGAGCTGATGTCTGTCAGCCAATCCGAACTGTGGATGGTCAAGAAAAGAATACTTTTTAGTGAGATTAGCTAGTTAGAAAGGTATAAAAACCTAGCCCCAAAACAGGAGGGGGCTGCTCGCTTTCCGAATCCTGAAGGGCGTGACGTGCTGATGGATATTTGGTGCACGTAAGGATAGTAGGCCTTAATGACTTTAACTTTTAGATGAAGTGAGTTTTAGACAGGGAAAATAGAACTTAGGGGTTGGAAAACTGTTTAATTTACTTAATGCTATGACACTTTGAAATGTCAGTCTAATGTGCCTTTCCTCATTATAAACGTTGCTAATTTGCTAATAAAATAAAGATTCTTATTTTAAAATGCTCTTTCTTTGAATAATAAAGTTAATAAATTAGATTTTGAAACAACAAGCTGGTCTTGTTTATTCATGGTCTAGTTACCATCAGCTGATCCATTTACCTTAGTGACTTAATTAAAATGTTTTATGCTTAAAATCCATGGTAAGAAATGATAAACTGCAGTTGTATAAATAGTTTTATGAATAGTTCTGATTAATTAGTCACATGATTCAGCTGCCCAAAATTAGTCTCGGTAGTTTATGGGCCTTGTGAGAGATATATAATTAATGGTGAGTATCATGGTGTTGGGTAGTGTTGTTGAGACAGATTTTCTATAGGGGCGCTGCATCAATTCCTTGGTAGCAGAGTTACGGTTGCTATGGTAACTGTCATGCTACATGGTAATTACATAGGATTAATGTTTAACATATGTTGAGTTTGTTTAGTTGTTATATGTAGTCGAAAGGTTTTTTCCAGCAGTGTGAAAATTCCTGGTTTAGTACCGGTACAAGAATAGTGTAACAGGTAAAGTTGCACAGTGCATTTGTTCTGTTTCAAAATAGTGATATTGACATATATCATTAGTGTTGTGGACGTACAGCACAAGTTTAGGGACCATAGGTGTGTAAGGTTAAATGTATAGTGAGGATTGTCTACGAAATTGTAGCTTTCGAGTATAGGGACTAGGAGCCTGTTTTAAAACTCACTGTGAAAAGAGTTGTAGAATTTTCCAAGCTTGAGTGAAGGGTAAGGAAGCGTTGTCTATCATACTGGCGAGTGTAGGTTTTCTATGGTTGGTTAAAGTCCTACCAAGATTCATGTATGCATGGTTAGGGTTTCTTCCGTTTGAATGTGCGTAAATGATTTTGTAATTACGATCGAGTCAAACTTTGAATTGTTACTATATGTGCATTCAGAGAGAAACGCATTCGTTGTTACCTGTTAGAAGGGTAGAGTAGTCTTACTTTATCAACGAATGAATATTATGTGAGAATAGCGTCGTCTATTTCACGCAAAGGAATACTTACATGACTGTAAAAGCTATCACTTTATTTAGGGAAACAGACAAATGGTTTGTTTTGTGGAGTTATTAACTGAATTCAATTGAAAAGTTTGGTTTAAAATGGCGCTGTGAAAATATTTTGTGAAGGAGGGGTGAGCTCTAGGAGTGAAAGACAGCGAAGCTGCAGCGGCAGTGTACGTCACAGGGTCCGCGCTGTGATTGGCTAACATACGTCACAGCTAGCGTACTGATTTGTTCATGTGACCAAGACGAGCTGACAGCTGATTGGTTCATTCTGAAAATAGCAATTCTATTGGTTGAGCAAGGTGGTGATGTAGCTTAACCTGATTGGCTTGTTGGTGAATTTCGCGCACGGATTGGTTGGCTTAGCGGAACCACAAGATAACACTTACGATCATTCAGAATTAAGAAGATTTGATTAAAAACATGGGTTATTTCTACAAGAAAGAGGAAAAGGAGCCTATATGGCTTCAGAAATTGAAAAATATATTTTAACCTGATAAGAAAATTGAAATGCGTGGTGGAAAGTTACTTCATAAGTACAAAACACCTGCAGCCTATATGGAAGGTGAATATGGTTATCATACTTGTTTATGGATGTATAATTGGATGGAATATACCAAAGATGATGGTGTATTAGCATGGCCGGAAGACGGGTCATTTAATATTAAGGTTTTGAAAAACTTGAGAGAAAAAATGATAGCTCTTGTGCCAAAGCCTAGACCTACTCAATTTGAAGCTTTAGTTGAATGGGAGGATGAGATGTTTGAACTTGAACGAGAAAACAGAGGTGTAACAAGAGGTCCAAAATTAGACATTAATAGGGAAACTCATGAGGATAGAATGCGTCGTTGGAGACGTGCAGACATGTGTGATGGTATGTACCCAGTAAGAGTAATGGTTACTGAAGTACCAGGTCAAAAGAATACCCAAAAGAGAAATAATATTAATGAAGAAAATGATTCAGAAGATGCGGTTTTAGAAGAGATTTATATCACAAAACCGAAACCGCCAGCTTACCAATATCAACCAGCTTGTTCATGGTCTACCCCAAGAATTCCAGTCACACCAAGAGTCTTCCCGAGTGCTCCTCCTCCTCCAAAAGAAATTATTGACAAGACATCTACCATGTCAAATCAAAGCTATGGAAAAACACCTGAAAGAGTAGAGTTAAGGTCTAATTCTAGCATATCAGGAGAAAATAGAAATTATATTGAAATTCCCAGAAATGATTTTAAAATTTCCCCAGTGCAGAGAAATGAAGCCCCAAGAAATGTAATGAGAACAGAAAGATGTAATGAAATACCAAATTCCTCAGAATATTTTCGATCAAAAGATGAGTTAATACAACAGTTAATTAAAGGCATGGAAGCAGTAACGGTACCAGTAACGATTGGTCCTGTTCAACCAGTATTTGATCAAAGGGAAATTAGACATTCAGCATTGACTATTCCATTAAATGCAGAAATTCAGAAGGTGGCTGAAAAGTTTTATTCAGAATTATCAGAGATACACTGAGAAAAAACAATGCCTGACTTAACTTTTAATCAAGGTTCACCATGTAAAACTCCATTTGGAGCAGAATCTGATACTGAAACTCCAGAAAGGGGCATAAATCAGATTTGACGCATACCCCATAGTCTCCAGAAAATAAATTACTTGATGTTGCAAAACTAAAAGCAGATTTGGAGGAATTGATTATTGGCACAATTGGACCTGACAATTTAAAGCATTATCAGGATGAAGAATTATTGTTTATTTGTAAACGCATACAATGGAAAACTAAAAATAAGTATGAACAGTTAGAAGAATTGGCTGTTGAATTGGAGATTGATTTGAGCAGGCAGAAGAATTTAGGAAAGCATTACAGAATAGATTGTACTGAGAAGGATATTGAAAACATGAATTCTAATGGAAGAATAGTACATATAAAGGATTTAATTGTGTATTTAAAGAGATTAGGAGATTTAAGTAAATGGAGAGTAAAAAGGGCAAAGAAAAGAGAGGAAGACAGGAGAGAAAGAGGTGAAGTGGCAAATCAGTTTCTGATGAGAGAAATAGCAGGAGGTGGGTATGTACATGTCCCTTGGACAAGACAGGACATCTTGTTGTTCACAAATGATTTCCCTCGGCTGAGAGAGAAACCTGTAGAGTGGTATCGACAGGTGGATAGATTTATCAAAGTTCAAAAGTTCTGTGGATTGATCTTGATGGATTCTTTGACATTGTTGTTCCGTCAGATCTCTGGACCGAATGTAAAGTTTCTGTAAGTTGGCCCAAAGAAGAACCTGCTCGAAATAGTGTAACAGGTGCTCCATCACCAGATGTTATGGATCTGTATGATAAAGTAATTTACTGGTTGAAAAACAAGATTGCCCCAAAAGAAGTTGATTGGGTTAAAATAGACAGAACAAATCAAGAGCCAAAAGAATCAGTACATTCATTTTATGAGAGATTACTGCTGGTTTTTAAACAATATAGTGGCTATAAAAAATTAAGTGAGAAGGACATGAGCCACTTCATATATAGGTTTGTTTATGGTTTAAGACCTGAAATTGGTGAAATGATTAGAAACGGAATCATTGGTTGGCAATCACTTTCAGTTGATGATATTTTGAGAAAAGCAAAATACTGTAGTGATGAAATAGACGCAAAACAGAAAAAGCTAAAGGAAAAAGCCATGTGGGCACAGGTAAAAGTGGCTGAACAACAAATTGCAAATTCAGAAAATAAAAATGTTAATCAGAATCAAGGTAAATTTAAAGGTAATTATAATAAACCAAAATTTAATGTGAATATTGAAGAGTTAAAACAAAAACTCCCATGTTTTAATTGCGGCGAAAGTGGACACTGGAAGCGTGAATGTAAAAATCCGCCCAGAAATTTTAAAAATGCATCATTAAATCCACAGATGCAGAATGAGATAAATCTGCAGCAACAGCTACAGCAACAGCTACAGCAACAGCTACAGCGACAGGTAGTGAATCAGCAGAGTCAGTTTCCACAACCACCACTTCCAAATTGTGTGAATGATACAATACAGAGACGGGATTCTGTGGAGGTGATCAGGTAAACAGACCACAAAGAGTGAATGTGCCAAATGTTTCTCAACAGTATTTGTTGAATGAAAATGGAGGGAGTGATTCTGAGGATTACTTATGACGGTGCCTGAGAGAAGAGGAAGAGTGTGTGCTTGGAGCCACTCTTGAGGTAGACCAATCAGGTCCATTTGTAAGTCGTAAAGTGAATGATGTAGAAATCACTTTTCTAGTGGACACAGAGGCTACCCGTTCTACTGTTAGATCAGTGGAAATAGAAAACCTGCCTCTCTCTGGGGACATCATCCAAGTAGTTGGCGTAGCTAATCAACAAATTAAAACAGATTTAACAGAACCAGTTAAAGTTGAAATTGGTAAATTTAAAGACAAACATAGATTTGTAGTTTGTAACAGCAGTCCTGTAAACCTGTTAGGGAGGGATATTTTGTGCAAGATGAAATGTAAAATATATTGCTCACCGGATGGTATAGAGCTTCAAACGCGTGAAGAAGATGGGTTGTACAAGTTAACTATGTTAATGGTTGAAGCAGAGGAAAATAAATTATTTCCTGCATTTGATAAAGATAATCTTCCTGAAGAACTAAAAGAGACAGTTAATGCTAAAATTTGGGATTTAACAGGAAGTGAAATGGGTTTGATGAAAAATGTAGACCCAGTTAAAATTACAGTAAAACAAGGAGTAGATTTTCCAAACATTCCTCAGTATAAAATGAAAGCAGAAACTATTGAAGGTGTCATACCTGTAATTTACAAGTTTATAAAACAGGGTGTTCTAAAAGAAATTGAGAGTAGTCCATGCAATTCACCGATTATGGGAATTAAAAAGCTGAACGGAACTTTCAGGATTGTTCAAGACCTGAGAAAGGTTAATCAGATAGTTGTTCCATGTTGCCCAGTCGTTCCAAACCCAGCTGTAATTTTATATCAGATTCCGCATGATGCAGAATGGTATACAGTCATTGACCTTTGCAACGCATTCTTTACTGTCCCATTGCATCCAGATAGCCAGCAAATGTTTGCGTTCAGGTTCCAGGATCGCATTCTAGCATGGTGTCGTATCCCTCAAGGGTATATAGAGAGTCCATCTATTTTTAATCAGTTGCTAAAGAAATCATTGGGAAATCTAGATTTACCTGGTAAGTCAACATTGGTGCAATACATAGATGACTTGCTAGTGGCTGCAAAAACACGAGATAACTGTGTGACAGATACCATTACACTATTAAATCATCTGGCAGATGAGGGACATAAAGTGTCCCCTGCAAAATTACAGTTTTGCAAACAAGAAGTTAAATATCTTGGACACAGAATCGCAAAGGGAATCAGGCAAGTGACAATTGAGAGAATTAAAATGATTCAGGGAATGCAACCTCCAAAAACACAGAGACAGGTCCGAATGTTTCTAGGAATGGTTGGTTATTGTCGCCAATGGATTCGTGGATTTTCAGTAATTGAAAAACCACTGCAGAGACTGACAAAAGCAGACATAAAAGACCTGATTATTCTAACAGAAATTGAGTTAGAAGCTTTTGAGCAGTTAAAAAAGAGTTTGTGTGAAGCACCTGGATTAGGTATGCCAGATTATGAGAAGGAATTTGAGCTGTATTGCAGTGAAAGGGAAGGTTGTGCATTGTCAGTTTTGATTCAAAGACATGGAAAACTGAGAAAGCCAATTGCATTTTTCTCAGCAGTTCTTGATCCTGTTGCAAAAGCATTACCAGGCTGCTTAAAAGCAGTGGCTGCAACTAGTGTGAGCCTTGAACAGAGTGAAGGAATTATAATGGGATTTCCTGTAAAAGTTTATGTACCCCATTCTGTTGAAATTCTTCTTACTAGAAGCAAAACACAGCACCTGACAAGTAACAGGTTAACCAAAGATGAAAAAACTATTCTGGGATCAGATAACGTCTCAATAGCAAGGTGTATGAATCTAAATCCTTCCACATTGTTGCCTGATGCTACTGTAACAGAAATCAGGAATGAGAATGACATTGATCACGAATGCTTGGATGTTTTAGAATATTGTACCAAACCCAGGCAGGACATTAAAGATGTTCCATTGCCAGAGTCAGATTTTGTTTACTTTGTTGATGGTTCATGTTTGAGATCAGATGGAGGTGTTCTGAGAGCAGCATATTCTGTTTGCACAGTTGCGGATGTAGTCGAAGCCTCTTGTCTCGAAGCAATTCGTTCAGCTCAAGTAGCAGAATTGATTGCTTTGATTCGAGCATGTGAGAAGAGCATAAGAGTTAGGAATTACCATAGTGACTGATAGTCAGTATGGATATGGCGTAGTTCATGACTACGGCCATCTCTGGTCTCAAAGAGGTTATTTAACTTCTGCAGGAACTCCGATCAGGAATGCAAAATTGATCAAAAGATTGATCAATGGCATTCATTTACCAGAGAAAATCGCTGTCGTGAAATTTACAGCGCATAAAAAGGGCAATGATTATATAACTAAAGGAAATGCCTATGCGGATGAAATTGCTAGGTACTGTGCAATGAACAATTTTTCAATCAATCGGGAAAAAGGCAATGAACATGTTTTGAACTCACTTATGCTAACATCTGTAGTTGAGACATGGCAAGGAGTTAAAGATTTACAAGATGAAGCAGATGATGAAGAGAAAGTCTCATGGTTAAGAGCAGGTTGCAGACAGCGAGAAGAACATAAGATTTGGGTTTACAAAGATGACAGACCAGTTATGCCAAATAGCATGATTGCTGACATGGCTCGAATGTATCATGGTCCAGGACATATTGGTAGGGATTCTATGATCAGGTTATTTAGGCAGACATGGTTGAACCCAAAATTCAGATTAATTGCAGAATCATTTTGTCAGAGATGTTTGACCTGCCAACCGATTGATCCCAAACAGAAAAACAGTTGTGAGCATGGGAACCATAGGACGGGAGGGTGGTCCTTTTACCAGGTTGCAAATGGATTTCTTTGACATGCCACCCCATAATAGGTTGAGGTATGTTCTTGTGATAGTCTGTTTGTTTTCAAGATGGGTGGAAGCGTTCCCAACACGTCACAATGATTCAGTTACTGCTTTCAGTAATTGCTTTTAAGGGAGATCATACCAAGGTACGGTTTTCCAGTGACTGTTGAAACTGATCGTGGAACACATTTTGAAAACAGACTACTACAAATGGTTTGTGAAGCATTGAACATAAAACACAAGCTACATTGTGCCTACAGACCAGAAGCATCAGGTGTTGTTGAACAAATAAATGGTACAATCAAGAATAGGATAGCCAAAATGTGTCTAGCTACAGGAGTAAAGTGGACTGATGCACTACCACTTGTTTTGATGTCTTTGAGAAGCACTCCTGATAAAATGACAGGTTTAAGTCCTCATGATATTGTCATGGGTAGAGTCATGAGACAAGCATTTGTACCAGTTGGAAAATTAATGAGTATAAATGATAGCGTCATTTTGGAATACTGTAGGAACCTTTCTGACGTCGTGACTTCTGTGTTCCATCAGGTGGGAACTGATGTGATTACAAGAGACAAGGAAAAAGCTCATGATCTGTTACCAGGAGACTGGGTGAGGACAAAAATACACCGGAGAAGAAATTGTCTAGTACCCAGGTGGCAGAAGGCAAGACAGGTGATTCTTGTCAAAATAAATGCAGTAAAGTGCAAAGGATTGAAGAGGTGGATTCACGCTAGTCACACCATTCGTGTGCCAACACCGTAAAATCCTGACGAAGGTGACACTACAGCTGATTCAGACTCTGAAGAAGAACCTGAAAGAAATTCAGATCCTGAAGATCGACAGGAAAGTCGACATCTGGAAGATTCAATTGCGAATGAAGCGTTAAATGAAGATACTGAAGAAATTGTGATACTAGACTCTGAAGATGATGAAGTCGTTCTAGAAAAAGAAGCAGAAAAAGAGTCTGAACAAGAAGAGAATCAAGATCAGGACGGTATTGAAAAGCAGATTGGAAGCTCTGGAAGAAGGAATGAAAATTCTGAAACTGGGAAGTTGAAGGTAATTGAAGAAGAAAACGAAGACGAATTACCAAGTACCAGCTATAAGGATGATATTCCTAACAGAGTGAAGCTGCCGAGTAAAGAAGTACCTGAGTCCAGAATTCAAATTTCTGACAGTGAAATTGATGAAAGTGATGAAGATTCCGAAATAAGAAATTTTAGAAAGAGAGCTTGGAGAGCAGAGTGTAACAAATCTGAACCAAAGAAGAAATTGCAGAGAAAAGGTGATAACTGGCCTAATGAGAATGAAAGTCTAAAATTCAAATTAATCAACCGATCAAAAGAGCAAATTAATGAAATATCAAGTCAGAAAGGAGATACAGATAAGAAAATTCAGTCAGGAAAGAAAATCGAAGTGATTAATAATAGAGCAAAAAGAATTGTAAAGCCCAGCCAAAAGTACAAGTCCCCTGAGTGGACTTATATCATCATCCCACCTGTGGTGGAGGTGAATAGTAGTAGTCAGGAAGATTTAGATGGCACAAGTGATAATGATTGAAGTAGCTTTTGTTTAAGGATTGGTTTTTGGCATAAGGCTGAAGAAATTGTGTTAGGTGACACAAGGTCGAAGAAATTGTGTTAGCTGGAAAAACACATTGATGTAAGACGCAAGGTCGAAGAAAAGCTGTTAGAAAGTAGGGTTTTCTTTAAAAAAAAAAAAAATAGGGGGGTGTTAAAAATATTAATTTAGGAATATTTGGAAATTTTTGAATTTTTTATTTTTGTTTTCCTTGAAAGGCTCTTATTCTGAGTAAACGATGCCTTTTGTTAATAATAACTCGAGATGTTCTATCATCAAGAGATGTTGTAAAATGTCTTTAATCTGTGTGGTTTTATTAATCCTGGTCTGGTTAATTTTAGCTGTCATTTTCCCATTTGGAATTGACAAGGAAGTGTATAAAGCTAACATGACAAGCAAAGCTAAGGTTAAACAAGATAACCATGGTGCAGCAGGCAAAACTAACAGAGTTATTGATCACAAGCCAGAGATCCACCAAGATAGATCTGTTGGTGATTTTTCTAGTAATACTTTTTCAAGACTTCTTTCTGAATATGTTAGAATTATGGATGTTAAAGACTGTTCTATTTGTGTGAAATTACCTGCTTCTGTTTCTGAGGGGGTGACCTATAACCAGCTTCCTCTTACTTATGGCATCACTTGCAGTGTAATAGCTAGCTTGTTTTTTCAAACAGGTCGTTTAGAGTACTATTATTCTAATTACGATGACATTTTTGCAAACTTGAAAGTTGATAAAAGCTTGAATAATCATAAACAAGCTAAACAGATGAGGGAATTTTTCATTGTAACTAATGAACTCACATATGAGTATGCTTTTAGAAACAATTTAACTTGCAAATTGAGGGCTGATCTGTGCCCAGCAGAGGTTGCTGTTGTGCAAACTATGTTCGAGTCTGACAGCGGAGAGTAACGAGACGCCGAAAACGAGGAGGAAGACGCCGGCTGTAGCCCCTGGCTCCTGGCATGGAAAAGCGGCGCTGAAAAGCGGGGAGAAGTCTGCACCTGAACTAAAAGGCAAGCAGAACAAGTAGGGCTGATCTTAGAGCCCACCCCGCCTCGAGGTATTCCCAGGACGCTAAAAGCATCTCGGCCGCTAGCGGAAGGTGCCGCGAGTGGAGTATTGGGGGCAGCCGGTCCTGGGAGCAGCTGGAGCCGAGTGATCTTCCCGGATTTGGCAGTAGCCGCAGTAACCGCGAAAACCCCAGGATTCGGCTGCAATTGTGCCTGGTCTCTCCACAAACGCTCGCAAGAAAAGTGAGTGGTGACTCGGGACCGGTTGGACCAGCGCGAATCCTCTGCGAGGAGAAGGCAGAGGCTGACGCGAGAGGAGCCCTGGGGCCCCCCCCGGCCGCAGTGGGACCCACGGCGAGCAGAGGTTTGGCCTGGGATTGGCCAGCTGGGACTGTTGCCTGAAAGGGTACCTAGGACGTAGAAGTACATACTAACTGACCCAGGTACGTGGCTATTCGTCAAAGTTGTCCCAGTAGGATAGCAATTTATGCTCTCTATGAAGCTGATAAAGAACACTGCCAACTAACTGCACGGAGCATATAATCATCCAACTGACCATTTCATTTTTAATGATGTAACTATTTTAAGTGGACCACAGCTATTATCAATCACCTACTAAATAAACTTCCACTGGGAAATAGACCTTAATCTATTTGGATTTACACGCAGTGGTGATCAAGTAAAGTACAATTAGAAACTAACCTCAGATCTGCTTAAAAATTACAGCCACGTGAAAAACAGGGATAGGGGACGCGAACTGAGCGCCAGTTTCGGTGTTGCATGAGCGGTGCACCGGTTATCTGGCGCTTTGGAGCTTTACCCCTCCGGTAGGGTAGCCTGGAACCGGGCAATAACACCTTTCTCAATATAGGACCAACATAAGAGGACAGTAAGTAATAGCACTTCGACTACACCGTGGGTTAATACCCCTAGAGAAAGTTTTTTCACTATAAACAGGACAATTAAAAATTACAGCCAAAACAATTCCGAGTGACCTCTTAAACTGTTATGGCATATAAAAAATGAAGGTCAAGAACCATCTTTATGAAAAGGATGGGAACGGAAGAGGCAACTCGGAGGAGCACTAACAAGACAACAAGAGCAGGAAAGCTTATAGTAACTCCAGGATCAAAAAGTAATTTGAAAACCTAAAGTCAGACGAACAGGGGCAATTAACAAAAGACCAGACAATCAAGGAAAAGAAAGGATGTAAAGAGGAAGAAGAGGAAGGTCTACATCTAACCAACACTCAAATACAAAGAACACCTGAGGCTCCTCAAAAAAGTATTCCACTTGCCTTGGAGGATTCTATCACTAACCACGATGCCCCAGGTTTAACATTAGAATCACTCAAAACGCAACAATCTCAAGAGTACAATATCACTTGCCCTGATATTAATATCAAAGACCTAATATTTCATAAGAGATCCCAAAAGGAGACAGAGAAAATACAGAATAGCACTCTGCAAATCCTGGAGAAATCCCCAGATCTGTGTCTTTTCAAAAACACAGGCTTCTCTAATAATTATACCCCAGTCTCTAAATCTTTGTTTACTCTGCAAAATATACGGAGTCGGTCCTCATTCACCTAGGGAACATACTGGAAAATTCCGACCAAACTCTTGATACTCAACTAGGAATATTAAAATTTCTAGTAGAGGAAAAAAAGAAGAAAGAGCAAATGAATTCAACAAAAATAGTAGGAGTCTGCGAAAAATGTAAAGTGCAAAACTCTTATACTTCAAAAGCTGATTCAGCAGAAACGCCTCACCTATAAAAAAAGAAATTGCAACTCAAACCGGAAGAAAACCTCTCTTGAAATCTCAGGAAAACCACCAGATTTATTCCCTTAGAAGCCTCTTTAAGGAAGAAACCACATCTACCTCATATCATCAGTCAAAGCGTACTACCCAATTTTCACAATAAGCAAAACAAAATCTACGGTGAATAGCCCTGACACATCTCAATGCAAAATCACTACTGAGATGGAGCTACTAAGCAATGATACACAGGGCCAAGATAGTAACAAAGGCAAAAGAAAACAAAAGAGGACCAAGCTGAAAAGGAGAAAGCGTTAAGAAGAATAGAGAAAAAGAAAGCACGTAAAATAATAATTCAGAAGGATCCCCTTTTACCAACTGGATCTTCGGATAACGAGGAAAGAGCAGATTCCCTCCAGACCATGAAAATAAAGGGGCAGAACACATCGTTATTAACGCAAACTGATAATGTTAACCATCGGAGTAAACTAAACCCAAAGGCAAAAAAAATTTCTGAAGGAGGTCAAGGATCTTCAAGTCTGGCACTAAAAGAAAGCCCAATGCGATCGGTCTCTATTCAGGAAAAGCATCTACAGGCAGAGATAATCAGGTCTAATTCTCTGGAAATTACGGAATTATTTCCGGTAGACGACGCACCACTCAACCGCGGCCGAATTATTAGCCTGCTACAAAAGATTCAACCTCTACAATTGCTAGCGCGAAACAAAATAAAACTAGTTACGTTCCCGGAGAAATCCAAAACAACGACAGCAATTGTAGAATGTTGGTCTCCAGTAATACCAGGAATTATATTGAAGGAGAGTGAAACACTCCATAAATATGGATATGATCTGACCCCAGTAGTACAGCACGACGACCACAAAAAAACCAAAATAGAAGAATCTCTTAAAACGCAGTGGCCGAAGCAAATCTCCAACGCCAGGACTAATCCCCCAGATCTAACTTCAAAAAATATACTCGTCTCCATAAAGTACGGGGAAAGAAAAGTCTGGAGGAAAAATACCCTAGGCGAGGAAACAACAAAGGAGGAATAATGATGGACCTGGATCTCGGAGACCCTGAACTGCAATAATCTAAACAAAGACAAAAAATCCCCTGTTTAGCACAGGCTTGTCGATCGCCTCCTGGAACATAGCGGGTAAAACTAAACAAAAAATGGATGAAATAGTAAAAAATTCCCCAACTGTAGTGGCCCTCCAAGAAACATGGTCCACACAAAACTTTAACCAAGAGAAATACTTTGTATATGATACCACTGCAGAGCAGGTTGAACGGGGACATGCGAAAGGAGGGATAGCGATTTTACTAAACGAAGATTTCAAATGGGCCCAAGAAATAATACCAACTAATTCAAATAACCATCAATGCATTAAGGTCAAACTCAGGACAAATCCTCTAGAAACTTTAAAAGATCTTCTAATTTATAATATCTATATTCCCCCTGGAGCAAAAATGGACACACTCGCTATTGAAATCCTAAAAGACATTGAACAAACAATAGAAAGTCAAGGGTATCCATCGTTCTTAATCTTGGGTGACCTAAATGGGAAAATTTCCAATGAGTTATTACAAAAATGGGCAGACTGGCACAAAGAGGAAGCCTTGGGAATCTCCACACCACTTTTTCCGAAAGAAAACAAGGCGGATAAAAGAGGAAACATTCTAGTTGCATCACTCCCTATACTTCATGGAGTAATATTGAATGGCAATGTAGAAGGCGACATTCCCGCCTCAAATACAAGGCAGGGTAATAGTAGCCCATCTCTACTGGATTACATGATCTGTAGCTACGACCTATACTGCTCAGTCTTACATCTTAAAATAAACTTTGTTCATGGTAGTGATCATGCTATTCTACTAGCAATAACATAGTGGACAACCCTATTCAAACTCTCCAGTCGAATGATGTATAACCACAGTTCAGTACTGGTGAATCCTAACCAAAGACGTATTCATTGGAATTCGGCTACATTCAATAAAATAATCAACATAATAGATTCAAGGCAACTTCTACAAGTATCTCATTCTGCAAATCTGATAATAAATTTTGAACTGATCATCAAAAAGTTAACACAAAAATTGTCGGAAAAACTAAACCAATCAAGAACAATAAATAATCTAAATATAAGGCCAAAGTTAGTTACTAACACAAAACTTTTGAATAAACTGATCAGAGAACAGTTTGTAGAAACTTCTCCATCTAAACAGTTTGAAATCAATAAACTAAAAAACCAACGCAGGAGAGAAAAGGAAAAAAACAAGAGAATAGCACAAGATCAAAATTGGATCGATCTGCAGATCGCAGCAAAGCAAAATAACCAACGAGCCTACTGGAATATAATCGCCAAAGAAACGGGTACGAAAAAAATCCTACAAGCTATCCCGGTCCCTCCAAAGGAATGGGATCACTACCTCGCCAATTTATACAAACTAAACACCAATTCGGAAATGATCCACAATCTTGCCATGAACGAAGAAACAAATCATTTAAATAGTGGAGTAACGAGTCCTCTCTCAATCGAGTTACACATTAGAAAGGCACGCACAACAGGATCATCAGGCCCAGATCAAATTCCGATTAAGGACCTCCAGTGCAATCCTAAAGAATGGAGCAAGGTGTTATCTCCCCTTTTTAATTACATTTACACCACCGGAGAAATTCCCAAATCATGGAGGGGAGTATAGTAATACCTATACATAAAAAGGGCACAAGGCTACATCCCGGCAATTACAGGCAAATAGCCCTCCTGAATGCAACAGGAAAAATATTTACTGCAACGGTTTTAGATCACCTTAAAGATTGGGCCTTTTCATCTGGTCAAATTCCGCTTTATCAGGCTGGTTTTAGATCAAAGCATTCAGTCACGGATAACATTGCAGTGTTACAAACCATCTTAGACAAATACGTGACTGCTAAATCTCAGGTTGTATATGCTGCATTTATCGACTTTTCCACTGCATTCGACAGAGTAGATAGAGGAATCCTCTGGAGAAAACTTGGCAAAATGGGCATCCCAGACAAATTACTGCATATACTAATATCACTACACACAAAAACTTGGTGCCAGGTTCAAATGGGAAGGGAAAAGGGTCTCACTTGTTCCATCTCGACTCCAAATGGCTTAAGGCAAGGATGTCTCCTTGCTCCCCTACAGTTTTCCCTGTACCTTAGTGATCTGCCTCATCGCCTCCAGGAGATAAGTAATTTTCCACCAAAAATCGCCTCCCACAAAATACACACGATGTTATATGCAGACGATGTAATTATATTAGATCTAACCCCATTTGGCCTGCAAAGGAGCCTTCAGGCACTCCACAAATACTTGGAGGAAAACTTTCTAATTCCAAACATTACGAAAACAAAAATAGTCCCGTTCTCAGGAAGGAAAAGGAGTATCAAATATCACTGGTCCCTAGGAGAAAAAAGGGTTGAAGTCGCAAACGAATATACTTATCTAGGTCGAATTTTTACTAAGTCTTTACAGAATAGGCCTCATACTTTGAATTTGATCCGGAAGTCGGATATGCACGTGGGAGCACTCTCTAGGCTGTACACCGCTTCTGGACAAAGACACTTCTTTTCCATGCTTAAAGTATACAGCGTTAAAATTCAACCAGTTCTATCATACGCTTTGGAATACATACCAATAAGTCAATGGAACTTTTTAGATCTAAGAGAAGGAAAGATTCTACGGAAACTAACGAGGTTGTCCCAGGCAGTACCAGTACAAGCTCTTCGCCTAGAGTATTCACTAACTAGTGCTTATGCCCGAGGAATTGCCAATGTAATCAGATGGGCATACAATCTCCTACATGCAGAGGAAGGAACGCTCCGAGCCTTGCTTAAAATAGAAATATTCGACCACGGATCATCAAAGTACGTATTCTCAAGAAACCTTTTAACGGCTTACAAACTCTCACAGACTAACACTAACTTGTTATTATCCTGGACACCTGCCCACCTGAAACTCTTTTTAAAGCAATTTACGCCAAGACTTAGCTTTGACCTTGACTCTCAGCATTGTCTTAAATTGCCCCTCTATAAAAATGTTGCAGAATCTTTCGAATTCAAGAAATCTCAACAGTACATTAAATATAATCTTAACCACGGGGCTAGGAGATTGATTGTCCTGCTTAGATTAGGAATACTCCCTGTAAAAACCGTAACTTCTAGGGGGCACCCAAAAGAAAGCACTATTTGTAATCTGTGTAATGGTAGAGAGCAGGACTTAGAGCATCTCTTGTTTACCTGCCCAAACGTAACAGTTGTTAAGGCGCGGAAAAGGTTTCTAGACCCAGTCTATGCTAAATGTAAAATCAACTCTGTACATGAAATGATTAATATATGCAAAGCTTCGCCAAATGAATTTGTATGTTATAATCTTTTTACATTTTTAAAAACACTTTTATCTTTGTATTAGAATGAAAGCTTTTAACAAAATGGTTCACAATTGATTATATTGTACTAAATATTTGTGGTCCTCAGTGGAGAACCAAATCAAATTAAATAAATAAAACTTGAAAACTTGAGGGCTGAGGAGAAGTCTTTCTTAAACTTAGTTGAAGAGATAAAAGCAATTTATAAGAGAAATGAAATGCTGAAACAAACCAAATTAAAGCTTTGGCAAATTGAGGATGAAAAACTTAATGGTAGAGTGGAGAATGTTGCTATTCACATAGATAAACCTGTTAACGGTAAGCTTTGTATTAGGAGAGACAATATGCTCTTTGACAATTACTTTGTGGGTGCAAGCCAATGTGAGGATACTTACCAAATCCTGGGTGGTTGGGGATTCAAAGGTGGCAAAGATCCAATTTCTCCTGGAATTTATTTTGTATCTGGGGACAAAGCTTACTACAATCTCCCAGACCACTGGTATGGGACTTGTTATGTTGGTTTAGTTTTTCCAAAGATTTTCCATGTAGACAGAAATGTAGAAGGTTCATTTGAAATTAGCAATCATCTGAATAGATATAAAAGAGAAAGTTTTTCAGAAATTTTGGGAGATATTTTTGGTGCAGTAATACCTTTAGTGGGTATAACCCTGGATGCAGTCAAAATCAGAAAATTGTCCACGATTGTTGACAGACTGTCTACTGATACAGCCAGTGGATTTCAGCTAGTGGATACTGAGCTTATTGCCATGAGATCCATGGTTATGCAGAACCGTCTTGCTTTAGACATTCTGATAGCAAAAGAGGTAGGGGTTTGTGGAATTTT
Organism: Lissotriton helveticus; assembly: GCF_964261635.1. Classification (NCBI taxonomy): domain Eukaryota; kingdom Metazoa; phylum Chordata; class Amphibia; order Caudata; family Salamandridae; genus Lissotriton; species Lissotriton helveticus. Next base: position 283,909,396 of record NC_136058.1, on the reverse strand, counting down.
ACATGTCCAAGCATTGCTGCACATACATTCCAGATAAGAGCCAGAATATTGAAATGTAAATTAAAAACATTACAGAGCTTCATTCAGAAATTGTTCCTTTAGAAAATGAAGATTTTTCAGAACGCCTGAGCAAAAGATTTGCAGCAATCAAAACCTGGGGGCATATTATCAAGGGCTTTATCTCCGCTTTTTTGGCTTTAAAAGCCAAGAAAGCGGAGATAAAATTATCTTCCTATTACCAAGCTGTCGCTAACACCAGTTAGCGACAGCTAATAGGAGATAGTGACCATCTTGGGCCCCGCTTTGCATGTCAGTGATATTTATCACTAGTGACATGCAAAGTGGGCGTGCCAAGATGTTAGCGACTGGAAACAGTCGCTAAGATCGCTATCTCCTATTACCAACTTTTGGAGATATTCGCGCTAAGCGCGAATATCTCCAAAAGCTAACACCTGCCCAGGAGCAGTTCTTAGCCATGTTATCCAATGGGAGGTGGATAACATGGCTAAGAGCATTTGCTCGATAATTCATGAATATTGCTGACTTTTCAGCGATATTCATGCATTGCGGCCGTTTTTTATCGCATTTGCGATAAACCTTGCTAATAGCAAGGTTTATCTGCGATAAAAATCGCCGATTTGCGGCGATAAATTTTGTCTCTAAACAAGTTAGAGACAAAAATTATCTCTATTGGTTGGTAATATGCCCCCTGGTTCCAAGAGACTGGTAGTTCAATTTTAGGCAAAATACTGACTCCTTTATTAGTTATAGTCTTTGTGATACTTTTGCTGAAAATCAGTTGCATGTTACACAAGAGAAAGAAGTATTTAAGGGAAAAGAAAAGGATATATAAACTCCGAAAGGAACAGGAGAGAGAGATTGAGATGGAAGAGTTTCGTAGAACCCAATATGAGAGTTGCAGACAAACAGCTGAGTCAAGAGTTTCGAAATACTAACATTGTGATTCAAAACATGTTCGAAGGTTGAAAATGTTGCTGAAATTTTTGGGTGTAGTTTGGTGATTTTGAAATCACCAGATGAGGGAGTTGATGGAGCGAGGTTCAGAATAAAATTTTGTTCTGACTCGCAAAGTTAAACTTCCATAATATCATAACCGTATTAATCAGTGTATGTTGAAATGTACTAATCAACCTAGTTTAAAATGCATTACACGACACAAGGGACTAATAAATGTGCTCTATGTTGCAACTGCAAGTACGTGAAAATTAATAAACTAACTTTGTCTATTTTCTCTGTCAGAATTAAATGCGGCTGTTTAATTAATAGCATGGGCTTATTTGTGTGTGCTTATGTTATGTCTTTTCGTCTTTATGTGGCATAATTTCATGGAAAAATCTGCGGCCTAAATGAAGAAGGTTTATATGAAAAGCAGCTTTGTGTGCTTTTAGCTAGTTAACATAAATTAATGGGATAATAATTAGCAAAGGGGGTGGGTAACAGAATGGTTTTCAAAACTCTAATTAATCGATTTCTTGTATTTGTTTGCATACTAGTTCTCCATGAGAGAGGCCTGCGTGACTTGAAAATGCTGCGTGACTTGAAAATAAGAGACAATGGACTCTAAGAAAAGTCTGATTTAGTCTTCGAGAAAGATGATGACACCATATGAGCTGACGTCTGTCAGCCAATCCGAACTGTGGATGGTCAAGAAAAGAATACTTTTTAGTGAGATTAGCTAGTTAGAAAGGTATAAAAAACTTGCCCCAAAACGGGAGGGGGCTGCTCGCTTTCCAAATCCTGAAAGGGCGTGACGTGCTGACGGACATTTGGCGCACGTAACGATAGTAGGCCTTAATGACTTTAAATTTTAGATGAAGTGAGTTTTAGACAGGGAAAATAAAACTTAGGGGTTGGAAAATTGTTTATTTTACTTAATGCTATGACACTTTGAAATGTCAGTCTAATGTGCCTTTCCCCAATATAAACGTTGCTAATTTGCTAATAAAATAAAGATTCTTATTTTAAAATGCTCTTTCTTTGAATAATAAAGTTAATAAATTAGATTTTGAAACAACAAGCTGGTCTTGTTTATTCATGGTCTAGTTGCCATCAGCTGATCCATTTACCTTAGTGACTTAAATAAAATGTTTTATGCTTAAAATCCATGGTAAGAAATGATAAACTGCAGTTGTATATAAATGTGTAAATAGTTTTATGAATAGTTCTGATTAATTAGGTCACATGATTCAGCTGCCCAAAATTTGTCTCGGTAGTTTATGGGCCTTGTGAGAGATATATAATTAATGGTGAGTATCATGGTGTTGGGCAGTGTTGTTGAGACAGATTTTCTACAGGGTCGCTGCATCAGTGCCCATGTCACTAGTGTCACTGTTACTTTAGCGAGTGGGCCCAGGGCCCACTACCTTACACTCTGCAGGTCTGGTTTGTTTAACTTTAAGCTTGTTGTAATCATTTATTTACATCTGGAGAGACAACTTCTCACAAAGCATTCTATATAGCAGCAAATCTAGAATGGAGGTTACATGGACTAAAAAAATCCAGGCTTTCAAAATAAGGTAAAATTGTGCAATTTCGGCAAACAACGACGAGAATGGCTGTTTTTGTTTACAAAATCAACTGGCAACATCTACCATACATTTACATAGTTATCAATAGCAACAAAACAAATGTAAATGTTTACACCGCTTCATAATGAAAAGATATCATTAACATTCAATTAATGCAATATGACTATTCAGCAATCCGTTTTAGTTTAGATAATAACAAAATTATTTATCCAGATCTTTTGTTAACCATGAATAATGGACTCCTCTTTAAGAAGAACCTTCTCAACAAATAGTAAAGAGCTAAATTTTTTACATGTAAAGTTGTAATTTCACTCCATAGGACTAAGTAACACCTACTTTTATTATGGTCATAATTGATATATTCACTTTGATTAAAATGGGAAGGAGTAAAAGATCTGAGGGTACTAACAGAAGTTAAAATTGACAATTTAACACAGAAATATAAAGAAAAGAAGTTGATGGCATTGCACAGAAAATATGCAAATATAAGTTCTACGGCCACTCCCTGCTTGAGATCTGTCGTCGACAAATCAAACACCACTCTGGCGTACATGCGCCAAGGTATAATGTATGCCGGGTGGGCGTTCCCTCGTAAGGAAGTATCGTAAAAGCGATACAGTGAAATCTGCAAGATTTCACTTAGTCACTTTTGCGACGCCACTGCGTCAAAACCTTGCACCTGCTTGAAGCAGGTGTAAGGATTGACGCAGCATGATGGGAATAGGCATTCCTGACCATTGCTGGAGTTGTGTCGTGCTTACAACACGACTCCAACAATGCATTGCCTTTACGACAAAAAATGCGTCACATATTTGTCTATCCTTGCGCCATGGTGCACCGCATTGTAAATGCGGCGCATCCATGGTGGCGCATGGGTTTTTTTCTGTCACGCAAATTAACTGGCGCATCTCTGCTAACATGCAGAGATGCGCCAGTTCTTGTAAGTCCGCCCCCTAGTCTTTACAGGGAGTAATGAGGAGAAATGCTTTATATCACCTCGTTTTTGCTGTTTCTATATGTACTGATTTATGCAGCACATATAAAAACAACAAAACGCCATGCATGATTGTTTATGTGCAGAAAGGTATCCCTTTCTGTACATAAGCAATCATTCCCCCTGCGCAGTCACCTTTGCAAGATGTTCCAAGGGTGCCTGCGCTGGAGCTAGGCAGCTGTAATTTGCGCAAGGACAGTGGGGAAACACAGGCCTGCAGAGTATTGTTGTAAATACATTGGTATTGCTTTCGAAAAGTGGTGGAGCGTGGCATTAACTCAAGAATGCTAACGCTGCTCTCCGTCACTTTCCATGTAAATATACTTCTTAATGTTTTAGTGGAGGCAGGAGATGCAAGGTAGGGGGAGTGGAGAATTTTGAGGGGAACTTTAGGAAAATGAGCTATAAAATGTGGCCAACGTTTCAAATTAACAGCCTCATTTATGAGGTTTGGGCACAGGGCAGCGCGGCAAACAATCTTAATGCGCTGCCCTGAGTCAAAAGAAAAGGACCGGCAGAAGCAGTAATCTATGAGATACGTACATTTCTATCCTTTTGACCTCGCTGCCGACAATGGGCTGCTATGAACTAACGCAAGCACCCTTGCACTATAGTGCAAGGGTGCCTGCATTGCAGGGATGATTGTTTTTGTGCAGGAAGAGACACCTTCCTGCACAAAATCAATTACGAGAGGCGTTTTTCCTCTATGTGTGCAGGAAAAGCGAGAAGAAATAAAGGTATTTCTCCTCTTTGCGCCGCTCTTACATCTCCCCTAGGAGGTGTAGCCTTTTGACGTATTCTCAGGTTTTTTAATTCTCGTAAGTCACTGCCATGGATGTTACGTGGGAACACCCACCGTAATGCCCATGGCATGCCTCCCTATTGCAGGGTGAAGCAACACAGCAAGGTTCGCTGCATTGCCTTAGTCCATATCTACAAGGCCATGATAAAAGCCACGTAGGGTGGCTTTACACGGCCTTGTAGATATGGCCCTGCAGTGTGCGTCGCCGGACCGTCACCGAAAGTAAATTTCCGGCAGCGCACAGGAGCTTGTAGATAAGCTTCTGAGTGTCTTGACCTTCAGTAGACACAGACATTTCAATATACAATGAAAAACGTGTCGTAGAATGCACCATTGATCCAATTTTTGACAGATGTTCTGCAGGACATGTCATTTATCTGCCCCTCCCTAGCAGAATTGTCTTCAAAAACACAAATACAACACAGGTGTCACCAGTCAGGAGACCCTGTCAATACAAGCATCGGTAATGCATTTGTTTGGACTGTGAGATGAATTTAATGGTGTTTTCATCACTCATCGCTAAGGACAAAGGAAGGACCACCCTGACAAGTAACACGGGCGTGGAGAGGATGTGGTGCAGCAGCCAGAGCTGCTGACTCGAGAGCTGGTGATCCCTGTTTTCGTCTCGGCAGCGCAACATCCAGTGACTCTGGGCAAATCACTTTCTCCAGATGCTATATATATGTTCCAAGACGAAAAAACAGAAAAGAGGGAAAACTTTCTGAAAAAAGAGTGCCACCAAAGCAGATGTTAACAGTATTTTGACCACGGAAACTGATATGAGAAGCAGACAAGGAACAGGCCTTTGTAAATGCAGGAAAACATACTAAAACCAATAGATTGGAGGAAAAGTAAGTGGCAAGCACAGAAGCCAAGAAAGAGAGGCTCGGGATGAAAGGCCTTTTTTAAGTTTATATTATAAACAATGGATTTCACAAGCACTGCTGTGGAGGTGCAACCTAAAAAGGACCAGGTGCTCTAACGCGTGGTCAGTTAGGTAAGTACCCATGTCACTAGTGTCACTGTTACTTTAGCGAGTGGGCCCAGGGCCCACTACTTTACACTCTGCAAGTCTGTTTTGTTTAACTTTAAGCTTGTTGTAATCATTTATTTATGTCTGGAGAGACAACTTCTCACAAAGCATTCTATTTAGCAGCAAATCTGGAATGGAGGTTACATGGACTAAAAAAATCCCAGCTTTCAAGATAAGGTAAAATTGTGCAATTTCGGCAAACAACGACGAGAATGGCTGTTTTCGATTGCGTTTACAAAATCAACTGGCAACATCTACCATACATTAACATAGCTAGCAATATCTACAAAACAAATGTAAATGTTAAGCCCACTTCTTAATGAAAAGATAATTTTAACATTTAATTAATGCAATATGACTATTCAGCAATCCATTTTAGTTTAGATAAGAACAAAAGTACTTATTCAGATCTTTCATTAACCATGAATAGATGGCTCCTCTTTAAGAAGAACCTTCTTGACAAATAGTAAAGAACTAAATTCATAACAAGAAAAGTTGTAATTTCACGCCCTAGGCCTAAGTAACACCAACTTTTATTATGGTCATAATTTATATATTCACTTTGATTAAAATGGGAAGGAGTAAAAGATCTGAGGGTACTAACAGAAGTTAATATTGACATTTGAACACAGAAATATAAAGAAAAGAAGTTGATGTCATTGCACAGAAAATATGCAAATATAAGTACTACGGCCACTCCCTGCTTGAGATCTGACGTCGACAAATCAAACAGCACTCTGGTGTACATGCGCCAAAGTATAATGTATGCCGGGTGGGTGTTCGGTCGTAAGGATGTCTCGTAAAAGTGATACAGTGAAATCTACAAGATTTCACCGAGTCACTTTTACGACGCCACTGCGTCAAAACCTTGCACCTGCTTGAAGCAGGTTTAAGGATTGACACAGCATGATGGGAATAGGCATTCCTGACCATTGCTGGAGTTGTTTCGTGCTTACAACACGACTCCAACAATGCATTGCCTTTACGACAAAAGATGCACCACACATCTGTCTATCCTTGCGCCATGGTGCACCACATTGTAAATGCGGCACATCCATAGTGGCGCATGGTTATTTTTCTGTCTCGCAAATTAACTGGCGCATCTCTGCTAATATGCAGTGATGCGCCAGTTCTTGTAAGTCTGCCCCCTAGTCTTTACATGGAGTAATGAGGAGAAATGCTTTATATCACCTCGTTTTTACTGTTTCTATATGTACTGTTTTATGCAGCACATATAAAAACAACAAAACGCCATGCATGATTGTTTATGTGCAGAAAGGTATCCCTTTCTGCACATAAGCAACCATTCCCCCTGCGCAGTCACCTTTGCACTACGTTCCAAGGGTGCCTGCGTTGGGGCTAGCCAGCTGTAATTTGCACCAGGACAGTGGGGAAACACAGGGCTGCAGAGTATTTTTGTAAATACGTTGGTATTGCGTTTCCAAAAGTGGCAGAGTGTGGCATTAACCCAAGAATGCTAACGCCGCTCTCCGTCACTTTCCATGTAAATATACGTTTTTTTTTTTTTTTTTGTTATAAACTTTTATTCGTCGTTGGAGCACACACACAACTTACCGCCTACAACCCTGGGGCTGGCAGCAAAGTAGGGTAACATAAATACATAGCACAAAGACAGTTCGCATACTCAGCACACCGTCATCCCGAGGGTCAGGAGACGCAGGCCGGACATAGCATAACTTAGTGGATGTACCGAATGTGCCGACACCCCCCGCCCTGTCCCCTCCAACCATGGCAAGAGTGGATTCTATGTCTACTTAAGCTGTGAGGATATACCATGGAGTGTGCATGTCTGCCAGCGACTACCGGGTCTATCACTACCCACGCAACAATCCCGTCCAACCCCACCCCTCCCCCCCTGACTGCCCATGTGTCTGACTTCACTACATACCTGCCACCACAGTGCCTCGCCCCCTCCCACTCATGTCTGCGCCCCTCCTGCACCCCCCCACTAATCAAGTACCCTCTCCTGCCAGGCCCCCCCACTCCACGTGTAACCCAAAGTGAGTGTTCCTAAATATTCTATGTCCCACCAGCCTCTTCAGAGTCCCAGATGCCCCGCCTCCTATTCCTCATGAGCCTCCGTGTACTGTGTATCTAATCCTCGGGACCCTCCTCCCTCTCATGCCGCTCCTCCGCGCCCTCCTGATCTGGATCCGCGGCGTCTTTATTGCATTTGTAAGTTAAATACAGATCCCAAACATTTTTCGGTCTACTGACCGGAGGTAGGAGTTCACTATAGAGCTGTGACTGGGTGCAGCCATACAGCATGTCCCTGCTCCATCTGCTTTTTGTCAGAAGCAGACCTCGCATCCAACACTGCGCCACCACTCGTCGAGCCATAAGTAACCCCATATCAGCCAGGCGACGTGTCGCTGGGGGGAGAATCCTGGTATGACCCAACAATGCCAACGCAGGGTCGACTGGGAGCTCAATCCCTAGTATTTGGCCCATTTCGATAAAAACGTCCTCCCAGAATTTGTTAATACCCGGGCAAGTCCATGCCAGATGTAGGAAGTCCGCCACCGGTACACGGCATCGTTCACATTCCGATGTCTGTCGGAGGCCGTATCTGTGCAGGCGTTCTGGGGTGTAATATACTCTTTGTAAAAATTTAAAATGAATGAGTCTGTGTCGTGCATTAAGCGACACTTTTTTAGTATTGCGACAACAGTATTGCCACATTGAGTCGCTTATCTCCGTCTGCAAGTCCCGCTGCCATGCCAATCGGGCTTTAGGGGGCATATGCTCCCCGTGAAGCTGCCCTGCCTTGTATAGCCGCGAAATCAGGTTGCCGGGCGACGTGGTCTTTATAACGTATGTCAGCTCCGGTATTTCAGGAGGTTCCGCCATGGTCGACCCAGCAGGACCTGAAGCGTTGCACGGACCCTATGGAAGTGAAACCGGTGCAGCAACGTTATTGTGGTCCGGGAAGGGACAATCTGGGCCCAGGTAATTACCGTCCCGTCTTTGAACAAGTCACCCAGTTTGGATATACCTAATTGTTTAAGGGCGCGTGTGACCCCTTTCTCCCGCAGCGGCGCTAGCCACACAGCCCAATCTATCGGAACCATAGGGGAGTACAGTAGTGCGTGGCCATATCTTTTGACCAGTGAGTGCCAGGCGTGGTTAGTCGCTACGATGGAGTCCAAAGAACCTATCCGGCGGGTAGCCAGCTCAAATATCGTAGCCTGGGGAGGGAGGGGGTCTGAGAATAGGGTCTCCAGGATCACGTGCGGGATATTACGATCCCCGTGTATCCATGTATGCAAATGTGCCGCTTGAGCAACCCTATAGTACCTTTCTAGGTCTGGGGCCCCTAAACCGCCTTGTTCATACGGGAGCATGAGAACTTGCCACTGTACCCTAGGTTGTTTACCCCCCCACGCCAACCGAGTGAGGGTCTGAGTCATTGTCTTGAAGAAGGCCCTCGAGAGTATCACCGGGATATTGTTGAAAAGAAACAGAAACCTCGGGAGCACTATCATTTTTATTAGCGCGAGTCGGCCCGCCAAGGACAACGGTAATTTGCACCATCTCTCAACATCCTCAGTTAGCCTAGTATATGCGACTCCATAATTCTCCCTGACCAAAATATCCGGATCCGGATGTAGCATTATGCCCAAGTACCGAACCGGGTCTTCCGACCACTGTAGTGGGTACTCCATCACAAACTGGCCTGTCACTGGAGTCAGCGGGAACGCCACCGATTTGTTCCAGTTCACCTTCAGTCCAGACAATGCTCCAAACTGCACCACCTCCCTCAGTACGGGGGAGAGATTGAGTTCCGGGTCTATGACGTATAACAGCGTATCGTCCGCGTACGTGGAGATGCATATCTTGTAAGTAGGGAAACTAATACCCTCGTGACTGTGATATTCTCGAAGTGCACATGCCAGGGGTTCCGCCACAAGTGCGTACAATAATGGTGAGAGGGGGCAGCCCTGTCTAGTGCCTCTGCAGATTGCAAACGGTTCCGCGACTCTGTTACCCAGTCGTATTCTAGCGGATGGTTTATAGTACAGGGCGCCTATCATTTGAAGAAAAGGTTCGCCCAGTCCCAGCTTCCTAAGCATTCTCGACATGAAGGGCCACTCCACGGAGTCGAACGCCTTCTCCATATCTAGGAATACAGCCAGAGCCTTATTCTCCGGCCTCACATGCTGCATCGTTCCAAGCACCGTGCGCATGTTATACGTGAGATTCCTAGATGGAATAAAACCAGCCTGCTCCGGGGCTACTAGTTCCGGGGCCAGTAGTGCGAGACGCGTCGCCAGAACCTTGGCATACAGTTTCGCGTCGACGTTTATCAGGGACAAGGGTCTGTACGACCCGCACGCAGATGGAGGCTTCCCTGGTTTAAGGAGGGTGATAATGAGTGCCTCTCGCATGGATGGGGGCATGCTACCTTCCAAACATATGTCGTCAAACAGTGTTGAGAGGTAGGGTATTAACTGATCCTTAAAGGCCTTGTAGAAGCCAACCGTCAGCCCGTCGGCTCCTGGGGCGCTACCGGATCGCATGCCATCCAGCGCCTCCTCTATTTCCTCCTTTTGAATAGGCATCATTAGGAATTCCCTTTGCGCGTTAGACAGCTGCGGCATTTTGATATAGCTCAAGTAATCGTCAATCGCCTCCTCCATCCCCGCGGACTTAGCTCCGTAGAGGGTGGAATAGTACTGCCTGAATTCCCCAAGTATCTGCTCCTCATCTGTGAGGACCTCCCCTGTACTCGACACTAGTTCCCCCATTGTAAGTTGACGTCTTTCGTTCCGGACTAGTTTAGCCAGGAGGGAGCCAGGTCTCTCGCCTTCCCCATAAGTACGGGCCGTGGCGTATTTGCCCATATGTTGGACCTCCCTGTCAGCCTCTGCATTATATTCCATCACCAGGTGTTTGATCTGTTCTAGTGCATCCCCCCCGGGGTCCGCCCGCTGTCTCTCCTCCAGTTCTGAAAGTTGTTGTTCAAGGTACTGAAGTCTATGTCTAATGGATTTTAGGACACTGGAGTGTTTGGCCATGGCTACCCCGCGCACATATACCTTAAACGTCTCCCATCAACCTCATCAAGCAGGGAGTACGGGGGGAAGCGCCATGTAAAGGGGGGGATTCTATGTGCCGGCGTTTCCAGTACCAGGAGGAGAGGGGAATGGTCAGATAACGTGCGCGGTAGTATCTGGCAGTCCCTTACGCTATTGGACAGCTATCGTGATGCAAGCCAATAATCTATTCTAGTGTGGAGTGCATGATAGGCGGAGTAGTGAGTGTACCCCCCTCTGGAGTGATGCCGACTGCGCCACACATCCAATAGGTCTAAGCGCACTATTTCAGTCCGGAGGACCGTGGCAGCAGCCGACGGGCACCTGGGGGGGCCCGCGGACCTATCTAGTGTCGGGTCGAGTATCAAATTAAAGTCCCCTCCCCAGAGCACACAGGAATAGTCGTATGTTCTGCATTTCTGGGCTAACTTCGTGTAAAACTCCGGGGAGTCGTAGTTAGGGCCATACACATTTACAACCAATAAATCAAGCCCCCTGCCCCTGCATCTACAGAGAACATAACGTCCCTCAGTGTCCGTCTCTAGGGATGTCAATGTGAGTTTGGAGCTAGGATTGACCCACGTGAGTGTCCCCCTCGAGTGTGTGGTGAAACCCGCTGCAACACTACAGCCCGCTATGCCTCTGTACGTCAGCATTTTGCTGTGAAGCGGTAAATGAGTCTCCTGCAAGAGAGCGAGGTCTATGTGATGTCTACGCAAATAACTAAGGACCTTACGTAGCTTTCTGAAGTCATTTAGGCCCCTCACATTCCAAGTCAGTACCCTTAGTTGAGTTGGTACAGAGCTCATCTGGGATTTAGAGGTGTCAGCCGCGGCCCTGTCTGTCATCGGAAGTTATGAGGTAATCATTCATGAGTCTCAGGTGCCAGGAAGGAGCGCGTTCAAGCAGGTAGTTCGGCGAGGCACCGACAGTAGTGAACACAGTGGAGCCCCCAACAGAGCCCAATTTTAGCACATCAGCAGTCAAACAAAGGAACAACGCACATTCAAATACAATCCCCAACAATCCACCCACCACCCACAGCAGACCCACCCCAATTCGGCCTTGCAGGACCCCATCCCACCCGCCCCTCCCCAACAACCACAATACCAACTGCCCCATATGCATAATGCTCGTGGGCAGAGGTAGCAAGCCAACTCTTTCTCGAAGGTAACTTCCCAACTCTGGTGCCCAGCCCCCCTCCCCCCGTCTAGCACCACCAGCAATGCGTCAATGCACCAGCCTACACAACAGTATGGTTGTTCTCCTCAATCCACCCTGCTTGTCCGCCCCATCCCCGCCACCCCATAAGCGATCCCCGCAGACCACCCGTCATCAATTTATCCATGGCATATAGAAGCTTTGTGCACGGGGATCAATAACTATGGAAGTCAGTTACTATGCCAGAACCCCAGCCCCGCTTATCTGTTACATCACAGCCGCAGGATTCTGCTCCGGGTGAATTTTCCTCCAGCCTCTAGTAGTGCAGAGCGTTCAGTAGAAGATCTCCGTGCATCAAGCAGCAAGCCACCAATTCATTCCTGTTCACCTTGGCAGTTATGGTCAGTCTCCTTCCGGTTTTCGGCATGATCGTCAGTCTTATCTCTGGCCCACTTTTTCATGGCTTTCTGCAACTCTGTTGGGTCCGTGAAGATATGTGAGTGGCCCTGCCTATTTACTCTCAATTTGGCTGGGTACAACATTGCATAATCGAGGCCCATGTCCCTGAGGCGTTTCTTGTGAGGGGCGAAATGCTTGCGCACCTCCTGCACTCGAGCCGTGAAGTCTGGGAAAATGGAAATCGCCGACCCCTCGAAGCGTAGTTCACCCTTGGTTCGAGCCAGCCTGAGCGCCGTGTCTCTGTCCCTGTAGTTTAGTAACTTCGCTATGATCGGACGGGGAGGGAGACCTGGGTTGGGCTGTGGGCCAAGCGTGTGGTGAGCGCGTTCCACCACAAACATCGCCGAGAACACACCTTCTCCCAGCAGCGTGGTGAGCATCCGATCTATGAATAGTTCCATTTTCCCGGTCTGGGTGGTCTCCGGAAGGCCAGTAATGCGGAGATTGCAGCGAAGGGACCGCGCCTCCAAATCCTCCGTCTTGTCCTGCAGTGTCCTGATGAGTGTCTCCGCCCGCCTTCTCGCCGCGTCCAGGTCCGTTTGGGCCTCCTCTACCTCCGTAATTCGCCGTTCGGCCATGTCATGTCTTTCCGAGTGTTTGTCGAGGCGCTCCGCCATGCTGTCCATTCTGTAGGACAAGGCGTCCATCTTGGTCCCCAGAGCCGCTATGTTTGTCTGGATGTTTTGCTCCATTGATCTGAGCATTGATTTTAGGTCCGAGTGTTCTTCACGTGGCTCCCCCATAGTCACCTCATCGTCTCGTTGTGCATGAGGGTTCTGAACTGGCAACCGCCGTTGCGAGAAGGGGAGCTTACTCTGGGTCCTGTCACCCTTCCCCATGTTCAGTAGTGTCCTGTGGTAGCACCGCTCCTTCAACAATGAATCTCTGGCGCCAAGTATGCTGCGGGGGCGCTCTCAGCCGTCCTCCCGTTGGCAGGCCTCACCGGCCTCTCGATCAGAGAATTCGGGGGCTAAGGAGTGGCCACCGCTCCCCCTGATGCCTCCGCTGAGATGGGAACGGAACGCGTCTGTCCCAACTAGGACGCAATGTGTACACTGTCCACCTTATAATGCCTGGGCTACAGGAGCTGCTCTCTCAGTGGTACCTCCGGTGCGTGTGAATGGCGGGTAGGGCTGTCCAGCAGGTCTGCGCAGTCTCTACCGCAATTTCAGTGTCCAGGGCCCTGGGTGTTGAGTGGCCCCCAACAGGTGGCCCACAGAAGGGGGAGGGCGAGGCCCAGGTCCGGCCGCGCCGCCGCCCCGCAACCTATCGCGGGTCACTCCCCTGCGCGGTGTGGTCTCTGCAACCCACGCGGTCGCGGTGCAACGGTGCCGCCGGGCTCCCCCCCCCGCCTAATGTGCTCACCGTTTGTCCTGCAGCCTCATGTTAGGGGTGATCGGGAGCCTCCTAAGGTGCGTTGCTCCTTCCGCCACGTCTCGGCAAGTTCGCGGCCTCCCGACGCTGGAGAGTGATCCACCAGAGGTGCGCCCGCCGGATGCTGCCGCACGCCCCCTCACGCAGAGCGGGTCAGTTGGCACACGAGGCCGCGGTCCGTAGGCCCTCCCGGTGCTCCGGGGAACAAGGTTGCAGCCGCCGTATGGATCGGCGTAGAATCATCCAGGACGGGTCCGCCTGTGCCCTGTCGGCTCCGATAGTCGTGGCGGAGTCGGGGGTGTCAAGAAAGCAAGGTTGGTGCAGGATATTGGAGGATATATCTGTGGCGCCGACGGAGCTCAGGGACTATGCGGCCATCTTCATCGGCTGCTAGCTCCGCCCATCCTTCCATGTAAATATACTTCTTAATGTTTTAGTGGAGGCAGGAGATGCAAGGTAGGGGGAGTGGAGAATTTTGAGGGGACCTTTAGGACAATGAGCTATAAAATGTGGCCAAGCTTTTCAAATTAACAGCCTCATTTATGAGGTTTGGGCACAGGGCAGCGCCGCCAACAATCCTAATGTGCTGCCCTGAGTCAAAAGAAAAGGACCGGCAGAAGCAGTAATCTATGAGATACGTACATTTCTTTCCTTTTCCCCTCGCTGCCGCACAATGGGCTGCTATGAACTAATGCAAGCACCCTTGCACCATAGTGCAAGGGTGCCTGCGTTGCAGGGATGATTGTTTTTGTGCAGGAAGAGACACCTTCCTGCACAAAATCAATTACGAGAGGCGTTTTTCCTCTATGTGTGCAGGAAAAGGGAGAAGAAATTAAGGTATTTCTCCTCTTTGCGCCTCACTTACACCTCCCCTAGGAGGTGTAGCCTTTTGACGTATTCCCAGGTTTTTTAATTCTCGTAAGTCAATGCCATGGGTGTTACGTGGGAACACCCACCGTAATGCCCATGGCACGCCTCCCTATTGCAGGTTGAAGCAACACAGCAACTTTCGCTGCGTTGCCTTAGTCCATATCTACAAGGCCATGATAAAAGCCACGTAGGGTGGCTTTACACGGCTTTGTAGATATGGCCCTGCAGTGTGCGCCGCTGGACCGTCACCGAAAGTGAATTTCCGGCAGCGCACTGGAGCTTGTAGATAAGCCCCTGAGTGTCTTGACCTTCAGTAGACACAGACATTTCAATATATAATGAAAAACGTGTCGTAGAATGTACCATTTATCCAATTTTTGACAGATGTTCTGCTGGACATGTCATTTATCTGCCCCTCCCTAGCAGAATGTCTTCAAAAACACAAATACAACACAGGTCTCACCAGTCAGGAGACCCTGTCAACACAAGCATAGGTAATCCATCTGTTTGGACTGTGTGATTAATTTAATGCTGTTTTCATCACTCATCGCTAGGGACAAAGGAAGGACCTCCCTGGCAAGTAACACGGGCTTGGAAAGGCTGTGGTGCAGCGGCCAGAGCTGCTGACTCGAGAGCTGGTGATCCCTGTTTTCGTCTCGGCATCGCAACATCCAGTGATTCAGGGCAAATCACTTTCTCCAGATGCTATAGATATGTTCCAAGACGAAAAAACAGAAAAGAGGGAAATCTTTCTGAAAAAAGAGTGCCACCAAAGCATATGTTAACAGTATTTTGACCACGGAAACTGATATGAGAAGCAGACAAGGAACAGGACTTTTTAAATGCAGGAAAACATGCTAAAACCAATAGATTGGAGGAAAAGTAAGTGGCAAGCACAGAAGCCAAGAAAGAGAGGCTCGGGATGAAAGGCCTTTTTTAAGTTTATATTATAAACAATAGATTTCACAAGCACTGCTGTGGAGGTGCAACCTAAAAAGGACCCGGTGCTCTAACTCGTGGTCAGTTAGGTAAGTACCCATGTCACTAGTGTCACTGTTACTTTAGCGAGTGGGCCCAGGGCCCACTACTTTACACTGCGCAAGTCTGTTTTGTTTAACTTTAAGCTTGTAGTAATCATTTATTTATGTCTGGAGAGACAACTTCTCACAAAGCATTCTATTTAGCAGCAAATCTGGAATGGAGGTTACATGGACTATAAAAATCCAGGCTTTCAAAATAAGGTAAAATTGCGCAATTTCGGCAAACAACGACGAGAATGGCTGTTTTCGATTGCGTTTACAAAATCAACTGGCAACATCTACCATACATTAACATAGTTAGCAATATCTACAAAACAAATGTAAATGTTAACCCCGCTTCTTAATGAAAAGATAATTTTAACATTTAATTAATGCAATATGACTATTCAGCAATACATTTTAGTTTAGACGAGAACAAAAGTACTTATTCAGATCTTTCATTAACGATGAATAGATGGCTCCTCTTTAAGAAGAACCTTCTTGACAAATAGTATAGAACTAAATTCATAACAAGAAAAGTTGTAATTTCAAGCCCTAGGCCTAATTAACACCAACTTTTATTATGGTCATAATTTATATATTCACTTTGATTAAAATGGGAAGGAGTAAAAGATCTGAGGGTACTAACAGAAGTTAATATTGACATTTTAACACAGAAATATAAAGAAAAGAAGTTGATGTCATTGCACAGAAAATATGCAAATATAAGTACTACGGCCACTCCCTGCTTGAGATCTGACGTCGACAAATCAAACAGCACTCTGGTGTACATGCGCCAAAGTATAATGTATGCCGGGTGGGTGTTCGGTCGTAAGGATGTCTCGTAAAAGTGATACAGTGAAATCTACAAGATTTCACCGAGTCACTTTTACGACGCCACTGCGTCAAAACCTTGCACCTGCTTGAAGCAGGTTTAAAGATTGACACAGCATGATGGAAATATGCATTCCTGACCATTGCTGGAGTTGTTTCGTGCTTACAACACGACTCCAACAATGCATTGCCTTTACGACAAAAGATGCATCACACATCTGTCTATCCTTGAGCCATGGTGCACCACATTGTAAATGCGGTGCATCCATAGTGGCGCATGGTTATTTTTCTGTCTCGCAAATTAACTGGCGCATCTCTGCTAATATGCAGTGATGCGCCAGTTCTTGTAAGTCTGCCCCCTAGTCTTTACATGGAGTAATGAGGAGAAATGCTTTATATCACCTCGTTTTTACTGTTTCTATATGTACTGTTTTATGCAGCACATATAAAAACAACAAAACGCCATGCATGATTGTTTATGTGCAGAAAGGTATCCCTTTCTGCACATAAGCAACCATTCCCCCTGCGCAGTCACCTTTGCACTACATTCCAAGGGTGCCTGCGTTGGGGCTAGCCAGCTGTAATTTGCACCAGGACAGTGGGGAAACACAGGGCTGCAGAGTATTCTTGTAAATACGTTGGTATTGCGTTTCCAAAAGTGGCGGAGTGTGGCATTAACCCAAGAATGCTAACGCCGCTCTCTGTCACTTTCCATGTAAATATACTTCTTAATGTTTTAGTGGAGGCAGGAGATGCAAGGTAGGGGGAGTGGAGAATTTTGAGGGGACCTTTAGGACAATGAGCTATAAAATGTGGGCAAGCTTTTCAAATTAACAGCCTCATTTATGAGGTTTGGGCACAGGGCAGCGCCGCAAACAATCTTAATGTGCTGCCCTGAGTCAAAAGAAAAGGACCGGCAGAAGCAGTAATCTATGAGATACATACATTTCTATCCTTTTCCCCTCGCTGCCGCACAATGGGCTGCTATAAACTAATGCAAGCACCCTTGCACCATAGTGCAAGGGTGCCTGCGTTGCAGGGATGATTGTTTTTGTGCAGGAAGAGACACCTTCCTGCACAAAATCAATTACGAGAGGCGTTTTTCCTCTATGTGTGCAGGAAAAGCGAGAAGAAATTAAGGTATTTCTCCTCTTTGCGCCTCACTTACACCTCCCCTAGGAGGTGTAGCCTTTTGACGCATTCCCAGGTTTTTAAATTCTCGTAAGTCAACTTTCGCTGCGTTGCCTTAGTCCATATCTACAAGGCCATGATAAAAGCCACGTAGGGTGGCTTTACACGGCTTTGTAGATATGGCCCTGCAGTGTGCGCCGCCGGACCGTCACCGAAAGTGAGTTTCCGGCAACGCACTGGAGCTTGTAGATAAGCCCCTGAGTGTCTTGACCTTCAGTAGACACAGACATTTCAATATATAATGAAAAACGTGTCGTAGAATGTACCATTTATCCAATTTTTGACAGATGTTCTGCTGGACATGTCATTTATCTTCCCCTCCCTAGCAGAATGTCTTCAAAAACACAAATACAACACAGGTCTCACCAGTCAGGAGACCCTGTCAACACAAGCATCGGTAATCCATCTGTTTGGACTGTGTGATTAATTTAATGCTGTTTTCATCACTCATCGCTAGGGACAAAGGAAGGACCTCCCTGACAAGTAACACGGGCTTGGAAAGGCTGTGGTGCAGCGGCCAGAGCTGCTGACTCGAGAGCTGGTGATCCCTGTTTTCGTCTCGGCATCGCAACATCCAGTGATTCTGGGCAAATCACTTTCTCCAGATGCTATAGATATGTTCCAAGACGAAAAAACAGAAAAGAGGGAAATCTTTCTGAAAAAAGAGTGCCACCAAAGCATATGTTAACAGTATTTTGACCATGGAAACTGATATGAGAAGCAGACAAGGAACAGGCCTTTTTAAGTGCAGGAAAACAGGCTAAATCCAATAGATTGGAGGAAAAGTAAGTGGCAAGCACAGAAACCAAGAAAGAGAGGCTCGGGATGAAAGGCCTTTTTTAAGTTTATATTATAAACAATAGATTTCACAAGCACAGCTGTGAAGGTGGAACCTAAAAAAGACCAGGTGCTCTAACTCGTGGTCAGTTAGGTAAGTACCCATGTCACTAGTGTCACTGTTACTTTAGCGAGTGGGCCCAGGGCCCACTACTTTACACTCAGCAAGTCTGTTTTGTTTAACTTTAGGCTTGTTGTAATCATTTATTTACGTCTGGAGAGACAACTTCTCACAAAACATTCTATTTAGCAGCTAATCTAGAATGGAGGTTACATGGACTAAAAAAATCCAGGCTTTCAAAATAAGGTATAATTGTGCAATTTCGGTAAACAACGACGAGAATGGCTGTTTTCGATTGCGTTTACAAAATCAACTGGCAACATCTACCATTCATTAACATAGTTAGCAATATCTACAAAACAAATGTAAATATTAACTCCGCTTCTTAATGAAAAGATAATATTAACATCTAATTAATGCAATATAACTATTCAACAATCCATTTTAGTTTAGATAAGAACAAAAGTACTCATCCAGATCTTTCGTTAACCATGAATAGATGGCTCCTCTTTATGAAGAACCTTCTTGACAAATAGTAAAGTGCTAAATTCTTAACATGGAAAGTTGAAATTTCATCGCCCTAGGACTAAGTAACACCTACTTTTATTATGGTCATAATTTATATATTCACTTTGATTAAAATGGGAAGAAGTAAAAGATCTGAGGGTACTAACAGAAGTTAAAATTGACATGTTAACACAGAAATATAAAGAAAAGAAGTTGATGGCATTGCACAGAAAATATGCAAATATAAGTGCTACGGCCACTCCCTGCTTGAGATCTGACTTCGACAAATCAAACGCCACTCTGGCGTACATGCGCCAAGGTATAATGTATGCCGGGTGGGCGTTCGGTCGTAAGGATGTCTCGTAAAAGTGGTACAGTGAAATCTACAAGATTTCACTGAGTCACTTTTACGACGCCACTGCGCCAAAACCTTGCACCTGCTTGAAGCAGGTTTAAGGATTGACGCAGCATGATGGGAATAGGCATTCCTGACCATTGCTGGAGTTGTGTCGTGCTTACAACACGACTCCAACAATGCATTGCCTTTACGACAAAAGATGCGTCACACATCTGTCTATCCTTGCGCCATGGTGCACCACATTGTAAATGCGGCGCATCCATGGTGGCGCATGGTTATTTTTCTATCTCGCAAATTAACTGACGCATCTCTGCTAATATGCAGAGATGCGCCAGTTCTTGTAAGTCTGCCCCCTAGTCTTTACATGGAGTAATGAGGAGAAATGCTTTATATCACCTCGTTTTTGCTGTTTCTATATGTACTGTTTTATGCAGCACATATAAAAACAACAAAACGCCATGCATGATTGTTTATGTGCAGAAAGGTATCCCTTTCTGCACATAAGCAACCATTCCCCCTGCGCAGTCACCTTTGCACTACGTTTCAAGGGTGCCTGCGTTGGGGCTAGGCAGCTGTAATTTGCGCCAGGACAGTGGGGAAACACATGGCTGCAGAGTATTCTTGTAAATACGTTGGTATTGCGTTTCCAAAAGTGGCGGAGTGTGGCATTAACCCAAGAATGCTAACGCCGCTCTCCGTCACTTTCCATGTAAATATACTTCTTAATGTTTTAGTGGAGGCAGGAGATGCAAGGTAGGGGTAGTAGAGAATTTTGAGGGGAACTTTAGGACAATGAGCTATAAAATGTGGCCAAGCTTTTCAAATTAACAGCCTCATTTATGAGGTTTGGGCACAGGGCAGCGCCGCAAACAATCTTAAAGCGCTGCCCTGAGTCAAAAGAAAAGTACCGGCAGAAGCAGTAATCTATGAGATACGTACATTTCTATCCTTTTCCCCTCGCTGCCGCACAATGGGCTGCTATGAACTAACGCAAGCACCCTTGCACCATAGTGCAAGGGTGCCTGCGTTGCAGGGATGATTGTTTTTGCGCAGGAAGAGACACCTTCCTGCACAAAATCAATTACGAGAGGCGTTTTTCCTCTATGTGTGCAGGAAAAGCGAGAAGAAATAAAGGTATTTCTCCTCTTTGCGCCTCACTTACACCTCCCCTAGGAGGTGTAGCCTTTTGACGTATTCCCAGGTTTTTTATTCTCGTAAGTCAATGCCATGGGTGTTATGTGGGAACACCCACCGTAATGCCCATGGCACGCCTCCCTATTGCAGGGTGAAGCAACACAGCAAGGTTCGCTGCGTTGCCGTAGTCCATATCTACAAGGCCATGATAAAAGCCACGTAGGGTGGCTATACACGGCCTTGTAGATATAGCCCTGCAGTGTGCGTCGCCGGACCGTCACCGAAAGTGAATTTCCGGCAGCACACAGGAGCTTGTAGATAAGCCCCTGAGTGTCTTGACCTTCAGTAGACACAGACATTTCAATATATAATGAAAAACGTGTCGTAGAATGCACCATTATTCCAATTTTTGACAGATGTTCTGCTGGACATGTCATTTATCTGCCCCTCCCTAGCAGAATTGTCTTCAAAAACACAAATACAACACAGGTGTCACCAGTCAGGAGACCCTGTCAATACAAGCATCGGTAATGCATCTGTTTGGACTGTGTGATGATTTTAATGGTGTTTTTATCACTCATCGCTAAGGACAAAGGAAGGACCACCCTGACAAGTAACACGGGCATGGAGAGGATGTGGTGGAGGGGCCAGAGCTGCTGACTCGAGAGCCGGTGATCCCTGTTTTCGTCTCGGCAGCGCAATATCCAGTGATTCTGGGCAAATCACTTTCTCCAGATGCTATATATATGTTCCAAGACGAAAAAACAGAAAAGAGGGAAAACATTCTGAAACAAGCATTTGCAATGCAATAGGTCTCGCATTAGGAAAGTTTGAGCTATTGGTATTGTAAATTACACATTTTTTATTTATGTTTTGTTTTTGAAAATAGCGAAATAATAGCTTTGTCATTTACAATGCCATAGTTATAACTTTCGCAAATGTGACACCTATAGCATTTGTAATGCAATATGCGTTGTATTTACGTGACTTACATGTATTGATATTACAAATAACAATGGCTTTTATTATTTTTTTAAATAATTAATACTTAATAAAAGTTATTGTAATTTATAATGGCAATAGCTTAAACTTTTGTAAATAACTTTTGTGAGGATTATGTTCAGTGTATTTTATTGTGACGAAAATCCAAGAACAGAAGTGAAATATCAACATCTTTTTGTTACATTTGTAATAAAGCTTGAAACATTGAGAGAACATATTTGAACCATCTGTTGTTGAATGGTTGCACAGATTGATGCGGTGGTGGCGCTGAGTGATGTTGTGATGGCGAACGAGTGATGCTATGGCATTCAGTGATGCTGTGGTAGCGCATAGTGATGTTGTGGTGCCCCTGAGTGATGCTGTGGTAGTGCTGAGTGATGCTGTATGCTATGCTATGTTTTGTTTTGTTTTGCTATCCTATGTTTTGTTATGCTATGCTATGTTTTGTTTTGCTATTGTATGTTTTGTTATGCTATGCTATGCTATGTTTTGTTATGCTATGCTATGTTTTGTTATGCTATGTTTTGCTATGCTATGCTATGTTTTGTTGTGTTTGGTATGCTATATTTTGCTATGCTTTGTTGTGTTTTGTTAACCCCTCCGCTGCGCCGACCGTTCTGCGCTGGTGCTGAACGTTCTATTGCGCGGGCGGGGCCGGAACGTTCAGCAGATGTTCGCAGCACTACAGAGGGAGTGCACGCGATGTCCGCTGAACGTGCGCCGCACCGAAGGGGTTAAGCTATGCTATGTTTTGTTGTGTTTTGCTATGTTGTGTTATGCTATGTGCTGTTGTGCTTTGTTATGCTGTTTTGCTATCCTATGCTTTGTTTTGTTATGCTATGCTATGCTTTGTTTTGTTGTGTTATGTTTTGTTTTGTTTTGCTATGCTGTGTTTTGTTATGCTATGCTATGTTTTGTTGTGTTTTGTTTTGCTATGCTATGTTTTGTTGTGTTTTGTTTTGTTATGCTATGCTATGGTTTGTTGTGTTTTGTTTTGCTATGCTGTGTTTTGTTGTGTTTTGTTTTGCTATGCTGTGATTTGTTGTGTTTTGTTTTGCTATGCTGTGTTTTGTTGTGTTTTGTTTTGCTATGCTGGTGAGGGTGTGTGAGGTTGTGAGGGTGAGAGGGTTGGAGGGTGAGAGGGTTGGAAGGTGAGAGTGTTGGAGGGTGAGAGGGTTGGAGGGTGAGAGGGTTGGAGGGTGAGAGGGTTGGAGGGTGAGAGGGTTGGAGGGTGAGAGGGTTGGAGGGTGAGAGGGTTGGAGGGTGAGAGGGTTAGAGGGTTGGAGGGTGAGAGTGTTGGAGGGTGAGAGGGTTGGAGGGTTGGAGGGTGAGAGAGTTGGAGGGTGAGAGGGTTGGAGGGTGAGAGGGTTGGAGGGTGACAGAGTTGGAGGGTGACAGGGTTGGAGGGTGACAGGTTGGAGGGTGACAGGGTTGGAGGGTGACAGGGTTGGAGGGTGAGAGGGTGAGAGGGTTGGAGGGTGAGAGGGTTGTAGGTTTGGAGGGTGAGAGGGTGAGAGGGTGAGAGGGTTGGAGGGTGGGAGGGTGAGAGGGTGAGAGGGTGAGAGGATTGGAGGGTGAGAGGGTTGGAGGGTGGGAGGGTGAGAGGGTGAGAGGGTGAGAGGGTGAGAGGATTGGAGGGTGAGAGGGTTGGAGGGTGAGAGAGTTGGAGGGTGAGAGAGTTGGAGGGTGAGACGGTTGGAGGGTGTGAGGGTGAGGGGGTGAGGGGGTGAGGGGGGTGAGGGTGTGTGAGGGTGGGTGTGAGTGTGCGTGAGGGGGTGGGAAGTTGAGTGAGGGGTATAAGGGTGAGTGAGGCTGAGTGAGGGGTGTGAGGGTGAGGATGGGTAAATGGAGTACCATTAAACTGGGTAATACTTAATTCTTATATTTTTAATGCTTGGAAGTGGCAAAAGGCATTGAAAATATAAGAATTAAGTATTACCCAGTTTAATGGTACTACATTTACCCATCCTGGAAGAATGGAAAGTTAAGTCAGCATTCCTGGGATTCACACTCATGACCTGCAGGTCACAGCATTTTAAAGCAGGCACGGTTGCACTCACTGAGCCATCCTGGTGCAAAAGTCACATGCATAAAAACTATGTTGAAACATGTCGCTTTAACAAAAAAGCATTTGCAATGCAATAGGTCTTGCGTTTATGCAAGTTTAAGCTACTGGCATTGTAAATGACAATGCTTTTTATTTATGTTTGTAAAACCAAAACATAAATAAAAGGCATTGTCATTTACAATGCCGCGGTTGGGCAGTGACTGCCTCTGTTGTGCACTCCCATAAATGCACCTCCATCTGAAAGGTTTTAATGACAGTAACATCTGAATCTGCAACCCTTGGCCCTACAATCACGGGTCTCCTCGAGCATGCTGTATACACTAACACAGAGATGCCCACTTGGCATCCGGTTATTCAAGGTCACCTCAGAAACGAGCAGAAGTGTAACCGGCACTGTATTCACCTGCCCTGGTGTCCACCCCTTGTTTTGACTGCAGTTAGAGAGAAAGCGCTATATTGTGACCGGTTTTAGACGCCCTCTCTCTCTCAAAACAAGCACCAAGTGCTCCTAACTATTTTGTTGTTTTAGAACTCAATTTTGCTTGTTTTATAAACGTCGGAAACATGACGAAGGTTCGAGCTGACTTGCTGGGTTCGAACCTGCGACCAAATGTTAAACTCTGGCACTTGCAGAGGACCTAATAGGAAACTGCGCCACCAATGCTTAATTTATGGGACTTTCCCACTATGGAAAAAACAATGCGTTATTCTGCATTAAAGTAGTAAAGGCGTCACCTTGGCTAACACACAATAAAATAAATAATAACAAATAATTTGCAATGGCAGAGAAAGTGAAAAAGACTTCGTAACAAAGCAAGTAAACCAACAAGGATGGTACAAGTAGCGTCTGGAGTAGTAAGCGCTATATTAATACCACACAAGTAGGGGACAGTTCGAAGTTCTCATCCATGAGCGTGGCTACAGAAGAAACACAGGAAGCCAGGCGGGACTGTCTGGGACTGACTGGTTGAGGGCGGGGCCACCAGCACAGACAGGAAGCGGACGGGAGCCTACCCCGCGCTCCTGTGAAGGGAAGGGTGCAAGCCGCCTACGAATCCCGTGCAGCCGCCACTACCGCGGGACAGGACGAGAGGAGTATAGCAGACCCGGTGAGGGGGGGGCGTCGGGGCACATTGACGGTGCCCACCCCCCCAGTGATGGAAGCCCTGCGTGTGCCCGGTGAGTGGGGTTGGGAGGGTGTGTGTGTGCGCGTTTGTGTGTGTATGTAAGCCCTGCGTGTGGGAGGGGTGAGTGTGTGCGCGTGGGAATGTGTGTGCGCGTGGGAGTGTGTGTGCGCATGCGTGAGTGTGGCTGTGTGAGTGTGTTTGCGCATGGGAATATGAGGAACAACGAGGTGAAATCTGCGCTCGTGCCCCTCTCGTGTCTACATTCCCAAATACGGGCAACAATAGGTCTCGAGCAGACTACTCTGCTCGACCTAAAAAGAATGCCACCAAAGCAGATGTTAACAGTATTTTGACCACGGAAACTGATATGAGAAGCAGACAAGGAACAGGCCTTTATAAATGCAGGAAACATACTAAAACCAATAAATTGGAGAAAAAGTAAGTGGCAAGCACAGAAGCCAAGAAAGAGAGGCTTGGGATGAAAGGCCTTTTTCAAGTTTATATTATAAACAATAGATTTCACAAGCACTGCTGTGGAGGTGGAACCTAAAAAGGACCAGGTGCTCTAACTCGTGGTCAGTTAGGTAAGTACCCATGTCACTAGTGTCACTGTTACTTTAGCGAGTGGGCCCAGGGCCCACTACTTTACACTCTGCAAGTCTGTTTTGTTTAACTTTAAGCTTGTTGTAATCATTTATTTACGTCTGGAGAGACAACTTCTCACAAAGCATTCTATTTAGCAGCAAATCTAGAATGGAGGTTACATGGACTAAAAAATCCAGGCTTTCAAAATAAGGTAAAATTGTGCAATTTCGGCAAACATCGACGAGAATGGCTGTTTTCGATTGCGTTCACGAAATCAACTGGCAACATCTACAATTCATTAAGATAGTTAACAATATCTACAAAACAAATGTAAATGTTAACCCCGCTTCATAATGAAAAGATAAAATTAACATTTAATTAATGCAATATGACTATTCAGCAATCCGTCTTATTTTAGATAAGAACAAAAGTACTTATCTAGATCTTTTGTTAACCATGAATAGATGGCTCCTCTTTAAGAAGAACCTTCTTAACAAATAGTAAAGAGCTAAATTCTTAACATGCAAAGTTGTAATTTCACGCCCTAGGACGAAGTAAGTCCTACTTTTATTATGATCATAATTGATATATTCACTTTGATTAAAATGGGAAGGAGTAAAAGATCTGAGGGTACTAACAGAAATTAAAATTGACAATTTAACACAGAAATATAAAGAAAAGAAGTTGATGTCATTGCACAGAAAATATGCAAATGTAAGCACTACGGCCACTCCCTGCTTGAGATCTGACGTCGACAAATCAAACACCACTCTGGCATACATGCGCCAAGGTATAATGTATGACGGGTGGGCGTTCGGTCGTAAGGAAGTCTCGTAAAAGTGATACAGTGAAATCTACAAGATTGCACTGAGTCACTTTTACGACGCCACTGCGTCAAAACCTTGCACCTGCTTGAAGCAGGTTTACGGATTGACGCAGCATGATGGGAATAGGCATTCCTGACCATTGCTGGAGTTGTGTCGTGCTTACAACACCACTCCAACAAGGCATTGCCTTTACGACAAAAGATGCGTCACACATCTGTCTATCCTTGCGCCATGGTGCACCGCATTGTAAATGCGGCGCATCCATGGTAGCGCATGGGTATTTTTCTGTCACGCAAATTAACTGGCGCATCTCTGCTAATATGCAGAGATGCGCCAGTTCTTGTAAGTCTGCCCCCTAGTATTTACATGGAGTAATGAGGAGAAATGCTTTATATCACCTCGTTTTTGCTGTTTCTATCTGCACTGTTTTATGCAGCACATATAAAAACAACAAAACGCCATGCATGATTGTTTATGTGCAGAAAGGTATCCCTTTCTGCACATAAGCAATCATTCCCCCTGCGCAGTCACCTTTGCACTACGTTCCAAGGGTGCCTGCATTGGGGCTAGGCAGCTGTAATTTGCGCCAGGACAGTGGGGAAACACAGGGCTGCAGAGTATTGTTGTAAATACGTTGGTATTGCGTTTTCAAAAGTGGCGGAGCTTGGCATTAACCCAAGAATGCTAACGCCGCTCTCCGTCATTTTCCATGTAAATATACTTCTTAATGTTTTAGTGGAGGCAGGAGATGCAAGGTAGGGGGAGTGGAGAATTTTGAGGGGAACTTTAGGACAATGAGCTATAAAATGTGGCCAAGCTTTTCAAATTAACAGCCTCATTTATGAGGTTTGGGCACAGGGCAGCGCCACAAACAATCTTAATGCGCTGTCCTGAGTCAAAAGAAAAGGACCGGCAGAAGCAGTAATCTATGAGATACGTACATTTCTATCCTTTTCCCCTCACTGCCGCACAATGGGCTGCTATGAACTAATGCAAGCACCCTTGCACCATAGTGCAAGGGTGCCTGCGTTGCACGGATGATTGTTTTTGTGCAGGAAGAGACGCCTTCCTGCACAAAAACAATTACGAGAGGTGTTTTCCTCTATGTGTGCAGGAAAAGCGAGAAGAAATGAAGGTATTTCTCCTCTTTGCGCCTCACTTACACCTCCCCAATGAGGTGTAGCCTTTTGACGATTTTTTAATTCTCGTAAGTCAATGCCATGGGTGTTACGTGGGAACACCCACCGTAATGCCCATGGCACGCCTCCCTATTGCAGGGTGAAGCAACACAGCAACTTTCCCTGCGTTGACTTAGTCCATATCTACAATGCCATGATAAAAGCCACGTAGGGTGGCTTTACACAGCCTTGTAGATATGGCCCTGCAGTGTGCGGCGCTGGACCGTCACCGAAAGTGAATTTCCGGCAGCGCACAGGAGCTTGTAGATAAGCCCCTGAGTGTCTTGACCTTCAGTAGACACAGACATTTCAATATATAATGAAAAACGTGTCGTAGAATGCACCATTAATCCAATTTTTGACAGATGTTTTGCTGGACATGTCATTTATCTGCCCCTCCCTAGCAGAATTTCATTACAAGACAAGGAGGCTACATTATGCATTAATCCTTTAATGCCAACTCACAACAGCCGCTTACATCACAAAGGATAAACAAAGAATCCAATGACATCACGCCATCAATATAAGCCATGAGCAGGAGTAGAGCTGCCTCTTTTAAATGCGGCTCACAACAGATAAGTTCTCTCTCTCTACCTTGCGTTTGATATCTAATATTTTATCCTATTGTAATTATTATGATTGTCAATAAGCTTTTACTGATTTACTACTCATAAATATGTATATCTATATGCTGTATATATAAAGCTTTAATCTTTATATACTGTACAGGGGAATTTTCCCATTCCCTCAACCCTCAATCCTCCCCAACGACTTCCAATCTATGGTTGTCGCTCTTTCCCAACCCCTCGACCCCCTCTCCTTACTACTAGGAGATCTAGTTCTGCCATTCTTCCTTCTGCCGTTTTCAAGGCGAATTGTGAGTTGCGCTGTTGCGAATTGCTAGTTGCGCTGCTAATTTTTATGGTATTTTGGCAAGCTTAATGTCTTAATCTCCTTCGGCTCCATGTATTCCCCTCATCGGCAAATCAGAGAAGAGGAATGAACCTCGGCAAGAGCGACGCTACGCACCATGCCTCCTAAGGTCCATTCCTCCCTTTCGATGCTTCAGCTGTCTCGAGCGCGTCGGTTGCCTTCCGAGGCTTATTCCGACTGCGCTGCTTCGCCGATCAGCTGTTCTCCTTGCTTTTACAACCTTTAAACCCTCTTCACTCCAATATAATTTCAATAATTATAATATTAGACATTTTCAGAGCTATACCTTCTCTACATAATTCTGATACTGTTTTAAATAAAAAAAGGGGGTTTATTTAACAATCTCGGGCCTGTCTAATTGGCAGTTGGAATATAGCGGGTATTGCGCCCAAAGTTGAGTGTCAAAGTTGGCTAGAGTTTGTAAATAGTTTTGATATATTATGTCTCCATGAAACATGGTCCAAAGAATACATCAACCTTAATGGATATGTTTCTTATTCTCTACCCGCTTTGGCCTCCCCGTCAGGAAGAGCGAAGAGAGGGCTTTTGGTCCTGATATCGGTTAAACTCCCTATTACGGTGAAAAAACATGTGCTGGTAGGTGCCCATTCACAGATTCTATGGCTGAAACAGAATAATGGCAGAAATGTTATTGTTGTATGTAGACACCATAGAGATTTAGGTGTGTAGATGAAGGTTTATTAAGTTGTACAGCAGAAAGGACCCAACGCCTGCTGACCAGTCAACCAACTGACTCTGCAGAACTTGGAGTCCAGAACATACAGTAATTCCAGAACTGATTGAGAACCATAGAGAGTTAAGAGTTACAGAAAACATAACAATCTGAAGAACATAGAGAATGCAATTTATAACACATCTCCTATCTTTGCAAACAACAATAAAAGTTGAAACATGTAGGCTTAAACATGCTAGCACAAATAATCACTTAAATAAGAAGGAGGTTTACTATACCTTTGTAGTCTGGGAATGGAGAGAGATGGGGGAAGAGGAGTGTGAGAAGTAGAGATGGTGTCAGGCGTAGTATATGAGGAACACGTATCCAAAACATCACCAGCACCATCTCACCGCCTGGCAGAGGAGGAAGAAGAACTATTTTGAGACATAGGGGAACATTCTTGAGATATGAACATGTAACCACTACCCCCTTCCTCATTTGAAAAAACAGAGGAAGAAGAATCGCAAGGAGTGGAATACGAGATATCAGAAACATGCTGAACATTAGTTTTCTCATTTTTCTTTTCATGAATGGCAACTCTCCTTAGATTCCATTTCTCACCATTTTCGAGAAGCACATAATTAGGAAAAACCTTCTTAACAGAGAAAGGTCCTCTAAATTTGTTTAGGGGTATATTATCAAGGGGTTTATCTCCGCTTTTTTGGCTTTAAAAGCCAAGAAAGCGGAGATAAAATTATCTCCCTATTACCAAGCTGTCGCTAACACCAGTTAGTGACAGCTAATAGGAGATAGCGACCATCTTGGGCCCCGCTTTGCATGTCAGTGATATTTATCACTAATGACATGCAAAGTGGGCGTGCCAAGATGTTAGCGACTGGAAACAGTCGATAACATCGCTATCTCCTATTACCAACTTTTGGAGATATTCGCGCTAAGCGCGAATATCTCCAAAAGCTAACACCTGCCCTGAGCAGTTCTTCACCATGTTATCCAATGGGAGGTGGATAACATGGCTAAGAGCATTTGCTCGATAATGCATGAATATCGCTGACTTTTCAGTGATATTCATGCATTGCGGCCGTTTTTTATCGCATTTGCGATAAACCTTGCTAATAGCAAGGTTTATCTGCGATAAAAATCGCCGATGTGCGGCGATAATTTTTGTCTCTAAACAAGTTAGAGACAAAAATTATCGCTAGTTGTTGGTAATATACCCCTTAGTCCTTTGGAGTATCTCCCAGGTTTGACTTTGACTAAATCTCCTTCAAAAATACTACTACTCACAGAGGAGGAGGGCAAAACCGGTCTAGAATCAAAGGCAACACCACTGTTTAAGATCTGCTTGACCCAAGAAGGAATAAGCTTCGAGCCAGGAGACCTCCCCCGCAAAATCTCAAAAGGAGACTTTGTAGCATTCCCATGGACAGTTGCACGATGGGCACAAACCATCTCCTGAACAAGATCAGATACACAACGTCCGCTGGAGACAGCCAGTTGTATTGTTCCTTTGACTAATTTATTGATCCTTTCACATAAACCATTCCCTTGAGGATTGTATAGTGAAGTTCGATGGTGAGATAGTCCTGAATGTGACAGAAATTGTTGCATTTTCTGAGAAACTAGCTGGGTCCCATTGTCAGTAATAATGACACTGGGATAACCCTCAGAAAGAAATATTGTCTTCAAAAATTGAATAGTGGTCTCAGTAGTGATGTCTCTAACAAATTTGACCACAATCCACTTTGAAAACACATCAACACAAACGATTGCAAATCTCTGATTGACATTTAACTCAGACATAGGTCCTATAAAATCTAAGCATATGGTATGCCACGGTATATCTGGACAAGTAATCCGTCCCATAGTACTATTGGTAGCTACCTTTAGACGTTTTTCACCCTCTTTACACAAGTTACACTGCTCAACCCACAAAGCAACCTGCGCATCCATAGCAGGCCACCAAAAGTTTTTTCTGAGTCTTTGTTGAGTCAGAGTTTGTCCAAGATGTCCTTCATGAGCTATGTCGAACAACTTTTTGCGAAGACTGCTGGGTGGAACAAATTTGTCATTTCTTAAGAGAATGTCATCTCCACAAGTAGACAGTTCGTCTAAAATTTTGACAAAAGGACGAACAGAAACTTGTAAGCAACTTTCCCTCCTTGAACCTTCCTTAAGTAATTTTATTACATCTTTTAGAACTTCATCAGTTTTCATGGCATCAATCCAATCCTGGTGTGAGAAAGAACCAACTCCAAAAGAAACAAGATCTTGTACCCAAGCAATACTCTCATCCATTAAATCCAATGAAACATCAGATTCCAATGACTTCTGTGGTAATCTCGAAAAGCAATCAGCTTGGAGATTTCTCCACCCCTGAATGTGCTCAACCTGAAAGTGAAAGTCTTGTAATTTTGCTGCTAATCTTGCCAACCTAGGAGTGCCTCTGACAGCACCTCCAGGTGCAAGAATCCTAAGCAAAGGTTTGTGATCAGTTTTAATGACAAAATTGATTCCCCAAAGATATGTGCGGAAATAATACGTGCCCCAAACCGCAGCTAAAGCCTCCTTTTCTATGACACTATAATTTCTTTCTGCCACAGATAAGGTTTTGGAAGCAAAAGCAACTGGACGCTCTCCATGACCATGCTTCTGAATCAAAACCGCTCCCAGACCATACGCACTTGCATCAACCATAAGAATTGTAGGAAGTTTAGTGTCAAAAGGAGCTAGAACACCCGCTTCACAAATTTCATTCTTGACTAGATTGAAAGCTGAGTCTTGTTCAGGACCCCACAGAAATTTTGTACCTTTTTTTAGTAAAATTCTTAAATTAATGGTTTTCTCTGAGAAATTTCTCACGAACTTGGAATAATATACTATAAGACCCATAAAGGATCTCAACTGGTCTTTGTCACTTGGGGAAGGAGCTGACTTTATTGCTAATAACAGGTCTCTTTTTGGCTTGATACCTTCTTCAGATATTTCATGGCCGAGATATTCAATTTTTTGGACAAGGAAAGAACATTTTTCCCTGCGCAAGGTGAGACCAGCATCATTAATTCTATGCAACACTTGTCTGAGTAGTAAATTGTGTTCAGGAACAGAACTGCCAAATACTAGTATATCGTCCTGAAAATAGACCACCTTTTTTAAACCTCTGAATAATTCATGTACCATGCGTTGGAACACGCTTGCCGCTGATATTAACCCAAATTGTAAGCGTGTGAACTGGAAGATTCCTTCCATGGTTATGAATGATGTGATATGTTTACATGAATCATGCAACTTAACCTGATGGTAAGCGTTTTTCAGATCAAGTTTTGAGAAAAACTTCGCTCCCTCAAGTGTGGATACTAATTCATTGATGTTTGGGAGGGGAAAAGTATCAGCAACAACATTCTTATTTACAGACCTTAGGTCAACACAGAAACGCAACTTATTGTCAGGTTTCTTTGAAATTACAACTGGTGAAACCCATTCAGACCCCTCAACAGGTTCTATAACTCCATTTTGGAGCATTTCTTCTATTAATTGTTTCACATCATTCCTAATTGCTAAAGGAATTCTTCGTAGTTTGTGTTGAACAGGTATACATCCTTCTTTCAATTTTATCATGTGTGAATAACCTTTAAGTTCACCCAACTCACTCCTAAAGACTGAGTTAAATTCATTCAAAATAGTGTCTATTGAATCATCCTCTAACACCATATCTTGGTCAGTTGCCCTCGGGTTTATGATGATATATAAATCGTATTGATGAAACCATCCTAAAATCGGTGGTCCATCAATGGACACATATACTTTTCCAATTATAGACCTCTGCTTGAAAATAATATTACATTCAAAATATTCCAGAATGTCTATTACTTCCCCTTGAAAGCCTTTAGGTGAAATGTCACTTTTCTGTAGTGGCATACTAGACCAAAGTTCTTTAAATGTACACTGAGGAATGATTGTATGTCGTGAGCCCGTATCAACCATTAATTGGACTTCTCGTCCATCAATAATGAACATAGCCTTGGGTCTGTTCAATCTTCGATCATCTAAGTTAGCAATTATGTCGGACTCACATATCACTAACATTCTTTCACTAATGGAAGACCTGTCACTGGGGTAAAATGTCCAAATTTCCCACATTTGAGACATTCTTTGTTGGTTGCAAAACAGAATCTTGCTGCCGAAGAATGTGAATTACTGCCACATCTACTGCAAAATCTGTTTGGAGTTGGAGCCTTCTTCGGAAATGTTTTAAATTTGCTTTTATCGCTAACGAGGCTTAGCAACAAATTTTTTAACGCTAAGCATCGCCTGAAATTATCGCAGAGATAACTTGCTATTAGCAAGGTTTATCTCAGAAGTGATAAAAATCCTCGCACTAACTGCCAAATTAGAGATTTTCGCTGGAAAACCAACGATAATCTCTCGAAGTTTGGCGTTAGCTTGATGATAGGGGCTCACAAACTTAGCCATGATATCCACCTTCCATAGGATATTATGGTTAAGTCAGTAAAATACCAGGGGGCATATTATCAAGGGGGTTTATCTCCGCTTTTTTGGCTTTAAAGCCAAGAAAGCGGAGATAAAATGATCTCTCTATTACCTAGCTGTCGCTAACACCAGTTAGCGACAGCTAGTAGAAGATAGCGACCATCTTGGGCCTCACTTTGCATGTCAGTGATATTTATCACTAATGACATGCAAAGTGGGCGTGCCAAGATGTTAGCGACTGGAAACAGTCGCTAACATCGCTATCTCCTATTACCAACTTTTGGAGATATTCGCGCTAAGCGCGAATATCTCCAAAAGCTAACACCTGCCCTGAGCAGTTCTTAGCCATGTTATCCAATGGGAGGTGGATAACATGGCTAAGAGCATTAGCTCGGTAATGCATGAATATCGCTGACTTTTCAGCGATATTCATGCATTGCGGCCGTTTTTTATCGCATTTGCGATAAACCTTGGTAATACCAAGGTTTATCTGCGATAAAAATCGCCGCAGCTCAGCGGTAAAATTTTGGGGTATATTATCAAGGGGTTTTATCTCCGCTTTTTTGGCTTTAAAAGCCAAGAAAGCGGAGATAAAATTATCTCCCTATTACCAAGCTGTCGCTAACACCAGTTAGCGACAGCTAATAGGAGATAGCGACCATCATGGGCCCCACTTTGCATGTCAGTGATATTTATCACTAATGATATGCAAAGTGGGCGTGCCAAGATGTTAGCGACTGGAAACAGTCGCTAACATCGCTATCTCCTATTACCAACTTTTGGAGATATTTGCGCTAAGGGCGAATATCTCCAAAAGCTAACACCTGCCCTGAGCAGTTCTTAGCCATGTTATCCAATGGGAGGTGGATAACATGGCTAAGAGCATTTGCTCGATAATGCATGAATATCGCTGACTTTTCAGCGATATTCATGCATTGCGGGCGTTTTTTATCGCATTTGCGATAAACCTTGCTAATAGCAAGGTTTATCTGCGATAAAAATCGCCGATGTGCGGCGATAATTTTTGTCTCTAAACAAGTTAGAGACAAAAATTGTCGCTAGGTGTTGATAATATACCCCTTTGTCTCTAACCAAGCAATAGCGATAATTATCGCTATTGCTTGGAAATATGCCCCCAGGTGTAAAAAAAGCAGTGCTAACCGCGGTTAGCGCTGCTTTTTTTTATCTCTAACAGGGTTAGCGAAATCCTTGATAATAGGAGAAATGTCGCTTAACAACATTTCTCCTATTATTTTTCTCTGGAACGCCCCCTTTGCATCTCATTAGAGATGCAAGGGGAAGCGTAGAGAAAAAGGGTGCTAACATGCGAATTTGCGTGTTAGCACCCTGTTGCTGATAGGGAGATGATTTTATCTCCTCTTTCTTGGCTTTTAAAGCCAAAAAAGCGGAGATAAATCCCTTGGGCCCGATTCACAGAACTAACTTAAGACAGAATCCTAAACTTACTACTTTTGGTATTCACAGAAGTTAGGATTTTGTCTTAAGTTTGTCTTAAGACAGACTTAAGACAGACTTAAGTTAGGATTTTGTCTTAAGTCTGTCTTAAGTCTGTTTTAAGACAAACTTAAGACAAAATCCTAACTTCTGTGAATACCAAAAGTAGCAAGTTTAGGATTTTGTCTTAAGTTAGTTCTGTGAATCGGCCCCCTTGATAATATGCCCCCTTGTTTTTATGTTCCGAAATAAAGCCTTATGAACTGAACTGAACAATATACTTATTCAAGGACATAGGGGCTTATTATCAAGGGGGTTTATCTCCGCTTTTTTGGCTTTAAAAGCCAAGCAAGCGGAGATAAAATTATCTCCCTATTACCTAGCTGTCGCTAACACCAGTTAGCGACAGCTTGTAGGAGATAGGGACCATCTTGGGCCCCACTTTGCATGTCAGTGATATTTATCACTAATGACATGCAAAGTGGGCGTGCCAAGATGTTAGCGACTGGAAACAGTCGCTAACATCGCTATCTCCTATTACCAACTTTTGGAGATATTCGCGCTAAGCGCGAATATCTCCAAAAGCTAACACCTGCCCTGAGCAGTTCTTAGCCATGTTATCCAATGGGAGGTGGATAACATGGCTAAGAGCATTAGCTCGGTAATGCATGAATATCGCTGACTTTTCAGCGATATTCATGCATTGCGGCCATTTTTTATCGCATTTGCGATAAACCTTGGTAATACCAAGGTTTATCTGCGATAAAAATCGCCGCAGCTTAGCGGTAAATTTTTATCTCTAACCAAGCAATAGCGATAATTATTGCTATTGCTTGGTAATATGCCCCATAGTTTAATTATTTAAACAATAAATAAACACTTATCTTTTTCTTTATAAACATCAGAACTAAATTAAAAAAAAAAAAAAAAGAAGCCCACCCCCCTTTTTATTTTAAATCCCTTAATCCAATCCTCATACTTACCTGCTATGTCTGACATGGAAGCAGACGACGCAGTTGCTAGCTCCCCTAACCATAATAGCGATGCATTTAAAACCTTCCTTCAAAGGGAAATGAGAACTTGTATGTTAGATACCTTGAGAGAGGTCATGTGCAATAAAAGATCCCTTCTACTTGATGACACTCCTTCTGACCCCGAAGTTGAATACTCTAAGGCCAATAAAAAAACAAATCACTGCCTAAGCACTGATGGAGGTCGCGCTACCTCATATAACATGAGAGGTCAAAGCACCTCACAAGGTATGGGAGGCCCTAGCGCCTCAAAAGACAAGGTTGCCCCTCGCGGCGCACTCAGGTTGGGTGTCCCTAGCGGCACAAATTTGGCGGGTGCCCTCAACGGCACATGTAGCGACAGTGCAAGTGTTGATCCTAGCTCTGATGAAGACGAGTTCTTCAACAAACCCAACGATGAATTCGTCCTTGACCTTGATGAGCAAGACATAGACGAGGATCTTAACACTTTATCAGAGGCAGACTCCTCCCCCTCTTCAAAGGACGCGATCCTTGACCCTCTAGGTGGAAAAATGTTCTCCCCGACCAATATCTCCCACCCTAACAGCTCACGGTGGTATCCACATGACCACGTCGCGAAGTTTGTGACTAAATGGCTGAGGAACTCTCTCGAGATACAATCACGCAACACTATGAGGTCTGAATGTCCTAGACCATACATAGAAGACAAAGTATGCCAAACACCTAACCTAGACCCCGACCTTATAAAATTCTTATTTAAATTAGGCAAGGATCCCAGGAAGGGCCTCGAAAGGGCTCTTAAAGCCTGTCAGGATCACCTTCTTGACCTTTTAGGTCCCCTTACTAGGATCCTCGACTTAGCTGAGGAATCACACATTTCTAAGTCTCCCCTTGATACCAATCTGATAAGGGGCGATTGGAAACTCGATACCTCCGTTTTCAATTCCCTGGTTCACTTCTGGGGTCCCTACGATGTGGACCTTTTCATAAGCCGTTTAACCTTCCAACTTCCTCAGTACTTCAGCTGGATG
This sequence comes from Lissotriton helveticus, assembly GCF_964261635.1. Classification (NCBI taxonomy): domain Eukaryota; kingdom Metazoa; phylum Chordata; class Amphibia; order Caudata; family Salamandridae; genus Lissotriton; species Lissotriton helveticus. Next base: position 283,872,773 of record NC_136058.1, on the reverse strand, counting down.
CCAGACCCGGGTGCTCTAGCTGTCAATGCTTTCCTTCAACCTTGGGCTCCTCTCCACCCCTACGCCTTTCCCCCCTTTGCGATGATCCAAAGGGTTCTACAGAAAGTGAGACAGGATCAATCCTACCTAGTCCTGATAACCCCTTTCTGGCCATCTCAAGCATGGTTCCCCACAGCTCTGGAACTTTCTTGCGATGTTCCCTTCCTGATTCCGGCTACTCAAGGGCTCCTTCTAAACGCAAACGGAGAAGATCACCACCTGGTTCTCGCAGGGAACCTGAACCTTCTTGCCTGGAAAGTGTCAGGCAATCTAACCAATTGTCTGGACTTTCGTCTTCGGCTCTCACTCTCCTTGGAGAATCTTGGGCACCTGGAACACACTACAGATATAATAACATCTGGAAAAAATGGTCTCGTTGGTGCTTGGAAAGGGACTTGGATCTTGTGGAAGCTCCTATCGTCAATATAGTGAATTTCCTGGTGGAATTTCGGCAGTGGTCTTTCCTATAGATCTATTAACTGTTTTAGATCTGCAATTTCCGCAGGACACTCTCTTGTCAACGGTAAGACGGTAGGTAAGAACGTTATCATCTGTAGAGTTCTTAAAAATATCAGCTTAAAAGGCCACCTAGGCCTAAATATCAATCTGTTTGGGATGTCAAACTTGTACTTGACCTTTTTTGCTCCTGGCCTGATAACTCCCTTCTTAAGAGAAGATGCCTTTCAATTAAACTTGCTTCCCTCTTATGTCTGATTTCTTGTCGCAGGGTATCCGACATCAAAGCTCTAGATATCTCTTATAGATGTTATGACATGTTTGGTGTTAAATTTGAAATCTATAGAAGAACTAAGACCATGTCTGATTTCATTTTTTATCCTCGTTTTGATCTCTGCAAAAAACTTTGTGTAGTTGATTGCATGAAGGAATATGATTCGAGAATGAAAGACCTTCGTCCTCCTGATGCGAATCAACTTCTTGGGGCATATTATCAAGGACGGGCGATACATTATCGCCGCTTTTATCGGCAGGAAACTGCCGATAAAACGGCGATAATGGCTTGATAATATGCTCTATAGAATTCCAATCGAAGCCCATGTTAGATGTGAAGACATCTGTGAAGAGGTCTTCACATCTAACATGGGCTTCGATAGGAATTCTATAGAGCATATTATCAAGCCCATTATCGCCGTTTTATGAAATCAGACATGGTCTTAGTTCTTCTATAAACAATCATGCATGGCGTTTTGTTGTTTTTATATGTGCTGCATAAAACAGTACATATAGAAACAGCAAAAACGAGGTGATATAAAGCATTTCTCCTCATTACTCCATATAAAGACTAGGGGGCAGACCTACAAGAACTGGCGCATCTCTGCATATTAGCAGAGAAGCGGCAGTTAATTTGCGAGACATAAAAATAACCATGCGCCATGTTAGATGTGAAGACATCTAACATGGGCTTTGATAGGAAACCTTGCGCCATGGTGCACCGCATTGTAAATGCGGCGCATCCATGGTGGCGCATGGTTATTTTTCTGTCTCGCAAATTAACTGGCGCTTCTCTGCTAATATGCAGAGATGCGCCAGTTCTTGTAAGTCTGCCCCCTAGTCTTTACATGGAGTAATGAGGAGAAATGCTTTATATCACCTCGTTTTTGCTGTTTCTATATGTACTGTTTTATGCAGCACACATAAAAACAACAAAACGCCATGCATGATTGTTTATGTGCAAAAAGGTATCCCTTTCTGCACATAAGCAATCATTCCCCCTGCGCAGTCACCTTTACACTACGTTCCAAGGGTGCCTGCGTTGGGGCTAGGCAGCTGTAATTTGCGCCAGGACAGTGGGGAAATACAGGGCTAAAGAGTATTGTTGTAAATACGTTGGTATTGCATTTCCAAAAGTGGCAGAGCGTGGCATTAACCCAAGAATGCTAACGCCGCTCTCCGTCACTTTCCATGTAAATATACTTCTTAATGTTTTAGTGGAGGCAGGAGATGCAAGGTAGGGGGAGTGGAGAATTTTGAGGGGAACTTTAGGACAATGAGCTATAAAATGTGGCCAAGCTTTTCAAATTAACAGCCTCATTTATGAGGATTGGGCACAGGGCAGCGCCGCAAACAATCTTAATGCGCTGCCCTGAGTCAAAGGAAAAGGACAGGCAGAAGCAGTAATCTATGAGATACGTACATTTCTATCCTTTTCCCCTCGCTCCGCACAATGGGCTCCTATGAACTAACGCAAGCACCCTTGCACCATAGTTCATGGGTGCCTGCGTTGCAGGTATGATTGTTTTTGTGCAGTAAGAGACACCTTCCTGCACAAAAACAATTACGAGAGGCGTTTTTCATCTATGTGTGCAGGAAAAGCGAGAAGAAATGAAGGTATTTCTCCACTTTGCGCCTCACTTACACCTCCCCTAGGAGGTGTAGCCTTTTGACGTATTCCCAGGTTTTTTAATTCTCGTAAGTCAATGCCATGGGTGTTACGTGGGAACACCCACCGTAATGCCCATGGCACGCCTCCCTATTGCAGGGGTAAGCAACACAGTAACTTTCGCTGCGTTGCCTTAGTCCATATCTACAAGGCCATGATAAAAGCCACGTAGGGTGGCTTTACACAACCTTGTAGATATGGCCCTGCAGTGTGCGCCGCCGGACCGTCACCGAAAGTGAATTTCCGGCAGCGCACAGGAGCTTGTAGATAAGCCCCTGAGTGTCTTGACCTTCAGTAGACACAGACATTTCAATACATAATGAAAAACGTGTCGTAGAATGCACCATTGATCCAATTTTTGACAGATGTTCTGCTGGACATGTCATTTATCTGCCCCTCCCTAGCAGAATTGTCTTCAAAAACACAAATACAACACAGGTGTCACCAGTCAGGAGACCCTGTAAATACAAGCATCGGTAATGCATCTGTTTGGACTGTGTGATTAATTTAATGGTGTTTTCATCACTCATCGCTAAGGATAAAGGAAGGACCACCCTGACAAGTAACACGGGCGTGGAGAGGATGTGGTGCAGCGACCAGAGCTGCTGACTCGAGAGCTGGTGATCCCTGTTTTCGTCTCGGCAGCGCAACATCCAGTGATTCTGGGCAAATCACTTTCTCCAGATGCTATATATATGTTCCAAGACGAAATAACAGAAAAGAGGGAAATCTTTCTGAAAAAAGAGTGCCACCAAAGCAGATGTTAACAGTATTTTGACCACGGAAACTTATATGAGAAGCTGACAAGGAACGGGCCTTTGTAAATGCAGGAAAACATACTAAAACCAATAGATTGGAGGAAAAGTAAGTGGCAAGCACAGAAGCCAAGAAAGAGAGGCTCGGGATGAAAGGCCTTTTTTAAGTTTATATTATAAACAATAGATTTCACAAGCACTGCTGTGGAGGTGGAACCTAAAAAGGACCAGGTGCTCTAACTCGTGGTCAGTTAGCTAAGTACCCATGTCACTAGTGTCACTGTTACTTTAGCGAGTGGGCCCAGGGCCCACTACTTTACACTCTGCAAGTCTGTTTTGTTTAACTTTAAGCTTGTTGTAATCATTTATTTACGTCTGGAGAGACAACTTCTCAGAAAGCATTCTATTTAGCAGCAAATCTAGAATGGAGGTTACATGGACTAAAAAAATCCAGGCTTTCAAAATAAGGTAAAATTGTGAAATTTCGGCAAACAATGACGAGAATGGCTGGTTTCGTTTGCGTTTACAAAATCAACTGGCAAAATCTACCATTCATTAACATAGTTAGCAATATCTACAAAACAAATGTAAATGTTAACCCCGCTTCTTAATGAACAGAGAATATTAACATTTAATTAATGCAATATGACTTTTCAGCAATCCGTTTTAGTTTAGATAAGAACAAAAGTACATATCCAAATCTTTCATTAACCATGAACAGGTGGCTCCTCTTTAAGAAGACCCTGCTTGACAAATAGTAAAGAGCTAAATTCTTAACATGTAAAGTTGTAATTTCACGCCCTTGGACTAAGTAACACCTACTTTTATTATGGTCATAATTTATATATTCACTTTGATTAAAATGGGAAGGAGTAAAAGATCTGAGGGTACTAACAGAAGTTAAAATTGACATTTTAACACAGAAATATAAAGAAAAGAAGTCGATGGCATTGCACAGAAAATATGCAAATATAAGAACTACAGCCACTCCCTGCTTGAGATCTGACGTCGACAAATCAAACACCACTCTGGCGACATGCACCAAGGTATAATGTATGCCGGGTGGGCGTTCGGTCGTAAGGAAGTCTCGTAAAAGTGATACAGTGAAATCTACAAGATTTCACTGAGTCACTTTTACGACCCCACATTGTCTACTTTTGGGAGATCTAAACATACACATGGACTCGTTATCAGATGCTGATGCTTCCAAGTTGCGGGATATTGCGGTATTACTGGGGCTTGCCCCTCTTATTGATACCCCCACCCATGTTAAAGGCCATACGCTAGATTTAATCTTCTCTACGGTGCCGTTAGAGGTGTCCCCGCCACTTCCAGTCCTTTGGTCTGACCACTTCCTGATAAATTTTGCCATCCCTTATGAGGCCAGTACCTGCCATAGAGCACAGAAGGGGGTGGTCCACCAGTCTAGAGCGTTTCATTTAGTGACAGCAGATATGCTGTCGAACGCTCTCTGCTTACACCCGTGTAAATTTTTAGGGAATCTGAGGCAGATTTGATCTTGTTTCAGGAATGGCTGCACTCAAGATTTGATGAGCTAGCTCCAATGAAGCCTACTAGAATAGCCCCCTGTCATGTTTCTGCCCCGTGGTTTACCTCCACATTGCGGGCTATGCGCCAAGATTGCAAAAAAAATGGAAAGAATCTGGCGTCGCAAATACGACCCAGTGGAGAAATTAAAGTACCGTGATGCGTTAAAACAGTATCATAAACACATCTCGGAAGCTAAAAAGGAATATCTGGAGCACAGAATTGACCGGACGGACAACACAAGTAGGGAACTTTTTAGGATTGTTAAAGAGTTTGTTGATCCTGCCGTAGGTGCCCTCCCGCATTCTCATTCTGAGGAGTGGATAAGGCAGTTGGCTGACTTTTTTGTTGCAAAAATTAATACCATACAAGAGTCCTTCTCCCCCGTGGTTTCTGCCACTGAGGCGGACGTCTCAGGCAGTGCATGGAGGCGGGAACCATTCTTAGAGGCTGAGTCTGGCTCTACGTTATCGGTTTTTCCATCACTGTCCTGTGAAACGTCGCTGGAATTACTGTCTCGACTTCAATCCGGCTCACCCTTGGACGCCTGTCCTGCAAGGTGTTTGGGCAGGGTGGCATCGGCAGTAAACAGCTTGCTGAACCCCCTGCTCAATCTGTCCTTGAGCTCGGGAGTGGTGCCAAGGGAATGGAAACACGCACTCATCCTGCCGCTGATCAAAAAACCTCTGTTAGATCCTTTGCTACCGTCTAACTACAGACCAATCTCCCTCCTCCCTGCTCTGGCGAAGGTGGTTGAGAAGCATGTTCAGCATACACTTTCCACCTTTATTGAGAATAACAACGCTCTCCATGACTCTCAATCAGGTTTCCGTGCAAACTATAGCACGGAGACAGCCCTTGTGGAAGTGACCGACGCCATCAGAGAGACACTCGATCGAGGGGGAAAGGCGATGTTGATCATGTTGGACTTGTCGGCGGCTTTCGACACCGTCCCTCATGCGGGTCTCCTTTTAAGACTCAGGGAGATCGGATTGCGGGGGACGGTGTTAGACTGGTTCCAATCTTTTCTATCAGGCCGCCGTCAGGTGATCTGGGCTCCGCCGTTCTCCGCGGAAATGCCATCGCTAGAGGTTGGGGTTCCTCAAGGTTCCATTCTGAGCCCCACCATTTTTAACATCTATATGGCTCCCCTGGCGATGGTAGCGGAGGCTTTCGGGGCCCGGGTCATCTCATATGCTGATGACACCCAGCTTTTGTTCACGTGTGGCAAAGGAGAGGCCTTTGACGGCGGCAGGATCAATGACTGTCTGAGCGCAATCTTTGCGTGGTTCCAGCAGCACAGCCTGAAATGCAACTCGGACAAGTCTGAGTTGCTTTTCTTTGGCTGTGCCCCCGACCCGAGCTGGAAGTCGTGGTGGCCCCAGGATATGTTCCCTCCTGAAAGGTCATCCTCCCAAGTGAAAAATCTGGGAGTGGTATTTGATGATGACCTATCCTTCCGGCCTCATATTGTCGGACTAACTGGGAAATGCTGCGGCATTCTTAAAATGCTGAGGAAATTCCTCCCACTGTTGTCCCTGCAATATCGAAAGACGGTAGTCCAGGCGCTAGTAGGGTCACGGCTAGATTACGCAAACGCCCTTTTTGCTGGTCTGCCCAAGTACCTCCTGGCTAGACTACAGATCGTCCAAAACTCGGCGGCCAGAGCCATATTCGGCCTGCCTAGGAGAGCCAGTGCCTCTCTGCTTCTAAACAGACTGCACTGGCTACCTATTTCTAAAAGAATTAGGTTTAAAATTCTTACCCTGGCGTTCAAAGCCCTTCACTCTGTCGGTCCCAATTACATCAAGAAGCGTATTGCTTTCTATGTACCGCGGAGGACGCTGCGTTCAGCCGACTTGGCTACAGTGGAGGTGCCCATTGTTAAACGAGCCCGGATGGGAGGACGCTCCTTCCAATTCGTGGCAGCGTGCCTTTGGAATGAACTCCCTCTCCTCCTCCGCAAAGCTAACAACCTTCTAGCGTTTAGGAAAGAGCTGAAGACCTTGCTCTTTTCCGTGTAACCTGTGTGACGGCAGTGTTTTTGCCTTCGTGTTTTTTGGACCTCTGGCCCCTTTGTCAAAGCGCCGGGACACCTCTTGGGGTAGCTGTGCGCTCTAAAAGTGCGGCTTTAACATAACTGCGTCAAAAGCTTGCACCTGCTTGAAGCAGGTTTAAGGATTGACGCAGCATGATGGGAATAGGCATTCCTGACCATTGCTAGAGTTTTGTCGTGCTTACAACACAACTCCAACAATGCATTGCCTTTACGACAAAAGATGCGTCACACATCTGTTTATCCTTGCGCCATGGTGCACCGCATTGTAAATGCGGCGCATCCATGGGGGAGCATGGTTATTTTTCTGTCATGCGAATTAACTGGCGCATCTCTGCTAATATGCAGAGATGCTCCAGTTCTTGTAAGTCTGCCCCCTAGTCTTTACATGGAGTAATGAGGAGAAATGCTTTATATCACCTCGTTTTTGCTGTTTCTATATATATTGTTTTATGCAGCATATATAAAAACAACAAAACGCCATGCATGATTGTTTATGTGCAGAAAGGTATGCCTTTCTGCACATAAGCAATCATTCCCCCTGCACAGTCACCTTTGCACTACGTTCCAACGGTGCCTGCGTCGAGGCTAGGCAGCTGTAATTTGCGCCAGGACAGTGGGGAAACACAGGGCTGCAGAGTATTGCTGTAAATACGTTACTATTGCGTTTCCAAAAGTGGCGGAGCGTGGCATTAACCCAAGAATCCTAACGCCGCTCTCCGTCACTTTCCATGTAAATATACTTCTTAATGTTTTAGTGGAGGCAGGAGATGCAAGGTTGGGGGAGTTGAGAATTTTGAGGGGAACTTTAGGACAATAAGCTATAAAAAGTGGCCAAGCTGTTCAAATTAACAGCCTCATTTATGAGGTTTTGGCGCAGGGCAGCGCCGCCAACAATCTTAATGCGCTGCCTTGAGTCAAAAGAAAAGGACCGGCAGAAGCAGTAATCTATGAGATACGTACATTTCTATCCTTTTCTTTTCCCCTCGCTGCCGCACAATGGACTGCTATGTACTAACGCAAGCACCCTTGCACCATAGTGCAAGGGTGCCTGCGTTGCAGGGATGATTGTTTTTGTGCAGGAAGAGACACCTTCTTGCACAAAGACAATTATGAAAGGCTTTTTTCCTCTAAGTGTGCAGGAAAAGCGAGAAGAAATTAAGGTTTTTCTCCTCTTTGCGCCTCACTTACACCTCCCCTAGGAGGTGTAGCCTTTTGATGTATTCCCAGGTTTTTTAATTCTCGTAAGTCAATGCCATGGGTGTTATGTGGGAACACCCACCGTAATGCCCATGGCACGCCTCCCTATTGCATGGTGAAGCAACACAGCAACTTTCGCTGCGTTGCCTTAGTCCATATCTACAAGGCCATGATAAAAGCCACGTAGGGTGGCTTTACACAGCCTTGTAGATATCGCCCTGCAGTGTGCGCTGCCGGACCGTAACCGAAAGTGAATTTCCGGCAGCACACAGGAGCTTGTAAATAAGCCCCTGAGTGCCTTGACCTTCAGTAGACACAGACATTTCAATATATAATGAAAAAAGTGTCGTAGAATGCACCATTATTCATATTTTTGACAGATGTTCTGCTGGACATGTCATTTATCTGCCCCTCCCTAGTAGAATTGTCTTCAAAAACACAAATACAACACAGGTATCACCAGTCAGGAGACCCTGTAAATACAAGCATCTGTAATGCATCTCTTTGGACTGTGTGATGAATTTAATGGTGTTTTCATTACTCATCGCTAAGGACAAAGGAAGGACCCCCCTGACAAGTAACACGGGCGTGGAGAGGATGTGGTGCAGCGGCCAGAGCTGCTGACTCGAGAGCTGGTGATCCCTGTTTTCGTCTCGGCATCGCAACATCCAGTGATTCTGGGCAAATCACTTTCTCCAGATGCTATATATATGTTCCAAGACGAAAAAACAGAAAAGAGGGAAAACTTTCTGAAAAAAGAGTGCCACCAAAGCAGATGTTAACAGTATTTTGACCACGGAAACTGATATGAGTAGCAGACAAGGAACAGGCCTTTGTAAATGCAGGAAAACATACTAAAACCAATAGATTGGAGGAAAAGTAAGTGGCAAGCACAGAAGCCAAGAAAGAGAGGCTCAGGATGAAAGGCCTTTTTTAAGTTTATATTATAAATAATAGATTTCACAAGCACTGCTGTGGAGGTGGAACCTAAAAAGGACCAGGTGCTCTAACTCGTGGTCAGTTAGGTAAGTACCCATGTCACTAGTGTCACTGTTACTTTGGCGAGTGGGCCCAGGTCCCACTACTTTACACTCTGCAAGTCTGTTTTGTTTAACTTTAAGCTTGTTGTAATCATTTATTTACGTCTGGAGAGACAACTTCTCACAAAGCATTCTATTTAGCAGCAAATCTAGAATGGAGGTTACATGGACTAAAAAATTCCAGGCTTTCAAAATAAGGTAAAATTTTGCAATTTCGGCAAACAACGACAAGAATGGTTTTTTTCGTTTGTGTTTACAAAATCAACTGGCAACATCTACTAATCATTAACATAGTTAGCAATATCTACAAAACAAATGTAAATGTTAACTTCGCTTCTTAATGAAAAAATAATATTAACATTTAATTAATGCAATATGACTATTCAACAATCCATTTTAGTTTAGATAAGAACAAAAGTATTTATCCAGATCTTTTGTTAACCATGAATAGGTGGCTCCTCCTTAAGAAGAACCTTCTTGACAAATAATAAAGAACTAAATTCTTAACATGTAAAGTTGTAATTTCACGCCCTTGGACTAAGTAACACCAACTTTTATTATGGTCATAATTTATATATTCACTTTGATTAAAATGGGAAGGAGTAAAAGATCTGAGGGTACTTACAGAAGTTAAAATTGACATTTTAACACAGAAATATAAAGAAAAGAAGTTGATGTCATTGCACAGAAAATATGCAAATATAAGTACTACGGCCACTCCCTGCTTGAGATCTGACGTCGACAAATCAAACAGCACTCTGGCGTACATGCACCAAGGTATAATGTATGCCGGGTGGGCGTTCGGTCGTAAGGAAGTCTCGTAAAAGTGATACAGTGAAATCTACAAGATTTCACTGAGTCACTTTTACGACGCCACTGCGTCAAAACCTTGCACCTGCTTGAAGCAGGTTTAAGGATTGACGCAGCATGATGGGAATAGGCATTCCTGACCATTGCTGGAGTTGTGTCGTGCTTACAACACAGCTCCAAAAATGCATTGCCTTTACAACAAAAGATGCGTCACACATCTGTCTATCCTTGCGCCATGGTGCACTGCATTGTAAATGCGGCGCATCCATGGTGGAGTATGGTTATTTTTCTGTCACGCAAATTAACTGGCGCATCTCTGCTAATATGCAGCGATGTGCCAGTTCTTGTAAGTCTGCCCCCTAGTCTTTACATGGAGTAATGAGGAGAAATGCTTTATATCAACTTGTTTTTGCTGTTTCTATATGTACTGTTTTATGCAGCACATATAAAAACAACAAAACGCCATTCATGATTGTTTATGTGCAGAAAGGTATCCCTTTCTGCACATAAGCAATCATTCCCCCTGCGCAGTCACCTTTGCACTACCTTCCAAGGGTGCCTGCGTTGGGGCTAAAGCGGTACAAAAGGGGGTGGCGATGGACAGAGCATCCAAACCAATCAAACACTCACACCCAGTCAAAAGATCTGGGTTTGATCCATCACCGTTCTTTAGCCCACTCTGCCACCCCAGTTCAGACATGGCTATATGCAAATCAGTCTGACCCCGTGCCTCATGGGAACAGTCCAGACCAAACTGCCAAGCCATGCCTTCCCTGGACCGGAAACAAGCCTCCAAGGACCGGTTTCCGGCATTCCAGCCGTCTTCAGCCCAGCCTGCCCGAATCCAGTGGCAAAGTAGGCAAGGGACTCACGTCCGAGCATACCCTGCCACACTCATGGCGGCCAAAGCGGTACAAAAGGGGAGGGGATAGCGATGGACAGAGTATCCGAACCAATCAAACACTCACACCCAATCAAAAGATCTGGGTTTGATCCATCACCGTTCTTTAGCCCACTCTGCCACCCCAGTTCAGACATGGCTATATGCAAATCAGTCTGACCCCGTGCCTCATGGGAACAGTCCAGTCCGAACTGCCAAGTCATGCCTTCCCTGGACCAGAAACAAGCCTCCGAGGACCGGCTTCCGGCATTCCAGCCGTCTTCAGCCCGGCCTGCCCGAATCCAGTGGCAAAGTGAGCTAGGGACTCACGTCCGAGCATACCCTGCCACACTCATGGCGGCCAAAGCGGTACAAAAGGGGGTGGCGATGGACGGAGCATCCGAACCAATCAAACACTCACACTCAGTCAAAAGATCTGGGTTTGATACATCTCCGTTCTTTAGCCCACTCTGCCACCCCAGTTCAGATATGGCTATATGCAAATCAATCTGACCCCGTGCCTCATGGGAACAGTCCAGCCCGAACTGCCAAGCCAAGCTTTCCCTGGACCGGAAACAAGCCTCCGAGGACCGGTTTCCGGCATTCCAGCCGTCTTCAGTTCGGCCTGCCCGAATCCAGTGGCAAAGTGAGCAAGGGACTCACGTCCGAGCATACCCTGCCACACTCATGGCGGCCAAAGCGGTACAAAAGGGGGTGGCGATGGACGAAGCATCCGAACCAATCAAACACTCACACCCAGTCAAAAGATCTGGGTTTGATCCATCACCATTTTTAGCCCACTCTGCTACCCCAGTTCAGACATGGCTATATGCAAATCAGTCTGACCCCGTGCCTCATGGGAACAGTCCAGCCTGAACTGCCAAGCCATGCCTTCCCTGGACCGGAAAAGAGCCTCCGAGGACCGAGGACCGGTTTCCGGCATTCCAGCCGTCTTCAGCCCAGCCTGTCCGAATCCACTGGCAAAGTGAGCAAGGGACTCACGTCCGAGCATACCCTGCCACACTCATGGCGGCCAAAGCGGTACAAAAGGGGGTGGCGATGGACGGAGCATCCAAACCAATCAAACACTCACACCCAGTCAAAAGATCTGGGTTTGATCCATCACCGTTCTTTAGCCCACTCTGCCACCCCAGTTCAGACATGGCTATATGCAAATCAGTCTGACCCCGTGCCTCATGGGAACAGTCCAGCCCGAACTGCCAAGCCATGCCTTCCCTGGACCGGAAACAAGCCTCCGAGGACCAGTTTCCGGCATTCCAGCCGTCTTCAGCCCGGCCTGCCCGAATCCAGTGGCAAAGTGAGCAAGGGACTCACGTCCGACCCTTTTGTACCGCTTTTGTCCGCCATATGTGTGGCAGGGAATGCTCAGACGTGAGTCCCTTGCTCACTTTGCCACTGAATTCAAGCAAGCCGGGCAGAAGACGGCTGTAATGCCAGAAACCGGTCCTCGGAAGCTTGTTTCCGGTCTAGGGAAGACATGGCTTGGCAGTTCGGGCTGGACTGTTCCCATGAGGCACAGGGTCAGAGTGATTTGCATATAGCAATGACTGAACTGGGGTGGCAGAGTGGGCTAAAGAATGGTGATGGACTGAACCCAGATCTTTTGACTGGGTGTGAGTGTTTGATTGGTTCAGATGCTCCGTCCATTGCCAACCCCTTTTGTACTGCTTTGGGGCTAGGCAGCTGTAATTTGCGCCAGGACAGTGGGGAAACACAGGGCTGCAGAGTATTGTAAATACGTTGGTATTGCATTTCCAAAAGTGGCAGAGCGTGGCATTAAACCAAGAATGCTAACGCCGCTCTCCGTCACTTTCAATGTAATTATACTTCTTAATGTTTTAGGGGAGGCAGGAGATGCAAGGTAGGGGGAGGGGAGAATTTTGAGGGGAATTTTAGGACAATGAGCTATAAAATGTGCCCAAGCTTTTCAAATTAACAGCCTCATTTATGAGGTTTGGGCACAGGGCAGCGCCGCTAACAATCTTAATGCGCTGCCCTGAGTCAAAAGAAAAGGACCGGCAGAAGCAGTAATCTATGAGATACGTACATTTCTATCCTTTTCCCCTCGCTGCCGCACAATGGGCTGCTATGAACTAACGCAAGCACTCTTGCACCATAGTGCAAGGGTGCCTGCGTTGCAGGGATGATTGTTTTTGTGCAGGAAGAGACACCCTCCTGCACAAAAACAATTACGAGAGGTGTTTTTCCTCTATGTGTGCAGGAAAAGCGAGAAGAAATGAAGGTATTTCTCCTCTTTGTGCCTCACTTACACCTCCCCTAGGAGGTGTAGCCTTTTGACGTATTCCCAGGTTTTTTAATTCTCGTAAGTCAATGCCATGGGTGTTACGTGGGAACACCCACCGTAATGCCTATGGCACGCCTCCCTATTGCAGGGTGAAACAACACAGCAACTTTCTCTGCGTTGCCTTAGTCCATATCTACAAGGATAGGCCTTTGTAAATGCAGGAAAACATACTAAACCCAATAGATTGGAGGAAAAGTAAGTGTTAAGCACAGAAGCTAAGAAAGAGAGGCTCAGGATGAAAGGCCTTTTTTAAGTTTATATTATAAACTAGCAGTCCGTCCCGACGTTGTCCGGGTATGAATTGCTGCCAGCCAGTAGTATATTATTTTGTAGGATTTCGTTTTGATAGCATTTCTTATCTGTGACAGGCCTGTGAAACGCTCCGATTCACCGTGCACTGCTGATGCATTTAAGAGTGCGCGTTCAATAGTGTGTGAATCCGAGTTGCCCTACATTATTTTTCCTTGAAATATTATATAGCGCGAACTCGACAACATGGCATGAGCACAATTTACATTACAGAAGAACACATTCATTTGTGGTAGGCACGAGGAGACAAAGCGATTTGCCTGGAATCACAGGATGTTGAGCTGATGCCGAGATTCGAACGTAGCTCCCCAGCTCTAACGTTCGCAATTCTAGAACTTGTGGCGGGAGGTGTGACTAAAAGTGTATGTCGGTGCTGGCCATCAATGAGAGAGACCTGTGCATTTTTCAAATCGGTGGTGAAAAAATATGAGTATGTTGCTGGAGATGTGGGCCGCCGTGCCACCAATGTACTTACCGGGGGAGGATAAACACCCATTATTCAGCAACTTTCTTTCCGCATACCATCACTCCGCATACTTTCATTACGAAAGTACCATGACTCCGCAATGCCATTATAACGCATGGCATTACATTTTATATGCTTTTACCACGCATACATTTACAACGAAATTCGTTGTAAATGCATGAATGGTAAAAGCATTTTTTTTGTTATGTTTGGATAAGGTAAGTATGGGTATAGAGGTATATGTTTATGGGTACTAAGGTATATGTTTTGGGGTGTTTGGATATTTTAAGGGTTCAGATATAGTTTTGGTTATGGGGTACAGGGGTAGTTTTAGGGTTTAGGGATAGGTATGGGTTTTGGGGTACAGGGGTATTTTTAGGGTTCAGGGCTAGGTATGGGTTTTGGGGTGTAGGGGTATTTTTAGGGTTCATGGGTAGGTTTGGGTTTTGGGGTAGAGGGGTATTTTAAGGGTTCAGGGCTCGGTTTGGGTTTTGGGGTACAGGGGTATTTTTAGGGTTCAGGGCTAGGTTTGGGTTTTGGGGTACAGGGGTATTTTAGGGTTCAGGGGTAGGTTTGGGTTTTGATGTACATGGTTATTTTTATAGTTCAGGGCTAGGTTTGGGTTTTGGGGTACAGGGGTATTTTTAGGGTTCAGAGGTAGGTTTGGGTTTTGAGGTTCAGGGCTAGGTTTGGGTTTTGGGGTACAGGGGTATTTTTAGGGTTTAGGGATAGGTTTGTTTTTTGGGGTACAGGGTATATTTATAGGGTTAAGATGGGTTAGTGTTTAACGGTGTTTGGGTATTTTAAGGGGTAAGGGTGGGTTATGATTATAAGGTGCAGGTGTATTTAAACGGAGCAGGGTGGACACCCGGAGCTGGAATGTACAGAACCTGGGAAGAAAAAACAATGAAATATTTGGCACAACGCTTGCTTTTTTTCCCGTAATCCTGCGCCCCGCACACGCCCAGGGCCCTCAGCACATGATATGAGACATGGCATGAAGGGCGGAACGTAAAAACAACAGTTGATGGACAGAATGCAGAACAATGTCATACATTCACCCCAGTACAGAGATCTATGCCTAAATCCATCGTTTTTTTGCACTCCACACCACCCTAATTCAGACATGGCCATATGCTAATCAGCCTTGACCCTGTGCCCCATGGGAACAGTGAAGCCCGAACTGCCAAGCCAAGTTGTTCCTGGACCAGAATCAACCATTCTAAAACCAGTTTCTGGCTATCAGCTGTCGTCAGCCAGGATCTCTTGACTTCAGTGGTGTGGAGAGCATGGGACTCACGTCTGAGCATACCCATTCCTCTCGGGGTGACAAATGCAAAAACAACAGTTGATGGACAGAATGCAGAACAATGTCATACATTCACCCCAGTACAGAGATCTGGGCCTTAATCCATTGTTTTTTTGCACTCCACACCACCCCAGTTCAGACATGGCCATATGCAAATCAGCCTTGACCCTGTGCCTCATGGGAACAGTCCAGCCCGAAGGGCGGAACGTACCACACTCCCCCAGCGTTTGTAATGTCCCCCAGCACACGCCCACAGCACAATGCAGACACGCCCACAAGGGACTACTTTGCTGGCATGTTTTTTTTACCTTTTAAATGTATATGGTGGGCGTCTGCATAGCCTATGTCCTTCTGCTGCAACTGCCCTTTCCAAAGCTGTATTGGGTGTTGTGATTGGTGTTGTGGTTCCTGAGATTACCCGCCGCAACGGTTTGGGCTCCCTCTTTATTATATAAGTATCGACAATAGATTTCACATGCACTGCTGTGGAGGTGGAACCTAAAAAGGACCAGGTGCTCTAACTCGTGGTCAGTTAGGTAAGTACCTATGTCACTAGTGTCACTGTTACTTTAGCGAGTGGGCCCAGGGCCCAATACTTTACACTCTGCAAGTCTGTTTTGTTTAACTTTAAGCTTGTTGTAATCATTTATTTACGTCTGGAGAGACAACTTCTCACAAAGTATCTATCAGCAGCAAACCTAGAATGGAGGTTACATGGACTAAAAAAATCCAGGCTTTCAAAATAAGGTAAAATTGTGCAATTTCGGCAAAGGACGACGAGAATGGCTGTTTTCGTTTGCATTTACAAAATCAACTGGCAATATCTACCATTCATTAACATAGTTAGCAATATCTACAAAACAAATGTAAATGTTAACTCCCGCTTCTTAATGAAAAAATAATATTAACATTTAATTAATGTAATATGACTATTCAGCAATCTGTTTTAGTTTAGATAAAAACAAAAGTACTTATCCAAATATTTTGTTAACCATGAATAGGTGGCTCCTCTTTAAGAAGAACCTTCTTAACAAATAGTAAAGAGCTAAATTCTTAAAATGTAAAGTTGTTATTTCACGCCCAAGGACTAAGTAACACCTACTTTTATTATGGTCATAATTTATATATTCACTTTGATTAAAATGGGAAGGAGTGAAAGATCTGAGGGTACTAACAGAAGTTAAACTTGACATTTTAACACAGAAATATAAAGAAAAGAAGTCGATGGCATTGCACAGAAAATATGCAAATATAAGAACTACAGCCACTCCCTGCTTGAGATCTGACAGCGACAAATCAAACACCACTCTGGTATACATGCGCCATGGTATAATGTATGCCGGGTTGGCGTTTGGTCGTAAGGAAGTCTCGTAAAAGTGATACAGTGAAATCTACAAGATTTCCCTGAGTCACTTTTACGACGCCACTGCGTCAAAACCTTGCACCTGCTTGAAGCAGGTTTAAGGATTGACGCAGCATGATGGGAATAGGCATTCCTGACCATTGCTGGAGTTGTGTCGTGTTTACAACACAACTCCAACAATGCATTGCCTTTACGACAAAAGATGCGTCACACATCTGTCTATCATTGCGCCATGGTGCACCGCATTGTAAATGCGGCGCATCCATGGTGGTGCATGGGTTTTTTTCTGTCACGCAAATTAACTGGCGCATCTCTGCTAATATGCAGCGATGCGCCAGTTCTTGTAAGTCTGCCCCCTAGTCTTTACATGGAGTAATGAGGAGAAATGCTTTATATCAACTTGTTTTTGCTGTTTCTATATGTACTGTTTTATGCAGCACATATAAAAACAACAAAACGCCATTCATGATTGTTTATGTGCAGAAAGGTATCCCTTTCTGCACATAAGCAATCATTCCCCCTGCGCAGTCACCTTTGCACTACCTTCCAAGGGTGCCTGCGTTGGGGCTAAAGCGGTACAAAAGGGGGTGGCGATGGACAGAGCATCCAAACCAATCAAACACTCACACCCAGTCAAAAGATCTGGGTTTGATCCATCACCGTTCTTTAGCCCACTCTGCCACCCCAGTTCAGACATGGCTATATGCAAATCAGTCTGACCCCGTGCCTCATGGGAACAGTCCAGACCAAACTGCCAAGCCATGCCTTCCCTGGACCGGAAACAAGCCTCCAAGGACCGGTTCCTGGCATTCCAGCCGTCTTCAGCCCAGCCTGCCCGAATCCAGTGGCAAAGTAGGCAAGGGACTCACGTCCGAGCATACCCAGCCACACTCATGGCGGCCAAAGCGGTACAAAAGGGGAGGGGATAGCGATGGACAGAGTATCCGAACCAATCAAACACTCACACCCAATCAAAAGATCTGGGTTTGATCCATCACCGTTCTTTAGCCCACTCTGCCACCCCAGTTCAGACATGACTATATGCAAATCAGTCTGACCCCGTGCCTCATGGGAACAGTCCAGTCCGAACTGCCAAGTCATGCCTTCCCTGGACCAGAAACAAGCCTCCGAGGACCGGCTTCCGGCATTCCAGCCGTCTTCAGCCCGGCCTGCCCGAATCCAGTGGCAAAGTGAGCTAGGGACTCACGTCCGAGCATACCCTGCCACACTCATGGAGGCCAAAGCGGTACAAAAGGGGGTGGCGATGGACGGAGCATCCGAACCAATCAAACACTCACACTCAGTCAAAAGATCTGGGTTTGATACATCTCCGTTCTTTAGCCCACTCTGCCACCCCAGTTCAGACATGGCTATATGCAAATCAGTCTGACCCCGTGCCTCATGGGAACAGTCCAGCCCGAACTGCCAAGCCAAGCTTTCCCTGGACCGGAAACAAGCCTCCGAGGACCGGTTTCCGGCATTCCAGCCGTCTTCAGTTCGGCCTGCCCGAATCCAGTGGCAAAGTGAGCAAGGGACTCACGTCCGAGCATACCCTGCCACACTCATGGCGGCCAAAGCGGTACAAAAGGGGGTGGCGATGGACGAAGCATCCGAACCAATCAAACACTCACACCCAGTCAAAAGATCTGGGTTTGATCCATCACCGTTCTTTAGCCCACTCTGCTACCCCAGTTCAGACATGGCTATATGCAAATCAGTCTGACCCCGTGCCTCATGGGAACAGTCCAGCCTGAACTGCCAAGCCATGCCTTCCCTGGACCGGAAAAGAGCCTCCGAGGACCGAGGACCGGTTTCCGGCATTCCAGCCGTCTTCAGCCCAGCCTGTCCGAATCCACTGGCAAAGTGAGCAAGGGACTCACGTCCGAGCATACCCTGCCACACTCATGGCGGCCAAAGCGGTACAAAAGGGGGTGGCGATGGACGGAGCATCCAAACCAATCAAACACTCACACCCAATCAAAAGATCTGGGTTTGATCCATCACCGTTCTTTAGCCCACTCTGCCACCCCAGTTCAGACATGGCTATATGCAAATCAGTCTGACCCCGTGCCTCATGGGAACAGTCCAGCCCGAACTGCCAAGCCATGCCTTCCCTGGACCGGAAACAAGCCTCCGAGGACCAGTTTCCGGCATTCCAGCCGTCTTCAGCCCGGCCTGCCCGAATCCAGTGGCAAAGTGAGCAAGGGACTCACGTCCGACCCTTTTGTACCGCTTTTGTCCGCCATATGTGTGGCAGGGAATGCTCAGACGTGAGTCCCTTGCTCACTTTGCCACTGAATTCAAGCAAGCCGGGCAGAAGACGGCTGTAATGCCAGAAACCGGTCCTCGGAAGCTTGTTTCCGGTCTAGGGAAGACATGGCTTGGCAGTTCGGGCTGGACTGTTCCCATGAGGCACAGGGTCAGAGTGATTTGCATATAGCAATGACTGAACTGGGGTGGCAGAGTGGGCTAAAGAATGGTGATGGACTGAACCCAGATCTTTTGACTGGGTGTGAGTGTTTGATTGGTTCAGATGCTCCGTCCATTGCCAACCCCTTTTGTACTGCTTTGGGGCTAGGCAGCTGTAATTTGCGCCAGGACAGTGGGGAAACACAGGGCTGCAGAGTATTGTAAATACGTTGGTATTGCATTTCCAAAAGTGGCGGAGCGTGGCATTAAACCAAGAATGCTAACGCCGCTCTCCGTCACTTTCCATGTAATTATACTTCTTAATGTTTTAGTGGAGGCAGGAGATGCAAGGTAGGGGGAGGGGAGAATTTTGAGGGGAATTTTAGGACAATGAGCTATAAAATGTGCCCAAGCTTTTCAAATTAACAGCCTCATTTATGAGGTTTGGGCACAGGGCAGCGCCGCAAACAATCTTAATGCGCTGCCCTGAGTCAAAAGAAAAGGACCGGCAGAAGCAGTAATCTATGAGATACGTACATTTCTATCCTTTTCCCCTCGCTGCCGCACAATGGGCTGCTATGAACTAACGCAAGCACTCTTGCACCATAGTGCAAGGGTGCCTGCGTTGCAGGGATGATTGTTTTTGTGCAGGAAGAGACACCCTCCTGCACAAAAACAATTACGAGAGGTGTTTTTCCTCTATGTGTGCAGGAAAAGCGAGAAGAAATGAAGGTATTTCTCCTCTTTGTGCCTCACTTACACCTCCCCTAGGAGGTGTAGCCTTTTGACGTATTCCCAGGTTTTTTAATTCTCGTAAGTCAATGCCATGGGTGTTACGTGGGAACACCCACCGTAATGCCTATGGCACGCCTCCCTATTGCAGGGTGAAACAACACAGCAACTTTCTCTGCGTTGCCTTAGTCCATATCTACAAGGATAGGCCTTTGTAAATGCAGGAAAACATACTAAAACCAATAGATTGGAGGAAAAGTAAGTGTTAAGCACAGAAGCTAAGAAAGAGAGGCTCAGGATGAAAGGCCTTTTTTAAGTTTATATTATAAACTAGCAGTCCGTCCCGACGTTGTCCGGGTATGAATTGCTGCCAGCCAGTAGTATATTATTTTGTAGGATTTCGTTTTGATAGCATTTCTTATCTGTGACAGGCCTGTGAAACGCTCCGATTCACCGTGCACTGCTGATGCATTTAAGAGTGCGCGTTCAATAGTGTGTGAATCCGAGTTGCCCTACATTATTTTTCCTTGAAATATTATATAGCGCGAACTCGACAACATGGCATGAGCACAATTTACATTACAGAAGAACACATTCATTTGTGGTAGGCACGAGGAGACAAAGCGATTTGCCTGGAATCACAGGATGTTGAGCTGATGCCGAGATTCGAACGTAGCTCCCCAGCTCTAACGTTCGCAATTCTAGAACTTGTGGCGGGAGGTGTGACTAAAAGTGTATGTCGGTGCTGGCCATCAATGAGAGAGACCTGTGCATTTTTCAAATCGGGGGTGAAAAAATATGAGTATGTTGCTGGAGATGTGGGCCGCCGTGCCACCAATGTACTTACCGGGGGAGGATAAACACCCATTATTCAGCAACTTTCTTTCCGCATACCATCACTCCGCATACTTTCATTACGAAAGTACCATGACTCCGCAATGCCATTATAACGCATGGCATTACATTTTATATGCTTTTACCACGCATACATTTACAACGAAATTCGTTGTAAATGCATGAATGGTAAAAGCATTTTTTTTGTTATGTTTGGATAAGGTAAGTATGGGTATAGAGGTATATGTTTATGGGTACTAAGGTATATGTTTTGGGGTGTTTGGATATTTTAAGGGTTCAGATATAGTTTTGGTTATGGGGTACAGGGGTAGTTTTAGGGTTTAGGGATAGGTATGGGTTTTGGGGTACAGGGGTATTTTTAGGGTTCAGGGCTAGGTTTGGGTTTTGGGGTAGAGGGGTATTTTAAGGGTTCAGGGCTAGGTTTGGGTTTTGGGGTACAGGGGTATTTTTAGGGTTCAGGGCTAGGTTTGGGTTTTGGGGTACAGGGGTATTTTAGGGTTCAGGGGTAGGTTTGGGTTTTGATGTACATGGTTATTTTTATAGTTCAGGGCTAGGTTTGGGTTTTGGGGTACAGGGGTATTTTTAGGGTTCAGGGGTAGGTTTGGGTTTTGAGGTTCAGGGCTAGGTTTGGGTTTTGGGGTACAGGGGTATTTTTAGGGTTTAGGGATAGGTTTGTTTTTTGGGGTACAGGGTATTTTTATAGGGTTAAGATGGGTTAGTGTTTAACGGTGTTTGGGTATTTTAAGGAGTAAGGGTGGGTTATGATTATAGGGTGCAGGTGTATTTAAACGGAGCAGGGTGGACACCCGGAGCTGGAATGTACAGAACCTGGGAAGAAAAAACAATGAAATATTTGGCACAACGCTTGCTTTTTTTCCCGTAATCCTGCGCCCCGCACACGCCCAGGGCCCTCAGCACATGATATGAGACATGGCATGAAGGGCGGAACGTAAAAACAACAGTTGATGGACAGAATGCAGAACAATGTCATACATTCACCCCAGTACAGAGATCTATGCCTAAATCCATCGTTTTTTTGCACTCCACACCACCCTAATTCAGACATGGCCATATGCTAATCAGCCTTGACCCTGTGCCCCATGGGAACAGTGAAGCCCGAACTGCCAAGCCAAGTTGTTCCTGGACCAGAATCAACCATTCTAAAACCAGTTTCTGGCTATCAGCTGTCGTCAGCCAGGATCTCTTGACTTCTGTGGTGTGGAGAGCATGGGACTCACGTCTGAGCATACCCATTCCTCTCGGGGTGACAAATGCAAAAACAACAGTTGATGGACAGAATGCAGAACAATGTCATACATTCACCCCAGTACAGAGATCTGGGCCTTAATCCATTGTTTTTTTGCACTCCACACCACCCCAGTTCAGACATGGCCATATGCAAATCAGCCTTGACCCTGTGCCTCATGGGAACAGTCCAGCCCGAAGGGCGGAACGTACCACACGCCCCCAGCGTTTGTAATGTCCCCCAGCACACGCCCACAGCACAATGCAGACACGCCCACAAGGGACTACTTTGCTGGCATGTTTTTTTTACCTTTTAAATGTATATGATGGGCGTCTGCATAGCCTATGTCCTTCTGCTGCAACTGCCCTTTCCAAAGCTGTATTGGGTGTTGTGATTGGTGTTGTGGTTCCTGAGATTACCCGCCGCAACAGTTTGGGCTCTCTCTTTATTATATAAGTATCGACAATAGATTTCACATGCACTGCTGTGGAGGTGGAACCTAAAAAGGACCAGGTGCTCTAACTCGTGGTCAGTTAGGTAAGTACCTATGTCACTAGTGTCACTGTTACTTTAGCGAGTGGGCCCAGGGCCCAATACTTTACACTCTGCAAGTCTGTTTTGTTTAACTTTAAGCTTGTTGTAATCATTTATTTACGTCTGGAGAGACAACTTCTCACAAAGTATCTATCAGCAGCAAATCTAGAATGGAGGTTACATGGACTAAAAAAATCCAGGCTTTCAAAATAAGGTAAAATTGTGCAATTTCGGCAAAGGACGACGAGAATGGCTGTTTTCGTTTGCGTTTACAAAATCAACTGGCAACATCTACCATTCATTAACATAGTTAGCAATATCTACAAAACAAATGTAAATGTTAACTCCCGCTTCTTAATGAAAAAATAATATTAACATTTAATTAATGTAATATGACTATTCAGCAATCTGTTTTAGTTTAGATAAAAACAAAAGTACTTATCCAAATATTTTGTTAACCATGAATAGATGGCTCCTCTTTAAGAAGAACCTTCTTAACAAATAGTAAAGAGCTAAATTCTTAAAATGTAAAGTTGTAATTTCACGCCCTAGGACTAAGTAACACCTACTTTTATTATGGTCATAATTTATATATTCACTTTGATTAAAATGGGAAGGAGTGAAAGATCTGAGGGTACTAACAGAAGTTAAACTTGACATTTTAACACAGAAATATAAAGAAAAGAAGTCGATGGCATTGCACAGAAAATATGCAAATATAAGAACTACAGCCACTCCCTGCTTGAGATCTGACAGCGACAAATCAAACACCACTCTGGCATACATGCACCATGGTATAATGTATGCCGGGTTGGCGTTTGGTCGTAAGGAAGTCTCGTAAAAGTGATACAGTGAAATCTACAAGATTTCCCTGAGTCACTTTTACGACGCCACTGCGTCAAAACCTTGCACCTGCTTGAAGCAGGTTTAAGGATTGACGCAGCATGATGGGAATAGGCATTCCTGACCATTGCTGGAGTTGTGTCGTGTTTACAACACAACTCCAACAATGCATTGCCTTTACGACAAAAGATGCGTCACACATCTGTCTATCATTGCGCCATGGTGCACCGCATTGTAAATGCGGCGCATCCATGGTGGCGCATGGGTTTTTTTCTGTCACGCAAATTAACTGGCGCATCTCTGCTAATATGCAGAGATGCGCCAGTTCTTGTAAGTCTGCCCCCTAGTCTTTACATGGAGTAATGAGGAGAAATGCTTTATATCACCTCGTTTTTGCTGTTTCTATATGTACTGTTTTATGCAGCACATATAAAAACAACAAAACGCCATGCATGATTGTTTATGTGCAGAAAGGTATCCCTTTCTATACATAAGCAATCATTCCCCCTGCGCAGTCACCTTTGTACTACGTTCCAATGGTGCTTGCGTTGGGGCTAGGCAGCTGTAATTTTCGCCAGGACAGTGGGGAAACACAGGGCTGCAGAGTATTGTTGTAAATACGTTGGTATTGCGTTTCCAAAAGTGGCGGAGCGTGGCATTAACCCAAGAATGCTAACGCTGCTCTCCGTCACTTTCCATGTAAATATACTTCTTAATGTTTTAGTGGAGGCGGGAGATACAAGGTAGGGGAGAGGAGAATTTTGAGGGGAACTTTAGGACAATGAGCTATAAAATGTGGCCAAGCTTTTCAAATTAACAGCCTCATTTATGAGGTTTAGGTACAGGGCAGCGCCGCAAACAATCTTAATGCGCTGCCCTGAGTCAAAAGAAAAGGACCGGCAGAAGCAGTAATCTATGAGATACGTACATTTCTATCCTTTTCCCCTCACTGCCACACAATGGGCTGCTATGAACTAACGCAAGCACCCTTGCACCATAGTGCAAGGGTGCCTGCGTTGCAGGGATGATTGTTTTTGTGCAGGAAGAGTCACCTTCCTGCACAAAAACAATTACGAGAGGGGTTTTTCCTCTATGTGTGCAGGAAAAGCGGGAAGAAATGAAGGTATTTCTCCTCTTTGCGCCTCACTTACACCTCCCCTATGAGGTATAGCCTTTTGACGTATTCCCAGGTTTTTTAATTCTCGTAAGTCAATGCCATGGGTGTTACGTGGGAACACCCACCGTAATGCCCATGGCACGCCTCCCTATTGCAGGGTGAAGCAACACAGCAACTTTCGCTGCGTTGCCTTAGTCTATATCTACAAGGCAATGATAAAAGCCACATAGGGTGGCTTTACACGGCCTTGTAGATATGGCCCTGCAGTGTACGCCGCCGGAAGAAGGGGGCAGGAAATTGACAGAGACCACCGAAAGTGAATTTCCGGCAGCGCACAGGAGCTTGTAGATAAGCCCCTGAGTGTCTTGACCTTCAGTAGACACAGACATTTCAATATATAATGAAAAACGTGTCGTAGAATGCACCATTAATCCAATTTTTGACAGATGTTCTGCTGGACATGTCATTCATCTGCCCCTCCCTAGCAGAATTTCATTACAAGACAAGGAGGCTACATTATGCATTAATCCTTTAATGCCAACTCACAACAGCCGCTTACATCACAAAGGATCAACAAAGAATCAAATGACATCACGCTATCAATATAAGCCATGAGCAGGAGTAGAGCTGCCTCTTTTAAATGCGGCTCACAACAGATAAGTTTTCTCTCTCTACCTTGCTTTTGATATCTAATATTTTATCCTATTGTAATTATTATGATTGTCAATATGCTATTACTGATTTACTACTCATAAATATGTCTATCTATATGCTATATATATAAAGCTTTAATCTTTATATACTGTACAGGTTAATTTTCCCATTCCCTCAACCCTCAATCCTCCCCAACGACTTCCAATCTATGGTTGTCGCTCTTTCCCAACCCCTCGACCCCCTCTCCTTACTACTAGGAGATCTAGTTCTGCCGCTCCTCCTTCTGCCGTTTTCAAGGCGAATTGTGAGTTGCGCTGTTGCGAATTGCTAGTTGCGCTGCTAATTTTTATGGTATTTTGGCAAGCTTAATGTCTTAATCTCCTTCGGGTCCGTTTTAATCTCCTTCGGCTCCGTGTATTCCCCTAATCGGCAAATCAGAGATAGACACAGACATTTCAATATATAATGAAAAACGTGTCGTAGAATGCACCATTATTCCAATTTTTGACAGATGTTCTGCTGGACATCTCATTTATCTGCCCCTCCCTAGCAGAATTGTCTTCAAAAACACAAATACAACACAGGTGTCACCAGTCAGGAGACCCTGCCAATACAAGCATCGGTAATCCATCTGTTTGGACTGTGTGATGAATTTAATGCTGTTTTCTTCACTCATCGCTAGGGACAAAGGAAGGACCTCCCTGGCACTAACACGGGCGTGGGGAGGATGTGGTGCAGCGGCCAGAGCTGCTGAATCGAGAGCTGGTGATCCCTGTTTTCGTCTCGGCATCGCAACATCCAGTGATTCTGGGCAAATCACTTTCTCCAGATGCTATATATATGTTCCAAGACGAAAAAACTGATAAGAGGGAAAACTTTCTGAAAAAAGAGTGCCACCAAAGCAGATGTTAACAGTATTTTGACCACGGACACTGATATGAGAAGCAGACAAAGAACAGGCCTTTTTAAATGCAGGAAAACATGCTAAAACCAATAGATTGGAGGAAAAGTAAGTGGCAAGCACAGAAGCCAAGAAAGAGAGGCTCGGGAGGAAAGGCCTTTTTTAAGTTTATAATATAAACAATAGATTTCACAAGCACAGCTGTGAAGGTGGAACCTAAAAAGGACCAGGTGCTCTAACTCGTGGTCAGTTAGGTAAATACCCATGTCGCTAGTGTCACTGTTACTTTAGCGAGTGGGCCCAGGGCCCACTACTTTACACTCTGCAAGTCTGTTTAGTTTAACTTTAAGCTTGTTGTAATTATTTATTTACGTCTCGAGAGACAACTTCTCACAAAGCATTCTATTTAGCAACAAAACTAGAATGGAGGTTACATGGACTAAAAAGATCCAGGCTTTCAAAATAGGGTAAACATGTGCAATTTCAGCAAACAACGACAAGAATGGCTGTTTTCGTTTGTGTTTACAAAATCAACTGGCAATATCTACCATTCATTAACATAGTTAGCAATATCTACAAAACAAATGTAAACATTTACCCCGCTTCTTAATGAAAAGATAATATTAACATTTAATTAATTCAATATGACTATTCAGCAATCCATTTTAGTTTAGATAAGAACAAAAGTATTGATCCAGATCTTTCATTAACCACGTATAGGTGGCTCCTCTTTAAGAAGAACCTTCTTGACAAATAGTAAAGAGCTAAATTCTTAACATGTAAAGTTGTAATTTCACTCCATAGGACTAAGTAACACCTACTTTTATTATGGTCATAATTTATATATTCACTTTGATTAAAATGGGAAGGAGTAAAAGATCTGAGGGTACTAACAGAAGTTAAAATTGACAATTTAACACAGAAATATAAAGAAAAGAAGTTGATGGCATTGCACAGAAAGTATGCAAATATAAGTACTACGTACACTATTTATTTATTTATTTCTGGTTTTTGTAGAGCGCGACACTCATCCCATGGGATATCACGGCGCTGTGAGTCAAAAGGAGACTACTGAGGACTGTGCTGGGGAATTAGTTTTTAGGAAAGAGGTGAGTTTTTAATTTTTGGCGGAATTGAAGGTAGTTTATGGTGTGTCTGAGATCTACAGGTAACTCATTCCACCTTTTGGCAGCCAGGTATGAGAAAGCGCGTCCGCCTGTCCTTGCCTTGTAAACACGCTTAGATTTAGCCAGGGCCAGGTGATTCGATCTTAGGTTCCTGTTGGGGATATAGAACTCAATTTTTCCTTGGAGAATGGTGGGGCCCGTTTTATGAAGAGCTCTGTGTGCGTGACAGAGTAGTTTGAAAGTGGCCCTCTGGCGCATCGGTAGCCAGTGAAGTTTTTTGAGGCATGCGGATGCCGAATCTCGCCTGCCTTTGTTACATACCAATCTAGCCGCCTGGTTTTGAAGGACCTGTAGGCGGGAGAACAGTTGTTCGTTCATCCCTTCGAACAGGGCATTGCCATAATCCAGGCGGCTGACTAGGAGGGCTTGAGTGACTGTACGTCGACAGTCCATAGGTATCCAGGAGAACATTTTTGCCAGAAGTTTGAGTATTGCGAATCCTTTACCCCAGAGTGATCGTATATGGTCCTTCATGGACAGGGCGTCGTCCATGATGATACCGAGATTTCTGGCATGCTGTTTCGGGATGGGGGCTGATCCCAGTGATGGTGGCCACCATGTAGCGTTCCATGTGAGTTTAGCTCCTCCGAACAGTAGTATCTCCGATTTGCCGGCGTTTAGCTTTAAGCAATGGTTGCGCATCCAGTCTGCCATTTCGGAGAGACAGCCATGTAGCTTTTCTTTTGCTGTCTCCGATCCTTCATCCATTTTCACCATCAGCTGTGTATCGTCGGCATAGGAACATATGCCGATGCCCCACTTTCTTCCAATGTTTGCCAGGGATGAAACATAGACATTGAAGAGAGTGGGGCTCAGTGAAGCCCCTTGTGGGACTCCACAGCTGATGGGGTACGGTTTTGAATGGAATTGGCCCATGTGAACTGCTTGGCTGCGATTGCTAAGAAATGATTTAATCCAGCTTAATGCTGTAGCTTGCACTCCTTTGCTTAGGAGGATGTTTAAAAGGCAATCGTGTGACACCGTGTCAAACACCGCTGACAGGTCGAGCAGTATCAGAGCCACAGATCCCCCTTGATCTGTGATGCATCTCACACCGTCCGACACTGCCAGCAGCGTTGTCTCGGTGCTATTGTTGGCTCTAAAGCCGGTCTGGGTGGAGTCCAGGAGTGAGTTATCTTCCAGGTATCGGGTCAGTTGTATGTTAACCAGTTTTTCCAAAGCCTGGAGAGGTAGGGGAGCTGGGAGATTGGCCTGTAATTCTCTGGGTTGGAGATGTCGGATCCGGCTTTCTTCAGAAGGGGGGTCACGGATGCGTGTTTCCAGGCTTCCGGAAAAGACGCAGTGGTGAGTGATTGGTTAAAAAGTTTGGTGATGGAAGGGCAGAGCGTTGGTGCAATTTTGGAAAACACAAAATGGGGGCATGGGTCCGCAGGAGAGCCCGATTTAATTGTTTTTAGTACCGATAGTACCTCGTTTTCGGAGAATGGTTGAAAACTCGTTAGACATGGAGAATTGCCTGTGTCTGGTTGGGAATTGCCATTGTCTGATGTTAGTGAGTTCTCGTCAGGGTTGTCGGATAAAGTGGAGGTATGTGAAGGGGTGAAGGTAGAGTATATTTTATTAATTTTATCCACGAAGAAAGTGCTAATGCGTTCGCAGGCCTCGGTTGAAGGGGAGAGGGTTTGTGAGGTACTGGATAGATTGCTAAGCTCCTTTACAATTTTGAACAGTTCTTTTGTGGAGTTTTGGTTTTCGTGGATTCGTTGACTGAAGTATACTTTTTTTGCGTCTCGGATGGCTAAGATGTATTGTTTCCGTTTGGTGACATAGTTTACTCTGGTTTCTGAATCTTTTGTTTGTCTCCATCGATGTTCGGTTTTTTGACATTCCCTTTTGAGGCTTTTAAGGAGAGGGGTGTACCATTTTTTCCTGGTAACTGTTTTTTCCCTTAACACCCGCAGGGGCGCTAGTTTGTCTAGCGTTTGGCGAATTCCAGTTTCTAGAAGAGTGGCGTTACTGCAAATGGAGGAGTCGTCACACAGGGTGACATCTGTCTCAAGGAAATGGTTTTGAAAATTGGAGTCATTGATAAGTCTCCAGGCTCTATTGGTGATGGATGGAATGGGTCTGGGCTTCACGGGTTTACCGAGGAGTTTGAATGAGAAAGATAGCATGGAGTGGTCAGACCAGGACAGGGGGAGGATTTCCTTCATAATGGTCGACTCAATGTTCGTGAAGAGAAGATCCAGGGTGTGCCCTGCTAAGTGCGTAGGGCCCTCGACCCACTGTTTAAGTTGTAGAAGTTCCATGTCATATTTCAACTGAGCGGATCCGGGGGCATTAGTACTTTCATAATGGACGTTGAAGTCGCCAACGACCATGTAGTTGTTACGTTTTAGGCAGGATGGTAGTAGTTGGTTCAATAATTTGGCACCAATACTGGTTTGTTGCCCTGGGGGGTTATAGACAACAGCACCGGCTAGTATGATAAGGCCCTCCAGAAGAATTTTGAATGGTAATATCTCATGTTCGGGATAGATAGTTATCGTTTCTGTGAGACATGTTAGGTGGTCTCTGAAAATCACGGCAACTCCACCTCCTTTTTTTTTGCCTGGTCTGTTTTGTGTAATTATTTTGTATTCAGGGGGAAGGGCGTTGGCCAGATCTGGAGCACTGGAGTCAGATAGCCAGGTTTCGGTGATAAAAACTAGGTCAGGGGTCCTGGATTTCAACATGTCCCAGATGTCCAGTGCATGTTTAGGTAGAGACCTAGCATTAAAGTATAAGCATTTTAATTCCAACTGATTATTGGTGGAAGATAAATGATGATCAGTTGAGAGTTGTTCCATGCATGACCATCGGCATGAGCGACAGGAGATAGGTCCATAGGCTAGGCCAGGGCCAGTTTGGATACATGGGAGAGATCTAACACCCATGGTAGCTTTATAGAGAGCTAGTAGGTCGCTACGTGTATAACAGGTAGATTTGGCTGTGGGAGAGCTAAGTCCTGTAGGGGGTATAGCCCCTAGTCCCGGTCGGTCGCGGACGGGCGCAGACGGGCTTGCCTTAGGCGCGCCTTCGGCGCGCAAACGTCACGCCCGCTGCGCTCGCCCGCTGCGCGACCGAGGATTGCACATAATTTATGTTGATTTGGGATTGTAGGACAGGGGGGCGTGTCCTGAAGGGGGCGTAGCCTCCGCTCGTGGCGGGAGGGCGTGAGTGGGAGAATGCGAGTGGCGTCAGCGCTGGCTCCGCTGCGACCACAACAGTTAGATCCGGTGAGTCAGTTGCACACAAGTAATCTGTGACAGTAGTTTTCTTAAAATACAAATTATCAGTGACACAAAAATAGTTTTAAAACAGTCAGTCCTACTCCCGGCTTTCCGCCTCAGGAGTCCGCTCTTAATCTTTGCTAAGTGCCCTAACACGGCGCCTTATATGCGCGGGTGTTTGTTGGGGGCGTGTCCTGAAGGGGGCGTGGCCTCCGCTCGTGGCGGGAGGGCGCGAGGGGGAGAATGCGAGTGGCGTCAGCGCTGGCTCCGCTGCGACCACAACAGTTAGATCCGGTGAGTCAGTTGCACACAAGTAATCTGTGACAGTATTTTTCTTAAAATACAAATTATCAGTGACACAAAAATAGTTTTAAAACAGTCAGTCCTACTCCCGGCTTTCCGCCTCAGGAGTCCGCTCTTAATCTTTGCTAAGTGCCCTAACACGGCGCCTTATATGCGCGGGTGTTTGTTGGGGGCGTGTCCTGAAGGGGGCGTGGCCTCCGCTCATGGCGGGAGGGCGCGAGGGGGAGAATGCGAGTGGCGTCAGCGCTGGCTCCGCTGCGACCACAACAGTTAGATCCGGTGAGTCAGTTGCACACAAGTAATCTGTGACAGTAGTTTTCTTAAAATACAAATTATCAGTGACACAAAAATAGTTTTAAAACAGTCAGTCCTACTCCCGGCTTTCCGCCTCAGGAGTCCGCTCTTAATCTTTGCTAAGTGCCCTAACACGGCGCCTTATATGCGCCGCTGTTTGTTGGGGGCGTGTCCTGAAGGGGGCGTGGCCTCCGCTCGTGGCGGGAGGGCGCGAGGGGGAGAATGCGAGTGGCGTCAGCGCTGGCTCCGCTGCGACCACAACAGTTAGATCCGGTGAGTCAGTTGCACACAAGTAATCTGTGACAGTAGTTTTCTTAAAATACAAATTATCAGTGACACAAAAATAGTTTTAAAACAGTCAGTCCTACTCCCGGCTTTCCGCCTCAGGAGTCCGCTCTTAATCCCTCTCTGAGATCCCTCCCTGAGATCTGTCGTCGACAAATCAAACAGCACTCTGGCGTACATGCGCCAAGGTATAATGTATGCCGGGTGGGCGTTCGGTCGTAAGGAAGTCTCGTAAAAGTGATACAGTGAAATCTACAAGATTTCACTGAGTCACTTTTACGACGCCACTGCGTCAAAACCTTGCACCTGCTTGAAGCAGGTTTAAGGATTGACGCAGCATGATGGGAATAGGCATTCCTGACCATTGCTGGAGTTGAGTCGTGCTTACAACACAGCTCCAACAATGCATTGCCTTTACAACAAAAGATGCGTCACACATCTGTCTATCCTTGCGCCATGGTGCACCGCATTGTAAATGCGGCGCATCCATGGTGGAGCATGGTTATTTTTCTGTCACGCAAATTAACTGGCGCATCTCTGCTAATATGCAGCGATGCGCCAGTTCTTGTAAGTCTGCCCCCTAGTCTTTACATGGAGTAATGAGGAGAAATGCTTTATATCAACTTGTTTTTGCTGTTTCTATATGTACTGTTTTATGCAGCACATATAAAAACAACAAAACGCCATTCATGATTGTTTATGTGCAGAAAGGTATCCCTTTCTGCACATAAGCAATCATTCCCCCTGCGCAGTCACCTTTGCACTACGTTCCAAGGGTGCCTGCGTTGGGGCTAAAGCGGTACAAAAGGGGGTGGAGATGGACGGAGCATCCAAACCAATTAAACACTCACACCCAGTCAAAAGATCTGGGTTTGATCCATCACCGTTCTTTAGCCCACTCTGCCACCCCAGTTCAGACATGGCTATATGCAAATCAGTCTGACCCCGTGCCTCATGGGAACAGTCCAGACCAAACTGCCAAGCCATGCCTTCCCTGGACCGGAAACAAGCCTCCAAGGACCGGTTTCCGGCATTCCAGCCGTCTTCAGCCCAGCCTGCCCGAATCCAGTGGCAAAGTAGGGAAGGGACTCACGTCCGAGCATACCCTGCAACACTCATGGCGGCCAAAGCGGTACAAAAGGGGAGGGGATAGCGATGGACAGAGTATCCGAACCAATCAAACACTCACACCCAATCAAAAGATCTGGGTTTGATCCATCACCGTTCTTTAGCCCACTCTGCCACCCCAGTTCAGACATGGCTATATGCAAATCAGTCTGACCCCGTGCCTCATGGGAACAGTCCAGTCCGAACTGCCAAGTCATGCCTTCCCTGGACCAGAAACAAGCCTCCGAGGACCGGTTTCCGGCATTCCAGCTGTCTTCAGCCCGGCCTGCCCGAATCCAGTGGCAAAGTGAGCTAGGGACTCACGTCCGAGCATACCCTGCCACACTCATGGCGGCCAAAGCGGTACAAAAGGGGGTGGCGATGGACGGAGCATCCGAACCAATGAAACACTCACACTCAGTCTAAAGATCTGGGTTTGATACATCACCGTTCTTTAGCCCACTCTGCCACCCCAGTTCAGACATGGCTATATGCAAATCAGTCTGACCCCGTGCCTCATGGGAACAGTCCAGCCCGAACTGCCAAGCCAAGCTTTCCCTGGACCGGAAACAAGCCTCCGAGGACCGGTTTCCGGCATTCCAGCCGTCTTCAGTTCGGCCTGCCCGAATCCAGTGGCAAAGTGAGCAAGGGACTCACGTCCGAGCATACCCTGCCACACTCATGGCAGCCAAAGCGGTACAAAAGGGGGTGGCGATGGACGAAGCATCCGAACCAATCAAACACTCACACCCAGTCAAAAGATCTGGGTTTGATCCATCACCGTTCTTTAACCCACTCTGCTACCCCAGTTCAGACATGGCTATATGCAAATCAGTCTGACCCCGTGCCTCATGGGAACAGTCCAGCCTGAACTGCCAAGCCATGCCTTCCCTGGACCGGAAAAGAGCCTCCGAGGACCGGTTTCCGGCATTCCAGCCATCTTCAGCCCAGCCTGTCCGAATCTACTGGCAAAGTGAGCAAGGGACTCACGTCCGAGCATACCCTGCCACACTCATGGCGGCCAAAGCGGTACAAAAGGGGGTGGCGATGGACGGAGCATCCAAACCAATCAAACACTCACACCCAGTCAAAAGATCTGGGTTTGATCCATCACCGTTCTTTAGCCCACTCTGCCACCCCAGTTCAGACATGGCTATATGCAAATCAGTCTGACCCCGTGCCTCATGGGAACAGTCCAGCCCAAACTGCCAAGCCATGCCTTCCCTGGACCGGAAACAAGCCTCCGAGGACCAGTTTCCGGCATTCCAGCCGTCTTCAGCCCGGCCTGCCCGAATCCAGTGGCAAAGTGAGCAAGGGACTCACGTCCGACCCTTTTGTACCGCTTTTGTCCGCCATATGTGTGGCAGGGAATGCTCAGACGTGAGTCCCTTGCTCACTTTGCCACTGAATTCAAGCAAGCCGGGCAGAAGACGGCTGTAATGCCAGAAACCGGTCCTCGGAAGCTTGTTTCCGGTCTAGGGAAGACATGGCTTGGCAGTTCGGGCTGGACTGTTCCCATGAGGCACAGGGTCAGAGTGATTTGCATATAGCAATGACTGAACTGGGGTGGCAGAGTGGGCTAAAGAATGGTGATGGACTGAACCCAGATCTTTTGACTGGGTGTGAGTGTTTGATTGGTTCAGATGCGCCGTCCATCGCCACCCCCTTTTGTACCGCTTTTGGCAGCCATAAGTGTGGCAGGGAATGCTCAGACGTGAGGCTCTTGCACGCTTTGCCTCTGGATTCAAGCAAGCCGGGCTGAAGACGGCTGTAATGCCAGAAACCGGTCCTCGGAAGCTTGTGTCCGGTCCAGGGAAGGCATGGCTTGGCAGTTCGGGCTGGACTGTTCCCATGAGGCACAGGGTCAGACTGATTTGCATATTGCCATGTCTGAACTGGGGTGGCAGAGTCGGCTAAAGAACGGTGATGGATTGAACTCAGATCTTTTGACTGGGTGTGAGTGTTTGATTGGTTCAGATGCTCCGTCCATTGCCAACCCCTTTTGTACTGCTTTGGGGCTAGGCAGCTGTAATTTGCGCCAGGACAGTGGGGAAACACAGGGCTGCAGAGTATTGTAAATACGTTGGTATTGCATTTCCAAAAGTGGCAGAGCGTGGCATTAAACCAAGAATGCTAACGCCGCTCTCCGTCACTTTCAATGTAATTATACTTCTTAATGTTTTAGGGGAGGCAGGAGATGCAAGGTAGGGGGAGGGGAGAATTTTGAGGGGAATTTTAGGACAATGAGCTATAAAATGTGCCCAAGCTTTTCAAATTAACAGCCTCATTTATGAGGTTTGGGCACAGGGCAGCGCCGCAAACAATCTTAATGCGCTGCCCTGAGTCAAAAGAAAAGGACCGGCAGAAGCAGTAATCTATGAGATACGTACATTTCTATCCTTTTCCCCTCGCTGCCGCACAATGGGCTGCTATGGGATGATTGTTTTTGTGCAGGAAGAGACACCCTCCTGCACAAAAACAATTACGAGAGGCTTTTTTCCTCTATGTGTGCAGGAAAAGCGAGAAGAAATGAAGGTATTTCTCCTCTTTGTGCCTCACTTACACCTCCCCTAGGAGGTGTAGCCTTTTGACGTATTCCCAGGTTTTTGAATTCTCGTAAGTCAATGCCATGGGTGTTACGTGGGAACACCCACCGTAATGCCTATGGCACGCCTCCCTATTGCAGGGTTGAAACAACACAGCAACTTTCTCTGCGTTGCCTTAGTCCATATCTACAAGGATAGGCCTTTGTAAATGCAGGAAAACATACTAAAACCAATAGATTGGAGGAAAGCAAGTGTTAAGCACAGAAGCTAAGAAAGAGAGGCTCAGGATGAAAGGCCTTTTTTAAGTTTATATTATAAACTAGCAGCCCGTCCCGACGTTGTCCGGGTATGAATTGCTGCCAGCCAGTAGTATATTATTTTGTAGGATTTCGTTTTGATAGTATTTCTTATCTGTGACAGGCCTGTGAAACGCTCCGATTCACCGTGCACTGCTGATGCATTTAAGAGTGCGCGTTCAATAGTGTGTGAATCCGAGTTGCCCTACATTATTTTTCCTTGAAATATTACATAGCGCGAACTCGACAACATGGCATGAGCACAATTTACATTACAGAAGAACACATTCATTTGTGGTAGGCACGAGGAGACAAAGCGATTTGCCTGGAATCACAGGATGTTGAGCTGATGCCGAGATTCGAACGTAGCTCCCCAGCTCTAACGTTCGCAATTCTAGAACTTGTGGCGGGAGGTGTGACTAAAAGTGTATGTCGGTGCTGGCCATTAATGAGAGAGACCTGTGCATTTTTCAAATCGGTGGTGAAAAAATATGAGTATGTTGCTGGAGATGTGGGCCGCCGTGCCACCAATGTACTTACCGGGGGAGGATAAACACCCATTATTCAGCAACTTTCTTTCCGCATACCATCACTCCGCATACTTTCATTACGAAAGTACCATGACTCCGCAATGCCATTATAACGCATGGCATTACATTTTATATGCTTTTACCACGCATACATTTACAACGAAATTCGTTGTAAATGCATGAATGGTAAAAGCATTTTTTTTGTTATGTTTGGATAAGGTAAGTATGGGTATAGAGGTATATGTTTTGGGGTACTAAGGTATATGTTTTGGGGTGTTTGGATATTTTAAGGGTTCAGATATAGTTTTGGTTATGGGGTACAGGGGTAGTTTTAGGGTTTAGGGATAGGTATGGGTTTTGGGGTACAGGGGTATTTTTAGGGTTCAGGGCTAGGTATGGGTTTTGGGGTATAGGGGTATTTTTAGGGTTCATGGGTAGGTTTGGGTTTTGGGGTAGAGGGGTATTTTAAGGGTTCAGGGCTAGGTTTGGGTTTTGGGGTACAGGGGTATTTTTAGGGTTCAGGGCTAGGTTTGGGTTTTGGGGTACAGGGGTATTTTAGGGTTCAGGGGTAGGTTTGGGTTTTGATGTACATGGTTATTTTTATAGTTCAGGGCTAGGTTTGGGTTTTGGGGTACAGGGGTATTTTTAGGGTTCAGGGGTAGGTTTGGGTTTTGAGGTTCAGGGCTAGGTTTGGGTTTTGGGGTACAGGGGTATTTTTAGGGTTTAGGGATAGGTTTGTTTTTTGGGGTACAGGGTATATTTATAGGGTTAAGATGGGTTAGTGTTTAACGGTGTTTGGGTATTTTAAGGAGTAAGGGTGGGTTATGATTATTGGGTGCAGGTGTATTTAAAGGGAGCAGGGTGGACACCCGGAGCTGGAATGTACAGAACCTGGGAAGAAAAAACAATGAAATATTTGGCACAACGCTTGCTTTTTATCCCGTAATCCTGCGCCCCGCACACGCCCAGGGCCCTCAGCACATGATATGAGACATGGCATGAAGGGCGGAACGTAAAAACAACAGTTGATGGACAGAATGCAGAACAATGTCATACATTCACCCCAGTACAGAGATCTATGCCTAAATCCATCGTTTTTTTGCACTCCACACCACCCTAATTCAGACATGGCCATATGCTAATCAGCCTTGACCCTGTGCCCCATGGGAACAGTGAAGCCCGAACTGCCAAGCCAAGTTGTTCCTGGACCAGAATCAACCATTCTAAAACCAGTTTCTGGCTATCAGCTGTCGTCAGCCAGGATCTCTTGACTTCAGTGGTGTGGAGAGCATGGGATTCACGTCTGAGCATACCCATTCCTCTCGGGGTGACAAATGCAAAAACAACAGTTGATGGACAGAATGCAGAACAATGTCATACATTCACCCCAGTACAGAGATCTGGGCCTTAATCCATTATTTTTTTGCACTCCACACCACCCCAGTTCAGACATGGCCATATGCAAATCAGCCTTGACCCTGTGCCTCATGGGAACAGTCCAGCCCGAAGGGCGGAACGTACCACACGCCCCCAGCGTTTGTAATGTCCCCCAGCACACGCCCACAGCACAATGCAGACACGCCCACAAGGGACTACTTTGCTGGCATGTTTTTTTTACCTTTTAAATGTATATGGTGGGCGTCTGCATAGCCTATGTCCTTCTGCTGCAACTGCCCTTTCCAAAGCTGTATTGGGTGTTGTGATTGGTGTTGTGGTTCCTGAGATTACCCGCCGCAACGGTTTGGGCTCTCTCTTTATTATATAAGTATCGACAATAGATTTCACATGCACTGCTGTGGAGGTGGAACCTAAAAAGGACCAGGTGCTCTAACTCGTGGTCAGTTAGGTAAGTACCTATGTCACTAGTGTCACTGTTACTTTAGCGAGTGGGCCCAGGGCCCAATACTTTACACTCTGCAAGTCTGTTTTGTTTAACTTTAAGCTTGTTGTAATCATTTATTTACGTCTGGAGAGACAACTTCTCACAAAGTATCTATCAGCAGCAAATCTAGAATGGAGGTTACATGGACTAAAAAAATCCAGGCTTTCAAAATAAGGTAAAATTGTGCAATTTCGGCAAAGGACGACGAGAATGGCTGTTTTCGTTTGCGTTTACAAAATCAACTGACAACATCTACCATTCATTAACATAGTTAGCAATATCTACAAAACAAATGTAAATGTTAACTCCCGCTTCTTAATGAAAAAATAATATTAACATTTAATTAATGTAATATGACTATTCAGCAATCTGTTTTAGTTTAGATAAAAACAAAAGTACTTATCCAAATATTTTGTTAACCATGAATAGGTGGCTCCTCTTTAAGAAGAACCTTCTTGACAAATAGTAAAGAGCTAAATTCTTAAAATGTAAAGTTGTAATTTCACGCCCTAGGACTAAGTAACACCTACTTTTATTATGGTCATAATTTATATATTCACTTTGATTAAAATGGGAAGGAGTAAAAGATCTGAGGGTACTAACAGAAGTTAAAATTGACAATTTAACACAGAAATATAAAGAAAACAAGTTGATGGCATTGCACAGAAAATATGCAAATATAAGTACTACGGCCACTCCCTGCTTGAGATCTGACAGCGACAAATCAAACACCACTCTGGCA
Organism: Lissotriton helveticus; assembly: GCF_964261635.1. Lineage (NCBI taxonomy): Eukaryota > Metazoa > Chordata > Amphibia > Caudata > Salamandridae > Lissotriton > Lissotriton helveticus. Next base: position 283,834,578 of record NC_136058.1, on the reverse strand, counting down.
TACATGCGCCATGGTATAATGTATGCCGGGTTGGCGTTTGGTCGTAAGGAAGTCTCGTAAAAGTGATACAGTGGAATCTACAAGATTTCCCTGAGTCACTTTTACGACGCCACTGCGTGAAAACCTTGCACCTGCTTGAAGCAGGTGTAAGGATTGACGCAGCATGATCGGAATAGGCATTCCTGACCATTGCTGGAGTTGTGTCGAGCTTACAACACGACTCCAATAATGCATTGCTTTTACGACAAAAGATGCGTCACACATCTGTCTATCCTTGCGCCATGGTGCACCGCATTGTAAATGCGGCGCATCCATAGAGGCGCATGGTTATTTTACTGTCACGCAAATTAACTGGCGCATCTCTGCTAATATGCAGAGATGCGCCAGTTCTTGTAAGTCTGACCCCTAGTCTTTACATGGGATAATGAGGAGAAATGCTTTATATCACCCCGTTTTTGCTGTTTTTATATGTACTGTTTTATGCAGCACATATAAAAACAACAAAACGCCATGCATGATTGTTTATGTGCAGAAAGGTATCCCTTTCTGTACATAAGCAATCATTCGCCCTGCGCAGCCACCTTTGCACTATGTTCCAAGGGTGCCTGCGTTGGGGCTAGGCAGCTGTAATTTGCAACAGGACAGTGGGGAAACACAGGGCGGTGGAATATTCTTGTAAATATGTTGGTATTGCGTTTCCAAAAGTGGCGGAGCGTGGCATTAACCCAAGAATGCTAATGCCGCTCTCCGTCACTTTTCATGTAAATATACTTCTTAATGTTTTAGTGGCGGCAGGAGATGCAAGGTAGGAGGGAGTGAAGAATTTTGAGGGGAACTTTAGGACAATGATCTATAAAATGTGGCCAAGCTTTTCAAATTAACAGCCTCATTTATGAGGTTTTGGCGCAGGGCAGCGCTGCAAACAATCCTAATGCGCTGCCCTGAGTCAAAAGAAAAGGACCGGCAGAAGCAGTAATCTATGAGATACGTACATTTCTATGCTTTTCCCCTCGCTGCTGCACTATGGGCTGCTATGAACTAATGCAAGCACCCTTGCACCATAGTGCAAGGGTGCCTGCGTTGCAGGGATGATTGTTTTTGTGCAGGAAGAGACACCTTGCACAAAAACAATTACAAGAGGCTTTTTTCCTCTATGTGTGCAGGAAAAGCGAGAAGAAATTAAGGTATTTCTCCTCTTTGTGCCTCACTTACACCTCCCCTAGGAGGTGTAGCCTTTTGGCGTATTCCCAGGTTTATTAATTCTCCTAAGTCAATGACATGGGTGTTACGTGGGAACACCCATCGTAATGCCCATGGCACACCTCCCTATTGCAGGGTGAAGCAACACAGCAACTTTCGCTGCGTTGCCTTAGTCCATATCTACAAGGCCATGATAAAAGCCACGTAGGGAGGCTTTACACGGCCTTGTAGATATGGCCCTGCAGTGTGCGCCACCGGACTGTCACCGAAAGTGAATTTCCGGCAGCACAGAGGAGCTTGTAAATAAGCCCCTGAGTGTCTTGACCTTCAGTAGACACAGACATTTCAATATATAATGAAAAACGTGTCGTAGAATGCACATTATTCCAATTTTTGACAGATGTCCTGCTGGACATCTCATTTATCTGCCCCTCCCTAGCAGAATTGTCTTCAAAAACACAAATACAACACAGGTGTCACCAGTCAGGAGACCCTGTCAATACAAGCATCTGTAATGCATCTGTTTGTACTGTGTGATGAATTTAATGCTGTTTTCTTCACTCATCGCTAGGGACAAAGGAAGGACCTCCCTGGCACTAACACGGGCGTGGAGAGGATGTGGTGCAGCGGCCAGAGCTGCTGACTCGAGAGCTGGTAATCCCTGTTTTCGTCTCGGCATCGCAACATCCAGTGATTCTGGGCAAATCACTTTCTCCAGATGCTATATATATGTTCCAAGACGAAAAAACAGAAAAGAGGAAATCTTTCTGAAAAAAGAGTGCCACCAAAGCAGATGTTAACAGTATTTTGACCACGGAATCTGATATGAGAAGCAGACAAGGAACAGGCCTTTTTAAATGCAGGAAAACATGCTAAAACCAATAGATTGGAGGAAAAGTAAGTGTCAAGCACAGAAACCAAGAAAGAGAGGCTCGGGATGAAAGGCCTTTTTTAAGTTTATATTATAAACAATAGATTTCACAAGCACAGCTGTGGAGGTGGAACCTAAAAAGGACCAGGTGCTCTAACTCGTGGTCAGTTAGGTAAGTACCCATGTCACTAGTGTCACTGTTACTTTAGCGAGTGGGCCCAGGGCCCACTACTTTACACTCTGCAAGTCTGTTTTGTTTCACTTTAATCTTGTTGTAATCATTTATTTACGTCTGGAGAGACAACTTCTCACAAAGCATTCTATTTAGCAGCAAATCTAGAATGGAGGTTACAAGGACTAAAAAGATCCAGGCTTTCAAAATAAGGTAAAATTGTGCAATTTCGGCAAACAACGACGAGAATGGCTGTTTTCATTTGTGTTTACAAAATCAACTGGCAACATCTACCATTCATTAATATAATTAGCAATATCTACAAAACAAATGTAAATGTTTACACCACTTCTTAATGAAAAGATATTATTAACATTTAATTAATGCAATATGACTATTCAGCAATCCGTTTTAGCATAGATAAGAACAAAAGTATTAATCCAGATGTTTCATTAACCATGAATAGATGGCTCCTCTTTAAGAAGAACCTTCTTGACAAATAGTAAAGAGCTAACTTCTTAACATGTAAGGTTGTAATTTCACGACCTAGGACTAAGTAACACCTACTTTTATTATGGTCAATATTTATATATTCACTTTGATTAAAATGGGAAGGAGTAAAAGATCTGAGGGTGCTAACAGAAGTTAAAATTGACAATTTAACACAGAAATATAAAGAAAAGAAGTTGATGTCATTGCACAGAAAATATGCAAATATAAGTACTACGGCCACTCCCTGCTTGAGATCTGATGTCGACAAATCAAACACCACTCTGGCGTACATGCGCCAAGGTATAATGTGTGGCGGGTGGGCGTTCGGTTGTAAGGAAGTCTCGTAAAAGTGATACAGTGAAATCTACAAGATTTCACGAAGTCACTTTTACGACGCCACTGCGTCAAAACCTTGCACCTGCTTGAAGCAGGTTTAAGGATTGACGCAGCATGATGGGAATAGGCATTCCTGACCATTGCTGGAGTTGTGTCGTGCTTACAACACAACTCCAACAATGCATTGCCTTTACGACAAAAGATGCATCACACATCTGTCTATCCTTGCGCCATGGTGCACCGCATTGTAAGTGCGGCGCCTCCATGGTGGCGCATGGTTATTTTTCTGTCACGCAAATTAACTGGCGCATCTCTGCTAATATGCAGAGATGCGCCAGTTCTTGTAAGTCCGCCGCCTAGTCTTTACATGGAGTAATGAGGAGAAATGCTTTATATCACCTCGTTTTTGCTGTTTCTATATGTACTGTTTTATGCAGCACATATAAAAACAACAAAACACCATGCATGATTGTTTATGTGCAGAAAGGTATCCCTTTCTGTACATAAGCAATCATTCCCCCTGCGCAGTCACCTTTGCACTATGTTCCAAGGGTGCCTGCGCTGGAGCTAGGCAGCTGTAATTTGCGCAAGGACAGTGGGGAAACACAGGCCTGCAGAGTAGTGTTGTAAATACATTGGTATTGCGTTTCGAAAAGTGGCGGAGCGTGGCATTAACTCAAGAATGCTAACGCCGCTCTCCGTCACTTTCCATGTAAATATACTTCTTAATGTTTTAGTGGAGGCAGGAGATGCAAGGTAGGGGGAGTGGAGAATTTTGAGGGGAACTTTAGGACAATGAGCTATAAAATGTGGCCATGCTTTTCAAATTAACAGCCTCATTTATGAGGTTTTGGCACAGGGCAGCGCCGCAAACAATCTTAATGCGCTCCCCTGAGTCAAAAGAAAAGGACCGTCAGAAGCAGTAATGTACGAGATACTTACATTTCTATCCTTTTCCCCTCGCTGCCGCACAATGGGCTGCTATGAACTAACGCAAGCACCCTTGCACCATAGTGCAAGGGTGCCTGCGTTGCAGGGATGATTGTTCTTGTGCAGTAAGAGACACGTTCCTGCACAAAACACAATTATGAGAGGCATTTTTCCTCTATGTATGCAGGAAAAGCAAGAAGAAATGAAGGTTTTTCTCCTCTTTGCGCCTCACTTACACCTCCCCTAGGAGGTGTAGCCTTTTGACGTATTCCCAGGTTTTTTAATTCTCGTAAGTCAATGCCATGGGTGTTACGTGGGAACACGCACCGTAATGCCCGTGGCACGCCTCCCTATTGCAGGGTGAAGCAACACAGCTACTTTCGCTGCGTTGCCTTAGTCCATATCTACAAGGCCATGATAAAAGCCACGTAGGGTGGCTTTACACGGCCTTGTAGATATGGCCCTGCAGTGTGCGCCGCCGGACCATCACCGAAAGTTAATTTCCCGCAGCGCACAGGAGCTTGTAGATAAGCCCCTGAGTGTCTTGACCTTCAGTAGACACAGACATTTCAATGTATAATGAAAAACGTGTCGTAGAATGCACCATTAATTCAATTTTTGACAGATGTTCTGCTGGACATGTCATGTATCTACTCCTCCCTAACAGAATTGTCTTCAAAAACACAAATACAACACCGGTGTCACCAGTCAGGAGACCCTGTCAATACAAGCATCGGTAATGCATCAGTTTGGACTGTGTGATGAATTTATTGCTGTTTTCATCACTCATCGCTAAGGACAAAGAAAGGACCACCCAGACAAGTAACACGGGCGTGGAGAGGATGTGGTGCAGCGGCCAGAGCTGCTGACTCGAGAGCTGGTGATCCCTGTATTTCGTCTCGGCAGCGCAACATCCGGTGATTCTGGGCAAATCCCTTTCTCCAGATGCTATATATATGTTCCAAGACGAAAAAACAGAAAAGAGGGGAAACTTTCTGAAAAAAGAGTGCCACCAAAGCAGATGTTAACAGTATTTTGACCACGGAAACTGATATGAGAAGCAGACAAGGAACAGGCCTTTGTAAATGCAGAAAAACATGCTAAAACCAATAGATTGGAGGAAAAGTAAGTGGCAAGCACAGAAGCCAAGAAAGAGAGGCTTCGGGATGAAACACCTTTTTTAAGTTTATATTATAAACAACAGATTTCACAAGCACAGCTGTGGAGGTGGAACCTAAAAAGGACCAGGTGCTCTAACTCGTGGTCAGTTAGGTAAGTAGCCATGTCACTAGTGTCACTATTACTTTAGCGAGTGGGCCCAGGGCCCACTACTTTACACTCTGCAAGTCTGTTTTGTTTAAATTTAAGCTTGTTGTAATCATTTATTTACGTCTGGAGAGACAACTTCTCACAAAGCATTCTATTTAGCAGCAAATCTAGAATGGAGGTTACATGGACTAAATAAATCCAGGCTTTCAAAATAAGGTACAATTGTACAATTTCGGCAAAAGACGAGAATGGCTATTTTCGTTTGCGTTTACAAAATCAACTGGCAACATCTACCATTCATTAACATACTTAGCAATATCTACAAAACAAATGTAAACGTTTACCCCGCTTCTTAATGAAAAGATAATATTAACATTGAAAAAATGCAATATGACTATTCAGCAATCGTTTTAATTTAGATAAGAACAAAAGTACTTATCCTGATCTTTCGTTAACATTGAAAGATCCCTATTTAAGAAGAACCTTCTTGACAAATAGTAAAGATCTAAATTCTTAAAATGTAAAGTTGTAATTTCACGCCCTAGGACTAAGTAACACCTACTTTTATTATGGTCATAATTTATATATTAACTTTTATTAAAATGGGAAGGAGTAAAAGATGTGAGGGTACTAACACAAGTTAAAATTGACATTTTAACACAGAAATATAAAGAAAAGAAGTTGATGGCATTGTACAGAAAATATGCAAATATAAGTACTTCGGCCACTCCCTGCTTGAGATCTGACGTCGACAAATCAAACACCACTCTGGCGTACATGCGCCATGGTATAATGTATGCCAGGTGGGCGTTCGGTCGTAAGGAAGTCTCGTAAAAGTGATACAGTGAAATCTACAAGATTTCACGTCACTTTTACGACGCCACTACGTCAAAACCTTGCACCTGCTTGAAGCAGGTTTAAGGATAGACGCAGCATGATGGGAATAGGCATTCCTGACCATTGCTGGAGTTGTGTCGTGCTTACAACACGACTCCAACAATGCATTGCCTTTACGACAAAAGATGCGTCACACATTTGTCTATCCTTGCTCCATGGTTCACCGCATTGGAAATGCGGCACATCCATGGTGGCGCATGGTTATTTTTCTGTCACGTAAATTAACTGGCGCATCTCTGCTAATATGCAGAGATGCGCCAGTTCTTGTAAGTCTGCCCCCTATTTTTGACATGGAGTAATGCGGAGTAATGCTTTATATCACCTCGTTTTTGCTGTTTCTATATGTACTGTTTTATGCAGCACATACAAAAACAACAAAACGCCATGCATGATTGTTTATGTGCAGAAAGGTATCCCTTTCTGTACATAAGCAATCATTTCCCCTGCGCAGTCACCTTTGCACTATGTTCCAAGGGTGCCTGTGTTGGGGCTAGGCAGCTGTAATTTGCGCCAGGACAGTGGGGAAACACAGGCCTGCAGAGTATTGTTGTAAATACGTTGGTATTGCATTTCCAAAAGTGGCGGGGCGTGACATTAACCCAAGAATGCTAACGCCGCTCTCCGTCACTTTCCATGTAAATATACTTCTTAATGTTTTAGTGGAGGCAGAAGATGCAAGGTAGGGGGAGTGAATAATTTTGAGGGGAACTTTAGGACAATGAGCTATAAAATGTGGCCAAGCTTTTCAAATTAACAGCCTCATTTATGAGGTTTGGGCACAGGGCAGCGCCGCAAACCATCTTAATGCGCTGCCCTGAGTCAAAAGAAAAGGACCGGCAGAAGCAGTAATCTATGAGATACGTACATTTCTATCCTTTTCCCCTCGCTGCCGCACAATGGGCTGCTATGAGCTAAAGCAAGCACCCTTGCACCATAGTGCAAGGGTGCCTGCGTTGCAGGTATGATTGTTTTTGTGCAGGAAGAGACACTTTCCTGCTCAAAAACAATTATGATAGGCGTTTTTCCTCTATGTATGCAGGAAAAGCGAGAAGAAATGAAGGTTTTTCTCCTCTTTGCGCCTCACTTACACCTCCCGTAGGAGGTGTAGCCTTTTGACGTATTCTCAGGTTTTTTAATACTCGTAAGTCAATGCCATGGGTGTTACGTGGGAACACGCACCGTAATGCCCGTGGCACGCCTCCCTATTGCAGGGTGAAGCAACACAGCTACTTTCGCTGCGTTGCCTTAGTCCATATCTACAAGGCCATGATAAAAGCCATGTAGGGTGGCTTTACACGGCCTTGTAGATATGGCCCTGCAGTGTGCGCCGCCAGACCGTCACCGAAAGTGAATTTCTGGAAGCGCACAGGAGCTTGTAGATAAGCCCCTGAGTGCCTTGACCTTCAGTAGACACAGACATTTCAATGTATAATGAAAAACGTGTCGTAGAATGCACCATTAATCCAATTTTTGACAGATATTCTGCTGGACATGTCATGTATCTACTCCTCCCTAACAGAATTGTCTTCAAAAACACAAATACAACACAGGTGTCACCAGTCAAGAGACCCTGTCAATACAAGCATCGGTAATGCATCTCTTTGGACTGTGTGATGAATTTATTGCTGTTTTTATCACTCATCGCTAAGGACAAAGAAAGGACCACCCTGACAAGTAACACGGGCGTGGAGAGGATGTGGTGCAGCGGCTAGAGCTGCTGACTCAAGAGCTGGTGATCCCGGTTTTCGTCTCGGCAACGCCGCTCTCCGTCACTTTCCATGTAAATATACTTCTTAATGTTTTAGTGGAGGCAGGAGATGCAAGGTAGGGGGAGTGGAGAATTTTGAGGGGAACTTTAGGACAATGAGCTATAAAATGTGGCCAAGCTTTTCAAATTAACAGCCTCATTTATGAGGTTTTGGCACAGGGCAGCGCCCCAAACAATCTTAATGCGCTGCCCTGAGTCAAAAGAAAAGGACCGGCAGAAGCAGTAATCTATGAGATACTTACATTTCTATCCTTTTCCCCTCGCTGCCGCACAATGGGCTGCTATGAACTAACGCAAGCACCCTTGCACCACAGTGCAAGGGTGCCTGCGTTGCAGGGATGATTGTTATTGTGCAGGAAGAGACACCCTCCTGCACAAAAACAATTACAAGAGGCGTTTTTCCTCTATGTGTGCAGGAAAAGCGAGAAGAAATGAACGTATTTCTCCTCTTTGCGCCTCACTTACACCTCCCCTAGGAGGTGTAGCCTTTTGACGTATTCCCAGGTTTTTTAATTCTCGTAAGTCAATGCCATGGATGTTACGTGGGAACACTCACCGTAATGCCCATGTCACGCCTCCCTATTGCAAGGTGAAGCAACACAGCAACTTTCGCTGCGTTGCCTTAGTCCATATCTACAAGGCCATGATAAAAGCCACGTAGGGTGGCTTTACACGGCCTTGTAGATATGGCCCTGCAGTGTGCGTCGCCAGGCCGTCACCGAAAGTGAATTTCCAGCAGTGCACAGGAGCTTGTAGATAAGCCCCTGAGTGTCTTGACCTACAGTAGACACAGACATTTCAATATATAATGAAAAACGTGTCGTAGAATGCACCATTAATCCAATTTTTGACAGATATTCTGCTGGACATGTCATTTATCTACCCCTCCCTAGCAGAATTGTCTTCAAAAACACAAATACAACACAGGTGTCACCAGTCAGGAGACCCTGTCAATACAAGCATCGGTAATGCATCTGTTTGGACTCTGTGATGAATTTAATGCTGATTTCATCACTCATCGCTAAGGACAAAGGAAGGACCAACCTGACAAGTAACACGGGCGTGGAGAGGATGTGGTGCAGCGGCTAGAGCTGCTGACTCAAGAGCTGGTGATCCCGGTTTTCGTCTCGGCAACGCAACATCCGGTGATTCTGGGCAAATCCCTTTCTCCAGATGCTATATATATGTTCCAAGATGAAAAAACAGAAAAGATGGAAAACTTTCTGAAAAAAGAGTGCCACCAAAGCAGATGTTAACAGTATTTTGACCACGGAAACTGATATGAGAAGCAGACAAGGAACAGGCCTTTGTAAATGCAGAAAAACATACTAACGGGCACATGCATCATTGCATTTTGCATTCGCAAACGGTGCGAATCTCAGAATTCGGCCGTTTGCGAATGCAAAAATAGATTTCGGGATGCATCAAAGTTTTACTGATTTTCGCAAATTAAGGAATCGCTATGTCATGTGCGATTCCTTAAAAAAATTCGCATAAAATAGAAATCGCATTTTCTATGGAAAAATGTGCATGCATCAAAAATCGCATTTAGCATTTTTTGTTAAAATCGCAATTAGCATTTCTTAAAATAAGAAGTGGTCTGAGGTGGTGGTATTTTTTTTCGCAAAAAAACAACAGCTGAGAGTGATTGCAAAGGCATATAGGGGAACACCAATGCATGTCAGAAGCATTTGCCATGGCTGCTGTCATCATATTTGGACGTAGGCGGAGATTGAGAGCTGCAGCTAGGAGGAGAATGATCAATGATAGGATATTTAGGTTGCCCATCACTTTATTGGGGCAGAGTGATCCAGAGATATATGACAAATATAGGCTCAATGGTGATTCCATAATGGAATTGATAGCTGATCTAGACCCCTATTTACAAAGGCATACTCGTAGGACCCAAGCCATTCCCACACATGTTCAGGTGCTTTGCTCACTTCACCTTCTTGCCTCAGGTTCATTCCAAGGTGTCATAGCCATTGCTGGTGGTGTGTTCCAGAGTTCATTGTCTAGATTTTTTAATAATTTTCTTGATGCCATGATTCATAGGATAAGGCATTACATTACATTTCCAACTACTGCACAAGATTTACTCCAAACAAATTTAGATTTTTATAATTTGGCTCATTTCCCACATGTGATTGGCTGCATAGATGGCACACATATTCCTATTTGCCCTCCTGCACACAAAGAGTTCATTTTTCGTAATAGAAAATGTTACCATTCCCTAAATATCCAAGCAATATGTAATGCCAAAACTATAATTACTGACCTGGTAGCCAGCTTTCCAGGTAGTGCCCATGATTTTTACATTTTCATGCAAAGTGGCATTCATGGAAGGCTGTTAGCTGGAGATTTTGGTGATGGTTATTTGCTAGGTAAGAAATATTTTTTTTAATACTTTTATATGGCTCTGGAATATTCTAACTTTCACAGTACTAATTCTGAAAATTTCTTATCATGACCAATAGGTGACAGTGCTTATGGAATAAGATCATTCATACTTACTCCCTATCTGACTCCAAGTACTCGTAAAGAGCAACTGTTTAACCAAGCCCATATATCTACACGTAATGTAATTGAAAGAACTTTTGGAGTGATGAAATCAAGATTTCGCATACTTCACAAAACAGGAGGCTCCTTACAATATCGCCCAGAAGTGTGCTGTAAAATTGTTGCTGCTTGTGCCATGCTGCACAATGTTGCAACTAAGAGAGGCCTTGAATTGGATTTTGAAGAAGGAATGCCCAACAATGACAATCAACCCCCACAACCCCAAGCCAGAGTACATGGTCCAGACGCAGCAGAGGGAAGGAGAAGGCGTGCTGAGATCACACAACATTACTTTTGATACAGGTATGCCAAAGAAAAAGTGATAATTTTGCATGTGATTTTATTAATGTTTTCAAATGAAGGGAATCTAACATCTTTGTCAGCACCATCATAAGTCATGGTGGTATCAACATATTTATTATTGTTACTTCACTAATGTGAGAAAACTCAAATACATGGAACCCCCCTCTCTTATACGCTCCTTGGGGCCTGTTATAAATAGGGTAGGACAACGGGATCTGAGTATCTGGAGCTTAAACGTCAGATCTGTGGTAAAGCACCATCAGGAGGTTTACGACCTTCTCATTGATGGCTCGCCGGATGTGCTTTTTCTAACGGAAACGTGGCTCCAGGACTCTGACTCCTCGATAATTAACCTAGCCTTTCCCCCAGAGTATGCTATTTTTACTTTAAATCGGACGACTAGAGGTGGAGGCATTGCGATGGCCACCAAACGGTGTTATCCCTGCGAGTGGAAAGCCGCTGAACTTTTGGGGTGTGAGGGTGCCCTATTTAAAATAGCGTTTAGTCACCAGTTTACCTTCTCTGGTTTATTAATTTACCGGCCTCCGGGCTGTGACTCTGTTTTTAGGGCTGCTCTTCCTGAGTACATTAGTACAGAGGCACTAGGATGCGCAAATTTTAATGTTGTGGGAGATCTTAATCTCCATTTGGACTGCCCTTCTTTACCCTCTATTAGGAGCTTTCTGGCGGATCTTGAGGCTCTACAGCTCTCGCAGATGATTACTTTCCCCACACATAGAGGTGGTCATACTCTTGACCCATTCTTCACAAATCTAGAAGGATTCAGAGTTCTTGGTTCCTCCCAGTTGGTCTGGACAGACCACATGCTGGTGAAAACGGCATGCTCTTTGTCTGACTCTCCTTTTCTATCTCAGGACAGACTTGTTCTTAAACGACACTGGAACAAATTAAGACTGGAGGATTTTTACCATCTGCTCGAGGAGGTTCCTTTAGGTCCGCTCACCGAGGTTGATTGTGGATACGACTCCTTCTGTGAGTGGATATCTGGTGCCCTCGATTCTCTGATTACTATGTGTTGGTCCAAGTGTCATCGGAAGGAGCCGAGTCCTTGGTATGACACTTCCTTGGCATCTCTTAAGAGGGCCTGTAGACAGGCCGAAAGATTATGGAGGAAGTCGTACGACCCAGATCTGAAGATATGTTATCTGGCCAAGGTCAAGATCTACCACAGGGCAGTGTGTCAAACTTGCGCTTCCTTTTATGCTCAACAGTTTCAGAATTCTGCCAATCCATCGAAACTTATTTTCAAAGTATTAAAGGACCTGATGGCGAAGAGAGCAACTGCAGTGGAAATATGCTCGGACTCACATTGTGAGGGTTTGGCCTCTTTCTTCCATGAAAAAGTGCAAGCCATCTATCGCACTTTTCCAACGGGTTCCCTGATGTTAGAGCAGGTTGGTCGCACCTTAGGTGAGGGGGAATGTCTTTCTATCTTACCCCCCTTATCTCTGGAGGTGTTTGACTCTCTCAGCGCCAAAATCAAGTCTGGATCTCCGGCAGACCCACTGAAACCGGCCCAACTCAAGACCCTGGCGCCGGTTTGCCGTACCCCGGTGCTGTCCTTGATCAACCTGTCCCTCTCTACTGGAGTGGTTCCCGTCAGATGGAAGCAGGCAGTAGTCACGCCAATTCTGAAGAAGGCGACCCTTGACCCCCTTAAACCTGAAAGCTACCGCCCTATCTCCCTTCTCCCTTGGGCCACGAAAATAGCGGAGGCCCATGTGAATGCCACTCTTACAGATCATCTTGGTAGGCTTAACATTCTCGACCCTACCCAGAACGGGTTCCGTGCGGGTCACAGCACGGAGACGGCCCTTCTCTCGATGGTCGAGCATCTGCGTTCCGTGCTGGATTCCGGTCGGACGGCGGCACTATTGTTATTAGATCTCAGTGCCGCCTTCGACACGGTCTCGTACGGGATTCTGATTCGGCGTCTTGAGAAGGTGGGCGTTTCTGGCTCCGCCTTGCACTGGTTTCGATCCTTCCTTACGGATAGGTCATTCCAGGTGGCGATCCCGCCCGGTAAGTTGTCATCCTACCCGTTAGACCAGGGAGTCCCACAGGGGTCATCACTGAGTCCCACCCTTTTCAATCTGTATGTGAGACCGTTGGCTGCGGTCGTCAAGCGGTGGGGCCTGACCATGGTCTCTTACGCAGATGACACGCAGCTGGCGGTCACACTGAGTGGGGACTCAGACCTGGAGGCTCCCAGGTTCTGTGATGGTCTGCGGGAAGTGGCTAACTGGATGAATTCCAACTGTCTCCAGTTAAACACCAAGAAGACGGAGATTATGGTGGTTGGTAAACAGGTGGCTTTGTGGGGTGACAAATGGTGGCCTTCGGAGTTGGGTGTGACTCCCCTCCCAGTGGCAGAGATAAAAAACCTGGGGGTGTGGCTTGATCCTTCTCTGAGTTTCATCTGTCATACCAAGAAGGTGGCGGCTTCTTGCTATGGCATCATCAGAGGACTTCGACCCATCCTCAAATTCTTTGATGCACCCACAAGACAGCTGGTGGTCCAAGCATCAGTGCTGTCCAGGCTGGACTATGCGAGCTCCCTATTGGCGAGGGTTAACCAGTCAGAATTTCTGCGGCTCCAGCGGGTTCAAAACGCTGCGGCCCGACTGGTGACAGGTCTGCCTAGGCGGTGCTCGGTGTCCAATGCCCTGCGCTCTCTCCACTGGCTCCCTGTGCAGCAGAGGATTAGATTCAAGGTTCTCTGCCTTGCATTTAAAATCCTCAAGGGTACTTCCCCACAAATCTTGGAGAAACTGCTGATCCCCTATGTCCCCTCTCGCACTCTTAGATCGCTAGGCCAGAACTTAGCAGTGGTCCCGCGTTTTAAGTTGAGCAGAATTGGTGGCCGCTCCTTTCGAGTCCTGGCAGCGAGCTGGTGGAATTCTCTCCCTCCACAAATCCGGGCCATCGATGAGCTCCTTCAGTTTAGACGGGCTATCAAGACCTTTTTATTTGTTTAGCTCATCTGTTGTGTCTCTTCTCCTTTCTGCCCACTTTTAATGCTGTGTTGTGTTTACCTTCTCAAAGCGCCAGGACGCCCCTTTGATGGGGCAGCTGTGCGCGGTACAAATAAAAATAACATAACATAACATAACATAACATAACATGTTTAACTCAAAGACAAATGCTACATTTATAAAGCCACCTACTTCTTTCTCCCTCTGACCCTTAAGGCTTGATTTGGTACATTTCCGTTAGCCTTGATCTTTATTGTACCTTTACCATTTTTCCTCATACTACGGCATTCTACATTTTTAGTAGATCTCCCTTCCATTGGGCCTTCATCATTACTTTGAGTACAGTCCTCCTCAACAGACTTGTCCAAGATTGATACATTATGCATTTTTTGACCTGACGTCATGAGTGAAGATATACCTTTTGAAATTTCTGTACAACATTGCATAAGGCCCTTCTGCATAGTGACAGCATTTCTAATCAGCTGTCCAGTTTGCATGCACATTTTATTCATCATCCTACTACAAGTATTAATGGACATTACTGTCTGATTTGCCCTTTTCATGTGCAGTAAAGATTGAACATGCTTTTTTGCACACATTGGGGCAGATTTATGAGGCCCTTGCGCCACGTTTACGCCGCTGTTGCGTCACGCAAGGCTGCGTAAACGTGGCGCATCCCTACGACCGATTTACAACGTGACGCATCTAGGCAGATGCGTCACGTTGTAAAGCCCTGCGCCACTTGTGGGCGTTACGGCGCAGGTTGGGCGTTCCGGGGCAGGTGCGCCTCGCAAAAGTGGCTGAGTGAAATCTATAAGATTTCACTCAGTCACTTTCAGGCCAATGCTGCGTCAAAATCCTGCACCTGCTTGAAGCAGGCGTAGGTCTTGACGCAGCATTGCAAAGATGGGGCCCTCCCGAGCCTTGCTGGAGCGCTTGCGTCGCAACTCCAGCAATGCGCCACCTTAACGGCACAGATGCGTCACGCATCTGTGCCGTTTTTGCCCCATGGTGCGCCGCATTGTAAATGCGGCGCACCATGGGTGGCGGAGCTGTGGTGCACTGTGGCGCACATTAACTGGCGCATCCCTGGGGATGCGCCAGCTAACATAAATCTGCCCCATTCTGTCCAAGGATGCTGCAATTTTGTCTAACTTTTGAGCAGTCATTTCATTAGAATTTTTCATGTTTGCAGATATCTCCTTTAAACTTCTGTTAATGCCACTCACATCATCAGTCATGCTACTTATTTTTCTTTTGATAACGCGAATATCCTTTCCTTGTAGGCGGTGAATTTTAACAAGTTTAAGTTCAACAGCACTGGCATTGCTGTCCTCATCATTATTGGATCTACGCTGACCCTGACGTCTCCTGCGCCTGAAAAACTGCTGCAGTCTATGGCGTCTGTGACCTTGTGTTTCAACTGGAGTTGGGTTTTGGGGTGCCTCTTGCACTACTACATTTTCATTTTGAGTAACTTCACTGTCTGAATCTGGCAGGTGGCGTATTCTTTGACGTGCATTGACTCTTTGCACTATAGGTGAGGATGGCTCTGAGGTATTTATGTCAATTGAATTTAGTAAATCATCTGTGAATGACTCAGCAAAGTCTATAAATTGTGTATCCAATTCTGCATCTATTTGAAAAATAAAAAAAATGCATTTACTTTATTTTGCATATGACAATCAATTTTTTGACTAACTAATATAAAAAACTCAAGAAAATGGAAGACAAGTTTCTGACTTTTTAACATACTATCTTTTGGAATTAATGTACTATTTGTTTTCTGAATGTTGGACATTTTTTTATTTTCCTTAAAACCCATTCTCTTACACTACAAGTACCACAATGCATTGCTGTTTCTATCAAATAACACCAGGATTAACTTCAGTTAAAAAGATTATTGTGGAGAATACATTATACATATTTAACTTTTAAAATTAATGTCCAAAGATAAAAATTAAAATGACATAAGCCACTGTTACCTTGAGAGGTTCCAGGGAGGTCTGAGGTGTCAAGATCCAATAAGCCAATGACTGCCTCAGTAGTAAGTGTCTCTTCCACAAGATCATCCAGGGGTGTGTTTGGCTTGTCTTTTGGAGCTCCCCCACCAGTCTTCTTGGCGCTCTTAATTCGTGTTGCAATTTTTTCTTTAGCGCGACTGCGCAGATCATACCACCTTTTCTGAAGATTTGTAATGTCCCTATGTGCCACACCAACTGCGCTGACTTTTGCTTGAATTGCCGGTCACAGCTTCCTTTTCAGCTGAATAGAACAACAAGCGAACCCTGCCAGGGTCAGTTTAACGGTCCCACAAGGGGATCCTTGCATTTAAACAGGGGTGACAAAGAATAACATATCAGAGCGAACACAGATCGACATACACCTTTCGAGGAATTTTTTTAAATATTTTATTAATCATTAATAGGACTGGATTGATAGTAAAAAATTCAAAATAGGAGCTAGGGAAAACATATAAAATGCCAGTTCATTTAGAATCTGAGATAAATTGTGCTATACAATATTTACAATGACATATATCTATACAAGTCCCACGCATTCCCACAATCATCCACTGCAAGTATTCTCATTCACAAACCCAATCAATACACTATTTTACACATTCACACACAGACAATTATAAAGATGCATAACATCCTGCAGAGCAGATTTAACAATGGCTGCTAGGACTGAGATGGTGATATGGAGGCAACATAGGGTAACAAAGATGGTACAACATAGGTTACAAAGGTGCCATCCATATGGGTCATGCCAACGCGCATTTCGATGCGAGGCCTATTTAGGCTGCACCTTCATCAGGGCGAGGAGGACCATGGGGAGCAGGGACATGTACACTGAATCGGGGAGGGGGGGTCGGATATTTCACGGACGTGCGGGTTCCTTGGTTGTACAGCCGTTCCATTAAGGATATAGAATTTGGGAGAACATCAGAGGGTCGCTCCAGTTCAAGGTGTCATCCCAGAATTAACGAGTCCAGATCAGCGTCTTCGAATGAAGGGGCTCAGGTGGAGTCTTTGTAGATAGGGTGGAAATGCTGTGAACTGCTGTGTTATGGTCTCCTTCAGGGTGGAGCAGCGAGGTGCACCCTAGAATTGAGGGGGCAGGGGCTCTCAGGACCATCCGTTCCCTCCTTGCAGGGGATACGGGTCGGCGGCGGGAGCGGTCCTGTCGGGTGAAATACAAAGAGCGGGTCAGCGAGGTTCAAAAGGGGGGTATCGGCCTCGTCGTGTGTTGAGGCATTCGGGTCCAAGTTCGTAGAGTGCTTTGTGTGCGTGGGTGAGGAGGCGGAACATTATCCTCTTATGTACGGGGAGCCAGTGGAGGTTTTTCAGGTGACCAGAGATGTGTTCTTTACGCGGGATGTCTAGTATGAGCCTGGCTGAGGCGTTCTGGATGCGTTGGAGTTTTTTCTGGAGTTTAGCGGTGGTACCGGCGTATAGGGTGTTTCCATAGTCCAGGCGGCTCGTGACCAGTGCGTGGGTGACCATTTTTCTAGTTTCGGTGGGGATCCAGCGAAATGTTTTTTTGAGCATGCGAAGAATGTTGAAGCAAGAAGATGAAACGGCGTTGACTTGTTTGGTCATCGAGAGTGAGGAGTCCAGGATGACGACCAGGTTCCGTGCGTGGTCCGTCGGGATGGGTGCTTTTCCGAGGGCCTCTGGCCACCAAGAGTCGTCCCAGGCGGAGGGGGAGGTACCTAAGATGAGGACTTCTGTTTTGTCTGAATTCAGTTTCAGACGGCTGTGCTTCATCCATTCGGCTACTTCTTTCATTCCTTCGTGTAAGTTGGTTTTGGCGGTGTTAGGGTCTTTGGTGAGTGAGAGGATCAGTTGAGTGTCGTCAGCGTAGGAGATGATGTTGAGATTGTGTTGGCGAGCGATGGCCGCAACGGGGCTCATGTATACGTTGAAGAGGGTGGGGCTGAGTGACGATCCTTGTGGCACGCCGCAGATGACTTCAGAGGCCTCTGACTTGAATGGTGGGAGGCGGACTCTCTGGGTTCTTCCGGTGAGGAACGAGGTGATCCATTCCAGTGCTTTTCCTTGGATTCCGACGTTTCTGAGGCGCTGTAGAAGGGTGCTATGACAGACTGTGTCGAAGGCAGCGGAGAGGTCGAGGAGGATGAGGGTGACTGTGTCTCCATTGTCCAGTAGAGTTCGAATGTCGTCTGTGGCTGCGATGAGGGCGGTCTCAGTGCTGTGTTTGGCTCGGAAGCCAGACTGTGAGGAGTCGAGTGATTTGTTGGTTTCGAGGAAGGCGGCGAGCTGGTTGTTGACAGCTTTCTCGATGACTTTGGCCGGGAATGGAAGGAGCGAGATGGGGCGGTAGTTTTTGAGTTTCGGTGGGGTCAGCTGTGGGTTTTTTCAGAAGGGCGCTGAGTTCTGCGTGTTTCCAGCTTTCCGGGAAGGTGGCGGAGTTGAGGGAGCAGTTGATGACATCTCGGAGGTGTGGTGCTATGATGGAGTCTGCTTTGTTGAAGATATGGTGAGGGCATGGGTCAGTTGGGGATCCTGAGTGGATGGAGTTCATCAGGCGGATCGTGTCCTTGGTGGAGATTGGGTTCCAGTCGTTAAGGATGTTCAAGGGGGGTGAAGGTCCTGCGGAAGGTTGGGTGGGTTGGTATCCGGGTCGGTTGTCGAAGCTGTTGTGGATGTCTGCGATTTTGTTGTGGAAGAAGGAAGCTAGGGAGTCGCAGAGGGCTTGGGAGGGGGTGATGTCGTTGGAGTTGGCTGAAGGGTTGGTAAATTCTTTGACGATGTTGAATAGTTCCTTGCTGTTGTGGGCGTTGTTATCTAGACGATCTTTGAATGCGGCTTTCTTGGCAGATCGGATTAGTTGGTGGTGTATGCGGGTGGCGTTTTTGAAGGCGTCTCTGGTGCTGGTGTTTGGGTCTTTTTTCCAGGCCTTCTCAAGGGATCGACAGAGTTTCTTAGATTTCTTAAGATCATCGTTGAACCAAGAGGCGTTTTTGCTGCCTAGTTTGCTTTGACGTTTTTTCAACGGTGCTAGGATGTCGGCGCTGTTGGATAGCCATTGGGTGAGGTTAGTGGCTGCTTGGTCGGGGTTTGAGGAGTGGGCGGGGGGGTTTAGGAGAAGCGATGAGGAGATCTGGTCGATGGTGATTTTGTTCCAGTTTCTTTGCAGGGTAGGTTGAGGATGGTTGTGGATTGTGGTCTTATTGTAGGTAAAATGAACGCAGCTGTGGTCCGTCCAATGAAGAGCTGTGGTGTGACTGAATGAGACATGTTTGCTGGAGGTGAAGATGGGGTGGAGTGTGTGACCTGCAATGTGGGTGGGGGTAGTGACAAGTTGTTTGAGTCCGAGGTTGGCAAGATTGTCCAGAAGGGTGGTGGTGCTGCTGTCATTGCTCTTTTCCAGGTGAAAATTGAGGTCTCCCAATAGAATGTAGTCCTCGGAGGGGAGGGCGTGTGGGGTGATAAAGTCAGTGATGTCGTTGCTGAATTGTGCACGGGGTCCTGGAGGCCGGTAGAGGAGGGTGCCTCTGAGTGTGGTCTTGGGGTCGGTGTGGATCTGGAAGTGGAGGTGTTCGGTGTTGGCAAGGTTGACGTCTGAGCTGGTTGAGATGCGGATGTAATTCTTGTGGACGATGGCGATGCCTCCTCCTGTTTGCTTGATGCGGTCCTTCCGGATGATCTTGTATCTAGTAGATTCCAAAGGTCGATGGCGTGTCTGTGGACCGAGCGGGTGTTGAGTAGGATGCATTTTAGCTGGTTGGTGTCAGGTCTCTGTTTGGTGTTGGTGGATGAGGAGTTGGTTTTGGTGCCGTCGAACTTGCAGGAGTTGCAAGAGAAGGGTCCATGGGTGTGTCCAGGAACGGCTTGGACGCAGTTGGGGGAGCGACCGTGGTTAAGGGCTAGGAGGGTGTTGGCATCGTAAGTGATGCGAGTGGGCTGGGACTTATGGGAACCAGGGGGTCTGGCGCTGGGCGCGTTCTCGGCGCGGACGGGCGTAGACGGGCTTACCTTTGGCGCACCTTCGGCGCAATTGGGGCGCGAAACGCTGCGCGTGAACGCTGCGCGCTGATGCATTAGTCATATATGGATAGTGGAGGGGCGGAGCGTGGGAGGGGCAGCAGGGAGGCGGGAGCGAGGTCCAGGGAGGGTCAGGGACGGTCAGCAAA
This sequence comes from Lissotriton helveticus, assembly GCF_964261635.1. Taxonomy (NCBI): domain Eukaryota; kingdom Metazoa; phylum Chordata; class Amphibia; order Caudata; family Salamandridae; genus Lissotriton; species Lissotriton helveticus. Next base: position 283,814,622 of record NC_136058.1, on the reverse strand, counting down.
TCAACAAAATGGCAGTCTGGTAAACAGACGTTGCGAGCGTCTCAACCAACAAAAGCCACACTGAAAGTGGAGCGCTATGCAGGGCAAGACTATCTGAGGCCAGCAGAGGAAAGCGCTATATCAGGTGAAGCTAGAAAGCGCTGTGCAGGGCTAATAACTAATCACCACACTCGAGATGTAATTCTATTAGGCAGCACCACACTCGAGATGTAATTCTATTAGGCAGCAAGGCAGCAAGGCACAGCAGTGTCACAAAGCGCAGCGCAGCTTTAAATTCCAGAATACAATGAAAATAAAATGAAATGCGAGGCAGAATTCAGCATCAAAAATACGATACCAGCCAGGAGAGGAGAGAAGGGGGGGGAGCGACCGTTTCTGGTGTTAGCAGGGCGGTCACAGTTCACTACGAGGGTGTGGGCAGCCTGTAACTCTGTGGGTGGGAGGGGCAGCAGGGAGGCGGGAGCGAGGTCCAGGGAGGGTCAGGGACGGTCAGCAAATCAACAAAATGGCAGTCTGGTAAACAGACGTTGCGAGCGTCTCAACCAACAAAAGCCACACTGAAAGTGGAGCGCTATGCAGGGCAAGACTATCTGAGGCCAGCAGAGGAAAGCGCTATATCAGGTGAAGCTAGAAAGCGCTGTGCAGGGCTAATAACTAATCACCACACTCGAGATGTAATACTATTAGGCAGCACCACACTCGAGATGTAATTCTATTAGGCAGCAAGGCAGCAAGGCACAGCAGTGTCACAAAGCGCAGCGCAGCTTTAAATTCCAGAATACAATGAAAATAAAATGAAATGCGAGGCAGAATTCAGCATCAAAAATACGATACCAGCCAGGAGAGGAGAGGAGGGGGGGGAGCGACCGTTTCTGGTGTTAGCAGGGCGGTCACAGTTCACTACGAGGGTGTGGGCAGCCTGTAACTCTGTGGGTGGGAGGGGCAGCAGGGAGGCGGGAGCGATGTCCAGGGAGGGTCAGGGACGGTCAGCAAATCAACAAAATGGCAGTCTGGTAAACAGACGTTGCGAGCGTCTCAACCAACAAAAGCCACACTGAAAGTGGAGCGATATGCAGGGCAAGACTATCTGAGGCCAGCAGAGGAAAGCGCTATATCAGGTGAAGCTAGAAAGCGCTGTGCAGGGCTAATAACTAATCACCACACTTGAGATGTAATTCTATTAGGCAGCACCACACTCAAGATGTAATTCTATTAGGCAGCAAGGCAGCAAGGCACAGCAGTGTCACAAAGCGCAGCGCAGCTTTAAATTCCAGAATACAATGAAAATAAAATGAAATGCGAGGCAGAATTCAGCATAAAAAATACGATACCAGCCAGGAGAGGAGAGGAGGGGGGGGAGCGACCGTTTCTGGTGTTAGCAGGGAAAAGAGAAATAATATTAATGAAGAAAATTATTCAGAAGATGCGGTTTTAGAAGAGATTTATATCACAAAACCGAAACCGCCAGCTTACCAATATCAACCAGCTTGTTCATGGTCTACCCCAAGAATTCCAGTCACACCAAGAGTCTTCCCGAGTGCTCCTCGTCCTTCAAAATAAATTATTGACGAGAAATCTACCATGTCAAATCAAAGCTATGGAAAAACACCCGAAAGAGTAGAGTTAAGGTCTAATTCTAGCATATCAGGAGAAAATAGAAATTATATTGAAATTCCCAGAAATGATTTTGAAATTTCCCCAGTGCAGAGAAATGAAGCCCCAAGAAATGTAATGAGAACAGAAAGATGTAATGAAATACCAAATTCCTCAGAATATTTTCGATCAAAAGATGAGTTAATACAACAGTTAATTAAAGGCATGGAAGCAGTAACGGTACCAGTAACGATAGGTCCTGTTCAACCAGTATTTGATCAAAGGGAAATTAGACATTCAGCATTGACTATTCCATTAAATGCAGAAATTCAGAAGGTGGCTGAAAAGTTTTATTCAGAATTATCAGAGATACACTGAGAAAAAACAATGCCTGACTTAACTTTTAATCAAGGTTCACCATGTAAAACTCCATTTGGAGCAGAATCTGATACTGAAACTCCAGAAAGGGGCATAAATAAAATAGATTTAACGCATACCCCATAGTCTCCAAGAAAATAAATTACTTGATGTTGCAAAACTAAAAGCAGATTTGGAGGAATTGATTATTGGCACAATTGGACCTGACAATTTAAAGCGTTATCAGGATGAAGAATTATTGTTTATTTGTAAAAGCATACAATGGAAAACTAAAAATAAGTATGAACAGTTAGAAGAATTGGCTGTTGAATTGGAGATTGATTTGAGCAGGCAGAAGAATTTAGCAAAGCATTACAGAATAGATTTTACTGAGAAGGATATTGAAAACATGAATTCTAATGGAAGAATAGTACATATAAAGGATTTTATTGTGTATTTAAAGAGATTAGGAGATTTAAGTAAATGGAGAGTAAAATGGGCAAAGAAAAGAGAGGAAGAAAGGAGAGAAAGAGGTGAAGTGGCAAATCAGTTTCCGATGAAAGAAATAGCAGAAGGTGGGTATGTACATGTCCCTTGGACAAGACAGGACATCTTGTTGTTCACAAATGATTTCCCTCGGCTGAGAGAGAAACCTGTAGAGTGGTATCAACAGGTGGATAGATTTATCAAATTTTCAAAAGTTCTGTGGATTGATCTTGATGGATTCTTTGACATTGTTGTTCCGTCAGATCTCTGAACCAAATGTAAAGTTTCTGTAAATTGGCCCAAAGAAGAACCTGCTCGAAATAGTGTAACAGGTGCTCCATCACCAGATGTTATGGATCTGTATGATAAAGTAATTTACTGGTTGAAAAACAAGATTGCCCCAAAAGAAGTTGATTGGGTTAAAATAGACAGAACAAACCAAGAGCCAAAAGAATCAGTACATTCATTTTATGAGAGATTACTGCTGATTTTTAAACAATATAGAGGCTATAAAAAATTAAGTGAGAAGGACATGAGCCACTTCATATATAGGTTTGTTTATGGTTTAAGACCTGAAATTGGTGAAATGATTAGAAACTGAATCGTTGGTTGGCAATCACTTTCAGTTGATGATATTTTGAGAAAAGCAAAATACTGTAGTGATGAAATAGACGCAAAACAGAAAAAGCTAAAGGAAAAAGCCATGTGGGCACAGGTAAAAGTGGCTGAACAACAAATTGCAAATTCGGAAAATAAAAATGTTAATCAGAATCAAGGTAAATTTAAAGGTAATTATAATAAACCAAAATTTAATGTGAATATTGAAGAGTTAAAACAAAAACTCCCATGTTTTAATTGCGGCGAAATTGGACACTGGAAGCGTGAATGTAAAGATCCGCCCAGAAATTTTAAAAATGCATCATTAAATCCACAGATGCAGAATGAGATAAATCTTCAGCAACAGCTACAGCAACAGCTACAGCGACAGGTAGTGAATCAGCAGAGTCAGTTTCCACAACCACCACTTCCAAATTGTGTGAATGTGCAGAGATACAATACAGAGACGGGATTCTGTGGAGGTGATCAGGTAAACAGACCACAAAGAGTGAATGTGCCAAATGTTTCTCAACAGTATTTGTTGAATGAAAATGGAGGGAGTGATTCTGAGGATTACTTATGATGGTGCCTGAGAGAAGAGGAAGAGTGTGTGCTTGGAGCCACTCTTGAGGTAGACCAATCAGGTCTATTTGTAAGTCGTAAAGTGAATGATGTAGAAATCACTTTTCTAGTGGACACAGGTGCTACCCGTTCTACTGTTAGATCAGTGGAAATAGAAAACCTGCATCTCTCTAGGGACATCATCCAAGTAGTTGGCGTAGCTAATCAACAAATTAAAACAGATTTAACAGAACCAGTTAAAGTTGAAATTGGTAAATTTAAAGACAAACATAGATTTGTAGTTTGTAACAGCAGTCCTGTAAACCTGTTAGGGAGGGATATTTTGTGCAAGATGAAATGTAAAATATATTGCTCACCGGATGGTATAGAGCTTCAAACGCTTGAAGAAGATGGGTTGTACAAGTTAACTATGTTAATGGTTGAAGCAGAGGAAAATAAATTCTTTCCTGCATTTGATAAAGATAATCTTCCTGAATAACTAAAAGAGACAGTTAATGCTAAAATTTGGGATTTAACAGGAAGTGAAATGGGTTTGATGAAAAATGTAGACCCAGTTAAAATTACAGTAAAACAAGGAGTAGATTTTCCAAACATTCCTCAGTATAAAATGAAAGCAGAAACTATTAACGGTGTCATACCTGTAATTGACAAGTTTATAAAACAGGGTGTTCTAAAAGAAATTGAGAGTAGTCCATGCAATTCACTGATTATGGGAATTAAAAAGCCGAACTGAACTTTCAGGATTGTTCAAGACCTGAGAAAGGTTAATCAGATAGTTGTTCCATGTTGCCCAGTCGTTCCAAACCCAGCTGTAATTTTATATCAGATTCCACATGATGCAGAATGGTATACAGTCATTGACATTTGCCACGCATTCTTTACTGTTCCATTGCATCCAGATAGCCAGCACATTTTTGCGTTCAGGTTCCAGGATCGCATTCTAGCATGGTGTCGTATCCCTCAAGGGTATATAGAGAGTCCATCTATTTTTAATCAGTTGCTAAAGAAATCCTTGGAAAATCTAGATTTACCTGGTAAGTCAACATTGGTGCAATACATAGATGACTTGCTAGTGGCTGCAAAAACACGAGATAACTGTGTGACAGATACCATTACACCATTAAATCATCTGGCAGATGAGGGACATAAAGTGTCCCCTGCAAAATTACAGTTTTGCAAACAAGAAGTTAAATATCTTGGACACAGAATCGCAAAGGGAATCAGGCAAGTGAAAATTGAGAGAATTAAAATGATTCAGGGAATGCAACCTCCAAAACCACAGAGACAGGTCAGAATGTTTCTAGGAATGGTTGGTTATTGTCGCCAATGGATTAGTGGATTTTCAGTAATTGCAAAACCACTGCAGAGACTGACAAAAGCAGACATAAAAGACCTGATTATTCTAACAGAAATTGAGTTAGAAGCTTTTGAGCAGTTAAAAAAGAGTTTGTGTGAAGCACCTGCATTAGGTATGCCAGATTATGAGAAGGAATTTGAGCTGTATTGCAGTGAAAGGGAAGATTGTGCATTATCAGTTTTGATTCAAAGACATGGAAAACTGAGAAAGCCAATTGCATATGTCTCAGCAGTTCTTGATCCTGTTGCAAAAGCATTACCAGGCTGCTTAAAAGCAGTGGCTGCAACTAGTGTGAGCCTTGAACAGAATGAAGGAATTATAATGGGATTTCCTGTAAAAGTTTATGTACCCCATTCTGAAGAAATTCTTCTTACTAGAAGCAAAACACAGCACCTGACAAGTAACAGGTTAACCAAATATGAAAAAACTATTCTGGGATCAGATAACGTCTCAATAGCAAGGTGTATGAATCTAAATCCTTCCACATTGTTGCCTGATGGTACTGTAACAGAAATCAGGAATGAGAATGACATTGATCACGAATGCTTGGATGTTTTAGAATATTGTACCAAACCCAGGCAGGACATTAAAGATGTTCCATTGCCAGAGTCAGATTTTGTTTACTTTGTTGATGGTTCATGTTTTAGATCAGATGGAGGTGTTCTGAGAGCAGCATATTCTGTTTGCACAGTTGCGGATGTAGTCAAAGCCTCTTGTCTCGAAGGAATTCGTTCAGCTCAAGTAGCAGAATTGATTGCTTTGATTCGAGCATGTGAGAAGAGCAAAAGAGTTAGGAATTACCATATTGACTGATAGTCAGTATGGATATGGCGTAGTTCATGACTACGGCCAGCTCTGGTCTCAAAGAGGTTATTTTACTTCTGCGGGAACTCCGATCAGGAATACAAAATTGATCAAAAGATTGATCAATGGCATTCAGTTACCAGAGAAAATCGCTGTCGTGAAATGTACAGCGCATAAAAAGGGCAATGATTATATAACTAAAGGAAATGCCTATGCGGATGAAATTGCTAGGTACTGTGCAATGAACAATTTTTCAATCAATCGGGAAAAAGACAATGAACATGTTTTGAACTCACTTATGCTAACATCTGTAGTTGAGACATGACAAGGAGTTAAAGATTTACAAGATGAAGCAGATGATGAAGAGAAAGTCTCATGGTTAAGAGCAGGTTGCAGACAGCGAGAAGAAGATGAGATTTGGGTTTACAAAGATGACAGACCAGTTATGCCAAATGGCATGATTGCTGACATGGCTCGAATGTATCATGGTCCAGGACATATTGGTAGGGATTCTATGATCAGGTTATTTAGGCAGACATGGTTGAACCCAAAATTCTGATTATTTGCAGAATCATTTTGTCAGAGATCTTTGATCTGCCAACAGATTAACCCAAACAGAAAAACAGTTGTGAGCATGGGAACCATAGGACGGGAGGGTGGTCCTTTTACCAGGTTGCAAATGGATTTCTTTGACATGCCACCCCATAATAGGTTGAGGTATGTTCTTGTGATAGTCTGTTTGTTTTCAAGATGGGTGGAAGCGTTCCCAACACGTCACAATGATTCAGTTACTGTTGCAAAATTGCTTTTAAGGGAGATCATACCAAGGTACGGTTTTCCAGTGACTGTTGAAACTGATCGTGGAACACATTTTGAAAACAGACTACTACAAATGGTTTGTGAAGCATTGAACATAAAACAAAAGCTACATTGTGCCTACAGACCAGAAGCATCAGGTGTTGTTGAACAAATAAATGGTACAATCAACAATAGGATAGCCAAAATGCGTCTAGCTACAGGAGTAAAGTGGACTGTTGCACTACCACTTGTTTTGATGTCTTTGAGAGGCACTCCTGATAAAATGACAGGTTTAAGTCCTCATGATATTGTCTTGGGTAGAGTCATGAGACAAGCATTTGTACCAGTTGGAAAATTAATGAGTATAAATGATAGCGTAATTTTGGAATACTGTAGGAACCTTTCTGACGTCGTGACTTCTGTGTTCCATCAGGTGGGAACTGATGTGATTACAAGAGACAAGGAAAAAGCTCATGATCTGTTACCAGGAGACTGGGTGAGGACAAAAATACACCGGAGAAGAAATTGTCTAGTACCCAGGTGGCAGAAGGCAAGACAGGTGATTCTTGTCACAACAAATGCAGTAAAGTGCAAAGGATTGAAGAGGTGGATTCACGCTAGTCACACCATTCATGTGCCAACACCTGAAAATCCTGACGAAGGTGACACTACAGCTGATTCAGACTCTGAAGAAGAACCTGAAAGAAATCCAAATCCTGAAGATCGACAGGAAAGTCGACATCTGGAAGATTCAATTGCGAATGAAGTGTTGAATGAAGATACTGAAGAAATTGTGATACTAGACTCTGAAGATGATGAAGTCATTCTAGAAAAAGAAGCAGAAAAAGAGTCTGAACAAGAAGAGAATCAAGATCAGGACGGTATTGAAAAGCAGATTGGAAGCTCTGGAAGAAGGAATGAAAATTCTGAAACTGGGAAGTTGAAGGTAATTGAAGAAGAAAACGAAGACGAATTACCAAGTACCAGCTATAAGGATGATGTTCCTAACAGAGTGAAGCTGCCGAGTAATAAGTACCTGAGTCCAGAATTCAAATTTCGGACAGTGAAATTGATGAAAGTGATGAAGATTCCGAAATAAGAAATTTTAGAAAGAGAGCTTGGAGAGCAGAGTGTAACAAATCTGAACCAAAGAAGAAATTGCCGAGAAAAGGTGATAACTGGCCTAATGAGAATGAAAGTCTAAAATTCAAATTAATCAACAGATCAAAAGAGCAAATTAATGAAATATCAAGTCAGAAAGGAGATACAGATAAGAAAATTCAGTCAGGAAAGAAGATAGAAGTGATTAATAATAGAGCAAAAAGAATTGTAAAGCCCAGCCAAAAGTACAAGTCCCCTGAGTGGACTTATATCATCATCCCACCTGTGGTGGAGGTGAATAGTAGTAGTCAGGAAGATTTAGATGGCACAAGTGATAATGATTGAAGTAGCTTTTGTTTAAGGATTGGTTTTTGGCATAAGGCTGAAGAAATTGTGTTAGGTGACACAAGGTCGAAGAAATTGTGTTAGCTGGAAAAACACATTGATGTAAGACGCAAGGTCGAAGAAAAGCTGTTAGAAAGTAGGGTTTTCTTTTTTTTAAAAAAAATCAAAAATAGGGGGGTGTTAAAAATATTAATTTAGAAATATTTGGAAATGTTTGCATTTTTTATTTTTGTTTTCCTTGAAAGGCTCTTATTCTGAGTAAACGATGCCTTTTGTTAATAATAACTCGAGATGTTGTATCATCAAGAGATGTTGTAAAATGTCTTTAATCTGTGTGGTTTTATTAATCCTGGTCTGGTTAATTTTAGCTGTCATTTTCCCTTTTGGAATTGACAAAGAAGTGTATAAAGCTAACATGACAAGCAAAGCTAAGGTTAAACAAGATAACCATGGTGCAGCAGGCAAAACTAACATAGTTATTGATCACAAGCCAGAGATCCACCAAGATAGATCTGTTGGTGGTTTTTCTAGTAATACTTTTTCAAGACTTCTTTCTGAATATGTTAGAATTATGGATGTTAAAGACTGTTCTATTTGTGTGAAATTACCTGCTTCTGTTTCTGAGGGGGTGACCTATAACATGCTTCCTCTTACTTATGGCATCACTTGCAGTGTAATAGCTAGCTTGTTTTATCAAACAGGTCGTTTAGAGTACTATTATTCTAATTACGATGACATTTTTGCAAACTTGAAAGTTGATAAAAGCTTGAATAATCATAAACAAGCTAAACAGATGAGAGAATTTTTCATTGTAACTAATGAACTCACATATGAGTATGCTTTTAGAAACAATTTAACTTGCAAATTGAGGGCTGATCCGTGCCCAGCAGAGGTCGCTGTTGTGCAAACTATGTTCGAGTCTGACAGCGGAGAGTAACGAGACGCCGAAAACGAGGAGGAAGACGCCGGCTGCAGCCCCTGGCTCCCGGCACGGAAAAGCGGCGCCGAAAAGCGGGGAGAAGTCTGCACCTGAACTAAAAGGCAAGCAGAACAAGTAGGGTTGATCTTAGAGCCCACCCCACCTCGAGGTATTCCCAGGACGCTAAAAGCATCTCGGCCGCTAGCGGAAGGTGCCGCGAGTGGAGTATTGGGGACGGCCGGTGCTGGGAGCGGCTGGAGCCGAGTGATCTTCCCGGATTTGGCAGTAGCCGCAGTAACCGCGAAAACCCCAGGATTCGGCTGCAATTGTGCCTGGTCTCTCTACAAACGCTCGCAAGAAAAGTGAGTGGTGACTCAAGACCGGTTGGACCAGCGCGAGTCCTCTGCGAGCTGAGGGCAGAGGCTGACGCGAGAGGTGCCCTGGGGCCCTTCCCCCCCCGGACGCAGTGGGACCCACGGCGAGCAGAGGTTTGGCCTGGGATTGGCCAGCTGGGACTGTTGCCTGAAAGGGTACCTAGGACGTGGCAGTACATACTAACTGACCCAGGTACGTGGCTATTCGTCAAAGTTGTCCCAGTAGGATAGCAATTTCTGCTCTCTATGAAGCTGATAAAGAACACTGCCAACTAACTGCACGGAGCATATAATCATCCAACTGACCATTTCATTTTTAATGATATAACTATTTTAAGTGGACCACAGCTATTATCAATCACCTACTAAATAAACTTCCACTGGGAAATAGACCTTAATCTATTTGGATTTACACGCAGTGGTGATCAAGTAAAGTACAATTAGAAACTAACCTCAGATCTGCTTAAAAATTACAGCCACGTGAAAAACAGGGATAGGGGACGCAAACTGAGCGCCAGTTTCGGTGTTGCATGAGCGGTGCACCGGTTATCTGGCGCTTTGGAGCTTTACCCCTCCGGTAGGGTAGCCTGGAACCAGGCAATAACACCTTTCTCAATATAGGACCAACATAAGAGGACAGTAAGTAATAGCACTTCGACTACACCGTGGGTTAATACCCCTAGAGAAAGTTTCTTCACTATAAACAGGACAATTAAAAATTACAGCCAAAACAATTCCGTGTGACCTCCTAAACTGTTATGGCATATAAAAAACGAAGGTCAAGAACCATCTTTATGAAAAGGATGGGGACGGAAGAGGCAACTCGGAGGAGCACCAACAAGACAACAAGAGCAGGAAAGCTTATAGTAACTCCAGGGATCAAAAAGTAATTTGAAAACCTAAAGTCAGACGAACAGGGGCAATTAACAAAAGACCAGACAATCAAGGAAAAGAAAGGATGTAAAGAGGAAGAAGAGGAAGGTCTACATCTAACCAACACTCAAATACAAAGAACACCTGAGGCTCCTCAGAAAAGTATTCCACTTGCCTTGGAGGATTCTATCACTAACCACGATGCCCCAGGTTTAACATTAGAATCACTCAAAACGCAACAATCTCAAGAGTACAATATCACTTGCCCTGATATTAATATCAAAGACCTAATATTTCATAAGAGATCCCAAAAGGAGACTGAGAAAATACAGAATAGCACTCCGCAAATCCTGGAGAAATACCCAGATCTGTCTCTTTTCAAAATAATTATACCCCAGTCTCTAAATCTTTGTTTACTCTGCAAAATATACTGGAGTCGGTCCTCTTTCACCTAGGGAACATACTGGAAAATTCCGACCAAACCCTTGATACTCAACTAGGAATATTAAAATTTCTAGTAGAGGAAAAGAAGAAGAAAGAGCAAATGAATTCAACAAAAATAGTAGGAGTCTGCGAAAAATGTAAAGTGCAAAACTCTGATACTTCAAAAGCTGATTCAGCAGAAACGCCTCACCCTATAAAAAAAGAAATCGCAACTCAAACCGGAAGAAAACCTCTCTTGAAATCTCAGGAAAACAACCAGATTTATTCCCTTAGAAGCCTCTTTAAGGAAGAAACCACATCTACGTCATATCATCAGTCCAAAGCGTACTACCCAATTTTCACAATAAGCGAAACAAAATCTATGGTGAATAGCCCTGACACATCTCAATGCAAAATCACTACTGAGATGGAGCTACTAAGCAATGATACACAGGGCAAAGATAGTAACAAAGGCAAAAGAAAACAAAAGAGGACCAAGCTGAAAAGGAGAAAGGCGTTAAGAAGAATAGAGAAAAAGAAAGCACGTAAAATAATAATTCAGAAGGATCCCCTTTTACCAACTGGATCTTCGGATAACGAGGAAAGAGCAGATTCCCTCCAGACCATGAAAATAAAGGGGCAGAACACATCGTTATTAACGCAAACTGATAATGTTAACCATCGGAGTAAACTAAACCCAAAGGCGAACATTTTTTCTGAAGGAGGTCAAGGATCTTCAAGTCTGGCACTAAAAGAAAGCCCAATATGATCGGTCTCTATTCAGGAAAAGCATCTACAGGCAGAGATAATCAGGTCTAATTCTCTGGAAATTACGGAATTATTTCCTGTAGACGACGCACCACTCAACCGCGGACGAATTATTAGCCTGCTACAAAAGATTCAACCTCTACAATTGCTAGCGCGAAACAAAATAAAACTAGTTACGTTCCCGGAGAAATCCAAAACAACGACAGCAATTGTAGAATTTTGGTCTCCAGTAATACCAGGAATTATATTGAAGGAGAGTGAAACACTCCATAAATATGGATATGATCTGACCCCAGTAGTACAGCACGACGACCACAAAAAACCCAAAATAGAAGAATCTCTTAAAACGCAGTGGTCGAAGCAAATATCCAACGCCAGGACTAATCCTCCAGATCTAAGTTCAAAAAATATACTCGTCTCCATAAAGAACGGGGAAAGTAAAGTCTGGAGGAAAAATACCCTAGGCGAGGAAACAACAAAGGAGGAATAATGATGGACCTGGATCTCGGAGACCCTGAAATGCAATAATCTAAACAAAGACAAAAAATCCCCTGTTTAGCACAGGCTTGTCGATCGCCTCCTGGAACATAGCGGGTAAAACTAAACAAAAAATGGATGAAATAGTAAAAAATTCCCCAACTGTAGTGGCCCTCCAAGAAACATGGTCCACACAAAACTTTAACCAAGAGAAATACTTTGTATATGATACCACTGCAGAGCAGGTTGAACGGGGACATGCGAAAGGAGGGATAGCGATTTTACTAAATGAAGATTTCAAAAGGGCCCAAGAAATAATACCAACTAATTCAAATAACCATCAATGCCTTAAGGTCAAACTCAGGACAAATCCTCTAGAAACTTTAAAAGATCTTCTAATTTATAATATCTATATGCCCCCTGGAGCAAAAATGGACACACTCGCTATTGAAATCCTAAAAGACATTGAACAAACAATAGAAAGTCAAGGGTATCCATCATTCTTAATCTTGGGTGACCTAAATGGGAAAATTTCCAATGAGTTATTATAAAAATGGGCAGACTGGCACAAAGAGGAAGCCTTGGGAATCCCCACACCACTTTTTCCGAAAGAAAACAAGGCGGATAAAAGAGGAAAAATTCTAGTTGCATCACTCCCTATACTTCATGGAGTAATATTGAATGGCAATGTAGAAGGCGACATTCCCGCCTCAAATACAAGGCAGGGTAATAGTAGCCCATCTCTACTGGACTACATGATCTGTAGCTACGACCTATACGGCTCAGTCGTACATCTTAAAATAAACTTTGTTCATGGTAGTGATCATTCTATTCTACTAGCAATAACAGAGTGGACAACCCTATCCAAACTCTCCAGTCGAATGATGTATAACCACAGTTCAGTACTGGTGAATCCTTTTTTTTTTTTTCTTTTTTTGGTAATCCTCATATATCACAAATGGAACTCTTGATGGAAAGCTGCCACCTCCATGCACCATTGGTCGTTCTGTACCGGCCCTCGTTGTTTACGGCCAAAAAGCAAAGTGGTACGCCTGCATCCTCAAGTAGCCACTGCCTTCCCCTCCATACTCCTTTTTTTCGCCGATCTTTGGGCGCCCATGCTACTTAGGAGTCCAGGGAACCAGCAGGGCTCCAGACAAATCATTGGAAAACCAATCACCGAAGTTGCCATGCCACCAAGGCCTCCCAGACCTTAGTCTCACTCACGGGGTCACATGCCATATCTGATTTACTTGTTATCATAATCTGCCGTAGACAATTAGCAAAGGTAGGGGAAGTTGGGTCCTTCCACGCCCTACAGATCTATCGCCTTGCCAACAAAATGATGTAAAAGACAAATTTCGTGGGGAGATCGTCTACCTGATAAGCCGTGATAAGCCCTGAGATGATAGTGAGCGTTGAAACTAATATGGGCATTGAGAGGACCTCTTCCAAGAATTCCCTTATCTTACTCCAATATTCCTCCAATTCGGGACAATCTGCGAACATATGTACATCATCTGCTTTCAGATGACCGCACCTCGGGCAGTCGTAATCCATGTTAGAGTATTTAGCTAGTTTCTTAGGCGTTATATAAACTCTATACATTGTGAACAGATGATTTCTTTTCAGAGCTGCTGGCTTAATTACAGCGTTTAACACTCTGAAAGAGTCGTGCCTAAACTCCATAAAGGACCCACTGGCCGGATTTATAGCATTGCTCCATATTTTGGTAATTTCAGCCTCTGACACCTCCTCACCCTCTAACAGTGCTGAATACCAAAAAGATATTTGACTCTTCCACTTGCCCCCTCTCGTTACTGCATCAAATTTGGGATTGGGGGGATAGTTAGCCGCGGATCTTACGGGTCTCCTTGCCCACCACCCTGATAGTTGATAATATTTAAACCTGGTCAAGGTCCCCCTTGTTAAATTGGAGAGCGTGTCCCAGCTTAAGAGCTGTCCATCTTCCTGCAGATCCCCCCAATATTCCAACCCAGCCTGTTTTAATGGTAGCGATAAAAGGTCATTTAGGCATGCAGGAAGTCCGGGAGAATCCCATATCGGTGTCTGTGACGCATAATAAGGGATGTTCAGTTTATTCTTCACAAATACCCAATTTTTCAAAGTTGTCCCCAAAATCTTCAACCTTACTTTTTTGAAAAATTTTGGGTCCCCGAATTTATAAAGGAAGGAACTCGATCCCTGGTGGACATCTTTTAACAAGGCAGAAAATAGCAAACCCATGGATGATTGGTCCAGTTGACCAGCCATGGTTCTAAAATGCTTGAAGTGGAAAGCTTGACAATACATAATTAAATCTGGAAAAGAAAGCCCTCCTGTCTTTAGACCTCTCCTTAATTTTTTCCAAGCTATTCGAGGGCCTTTGGCATTCCAAATAAATAATCCTAATTTTCCTTGTAGTTTTTTAATTAAAGCTAATGGAAAAGATAAAGGGATTGCATTAAATAGGAAAGTGATTTTTGGAATGATTATCATTTTCAAGAGGTTCACTCTTCCATAAATATTTAGGGGGAGCGAGGACCAACGTTGTAATAAAGCAATTATGTCTTTAGTGACTCTAACTAGATGAATTTTTGGGATTTCTTCTATCTTATTCACTAGATGGACTCCCAGATACCTCATATTATCTTTCTTCCCTACCGAGTCTGTCTGCTGGTTCCATTCCATTATTTCCGTTTTTTCTACATTTATAGAATACCCAGAAATTTTACCAAACTCTTCGGCGAGATCTAATAATCTGGGTATTGCTTCTTCTGGATTTGACGTATACATCAGCAGGTCATCTGCATACAGTGCAAACTTCAATTCCATGTCAGCGATCTCAAGGGTTTGATTAATGGTTCTGCTCTTAACATACAAACAAAAGGCTCAATATATAAGTCAAACAAAAGGGGGGATAAGGGACAGCCCTGACGCGTGCCTCGGGTAATGCATATCTGCTCCGTCAGGGAGCCATTTACTAAGACTTTTGCTGTTGGGGCTGAATATAGTAGCTTTATGGCTGTTATAAAACTTTCAGGGAAGCCAAATTTTTCCATCGTCATCCAGAGGTAGTCCCAGTCAACCTGGTCAAAAGCCTTGGCTGCCACAATAGTCAGGGGCAACTTCTTCTCTTGGGCTACATCTATTGCGGCAACTACTTGAAAGGTCAACTCATTGAGTTGCCTATCCGGAATAAATCCCCTTTGGTCGCAATGTACCAACGCTTTTACTACCTTTGCTAGTCTGGTTGCTAACACCCCTGCGAATTCCTTATAATCTACGTTTAATAAGGAGATAGATCTATAAGACTCTATCCTACTCGGATCCTTATTTGGCTTCAATATTAGTGTAACTATAGCCTCAGCCCATGATCTTGGAGCCTGCCCCGCTTGAAGTAAAATATCGTTAAACTATAAGGTCAAAGCCCCTATTATCTGCTCTTGCACGATCTTGTACAATTCCACTGGAAGCCCATCTGGACCTGCGGCCTTACCCTTAACCATCTTTGACAGCTGAATTCTCACTTCTCCTTCTCTTATTTCCGAGCTAAGAAAAGACCTGTCTGAATCTACCAACTCAGGGATCTGTGCATTAGCCAGCCATATTTCTGTCTGCTGCCTACTCAAAGAAGGGTTAGCTCCATAAAGGGACTGCATGTACCTCATTACCTCTTCCCTAATGAGGTCATCATCATTAGTTTTTTCTCCCGTGCTTGTTAGTAGTAAACTGTCTATTAGGTTCCTTGTTCTGTCTGCTCGGGCTTTCCACGCTAAGAGTCGCCCACACTTCTCGCCGTAGGCGAAATGTTGCAAATTACTTGTTTTCCACTTTTCCTTCAAAGTTTTATCTATCTCCGCTTGGTATTCAGCCCGCAGACAATACAGTTCCCTCTGAAGAGATAGTCTATTATCGGTCTCATCCACAGATGCCCTTTGCAACTCTGATTCTTTGAGTTTGATTCTCGAAATCCTTGCTTCCCTGCTCTCTCTCTCCAGTCTGTTCCTCCTTATCATCAGGGTTGTTAAAAGGCCTTGGGAAAAGGCTTTATATGCATCCCAGACAGTTTGTTTACTTTCTGTCCCGATGTTGACCCTAAAGTACTCCTCCGCCTGGATCACTAAGTCCTGTCTGACCCCCTCTTCCAACAGCAACGTCCGATCCAGTGTCCATCTCCTTTGCTGCATTTTTTCTTCAGACTGATCACCACCTCCACTATTGAGTGGTCGGACAGAATTGCTGGAATATATGATATAGAGTCAACTGCTGATGTAAGAGTTTTATCCAATAGAAAGAAGTCTATCCTAGAGTGATGTCTATATCGTCTGCTGTAGAAGGAATAATCTCTTTTTCCCGGATTTCTGAGCCTCCAAATATCTGTCAAGTTAAAATCCCGTATTAGATTCTTCAACTCCAATCTAGTTTTTTTGGGGGGTGTGAATTTTACTCTTGAGGTTCGATCCAGTTCTTTATCAAAGATTAAGTTGAAATCGCCCCCCAGAATTATGGGACCCTCTGTCTCTATTAAACTGATTTTGAGTTTCAACAGAGCCCCAGGGGCATCCAGATTCGGACCATAGTAGAATGCACAGGTAAGAGGGGTACTCCCAGTAATCAAAGACGTCACCAACCACCTACCGGAGTTATCTATCTCATGTTTAATAAGCCTGATCCCTGTGCCTGCTCTGATAATTATTGCCACCCCTCGCGTACTGCCACCTTGTTCTATCAAACAACATCCTGGACCCACCTACATCTACCGAATGTTCGATTACACTCTTCCCTCTCCAAATGCGTCTCCTCTAGTAGACATATATGAGCCCCTGAGTTAAACATAAAATCAGTGATCCTTCTCGCTTTCGTTCTATCCCTTAACCCGTTAACATTCCAGCTTATTAATTGTATTCTACTTATCATGTCGACCTTGTTCCTCTATGCCCACTTTGAGGATTCTAGACCAGCTCCTCATGAGAGTACAATTTAATTTCGTGCATAAATGAGGATTTTTTTTTTGTTTTTTCCCCCGCTCCCCACCCTCCTACCCCCCTCCCCTGAGGAACTCCCTCCTTGATTCTTCTGGCAAACATGTCGCCAATTGGGAGTTTTCCAGACCCCTGGATGGTGAACCCCAATAGAAAATTACACTTTGAGAATACGCCAACTGTTTGAGATTCAAATATAAATAAAGAGAAAAATTTGCAAAAAATACCTAGGTGACCCTTTTTTTTTCCCCTTTTCTCCTTTTCATTCTCTTATTTCCCTTTTTTTTAATTATTTTTTTTTCCTTCCTTCCTTCCCCGCCCAAAAGAAAGAAATATCAAAGAAGATTCTGCTTAAAGCTTCTTATGCCTCACCTATCCCCACTTATTCACCTTAATACAAGTGTTGCTTAGTTTCTAACTGTACCCTTGGTTGTAAACTTCACTTTTACACCCATCTTTAAGACCTGTGCTATAACTTCTATCCATCAGGGGCACCCACCACCAAATTGTTGAAAGTTTTTGGGATTTATGTATCTCTTTCTTAAATTGCACTTTCTCGCATTAGGGTGATGAAGGAATCAACTTCTTGTGTTGAAGTGAAATTATGTGTCTTGTTCTTCCAGACCACTCTCAAAAAAGCTGGGAACTTCAATTGCACCTGGGCCCCAAAGCTCCTCAAGTCCAGCATCCGGCTCCCTAGCTCCCATTGCCTCTGCGCCGTTACTTTCCCCACATCAGATCGAATAAGATAATTGGCTGAACCAAATTGTAAAGATTTTTCTTGCAAGGCTCTGCTCAGAATTAGTTCTTTAACCGTAAAGGTCAAGAAATTTACCAGGATCTTCCTCGGGCCTGACCTCCCCGAACGTTGCCTAAAGGGATCTCTGTGTGCTCTTTGTATCTCGTCTTCCAGGTTGATATCTGGACTATCCTTAAGGACACCCTCTCTGAGAATTTTACATATTAGGCCCTTGACATCCCCATTTTCCACTCCTTCCGGTATTTTCAAAAATTCCAAGTTGTTTCTTCTTGAATGAATTTCAAGTCTTTCCACGTCCATCTGTAGAGCTCTGTTCTGCATTCTTAGAGTCTCGATGTATCTGTCATGTCTACTTGAGGCCCCTGTTAGTAAGCTAACTTCCTCCTCCAACACATCCGTACGTTTACTGACATCTACCAGTTTCTGTTCTAAACTAGCACACTGCTCGTGAATGGTTTTTTGATTGGCTTCAGATGTATCGAATTTGTTGTCGAGTTTTGTCAAAAGGTCTTCTCTAAGACTGAGGAGAAGAATCTCGACCTGCGACAGACCTGTTCCCAGGCTTGCTGATTCGGTTACTCCATTACCGGCCCTAGCTTCAACTACAGGTGTAGTTACGGGGATTGAAGAACTAGCTTGGGCTACATGAGGGAGCTTCTGCCTCACAGATATATCCTCTGCTCCATCAGTTTCTGTTTGCTCTGATTCTTCTTCCTGTACCTGAGCATCCTCCATTTGTGCCAGCACCGTATATCTATTTGTGAGAGACACCGAGGAGGATATGTTCGGCATACTAGGTACGCTATGTGGTCTATGATTGGATAAGCTAAGGGTACTAGGTGCGTCTGTTGTATTGAGGTCGCCTGTTGCATTAAGGTCGTCTGACAGCAGGGGGGCAGGAAGATCAGAGTTAAGAACACTTGGGGTATTGACCATGTGTCCCCCCCCGAGCTGTTTCTTGCTCTCCCCCACTTTGGGGTCAACTACCTTTTCCATAATTTTAAAGTAAGATTTCAAAGATGGGGCAGGCTTTGGCAATGTCCAGCGCACTTTCGGGAGCTTCTGCCTCTGCTTATTTACCTCCCCTGTCCTAGAAGTGTTACTTCTCCTGTCCCTCCTCTTTTCCTTAGGGGAAATCGGTATGGACCCTGCTCTTGCGGGGCTCGGGCACTCAACTCCTGTTTTTTGCAGCACAAGTCTGGATCTTAATTGATACCTATTCCTAACCTGTGAGACTGGGGGTGCGTGAGAAAATTCCCTGCCCTTGCCCTTATCCTTGCTCTTATTTTTACACTCTTCCCCAACTGGGCAACCCTCTGAGGTGTCAATCCTGTTGACTTTGGCTGATTCTACTCTACGCTGTGAATATGAAGGAGACTGTGGGTGTAAATACTCTGTGTCTAAGTCTGGATTCGTTTCTAGGTCCATACCCTTGCGCAGTATGAAGCTCTGAGCCACAGGAGCCACAGGAGCCCTACTCGTGCTTCTCCCTGCTTTCATCCGACCTGCATCGCATGGTACCCCCCCACATATTTTTCGCCCTGCAAAGCTCACAGAACCATTTGGCCCCCGGGCCCCCTGGAGCTCCTCTCTCAACAATTGGGGGAGAAAATACAAATTGCGGTTCAGAGGCTTTCCGAGACTTAATTTCGCCAATAGCCTCCTAGCATGCCTCCAAAAACTTGCCCGGTCCTTTTGGTCCCCCGCTGAATCACTGGCGCTCCTCCTCCCCTTAGGAGAACCGGTACCTGCTGCTACCGCTTGTCCCACGACCCCGGCCGCTTCTCCACCTTCTGTCCCCACCGTGAATCCGAACGGCTGTCTGCAACAGCCCATAGCCTTCCGCCCAGGCGCTTGCTGTAACCTGTAACTGCAGGGTCCTAGCGCCGGGTCTGTATCCGGGTGTATTCGGACACCGTCTCGTTTCTCGTTTTCTCCGAAAAAAAGGGAAAAAGGGAAAAGAAAACTCCCATCAAGGGTTAGCCTGAAATGTAATACAAGATCCCTGCATCGTCTCACCATTCAAGCGTCTCCGCTACAGCATTTTCTTCGGGGAAACCACCTCCCAGTCTGGAGCTCCCACGGCAGACGTCAGCCTGCCGCCATGTTCCTCAGGCACCGTTGTATTGTACTGGTGAATCCTAACCAAAGACGTATTCATTGGAATTCGGCTACATTCAATAAAATAATCAACATAATAGATTCAAGGCAACTTCTACAAGTATCTCATTCTGCAAATCTGATAATAAATTTTGAACTGATCATCAAAAAGTTAACACAAAAATTGCAGGAAAAACTAAACCAATCAAGAACAATAAAGAATCTAAATATAAGGCCAAAGTTAGTTACTAACACAAAACTTTTGAATAAACTGATCAGAGAACAGTTTGTAGAAACTTCTCCATTTAAACAGTTTGAAATCAATAAACTAAAAAACCAACGCAGGCATAGAAAAGGAAAAAACAAGAGAATAGCACAAGATCAAAATTAGATAGATCTGCAGATCCCAGCAAAGCAAAATAACTAACAAGCCTACTGGAATATAATCGCCAAAGAAACGGGTACGAAAAAAATCTTACAAGCTATCCCGGTCCCTCCAAAGGAATGGGATCGCTACCTCGCCAATTTATACAAACTAAACACCAATTCAGAAATGATCCACAATCTTGCCATGAACGAAGAAACAAATCATTTAAATAGTGGAGTAACGAGTCCTCTCTCAATCGAGTTACACATTAGAAAGGCACGCACAACAGGATCATCAGGCCCAGATCAAATTCCGATTAAGGACCTCCAGTGCAACCCTAAAGAATGGAGCAAGGTGTTATCTCCCCTTTTTAATTACATTTACACCACCGGAGAAATTCCCAAATCATGGAAGGGGAGTATAGTAATACCTATACATAAAAAGGGCACGAGGCTACATCCCGGCAATTACAGGCAAATAGCCCTCCTGAATGCAACAGGAAAAATATTTACTGCAACGGTTTTAGATCACCTTAAAGATTGGGCCTTTTCATCTGGTCAAATTCCGCTATATCAGGCTGGTTTTAGATCAAAGCATTCAGTCACGGATAACATTGCAGTGTTACAAACCATCTTAGACAAATACGTGACTGCTAAATCTCAGGTTGTATATGCTGCATTTATCGACTTTTCCACTGCATTCGACAGAGTAGATAGAGGAATCCTCTGGAGAAAACTTGGCAAAATGGGCATCCCAGACAAATTACTGCATATACTAATATCACTACACACAAAAACTTGGTGCCAGGTTCAAATGTGAAGGGAAAAGGGTCTCACTAGTTCTATCTCGACTCCAAATGGCTTAAGGCAAGGATGTCTCCTTGCTCCCCTACAGTTTTCCCTGTACCTTAGTGATCTGCCTCATCGCCTCCAGGAGATAAGTAATTTTCCACCAAAAATCGCCTCCCACAAAATACACACGATGTTATATGCAGACGATGTAATTATATTAGATCTAACCCCATTTGGCCTGCAAAGGAGCCTTCAGGCACTCCACAAATACTCGGAGGACAACTTTCTAATTCCAAACATTACGAAAACAAAAATAGTCCCGTTCTCAGGAAGGAAAAGGAGTATCAAATATCACTGGTCCCTAGGAGAAAAAAGGGTTGAAGTCGCAAACGAATATACTTATCTATGTCGAATTTTTACTAAGTCTTTACAGAATAGGCCTCATACTTTGAATTTGATCCGGAAGTCGGATATGCATGTGGGAGCACTCTCTAGGCTGTACGCCGCTTCTGGACAAAGACACTTCTTTTCCATGCTTAAAGTATACAGCGTTAAAATTCCACCAGTTCTATCATACGCTTTGGAATACATACCAATAAGTCAATGGAACTTTTTAGATCTAAGAGAAGGAAAGATTCTACGGAAACTAACGAGGTTGTCCCAGGCAGTACCAGTACAAGCTCTTCGCCTAGAGTATTCACTAACTGGTGCTTATGCCCGAGGAATTGCCAATGTAATCATATGGGCATACAATCTCCTACATGCAGAGGAAGGAACGCTCCGAGCCTTGCTTAAAATAGAAACATTCGACCACGGATCATCAAAGTACGTATTCTCAAGAAACTTTTTAACGGCTTACAAACTCTCAGAGACTAACACTAACTTGTTATTATCTTGGACACCTGCCCACCTGAAACTCTTTTTAAAGCAATTTACGGCAAGGCTTAGCTTTGACCTTGACTCTCAGCATTGTCTTAAATTGCCCCTCTATAAAAATGTTGCAGAATCTTTCGAATTCAAGAAATCTAAACAGTACATTAAATATAATCTTAACCACGGGCTAGGAGATCGATTGTCCTGCTTAGATTAGGAATACTCCCTGTAAAAACCGTAACTTCTAGGTGGCACCCAAAAGAAAGCACTATTTGTAATCTGTGTAATGGTAGAGAGCAGGACTTAGAGCATCTCTTGTTTACCTGCCCAAACGTAACAGTTGTTAAGGCACGGAAAAGGTTTCTAGACCCAGTCTATGCTAAATGTAAAATCAACTCTGTACATGAAATGATTAATTTATGCAAAGCTCCGCCAAATGAATTTGTATGTTACAATCTTTTAAAATTTTTAAAACCACTTTTATCTTTGTATTAGAATGAAAGCTTTTAACAAAATGGTTCAAAATTGATTATATTGTACTAAATATTTGTGGTCCTCAGTGGAGAACCAAATCAAATTAAATAAATAAAACTTGAAAACTTGAGGGCTGAGGAGAAGTCTTTCTTAAACTTAGTTGAAGAGAGAAGAGCAATTTATAAGAGAAATGAAATGCTGAAACAAACCAAATCAAAGTTTTGGCAAATTGAGGATGAAAAACTTAATGGTAGAGTGGAGAATGTTGCTATTCACATAGATAAACCTGTTAGTGGTAAGCTTTGTATTAGGAGAGACAATACGCTCTTTGACAATTACTTTGTGGGTGCAAGCCAATGTGAGGATACTTACCAAATCCTGGGTGGTTGGGGATTCAAAGGTGGCAAAGATCCAATTTCTCCTGGAATTTATTTTGCATCTGGGGAAAAGTTTATTACAATCTCCCAGACCACTGGTATGGGACTTGTTATGTTGGTTTAGTTTTTCCAAAGATTTTCCATGTAGACAGAAATGTAGAAGGTTCATTTGAAATTAGCAATCATCTGAATAGATATAAAAGAGAAAGTTTTTCAGAAATTTTGGGAGATATTTTTGGTGCAGTAATACCTTTAGTGGGTATAACCCTGAATGCAGTCAAAATCAGAAAATTGTCCACGATTGTTGACAGACTGTATACTGATACAGCCAGTGGATTTCAGCTAGTGGATACTGAGCTTATTGCCATGAGATCCATGGTTATGCAGAACCGTCTTGCTTTAGACATTCTGCTAGCAAAAGAGGGAGGAGTTTGTGGAATTTTACATGTCCAAGCATTGCTGCACATACATTCCAGATAAGAGCCAGAATATTGAAATGTACATTAAAAACATTACAGAGCTTCATTCAGAAATTGTTCCTTTAGAAAATGAAGATTTTTCAGAACGCCTTAGCAAAAGGTTTGCAGCAATCAAAACCTGGTTCCAAGAGATTGGTAGTTCAATTTTAGGCAAAATACTGACTCCTTTATTAGTTATAGTCTTTGTGATACTTTTGCTGAAAATCAGTTGCATGTTACACAAGAGAAAGAAGTATTTAAGGGAAAAGAAAAGGATATATAAACTCCGAAAGGAACAGGAGAGAGAGATTGAGATGGAAGAGTTTCGTAGAACCCAATATGAGAGTTGCAGACAAACAGCTGAGTCAAGAGTTTAGAAATACTAACATTGTGATTCAAAACATGTTCGAAGGTTGAAAATATTGCTGAAATTTGTGGGTGTAGTTTGGTGATTTTGAAATCACCAGATGAGGGAGTTGATGGAGCGAGGTTCAGAATAATATTTTGTTCTGACTCGCAAAGTTAAACTTCCATAATGTCATAACCGTATTAATCAGTGTATGTTGAAATGTACTAATCAACCTAGTTTAAAATGCATTACATGACACAAGGGACTAATAAATGTGCTCTATGTTGCAACTGCAAGTACGTGAAAATTAATAAACTAACTTTGTCTATTTTCTTTGTCAGAATTCAATGCGGCTGTTTAATTAATAGCATGTGCTTATTTGTGTGTGCTTATGTTATGTCTTTTCGTCTTTATGTGGCATAAGTTCATGGAAAAATCTGCGGCCTAAATGAAGAAGGTTTATATGAAAAGCAGCTTTGTGTGCTTTTAGCTAGTTAACATAAATTAATGGGATAATAATTAGCAAAGGGGGTGGGTAACAGAAGGGTTTTCAATACTCTAATTAATCGATTTCTTGTGTTTGTTTGAATACTAGTTCTCCATGAGAGAGGCCTAAGGCCTGAGGCCTAGCGTTTTAAAGGTGGTGTTGTCGAATCCTGTCCAGAGGGAGCAAGAGCCCTGCGTGGAAAGTTTTATCACGTTGAAAATATTTGCAAGCTCAATTGAAAATTGTATTATACGTGCTCATGGAAGGACTAAACCAAGGACAGGAACAGGAAAAGTCTGCCAAGTTAAGGAAGTCACCGTCTGTGAATTGTAAAATGTTTGAATTTGAGGAAGCTGCGTGACTTGAAAATAAGAGACAATGGACTCTAAGAAAAGTCTGATTTAGTCTTCGAGAAAGATGATGACACCATATGAGCTGACGTCTGTCAGCCAATCCGAACTGTGGATGGTCAAGAAAAGAATACTTTTTAGTGAGATTAGCTAGTTAGAAAGGTATAAAAAACGGGAGGGGGCTGCTCGCTTTCCAAATCCTGAAGGGCGTGACGTGCTGACGGACATTTGGCGCACGTAAGGATAGTAGGCCTTAATGACTTTAAATTTTAGATGAAGTGAGTTTTAGACAGGGAAAATAAAACTTAGGGGTTGGAAAACTGTTTATTTTACTTAATGCTATGACACTTTGAAATGTCAGTCTAATGTGCCTTTCCCCAATATAAACGTTGCTAATTTGCTAATAAAATAAAGATTCTTATTTTAAAATGCTCTTTCTTTGAATAATAAAGTTAATAAATTAGATTTTGAAAACAACAAGCTGGTCTTGTTTATTCATGGTCTAGTTACCATCAGCTGATCCATTTACCTTAGTGACTTAATTAAAATGTTTTATGCTTAAAATCCATGGTAAGAAATGATAAACTGCAGTTGTATATAAATGTGTAAATAGTTTTATGAATAGTTCTGATTAATTAGGTCACATGATTCAGCTGCCCAAAATTTGTCTCGGTAGTTTATGGGCCTTGTGAGAGATATATAATTAATGGTGAGTATCATGGTGTTGGGTAGTGTTGTTGAGACAGATTTTCTATAGGGGCGCTGCATCAGTACCCATGTCACTAGTGTCACTGTTACTTTAGCGAGTGGGCCCAGGGCCCACTACTTTACACTCTGCAGGTCTGGTTTGTTTAACTTTAAACTTGTGGTAATCATTTATTTACGTCTGGAGAGACAACTTCTCACAAAGCATTCTATTTAGCAGCACATCTTGAATGGAGGTTACATGGACTAAAAAAATCCAGGCTTTT
Organism: Lissotriton helveticus; assembly: GCF_964261635.1. Classification (NCBI taxonomy): domain Eukaryota; kingdom Metazoa; phylum Chordata; class Amphibia; order Caudata; family Salamandridae; genus Lissotriton; species Lissotriton helveticus. The sequence continues at coordinate 283,789,426 of NC_136058.1, read as the reverse complement.
CAAAATAAGGTAAAATTGTGCAATTTCGGCAAACAACGACGAGAATGGCTGTTTTCATTTACAAAATCAACTGGCAACATCTACCATTCATTAACATAGTTATCAATATCTACAAAACAAATGTAAATGTTTACCCCGCTTCTTAATGAAAAGATATTATTAACATTTAATTAATGCAATATGACTATTCAGCAATCCGTTTTAGTTTAGATAAGAACAACATTATTTATCCAGATCTTTTGTTAACCATGAATAGGTGGCTCCTCTTTAAGAAGAACCTTCTCGACAAATAGTAAAGAGCTAAATTCTTAACATGTAAAGTTGTAATTTCACGCCCAGGACTAAGTAACACCTACTTTTATTATGGTCATAATTTATATATTCACTTTGATTAAAATGGGAAGGAGTAAAAGATCTGAGGGTACTAACAGAAGTTAAAATTGACAATTTAACACAGAAAAGACGTTGATGGCATTGCACAGAAAATATGCAAATATAAGTACTACGGCCACTCCGTGCTTGAGATCTGACGTCGACAAATCAAACACCACTCTGGCGTACATGCGCCAAGGTTTAATGTATGCCGGGTGGGCGTTTGGTCGTAAGGAAGTCTCGTAAAAGTGATACAGTGAAATCTACAAGATTTCACTGAGTCACTTTTACAACGCCTCTGCGTCAAAAACTTGCACCTGCTTGAAGCAGGATTAAGGATTGACGCAGCATGATGGGAATAGGCATTCCTGACCATTGCTGGAGTTGTGTCGTGCTTACAACACGACTCCAAGAATGCATTGCCTTTACGACAAAAGATGCGTCACACATCTGTCTATCCTTGCGCCATGGTGCACCGCATTTTAAACGTGGCGCATCCATGGTGGAGCATGGTTATTTTTCTGTCAAGCAAATTAACTGGCGTATCTCTGCTAATATGCAGAGATGCACCAGTTCTTGTAAGTCTGCCCCCTAGTCTTTACATGGAGTAATGAGGAGAAATGCTTTATATCACCTCGTTTTTGCTGTTTCTATACGTACTGTTTTATGCAGCACATATAAAAACAACAAAATGCCATGCATGATTGTTTATGTGTAGAAAGGTATCCCATTCTGCACATAAGCAATCATTCCCCCTGCGCAGTCACATTTGCACTATGTTCCGAGGGTGCCTGCGTTGGGGCTAGGCAGCTGTAATTTGCTCCAGGACAGTGGGGAAATACAGGGCTGCAGAGTATTGTTGTAAATACGTTGGTATTGCGTTTCCAAATGTGGCAGAGCGTGGCATTAACCCAAGAATGCTAATGCCGCTCTCCGTCACTTTCCATGTAAATATACTTCTTAATGTTTCAGTGGAGGCAGGAGATGCAAGGTAGGGGGAGTGGAGAATTTTGAGGGGAACTTTAGGACAATGAGCTATAAAATGTGGCCAAGCTTTTCAAACTAACAGCCTCATTTATGAGGTTTTGGCACAGGGCAGCGCCGCAAACAATCCTAATGCGCTGCCCTGAGTCAAAAGAAATGACCGGCAGAAGCAGTAATATATGAGATACTTACATTTCTATCCTTTTCCCCTCGCTGCCGCACAATGGGCTGCTATGAACTAACGCAAGCACCCTTGCACCATAGTGCAAGGGTGCCTGCATTGCAGGGATGATTGTTTTTGTGCAGGAAGAGACACCTTCCTGCACAAAAACAATTACGAGAGGCTTTTTTCCTCTATGTGTGCAGGAAAAGCGAAAAGAAATTAAGGTATTTCTCCTCTTTGCGCCTCACTTACACCTCCCCTAGGAGGTGTAGCCTTTTGACGTATTCCCAGGTTTTTGAATTCTCGTAAGTCAATGCCATGGGTGTTACGTGAGAACACCCACCGTAATGCTCATGGCACCCCTCCCTATTGCAGGGTGAAGCAACACAGCAACTTTCGCTGCGTTGCCTTAGTCCATATGTACAAGGCCATGATAAAAACCACGTAGGGTGGCTTTTCACGGCCTTGTAGATATGGCCCTGCAGTGTGCGCTGCCGGACCGTCACCGAAAGTGAATTTCCAGCAGCGCACAGGAGCTTGTAGATAAGCCCCTGAGTGTCTTGACCTTCAATAGACACAGACATTTCAATATATAATGAAAAACGTGTAGTAGAATGCACCATTAATCCAATTTTCGACAGATGTTCTGCTGGACATGTCATTTATCTGCCCCTCCCTAGCAGAATTGTCTTCAAAAACACAAATAAAACACAGGTGTCACCAGTCAGGAGACCCTGCCAATACAAGCATCGGTAATGCATCTGTTTGGGCTGTGTGATGAATTTAATGCTGTTTTTATCACTCATCGCTAGGGACAAAGGAAGGACCTCCCTGACAAGTAATACGGGCGTGGAGAGGATGTGGTGCAGCGGCCAGAGCTGCTGACTCGAGAGCTGGTGATCCCTGTTTTCGTCTCGGCATCGCAACATCCAGTGATTCTGGGCAAATCACTTTCTCCAGATGCTATATATATGTTCCAAGATGAAAAAAAAGAAAAGAGGGAAAACTTTCTGAAAAAAGAGTGCCACCAAAGCAGATGTTAACAGTATTTTGACCACGGAAACTGATATGAGAAGCAGACAAGGAACAGGCCTTTTTAAATGCAGGAAAACATGCTAAAACCAATAGATTGGAGGAAAAGTAAGTGGCAAGCACAGAAGCCAAGAAAGAGAGGCTCGGGATGAAAGGCCTTTTTTAAGTTTATAATATAAACAATAGATTTCACAAGCACAGCTGTGAAGGTGGAACCTAAAAAGGACCAGGTGCTCTAACTCGTGGTCAGTTAGGTAAATACCCATGTCACTAGTGTCACTGTTACTTTAGCGAGTGGGCCCAGGGCCCACTACTTTACACTCTGCAAGTCTGTTTTGTTTAACTTTAAGCTTGTTGTAATTATTTATTTACGTCTGGAGAGACAACTTCTCACAAAGCATTCTATTTAGCAGCAAATCTAGAATGGAGGTTACATGGACTAAAAAGATCCAGGCTTTCAAAATGAGGTAAAATTGTGCAATTTCGGCAAACAACGACGAGAATGGCTGTTTTCGTTGATGTTAACAAAATCAACTTGCAATATCTACCATTCATTAACATAGTTAGCAATATCTACAAAACAAATGTAAACGCTTTTACCTGCTTCTTAACGAAAAGATAATATTAACATTTAATTAATGCAATATGACTATTCTGCAATCCATTTTAGTTTAGATAAGAACAAAAGTATTTATTCAGATCTTTCGTTAACCAAGAATAGATGGCTCCTCTTTAAGAAGAACCTTCTTGACAAATAGTAAAAAGCTAAATTCTTAACATCTAATGTTGTAATTTCACTCCCTAGGACTCAGTAACACCTACTTTTATTATGGTCATAATTTATATATTCACGTTGATTAAAATGGGAAGGAGTAAAAGATCTGAGGGTACTAACAGAAGTTAAAATTGACAATTTAACACAGAAATATAAAGAAAACAAGTTGATGGCATTGCACAGAAAATATGCAAATATAAGTACTACGGCCACTCCCTGCTTGAGATCTGTCATCGACAAATCAAACACCACTCTGGTGTACATGCGCCAAGGTATAATGTATGCCGTGTGGGCGTTCCGTCGTAAGGAAGTCTCGTAAAAGTGATACAGTGAAATCTACAAGATTTCACTGAGTCACTTTTACGACGCCAGTCCGTCAAAACCTTGCACCTGCTTGAAGCAGGTTTAAGGATTGCCGCAGCATGATGGGAATAGGCATTCCTGACCATTGCTGGAGTTGTGTCTTGCTTACAACACAACTCCAACAATGCATTGCCTATACGACAAAAGATGCGTTACACATCTGCCTATCCTTGCGCCATGGTGCACCGCATTGTAAATGCGGCGCATCCATGGTGGCGCATGGTTATTTTTCTGTCACGCAAAATGACTGGCGCATCTCTGCTAATATGCAGAGATGCGCCAGTACTTATAAGTCTGCCCCCTAGTCTTTACATGGAGTAATGAGGAGAAATGCTTTATATCACCTCGTTTTTGCTGTTTCTATATGTACTGTTTTATGCAGCACATATAAAAACAACAAAACGCCATGCATGATTGTTTATGTGCAGAAAGGTATTCCTTTCTGTAAAAGTTTGAAGTTTGAAGTTTAAAATATTTGTAGAGCGCTCTGTGGCCAAGCGGCTTCCTGGCGCTAGGAGATTAAGACAGTTACCACAAGACGGAACACCAGGGAGTGATTAAGATGGGAAGGCTAGGGAAAACAGATGTGTTTTAAGTGCCTTGCGAAAGTGCAAGTAAACAGGAATGGATCTGATGGTCAGAGGGAGGCTGTTCCAGAAGCGGTGGGCAAGGATGGAAAATCAAGTACCGCCTACTCTGGACTTAGGGGAGCGAGGGACGGTTAAGAGTGCCTGGCTGGAGGAATGAAGGTTACGAGAGGGAAGGTAGTGGGTGATCATGGAATTGATGAAGATAGGGGCCGTGCGGGCGCGGGCCATAAAGACAATGCAACCCATCTTGAAGAGGGTCCTCTGCAGGATGGGAAGCCAGTGAAGGGATCTAAGTAAGGGGATAGTATGATGGAATTTAGGAAGCCTGTGAATAAGGCGGACGGCTTGATTCTTGATGGACTGAAGACGCCGCAGCTTGTAGGCGGGGATGCCCACATAGAGGCAGTTCCCGTAGTCCACCCGAGAAAGAATCATAGCCAAAACAATAATTTTCAGGGCATCGAAGGAGAAAAAGCGGGAAATCTTTCTAATAATCCTGAGGGACAGAAAACAGATTGAAACGACAGAGCTGACCTGGGGGCGAAGGGAGAGGTCCTGACTGATTTTAATTCCCAGGGTTCTAACTGAAGCAGAAGGAACCGGGGGTGGGCCAAAGGTGGAAGGCCAAAAGGCAGAGGTCCAGGGGCTAGACGAGCCACCAGTCAGTACCAGCTCCGTCTTGTCCAGATTAAGCTTTAAATGGTTTTGATTCATCCAGTCAGCAATGAAATTGAGTGTGGTGTGGAGTTTAAGGATGGAGTCAGAGTTATGAGAAAGGTCGAAAACCAGCTGAAGGTCGTCAGCGTAATTGTATACGGAGACCTCCACGTTTAGCAGAGAAACAATAAGCGGATAAATGTAAAGGTTGAAAAGAAGAGGGGAAAGGGAGGAACCTTGGGGAACCCCGCAGGTCACCGGAGGAGGGGGGCAGAGAAACTGGAGAGAGGAACGGCCTGCGTCCGACCTTGGAGAAATGAGGCAAGCCAAGAGAAGGCGGAGCCCCGGATGCCCGCTGCCGTGACATGGTCAATGAGGATGGAAGGGTCGACCGTGTCAAAAGCAGCGGACAGATCAAGAAGCACCAAGGCTTGGGGGGAGTTGGAATCAGCCTTACTCTTCAGCTCGTCCAGAACAGCAAGGACCACGGATTCAGTCGAATGGACTGGGCGAAAGCCAGCTTGATGGGAGGCCAGGAGATGGTTGTCCTCGATGTAGGCCAAAAGGCAGGAAGTGATGTGGCTCTCCAGGATCTTGCCTAAATAAGGGAGCAGGGAGATGAGTCTAAAGTTAATGGGGAGAGTAGGATCAGAGCTAGGTTTTTTTAAGATAGGGACCACTGTGGCTGATTTAAATAAAACCGGAACTATACCCTGGGAAATGGAGGAATTAAGAAGGGAGAGGGGGGGATCGGGGCAACCGGAGAACAACTCCCTTAAAATGCGAGCTGGTCCATAGTCGGCAGGGGAGCCTGACTTGGTTTTCCTGAGCAAGATAAGAAAAGATTCCTTAGAAATAGGTGGAAATTGAGTGAGAGAGGAGAGTAGAGGGGGGGAAGGGGAGGGAAGGGGAGAAGAAGACGGAGGGATGTTCCGTTTGATGTTGGCAATCTTCTCAAGAAAGAAGTCATTTAAGGAGAGGCAAAGGGCTTGGGATGGGACTGGGTGAGTGTTAACTCTGTCAGATGCGGCCAGGGAGTGAACGATAGAGAAAATCTCCTTAGATTTATTTGCCGCTGACAGGATCTTGCCAGAGAAATAGTCTGATTTGGCTAAGAGGATTGCTCTCTTGTAGTTGTTAAGGAGAGACCTATATCGATCTCTCAGGGAGGGGCAATAGTCGCGCCTCCACTGGCGTTCTGACTGTCTGAGAGCCATTTTCAGGGTTTTAAGGTCATCTGTAAACCACTTATTGGCTTCGTAAAGGCAGCACGCCTTGACCCTCCTGAAAGGGGCCACTGGATCACATGAGGTGGACAGCCAGCCGTTAATGGCATCAACTTGTTGATCAAGTGAGAGATCCGATAAGTCAGGAGGAAGGGCCGTCAAAGACGAGCAGAGAGTGTTAAAATCCACCCGATTCCAGTTTCGAGCTAGAATGTTCTTGGGCAGGGATGGCTTATGGGTGGCTCCAAGGTCAATAATGAAAGAAATGAGCGAGTGATCCGATCAAGTGCAGGGGAGAATAATGATGGAAGAGATAACCCGACTGGCCGACCATAACTGGTCAAGGATGTGACCATGCGAGTGAGTGGGGGAATGAATATGAGAAATGAAATTGAGACCACACATGGTGTCAGTGAAATCTTTGGAAGCCCTATCTTCCCTGGAGTCGCCAGGTCAGTAATTGAGGTCGCCCAATAGGAGAACCGAGGAGTTGTTGACCACAAGAGTGGCCAGCAGCTCCTGTAGGGCAGGCACAAAATAAGGCATGGTCTGGGGGGGGTGGTATATAAGAATTACAGTAAGGGGGACCAAAAGGTTCAGCGACCGGGCCACTATAAAATCAACGTTGGGTATGGGAGGATGAGGAAGCAGTTGGAACTGAAGATTGGATCGGATGATCATAGCCACTCCCCCGCCGACTTTCCCGTCGGGGCGATCGGCCCGGAGGGCATAGTAGGAATCGGGAAGGAATCTGCGGAAAACCATGTTTCCGTAAGGAACAGGAAATCAGGGGCCTCTGTATCCAGAAGATTATAGAGTTCCAGCTGGTGTCTGCCCGCCGAGCGGGTATTAAGCAGGAAGGCCGAAGCCATAGCGGGCAGGCAGGGAGGGCAAGGAGGGGAAGCAGGGGGGGGGCGGTCAACTGGGATCTAAGCAGGGGAGCCGCAGAAAGGGAAGGGAGAGGAGCAGGAATTCCAAGGGCAATGATACGTTTGAGCGTAGAGGAACTGAGAGACCCATTACCTTGATTAGCAAGGAGCTGTGTGGAAGAGTAAGTCAATAGAGGGGCAGAGTCTGTGGCCTCGAGTCCCAACCGGTCGCGGACGGGCGCAGACGGGCGCAGACGGGCTTGCCTTTGGCGCGCCGCCGGCGCGCCCGCTGCGTGGGCGATTAGCCATGGAGATTTATAGGGGCGGAAGGAGGGTGGTAGTCTGCTGACAACTAGTCCGCAAGCCTGAGCGTCCTCCCAAGATGGTGGATCCCCGTGGCAACGACCGCGTCAGTGCCCAATCGGCTGCGCGTGTGCCCAGGAGTTCAGGAAGTGGAGAGAGCAGGTAAGAAATGCCTGCGCTATATTTACAAAGGGTTTACAATATTTACAGATTGTACTAGTGCCCAAATCGCAACTAGCAAGTATTTAAAAAAAAACATATCCAGCGTCCTACTCCTCTGGCTTTCCGCCGCAGAGGAGAGATTGCCCAGCGTAAAAGTCTGAGATAGCCAATAAAAATACAGTATTTGAGCACAGTTTTCAAAAGCACATTAACATCCAACACCCCCAGCTTTCCGCCTCAGGGGAACGTCAAATCTGAGCGCTTTGGTCTTCCCGCGCTTTAAATCCCTTAGAGGGCGGTAGGCTGCTGACAACTAGTCCGCAAGACTGAGCGTCCTCCCAAGATGGCGGATTCCCGTGGCAACGACCGCGTCAGCGCCCAATCGGCTGCGCGTGTGCCCCGGAGTTCAGGAAGTGGAGAGAGCAGGTAAGAAATGCCTGCGCTATATTTCCAAAGGGTTTACAATATTCACAGATTGTACTAGTGCCCAGACTCTAACTGTAAGTGCCTGAGGCTTGAGCCGGGCGGTATCTTTTCTTGTCCTTGCAGAAATTGTTTTATTTGCTAGTAATTGACCCTTGTGTCCTCTCCCCCCTCAGTACTAACGCGCCGATTTAGGGCGCTTGTTCGTGGCCTCATCTAGTTTAGGGTGAAGGCTTCTTTTAAGGGGCTGATTTTAAATCACGTTTTGCACTTACCGCTCAGCGCTGTCTCACACAGGTGTCCGGCCGATATTAGGGCTGAGATACCGGGGACTCGGGCAGAGTGTTAGCGGCGGCCATCTTGGGTGAGTCTTCACCATAAAAGCATACGGCCATGGCTCCGCGCAGCGGACGCGATCAGCGGGCGTGCCGGATTAGCGCCGGAGTTACGCCAGAGTTCAGCCCGTCTGCGCCCGTCCGCGCTGAGGACGGGCTGCAGGACGGGCGGTATTCCGGTTTCCGTGCCCCTTCCCCTCAGGTATTATACTCTTATACTCTGGAGGAGATGCGGTTGTGGAAACTGACTGACTCCATGTGCCATCATGGGAATACACCCGAGGAAGTTTTGGTTATGGCTCCACATATCAAACATACCCTGAGCCCCAACTTATTCCCCATGAACAACCACTCACCTGTTAACTTGTGCCCCACGCCTAAAAAGACTCGTGCGGAGAAAGGCTATGTTATCAATGCTCGCTCTATAGTCAAAAACAATGTCGCCTTCCATGATTTTGTGGTGGCTAGAAGGCCTGACTGGGTCTTTGTTACGGAAACTTGGGCCTCAGAGACCTCTGGACATGACCTTCTTATGGCCATCCCAGAGGGCTATTCATTACATAGATTTGATAGAGCTAAGCGAAGGGGAGGTGGTCTAGCAATTCTCTATCAGTCACATCTTACTTGCCGTATTAATGCCCTGTCGGCCCCATCCGACCCCTACCAGGTCCTATATTTTTTCATTTCTTCATCTCCCTCGGCGTCTTTTGTTGGCCTTCTTGGGCCCGATTCACAGAATGAACTTAAGACTCAATCCTAAACTTACTACTATTTTGGTATTCACAGAATGCACTTACTACTTTTGGTATTCACAGAAGTTAGGATTTTGTCTTAAGTCTGTCTTAAGTCTTTAAGACAAACTTAAGACAAAATCCTAACTTCTGTGAATACCAAAAGTAGTAAATTCATTCTGAGAATACCAAAATAGTAAGTTTAGGATTGAGTCTTAAGTTCATTCTGTGAATCGGGCCCCCTGTGTATAGACCGCGTGGACCTACATCCAAATTTAGCTGCGACCTGTTCAGAATCTTAGAGCCATATGTTGGAAATTCCCATTTTACTATTCTAGGTGATTTAAATTTTCACTTAGACACTCCACATCTAAAGATACCTCCTCCTTGGTCGACCCCCTTGAAGCTTGTGGCTTTTCCCAATTGGTAAAAGGCCCAACCCATCGGGCAGGCCACACACTTGATGGAATCTTCATTGAAAATTATACAGAACATGGTCCTGAGTTTGAGCTTACTATCCAGTATGGCTGTTAGAAATCCAATAAGAACCCCCATAAATAATTCCTTTGCCCTTCCCCATCCTTCCCTTTCCCCCCCCCCCCCCTGCTTGTATCTTATTTTTCCTAAACTCTACCTTGGTCCTCATCTTTGGGTCTTGGATGGGTTTCCCATAAGATGGCTTGTTTGCTGCTCAAATGTTACAAAAATGTTAGTCTGTAGCTTGTCTCAGCTGTATTCATCAGTTGCACAAGCAGGGAGTATTTGGCACTAAGACACTATGCATTTCTTTTGGAAATGAACTATTTACAGATTTGATTAGTATATTGGAATGTACTATATTGGAATGTATCATTTTGAATGTGACCGTTGATTACAAATCATGGTCTACTGATTAAAATTATGATGCATGTTTGTGGATATCTTTTTGATATAATTTTAATATGTTTTTCAGATAATATTTGTGGCTCCTGAAGAAGGCGTTCCTCATAAACGCCGAAACGCGCGTCGAATAAATACACATTGCCACTGTGATAATATATTTTTAACTTATCTGTTGTATGTTGCATATGAATGTTTTTGACTTTTTGAACATTATTGATTTATACTTATGTGGTTTGTTTTTTTTTTTTTTTTTTTAAACCTTTATTGTACAAAGAAAGCTCACAAATACGGGCCTACAACCCACGAGGGCTGGCCACCACATGGTAGATTACGTAATAAACGAAAAACAAATTCTCAACAGGATATGTCACCAGGAGCACAGGAGAAACAACAAAAGGCATCGAGCAATCAGCAAGAACAGGACAATAAAAGGTTAATTTTCTAATGCGGGGCGGGGAAACAGAAGAACCATGGGCCGTGCAAAAAACAACCAGGGAGGGGCCGCGGCAAGCCGCCATCTTATGATCACAGAATGACAAAAGAGGCCATACAAACATAGCTATCAAAGAGTATAAACATAATCGGAATATAAAGAAACGACAATGGCATCAATCAAACCGCACCTACCCGTCGCCGCCCCCACCCAAATTGAGGAGACATGATCACAAAGGCCCACATAATAAAAGACAATACGATACGCACCCCAACAAAAATAAAAGGACCCCCATAAAGGAGGAAAAAGGGGAGAGGGAAAAAGGGAACGAAAGAAGGGACTCCCACCAAACCACGCACCCCCAGGAGTGAAAGCAGGATAATAGAGTCCGGCAAGCGACGTAGCAAAAATCGATACCGAATTACCCAGCGAGCCACAATCAGATACACACCGGAATACGAAAGTCACAGAAACTCCCCAGGGGGATACAGGAGGAGACGGAGTCCCGAAAAAAGTGAACACACAAGAGCCATAGAACAGAAAAAGAGGAAATAAGGGAGGAAAAAGACCCCCCAATACGGACAGACCCCCCCAACCCACCCCTAAAGCCCACCCTGCACCCCTGCAGAAGGCTACGGCCTACCCCCCCGCAGCGTGCCTGTCGCCCTAATTAGAACCCGAAATATAGCGGAGCAGAGTTAAGTCGGAAACAAAAGACAAAAATGGGAAGGGAAGAGAAGGAAACGAGGGATGGGAAACACACACAGACATACACGGGGGAGGGCCGGGAGACAGGAGTAAACGCACCCAGCCACCCGCCTGAGTCGAGGAGCCAAGTCCCCGGGAAGCCAAAGAACATCGGGTTAAAGTCCAGGGGCACCAGTCAGTCACACAGAACCATACCGGGACAGGTTGACCATCCAAACCAGTGCAAGACTACCGCACACAGATGCCAGTATACATCAGCCCTGTCCTTGTTTGTCCAAAGTGGAAACGGTCCGATCCAGCGAGGACCAGGCTACGAAGAACAGGAGACAGACAGCAGGAAGATCCAACGGCAGTCCGGAAAAGGCACGTAAAGTGGAACACGGAAGATCCAGGAAAGTCACGAAGTGTAGCAAACGATGCAGGCACAAGTCCAAGGATATGTCCAGAAAAACCGACCCATCTGGGCCAGCACAGGAGACATCGCCGGGCAGCAGCGACCGAAAGGAAGCGGGAGAGTCATGAAGGCCAGGCCAAGCAAAATCCAGCTCCCGGGCCTGAGAAAAAGAAGGTAGCGCAGGAGGAGGAGGCGCCATCAAGTTCCGTACATCAGCAGACGCGGTCGGAGCCGGGGCCAATTCCGCCAGGATAATTCCAGCCGCACCCCGCGGCGGCACAATCACATCCGGCCGTGGGGGCCCCGGAGGCCCGCCGCGAGGAACCATCTCCGAAGCTAGGACAGGCGCGGTCACACAGAACCGCCAGGAGAGCAGGGCGTCCAGTACCTCCTTAAGTGTAGGAAAACGTTTACAGTATCCGGCACCCGGGCCACGCGGCGGGCCTCCAGCGCTCGCCCAGGCCCGGTCAAGACACCCGGGGTCGGTCGCCATTTTGAGAGTCCGACAAGGCAGCGCGGCTGTAAATCTCCGCCGGGGCGGCAGCAAGGCAAACAAAGTCCCGCCGACCGGCAACAGAGCACCCCGGGCAGGAAGGGGGGCCACCAGAAGAGAGGGACTCGCCGGCCACCCAATGCCGCCGGTCCCGTTCTCCGAGTCCGGGCGGCAAAATCAAAATGGCCGGACCGGAGAACAAAGGGAGAGCAAGCCGGACACACGAGGAGCTCCGACCACGGAAGGCAGCGCCTCCACCATAGGCCTCCTCCCCACGGGAATCGGCCAGGAAGGACCTCCGGCCCACACGAACAACGGCCTTCCGACCACCTCCTCCGCACCCCGGAGGGTAGATCCGCAGGCTCCGTCCGGCCCGGGAGCCGGCAAGAAGATCCAGGCCAGTCCGCTTCCGACACCCCAATACAATCGGGGGCACTGCACCGGATCCACAGCAGCCAGGATAACCGGAACAAGAGGTAAGTGCCTGCAAGGCGTCGTAGCACTACCACACAGCAAACAGGGCTTCCCGGGGCAGGATTACAGCAGGATAAATGTGAAAACACAGGCGGGCGAACGGAGCCGAGCTAAAGCGCGGCCATCTCGGTCGCGAGCTAGGCTCCTCCCCATGTGGTTTTTTTTTAAGTGTTTTTAAAGTGATCATCATGATACCTATTAAATGATATGGGTTTTTATAATCATTGTGTCTTATTATTATTGTTTTTCTGCCACTTCTCCCTCCCATTGTGTTGAATAATATGCCAATAAGTTTTCTACACTATCTTCTCTAACGACCCCAGGGTTAAAACAGGCACCCCTGAACCGCTGGTCTGGTCAGACCATCTGGCAGTTCCCATAGTGTTGACCCTTCCTTGCTTAGATCCTTCTATGAAGGGTCTGCCCCAGGGAGAGGGCAAAAGGAACTATAAAAACATCAACAACGACTCTCTGGCCCCGCTTATCAGGTTGGACCCCGTGCCCACAGACCCAGAGAACGCAGCACAAAATCTTGCTAATACCATCACTGGGGCTATGGACATCCTCGCTCCAGTCACACGCCGATACTCAGCGAGGCGTAAGCCCTCCGCCCCCTGGTTCACCGAGCCTCTTAGGAAGATGAGACAGGGGTGCAGGAGACAGGAGAGAAAATTGAGGAAATCTTGGGACACGGTGGACAGAGAACTCCATAAACAACTGTTAGGGGAATATAAGGCTATGGTCATTAAAACTAAACAACAATACTTTTCTAACCTTACTACCTCCCTTACCTCATCAAAGGAGTTGTTTAAAATAGTGGACTCCCTCTGTTCACTGCAAGTTCAAGACCCAGTCACGGGATCTCAGGAGTTCTGCGACAAGATCTCAACCTTTTTTCACACTAAAATTGATGAAATTGCTTCCCAGTTGGAATCGCAGAAACGAACTCTAGGAAATTATACCATTCAGGCTCTTACCAACTCTGAAGCTTGGCTTAAAGATCCAATTATGACCCTGTCTAATTTTCCGGTGATCACCCTTGACATCCTCAACTCCCTGCTAGATAGGATTAAATCCTCCTCCCCCTTGGACCCCTGTCCCCTTAGAATAATGAAGGAGTGTAGGGACATCCTTCTTCCTCCATTGCTGGAGGTAATGAATAGTGCCCTGCTTTATGGGGTCTATCCTTCAGCCTGGAAGAAAGCGATAGTCAAGCCATTATTGAAGAAACCCTCCCTAGACCCCACCATCTTAAAAATTTTTCGACCTATATCTTTACTCCCTGCTCCCGCCAAAATGTTAGAGATCCACCTGAATTTTCATCTGTCTGCTTTCCTCGACTCTTCTGGGTTCTTAGATCAGACCCAACACGGGTTTAGGAAGCTGCATAGCACAGAGTCTGCACTTACCATGGTGACAAATCACATCAGAGTCAAATTGGATCAGGGACTGACAACGCTGCTGGTTTTACTCGATCTGACCGCAGCATTTGACACCCTATCTCCCGCAATTTTAACATCTCGTTTGAGGGAGATAGGAGTGGAGGGATCCGCGCTGAGCCTTCTGTCCTCCTTCTTAGATCTTAGAGAACAGAGGGTCAAATTTGGAGACTACCTCTCCCCTACCACTTCATTGCAATGTGGGGTTCCACAAGGGTCGGCTTTAAGCCCTACCCTGTTTAACATTTATGTGGCCCCACTAGCAAGACTAGTAAGAGCACATGGTATGGAAGTAGTGTCATATGCAGATGACACTCAGGTTATGGTGTCACTTGCCCAACCGGCCAGCAACTCCGCATCCAGGTTCAGGAGTTGTATGCAATCAGTCTCTGACTGGATGATACTCAACTCCTTGAAGTTGAATGGCGAAAAGACCGAGGTGCTGATATTTGGAAGGGACCAGGATGTATGGTCAAATGAATGGTGGCCACCTTCCCTGGGAACTTGCCCTGTCCCCTCTCATTCAGCCAGAAATGTAGGGGTTATTTTTGACACCTCGCTGGCAATGACGCTTCAGGTCAATAGAACGGTGGCTACCTGCTGGGGAATCATTAAAATTCTCTGACGAATAGTGCACTAACTCTCTCCCCAGGCTAGAAAACCGACAGTAGTTGCGTTGGTCGTGGCTAGACTGGATTACTGCAACTCTCTTTATGCAGAGATCAACAAGGGACTGATCCAGCGCCTCCAAATAGTACAGAACGCGGCAGCAAGATTTGTACTAGACATTCCCCGCTCCTCCTCTGCGACACTAGCCAGAAAGAGCCTTCACTGGCTTCCCATAGAGCATCGTATCTCTTTCAAGATTATCTGTCTTGTGCACAGGGCTTTGAAAGCGGGAACATCTGATGGGCTGGGATCTCTTCTCCTTGGCTATACCCCTAGCAGATGTCTACGTTCATCACAACACAATCTGTTGGTGATCCCTCGGACTAAGAAGTCCAGATGGGGTGGAAGAGCATTTTATTTATTTATTTATTTTATTTATATTTAATTTTATAGAGCGCACAGCTACCCGGAGGATTCCCGGCGCTAAACCAGTAAGCATTCTCCACAGTGGCCCCGCGCCTCTGGAATGCACTCCCACTGGACCTCAAATCCCTAACCTCTTTGCCCCTTTTTAAAAAGGCCCTAAAAACATGGTGTTTCAAGAAAGCCTACCAGTAATTCAATTCTCTGGACATGAAAAATATACAATTTTCTTGTTAGGCGCCTTGATGCCCGATGGGCTGAGTCAGCGCGTTATAAATTTGCTTTCATTTCATTTCATTTCATTTCATTCATTTCATTTCATTTCATTTCAAATCGCAACTAGCAAGTATTTAAAAAAAATATATCGAGCGTCCTACTCCGCCGGCTTTCCGCCTCAGAGGAGACATATCCCAGCGTAAAAGTCTGAGATAGACGATAAAAATACAGTATTTGAGCACAGTTTCCAAAAGCACATTAACATCCAACACCCCCTGCTTTCCACCTGTACTTAAGCAATCATTCCCCCTGCGCAGTCACCTTTGCACTATGTTCCAAGGGTGCCTGCGTTGGGGCTAGGCAGCTGTAATTTGCACAAGGACAGTGGGGAAACACAGGCCTGCAGAGTATTGTTGTAAATACGTTGGTATTGCGTTTTGAAAAGTGGCGGAGCGTGGCATTAACTCAAGAATGCTAACGCCGCTCTCCGTCACTTTCCATGTAAATATACTTCTTAATTTTTTAGTGGAGGCAGGAGATGCAAGGTAGGGGGAGTGAAGAATTTTGAGGGGAACTTTGGGACAATGAGCTATAAAATGTGGCCTAGCTTTTCAAATTAACAGCCTCATTTTTGAGGTTTTGGCACAGGGCGCCGCCACAAACAATCTTAATGCGCTACCCTGAGTCAAAAGAAAAGGACCGGCAGAAGCTGTAATTTATGAGATACTTACATTTCTATCCTTTTCCCCTCGCTGCCGCACAATGGGCTGCTATGAACTAACGCAAGCACCCTTGCACCATAGTGCAAGGGTGCCTGCGTTGCAGGAATGATTGTTTTTGTGCAGGAAGAGACACCTTCCTGCACAAAAACGATTACGAGAGGCGTTTTTCCTCTATGTATGCAGGAAAAGCGAGAAGAAATGAAGGTATTTCTCCTCTTTGCGCTTCACCTACACCTCCCCTAGGAGGTGTAGCCTTTTGACGTATTCCCAGGTTTTTTAATTCTTGTAAGTCAATGCCATGGGTGTTAGGTGAGAACACGCACCGTAATGCCCATGGCACGCCTCCCTATTGCAGGGTTAAGCAACACAGCAACTTTCGCTGCATTGCCTTAGTCCATATCTACAAGGCCATGAAAAAAGTCACGTAGGGTGGCTTTACACAGCCTTGTAGATATGGCCCTGCAGTGTGCGCTGCCGGACCGTCACCGAAAGTGAATTTCCTGCAGCGCACAGGAGCTTGTAGATAAGCCCCTGAGTGTCTTGACCTTCAGTAGACACAGACATTTCAATATATAATGAAAAACGTGTCGTAGAATGCACCATTAATCCAATTTTTGACAGATGTTCTGCTGGATATGTCATTTATCTGCCCCTCCCTAGCAGAATTGTCTTCAAAAACACAAATACAACATAGGTGTCACCAGTCAGGAGAGCCTGTCAATACAAGCATCGGTAATGCATCTATTTGGACTGTGAGATGAATTTAATGGTGTTTTCATCATTCATCGCTAAGGACAACGGAAGGACCACCCTGACAAGTAACACGGGCGTGGAGAGGATGTGGTGCAGCAGCCAGAGCTGCTGACTCGAGAGCTGGTGATCCATGTATTCGTCTCGGCAGCGAAACATCCAGTGATTCTGGGCAAATCACTTTCTCCAGATGCTATATATATGTTCCAAGACGAAAAAACAGAAAAGAGGGAAAACTTTCTGAAAAAAGAGTGCCACCAAAGCAGATGTTAACACTATTTTGACCACGGAAACTGATATGAGAAGCAGACAAGGAACAGGCCTTTGTAAATGCAGGAAAACATGCTAAAACCAATAGATTGGAGGAAAAGTAAGTAGCAAGCACAGAAGCCAAGAAAGAGAGGCTCGGGATGAAAGGCCTTTTTTAAGTTCATATTTTAAACAATAGGGGGCATATTACCAACGTTAAGCGATATTTATCGCTAACGATGCTTAGCAACGAATTTTTTAACGCTAAGCATCGTCAGAAATTATCGCAGATAAACCTTGCTATTATCAAGGTTTATCGCAAATGCGATAAAAAACGGCAGCAATGCATGAATATCGCTGAAAAGTCAGCGATATTCATGCATTACCGAGCTAATGCTCTTAGCCATGTTATCCACCTCCCATTGGATAACATGGCTAAGAACTGCTCAGGGCAGGTGTTAGTTTTTGGAGATATTCGCGCTTAGCGCGAATATCTCCAAAAGTTGGTAATAGGAGATAGCGATGTTAGCGACTGTTTCCAGTCGCTAACATCTTGGC
Source organism: Lissotriton helveticus (assembly GCF_964261635.1). Classification (NCBI taxonomy): domain Eukaryota; kingdom Metazoa; phylum Chordata; class Amphibia; order Caudata; family Salamandridae; genus Lissotriton; species Lissotriton helveticus. Next base: position 283,772,091 of record NC_136058.1, on the reverse strand, counting down.
ACGCCCACTTTGCATGTCATTAGTGATAAATATCACTGACATGCAAAGTGGGGCCCAAGATGGTCGCTATCTCCTACTAGCTGTCGCTAACTGGTGTTAGCGACAGCTAGGTAATAGGGAGATATTTTTATCTCCGCTTTCTTGGCTTTTAAAGCCAAAAAAGCGGAGATAAACCCCCTTGATAATATGCCCCTAGATTTCACAAGCACAGCTGTGAAGGTGGAACCTAAAAAGGACCAGGTGCTCTAACTCGTGGTCAGTTAGGTAAGTACCCATGTCACTAGTGTCACTGTTACTTTAGCGAGTGGGCGCAGGGCCCACTACTTTACACTCTGCAAGTCTGTTTTTTTTAACTTTAAGCTTGTTGTAATCATTTATTTACGTCTGGAGAGACAACTTCTCACAAAGCATTCTATTTAGCGGCAAATCTAGAATGGAGGTTACATGGACTAAAAAGATCCAGGCTTTCAAAATAAGGTAAAATTGTGCAATTTTGGCAAACAACGACGAGAATGGCTGTTTTCGTTTGTGTTTACAAAATCAACTGGCAACATCTACCATTCATTAACATAGTTAGCAATATCTACAAAACAAATGTAAATGTTAACCCCGCTTCTTAATGAAAAGATAATATTAACATCCATACTAATATAATAAAGAGAGAGCCCAAACCTTTGAGGCGGGTAATCTCAGAACCCACTGCATCAATCACAACACCCAATACAGCGTTGGAAAGGGCAGTTGCAGCAGAAGGACATAGGCTATGCAGACTCCCACCATATACATTTAAAAGGTAAAAGAACCGTGCCAGCAAAGTAGTCCCTTGTGGGCGTGTCTGCGTTGTACTGTGGGCGTGTGCTGGGGGGCGTGACAAATGCTGGGGGCGTGTGGTATTTTCCGCCCTTCGGGCTGGACTGTTCCCATGAGGCACAGGGTCAAGGCTGATTTGCATATGGTCATGTCTGAACTGGGGTGGTGTGGAGTGCAAAAAAACGAGGGATTTAGGCCCAGATCTCTGTACTGGGGTGAATGTATGACATTGTTCTGCATTCTGTCCATCAACTGTTGTTTTTGCATTTGTCACCCCGAGTGGGATGGGTATGCTCAGACATGAGTCCCATGCTCTCCACACTACTGGAGTCAAACTATCCTGGTCGAAGATGACAGATAGCCAGAAACCATTCCTCAGATGCTTGATTTTGGTCCAGGAAAGACATGGCTTGGCAGTTCGGACTGGACTGCATATGGCCATTTATGAACTGGGGTGGTAAGGAGTGCGAAACAACAACGGATTTAGGCCAGATCTCTGTACTGGGGTGAAGGTATGACATTGTTCTGCATTCTGTCCATCACCTGTTTTTTGCATTTGTCACCACGAGTGGAATGGGTATGCTCAGACATGAGTCTCATGCTCTCCACACCACTGGAGTCAAGCTATCCTGGCTGAAGACAGCCAGAAACTGCTGCTAGGATGCTTGATTCCGGTCCAGGAAAGACATGGCTTGGCAGTTCGGGCTGGACTGTTCCCATGAGGCACAGGGTCAAGGCTGATTTGCATATGGCCATGTCTGAACCGGGGTGGTGTGGAGTGCAAAAAGATGATGGATTTAGGCCCAGATCTCTGTACTGGGGTTCCCAGGTTCTGTACATTCCAGCTCTGGGTGTCCACCCTGCTCTCTTTAAATACCCCTGCACCCCATAATCATAACCCACCCTTACTCCTTAAAATACCCCAACACCCTTAAACACTAACCCATCTTAACCCTATAAATATACCCTGTACCCCAAAACCCAAACCTATCCCTAAACCCTAAAAATACCCCTGTACCCCAAAACCCAAACCTAGCCCTGAACCCTATAAATACCCCTGTACCTCAAAACCCAAACCTACCCCTGAACCCTAAAAATACCCCTGTACCCCAAAACCCAAACCTAGCCCTGAATGCTAAAAATACCCCTGTACCCCACAACCCAAACCCACCCCTGAACCCTAAAATACACCTGAACCCCAAAACCCAAACCTAGCCCTGAACACTTAAAATACCCCTGTACCCCAAAACCCAAACCTACACCTGAACCCTAAAAATACCCCTGTACCCCAAAACCCAAACCTAGCCCTGAACCATAAAAATAACCCTGTACCCTAAAACCCAAACCTACCCCTGAACCCTAAAATACCCTTGTACCCCAAAACCCAAACCTAGCCCTGAACCCTAAAAATACCCATGTACCCCAAAACCCATACCTAGCCCTGAACCCTTAAAATACCCCTGTACCCCAGAACCCAAACCTACCCCTGAACCCTAAAAATACCCCTATACCCCAAACCCCAAACCTAGCCCTGAACCCTAAAAATACCCATGTACCCCAAAACCCATACCTATCCCTAAACCCTAAAACTACCCCTGTACCCCATAACCCAAAACTATATCTGAACCCTTAAAATACCCAAACACCCCAAAACATATCCCCCGGTACCCCAAAACTTATACCCCTATACCCATACTTACCTTATCCAAATATTTAAAAAAAACATGCTTTTACCATTCATGCATTTCCAACGAATTTCGTTGTAAATGTATGTGTGGTAAAAGCATATAAAATGTAATGCCATGCGTTATAATGGCATTGCGGAGTCATGGTACTTTCGTAATGATAGTATGCGGAGTGTTGGTATGCGGAAAGAAAGTTGCCGAATAATGGGTGTTTACCCTCCCCCGGTAAGTACATTGGTGGCACGGCAGCCCACATCTCCAGCAACATACTCATATTTTTTCACCACCGATTTGAAAAATGCACAGGTCTCTCTCATTGATGGCCAGCACGACATACACTTTTAGACACACCTCCCGCCACAAGTTCAAGAATTGCGAACTTTAGAGCTGGGGAGCTACGTTCGAATCTCCGTATCAGCTCAACATCCTGTGATTCAAGGCAAATCGCTTTGTCTCCCCGTGCCTACCACAAATGAATGTGTTCTTCTGTAAAGTAAATTGTGCTCATGCCATGTTGTTGAGTTCGCGCTATATAATATTGCAAGGAAAAATAAAGTAGGGAAACTCAAGTTCACACACTACTGAACGCGCACTCTTAAGTGCATCAGCAGTGCACTGTGAATTGGAGCGTTTCACAGGCCTGTCACAGATAAGAAATGCTATCAAAACGAAATCCTACAAAACAATATACTACTGGCCGGCAACAATTCATACCCGGACAACGTTGGGACGGGCTGCTAGTTTAATTAATACAATATGACTATTCAGCAATCGAATTTTAGTTTAGATAAGAATAAAAGTACTTATCCAAGTTGGAGGAGCTACGACACCAACCAAGATGGCCGCATAGTCTCCCGGCTCCGCTGACCTCCGTCCTACGCTCGCTTATCCTGTCGAATATCCTGATCTCCTGCCCCGGATTCGTGTAGGTGAACTAGTCGGCACCCCGATGGTGTGACCACGGAATTTTTCTGATGTTCTGGGGTGAAGTAACATCGAAAATGTTTTGAGGCCTAACCCAGACTGGAAGCCGGGGACTCGATTGCTGGTCTACCCGGGTCCAAAGTGAACAACAACGGACTGAGGAGAGTGGTTGGGTCCGGTCTTTGGAACTTTTGAAAATTTATCTGGACTACTTTGCAACCATCTGCTGCCTGGTGCTGTACCTGAGGTGAGGTGACGGGTGGCGCGCGGTGCTGCGTCGCGGGGGGCCCCGGCCCGGAGGCCCGGCACTAGCACCGCTGGTGCCCCGGGGTGGGGGTCCCGCCGCGCGTTGCTGCCTGCTGCTGGCCCGTCCCTCACGGCTTGTTTCTGCTCCGGCGTATCCTGCCCCGGAAAAGGCGCCTCTCCGTGGGGATCGTTATGTCTGCGGACGTATGGAACTTGGCGGAACGGACCCAATGTGGCCCTTCCTTGCGGATGGTAATGGCGGAACTTGTGGCGCTTCACGCGACGGTGAGGGCCCAGGTCAATCATTTACTGTCGGCAGCAGATGGGATCATAGGACCGGGAGCAAGCCCTGACTTGATTTTTGAGACCTGGCAGCCGACCTGCCTCCTGTTGGGCGCCCTAGTGGCGCGTTTGGACCCGGTGCTGGAAGCTGTGCCTGCCCCTGAAGAAATGGAACTCATCGTGTGTGCTGAGATTGGTGACTCTCCTACGTTCTCGGAAACATCGGTCCTACAGTTATCGGAACATTTCACTGCTTCCCTCATCCTGGACACTGTCGGCCCACACTTTAATCTGTATCGGAACGAGTCGCACCCCCTCCCCGATCGGTCTCCCAATATGGCGGATGTAACGATGCTTGGCTTCGGAGACGGGGAGGGACATCGTTTGTGCAAGCCGTGTGCGTTGGGATCTGCTATTCCTCTCCCGTTTGCTGGCCGAAGCTCCGGCTGCTTCTGTGTGACTTTTGACTTCCTGGGGACGGGGCTTTACTTATCCGAGGGACTCGGCAACTTTGCTAGACGGGGCCAAGGCTGAGATTGTGGGTTGAATTGTTTACGATGGATCTATTGGTAACGGGACTGCTTCATTAACAGACGGACACCGGGGCGAGGGGTTTGTGGTTTCCCCCGGGGCATTTTTGTATGGTGGACAAATTTATTCGTGCTGGCTTAGGGGGGCCCCCTTTGTTAGGGCGGGGGGGAGAGACCGGGAGCGCCTAGACTATCGCCCTCCTCCACTTCCCCGTTGGGTGGGGTTTCCTTTCTTTCTCCTTTTTCTCTGTTTCTTCTATATTTCGGGTTTGGTTCTCGGGCGACAGGCACACTGCTGGGGGGGGGGCCGTAGTCATCTGCAGGGGTGCAGGGTGGGGGGTTGGGGGAGGGGATTTTTTGTTTTTATTTTTGTTTCTATGGCCTTTTTTCTCTTCTCTTATCTTTCTTTGTCTTTTTCTTTTTCTGGGTCAGTGTAGTGGGTTTCCTTTGGTATCAATCACTGCTTTTTCATCTGTGCCTCAATTTTCGTGGTGTTCTCTGGGTCTTAGGGCAGGTGACTAGCAGGCGCGAATTCACCGTAATATTCCCTCACATCCTGAACCGCCTGTTCCAGCGCCATTGATTTGACAGATTACTGTTTACTGTTGACACGTTCACTATTCTGCCTGCCGTTTTTCGCTGCTGGGAAATTGTTTGGCACCTGATCCTTCCATCCTATACTATAAAATGAAAACCTTTTACATCCTGTTTTTCTAATTGTGCTGTTCAGTGACCAAGAGTACGCTAGCATTGTGATTCTGCTCCCCGAGGTGCTGCATGTGATTAAAAATTGCTCTCTGTTAATCTAATTGCTTAGTGGCCAGCCCCGGGGGTTGTAGGCCCATGCTTGTATTTGAATGAACTGTCAATAAAGGTTTTCAAAAAAAAAATGTACTTATCCAGATCTTTCACTATTCATGATCAGGTGACTCTTCTTTAAGAAAAACCTTCTTGACAAATAGTAAAGAGCTAAATTCTTAACATGTAAAGTTGAAATTTCATGCCCTAGGACTAAGTAACACCTACTTTTATTATGGTCATAATTTATATATTCACTTTGATTAAAATGGGAAGGAGTAAAAGATCTTCTAATCAAACGCCTCACGGATTGTAGCAGCGGGAGCCTTTTGCCAGCGGAGAAAACAAACACAGCGCCCACAGCTCGCCGGACCCGCTTCGCGGGTCCCGCAGCGCGGCTGCCCAGGAGGGGGCAGCTGTTGATCTCACTTCCATTCTGCAAGGGGCTGCAAGGGGCTGGTGTATCAGGACCGGCAGGGCTGCGAGCACAGGCAGGGACTCCGTGGACCAGGAGTCTCTGCGCGCCCAATTGCCATCAGCTGGGCTGCTCTCCCTGCCGGACACGCCCACCCGCCGCCCACGGATAAAGGTCTCTATCGCCTCTTACCTGGTGGGATCTTCTAATCAAACGCCTCACGGATTGTAGCAGCGGGAGCCTTTTGCCAGCGGAGAAAACAAACACAGCGCCCACAGCTCGCCGGACCCGCTTCGCGGGTCCCGCAGCGCGGCTGCCCAGGAGGGGGCAGCTGTTGCTCTCACTTCCATTCTGCAAGGGGCTGGTGTATCAGGACCGGCAGGGCTGCGAGCACAGGCAGGGACTCCGTGGACCAGGAGTCCCTGCGCGCCCAATTGCCATCAGCTGGGCTGCTCTCCCTGCCGGACACGCCCACCCGCCGCCCACGGATAAAGGTCTCTATCGCCTCTTACCTGGTGGGATCTTCTAATCAAACGCCTCACGGATTGTAGCAGCGGGAGCCTTTTGCCAGCGGAGAAAACAAACACAGCGCCCACAGCTCGCCGGACCCGCTTCGCGGGTCCCGCAGCGCGGCTGCCCAGGAGGGGGCAGCTGTTGCTCTCACTTCCATTCTGCAAGGGGCTGCAAGGGGCTGGTGTATCAGGACCGGCAGGGCTGCGAGCACAGGCAGGGACTCCGTGGACCAGGAGTCCCTGCGCGCCCAATTGCCATCAGCTGGGCTGCTCTCCCTGCCGGACACGCCCACCCGCCGCCCACGGATAAAGGTCTCTATCGCCTCTTACCTGGTGGGATCTTCTAATCAAACGCCTCACGGATTGTAGCAGCGGGAGCCTTTTGCCAGCGGAGAAAACAAACACAGCGCCCACAGCTCGCCGGACCCGCTTCGCGGGTCCCGCAGCGCGGCTGCCCAGGAGGGGGCAGCTGTTGCTCTCACTTCCATTCTGCAAGGGGCTGCAAGGGGCTGGTGTATCAGGACCGGCAGGGCTGCGAGCACAGGCAGGGACTCCGTGGACCAGGAGTCCCTGCGCGCCCAATTGCCATCAGCTGGGCTGCTCTCCCTGCCGGACACGCCCACCCGCCAATCGCGACACTTGTAATAAAAGCCTGCTGCGTACCCACAGTGCGGGAGCGCGCGGGAGCGAGCCGGGAGAAGCCCGGGACAAGGGCGGGACCGTCTGTGGCCGCCCGGGGCCGAAGGAGGCCGGGCTGGGCCAACCCCTTAACATCTGTAGTTTAGTGGCCCGTGCCTGGCCACACGTTGAATATGGCGACAGAAGAGGAAACCCCAGGGAAAAAAGGTAGATTACGGAACGGGTCACTGGAGAATTATTTTCCCAAGAAGAGCGAGGGAGAAAAGGACTCTATTCTAGCGGAGCGTAGGGCAGAGCGGCGTCGCTCAGTTGAGAGCTTGAAACTTAGACCCCTCACTGATAGTTCCTTGTTGGATTTGACCCGGGAGGGAGGTTCTGTAGACTTGAGTGTGGACAACGCTAGCCAAGAAGGCGTTCCCTTATTGTTCCGTGACTTTGTATCCACACCCGATCTTCCTTTGGATAACATTATAACTCGGAGGAGCTTGGCGGGCATCCGAGATGGCCGCGTGAGCACAGCGCTCCCCGGACCCCCGCCGCTCCCGGCATAATATCCTGCATAAATCCTGATTTTTCACGAGGATTTGTATAGAGGACGTTGGGCTGATCTACCTGGACCTTTCAGAAATTTATTTTGACACCGGGTGCCTGAGTTACGGTGATTCGAACTTTTGGGCTCCGCCCTTGAGGTGCGCCCGGGACTGGGTGAGGTTCAGTGGCCGTCTTGGAGTTGAACAACAACGGCAGGGGGATTGGACTTGTGGGTCCCCTTCTTAAGTTTCGGTTTCGATTCTGCCTCTGACTGGGACATCGGCGAGAGGATCGGGCCAGAGCTGGGTCCAGGGCACGAGTCGGCTGTCGGGCCTTTGGCTGGACTATTCTCCTATTTGGCTGTCCCTATCCTAGTGGTACCCTTGTTGCGGTCCTTTGGTCCCGAGGCCTCCCTTTCTGTTGCCCGGTCCGTTGACCCTGGTGAATCTCCTTGTGACGCATCTCCAAAATGGCGGGCAGAGGGGACCGGGAGACGCGGAAGACGAAGACACCTCTGCGCGGGGGTCCGGTCCAATCTAACGTCATGGACCGTTATACCCACTCTAAGGGGTCCCCCGGAGCTGCCCTGCCCGGTCCCAGTGCGTCTGACCACGTCGTGGATGCATCGACGGAGCCTTCCTTGCAGGACATCATGGGCGCCATTTCTGGCATGAGGGAGTCGATAGGCCAACAATATGAAACCTTGGCCCACAAAATTGACACCGTGGCCATCGATGTGAACTTAATTCGAGCAGATCTCTCAAAAACGAACGAAAAGGTGAAGTCATTGGACATCAAATCATCCAGCCTCACGGCGGACGTCTCTGAGATGCAGACGGAGATTGGCAATCTCCGTAGGATGAACGATTTCATGACCCGGCGCTTGGACGATTTTGAGAACAGGGCACGTCGCTGTAATGTTCGCGTGGTTGGTGTTCCGGAGAATCCGGAACCCCACTCGGTTGATCTCCTGGTTGAAGACCTGATCCTAAACCACCTTTCTCCATCTGGCCTTAGTAAATTTTTCACAGTGGAGCGTGCACATCGTGTTCCGGGGGGCCAGGGTAAGCCAGGTGCCCCGCCGAGACCTATTGTCGCAAAACTTTTCCACTATAGGGATCGAGACGCTATCCTGCAGGCCTCACAGGTGAAGGGCCCGGTGGCCTTTGAGAATGCCACGGTGAACTTTTATCCGGACTTTTCCCAACAGGTCCAGAAGCAGCGGATGGGATTTCTTGGTGCTAAGAAGCGTCTTAGGGACATGGGGATGCACTACGCTATGCTTTTTCCGACCAGGCTGCGGGTTGTGTATAATGACCGAACTTTCTTCTTTGATCGGCCGGATGCTGTGAATGACTGGCTGGACTCCTTGCCTGGCCAACCTCCTGAGACTGAGTCCGATGCCCACCCGGGCGGTGCTGAAGGTGGTGTAGAGAGCTGAACATTTCGTCTTTGCCTGGTGCCTTGTTTTGAATAACTCTTTCCAGGAGTGTATGCCTCCGTTCCTCTACTGCTTATGTGATTTGATGTATGGGTTTTTTCTCATTATTGGTCTTGATCGGGGTGGCGGGTGGGACGGAGCCTTTCCTCCTCCGGGGTCTTTGTGTAGAATAAGGGTTCTTGGGCGACAGGCACACTGCAGGTTGGGGTGGCTTTTTAGCTTTTTGCAGGGGTGCAGGGTGGGGGGTGTTTTGTTGTTATTTGGGGGGTGGGTGGTTGGGAAGTTCGTTGTTTGTGTGTTCTGTTTTCAAGGCGCCTTTATCCTGTATTTGAAGATGTTTCTTGTGTCCAGCTCATTGGTGGGGGGTTTTTGCTTTGCTGGGTGGGATGGGGGGTAGCGGGTTGAGATTTGTTTCGTGGAACGTTAACGGTCTGGGTGATCGTATCAAACGGAGTGTGGTGTTGAGATGTATACGACGTTTATCTCCTGATATTGTTTTCCTGCAGGAGACTCATTTGGTAGGCAATGTTTGTCATGCAATGAATAGGTGGGGCTATCGCCTCGTTGCACATTCAGGGTTCACCTCGGGTTCTAGGGGTGTGGGTATCCTTGTTCGGGCTTCCCTCCCCCTAGCTATTGATGATGTGATTCAGGATGATCGAGGGCGATATGCTGTCCTTGTGGGTCGCTATGAGGGTCGTGCCCTCTCCCTATTTACTGTTTACGTGCCCCCCGGCTTGCAGACTTCTACCTTTTCCGATTTGGGCCGTGTGTTGTTGGACCTCCCTGATAGTACTCTCTTTCTGGCTGGTGATTTTAATTCGGTGTTCTCCGGTCTCCACGATCGCCATCCCCCTAGAGATACTCCTGCGGCCCAACAGTGGTTGGGTGGGTTTTTGGATACCTTTGGCCTGGTGGATTGCTGGAGGCTTTGGCATCCTACTCAGCTTCAATACACCTTTCATTCTGGGGCCCATGGGAGTCTGTCTAGGCTGGATTATTTTCTGATGCCTGCGGCTCAGTCGCCAGCGGTGCGTGAGATTGTACACCTACCCAGGGGTATTTCTGACCACTCTCCGCTCTGGCTCCGTTTTGAGGTTGGAGTGGAGACAGTGGGCCGGGTGGCTCCCATCAATCCGTGGTACCTTACCTCCCCCGAGACCCGCAGCCTTTTGCTTCAGTCTTTGGACGCATATTTTCTGGATAACGAGGGGTCGGTTTCCTCAGCTGTGTCCCTTTGGGAGGCCTTTAAGACGGTGATTTGTGGGCAGGCCCTCTCCCTTATTGTTGAAGCTAAGAGGGCGAGGAATAGGGAGGTGGTGGACCTTGAGGGGGAGATTTCTGCATTGGAGGTTGCTTTGGAATCTGGTGTCACGTCTGCGAAACTCCACGCCCTGGGTCTGAAACAATTTGCCTATAAATCTATGGTCACGGATGCTGCTAAAGTGATGTTTCGGGAGCAACAGGGTCGTTTGTATGATGTGGGGGACAAAGCGGGTAAATTGCTGGCATGGCTGGATAAGAAGGAGAGAGCTAATCGTGTGGTGCCCGTGATTCAGTCTTCGAGTGGTGAGAGTGTGACGGACCCGATTGGAATAGTTGACTGATTTGCTGAGTACTTCCGTGTGGTTTATACCCCTGTGTCTGTGAGGGATGTGGCTGACTCTCGCCTTCTATTGCGTGATATAGCTCTGCCCAGTGTCTCCGACTTGGATCGTGTAGCGTTGGATTCCCCCTTTACTGTTGATGAGATAGCTACTGCCATCCGTTCACTCCGTTCGGGCAAAGCATTGGGCCCGAACGGGTTGCCAATTGAACTGTACAAGTTGCGTCCCGACAGAGTGGCGCCATATCTTCGCGCCATGTTTCTGGAGTCCCGGGAACGGGGTATTCTCCCATATGGTCAGCGACTGGCCACGATAGTTGTCATCCCTAAGGTTGGTAAACCGCGGGACCTTTGTTCATCCTACAGGCCCATATCCCTGCTGAATGTTGAGCCCAAGGTATTGGCGAAACTCCTGGCGTCCCGCCTCCTGTCGGTCATTGGTGGCTTGGTCCATCCAGATCAATCTGGATTTATCCCGCATCGCAACACGGCTCTTAACCTACGTCGTCTCCACGGTGCGATTGCGAGGGCGGGGCTTCTGACGGAGCCGGCCATTTTGGCATCGTTGGATGCCTCAATGGCTTTTGACACTGTGGAATGGCCTTATCTTTGGGCGGCTCTTGAGAAATTTGGTTTTGGGCCTGAGTTTATTGGTTGGATCAAGTTATTATATGCTGAACCTCTGGCGCAAGTAGTGGTAAATGGTAGAGTTTCGACCCCTTTCACCCTTGGCAGGGGTACCCGTCAGGGCTGCCCCTTGTCTCCATTGCTTTTTGCACTCGCCTTGGAACCATTAGCTGCCTGGCTTCGGTGGGAGCCTTCGCTTAAGGGGATTCGCTGGTCACCGGACTTTGAGGACCGCGTCTCGCTTTACGCGGACGACATTCTTTTATATCTCACCTCCCCGCGTAAATCTCTGACTGTTTTATTTGATGTTCTCACTTCATTTGGTGCCAACTCAGGCCTCGTTATTAACTGGGCCAAGTCCTGCGTGTATGTTCTTTCGGGTGTTTTACCCCCATTGCCGAGCAGACTTCCTATCCAGGTGGTCCAGTCTGGCTTCAAATATTTAGGGATTTTCATTACGCTGGACCCCTCGCTCCGATTTGAGCGGAATCTCCTCCCCCCTTTGCTTAGATTGCGACTGGACGTGGCCCGTTGGCGTAAGCTTCCTTTGTCTCCTCTGGGCAGGGCGGCTCTGTTTAAAATGATGTCCTTGCCGCGGTTCCTTTACGCGCTCCAGAATTCCTATGACGATATCCCCAAGACCTACTTCCGAGAGATCGAGAGTCTTCAAAGGCAACTGATTTGGGACGGGCGTCCACGTATTGCCCTCGCGAAGCTCACCATCCCTTGGTACGACGGGGGAATGGCGCTCGCCGATATCAGGCGATATTATTGGGCTTCCCAGTTGTCTGCTATTAATCACGTGATGTTTTCACCGGATCGAAATCCTGCATTCGAGATGGATAGACTCCAGCTGCCGGGTGGGGACTTTAATAGAGTGCTTTATTCGCGATCAGCCGGGCGCCATCTTGTGGGCCCGTCCAGGATTGCAGTAACTGTGTGGTGAGCCGCGAATGTGAGTTTGGGATGGGAGGGTCGAATGACACTGGCGACGCCGCTTTATGCCTCGGAACGTTTGGGGTGTCTCTGGTCTACTAAGGGCTTTGACCGCTGGGATATGATTGGGATCTGTAAGGTGGGTGATGTATGTTCGAAAGGTAGTGTGAAGTCGTTCCAGGCCCTCCAGGCGGAATACGGTTTGAATGGTAGGGAATTTTTTCGTTATCTGCAGGTCCGACACGCCCTCGCCTCAGTCTTGACTCCTGACGAGGCCCTGCCCGAGTCTTCCCCCCTCGAAGATCGTGTCCTTGAAGGCCACCTGCCTGATAGCACTATTTCCCTGATCTATAAGAAGCTGATCAATAATCGGGCGGACTTGTTGGTCCGACTTCGGGAGGTTTGGGTCGGCGATGGGTTGGAACTGGACGACGAGGATTGGCAATCGGCACTCTCCTCTCCCAAGGAGGTAGCCATTCCTGCCCGTCTCCGTTTGGTTCAACTTAAAATCCTTCATCGAGTGTACGTCACTGGTCCGCGTCTGGTGACGATGGGCTTTTCCCTGGATGGGTTATGTAAGCGTGGTTGTGGGTCGCGTGCCACTTTTTTACACATTCTTTGGGAGTGCCCGGTTGTGGCGGCTTACTGGACTGCTGTGCTTGAGGTGATGACTGCTGTGACTGGTGTTGCCCTGCGGCCGGAGCCACGACGGTGTCTGTTGAATGTGTGGGAGCCCACTGACTATTCTGTAGCCCAGACCAGATGGGCTACCTTGGGTTACATGATTGCGAAACGGGACATTGTGCAACTCTGGGGCGCATCCAGGCCCCCTGAGGTCTCGAAATGGGAGGACAACATGGACTGGTCCATGTTTCGTGAGAAGACTGTATATGTGGCCAGGGGCAGACCCAGGGCGTGGACGAAGATTTGGGGCCAGTGGAATGAATATCGTGGGGATGTCTGTACCCCTCCCCTTGTAGGCACTACTGATGTTGTCCTATCTCCCTAGGCGAGCGTTCCCGGAACCTTTTCATACTGTTTTGTGAATTTCCGATTCTCCCCGCTGCTCCCCTCCCCCCCGACCTTGTTAGAGCCTTAGGGCTCTTGGCATGTTCTCCTGATTGTAGACCATCCCCTCCGTTCTTTGGGCTGACCTTGATTACTGTGCATTCGCCTTTTTAGTGTTTGTGTTTGTTTTTCTTTTTGTATAAAATAAAATTCAATATGCTCTGTGATATGTTGGGAGTAATGCTTGGTACTTGATTTGTGCCTGACCACGGGAGTACATTTCTAATTCATGCCTTGTGCCTTATTATTAGCGGCCAGCCCGTGAGGTTGTAGGCCCATTCTTGTATTTTTCTATGCTTGCTCAAATAAAGGTTTTTGAACAAAAAAAATAAACAAAAAAAACATTATAACTGTTTTTCCCACCCCTAGTCCTACTCGTGTCTTTGCCACATCTAAACTCAGGAAACAAAAACCAAAGCTTTTAATTGCGGCCCAGATCCACCGCCCACCACCTAGTAAAAAAAGGAAGAAACTTAGGGTGGCACCTGGTAAAGCCAAAACCCCGCATACTGAGTTCGGCAAAGGGCCAAAACCCCCCATTTTATCTGATATTACCCCAGCAGTAGATCAGGATTTTACACCAGCAGTAGTACTACCATTGGGTCTTAGCCCATCTGAAGTAGCTATACAGTCAGTGGTTCCTGATGATAGCACTAGAGCTGCAGCAGCTGTTACTTCATCTCCCCCCACACTGATAGGGAACTTGGAGTTTTTGTTGAGATCTCTCCTTTTACCTATCAATGAGTCCATTAAAAAGGTGGAAATCAGACTGACCATACTGGAAGCTGCTATAACTAGCATGGCCACTCTGACTAAAACCCAGGGGAGTGGGGTGGCGCATCTTACACCCTCGACAATGCCCCCTCCTAATTTAGTTAAAAAAAAACCTCCCGCCCCAGCTCAGCCGACCAAGCAAACTCTACAGCCCCAGGGTAGAGTTGACCCTCCCTCCGAAAACCCACCGCCCCCAAAACAATTAAAGCCACCAGGAACCGAATTAGGTGATGCCCCTAATAAACCAATCTTAAAGGCCACGACAAGTAGTAATCAGAACATCCAAGGGGTAGGTCGAAATAACAAGATACCACACAAAAAGGCCCCACAAGTGGAGATTCCCCCAGAAGCAGCGCCCTTTGTGGTGGTCTTAACAGGGGTCCCTCAGTTAGCGGAAAATAAGAAGGAGGGATACGTTGACCTCAAGAATAAAATTATTCATTGGCTGAGAACGTACAGGCCGATAGCGCCCAATATAGATGGGGATATAGTCCATGTTAGACGGATCAATTGGCTGGGGAGTAGAACTAAAAATATAGAGGGGGACATAGTGGTGGTTAATTTTAGAGATCCTCTGGCTGTTGATTATATTTTAAATTGGCCACCAGGAAACGGGGAAACCTGCATTACCCCTCGGGCCTTAACATATTTTTACCCCAGGACAGAGGCTACCCCTTTTAAATATCCAAATAAATTTCAACCCTATAGGCCTTCTCTTGCCTTGCCCTTTAATAATAATTATCCCCAGCATGGACAACATTTTGCCTTGGTGCCTGATCAGCACCTTGCGTGGTCTACGGTCCCTTATAGACATACGAGTAATCACGACACCAGGATGAGTCGTCTGAGACCTTTTACCCCGCTGGACACTTACAATCGGTTTTCTCAGCTCTCCGGGCTGGAAGATTGCGATTGAAGTTCAGCGCCCGGGGGGAGTCAAGTGAACTCCCTGAGGGGGAGACCTCACGACGACTCTGTGGCAGTGTAGATATAGAGGAAGTTGGGCCACTCTCAGTTCAAACTGTTATTACCAACAATATTACTGAGACTTCTATGTCAGCCAGGCCTTTGACTAGCACGGATGGCTGTCCTGTGACTACTATCCCCCTGGCACAGGAGGGGGGGTGCTGTATGACCATGGTGGACAATGAGGGTGGGACCGGGGAGGGATACACCTTAGTGCCAAAAGGAAGGCGGGTAATAAACCTCCTTTCCTGGAACATCGCGGGGTTAAAAAGGAAGTTAGAAATTCCAGAGTGGCACATGTTCATTGAGAGGTTTGATGTTTGCCTGTTTCAGGAAACTTGGAGCCTATCTCCGCTACACAAAGCGGGGTATACCACCCACTTTTTTCCAGCAGTAAGCAAGGGAAGGGGTAGACCAGCGGGGGGCCTCATGGTCTAGATCAAAATAGAACTGGATTGGGTGGTTACACGCCACACCTTGGAGTGTAATGATATTCTCCACCTCTCCTGTAGAGGAAAGGTGGAGGGTAGTAGGCTTGACCTTTTCAATGTTTACGCTAGAGGGGCCCCTGGGGACTCTGCCTCTCTGACTTTAACAGCTCTGGACTCCGCCTTACCCAATTGTCCGTCATCAGCAAAGATCATCGTGGGGGGTGATTTTAACTGTACGTTTGAACCCCTCCTCAGAGATGATCCCTTGGGTATCGAAGAGGAGGATTCAAAATGGTCCAGCCCAACCTTATCCCTGCCCCCCATTAGGAAATGGTCAGCTAGGGCAATTCAAATTAATGCACTGACTAGGGACCACAAGCTATGAGCCCTTAACGGTAGGACTATATCCGATCAGGTAGGGGCACTGACCTTCAATAAACTTACTGGGCCGTCCCGAATTGACTACATCCTAATGGATGTTAGTTTCTGGGCAGACCTTATTGATATGGAGGTCTACGCAAGTCAGGATAGCGACCACAATCCCCTGTGTTGCAAGTTTAACTGGGTTACCCTAAAAGACAGGAGGGCGAAAGTCACCTCAAAAACATCTAAAGAGGTTATCCCATATAATAACAATCGCAGACTGAAATGGGATAAGGCTAAACTTAAGGAGGACGATCTAGGGGCCATTAAATCTTTGGTAGAGCGCTTGTCTTCAGATTTGGAGGTCTGGATTGGTGAAGACCAGATTAGTAGGCTTCCTTACCCCTCCCTTGATTCTGCTTATAAAGCCACAGTAGATCAAGTTGGTCAAATTTTTACCTCGAAAGGGAAAAGCAATAGGGCTACTGTTACACCCCCCACTCTTAATAAACCTTGGTATACTGACCAGTGTAAGGGTAAAAGAAAAAACTTGACAAAAGCCCTGATTTCTGGGGATCCTTTGCTGGTTAGAGCGGCCAGGAAGGATTACCTGAAAGTATTATCACTGGCCAAACGCGAGTGGGAGGAACAGCATTGGCAGGACCTATCCAATGCCGTGAGTAGTAGGAACCCGAACCTTTTTTGGGATTTGATTAATAGAACTAGACAGAGGAAATCGCAACCATTGGCTGCACACATAACTAGTCAGCAATGGTTTGATCATTTCTCATCCCTGTATGGAGGCATTGAGGAAACAGCCAGCCCTGGGGCAGATAGTTTGGGTGAGGGGGACTCCTTAGTGGTGGACGACCTTCCATTTACGACCACAGAGGTAGTGGCGGCAATTAGACATCTAACCCCCAAGAAAGCAGCCAGGCAGGATGGGATTCCTGGAGATCTGTTGATAGTGGACCCACAGGCCTTGGCCAAATTTATAGCCATAATAATGAATTTGATTTGTAGGGGCCACCAGGTGCCAGATTCTTGGAAAGGTGCAGAGGTAGTGACCGTGTTCAAGAAGGGGGCAAGAGAGGACCCTGCAAACTACAGACCTATCAGCTTGATAGACATAAATCAGAAAGTGGTTGGCAGGGTCATCATCTCAAGAGTAGGAGATTGGATGGAGGAGGCCAGTATTCTTTCCCACCTACAAGCGGGTTTTAGAAGAAAGGTAGGGACGATGGACCAGGTCTTTCGCTTTTTTGCTATCTATTGGAAGGCAGTGACCATCAAGAAAGGCAGTTTATATATGGCCTTCATAGATCTCAAAACAGCTTTCGACCTGGTCCCTCGCGCAAAATTATGGAAAATCCTAGGGGAGATGGGATTTCCCAGTGGTCTCCTTAACCTAATCGTAAAGCTCCACGAGGGGAATTACGCGAGGGTCAGATGGGGATCCCAGGGACAGTTAACAGATAGGGTCCCTGTGAGGAGAGGAGTACGCCAGGGCTGCGTTATGGCTCCGACCCTTTTCTCCCTATTCGTGAATGGAGTGGTGGACCATCTGAAGGGGGAGGAGGCGGATGCCCCATCCCTGGCGGGGGAAAGAATCCCCACCTTACTCTTCGCCGACGACACCTTATTAATCTCCAAATCCCCAGTGGGTCTGCAAAAACTCTTGAACCGGTTTAGCTCCTTCTGTACCATCCGAGGCTTAACCATTAACACCTCAAAAACTAAATTGATGGCACTCTCCCCCTCCAAAAGATTCAAAAATAATTTTCTGCTCAATGGCGTCCCTCTGGAGTTGGTTGAGTCTTTTGATTATCTTGGTGTCCGGATAAACAGTCGCATGACCTGGAAGAATCATTTGGCCAAAATGCTACTCAGTCACCAAAGAGTATCTGGGGTGACTTTGAGGGAGCTCCGTGAATCACGTAGTAAACCTGTCTCCCCCGCAATGGCCATTTATGAGGGCCAGATTCTTCCTGCGGCATTATATGGCTCTGAACTCTGGGGGTTTGAAAATGTTTCTGAACTATCGACAGCGGAAAACAACTTTCTAAGGAAGGTGGTGGCTCTTCCTACTTCCACCCCACTGATCCCCCTGAGACTAGATCTGGGCAGAAGAGCACTAAAGGACTTGGAAAGGCTACGCCCGTTGCTCTTTTGGACTCGTTTGAGAAGAACTGCGGAGCTTGCAAAATATGCTGAAGGGCTGGATGATCTTCTGATACTGGACACGGGTAAAAAAATAGGATGGTTGAACAGATTGAAAGACCTGGCTCTTAACCTGGGGCTAAGGGATGCATGGGAGTCACAATCGCCACCACCCAAGGAAGTGATCAAAAAGCTATATTGGGACTGGGTACAGAGTAATGCGCTGAGGGCTGCGGATGGGGGCGCACTCACGGATCAATTTTTGTCATTTAAATGTGTGAGAAAATTGGAGCCCTTCCTCGACCTGATAACTAAACCTCTAGATCGAGCGCTATATCTAAAACTGCGATATGGGACGCTTCCGGTGCATGATTTCACGGAGAGGTGGTCAAACTCTGGTGCCCCCCTGCGTTCATGCCCTGGCTGTGTGGCACCAAAGGAGTCTGTGGCCCATTTGTTTTTTGCCTGCCCAGCTTACAAAGGGGCGCGGAAACTTTGGTTGAAACCGGTCTGCAGGGAACTGGGGCTGAGGTGTCATAGCCAGGCACTACGTGTACTTTCTACGGACACCTCATCTTCCATTATGATTTGCGGGGTGGCAAAATTCTTGGGTAGCGCGTGGTTGACGCGCTCCAGATTACTGAAACTGCGTCCGGGGGTCCCA
This sequence comes from Lissotriton helveticus, assembly GCF_964261635.1. NCBI lineage: Eukaryota > Metazoa > Chordata > Amphibia > Caudata > Salamandridae > Lissotriton > Lissotriton helveticus. The sequence continues at coordinate 283,753,683 of NC_136058.1, read as the reverse complement.
ACGGTCTAATGCTGCATTCGCTGGTAGCAAATTAGTGACTGTGTGTACCTCTTCTTTTATTCGTTTTAATATTTTTATGGAGAATTGGTAAATGTATATGCATATGTATTTCTTTTATGGTGATTAATTTGCCGAATAAAGATATTTACACAGAAGGAGTAAAAGATCTGAGGGTACTAACAGAAGTTAAAATTGACAATTTAACACAGAAATATAAAGAAAAGAAGTTGATGGCATTGCACAGAAAATATGCAAATATAAGTACTACGGCCACTCCCTGCTTGAGATCTGTCGTCGACAAATCAAACACCACTCTGGCGTACATGCGCCAAGGTATAATGTATGCCGGGTGGGCGTTCGGTCGTAAGGAAGTCTCGTAAAAGTGATACAGGGAAATCTACAAGATTTCACTGAGTCACTTTTACGACGCCACTGCGTCAAAACCTTGCAACCTTGCACCTGCTTGAAGCAGGTTTAAGGATTGACGCAGCATGATGGGAATAGGCATTCCTGAGTATTGCTGGAGTTGTGTCGTGCTTACAACACGACTACAACAATGCATTGCCTTTACGACAAAAGATGCGTCACACATCTGTCTATCCTTGCGCCATGGTGCACCGCATTGTAAATGCGGCGCATCCATAGTGGCGCATGGTTATTTTTCTGTCACGCAAATTAACTGGCGCATCTCTGCTAATATGCAGAGATGCGCCAGTTCTTGTAAGTCTGCCCCCTAGTCTTTACATGGAGTAATGAGGAGAAATACTTTATATCACCTCGTTTTTGCTGTTTCTATATGTACTGTTTTATGCAGCACATATAAAAACAACAAAACACCATGCATGATTGTTTATGTGCAGAAAGGTATCCCTTTCTGCACATAAGCAATCATTCCCCCTGCGCAGTCACCTTTGCACTACGTTCCAAGGGTGCCTGCGTTGAGGCTAGGCAGCTGTAATTTGCGCCAGGACAGTGGGGAAATACAGGTCTGCAGAGTATTGTTGTAAATACGTTGGTATTGCGTTTCCAAAAGTGGTAGAGCGTGGCATTAACCCATGAATGCTAACACGGCTCTCCGTCACTTTCCATCTAAATATACTTCTTAATGTTTTAGTGGAGGCAGGAGATGCAAGGTAGGGGGAGTGGAGAATTTTGAGGGGAACTTTAGGACAATGAGCTATAAAATGTGGCCATGCTTTACAAATTAACAGCCTCATTTATGAGGTTTGGGCACAGGGCAGCGCCGCAAACAATCTTAATGCGCTGCCCTGAGTCAAAAGAAAAGGACCGGCAGAAGCAGTAATCTATGAGATACGTACATTTCTATCCTTTTCCCCTCGCTGCCGCACAATGGGCTGCTATGAACTAACGCAAGCACCCTTGCACCATAGTGCAAGGGTGCCTGCGTTGCAGGGATGATTGTTTTTTGTGCAGGAAGAGACACCCTCCTGCACAAAAACAATTACGAGAGGCGTTTTTCCTCTATGTGTGCAGGAAAAGCGAGAAGAAATGAAGGTATTTCTCCTCTTTGTGCCTCACTTACACCTCCCCTAGGAGGTGTAGCCTTTTGACGTATACCCAGGTTTTTTCATTCTCGTAAGTCAATGCCATGGGTGTTACGTGGGAACACCCACCGTAATGCCCATGGCACGCCTCCCTATTGCAGGGTGGAGCAACACAGCAACTTTCGATGCGTTGCCTTAGTCCATATCTACAAGGCCATGATAAAAGCCACGTAGGGTGGCTTTACACGGCCTTGTAGATATGGCCCTGCAGTGTGCGCCGCCGGACCGTCACCGAAAGTGAATATTCGGCAGCGCACAGGAGCTTGTATGTAAGCCCCTGAGTGTCTTGACCTTCAGTAGTTAAAGACATTTCAGTATATAATGAAAAACTTGTCGTAGAATGCACCATTAATCCATTTTTTACAGATGTTCTGCTGGACATGTCATGTATCTGCCCCACCCTAGCAGAATTGTCTTCAAAAACACAAATACAACACAGGTGTCACCAGTCAGGAGACACTGTCATTACAAGCATCCGTAATGCATCTGTTTGGACTGTGTGATGAATTTAATGCTGTTTTCATCTCTCATCGCTAGGGACAAAGGAAGGACCTCCCTGACAAGTAACACGGGCGTGGAGAGGATGTGGTGCAGCGGCCAGAGCTGCTGACTCGAGAGCTGGTGATGCCTGTTTTCATCTCGGCATCGCAACATCCAGTGATTCTGGGCAAATCACTTTCTCCAGATGCTATATATATGTTCCAAGACGAAAAAACAGAAAAGAGGGAAAACTTTCTGAAAAAAGAGTGCCACCAAAGCAGATGTCAACAGTATTTTGACCACGGAAACTGATATGAGAAGCAGACAAGGAACAGGCCTTTTTAAATGCAGGAATACATGCTAAAACCAATAGATTAGAAGAAAAGTAAGTGGCTAGCACAGAAGCCAAGAAAGAGAGGCTCGGATGAAAGGCCTTTTTTAAGTTTATATTATAAACAATAGATTTCACAAGCACAGCTGTGAAGGTGGAACCTAAAAAGGACCAGGTGCTCTAACTCGTGGTCAGTTAGGTAAGTACCCATGTCACAAGTGTCACTATTACTTTAGCGAGTGGGCCCAGGGCCCACTACTTTACGCTCTGCAAGTCTGTTTTGTTTAACTTCAAGCTTGTTGTAATCATTTATTTACGTCTGGAGAGACAACTTAACACAAAGCATTCCATTTAGCAGCAAATCTAGAATGGAGGTCACATGGACTAAAAAGATCCAGGCTTTCAAAATAAGGTAAAATTGTGCAATTTCGGCAAACAACGACGAAAATGGCTGTTTTCGTTTGTGTTTACAAAATCAACTGGCAACATCTGCCATTCATTAACATAGTTAGCAATATCTACAAAACAAATGTAAATGTTTACCCCGCTTCTTAATGAAAAGATAATATTAACATTTAATTAATCAACATGACTATTCAGCAATCCATTTTAGTTTAGATAAGAACAAAAGTATTTATCCCGATATTTCATTAACCATGAACAGGTGGCTCCTCTTTAAGAAGAACCTTCTTGACAAATAGTAAAGAGCTAAATTCTTAACATGTAAAGTTGTAATTTCACTCCCTAGGACTAAGTTACACCTACTTTTATTATGGTCATAATTTACATAGTCACTTTGATTAAAATGGGAAGGAGTAAAACATCTGAGGGTGCAAACAGAAGGTAAAATTGACAATTTAACACAGAAATCTAAAGAAAAGAAGTTGATGGCATTGCACAGAAAATATGCAAATATAAGTACTACGGCCACTCCCTGCTTGAGATCTGTCGTCGACAAATCAAACACCACTCTGGCGTACATGCGCCAAGGTATAATGTATGCCGGGTGGGCGTTCCGTCGTAAGGAAGTCTCGTAAAAGTGATACAGTGAAATCTACAAGATTTCACTGAGTCACTTTTACGACGCCACTGCGTCAAAACCTTGTACCTGCTTGAAGCAGGTGTAAGGATTGACGCAGCATGATGGGAATAGGCATTCCCAACCATTGCTGGAGTTGTGTCGTGCTTACAACACGACTCCAACAACGCATTGCCTTTACGACAAAAGATGCTTCACACATCTGTGTATCCTTGCGCCATGGTGCACCGCATTGTAAATGCGGCGCATGGTTATTTTTCTGTCACGCAAATTAACTGGCGCATCTCTGCTAATATGCAGAGATGCGCCAGTTCTTGTAAGTCTGCCCCCTAGTCTTTACATGGAGTAATGAGGAGAAATGCTTTATATCACCTTGTTTTTGCTGTTTCTATATGTACTGTTTTATGCAGCACATACAAAAACAACAAAACGCCATGCATGATTGTTTATGTGCAGAAAGGTATCCCTTTCTGCACATAAGCAATCATTCCCCCTGCGCAGTCACCTTTGCACTATGTTCCAAGGGTGCCTGCGTTGGGGCTAGGCAGCTGTAATTTGCGCCAGGACAGTGGGGAAACACAGGGCTGCAGAGTATTGTTGTAAATACGTTGGTATTGCGTTTCCAAAAGTGGCGGAGCATGGCATTAACCCAAAAATGCTAACGCCGCTCTCCGTTACTTTCCATGTAAATATACTTCTTAATGTTTTAGTGGAGGCAGGAGATGCAAGGTAGAGGGAGTGGAGAATTTTGAGGGGAACTTTAGGACAATGAGCTATAAAATGTGGCCAAGCTTTTCAAATTAACTGCCTCATTTATGAGGTTTTGGCACAGGGCAGCGCCGCAAACAATCTTAATGCACTGCCCTGAGTCAAAAGAAAAGGACCGGCAGAAGCAGTAATCTATGAGATACATTTCTATCCTTTTCCCCGCGCTGCCACACAATGGGCTGCTATGAACTAATGCAAGCACCCTTGCACCATAGTGCAAGGGTGCCTGGGTTGCAGTGATGATTGTTTTAGTGCAGGAAGAGACACCTTCTTGCACAAAAACAATTACGAGAGATTTATTTTCTCTACGTGTGCAGGAAAAGCGAGAAGAAATTAAGGTATTTCTCCTCTTTGCGCCTCACTTACACCTCCCCTAGGAGGTGTAGTCTTTTGACGTATTCCCAGGTTTTTTAATTCTCGTAAGTCAATGCCATGGGTGTTACGTGGGAACACCCACCATAATGCCCATGGCATGCCTCTCTATTGCAGGGTGAAGCAACACAGCAACTTTCGCTGCGTTGAATTAGTCCATATCTACAAGGCCATGATAAAAGCCACGTAGGGTGGCTTAACACGGCCTTGTAGATATGGCCCTGCAGTGTGCGCTGCCTGAGGGTCACCGAAAGTGAATTTCCGTCAGCGCACAGGAGGTTGTAAATAAGCCCCTGAGTGTCTTGACCTTCAGTAGACACACACATTTCAATATAGAATGAAAAAAGTGTCGTAGAATGCAACATTAATCCAATTTTTGACAGATGTTCTGCTGGACATGTCATTTATCTGCCCCTCCCTAGCAGAATTGTCTTCAAAAACACAAATACAACACAGGTGTCAGGAGACCCTGTCAATACAAGCATCGGTAATGCATCTAGTTGGACTGTGTGATGAATTTAATGCTGCTTTCATCACTCACCGCTAGGGACAAAGGAAGGACCTCCCTGACAAGTAACACGGGCGTGGAGAGGATGTGGTGCAGCGGCCAGAGCTGCTGACTCGAGAGCTGGTGATCCCTGTTTTCGTCTCAGCATCGCAACATCCAGTCATTCTGGGCAAATCACTTTCTCCAGATGCTATATATATGTTCCAAGACGAAAAAACGGAAAAGAGGGAAAACATTCTGAAAAAAGAGTGCCACCAAAGCAGATGTTAACAGTATTTTGACCACGGAAACTGATATGAGAAGCAGACAAGGAACAGGCCTTTGTAAATGCAGGAAAACATGCTAAAACCAATAGATTAGAAGAAAAGTAAGTGGCTAGCACAGAAGCCAAGAAAGAGAGGCTCGGATGAAAGGCCTTTTTTAAGTTTATATTATAAACAATAGATTTCACAAGCACAGCTGTGAAGGTGGAACCTAAAAAGGACCAGGTGCTCTAACTCGTGGTCAGTTAGGTAAGTACCCATGTCACGAGTGTCACTGTTACTTTAGCGAGTGGGCCCAGGGCCCACTACTTTACACTCTGCAAGTCTGTTTTGTTTAACTTCAAGCTTGTTGTAATCATTTATTTAAGTCTGGAGAGACAACTTCTCACAAAGCATTCCATTTGGCAGCAAATCTAGAATGAAGGTCACATGGACTAAAAAGATCCAGGCTTTCAAAATAAGGTAAAATTGTGCAATTTCGGCAAACAACGACGAAAATGGCTGTTTTCGTTTGTGTTTACAAAATCAAGTGGCAACATCTACCATTCATTAACATAGTTAGCAATATCTACAAAACAAATGTAAACATTTTCCCTGCTTCTTAATGAAAAAATAATATTAACATTTAATTAATGCAATATGACTATTCAGCAATCCATTTTAGTTTAAATAAGAACAAAAAGCATTTATCCCGATCTTTCATTAACCATGAATAGGTGGCTCCTCTTTAAGAAGAACCTTTTTGACAAATAGTAAAGAGCTAAATTCTTAACATGTAAAATTGTAATTTCACTCCCTAGGACTAAGTAACACCTACTTTTATTATGGTCATAATTTATATATTCACTTTGATTAAAATGGGAAGGAGTAAAAGATCTGAGGGTACTAACAGAAGTTAAAATTGACAATTTACCACAGAAATATTTATGAAAAGAAGTTGATGGCATTGCACAGAAAATATGCAAATATAAGTAATACGGCCACTCCCTGCTTGAGATCTGTCGTCGACAAATCAAACACCACTCTGGCGTACATGCGCCAAGGTATAATGTATGCCGGGTGGGCGTTCCGTCGTAAGGAAGTCTCGTAAAAGTGATACCGTGAAATCTACAAGATTTCACGGAGTCACTTTTACGATGCCACTGCATCAAAACCTTGTACCTGCTTGAAGCAGGTGTAAGGATTGATGCAGCATGATGGGAATAGGCATTCCTGACCATTGCTGGAGTTGTGTCGTGCTTACAACACGACTCCAACAATGCATTGCCTTTACGACAAAAGATGCTTCACACATCTGTCTATCCTTGCGCCATGGTGCACCACATTGTAAATGCGGCGCATGGTTATTTTTCTGTCACGTAAATTAACTGGCGCATCTCTGCTAATATGCAGAGTTGCGCCAGTTCTTGTAAGTCTGCCCCCTAGTCTTACATGGAGTAATGAGGACAAATGCTTTATATCACCTCGTTTTTGCTGTTTCTATCTGTACTGTTTTATGCAGCACATATAAAAACAACAAAACGCCATGCATGTTTGTTTATGTGCAGAAAGGTATCCCTTTCTGCACATAAGCAATCATTCCCCCTGCGCAGTCACCTTTGCACTATGTTCCAAGGGTGCCTGCGTTGGGGCTAGGCAGCTGTAATTTGCGCCAGGACAGTTGGGAAACACAGGGCTGCAGAGTATTGTTGTAAATACGTTGGTATTGCGTTTCCAAAAGTGGCGGAGCATGGCATTAACCCAAGAATGCTAACGCCGCTCTCCGTTACTTTCCATGTAAATATACTTCTTAATGTAGTATAGTGGAGGCAGGAGATGCAAGGTAGAGGGAATGGAGAATTTTGAGGGGAACTTTAGGACAATGAGCTATAAAATGTGGCCAAGCTTTTCAAATTAACTGCCTCATTTATGAGGTTTTGGCGCAGGGCAGCGCCGCAAACAATCTTAATGCACTGCCCTGAGTCAAAAGAAAAGGACCGGCAGAAGCAGTAATCTATGAGATACATTTCTATCCTTTTCCCCTCGCTGCCGCACAATGGGCTGCTATGAACTAACGCAAGCACCCTTGCACCATAGTGCAAGGGTGCTTGCGTTGCAGGGATGATTGTTTTTGTGCAGGAAGAGACACCTTCTTGCACAAAAACAATTACGAGAGATTTTTTTCCTCTATGTGTGCAGGAAAAGCGAGAAGAAATTAAGGTATTTCTCCTCTTTGCGCCTCACTTACACCTCCCCTAGGAGGTGTAGTCTTTTGACGTATTCCCAGGTTTTTTAATTCTTGTAAGTCAATGCCATGGGTGTTACGTGGGAACGATAGAGCGCGCAGGTCACCCAACCAACAAATTTACCATACACGTATCGGGCCCATATTTTTAAATACACTATTATTTATTAATCGGGCGACCGTACACTCTACTACCAGTAACCCAGTTCCTTCCTATATATTTCTATTGTACCCGACTTACCAATCCACCGTCACGGGTACCTAATGACCACGATGAATCAGGGAGCTAGCTGTGAAGAAAAGGCAAAAGCACAAATACCAACTTCATATCTTTCTGTATTTAATAAAGATCACAGACTCCGGGGAAGTTTTAAAGATTTTATCTAGATTTCAGAATCAGTTTCAGAAAGCATTAGATTTATGACAAGTAAACAATCAATAACCAAGATAATGAAGAGTACATATCCATAAAGGAAATATATCAAGCTGATCATTTATGAGTCTACAGCAAGGTGAGAATGAGGAAACAGCTAGGCAAATAATTTCAGACTAAAGGACGGGCAAGAATAAAGATCATACTATTGGGAAAAAAAGCAAAAAAAAAATTCCAAATCGCCATATTCTAATTTCATTTGTTTATACCTCTGCCAGGAAAAATAGCGCAAGATAGGGCAGCCCCTGCATCATACATTAAGATTCTTTCGTGGAATGTGAACGGGTTACGAGTTAAACATAGAAGAGAGAGAATTCTTCAGTACTTAAGGGATGCACCTGAAAATATAATTATTTTACAAGAAACACATTCTACCGAACAAGAATTAAGAGATATCTTTATGGAAAAAAAATTGATCCAGCAGGTGATTACCTCCTCGCAACAGACTTCCACTAAAGGGGTTGCCATACTGATCAAATCTAATTCAGAGATAAATCTGCTACTGTCTAAGTCTGATAAAAAGGGGAGATGGGCTATAGTAAATATAAAACTACATTCGCATAAATTTACGATTGTAGGATACTATGGTCCTAATTTAGATGACACCCTCCCCCTAAAAGACCTTTTGGTTGAACTCCTAGATTTTGAGGATCCGGTCATTCTTGCAGGGGACTTTAATCTAGTACTCGATCTAAAACTGGATAAATCATCCTCTGCCAGGTTTTCACATAATCCCCAAACCAGGGCTGTATTAACTAATGCGATTACTCAGTTTGGCTGGAAAGACATCTGGCGACAAAAAAATGGCCTAAAAAGAGAATTCACATTCCACAATAAGAAACTACGAAACAAATCCAGATTAGATTTTTTTCTAATTGCAGATCACTTAGCTCAGCAAGTGGAGGAGATAAAACATCTCGGAGCCCATATTTCTGATCACTCAGCAGTTACTCTAACCCTAAAATTGACAGGCCCTCAGTTGGTCAAGAGATGGACTATAGACAGAAGCATTCTGTTGGAGGAAGAGGTAATAAATAAATTGATTGAGGAATCAAATGAGTTTTTTTCTCTCAATCTAGGTACAGCTACGCACCCAGTGGTTTGGGACACGTACAAAGCTTTTCTGAGAGGGCGACTATTAGCATTTCAGATTGCAAAACACCGAGAATATAGGGCGCAAATTTCACAGATTGAAGCAAGAATAAAGGCCCTGGAACAAGCTGTGTTAGCTCCCACTCTACCAGATGAAGAGAACAACAATAAAAGAGACCTGGTAATTTGTAAAACAGAGTTAGAGCAGGTATTAGATGGAAGGCTGAGAAAGCGTTGGCAGGCCAGCTCATTAGCCCACTTTGAATATGGAGAGACCAGTGGAAAGCTCTTAGCCTGGAAAACAAAAAAGGATATCAAGAAGAACTCTATAAAGGAAGTACAGATCACAAATACGGATGTGATTTCAGATAATAGAACAGATATTGAGCAGGCTTTTTACCATCATTTTGATCTAGTCTATAGAGAAGATTTATTCCCACAACAACAATCAATACAGTCATGGCTTGACCAATATCAGGTACAAGTTTTAGATGAGCAGGCTTCGCATAATCTCAGTAGAAAGATTAGTTCCACTGAAGTAGCATCGGCGATAGACTCCGCCAAGAGAAGTAAGGCCCCGGGCCCTGATGGGCTACCTTCAGAGATTTATAAAGTATTAGCACCCGTAGTAACACCAATTCTGAAACTGCTATTTACCTTTATATTTGAGCAAGGCGGCAAAATTCCTGTTTCTTGGAATGATGCCATAGTGGTCCTTATTTTAAAACCAATGAAGAGAGCATTCCAGTGTGATTCCTACAGGCCAATCTCTCTTCTTAACACTGATTACAAGCTCATGGCAAATATATTAGCGGAGAGATTAAATGGCACAGCAGGTAAACTTTTACACCTAGATCAAAAGGGCTTTATTAGAGGCCGCTCTATACAAAATCTTACACAAGCTCTAGTGGGCACAATAGATGTTGCTTCTCAATATAAAGTTCCATTAGCGGTTATTATATTAGATGCCGCAAAGGCCTTTGACCGCGTCAATTGGGAATTCTTGGCTAAAGTATTAGAAAAGGTCAATTTAGGAAAAAACTTTTGTGGGGTAATAACAGCATTTTCCCAAGCTCCGACGGCTAGATTATCTTCTCCTACAAAAATCCAAAGAGGGACAAGACAAGGGTGCCTGCTATCTCCTTTACTATTTGATCTATATATGGAATCATTTGCAGAAAAGATCAGACAAGACCAAGATATTCTACCCTTCAAATATAAAAATTGGGTGAAAAAAGTCGCCCTATATGCGGACGATTTGATGCTATACACTATTGACCCTATCAAATCAATTCCTCTCATATATAAAGCTGCAGAGCAATTTGGCAAAGTTTCTGGATATCTGATCAATCAAGCTAAATCAGAATGTATGTGCTGGAATATAACCCAGGCTAATCACATCCCCATCCTGAAAAATCAAATTAGATATCTGGGAATTCAAATCCTACAGGACATAAACCAACTTGCAGAAAAAAACCTTGTAAAGATTGATAAAGAAATGGCGCAATCCCTAAAAAACTGGTCATTTTTGCCTTTGACTCTAATCGGTAGGATTAATATAGTGAAAATGATGTTGTTACCTAAAATAATATATATATATTTCAAAATATCCCTCTCGCTTTTAAAGAAGCCAGACTAACTAAGATCCAAGCCAAATGTAATTCTTTTATTTGGGCCTCAAAAGGCATAAGAATTTCTTGGAAAAAGCTCCGTAGAAAAAAAGGCAAGGGTGGATTGTGCGCACCAGATCTGAGAGTTAATGCCTGGACCCTATTATTGAAAGCTGGAATAAGCTTATTTGATATCTTAGGTGGGACGGAAACAGACCTTATGTTTCAAAATATGTTATCTGAGATTCAGGGAGGGTCTCATGCATTTATGTTTAAGTTTGGAGATATGCGTAAGGTTCTTAGAGATATGGCATATGTGTGGGCCAGAGTAAGGGAAAGGCTGAACATCCCATACTACGCTGCTATAGCGCCAATCTGGGACTCCCCTGGATCTCCCGAATGGACTAAAGACTCACTATCTATAGCTTTGCAGAGCGCGAACATCAGATTATGGGGCCAGCTGCTGCCTGAAGGGAATCTTTTGAGTTGGGAAGACATTTCCGTTCTTACAGATAAAAACTTATCTAAATTCAAGTATTTACAAATTAAAAGCTGGGACCAGGCTATTACAGAGGATAAAGGTCTCAAATCTATTTTGGATGAACTCTTAATAAAGAAAACAAGAATCCTTAAAACATCGGTGCTCTATTGGACAATACTAGAGGGAGAAGATGGAGAGTTCAGCCTCCTGGAACAACTTTGGGGGGACCAAATCTTGGAAGTCGACTTGCAGAATTTATGGCAAGTATCCTTTGATTTATTACATCTTACGGTCTCACCTGCCAATTTAAAGCGGAATCACTTGTTTTCTCTTCATAGGGTATACTGGTCCCCGGCCAGGCTTGCCAAATTTTCCAAGGGGCCTATTCCTTGTTGTCCACAGTGCAATTTGGAAAAAGCAGATGATCTCCATATGTTTATGACCTGTCCAGCACTTATACAATTTTGGTTTGAAATACAAGAAGGTATGAAAGCCCTTTTCGGGTATGAAATACAGGTTAGTACACAACAAGTCTTTTTTGAAATTCCCTTCAATTATGAGGAAGTATTTCAAGACAGCAATAAGCTGTTTCTTTATTTAATTATCCTAGCACGTAGGGAAATATGTAAATTGTGGGTGACCACTACTGTACCAACATATTCAGATTGGATAAGGGCAATCAGGCACACTCTTAGTTTGGACAAAGTGGTATGGAAGAGAAGGAAGCATTTTTGGACTCCATGTATTAAATGGCTTGATGGACTATGAATCAACTTTGTCCAATGATTATGCCTTTTTGCGGAATGAACCACCCTAAGATCAGTCCAAGGGTCTGGTATAATGGGAGACTGAGCTGACTGTTGATATGGTGGTACAGTGAGACTTATACTGGGTGTCTGCAAAAAGAGCTTCCATAAAGATTCTCTGTATAATCAATACCGAAAATATCTTTACTGGCGTATGAGGACACAAAAAAAAAAAGAATAAAGATCATACTAGAAACTTCACAGTAAAATATTTCCCCATGAAGAGGATCTACAGGTAAGGTAAAAATAGACCGTGTTAATGACTGGTGCAATTACTTGAATCAACTAAAAGATGGGTAAAAACAAAGAACCTCTGCATATCGTGACCTGAAAAGGAAATGTACTCAAGGGATGGGTAGAAAATGGAACATGCTAGAATATCGACAATAACGACTGAGCTTTTCATTCAGTGGGTTTGCGAAAAAAGCATGGAAAATCAATATATGCCAAGATATGTCTTTATTGTAGCAAAAGACAGAAAAATAGAAAGGTGCAGTATAGAGTTTCAGCACTATATTTACCTAGAATGGTGTGAAGACCAACCCTGGCCACAGGTCAGTTAAGAACAGGAAGAACCCCAAAGGAAACCCGTCATCAGTAGGACAGCAGGTGCAGATTGGACACCCCAGGACAGGACAGGAAACCCAGATTAGGATCAGGACAGGACCACCAGGATAAGACGCGCACCCGCAGTTTGGAAGAAACGCCTGCGCTCCACCCTCTCTGCAGCTATCGGCCAGAACCCCAATTGGGTTATCGAACTCCCCAGCAAAGTGCCCCGCCAGCACTTAAGGTTTCTCAACAAAACCCTTGAGTCTATGGAATTATCGGACAGAGTGCTCCGCAGCCCTCTGTATCAAGTCACCTATTGAGTGCGTTGGGTCAGTGACCGGTCAGCTATTCGGACAAGTCGGACAATTTCTCTAGCTAAACCTAGGCTAGTTATACTGTTTTCGGGTCAGTGTACCACCCCCCAAATGTTGCAAGTGTCAGAATCCCCAAGTAGGATAGGTCAACACACCAATCACATTTCAATTCTACAAGCCTATATTAACATATTCTGGGACCGCCTATTGATTTTGGGGTTCCCATGACATACTCTATGGAATACAATGAAAACTTATACAAATGTAACTTTTGCAAGACATTTTAGTTTCTTCTGCTGGGTGAAGGTGCATCTTCCCAGGCACATCTTGGCTAGGACTTCGGGTTGGCACCGCTTCAATGTCACCGGCAGAAGACAGTCATGCGCAGAATGGTAGCTCAATATGGTTTCACGAGTGTCTCTCAGACCCTCAATATCGCGGTACATGAAAAGTAAGCGAAAACAATTTAAAACATAGAAATAAATGATTACACTGTATACCATGAATAGCTACTCTATACCCCTTAATTTATATAAACTATTTGCATTTAAGGTTTAGTGCAAATAAACTATAACATGAAAACATCAGTGCAAGCTTCACCATGTGAGGACACCAAGCGGCCATATTAATTGCAATTGCGCAGGAGCAAAGGTTCCCACCAGAACTGCAAATACGCCACGTCACGTGAGTGTGACTAACGCATGCGTAGAAGAAAACCCTCCAAGCCGCGGCCATTTTTAGTGACAAACGTTATTAAGGTTAATACACACATATGCAAGCATCTCTCGGATACCCCAAATGTCAGAATAAAAGGGAAATTAGTAAAACAAACAGGTTGGATTACTTTGTTACATATTATTCGAGGTTCATGAATTCAAGCAAGTCGCGTAATATGCGAATCCTTGCTCCATCAATCCCCTCTTTGATGATATTTACTATCATCACAAAACCAATGGAATCAGATGCCAACTTTTTCTCACACTTTGTTCATTTCCATCTCTTCCAACATTTTATTCAGCTTTTCTTTTGTTTCTTTGTTAGGGTGTGAATTCTTCACCCTTTTATAAATTTGATTATTCAGTTCCTCTAATTCAAGTTCATCCACACTCCGTTTCACACCTCTTTTGTTCACAGTATATTTCTTTTGGTGTTTGCAACATTTGCAACAGACAAATATAAGGAATATGATAGAACCTACTACTGCACTTGGCATCAGTACCTTGTACAACAACCCTTTACCTAAATTAGAAAACCAATGACCTACAGAGGAGAGACCATCAGTGAGTCTCTTCCAGGCACTATCAACCTCCAGTGGTTTGAGCTCCTTTTCCAAATTTGTAATGTTCCTTACATACCTTTTGATTTGCACACTTTTATCTGGTATGTAAGTGCAACAATGTTGCGCTTTCAGCATTCGCCAGACTCCGCCCTCCTTTGCTAATAAGGTATCAAGCGCAAGTCTGTTCTGCAAAACCATAGATCTGATCTCAACCATTTCGGTATTGACCATCAGAAATCCACTTGCAGTGTCAGTAGACAACCGATCCACTATAGTTGACAATTTGCAAATTCTGTGTGTGTTCAGAACCACTCCCACTGCAGGTATCAATGCACTAAATATACTACCCATTATTTCACCTACACTTTCTCTTTTACTACGCACTAAACCTTTAGTGTTTTCATTGCTTCCAGCAATTTCATTCACATGGTATATTTTCGGGAAGACAATGCAAAAATAGCAGCTTCCATACCAGTGATCCGGCAGTTTGAAATAAGCCTTGTTTCCACATATGTAATAGATTCCGGGAAACACAGGTTCTGACCCATTTTTGAAAGCCCAACCTCCAATTACCTTGAAATTGTGTTCACATTGACTGGAACCAATGAAAATATTATTATAATAACTAGTCTTTTCTCGGTGAAGACAAAGCTTCCCTTTTCTCTCGAAATCCAGCAACAAAGCAGGACTAGCCCCACCATTTGAGGTGCTTCCCATGCTTTCAGCCCACTTAGGAATTCTCTGCTTTTTGTCATTCGCCTTTCTTTGTAAACTTTCTCTCCTTTTTTCTGCCATGTTTAGAAACATTTTCTCTTGTTCATGTAATGAACAGGTCAAGTTATCTCTATGTGTTTTACCTAGATCTATGGTACCTATAGTCAGAAAATATTCTCCCATATAATGTGTCACGTCACTTTTTGTATGTACAGGGTTCAGATTTCCACGTATAGGAAGTTCAGAAAATATCACGTCTGAGTTAGAGTAATAGTACTGTAACGGTCCTCTTTTGTAGAATAAGCTAGTTAAAATTCTACAAGAAATTCCATATGTTAATGGCAAGTGATGGTATGTCACTCCCTCAGCTACCGAAGTAGGTAGCTTCATGCAAACATAACAGTCCTCTATTTCCATGGTTTCTACATAATGCACTAAAAGGTTAGCGAATACATTTAAATGACTCTGGCTCTTGACTCCATGATAATGCAGTCCTTCCTCATCTGATGCTTCTAAGTCCGGTTTAGTTTGTCTAATGCTAAGTGCTTTCTCATGTCCTTCTACACTTTGTGATGTCATTTTGCGTCACAGTCTCGGTGGTGTCAGTATTAGTACCTTTACTCATCATATAAGGAATAGTAATTGTTAGTCCTATCCATAATATTAACACTAAGGCTACACTACATATACATACTTTACAGCATGTTTTACAGCAATTACGTCTAGGTCTTCCATTCACATTTGAATCAGACATTTCTGCTCAAAAGAAGCTTCTCTCAACCCCTCTTTGTAACTTTGCACAGGTAGCTTACACTGAGCAACTTCAGGTAGGTTCGTCTTCTTCGGCAGACTGGTCAGTAGTCTGTTCTTCGTCACTTTCGTCACGTATCTCAAGATCTTCAAATTCCTCCAACACCAGGAAAGTCCATTCAGGATCCTGGTACTTTTCGTTCTGTCTTTTCACTCGGGCACTTCTTCGCTTAGTGTTTTCTCCAGTTGGCTCTGTTTTACTTAAAGCTTGTTTCCTTTGCTCAAGTTTTTCTTCTACTGTTTTCAGTCTCAGTCTCTTAATGTACCTTGGTTCTGTATTTTTCTTCTTGAGTCTTTTAACTGGCACTGTAGTTGGGCTTTCGTCTAATGCTCTTTTATTTTCGTTCAGTTGTGGCACTTCTGCTTCCACTTCTTCCCTTCCTGTCTGACTAGTCCCAGGTCTTATATCTGTTTCTTCTGCCTGGTCACTAAGCTGGCTTTGTTCAGGTGTAGACTGAGTTTGACTTTTGTGCGTTTCAATTTCGGTATCCTAAACACATTTGTCTATTTCTATCTGATCCTGTTCAAGCACTTCGAACCTTTGATTTTCTTCTGCTTGAACTTTCGCCCTAATATCTGTCTGTCCCTTTTCAATTTCAGGAGTTCTTGGAGGTGTGTCGATTACTTGTTCTGTCTCTATCTGATCTTCTTATTCTTCAGATTTTACATGGATTTCAGTAATCTGATTGTCTTCTCCTATTCCTGCCTCTTCCTCACTATTCCACTCTCTGTCTGAGTAGGTTTGACTTCTTGTTCTTATGGGATCATCTGTCAGGTCGATTATGGGTATCCACTCATCTCGACTGGTGCTCGGTTGTTCGTCATCAGCTACTTCAGGACCAACGTCTGGAGACCCCTCAGCTGGACAACCTTCAGCATCAGTTTTCTTTTCGTCCTCTGTTACCCTCTTGGTATGGCTGGCATGGATCCACTTGGGTACTCCTGCACACTTCACCGCTGTCGTGGTCACCAGTATCACCTGTCTTGGCTTTCCCCACTTCGGTGCAAGGCAATTCGAACGGGTGTGCTTCTTGAGTACCACCCAATCGCCTGGAATCAAATTATGGACTGGAGTTGCTGGACTGGCGACGGCGTCTTCCCCAATCTGGCGAGAGATAGAACGCACTTGGTCACCCAGTTGCTTGCAGTACTCAAGTACCAAATCATCAGAAATGCTTATCAGTTTGTGTCCTGGTACCCATGCATGTCTCATCACTCTTCCCATTAGGATCTCATGGGGACTCAGGCCTGTGTTTCGGTCTGGAATACTTCGGATTCCCATCAGAACAAGAGGTAAAGCCTCTCTCCAGTTCATGCCAGTAGATTCACACATTTTCCCTAATCTCGACTTGATAGTGCCATTTACTATTTCCACCACTCCAGAAGCCTCTGGACGATATGCACAGTGCAGCTTGTGTGTAATCTTGAAGGCTTTACAGAGCTGGTCAATTATTTCATTCTGGAAATGCCCACCTCTATCTGATTCAATTGTGACCGGAACCCCGTACCTAGGTATTAACTCTCGTAGTAACAACTTGGCTACAGTGATGGCATCATTCTTTTTGGCTGGGTAAGCTTCTACCCATCTTGAAAATAGGCAGACAATGACAAGAACATAGCTCATTCCCTTGCAAATGGGTAACTGGATGAAGTCGATTTGTAATCTTACAAAAGGACCTCCTGACTTTCCAATTTTTCCCATCTCAACTACTGTTTTCTTCCCAGCGTTGAACTGCTGACATGTCAAGCCCCTCTGGCAGATCGACTCTGCTACTTTCCTGAACTTCGAGCTGTACCATGTCTGTTGGAAAACATGAATCATGGCATCCCTACCAATGTGTGTATCTCCATGTATCAATCTGGCCACAGAAGCAAGCAGGCTGTCAGGCAACACAGGCATACCATCAGGGCCAACAATGACACCATCCTCGCCTCTCTCGCGACAACCAAATTTTCTCCATCGTTCCCTTTCCTTTGGTGTCACTACATTCTGTAAATCTTCCAATTCCTCCCATGTAGGCACATCCTCAAACACCATAAGTTGGCTGCTGTTTCCATATCCCCCCAATTTGATATTGACAGACATTCGATGTCTGGCACAATGTTGGGCTACTTGGTCAGCATATCGATTACCTACTGTCACATGGTCGTCACCTGATTTGTGAGCAGTACATTTGACCACTGCCAATTCTTTTGGTAACTGGATGGCGTCCAGTAATTCTTGTACCACTTTTCCATTTCTGATAGGAGTACCTGAAGAAGTCAGAAACTCTCTTTGTAGCCACAACTGGCCGAAGTCATGCACAACCCCGTACCCATACTGACTGTCAGTATATACGGTTACTCTTTTATTTTTCCCAATTTTACATGCTCTTGTTAATGCAACCAATTCGACTACTTGCGCAGACTTTACTCCAAATAGACAGGAGGCTTCTACAGTGCCTGATACCGTGACTACAGCATAAGCAGCACTCAGGCCTACAGTTTCATGTCTCAGACATGAGCCATCAACAAACAGCTCGTAATCTTCTACAGGCAGGGGCAACTCCTTGATGTCTGGACGTGGTTTGGTACTAAACTCAGTCAGGTCAATGCAGTCATGCTCGACCTCTCCCTTTGCTTCTGCAATCAGTGACTCAGGTAACAATGTTGCTGGATTCAATATGTTACATCGAGTAAGGGTTACATTTGCAGCACCCACAAGGATCCTCTCATACTTAGTCAGCCGACTAGGTGTGAGATACTGGGTTTTAGTTCTGGTCAGTAGAATTACAACTGCATGGGGAACATACACAGTTACATGATGTCCCATAACGATGGATTCGCTCTGTTCAAGACTCATGCAAGTTGCAGCTACTGCTTTCAGTAAAAAGAATTTATCCCTTAGGGTAAGAGTTATACCATTAAGTACTGTCAACACACTAGACCATTACTCATTCAGTTACACCCATACAACCTGATGAACTACAGTGAAACACTTACAAAAAGATTTGATTATCAAACAAGTTATGTGAAAAAAATATATATATATACTGTTTATTAGGAAGGTTTAAAAACACATTATTAAAAAAGAATTACATGTACTTAAAATCAATTTACAATTAAAAAACAATATGGCAAATCATACAGTAGTACAGGAGAAATCAAAAATAAAGACAATTAAATATGTCTTATATTCAGTTAATTTAGAAACAGTTGACTCAACATGAGGTTTGGAAATAATTCCTAATCCCCTCACAAGTGTTGACCACTCCAAATTTAACTTGAAATGAGGCGTCGACGCGTTTCGGCGGTTTTGAATTGTTCTAACCACCTTCTTCAGGACAATTTAATATAACTTCTCCTTTTTAATCAGCACAACCTAATACAAAAATAAAATATTCATTTATCAATTTATCCCATGTCGATATACAGTTATTTAAACAATTCAGTATCTAATATCATTTCAGTATCTAATATCATAAGCAACTTACAACTCTTCTAATTCACATAGTTCAAATATTTCATGGGACCCTTTATCTACATTGTTCTATTTCACAAAATTTTCTACAAAACTTTCTACGACATTATCCCTTGTCTTCTCTCACATAGAACAGACCATTTTTAATTTCTTCTGGTCAAAGATGTAAACATATTGCGTCACAAGGAGCACACCCTATATCTGCTCTACTCGTTATGTTCAATATTACACGACACTATAGTGTTAGATATTTACTCAAAACAGTACTATGTTTGTATGAATGTTATTCCAAATATTCAACTCATCCCCTTCTTTTATACCTTTTGTATTTGTAATATTTTCGCTGAGTTCACCATGTTCATTCATGCAAGTTCAACCCATCCTCTCTCATTAATTTCAACAAGAATGTTTTCCACTCACCCATATTTTCGCACATATGTATCGATATATGGTCATGGATTTCCTCGTAGTTCTATATCGAGGACCCTATCTGCCTTAGGATGATAAAATAGTAAGTTTTAACGATTATATGATTATGTCCTCTGCATTTTTCAATTGGTCAATAGTTTAAGACGTACCTACTTTAGATTAAATCTCCTCTTAGGGTCCTTGGGGTTACTTCCTTGTTTTTCCCTCACTCCCAGAGGTCTGAGTTTAGTATTTCCTAATATACACAAAATAGATGCTCTTGTATTATGATATGTCATCTCTCTTGTTTATGCTTTGTCTATTCCACATATAGGACGCTTATCCTGTACCTTGTATCGTATCCGTAAATGATGCACTGTTTCTCTTATCACTGGAGTTGTAAGCCACTTCTTGTTTTGAGGGTACTTACTAATGCACACAGAAAGAAATATTTTAATTCCCAATTGCGCCCCTGGGCGTAGAAATAAGTTCTTTCCCACCATTATTTGTGACTACTACCTCCTTATTATAGTCCTAAGGGTTGGTCTCTATTCGCTCACCTTTATGATTCTATTCTTTTTCCGATTCATTCGGGTCCTCGCCGTGGGTACTGTGGGTTCGTTACTATAGTGGCGGCAAAACACGAAATACAAACCGTCCATTAGTATTATATGGTAACTACCATCTATTTACAATTAGTTGTTTGTTTTACTGCTTAATGTGGGAAAATATTTTCATTCGCACACGGTATGTTTTATATTTTGCTATTTAGTATGGACTTGCTATACGGGGCACCTTTATAATGACGATTCCAATTACCCCACTAAGCTTCTCATTTTTCAGACCTCTGGGAGTGAGGGAAAAACAAGGAAGTAACCCCACGGACCCAAAGAGGAGATTTAATCTAAAGTAGGTACGTCTTAAACTATTGACCATTTGAAAAATGCAGAGGACATAATCATATAATCGTTAAAACTCACTATTTTATCATCCTAAGGCAGATAGGGTCCACGATATAGAACTACGAGGAAATCCATGACCATATATCGATACATATGTGCGAAAATATGGGTGAGTGGAAAACATTCTTGTTGAAATTAATGAGAGAGGATGGGTTGAACTTGCATGAATGAACTTGGTGAACTCGGCGAAATTATTACAAATACAAAAGGTATAAAAGATGGGGATGAGTTGAATATTTGGAATAATATTCATACAAACATAGTACTGTTTTGAGTAAATATCTAACACTATAGTGTGGTGTAATATTGAACATAACGAGTAGAGCAGATATAGGGTGTGCTCCTTGTGACGCAATATGTTTACATCCTTGACCAGAAGAAATTAAAAATGGGCTGTTCTATGTGAGAGAAGACAAGGGATAATGTCGTAGAAAGCTTTGTAGAAAATGTTGTGAAATAGAACAATGTAGATAAAGGGTCCCATGAAATATTTGAACTATGCTAATTAGAAGAGTTGTAAGTTGCTTATGATATTAGATACTGAAATGATATTAGATAGTGAATTGTTTAAATAACTGTATATCGACATGGTATATATGGATAAATGAATATTATATTTTTGT
The DNA here is from genome assembly GCF_964261635.1 of Lissotriton helveticus. Lineage (NCBI taxonomy): Eukaryota > Metazoa > Chordata > Amphibia > Caudata > Salamandridae > Lissotriton > Lissotriton helveticus. The sequence goes on along the minus strand of NC_136058.1, from coordinate 283,732,589 downwards.
ATTAGGTTGTGCTGATTAAAAAGGAGAAGTTATATTAAATTGTCCTGAAGAAGGTGGCTAGAACAATTCAAAACCGCCGAAACGCGTCGACGCCACATTTCAAGTTAAATTTGGAGTGGTCAACACTTGTGAGGGGATTAGGAATTATTTCCAAACCTCATGTTGAGTCAACTGTTTCTAAATTAACTGAATATAAGACAGATTTAATTGTCTATATTTTTTATTTCTCCTGTACTACTGTATGATTTGCCATATTGTTTTTTAATTGTAAATTGATTTTAAGTACATGTAATTCTTTTTTAATAATGTGTTTTTAAACCTTCCTAATAAACAGTATATATATATATATTTTTTTTTTCACATAACTTGTTTGATAATCAAATCTTTTTGTAAGTGTTTCACTGTAGTTTATCTGGTTGTATGGGTGTAACTGAATGAGTAATGGTCTAGTGTGTTGACGGTACTTAATGGTATAACTCTTACCCTAAGGGATAAATTCTTTTTACTGAACGTACCTTGGTGCTCCATTCCCTTTGGGTTTATAAAGGAGCAACTCTCATTGTATTTTGAGGCTACTGCTTTCAGACATCCAGGTAATCCAGCAGCCACTGGATCCAAAGTAGCAGAAAAATATGCTACTGGACGTCTAGTTAAACCATGCTCCTGGGTTAGGACCGACAATGTACAATTATCTCGTGTGTCACAAAACAGTGCAAACTCTTTTGAATAATCAGGCATTCCTAAAGCTGGAGCTGTACATAGACATTCTCGTAATTTAGTAAATGCTGTCAAGCTTTCCTCGTCCCATTCTACTGGGTCTTTTGCTCCTTTCTTTGTCATTTTGATCAATGGTTTTGCTAAGACTGCAAATCCCACAATCCATTGCCTGCAGTATCCTACGACTCCAAGGAACATTCTAATTTCTTTCTGAGTATTAGGTAACTGCATGTTTTGAATTATCCTAATTCTTTCTGAAGTAACTTTCCTGATACCCTTCTCTATCTGGTGCCTGGTACTAAATTGGTACAGAACTGTAGTTTGTCAGGTGATACTTCGTGTCCTCCTTCACCTAAATGGTTCAGCAAGGCAATAGTGTCAACAACACAGTCTTTCTGATTTTTAGACGCCACCAAGAGGTCGTCTATATATTGCACCAAAACTGAATTTCCAGGTAAGACTAGGGATTCAAGGTACTTTTTCAGAATCTGATTAAAGATTGAGGGGCTTTCTGTGTACCCCTGGGGGACGCGATTCCAAACGAACACGTGACTGTTGAATGCAAATGAGAAAAGAAATTTGCTGTCTGGATGCAAGGGGATCGAAAAGAATGCGTGACATAGGTCAATCACGGTGAACCACTCAGCATCCCAGGGAATTTGATACAGGATTACTGCAGGGTTCGGAACAATAGGACAGCAAGGAACAACAATTTTGTTTACCTTTCTCAGGTCCTGTACTACCCTGTATTTGCCGCTAGGTTTCTTGATTCCAATTATGGGTGAGTTACATGGGCCACTCATCACTTCTTGTATGATGTTGGCTTCTAGCAATCTTTTTATTTCAATGGCCACTCCTGCTCTCACTTCTGCACTCATTTTGTATGGCCTAGTATTGGGGTAAACTACATCTTCTTTTATGGCTATTTTAATTGGGTCTACATTTGCCATTAGTCCTACATCCTTTCCGGTAAAGTCCAATACTTCTGGTTTCACGGTCTGTTGGAGTTCTTCAGGTAAGTCTTGTATTGTCAGTCGTTTAATTTCTGAGTCAGGTCTGATTAACATTAATTTGTATATTCCATCTTTGTCTGGGGTTTGAATTTTGACGCCCTTTGGTGTGCAAAAGATGGTGCAGTTCATTTTACACAACAAATCATGTCCTAATAAGTTTACAGGACTGGTATCACAGACTACAAATCTATGCATTTCTTTGAAATTCCCTATTGTAATCTCCATGGGTTCAGAAACTGGGGTACTAATCAATTGATTAGATTCACCCACCACTTGGATTGCTTCTCCCGAGAGGGGTAGGTTTGGAACGTCTGCTGTTCTGACAGTAGACCGGGTAGCTCCAGTGTCCAACAGAAAGGTGACATCATTGCCTTCAACCTTTCCTTCAATGTATGGCCCTGACTGGTCTACCGGCAAGGAGGCGCCAAGTACGCACTCCTTGTCCTCCCCCCTCAGGCACCGTCAGTAAGGTTCGTCACAGAGGAAAGTGTCATTCAACAGAAATTGCGAAGTTGCTGCATTTCTATCCTCCTTTCCTCCCCAGATTTCTATGTCTTCACCTTGCGGTGTCTTTCCCTTAAAATTCGGTCTAGGTGCACGAGGCAACTGACTCGCTTTTACCTGTTGCTGGTTCTTTCTTGGTTTTTCATTCTGCGTCTATTGATTTAAATCAGGGTTTTGGGGGTTATTATCTTGTGCGTATGGACACTCGTCTCTCCAGTGCCCTATCTGTCCGCACCCGTGACAGGGGAACTTCTTTTTGGCTTGTTCTTGACTCATTTTTACTCTGGGCTTCCCTCCACCCCCAGAACCTTGATTTTGGGAATTACTATTCATTTTACCCAATTGTTTTTCTTGTTGTTCAGCTAGTTTGACTTGTGCCCACATAACCTTTTCCTTCAAAGCCTTTCGCGTATCAGCCATCTCTTCTTCGCAATACTTTGTGTATCGCAAGACTTCATCTATTTTCTTAGACTGCCAACAGATTTTATTGTATTTGATCCATTGACAAATTTCAGGTCTTAAACCGTTTACAAACCTGTAAATGAAGTGGGTCATATCCTTCATCTCAATGTTATCTATGCCACTATCAGCCTGATTCATGAAGCTAAATTGCGCCCGCAATAGCTGCGAAAATGCAATTGCGGGCGCAATTTCCCTAATCGGCATTCATCAAGAAAATATCTAAAGCGCAAACAAAAAATAGCGAATTCGCAAATATATTCTCAGATTCCCGGCAGGAGTGCGCCAAACCACGGAGTCTGAGAAAAAAGTTTGCGAATTCGCAATACAAGCGCAATCGGTATTCATGAAAATTCTCTAATAGCGAAAAACCACAAATTCTCTGTTTGCGAGGCGCAAATTAAGGACAACCCAAAGCAGGTGGTAACCATAAAAGCCATTAGAATTTTTTTTTTAAAAACCGTTGGCCAATCAGGAACAGGTGCAGACCTGACCAAACACACATAAGGAGATTCAGCAGCAGCAGTTGGAGTCTCACAATGCCAGGAATGTACATGGTGGTCAGGCGGCGAAGGCTACAGCGAGCAGCACGGAGGAGACGCAGAATATAGGACAGGATATTCCACCAGCGGGTCACCCTGCTGGGCCAAACCAGGGAGCAGATATATGCAAAGTACCGCCTGAATGGGGAAATGATAATCCAGCTAATACTGGACCTTGACCCCCTGATGCAGCACCCAACAAGGCGGACCAATGCTGTGCCTACACATGTACAGGTATTGTGTAGCCTGCACCTCCTGGCCTCTGGGAGCTTCCAGGGGATAGTAGCGGCTGCTGGGGGGATATCCCAGCCCACCATGTCACGCTGCCTCAGGAGTTTTGTTGACGCAATGCTTACCCAGCTACACCGACACATCAAATTTCCCACCAGCCAACAGGAACAGGACTTGACAAAGCTACAATTCTACAATGTGGCCCATTTCCCATCTGTGATAGGATGCATAGACTGCACCCACATCGCCATCTGCCCACCAGCTGCGACGGAGTACATGTACCGGAATCGCAAGTCCTACCACTCCCTTAACATACAGATGGTCTGCAATGCCAAGACATTCATAACTGACATTGTGGCCCAGTACCCAGGGAGTACCCATGACTCATTTATATTCCGGTACAGCGGCCTCCACACACGACTGGCCAGGGGAGACTTTGGGGAAGGACACCTACTTGGTAAGTACACTTTGTCAACAATGTCACATTGCAATGAAGTAGCTGCGCAGCACAGGCACTCACCCTCTGCTCCTCTCATTCAGGTGACAGTGGCTACGCCCTCCGGGAATACCTCCTCACCCCATACCTCAACCCTGCTACACCACAGCAACGGCGGTACAATGTTGCTCACATACGGACAAGGAATTGTATAGAACGGACTTTTGGGCTACTGAAGAGCCGGTTCCGCATACTGCACAAGACAGGTGGGGCCATGTATTACAGTCCTGAATTGTGCTGCCGCATTGTGGCTGTCTGCGCAATACTCCATAACATTGCCACCAAGCGCAGGATACCTGTTGACATCTCTGGCAGTGAGTCAGAAGGGGACGACCAGCCACCTGCACATGGGCGTCATGCACGCGGGGAGAACCCAGCTGAAGGCCACAGACGCCGCAACCACATCACAATGAACTGTTTCTAGTGAACCCTCTCCCCTCACCCAACATATCACAATTGCATGCAAACGTTAATAATGACACTACGCCAATGTGTGCTGCCAAATTAAATCTTATTGTTTGAATCACAATAATGTTTGCAGTAGACATCCTTTCATTGCAAACAGTATTTCAGCATACTGCTGAGTCCAATACACAGGGGAGGCTTATGTTCAGCCTGTGCCTGTAAAAGTACTATTGAGTCAGGTGCGCCTCCGGCGCGAAGCACCCAAGCGCCTCTCCGGCTCCTCCTCATCCACCGCACGTGTCCCTGCATTGGGCCTGGTGCTGCGTCTCAGCGCCCCTACGTGTGAGGCAGAGTGGCTGCTCACACTTGATGTCCCCTCACTGGCATCGTCATCCCCGACAGTGGCAGGTACAGCAGGGCATTGGTCAGGCCCTCAAGTACCCTGGCAACATCCTCGCAGCATTGAATGAGCTGCTGCTGCTGCGCCAGGCACCGGCGCGATAGCTGCGAGGTGGCATTGCCAATCACATAGTTTGACCGGGTGTAAGCCGTCAGCCGGGTCAGTAGCTGACGGTGGCGGCGCCAGTCCGTGTCGCGCTGTTTAATCATTGCAGCTGTGTTGGCCTCCATGGCTGCAGTCATGCGGGTCATCCCCTCCCCCACACCTGCAATGGCTGCCGTCATGCGGTCCATCCGGTCCCCCACCCCTGCCACATTGCGGCCAATGTTATGCAGCTGCAGCTGTATGGCCCCTTGCCGGCGTGCCTGTATCTGGTGAATCCGGAGCATGCGACGTTCGACACTCATGCTCGGCAGCCGCTGTCCATTCCCCCTCCTGGTGCTGGGAGCATTGGTCTGCAGGCGAGCCCTGCCACGGCTGCTCTGCTGGCCTGCCACAGTGGGTGGCCGCTGTGTCGCCGCTGTTGCGGGACCTGATGTTGGTGCCCCAGCTGCTGGTGGTGTCAAGCTAGGCATTGCTGGTGGGGCAGAGGCTGGAGGCACAGTGGTGGTGGGCCAGGCTGCAGGTGTTGTTGCTGCGGCAGACGCAGGAGGCTGTGTGTGTAACTGTTCCTCCTCGTAATCCTGTGCATCCTCATCTATGTGCAGCCTCTCGCTGTCGCTGCTGTCAGCGCCACCTGTGAGGGGAAGTGGACGTACAATAGTTGCATGTATCTGTCACACGTGCACTTGCTACATGCATGCTGGGTGACATTCCCTGACTGCCTATAGCATTGCGTACTTTTGGCCCTGTCTGGCTGCATTGTGGTACTTGTACATTGTGGCCACACTACATGTCCCACAATGCTTTAGGGCATTAACTGATGTGCACCGATGGCATGACTTTGGAAAATTATGGGAGGCTATAGGGTCATGGCCATTCATAGGGGACAGGGTCGCAGTCGCATGCCACTTACCTTGGCTCTCTTGGGTGGGGCGGGATGAGTCCATTCGGGTGACTCCAATACACGCCTCTTCCTCCAGCGTGTCCTCAACGCGATCCTCCAGGGGGGTGTTTTGAGGGACTGTAGGTCCTCCCCCTCCAGTGCCCAGGGACTCTCCCAGCCTCTCGGCGACCCTCTCCTTGGCACGACCACGGAGGTCGTACCACCTTTTCTTCAGGTCTTCCAGTGACCTGTCGGCCACACCCACAGAGTTCACTGCAGCCGCTATCCTGAGCCAGATCCTGTGCCTCTCCTGCTCGGGCACCCTCCTTGAGTCTTTACCAAAAAGTTTGGAGTGGTTCTCCACCACCCCTTCAATTAGGTGCTCCAACTCTTGTTCCGAAAACTTGAGTTTCCTCTTGCGCCCGGGGTTGCTGGGCCCAGGTACTGCTACCTCTGCCATTGCTGCAGTGGTATTGGAGGTGGTAGTCCAACTTAGCAGGTGTCCTTGCAGGAGCTGTCTCTGTTGCTGCCTCGAGGTCTGCCTCACTGTGGTGAATGGGGGTGGGAACTGGCTGCTTCCTGGTTGTGATGTCATCGCTGTGCTCCAAATGCGACTTCCCGTTTTCCCGATCTCGCGCTATCTGCGTTCCCGCTATTGACGATCTCGCTATTAGAGATATCGCAATTAGAGATATCGCTATTAGAGATATCGCTATTCCGACACGGATGTTGCCGGAAATAGCGTTTTTAATGCGAATTTCGATGATCGGGAACGCTATTTGCGGCCGCGTGCGATTCGCTTTTTATTCTCTAAATACATCATGAATTCCGTTTTGCGTGTCCTTAATAGCGATTCGCTATGAATCGCTATTAGGGGCTCGCAAAACGGCCCGTTGATGAATCAGGCTGTTTATGTTTTAAACACCTGTAGCAATCTTTCATAAAAGGAATGCACAGTCTCATCTCTTTCCTGTGTAGTTCTATCTATTCTGGTCCAATCAGTTTCTTTTGCAGGCACCTTCCCTTTCAGATGTAACATTACTTGCTGGTATTTTTTCATTACCTCATCAGAAGGAGCCCCTGAAACAGGATCCCTCGCGTTTTCCTCACTAGGCAAACCAATTGCAATTTTACATTCTGTCCACAAGTCTACGGGAACAACTATATCGAAAAACCCATCCAGATCTTTCCACAGGCATTTTAGTACCTTCACAAACCTTTCTACCTGCCTGTACCAATCAACCGGTTTCTCTCTTAATTTTGGAAAGTCATTAGTAAAAGACACAATATCCTGTCTGGACGATGGAACGTGCACATACTTCCCACCAGGCACTTCTCGCATGGGGTATAACTGTTCTGGCTTGTCAGCTTCCTTTAAAACAAATTCAGAAGTCGTCTGTTTGGATCTAACCTCTTCCTTTTTCTTTGCCCACCTGGCTTTCCACTTTTCTAAGTCTCCCCATTTTTGCAACACGGTCAACAATTCTTTGATCTGCACCTTTTTCCCTGACACATTCATATTTTCCAGATCTTTGTCTGAGAACTCAGCTCTATAGGGTTTTTGAAATGGTTTTGATTTCGAAATATCTATTCCCATACTAGCTGCAGTGTCTGTTAATTTCTCATGGAGCACTCTGGTATTACGGGTAAGACTCTTGCAGATAAACAGCAGCTCTTCCTCGGAATAGGTATTTAATCTGTCTAACCCCACGTTTCCGGCCGTCAGTTCTTCCATTTCAATTCTCAATTTGTAAATATCTAATGTTTTGTCTGAGGAGTTTGTCTCTCTAATTCTCGACTCCATCTCTCAATCTCTTCAGGAGTCACCAATGTGACACTCTTGGTACCTGAAGTCGATTCCATTTGAATCTCTCTCGTATTGAAAGGATTATGGGCCAGATGTAGGTAGCCAAATACCGGTCGGTAACGGACGAATTCGGCCGTTACTGACCGGTATTTGGCTTTCGACATGTAGGGGGATTGCAACAGGGCATTTCGGTAATTTTACCGATTCGGTAAATATACCGGTCGGTAAATTTACCAACCGGTATTTTTACAGAATCGGTAAAATTGAGATGTAGGTGGGACTCTTCTGAGTCCCAAAAGCCCTACAAATTCGGTATTTTACCATCAAATTCAATTTGATGGTAAAATACCAATTCAGGTGTGCATGCACATGTGTGCATGCACACCTGTGCCATATGACAGGCAGACCTGCCCTTAGGGCAGGTATGCCTGCCACATGGCCCCCGAACCTTTTTTGGGGGTGCTAGAGGGTGTCAAAGTGACACCGCCTGCACCCTTGTCAAAATCGGTATTTACCGATTCGGTAAATACCGACCGGTAATGCCACATTAATTCCTATGGGCTTCAAAGCCCATAGCAATGAATGGAGCATTACCGGTCGGTATTTACCGAATCGGTAAATACAGATATTTACCGATTCGGTAAATGGAACATCTGGATGTTCCTACATATCCCCCCTTCTTATTTACCGATTCTTAATTACCGAATCGGTAAAATTCGGTAATTAAGAATCGGTAAATAAGTTCTACCTACATCTGGCCCTATGTCTCTTCTGCAAACTCCTTCCTGAGTTCCTAATCGGCAAATCCATTAAAGAAGCTTCAGATTCACATTCACTCGTCTGATCATCTACAATTAAGGGCTCTATTCTTGGCTGCACTACAGTTGGGGTAATGATCGGGGCCTTTAGACTCTCTTGTCTATCCTCATACAAAGGAACAACTGGTCCAATAGTTACTGGGATTGTCAAGGCTTCAGGGCTTGTATTAAACTGGGAGATTTTCTGAATTATTTCGGTTCTTTGTTTGGCTAGAGCCTCTCGCTCCTTTTCCTGCAGCATTCTTTCCAGGCTTATTTCAGGTTCTATTTACGGACTCAATGTTGGGGCAGTTGGATGCGTCATACTTGGTCCTTCACCATAAGTAGGTTTTGGGAACAAGCTTCCTGTGTTTAAGGCCTCATAAGGAGGTCTTGAACAAAAGTCTCTTTCACCTGAATATCTTGATTCTCCACTAAATGGTGGTCTTAGACAGGTGTCTCTGGCACCTATAGGTACTAGGCCCTCATTATAGGAAGGTATTTGACAGCTGTCTCTTGTGTTTACATATCTATTCCCTTCCTGACACGGGGGTCGTTGGGAAGGATCCTCTACACTGGAGGATCTGGGTCCTTCATTATAAGGAGGCGGATTTTTCATAAACATGTCATCCAATAAATCGTCATCTGAATCCCCACTGGACACCCAATGCTTGGTCTTTTCTGTCTTTTTCTCTCCCGCAGGACCACCCATTGCCATCATTGGATACAGTCCTTCTACAATCATATTCTGTCTCCACGGTTTCATTTTTTTATCTCGGGTTTCTTGCTTCAATTTCGGATACCATTTGGTTAACCCTTTATCCATTCGGGGCTTATCTCTTTCAAAAGCCTCTATTTCCCACTCCTCTAATGCTTTGTACTGTTTCAATCTAGGTCTGGGATGTAAATCATTCATTCGCGTTCTCAAATTAAAAAGGATCCTGCCATTAAAGGTACCTTCTAACGGAAAAGGCAAAACTCCGTCATCCTTTGTGTACTCCGCCCAGTTTTCCAACCACACACATTAGTGGTACCCCTTATCAAACATCATGAAAGATGCGGGAGAATTAGGTGGCGGTATGACAACACCTTCTCTGGTTTTGATAGGTTTGTCCTTTTTGAAATAATTCTTTACTTTGCTCACTAAGGTAATTTTCCTCTTTTCTCTGTACATGACGCCTTTACGACCTTTCCAGTGATCTTTTCCAAACCCTAGATATCTTGGATCAGGTCTAGTCTCAGGCATATACGTGTGCCGCATACAACTTCCTACAAGCGACTCTGTTTACAAAATCACTCCCAATCCAAATGCGGCTTTTATTTTCGAGCAACCAGTCGAATGCACGATTTCAAATAATCTCGACCAATGGGTGCGCGGCCTTTTCGATAGACAGGTTCTCACGCTTCGGTGCTCACCCCTCCTTTACAATTCCAGCTCCGCTACACACCCGCTGTTTCGACTAATACCAGCGCGGCACAGAGTGACGTCAGAGCAGCTCCGCAACTGACTCCCTCCCTCACAAGGTAACGGAAACTTTATTTCTCTCTTAAAGTGCAAGTGCTTTAGTTATTTAACAACGTGAACACATTCGCCACTGTACTCCAGTGTCTAGAAAGAAAAGATACTTTCACTACAAGTAAACTACTTCCATTTACCTTTCAATTACTACGAGTAGAACCCTTCTGCCTACCCTTCACTCAAGCGCTAAGGAACCTGCTACTTCTTTGACTCATCCACTTCTTTTTGGGATATATACTGAGTCTAAAGAGGACCCTATCTGCCTTAGGATGATAAAATAGTGAGTTTTAACGATTATATGATTATGTCCTCTGCATTTTTCAATTGGTCAATAGTTTAAGACGTACCTACTTTAGATTAAATCTCCTCTTAGGGTCCGTGGGGTTACTTCCTTGTTTTTCCCTCACTCCCAGAGGTCTGAGTTTAGTATTTCCTAATATACACAAAATAGATGCTCTTGTATTATAATATGTCATCTCTCTTGTTTATGCTTTGTCTATTCCACATATAGGACACTTATCCTGTACCTTGTATCGTATCCGTAAATGATGCGCTGTTTCTCTTATCACTGGAGTTGTAAGCCACTTCTTGTTTTGAGGGTACTTACTAATGCACACAGAAAGAAATATTTTAATTCCCAATTGCGCCCCTGGGCGTAGAAATAAGTTCTTTCCCACCATTTTTCGTGACTACTACCTCCTTATTATAGTCCTAAGGGTTGGTCTCTATTCGCTCACCTTTATGATTTTATTCTTTTTCCGATTCATTCGGGTCCTCACCGTGGGTACTGTGGGTTTGTTACTATAGTGGCGGCAAAACACGAAATACAAACCGTCCATTAGTATTATATGGTAACTACCATCTATTTACAATTAGTTGTTTGTTTTACCGCTTAATGTGGGAAAATATTTTCATTCGCACACGGTATGTTTTTATCTTTTGCTATTTAGTACGGACTTGCTATATGGGGCACCTTTATAATGCCAATTCCAATTACCCCACTAAGCTTCTCATTTTCATTATCCCTCCGTATTCAAAGTTTACATTTTGGGATTCTGTTAACCGCACCCTGATCTAATTGTGAACGCCAACATTCTACATACCTTTTGTTTGATGCAAATGTGTTTCCCCGTCCGGCTTCTCTGATCCCTTCGTCTATTTCGTTTTGTTTCAAATTGTAAACGGAACAACATCAAGTGACGGGCTCTTTATGCCTCGTCAGAAAGTGACGTCATTATCAAGGGACCAGCGTTTAAAAAAAAAAAAAACGCCCTATTATAGCCCGTCACTTGATGTTGTTCCGTTTACAAAATGTAGACCAATTGAAAAATGCAGAGGACATAATCATATAATCGTTAAAACTCACTATTTTATCATCCTACGGCAGATAGGGTCCTCGATATAGAACTACGAGGAAATCCATGACCATATATCGATACATATGTGCGAAAATATGGGTGAGTGGAAAACATTCTTGTTGAAATTAATGAGAGAGGATGGGTTGAACTTGCATGAATGAACATGGTGAACTCAGCGAAATTATTACAAATACAAAAGGTATAAAAGATGGGGATGAGTGAATATTTGGAATAATATTCATACAAACATAGTACTGTTTTGAGTAAATATCTAACACTATAGTGTGGTGTAATATTGAACATAACGAGTAGAGCAGATATAGGGTGTGCTCCTTGTGATGCAATATGTTTACATCCTTGACCAGAAGAAATTAAAAATGGGCTGTTCTATGTGAGAGAAGACAAGGGATAATGTCGTAGAAAGTTTTGTAGAAAATTTTGTGAAATAGAACAATGTAGATAAAGGGTCCCATGAAATATTTGAACTATGCTAAATAGAAGAGTTGTAAGTTGCTTATGATATTAGATACTGAAATGATATTAGATACTGAATTGTTTAAATAACTGTATATCGACATGGTATAAATGGATAAATGAATATTTTATTTTTGTATTAGGTTGTGCTGATTAAAAAGGAGAAGTTATATTAAATTGTCCTGAAGAAGGTGGTTAGAACAATTCAAAACCGCCGAAACGCGTCGACGCCTCATTTCAAGTTAAATTTGGAGTGGTCAACACTTGTGAGGGTATTAGGAATTATTTCCAAAACTCATGTTGAGTCAACTGTTTCTAAATTAACTGAATATAAGACAGATTTAATTGTCTTTATTTTTGATTTCTCCTGTACTACTGTATGATTTGCCATATTGTTTTTTAATTGTAAATTGATTTTAAGTACATGTAATTCTTTTTTAATAATGTGTTTTAAACCTTCCTAATAAACAGTATATATATATATATATATATATATATATATATATATATATATATATATATATATATATTTCACATAACTTGTTTGATAATCAAATCTTTTTATAAGTGTTTCACTGTAGTTTATCTGGTTGTATGGGTGTAACTGAATGAGTAATGGTCTAGTGTGTTGACGGTACTTAATGGTATAACTCTTACCCTAAGGGATAAATTCTTTTTACTGAACGTATCTTGGTGCTCCATTCCCTTTGGGTGTATAAAGGAGCAACTCTCATTGTATTTTGAGGCTACTGCTTTCAGACATCCAGGTAATCCAGCAGCCACTGGATCCAAAGTAGCAGAAAAATATGCTACTGGACGTCTAGTTAAACCATGCTCCTGGGTTAGGACCGACAATGCACAATTATCTCGTGTGTCACAAAACAGTGCAAACTCCTTTGAATAATCAGGCATTCCTAAAGCTGGAGCTGTACATAGACATTCTCGTAATTTAGTAAATGCTGTCAAGCTTTCCTCGTCCCATTCTACTGGGTCTTTTGCTCCTTTCTTTGTCATTTTTATCAATGGTTTTGCTAAGACTGCAAATCCTACAATCCATTGCCTGCAGTATCCTACGACTCCAAGGAACATTCTAATTTCTTTCTGAGTATTAGGTAACTGCATGTTTAGATTTATCCTAATTCTTTCTGAAGTAACTTTCCTGATACCCTTCTCTATCTGGTGCCTGGTACTGAATTGGTACAGAACTGTAGTTTGTCAGGTGATACTTTGTGTCCTCATTCACCTAAATGGTTCAGCAAGGCAATAGTGTCAACAACACAGTCTTTCTGATTTTTAGACGCCACCAAGAGGTCGTCTATATATTGCACCAAAACTGAATTTCCAGGTAAGACTAGGGATTCAAGGTACTTTTTCAGAATCTGATTAAAGATTGAGGGGCTTTCTGTGTACCCCTGGGGGACGTGATTCCAAACGAACACGTGACTGTCGAATGCAAATGAGAAAAGAAATTTGCTGTCTGGATGCAAGGGGATCGAAAAGAATGCGTGACATAGGTCAATCACGGTGAACCACTCAGCATCCCAGGGAATTTGATACAGGATTACTGCAGGGTTCGGAACAATAGGACAGCAAAGAACAACAATATTGTTTACCTTTCTCAGGTCCTGTACTACCCTGTATTTGCCGCTAGGTTTCTTGATTCCAATTATGGGTGAGTTACATGGGCTACTCATCACTTCTTGTATGATGTTGGCTTCTAGCAATCTTTTTATTTCAATGGCCACTCCTGCTCTCACTTCTGCACCCATTTTGTATGGCCTAGTATTGGGGTAAACTATATCTTCTTTTATGGCTATTTTAATTGGGTCTACATTTGCCATTAGTCCTACATCCTTTCCAGTAAAGTCCCATACTTCTGGTTTCACGGTCTGTTGGAGTTCTTCAGGTAAGTCTTGTATTGTCAGTCGTTTAATTTCTGAGTCAGGTCTGATTAACATTAATTTGTATATTCCATCTTCGTCTGGGGTTTGAATTTCGACGCCCTTTGGTGTGCAAAAGATGGTGCAGTTCATTTTACACAACAAATAACGTCCTAATAAGTTTACAGAACTGGTATCACAGACTACAAATCTATGCATTTCTTTGAAATTCCCTATTGTAATCTCCATGGGTTCAGTAACTGGGGTACTAATCAATTGATTAGATACACCCACCACTTGGATTGCTTCTCCCGAGAGGGGTAGGTTTGGAACGTCTGCTGTTCTTACAGTAGACTGGGTAGCTCCAGTGTCCAACAGAAAGGTGACATCATTGCCTTCAACCTTTCCTTCAATGTATGGCCCTGACTGGTCTACCGGCAAGGAGGCGCCAAGTACGCACTCCATGTCCTCCCCCCTCAGGCACCGTCAGTAAGGTTTGTCACAGAGGAAAGTGTCATTCAACAGAAATTGCGAAGTTGCTGCATTTCTTTCCTCCTTTCCTCCCCAGATTTCTATGTCTTCACCTTGCGGTGTCTTTCCCTTAAAATTCGGTCTAGGTGCACAAGGCAACTGACTCGCTTTTACCTGTTGCTGGTTCTTTCTTGGTTTTTCATTCTGCGTCTGTGGATTTAAATCAGGGTTTTGGGGGTTATTAACTTGTGCGTATGAACACTCGTCTCTCCAGTGCCCTATCTGTCCGCACCCGTGACAGGGGAACTTCTTTTTGGCTTCTTCTCGACTCATTTTTACTCTGGGCTTCCCTCCACCCCCAGAACCTTGATTTTGGGAATTACTATTCATTTTACCCAATTGTTTTTCTTGTTGTTCAGCTAGTTTGACTTGTGCCCACATAACCTTTTCCTTCAAAGCCTTTCGCTTTTCAGCCATCTCGTCTTCGCAATACTTTGCGTATCGCAAGACTTCATCTATTTTCTTAGACAGCCAACAGATTTTATTGTCTTTGATCCATTGACAAATTTCAGGTCTTAAACCGTTTACAAACCTGTAAATGAAGTGGGTCATATCCTTCATCTCAATGTTATCTATGCCACTATATGTTTTAAACACCTGTAGAAATCTTTCATAAAAGGAATGCACAGTCTCATCTCTTTCCTGTGTAGTTCTATCTATTCTGGTCCAATCAGTTTCTTTTGCAGGCACCTTCCCTTTCAGATGTAACATTACTTGCTGGTATTTTTTCATTACCTCATCAGAAGGAGCCCCTGAAACAGGATCCCTCGCGTTTTCCTCACTAGGCCAACCAATTGCAATTTTACATTCTGTCCACAAGTCTACGGGAACAACTATATCGAAAAACCCATCCAGATCTTTCCACAGGCATTTTAGTACCTTCACAAACCTTTCTACCTGCCTGTACCAATCAACCGGTTTCTCTCTTAGTTTTGGAAAGTCTTTAGTAAAAGACACAATATCCTGTCTGGACGATGGAACGTGCAAATACTTCCCACCAGGCACTTCTCGCATGGGGTATAACTGTTCTGGCTTGTCAGCTTCCTTTAAAACAAATTCAGAAGTCGTCTGTTTGGATATAACCTCTTCCTTTTTCTTTGCCCACCTGGCTTTCCACTTTTCTAAGTCTCCCCATTTTTGCAACACGGTCAACAATTCTTTGATCTGCACCTTTTTCCCTGACACATTCATTTTTTCCAGATCTTTGTCTGAGAACTCAGCTCTATAGGGTTTTTGTAATGGTTTTGATTTCGAAATATCTATTCCCATACTAGCTGCAGTGTCTGTTAATTTCTCATGGAGCACTCTGGTATTACATGTAAAACTCTTGCAGATAAACAGCAGCTCTTCCTAGGAATAGGTATTTATTCTGTCTAACCCCACGTTTCCGGCCGTCAGTTCTTCCATTTCAATTCTCAATTTGTAAATATCTAATGGTTTTGTCTGAGGAGTTTGTCTCTCTAATTCTCGACTCCATCTCTCAATCTCTTCAGGAGTCACCAATGTGACACTCTTGGTACCTGAAGTCGATTCCATTTGAATCTCTCTCGTATTGAAAGGATTATCAGCCTGATTCATCATTCTCCCGTTTTGCGAGCCCCTAATAGCGATTCATAAGGAATCGCTATTAAGGACTTGCAAAACAGGATTCATGTAGAAATTGCATAAAGAAATGCGATTCCTACACATTCCTTATTTGCGATTAGCAAATTGCTAATCGCAAATAAGGAATAACTCCCCATTCATTCCTATGGGCCTAAAGGCTCATAGGAATGAATGGGGAGTAATTCCTTATTTGCGAATATCAATTTGCTAATCGCAAATAAGATAGCGATTTCAAGGGTGCCAGGGGTGTCCAAAGGACACCCTGTAGCACCCCTGAAATGTAATCTACATTGGTGTTGCGCACACACATGTCCAAAGGACATGTGTGTGTGTAACATGCAACTTAGAAAAATGCATTTAAATGCATTTTTCTAAGTTTTTGCTATTTACCACGAGGTTTGACCTCGCGGTAAATAGTGGCCCAAAATAGCGATTTCGGTATTTTAAAATGGTTCATGAATTGCATTTAAGGAATCTCAAATAGAGATTCCTTAAATGAAATTCCTCGCAAATATGCGAATTCTTTAAAAGCGAATTTTGTATTTGGGATGATGAATCCCAAATGCAAAAATTGCACTCGCAAAGGGCCAGATTCTCAGAATCTGGCCCTTTGCGAGCGCAATTAAGCTTGATGAATCAGGCTGATTGTCTCTTCTGCAAACTCCTTCCTGAGTTCCTAATCGGCAAATCCATTAAAGAAGCTTCAGATTCACATTCACTCGTCTGATCATCTACAATTATGGGCTCTTTTCTTGGCTGCACTACAGTTGGGGTAATGATCGGGGCCTTTGGACTCTCTTGTCTATCCTCATACAAAGGAACAACTGGTCCAATAGTTACTGGGATTGTCAAGGCTTCAGGGCTTGTATTAAACTGGGAGATTTTCTTAATTATTTCGGTTCTTTGTTTGGCTAGAGCCTCTCGCTCCTTTTCCTGCAGCATTCTTTCCAGGCTTATTTCAGGTTCTATTTGCGGACTCAATGTTGGGGCAGTTGGATGCGTCAAACTTGGTCCTTCACCATAATTAGGTTTTGGGAACAAGCTTCCTGTGTTTAAGGCCTCATAAGGAGGTCTTGGACAAAAGTCTCTTTCACCTGAATATCTTGATTCTCCACTAAATGGTGGTCTTAGACAGGTGTCTCTGGCACCTATAGGTACTAGGCCCTCATTATAGGAAGGTATTTGACAGCTGTCTCTTGTGTTTACAGATCTATTCCCTTCCTGACACGGGGGTCGTTGGGAAGGATCCTCTACACTGGAGGATCTGGGTCCTTCATTATAAGGAGGCGGATTTTTCATAAACATGTCATCCAATAAATCGTCATCTGAATCCCCACTGGACACCCAATGCTTGGTCTTTTCTGTCTTTTTCTCTCCCGCAGGACCAACCATTGCCATCATTGGATACAGTCCTTCTACAATCATATTCTGTCTCCACTGTTTCAATTTTTTTTATCTCGGGTCTCTTGCTTCAATTTCGGATACCATTTGGTTAACCCTTTATCCATTCGGGGCTTATCTCTTTCAAAAGCCTCTATTTCCCACTCCTCTAATGCTTCGTACTGAGTCAATCTAGGTCTGGGATGTAAATCATTCATTCGTGTTCTCAAATTAAAAAGGATCCTGCCATTAAAGGTACCTTCTAACGGAAATGCCAAAACTCCGTCATCCTTTGTGTACTCCGCCCAGTTTTCCAACCACACACATAATTGGTACCCCTTATCAAACATCATGAAAGATGCGGGAGAATTAGGTGGCGGTATGACAACACCTTCTCTGGTTTTGATAGGTTTGTCCTTTTTGAAATAATTCTTTACTTTGCTCACTAAGGTAATTTTCCTCTTTTCTCCGTACATGACGCCTTTACGACCTTTCCAGTGATCTTTTCCAAACCCTAGATATCTTGGATCAGGTCTAGTCTCTGGCATATACGTGTGCCACATACAACTTCCTACAAGCGACTCTGTTTACAAAATCACTCCCAATCCAAATGCGGCTTTTATTTTCGAGCAACCAGTCAAATGCACGATTTCAAATAATCTCGACCAATGGGTGAGCGGCCTTTTCGCGAGACAGGTTCTCACGCTTCGGTGCTCACCCCTCCTTTACAATTCCAGCTCCGCTACACACCCGCTGTTTCGACTAATACCAGCGCGGCACAGAGTGACGTCAGAGCAGCTCCGCAACTGACTCCCTCCCTCACAAGGTAACGGAAACTTTATTTCTCTCTTAAAGTGCAAGTGCTTTAGTTATTTAACAACGTGAACACATTCGCCACTGTACTCGAGTGTCTAGAAAGAAAAGATACTTTCACTACAAGTAAACTACTTCCATTTACCTTTCAATTACTACGAGTAGAACCCTTCTGCCTACCCTTCACTCAAGCGCTAAGGTACCTGCTACTTCTTTGACTCATCCACTTCTTTTCGGGATATATACTGAGTCTAAAGTTTCACTAGCGAACCCCTTTGCTGTCACTCAAGCTCCGATGAACCTACTACTCCTTTCTCGTGTGACCCTTACTAGGTTATATCACAACTGAAGTTTCATCAGCGAACTCGTTGCTATCATTTATTCAAACATACATTCAGAAAAAACCCTAATTAGTGCTTCCAGTTCTGCCTAACCTGCACCAATTTTCCTCTAGCCAGTGACCTCAATACGGCGTGGATTCTCCTCACCACCCGTTATTCAATTCCCCGGGGATTCCAGACAACATATAACAATTTATTAACCAGTGGGTTAGTACATTTATCAATATAACAGCAAGAAAAACAATTTAAAACATTTCATAATTTTCAAAGCAATAACATTTGCAATTGCGTTTAGCAGCAAAACTTTCACAATTAGCAGCAATAACTTTTTAGCAGCATCCGACCTACCTAGCTATCTTAAGTTGTTACCCTAACCATTTCTTTAACTAGTCCCTAACCATTTCTTTAACTAGTCCCTAACCATCCTCTGGCTACCAGAAAATTACTGATAGAGCGCGCAGGTCACCCAACCAACAAATTTACCATACACGTATCGGGCCCATATTTTTCAATACACTATTATTTATTAATCGGGCGACCGTACACTCTACTACCAGTAATCCAGTTCCTTCCTATATATTTCTATTGTACCCGACTTACCAATCCACCGTCACGGGTACCTAATGACCACGATGAATCAGGGAGCTAGCTGTGAAGAAAAGGCAAAAGCACAAATACCAACTTCATATCCTTCTGTATTTAATAAAGATCACAGACTCCGGGGAAGTTTTAAAGATGTTATCTAGATTTCAGAATCAGTTTCAGAAAGCATTAGATTTATGACAAGTAAACAATCAATAACCAAGATAATGAAGAGTACATATCCATAAAGGAAATATATCAAGCTGATCATTTATGAGTCTACAGCAAGGTGAGAATGAGGAAACAGCTAGGCAAATAATTTCAGACTAAAGGACCGGGAAGAATTAAGATCATACTAGAAACTTCACAGTAAAATATTTCCCCATGAAGAGGATCTACAGGTAAGGTAAAAATAGACCGTATTAATGACTGGTGCAATTACTTGAATCAACTAAAAGATGGGTAAAAACAAAGAACATCTGCATATCGTGACCTGAAAAGGAAATGTACTCAAGGGATGGGTAGAAAATGGAACATGCTAGAATATCGACAATAACGTATGAGCTTTTCATTCAGTGGGTTTGCGAAAAAAGCATGGAAAATCAATATATGCCAAGATATGTCTTTATTGTAGCAAAAGACAGAAAAATAGAAAGGTGCAGTACAGAGTTTCAGCACTATATTTACCTAGAATGGTGTGAAGACCAACGCTGGCCACAGGTCAGTTAAGGACAGGAAGGACCCCAAAGGAAACCCGTCATCAGTAGGACAGCAGGTGCAGAATGGACACCCCAGGACAGGACAGGAAACCCAGATTAGGATCAGGACAGGACCACCAGGATAAGACCAGCACCCGCAGTTTGGAAGAAACGCCTGCACTCCACCCTCTCTGCAGCTATCGGCCAGACCCCGATTGGGTTATCAAACTCCCCAGCAAAGTGCCCCGCCAGCACTTAAGGTTTCTCAACAAAACCCTTGAGTCTATGGAATTATCGAACAGAGTGCTCCGCAGCCCTCTGTATCAAGTCACCTATTGAGTGCGTTGGGTCAGTGACAGGTCAGCTATTCGGACAAGTCGGACAATTTCTCTAACTAAACCTAGGCTAGTTATACTGTTTTCGGGTCAGTGTACCAACCCCCAAATGTTGCAAGTGTCAGAATCCCCAATTTCGATTGGTCCCCAAGTAGGATAGGTCAACACACCAATCACATTTCAATTCTACAAGCCTATATTAACATATTCTGGGACCGCCTATTGATTTTGGGGTTCCCATGACATACTCTACGGAATACAATGAAAACTTATACAAATGTAACTTTTGCAGGACATTTTAGTTTCTTCTGCTGGGTGAAGGTGCATCTTCCCAGGCACATCTTGGCTAGGACTTCGGGTTGGCACCGCTTCAATGTCACCGGCAGAAGACAGTCATGCGCAGAATGGTAGCTCAATATGGTTTCACGAGTGTCTCTTAGACCCTCAATATCGCGGTACATGAAAAGTAAGCGAAAACAAATTAAAACATAGAAATAAATGATTACACTGTATACCATGAATAGCTACTCTATACCCCTTATTTTATATAATCTATTTGCATTTAAGGTTTAGTGCAAATAAACTATAACATGAAAACAGGACACCAAGCGGCCATATTAATTGCAATTGCGCAGGCGCAAAGGTTCCCACCAGAACTGCAAATACGTCACGTCACGTGAGTGTGACTAACGCATGAGCAGAAGAAAACCCGCCAAGCAGCGGCCATTTTTAGTGACAAACGTTATTAAGGTTAATACACACATATGCAAGCATCTCTCGGATACCCCAAATGTCAGAATAAAAGGGAAATTAGTAAGACAAACAGGTTGGATTACTTTGTTACATATTATTCGAGGTTCATGAATTCAAGCAAGTCGCGTAATATGCGAATCCTTGCTCCATCAGGAACACCCACTGTAATGCCCATGGCATGCCTCCCTATTGCAGGGTGAAGCAACACAGCAACTTTCGCTGTTTTGCCTTAATCCATATCTAGAAGGCCATGATAAAAGCCACGTAGGGTGGCTTTACACGGCCTTGTAGATATGGCCCTGCAATGGGCGCTGCCGGACCGTCACTGAACGTGAATTTCCGGCAGCGCACAGGAGCTTGTAAATAGCCTCTGAGGGGCATATTACCAAGGGCCTTATCGCCGCTTTAGCGGGATTTTTTCCCGCTAAAGCGGCAATATTTTTATCGCCCTATTACCTAGCTGTCGCTTACACCAGTTAGCGACAGCTAGTAGGCGATAGCGATCATCTTGGGACCCACGTTGCATGTCAGCGATAATTATCGCTAATGACATGCAAAGTGGGCGTGCCAAGATGTTAGCGACTGGAAGCAGTCGCTAACATCGCTATCTCCTATTACCTACTTTTGGAAATAATCGCTCTAAGCGCGATTATCTCCAAAAGCTAACGCCTGCCCAGAGCAGTTCTTAGCCATGTTATCCAATGGAAAGTGGATAACATGGCTAAGAGCATTGTCACGATAATGCATGAATATCGCTGATTTTTCAGCGATATTCATGCATTTTGCAGGATTTTTACCGCTTTTGAGATAAACCTTGATAATATCAGGGAATCTCAGCGGTGAAAATCGTCGGAGCGCGGTGATATAATTATAGCCGCTAACCATGCATAGTGATGATTATCGCTATTGCTTGGTAATATGCCCCTGAGTGTCTTGACCTTCAGTAGACACAGACATTTCAATATATAATGAAAAAAGTGTCGTAGAATGCACCATGAATCCAATTTTTGACAGATGTTCTGCTGGACATGTCATTTATCTGCCCCTCCCTAGCAGAATTGTCTTAAAAAACACAAATACAACACAGGTGTCACCAGTCAGGAGACCCTGTCAATACAAGCATCGGTAATGCATCTGTTTGGACTGTGTGATGAATTTAATGCTGCTTTCATCACTCATCGCTAGGGACAAAGGAAGGACCTCCCTGACAAGTAACACGGGCGTGGAGAAGATGTGGTGCAGCGGCCAGAGCTGCTGACTCGAGAGCTGGTGATCCCTGTTTTCGTCTCGGCATCGCAACATCCAGTGATTCTGGGCAAATCACTTTCTCCAGATGCTATATATATGTTCCAAGACGAAAAAACGGAAAAGAGGGAAAACAGTCTGAAAAAAGAGTGCCACCAAAGCAGATGTTAACAGTATTTTGACCACGGAAACTGATATGAGAAGCAGACAAGGAACAGGCCTTTGTAAATGCAGGAAAACATGCTAAAACCAATAGATTAGAAGAAAAGTAAGTGGCTAGCACAGAAGCCAAGAAAGAGAGGCTCGGATGAAAGGCCTTTTTTAAGTTTATATTATAAACAATAGATTTCACAAGCACAGCTGTGAAGGTGGAACCTAAAAAGGACCAGGTGCTCTAACTCGTGGTCAGTTAGGTAAGTACCCATGTCACAAGTGTCACTGTTACTTTAGCGAGTGGGCCCAGGGCCCACTACTTTACACTCTGCAAGTCTGTTTTGTTTAACTTCAAGCTTGTTGTAATCATTTATTTACGTCTGGAGAGACAACTTCTCACAAAGCATTCCATTTAGCAGCAAATCTAGAATGGAGGTTACATGGACTAAAAAGATCCAGGCTTTCAAAATAAGGTAAAATTGTGCAATTTCGGCAAACGACGACAAAAATTGCTGTTTTCGTTTGCGTTTACAAAATCAACTGGCAACATCTACCATTCATTAACATAGTTAGCAATATCTACAAAACAAATGTAAATGTTTACCCCACTTCTTAATGAAAAAATAATACTAACATTTAATTAATGCAATATGACTATTCAGCAATCCATTTTAGATTAGAACAAAAGTATTTATGCCGATCTTTCATTAACCATGAACAGGAATCTCCTCTTTAAGAAGAACCTTCTTGACAAATAGTAAAGAGCTAAATTCTTGACATGTAAAATTGTAATTTCACTCCCTAGGACTAAGTAACACCTACTTTTATTATGGTCATAATTTATATATTCACTTTGATTAAAATGGGAAGGAGTAAAAGATCTGAGGGTACTAACTGAAGTTAAAATTGACAATTTAACACAGAAATATTTATGAAAAGAAGTTGATGGCATTGCACAGAAAATATGCAAATATAAGTACTACGGCCACTCCCTGCTTGAGATCTGTCGTCGACAAATCAAACACCACTCTGGCGTACATGCGCCAAGGTATAATGTATGCCGGGTGGGCGTTCCGTCGTAAGGAAGTCTCGTAAAAGTGATACAGTGAAATCTACAAGATTTCACTGAGTCACTTTTACGACGCCACTGCGTCAAAACCTTGTACCTGCTTGAAGCAGGTGTAAGGACTGACGCAGCATGATGGGAATAGGCATTCCTGACCATTGCTGGAGTTGTGTCGTGCTTACAACACGACTCCAACAATGCATTGCCTTTACGACAAAAGATGCTTCACACATCTGTCTATCCTTGCGCCATGGTGCACCGCATTGTAAATGCGGCGCATGGTTATTTTTCTGTCACGCAAATTAACTGGCGCATCTCTGCTAATATGCAGAGATGCGCCTGTTCTTGTAAGTCTGCCCCCTAGTCTTTACATGGAGTAATGAGGAGAAATGCTTTATATGACCTCGTTTTTGCTGTTTCTATCTGTACTGTTTTTTGCAATTCATATCAAAACAACAAAACGCTGTGCATGATTGTTTATGTGCAGAAAGGTATCCCTTTCTGCACATAAGCAATCATTCCCCCTGCGCAGTCACCTTTGCACTATGTTCCAAGGGTGCCTGCGTTGGGGCTAGGCAGCTGTAATTTGCACCAGGACAGTGGGGAAACACAGGGCTGCAGAGTATTGTTGTAAATACGTTGGTATTGCGTTTCCAAAAGTGGCGGAGCGTGGCTTAACCCAAGAATGCTAACGCCGCTCTCCGTCACTTTCCATGTAAATATACTTCTTAATGTTTTAGTGGAGGCAAGAGATGCAAGGTAGAGGGAGTGGAGAATTTTGATGGGAACTTTAGGACAATGAGCTATAAAATGTGGCCAAGCTTTTCAAATTAACTGCCTCATTGATGAGGTTTTGGCGCAGGGCAGCGCCGCAAACAATCTTAATGCGCTGCCCTGAGTCAAAAGAAAAGGACCGGCAGAAGCAGTAATCTATGAGATACGTACATTTATATCCTTTTCCCCTTGCTGCCACACAATGGGCTGCTTTTAACTAACGCAAGCACCCTTGCACCACAGTGCAAGGGTGCCTGCGTTGCACTGATGATCGTTTTTGTGCAGGAAGAGACACCTTTTTGCACAAAAAGAATTACGAGAGATTTTTTTCCTCTATGTGTGCAGGAAAAGCGAGAAGAAATTAAGGTATTTCTCCTCTTTGCGCCTCACTTACACCTCCCCTAGGAGGTGTAGTCTTTTGACGTAGTCCCAGGTTTTTTAATTCTCGTAAGTCAATGCCATGGGTGTTACGTGGGAACACCCACCGTAATGCCCATGGCATGCCTCCCTATTGCAGGGTGAAGCAACACAGCAACTTTCGGTGCGTTGCCTTAGTCCATATCTACAAGGCCATGATAAAAGCCACGTAGGGTGGCTTAACACGGCCTTGTAGATATGGCCCTGCAGTGTGCGCTGCCTGACCGTCACCGAAAGTGAATTTCTGGCAGCGCACAGGAGGTTGTAAATAAGCCCCTGAGTCTCTTGACCTTCAGTAGACACAGACATTTCAATATATAATGAAAAAAGTGTCGTATAATGCACCATTAATCCAATTTTTGACAGATGTTCTGCTGGACATGTCATTTATCTGCCCCTCCCTAGCAGAATTGTCTTCAAAAACACAAATACAAGACAGGTGTCACCAGTCAGGAGACCCTGTCAATACAAGCATCGGTAATGCATCTGTTTGGACTCTGTGATGAATTTAATGCTGCTTTCATCACTCATCGCTAGGGACAAAGGAAGGACCTCCCTGACAAGTAACACGGGCGTGAAGAGGATGTGGTGCAGTGGCCAGAGCTGCTGACTTGAGAGCTGGTGATCCCTGTTTTCGTCTCGGCATCGCAACATCCAGTGATTCTGGGCAAATCACTTTCTCCGGATGCTATATATATGTTCCAAGACGAAAAAACGGAAAAGAGGGAAAACATTCTGGAAAAAGAGTGCCACCAAAGCAGATGTTAACAGTTTTTTGACCAAGGAAACTGATATGAGAAGCAGACAAGGAACAGGCCTTTGTAAATGCAGGAAAACATGGTAAAACCAAATGATTAGAAGAACAGTAAGTGGCTAGCACAGAAGCCAAGAAAGAGAGGCTCGGATGAAAGGCCTTTTTTAAGTTTATATTATAAACAATAGATTTCACAAGCACAGCTGTGAAGGTGAAACCTAAAAAGGACCAGGTGCGATTCCAGAGTTGTTGGAAATGGCAGGCAAGATGGCGGTCGTCTGAGACCGCAGTGCGGGTAGCTCAGTGCTCTCAATCGGAGATTAACTTTACCCCCTAAATGTGGTAGAACTCTGCAACATGAACAATTACTGAGTGGCTATCCAGTGCGATATCGGCAAAAAAAAGACGCAAAAAGATGCAACCGGACTCGCCTTTCTACCCATTAAGGTCCGGCCTCAACGCCTCTCTCTTTATAATGGTCCCGGACACCTCTTCTACAGTACAGATAGCTCAAGTGAAAAGTCGAATCCCTGCACTCGCTACAGCAGTTGGACTCGCTATAATACAGTATTTTTGTCAACTCAATAAGAGACACTGTGGCTGCTACGTATCTCACCTGCGTTGCTCCGGAGATTCAGAGCCGGAGCTGGGCGGCTGCATTAAGGATATGGCGCCGAAGAATGCTGCCTCGGTGGCGGCTGCAGCGAAGAAAAGGGCTGCAAGACTCGCTCTCCGCGAGAACATGGAGGCAACCGTGAGGGGTTCGGCGGCGAGGAGCCCAGCTGTCGTGGGGATCACAGAGAAAACGCCTGGCAAGCCAACCGCAACTGCTGCTGCTGCCCGGAAGGGCGCTCAGAATACTCCATCGGTGGTCGAGCTTCTCCGAAAGGTTCCCGGGAAATCCCTTCCGGGTCACAATACACAGTGTCAGCCAAGAGCTCAGCACACGCTTCAGACGCCACCTACTGCTGGATCGGCTGGAAACACCGAGATTGAAATCAACATACGCGCGGGGGCGCAAACAGAAGGTGAGAGTGCCCGGGACAACATACTGAGCAGTGGCGATGCAGAGAATGAGGGGAGAATGGACAGCAAGGTAAAAAAAAGCATTGGTAACAGCAAATGTACAGATTAGTGCAAAAGGGCAGTATGACTCAATAATAACACCCCTTTTAACTACGGAAACTAATCTGCCTAGTACTCCTCCCTCGGTTGTAGCTATTGGGATCCTTGAAGGCACCCCTGGGGGCATAGACGTTATATCGGACGAATCAACAATACAACCAGAACCAACAATACAACCAGAACCGCGGGTGGTGTCTGAGGAGGAGGGTGTAGTACTGGTACAACCAAATACGTCCTCCATGCCTACTATAAGTCCTGATACTCCTCAAAATACAGCAAATGCATCCCCTCTAATCCCTGCTGAATCTGGGATCAAAAGCCTGGAGTACCTAGATCCAGACCCAGTTGCAGTTATTTCCTTGGAGGCCCAAACCGATACTCGACCGGAAAATCAGGGTACTCCGCAGTTGGACCAAAGGGCTATCCTCTCTGATGATTTATGCAATCAAAGCGACGATGATACAGACAGGGATAAAGATAGGGATAAGGAAAGGGATAAGGACCCAAGCGACTTCTATTCTTTCTCGGATGAGCTGGGTTTGTCAACAGGCGCAGGCTCAGATTTAAGTGATTCTAGCGATGATGAAACTAGTAACAAGGTTGTGAAAACTGCTCAAAAAGTTTTATCAAGACATAGAAGGAGCCAACATGATACAGCTGAGCTGACATGGGACTATGCATCCACAAGTAGTATACCGCCAGTAGCAACAACATTAAACCTATATGGTCCAACACAGCAGCCGGAATCAGGACCTACAATAGATAAGTCTGCCCCTACTATTGAGACTGTGCTACTAGCCATCGCGGCACATCGAGAAGAAACCTCTCACGATGGGCGGAAGGTGCAAGCTGAGCTACGGAAGGTCCAGGGAGTGGTCCGCAAGCTTTCAAGAAAAATTACCTCATTCAATGACCGTATGGCTGAGATGGAGACGAGAGTGGTTGTTAATGAATCGGAGATTGCTACAAATCGTGAACAGATCGATACTCATGAGAAAGGGTTATGTGACGTGATGTGGAAGCTCGTGGACATGGAGAACCGCTTACGTATAAATATCCTGCGGGTTTTGGGTGTCCCCGAGGGAGTGGAGGGGGGCGATGCTCGTCCCTTTATAGTAAAACTATTACAAGACTCTTTACCTGAACTCTCTGCATGGAATTGGGACCTAGAGGTGCAGCGAGCGCATCGAGTACCTCTTACTATGCGAAATACCCCGAAACCCGGTGCATATCCGAGAGCTATACTAGTATATTTCGGTAACTTTATACTGAGACAAGCAGTCTGGGAGAAAGCGAGGCCAGAGGCAAAAAAATCTAGTGGTCACATAACCTATTTCGTACGCCCTGATTTTTGTCACACTACAGTTGAGCGGAGGTGGCGCTTGCGCCAACTCATAAAACCTTTCCAAGATAAGAGGCTTCAGGCGTACTTAAATAATCCTGCTAAGTTGAAAGTAATTAATGGTGACCAAACAAAGTTTTTCACCTCTGAGGTCCAGGCAAAAGAATATTTGGATAGCCTTACATGAGAAGATAAAGGCAGTGTCACAGCTCTCTTTACTCTTTTCTCTTTATCTTAGGATTTTTTCACTTATGGGTCTGGGGGTTTTCTTTTTTTGGATTGTTAAATATTAATTGAGAGCACTAAAGCGACAGTGCACGTACATCACTACAGACTCTAACGGAGTCTAAATGCCTTCTTTTTGGGAGGGTGGGGGAGGTCAAGGGTTAAGGGCTGGGGGAGGGGGTGGGGGTGGGGGTGGGTGTAACAAGGGGAAAATGCATAAAAATGGCAGTCATGAATGTAGAAGCAGAATCAGAAAAATAAGTCCTAGTACTAGTATTGTGTATAAAGGTAGGTGCAATGATATAGTAGAGCAGGGATGGGGAAAAAAAAACAGGGCAAAGTATGGCTAGGGTAAAACTTTGCTCCTGGAATGTGGCTGGCCTCAACGATAGGGCGAAAAGGGATCAAATGTGTGGAATAGTTACTCAAAATGCATTTGATATTATATGTCTCCAGGAGACTCATGTCCCTTCGGCTGAAAGGGGAATATTAAGGGTCCCTGGATTTAACCTACTCGGATGTACATCTCACACTTTAAGGACTAGAGGAGTTGCTATATTTGCTAAGCCTTTTCTGGGAGATGCCAAACGAGTAGCTGTCGATTCTCTGGGTAGGTGGGTTATCGTGGAACTTAAGTTTGGGATCACAATTTGTTCTATTTATGCCCCCAACGAAGATGACCCCTCTATATTTAATGATCTGGAGATTGAACTATCATCTTGGCCTCAGGTACTTATATTTTGTGGAGATTTTAACATTTCTATGCCAAAAATGGTTCTAGTACATAATCAAGCTCGAAATAATTATGTTGGCCGTAAACCTAAAGTCTATAGCGCTCTCTCCCAACTTAAGGAAAGTCTTGGCTTGTCTGATATATGGGAACTGAAGCAGCCACAAGACCCAGGTTACACGTACTTCTCACACCCTCATAACAAATACGTACGTATTGATTATATCTGGATGACTGGTAACCGTACAAGCCAGGTAGGAATCCTCAAATTACCAAAGATTATAGCAGACCATAATCCTTTAGTACTTTCTCTTTGCATAGACAATATGGTTAGACCCCGTACAAGCTGGACCTTTGATCGTAAACTCCTAGTCAACAGGGGATATAGTGAATATATTAAAGTATGGACGCAAGGATTCCTGGACTGTAATCGATATAGCTCATCTAGGAACATGGTTAGGGATTGTTTTAAGGCGTCAATCAGGGGTGATTTTAAGGATTTTAATAATAAATTTTAATCCTTATATTAAGGACAATCAGCTATGTCGCTAGGCAGAGGAAAGAGAGAGCTATTTTAAATGATTCCCAGCTTCAAATGTTAGCCAGAATAGAAGAGAAGCATACCGCTATAATTGCTCAGGCCGGAGGTGGTGGTGAGGCTGAGGGGGCTTTAATTCTGAGAGAAATGGCGATTCTCAAGGCAGAGATAAATAGTAAATATACCCAAAAGGCAGCTGAGACTTATCAATCACATCGTAACGAGATCTACGAAACAGGAGAGATGGTGGGGAAGCAGCTCGCACTTAGTACTCGACAAAAACAATCTCTTAACTCAATTGTTTGTATTGAGTCAGAAGGGCAAGAATTTAAAACACCGGAAACAATATTAGAAGTGTTTAAAAAGTTCTACGAGAAACTGTATGAAAATGAGGACTCTTCTGACCCTGATACAATTAAAAACGAAGTGGGTAGATAGGCTGCCGAGTTAGGTAACACTTCGGGGTCGATAGGGCTACTATGCAAGATCTAGAAAGAGATATAACCATGAACGAAATACAAACTGCTCTAGTGGAGTTAGCTGCGGGCAAGGCAGCAGGACCAGATAAAATTCCACTAAAATTCCACTAGAGCTGTATAAGATTCTGGGTGACATCATAACTCCTTTACTCCTCGATCTATTTATAGGAATACAGGGGCATATTACCAAGCAATAGCGATAATTATCGCTATTGCTTGGTTAGAGACAAAAATTTACCGCTGAGCTGCGGCGATTTTTATCGCAAATAAACCTTGGTATTACCAAGGTTTATCGCAAATGCGATAAAAATAGGCCGCAATGCATGAATGTTGCTGAAAAGTCCGCGATATTCATGCATTAGCGAGCTAATGCTCTTAGCCATGTTATCCACCTCCCATTGGATAACATGGCTAAGAACTGCTCAGAGCAGGTGTTAGCTAAGTTGGTAATAGGAGATAGCGATGTTAGCGACTGTTTCCAGTCGCTAACATCTTGGCACACCCACTTTGCATGTCATTAGTGATAAATTTCACTGACATGCAAAGCGGGGCCCAAGATGGTTGCTATCTCCTACTAGCTGTCGCTAGCTGGTGTTAGCGACAGCTAGGTAATAGGGAGATCATTTTATCTCCGCTTTCTTGGCTTTTAAAGCCAAAAAAGCGGAGACAAACCCCCTTGATAATATGCCCCACAATTCAGCGGTACGCCCCCAAGGTCATGGCTGGAAACGAATATAGTGGTTTTTCCCCAAAAAAATAAGCCTCCCAAATTACCTTCATCTTATCGCCCTATCTCACTGATTAATTCAGACTCGAAGTTATACTCGAAGATTTTGGCTAATCGGCTCAGGGGGACTATCGAGCGTCTGGTTTCCCGTGGCAGCATGGCTTCATCCCGGGTAAGGGCACTACGGACCATATTAGACGCGTCATTGCCCTCTTTGATGCCGTGGCTGTCGCGGGGGGCCGGATGTCGGTGGTCCTCCTGGATGCCGAGAAGGCCTTTGATCGGGTCTCATGGGCCTTTTTGTGGGCAGTCCTTGAACAAAATAATATGGGACCAAGATTTTTAAAATCTATAAAAGCAATGTATTATTTACCAAAGGCCAGAGTCTTGGCGATGGGTCAGGAGTCGAGCCTCTTTGATATTTCCCGGGGGACTAGGCAGGGTTGCCCATGTTCCCCTATTCTCTTCGCTCTTTATATAAACCCTCTTATCATAAAATTGCTAAATGCGGAGGCAATTAGACCAATCACTCTCGGCCCATTTGACACCAAAATACTAGCTTATGCCGATGACGTGGCGGTAGTTACATCACACCCCAAGGAGGCAAAAATTGAAATTGAACAAATTGCTCATGCATTTGGACAAGTTTCGGGGTATTCCTTAAATAGGGATAAAACAATGGTAATATGCACTGAAAATACTCAATTCATAGATCCTAGGAAAGTAGAAAGTGCACTATACCTTGGAGTTCATATATCCTCCAAAACTGACGAGATTATCAATTCATAGATCCTAGGAAAGTAGAAAGTGCACTATACCTTGGAGTTCATATATCCTCCAAAACTGACGAGATTATCAAAATAAATTTTGATCCTCTTATACAAAAAATTACAACAGATTTAAAGCGGATAGATAGCATGCATCTGTCAATTATCGGAAGAGGCAATTTCCTTAAGATGAACATACTCCCCCGGGCTCTCTATTTGTTCCGGGCGATTCCATTACTGGTGGACGATAAGATTATTAAGACCCTTGAATCCCAGATGATGAAGTTCGTATGGGGGTATGGGAAGATAAGGAGATCTATCCGCTTTCTTTCTCTCCCAGTTACAAGAGGAGGCCTCGCAATTCCTAATTTGGAATTTTACATACTGGCAGCGTTGCTTCAGCAGATGAAGCCTCTATTCTATATGAAATCTTTGGGAAGTCAAACAGGGGAGAATTATATTCCCTCAATATTTGAATTGATTATCGGGGATAGGGCGAGAGGTCTTCTAGTAAGGCAACTTGAACCTTCATATTTCAAAAAAGTGAAATTTAAGAATATATCGAGCGTGTGGGGTATTTGGAAGAAAATTAGAAGACAACTGAATATTAACAAACACAATAAATATATTTCTTTATGGCACTCTACCTTACTACCAACATTATTATACGATGTGATCGCTAGGGCATGGGAAACTTGTGGAGTTTTGACTCTGGGCGATTTTTTATTGTCTTCTGCTGATCAAAGATTCCAAAAGCTACAGCTCAAGTTTCTCATTCCCAGCAATAGCGTATTTAAATATATTCAAATCAACACGATTTTAGAACTAAAAAATGCAGACATTTCATTAGAGAATATTCCTCTGTTAGACTGTCTATTAAGACCATCAACTAGGATGGGCATGATCTACGATGTTCTAATTGACAGCCAACCAGACGATGTTGCTGTGACTGAGCAGGCTTGGTCTCGGAAATTAAATAATCCGGATGTTGATATCGATAAGGTACTCATAATGTCAACGAAATTGTTTATGTCTTCTAATGTAAAAGCACAGTTGTATAAGACTATGTATGATTTATATTTTACACCCGCCAAACTATATTCTTGGGGGAAAAGAGCCAACTCAGAATGTCCTCGATGCGGAAAAAATTCGGCACATCTAATCCACATGCTTTATGCGTGTGAAAAATTGTCAGTCTTGAAAGATATGATAATGAAATTCTGGCAGGAAGTGTTTAAACATCCAGTGGCCGAAACCCCCACCTTGTATATTTTGGGCTACGATAATACACTCTTACATACCACTGAAGAGGAAATTTTGCTTTTTTTGGGGACAGCTGTGTATCGTATTATATTAACAGCTCGCTGGAACGACACTGATCCCCCTAACTTTCAGGTATGGATATAAAGACTTTTGGGTATCTACAATCAAGAGAAGGCGATCTTTGCTTGTAAAGGGTCGAGGGCTAAAGCTCGGGGAATTAAGATTTGGAAACCTATCGAGAATTGGAGCAATGATATCAGAATTGCTACCTAGATTCTGCATACCTTTGTAAATAATATTGTCGCTTTCTCTGATATTTTCTTGCTTTCTATATTAATCCTTGTTTCATTTTTTATATTTTTTGTGCTCAATCTGCTGTTGACTAAAATGTTGTTTTTTCTTTCATGAAATATGTTTCTGCAATTTATGAACTGCCAAATAAAAAACTTTTATAAAAAAAAAAAAAAAAAGGACCAGGTGCTCTAACTCGTGGTCAGTTAGGTAAGTACCCATGTCACTAGTGTCACTGTTACTTTAGCGAGTGGGCCCAGGGCCCACTACTTTACACTCTGCAAGTCTGTTTTGTTTAACTTCAAGCTTGTTGTAATCATTTATTTACGTCTGGAGAGACAACTTCTCACAAAGCATTCCATTTAGCAGCAAATCTAGAATGGAGGTCACATGGACTAAAAAGATTCGGGGCCTTATTTATGAAGGTCTTGCGCCTGGTGCGTCACTTTTAACATGGGAAAAAGTGACACACCGGTGGCGCGAGCCTTTATAAATAAGGCCCCCAGGCTTTCAAAATAAGGTAAAATTGTGCAATTTCGGCAAACAACGACGAAAATGGCTGTTTTCGTTTGTGTTTACAAAATCAACTGGCAACATCTACCATTCATTAACATAGTTAGCAATATCTACAAAACAAATGTAAATGATTACCCCGCTTCTTAATGAAAAAATAATACTAACATTTAATTAATGCAATATGACTATTCAGCAATCCATTTTAGATTCGATAAGAAACAAAAATATTTATCCTGATCTTTCATTAACCATGAATAGGTGGCTCCTCTTTAAGAAGAACCTTCTTGACAAATAGAAAAGAGCTAAATTCTTAACATGTAAAATTGTAATTTCACTCCCTAGGACTAAGTAACACCTACTTTTATTATGGTCATAATTTATATATTCACTTTGATTAAAATGGGAAGGAGTAAAAGATCTGAGGGTACTAACAGAAGTTAAAATTGACAATTTAACACAGAAATATTTATGAAAAGAAGTTGATGGCATTGCACAGAAAATATGCAAATATAAGTACTACGGCCACTCCCTGCTTGAGATCTGTCGTCGACAAATCAAACACCACTCTGGCGTACATGCGCCAAGGTATAATGTATGCCGGGTGGGCGTTCCGTCATAAGGAAGTCTCGTAAAAGTGATACAGTGAAATCTACGTTTTTGCTGTTTCTATCTGTACTGTTTTATGCAGCACATATAAAACCAACAAAACGCCATGCATGATTGTTTATGTGCAGAAAGGTATCCCTTTCTGCACATAAGCAATCATTCCCCCTGCGCAGTCACCTTTGCACTATGTTCCAAGGGTGCCTGCGTTGGGGCTAGGCAGCTGTAATTTGCGCCAGGACAGTGGGGAAACACAGGGCTGCAGAGTATTGTTGTAAATACGTTGGTATTGCGTTTCCAAAAGTGGCGGAGCATGGCATTAACCCAAGAATGCTAACGCCGCTCTCCGTCACTTTCCATGTAAATATACTTCTTAATGTTTTAGTGGAGGCAGGAGATGCAAGGTAGAGGGAGTGGAGAATTTTGATGGGAACTTTAGGACAATGAGCTATAAAATGTGACCAAGCTTTTCAAATTACCTGCCTCATTGATGAGGTTTTGGCGCAGGGCAGCGCCGCAAACAATCTTAATGCGCTGCCCTGAGTCAAAAGAAAAGGACCGGCAGAAGCAGTAATCTATGAGATACGTACATTTCTATCCTTTTCCCCTTGCTGCCGCACAATGGGCTGCTATGAACTAACGCAAGCACCCTTGCACCTCAGTGCAAGGGTGCCTGCGTTGCACGGATGATTGCTTTTGTGCAGGAAGAGACAACTTCCTGCACAAAAACAATTACGAGAGGCTTTTTTCCTCTATGTGTGCAGGAAAAGCGAGAAGAAATGAAGGTATTTCTCCTCTTTGTGCCTCACTTACACCTCCCCTAGTAGTTGTAGCCTATTGACGTATTCCCAGGTTTATTAATTCTCGTAAGTCAATGCCATGGGTGTTACGTGGGAACACCCACCGTAATGCCCATGGCATGCCTCCATATTTCAGGGTGAAGCAACACAGCAACTTTCGCTGCGTTGCCTTAGCCCATATCTACAAGGCCATGATAAAAGCCACGTAGGGTGGCTTTACATGGCCTTGTAGATATGGCCCTGCAGTGTGCGCCGTCGGACCGTCACCGAAAGTGAATTTCTGGCAGCGCACAGGAGCTTGTAAATAAGCCCCTGATTGTCTTGACCTTCAGTACACACACACATTTCAATATATAATGAAAAAAGTGTCGTAGAATGCACCATTAATCCAATTTTTGACAGATGTTCTGCTGGACATGTCATTTATCTGCCCCTCCCTAGCAGAATTGTCTTCAAAAACACAAATACAACACAGGTGTCACCAGTCAGGAGACCCTGTCAATACAAGCATCGGTAATGCATCTGTTTGGACTGTGTGATGAATTTAATGCTGTTTTCATCACTCATCGCTAGGGACAAAGGAAGGGCCTCCCTGACAAGTAACACGGGCGTGGAGAGGATGTGGTGCAGTGGCCAGAGCTGCTGACTCGAGAGCTGGTGATCCATGTTTTCGTCTCGGCATCGCAATATCCAGTGATTCTGGGCAAATCACTTTCTCCAGATGCTATATATATGTTACAAGACGAAAAAACGGAAAAGAGGGAAAACATTCTGAAAAAAGAGTGCCACCAAAGCAGATGTTAACAGTATTTTGACCACGGAAACTGATATGAGAAGCAGACAAGGAACAGGCCTTTGTAAATGCAGGAAAACATGCTAAAACCAATAGATTGGAGGAAAAGTAAGTGGCAAGCACAGAAGCCAAGAAAGAGAGTCTCGGATGAAAGGCCTTTTTTAAGTTTATATTATAAACAATAGATTTCACAAGCACAGCTGTGAAGGTGGAACCTAAAAAGGACCAGGTGCTCTAACTCGTGGTCCGTTAGGTAAGTACCTATGTCACAAGTGTCAGTGTTTCTTTAGCGAGTGGGCCCAGGGCCCACTACTTTACACTCTGCAAGTCTGTTTTGTTTAACTTTAAGCTTGTTGTAATCATTTATTTACGTCTGGAGAGACAACTTCTCACAAAACATTCTAGTTAGCAGCAAATCTAGAATGGAGGTTACATGGACTAAAAAGATCTAGGCTTTCAAAATAAGGTAAAAGTGTGCAATTTCGGCAAACAACGACGAGAATGGCTGTTTTCGTTTGTGATTACAAAATAAACTGGCAACATCTACCATTCATTAACATAGTTAGCAATATCTACAAAACAAATGTAAATGTTTACCCCGCTTCTTAATGAAAAGATAATATTAACATTTAATTAATACAATATGACTATTCAGCAATCCATTTTAGTTTAGATAAGAACAAAAGTATTTATCCATATCTTTCATTAACCATGAACAGGTGGCTCCTCTTTAAGAAGAACCTTCTTGACAAATAGTAAAGAGCTACATTCTTAACATGTAAAGTTATAATTTCACTCCCTAGGACTAAGTAACACCTACTTTTATTATGGTTCAACTTTATATATTCACTTTGATTAAATTGGGAAGGAGTAAAAGATCTGAGGGTACTAACAGAAGTTAAAATTGACAATTTAACACAGAAATCTAAAGAAAAGAAGTTGATGGCATTGCACAGAAAATATGCAAATATAAGTACTA
The DNA here is from genome assembly GCF_964261635.1 of Lissotriton helveticus. Taxonomy (NCBI): domain Eukaryota; kingdom Metazoa; phylum Chordata; class Amphibia; order Caudata; family Salamandridae; genus Lissotriton; species Lissotriton helveticus. The sequence goes on along the minus strand of NC_136058.1, from coordinate 283,696,377 downwards.
CGGCCACTCCCTGCTTGAGATCTGTCGTCGACAAATCAAACACCACTCTGGCGTACATGCGCCAAGGTATAATGTATGCCGGGTGGGCGTTCGGTCGTAAGGAAGTCTCGTAAAAGTGATACAGTGAAATCTACAAGATTTCACTGAGTCACTTTTACGACGCCACTGCGTCAAAACCTTGTACCTGCTTGAAGCAGGTGTAAGGATTGACGCAGCATGATGGGAATAGGCATTCCTGACCATTGCTGGAGTTGTGTCGTGCTTACAACACGACTCCAACAATGCATTGCCTTTACGACAAAAGATGCTTCACACATCTGTCTATTCTTGCGCCATGGTACACCGCATTGTAAATGCGGCGCATCCATGGTGGCGCATGGTTATTTTTCTGTCTCGCAAATTAACTGGCGCTTCTCTGCTAATATGCAGAGATGCGCCAGTTCTTGTAAGTCTGCCCCCTAGTCTTTACATGGAGTAATGAGGAGAAATGCTTTATATCACCTCGTTTTTGCTGTTTCTATATGTACTGTTTTATGCAGCACACATAAAAACAACAAAACGCCATGCATGATTGTTTATGTGCAAAAAGGTATCCCTTTCTGCACATAAGCAATCATTCCCCCTGCGCAGTCACCTTTACACTATGTTCCAAGGGTGCCTGCGTTGGGGCTAGGCAGCTGTAATTTGGGCCAGGACAGTGGGGAAACACAGGCCTGCAGAGTATTGTTGTAAATACATTGGTATTGCGTTTCGAAAAGTGGCGGAGCGTGGCATTAACCCAAGAATGCTAACGCCGCTCTCCGTCACTTTCCATGTAAATATACTTCTTAATGTTTTAGTGGAGGCAGGAGATGCAAGGTAGGGGGAGTGGAGAATTTTGAGGGGAACTTTAGGACAAAGAGCTATAAAATGTGGCCAAGCTTTTCAAATTAACAGCCTCATTTATGAGGTGTTGGCGCAGGGCAGCGCCACAAACACTCTTAATGCGCTGCCCTGAGTCAAAAGAAAAGGATCGGCAAAAGCAGTAATCTATGAGATACGTACATTTCTATCCTTTTCCCCTTGCTGCCGCACAATGGGCTGCTATGAACTAACGCAAGCACCCTTGCAACACAGTGCAAGGGTGCCTGCGTTGCAGGGATGATTGTTTTTGTGCAGGAAGAGACACCTTCCTGCACAAAAACAATTACGAGAGGCTTTTTTCCTCTATGTGTGCAGGAAAAGCGAGAAGAAATGAAGGTATTTCTCCTCTTTGTGCCTCACTTACACCTCCCCTAGTAGTTGTAGCCTTTTGACGTATTCCCAGGTTTATTAATTCTCGTAAGTCAATGCCATGGGTGTTACGTGGGAACACCCACCGTAATGCCCATGGCACGCCTCCAAATTTCAAGGTGAAGCAACACAGCAACTTTCGCTGCATTGCCTTAGTCCATATCTACAAGGCCATGATAAAAGCCACGTAGGGTGGCTTTACATGGCCTTGTAGATATGGCCCTGCAGTGCGCGCCGTCGGACCGTCACCGAAAGTGAATTTCTGGCAGTGCACAGGAGCTTGTAAATAAGCCCCTGATTGTCTTGACCTTCAGTACACACACACACATTTCAATATATAATAAAAAAAGTGTCGTAGAATGCACCATTAATCCAATTTTTGACAGATGTTCTGCTGGACATGTCATTTATCTACCCCTCCCTAGCAGAATTGTCTTCAAAAACACAAATACAACACAGGTGTCACCAGTCAGGAGACCCTGTCAATACAAGCATCGGTAATGCATCTGTTTGGACTGTGTGATGAATTTAATGCTGCTTTCATCACTCATCGCTAGGGACAAAGGAAGGGCCTCCCTGACAAGTAACACGGGCGTGGAGAGGATGTGGTGCAGCGGCCAGAGCTGCTGACTCGAGAGCTGGTGATCCATGTTTTCGTCTCGGCATCGCAATATCCAGTGATTCTGGGCAAATCACTTTCTCCAGATGCTATATATATGTTCCAAGACGAAAAAAAGGAAAAGAGGTAAAACATTCTGAAAAAAGAGTGCCACCAAAGCAGATGTTAACAGTATTTTGACCACGGAAACTGATATGAGAAGCAGACAAGGAACAGGCCTTTGTAAATGCAGGAAAACATGCTAAAACCAATAGATTGGAGGAAAAGTAAGTGGCAAGCACAGAAGCCAAGAAAGAGAGTCTCGGATGAAAGGCCTTTTTTAAGTTTATATTATAAACAATAGATTTCACAAGCACAGCTGTGAAGGTGGAACCTAAAAAGGACCAGGTGCTCTAACTTGTGGTCCGTTAGGTAAGTACCTATGTCACAAGTGTCAGTGTTTCTTTAGCGAGTGGGCCCAGGGCCCACTACTTTACACTCTGCAAGTCTGTTTTGTTTAACTTTAAGCTTGTTGTAATCATTTATTTACGTCTGGAGAGACAACTTCTCACAAAGCATTCTATTTAGCAGCAAATCTAGAATGGAGGTTACATGGACTAAAAAGATCCAGGCTTTCAAAATAAGGTAAAAGTGTGCAATTTCGGCAAACAACGACGAGAATGGCTGTTTTCGTTTGTTTTTACAAAATCAACTGGCAACATCTACCATTCATTAACATAGTTAGCAATATCTATAAAACAAATGTAAATATTTACCCCGCTTCTTAATGAAAAGATAATATTAACATTTAATTAATACAATATGACCATTCAGCAATCTATTTTAGTTTAGATAAGAACAAAAATATTTATCCAGATCTTTCATTAACCATGAATAGGTGGCTCCTCTTTAAGAAGAACCTTCTTGACAAATAGTAAAGAGCTAAATTCTTAACATGTAAAGTTGTAATTTCATTCCCTATGACTAAGTAACACCTACTTTTATTATGGTCATAATTTATATATTCACTTTGATTAAAATGGGAAGGAGTAAAACATCTGAGGGTACTAACAGAAGTTAAAATTGACAATTTAACACAGAAATATAAAGAAAAGAAGTTGATGGCATTGCACAGAAAATATGCAAATATAAGTACTTCGGCCACTCCCTGCTTGAGATCTGTCGTCGACAAATCAAACACCACTCTGGCGTACATGCGCCAAGGTATAATGTATGCCGGGTGGGCGTTCCGTCGTAAGGAAGTCTCGTAAAAGTGATACAGTGAAATCTACAAGATTTCACTGAGTCACTTTTCCGACGCCACTGCGTCAAAACCTTGCACCTGCTTGAAGCAGGTGTAAGGATTGACGCAGCATGATGGGAATATGCATTCCTGACCATTGCTGGCGTTGTGTCGTGCTTACAACACGACTCCAACAATGCATTGCCTTTACGACAAAAGATGCGTCACACATCTGTCTATCCTTGCGCCATGGTGCACCGCATTGTAAATGCGGCGCATCCATGGTGGCGCATGGTTATTCTTCTGTCACGCAAATTAACTGGCGTATCTCTGCAAATATGCAGAGATGCGCCAGTTCTTGTAAGTCTGCCCCCTAGTCTCTACATGGAGTAATGATGAGCAATGCTTTTTATCACCTAATTTTTGCTGTTTCTATATGTACTGATTTATGCAGCACATATAAAAACAACAAAACGCCATGCATGATTGTTTATGTGCAGAAAGGTATCCCTTTCTGCACATAAGCAATCATTCCCCCTGCGCAGTCACCTTTACACTATGTTCCGAGGGTGCCTGCGTTGGGGCTAGGCAGCTGTAATTTGCGCCAGGACAGTGGGAAAACACAGGGCTGCAGAGTATTGTTGTAAATACGTTGGTATTGCGTTTCCAAAAGTGGCAGAGCGTGGCATTAACCCAAGAATGCTAATGCCGCTCTCCGTCACTTTCCATGTAAATATACTTCTTAATGTTTTAGTGGAGGCAGGAGATGCAAGGTAGGGGGAGTGGAGAATTTTGAGGGGAACTTTAGGACAATGAGCTATAAAATGTGGCCAAGCTTTTCAAATTAACTGCCTCATTTATGAGGTTTTGGCGCAGGGCAGCGCCGCAAACAATCTTAATGCGCTGCCCTGAGTCAAAAGAAAAGGACCGGCAGAAGCAGTAATCTATGAGATACGTACGTTTCGATCCTTTTCCCCTCGCTGCCGCACAATGGGCTGCTATGTACTAACGCAAGCACCCTTGCACTATAGTGCAAGGGTGCCTGCGTTGCAGGGATGATTGTTTTTTTGCAGGAAGAGACACCTTCTTGCACAAAAACAATTACGAGAGGCTTTTTTCCTCTATGTGTGCAGGGAAAGCGAGAAGCAATTAAGGTATTTCTCCTCTTTGCGCCTCACTTACTCCTCCCCTAGGAGGTGTAGCCTTTTGACGTATTCCCAGGTTTATTAATTCTCGTAAGTCAATGCCATGGGTGCTACGTGGGAACACCCACCGTAATGCCCATGGCATGCCTCCCTATTGCAGGGTGAAGCAACACAGCAACTTTCGCTGTTTTGCCTTAGTTCATATCTACAAGGCCATGATAAAAGCCACGTAGGGTGGCTTTACATGGTCTTGTAGATATGGCCCTGCAGTGTGCGCCACCGGACTGTCACCGAAAGTGAATTTCCGGCAGCGCACAGGAGCTTGTAAATAAGCCCCTGAGTTTTTGTTTTTTTTTACATTCATTTATTGATTTCAAAATGAGGAGAACAATCAATAGTACAGCGAAAGAAAGAGCAAGTAGGTCATATAAACCCTACAAACACCCTCACCTCCCTCCCTCCCAGGCAGAACAATATCATAATTACAGCACATACTGGAGAAAGCAATACATCCTTTATATAAGACGAAAAAGCAAAAAAAAGAGTGTCACCAAAGTAGATGTTAACAGTATTTTGGCCACGGGAAACTGATAAGAGAAGCAGACAAGGAAAAAGCCTTTGTAAATGCAGGAAAACATGCTACAACCAATAGAAATGGAGGAAAAGTGAGTGGCACACACAGAAGCCTGAAAAGAGAGTCTCTGGATGAAAGCTGTCTCATCGAGAAATGCTGTATACAGTACTAGCAGCCCGTCCCAACGTTGTCCGGGTATGAATTGCTGCCGGCCAGTAGTATATTGTTTTGTAGGATTTCGTTTTGATAGCATTTCTTATCTGTGACAGGCCTGTGAAATGCCCCGATTCACAGTGCACTGCTGATGCACTTAAGAGTGTGCGTTCAGTAGTGTGTGAACTCGAGTTTCCCTACTTTATTTTTCCTTGCAATATTATATAGCTCAAACTCGACAACATGGCATGAACACAATTTACATTACAGAAGAACACATTCATTTGTGGTAGGCATGGGGAGACAAAGCGATTTGCCTGGAATCACAGGATGTTGAGCTGATACCGAGATTCGAACGGAGCTCCCCAGCTCTAAAGTTCGCAATTCTAGAACTTGTGGCGGGAGGTGTGTCTAAAAGTGTATGTCGGTGCTGGCCATCAATGAGAGAGACCTGTGCATTTTTCAAATCGGTGAGGAAAAAATATGAGTATGTTGCTGGAGATGTGGGCTGCCGTGCGACCAATGTACTTACCTGGGAGGGTAAACACCCATTATTCCGCAACTTTCTTTCCGCATACCATCACTCCGCATACTTTCATTACGAAAGTACCATGACTCCGCAATGCCATTATAACGCATGGCATTACATTTTACATGCTTTTACCACATGAATGGTAAAAGCATGTTTTTTTTTAATGTTTGGATAAGGTAAGTATGGGTATAGGGGTATATGTTTTGGGGTACTGAGGTATATGTTTTTGGGTGTTTGGGTATTTTAAGGGTTCAGATATAGTTTTGGGTTATGGGGTACAGGGGTAGTTTTAGGGTTTAGGGATAGGTATGGGTTTTGGGGTACAGGGGTATTTTTAGGGTTCAGGGATGGGTTTGGGTTTTGGGGTATAGGGGTATTTTTAGGGTTCAGGGCTAGGTTTGGGTTTTGGGGTACAGGGGTATTTTTAGGGTTCATGGCTAGGTTTGGGTTTTGGGGTACAGGGGTATTTTAGGGTTTAGGGGTAGGTTTGGGTATTGGGGTACAGGGGTATTTTAAGGGTTCAGGGCTAGGTTTGGGTTTTGGGGAACAGGGGTATTTTAGGGTTCAAGGGTAGGTTTGGGTTTTGGGGTACAGGGGTATTTTTAGGGTTTAGGGCTAGGTTTAGGTTTTGGGGTACAGGGGTATTTTTAGGGCTCAGAGGTAGGTTTGGGTTTTGAGGTACAGGGGTATTTATAGGGTTCAGGGCTAGGTTTGGGATTTGGGGTACAGGGGTATTTTTAGGGTTTAGGGATAGGTTTGGGTTTTGGGGTACAGGGTATATTTATAGGATTAAGATGGGTTAGAGTTTAAGGGTGTTGGGGTATTTTAAGGAGTAAGGGTGGGTTATGATTATGGGGTGAAGGGGTATTTAAAGGGAGCAGGGTGGACACTCTGAGCTGGAATGTACAGAACCTGGGAAGAAAAAACAATGAAATATTTGGCACAACGCTCGCCTTTTTTTTTTTCCCGTAATCCCGCGCCCCACCCACGCCCACGCCCACAATATGAGATACGACATAAAATGCAGAACACAAAAACAACAGTTGAAAGACAGAATGCAGAACAATGTCATACATTCACCCCAGTACAGAAATCTGGGTCAAAATGCATCATATTTTTGCACTTCCACACCACCCCAGTTCAGACATGGCCATATGCAAATCAGCCTTGACCCTGTGCCTCATGGGAACAGTCCAGCCCAAACTGCCAAACCATGTATTTCCTGGACCGGAATCAAGCATCCTAGGACTGGTTTCTGGCTATCAGCCGTCTTTATCCAGGATAGCTTGACTCCAGTGGTGTGGAGAGCATGGGACTCACGTCTGAGCATACCCATCCTACTCGGGGTGACAAATGCAAAAACAACAGTTGATGGACAAAATGCTGAACAATGTCATACATTCACCCCAGTACAGAGATCTGGGCCTAAATCCATCGTTTTTTTTGCACTCCACACCACCCCAGTTCAGACCTGGCCATATGCAAATCAGCCTTGACCCTGTGCCTCATGGGAACAGTCCAGCCCGAAGGGCGGAACATACCACACGCCCCCAGCGTTTGTCACGCCCACAGCACAACGCAGACATGCCCACAAGGGACTACTCTGCTGGCACGGTTCTTTAACCTTTTAAATGTATATGGTGGGCGTCTGCATAGCCTATGTCCTTCTGCTGCAACTGCCCTTTCCAACGCTGTATTGGGTGTTGTGATTGGTGCTGTGGTTCCTGAGATTACCCGCCTCAAAGGTTTGGGCTCTCTCTTTATTATATTAGTATGGATGAAATTGTGCATGGATTATTTATATTTGCACAAATTAATTCACTTTTTCAGCGTGTCTTCTGTGACGTTGGTCGGTCACTGCAGAGGCAATTTATTATATTAAAAATATGCTAATTCGAAGTTTGGTTCATGACATAGTGCTCTGTGTATTACCCTGATGTTATGTTATGTTATGTTATTCTTTTTTATATAGCGCTCGAATCACCTGGGGGCATCTCGGCGCTTTACTCTAAGTCACCTCCGAAGGAGGGCCGCCGGAGAGCGGAGGCGGATTTAGTACAGAAATGCCTTTAACTGTTTTCTAAAGATGAGGTAGGAGGGGTTTTCTCGTAGAGGTAGTGGGAGACTATTCCAATATTTGGGGGCGACGTAAGAGATGGCCATGCCACCGGATCGATGGAGTCTGATACGGGGCACTAGAAGCAGCTGCTGCGTGCAGAATCTTAAGAGGCGCGTTGGAGCATATCTTTCCAATTTATTCTGGAGATACACTGGCCCCTGACCCTGAAGCGCACAGAAAGTGAGGCAGCAGATTTTGAAGAAGGCTCTCTGTTTAATCGGGAGCCAATGTAGCTGTCTAAGCAGCGGCTGTGAGGGAGTGCCAGTAGGCATATTCAGAACCAGCCTTGCTGCCGTATTCTGAATCACCTGTAGTTTTTTCAGAGCTGTGGCTCCCACCTCGGCTAGCAAGGCGTTCCCATAGTCCATGCGGCTCATAACCAGGGCCTGGGTCACGGTTCTACGATGTTCCGTGGGGATAAACGGTAAGATCTTCCGCAGTAGTCTTAATCTGTAATAACATGCCCCAGATATGGCGGCCACGTGGTCTTGCATGAATAAGGACTGATTTAATTTTATGCCCAAGTTGTTAACACATGGCTTGGGGGTTGGGGGTGGGCCAAGTTGTAACGGCCACCAATCTTTTGACCAGACTGCTGAGGCCTTCCCTAGAAGCATGACTTCCGTCTTGCTAGGATTTAACTGTAAACAGTTGTTGGTCATCCATGTAGCAATTGCGGAGATTCCCCTCGCAAAGCGGAGTCTATCGGCCTCAGGGTGTTGCCGATGTTAAATAGCAGTTGGGTGTCGTCAGCGTACGATATTATTTCACACCCCAGGGCTTCCACCACCTTAGCCAAAGGAGCCATATAGATATTAAAGAGCGTGGGGCTAAGGCAGGAGCCCTGGGGGACGCCCTTGTCCAGTGATGTTCTTTCTGATTGGTGGGGGCCCAGTATAACCGTTTGGGAGCGATTTACCAGGAAGTTTCGAAGCCATTTGAGAGCCAATCCCCGAATGCCACAGGCGCTTAGCCTCTCCGCAAGCCTGGAATGGGAGATGGTATCAAAGGCTGCGGAGAGGTCAAGCAAAATCAGGACAGCTGAACCACCAGCATCCACTGTTCTTCTCAAGGAATCAGTCACAGATAGTAAAGCCGTCTCTGTGCTGAAGCCTCGGCAGAAGCTGGACTGTGAGGAGTCCAGAATGTCATTAGATTCCAAGTAGTTATTCAGTTGCCTATTTATCAGGCTTTCCAAAATATGTTGCAGAGGCACTTGCCAAATGCAAGAATGAGTGGCGCACCAGACAGCTTGCTCATTGTGTTAAAGGTGTGTGTGTGTATATATATTCCATCGCTTGTTATACCTCAGTGCATACACCTGACGGGCCTGGTGCAACTGAGGGGTCAGTAGCCACCACGTGATATGCATAAAAAAAATGTGCATCCAAGAAAGCCAGCATGCATTCCTGTGATCCTGCGTAATTTATTTGCAATGTCACAGTAAATGCATTTCAGCGATAGGCGTTCCTCACAACAAAAAAACACCTGGCCAGATGTGAACTAATGGAAACTGAAGAAATCCTATCCGTGACATAGGCCAGGCCCTCCACAAAACTCGCTGCTTGCTGCATGTATCCTTTGGCCGTGTACAACTGACAGATGCTGCTGGCAGCCAATCTCCCAGTCCCAAATAGACCATGCAGTTTGCAAGTAATTACCAATTTTAGGAGCTCTACTTCTGTGCAGATGTGTCAAATGGTGCCAAACATATTGGCATATCAAAGCTTTCTTGACCCCTCCCCCTTTATTCATTGTATTCACATTCAAACTGGAATCCCTGATCTGGCCATAACCTGACACGGCAACAGAAAACAAGACCTGTAAATTCCTGTCACCCGTTGTGCAGATTTGACCAGGGCTCGAGTCCAAGTGGGTGGACGGCGTCCCCCCCACTTATTTTACCGGGAGCTCGATAACTGGAGCAAATGGCGCCACACAGTCACTCTTTGGCCTCTCTGGGACGAGATCGGAGCTCATTCAGAACGCTGCTCACGCGCTGGCTTCTCCGATGCAATCACATCTGAGGTGTGAGTGAGGGGAGGCAATGAGTCTGATGGTGCAAGCCACCTTTCGTGACGTCACTTCCTGTTGTGATGTCAGCGTCCCCCCACTTCTTTTTTTTAGGACTTGTGCCCAGGATTTGACCAAGTGTGCCAAAGTAGTTAGCAGAATATTTGTTTTGTCCTCACTCTTTCACCATGCCCCACTGTACGTGCCCCAGTCTGCGCTGTAGTCCTCCTGTGACTTGGTTCTGTATTACTGCACCCCTGGAAATATGCGATGTTGTAAAGGTTCTTGGGGACCAGTGCAAACAGGAAGACATGCCTTAGGTACTCTGATTAGCTGGTAAATGTTTGTCATATTTAGTGTGCTGTGGGCGCATCTTAACCCTGGGCTCCAGTGCCATTGCACATGCTGCACTGATCATACCTATGCCCTTGAATTCGGCACAACTTTAACTGTAACAGGCCCTCTGCCACCTTGAACGGCATCTTGCAGTTGTGTCTTTTGCAAGTTACAGGGGTCAGGCATAGCGGGCGCAGCATGCCGACAATCTGATGTCGGTGTTAAAATGTAGGGCTAGATGGCTGAAAGAGCTGTATCAGCCTAAACGCAGTGCAATAATGTGCCGTTTAGTGTCAAAGCTTCCATGTTAAAGAACAGTAGATGTTTCAGCATCCAGGATAATCTGCAGCATGGCTAAATACTTATAATGTCCCAAAGGCGAGACCGGTTGCATTGCAAATGCTTATTACGTTTATATTAAAAACAATAGATTTCACAAGCACATCTGTGCAAGTGGAACCTAAAAAGGGCCAGGTGCTCTAACTCGTGGTCAGTTAGGTAAGTACCTATGTCACTAGTGTCACTGTGTCTTCAGCGAGTGGGCCTAGGTAGGGCCCGCTACTTTACACTCTGCAAGTCTGTTTTGTTTAACTTGAAACTCGTTGTAATAATTTATTTATGTCTGGAGAGACAACTTCTCACAAAGCATCCTACTTAGCAGCAAATCTAGAATGGAGGTTACATGGACTAAAATAATGCAGGGGAATATTAGCAACAAATAGCGATATTTATCGCTAAATGCGCTTAGCGCATTTTTTTTACGGCTGTCTATCGCCAGATATTATCGCAGAGATAACATGCTATTAGCAACGTTTATCTCTAATGCGATAAAATATCCGGCGATAGCGGCTCAATATGTGAATATCGCTGGACATCCAGCGATATTCAGGCATTAACGCTAATGGGGACTTAACCTAAATATTCACCTCCCATTGGATATACAGTTTAAGTCATGGTCTGAGTGAGCAGGTATTAGGTCCTAGGGATAATCGCGCCTAGCGTGACTTTTGTAATCGCACAGCCTGCCTTGCTAATAGGGGATAGCTGTGTTAGCTACTGCTTCCAGTCGCTAACAGGTTGGGTACGCCCACTTTGCATGTCATTAGCGCTAAATATCCTGACATGCAAAGTGGGCCCCAAACCAGTTGCTATCGCCTAAAAGCTGTCGCTAACTGCTGTTAGTGACAGCTTGCTAATAGGGCGTTAAATTTATCCCCGCTTTAGCAGGAAAAAGTACCGCTAAAGCGGCGAAAATGCCCTTGCTAATATGCCCCGCAGGCTTGAAAAATAAGGTAAAATTGGGCAATTTCGGCAAACAACGACGAGACTGTCTGTTTTCGTTTGTATTTACAAAATCACCTGGCAACATCTATCATTCATTAACATAGTCAGCAATATCTTCAATATGAATTTAAATGTATAACCCGCTGCATAATAAAACACATATATTACCATCTAATTAATGCATTATAACTATTCAGTGATCCGTTTTAGTTTAGATAAGAACAAAGGGGCATATTACCAAGCAATAGCGATAATTATCGCTATTGCTTGGTTAGAGACAAAATTTTACCGCTGAGCTGCGGCGATTTTTATCGCAGATAAACCTTGGTATTACCAAGGTTTATCGCAAATGCGATAAAAAAAGGCCGCAATGCATGATTATCGCTGAAAAGTCAGCGATATTCATGCATTACCGAGCTAATGCTCTTAGCCATGTTATCCACCCCCCATTGGATAACATGGCTAAGAACTGCTCAGGACAGGTGTTAGCTTTTGGAGATATTCGCACTTAGCACGAATATCTCCAAAAGTTGGTAATAGGAGATAGCGATGTTAGCGACTGTTTCCAGTCGTTAACATCTTGGCACGCCCACTTTGCATGTCATTAGTGATAAATATCACTGACATGCAAAGTGGGGCCCAAGATGGTCGCTATCTCCTACTAGCTGTCGCTAACTGGTGTTAGCGACAGCCAGGTAATAGGGAGATAGTTTTATCTCCACTTTCTTGGCTTTTAAAGCCAAAAAAGGGGAGATAAATCCCTTGATAATATGCCCCAAACATTTTTCTCCATATCTTTCATTAACCATGAATAGGTGGCTTCTCTTTAAGAGGAACGGGGCATATTACCAAGCAATAGCGATAATTATAATTGTTAATTTAACACAGAAAAATAAAGAAAAGAAGTACATGGCATTGCACAGAAAATATGCAAATATAAGTACTACGGCCACGCCCTGCTTGAGAACTGTCCTCTACAAACCAAACACCACTCTGGCATAGAATGGGTAGCCATTTCTTTGTACGTTGCTGAATGAGAGGCATGGCGTCCATGCTGGATCGGGTTAAATGATGTACAGACGGGAAGATACGTTGCTAACCATTGGCCATGACAGATTGGGGTAGAATGTAAGCCTTGACAGAATGACGATAAAGTTGTCTCACGCACATGTCTAGGGATCTCTTTTTCTGCCCAACTACTAGCTGCTCTCATCAGTCTGTCCAACTTTATTATGTTTCTACCAGGAGTGTTCGGGATAACTATTTAAAAGAATAGATGTAATTTCTTTGTATTCTAAATGAAGGTTTACTTTACTGCCTCTATATTTGCGCCAAGTCCAGATGATACCCACTGATTTACGCTTAAATAGGAAAAAATATTAACATTATTGCGACAGTAGGTCTGCTTCACAAAATTTTACGAAACTCCATATAATTGAGTTGAATTGTGTCTTTTTACAGCTGATGTGAAATTGAATTCAAAATTTGCGAACATACGTGACAAGAATTTTCAATTCTATTAAGGACAAGGAGGCGAGGATTATGCTTTCTCATTTCTTTATTAGAAATGCTCAGCAGCCAATTAGAAAACAGTATATAAAATAAAAAATATAATACCCATGAACCTCTAGGTATCACATGACAGATCATAGAGTCACTGGTGTAAAAGGTCCCATAGAGAATACCAAATCCTCTTTCTTTGGCGACTAAAAACAGATTAAAAAAAAAAACAAACGGCAGTCCAATATGCAGATCCAAAAGGAAGTAACCAGAAGCAACAGAAATTCATGAAGAGAAGGAAGCCGGATGCTTGCAGCCGTAGGCAACTTGGAAGAGTAGGTAACCGTCAGGCAGGACGAACCGTGCTGGACATCAACCCCTATTTAGGGTCAGATCCTGAAAAGAAATATAGAGCCGTAATATACACATCTAGGGGCATATTATCAAGGGGGTTTATCTCCGCTTTTTTGGCTTTAAAAGCCAAGAAAGCGGAGATAAAATTATCTCCCTATTACCTATCTGTCGCTAACACCAGTTAGCGACAGCTAGTAGGAGATAGCGACCATCTTGGGCCCCGCTTTGCATGTCAGTGATATTTATCACTAATGACATGCAAATTGGGCGTGCCAAGATGTTAGCAACTGGAAACAGTGGCTAACATCGCTATCTCCTATTACCAACTTTTGGAGATATTCGCGCTAAGCGCGAATATCTCCAAAAGCTAACACCTGCCCTGAGCAGTTCTTAGCCATGTTAACCAATGGGAGGTGGATAACATGGCTAAGAGCATTTGCTCGATAATGCATGAATATCGCTGACTTTTCAGCGATATTCATGCATTGCGGCCGTTTTTTATCGCATTTGCGATAAACCTTGCTAATAGCAAGGTTTATCTGCGATAAAAATCGCCGATGTGCGGCGATAATTTTTGTCTCTAAACAAGTTAGAGACAAAAATTATCTCTATTGGTTGGTAATATGCCCCCTAGTTCCCAGAAGCTCAATAGAATAGGGGGGTGGGGGAAACAAGGAACAATAAGAAACAAAATACTATATGCAATTAGCAATAATCAATAACAAGATAATATGTAAATGCAGAATATGGGTGGGATAATCCTCGCCTCCTTGTCCTTAATAGAACTGAAAATTCTTGTCACATATGTTCGCAAATTTTGAATTCTATGTCAGGACAGGAGGCTCCGATTATGCTTGTACAAAGCTGATCCACCACAACAGAAGCAATATGAGCAATTGGTTTATAATAAAATGTTTTAAACACAAAATCAGAAGACCAATCAGCGGCCTTCATAATGTCAATCAAAGTCAATCCCATTGAGAATGCTTTAGAAGCCATAGCCCCTCGTGCGGAATGTGCACCAAAGATAGAGACATCAATACCAGCCTCGGACATGAGCCATCTGACCCATCGGGCCAATGTAACTGGGGCAACAGGGCGAAAAGGCTTCTGTAAAGCAATTAATAATTGACCATGCATATCCTGACGATAAGGAGCAGTACTCACCTCGTAACACATTGAACCATGCAAAGTTTGGGATTATTGGGAAAAGATGGATAGGTAACAGAAGACGTATTCATTTTTGTGCATCTGGAAAGAACAAAAGTAACACCCTCAGGCGTGAAACTGCGACCCGCTAGGTCGACCGCTCGAATATCAGACACGCGTTTGCTTGAAACGAGGCATAATAACATAGTCAGTTTTGCTGACAGCTGTTTGCGAGATAACAAGGAATTGGAAGGCCAGGCCTCTAAAAATCGCAAAACAATGGAAACATCCCACAGGGCCACGTATTTTGGACAAATAGGTTTCACCAGGCGAATGCCCTTAAGCAATTTGGAAATCAGTGGATGCTCACCTGCAGGCTTACCATCAATATGGATATGACCTGCCAAAATGGCCAAACGGAAAATATTAACAGTCCAATTAGCCAGACCGGATGAGGCAATGGAAGATAGAAAATTAACAATCAGAGACCACCTCCCGTTGAACACATCAATCACACCATCGTTTTCAAGACCCTGCATAACGTTTGTGAGTGTTGGGTGACCAAGCCTCGCTGATAAATCTGGTAGCGTCTCGACAAAGGCCTGGGATTTGCCAGCGATCCCCGAAATGTGCCTTGCTATTAGGAGAAGACTGCCTGATTCGATCAGGGGATGCGGATTGCCGAGAGGGTCCAGCAAGAGATTCCACTTCTGGGGAAGAAGAAGCGGCACTGCACAACACATTTCCAGGAAAACTGGGAGCCAAGCTTGAGCCCTCCACAGAGGATTGATCAGAATCAGCTCTGACTGATAACGCTTTGTTCAAGCCAGGACCCTGGGAATCATCATAAATGGGAGAAAGGCGTAACACGGGAGCGATGGCCAAGTCTGCAGAATTGCATCCATGGCTAGGGCTTCCGGGTCCGGTCTCCAGCTGAAAAACAGGGGAAGCTGAGCGTTGAGACCAGAGGCAAACTGGTCGATCTGACACTGGCCCCAAACCCGGAGTAGAGAACGGAATATGCGAGGGTTAAGCCTCCAATCGCTGAAGTCCCGAAGGTGACACGAGTTCCAGTACGCAATCAGATTGTTGCGACCGGGAAGGTATTCGGCAATAACAGTGATCTTCCTCTCGAGGCAAAAGTGCCAGAAATCTTTGGCGATGTCGGCCAATATCCTGGACTTCGTTCCGCCCGCTTGTTGACATAACGAACCACTGAAACATTGTCCATGCGGAGAAGAATGCAACAATTGGACTGGCGAGGAGAAAAACAACGGATCGCAAAGGACCCCGCTAGGAGTTCCAGGCAATTTATATGGAGAGATAACTCCTGTTGAGACCACCGACCTCCCGTCGACAACAGACCGCACCGGGCTCCCAGGCCCCACAGGCTGGCATCGGACTCTATCAACATCTCCGGAGACGCTCCGAACAGGGCTCGCCCATTCCAGGCATCCATGTGGTCCAACCTCCACTGCATCTCCCACCTTGCTTCCTCTAAAAGAGGGACCAGATCTGAATAGCAAAGGCCTTTCTGGAGATGACGGATCTTCAAACACTGAAGTGCCCGGTAGTGAAGAGGGCCCGGGAAAATCGCCTGAATCGAGGACGTCAACAGACCGACTACTCGTGCTATAGATCTCAACGATACATTCTGTCTGGATATAACTAAATTCAACTCCCTCTTGATGTAACGAATCTTTTGATTGGGCAAGAGGAGTTGACAGGAGAGGGAATTGACCTGGAAACCCAGAAATTCTATCACCTGAGAAGGAAGGAAGCCAGGTTTTTGAGGATTCACCAGAAATCCCAGAGACTGTAAGAGAGTGATAGACCACTCCAGGTGTGTCATGTGCTTGCGGGGACAATCTGCCATGATCAGAATGTCGTCCAGATATATAATCAGATGAACTCCCCGAGCATGCAAGGATTCCACGACGGGCCTCAGCAGCTTTGTGAAGCACCTAGGTGCCGACGAGAGGCCAAACGGGAGAACTTTGTATTCAAACCAACTCCCCTGCCATTGGAACTGCAGGAACCGACGATGCGGACCGTAAAACGGAATCGACAAGTAGGCATCTTTTAGATCGAGACGGACCATCCAGTCCCCTTCCCAAAGCAGATCTCGCAATAGGTGGATGCCTTCCATCTTGAAATGGCGATAAACCACCCCTCCGTTGAAATCCTTTAGATTTAGTACTAACCGAGTCCCACCCCCTTTTTTCTGGACCAGAAAACTGTGCTCACATACCCCTTTGGATGGCGGGAAGTCCGAAGAATTGCCCCTTTTTTCAGAAGGGATTCGATCTCTGCTGAAATGAACTTTTGATCTTGAAGGGAGAAAACGAATGGGGTAGGAGGATGGGATTGATGCTGGGGCTGGTAAAATTCTATCTTGTAACCCTGAACAGTTTCCAGCACCCATGCATCGCTGGAGATCAGACGCCAATTGTGCAGAAAAAATTGGACCCTGCCCCCCAATACAACTTCCGAAGATGGAATCAACCTCACCTGAAGTGTTGGAATCATGATGTCCTCCCTGATTTCTGCCGAATCTTCCTTTCTTATACTGATCTCTCCCTTTGCGAGAGGGGTAGAAGTTGGAGCGGTTGTTGTAACTGGCATCTTGTCCTCCGCCTCTTTGGGACTGGAATCCCCGCTGCGAATTCTGTTGAGAGCCCCGGCCGAATGATCGTCCCTTGTGTCGTCCGGCCCTGGCAAAAACCAGTCGAAAGGCCCGTCTTAGAGAAGCTTGAGCCTTATCAAGCCCACTAAAGGTAGCCACAAACTTTGTCAGTTCCTTCAGGAAAGGTTGGCCAAATAGAACTCCCTGAGCCAACGGTCGGGACTCGGAAGAGGACAGCTCCGCCAATTTGGGGTCTAATTTAAGAAGGATGGAGCAGCGACACTCACAAGAAATCGCGTAATTGGCATTTCCCAACTGACAAATAGCCTTTTGGGACCATTCGATTAACTCATCCGGATCAACAAGATCTGAAGATTCCTTGGCCTGAAATCCTAGGTTCGAGATCTTAGTGAGAGGGCCCAGTAAATCCAGCATCTTATCCTGGCAGGAACGCCATGCTCGGTCAATACCCTTCTTAGGGTCCCTGGCATACTTTTTAAGGTACGTGACCATTGTAGGGCCAACCTCCGGGGTGTCAGCCAAATTGTCGGCCAGATCAGGACGAGGGCACTCTGACCTTAGGCGGGCCCATACATCCTTTTCAAAGGGCTGGCGAATATGTGCCTGAACATATTCTGCTACAGCCGGGGATGGAAGCCAGGAAGAAGAGTTAGGATGAATGATGTCAGAAGGCTAAAAAGTGAGAAGGGGAGGATGCATGGGAGCATCAACATAATGCTCCTTACGAGCTTTCTTTGAAGGGGGGGCCATCCTGATCAGAGGATGGAGAGGAATGAGTGTCATTAGAATCAGTAAGCTGAACTTGGGACGTGGAAGCTCCCACAGAGGACTTAGCAGTTGATTGGTCAGAAGATAAGGCTTTTGCCAACTTTTGAAAATCTGACTTATGGGGGTTATTGAGAGACTTAGAGGAAACACGAGAGGAGGGCAACTAACCCTGCTGTTGCGCATACTTTGATAAATGACGTTTCAAGGGAGTAATCGCCCAAACAAGCGCTTTATTGACAGACTGCTGAACCCCTTGATCCAAAGCCTCAACCAGAGGCGTCATCCTCATAATAATAGTCATCCTCCTAATAATAGTCTGCCATAGTCACACAAAAGTGTGACCATAATGCCCACAGAGGAGACTGAAAACCAAGGTGGCCAAAGGCACAATGCAGAGGGAGTGACCAACCCCAAAGCAAGCCAAAAGCACACAGCAGGAACCTGTGAGACAACAAAATTCAAATGTGGAGGGAGGGCTTGCTCAAAAGTAGCCACTCTAGGCAAAGCCTATGAATATTATACAGCCCAAATGTAATATTTTTTGAGTCTGGGTGTAAGATGGGGCAAGCTGCAGGCTAAGGGCTCAAATAGGCGAGAACGCCGTGTCAAATTCTTGCTCCGGTGCCGGTATTGTCGAAACAAAGTAACAAACAGTGAGCAACCCAGACTACCCTTGAGGGCTCGGGTGATTATAGTAGAAGGGTGAGAGTGCCTTCAAGGGAATTTGTTTAAGGAAACTTGAGTTATTCAAACCAAATTGGGGGGATGAATTAATGATCCCTGTGTTAATTCAATATTTCTGCAAAATGGACTCACATCACAACATAATGCAATTCAACAATACAATTACATAAAACATAACCACAGACAAGGTGTATAGACACAAGTTTTTATCAAACAAAATTCAATCAATATATACAGTAAAAAGGATCTGTAGGTATATAAATGATATGTAGATATACAACGCAACAGAACCTAAAACACCTATCCAAAATAGTACAATCAATGATACAAAAAGGAAAAGGTGTAGGTCGACGTTTCGGTCTCTTTAGAGGAAGTTTACTGAGACCATCTTCAGGACTGGGGTCAATTAAAAACTGTATAATGACAGACTGTAACCTGCAACAGAAATGTTTACAGTTACATACAGATCATAAATCAGTTACTCCTATCCATAACACCTTGAACACTAGATACAACATCCTATTAACATATATACAAAAAACATTATTAACATAACACATAATGATAACATTATATACAAAAACAAATCTGATTTATCAACGTGGTAGATCATGGTTTTTCATAGTTACATAGATCTACACTGGAGGTACTCGTCCTCACTGTGGTGACAACACAAAATTAATACGTACTAAGCGTCACTATTTACATGTTTTAAATATATTGATAACCTAAAGCTTATAGACAACTGTCTGGATTGCTCCAATCATTTAAACCATGATATAATGTTTCTATGAAACCATCTAATGAAGTACACATTTCAGGGAACCAAGACAGCAAGTTTACCTTAATTGAAAACAGGGTGATTGTAGTTAATTCAGACGATCAGCGTCCACAAAATAAGGGATTTCAGAGTCCTAAACATGAATACATCAAGATGTTTTAGGCAAAAGATCTCAGAGTGTAGGGGTGATTTAATATAATGTTATAAGTCACTCACTTTAATCGACTACCGCATCTACACCACTACAAGGGTTGTGTGCGTGAATGATTCTGAATCCGACATCAAAGGATAGCCGGGAAGGCAACACACGTCTTTCAAGATGCTTGGGTTTATTTGGCGTGTGGAAGATCTAAAAAACATATTAGCTTGATTATAGGCTTGCTAAAATAAGTCTAGGTTGCAAATTACCATAACTCGGTAATGGTTTTACCTCAGAGTGCTGAAAGGTAGCGAAGCACCCGTCTACCGATGCGCACCGATCTCCGTTTAAGCGGGCATCCAATTTAATTACTTCTAGTTTTTTAGAAAGGAAAACGACAATATCATTTCTCAACTCTGACCTGTTGGGCAACAATATGCGGTTACATACTAATCTACAAAAAGGCTTACCAAGTCTAAGCCACAATCCTCACTTGTATGCGACGCTGCAACTACGGACAGAAAAGACACAGCAACTAGTGTCAAAGTTATGTCGCATAGACATTCTTTCAAAAAGACACGAGGGCCACCGCTAGCATTCGCGCTTACCGTGATTATTTACACGCAGATCCGCAAAGACGTCCTATGGGAATCACAGAGACAGCACAATAAATCGTGCCTTCTCATTTTATATCCACCTCGTTTGGAGATCGAGATAGGACTGGCAATCGCCGCCATGTTTAAGTGGTCAAGGTGAAGAAATTTTTTTTAACAAAGCGAACACATTTTCTAGCAACATCGAGCGTATTGACAGCTATTTATAGCGCATGTCTAAAGTGAGTGTTGGTTCTCTGAAACATTCACAATATACCACCATCATATTCACATGTTACATAGTACTGGGTAATTTGACCAATCGCACCAACAAGGTTACACTATTGTGCGAGCTATGCATCAATTAAAGCACTAACACATTAGGTGGCTATATACAGATCTAGAAAACGACACCAACTTAAAGCATTAGTAATCATATGACAGTGTGAATGCAACGGATCTACAGATTCCAAAAAACAAGCTGCAGGCACATATTTAATACATTTTAACAGGTATAGCCGGATAGCAGCATTCAGTGCAACATATTATGTCACCATATGACGATCTAAATAAAATGCATTTCAAGATAATGTATTTCATGTGTAAAAGCTAACAGATAGTTAGTAACATTTGAGAAAGCTTATGTAACACATGCTAGTGCATGCCATTCGGTAGCGGAATTAAGTCCTCGCTTCACAGTGTCAGTCAGGCAAATTAATTTGCCTTCTCTCAGTGATAGTATTCTGTCAATATTGCTATGCCGTTTATTGGGTTTGATGACTTCCAAGACCCACCATAGCATGTCTGTTTCTTTGTGACCATGTTGTAAATAATGGTCAACTAATGGGGCATTTTCTTTCCTGCATCTGATTCGCGACTGGTGCTGTAAGATGCGTTTCTTGATTGGCTGAATAGTTTTACCTAGATAGTGTAACAGACACGGGCATTGAATGCAATAGACCACATTCGTGGTTTTGCAATTTGAGAAATTTTTTGCCTTGAATTCCATCTCATTAATTTTGCAAGATTTAATAGTTTTCGTCGTGGCACAGGCCGCACAGTTATTACACTTATGATGGCCCACAAGAGGGCTAATTTGTCTCATATTATCCACTGTGTTGGTTAATGGAGCAGTTTCATAAGCATGTACCAGTCTATCACGAAGATTGGTGCCTCTCTTAAAAGCAAACAATGGTTTCTTCTGGAATTCAGGGATGGATTGAAGCAGATTCCAATGTTTACATACAATTTTTTTGATTGCGTTGGAATGAGTCCCAAATGTGGATACACAGACAATGTTAGGATTGTTCTTCCGATCATTAATTGTCAGAAGAGCTTCTCTATCATTATACCGTCTAGATTGCTGCGTAAAGCGATGAAAAGAGCCTGGTATAATGATAGAGAAGCTCTTCTGACAATTAATGATCGGAAGAACAATCCTAACATTGTCTGTGTATCCACTTTTGAGGCGGATAATCTCAGGAACCACAGCACCAATCACAGCACCCAATACAGCGTTGGAAAGGGCAGTTGCAGCAGAAGGACATAGGCTACGCAGACGCCCACCATATACATTTAAAAGGTAAAAGAACCGTGCCAGCAAAGTAGTCCCTTGTGGGTGTGTCTGCATTGTGCTGTGGGCGTGTGCTGGGGGGCGTGACAAACGCTGGGGGCGTGTGGTACGTTCCGCCCTTCGGGCTGGACTGTTCCCATGAGGCACAGGGTTAAGGCTGATTTGCATATGGCCATGTCTGAACTGGGGTGGTGTGGGGTGCAAAAAAATGATGCATTTAGGCCCAGATCTCTATACTGGGGTGAATGTATGACATTGTTCTGCATTCTGTCCATCAACTGTTGTTTTTGCATTTGTCACCCCGAGTGGGATGGGTATGCTCAGACATGAGTCCCATGCTCCCCAGACCACTGGAGTCAAGCTATCCTGGCTGTAGACAGCTGATAGCCAGAAACCTGTCCTAGGATGCTTGATTCCTGTCCAGGAAAGACATGGCTTGGCATTTTGGGCTGGACTGTTCCCATGAGGCACAGGGTCAAGGCTGATTTGCATATGGCCATGTCTGAACTGGGGTGGTGTGCAATGCAAAAAAACGATGGGCCTTATCTATGAAGGCCTTGCGTCGCTGGTACGTCACTTTTTCCCATTTTAAAAGTGACGCACCGGCGGCGCAAGGCCTTCATAAATAAGACCCGATGGATTTAGGCTCAGATCTTTGTACTGGGGTGAATGTATGACATTGTTCTGCATTCTGTCCATCAACTGTTGTTTTTACGTTCCGCCCTTCATGCCATGTCTCATATCGTGTGATGGGGGCCTGGGCGTGTGCGGGGCGCGGAATTACGGGGAAAAAAAAGCAAGCATTGTGCCAAATATTTCATTTTTTTTTCTTCCCAGGTTCTGTACATTCCAGTTCCGGGTGTCCATGGGGTAATATGTTTTGGGGTACTAAGGTATAT
This sequence comes from Lissotriton helveticus, assembly GCF_964261635.1. Taxonomy (NCBI): domain Eukaryota; kingdom Metazoa; phylum Chordata; class Amphibia; order Caudata; family Salamandridae; genus Lissotriton; species Lissotriton helveticus. The sequence goes on along the minus strand of NC_136058.1, from coordinate 283,674,021 downwards.
GTTTTGGGGTGTTTGGGTATTTTAAGGGTTCAGATATAGTTTTGGTTATGGGGTACAGGGGTAGTTTTAGGGTTTAGGGATAGGTATGAGTATTGGGGTACAGGGGTATTTTAGGGTTCAGGGGTAGGTTTCGGTTTTGGGGTACAGGGTTATTTTTATGGTTCACAGCTAGGTTTGGGTTTTGGGGTACAGGGGTATTTTTAGGGTTCAGGGGTAGGTTTGGGTTTTGAGGTACAGGGGTATTTATAGGGTTCAGGGCTAGGTTTGGGATTTGGGGTACAGGGGTATTTTTAGGATTTAGGGTTAAGATGGGTTAGTGTTTAAGGGTGTTGGGGTATTTTAAGGAGTAAGGGTGGGTTATGATTATGGGGTGCAGGGGTATTTAAAGGGAGCAGGGTGGACACCCGGAGCTGGAATGTACAGAACCTGGGAAGAAAAAACAATGAAATATTTGGCACAACGCTTGCTTTTTATTTCCCGTAATCCCGCGCCCCGCACACGCCCAGGCCCCCAGCACACGATATGAGACATGGCATGAAGGGCAGAACGTAAAAACAACAGTTTATAGACAGAATGCAGAAAAATGTCATACATTCACCCAAGTACAGAGATCTGGGCTTAAATCCATTGTTTTTTTGCACTCCACACCACCCCAGTTCAGACATGGCCATATGCAAATCAGCCTTGACCCTGTGCCTCTGGGAACAGTCTGGCCCGAACTGCCAAGCCATGTCTTTCCAAGACCGGAATCAAGCATCCTAGGACCGGTTTCTTCAGCCAGGCTAGCTTGACTCCAGTGGTGTGGAGAGCATGGGATTCAAGTCTGAGCATACCCATCCCCACACGGGGTGACAAATGCAAAAACAACAGTTGAGGGACAGAATGCAGAACAATGTCATACATTAACCCCAGTACAGAGATCTGGGCCTAAATACATCGTTTTTTTGCATTGCACACCACCCCAGTTCAGAGATGGCCATATGCAAATCAGCCTTGACCCTGTGCCTCTGGGAACAGTCCAGCCCGAACTGCCAACCCATGTCTTTCTTGGATCAGAATGAAGCATCTTAGGACTGGTTTCTGGCCATCAGCCGTCTTCCGCTTGGATAGCTTGACTTCAGGCGTATGGAGAGCATGGGAGTCAAGTCTGAGCATACCCATCCCACTCGGGGTTGACAAATGCAAAAACAACAGTTGATGGACAGAATGCAGAACAATATCATACATTCACCCCAGTACAGAAATCTGGGCCTAAATCCATCGTTTTTTTGCACTCCACACCACCCCAGTTCAGACATGGCCATATGCAAATTAGCCTGGACCCTGTGCCTCATGGGAACAGTTCAGCCTGAAGGGTGGAACGTACCACACGCCCCCAGCGTTTGTCACACACCCCAGCACACGCCCACATCACAATGCAGACACGCCCACAAGGGACTACTTTGCTGGCACGGTTCTGTTACTTTTTAAATGTGTATGGTGGGTGTCTGTGTAGCCTATGTCCTTCTGCTGCAACTGCCCTTTCCAACGCTGTATTGGGTGTTGTGATTGGTGCTGTGGTTCCTGAGATTACCCGCCTCAAAGGTTTGGGCTCTCTCTTTATTATATTAGTATGGATTATTGGACTTATTGAGCGCGACAGCTACCCAAAAAGGGTTTCCCGGCGCTAAAAGATACTGAACCAAAAAGGCAGGAAAGAGTCACAGGAAGAAAACCAGAAACAGATCACTGGTTGAACAGCCAGGTCTTAATGGCTCTGCGGAAATAGGTGTAACGAGTTTCCAGACGGAGAGGTTGCGGAAGGGAGTTCCAGAGCTTAGGGCCTAGGAGGGAAAAGGATCTTCCTCCCATCCTCGCACGGTGTGTTTTGGGGATACAAAAAAGGCCATGAGTGGCAGATCTCAGGCATCGGGCAGGCGTGTAGGTATGCACGAGGGTTTGAAGGTATCTGGGGGCATTGCCCCATTTTATTCTATGCTTGAGGCTGAGAGTTTTAAATTTGACCCTGTTATCGATTCTTAGCCAGTGGAGCGCCTTAAGGTGACCGAACATACAATCTCTCCTGTTGCATTTGCAAAGCAGTCTAGCTGCAGCGTTTTGTACTATTTGGAGGCGTCTCATGACTGCCTGAGATGCCCCTAGGTAAAGGACATTGCCATAGTCTAAACGGGAGGTGATTAATGCGTTGATCACAGTCTTTTGTGTGTCGGCAGCATCCAAATAATTTTTCTGAGCCATCTCAGAATTGTAAAACAGGTAGCTGTGAGATTATTGACCTGGGGCTCCATGGTTAGGCCCTTGTCAATGGTAATACCAAGATTATGGACTTGTTGCGACGGGGTAGGTAGGAGGCCCATTTCGGATGGCCAATGTCTAGAATTCCAGAGGTTTTGATTGGGGCCCACTATTAGGATCTCAGTTTTACTGCAGTTAAGTTTAAGCATGGTTTTGCTCATCCAGGTGGCGATGTTCCTGAGGCCTGTCTGTAGGAGGGAGGGGGAGTCGCCGTTACTGTTTGAGAGGGAGAATACGATTTGTGAGTCATCAGCGTATGTGAACATATTAAGACCAGCTGCTACAGCGATCTGGTGGAGCGGGGCTACATAAAGGTTAAAAAGCAGGGGGCTTAACACCGATCCTTGTGGCACTCCATATGGGGAAAAATGGACATTAGATGCCGCAGTACTGGAGGAGATTTGGAATGTTCTGAGAGTCAGGAAAGATGCAATCCAGTCTAGCGCCTTTCCTTTTATGCCCATGTTGGAGAGTGAGGCGAGCAGTATGTTGTGAGATATGGTGTCCAACGCTGCGCTGAGGTCGAGTAGAATCAACGCAGCTGAGTCCCCCTTGTCGACCAGTAGGCGGAGATTTTCCACAACTCCGAGTAGTGTTGTCTCCATCGAGAAACCGGAGCGGAAACCCGATTGGGAAGGGTGCAGGATGCCGTTTGCCTCCACAAACCTTGCGAGGTGTTCATGGACATGTTTCTCCAAGATTTTGGCGAGAATAGGCAGCAGGGATATTGGACGGAAGTTTGCCAGGATTTTAGGGTCAGCCGATGGTTTCTTAAGAAGGGTGAGACCATGGCATGCTTCCAGGATGGTGGGACCTTAGCCGTGGAAAGGGATAAATTTAAGGTTTGACATATCACGGCAAGTAGAGGAGTGTCCAGGAGCCTGAGTATTGAGATCGGGAGGGGGTCAACAGGTGAACCAGATTTTACCTTCCCTAAGATGTCTCGCAGACCTTGGACGTCAATCACGGGCCATGAAGTAAGTGGCTCGTAGGACAGATGAGGTTGCACACTTTTAGCTTGAGCCTGGTGTTGTGTCAATCTGATAGATTGTCTCAATCTTTGATGTAAAATAATTCGCTAGTTCTTCACACTGGAGGCTGTTCAGAGGAAGAGGTTTGGCTGATGTGTTAGAGCCTGCTAACTCTTTTACGAGATTAAAAAGAGTTTTAGACTTGTTGGTGGCTTCGGAGATGGATTTGGCTACATAGTTGGCTCTAGCCTTGTTACAGGCTTTATGATAGAGCTTGAGCTCGTTCTTGTAGTTCGAGCTGGCAGCCAGGGAATAATCTTTCCTCCAAAGGCGTTCTAAGCGTTTGCATTTGGATTTGGTAACCTTCAGTTGCTCATTATACCATAAGGCAGGAGAGTTATGAGCGGTGGTTTTTTTGTGAGCTTGGGGAAGGCAAATGTCTAAAGCACCTAGGAGCCATTTGTTGATATTGGTGGCTACAATCTCCATATCTCGGTGTCAAATAGTTCATCCAGAGGGGTAGCGCTTAGGACGGACGCGAGGTGGTTAATATCCAGTTTCTTCCAGTTTCTTTTGAGGGACTTGCTTGTCTCGCTCGGAGGGCTAAGGGCCATATGGTCACCCAAGTTGAATTTTATTAGAAAGTGGTCTGACCATTCTAGGGGCAGAGCCTGCTGGCACTGTAGCTGGGGAAGGCTGGAAAAAATAGGGTCCAGGAGGTGGCCTCTTTTGTGTGTTGGGTCCGAGTTCCATAGAGTGAGATTCATGGCAGCCAGGTCAAGTACTAAATTGTTACCTGGTTTATTAGTTGGATCGTCAAAATGAATGTTCAGGTCGCCTACGATAGATAGGTTGTTATAATTTACCCTTACAGAAGCGATCCAGTCCACTAGTTGGGTGGCCCAAGGTAGTGTAGGGCCAGGTGGGCGGTAAATCAGGAGACCTGTGAAGGTGAAGTTCGGATGGAGTTGAAGTTTAAAAAGGGCCATCTCACAGGCGGGTAAGGGAATGGGTTCTAAAGTACACTGCAGAGATTTTTTAAAGATGACTGCTATCCCACCTCCAATTCCGGTGGTTCGGTCTTTACGAATGATGGCATAATTAGACGGTAGGGCTTCAGCGATGTCTGGGCCAGAACTAGCGTGTAGCCATGTCTCGGTGAGGAAAAGGGCATCTAGGGAGTTGTCGGACAAAAGATCGAAAATGTCTCTTTTATGTTTGCAGAGTGACCTGCAGTTCAGACTACCAAGAAGCCATGTGCGTGCTAACTTGCGGCCATTTGATCCGGGCCGACAGAGCTGCGGGATGTCAAGTTGAACGTTGCATGCAGGGCATGCAATACTGTTATTCCTGTAGTTGGATAATATTTCACAGTTATGTTTGACAGGGGGACACAGGGAAAGTAGCAGCTCGGGCGTGTAGGTATTAACTCCGACAGAGTTTATGGGCCCTGGGCCTGGCCAGGAGCAGACGGGCGCAGACGGGCTTTCCTTTGGCGCGCCTTCGCCGCGCAAACGGCGCTCCCGCTGCGCTTCCGGAAGATGCACATTATTATACCGTGAGGGAGAGGGGCGGTAGGGGCGTGGCTTCAGGGTGAGGTACTGGGTTTTTAAGAACCGGCACAGAACCGGTAACCCAGCGGTGCCAGGGAATCAACACCCAGAGACCTCGGATTCTTCCTGATCCAGACCTACAGAAACTCAGAGTCTTCTAGGTGAAGTCAAAGATTAGTTTATTGGCTGCAACCAAGGTAACAAGTGTCCTAGAAGTACAATACGGGTATATTCTCAGGAGACTGCAAACTTTTACAAAGTCAGGATTCTCTTCTTATACACAATTTTGGGCTCCAGGCAAAACATTCTTGGTTGTAAAGTAAATCGTTAGCATACTTTTAGTACAAAAGAGAAAGCAGAGTCATGATGACATGTCCATATTTCACTTCGTGCTGCCTACAACAAATCATTTGGCAAGGCCCAACATTTCATCAGATATCACTGCACCCCTAATAAAAACGGGCACCTCCCCACCATAAAGTAAGTGAAGCAAAGGAGTGGAGATAGATGTGAGCGAGATATGGCAGGTGTGCGCGCTGAAATGGTTTTATGGTTTGTTGAGCCTAGATGCTATCTTGCTCGGCCACTGGGAGGGGAACTGACCTAACGAGTTCGGCCTGGGGCAATGGTTCCAACTTGTACAGGTCATGGAAAAGTCGATTAAGGAGTATGTGTCCTTGTGGAATCGAATTCAGCTGGATTAAGGCCTATGTAAAGGGCAACATATAAATGGGAGCCAAGGGTTCAGAATGTAAATGACGATTTCGAGGTGAAATCGTCACTCGAATATGCTGAAAATATATATACATGATGTACTCGTCATTCTCGGTCTTTTGATACCAAATTCGTCATGTTTCGACGAAGTTTTAATTCTCGAGTCCAGAATGATTATATGAATCCAGATTTCAGAACCTCAATCCCTCCTTTTGCCCTTACATAGGCAATTAATCTATCCTCATGTTAGTCTGAGTCCAGATCTATATTCCTAAAGTCATTGAGATGTTGCTGTAACATCATTCTAGTGCTTAGTTCATCTCTTGACACAGGCTTCCTTACACATGATGTAACACAGAGGCCACATATTGCAGGAGCACACTGTATGCACAGACAGAACAGAAAAAGAATGGCTAAAACCATCCCAATGACCATCAGAATTTTCCATCCCCAGGCAGATATCAGTTCCCAGAACCATCCCATTAACGACCAATCTCCTTTATCCACATGGATAGATTCAGAAATCTTATGTAGTTTGGGGATGGCCCTGTACACGGTTGGAGCATTATCTGGGATGAAAATGCAACAACTAGACTGGATCAATTTGCATACCCCACCTCGGTCTGCAAGTATAACATCCAAAGCGACCCGGTTCTGAAGGGTCATAAGTCGATCCGACTGGAGCTCAGCGGTTAAGTTACTAAGGGCACCAGCAGTTTCAGTCACGGTGGACTCAACTACCCTTGTTAATTGCCTTATGTTTCTACTGTTAGCCATGGATCCCCAGAACGGCAGAAAACCCTTTGCAAAGTCCCCAAATTCTTGACCTGCAGTGTCTTCTTTACTCAAAACACCTCTAACTACCCTTGTCCGGTGGTAATCCGCCGCTGCTGTGTAGGTGGGAGGCAACAGGAATGAAACAAAACATGAGCCCGAGAAGTCAGGGGGCAACCATGTGTAGGCTCTATCATGGCAGATGAAATAAGTACCCTTAGCGGCTAAAAACGCAGGGGAAGTCTGAGATCCAAAAACATATGTTTCTGTACAGATACTCTTCCCTAGCTGAGCTCTGGGATTCTTGCCAACACCTTGCAGACACAGGTGACCTTGATGGGGTACGATCCAGATAGGGGACGATCTTTTGGCTTGCTGTTTTTCACTTAAAGTAGTGCCATATCCGGTCACGTTCCAACCTACATATGCAAGTATCTCATCATCCGGAGTATCTTCATAAGAAGTTACTTCCTTGATCATGTCAACTATACCTTTGACTAGGGCGCTAGTCTTGAGGTTGTCTTTTACAGAACGCAGGTGTTGGACTTCTCGTGCATATATGAACATTGTCCTATATGCCCATACTGAACCATTGTGACTAAATGGCAGGACCAAATAGGGGATACCTTTATCCGTTGTGTGAGGCATGAGACCGCACACCCAACAGTTAGTTGTGTTCATTACAAGCCGGTGTTGGTGTAATAACTGAACAAAGGAGTTATTAATGAACTCCAATCTCCTATTTGATTCGTGGTCAGGCAGAGGGTGGAAAGAATGAGAGGAAACAGTAGGAGGAGGTATGGGTGATGCAGTGGGCGCAAATGTTACATGGAAAGAGAATAAAGCATAACTTATCAAAAAGGTCATTACGCTGGATAGCATAAAAATACACAATATTATAAAACTTTTCTTTGTCATCGTGTTACACAGTCTCTGCTTAAAGTTCATTGGTTTGGCAGGTCTCTCCACATCAGGAAACTCCATCCTCTCTAAAGTGCTGCCCGCGGTGGGAGGTTGATTCTGCTAAAGGATGCTTCCGTCAGTCTAGGGCAACTCCCTTGGACTGACCAGAACTACCGACCTAACGTCGTCAGCTGCACCCACAAGACTTTTAATCAACCGCGGCCCTAGCAGCGGAACCCGGATGGCGGTTCGAAAAACAAAAATAAGCAAGTTACCTAGATGGGAGATCTGCACTTAAGTACTTGGGAGGAAAAAAGGATAATTTTATTTGTCCATAGGTCTTGGTCTCAAATCATAAAAAGGAATCACTTTTATTAGTCTGTTTTTCTCGGTCGCAAATTGTAGCGTCTTTTTCCTGGTACTGTCTGGTCCTGAAACAGCAGTTCAGGCTCAAAAGAGTTCAATTGTTCTGGTGGTGGCACAGTCTCTTGAAAAATGTTCTCGCTTTCGCATTCAGGGTTAGTTCCTTTTACACGGTCATCGCTGACAGGTATGTTACGTGGCACAGTTGTAAGCTCTGAGTCAGTGACACCCTTCTGGACCCACTGGTCATGTGGCGGTGGTGAAGGGATTCTTTTGCAATGGACCCCGTGGATCCAGTTGGCCTTCCCCTCCACTCGAACAGCTGACCTCGTGGAAAGAAGGACGAGGTGCGGCCCGGTCCACCTGCGCTGGTCGTTCTTTGTCCTTTGAAAGTTTCGCACGAGAATCCAGGATCCAGGGACAATGGAGTGACCTGGAGTCTCAGAGACCGGAGGCAGGGTGTTGTGGACCTGTTGTTGCAAAACACGCAATTTAGCCGTCAATTCATACAAGTAATCAAGAAAAATAGGGTGTTGCAGCTCGCTGAACTTCGTGGGTCTAGGCACTCCCCATATATTGGCTGGCCGGCCAAAGACAATTTCGTAAGGGCTGAGTTTCACTCGCGAATGCACAGTCATTCTGGTGGATAGGAGTGCTAGGGGTAGAGCGTCAGGCCATTTAAGACCTGTGCTCGCTTGGATTTTGGCCAATTTAAGTTTTAAAGTGCCATTGTAACATTCTACTAATCCAGCTGATTGGGGGTGATTTGCAGCGTGGAACTTCTGCCTAATGCCTAGCCCTTCACACACTCTTTTCATCACACGACCCACAAATTCACTTCCGTTGTCAGACCAGACCATTCTAGGCATTCCGAACCTGGGGAAGTACTCTTTCACAAGGGCTTTTGCTGTGGACAAGGCAGTATTGTCTTTTAGGGGATAGGCTTCCACCCATCTTGAGAAAGCACAAACAACAACGAGCACATATTTTAAGTTGTTGCACCTCTCCATGTGTATGAAATCTAGCTGCAAAACCTCGAACGGATACGTAGGAGGTGCAAAATGACCAGCTGGAGTTGGGGTACCCCTACCAGGATTGTGTTTCAGACATACCATGCAATTTTTGACAACATTCTCTGCACACTTGGGAATCCCTGAATACTTCCATACTGGGGCCAACAACTCGCAAATCCCTTTCACGCTGATATGAGCCATTCCATGAGCCATTGTAACCACTGCAAGCACATATGCATCGGGTAACAACCATCTCTGATGCTCTGCCAATTCAACCCAACAACCATTTGCATCCATTCTCCCTGTACTCTCTCTCCACGTGCTCAACTCTTTCTCTGTGGCCTCAGCTTGGATGGACTTCACACTCTCTATCGTATCCTCACATATTCCAACCTCACCAGCCATCTTTCAGGGCCTGCAACATACATTCGGCTCATCACATTCTTTGCCGTTTCTTTAGCGGTCTCATCAGCAAATGCATTTCCACGACCAACATCATCAGTCACCTTCTTGTGAGCACTACATTTCACAATCGCCATTTGCAGAGGCAAGGTCAGTGATTCAAGAAGCTCATTCACCAACTGACCATGCTGAATCTTAGCTCCATGCGAAGTCAGGAATCCACGTTCTCTCCACAATCGTCCAAAGCTGTGAGCCACTCCAAACGCATACTGACTATCAGTGTAGACAGTCACTCTCATTCCTTTAGACAATATACATGCTCTCGTCAGTGCGACTAATTCTGCGGCTTGAGCTGAACCATGTGGTATTCGTGCAGTTTCAACGACTGTGTGCAAAGTTGTGACAGCATATGCTGCAGTCACGTTACCATTTGGGAGCTTAAAGCATGAACCATCCACCCATAATGTACCATCACATTCAGCAAGAGGAGTGTCAAATAAATCCACTCTCCCTTTTGTCTCTTCCTCTGTTGTGAGGAAACAATCGTGCTGTTCTAAAGCATCTGATTCCTCTGCAATTGGTAACAACGTGGCTAGATTTAAAGTACTGCACCTTTTTATATGCACATGGCTCGCTAGCAGCGTTAATTCGTAACTGGACAGTCGAGCACTAGTTAAGTGCTGTGTCTTGGTCCCATTTAACAATGTGTCTACTGCATGCGGGACATCACGATTAGTGTATTATTCATTACTAGACCTGCAGACTGTCGAATAGAAACAGCTGCTGCTGCTGTGGCCCTTAAACAACTTGGCAATGCTTTACCTACCGGATCCAAAGTTGACGAAAAGTAGGCGCATGGCCGCTGTCTACCTCCGAATAACTGAGTCAGCACAGACAATGCACAGCCTTCCTTCTCGTGGACATACAATGTGAAAGGCTTACTGTAGTTGGGGGTACCTAACACAGGAGCCGAACATAATGCTGTGCGTAATTCGAGAAAACTTTTCTGACACTCTTCAGACCAAGGAATGGGATTTGGTGAATTTTTACATGTTAATGCCACCAAGGGTTTGGCCAATAACGAAAAATTTGGAATCCACTGTCTACAGTACGATGTAATGCCCAAGAAAGCACGCACTTCTCTCTGTGTTCTTGGCACACTCAATTTTGCTATTGCCTGAATTCTTTCTGAGGTCAGTTTCCTTCCCTCCTTCGATAAGAGGTGACCTAAGTAGGTCACTTCTTGTCGGCAATATTGAAGCTTGGAAAGTGACACCTTGTGATGCAGATCACACAGATGACGCAATAATGTCAATGTGGCCTTTTTACAAATGTTCTCAGTATCTGCAGCAATGAGCAAATCGTCCACATACTGTACAAGAGTGGCACCTTTAGGCAAAACAATCGTGTCAAGCTGTGTTTTCAGAGCTTGACTGTATATTGAGGGGCTTTCACAGTAGCCTTGAGGAGCGCGTTTAAAGCGGAAGCTTCGACCTCCTAAACTGAAGGAAAAGATATCCCTGCTCTCCTCAGCAATTGGGATGCTGAAGAAAGCATTCTTTAGGTCAATCACCGAAAACCATGAAGCAGAAGCTGGAATCATAGTTAATAATGTGGTAATGTCGGGGACAACTGGGAATTGTGGCACAACTATCTTATTTACTTCTCGAAGATCAATCACGAATCTGTACACAGGTGGCTGAGAAGGGTCAGTTCGTTTTAAAACAGGTAGAACAGGACTATTGCAAACATTGCCTCGTGTTTCTTCAATCACATCCTTTTCAATCAATTCGTAAACAATCGCTAGTAAAGCTTTTTCACCCTCATTAGATATTTTGTATTGGGGAATTCGTGGCATTTTGACATTGGACTTCAATGTTACAACATATGGTGGAATTTCTAAAAGACCTACATCATTAGGACCAGTAGCCCAAAGAATATCCGGGAGAAATGACAATTCTGCTGGAAGTGCATCTCTCGACAAATACATGGGAGAAACCACTTTCTTACCTAAAGTAAGTTGTACTCCTGAAGGAGAACAGTACAAAGTCGCATACAATCTTTTTAACAAATCCAATCCTAGAAAATTTTCACCACAACCTGTTGTCAGAATAAGGGGTGCTTCGAATTCACAAGGACCAACAGAAAGAGATAAAGGGTCAGAAATTGGATTTCTAACTGGGGCGCCAGAAAAACCTACAGAAACGTTCATTTCGCCAGACAAAGGTGCGCCAGGGAGTTTGGAGTGCATAATAGAACTCTTTGTAGCACCAGTATCCAACAGAAAAGGTTCTGACACACCTGATGTAATCACCTCAACGTAAGGTCCACTCTGATCTACTGGAACTGAAACAACTCCCTCTCTTTGTCTATGGCTGTCCTAGCAATCATTATTCTCCCACTGCTCATTTTCTGTGTAATAATCATCAACGTAGTATTGAGCTGTCCTATCAGATACGTTATTTTGCTGATCAAACCTGTTCATAGAGTTTTGTGGTGGAAGGGGACGTGTGTCCTGAGGGGCGTTTCCACGCCCTCTACCTCTAGGTGCTTGCTGACTGCCACGACCTCTAACACCAGAAACTCCATTTGCACGTTGTAATAGAATAGGACAATTATACTTGTAATGACCCTCTTGTTTGCAATATAAACACTGGTTGGGGCCTACAGATACACGAGGTTGAGTATACTCAAATCTTTGTGAGTTTCTCTGATACTGTTGAGGCTGCTGAAAAGTATTTTGGTAGTGATTCTGACCATTATTATTTTGATTACCACCACCACGTGGCGGATAGGCTTGCTGTAGCAAAACCTTCGTTTTTAGTTCTCTAGTTTTCTTTTCTACTTTATCTTTCTCATCTTTGTCTTTATTTTCGTAATATTGTGCAGTGGCCAATATCTGGGCTGAAGATGAGACTGCCCAAGAACTTTCTGAATCTTTTAATTTTTTACACAATTCTGGAAGCAGATTGTGCACGAATTTATCGACAAACAATCTCTGACCACCTTCTGTGGTCATATCTTGACCGCTGTGGTCAACGAATGTTTCTTCAAACCTGGTGAAGAAATCTGAAACAGTTTCTTCTTTCTTTTGCTTGCATGCAGACAACTTATCCCAATTTACGCGTATTGCAGGCATTATCGTTTTCATGTAATCTACTATTTTACCAGGGAGTTCTGCTATCAAAGGCTCAGGCTTGGCATCACCAACTTGTCGGGCATCTGCAGCGGTAATATTAGCCCATGTGTCACCTAATTCCTGGTCATGATCTATATGACGAATTCTACCCCATAAAGGCTGTGGAACAACATTCCCAAATAACATATCGATATCGGCTAAATTCATTATACATGACCCAGCAGTTTGTGACAATTCTTTATAGTACCCTGCAGGATTTTTACGCGGATCTGGTAATGTTTGTTTGAGCGCTAAAACTTCAGCTCGCTTCCATGGGACATGTACCCATACACGCTGAAAGTGTGGCAGAATAGGTGGGACAGCAGTCGTGTCACCCTCTCTCCATTGTGGGGGAACTTCTCTCATAGGGTATTGTCGTGCCTTTTTTCTACTGGATGTATTAGATTCAGATGGTGACCCAGAACTGCTTCCCTTACTCCGATATGATAACAACATTTCAACTGCTTTTTCCACATCTGGACCAACAATCATACCCTCTCCGAACCTAAATCGTACACGACACATCTCTCGTGGGATGCATTCCTGATCATTGTCTTCTAAATCCTCGCAAAGGAAAACACACATCTGTTCGAAAACATATCTCTGTGTCGCTGCTTCCCATTGATGGAAGACTTCCATGACAGACTGTACATCATATTTTACGGTGTCCATGACCCATTTCCGTGCTAAACTATTCAGTGAATCTCTCTCTTGATAATCAGGTAGTTGACTTCGCAACTGCCTTCTTCCTATGTTAGGGGTCGTAGTAGGCGACCCGAAAAGAGGTAAAAGAAGGTTAGTAACAGTGCTGGCCATTTTCTGCCGAATGGAAGGTGAAACTGAAAGACAAACAGATGGAAAAACGGGGTGAGATAAGGCGGGGGTAGGGATAGCCGAAGAGGTATCAGGGGAAATAGAGGGGGCACTAGGCAAAATCGTAGAGGGAGCATTAGGAGACGTAAAAAGTACAGTAGGCAAAATCGTAGAAAACACAGGTGAAACAGAGGTGGTCGGTGGGCCTGGAGGAGGCTGCACCGAAGAAGTAGGAGCCAGCTGAATAACAGCTGATGGGTGCTGTGGAGGAGCAGGAGGCGTAGTTTGCGCAACTAAAGGTTGCGGGGGTGCTGTGGCATTAGGCGCATAGGGGGGTGGTGAATTTAGTAAATGCGACATTAATGGGTCTTTTTCACGCTCTTTTGCTGCCTCTTGCTGAAGAGACGGCAAAACTGGATAACACTTATCTATTGCCAGTTTACGTTGCCTGTGCAACTGCTCATTCATCTGCTCTTCTTCATTATCCTTAAACTGCACAGCAGCTTGCATTACTGAAAGTCCCCCTTCTCTCTTATTTTTCTTAGCTAATTTAATTTCTTTTTGTTTGGCTTCTTTACACCATAAGCGGAATGAGTCAAACATCGCCGGCCGGGCTTTCTTTTTAAAGAGTTTTACTTCAAGGTTGTCTAAGATTTCAGAATCAAAGCTACCATATTGGGGCCATTTTAGAACACCATCTTTCCTGGTGTATTTAATCCATACTTCGTTGTAGGTGATGGGGCCTACCCCATGTTTTACATATAGTTCGTAAGTCGGAGTTCCAACTGGAGGAACCGGACATGAGTCCTCCAATCGGGAGTCCCTATTATTACCACCAAGACAAAAGAAATTCCCAAGTCTAAGACTAGGCATCTTCGCTCTCTAGTCTAGTTCCAAACTTCAAAGGATTATCGATTACGATATTTCTCGTGAATACACGAGTCCTTCGGTTTTGGTGCTTGCAAGTACCAACACAAAACTTTGTATCCAAAAGATACCCAAAACTAAGTCCAACTAAGGACTGGGAGACGCTCCACTTTTACTTAACTGAAATATCGATGACGTCACCAGAAGACTCGTCTCAGTGTTTCGCTCTACCAAACTTCAAGGGTCCAAATCAGGGCGATAGCCAGGGCAGCAGTCCTTGTAGCCGCCGGGAAGCGGGGAACCTCGCAGCAAAGACCTTCGGACCACGTCGACATGCAGGGGTCGATGAGGTGGTTGGCCGTCCTCCGGAATTTCCACACGAAGCTCCTCACGATCTTCAGGCTGACTGGTACCACTGGAATCGCCCCAAACGTTGGGCGGCAACTGACGTACTGGGTTTTTAAGAACCGGCACAGAACCGGTAACCCAGCGGTGCCAGGGAATCAACACCCAGAGACCTCGGGTTCTTCCTGATCCAGACCTACAGAAACTCAGAGTCTTCTAGGTGAAGTCAAAGATTAGTTTATTGGCTGCAACCAAGGTAACAAGTGTCCTAGAAGTACAATACGGGTATATTCTCAGGAGACTGCACACTTTTACAAAGTCAGGCTTCTCTTCTTATACACAATTTTGGGCTGCAGGCAAAACATTCTTGGTTGTAAAGTAAATCGTTAGCATACTTTTAGTACAAAAGAGAAAGCAGAGTCATGATGACATGTCCATATTTCACTTCGTGCTGCCTACAACAAATCATTTGGCAAGGCCCAACATTTCATCAGATATCACTGGACCCCTATTAAAAACGGGCCCCTCCCCACCATAAAGTAAGTGAAGCAAAGGAGTGGAGATAGATGTGAGCGAGATATGGCAGGTGTGCGCGCTGAAATGGTTTTATGGTTTGTTGAGCCTAGATGCTATCTTGCTCGGCCACTGGGAGGGGAACTGACCTAACGAGTTCGGCCTGGGGCAATGGTTCCAACTTGTACAGGTCATGGAAAAGTCGATTAAGGATTATGTGTCCTTGTGGAATCGAATTCAGCTGGATTAAGGCCTATGTAAAGGGCAACATATAAATGGGAGCCAAGGGTTCAGAATGTAAATGACGATTTCGAGGTGAAATCGTCACTCGAATATGCTGAAAATATATGTACATGATGTACTCGTCATTCTCGGTCTTTTGATACCAAATTCGTCATGTTTTGACGAAGTTTTAATTCTCGAGTCCAGAATGATTATATGAATCCAGATTTTCAGAACCTCAAGGGAAGGGGCGTGGCCTGTGGCTCGCCAGGAATGGCGGCAAAGGACTTTGGGGTTTGTCCCGCGGCGGCGCAAGGGTCCGCTGCCCGGGTGTATCAGGAGCGTGGCAGAGCCCCGAAAACGGAGTGCAGGTAGATTTAAAAACAAAACATTAGTGACACTCAAATTTAAAAAAAAATGTCTGATGTGGTCGAGCTCCCGGCTTTCCGCCTCAGGAGATTCAGAGCTTTAAGACGCGCTAGCAGTCAGCGTCCTTAAGTAGAGGAATCTGGGGGCGTGGCTTCAGGGAAGGGGCGTGGCCTGTGGCTTGCCAGGAATGGCGGCAAAGGACTTTGGGGTTTGTCCCGCGGCAGCGCTAGGATCCGCTGCGCGGGTGTATCAGGAGCGTGGCAGAGCCCCGAAAACGGAGTGCAGGTAGATTTAAAAACTAAATATTAGTGACACTCAAATTTTAAAAAAAAATTCTCATGTGGTCGAGCTCCCGGCTTTCCGCCTCAGGAGATTCAGAGCTTTAAGACGCACTAGCAGTCAGCGTCCTTAAGTAGAGGTATCTGGGGCGTGGCTTCAGGGAAGGGGCGTGGCCTGTGGCTCGCCAGGAATGGCGGCAAATGACTTCGGGGTTTGTTCCGCGGCAGCGCTAGGATCCGCTGCGTGGGTGTATCAGGAGCGTGGCAGAGCCCCGAAAACGGAGTGCAGGTAGATTTAAAAACAAAATATTAGTGACACTCAAATTTAAAAAAAAATTTCTGATGTGGTCGAGCTCCCGGCTTTCCGCCTCAGGAGATTCAGAGCTTTAAGACGCGCTAGCAGTCAGCGTCCTTAAGTAGAGGAATCTGGGGGCGTGGCTTCAGGGAAGGGGCGTGGCCTGTGGCTCGCCAGGAATGGCGGCAAAGGACTTTGGGGTTTGTCCCGCGGCAGCGCTAGGATCCGCTGCGCGGGTGTATCAGGAGCGTGGCAGAGCCCCGAAAACGGAGTGCAGGTAGATTTAAAAACTAAATATTAGTGACACTCAAATTTAAAAAAAAATGTCTGATGTGGTCGAGCTCCCGGATTTCCGCCTTAGGAGATTAAGAGCTTTAAGACGTGCTAGCAGTCAGCGTCCTTAAGTAGAGGAATCTGGGGGCGTGGCTTCAGGGAAGGGGCGTGGCCTGTGGCTCGCCAGGAATGGCGGCAAAGGACTTTGGGGTTTGTCCCGCGGCAGCGCTAGGATCCGCTGCGCGGGTGTTTCAGGAGCGTGGCAGAGCCCCGAAAATGGAGTGCAGGTAGATTTAAAAACAAAATATTAGTGACACTCAAATTTAAAAAAAAAAAGTCTGATGTGGTCGAGCTCCCTGCTTTCCGCCTCAGGAGATTCAGAGCTTTAAGACGCGCTAGCAGTCAGCGTCCTTAAGTAGAGGAATCTGGGGGCGTGGCTTCAGGGAAGGGGCGTGGCCTGTGGCTCGCCAGGAATGGCGGCAAAGGACTTTGGGGTTTGTCCCGCGGCAGCGCTAGGATCCGCTGCGCGGGTGTATCAGGAGTGTGGCAGAGCCCCGAAAACGGAGTGCAGGTAGATTCAAAAACAAAATATTAGTGACACTCAAATTTTTAAAAAAATGTCTGATGTGGTCGAGCTCCCGGCTTTCCGCCTCAGGAGATTCAGAGCTTTAAGACGCGCTAGCAGTCAGCGTCCATAAGTAGAGGAATCTGGGGGCGTGGCTTCAGGGAAGGGGCGTGGCCTGTGGCTCGCAAGGAATGGCGGCAAAGGACTTTGGGGTTTGTCCCGCGGCAGCGCTAAGATCCGCTGCGCGGGTGTATCAGGAGCGTGGCAAAGCCCCGAAAACAGAGTGCAGGTAGATTTAAAAACAAAATATTAGTGACACTCAAATTTTAAAAAAAATGTCTGATGTGGTCGAGCTCCCGGCTTTCCGCCTCAGGAGATTCAGAGCTTTAAGACGCGCTAGCAGTCAGCGTCCTTAAGTAGAGGAATCTGGGGGCGTGGCTTCAGGGAAGGGGCGTGGCCTGTGGCTCACCAGGAATGGCGGCAAAGGACTTTGGGGTTTGTCCTACGGCAGCGCTAGGATCCGCTGCGCGGGTGTATCAGGAGCGTGGCAGAGCCCCGAAAACGGAGTGCAGGTAGATTTAAAAACAAAATATTAGTGACACTCACATTTTTAAATAAATGTCTGATGTGGTCGAGCTCTCGGCTTTCCGCCTCAGGAGATTCAGGGCTTTAAGACGCGCTAGCAGTCAGAGTCCTTAAGTAGAGGAATCTGGGGTAGTGGCTTCAAGGAAGGGGCGTGGCCTGTGGCTCGCCAGGAATGGCGGCAAAGGACTTTGGGGTTTGTCCCGCAGCAGCGCTAGGATCGGCTGCGCGGGTGTATCATGAGCGTGGCAGAGCCCCGAAAACGGAGTGCAGGTAGATTTAAAAACAAAATATTAGTGACACTCAATTTGAAAAAAAATGTCTGATGTGGTCGAGCTCCCGGCTTTCCGCCTCAGGAGATTCAGAGCTTTAAGACGTGCTAGCAGTCAGCGTCATTAAGTAGAGAAATCTGGGGGCGTGGCTTCAGGGAAGGGGCGTGGCCTGTGGCTCGCCAGGAATGGCGGCAAAGGACTTTGGGGTTTCTCCCGCTGCAGCGCTAAGATCCGCTGCGCGGGTGTATCAGGAGCGTGGCAGAGCCCCGAAAACGGAGTGCAGGTAGATTTAAAAACAAAATATTAGTGACACTCAAATTTAAAAAAAAATGTCTGATGTGGTCGAGCTCCCGGCTTTCCGCCTCAGGAGATTCAGAGCTTTAAGACGCGCTAGCAGTCAGCGTCCTTAAGTAGAGGAATCTGGGGGCGTGGCTTCAGGGAAGGGGCGTGGCCTGTGGCTCGCCAGGAATGGCAGCAAAGGACTTTGGGGTTTGTCCAGCGGCAGCGCTAAGATCCGCTGCGCGGGTGTATCAGAAGCGTGGCAAAGCCCCGAAAACGGAGTGCAGGTAGATTTAAAAACAAAATATTAGTGACACTCAAATTTTTTTTTAAATGTCTGATGTGGTCGAGCTGCCAGCTTTCCGCCTCAGGAGATTCAGAGCTTTAAGACGTGCTAGCAGTCAGCGTCCTTAAGTAGAGGAATCTGGGGTCGTGGCTTCAGGGAAGGGGCGTGGCCTGTGGCTCGCCAGGAATGGCGGCAAAGGACTTTGGGGTATGTCCCCCGGCAGCGCTAGGATCCGCTGCGCGGGTGTATCAGGAGCGTGGCAGAGCCCCGAAAACGGAGTGCAGGTAGATTTAAAAACAAAATATTAGTGACACTCAAATTTTTAAAAAAAATTCTGATGTGGTCGAGCTCCCTATTTCCGCCTCAGGAGATTCAGAGCTTTAAGACGCGCTAGCTGTCAGCGTCCTTAAGTAGAGGAATCTGGGGGCGTGGCTTCAGGGAAGAGGCGTGGCCTGTGGCTCGCCAGGATTGGCGGCAAAGGACTTTGGGGTTTGTCCCGCGGCAGCGCTAGGATCCGCTGCGCGGGTGTATCAGGAATGTGGCAGAGCCCCGAAAACGGAGTGCAGGTAGATTTAAAAACAAAATATTAGTGACACTCAAATTTGAAAAAAAATGTCTGATGTGGTCGAGCTCCCGGCTTTCCGCCTCAGGAGATTCAGAGCTTTAAGACGCGCTAGCAGTCAGCGTCCTTAAGTAGAGGAATCTGGGGGCGTGGCTTCAGGGAAGGGGCGTGGCCTGTGGCTCGCCAGGAATGGCGGCAAAGGACTTTGGGGTTTGTCCCGCGGCAGCGCTAAGATCCGCTGCGCGGGTGTATCAGGAGCGTGGCAAAGCCCCGAAAACGGAGTGCAGGTAGATTTAAAAACAAAATATTAGTGACACTCAAATTTTAAAAAAAATGTCTGATGTGGTCGAGCTCCCGGCTTTCCGCCTCAGGAGATTCCGAGCTTTAAGACGCACTAGCAGTCAGCGTCCTTAAGTAGAGGAATCTGGGGGCGTGGCTTCAGGGAAGGGGCGTGGCCTGTGGCTCGCCAGGAATGGCGGCAAAGGACTTTGGGGTTTGTCCTGCGGCAGCGCTAGGATCCGCTGCGCGGGTGTATCAGGAGCGTGGCAGAGCCCCGAAAACGGAGTGCAGGTAGATTTAAAAACAAAATATTATTGACACTCACATTTTTAAATAAATGTCTGATGTGGTCGAGCTCTCGGCTTTCCGCCTCAGGAGATTCAGGGCTTTAAGACGCGCTAGCAGTCAGAGTCCTTAAGTAGAGAAATCTGGGGGCGTGGCTTCAGGGAAGGGGCGTGGCCTGTGGCTCGCCAGGAATGGCGGCAAAGGACTTTGGGGTTTGTCCCGCAGCAGCGCTAGGATCGGCTGCGCGGGTGTATCATGAGCGTGGCAGAGCCCCGAAAACGGAGTGCAGGTAGATTTAAAAACAAAATATTAGTGACACTCAATTTTTAAAAAAATGTCTGATGTGGTCGAGCTCCCGGCTTTCCGCCTCAGGAGATTCAGAGCTTTAAGACGTGCTAGCAGTCAGCGTCCTTAAGTAGAGGAATCTGGGGGCGTGGCTTCAGGGAAGGGGCGTGGCCTGTGGCTCACCAGGAATGGCGGCAAAGGACTTTGGGGTTTGTCCTGCGGCAGCGCTAGGATCCGCTGCGCGGGTGTATCAGGAGCGTGGCAGAGCCCCGAAAACGGAGTGCAGGTAGATTTAAAAACAAAATATTATTGACACTCACATTTTTAAATAAATGTCTGATGTGGTCGAGCTCTCGGCTTTCCGCCTCAGGAGATTCAGGGCTTTAAGACGCGCTAGCAGTCAGAGTCCTTAAGTAGAGGAATCTGGGGGCGTGGCTTCAGGGAAGGGGCGTGGCCTGTGGCTCACCAGGAATGTCGGCAAAGGACTTTGGGGTTTGTCCTGCGGCAGCGCTAAGATCCGCTGCGCGGGTGTATCAGGAGCGTGGCAGAGCCCCGAAAATGGAGTGCAGGTAGATTTAAAAACAAAATATTAGTGACACTCAATTTAAAAAAAAATGTCTGATGTGGTCGAGCTCCCGGCTTTCCGCCTCAGGAGATTCAGAGCTTTAAGACGTGCTAGCAGTCAGCGTCCTTAAGTAGAGGAATCTGGGGGCGTGGCTTCAGGGAAGGGGCATGGCCTGTGGCTCGCCAGGAATGGCGGCAAAGGACTTTGGGGTTTGTCCTGCGGCAGCGCTAAGATCCGCTGCGCGGGTGTATCAGTAGCGTGGCAGAGCCCCGAAAACGGAGTGCAGGTATATTTAAAAACGAAATATTAGTGACACTCAAATTTTAAAAAAAAATTCTGATGTGGTCGAGCTCCCTGCTTAACGCCTCAGGAGATTCAGAGCTTTAAGACGCGCTAGCAGTCAGCGTCCTTAAGTAGAGGAATCTGGGGGCGTGGCTTCAGGGAAGGGGCGTGGCCTGTGGCTCACCAGGAATGGTGGCAAAGGACTTTTGGGTTTGTCCCGCGGCAGCGCTAGGATCCGCTGCGCGGGTGTATCAGGAATGTGGCAGAGCCCCGAAAACCGAGTGCAGGTAGATTTAAAACCAAAATATTAGTGACACTCAAATTTAAAAAAAAATGTCTGATGTGGTTGAGCTCCCGGCTTTCCGCCTCAGGAGATTCAGAGCTTTAAGACGCGCTAGCAGTCAGCGTCCTTAAGTAGAGGAATCTGGGGGCGTGGCTTCAGGGAAGGGGCGTGGCCTGTGGCTCGCCAGGAATGGCAGCAAAGGAC
This sequence comes from Lissotriton helveticus, assembly GCF_964261635.1. Classification (NCBI taxonomy): domain Eukaryota; kingdom Metazoa; phylum Chordata; class Amphibia; order Caudata; family Salamandridae; genus Lissotriton; species Lissotriton helveticus. Next base: position 283,653,151 of record NC_136058.1, on the reverse strand, counting down.
TTTGGGGTTTGTCCCGCGGCAGCGCTAAGATCCGCTGCGCGGGTGTATCAGGAGCGTGGCAAAGCCCCGAAAACGGAGTGCAGGTAGATTTAAAAACAAAATATTAGTGACACTCAAATTAAAAAAAAAATGTCTGATGTGGTCGAGCTGCCGGCTTTCCGCCTCAGGAGATTCAGAGGTTTAAGACGCGCTAGCAGTCAGCGTCCTTAAGTAGAGGAATCTGGGGGCGTGGCTTCAGGGAAGGGGCGTGGCCTGTGGCTCGCCAGGAATGGCGGCAAAGGACTTTGGGGTTTGTCCTGCGGCAGCGCTAAGATCCGCTGCGCGGGTGTATCAGTAGCGTGGCAGAGCCCCGAAAACGGAGTGCAGGTATATTTAAAAACGAAATATTAGTGACACTCAAATTTTAAAAAAAAATTCTGATGTGGTCGAGCTCCCTGCTTTCCGCCTCAGGAGATTCAGAGCTTTAAGACGCGCTAGCAGTCAGCGTCCTTAAGTAGAGGAATCTGGGGGCGTGGCTTCAGGGAAGGGGCGTGGCCTGTGGCTCACCAGGAATGGTGGCAAAGGACTTTTGGGTTTGTCCCGCGGCAGCGCTAGGATCCGCTGCGCGGGTGTATCAGGAATGTGGCAGAGCCCCGAAAACCGAGTGCAGGTAGATTTAAAACCAAAATATTAGTGACACTCAAATTTAAAAAAAAATGTCTGATGTGGTCGAGCTCCCGGCTTTCCGCCTCAGGAGATTCAGAGCTTTAAGACGCGCTAGCAGTCAGCGTCCTTAAGTAGAGGAATCTGGGGGCGTGGCTTCAGGGAAGGGGCGTGGCCTGTGGCTCGCCAGGAATGGCAGCAAAGGACTTTGGGGTTTGTCCCGCGGTAGCGCTAAGATCCGCTGCGCGGGTGTATCAGGAGCGTGGCAAAGCCCCGAAAACGGAGTGCAGGTAGATTTAAAAACAAAATATTAGTGACACTCAAATTTAAAAAAAAATGTCTGATGTGGTCGAGCTGCCGGCTTTCCGCCTCAGGAGATTCAGAGCTTTAAGACGCGCTAGCAGTCAGCGTCCTTAAGTAGAGGAATCTGGGGTCGTGGCTTCAGGGAAGGGGCGTGGCCTGTGGCTCGCCAGGAATGGGGCAAAGGACTTTGGGGTTTGTCCTGCGGCAGTGCTAGGATCCGCTGCGCGGGTGTATCAGGAGCATGGCAGAGCCCCGAAAACGGAGTGCAGGTAGATTTAAAAACAAAATATTATTGACACTCACATTTTTAAATAAATGTCTGATGTGGTCGAGCTCTCGGCTTTCCGCCTCAGGAGATTCAGGGCTTTAAGAAGCGCTAGCAGTCAGAGTCCTTAAGTAGAGGAATCTGGGGGCGTGGCTTCAGGGAAGGGGCGTGGCCTGTGGCTCGCCAGGAATGGCGGCAAAGGACTTTGGGGTTTGTCCCGCAGCAGCGCTAGGATCCGCTGCGCGGGTGTATCATGAGCGTGGCAGAGCCCCAAAAACGGAGTGCAGGTAGATTTAAAATTTTTTTTTAGTGACACTCAATTTTAAAAAAAATGTCTGATGTGGTCGAGCTCCCGGCTTTCCGCCTCAGGAGATTCAGAGCTTTAAGACGCGCTAGCAGTTAGCGTCCTTAAGTAGAGGAATCTGGGGGCGTGGCTTCAGGGAAGGGGCGTGGCCTGTGGCTCGCCAGGAATGGCAGCAAAGGACTTTGGGGTTTGTCCCGCGGCAGCGCTAAGATCCGCTGCGCGTGTGTATCAGGAGCGTGGCAAAGCCCCGAAAACGGAGTGCAGGTAGATTTAAAAACAAAATATTAGTGACACTCAAATTTTTAAAAAAATGTCTGATGTGGTCGAGCTGCCGGCTTTCCGCCTCAGGAGATTCATAGCTTTAAGACGCGCTAGCAGTCAGCGTCCTTAAGTAGAGGAATCTGGGGTCGTGGCTTCAGGGAAGGGGCGTGGCCTGTGGCTCGCCAGGAATGGCGGCAAAGGACTTTGGGGTTTGTCCTGCGGCAGCGCTAGGATCCGCTGCGCGGGTGTATCAGGAGTGTGGCAGAGCCCCGAAAACGGAGTGCAGGTAGATTTAAAAACAAAATATTAGTGACACTCAAATTTAAAAAAAAAATTCTGATGTGGTCGAGCTCCCTGCTTTACGCCTCAGGAGATTCAGAGCTAGCAGTCAGCGTCCTTAAGTAGAGGAATCTGGGGGCGTGGCTTCAGGGAAGGGGCGTGGCCTGTGGCTCACCAGGAATGGCGGCAAAGGACTTTTGGGTTTGTCCCGCGGCAGCGCTAGGATCCGCTGCGCGGGTGTATCAGGAATGTGGCAGAGCCCCGAAAACGGAGTGCAGGTAGATTTAAAACCAAAATATTAGTGACACTCAAATTTAAAAAAAAATGTCTGATGTGGTCGAGCTCCCGGCTTTCCGCCTCAGGAGATTCAGAGCTTTAAGACGCGCTAGCTGTCAGCGTCCTTAAGTAGAGGAATCTGGGGGCGTGGCTTCAGGGAAGGGGCGTGGCCTGTGGCTCGCCAGGAATGGCAGCAAAAGACTTTGGGGTTTGTCCCGCGGCAGCGCTAAGATCCGCTGCGCGGGTGTATCAGGAGCGTGGCAAAGCCCCGAAAACGGAGTGCAGGTAGATTTAAAAACAAAATATTAGTGACACTCAAATTTTTAAAAAAATGTCTGATGTGGTCGAGCTGCCGGCTTTCCGCCTCAGGAGATTCAGAGCTTTAAGACGCGCTAGCAGTCAGCGTCCTTAAGTAGAGTAATCTGGGGTCGTGGCTTCAGGGAAGGGGCGTGGCCTGTGGCTCGCCAGGAATGGCGGCAAAGGACTTTGGGGTTTGTCCTGCGGCAGCGCTAGGATCCGCTGCGCGGGTGTATCAGGAGGAGCGTGGCAGAGCCCCGAAAACGGAGTGCAGGTAGATTTAAAAACAAAATATTAGTGACACTCACATTTTTAAATAAATGTCTGATGTGGTCGAGCTCTCGGCTTTCCGCCTCAGGAGATTCAGAGCTTTAAGACGCGCTAGCAGTCAGAGTCCTTAAGTAGAGGAATCTGGGGGCGTGGCTTCAGGGAAGGGGCGTGGCCTGTGGCTCGCCAGGAATGGCGGCAAAGGACTTTGGGGTATGTCCCGCGACAGCGCTAGGATCCGCTGCGCGGGTGTATCAGGAGCGTGGCAGAGCCCCGAAAACGGAGTGCAGGTAGATTTAAAAACAAAATATTAGTGACACTCAAATTTTAAAAAAACATTCTGATGTGGTCGAGCTCCCTGCTTTCCGCCTCAGGAGATTCAGAGCTTTAAGACGCGCTAGCAGTCAGCGTCCTTAAGTAGAGGAATCTGGGGGCGTGGCTTCAGGGAAGGGGCGTGGCCTGTGGCTCGCCAGGAATGGCGGCAAAGGACTTTGGGGTTTGTCCTGCGGCAGCGCTAAGATCCGCTGCGCGGGTGTATCAGTAGCGTGGCAGAGCCCCGAAAACGGAGTGCAGGTATATTTAAAAACGAAATATTAGTGACACTCAAATTTTAAAAAAAAATTCTGATGTGGTCGAGCTCCCTGCTTTCCGCCTCAGGAGATTCAGAGCTTTAAGACGCGCTAGCAGTCAGCGTCCTTAAGTAGAGGAATCTGGGGGCGTGGCTTCAGGGAAGGGGCGTGGCCTGTGGCTCACCAGGAATGGTGGCAAAGGACTTTTGGGTTTGTCCCGCGGCAGCGCTAGGATCCGCTGCGCGGGTGTATCAGGAATGTGGCAGAGCCCCGAAAACCGAGTGCAGGTAGATTTAAAACCAAAATATTAGTGACACTCAAATTTAAAAAAAAATGTCTGATGTGGTCGAGCTCCCGGCTTTCCGCCTCAGGAGATTCAGAGCTTTAAGACGCGCTAGCAGTCAGCGTCCTTAAGTAGAGGAATCTGGGGGCGTGGCTTCAGGGAAGGGGCGTGGCCTGTGGCTCGCCAGGAATGGCAGCAAAGGACTTTGGGGTTTGTCCCGCGGTAGCGCTAAGATCCGCTGCGCGGGTGTATCAGGAGCGTGGCAAAGCCCCGAAAACGGAGTGCAGGTAGATTTAAAAACAAAATATTAGTGACACTCAAATTTAAAAAAAAATGTCTGATGTGGTCGAGCTGCCGGCTTTCCGCCTCAGGAGATTCAGAGCTTTAAGACGCGCTAGCAGTCAGCGTCCTTAAGTAGAGGAATCTGGGGTCGTGGCTTCAGGGAAGGGGCGTGGCCTGTGGCTCGCCAGGAATGGGGCAAAGGACTTTGGGGTTTGTCCTGCGGCAGTGCTAGGATCCGCTGCGCGGGTGTATCAGGAGCATGGCAGAGCCCCGAAAACGGAGTGCAGGTAGATTTAAAAACAAAATATTATTGACACTCACATTTTTAAATAAATGTCTGATGTGGTCGAGCTCTCGGCTTTCCGCCTCAGGAGATTCAGGGCTTTAAGAAGCGCTAGCAGTCAGAGTCCTTAAGTAGAGGAATCTGGGGGCGTGGCTTCAGGGAAGGGGCGTGGCCTGTGGCTCGCCAGGAATGGCGGCAAAGGACTTTGGGGTTTGTCCCGCAGCAGCGCTAGGATCCGCTGCGCGGGTGTATCATGAGCGTGGCAGAGCCCCAAAAACGGAGTGCAGGTAGATTTAAAATTTTTTTTTAGTGACACTCAATTTTAAAAAAAATGTCTGATGTGGTCGAGCTCCCGGCTTTCCGCCTCAGGAGATTCAGAGCTTTAAGACGCGCTAGCAGTTAGCGTCCTTAAGTAGAGGAATCTGGGGGCGTGGCTTCAGGGAAGGGGCGTGGCCTGTGGCTCGCCAGGAATGGCAGCAAAGGACTTTGGGGTTTGTCCCGCGGCAGCGCTAAGATCCGCTGCGCGTGTGTATCAGGAGCGTGGCAAAGCCCCGAAAACGGAGTGCAGGTAGATTTAAAAACAAAATATTAGTGACACTCAAATTTTTAAAAAAATGTCTGATGTGGTCGAGCTGCCGGCTTTCCGCCTCAGGAGATTCATAGCTTTAAGACGCGCTAGCAGTCAGCGTCCTTAAGTAGAGGAATCTGGGGTCGTGGCTTCAGGGAAGGGGCGTGGCCTGTGGCTCGCCAGGAATGGCGGCAAAGGACTTTGGGGTTTGTCCTGCGGCAGCGCTAGGATCCGCTGCGCGGGTGTATCAGGAGTGTGGCAGAGCCCCGAAAACGGAGTGCAGGTAGATTTAAAAACAAAATATTAGTGACACTCAAATTTAAAAAAAAAATTCTGATGTGGTCGAGCTCCCTGCTTTACGCCTCAGGAGATTCAGAGCTAGCAGTCAGCGTCCTTAAGTAGAGGAATCTGGGGGCGTGGCTTCAGGGAAGGGGCGTGGCCTGTGGCTCACCAGGAATGGCGGCAAAGGACTTTTGGGTTTGTCCCGCGGCAGCGCTAGGATCCGCTGCGCGGGTGTATCAGGAATGTGGCAGAGCCCCGAAAACGGAGTGCAGGTAGATTTAAAACCAAAATATTAGTGACACTCAAATTTAAAAAAAAATGTCTGATGTGGTCGAGCTCCCGGCTTTCCGCCTCAGGAGATTCAGAGCTTTAAGACGCGCTAGCTGTCAGCGTCCTTAAGTAGAGGAATCTGGGGGCGTGGCTTCAGGGAAGGGGCGTGGCCTGTGGCTCGCCAGGAATGGCAGCAAAAGACTTTGGGGTTTGTCCCGCGGCAGCGCTAAGATCCGCTGCGCGGGTGTATCAGGAGCGTGGCAAAGCCCCGAAAACGGAGTGCAGGTAGATTTAAAAACAAAATATTAGTGACACTCAAATTTTTAAAAAAATGTCTGATGTGGTCGAGCTGCCGGCTTTCCGCCTCAGGAGATTCAGAGCTTTAAGACGCGCTAGCAGTCAGCGTCCTTAAGTAGAGTAATCTGGGGTCGTGGCTTCAGGGAAGGGGCGTGGCCTGTGGCTCGCCAGGAATGGCGGCAAAGGACTTTGGGGTTTGTCCTGCGGCAGCGCTAGGATCCGCTGCGCGGGTGTATCAGGAGGAGCGTGGCAGAGCCCCGAAAACGGAGTGCAGGTAGATTTAAAAACAAAATATTAGTGACACTCACATTTTTAAATAAATGTCTGATGTGGTCGAGCTCTCGGCTTTCCGCCTCAGGAGATTCAGAGCTTTAAGACGCGCTAGCAGTCAGAGTCCTTAAGTAGAGGAATCTGGGGGCGTGGCTTCAGGGAAGGGGCGTGGCCTGTGGCTCGCCAGGAATGGCGGCAAAGGACTTTGGGGTATGTCCCGCGACAGCGCTAGGATCCGCTGCGCGGGTGTATCAGGAGCGTGGCAGAGCCCCGAAAACGGAGTGCAGGTAGATTTAAAAACAAAATATTAGTGACACTCAAATTTTAAAAAAACATTCTGATGTGGTCGAGCTCCCTGCTTTCCGCCTCAGGAGATTCAGAGCTTTAAGACGCGCTAGCAGTCAGCGTCCTTAAGTAGAGGAATCTGGGGGCGTGGCTTCAGGGAAGGGGCGTGGCCTGTGGCTCGCCAGGAATGGCGGCAAAGGACTTTGGGGTTTGTCCTGCGGCAGCGCTAAGATCCGCTGCGCGGGTGTATCAGTAGCGTGGCAGAGCCCCGAAAACGGAGTGCAGGTATATTTAAAAACGAAATATTAGTGACACTCAAATTTTAAAAAAAAATTCTGATGTGGTCGAGCTCCCTGCTTTCCGCCTCAGGAGATTCAGAGCTTTAAGACGCGCTAGCAGTCAGCGTCCTTAAGTAGAGGAATCTGGGGGCGTGGCTTCAGGGAAGGGGCGTGGCCTGTGGCTCACCAGGAATGGTGGCAAAGGACTTTTGGGTTTGTCCCGCGGCAGCGCTAGGATCCGCTGCGCGGGTGTATCAGGAATGTGGCAGAGCCCCGAAAACCGAGTGCAGGTAGATTTAAAACCAAAATATTAGTGACACTCAAATTTAAAAAAAAATGTCTGATGTGGTCGAGCTCCCGGCTTTCCGCCTCAGGAGATTCAGAGCTTTAAGACGCGCTAGCAGTCAGCGTCCTTAAGTAGAGGAATCTGGGGGCGTGGCTTCAGGGAAGGGGCGTGGCCTGTGGCTCGCCAGGAATGGCAGCAAAGGACTTTGGGGTTTGTCCCGCGGTAGCGCTAAGATCCGCTGCGCGGGTGTATCAGGAGCGTGGCAAAGCCCCGAAAACGGAGTGCAGGTAGATTTAAAAACAAAATATTAGTGACACTCAAATTTAAAAAAAAATGTCTGATGTGGTCGAGCTGCCGGCTTTCCGCCTCAGGAGATTCAGAGCTTTAAGACGCGCTAGCAGTCAGCGTCCTTAAGTAGAGGAATCTGGGGTCGTGGCTTCAGGGAAGGGGCGTGGCCTGTGGCTCGCCAGGAATGGGGCAAAGGACTTTGGGGTTTGTCCTGCGGCAGTGCTAGGATCCGCTGCGCGGGTGTATCAGGAGCATGGCAGAGCCCCGAAAACGGAGTGCAGGTAGATTTAAAAACAAAATATTATTGACACTCACATTTTTAAATAAATGTCTGATGTGGTCGAGCTCTCGGCTTTCCGCCTCAGGAGATTCAGGGCTTTAAGAAGCGCTAGCAGTCAGAGTCCTTAAGTAGAGGAATCTGGGGGCGTGGCTTCAGGGAAGGGGCGTGGCCTGTGGCTCGCCAGGAATGGCGGCAAAGGACTTTGGGGTTTGTCCCGCAGCAGCGCTAGGATCCGCTGCGCGGGTGTATCATGAGCGTGGCAGAGCCCCAAAAACGGAGTGCAGGTAGATTTAAAATTTTTTTTTAGTGACACTCAATTTTAAAAAAAATGTCTGATGTGGTCGAGCTCCCGGCTTTCCGCCTCAGGAGATTCAGAGCTTTAAGACGCGCTAGCAGTTAGCGTCCTTAAGTAGAGGAATCTGGGGGCGTGGCTTCAGGGAAGGGGCGTGGCCTGTGGCTCGCCAGGAATGGCAGCAAAGGACTTTGGGGTTTGTCCCGCGGCAGCGCTAAGATCCGCTGCGCGTGTGTATCAGGAGCGTGGCAAAGCCCCGAAAACGGAGTGCAGGTAGATTTAAAAACAAAATATTAGTGACACTCAAATTTTTAAAAAAATGTCTGATGTGGTCGAGCTGCCGGCTTTCCGCCTCAGGAGATTCATAGCTTTAAGACGCGCTAGCAGTCAGCGTCCTTAAGTAGAGGAATCTGGGGTCGTGGCTTCAGGGAAGGGGCGTGGCCTGTGGCTCGCCAGGAATGGCGGCAAAGGACTTTGGGGTTTGTCCTGCGGCAGCGCTAGGATCCGCTGCGCGGGTGTATCAGGAGTGTGGCAGAGCCCCGAAAACGGAGTGCAGGTAGATTTAAAAACAAAATATTAGTGACACTCAAATTTAAAAAAAAAATTCTGATGTGGTCGAGCTCCCTGCTTTACGCCTCAGGAGATTCAGAGCTAGCAGTCAGCGTCCTTAAGTAGAGGAATCTGGGGGCGTGGCTTCAGGGAAGGGGCGTGGCCTGTGGCTCACCAGGAATGGCGGCAAAGGACTTTTGGGTTTGTCCCGCGGCAGCGCTAGGATCCGCTGCGCGGGTGTATCAGGAATGTGGCAGAGCCCCGAAAACGGAGTGCAGGTAGATTTAAAACCAAAATATTAGTGACACTCAAATTTAAAAAAAAATGTCTGATGTGGTCGAGCTCCCGGCTTTCCGCCTCAGGAGATTCAGAGCTTTAAGACGCGCTAGCTGTCAGCGTCCTTAAGTAGAGGAATCTGGGGGCGTGGCTTCAGGGAAGGGGCGTGGCCTGTGGCTCGCCAGGAATGGCAGCAAAAGACTTTGGGGTTTGTCCCGCGGCAGCGCTAAGATCCGCTGCGCGGGTGTATCAGGAGCGTGGCAAAGCCCCGAAAACGGAGTGCAGGTAGATTTAAAAACAAAATATTAGTGACACTCAAATTTTTAAAAAAATGTCTGATGTGGTCGAGCTGCCGGCTTTCCGCCTCAGGAGATTCAGAGCTTTAAGACGCGCTAGCAGTCAGCGTCCTTAAGTAGAGTAATCTGGGGTCGTGGCTTCAGGGAAGGGGCGTGGCCTGTGGCTCGCCAGGAATGGCGGCAAAGGACTTTGGGGTTTGTCCTGCGGCAGCGCTAGGATCCGCTGCGCGGGTGTATCAGGAGGAGCGTGGCAGAGCCCCGAAAACGGAGTGCAGGTAGATTTAAAAACAAAATATTAGTGACACTCACATTTTTAAATAAATGTCTGATGTGGTCGAGCTCTCGGCTTTCCGCCTCAGGAGATTCAGAGCTTTAAGACGCGCTAGCAGTCAGAGTCCTTAAGTAGAGGAATCTGGGGGCGTGGCTTCAGGGAAGGGGCGTGGCCTGTGGCTCGCCAGGAATGGCGGCAAAGGACTTTGGGGTATGTCCCGCGACAGCGCTAGGATCCGCTGCGCGGGTGTATCAGGAGCGTGGCAGAGCCCCGAAAACGGAGTGCAGGTAGATTTAAAAACAAAATATTAGTGACACTCAAATTTTAAAAAAACATTCTGATGTGGTCGAGCTCCCTGCTTTCCGCCTCAGGAGATTCAGAGCTTTAAGACGCGCTAGCAGTCAGCGTCCTTAAGTAGAGGAATCTGGGGGCGTGGCTTCAGGGAAGGGGCGTGGCCTGTGGCTCGCCAGGAATGGCGGCAAAGGACTTTGGGGTTTGTCCCGCGGCAGCGCTAGGATCCGCTGCGCGGGTGTATCAGGAATGTGGCAGAGCCCCGAAAACGGAGTGCAGGTAGATTTAAAAACAAAATATTAGTGACACTCAAATTTGAAAAAAAATGTCTGATGTGGTCGAGCTCCCGGCTTTCCGCCTCAGGAGATTCAGAGCTTTAAGACGCGCTAGCAGTCAGCGTCCTTAATTACAGGAATCTGGGGGCGTGGCTTCAGGGAAGGGGCGTGGCCTGTTGCTCGCCAGGAATGGCGGCAAAGGACTTTGGGGTTTGTCCCGCAGCAGCGCTAAGATCCGCTGCGCGGGTGTATCAGGAGCGTGGCAAAGCCCCGAAAAAGGAGTGCAGGTAGATTTAAAAACAAAATATTAGTGACACTCACATTTTAAAAAAAATGTCTGATGTGGTCGAGCTCCCGGCTTTCCGCCTCAGGAGATTCCGAGCTTTAAGACGCGCTAGCAGTCAGCGTCCTTAAGTAGAGGAATCTGGGGGCGTGGCTTCAGGGAAGGGGCGTGGCCTGTGGCTCGCCAGGAATGGCGGCAAAGGACTTTGGGGTTTGTCCTGCGGCAGTGCTAGGATCCGCTGTGCGGGTGTATCAGGAGCGTGGCAGAGCCCCGAAAACGGAGTGCAGGTAGATTTAAAAACAAAATATTAGTGACACTCACATTTTTAAATAAATGTCTGATGTGGTCGAGCTCTCGGCTTTCCGCCTCAGGAGATTCAGAGCTTTAAGACGCGCTAGCAGTCAGAGTCCTTAAGTAGAGGAATCTGGGGGCGTGGCATCAGGGAAGGGGCGTGGCCTGTGGCTCGCCAGGAATGGCGGTAAAGGACTTTGGGGTTTGTCCCACGACAGCGCTAGGATCCGCTGCGCGGGTGTATCAGGAGCGTGGCAGAGCCCCGAAAACGGAGTGCAGGTAGATTTAAAAACAAAATATTAGTGACACTCAAATTTTTTAAAAAATGTCTGATGTGGTCGAGCTCCCGGCTCTCCGCCTCAGGAGATTCAGAGCTTTAAGACGTGCTAGCAGTCAGCGTCCTTAAGTAGAGGAATCTGGGGGCGTGGCTTCAGGGAAGGGGCGTGGCCTGTGGCTCGCCAGGAATGGCGGCAAAGGACTTTGGGGTTTGTCCCGCGGCAGCGCTAAGATCCGCTGCGCGGGTGTATCCCGAGCGTGGCAGAGCCCCGAAAACGGAGTGCAGGTAGATATAAAAACAAAATATTAGTGACACTCAAATTTAAAAATTCTGATGTGGTCGAGCTCCCTGCTTTACGCCTCAGGAGATTCAGAGCTAGCAGTCAGCGTCCTTAAGTAGAGGAATCTGGGGGCGTGGCTTCAGGGAAGGGGCGTGGCCTGTGGCTCACCAGGAATGGCGGCAAAGGACTTTTGGGTTTGTCCCGCGGCAGCGCTAGGATCCGCTGCGCGGGTGTATCAGGAGGAGCGTGGCAGAGCCCCAAAAAACGGAGTGCAGGTAGATTTAAAAACAAAATATTAGTGACACTCACATTTTTAAATAAATGTCTGATGTGGTCGAGCTCTCGGCTTTCCGCCTCAGGAGATTCAGAGCTTTAAGACGCGCTAGCAGTCAGAGTCCTTAAGTAGAGGAATCTGGGGGCGTGGCTTCAGGGAAGGGGCGTGGCCTGTGGCTCGCCAGGAATGGCGGCAAAGGACTTTGGGGTATGTCCCGCGACAGCGCTAGGATCCGCTGCGCGGGTGTATCAGGAGCGTGGCAGAGCCCCGAAAACGGAGTGCAGGTAGATTTAAAAACAAAATATTAGTGACACTCAAATTTAAAAAAAAATTCTGATGTGGTCGAGCTCCCTGCTTTCCGCCTCAGGAGATTCAGAGCTTTAAGACGCGCTAGCAGTCAGCGTCCTTAAGTAGAGGAATCTGGGGGCGTGGCTTCAGGGAAGGGGCGTGGCCTGTGGCTCGCCAGGAATGGCGGCAAAGGACTTTGGGGTTTGTCCCGCGGCAGCGCTAGGATCCGCTGCGCGGGTGTATCAGGAATGTGGCAGAGCCCCGAAAACGGAGTGCAGGTAGATTTAAAAACAAAATATTAGTGACACTCAAATTTGAAAAAAAATGTCTGATGTGGTCGAGCTCCCGGCTTTCCGCCTCAGGAGATTCAGAGCTTTAAGACGCGCTAGCAGTCAGCGTCCTTAATTAGAGGAATCTGGGGGCGTGGCTTCAGGGAAGGGGCGTGGCCTGTGGCTCGCCAGGAATGGCGGCAAAGGACTTTGGGGTTTGTCCCGCAGCAGCGCTAAGATCCGCTGCGCGGGTGTATCAGGAGCGTGGCAAAGCCCCGAAAACGGAGTGCGGGTAGATTTAAAAACAAAATATTAGTGACACTCACATTTTTAAAAAAATGTCTGATGTGGTCGAGCTCCCGGCTTTCCGCCTCAGGAGATTCCGAGCTTTAAGACAGGCTAGCAGTCAGCGTCCTTAAGTAGAGGAATCTGGGGGCGTGGCTTCAGGGAAGGGGCGTGGCCTGTGGCTCGCCAGGAATGGCGGCAAAGGACTTTGGGGTTTGTCCTGCGGCAGTGCTAGGATCCGCTGTGCGGGTGTATCAGGAGCGTGGCAGAGCCCCGAAAACGGAGTGCAGGTAGATTTAAAAACAAAATATTAGTGACACTCACATTTTTAAATAAATGTCTGATGTGGTCGAGCTCTCGGCTTTCCGCCTCAGGAGATTCAGAGCTTTAAGACGCGCTAGCAGTCAGAGTCCTTAAGTAGAGGAATCTGGGGGCGTGGCATCAGGGAAGGGGCGTGGCCTGTGGCTCGCCAGGAATGGCGGTAAAGGACTTTGGGGTTTGTCCCACGACAGCGCTAGGATCCGCTGCGCGGGTGTATCAGGAGCGTGGCAGAGCCCCGAAAACGGAGTGCAGGTAGATTTAAAAACAAAATATTAGTGACACTCAAATTTTTAAAAAAATGTCTGATGTGGTCGAGCTCCCGGCTTTCCGCCTCAGGAGATTCAGAGCTTTAAGACGCGCTAGCAGTCAGCGTCCTTAAGTAGAGGAATCTGGGGGCGTGGCTTCAGGGAAGGGGCGTGGCCTGTGGCTCACCAGGAATGGCGGCAAAGGACTTTTGGGTTTGTCCCGCGGCAGCGCTAGGATCCGCTGCGCGGGTGTATCAGGAATGTGGCAGAGCCCCGAAAACGGAGTGCAGGTAGATTTAAAACCAAAATATTAGTGACACTCAAATTTTAAAAAAAATGTCTGATGTGGTCGAGCTCCCGGCTTTCCGCCTCAGGAGATTCAGAGCTTTAAGACGCGCTAGCAGTCAGCGTCCTTAAGTAGAGGAATCTGGGGGCGTGGCTTCAGGGAAGGGGCGTGGCCTGTGGCTCGCCAGGAATGGCAGCAAAGGACTTTGGGGTTTGTCCCGCGGCAGCGCTAAGATCCGCTGCGCGGGTGTATCAGGAGCGTGGCAAAGCCCCGAAAACGGAGTGCAGGTAGATTTAAAAACAAAATATTAGTGACACTCAAATTTTTAAAAAAATGTCTGATGTGGTCGAGCTGCCGGCTTTCCGCCTCAGGAGATTCAGAGCTTTAAGACGCGCTAGCAGTCAGCGTCCTTAAGTAGAGTAATCTGGGGTCGTGGCTTCAGGGAAGGGGCGTGGCCTGTGGCTCGCCAGGAATGGCGGCAAAGGACTTTGGGGTTTGTCCTGCGGCAGCGCTAGGATCCGCTGCGCGGGTGTATCAGGAGGAGCGTGGCAGAGCCCCGAAAACGGAGTGCAGGTAGATTTAAAAACAAAATATTAGTGACACTCACATTTTTAAATAAATGTCTGATGTGGTCGAGCTCTCAGCTTTCCGCCTCAGGAGATTCAGAGCTTTAAGACGCGCTAGCAGTCAGAGTCCTTAAGTAGAGGAATCTGGGGGCGTGGCTTTAGGGAAGGGGCGTGGCCTGTGGCTCGCCAGGAATGGCGGCAAAGGACTTTGGGGTATGTCACGCGACAGCGCTAGGATCCGCTGCGCGGGTGTATCAGGAGCGTGGCAGAGCCCCGAAAACGGAGTGCAGGTAGATTTAAAAACAAAATATTAGTGACACTCAAATTTTTAAAAAAAATTCTGATGTGGTCGAGCTCCCTGCTTTCCGCCTCAGGAGATTCAGAGCTTTAAGACGCGCTAGCAGTCAGCGTCCTTAAGTAGAGGAATCTGGGGGCGTGGCTTCAGGGAAGGGGCGTGGCCTGTGGCTCGCCAGGAATGGCGGCAAAGGACTTTGGGGTTTGTCCCGCGGCAGCGCTAGGATCCGCTGCGCGGGTGTATCAGGAATGTGGCAGAGCCCCGAAAACGGAGTGCAGGTAGATTTAAAAACAAAATATTAGTGACACTCAAATTTGAAAAAAAATGTCTGATGTGGTCGAGCTCCCGGCTTTCCGCCTCAGGAGATTCAGAGCTTTAAGACGCGCTAGCAGTCAGCGTCCTTAATTAGAGGAATCTGGGGGCGTGGCTTCAGGGAAGGGGCGTTGCCTGTGGCTCGCCAGGAATGGCGGCAAAGGACTTTGGGGTTTGTCCCGCAGCAGCGCTAAGATCCGCTGCGCGGGTGTATCAGGAGCGTGGCAAAGCCCCGAAAACGGAGTGCAGGTAGATTTAAAAACAAAATATTAGTGACACTCACATTTTTAAAAAAATGTCTGATGTGGTCGAGCTCCCGGCTTTCCGCCTCAGGAGATTCCGAGCTTTAAGACGCGCTAGCAGTCAGCGTCCTTAAGTAGAGGAATCTGGGGGCGTGGCTTCCGGGAAGGGGCGTGGCCTGTGGCTCGCCAGGAATGGCGGCAAAGGACTTTGGGGTTTGTCCTGCGGCAGTGCTAGGATCCGCTGTGCGGGTGTATCAGGAGCGTGGCAGAGCCCCGAAAACGGAGTGCAGGTAGATTTAAAAACAAAATATTAGTGACACTCACATTTTTAAATAAATGTCTGATGTGGTCGAGCTCTCGGCTTTCCGCCTCAGGAGATTCAGAGCTTTAAGACGCGCTAGCAGTCAGAGTCCTTAAGTAGAGGAATCTGGGGGCGTGGCATCAGGGAAGGGGCGTGGCCTGTGGCTCGCCAGGAATGGCGGTAAAGGACTCTGGGGTTTGTCCCACGACAGCGCTAGGATCCGCTGCGCGGGTGTATCAGGAGCGTGGCAGAGCCCCGAAAACGGAGTGCAGGTAGATTTAAAAACAAAATATTAGTGACACTCAAATTTTTAAAAAAATGTCTGATGTGGTCGAGCTCCCGGCTCTCCGCCTCAGGAGATTCAGAGCTTTAAGACGTGCTAGCAGTCAGCGTCCTTAAGTAGAGGAATCTGGGGGCGTGGCTTCAGGGAAGGGGCGTGGCCTGTGGCTCGCCAGGAATGGCGGCAAAGGACTTTGGGGTTTGTCCCGCGGCAGCGCTAAGATCCGCTGCGCGGGTGTATCCCGAGCGTGGCAGATCCCCGAAAACGGAGTGCAGGTAGATATAAATACAAAATATTAGTGACACTCAAATTTAAAAAAAAAAATTCTGATGTGGTCGAGCTCCCTGCTTTACGCCTCAGGAGATTCAGAGCTAGCAGTCAGCGTCCTTAAGTAGAGGAATCTGGGGGCGTGGCTTCAGGGAAGGGGCGTGGCCTGTGGCTCACCAGGAATGGCGGCAAAGGACTTTTGGGTTTGTCCCGCGGCAGCGCTAGGATCCGCTGCGCGGGTGTATCAGGAATGTGGCAGAGCCCCGAAAACGGAGTGCAGGTAGATTTAAAACCAAAATATTAGTGACACTCAAATTTAAAAAAAAATGTCTGATGTGGTCGAGCTCCCGGCTTTCCGCCTCAGGAGATTCAGAGCTTTAAGACGCGCTAGCAGTCAGCGTCCTTAAGTAGAGGAATCTGGGGGCGTGGCTTCAGGGAAGGGGCGTGGCCTGTGGCTCGCCAGGAATGGCAGCAAAGGACTTTGGGGTTTGTCCCGCGGCAGCGCTAAGATCCGCTGCGCGGATGTATCAGGAGCGTGGCAAAGCCCCGAAAACGGAGTGCAGGTAGATTTAAAAACAAAATATTAGTGACACTCACATTTTAAAAAAAATGTCTGATGTGGTCGAGCTCCCGGCTTTCCGCCTCAGGAGATTCCGAGCTTTAAGACGCGCTAGCAGTCAGCGTCCTTAAGTAGAGGAATCTGGGGGCGTGGCTTCCGGGAAGGGGCGTGGCCTGTGGCTCGCCAGGAATGGCGGCAAAGGACTTTGGGGTTTGTCCTGCGGCAGTGCTAGGATCCGCTGTGCGGGTGTATCAGGAGCGTGGCAGAGCCCCGAAAACGGAGTGCAGGTAGATTTAAAAACAAAATATTAGTGACACTCACATTTTTAAATAAATGTCTGATGTGGTCGAGCTCTCGGCTTTCCGCCTCAGGAGATTCAGAGCTTTAAGACGCGCTAGCAGTCAGAGTCCTTAAGTAGAGGAATCTGGGGGCGTGGCATCAGGGAAGGGGCGTGGCCTGTGGCTCGCCAGGAATGGCGGTAAAGGACTTTGGGGTTTGTCCCACGACAGCGCTAGGATCCGCTGCGCGGATGTATCAGGAGCGTGGCAGAGCCCCGAAAACGGAGTGCAGGTAGATTTAAAAACAAAATATTAGTGACACTCAAATTTTTAAAAAAATGTCTGATGTGGTCGAGCTCCCGGCTCTCCGCCTCAGGAGATTCAGAGCTTTAAGACGTGCTAGCAGTCAGCGTCCTTAAGTAGAGGAATCTGGGGGCGTGGCTTCAGGGAAGGGGCGTGGCCTGTGGCTCGCCAGGAATGGCGGCAAAGGACTTTGGGGTTTGTCCCGCGGCAGCGCTAAGATCCGCTGCGCGGGTGTATCCCGAGCGTGGCAGAGCCCCGAAAACGGAGTGCAGGTAGATATAAAAACAAAATATTAGTGACACTCAAATTTTAAAAAAAAATTCTGATGTGGTCGAGCTCCCTGCTTTACGCCTCAGGAGATTCAGAGCTAGCAGTCAGCGTCCTTAAGTAGAGGAATCTGGGGGCGTGGCTTCAGGGAAGGGGCGTGGCCTGTGGCTCACCAGGAATGGCGGCAAAGGACTTTTGGGTTTGTCCCGCGGCAGCGCTAGGATCCGCTGCGCGGGTGTATCAGGAATGTGGCAGAGCCCCGAAAACGGAGTGCAGGTCGATTTAAAACCAAAATATTAGTGACACTCAAATTTAAAAAAAAATGTCTGATGTGGTCGAGCTCCCGGCTTTCCGCCTCAGGAGATTCAGAGCTTTAAGACGCGCTAGCAGTCAGCGTCCTTAAGTAGAGGAATCTGGGGGCGTGGCTTCAGGGAAGGGGCGTGGCCTGTGGCTCGCCAGGAATGGCAGCAAAGGACTTTGGGGTTTGTCCCGCGGCAGCGCTAAGATCCGCTGCGCGGGTGTATCAGGAGCGTGGCAAAGCCCCGAAAACGGAGTGCAGGTAGATTTAAAAACAAAATATTAGTGACACTCAAATTTTTAAAAAAATGTCTGATGTGGTCGAGCTGGCGGCTTTCCGCCTCAGGAGATTCAGAGCTTTAAGACGCGCTAGCAGTCAGCGTCCTTAAGTAGAGTAATCTGGGGTCGTGGCTTCAGGGAAGGGGCGTGGCCTGTGGCTCGCCAGGAATGGCGGCAAAGGACTTTGGGGTTTGTCCTGCGGCAGCACTAGGATCCGCTGCGCGGGTGTATCAGGAGGAGCGTGGCAGAGCCCCGAAAACGGAGTGCAGGTAGATTTAAAAACAAAATATTAGTGACACTCACATTTTTAAATAAATGTCTGATGTGGTCGAGCTCTCGGCTTTCCGCCTCAGGAGATTCAGAGCTTTAAGACGCGCTAGCAGTCAGAGTCCTTAAGTAGAGGAATCTGGGGGCGTGGCTTCAGGGAAGGGGCGTGGCCTGTGGCTCGCCAGGAATGGCGGCAAAGGACTTTGGGGTATGTCACGCGACAGCGCTAGGATCCGCTGCGCGGGTGTATCAGGAGCGTGGCAGAGCCCCGAAAACGGAGTGCAGGTAGATTTAAAAACAAAATATTAGTGACACTCAAATTTTAAAAAAAAATTCTGATGTGGTCGAGCTCCCTGCTTTCCGCCTCAGGAGATTCAGAGCTTTAAGACGCGCTAGCAGTCAGCGTCCTTAAGTAGAGGAATCTGGGGGCGTGGCTTCAGGGAAGGGGCGTGGCCTGTGGCTCGCCAGGAATGGCGGCAAAGGACTTTGGGGTTTGTCCCGCGGCAGCGCTAGGATCCGCTGCGCGGGTGTATCAGGAATGTGGCAGAGCCCCGAAAACGGAGTGCAGGTAGATTTAAAAACAAAATATTAGTGACACTCAAATTTGAAAAAAAATGTCTGATGTGGTCGAGCTCCCGGCTTTCCGCCTCAGGAGATTCAGAGCTTTAAGACGCGCTAGCAGTCAGCGTCCTTAATTAGAGGAATCTGGGGGCGTGGCTTCAGGGAAGGGGCGTGGCCTGTGGCTCGCCAGGAATGGCGGCAAAGGACTTTGGGGTTTGTCCCGCAGCAGCGCTAAGATCCGCTGCGCAGGTGTATCAGGAGCGTGGCAAAGCCCCGAAAACGGAGTGCAGGTAGATTTAAAAACAAAATATTAGTGACACTCACATTTAAAAAAAAATGTCTGATGTGGTCGAGCTCCCGGCTTTCCGCCTCAGGAGATTCCGAGCTTTAAGACGCGCTAGCAGTCAGCGTCCTTAAGTAGAGGAATCTGGGGGCGTGGCTTCCGGGAAGGGGCGTGGCCTGTGGCTCGCCAGGAATGGCGGCAAAGGACTTTGGGGTTTGTCCTGCGGCAGTGCTAGGATCCGCTGTGCGGGTGTATCAGGAGCGTGGCAGAGCCCCGAAAACGGAGTGCAGGTAGATTTAAAAACAAAATATTAGTGACACTCACATTTTTAAATAAATATCTGATGTGGTCGAGCTCTCGGCTTTCCGCCTCAGGAGATTCAGAGCTTTAAGACGCGCTAGCAGTCAGAGTCCTTAAGTAGAGGAATCTGGGGGCGTGGCATCAGGGAAGGGGCGTGGCCTGTGGCTCGCCAGGAATGGCGGTAAAGGACTTTGGGGTTTGTCCCACGACAGCGCTAGGATCCGCTGCGCGGGTGTATCAGGAGCGTGGCAGAGCCCCGAAAACGGAGTGCAGGTAGATTTAAAAACAAAATATTAGTGACACTCAAATTTTAAAAAAAATGTCTGATGTGGTCGAGCTCCCGGCTCTCCGCCTCAGGAGATTCAGAGCTTTAAGACGTGCTAGCTGTCAGCGTCCTTAAGTAGAGGAATCTGGGGGCGTGGCTTCAGGGAAGGGGCGTGGCCTGTGGCTCGCCAGGAATGGCGGCAAAGGACTTTGGGGTTTGTCCCTCGGCAGCGCTAAGATCCGCTGCGCGGGTGTATCCCGAGCGTGGCAGAGCCCCGAAAACGGAGTGCAGGTAGATATAAAAACAAAATATTAGTGACACTCAAATTTAAAAATTCTGATGCGGTCGAGCTCCCTGCTTTCCACCTCAGGAGATTCAGAGCTTTAAGACGCGCTAGCAGTCAGCGTCCTTAAGTAGAGGAATCTGGGGGCGTGGCTTCAGGGAAGGGGCGGGGCCTGTGGCTCGCCAGGAATGGCGGCAAAGGACTTTGGGGTTTGTCCCGCGGCAGCACTAGGATCCGCTGCGCGGGTGTATCAGGAGTGTGGCAGAGCCCCGAAAACGGAGTGCAGGTAGATTTAAAAACAAAATATTAGTGACACTCAAATTTTTAAAAAATGTCTGATGTGGTCGAGCTCCCGGCTTTCCGCCTCAGGAGATTCAGAGCTTTAAGACGCGCTAGCAGTCAGCGTCCTTAAGTAGAGGAATCTGGGGGTGTGGCTTCAGGGAAGGGGCGTTGCCTGTGGCTTGCCAGGAATGGCGGCAAAGGACTTTGGGGTTTGTCCCGCGGCAGCGCTAGGATCCGCTGCGCGGGTGTATCAGGAGCGTGGCAGAGCCCCGAAAACGGAGTGCAGGTAGATTTAAAAACAAAATATTAGTGACACTCAAATTTAAAAAAAAATGTCCGATGTGGTCGAGCTCCGACTTTCCGCCTCAGGAGATTCAGAGCTTTAAGACGCGCTAGCAGTCAGTGTCCTTAAGTAGAGGAATCTGGGGGCGTGGCTTCAGGGAAGGGGCGTGGCCTGTGGCTCGCCAGGAATGGCGGCAAAGGACTTTGGGGTTTGTCCTGCGGCAGCGCTAGGATCCGCTGCGCGGGTGTATCCCGAGCGTGGCAGAGCCCCGAAAACGGAGTGCAGGTAGATATAAAAACAAAATATTAGTGACACTCAAATTTAAAAATTCTGATGCGGTCGAGCTCCCTGCTTTCAGCCTCAGGAGATTCAGAGCTTTAAGACGCGCTAGCAGTCAGCGTCCTTAAGTAGAGGAATCTGGGGGCGTGGCTTCAGGGAAGGGGCGGGGCCTGTGGCTCGCCAGGAATGGCGGCAAAGGACTTTGGGGTTTGTCCCGCGGCAGCACTAGGATCCGCTGCGCGGGTGTATCAGGGGTGTGGCAGAGCCCCGAAAACGGAGTGCAGGTAGATTTAAAAACAAAATATTAGTGACACTCAAATTTTTAAAAAGTGTCTGATGTGGTCGAGCTCCCGGCTTTCCGCCTCAGGAGATTCAGAGCTTTAAGACGCGCTAGCAGTCAGCGTCCTTAAGTAGAGGAATCTGGGGGCGTGGCTTCAGGGAAGGGGCGTTGCCTGTGGCTTGCCAGGAATGGCGGCAAAGGACTTTGGGGTTTGTCCCGCGGCAGCGCTAGGATCCGCTGCGCGGGTGTATCAGGAGCGAGGCAGAGCCCCGAAAACGGAGTGCAGGTAGATTTAAAAACAAAATATTAGTGACACTCAAATTTAAAAAAAAATGTCTGATGTGGTCGAGCTCCCGGCTTTCCGCCTCAGGAGATTCAGAGCTTTAAGACGCGCTAGCAGTCAGCGTCCTTAAGTAGAGGAATCTGGGGGCGTGGCTTCAGGTAAGGGGCATGGCCTGTGGCTTGCCAGGAATGGCGGCAAAGGACTTTGGGGTTTGTCCCGCGGCAGCGCTGGGATCTGCTGGGCGGGTGTATCAGGAGCGTGGCAGAGCCCCGAAAACGGAGTGCAGGTAGATTTAAAAACAAAATATTAGTGACACTCAAATTTAAAAAAAAATGTCTGATGTGGTCGAGCTCCCGGCTTTCTGCCTCAGGAGATTCAGAGCTTTAAGACGCGCTAGCAGTCAGCGTCCTTAAGTAGAGGAATCTGGGGGCGTGGCTTCAGGGAACGGGCGTGGCCTGTGGCTCGCCAGGAATGGCGGCAAAGGACTTTGGGGTTTGTCCCGCGGCAGCGCTAGGATCCACTGCGCGGTTGTATCAGGAGCGTGGCAGAGCCCCGAAAACGGAGTGCAGGTAGATTTAAAAACAAAATATTAGTGACACTCAAATTTAAAAAAAAATGTCCGATGTGGTCGAGCTCCGACTTTCCGCCTCAGGAGATTCAGAGCTTTAAGACGCGCTAGCAGTCAGTGTCCTTAAGTAGAGGAATCTGGGGGCGTGGCTTCAGGGAAGGGGCGTGGCCTGTGGCTCGCCAGGAATGGCGGCAAAGGACTTTGGGGTTTGTCCTGCGGCAGCGCTAGGATCCGCTGCGCGGGTGTATCCCGAGCGTGGCAGAGCCCCGAAAACGGAGTGCAGGTAGATATAAAAACAATATATTAGTGACACTCAAATTTAAAAATTCTGATGCGGTCGAGCTCCCTGCTTTCAGCCTCAGGAGATTCAGAGCTTTAAGACGCGCTAGCAGTCAGCGTCCTTAAGTAGAGGAATCTGGGGGCGTGGCTTCAGGGAAGGGGCGGGGCCTGTGGCTCGCCAGGAATGGCGGCAAAGGACTTTGGGGTTTGTCCCGCGGCAGCACTAGGATCCGCTGCGCGGGTGTATCAGGAGTGTGGCAGAGCCCCGAAAACGGAGTGCAGGTAGATTTAAAAACAAAATATTAGTGACACTCAAATTTTTAAAAAGTGTCTGATGTGGTCGAGCTCCCGGCTTTCCGCCTCAGGAGATTCAGAGCTTTAAGACGCGCTAGCAGTCAGTGTCCTTAAGTAGAGGAATCTGGGGGCGTGGCTTCAGGGAAGGGGCGTTGCCTGTGGCTTGCCAGGAATGGCGGCAAAGGACTTTGGGGTTTGTCCCGCGGCAGCGCTAGGATCCGCTGCGCGGGTGTATCAGGAGCGAGGCAGAGCCCCGAAAACGGAGTGCAGGTAGATTTAAAAACAAAATATTAGTGACACTCAAATTTTTAAAAAAATGTCTGATGTGGTCGAGCTCCGACTTTCCGCCTCAGGAGATTCAGAGCTTTAAGACGCGCTAGCAGTCAGTGTCCTTAAGTAGAGGAATCTGGGGGCGTGGCTTCAGGGAAGGGGCGTGGCCTGTGGCTCGCCAGGAATGGCGGCAAAGGACTTTGGGGTTTGTCCTGCGGCAGCGCTAGGATCCGCTGCGCGGGTGTATCGGGAGCGTGGCAGAGCCCCGAAAACGGAGTGCAGGTAGATTTAAAAACAAAATATTAGTGACACTCACATTTTTAAATAAATGTCTGATGTGGTCGAGCTCCCGGCTTTCCGCCTCAGGAGATTCAGAGCTTTAAGACGCGCTAGCAGTCAGCGTCCTTAAGTAGAGGAATCTGGGGGCGTGGCTTCAGGTAAGGGGCATGGCCTGTGGCTTGCCAGGAATGGCGGCAAAGGACTTTGGGGTTTGTCCCGCGGCAGCGCTGGGATCTGCTGGGCGGGTGTATCAGGAGCGTGGCAGAGCCCCGAAAACGGAGTGCAGGTAGATTTAAAAACAAAATATTAGTGACACTCAAATTTAAAAAAAAATGTCTGATGTGGTCGAGCTCCCGGCTTTCTGCCTCAGGAGATTCAGAGCTTTAAGACGCGCTAGCAGTCAGCGTCCTTAAGTAGAGGAATCTGGGGGCGTGGCTTCAGGGAACGGGCGTGGCCTGTGGCTCGCCAGGAATGGCGGCAAAGGACTTTGGGGTTTGTCCCGCGGCAGCGCTAGGATCCGCTGCGCGGGTGTATCAGGAATGTGGCAGAGCCCCGAAAACGGAGTGCAGGTAGATTTAAAAACAAAATATTAGTGACACTCAAATTTGAAAAAAAATGTCTGATGTGGTCGAGCTCCCGGCTTTCCGCCTCAGGAGATTCAGAGCTTTAAGACGCGCTAGCAGTCAGCGTCCTTAATTAGAGGAATCTGGGGGCGTGGCTTCAGGGAAGGGGCGTGGCCTGTGGCTCGCCAGGAATGGCGGCAAAGGACTTTGGGGTTTGTCCCGCAGCAGCGCTAAGATCCGCTGCGCAGGTGTATCAGGAGCGTGGCAAAGCCCCGAAAACGGAGTGCAGGTAGATTTAAAAACAAAATATTAGTGACACTCACATTTAAAAAAAAATGTCTGATGTGGTCGAGCTCCCGGCTTTCCGCCTCAGGAGATTCCGAGCTTTAAGACGCGCTAGCAGTCAGCGTCCTTAAGTAGAGGAATCTGGGGGCGTGGCTTCCGGGAAGGGGCGTGGCCTGTGGCTCGCCAGGAATGGCGGCAAAGGACTTTGGGGTTTGTCCTGCGGCAGTGCTAGGATCCGCTGTGCGGGTGTATCAGGAGCGTGGCAGAGCCCCGAAAACGGAGTGCAGGTAGATTTAAAAACAAAATATTAGTGACACTCAAATTTAAAAAAAAATGTCTGATGTGGTCGAGCTCCCGGCTTTCTGCCTCAGGAGATTCAGAGCTTTAAGACGCGCTAGCAGTCAGCGTCCTTAAGTAGAGGAATCTGGGGGCGTGGCTTCAGGGAACGGGCGTGGCCTGTGGCTCGCCAGGAATGGCGGCAAAGGACTTTGGGGTTTGTCCCGCGGCAGCGCTAGGATCCACTGCGCGGTTGTATCAGGAGCGTGGCAGAGCCCCGAAAACGGAGTGCAGGTAGATTTAAAAACAAAATATTAGTGACACTCAAATTTAAAAAAAAATGTCCGATGTGGTCGAGCTCCGACTTTCCGCCTCAGGAGATTCAGAGCTTTAAGACGCGCTAGCAGTCAGTGTCCTTAAGTAGAGGAATCTGGGGGCGTGGCTTCAGGGAAGGGGCGTGGCCTGTGGCTCGCCAGGAATGGCGGCAAAGGACTTTGGGGTTTGTCCTGCGGCAGCGCTAGGATCCGCTGCGCGGGTGTATCCCGAGCGTGGCAGAGCCCCGAAAACGGAGTGCAGGTAGATATAAAAACAATATATTAGTGACACTCAAATTTAAAAATTCTGATGCGGTCGAGCTCCCTGCTTTCAGCCTCAGGAGATTCAGAGCTTTAAGACGCGCTAGCAGTCAGCGTCCTTAAGTAGAGGAATCTGGGGGCGTGGCTTCAGGGAAGGGGCGGGGCCTGTGGCTCGCCAGGAATGGCGGCAAAGGACTTTGGGGTTTGTCCCGCGGCAGCACTAGGATCCGCTGCGCGGGTGTATCAGGAGTGTGGCAGAGCCCCGAAAACGGAGTGCAGGTAGATTTAAAAACAAAATATTAGTGACACTCAAATTTTTAAAAAGTGTCTGATGTGGTCGAGCTCCCGGCTTTCCGCCTCAGGAGATTCAGAGCTTTAAGACGCGCTAGCAGTCAGTGTCCTTAAGTAGAGGAATCTGGGGGCGTGGCTTCAGGGAAGGGGCGTTGCCTGTGGCTTGCCAGGAATGGCGGCAAAGGACTTTGGGGTTTGTCCCGCGGCAGCGCTAGGATCCGCTGCGCGGGTGTATCAGGAGCGAGGCAGAGCCCCGAAAACGGAGTGCAGGTAGATTTAAAAACAAAATATTAGTGACACTCAAATTTTTAAAAAAATGTCTGATGTGGTCGAGCTCCGACTTTCCGCCTCAGGAGATTCAGAGCTTTAAGACGCGCTAGCAGTCAGTGTCCTTAAGTAGAGGAATCTGGGGGCGTGGCTTCAGGGAAGGGGCGTGGCCTGTGGCTCGCCAGGAATGGCGGCAAAGGACTTTGGGGTTTGTCCTGCGGCAGCGCTAGGATCCGCTGCGCGGGTGTATCGGGAGCGTGGCAGAGCCCCGAAAACGGAGTGCAGGTAGATTTAAAAACAAAATATTAGTGACACTCACATTTTTAAATAAATGTCTGATGTGGTCGAGCTCCCGGCTTTCCGCCTCAGGAGATTCAGAGCTTTAAGACGCGCTAGCAGTCAGCGTCCTTAAGTAGAGGAATCTGGGGGCGTGGCTTCAGGTAAGGGGCATGGCCTGTGGCTTGCCAGGAATGGCGGCAAAGGACTTTGGGGTTTGTCCCGCGGCAGCGCTGGGATCTGCTGGGCGGGTGTATCAGGAGCGTGGCAGAGCCCCGAAAACGGAGTGCAGGTAGATTTAAAAACAAAATATTAGTGACACTCAAATTTAAAAAAAAATGTCTGATGTGGTCGAGCTCCCGGCTTTCTGCCTCAGGAGATTCAGAGCTTTAAGACGCGCTAGCAGTCAGCGTCCTTAAGTAGAGGAATCTGGGGGCGTGGCTTCAGGGAACGGGCGTGGCCTGTGGCTCGCCAGGAATGGCGGCAAAGGACTTTGGGGTTTGTCCCGCGGCAGCGCTAGGATCCACTGCGCGGTTGTATCAGGAGCGTGGCAGAGCCCCGAAAACGGAGTGCAGGTAGATTTAAAACAAAATATTAGTGACACTCAAATTTTTAAAAAAATGTCTGATGTGGTCGAGCTCCCGGCTTTCCGCCTCAGGAGATTCAGAGCTTTAAGACGCGCTAGCAGTCAGCGTCCTTAAGTAGAGGAATCTGGGGGCGTGGCTTCAGGGAAGGGGCGTGGCCTGTGGCTCGCCAGGAATGGCGGCAAAGGACTTTGGGGTTTGTCCCGCTGCAGCGCTAGGATCCGCTGCGCGGGTGTATCAGGAGCGTGGCAGAGCCCCGAAACCGGAGTGCAGGTAGATTTAAAAATAAAATATTAGTGACACTCAAATTTTTAAAAAACGTCTGATGTGGTCGAGCTCCCGGCTTTCCGCCTCAGGAGATGCAGAGCTTTTCTGGACCTGAATAAAGCATCCTAGGACTGGTTTCTGGCTATCAGCCATCTTCAGCCAGGATAGCTTGACTCCAGTGGTTTGGAGAGTATGGGACTCATGTCTGAGCATACCCAATCCCACTCGGGGTGACAAATGCAAAAACAACAGTTGATGGACAGAATGCAGAACAGTGTCATACATTTACCCCAGTACAGAGATCTGGGCCTAAATCCATCGTTTTTATGCCCTCCACACCACCCCAGTTCAGACAAGGCCATATGCAAATCAGCCTTGACTCTGTGCCTCATGGGAACAGTTCAGCCCGAAGGGCGGAACGTACCACACGCCCCCAGCGTTTGTCACACCCCCCAGCACACGCCCACAGCACAACGCAGACACGCCCACAAGGGACTACTTTGCTGGCACGGTTCTTTTACCTTTTAAATGTATATGGTGGGTGTCTGCATAGTCTATGTCCTTCTGCTGCAACTGCCCTCTCCAACGCTGTATTGGGTGTTGTGATTGGTGCTGTGGTTCCTGAGTTTACCCGCCTCAAAGGATTGAGCTCTCTCTTTATTATATTACTAGCAGCCCGTCCCGACGTTGTCCGGGTATGAATTGCTGCCGGCCAGTAGTATATTGTTTTGTAGGATTTCGTTTTGATAGCATTTCTTATCTGTGACAGGCCTGTGAAACGCTCCGATTCACAGTGCACTGCTGCTGCACTTAAGAGTGTGCGTTCAATAGTGTGTGAACTCGAGTTGCCCTACTTTATTTTTCCTTGAAATATTATATAGCGCGAACTCGACAACATGGCATGAGCACAATTTACATTACAGAAGAACACATTCATTTGTGGTCGTCACGAGGAGACAAAGCGATTTGCCTGGAATCACAGGGTGTTGAGCTGATGCCGAGATTCGAACGTAGCTCCCCAGCTCTAAAGTTCGCAATTCTAGAACTTGTGGCGGGAGGTGTGCCTAAAAGTGTATGTCGGTGCTGGCCATCAATGAGAGAGACCTGTGCATTTTTCAAATCGGTGGTGAAAAAATATGAGTATGTTGCTGGAGATGTGGGCCGCCGAAATTCGTTCTAAATGCATGAATGGTAAAAGCATTTTTTTTAAAGGTTTGGATAAGGTAAGTATGGGTATGGGGTTATATGTTTTGGGGTACTAAGGTATATGTTTTGGGGTGTTTGGGTATTTTAAGGGTTCAGATATAGTTTAGGTTATGGGGTACAGGGGTAGTTTTAGGGTTTAGGGATAGGTATGAGTATTGGGGTACAGGGGTATTTCTAGCGTTCAGGGCTAGGTTTGGATTTTGGGGTATAGGGGTATTTTTAGGGTTCAGGGGTAGGTTTTGGGGTACAGGGGTATTTTAAGGGTTCAGGGCTAGGTTTGGGTTTTGGGGTACAGGGATATTTTTAGGGTTCAGGGCTAGGTTTGGGTTTTGGGGTACAGGGGTATTTTAGGGTTCAGGGGTAGGTTTCGGTTTTGGGGTACAGGGTTATTTTTATGGTTCACAGCTAGGTTTGGGTTTTGGGGTACAGGGGTATTTTTAGGGTTCAGGGGTAGGTTTGGGTTTTGAGGTACAGGGGTATTTATAGGGTTCAGGGCTAGGTTTGGGATTTGGGGTACAGGGGTATTTTTAGGATTTAGGGATAGGTTTGGGTTTTGGGGTACAGGGTATATTTATAGGGTTAAGATGGGTTAGTGTTTAAGGGTGTTGGGGTATTTTAAGGAGTAAGGGTGGGTTATGATTATGGGGTGCAGGGGTATTTAAAGGTAGCAGGGTGGACACCCAGAGCTGGAATGTACAGAACCTGGGAAGAAAAAACAATGAAATATTTGGCACAACGCTTGCTTTTTATTTCCCGTAATCCCGCGCCCCGCACACGCCCAGGCCCCCAGCACACGATATGAGACATGGCATGAAGGGCGGAACGTAAAAACAACAGTTTATGGATAGAATGCAGAACAATGTCATACATTCACCCCAGTACAGAGATCTGGGCTTAAATCCATTGTTTTTTTGCACTCCACACCACCCCACTTCAGACATGGCCATATGCAAATCAGCCTTAACCCAGTGCCTCATGGGAACAGTCTGGCCCGAACTGCCAAGCCATGTCTTTCCAAGACCGGAATCAAGCATCCTAGGACCGGTTTCTTCAGCCAGGATAGCTTGACTCCAGTGGTGTGGAGAGCATGGGATTCAAGTCTGAGCATACCCATCCCCACACGGGGTGACAAATGCAAAAACAACAGTTGATGGACAGAATGCAGAACAATGTCATACATTAACCCCAGTACAGAGATCTGGGCCTAAATCCATCGTTTTTTTGCATTGCACACCACCCCAGTTCAGACATGGCCATATGCAAATCAGCCTTGACCCTGTGCCTCATGGGAACAGTCCAGCCCAAAGGGCGGAGCGTACCACACGCCCCCAGCGTTTGTCACGCCCCCCCCAGCACACGCCCACAGCACAACGCAGACACGCCCACAAGGGACTACTTTGCTGGCACGGTTCTTTTACCTTTTAAATGTATATGGTGGGTGTCTGCATAGCCTATGTCCTTCTGCTGCAACTGCCCTTTCCAACGCTGTATTGGGTGTTGTGATTGGTGCTGTGGTTCCTGATATTACCCGCCTCAAAGGTTTGGGGTCTCTCTTTATTATATTAGTATGGATAGTATGGATACATGAAATTCCATGCCTGGGTCCAGTTGCGTTTCCTGGCTGACCTCAGAGCTGCGCTTGTGGCTGCAACACCACGGCGACATTTAAGTCACATGAGTGCAACATTGTGCCTTTGCAGAGAGAAGACAAGTTACTAGCGGGCAGGCCAGGCTGGGACACTTGCGGCGCAGGGAGCGGGCGCAGTTCTGTTTCTAAAGAGTTCTGCAGCCCCTGGCTGCTTGCGCCTCTCCCATGATGCCCTGCAACCGGACAGGGCTGGTGGAGACTCGTTGTCACAGCAGGCGGCTCACAGTCAGGTCTGTAATGCGACCTGAAAATAGATGTTATTTTAATGTACTATGTCACCCTGAGCTGGCTGCTCTCCAGGCTCAGGCTGCACTCCGCTCTTGGCTGAGAGTGACTTAGTAACTGGTTAGGTTGCACTCAATCCGAGCTCGGCCTTCAATATTCTTCTACATAACAGGTGGCAGTGGTGGTCTCTGAGCACACTACGAATTGAGCCCCTGACCCATGCACATGTGACTTGGCAGGTTGTTGACGTTCAGTCAGTAACTTTAATATTGCGAGGGGTGTTATAAAATATAAAATTCAATGCAGTGCTTGATTGGCGACCTGAAGCAGTCACTGAGGAGGTGGGCAGCACCTTATTTTTTCTTTGCTGGGCCTGCTGCCGTCCCCCGCCAGAGCAGACAAGTGGCACCTCTCATCAGTGCCAAACTCATCGGTGTCTGCTGCTCTGTGCTGTTGAGCAGGTTGTGCTTTCACACCATGACGGGGGTCTAACAGCAAAAAACACAGTTGATGGACAGAATGTAGAACAATGTCATACATTCACCCCAGTACAAGGATCTGGGCCTAAATCCATCGTTTTTTGCACTCCACACCACCCTGGGTTAGACACTGGCTATATGCAAATCAGCTCTGACCCTGTGCCTCATGGGAACAGTCCAGTCCGAACTACGAAGCCATGTCTTTCCCAGACCGGAATCAAGCATCCAAGGACCGGGTCTAACAGCAGCAATTGGAAGAGCTAAAATTATTAACAGAATGCACAGTGGTTGTTGTGCTGGCGGGTTAGGGTAAGCTTGTATGACGCACAATTTCCACTCTCTGGGGCAGATTTATGTCGGACTTGCGCCACGTTTACGCCGCCGTTGCGTGACTCAACGGCGCGGAAACGTGGCGCATCCCTGCGACCTATTTACAACGTGACGCATCTAGGTAGATGCGTCACGTTGTAAAGCCCTGCGCCACATGAAACCTGCGTCAGGTTTCATGGGGGCATTCTGTCGCAGGGTGGGCGTTCCCTCATAGGAAAGCCCCGTAAAACGGACGCAGTGAAATCTACAAGATTTCACTGAGTCAGTTTTACGACGCTGCTGCGTCAAATCCTTACGCCTGCTTGAAGCAGGCGTAAGGAGTGACGCACCATGGTATGTATGGGTGGCCTCTGTACATTGCAGGAGTTGCGTCGCACTTGCGACGCTACTCCAGCAATGCGCCGCCCGTACACCACAAGATGCGTCACGCATCTGCGCTTCCTTGCACCATGGTGCACCGCATTATAAATGCGGCGCATCTGTGGTACCGCAATGAGGGAATTACGTGATGCATCAGTTCTGGCGCATCCCTGCTGATTTGCAGAGATGCGCCAGAACTCATAAATATGCCCCTCTGTATTTGCTTTTATCCCAGTCTCCTAGACATATAGCTAGCATGTGCTGCTCAGTGTTAATGTTGCTGACTAAAAGTCAGCAAGCTTCAGTCATGTGTGCATGGGTCTGGGGCCCTGTACTTAGGTCACACGTAAAAACAGCACAAACAGCCGGCTTCCCATAGTCATTCTCCGCTGGTGCCATCCGATCTGTGACTGGGACAATGTCTCTGTGTGAAGGCTTTCGAGTTGGCTGCACATAAAACTAAGAGGCATATTATCAACAAGTAGCAATATTTATCGCGAACTAAGCTTAGCGAAATTTTTTCTATCGCCGTGCTTCGCCTGATTTTATCGCAGAGAATACTTGCTATTAGCAACGTTTATCTCAAATGCGATAACATTTCAGGCGTTAGCGGCGAAATGCGTGAATATCGCTGGTAATCCAGCGATATTCACGCACTATCGCCAATGGGGACTTAGCCAGAATATCCACCTACCATTGGATATAATGGCTAAGAACTGGTCTGAGCAGGCGTTTGTTTTCAGCGATATTCGCGCTTAGCGAAAAAAATTTAATCGCTACGCCTACGTTGATAATAGGCGAATCCGATGTTAGCGACTGCTTTCAGTCGCTAACAGGTTGAGTACGCCCACTTTGCATGTCATTAGCGATAAATATCGCTGACATGCAAAGTGGGCCCCAAACCACTCGCTATCGCCTACAAACTGTCGCTAACTGGTGTTAGCGACAGCTTGCTAATAGGGCGATGAAATTATCGCCGCTTAGCGGCCGAAAACAGCCGCTAAAGCGGCGATAATTTCATATCGCCCGCCTTGATAATATGCCCCCAAATCAAGTCTATAGCAGCTTTCCTCCAGAGATCAATAGTCCAGAAGGCAGCTCAGAGAAAGGTTAGTATCTATATGGCATCTTCAATCTACTCATCAGATGCTGTGCGCTAACATGCAGCTGATATCATACCTAAATAGAACTACAACACTTACATCACAGGTGGGATCTACGGCTGCAGTCTTATAGCCATCACAGAGAGACGTAGACATGCACGAGCCTGACCGGTTATTTAACCATGTTTCAGTTCAAATAACAGTTCAGATTAGTATAATTTGAATGAATTGAACATTTTGCACGGCTGGGCATTTCAGGGTGGATATATATTTAGCATGCTTTTCTTTGCACGTTTTAGAACACGGCCTCTTTAGGTGTCACTGACCCAGAGCACATTATTTTACCTGGTTAGTATATGCACGCCTACAGCAGCCCTGCCCATCGCATGAACCACAGAGCCACGCTGCGTAGCCACCTTCGCAGAGGAGAGCACAGAATCAAAACGGCCTGCAGTGGTGCATTTCAGAGAGCACCATCTAAACCAATGCAATCCTGCAATCAGCCTCGCACACTATCAAAAGCCCAATGATCCTCAGCTCTCCCCTCTTTAAAGACGCTCTCTGCTAGCTCAGGTTGACAGTCACTTGTTTGCATAGTTGACTATCACACTGGATTGCCGACTGAGTGCATGGGGCTCAGTATCTGAGTGTGGCAGGACAGGGGCAAAGATGTGCCTGAAAAAGGTCAAAGTATTCTTATTCTTTCACTATTTTAGTTGGTCAATCACCTTGAGGTAATGCATGTAAAACAACTTTACACACACCTTAAAAGGAAAGCTACATGAATATTAAATGGAACATGCACTCTTACATTATGAAGCCTCATTTGTTAATGCTATCTGGGCAACAGATGTTGGTGTGTGAGTAGCACCAGAGGGTAATAGAACTGAATCCTCGTTGGTGTGCAGAAATACTGACTTCCAAAATATTAAGGGCCTCATTTATGAGGCCTTGCGTCAGTATTGCGCTTCCGATGCGTCACTTTTTGTGATGCACCGGCGGCGTAAAACATGCCTCCTGTTGCGCACTATTTACAAAGTGACGCATCTAAGCAGATGCGTCACTTTTTAAACCCCTGCGCTACATTATACTTGTGTCAGGTATTATGTATGCAGGGGGGGGCGTTCCCCCGCAAAAAGCTTTGTAGAAGTGACGCAGTGAAATCTATAAGATTTCACTGCGTCACTTCTAGGACGCCATTGCGTCACAATCTTGCGCCTGCCTCACAGCAGGTGTAAGACTGATGCAGGCCCTTTCACATTGGGCTTGCCCCATGTGAAAGGACACATTGCTGGAGATGCGTCACTTTTGTGACATACTCCAGCAATGCTTCACTTTTGCGCTTACAGATACGTCAGAAATACTGACGTATCTGTAACTCCTTGCGACATGATGCGTCATACATTAAATATGACGCATCAGGTATGTCGCAAGGATTGCGCACTGAGAAGTGACGCATCGCTGCTTTCATGCAGCGATGCATCATTTCTCATAAATGAGGCCCAAATTGTTTAATATCATAGTGCCACAAGTGCTTTACAGTACGATCATCTGTGAAAGAGGGGTACATTAGTGACCGTACATTTCAGTGGATTGCCAGCAGTTTTAAGATATTTATAGAGCTAGCCATTGCACAAAATTGTGTCATTTCTGATATTTTCCTCTTTGCTTTGGTTTAGTTTCCCTCTTCTTCTTTGTTTGATTTTTGCTCGCAAGGAAGTGTCACTCATAGTCATTGAATGTCACTCATAATTACACTGAAATTATGAAAATGTCACACAAAAGCAATCTGAAATCTTGTCAGCTATGTACCCATGTCACTAGTGCCAGTGTTTCTTTAGCCAGAGGGCCCATGGCCGCTACTTTACACTATGCAAGTCTGTTTTATTGAACTTTTAGCTCGTTGCAATAATGACTGGAGAGACAACTTCTCACAAAGCATTTTATTTAGCAGCAAATCTAGAATGGAATCCATACTAATATAATAAAGAGAGAGCCCAAACCTTTGAGGCGGGTAATCTCAGGAACCACAGCATCAATCACAACACCCAATACAGCGTTGGAAAGGGCAGTTGCAGCAGAAGGACATAGTCTACGCAGACGCCCACCATATACAATTAAAAGGTAAAAGAACCGTGCCCGCAAAGTAGACCCTTGTGGGCGTGTCTGCGTTGTGCTGTGGGTGTGACAAACGCTGGGGGCGTGTGGTACGTTCCGCCCTTCGGGCTGGACTGTTCCCATGAAGCACAGGGTCAAGGCTGATTTGCATATGGCCATGTATGAATTGGGGTGGTGTGGAATGCAAAAAACGATTGATTTAGGCCCCAATCTCTGTACTGGGGTGAATGTATAACATTGTTTTGCATTCTGTCCATCAACTGTTGTTTTTACGTTCCGCCCTTCATGCCATGTCTCATATCGTGTGCTGAAGGCCTGGCCGTGTGCGGGGCGATTTTGTCTTCCCAGGTTCTGTACATTCCAGCTCCGGGTGTCCACCCTGCTCCCTTTAAATATCCCTGCACCCCATAATCATAACCCACCCTTACTCCTTAAAATACCCCAACACCCTTAAACACTAACCCATCTTAACCCTATAAATATACCCTGTACCCCAAAACCCAAACCTATCCCTAAACCCTAAAAATACCCTTGTACCCCAAAACCCAAACCTAGCCCTGAACCCTATAAATACCCCTGTACCTCAAAACCCAAACCTACCCCTGAACCCTAAAAATACTCCTGTACCCCAAAACCCAAACCTAGCCCTGAACCATAAAAATAACCCTGTACCTCAAAACCTAAACCTACCCCTGAACCCTAAAATACCCCTGTACCCCAAAACCCAAACCTAGCCCTGAACCCTAAAAATACCCCTGTACCCCGAAACCCAAACCTAGCCCTGAACCCTTAAAATACCCCTGTACCCCAAAACCCAAACCTACCCCTGAACCCTAAAAATACCCCTATACCCCAAAACCCAAACCTAGCCCTGAACCCTAAAAATACCCCTGTACCCCAAAAACCCATACTTATCCCTAAACTCTAAAACTACCCCTGTACCCCATAAACAAAACTATATATGAACCCTTAAAATACCCAAACACCCCAAAACATATACCTTAGTACCCCAAAACATATACCCCTATACCCATACTTACCTTATCCAAACATAAAAACAAAGGGGCATATTATCAAGGGGGTTTATCTCCGCTTTTTTGGCTTTAAAAGCCAAGAAAGCGGAGATAAAATGATCTCCCTATTACCTAGCTGTGGCTAACACCAGTTAGCGACAGCTAGTAGGAGATAGCGACCATCTTGGGCCCCACTTTGCATGTCAGTGATATTTATCACTAATGACATGCAAAGTGGGTGTGCCAAGATGTTAGCGACTGGAAACAGTCGCTAACATCGCTATCTCCTATTACCAACTTTTGGAGATATTCGCGCTAAGCGCGAATATCTCCAAAAGCTAACACCTGCCCTGAGCAGTTCTTAGCCATGTTATCCAATGGGAGGTGGATAACATTGCTAAGAGCATTAGCTCGGTAATGCATGAATATCGCTGACTTTTCAGCGATATTCATGCATTGCGGCCGTTTTTTATCACATTTGCGATAAACCTTGGTAATACCAAGGTTTATCTGCGGTAAAAATCGCCGCAGCTCAGCGGTAAAATTTTGGGGCATATTATCAAGGACCGGTGTTAAAATTATCGCCGTTTTATCGGCAGGAAACAGCTGATAAAACGGCAATAATGGGCTTGATAATACCCCCTTGTTAATTCCCATAGAAGCCCATGTTCTGGTGTTAACATGGGCTTCTACGGGAATTAATAAGGGCGTATTATCAAGCCCATTATCGCCGTTTTATCAGCAGTTTCCTGCCGATAAATCAGTGATAATTTTAACACCGGTCCTTGATAATATGCCCCTTTGTCTCTAACCAAGCAATAGCGATAATTATCGCTATTGCTTGGTAATATGCCCCAAAATGCTTTTACTATTCATGCATTTACAACGAATTTCGTTGTAAATGTATGCGTGGTAAAAGCATATAAAATGTAGGGGCATATTATCAAGGGGGTTTATCTCCGCTTTTTTGGCTTTAAAAGCCAAGAAAGCGGAGATAAAATTATCTCCCTATTATCTAGCTGTCACTAACACCAGTTAGTGACAGCTAGTAGGAGATAGCGACCATCTTGGGCCCCACTTTGCATGTCAGTGATATTTATCACTAATGACATGCAAAGTGGGCGTGCCAAGTTGTTAGCGACTGGAAACAGTCGCTAACATCGCTATCTCCTATTACCAACTTTTGGAGATATTCGCGCTAAGCGCGAATATCTCTAAAAGCTAACACCTGCCCTGAGCAGTTCTTAGCCATGTTAGCCAATGGGAGGTGGATAACATGGCTAAGAGCATTAGCTCGGTAATGCATGAATATCGCGGACTTTTTAGCGATATTCATGCATTGCGGCCGTTTTTTATCGCATTTGCGATAAACCTTGGTAATACCAAGGTTTATCTTCGATAAAAATCGCCGCAGCTCAGCGGTAAAATTTTGTCTCTAACCAAGCAATAGCGATAATTATCGCAATTGCTTGGTAATATGCCCCGCAATGCCATGCGTTATAATGGCATTGCGGAGTCCTGGTACTTTCGTAATGAAAGTATGCGGAGTGATGGTATGCGGAAAGAATGTTGCCGAATACTGGGTGTTTATCCTCCCCCGGTAAGTACATTGATGGCACGGCGGCCCACATCTCCAGCAACATACTCATATTTTTTCACCACCGATTTGAAAAATGCACAGGTCTCTCTCATTGATGGCCAGCACCGACATACACTTTTAGGCACACCTCCCGCCACAAGTTCTAGAATTGCGAACTTTAGAGCTGGGGAGCTACGTTCGAATCTCGGCATCAGCTCAACATCCTGTGATTCCAGGCAAATCGCTTTGTCTCCTCGTGCCTACCACAAATGAATGTGTTCTTTTGTAATGTAAATTGTGCTCATGCCATGTTGTCGAGTTCGCGCTATATAATATTTCAAGGAAAAATAAAGTAGGGCAACTTGAGTTCACACACTATTGAACGCGCACTCTTAAGTGCATCAGCAGTGCACTGTGAATCGGAGCGTTTCACAGGCCTGTCACAGATAAGAAATGCTATCAAAACGAAATCCTACAAAACAATATACTACTGGCCGGCAGCAATTCATACCCGGACAACTCCGGGACGGGCTGCTATTATGTATATAATGGTAAGGGTGACAAGACAAGCACAAGGAGAAAATCAGTATATTCAATAACAGAAGAGTTTAGAAAGTTTGTGCAATCTACTCCCTGAGGTCTACCGTTTAGGCCCCAAATGATCCAACCAGTCAAGATTATGAAGAAAGAGCGTTGTGTTCATAACAAAGTCTTGGGTTCAAATGTTGAGTTCCAAAGTTTTATTGTTGCAAAGTTCATTCAATATCAGCGACACTGGGTATGTGGTCATCCACTGCGCAATAGAGGACCACATACCAAGTGTCGATAGCCTGTATCTCGTGTGTAGGAATTGTTACTCTGGCCCAGATGGAGGCAAATGGTTTTTCTTAAAACTCTTTGGGGAATTATACTGGATACTTTCTTTTTGCGATTTGAATGGGGAAATTACACAAGTGACTATATCCAGGCCTGAATAGGAATATATGTAGTGGTTTTGAAATTTCACATCAAAGCTGGGAGGACTCAATATTCTGGATCTTAATACTGAGTAGAGGCCACCGCATTTTTTGATTATATGCAGTTATTTTGAGCTCTGATGATGTCCATTCCGGACGAAACGCGTTGGCTGTTTTGAGTTTTCTGCACTGCATTACTTTGGATTTATTTGGACTATTTGTATTGTTGGAACAAAACTTCTGTCGCTGATATTGAATGAACTTTGCAACAATGAAACTTTGGAACTGAACATTTGAACCCAAGACTTTGTTATGAACACGACGGTCCTTCCTCATAATCTTGACTGGTTAAATCTAGAATGGAGGTTACCTGGAATTTAAAAAATCCAGTTCATAAAACAAGCTACAATTAATTGGGCAATTTTCGGCAATCAACGATGAGCCTCACTATACTCGTTAATACAGAATCATCTGGCAACATCCACCATTAATTAACATAGTAAGCCATATCTATAAAATGAATTTGAAGTTATTCCCCACTTCTTAATAACTCGAACTTGTTACCAACATTCAAGAAACGCGATATCATTATTCAGTGATCTGTTTCTTTACGGTTAGAACATAAACCTTTCTCCATAATTTACATTCACAATGATTAGACAGCTCCTCTTTAAGATGAACCTTCAAGACAAATAGTAAAGAGCTGTGGGGCATATTACCAAGGGTGGCGATAGGCAATTATCGCCAGTTTAGCGGCCGTTTTCGGCCGCTAAGCAGCGATAATTCTATCGCTCTATTAGCAAGCTGTCGCTAACTGATGTTAGCGACAGCTTTTAGGCGATAGCGAGCGGTTTGGCCCCGCTTTGCATGTCAGCGATATTTATCGCTAATGACATGCAAAGTGGGCGTACCCAAACTGTTAGCGACTGAAAGCAGTCGCTATCGCCTATTAGCAAGGCAGGCGTAGCGATGGAAATATTCCCGCTATCGCCAAAAACTAATGCCTGCTCAGACCAGTTCTTAGCCATGTTATCCAATGGGAGGTGGATAACATGGCTAAGAGCATTTTGTCGCTAATGCGTGAATATCGCTGTATTCTCAGCGATATTCACGCACTTTGCCGCTATCGCTGGATATTTTAGCACAATGGAGAAAAATGTTGCTAATAGCATGTTTTCTCCGCTAACATATCCAGCGATAGGCAGCGATAAAAAAATCGTCGCTAAGCCTATTTAGCGATAATTATCGCTATTTGTTGGTAATATGCCCCTATATTCTTACACGAACATCTGCAATTTCATGGGGTAGGGCTAAGAAATCAATCAATCAATCAATCAAACTTGTAAAGCGCACTACTTACCCGTGAGGGTATCAAGACGCTGAGGGTGGGGGGGGGCTGCTACTGCTCGAAGAGCCAGGTCTTGAGGAGCCGTCTGAAGGTGAGCAGGTCTTGGGTCTGCCTCAGATGGGTAGGGAGGGTGTTCCAGGTCCCGGCGGCGAGGAAGGAGAAAGATCTGCCGTCGGAGGTTGTTCGTTGGATGCGCGGGACGGCGACAAGGGCGAGGCTGTTGGAGCGGAGCTGGCGGGCGGGGGTGTAGAAGTTGAGTCTGTTGTTCAGGTAAGCTGGTCCGGTGTTGTGGAGTGCTTTGTGTGCGTGGGTGAGGAAGTTGAAGGTGATCCTCTTGTTGACGGGGAGCAAGTGCAGGTCTCTTAGGTAGGAGGTGATGTGGCTGCGGCGGGGGACGTTGAGGATCAGTCGGGCGGAGGCGTTTTGGATGCGTTGTAGTCGTCACAGGTGTTTGGCCGGGATTCCTGCGTAGAGTGCGTTGCCATAATCCAGCCTGCTGCTGACGAGGGCTTGGGTCACCGTTCTTCTGGTTTCGGTCGGGATCCACTTGAAGATCCTGCAAAGCATGCGGAGGGTGTTGTAGCAGGAGGAGATGGCGTTGACCTGCTTTGACATGGAGAGGGAGGAGTCGAGGATGAATCCTAGGTTGCGTGCGTGGTCCGTGTGTGTCGGAGCTGTCCCAGTGAGGTTGGTCACCAGGAGTCTTCCCACGCAGAGGGGGTGGGGCCGAGGATGAGGACTTCCGTTTTGTCTGAGTTCAGCTTCAGGCAGCTTTTCCTCATCCACTCGGCGACGGCCTTCATTC
This sequence comes from Lissotriton helveticus, assembly GCF_964261635.1. Lineage (NCBI taxonomy): Eukaryota > Metazoa > Chordata > Amphibia > Caudata > Salamandridae > Lissotriton > Lissotriton helveticus. The sequence continues at coordinate 283,614,531 of NC_136058.1, read as the reverse complement.
CCTCGTGGAGGTTGGTTTTGGCGGTGCGTGGGTCCTTGGTGAGGGAGAGGATGAGCTGGGTGTCGTTGGCGTAGGAGATGATGTTCAGGTCATGTTGGCGGGCTACTTGTGCGAGGGGGGCCATGTAGACATTGAACAGGGTCGGGCTGAGGGATTAGCCCTGGGGTACGCCGCAGATGATGTCAGTGGCTTCGGAGCGGAAAGGCGGGAGGCGGAATCGTTGGGTTCTGCCCGAGAGGAAGGACGTGGTCCAGTCGAGGGCCTTCTTCTGGATTCCGGCTTCTTGGAGGCGTATTCTTAGTGTGCGGTGGCAGACCATGTCGAAGGCGGCTGACAGGTTCAGGAGGATGAGGGCTGAGGTTTCGCCGCTGTCTAGTTGGCGCTTGATGTCGTCTGTGGTGGCAATGAGGGCTGTTTCGGTGCTATGGTTTCGTCTGATTCTGGACTGGGAAGGGTCTAGGATGTAGTTGTCCTCGAGGTGGCGGGTCAGCTGTATGTTGGTGATTTTCTCGATGACCTTCGCCGGGAAGGAGAGCAGGGAGATGGGCCGGAAGTTCTTGAGGTCTTTGGGATCCGCCTTGGGCTTTTTGAGGATGGCGTTGATTTCAGCGTGCTTCCAGGTGTCCGGGAATGACGCTGTGTCGAAGGAGATGTTGACCTTCCGTAGTTGGGGTGCGATGGTTGCGTCTGCTTTGTTGAAAACGTGGTGTGGGCAGGGGTCTGACGGAGATCCTGAGTGGATGGAGTTCATAACCTTGCGTGTCTCGTCGTCGTTGACGTGAGACCAGGAGGTCAGCTGGTTGGTGGAGGTGGCGTTTGGGGTGGGGTCTGTCGCGGTCGGGGTGGATGAGGTGTTGAGGCTGTCGTGGATGTCGGCGATCTTGCGATGGAAGAAGGTGGCCAGTATGTCGCACAGATCTTGCGAGGGCGGGATGTCGTTGGTGTTGGAGAGTTCCTACACTATGTTGAAGAGCTCTTTGCTGTCATACGCGTTGTTGTCTAGGCGGGCTTTGAAGGAAGATCTCTTGGCTGTTCTGATGAGGTGGTGATGTCTGCGGATGGCGTCCTTGTGGGCTGTGTGGTTGTCTGGTGTGCGGTTGTGGAGCCATTTCTTCTCCAGCTTCCGTCATGTGTGTGGAGGTTTGGAGTTCTTCAGTGAACCTAGGTCCTATTTTATACATTACATTTTGATTTAAATTTAAATGGAAAGGAGTAAAAGATACGAGGGTACTAACAGAAGTTAATATTGACAATTTAACAAAGAAAAGAAGTCGATGGCATTGCATAGAAAATATGCAAATATTAGTACTGCTTGAGATCCGGCAAACCAAACACCTCACTCTGGGCCCGATTCACAGAATGAACTTAAGACTCAATCCTAAACTGACTACTACTTTGGTATTCACAGAATGCACTTATTACTTTTGATATTCACGGAATGCACTTACTACTTTTGGTATTCACAGAATGAACTTACTACTTTTGGTATTCACAGAAGTTAGAATTTTGTCTTAAGTCTGTCTTAAGTCTGTGTTAAGTCTGTCTTAAGTTTGTCTTAAGTCTGTCTTAAGTCTGTACTTAAGACAAAATCCTAGCTTCTGTGAATACCAAAAGTAGTAAGTTCAAACTGTGAATACCAAAAGTAGTAAGTGCATTCCGTGAATACCAAAATTAATAAGTGCATTCTGTGAATACCAAAGTAGTAGTAAGTTTAGGATTGAGTCTTAAGTTCATTCTGTGAATCGGGCCTTGTGAGAGGTGACGTCCATGCTGGATCGGGTTGAAAGACGTAAAACCGGGAAGTTATTTTGGTAGCAAGCGGCCATAAGAGATTGGGGTAAAATGTCAGCCTTAGCAGAATTCATAACATTTTACGAGACTCCACATAATTAATCAGCTCTCCGTTTCTTTTAGATTAGAACATGAACTTTTCTTCATATCTTACATTCACAATGATTGGGCAGCTTCTCTTTAAAAGAACCTTCTAGACAAATAATAAAGAGCTATATTCTTAACTCGACCGTGTACAATTTCACTGGGTAGGGCTTATAAATACCTATTTTTAATAGGCCGTTTCATATATTCATTTTTGATTGAAATGGAAAAAGTAAAAGATCAGAGGGTACTAATATAAGTTAATATTGGCAATATAACAATGAAAAACAAAGAAAAGAAGTCGATGGCATTGCACAGAAAATATGCAAATATTAGTACTGCGGCCACGCCCTACTTGAGATTCGGCAAACCAAACACCTCACTGGCTTAGAACGGTACGCCATTCCTTTGTACGTCACTGGAATGGGAGGAGTGGCGTCCATGCTGAATCGGGTTGAAAGACGTAAAACCGGGAAGATATTTTGCTAACAAGCGGCCATGACAGATTGGGGGGAAATGTCGGCCTTGACAGAATGACGATAAAGTAGTCTCACACACATGTCTGAGGAGCTCTTTTTCCGCCCAACTAGCTGCTCTCATCAGTCTATCCAACTGTATTATGTTTCTACCAGGAGGGTTCAGGACAACTGTTCAAAAGAACATGTAATTTCTCTGTATTCTATTAAGGTTTGCTTTATGCCTCTATATTTTGCTCCAGGTCCTGATGAGACCCACTGATCCTCACTTAAATCGGTAAAAATGTTAGCATTATCGCAACAGCAGGTCTACTTCATTATAATTTACGAAATTTCATATAATGTAGATTTTCCTAGTTTTTATGACGGAAAGTCTTAATTTTATTAAAGACACGGAGGCGAGTATTATGCCTTCTTTTGTTGCTTTATTCTCAATAGCAGTAAGATAAGTAAACAACCACAATACCCAGAAGGCACAGCAGAACAACTACTGGCCAATGGGATTGGATAAAACAAACAATAGACCAATCACAACAAGGATAGTATATATGGCCAGATCTGACAGCGAGTAGCTCTCTTTTCTTGTGCGAGAAAGTCAGTGAGAATGCATAAACAGTGGAAATATATCCAACAAGATGCAAAAAGTCAGAATCCAAGCAAATAAATCCTGAAGGAAACCCAGAACTGCAGGATAATGATGGAGGAAAGTCCAGCGGCAGTGTGACGAGGGTCCAGATGAAGAAAGGCAGTCCACAGAAGCAGTCGCAGTCCTAATTGGAGGCTGGTGGCAAAGCCGGAGTTCCTAAAGGGTGGAAAAAACAGACACTAATTAGTAATGCAGAGGTGGGATAATACTCGCCTCCGTGTCTTTAATAAAATTAAGACTTTCCGTCATAAAAACTAGGAAAATCTACATTTTATGTCAAGAATGGAGGCTCCTATTATGCTTGTTCAAAGCATATTAACCACCAACGAAGAAGCAGTAACAACAGGTTTAAAATAAAATGTCTTGAAAACAGTATCATTAGACCAATCTGCTGATTTCAGGATATCCTCCAAACGAGAGCCTGCCCAAAAGGCTTTAGAGGCCATAGCACCCCTAGCGGAGTGAGCACCAAAGGCGGTGGTGTCAATGCCCGCAAGGGACATAATCCAACGCACCCAACGGGCCAAAGTGGCGGAAGAAACAGGACGAGGGGGTTTACGAAAAGAAATGAGCAATTGCGAATGAGAGGAAGTCCTGAGATCAGCAGTTTTCTGTTCGTAAATTTTTAGGCATTGACCAACACAGAGCTGAGGCTGGGAAGGGAAATAGGGATAAAATACAGATTGCAAATTAGTTTTGGTACGCCTGTGAACCTGAAACAAAACACCAGAAGGCGAAAATTGTCTAGAAGACAAATCCAAAGCTTTGACATCAGAGACACGTTTGATTGATATTAAACACAATAACATGGTAAGTTTGGCGGAAAGCATTTTGAGAGAGAGAGCATCATTGTCAGGCCATGACACAAACAATTTGAAAACCAAATTAACATCCCATAAAAAGGAATACTTAGCCAACGGAAGTTTTGAGAATCGAACTCCTCGAAGAAGACGACACACCAAAGGGTGAGTACCTACCGGCTTATTGTCAATGGGACAGTGGTTCAGAGAAATAGCTGATCTGTAAAGGTTGACAGTGCGATAAGATTTACCAGCACTGGCCTCCGAAGCTAGGAAGTTAACCACAAAACTTAGAGGGGCTAAAAAGGGATCGACAGACTGTTCCAGACACCAGCTTGACCATAAAGTCCAAGCTGACTTGTAGGCTCTGGAAGTGCCTGGGGCCCAAGCTTGGCTGATAAAGAGTGAAGCTTCCTTTGAAATGATGACGTCAGAAGTGGAAGACCGGAAATTTTCCATGCTGACAGAACTAGGGATCGGTCCAGGATCATGACGTGGGGAAGGCCCTGAGGGTCTAGGAGGAGATCTTCACTGAAGGGAAGAAGCACCGGAAAATCCACAGCAAGTTCCAGGAGCGAAGGGAACCAGATTTGGGATTGCCAGAAAGGAGCCAGAAGAACCAAGGAGGTCAACTGGCGTCGAACCTGGGCAAGTACTCTGTTGATCATCAGGAATGGAGGGAAAGCATAGTTGAGGTGAAGGGACCAGTCCTGAAGGAAGGCATCCGTCGCCAGTGCGAGAGGATCCGGTCGCCAACTGAAGAAAGCGGGAAGTTGGGAATTGAGACGGGAAGCAAAAAGATCGATAGAGAAGGGGGCCCATTTCTAGGAGAGAGAAAGAAAGACGGAGGGAAGCAGCTTCCAGTCGCTTGAATCTCGGAGATTACGAGAGTGCCAATCTGCGATGGCTTTGAGATTGCCTGGCAGGTACTCCGCTCGAAGGGACAGTTGGTGATGGAGACAGAATTCCCAAAGGCTCTTTGCTAGTTCCGCGAGAGGTTTGGACTTTGTGACACCGAGATGGTTTATGTAGCGGACCGCAGAAACATTGTCCATTCGAAGAAGAATGGAACAGCTTGCCTTGTTTTTTGCCAGACTGCGAATTGCAAAGGAGCCTGCCAGCATCTCTAAACAAGTGATGTGCAATGACGACTCCTCTGGAAACCATGTACCTCCAGTCGAGATTGAACCACATCGGGCACCCCACCCCGACAGACTGGCATCTGATTCTAAGACAAGATCTGGGGCCATAGCGAAGATCGTTCTTCCGTTCCACGCATCTAAATGGTCGATCCACCATTGTAGTTCGAGACGGGACTCTTGGTCTAACTGAATGAGATCGGAATACGCCAGTCCTTGACGGAGATGTCTTATCTTCAAACGTTGCATGGCTCGATAATGTAGAGGTCCGGGGAAGATGGCTTGAATGGAGGCCGACAGAAGGCCCACGATTCTTGCAAGTGTACGAAGAGACACCTCGGAGAGACGGAGAACTTGACATATCTCTGACCGGATGGCTGAAACCTTGGCTTGCGGAAGGTAAAGAGATGCGGTGGAAGAGTCCACGCGGAAGCCTAGAAACTCTATACTTTGAGAAGGAAGTAACATGGATTTTTCTTAATTGATAAGGAAGCCAATCTCGAGGAGAAGAGACTGGGTAACGTTGAGGTTGGAAAGAAGAGTCTGTTTGTCGGAATGCATGAGCAGGATATTGTCCAGATAAAGGATGAGACGAATACCTAGGGACCGAAGGTAAGACACCACAGGTTTCATCACCTTGGTGAAGCACCAAGGAGCGGAAGAAAGACCGAAAGGAAGCAAACAAAATTGGTAGGTGACACCGAGCCACTGAAATTGTAGATATTTCGTGTGAGATTCGTGAATGGGAATCGAGAGATAGGCATCTTGAAGGTCTAGTCTGACCATCCAATCAGATAGACGTAATGGGTCTCTGAGATGGATGATGGTCTCCATCTTGAAGTGGCGATAAACCACGAACTGATTGAACCACTTGAGATTGATGACAGGACGGACTTTTTTGTTCTTTTTCCGAACCAAAAAGAGAGAGCTTAGGAAGCCTGAGGGATCGAAGGGAGCGATTTGTATAGCTTGTTTGAGAAGGAGATTTTGAATTTCTTGTGAAACGAGCAGAGCTACGTCTGCGGAAAAAACCAAAGGAGGAGGAAAAATAGTTTGGAAAGGAGGAGTGTAGAATTCTATGAGATAGCCTTGGACAGAATTGACGACCCAAGGGTCTGCTGTGAGAGTGCGCCACCTGTGAAGAAAAAGAGCTAGACGACCTCCAATCAGAGGTGAAGGGCTTACCTTGATTATTGGTGTTGCTGTTGTTGTTACGTGTGCCTTTTTGTCCTCGGCCACGGAAGCCACGGCCCCCTGGTGGATAGAACTGTGGCTTGTATTCCTGATAGCCGGAATTGGCTGCGCCTCTGGAACCTTGGTTTTGATAACCGCGGCCGGAAGAGCGGTTCCTGCCTCTGCCGGCTCTGCCAAAAACCAGAGGGGCAAACACTTTCTTGATGGAGAATTGGGCTTTGTTTAGGGAAGCAAAAGTAGACACATAGCGGCTGAGATCCTTGACAAGGGAATCACCAAAGAGAAGTCCATCGGCCTTCACACCAGGATCCTGGGAAGCCAGGTTCGCCAACTTCTGATCTAATTTGATCAACAGGCCCTTGCGGCATTCATGAATGATTGCGGCATTGGCATTGCCTAATAGGCAAAAGGATCTTTGGAGCCACAGAGAAATTTCTTCAGGGTTGAGGTCAGACCCCTCCAGGCGAGCCGTCTCCGCCATGTCCAGAACTCGGGCCAAGGGACCAACAACGTCTAAAAGCTTGTCCTGTCAGGTGGACCAAGCTTTGTCAATGCCCTTGTGAGGGTCCTTGGCGAATTTCAAAAAGAAAGTAAGGAGAGGCTGATCTATGGAAGGAGTAACAGTAATATGACTAGGTAAGGAAGGTTTGGGACATTCGGACTTGAGTTTTGCTCTGACAGATTTGTCCAAGGGAATACGGAGCTTTGAAGATATATATTCTCCCACATGAGAGGTGGGGAACCATTCCGTAGAATTGGGGTGTCTGATGGACGAGGGATCAAACATAGGGTTGCCCTCCGTGTCAAGCACGGGCTGTGACGCAAAAGCATTGAATCTAGCTTTCTTGGGGGAAGGAGGATCAACAAGCTGAAAAAGGTCTGCCAAATCATCAGTGTCACCCATATCATCATCATCATCCGTGCCAGGAATAGAGTCAGTGACCAGCTTCTTAGGAACCTCCACATTTTTAACCTTGGTTTTACTTTTTGCCATAGCAACCTTAAACCCCTCCTTGGCAGGAGGCCTGGGAGGAACCACGTCCTCAGTCATATGCGAGGAGGACTCGCGATTCAAAAGTGACACATTTTTAGAAAGAGAAGTGGAAGGTACCAGTTTACGCTATCTGCTTTCCCCCGCAGAATGGGCCAAAGCTTTGGTCATGAGGCTCATGAGGGAATTTTCCATGTGCTTAGAAACACGATTCATGGAAGCCTCAACTGCTGTCTCCACAGAAGTATTGATGAACTGACTGAGGTCAGTCTTGAAAGCTTTGCTTTCATCATTATCCAGCTCCGGGGAGCTTGGAATTTCCATTATAAACGTGAACAGGCAGTGAGGAAAGGGTTAAGGAGAAGAACTTGAAGAAGGGCGTGTACGAGGCAGGAATGTGAGGAAGACACTCCCCTTGGGGCGGGCACCGTGTCCGTAGAGGAGAGGAGACCGGCCGAGAAGCAGGAGCCACACAGAGCACCCCAGAGTGAAGCCCGGTGAGGAGGAAGGTAGCGGGAAGCGAGTGCAGCGGTAGAGACCAAACGCTGCAGCGCGCGAGGGGGGGGGAAACGGGCCCGAAGGCGGGAACTGCTACGAAAGGGAAACAGCACGAGAAGCGCAAGAATATCACCAAAGAGCTGGAAACAATATATACACAATAAAACACACAATAAAACTGTAAATGGAAGAGAAAGTAATAAATATGACTTATCTGACTGCGTAGCAGCAAGAAAAGAGGGCTACTCGCGGTCAGATCTGGCTATATAAACTATCCTTGTTGTGATTGGTCTATTGTTTGTTTTATCCAATCCCATTGGCCACTAGTTGTTCTGCTGTGCCTTCTGGGTATTGTGGTTGTTTACTTATCTTGCTGCTATTGAGAATAAAGCAAGAAAAGAAGGCATAATAGGAGCCTCTGTTCTTGACATAAAATTTATCAGCGATCCGTTTATTTAAGATTGATAAATAAACCTTTTTCCACATCTTACATTTACCATGATATGACGGCTCCTCTTTAAAAGGAACCTTCTAGACAAATACTAAAGAGCTCAATTTTATGGCAAGACCGGAGGCTCCTATTATGCATTCTAATCTTGCATTTATTACAATAGCAGCCAAATAAGTGAAAAAACTACAGTTCCCAGAGGGCCAGGCGAGAACTGGGCCATGGGAACGAGAAAAAACGTTAGGACATTAGCCAATCAGCACCATGTAAACAGATAAGAGATCACACTGACTGCGCAGCTTCCTCTTTTCTTGCTGCTCGCAGTCAGATAAGTGTTCTCTTATCTTTGCTCCCAGTTTATATTTTATTGTCATTACTGTGGTACTTTTATTGGTTATTTGTGTTTACTTGTCATTGCATTTCGCTTTTCAGCGTCTTATCACCTCGCGCTGCGGTGCGTTTGCCTTTCGCGCTTCATGCGCTGTATTTCCCACCGCTCGCGGCCTGTCAGCTGTTTCCCCCCTCTATTTATCCCTCGCTGCCGGTGGTTTCGCCCGGGTCTGCTCCTCGCGCTGCTCGCGCCTCTCCTCACCTTCACTGCTGTTTTCACGCGACGCTTCGGAGCTCCTGCCTGACCGGCTTTGTGCTCCTCTGCTGCCTGACTGCTCGTCCTGCCTCGCCTGCCTTAAGCCTGCCCCGCACAAGCCCACAGTGCTTTTCCCTGATTCTTTAACCCTTTCTGGCCATTTTTGCCTCTGCTTCCACAGCTTTAATGGAACGTGACAGTTCCTCAGAGAAATTTCCCTCCAAGGAGGATAATGGGTCTTTTAAACAGGACTTACACAAGTTTATTAATAATTCTGTGGAGCAGGCTGTGGAATTATCAATGAAACGTATGTCAAAAACAATGGAGAATTCTATGCTCAGCCTTATGTCCAAGGCTTTGGCCCATTCTGCGGGGGATAGCAGAAAACGTAAGGTGGACCACTCTGCTCCTGTGCATGTTTCTAAAAAGTCGTCATTGTTGATGGGCGAGTCTCTCTCGCATATGACTGAGGACGTTGTGCCTCCCAGGCCTCCTACTAAGGAGGGGTTTGTTGGTTCCGAGGGCAAGAAAAAGCAGAAGACTAAGCACGCAGAGTCACCAATTAAAAAATTGGTTATTTCCACCGTCTTGGACACAGAGGATGATATGGCTGATGCTGACCACTTATTTGATGTTTTTGATGTGGCTGACCCCCCTTCTCCCCCTCCCAAACTTTCTAAGTCAGATTCCTTACGTTTTAACCCGTTTCTGATTCTGAGGGTCTCCCCATGTTCGACCCTTCCTCCATCCGACACCCTAATTCAACTGAATGGCTTCCCTCACACCACGTGGGCGAATATATTTCAGCTCGTTTGCGCCTCCCTCTGGAGACTGCTGTGAGGTCTAGGCTCAAATCTCAGTGTCCCAAACCCTCTTTGCCGAAAAAATCACCCAAGTTCCCTCTATTGATCAACCCCTCCTCACCTTCTTCTCCAAGTTTGGCAAAGATCCCCGTAAGGGGGTAGACAAGGCGTGGTCCTCATGTCAGGACAAGGTGCTAGATATGGTGGGTCCTCTGGCCCGTATTTTGGACATGGCGGAATCCGCCCGATTGGAAGGTTCAGACTTCTCTGCGGAAGACATCTCCATGTGGGCCCAACGGGCTTTCTGTCTCTTAGGCAACGCCAACTCTGCCATTACCCATGAACGACGTAAGGGACTTTTGATCAAGCTGGATCCCAAACTCGCCAACCTCGCTCCCATGGATCCTGGTCCCAAAGCCAATGGTCTCCTCTTTGGCGACAACTTGGTCCGTGACCTCAGCAGGTTCGTCTCGACCTTTGCCTCTCTCGACAAGGCACAACAGTCTATCAAAAAGGTCTTTGCCCCTCGTGTTTTGGGCCGGACGAGGCAGGGGTCGCTCTTCCGGCCGTCCCTCTAACCAAGGCTCCAGAGGCTCCTTCAACTCCTCCCAAGAATACAAGCCTCAATTTTACCCACAACGAGGCCATGGCTTCAGAGGTAGAGGACAGAAATCCTACCGCAATTCCAACTCCAACCAGCAAGGTAAGCCTTTCTTCCTCCCCTCCTGTAGGGGGCCGTCTAAAATTATTTCTGTCAAAATGGCGCACCATAAGTTCAGACCCCTGGGTTCTCAACACTGTTCAAGGCTACCTAATAGAGTTCTCTTCTCCTCCTCTCCAGATCTCCTTCCCCCCCCCCGGTCTTCTCCTCCCATATGGCCGCTCTAATCTCAAACGAGATTCTTTCGCTACTCCAAAAACAGGCCATTCAGATTTTTCCATACGACTCTTCCGGCTTTCTAAGCTCCATTTTTCTTGTCCAAAAGAAAAACGAGAAACTATGGGGTATATTATCAAGGGGTTTTATCTCCGCTTTTTTGGCTTTAAAAGCCAAGAAAGCGGAGATAAAATTATCTCCCTATTACCAAGCTGTCGCTAACACCAGTTAGCGACAGCTAATAGGAGATAGCGACCATCATGGGCCCCACTTTGCATGTCAGTGATATTTATCACTAATGATATGCAAAGTGGGCGTGCCAAGATGTTAGCGACTGGAAACAGTCGCTAACATCGCTATCTCCTATTACCAACTTTTGGAGATATTTGCGCTAAGGGCGAATATCTCCAAAAGCTAACACCTGCCCTGAGCAGTTCTTAGCCATGTTATCCAATGGGAGGTGGATAACATGGCTAAGAGCATTTGCTCGATAATGCATGAATATCGCTGACTTTTCAGCGATATTCATGCATTGCGGGCGTTTTTTATCGCATTTGCGATAAACCTTGCTAATAGCAAGGTTTATCTGCGATAAAAATCACCGATGTGCGGCGATAATTTTTGTCTCTAAACAAGTTAGAGACAAAAATTATCGCTAGTTGTTGATAATATACCCCTATGTCCTGTCATCAACCTAAAGTGGTTCAACCAGTTTGTGATATATCGTCACTTCAAGATGGAGACGATTCTCCACTTACGGGACACTCTGTGTCCCAAAGATTGGATGGTTCGTTTGGACCTTCAAGACGCCTATCTCACGGTTCCTATTCACCAGTCCCATTGGAAGTTTCTTCAGTTTCAATGGTCAGGAGTGACCTACTGTTTTACCTCTCTCCCCTTTGGTCTTTCTTCCGCACCCTGGTGCTTCACAAAACTTTTGAAGCCAGTGGTTGCCTTTCTCCGTTCTCTCGGAATCAGACTTATCATCTACTTAGACGATATTCTGATCCTGAATTCCGACAGACTCTCTCTTCTGTCCGATCTGCGGACGACTCAGTCTCTCCTTCTAGAATTGGGTTTTCTGGTCAACACAGAGAAGTCTTCCTTGACTCTGTCTCAAAACATGGAGGGCCCGATTCACAGAATGAACTTAAGACTCAATCCTAAACTTACTACTATTTTGGTATTCACAGAATGAACTTACTACTTTTGGTATTCACAGAGTTAGGATTTTGTCTTAAGTTTGTCTTAAGACAGACTTAACACAGACTTAAGACAAAATCCTAACTTCTGTAAATACCAAAAGTAGTAAGTGCATTCTGTGAATACCAAAATAGTAGTAAGTTTAGGATTGAGTATTAAGTTCATTCTGTGAATTGGGCCCGGAGTTCCTGGGTTTCCTTGTGGACTCGGTGGCCGCTTCCCTCCGTCTGCCCCTCTCCAAAGTTTCCAGAATCAAAGCGGAGATTGCTTCAGTCCTTCAATCGTCCCTCCTGTCCCTCAGGTCCCGGGCCAGGATCGTCGGTCTTCTCTCCTCCTCCATTCAGGCCATATTTCCAGGTCCTCTCCACTACCGCGCTCTTCAGCGCCTAAAAAACAGGCATCTTCGCCAAGGCCTTGCCTACGCAGATCTCGTCGCCCTAGACCCCGAGTCCCGCACCGAGCTTCAATGGTGGATAGACCATTTAGATGCGTGGAACGGGCGCACTATATTTGCCACTGCCCCAGATCTTGTATTAGAATCCGATGCAAGCCTGTCGGTTTGGGGCACCCGCTGTGGACCAATCTCGACTGGAGGTACATGGTCGTCAGAGGAGTCCAGGTTGCACATCAACTGTTTAGAGATGCTTGCAGGTTCCTTTGCGATCCAAAGCCTTTCCAAAGACAGAATCCAGTGTTCCATCCTCCTTCGCATGGACAATGTTTCTGTGGTTCGCTATATCAACCATCTTGGCGGGACCAAGTCCAAGCCTCTAGCGGATTTAGCGAAAAGTCTGTGGGAATTCTGCCTAGCACATCATTTCTCCTTAACAGCGGAATACCTACCCGGAAATCTCAATTCCGTGGCGGATTGGCACTTAAGGTTTCTCCACGATTCCAGCGATTGGAAGCTTGGGGGCATATTACCAACGATAAGCGATATTTATCGCTAACGATGCTTAGCAACGAATTTTTTAACGCTAAGTATCGCCGGAAATTATCGCAGAGATATCTTGCTATTAGCAAGGTTTATCTCAGAAGTGATAAAAATACTCGCGCTAACTGCCAAATGAAAGATTATCGCTGGAAAACCAACGATAATCTCTCGAAGTTTGGCATTAGCTTGATGATAGGGGCTCACAAACTTAGCCATGATATCCACCTTTCATAGGATATCATGGCTAAGTCAGGAAAATACCAGGGGGCATATTATCAAGGGGGTTTATCTCCGCTTTTTTGGCTTTAAAAGCCAAGAAAGCAGAGATAAAATTATCTCCCTATTACCTAGCTGTCGCTCACACCAGTTAGCGACAGCTAGTAGGAGATAGCGACCATCTTGGGCCCCACTTTGCATGTCAGTGATATTTATCACTAATGACATGCAAAGTGGGCGTGCCAAGATGTTAGCGACTGGAAACAGTCGCTAACATCGCTATCTCCTATTACCAACTTATGGAGATATTCGCGCTAAGCGAGAATATCTCCAAAAGCTAACACCTGCCCTGAGTAGTTCTTAGCCATGTTATCCAATGGGAGGTGGATAACATGGCTAAGAGCATTAGCTCGATAATGCATGAATATCGCTGACTTTTCAGTGCATTGCGGCCGATTTTTATCGCATTTGCGATAAACCTTGGTAATACCAAGGTTTATTTGCGATAAAAATCGCCGCAGCTCAGCAGTAAATTTTTGTCTCTAACCAAGCAATAGCGATAATTATCGCTATTGCTTGGTAATATGCCCCCAGGTGTTAAAAAAAGCAGCGCTAACCGCGGTTTGCGCTGCTTAGCGAAATCCTTGATAATAGGAGAAATGTCGCTTAACAACATTTCTCCTATTATTTTTCTCTGGAACGCCCCCTTTGCATCTCATTAGAGATGCAAGGGGAAGTGTAGAGAAAGAGGGTGCTAACATGCGAATTTGCGTGTTAGCAACCTGTTGCTGATAGGGAGATAATTTTATCTCCGCTTTCTTGGCTTTTAAAGCCAAAAAAGCGGAGATAAATCCCTTGATAATATGCCCCTTTGTCCCTCCGTTTTCCTGTCTCTTTCTCACAAATGGGGTCACTTTTCTATAGATCTTTTTGCTTCCCGCCTCAACTGTCAATTGCCCCAGTTCTTCAGCTGGCGGCCAGACCTTCTGGCTTTAGCTACGGATGCTTTCCTTCAGGATTGGTCTCATCACCTCAATTATGCTTTTCCTCCCTTTCTTATGATCAACAGAGTTCTGTCTCAAGTTCGTCGCCAGTCCACTTCTCTGGTGCTAGTTGCTCCCTTTTGGCAAGCTCAGATTTGGTTCCCCTCCTTGTTGGAAATGGCAATAGACTTTCCTGTTCTCCTTCCATCTTTCGACGACCTTCTCCTCAATCCCCAGGGCCTTCGTCACAGTCTTATTCTGGACAACTCCTTGACCCTGTCGGCCTGGAAAGTTTCCGGCCTCCCTCTTCTAACGTCCTTCTTTCGCAAGAGGCTACTCTCTTCATCAACCAGGCCTGGGCCCCGGGAACTTCCAAAGCATACAAATCTGCTTGGTCTCTTTGGGCAAGCTGGTGTTTGGCGAGGGATATCGATCCGCTTTCAGCCCCTCTAAATTTCATTATCAATTTTCTGGCTTCCGAGGCCAGTGCCGGTAAGGCCTATCGTACCGTTAACCTATACCGCTCTGCAATTTCTCTCAACCATGTTCAGATCGATGGCAAGCCAGTTGGCGCTCATCCCCTGATCTGTCGCCTCCTCAAGGGAGTTTGATGTGCTAAACCTCCTTTGTCTAAGTATACCTTTTTATGGGATGTTTCTGTAGTCCTTAAACTGTTCATGGATTGGCCTGCTAACTCTGCCTTATCTCTCAAAATGTTATCTGCAAAATTAACCACGTTACTTTGTTTGATCTCGATTAAAAGAGTTTCTGATGTTAGAGCTTTAGATGTTTCTTCTAGACAATTCTCTCCTACAGGTGTTTTGTTCCAGAATCGCAGAAGAACTAAGGGGCATATTATCAAGGACAGGCGATACATTATCGCCGCTTTTATCGGCAGGAAACTGCCGATAAAGCGGTGATAATGTGCTTGATAATATGCTCTATGAATTCCTATAGAAGTCCATGTTAGATGTCTTCACATCTAACATGGGCTTCGATTGGAATTCATAGAGCATATTATCAAGGCCATTATCGCCGCTTTATCGGCAGTTTCCTGCCGATAAAAGCAGCGATAATGTATCGCCTGTCCTTGATAATATGCCCCTAAGACTAATTTGGATTCTGTGTTTTATCCTTATTTTCCTGACCAACCACAGCTTTGTGTGGGACAGTGTTTGAAAGTATATGAGCAAAAAACAGCTGATCTCAGAACGTCCTCTTGTTCCCAACTTCTTATTTCCTTTTGCAAACCCCATCTTCCTGTCTCTTCCCCTACCCTCGCCCGGTGGGTCCGTTGGGTCATGTCTCTTGCCGGTATTGACGTCTCTGTTTTCGGAGCGCATTCGGCCAGGGGAGCCATGGCCTCTAAGGCCTTTTGGTCCGGCTCCCGTCTGTAAGACATCCTGAGATCAGCAGATTGGTCCAACGACAGTGTTTTTCGCATGTTGTACTGTAAACCTGGGGGCAGATTTACAATAACTGGCGCATCCCCAGGGATGCGCCAGTTATTGTGCGCCGCAGCTCCGCCACCCATGGTGCGCCGCATTTACAATGCGGCGCACCATGGGGCAAAAACGGCAGAGATGCGTGACGCATCTGTGCCGTAAAGGCGGCGCATTGCTGGAGTTGCGTCGCAAGCGCGACGCAGCTCCAGCAATGCTCTGGGAGGCCCTATCTGTCCAATGCTGCGTCAAGCCTCACGCCTGCTTCAAGCAGGCGCAGGGTTTTGACGCAGCATTTGCCTAAAAGTGCCTGCGTGAAATCTTGTAGATTTCACGCAGGTTCTTTTACGAGGCACACCTCCCCCCGGAACGCCCACCCAGCGCCGGAACGCCCACATGTGGCACAGGGCTTTACAACGTGACGCATCTGCCTAGATGCGTCACGTTGTAAATGGGTCACAGGGATGCGCCGCATTTACACCGCCGTTGCGTGACGCAACGGCGGTGTAAACGTGGCACAAGTCCGACATAAATCTGCCCCCTGGTCATTCTGTTGCTTCTGATGTCATTAATATGCTTTAAACAAGCATAATAGGAGCCTCCGGTCTTGCCATAAAATGTAGATTTTCCTAGATATTATGACGGAAAGTCTTAATTTTATTAAAGACACGGAGGCGAGTATTATCCCGCCGCTACACTACCAATCAGTGGGGCATATTACCAATGATTAGCGATATTTATCGCTAACGAGGCTTAGCAACGATTTTTTTATCGCTAAGCATCGCCGGAAATTATCGCAGAGATAACTTGCTATTAGTAAGGATTATCTTAGAAGTGATAAAAATCCTCGCGCTAACTGCCAAATGAGAGATTATCGCTGGAAAACCAACGATAATCTCTCATAGTTTGGCGTTAGCTTGATAATAGGGGCTCACAAACCTAGCCATGATATCCACCTTCCATAGGATATCATGGCTAAGTCAGGAAAATACCAGGGGGCTCATTTATGAGCCCTTGCGTCACTTTTGCACCACTGGTGCGTCACTTTTTGTGACGCACCAGCAGTGTAAAAAATGTCCCTTGTTGCGCCATATTTACAAAGTGATGCATCTAGGTAGATGCGTCACTTTGTAAACCCCTGCGCAACATTATACCTGCGCCAGGTATAATGTATGCAGGGGGGGTGTTCCCACGCAAGAAAGGGTCGTAGAAGTGACGCAGTGAAATCTATCAGATTTCACTGCGCCACTTCTAGGACTCAAATGCGTCAAAATCTTACGTCTGCCTCACAGCAGGCGTAAGACTGACGCAAGCCCTTTCACATGGGGCTTGCCCCATGTGAAAGGACACATTGCTGGAGATGCGTCACTTTTGTGACACACTCCAGCAATGCGTCACTTTTGCTCCATACAGATACGTCAGAAACACTGACGTATCTGTAACTCCTTGCGACATGATGCGTCATACAGTAAATATGACGCATCAATCCTGTCGCAAGGAGGGCGAACTGAGAAGTGACGCATCGCTGCTTTCACGCAGCGATGCGTCACTTCTCATAAATGAGGCCCCAGGTGTAAAAAAAGCAGCGCTAACCGCGGTTAGCGCTGCTTTTTTTTATCACTAACAGGGTTAGCGAAATCCTTGATAATAGGAGAAATGTCGCTTAACAACATTTCTCCTATTATTTTTCTCTGGAAAGCCCCCTTTGCATCTCATTAGAGATGCAAGGGGAAGCGTAGAGTAAAAGGGTGCTAACATGCGAATTTGCGTGTTAGCACCCTGTTGCTGATAGGGAGATAATTGTATCTCTGCTTTCTTGGCTTTTAAAGCCAAAAAAGCGGAGATAAATCCCTTGATAATATGCCCCAGTGTTCTCCCTCCCTACAGCGAATCCGACCTTGCCACCTGCTTCATCATAGGAGGTCTTCTCTCCAACGACTTCGTGCCTCACCATCATGGACTTCTCCAGTTGTTCAAGATCTGTTTACATGGTGCTGATTGGCTAATGTCCTAATGTTTGTTTTTCCTCGTTTCCATGGCTCCTGGCCCTCTGTGAACAGTAGTTTTATCACTTATTTGGCTGCTATTGCATTGAATGCAAGATTAGAATGCATAATACTCCCCTCCGTGTATTTAATAAAATTAAAAGACTTTCCGTCATAATAACTAGGAAAATCTATATTCTGAAAGCAAAATGCGCAATTTCACGTGGTAGGGCTAATAAATACATATTTTTAACAGGCCCTGTTACATATATTAATTTTTGATTGAAATGGAAAGAGTAACAGATCTGAGGGTATTAACAAAAGTTAATATTGACAATATAACAAAGAAAAACAACAACAAAAAGAAGTCGATGGCATTGCACAAATAATATGCAAATATTAGTACTGTGGCCACGCCCTGCTTGAGATCCGGCAAACCAGACACCTCACTGGCTCGCTCGCCTTTGCTTTGGACGTCACTGGAATGAGAGGCGTGGCGTCCATGCTGGATCAGGTTGAAAGACGTAAAACCGGGACGATATTTTGCTAACAAGCGGCCATGACAGATTGGGCGAAAATGTCGGCCTTGACAGAATGACGATGAAGTCGTCTCGCGCACATGTCTGAGGAGCTTTTTTTACGCCCAACAAGCTGCTCTCATCAGTCTGTCCAACTGTATTATGTTTCTACCAGGAGGGTTCAGGACAACTATTTAAAAGAACTGATGTCATAACTCTGTTTTCTATAAAGGTTTACTTTATGACTCTATATTTTGCTCCAGGTCCTGATGAGACCCACTGATCCTCACTTAAATCGGTAAAAACGTTAGCATTATCGCAACAGCAGGTCTGCTTCAGTATAATTTACGAAATTTCATATAATTTATCAGCGATCCGTCTGTATAAGATTGATATATAAACCTTTTTACACATCTAACATTCACAATGATTGGGCGGCTCTTTCAGAGGAACCTTCTAGACAAATACTAAAGAGCTATATTCTGGACTCAAACTGAGCAATTTCACATTGTAGCGTTCATAAATACCTATTTTTAATAGGTCCTGTTACATATATTAATTTTTGATTGAAATGGAAAAAGTAACAGATCTGAGAGTTGTAACAGAAGTTAATATTGCCAACATAACAAAGAAAAACAACAACAAAAAGAAGTCGATGGCATTGCACAAATAATATGCAAATATTAGTACTGCGGCCACGCCCTGCTTGAGATCCGACAAACCAAACCCCTCACTGGTTTAGAATGGCTCGCCTTTGCTTTGGAAGTCACTGGAATGAGGTCCATGCTGGATCAGGTTGAAAGACGTAAAACCGGGACGATATTTTGCTAACAAGCGGCCATGACAGATTGGGGTAAAATGTCGGCCTTGACAGAATGACGATGAAGTCGTCTCGCGCACATGTCTGAGGAGCTTTTTTTTACGCCCAACTAGCTGCTCTCATCAGTCTGTCCAACTGTATTATGTTTCTACCAGGAGGGTTCAGGACAACTATTTAAAAGAACAGATGTCATTTGTCTGTATTGTATTAAGGTTTACTTTATGTCTCTATATTTTGCTCCAGGTCCTGATTAGACCCACTGATCCTCACTTAAATCGGTAAAAACGTTAGCATTATCGCAACAGCAGGTCTGCTTCAGTATAATTTACGAAATTTCTTATAATTTATCAGCGATCCGTCTGTTTAAGATTGATAAATAATCCTTTTTCCACATCTAACATTTACAATGATTGGGCGGCTCTTTAAGAGGAACCATCTAGACAAATACTAAAGAGCTATATTCTGAACACAAGCTGAGCAATTTCACGTCTTAAGGTTAATAAATACCTATTTTTAATAGGCCCTGTTACATATATTAATTTTTTATTGAAATGGAAAAAGTAACAGATCTGAGAGTTGTAACAGAAGTTAATATTGACAATATAACAAAGAAAAACAACAACAAAAAGAAGTCGATGGCATTGCACAAATAATATGCAAATATTAGTACTGTGGCCACGCCCTGCTTGAGATCCGGCAAACCAGACACCTCACTGGCTCGCTCGCCTTTGCTTTGGACGTCACTGGAATGAGAGGCGTGGCGTCCATGCTGGATCAGGTTGAAAGACGTAAAACCGGGACGATATTTTGCTAACAAGCGGCCATGACAGATTGGGCGAAAATGTCGGCCTTGACAGAATGACGATGAAGTCGTCTCGCGCACATGTCTGAGGAGCTTTTTAAACGCCCAACTAGCTGCTCTCATCAGTCTGTCCAACTGTATTATGTTTCTACCAGGAGGGTTCAGGACAACTATTTAAAAGAACTGATGTCATTTCTCTGTATTCTATTAAGGTTTACTTTATGTCTCTATATTCTATGTCAGGACGGAGGCGAGGATTATGCAGTCCTTTCTTCTCTTTATTAAAATCAGCAATTCAAAGAAAAAACAATCAACACAAACTTCTTAAACCACAACTCCCATGAGCACATGGGGCATAGTGTCCATAGTAACTGTCATCCAATCATGGAGCCGTCCGCCGTAATATTAGCCATGACGTCCTATCCTCTTCCTCTTTCTTCTCTGCTCGTCAGTTAAGTCAACTTCTTTATCCTTCCTGACGCATTGTGTTTGTTGTGACTTTTGTTTAATATATAGTTGCCTGTGCGATAGCGCTTGCTTGTGGTGCGCTTTTCTCGCTTATTAGGCATTTTTTCAGGCTCGGCAGCTCGACGCGCGTCAGGCTCTGCTTGCGCCGTCCCTGCCGGTTGAACGCGGGCTTTGTGGCGAGCGGCCCCGCTTTCCCTTGCTCCGTGGGGCGCCACCGCTGGGAGTCAGGCTGCGCTCGCGGTGCTCTGCTCCCTGCGACGGCGCGCTGAGTCAGAGCTTTCACTGACTCACCAACCCTCGCCCGACGCCGGTATCGGTGGATTTGTGCACTGCGCACAGCGCCATCTAGTGGCGGTTTCAGGTCACCGCACCCTTAAATTTTCAGTCAGCAGCACTGAACGAGCACTGGCGAGGGGGCTACCTTTGGGGATTTTTACAAGGTGTTTTGTGCTCACGCCCTCGCATCTAGCATGCAGTCTTCGGCTCAAATTGACCCCCTTTCTCAGGAGGCGGTGGAAGTGACTGGCACCTCACTCTTGCCACCTGAGGTGAGTCGCGTTTTCTCGCAGGCACTTGACACGGTACTGGCACCTTTGAGGGAGCGAGTGGATGCCCTTACCCAGAGTATCCCCGGGGTGTTCGGTGGCGCGGGGCCTGCGGATCGCGAACCCAAAGGCGCGCAGGGTGGGGGTAAGCGGTCTGCGAAGCGTCACGCGGGGCACTTGGAGGAGTTTGATCGCTTGAGAGACTCCTTTCGTAAAAGTGCGCGTACGCTGAGGACTTTACCCTGCCGGGAGGGATTCTACCCCGGAGAGGATGGCGACGAGGTCGCCCCGGACTCGGACCAGGAGTATGGTTTCCCCTTGGAGGGAGAGGGCGTTACTGATGATGATGATGCCTCCTCGGACGATGAGGATGGGTACTCGGGGCGCCCTTGGCGACCGGCACCTCATTCCTCGGGGACGGGCGAAGGCGATGTTAAGATCCCAGATATGTTTGACCCGACAAAGATCTACCACCCAAGATCTTCGGAGTGGACCCCGGATCCCAAAGTTGCAGCGTACGTGGCTGGTAAAGTGCGCCAGCCTCTAGAGAAGGAGGTTAGAACCCGCATGCGGGGTGAATGCCCACGCCCAAAGCTGGAAGGCAGAGTGGCGGCCACTCCTGACATCGACGACAAGCTCTACGCGTTCTTCGCAAAGTTTATGAAGGACCCTAGGAGGGGCATAGACCGCTCCTGGCGCAGCTGTCAGGACAAACTCCTGGACGTCGTCGGTCCTGTGACACAGATTATCCAGCTAGCCGAGAGGGCGAAGGAGTCAGGGACGGCAATGTCCACGGAGGTCGTGGCAGGTTGGGCGCAGAGGGCCCTATGCTTTCTAGGTAACGCAAACTGCGCGTTGGCGGCAGAGCGGAGGAGGTCTCTCCTCATTAAAATTGATCCTAAACTTGGAGATCTGGCCACCTCGGAGGCGGGGCCTATCGCACAAGGCAAACTTTTTGGAGAACCTTTTATTAAGGAGTTAAATAAATTTGTCACAACCTTCTCTGCCCTGGACAGAGCACAATCGTCCATCAAGAAAATTTTTCCGGGTCGGGTTTTTGCAGGGGCCGGAAGAGGACGGGGTCGCTCCTCCGGCCGCCAACAACAGCAGCAAGGCCCTAACAACAAAAACCAGCAGCGCCGGAATAACGGCTGGAACGACGGCCGTCAGGGGAACTTCTACCCTAGCCGAGGCGCCGGCAAAGGGCGCGGCAGAGGCTACCACGGCGGTGCCAATGCGCCGGGAGGTCCATCCGGTGAGTGTTACCCTTTTTTCCCCATCCGTGCTGGGAGGGAGGTTAAGGGATCACCTCCCCAACTGGTGCAAAATCTCATCAGACCCTTGGGTGTTACAGACGGTCAGGGGCTTCCGGATAGAGTTTTACGGCACCCCTCGTCAGAGGGTTCGCCCTCGTCCATTGGTTTTTTCGGCAGAAGACAGTCTTCTGATCGAACGCGAGGTTTCAGACCTCCTCAGGAAAGGTGCGATTCGCAGAACACACCTTCACCCTGCGGGGTTCTTGAGCAATATTTTCCTAGTCCAGAAGAAGGACAAGGGATTCCGACCGGTGATCAACTTACGGGAGTTCAACGAATGGCTGGTGTACCGCCATTTCAAGATGGAGGGAATCCATCTCCTACGCGATATTCTCCTGCAAGGGGATTGGATGGTTCGTCTGGACCTGAAGGATGCGTACCTCACGGTACCGATCTTTCCCCCTCACAGGCGCTTCTTGCAGTTCCTATGGAACGGGGAGGTCTTCGAGTTCCAAGCTCTCCCCTTTGGCCTCTCGTCGGCCCCATGGTGCTTTACGAAGCTCCTACGGCCAGTGGTGGAAACGCTACGCGAGAGGGGTGTTCGGATGATCATCTACCTCGACGACATCCTGATTATGGATCAGTCGCAGGACCGTCTTCGTTCCAACTTGACCATGACTATTGCCCTGCTCCAGGATCTGGGGTTTGTAGTGAATGCTCAGAAGTCGGAGCTCCTTCCGGGGAGACAGATGACCTTTCTGGGATTCCTTATAGATTCGGAGGCGGCCTGCCTCAGTCTCCCGCAGCAGAAGGTGAACAAGATTCGCAAGGAACTCTCCCACACACTGCGGAGAGACAGAATCTCCCTTCGTCAGCTGGCGCGAATCGTGGGTCTTCTCTCATCCTCGATTCAGGCGATCTTTCCGGGTCCGTTACACTACCGGGCCCTTCAACGTCTGAAGGCGCAACACCTTCGGAAAGGTCTAACTTACTCCGAAATCATCTCCCTTACGGAGGAGACGAGGACGGAGTTGCGATGGTGGATAGAGCACATGAGTGCGTGGAACGGGAGAGCGATCTTCGGCTCAAGCCCGGATCTGATTATCGAATCAGATGCCAGCAGAGCGGGTTGGGGAGCCCGGTGCGGCGATATCACGATGGGGGGCCGTTGGTCGGAGACGGAGCTACAGCTCCACATCAACTGCCTGGAGCTACTGGCGGGCTCTTTCGCGGTGAAGTCCTTGACACAGAACCAGGTTTCGTGTTGCATCCTGCTACGAATGGACAACGTATCGGCGGTGCAATACATCAATCGCCTGGGCGGGCCTCGGTCCAAGGCACTGGCGAACTTGGCAAAGGACTTCTGGCACTATTGCCTGGAGAAGCGAATTTCGGTGTCGGCGGAGTATCTCCCGGGCACGCAGAACTCGATCGCGGACTGGCATTCCAGGAACTTCCTGGATTTCAGCGACTGGCGGCTGCACCCTGCGGTCTTCCAGGCTTTGACGGATGTTTGGGGACCGTTCTCAGTGGATCTGTTTGCTTCCCGGCTCAACCGCCAACTTCCGAGGTTTGTGAGTTGGAGACCGGACCCGGAAGCGCTGGCGGTCGATGCATTCTTACAAGATTGGTCGCTGGAACAGGCTTATGCCTTCCCTCCGTTTCTCATGATTCCGCGAGTAGCGGCGCAAGCTCGCCGTCAGCGGGCTTCGCTGGTCCTAGTGACCCCCTTCTGGCGGGCTCAGGCCTGGTTTCCCCCTCTGCTCGAGCTCTCGTGGGATCGTCCGATTCGGCTGCCCTTGTTCCCGTCGCTACTGTCGGGGCCCCTGGGAGAGGGGCATCCGATGGTGCTGCAGGAAACCTTACACCTCATGGCTTGGAGGATTTCAGGGGACGCTGGCAGGACGGACGCCTTTCGGCGGGCGCTAAGGAGCTCATTTGCAACGCCTGGGCCCCAGGTACCGTCAAGAGGTACCGATCGGCTTGGCAGCGATGGCGTCGTTGGTGTCTGGGAAGACACGCCGATCCCGTGGGGGCCGACGTTACACTCATCTTGAACTTTCTGGCCGAACTGGCCCAATCGGGTTTAGCATATCGCTCAGTCAACTCTTTCAGATCCGCCATTTCAGCGGGACATTCCCTCATCGACGGTAAACCGGCGGGGGAACACCCTTGGGTTTGCAAGCTCATGAAAGGTGTCAGGCTATCCAAACCCCCAGAACCCAGATATTGCAACCTCTGGGATGTCAACATCATTCTCCGGTTCCTCTGCTCATGGCGTGATAACCAGTATCTGAGTAGGAAGGAGTTGTCTGCTAAGCTTGCTATTTTGCTTTGTCTAGTGTCGTGCAAGCGTGTCTCAGATGTCAGAGCTTTGGACGTCACGGCACGTACGTTCACTCCGGAGGGAGTGACTTTCACGGTCGCTAGACGGACCAAGACCAGTATTAGATCAGTGTCGTACCCGGCATTCCCGGATCAACCAAAGTTGTGTGTGGTGCGTTGCCTCAAGGCCTACGAGGATATGACAGAGGAATGTCGTCCTCCTGGGGAGCGACAGCTTCTCATTGCACTGCTGAAGCCCTTTAAGGCGGTTTCTGCTCCGTCCATCGCTAGGTGGGTCCGCTGGATCATGACCGAAGCGGGGATAGATGTGACTAGATTCGGTGCTCATTCCACGAGAGGAGCAATGGCTTCTAAGGCCATTCAGCTGGGCGGTAGGTTAGAGGACATCATGGCAGCAGCTGATTGGTCCTCGGAGTCCACGTTTAAAAAGTTTTACTTCAAGCCTATCTATGGCGCGGCAGAACTGGTGGTGGATAAGCTTTGAAACTGCATAATCCTCGCCTCCGTCCTGACATAGAATGAAAAATTTCCTAGCTTACGTAACGGAAAGTTTCGATTCTATTAAGGACTAGGAGGCGAGGATTATCCCTCCCGAGACTGGTGGTCTCTCCCCACCCATATACCTACGTATTTCAGTAAGTATTGATTTTACGATTCTACAATGTGTTTGTGGATGCACTGAATTGAATTGTGCCAGGTCATTGCTTGTATACATGTTTTCCTCTTGGACTGTTCTAAAGCTCATGTTATACCGATTATTGTATAGACTGTATACTGCCTTCTTGCCTTCCCTCTTGTAAGAAGAGCTGGATAACGTTGTTCTTGTTTGATTTAGGACACGACCAGAAGGATTGAAGGTTTTTTCCTGGAGTTCTTCCTCACAGAGAAGAAGAGGAAGAGGATAGGACGTCATGGCTAATATTACGGCGGACGGCTCCATGATTGGATGACAGTTACTATGGACACTATGCCCCATGTGCTCATGGGAGTTGTGGTTTAAGAAGTTTGTGTTGATTGTTTTTTCTTTGAATTGCTGATTTTAATAAAGAGAAGAAAGGACTGCATAATCCTCGCCTCCTAGTCCTTAATAGAATCGAAACTTTCCGTTACGTAAGCTAGGAAATTTTTCATTTTGCTCCAGGTCCTGATGAGACCCACTGATCCTCACTTAAATCGGTAAAAACGTTAGCATTATCGCAACAGCAGGTCTGCTTTAGTATAATTTACGAAATTTCATATAATTTATCAGCGATCCGTCTGTTTAAGATTGATATATAAACCTTTTTACACATCTAACATTCACAATGATTGGGCAGCTCCTCTTTAAGAGGAACCTTCTAGACAAATACTAAAGAGCTATATTCTGGACTCAAACTGAGCATTTTCACATTGTAGCGTTCATAAATACCTATTTTTAATAGGTCCTGTTACATATATTAATTTTTGATTGAAATGGAAAAAGTAACAGATCTGAGAGTTGTAACAGAAGTTAATATTGCCAACATAACAAAGAAAAACAAAAAAAAAGAAGTCGATGGCATTGCACAAATAATATGCAAATATTAGTTCTGCGGCCACGCCCTGCTTGAGATCCGACAAACCAAACCCCTCACTGGTTTAGAATGGCTCGCCTTTGCTTTGGAAGTCACTGGAATGAGGTCCATGCTGGATCAGGTTGAAAGACGTAAAACCGGGACCATATTTTGCTAACAAGCGGCCATGACAGATTGGGGTAAAATGTCGGCCTTGACAGAATGACGATGAAGTCGTCTCGCGCACATGTCTGAGGAGCTTTTTTTTACGCCCAACTAGCTGCTCTCATCAGTCTGTCCAACTGTATTATGTTTCTACTAGGAGGGTTCAGGACAACTATTTAAAAGAACAGATGTCATTTGTCTGTATTCTATTAAGGTTTACTTTATGTCTCTATATTTTGCTCCAGGTCCTGATGAGACCCACTGATCCTCACTTAAATCGGTAAAAACGTTAGCATTATCGCAACAGCAGGTTTGCTTCAGTATAATTTACGAAATTTCATATAATTTATCAGCGATCCGTCTGTATAAGATTGATATATAAACCTTTTTACACATCTAACATTCACAATGATTGGGCGGCTCTTTAAGAGGAACCTTCTAGACAAATACTAAAGAGCTATATTCTGGACTCAAACTGAGCAATTTCACATTGTAGCGTTCATAAATACCTATTTTTAATAGGTCCTGTTACATATATTAATTTTTGATTGAAATGGAAAAAGTAACAGATCTGAGAGTTGTAACAGAAGTTAATATTGCCAACATAACAAAGAAAAACAACAACAAAAAGAAGTCGATGGCATTGCACAAATAATATGCAAATATTAGTACTGTGGCCACGCCCTGCTTGAGATCCGGCAAACCAGACACCTCACTGGCTCGCTCGCCTTTGCTTTGGACGTCACTGGAATGAGAGGCGTGGCGTCCATGCTGGATCAGGTTGAAAGACGTAAAACCGGGACGATATTTTGCTAACAAGCGGCCATGACAGATTGGGGTAAAATGTCGGCCTTGACAGAATGACGATAAAGTCGTCTCACGCACGAATATATGATTATACCACGATTTCAATTACCACGCATGGCTTTACCACGCGAATTTTACAACGCAAGTGGCTTTACCACGCTGGTATTTACAACGTAGGATTTTACTACGCCTAGAAACGTCTTACCTGCACGTCTTTCTCTACGAGCCCTTACTTCCATCCTCCATTGAAACAAGCGTCAAAACACGTATACCAAAATAAAAAAAGGACTGTTTTTTTGACGTACACGGCACGTCTTTGGGGGAGGCTCTTTCTTTTTTCTTTTAAAATTATGTTCGTTTTTTTTTTTTAAAGTAAACTGCTTGTTATTTTTTGGGGGGGAGACCCCCCCCAGCCCCCCTCTGCCCCCGCTTGTTATTTTTGGGGGGGGAGACCCCCCCCAGCCCCCCTCTGCCCCCCAAGCCCACGCAGAACGACTCGAAGGAATACCACATCTCCCCCCCAGCCCGTGGTAAAGACGTCGTGGAAGGCACCCTGCGTGGAAGGCACCCTGCGTGGTAAGTGTCACGTGGTAAATGTTAGTAGTGGTAATGCCTTCGTGGTAAATGATGTTTCCCCTCACGCACGTCGAGGAGCTCTTTTTCCGCCCAACAACTAGCTGCTCTCATCAGTCTGTCCAACTGTATTATGTTTCTACCAGGAGGGTTCAGGACAACTATTTAAAAGAACTGATGTCATTTCTCTGTATTCTATTAAGGTTTACTATATGTCTCTATATTTTGCTCCAGGTCCTGATGAGACCCACTGATCCTCACTTAAATCAGTAAAAACGTTAGCATTATCGCAACAGCAGGTCTGCTTCAGTAATATTTACGAAATGTCATATAATACAATATATGTCAATATAATTTATCAGCGATCCGTCTGTTTAAGATTGACATATAAACCTTTTTACTCATCTAACATTCACAATGATTGGGCGGCTCCTCTTTAAGAGGAACCTTCTAAACTAATACTAAAGAGCTATATTCTGGACTCAAACTGAGCAATTTCACATTGTAGCGTTCATAAATACCTATTTTTAATAGGTCCTGTTACATATATTAATTTTTGATTGAAATGGAAAAAGTAACAGATCTGAGAGTTGTAACAGAAGTTAATATTGCCAACATAACAAAGAAAAACAAAAAAAAAGAAGTCGATGGCATTGCACAAATAATATGCAAATATTAGTTCTGCGGCCACGCCCTGCTTGAGATCCGACAAACCAAACCCCTCACTGGTTTAGAATGGCTCGCCTTTGCTTTGGAAGTCACTGGAATGAGGTCCATGCTGGATCAGGTTGAAAGACGTAAAACCGGGACGATATTTTGCTAACAAGCGGCCATGACAGATTGGGGTAAAATGTCGGCCTTGACAGAATGACGATGAAGTCGTCTCGCGCACATGTCTGAGGAGCTTTTTTTTACGCCCAACTAGCTGCTCTCATCAGTCTGTCCAACTGTATTATGTTTCTACCAGGAGGGTTCAGGACAACTATTTAAAAGAACAGATGTCATTTGTCTGTATTCTATTAAGGTTTACTTTATGTCTCTATATTTTGCTCCAGGTCCTGATGAGACCCACTGATCCTCACTTAAATCGGTAAAAACGTTAGCATTATCGCAACAGCAGGTCTGCTTCAGTATAATTTACGAAATTTCTTATAATTTATCAGCGATCCGTCTGTTTAAGATTGATAAATAATCCTTTTTTCCACATCTAACATTTACAATGATTGGGCGGCTCCTCTTTAAGAGGAACCATCTAGACAAATACTAAAGAGCTATATTCTGAACACAAGCTGAGCAATTTCACGTCTTAAGGTTAATAAATACCTATTTTTAATAGGCCCTGTTACATATATTAATTTTTTATTGAAATGGAAAAAGTAACAGATCTGAGAGTTGTAACAGAAGTTAATATTGACAATATAACAAAGAAAAACAACAACAAAAAGAAGTCGATGGCATTGCACAAATAATATGCAAATATTAGTACTGTGGCCACGCCCTGCTTGAGATCCGGCAAACCAGACACCTCACTGGCTCGCTCGCCTTTGCTTTGGACGTCACTGGAATGAGAGGCGTGGCGTCCATGCTGGATCAGGTTGAAAGACGTAAAACCGGGACGATATTTTGCTAACAAGCGGCCATGACAGATTGGGCGAAAATGTCGGCCTTGACAGAATGACGATAAAGTCGTTTCACGCACGTCGAGGAGCTCTTTTTCCGCCCAACAACTAACTGCTCTCATCAGTCTGTCCAACTGTATTATGTTTCTACCAGGAGGGTTCAGGACAACTATTTAAAAGAACTGATGTCATTTCTCTGTATTCTATAAAGGTTTACTTTATGTCTCTATATTTTGCTCCAGGTCCTGATGAGACCCACTGATCCTCACTTAAATCGGTAAAAACGTTAGCATTATCGCAACAGCAGGTCTGCTTCAGTATAATTTACGAAATTTCTTATAATTTATCAGCGATCCGTCTGTTTAAGATTGATATATAAACCTTTTTACACATCTAACATTCACAATGATTGGGCGGCTCCTCCTTAAGAGGAACCTTCTAGACATATACTAAAGAGCTATATTCTGGACTCAAACTGAGCAATTTCACTTTGTAGCGTTCATAAATATCTATTTTTAATAGGTCCTGTTACATATATTAATTTTTGATTGAAATGGAAAAAGTAACAGATCTGAGAGTTGTAACAGAAGTTAATATTGCCAACATAACAAAGAAAAACAAAAAAAAAGAAGTCGATGGCATTGCACAAATAATATGCAAATATTAGTTCTGCGGCCACGCCCTGCTTGAGATCCGACAAACCAAACCCCTCACTGGTTTAGAATGGCTCGCCATTGGTTTGGACGTCACTGGAATGAGGTCCATGCTGGATCAGGTTGAAAGACGTAAAACCGGACCATATTTTGCTAACAAGCGGCCATGACAGATTGGGGTAAAATGTCGGCCTTGACAGAATGACGATGAAGTCGTCTCGCGCACATGTCTGAGGAGCTTTTTTTTACGCCCAACTAGCTGCTCTCATCAGTCTGTCCAACTGTATTATGTTTCTACTAGGAGGGTTCAGGACAACTATTTAAAAGAACAGATGTCATTTCTCTGTATTCTATTAAGGTTTACTTTATGTCTATATTTTGCTCCAGGTCCTGATGAGACCCACTGATCCTCACTTAAATCGGTAAAACGTTAGCATTATCGCAACAGCAGGTCTGCTTCAGTATAATTTACGAAATTTCTTATAATTTATCAGCGATCCGTCTGTTTAAGATTGATAAATAATCCTTTTTCCACATTTAACATTTACAATGATTGGGCGGCTCCTCTTTAAGAGGAACCATCTAGACAAATACTAAAGAGCTATATTCTGAACACAAGTTGAGCAATTTCACGTCTTAAGGTTAATAAATACCTATTTTTAATAGGCCCTGTTACATATATTAATTTTTTATTGAAATGGAAAAAGTAACAGATCTTAGAGTTGTAACAGAAGTTAATATTGACAATATAACAAAGAAAAACAAAAAAAAAAGAAGTCGATGGCATTGCACAAATAATATGCAAATATTAGTACTGTGGCCACGCCCTGCTTGAGATCCGGCAAACCAGACACCTCCCTGACTCGCTCGTCTTTGCTTTGGACGTCACTGGAATGAGAGGCGTGGCGTCCATGCTGGATCAGGTTGAAAGACGTAAAACCGGGAAGATATTTTGCTAACAAGCGGCCTGTAGTGATTGCATATTTCTTTCAGGTGTTTGTTTTCTGTAACACATCCAAAGTGGTTCATCTCAAATTGCAACGAGTACAAGAACTAACAAGTTATTATCTTTGCCTTTTCTTTTGATGAAGGTATTATTCACGAAGTGGTTTATTCTAAATTTCGTTTGTTGTTTTACAAAGACATCGTGCATGAAGTGGTTGTTTCAAATAACTAACCAGTTTTCTTTCAGGTATTTATTTTCTGTAAAACATTCAATTAAGCCACTACCAGCGAGCGGACCAAGAACAATTACGACCAGAGACAATAATCCATTAAGTTTACAAATCAATTCTCCTAGAGGATTTTTGTCTGTTGTTTCCTTTTTAAATTGGAAAGCTTGTTTCTTAGATTACATTGCAAACTTAGAGGATGTCTATGGTACATTCTCTCCTGAAAAGAAGAGACAGATGTTATTATACTCACTTGGTCCAGAGGGTTTGCGTATTCTTGAAGCAAGGCATACGCACGAAAAAACAGTAGTAGATTTGGATGTTTTTGAAAATGTATTATTACATTTGGATGATAATTTTTCTCCCTCTGTAGGTATTGCTGGGGAGGAATTTACTTCAGTTTTGAAAAAGTTAACGAGGAAATGTAAATTTTACAATGATCTAACTCTGGACCTGGTAATAAGGCATACCAGGAACATGTGGTTTAGGGATGATAAATGTCTTAAAGATACAATTGCCTTAGTTAGTAAGACAGAGTTGTCCAATCGTTGTTTCAAAGCTACGTTATTGCAAGGTAACAGGATACCAAGGGTAACTGTGGGGAAGGTGGTAGAAGAGGTAACAGGGTATAATAATCTTGGAACCGATAAATTGGAGGCAGTGAAAACTGACTTCCATTTTAGGAGAAAATTTGGGAATATTGAGAAAAAGCAGTGTAGCAACTTAATTTGTTTTGATTGTGGTAATTCACATGCTGTTTTCGTTGAAGAATGCCCTGCTAGTTCTACCAAGTGCTGGGAGTGCGGATTTGGTTGGACATTTTTCGCGAGTGTGCGAAAGAAAAAACAAGAATGTGTTAAGGAAAAAGTGTTGTATAGCCAACACAAAAGGGTTTTGTCGGCATTTAGGTTGGACAAAGTGGATTTGGTTGCCCCTAGTTTCTCGTCATTCAATCCTGTTTGTGATATTTCTTTGGGTGGAATTACACTACTATTGACGGCGGATTCAGGTTCACCGTTCACGGTAGTGCCTCAAGAGATCTGGAAAAGTCATTTTGTGGACAAAATAGGAGGGTGGATAGTACCCAATGATGTTAATGCCGAAAGTAATACAGGCAGAGAAGTTGATATTCTAGGGTTTAGAACCCTCGTGTTTCGTTGTAAGAGAAGGCATGCTATGGAAAGAGTGTACATTGCAAAAGGGTACACCGGTATTAGGGTGGAAAAACCTGAGGTTATTGAACATCAGCTCCTATAATCTTTCAGAGGCTAATGTCGAACCTCGGTGACCACTTTTCTCAGGTCGTTGTTTCCAAAGGCTATATTCTGATGATGGGCATGGATAGATTCAGCTAGTTACCGTTTTAAGGGAAATTTTGTCAATTTCTCTTTATCTTGGTTGCTGGAAGCAGCATACTTAATTATAATACTATCTAGAGAAATGTATCTGGTGGTTCAGCTAGAATAACCAGGTTGTCCTAAAAGTTTGCAAGATTTCGTTTATAACGTACAGTTTATTGCAGGCATGTCAGTAGGCATTCCTTACCGCTTAAAGTAATTCTCTGAGACCCAAAGCATGGGTAAATGATATATGTGTTTAGTTTCTAGTAGATTTATTCAGAGATGACATTAAAAGCTTAAATTTATGTTAAAATTGTTGAACTTAATCCCAAATTTAAGGTCATCCAGGATCCTTGTGGACCGAAGGATGTATTAAATCGTATTGATGTGAGCATAGATAAACATGTTTGTTTTTATTTTTAAAGTGGAACTTCGGAAAAGGCACACAAAGGAAGAATGCGTAATTCACTGTCATGAATAATGAAAACTGTCTCATAATGCAGCTGCACTGAGTAGTATAGTGTAGTGATCGTAGACTTATAGTTGACTAATTTGAAGCAGAGTTGCTGTAGAGTTTCGTAACTTGTTCAGGTAGTGAACTAGATTCTTAATTTGGAAAGAGGTTTGGTTTCTACACAAAATTCCTTTTCTTGGAGTTACACGATGTGTAGTTACACGAATGCAAGCGAAGAATAAGGAGGTTTTGTTTTTTTTTAGATTTTGGGAATCTTAAACTTTTCACTAAAATTATTTTTCAAATTTTAAGGAAGGAGATGTGCAGGGTTTGGCAAAGTTTTCTAAGTTAGCAGTCAAGCCAGAGGTTAGTTCTTCAGAGGTTGTAAGGACCAATGGTTCCCCTGAACTACCCGTTCCTGTTTTGAACACATTGGGTGGTGTTAGTCCTGTTCCAGTCCTGTTCCAGTCCTTCTCCTTTAGTTCCTCACAGGTACCAGAAATTCCTGTTGATGAAGCTACCCATGTTCCTTCCGCAGATGAGATACGCATTGCTGGAGTAACAAAGTCAAGCAGTTCTGGAAGTCCTATTCATGCTCCAAGTAGATTTGATGATTTTGTGCGTTTGTATTATTTTCTTATTTGTTCCTTTTAGTTTTATATAGAAGGGGGATGTGTAGTGATTGCATATTTCTTTAAGGGTTATTGGAATTGTATTATGTAATAGAATCTTGTTCGTGGTGTTCTGCAGACTGTGGAATGTCATGTTTTATTATTATACTGGTTACCTGTTTGATCAGCTGCATGCACTTTTATCTTCTGTACTTCAAGACTAATAAATATACAATTCTACTTCTCAGAAGTCGACTTATTTACGAAGGAGGTCACTTCACGGCCATGACAGATTGGGCGAAAATGTCGGCCTTGACAGAATGACGATGAAGTCGTCTCGCGCACATGTCTGAGGAGCTTTTTTTTACGCCCAACGTAGCTGCTCTCATCAGTCTGTCCAACTTTACTATGTTTCTACTAGGAGGGTTCACAGACATGCCAGCTCTCCCGATTTTGCCCCTTGGTTCGGCCCCCCACTCCCCAGAGGGAGGGGGATAGTGGCTGGACCGGGGGTCTCAGTGGAGGCCACCCCCGGGAAGCAGAGCCCGAACACCAATGGAGAGGATTGGCGGGAGATAAGGGAAGGGAGACAAGGAAGGAGAAAGAGCGGGCCCACCAGATAATAGGGCTGGGCCAGCGTAGTCGTAAATCTAGGGTTAGGAATGTGGGAGGGAGATAGGGGTATTTAAAGGTGGGCACCGGGCACAAGGCCCTCTTTCTCCGGGGAATTTTGTCGGGAGAAGAGGTGCGGCGTCGACAGAGTGCGAGGTGAGGTGGGGGGGTAGGGGTGGGCTGGGTGGGAGCTGCATTGTAGTGGGTATAGGAGAGAACGGGCGGGGGAAGGGCACGGGGTAGCAGTGGGTGGGAGGGATGCGAGTGAGGCTCAAGGGGTGGTGGGGGTCGCCCTCGAGAGATCAGCATGGGTCCTGCTCGGCGACGGCGTGCGAGGAACAAGGAGGGGGGAAGGGCCCCGCAGGGAGGGTGCGTTGCAAGTAAGGTGGGGAGTGGGTGGTTTAGCAAATATCGATGGCAGAAGGCAAAGGAAAGATGTGAGTCACTGCCCGCAGCATCAGCCGATCATGGACGGCGCAGGGGGGGCGGCCAGGGGTCCTTGGTTGCCGGGGTAAATGGCTGGAGGGGGGTGGCAGACAGGCCTGGGCCAGTCTGGGTTTGGTTTCTGGTTGGGTTAGAGGCAAGGGGGTGAGACAGAGGTCGCATACGGGGAGGGCGAGGCTGCGTCCTGCGGGACAGTTGCGCGCGTCGGAATGGGGCAGAGTTGGCATGGTGGTCAGGCAGCATTAGTAGCAGCAGAGGAGATGAGGCGGAGTCGGGGACAGACGGGCACTCGGGTGGCAAAGGTGTATGGTGGAGATAAAAATTAAGAAGAGATATTCGCAAATAGTCAATGTGAATTTAATGCGTGTGATAGAAAATCACTAGAAACGGGCAAATGGGATTTAAAAGGGTCTCAGAATGGAAGAGAACTTATAGTGGAATAAAAGGCCCGCATTACTTTCTGCTAAAGAGACATATCTCCGGGCCCGGCCTCATTAGCGAGTGATCCCTCGACTGCTCGGGGGTCGGTAATAAGCAACGCCATTAAAATATTAAAGTAAAACTAAGCGATGCTTGAGCCAGAGTAAGCGATCTTCATGTATGGAAATATCCCCCGTCTGGCCCTGCGAGGCCGAGGCATAGCTCCGAAGGCATCTCTGGGGACAGCACGGCGCTCTGCCCCCACCCAGCAGCCCGGACCAGGGGGCTCGGAGAGCACGAGATGTCAACGAGGGGCGCACTGCGCAGCCAGGGGCAGTGAGGCCTGGGCAGAGGGGTGGTCAAGGAGTATGAGTGTGGTCTGTCAAGGTGCAGGCTGGGTTACGCGGGGGGTGGCTCAAGGACAATGAGGTGGGGGTAGAGTGAGGCGAGCCCGGTGGTTCAGTTGGCATTCAAGTGGGCATGCAGGACACGGAGTGGGTCAGGTTTGCGGGAAAGGTGTTGCGAGGTGCGCCTCAGTCTGCGGGGTGCCAGGGTTGGGGGCGCTGTTTGGAGGGAGGGAGAGCTCGGGAGGGGACAAAGGGTGATTGGGTGCCGGACGGGCGTCTCTGAAGCGTGGATTGTGGATTACTGAACTTGTTGGCCATGAAGGGCGCCCAGCAGAGTGCAAGAGAGAAAGTTTCACGTTGCCGAGACTATAGGACAATAATTGAGCCTGGATGCATAGAACGTCAGTAGGCGCTGTCTCGGGGAAATTTTACTTAGGTTTGGGCTCTGGGGGATGGCAGGGTGCAAAAGCTAAAAAAAGGGGTGAGGGACAGAAAGGGCGCCAAAGGGAGTGGGGGATGGGTCACCAACGCAGGCGGTCAAGTAAAACACGGCGTAGGGGGCAGTGACAAGGAAAAAGGGTGGTCATCAGAGGAAAGGAAGTTGTAAGAGTAGGAGGAGAACAGGGAGGTTCGCCGATGGTACGGGCTGGCGAATTGGGTGTAAAGGGGCGTGGAGGCGGCTCCACCAGGCAGGGCAGGGAGCAGCAAATAAAGGGGGGGGGGCGCTGGGCGAAGTGAGCATGGAGATCTATGCATCACTCCCTCTCATCACTAGTCCGTTGTCCTGCCCTTGGTACTCCTGTTATGTACGTCCTCTGCAGTATGCATTACTCCCTCTCATCGGTGCCATTCTGCAATAGCCAGATTTGAAGGGGGTGGGGGGGCGGGGTGACAGGAGTAGCTAGGCAGGGGGCACAGTGGGCGCGGCCTCAGCGAGTGACGCCCGTTCGGACAAAGGACTGGAGAGCAGGAAGGATTGGCAGGGATTTAGACTACATCCGTCGGAGAGGAAAGGGCAACAGTCGACTGAGCAGGACAAAGTGGCGGCAGTGATTATAATGGCGGGATTCATTTTCTCACAGGTGCTTAGAGGCAGCGGTGGGCAGTAGCACTTAGGCGAGTTTTACATGGCTGAGGGCAGGGTGCTTGTGACAGGTGAATTATGGTCCACCTTTCCCCGTTCAGGTTGTTCGAGTGATTATTGATTCCAGTTGTATCATGGTGCGCGGGTGAGCACCACTTGGCACGGAGGTGGCGACTGAGTCCATGGTTAGGGGCTTAGGCATGCTCGTGGTGTGGAGTGTGAGCCCGTGGCGGGTGACGGGGGGGGGGGGGGGGGACACGGGGATAACGCGGAGGGGGGGGGAGGTGGCGGCAGCTAGGCCCTAATATACAGGTATGTGCAGTTAGTGCGATGGAGGGAGGGGTTTGACTTCGAGTGCCGTCGTGCGCGGGACGTGGGGTTGGCATGGGCGGTGGAGGTGAAAGGGGGCATGGGTACCACTGGACGGACATTGGCGGCGCCACGCGCGGGGGGAGGTAGGGGTTGTAAAGGTGCACTATGTGAATAAACCACTGACCCAGTGTGGCTTGTTAACAGCTATTTTATTTGTCTTACAAAGTTCCCTGAAGAGCGCCGAGCCAGCGCTCCGATTCCTCGGCTGCCGCGCTCCCTAATGCGCTGCGCGCGCAGTCCCTCAAAATGGCCGCCGCACGTCACGTAGCAACGTGACGTGCATAAACTAGAGCGCGCCACTACATATCTCCCCTTTTTCCAAACAGTTCAAGAGTCACTTACAGTTCAATTGTCCATTTCAAAATCTTGGAACCTTGCTGGTCTCACCACAGGTCTTCCACTCCTGGTTACCTGGGTGTAGCCTCCCTGGGACCTTTGACTCGGTACCTCATCGCTTCTTTCCTCTCTCTGTCCCGCCATGTTCTCCTCTACGCTCTCTCTACCCTCTCTGGGTTCGTCTCCACCACTTCCTTCTCCACATTGCTCGCCGGTTCCTTGCTCTTCTTCTGCATTCGGCTCTTCTCCGTCGTCCCACTCAGTTCCATGTTGATTCCATTGTACCACTTTGTTACATCTGGCCATGCGATCTTGGGACCACACGTTGCCATCACTCAGCAAGGCCGCACGATCATACACCTCCTTTACTTGCATGGGCCTGCTGTATTTACTGTCTCCCTTCTTCTGTAGTGTTGCCAACTTTACTCTTACCCACTCGTCCTTTTCCAACTTTGTCCCCTTTACATTTCTCCGTTTGTTGTAGTGGTTGGTGTATATCGATTGT
Organism: Lissotriton helveticus; assembly: GCF_964261635.1. NCBI lineage: Eukaryota > Metazoa > Chordata > Amphibia > Caudata > Salamandridae > Lissotriton > Lissotriton helveticus. Next base: position 283,577,634 of record NC_136058.1, on the reverse strand, counting down.
GCCTTTTCTAGGTTAGCCCGTACCACTGCCGGGGACCATTCACTGGTGATTACTTTCTCCTTCCAAATCCGATTGTCATGGGTGAAAGGTTCTCGTCCTCTCAGGATCTGAAAGGGACTGTATCCTGTTCCAGTTGGTGTGATCCTGTAAGCCCATACCATGTTCTCTATGGCCCTTTCCCAATCCTTATTACAGGAAATCGCTGCTTGTACGGCACCCATCACCACTCGATTAAACCTTTCCACCAAGCCGTTCCCTGCGGGATGGTAGATTGCTGTGTGTTTAATGGCTATGCCGTTCCTTTGCATGAAGTTGTTCCACCTTTCTGACGTGAACTGGGGGCCATTATCGCTCAAGATGGATTTGGGTATGCCCTCCCTCACGAAGGTGTCTGACAGAAACTTCAGGATGTTCTCCGTATCCATGGTCTCCTCCACTTTCAACTCAGGCCATTTAGAGTATCTATCTATGAGGACACAAACATACTTCTGCGTGCCCTGGCTATCCAGGATGGGTCCTAAAATGTCTATAGACAATTCCTCCCACGGGTTCTGTGGGGTCTCGAACTGTCCCAGCGCGGGGCGCAGGGGCTTGAGTGATTTGTCCGCTCCCTGGCACTGTGGGCACTCTCTGACATGCCTCTCCGCTCTTATGTCCATGCCTGGCCACCAGTAATTTTGTTTGGCTCTTAACTTCAATTTCCCAATGCCTAGATGGCCCTCATGTAGTATGTCCAGTAACTGGGTTGCGAGTGTCCTGGGGGGGATTACCTTGTCCCCTCTGTATGTGAACACTCCTCTATCCCCCACTGATAATTCTTCTCTGACTTCATAGTAGGGTTTGACATCTTCACTCACGTGCCTCTTTTCTGGCCATCCCGTTACAATGTACTTCTTCACTTCCTCCAACACTCTGTCTGCCTTATATTCTTCAACCCACTCTTTATAGTCGATGACTTTGCCTTGATCCCCCACCAAAGCCACCAGCTCTGTGTGGTCCGTGGGGTCTTCTTCTCCAGGCTCCATTGCTGCTGCCCTGCTCAGGTAGTCTGCCACTCGATTTCGGTTCCCTGGGAGGTACTCTACGTCGTACCTGAATTCGAGTAGTTTTAGGGACATCTTCGAAATCCTGGGCGTGGCATTGGCATGCCCACTCGATGTTAACACTTTTACTAATGGCTTATGATCTGTTCTGAGCAGGAATCTGGTGCCCCATAGGAACTGCCTAAATCTCGCTGTAGCCCACACTACCGCCAGCATCTCCTTTTCGATGACGCTGTACTTGCTTTCGGTGGCTGTCAATGCCCTAGATGCAAAACTAATCGTTTCCATCTGACCTTGTCCTCGTTCTTGCATGAGCACAGCTCCCAAGCCTTTGTCGCTGGCATCAGTGGTGAGGACCGTGGCACCTTGTGGGTCATAACCTTTCAGTGGCACTGCTCCCGTGACGTTTCTCTTAATGGTGTCAAACTCCTGTTGTGCCTCTGGCGTCCATTCAAAAGTGGTGTTTTCTCTAGTCAGCATCCTCATATTGTGCGTTTTGGAGGCAAAGTGAACCACAAACTTACTGTAATACTCCGCCATGCCCAAAAACGACCTGACTTCCTCCTTGTTGGTGGGGGGCGGAGCTTCAGCAATTGCCTTCACATTGTCTGCTTTGGGTGTAATGCCATGCACCCCTATCTCGTGACCTAGGTAAGTCACCGATTCTAGTCCCAAGCGGCATTTGGTCCATTCTGCCGTGAGGCCTTTGCCTTCCAGGGTCTTCAACACTTTCTCTAGTTTCTGGTCGTGGTCCATTCTGTCTCGCCCCATTATCAGAATGTCATCTTGGAAATACTGGATGCCAGTTAAGTCCTTAAACAGTTGGTGCATTAACCTTTGGAATACCGCAGCCGCCGAGGCCAGTCCGAACGGCATGCGGCGGAACTGGTAGCATCCGAATGGGGTTATGAAAGACGTGAGTTTCCTGCTGTCTGGGTGCAATACTACCTGGTGGTACGCGGAGGTCAAATCGATGGTGGAGTACCATTTGACTCCTCTGGTCTTTGCTAGCATCTCGTCGATCCTTGGGAGGGGAAATTTCTCAACGACAATGTTCTTATTTAACTCTCTTAGGTCGACGCAGAGCCTGACCTTTCCATTTGGCTTCATGACTACCACCAAGGGTGCGAGCCACTCTGCGCAGGTAATAGGCTCAATTATCCCCTTGCTCTCCAATTCCTGAAGCTCCTTCTGGACCGCCTCTCTTACCGCTATGGGTATATTCCTCACCTTGTGGGCAACTGGAACAGCGTCTTCTTTGAGTATGATCTTATGTTGAAACTTTTCTAGCTTTCCTACTGTGCCTCCGAACACTCTTGGGTATTCCTCTTTCCATTTTTCGAGATTGGGCCATGTTTCTGGTTCTGTGAGCAAAATCTGTTCTTTGCCTCCCGGGTCTAATTTGATTCCCAGGTCGCCCTGGTCCAGCCACCCTAAGACGGACGGTCCTCTCTCTGAGATGTACAACTTGCATTCCGCCGATCTGCCTCTGAACTCAAACTTCAAGAGTCTATATCCTACCATTGGGATACGATCGCCATTATATGTGACTGGTCTGATGTCCAATCTCTCCAGCTCCGGTCCGATCTTTGGTCTGAATGTCTTCTCCCACACTGCTCTTGGTATTATCGTGAAAGGAGAACCTGTGTCTGCCACTACGCTGATGGTTACTCCTCCCATCTTCATTTCCAGCACGGGTTTGGTCGTCCTTCTCCCTTCTATACTCATGACCTGGTCGTATATGCATAACACGGTGACGACTTCTTCTTCTCCCGTCTCTTCCTGGTTCTCTCCATCCTGGTCTATGTGTTTCACCACGCCCTTGGACATTTTCTTCCGGCACACCTTCTCGTAGTGGCCGATGATGCCACAGTGCAGACACTTGGCCCTGAACGCAGGGCATCTTCTGTCGTGTGCCTCATGGGACCAGCTTCCGCACCTGTAGCACGTTTTCTTGTTGCCACTTCCTTCCAGTTTCTTTTGCAATCCAGCGTTGCCCTGCCATTTGTTGGAACCCTTCCATGTAGCGCCTCTGTAACTCTGATCCTTGCGGGGTTCCTCTTCCTGTATCCTGTTCACGATGGCGGCAGTTGGCGGTTCTTTCTTGGTTGCGTCAGCGCACCTCCGTGCTAGTTCAGCCCTCTTGACAATGACCATTACGTCCTTGAGTGTGGTATCCCCACTTGCCCATAGCTTGTCCTGGACATTCGTGCTGGTCGTGTGCATAACTATTTGGTCTTTGATAAACTCTTCCTCCCACAGGGCATACCTGCACGTGGCCGCCAGTTTCTTCAGGGCCGCTACATATTCCTCAATCGACTCTCCGGCGCGTTGTTTCCTCTGCTGGAAGTTGAATCTATCAACTGATACACATACTGTGGGCCGATAGTGTTCATTCAAATCGTCGATCGCATGGGCGTATACATCATCGTCCGAGTCATCTCTCGGTTTGGGTACCAGGCTTTTGTATATTCTAAGTCCCTGTGGCCCTAGGTTGAGTAATAGGATCCGTTTTTTTCTGTTGGGTTTGAAGGACTCTTCATTTTCGTCCTCTAGGACCTCTATGAAGTTGTTTATGTAGTCGCGCCAGTCCTCCCACTTCATCAGTGGTTCTCCTGGCTTCGGGAGGAACTAGACCGGTGCAATGGCATATCCCGCTGGGGCGCTCATTTTCTCTTCCTTGACCGTCGTCGTTCTGTTTCCTTTCCCTGTGGGGCTCCCTGGGGTGTTATCCGTCTCCTCCTCCTTAATCTGTACTGGGGGGCCTTCTGCGTCAGCCCCCTCCCCCTCCTTAATGGTAGCCAGGTCTGGCTCCTCCGTGGATACGTGGGCCAACTGCGACGCTCTGCCTGGCTGTTTTGGGTCACGCTGCTCTTGTCTGTTCGTGTGCCCTGCGATGGCCCTGCCGCGCTCTTCAGGGTACAGTACCTCCTGTGGTGACCACAGTCCTGGTGGTTCTCCAGGGACACTGCGCTGGTTTGCTGTTCAGCCGTCCGGTCCCCTTCTCCATTGGCGACACAGGTTGCCTGGGGTTCCGCTGGTTCCACGTGCTTGCGTGGATGTGGGTCTGCTGTGACCCCCTTGCCACGTGGTGGGTGTGATGCCCTTCGTCGTTTTTTCCTTTTTTTTTTCCGTTTTGAAGGTTGTGGTCGAATCCCGACCTCGTCGCCACTGTAAAGGTGCACTATGTGAATAAACCACTGACCCAGTGTGGCTTGTTAACAGCTATTTTATTTGTCTTACAAAGTTCCCTGAAGAGCGCCGAGCCAGCGCTCCGATTCCTCGGCTGCCGCGCTCCCTAATGCGCTGCGCGCGCAGTCCCTCAAAATGGCCGCCGCACGTCACGTAGCAACGTGACGTGCATAAACTAGAGCGCGCCACTACAGGGGTCAAGGCGGGAAGGTGGAATACATTTCTCGAATAACGTTAATTACACGAGACAAAAGTGTCAATGGTGAATGAACAAAATACAAGAGGCAGCGAACGGTACATTACTGGAGGAAAGGTGGCATGTGTGCAAGTTACAAAGGAGCGGAAAAAGAACAAGTAGAGGTATAATGCAGACACGCAAACGCAAGTCCAAAGGTTGCCTAGGCAAGGGTCGCATTGGGGGGTTGCAAGAGCATTAAGCTCAAGGGGAGGCCGTTAAAGGGGACTTTTCCAAGACCGCGGGAGGCTCACAGGATGCAAAAGGGGATGGGGGTCAGGAGCACGAGGTGTGCAAAAAAAAAAAAAAAAGGGAGGGGCGGAGTTTCAGGGCGAAGGGACGCGCATTTATTTATGTAATTGGCGCGTTTTGTATAGCGCAGACTTTACCCGAAGGTGTGAGTGCTTCACAAATAAGGTTAATAGTGTGGCTTGTGTCGTTTTTGGATGAGGACGTCTCTGCAGAAATGCGCCAAGGAAGACAACAATAGGAAAGTCAGGAGAAAGCAGAGTGTCGAGCCCCCCCCCCAAAGATCTTCACTCCCGCTCATCCTACCCTTCCCTCCCGGAACGTCATAAGGAATAGTATGAAGTGCTTCATTGCGTTGGATGGCCGGTGCTGTGTTGCGCGGTACACCACTAGATGCGCGGCAATATGCCGGAGTGCGGGCAGGAGATGGGTGGAGAGGTGCGCATCCTGTGGCGGGGGGGCAAGGAGAGGGGGGGGCTGACGAATGGCTAGACGCTCGTGGAGAGTTACGGATACGGGAGGGGGAGCGCAGGGGCAGAGGGTGTGGCGGCTGCCATTGGACCGGGCGAATTGGCAGTAGTGGAAAGGGCGGGGGAGCTCCGAACGGCAGGGCATGCGGGCAGGCTTCATGCGGGAGGAGGCGGTGGGTGCGAACTGGGTGCGGGGTGTGCATAGGGATGGGGGTGACGCCCCAGTTCCTGTTTCGCTGATATCACTAGGCTAGTTTTGTCCCGCACTCGGAATTGACTATACGATAACTAAATGCAACTTAGTAGTATGGCCCAAAGTTTATTGGTTTAAGTAAATTGTTTTCCCGATGGGGGCGTAGGTCGGCGCGTCCCCCAACGGTTGCTGGTCTCCCTAATATCGCCGGTCAGATTACATCAAAGTTACCGTCCTCTCCCCTTTATTTCGTTTTGCCTCTCCTTAATTTGCGGCACCCCCCACTACAAGAAGATCTACGTGCTCCGCGATTCTTCGCCCACCCTAGTCCCTGCCTAAAAAGTAGGTTTGAAATTCTCCACTTAAGAACTGGAGAATGAGGACGCACGTTTCAGAGTCATTCAGCGCACATAGGAAAAATTCAACTAATGACACCTAGCAACTAATTAGCACCCAGTTCTCGGACACCTTCCATTGAGGGGAGAAGGATAATACAAGGACGGGGCAAATGAAGTGCCAGTCTAGGTAACAACAGTAAATTGGCTTAAAAAAAAACCGGCACATTTAAAACAACAGACCTGAAACGTTTGTTCTCTGCCGTCAGTCTTTTCTTAGTGCTTTAGTCAAGTACGGGTAAGGGTCTCAAATTCCCAGATATCTGACAGCCTATTCGCAGGAGGAAAGGGGGTGGGGGGGCGCTCTCGGAAGGGCTGCCGTGAAGCGGGCTATTCCTTTATCTATGCATTTTTTCTCTCGCGCGGACTTTACCCGAAGGTGTCAGAGCGCTTCACAATAGGGACAAGAACGGATACATGAGAACATTGCAAGTGAGCAAATTACAAAACAAAAACGTTAAGTTACATGGAATAAGCAGTGCTTTGAGTGGGCCGGTACTCGCCGGTGCGGAGTACCGGCACTTCTAAATGCTTTAGTATCAGTATGCACATTTGAACACCAATTCAATTTCAATGTCATTAAATGTGTGCGTGCCCCTGGCCGGATCCCTTTCACTGCCCAAAGCCCCCCCCCCCCCCAAGCCCCGCCCCCTAGTCCAACTAAAAATACAAAAGGTAACAGTGGGTACATTACAGGAGGAAAAGTAATGTGTGGAGGTTACAAAGTACTGGTAGAGGTATAATACTGCAATAAATGGCAGACACAACAACAAAGTTACGTAGGCAATGGTGGCACGTGTGAGAGTATCGTAAGAAAATAAAATGTAAGACGTAGCAAACAGTGTGTTACAAGAGAAAAGAGACGTGGGCATGTTACAAAGGAGTACCAAAGACAGGTAGAAGGATAATACTGGTCCGGCTGGGCCGACAGGATTGACGGGTGCACCGAGATGTGGTGCGGAGTGTTGGAGGGTAAAGAAAGGTATTCAACACCAGTTAGGTGTCCTTTCCCCTGTTCTTCTTTCCTTTGTGTATATGTTTCCGTCAAAGGGGTAACACAGGGTGTCTCGCAACCTGGGTATTAACAATAAAGGACTTTGTGTCGGGGAGAAATAACATTGCTTTGCATGCAAAAGTGGATTAAAAGGATAACGCCAGCTGCATTGTTATTATGATAGAGGGCGTGGCTGAAATTACGTAAAAATAAATAAATAAATAAATACAAATTTAAAAAAAGGTGCTTAGCTTTGTGTGGTGCATGACTTGTATTTTTGTGTCTGTCATTGCACTATATGTATGTCACAAGAAGTAGCAGCATACTGACAAGAAGTCGGGTCTACGGGCTTTGTCAATGGTGGTTAGTTGCAGAAGATAATTAAGCAGCAACTAAGGCTTGAGCTAAAGTATGTGGCAGAGTTGAAAAATTGTGCGAATTGCTTATAATAAAATTATACATTGATCGTTTTGTATACGTAGCAATAGAAATGGTAGTATTCAAAGATAACATAATACGAAAAGAGCCTCTGATTTAAGAACTAGGACTTCGCTAAGGGTTACCATCCCTGACAAAATATGTTTTGTGGTTTGTTTTCATCGCCTCAAGGGTAGTTATTTTCAAGCTTGGGTGCATGGATTGCATGACAGGTGGTGGTGCGGGATTATTAGCTGTGGCGAAATGAGAATGCAAATTCACAACCGGCCTTGGGGAGAGGGGCAAGGCTCATGCCGGGGGTTTGGGGTGGGGGGTGTTGGGAGCATGATAAGCTCCTAACACCCTCTGCCCCCTTCCCCAGCACGCCTCCATCAATGCCGGAGGGGGGGTTGGAGGGAGTACAAGGGTGGCATGAATTTGGTAAAGGGTCAGTGAAGAGGATAGAGCGTCCATGGTAGGTCACACGCTGAGAAGTAGTCCACATGTTTTTGGGGTAACAACACAGGGAATGTATATATAAGGGTTGTGAATAAGAAATTAGGTACTGGTGGTATATTACAGTGGGAGTTATGCTACCATCAATAGACACGCATGGGGCTCAACACTAGTGGGGTGCCTGTAGGTGGACAACGGCAAAAATAAATAAATAAATAAATAAATGCCAGTGCGGTTAACAAGGGCGTGTGCGACGAAGTCTGGGCACAGGTGGTGCGAGTAAGAGGGCTAATATGTTGCTTTTAATTTGGAATATAAGTAAGGAGCAGTGCATTCGGATGGAGAAAGGGGCAATAGTGGTGGAGGTCACAGACTTAAAAAATAAATAAATAAATAAAAAACGGGATGGGCAGCTGGCTTGAAAGTATGAGGAACACCGCCAAGACAGCGCTGGGGGGTACAGTAGCAAGGGTATGCACCACTGCTGCCAGGCTCATTGCCATAAGTGGGGGTTTTAAGAGCTACCAGGAGCGGGAGATGGTAGGTTAACAGACAGGGTAATGCATATGTTGCAGGTTGGCCGACTTTGGCAACAAGGGACCATGGTTTCCAGGTCAGAATTGGCTGGTCATTGGGTCGGATTGTTTGCGGCGAGGTGCTACCAAGATAATGCCCCCTTTGTCCAGACAAGGGGGGAGCACTTGCCGGGTCACAGATGCCGTGCTAGCGCCAATTCACCATAACAGATGCAAATATGCAGTGAGGACACACCGCAGTGGATGGGATCTAGGTAGTTGGAGTGAGTCTTTGGTGGCTAGCAGGCACACATGTCCTGAAAAGGAGAATAATTGGTAAGTGTAGGTATGGACCTACTACGACGCAAACGCACAGTGGGGGCACACGGAAGGTGGAGGGAGCTGAGCTGGTTGGAAGGTGTTTTGGTTCAAAAAAAAAAAAAAAAAGGGAAAGATAAGAAGTGAAAAATGTCAATGGTATGGCTAAATACTTGTGCTTCCAAAAAAAAAAAAAAATACAAAGTCACCGATGTGAAATGTTTAGTCGAACTTGCCAGTACAACGTTTGAGGCTAACTACGACGCAGGAGAGAGTATAAATAGATAATTATGCAAAAGTAAGACACAGGGACGGGAGAAAGGAATAAGTTGCACATAATACTATAGAAGGTATATGGGAAGGCGTAAAAGGTTCCAGGTTTATACAACAGAAGGAAGTTTCACATGGATGGAGTGTCTAGTTGACAATGTGGTTATCAAACGGCAAATACGATAGCTGAGTAAAAGTTAAGCAGAAGTAGTTTTCTCTACAGGTTCGTCAATGTTCACATGTTAGACAAGTTAAATAACGATTTAGCCTTTAGTTTGTAGGGAAAGAAAGGACATGCAGCCCGGAGGCAATTGGCTTCTGCCCGGCGAAAAGTGTGAACAGCTGAAGTATGAATTAATTGGTACGAAAGTAGTTAATGCGGACCACACAGCATAGCCTTTTCATTAAGCCATATAAAAGAGATCAAATTAGCAGGTGACACTGAAGAACTGTATATAGCATACAGGTGGATGGCCGGCATTGCCCAGTTAGGCTCCTGGCTGGGTACACGTAATAACAGGCTCACTCAGAAATATGGGATGCTGGAAAAAGGGAACTATGGTGTGGAAATGGGTAAAAAAAAAAAAAAAAAGAAAATTTGTAATGCTTAAGCTCTATATGAAAGTCTTCCTAAGAAATTTGAGTAACCATTGCTGTGTTTTTGTTCTACTTCCCAGAGTGCGGAGCGATGTTGGGCGATCAAGTACTGTGACCTTTCCAGGGCTACAGACAGAGCTGGCGGCAATAAAGGGGGAATTCAGCATTGCTTTTCAACAGTCAAGGGTGCACTGCTTAAAGATTAAATAATGCCGCAACTAGTCAACAAATGCTAATGTTGTGATTATTGACTTCTGTGGGAAATAACTTCCCATCTATAGGATGGGGCAACTTTTTTCTCCTTATAAAGACATTTTGAAAGGGGTAGGTTTAGGTAGCATTAGGCACACCATGATTAACTTGCGGCAGCCGCACTATTACAGAGCAGATGTACCTATCGGACACGGGAACAGATTTCCGGCTATAGAATATGCTAGCAGCATTGAAGGCAAGGGGCTGTTGGTGGTTCGTAAGAATGGGGCCGCAGTAATGGCATGGGGGGCCTCGCGGGCAGCGATAGCTTCCAGCGAGGCATGGCGGGACTTACAAAGCGATCCAAGAATAGTACAAAAAGCAGGTTGCGAAGCGGGCACAGACCGCAAACGGGCAGTCATGACCCAGGGGGTCACTGGCAAGCTCCCCGAGCTCTCTGTGTTCAGGTGAACAGGAAGTAAACAATTATACAAGAGGGCAGAGCCTGTGACATAGAGGAAGTTGGGGTACCGGGGCACCTCGCAGAGATGGGTGGGGGAACAGCCAACCAGGTTTGGCAGGCAGGAAGCACATCGGCTTGCCCAGGTAACAAGAGGGTACGCACCGGAAGGGAAGAGGCCCCGGGCTGGGGTGGGAACAGACGCTTACCCGGAAGGAAATGTGTGGACACCGGAAGTGAAAGGTCACCCGGCCGGGTGGGAACCCGATGGTTACCCGGGAGTGAGTGGACACCGGAAGCAAAAGGGCCGTCCTGTTGGGTTAAAGCAGACGCTTACCCAAGTAGTGTGTGGGAACCGGAGGTAAAAGGTTACACGGTCGGGCTGGAAGCAGAAGCTTGCCCGGAGTGAAAGGAAAGGGTGCGTCCACAGGTGATGGGTTATCGTGGCAAAGATAGCTGCACTGAATGTAGGGCACAGTGCAGAGCAAATGTGGTTAAGGATGGATGGTGATAGGTCACCTTGGGAAAGATAGCTGCACTGAATGTAGGGCACAGTGCAGAGCGGATGGTGTAAGGACACAGGCTCGCCAGACAAAAATCATGGTGTGTAAAGGATCGCTTGTAAGTTGGAAATGCCTAATAAACTGCGGCCTCAATTCTTCCATAAACAGAAACTTGTGTGGTCTGAATTTATTGGGTTTCGGGTGGTGCGACCATGTGGGGGGTGCCTCTGCTGTGCCCCTTGGTTCGGCCCCCCACTCCCCAGAGGGAGGGGGATAGTGGCTGGACCGGGGGTCTCAGTGGAGGCCACCCCCGGGAAGCAGATCCCGAACACCAATGGAGAGGATTGGCGGGAGATAAGGGAAGGGAGACAAGGAAGGAGAAAGAGCGGGCCCACCAGATAATAGGGCTGGGCCAGCGTAGTCGTAAATCTAGGGTTAGGAATGTGGGAGGGAGATAGGGGTATTTAAAGGTGGGCACTGGGCACAAGGCCCTCTTTCTCCGGGGAATTTTGTCGGGAGAAGACCCGCCCACCCACCCGCTGAGGAACAAGATTTCAGGGGGGGGGGCCTGGAGAAGGAGGTGAGATTTGTCGCAGAGGCATAAGGGACTTGCAAGAGGTCCTTTGATTCGGAGGAAGGGACAGCAGGCGGAACTTACAAAGCAATCCAAGAACAGTACAAAAAGCAGGTTGCGAAGCGGGCACAGACCGCAAACGGGCAGTCATGACCCAGGGGGTCACTGGCAAGCTCCCCGAGCTCTCTGTGTTCAGGTGAACAGGAAGTAAACAATTATACAAGAGGGCAGAGCCTGTGACATAGAGGAAGTTGGTGTACCGGGGCACCTCGCAGAGATGGGTGGGGGAACAGCCAACCAGGTTTGGCAGGCAGGAAGCACATCGGCTTGCCTAGGTAACAAGAGGGTACGCACCGGAAGGGAAGAGGCCCCGGGCTGGGGTGGGAACAGACGCTTACCCGGAAGGAAATGTGTGAACACCGGAAGTGAAAGGTCACCCGGCCGGGTGGGAACCCGATGGTTACCCGGGTGTGAGTGGACACCGGAAGCAAAAGGGCCGTCCGGTTGGGTTAAAGCAGACGCTTACCCAAGTAGTGTGTGGGAACCGGAGGTAAAAGGTTACACGGTCGGGCTGGAAGCAGAAGCTTGCCCGGAGTGAAAGGAAAGGGTGCGTCCACAGGTGATGGGTTACCGTGGCAAAGATAGCTGCACTGAATGTAGGGCACAGTGCAGAGCAAATGTGGTTAAGGATGGATGGTGATAGGTCACCTTGGGAAAGATAGCTGCACTGAATGTAGGGCACAGTGCAGAGCGGATGGTGTAAGGACACAGGCTCGCCAGACAAAAATAATGGTGTGTAAAGGATCGCTTGTAAGTTGGAAATGCCTAATAAACTGCGGCCTCAATTCTTCCATAAACAGAAACTTGTGTGGTCTGAATTTATTGGGTTTCGGGTGGTGCGACCATGTGGGGGGTGCCTCTGCTGAGGCGAGAGACTATCAATTTGAAGGCTAGTCTCCCGCCTCTCGATTTTGTTCTCATGGAATTTTCTCATGTATCAGTTCTGTTTCTATTGTAAAGCGCTCTGACACCTTCGGGTAAAGTCCGCGCTATATAAAAATGCATAAATAAATAAATAAATAAATAAATAAATAAATAAAAATGCAGCTGGAAACTCGATGCAGAGGTTTCTAGGTTACAAGCAGGGCTCTTCTTTCTTTCTTTGAACATGCATACCGGAGTAACCCCCACATGCATCAACCTATTTAGGAAGTGCAAACGGTGCAAATCGGTAAATTCGGCCGTTTGCACTTCCTAAATACGTTTTTGGGATGCATGAAACAGAGTGTCAAAATTCGCTATTTTTTGCATTTCTTAAAAATGCGAATGCAATTAAGGAATCGCATTTGTGCGATTCCTTAAATGCAATGCATCATTTTTTTTTTAATTGCGAATTTTGAAATAGGAAGTGCAAATTAATACGAGGTTGACCCTCGTGTTAATTTGCGAAATTTTTAAAAAAAAGCAAAAAAATGCATTTTTTAAACTTGCATGTTACAGCCACACATGTCTTTAGGTCATGTGTGTGTGAAACATGCACTTTAAAATACATTTCAGGGGTGCAGGGGGGGGTCCTTTGGACCCCCCTCTGCACCCTTGCAATGCATCAACAAATTGCGAGTGCAAAAAAAAAATGCAAAACGGCATTGATTCCTATGGGCCTCTAGGCCCATAGGAATCAATGTAATGCCATTCCTTAATTGCGATTCGCAATTAAGGAATCGCAATTTCCGAAAATTAAGAAATCCTAAAAACTTTTAGGATTTCTTGATGCATAGGATTTTGCATTTCCTAAATAGCGATTCCTTAATTTTCGCTATTTAGGAAATGCAAAATCCTAGATTGATGCATGTGGCCGCAAGAGTCTCATCTGAAGCTCTTTTTGTTTTAAAACCTGTTGCCCAAAATGATATCCACAAAATGTGATTACAGTTGTTTGTCCTAAGAGCTGCTTCTATAGGGTGCAGCCACAGTCTGCAGCCATGGAGTATCACTCGGGACAGAGAGAAGTGGGGCAGATGTTGCATTACTATAAAAGGCTGTATCAGTAAGTCTCCCCCCATTTGATTGGCAGCATATCAAATCAAGGTGCAAAAATCACCATGATTGTTGAAAAATGTTGAGCCCAAACCATGTACACATGCAAACATACATTAATCGAAAGTAAACAGTGTTGTGGTATCAAATGTGGGAGTAGCCTCACTTTTAAATAAATCACATTTAGGTAAAAAAAAAACACTTTATGCAAAGTCAGACAGAGTATTGCACCACATGCAGATGCAAAATTACTAGAGAGAGAAAAAAGCACAGTAAAATGGCATGTTTGGTGTAAATTATGTGTAATGACCTCATTCGGTTGACAGCAAATTTAGGTCAAAATGATCCTTGTTGCAACTTCATCAATAGTGGAGAAATCCTTTAGGAGAAGGAATCATATTTATGTGCAAAATCAGCATGAGCGTGGAAACAATTTTAGGAGCACAGATCATATTCAGGAGATAAAGGGGCATATTACCAAGCAATAGCGATAATTATCGCTATTGCTTGGTTAGAGACAAAAATTTACCGCTGAGCTGCGGCGATTTTTATCGCAGATAAACCTTGGTATTACCAAGGTTTATCGCAAATGCGATAAAAAACGGCCTCAATGCATGAATATCGCTGAAAAGTCAGCGATATTCATGCATTATCGAGCTAATGCTCTTAGCCATGTTATCCACCTCCTATTGGATAACATGGCTAAGAACTGCTCAGGGCAGGTGTTAGCTTTTGGAGATATTCGCGCTTAGCGTGAATATCTCCAAAAGTTGGTAATAGGAGATAGCGATGTTAGCGACTGTTTCCAGTCGCTAACATCTTGGCACGCCAACTTTGCATGTCATTAGTGATAAATATCACTGAGATGCAAAGTGGGGCCCAAGATGGTCGCTATCTCCTACTAGCTGTCGCTAACTGGTGTTAGCGACAGCTAGGTAATAGGGAGATAATTTTATCTCCGCTTTCTTGGCTTTTAAAGCCAAGAAAGCGGAGATAAACCCCCTTGATAATATGCCCCTCAATTCCTTGGGATGTAAAATCACTCTTGGAAAAATAGAGTTCATATAAAGAACAAGTAGTTAGTAAGAGGTCACATTAGTTTTAAGTGGCGTGAAACATATGACATCACATCTGGTTGACAGTACATGTAGGTGCTAAAACGCCCATGGTTCAACATAAGCATTAGTGTGGGAAATATTTACCAGCACAAAACAAATGCAGGTGCAAAATCACACTTGGTGCAAAGTAAACTTCATAATATTACATTTAGAAACAAAATCCCATTAATATTCAAAACCAACGTTGGTGTAACAGGAGTGTGGAATACTTCTATGTGCACAAAGACACCTTCATTGCAGGACATGGGCATGTTGCTTCATTCTACATGCAATGGCCATTGGAAGCACTCAAGGCAGGCAGACTACCAGGTATTAGCCAACTGCAAACTGTAAGACTGAAATATTCCTCTACCATTATCTAAAATGTGATTGACACTTTCCTCAAGCAATTACCGGTGGCAGCTGACCAAATCCAACTAATGGCTGAAGGGGTTGACTCAAAGCTCTCTAAGGTGATTATCTTGTGCATGTTCATTACATTTACTGTTTTCAGGCCTTGACTTTCTTTTCATAATCTAATGCCTTCTGGGTATTGAAGTTGTTTTACTTAAATTGAATTAAGTGGACTAACACCTGAAAGTATTGGTTTGATGGGGAACAATTCCAGACTGGAGACAGACTCCGTAATAACCTGGAGCGAGGTTGAGCCACAAGTTTGTGTTTGGTGTTGATGGGTAACGTATGTGGCCAGGCCAAAAAATGGTGTTGGGCAGAGATGCAGATTCATATTATCTGGAATTAAATGCTTTACTCCTTTCCAACATTTGCCCTTTAAGTAACACCAGGATGTTTCAGGAGTCCCCCTCATTTTGGCCAGGTGGAGCAACTGACCATCACACCCAAAAAACTGTTTCAACACCACAACGCACACGACTGGCTTAGCCTCGATTCACAAATATTTTCGGGAAGTACACCTACTTATGTGTTATTTATTAACAAAATTAAAAGAGCAAGAGGATTTTGGCGGGTGGAGCTTTATGAATCCGACTAGCGACTCCAGGTGCGGAATTCAGAGACAACTGACAGACTGCTGATCGAGAACATACGCCTACCAGTATAGATGACGCAATTCATTTTAAATATTGTCTCTATTGAAAGATTGCATCTCCTGGTCTACATGTTTTATTATAAATACTAAGAACAGGACCATTCAAAACATGCAAGCAGCAGCGTCTGTCATTGAAAAGATGAGCGCTGCAGGTGAGTGACCTGCCGTTTAAAGAACCGTAGTGGACGACACACTTGAAGACTTGGGGGGGGGGGTGTTCTGTTGGACTTCGCCTTTTCTCCTGAATTTTTTCGCTTTTTCTCCCCCTATTTGAGGATATCCCCCCCCGTGATATAGAAGTGTATAGGCCATGTGTGGTGTGAGATGCCATAAAACATGCTGCGCAATGGCGTGCGCAGACTGATTATCTCCATTTAAACATGTCCAGTTGATGAATGTGAAATACAAATGTCAAATGTGATGCAATGGTGTACGCACCTGTAATTCCCCCATTACAAGAATGCACCTTGGTAAAATGTCACTTTTAAAATGGCTGCCATGGCTGTGTGTTGTGCCACTTGACTGAGGTGGGTTACCAGTCTAGTTTTTGTTTCCCAGCAGCCCCAGCTTTTGGAAGGAAACCTGGCACCCAGGGTGCTCTACTCTTCCCCCTAGACCAGTTAGAACCAGTTTCCCCAGACGCTTCTAGAAGCTTCTGGTTAGGTAGGTGGGTGAGGGGCGTATAAATAAGGGGGCTGTGCCACCATGTGCTCAGTCAGAGCGTGGACGTGAAGGTGAGGGGACCTGCTGCCAGGGGATACTGCCGCATGGGCCTGTGTGCTGGCCCCTGAGCCCATCTGTACCCATCCACAGTCCACAGGGCCAGTGAGAGCCCGCTGCTGGAGTACAGGCTGCTGTACCAGGAGGAGTGCCATGTTGCAGGGGATGATGGGTCCTAGGAGCTGCTGTCCTGTACTGATGAGTACCCACTGACCGCAGACCTGGCCTGGCCTAGCAGTACCTGCTGCTCTACTACTTAGCGCCTGGCAAGCGCTACATCTTTGCCCTGCCTGCTGGCTAGAGCCTGGAAAGGAGGAGTGCTTTATCTGACTGCCCAAGAGTAAGGGGCTGACGCCTGCAGCGCTGTACTTCTAAGGCGCTACGTTATTGTGTGGGACCTCGCGCTTTGTGGGCACTACAACCTTATGCCAGCAGTGACTGTGCCCCAGAAAGAGGTGAGGAGCGTGGGCGCCTGGTGAGCACTATATTTGGTGGGCGCTACACTTGAATTGACTGTTTCCTGCCTGCTCCCCTAGCGCCTCGTGGACACCAATTGCTTGTATGCCAGAAGAGAGGAGCGCTTCCACACTCCATCTGCAACGCTGTGCTTTGTAGCGCTAGATGAGTGCTGCATTTAATGTGCCAGGACAGGGGAGCACTGTATTTCCAGTGCCCCACTGCCTCTGGAAATAGCGGGAGCCTACTCCGCATTTTGCCACCCTCGCGGGTGCCCACCCCGCATTGTGTGTCATAGGAAACAGCGGGTGCCTACCCCACGTGTGCGTGGCCCCTGAATGTTTGAAAATAAGCGGGTGCCCACCCTGCACTATTGCCGCGTTTTGGCCGCACCTTATAATGGCCAAGATCACTGCCGCAGCACGTACCTGCATACTTAAGATCCAGAGGGAGCTCACCCCACGTGTCGCCGCATTGTAGAATCACCGCCGCAGCCCAGGGCCAGAAGAAGATTAGCGCTGCCCGCCGCAACCCGGAAGCAGAGCCGAGGCCGCCTGGTGGTGGGCGGGGCCTGCCGCAAGACATCCAGAACCTAGCGGGAAGCAAGTGGTGGTGTACGGGGCTCCCGGGGGGGGGACGAGGGAGCCCTGTGGTAGCAGAGGAGCCAGGCGGGAGCCTACCCCGCACTTGCCCAGCAGCGCGCGAAGATATCTGCAGCCTCGCAAGAGTAAGGGGCTGACGCCTGCAGCGCTGTACTTCCAAGGCGCTACGTTATTGTGTGGGACCTCGCGCTTTGTGGGCACTACAACCTTATGCCAGCAGTGACTGTGCCCCAGGAAGAGGTGAGGAGCGTGGGCGCCTGGTGAGTGCTATATTTGGTGGGCGCTACACTTGAATTGACTGTTTCCTGCCTGCTCCCCTAGCGTCTCGTGGACACCAATTGCTTGTATGTCAGAAGAGAGGAGCGCTTCCACACTACATCTGCAACGCTGTGCTTTGTAGCGCTGGATGAGTGCTGCATTTAATGTGCCAGAACGGGGGAGCGCTGTATTTCCAGTCCCCCACTGCCTCTGGAAATAGCAGGAGCCTATTCCGCATTTTACCACCCTCGCGGGTGCCCACCCCGCATTGTGTGTCATAGGAAACAGTGGGTGCCTACCCCACGTGTGCGTGGCCCCTGAATGTTTGAAAATAAGCGGGTGCCCACCCTGCACTATTGCCGCGTTTTGCCCGCACCATATAATGGCCAAGATCACGGCCGTGGCGCGTACCTGCATACTTAAGAACCAGCGGGAGCTCACCCCACGTGTCACCGCATTGTAGAATCACCGCCGCAGCCCGGGGCCAGAAGAAGATTAGCACTGCCGTGCTGCCCGCCGCAACCCGGAAGCAGAGCCAAGGCCGCCTAGTGGTGGGCAGGGTCAGCCGCAAGACATTCAGAACCTAGCGGGAAGCAAGTGGTGGTGTACGGGGCTCCCGGGGGGGGACAAGGGAGCCCCGTGGTAGCAGAGGAGCAAGGCGGGAGCCTACCCCGCACTGGCCCAGCAGCACGTGAAGACGCCTGCCGCCTCGCAGAGGCCACCTCGAAGTCCCAGGTCCCAGGAGAGGGCCCGGGTGAAGCCAGGGAGCAACCGAGAGGGAGGCGGGGCTGCCGGGATCCGCAGAGGAGAAAACGGAGCCGGAGCAGAGCGAGGGGAATCCCGGTGAGTGTGGGGCTCTAGCGGCAATGTGGGGACCAAGGGGGCCCAGGCCAACCGTGGTGGGGGTATGTCGGGGCACATTGCCAGTGCCCGCCCCCGGTGACAGTGCTGACTTTACAGGTGCCCTGTCTCCATCGAGGTTATCTTGAATGCCGCGTACCGTGAGCCCCGACAGTCTGCGCTGTAGGTTACTGTTTGGAAATTTGAAGAACCATACAGATAAAGTCCAATACAAAGGGACGATTGAACCATATGAACAGCCTAAAGTAGCTCGGCAATCCATAGCAGAACATCTAGGTCCACCTTAGGAAATCGCTTTTGTATGGGTGGATACATGCAAGGTCACACTTGGACTATATTGTGAAGGGTCACAACTGTTTGCATACTTTACTGTCCTGAAGAAGGTCTGAAGGATTTATTCAACCGAAGACCGAAACGTCGACCATACAGTCCTTTTCTTTATTTATGACTAATTTGCACTGATGATTATCTTATTGTGATGGAATAGATGTCATTTTTGGATTTACATAGGATTGGACTTTTTTCAAATGAATTATAGGTTGATTTACAAATCCTTTTTCATTTGTCCAGCACTGTGTTTCAACGATTAATGTTGATCTGTACCCTTTTGACTCAATAAGCAATATATAAACAAAAACATTTTTTATCAAAATAATTATTACTCTGTGTCTTTCTCATCTCTATCTCGTGGAGTATTTACTCATTTAGGTTGGTTTAATGCTCTAATCTTTTCATTTAAATTGAAGTTAAACTGTTGCAGTTTTTGATTGGTTCGATAAGATTCTGTGATTATTTGAATATAGAATCATACACTGAAAAGTAATTATTTGAAACGAAATCCCTTGCTGGTATAATTTACTCTATACCGTCTGTCAGCGGGCATCTGCGACGTTGGGCATACTTTGCTTGCGAGTTTCTAGGGGGGCTCCAACGGACCTGCATTAACTTTACCGGACTCAACTGCCCCGCTGGATAGTGGGCGATTGCAACAATTGGGGCACCCTGTACTCTATGCTTGCAAGGCCTATTGCCTCTTATGCTATATGCACTTGGGGTTCATGCTGATGCCGTCATGCTGATAATGCTTTCCCTCCCTAGCGTTTACCCCGGTGGTTTGGCGCCTAGTGCGGCGGATGCCTCATACCAGCGTCATGCCATGATGTTTTCCTGCCTCATGGGTTACTCATGTTGTTTCTGCTGAGGAGATGCCCCTGTGCTCCCAGGATTTTGCCCAATGCAGGTGGGACTTATGTTAGAATTCAGTCCCATGCTCATGATTTGATGCCTAATGCATTCATGCGCCTGATGCCTACTGCATGAGATTATGCAGGTTGTATGCTAATGTTATTTATGGCAAATGTGTTGTTGCTTCCCCTAATGTGCGCGTTGGTGAGTTCATGCCTAATGCATTGTGGCCTAATGAGATGCCCCAGGTACTTATGTTGAGGCTCCCACTTATGCTTACCTTGCTTATTATTTATGCCTGTAAACTGTTGTTTCTATGCCTCATGCAGTTCTACCCATACAAAGGGGAAGGCTCCCCTGGGGATCCCTTCCTGTTTGCGAGTGGCTTACCACCTCCTTGAAGTAGGTGGTAAACTGCGAGTGTTTTGCTACCGCAATTGCGGTTGCAAAACAATCGTACAAAGAAGTGCTAATCGCTGTGTGGTGTTCTGCCTTCCTGTTTAACGGCACTATGTCATGAACAGAATTACAATAAGTTATGCCTCATGTTGCTAAGGGGGGTTAATGCTGATTGTCGCGCATGAGGGGTTGTTAGGTCTGCTCTGATGCCTCATAATAATGTCTCATGCTAAGGTCATGTTTTCGTTCTATGCCTAATGCTCTTGATGCATATGATGATACTTTATGTTTATGCACATTGAGCGGTCTAATAGGATGCTTTAGATTATGCCTGCTCTTAGAGGTTACTGCTTTTACGCTTATGGTGATACCATTATGTTTCCCTTGCAGGTGTTCCGGCCTAGTGTCTAATTTCACGCCCTGATGTTTTTATTGCAGGATTCAGACTGATGGACATACCTTTTTTCCTTTGTTCTTCGCAATGGTTCTGGCAGCGGGCCGATTGGCCCTGCCATGTATATAATCCCCCTGTAAATATTGCCTTGGCGCCAGTTGGCGCAGTGTAGAGATAACTGTGATTATTATCTTGTGTTTTACGCAATACAAAAGTTATTCTTACACAACCTTGTGTAGCGTCTCTTTTTGGAGTGTGCCTTGTGTGTCACCTGTGCGTACTGCGTGGATGCTTTACACATGTCTTCTGGAGTTTGGCCCGCCCGCTCTGCACCAACATACCCGTTTCTAACAGGCTCTGTTGTGAGGGGTAAGTCACTAGGAACCTCACTAGACTTAGAAAGAAGGTGCTACGCGTTGGGAGCTGATTGCATGCCATGTGAAGGAGGTGTGTTGAAATACAATAATTTATTCAGGCGGAAAAGATACCTCTGAACCAGACATGCCAACCCTCCCGATTCAGGAAAGAGACTACCAATTTGAAGGCTAGTCTCCCGCCTCCTTATTCATGCATCTAGAAACCCGATGCCAGCACTAATTAGGTTACTTGCTGCTCTAGGCTGCTTAATAACACAGAAGCAGTGTGCTCAAAACGAGTCCGGCTTTAGTTTCTGCTCTTTTCTTCTGGACTTCCCCCCACCTAGTCTTGGTAGTTTTTAATATAGCCTGAGCCCGCCCCAAAAGCTATTGGTTTAAATGTGAGCTTGGACGGGCCCAGGGTTGAGAACTGCGGACACAAATCATTTTCCTGCTTCCTACGCCCTGCATAATTAGTATTTCTTGGCGGGCTTCAGCACAGCAGGCATCTTCTGTGAGAGTGACGGACTGGAAGTACTGCACTGTCGGTAACGTGCTCCTGCAGGCCAGTGCACAATATTGCCAAACTCCCAGTCACTGCTATAGCCTGCTCCTGACACAGGTTAAGAAGTCAAGCTAAGAAAGAATAACATTCAGTAAAACCAAGAAATATATGTTTCAACTCTGTTTTTGTTTGAACACTTTGTAAAACTGCCAACAATAAAATGTTGATGCCAGTCTTGATTCACGCACGCTTTAATCTCCCTCCCCAAGAAATACCTCAGACATCAAAGCTTAACACTTTGTCCTTCATTCTTGGAGGAGGAGACAGGAGCATGTGATGGGAATCATCATTTTTATTTTTGCCACTTTTACATATTAGTGCACATAAAAACAGAGTCTAAAATTCTGTTTTTTGTTAGCACCAAAACGAAATGCTGATTTTCCCCATACTCATGATGTGGTGTTATTGCCAGAGTTGCAGATTTAGAAATAGGGAACCAGGTTCAAGTCCTGGAGTTGGCTCATTATCCTGTGATTCTGGATAAATAATGTAATCTCCCCATTCCTATAAGCAATGAGTGGTGACATTGCGTAATGTAATTGGAGCTCATGTAAAGCACTGCTCTACCTTCAGGTCGTGTCTCCTATATGAAAAATGAACAAGGTAAAAACAAAGCATTAATATAAGTAAAGACAAATAGATACCTATTTAGTGGCTGATTTGTAAATTGTGGCTTCCTCACTTAAATTGTCCTTGGGTAAATACTTTACTTCACTCAAACTTCTTTTTTTTCATTATAGAATATGAAAGCACTTTCAAACATGTGAGTTCAGAATAGCACTTACAAAAAATCTATTGTGTTTGATTTAATAGACTATAATGTTGTTCTATAATATCCTGGGCATTGTACAGGGTTTACATGACACCTGTCTTGCCTCTTAGGACCATTTCATTTTGCGAGCTGCAAATTGCAACGTTTTGCGACTCGCAAAATGGAGTGTACGACATGCTCTCAGACAGGGTCTAAGACACTGTTTGCGATTCCCAATTGGGTTGCAAACGACCTGCCTCATTAATATCCATGAGGCAGGACACTATTTGCAACCCCATTGGGAGTGGCCAGCACTCACAGGGATGGTGACCTGCTAGGGTCAGCAGACCGCCATGTCTCTGACTGCTTTTTAAATAAAGCAGTTTTTTAAAATGCAGACCGTTTTTCATAAAGGAAAACTGGAAGCATTTAAAAGGGAAAAAGGAAACGTTTCTGTTTCCTTTTTTAAGAGTAGACAGTGTTCTGTAGGACCACTGCTTGCTTGTAAAAAAATATTCACGCCATTCACAAAGGGGAAGGCTCCCCTGGGGATCCCTTCCTGTTTGCGAGTGGCTTACCACCGCCTTGAAGTAGGTGGTAAACTGCGAGTGTTTTGCTACCGCAATTGCTGTTGCAAAACAATCGTACAAAGAAGTGCCAATCGCTGTGTGGTGTTCTGCCTTCCTGTTTCAGATTCAGATGTAAATAAAGGCAGTTGATGTTAGAGCCTGGCTGCTGATGGATGGGATCCTCCTATGGAATAAACTTATGAAGATATAGCATTCCTGTGTCCAGCTCTTATGTTCAGGAATGGTTCACTGGCGTAGTCGGCAAGATGCAAAGTGAGGATCTCAACACAAAGGATTTGTGAGAAAGAATATTTATTTCATGAAAGGATACTATAAATATCGAGAACACTATGTTCAGAGATTCATTCTCATCCTCTTATCTGTAGTGAACTTAAACTCAACTGATCTAAAGACCTGCTCAGATTTAAGCATTGTCAAGCATTACGTTTGTTAAAATAGGATTGGGAGCTTCGCCGCATGGTCGCCTCTCTATATTTGTTTGTGGGTTGGGAGATATTGGTTGATGCGGCCTCATCCTAGTTAGTTTGAAATTGCTACCTTTATGTTTGAGAAATTGATTATCTATTGACAGTGCCCCACTTAATGTTGTGTTGACAGTGCACCACTGAGTGACTTGCTTCCTTGTTGAGGGGATCGCGCTTTCTTGAGTAAGTGCTTAACTGCTGTTCCGGCTTATTCTGTTTCTCGGTGGTGGCAGGCAATTGGAAAATATGGTCTTTGTGCTTTGAACTACGGCGCGAGTAACGCTATCTGCCAGATTTGAAAGCAAACCTAGTCTCCGTAGGTTTCAACTATGGCGCGAGTAACGTTACTTGGGCAAGTTTAAAAGTAAACCCTATGTGCTCTTACCTAAAGCTTGACGTGGTAGAGAATTGGAACTTTTCCATCGATGGAGCTCTGGCATTGTGACTGGCTTTTGAGTCTCGATCACACATCACTGCTCACCTGCGTCTGATGTCATCACGCAGGTTACAAATACGTGACGGCCATCATGAATAATACAATCCTGTCACTTATAATACAATTTCGTTGGTCTAGTTGTTGCCTGGAAAGCATGTCACTTAACAACGCTGACACGCACAGCTCCTTCGTTGATTCATGCATCGCGCTGATGCACGCAGCATTACTTACTGTCTCTGCTTCATTTGTGCTTTTGTTGTATACACATCATGCTGATGCGCACAGCTTGTTCCATTGGGATTTACTTTGCGCTGAAGCGCACATCATTGTACATTCACTTGTTCTTTGTACTGTTAAGTACTCATACTTAAAAGAAAGATTACAACAGGATTGTTCCTTGCATATACAGTTTATATTATTCAATATGTAATTGGAATTTATGTATTATTAGTGTTTCATTCAAAATGCAGAATGTCACTGCTGCTCCTTTCTTCCTCACTTGTGCAGGAAATCCACCCATACAATGGAAAAATGGAAAGTTGTTATGAAAGATACGCTAGGGCATGTGGCCCTTCTCTTAGTGCTGAAAGGAAATCTTCATTACTTTTGCATTGTTTAGGGTCGGAGGGCTAAGATGTATTTGACCATTTACCCAATCTACCTTCTGATGAAGACAGAGAGCTCAATGACTATGAAATATGCATAAAAAACTGCACAAACATCATTTAACAAGGGTGAGCACCATTTTAGAAAGGTACACATTTGCTTAAAGAATGCAGGGAGATGATGAAACGGTAGACAGTTATGTGACTTACTTAAGGAAGCTTGCCTCCTCCTGTAAATTTGATAACTTGACTGATGAACGTATTAAAGACCAATTCATGTTCGGGTGCAACATGGAGAAGGTTAGGGAAGAGTTATGGCTGCATAATGAGCCTACTCTGGATGAAGTACTCAGCGTAGCTAAAAGTATTGAACATTCCTTAAAGTGCGTGGCAGTTCTAAAGAAGGATGGCGAAAAGGAATGGAAAGTCCAAGAAATTAAAAACAAAAGCAGTAAAGATGTTGCAACTCAAAAAAGCAGTACAATGGGCAAATCTAAATATAATGAAAAGTGGGTGGATTGTAAATGCTGCAGGTGTGGCAAAATAAGACATCTTGCCAACGACAAAAAGTGTCCTGCATTGAGTCAAACCTGTCCAAAATGCAAGAAGAAAGGACATTTTGCTCCAATGTGTAATTGCAGGCCTACGCCTAAGGTTAAAGAGGTGGAGGTTTATGATGGAGACACTGGTGATTTAAGCTCAGATGACTTTTACTGCGGCCAAATTGTAATACAGGTGGAAAATAGAGTAGAGAAAAAATCTTGTCCCTTTGATTATATTGTGGTTGTAGGAGCAATCACTAGAGTATTATTTGATTCAGGTGCTAAAATAACCATTGTCTCTAGTGATTTCTATATCCAAAATTTTAAAGATAAAGTTAAACTCTTGAAACTAGACATTACGCTTTTGGCTTATGGAGGTGAACCTATTAAACTACATGAATACTTTATAGGTCTCATAGAATACAAAGACAGACTGATCTCAGGGAAGATATATGTGTCCAGAAAATGGGATAGTATTATCAGTTGGATTCACCAAGGTAAACTTGGAATCTTCCTTGACCCAAATGCTGACCCTCTGATTCAACTTAAATGTAAGGTGGATTCTGTCTGTGATAAAGTAGAAAATGATTTGGTCTCCAATCTCAAGAAAGAATTCCCAAGAGTTTTCAGAAAAGAATTGGGATGCCTGAAAGGTTATCAACACAAGATAATACTTATGAAAGATTACATACCTGTGTGTTGGAAAGTAAGAAACGTTCCTCTTTCTGTCAGGGAGGACATGCACAAAGAAATTGATAAACTTAAGAATTGGGGCATTATTCAGGAAGTTGAAGGTACGGAATGGTTGGCTCCGGTTGTGGCAGCACGCAAACCTAATGGGGATTTGCGTCTCTGCGTTGACTGTTGGACAAATGTGTGGTAGTTGATAAGTATCCCTTTCCAAAGATAAATGAATTATTAGTCCTACTGGGTGGAGCCAAGATTTTCAGCACAATCGATCTCACGTCGGCTTATCACCAGATAGATTTAAAAGAATCATTATCAAGACTTCACATCATTCATAACACCTTTTGGTACTTTCAGATTTATACGCATGCCCTTTGGCTTAATATCAGCTTCATCAGTTGTTCAAAGAATTATGGAAAATGTACTTAAAGGTGTCACAGGTGTATGTGTTTACCAGGACGATATTCTGGTTTTTGAGGATGATGCAGATCAGCACAATTCACGCAAAAAAATGGTATTAAAGAAGCTATGCGACTATGGGCTTACAATCAAAGCAGAAAAGTGTAAATTTAGAACTAACTCCATAAACTATTTAGGACATAACATTACTGGTGATGGGGTAAAAACTAAGACTGAGTTGATCAATACCATTTAAGCAGTGTGTTCCCCTTCTAATAATAGTGAACTAATGAAGTTTTTAGGGATGGTAGAATATTATGGAAAATTTGTCAAAAACGTTACTGCTAATATGAGATGTCTCTTGAGAAAAGGTGTTGATTTTGTATGGACGGAACTTTGTGAGAAGGAGTTTAGTAATATTAAAGAAAAACTCAATGCTGCACCTTCACTTAGAAGTTTTAACCACAAAATTAAGCAGATTCCCATAACTGACGCTAGTGAAAAAGGTCTAGGAGCTGTTCTACAACAACAGGGTTCTGATGGTATGCAAACCATAAGGTTTTTATCACGCAGTCTCAAGGATCCTGAAACTAGGTATTCAGCTGTTGAGAGAGAATCCCTTGCAGTCTTTTGGGCCATTAAGAAATTGAAAGAAATTCTATGGAGTACTGGGTTTGAGGCACACACTGACCACAAGCCTTTCGATGCCTGAATCCATCCTAACTGACAATAGGGTTCAGCTAATCTCTAAAGAGATGGAGGATTTTCTTTCCTCTAGGAGAATTGTACACAAAACATGTTCACTCTATCATCCAGAGGCAAACAGAATGGTGGAGAGATTTAACAAAGTAATTAAAGAAACCATTACTTTGGCGAAATCATTGTCTTTGAACTGGAAACATGAAGTGCTAAAGAAAGTAAAGGAATATTGGTTATCTCCTCATGCTACCACTGGAAAGGTGCCTTTCTTACTGCTCCGAGGTAAAGAAAGAGAATGTGATAATTTGATTATTCAGAAGAGAGATGAGAAAGAGAAACAAAGGAAGATGTGCTTCGATTAAAAAAAGGCTGTAAGGAAAACCGAAGTCAAGGTAGGCAATTGGGTAATGATTAAACACCCTGGTCTAGGAGGGAACTCTAGGTCCAAGTTTATGAAACCAATTAAACTAATTAAGGTATTTAATAATGCAATCAAAACGCAAGACCATCACATTTGGAATTTGAATAGGGTTGTGATAGTCAAAGGTGATCTGTAGAATAACTCCAATGTAGATCCATGTAACTCAGGCAGTACTTGTGTTGCTCCACAGACTGGGGTGGGACACAAATGTTGAGTTTCTCACAGGAAGTGCAAACGTCCTGCATATCTTTCTGACTATGTATAAATGTTGTTACTTTCTTGAAGTTAATTTGTTAAGGAAGGGAGGTGTGCGGTGTTCTGCCTTCCTGTTTATCTGCACTATGTCATGAACAGAATTACAATATGTCATCAACAGAATCCTACTCATGTCACATGTTCATGTCAAATAGGAATTGTATCAATGTCATTAGATTCTTGAACTAGATTCAGATGTAAATAAAGGCAGTTGATGTTAGAGCTTGCCTGCTGATAGATGGGATCCTCTTATGGAATACATTTATGAAGATATAGCATTCTTGTGTCCAGCTCTTATGTTCAGGAATGCTTCACGCTGTTAGGAAGGGACGCCCTTAGCACGCCCCTTCCTAATAGAGTAAGAACGTAGACTGGTGCCGAAAATGTTTCTTACTCTGAAGCTACAGACCCTGCCACACGTGATGCACCTCTGATAAGCATACAAATTGAGTGTCAGCACTGGGCCTAGCTTCAAAAACCTAACAATGGAAATGATTCTGACGCTAGGCCTTGCTGACACACAGCATGTATATTGCTCAGAGGTGCGTGGCATTGGCAGGGCCTAGCTTCAGAAATATTTCTATCTAGATGTTGTTATAAGACATCCCTTTATTAATGTAATAACTGCGTTTTCACAACTGCTTTATTAACCTTCTTGCTTCTCAAATTTGCTTGAAAATGCACCATTTACCCACACTTTTTCCAAACTTTTCGCGGAGGGAGAACCCCCCGAACCACCCTAAAGATGTTGTAGCTTGCTCGCTACGCTCACTCGCCATGGTGCACTCCCATGCATATTTCTCCCTCTTATCAAAGTTAAAATGTTGGCATGTATGGGTTCAGGACAACTATTTAAAAGAACAGATGTAATTTCTCTGTATTCTAAATGAAGGTTTACTTTACTGCCTTTATACTTTGCGCCAGGTCCTGATGAGACCCACTGATTCACGCTTTAAATGGTTAAAACATTAACATTATCACAACAGCAGGTCTGCTACACAATATTTTACGAAACTCCATATAATTGAGTTGAATTGTGTCTTTCTGTAATTGATGTAAAATTGAATTGAAAAAGCAGCCTGTATACATAGAAGCAACTGCGGAGGAGATTTACTAAGATTTGACACTGTGTTTGCATCACAAAAGTGACGCAAATCGTTGCGAAATCTTTTTTTCCGATTTACTTTCCAGCACTAAACTTGTTGCAAATAATGTGAAAGTAACACATTACTTGGCCCCAAGGGGGCGTGCTATAGGTGGAGAATGAGCGTTATCCATGCAACCACCCATGGTTTCTGACACTAAACCGTATTTACTAACTAAAGTAGACAGGTTTTAGCGTCAGAAAACTGCACCCTTTCAAAGCAGGCACAACGCGGGAGAAATGCTTTATTTTCTCTTTCCGTTTCTGACTTTGTACGTCTGCTACACTTTACAATACACATACAAAAAAGGAAAAGGGTTAAAGTCAGTCAATGCATCATGGCATAAAGTTGACTCCATGGCATAGGGCAACGGAATTCTGCGTCTAGGGAGAAGGTAGGGGAGTGCCAGATTTCTGTAAATATGGGGCTCTCCTTCTCTTTCTTTTTCACTCAGCGCAGCATTTGTGGCTGCTGCACTGCGCTGCGTGAGTAAATGTTAAATCTGGACCTGTGTGTTGATTGTTAGGTCTAGCATTTTTCAAGACCTTTTGATTTTAATAGCATTATATATGTAATATACTTTGGTCTGTTCAATGGGGCAGAGGGCTAGTCCACTTCAGCCATTAACTAAATTCACTCTGAGTTATGGCATTCTGCTTTCTCGCAAGGAGCGCATTCGTATATAAAATAGTTTTGTTCAGTGATAGGGCCTACATTATAATAAGTGCATTTTGGGACCACATTCACTAACACACTTGTATATCTCCTACCCGGAGATATACACACAAATACACAAGAATACTTCAATTGCAATGGATAGTAAGCACTAAATACAGTGGCCTCCAGGGGGAGAACAAACCGTATATTAAGAAAGTAGATCCCTATACTGGGATGAATGTATAACATTGTTCTGAATTCTGTCCATCAGTTGTTCTTTTTGCATTTGTCACCCCGAGTGGGACGGGTATGCCAGATGTAGGTCTTGTGCTCTATTCAACATAAAGGTAGCTTGGTCGTACAAGAGCTAAGATGCCCATGATTAGTGTATAATAGTGTGTGGTCGCCCTAGCATTGTAGCCATCACCTAAAAAGCTGGGTGAACTAATGAAGATACAAAATTTAAATGAGATAGAGAAGCCAATTTACTTCTGTACTAAGTCCCCATCCACCACATTTGAACCACGGTGCTTGACGCCTTCAAACAAGAGGTTGGGCTCATCGTGCCGCTACGCCCAATTATATGACAATAGGAAGTTTGTGCAGAGACAGTGAGATCAGACCAGAAGCGACTAGTCGTCCAAAGTGGCAAGCGTATTTAATTATGGCACATTACTTATAAATGATACAGGTGCTCAGGCACAAAAATGTACAGTGGCTCAACATTAACAATGGCTGTCGCCAAGTGTGTAAAGTGCAGTGGGTTTGTGACTCTGCTGAGGCCAAGGTCCTCCAGACATGACATCCAGACATTGAACATTGTTAAAAACCAAAACAGGGCTTCAACTTGACTGATGGCATTGACGTCTTGAATCAGAGACACTCCCACAAAACAGGTGACTCAGAACCTACAGTGCACATGTTAAGTGACAACAGTGATTGGTGTTGAGAAGAAAAGGAACACTTGGGAACCCATGCGCACTGCGATGAAGGACTTCTGCTCACTGTGGCAAGAATGGATATGTATAGTGAAGACAAGTAAGTCACAGAGTACGCTGGTGGCGGCACTCTTACTGCCACTCTTAGTGCCATCAAGGTCCGGTTAGATTTGCTCTTGTGAAACAATGTACTGGAAAAGTGACCTGTTTCCGCAATTGCTCATATTGTTGGTTTGGGGTTCTTGAAGGTTTCATTTCCTGATCCTGTGGAGCAAACAGATAACAATGAAAGCCATCATGCATCCATCTTGCTATGCACACTAGCACTATAAATAGGAAGAACAAAAGCCATTTTGGGAAATTCATAGAGCAGACACACAAACTGTCACATATCCTCTTCCTGATAGTCTGTTCTTTGAGGAGTCAATAAGGATGGTTTGGCATAGAGCTCTCTCACTCAACTATTGTCTTCCTCGGTGTACCCAATATGTAATGAGGGAGCTGTAATCCTGAAGAGATAGCAAAGTTGTCTATGTCTTCCGGCAAGACTTGTGAATTTATTTCCCATGACTGAATGGCTTGCAACACAGGAAACTGTATACGATCTGCCAGCAGTAAAGTGCACCGCACATGGGATCGCCACCTCTTCGCTCAGCCCTCTTGCACACTCTTGGTTACAGGCACTGGAATGAAAGGAAATATCCGATTATAAAACAGTGGTAGGCATCTGTGGGCAAGGTAAGAGGGAGCTGTGTGCTTAGAGGCTTAATCATGGCCTCCGGCTAGCATTGTACACTGATTGCCACGTTCTGTAATCATGCTAAAGCGTGTCAACTGTTATTACTGTTGATGCGAGACCGGGTGTAGATTATGCTTCCCATTACTTGATGGTGCTGTTGTGTGACCCCTGTTCCTAGGTTTGCAACCAATGCTGTGAACTATGAGCCCTATTACTTGATGGTACTATTGTGTGACACATGTCCCTGTGGTTGAAACCTATGCTGTGAACTATGGACCCCATTACTTCATGGTGCTGTTGTGTGCCACATGTCCCTGTGGTTGAAACCTATGCTGTGAACTATGGACCCCATTACTTCATGGTGCTGTTGTGTGCCACATGTCCCTGTGGTTGAAACCTATGCTGTGAACTATGGACCCCATTACTTCATGGTGCTGTTGTGTGCCACATGTCCCTGTGGTTGAAACTTATGCTGTGAACTATGAACCCTATCACGTGATGGTACTATTGTGTGACACATGTCCCTGTGGTTGAAACTTATGCTGTGAACTATGGACCCCATTACTTCATGGTGCTTTTGTGTAACACATGTTCCTAGGGTTGAAACCTATGCTGTGAACTATGAACCCTATCACGTGATGGTGTTGTGTAACACATGTTCCTAGGTTTGAAACCAATGCTGTGAATTAAGAAACATATTACGTGATGGTGATGTTGTGTAACACATATTCCCAGGTTTGAAACAAATGCTGGGAACTATAAACCCTATTACTTGATGGTGCTGTTGTGTGACCCCTGTTCTTAGGGTTGAAACCAATGCTCTGAACTATGCCCCCTACTACTTGATGGTGCTGTTGTGTGACCCCAGTTCCTAGGGTTGAAAACAATGCTCTGAACTATGATCCCTATAACCTGATGATGCTGGTGTGTGATCCGTGTTCCTAAGGTTGAAAACTAATGTCGTGAACAATGAACCCTAATTCTTGATCATGTTGTTGTGTGACCCCTGTTCCTATGGTTGAAACCAATGCTGTGAACTATGAACCCCATTACGTGATGGTGCTGTTGTGTGACCCCAGTTCCTAGGGTTGAAACCAATGCTCTGAACTATGATCCCTATAACACGATGATGCTGGTGTGTGATCCGTGTTCCTAAGGTTGAAAACTAATGTTGTGAACAATGAACCCTATTACTTGATCATGTTGTGTGTGACACCTGTTCCTATGGTTGAAACCAATGCTGTGAAATATGAACCCCATTACTTGATGGTGCTGTTGTGTAACACATGTTCCTGGGGTTGAAACCTGTGCTGTGAACTATGAACCCTATCACGTGATGGTGCTGTTGTGTGCCACATGTTCCTAGGTTTGAAACCAATGCTGTGAACTATGAACCCTATCACTTGATGATGCTGGTTTGTGACCCCTGTTCCTAGGGTTGAAGCCAGTGCTGTGAACTATGAACCCTTGTACTTAATAGTGCTGTAGTGTGCTGTCTCTGGACTCTATGATAATGCTGTGCAGTGCACACTCTGTTACCTGATGTTGACACTGTGGACTGTCTCTGTGACAGATAAGGCACTGTTTGCCACGCTGCATAATGCTGCCGCTGTGTGTTTCATGTCTCTAGGCTCATTGCTAGCGCCCTCTCCCTACTCCCGATTACTTGATGGTGCTCCTGTCTGAATAGTTGATGCTTTTACTGTGCACTCCATGCGACATATTTACAAGGGCATTAACCACCGGAGTGTAACTTTTTATGAGTCTCCAGTTGTAAAAGGCCCTGCTCCTTATTTACAAAGCAGTGTTAAGCCACTTTGCGTGGCTTAACGCCGCTTTGTAAATATCGTACTATGTCACACAGGTATCTGCATGAAAGGGGCATGCAATGGGTATTGCTGTGGGCATTCCACCGCAACACCCATTGCATTTGGCGCTGCCCCAGATTTACAAGGATGTATAAATCTGAGGCAGTGGCAAAAATTAACACCACTAAAAAGTAGGTGCTAAAGTGGTCAACGAGGAGAAATACTTTTATTTCTCATTGTTTTCGCTCTATGTGTGCACAGAGAAGAAACAAAACGCCTTTAAATGATTGTTTATGCGCAGGAAGGGACATAAACAATCATCCTTGCAAATCAGAACCATTGCACCATGGTGCAATTGTGCCCGAGCTGCAGGGAATCATCCCTGAAATGCAGGCACCCTTGCACCATGGAGCAAGGCTGTCTGTTTTGGGGCCAGGCAGCTATTTTTAGCGCCAGCAGAAGGGAAATTACAAGGGTTAGACCCTCACGGGTAAGTAGCGCGCTTTTCAAATACTATGATTGAAGGGTGCGCCGTATTCTTGTGAACACAAAGTATCCCTGCATTTTATTAATGACACAGACTGGTGCTGGTAAATTGCTTGCAGCGCTGCGTTATTTTTTTGTAAATAGACCCCCATGTCTCTATGCTAATTACTAGCATTGTGTGCCCCTCACCCCATTTGCTTGGTGCTGCGGCTGTGGGCTAAAAGCCTCTTGACTTCATGGCACTTCGAAGCATTTCACAACCCTTAGGTGTTACTGTCACTATTTGTTGTGTGCGTCTGGGGACTCTGTAGGCTAGTGCGTTGTAGCCTGCTAGTTCTGCAGCTCAAAGGTAGTGCTATATGTGTATGCCCAGTGTATGGGTAACACTCTACGGGGTACGCTTACTCATGCTTACCTTTTGGGATATTGACTCGATTTGACAACAGTATGTCAGATTTACCAGCATCAAGGTACACGTAAAAGGTCTCAGCATTTTGCTAGCAAAGAACAAAGAAAAATGTCTTATTAGTACTAGTTCAAAAAGTAAGGGCACACTTTTATTTCAGAGTAGCATTTTAGAGAGAGTTTTAACATTACTCAAAGTTTGGTTTTTCTGCTTTTTCTTGCATGTTTGAGCAGGTATATAGAATACAGAGAGTGAATGAAATGTCAAAGAATGTCTATGTGTGTATGTGTTTGTGTGGAGTGGAAGCCGGTACATGGTTGTAGTTGGTGAGATGATGCCCTGACTGGAGCTATGTACCTGACACTGTCCCGAAGGGGCTAATATGGAAATGTAGAGGATAGCCTCCTCTGCCTCACTGGCCCCTGAATGATCTTTGAAGAACCTTCTTCAAGACTTAACAAGTTGGTGAGGAGGTAATAAAAGCTCTGCATGGTAATGCAGGAAGAATCTGGAGGAACTATGAGGGCGGGGGGGCTGCTATGTGACGGATGAAGGTCCCAATATCAGGAAGATGTAGTCTGGGATTGCCCACCCTCAAATCCGCCAGCAACTGGTGTCAGCATGGTCTTCTGAGAAGGAGAAACCCAGCAAGGAGGGTGGGCCGAGGACTGGAACACTTGCAGTGATTTGTTGGATACTGTGCAGGGAGTAGTATAGATCTGCATTAGAGGAGCTGCTAGGAGAAGTGTCAAAGTAAAGATGCTTGATGAACATTTGATAGACCAGTGGTAGCAGTTACTGTGACTGAGTTGTTTAGGGAGAAGTGCAGGGACTGAGCAATATTTGGGGACTTCAGTTCCTGAAGGAGAGTAAGTATCCTTCATAGGGAGGTGCTGGAAGAGTAAAGAGATTTCCTTTGATACATTTCAGACTGCTGGTGACTGGACAATTGGAGTTAAAAGTACCGTGGTCTCTTGGGGACAATACAAGATTTTTGGAGCTCTTCGTTGTCTGCCAGGTCTCAGTAAAGGTGAAAGTGTTTTTTTTAATGTCTTTTAAGTTTGGATTAATTTTTGAGTTTGAAGAGCATTAACTGGTGAACTGGAATTTCAAGGTAAGGACATTGTGCAGGTTGAGAACAAGGACATGTGCAGGAGTACAGGAGTGGTCACTGTCACGGTCTGTGGTGTGCATCATCAACCATTAGAGTCTGTGAGAGCTTGTGTTAGTGTACTGGCACCTAGCAGCACTGATACTAAGGCATATCCGGTTACTGTGTCATCCACAACACCGAGTAATTCCCAAGTCAATATATCCTTAATGCTTTAAAGAGCAAAGGGGTCAAGGCATTTAGGAGTCCTAAAGTTAGGACTCCTAACTTTACTACTCCTAAACTGAGAAAAATCCTAACTTTAAAACTTTCGGTATTCACACAAGGCATTTAGGAGTCCTAAAGTTAGGACTCCTAGCTTTACTATTCCTAAACTGAGAACAATCTTAATTTTAAGACTTTTGGTATTCACAGAAGGCATTTAGAATCAATCATTTTTATTGAGCAGCAGACATCTCATGACACAGCTCAGCTGCCTACATCCACTGACCGGCAGAGCAAAATCCACTAGTATTAGACACAGCGTTCGTGCCTACACCCCGGTAGGGCGACCCCACGAGGGAGAATGCAATGCTGTTGTGGAAAATTAGTGCGTTTTGGTGAACATTATCTGCGCCATCTTGCCTCTTCCCCTGATGCCACACTTTGTCGTACGCGCCCGCCATTTTAAGATGTCCCGATCAGAACAAACCCTTTTGCATGCCGCTGGCCCCTGACATAGCCCTTTGCCTTCACTAAGCCTGCACGCTGACCACCCCCTGCTTGCACCTGCCTTGAGTCATAAACCCCTCTTCGGCGCTGCTCTGCCCCCGGCCCTCATCCTGTTCCCAGCGCGACACCTCCCTGCTTTCCTTTCATGATCTCCGGCCCTTAGATGCAAACCCCCTTTTTTTCCCGTGAGCCCGTTTTGTCCTCCCCGTTCCCAAGCCGACACCCAGCTCTGCCGATACCATCCTTGCCCCTCCCCGTACAATAGAAAGCTTCCCCCATCAAAGAATCCCCGGGTTGATCAAAGCCCCCCCACCCCATGAGATCCGATCAGACTCCCCACATTCCGTGAATCGGCGGATTATCCAGCTGCGCGATGCTCATCACCTGTTGTGACTAGGGTGGGGACTTTAACTGTAAATGTGTGTGGGAACGGGCCCAAAGGGGAGTTCCGAGAATGTCTTTTCCGCACATCAAAGCTTTAAACATGTATGTGTAATCTGCAATAAAGTCATAAATGTGGATATAAGAGGCCAGGCCTCAGAAATACAGTTAGAGCACCTCAGAACGATACCTTCTGTCCGTTTCGTTGTGTTCTCCTCCGGAGAGAATAAAAAACCTTGTTTCCTGCTTTCCAGTCTCCAGCGCCTGCCTCTTCATTGATTTAAATAACTAGAGGGTCACAGAGGCAATACCGCCGGGCAAATATCGATTGTCCCCGACCCGATTGAAACTGTTTTTACAATTGGCGTCCCAAGCGTGGGGCCCATCAGCGACTCGTGGATCCAGTGGGAGAGGTCCCGACGACAGAGTGAACGACTGCAACGATCGGGAGAGCTCTTGCCCAATAGACCCTCGTCTGGCAGCCGATCATCCGAACTTCACTAGTTCCGAACAGACCTCTCTCGAGTGATCTACGGTCCTGACTGGGAACCATCAGGAGTGCCGTGAGAAAGACGAGAAAAAAGAGGACGATCGGGCGCTGGATTCGGAAGACAGGAAACTGTCCACATGGTCCGGGTAAGGTCGTGTTGCCACGACAAGTTGCGAAAGAATTTGTTTTGATTGCTTGATTGTTCAAAATACTAGTATTGCCTTGTTTATTTTTATTTAGAGATTCACTGTCTGCAAACGGAGAAGCAACAGGCTCTCTCTCCCTTTGCAAGCAGTGGAGGATAAGTAGGGTAGCAGCCGTGCTTGTTCTTTTTCTCCCCCACTCAATAATTGCTTGAAACTGAACTGTTGTTCACAAACTATTGTTTCCTGGAGATTCTCTGTCTGCAAGCAGGGAAGAGACCATCCTTTTTGCAGATAGTGAAAAGGGTAGGTAACGCAGATCTTTGCGGTCCTACTCATTCTCCCCATTGTTATTTTGTTGGTCTTTTGTTTTTTTTGGATCCATGAGGTATTCACTACCTGCAAACAACGTAGAATAGAAATATTCTGTCTAGTCTTTGCACCTAGTGATAAGATAGGCAGTGCTGACTTTTTAGTCCCTCGTTACGAGCCGTCATGTCTGTCTTCTCCCCATTGATAAATAGCCTGTTTAGCCCGGACCGGGTGTTAGAGGTGGACCATATGGCTCCACTAGAAGGCACCCCTAATAAGGACATGTTCATAAACTATGGGTTAGTCACCATAGCTTATAATAAATTATGGCACAGGTATACCGAAGATAGCCAAGACAAACAGTGGCCACTGGCAGGATCCTTTGACCTTGATAAAATAGAAACGTTAGAAATAGCCCTTCGAAATAATAAGACGACGCCAATTATGCTCGACAGTCTCGGTATGTGGCGCAGAGAGGCTACGAGACGACAGAGAAAAGACGAGGATAAACCAAGTAGGGAAATATACCGACAGGACAACCCCAGGACACCGCTACCCACAACTTATCCCCCGACACTATACAAAGGACGACCAGACTTAGGGTCAGACCAATGCGCTTTTTGTAGGTATGTCGGACACTGGAAAGCCCAATGCCCGACTCTACTGAGCGTGAGTAAAGGCAAAGGGCCGACAAGAACGACAGACCGACAGTACGAGAAAAGGCGCGAGACAGAGAAGAACCCGACTTACATAGACGGACCAGACAGAACTACCACGTTTGATTATGCCCGATGGCACAGATTTCGCCAGGAAAATCTCAGCGGCATGATCAAGTTCTCCTAGGTCGGCCAATGTCAAGACGGGAACCCAGCCTCGTTTAAAATTCACAGACGGAAAGAGATAATTATGACCAATAACTGTTTTTATATTTGTCTTGGGTCTTTGTATGTCGTACTTGTACTGTCCCCCGTCTGAGCTCGTGTGTATGTAATGTACAAATCTGCGTCACCCCTCTACACGTGTTTCCGTGTTACTCGACCCCTGTTAGCAGAAACTTAGCATAAAAGCAACCTGGAAAGAAAGAAACGATAAAACAAAATCCGTAGAACATTAATAAACTTGAACTTTTAATTTAACACAACAAACAAGGAATAATAACGATAAACTATAGAAAATGGAAGTCAAACAGAACATTCGCCCCCCCCATTCTGGAACCTTCCAAAGTAGGGCAGGGTTACGGCTACGCCCAACCTACGGCAACCCATATAAGGCGAGCCCCGCCGCCAACTCTTGGTCAGGAAATCTTAACGTATGGGGGAGCCGGAGGAGAGGCAGGAGCCCGCAGCCTGGGCATTTGCAGGTAGTCCCGCCACGTGTCTCCTTGGCCGGCCGCAACGGGCCTGGAAAGACTAAGGTAGTCCCGCCACATGTCAAGAGGAGAGCGAGGCGCCTCTTCCTTTTCTCTTCCGTCACAGCCGCAGCAGTCCTGGACGGCGGGATGTCCTGCACGTACCTCCACAACAATTTGTCCAAGTTGGGCTGGGAGGGAGAGGCGACGCGGACGAGCCTCCCCCACCTCCACCGGTAGGAGGTTTCCCAGCCCCCAGCCCGGCGCCGAACACCCCCAGTCAGGCGATGGTGCCCATACTTCCACAGCACCGGACACACCATGGTGGCACCCCAGTACTTGCGCAGCACCGAACACACAATGGTGGCACCCCAGTATTTGCGCAGCACCGAACGTACAATGGTGGCACTTGGGGAACACCGGATGTGGAGAGGCCTTCATGCGGGGCGATGAAAAGGAGCGGCATGGAGTGCACTGGGAAAAGGAGACGATGTGAACGAGTCTCCCTCGCCCCCCAGGTGGGGGCATCACAGCTGCACCCCAGCTGAACGTCCCGCTCTCACAAAACAGGGACCTCTTCCTTTCACTCCGAAGGGTCTCTTTCATTCTTGCAAACTCGACGAGAGTGGCCCCTGTAGGGCCTCAAAATGGCGTCTGGATCCGCTGGAAGGCGGGCCCCGGCCACTAGAGTAACTTTGGCCAGCCATACAACTCGAACATTTGTCCCATGGAGCACGAGCCCCCCATCTCCGACAGCATCTCCGCAGCCTTGAAGATCATACAAAGGTCCCCGGCGGAGCCTTCGGCCTCTGCAGGTTTCCGGTAAGGGACGGCTGCTTCGATCGCCAACGAAACAAACATGACATTGCCACACCTTCTGTTAGCGTGAATTCTAGAACTGCCGAAAAGGACTCTGGTCCAAACTGCCAGTGATGGAAACATTTCCCCCTGATGCTGCTTCCGGACTGTGCCGGCCCCGCCCAAAATGGCGCTGGTATCAATCGGAACTTACGAACACCTCGTGGTGTTCCTTCGCACTAATATAAACTTGATGTTCTGAGATTTTTGTGATCCTTTGTACACTTGGCTAGAAAAGACAAGGAGAGCTCACTCGACGAACAGTATGAAAAGATCCCCGTTACAAATGTTGATTACGAATATACAATGTATTATATTTTTATAACTAATGTAAACCTCATTTACGATGCATACGTACGGTATGCATATAGGAAATCTGATTACAACTGTTATGATTATGTTTCTAAATTATGAAAATATATGCCCCCAAACCCCCAGCCAATTAATAGACGTTTTAGTCTCTTACAAATGAATGAGTAAAACTTTCCGATGTTTTTACTGTTGCAAACGACACCCCCCCCACTGTACGCACTTTAGCCATTGCCACGACCGACCAAATACGACCACACCCTCCTAATCCATATGCTGAAATGAATTTGCAAAATAAAGTCTTTGAAACTATGAACGGGTATTGCATGCTTTATTTTAAAACAATATGGGATGGGTAGGAAAGTTCTTTTTCTGTGCACCCTACTCTGCTCTCTCTTTTAGGTTAAAGGAAGATGGTTGCCCAGCCCTGGAGGACGGATCGGATCGACAACACGACACTCCGTCTTAAAAGTACGCGACTGACTCATGAACTCTCGCGTAGAGGAAGACCGTGACTTCCAAGGATGGGTAAAACGAATGGTGTAAATGAGGGAATGTAAAAGGAGGGTGAAATGAAATAATGTAAATATTGTAAAGTACAACGTTCCGAAGTAGCAGGGACCCAAGAACCGAAGAACTTTTAGAACGCCACGGCGTTGAAAGAGGTTTAAGGATCCCGATAGTGAGATATATCCTTTGACTAGATACCTCGCACTAGGCACCTCTGGTTTCCTTCTTATGTTTCCCCGCACACGCCCTACATGAACACACTACCGCCCCCCGACTCCGAAAACTATATCCCCGGGGACCCTGCCCCAAGGAGGAAAGACGAGTAAGAGGTAAGTAAAAGACTTATGAATCCATGTATTTGAATGCGCGCGAATGCTGTCTCCCCCACCCCCCCCTTTTTTTCCTCCCTCTGCAGGTTACATCAGAGATTACGGCCAAGGTGTGGCGAAGATCTGAGACCTAGCCATGTCTAAATACACGAAACGGACTAGCGCCGCAGGGTGGTGTCTAAGCACGCCTGCAAACTACTCACGTATCGAACAAACCCGAAAAATTAGCACAACCTGATAAAAAGTGATCACCCTTAAACCAGACCGGACGAATGAACCCACGTTATGTATGATGCGAAACTGTGAGGGAATGTGTGTGTGTGTGACTGAAGCGTTGACCCAACTGGTCAAAGGACCGAGAATGCGAGAAAGTGCGACAAAATGGTACCTCCTTTTTCTTCTTTCCTTTTCTCAAAGCACGTCCCCTCTACCCTGCCTAATGCTCAAACTGCATGATTACAAGATTCTACCGTGGACTCGTGAATACCCTTTACTGTGTAATGCACTAAATAGCCTTTCTTGAATGCACTGCCGCCCTCTCCGTTGCACGTGCACTATTTAGCCTGCCGTTGCACTCTCTCTCTCTCTCTCTCTCTCTCTCTCTCTCCCCCCCTCTCTCTCTCTCTCTCTCTCTCTCTCTCTCTCTCTCTCTCTCTCTCTCTCTCTCTCTCTCTCTCTCTCTCTATTTTTGCACTACCACTCTCCCGAGTGGTTAGCCCCGAAATTGGCAGATTGCCACCCCTAGCACACCACCTAATTGGCTTCAAATACCGTCAGTATTTGCACAAACGCTTGTCTTTAATACAATCACCCTGAGGCCGCGTCATTACCTCTCCTTTTCCGATAGAAGTCAATGAACCCAGGTTGGGCCGTAAGGGAAAGGACAGGTAAGACGACAGAGGTTCCCTAATCTGGCCCGAAATGAGGGAACTACATGTCAACGGCTCCTATAGTATAAAACAAGGACCTCAGAATACGCGACCCTCCCCTCCCCGAAACGCCGCAATACCCAAACCAGAAAAACGATCACCCCCGTTACCTCCCCTGTCTATGTCCCTGGTTGTTTCCCATAAAACCCCTGTCCTTCCTAGTTAAGTAACCGGGCTGTAAAAGGTTACGTAGGACCCAGAATAATGTTTTACAAGGTTAACAGACTAGACCAAGGTAAAGAAATCGTCAAAATGAACCCCGCAGTAGTTGAAAAACAGGATGCACCGATAGAAAGGAAATGTTTAGCCATGTTCGTCTCTCAGCAAAATACCTGTGTAGTACCATGTTGACGACTCACTGTACCCTTTTGTAAATGTGAAACTCTAGAGAACGGCATATCTTTGCCAGATTTATCTCCCGAAGGTGGGATACCATCAGATGAACTGTCATGCCTGTAATAAATGATTATGAAGGAAAGTCATAGTAAATCCAGCAGGTCCGCCACCGGTCATTCATATGCCAGTTGTGAACGTTAAAAATAACGGACATTTTCATTCTTTGCCTGGAGCTGGGAGAGAAATAGACTTTTTTGATTATCTTCATCCGCAAATTTTTCTAAAAGACTGTCTTTTCAAACTTGTTTAAGGGTACTGCCGTTGGAGGAGAGAAGGACCGGATGTGGGAGCACGAGGCCTGACTGCAGACTAAGGGACACCTGCGACATTAGCCAAGGCGAGACCACGACTGAAAAGAGCTGCAGGACGAGGCACTGTTTTCGACGGCATGAAAAGAAAGGGTCGACCTGATGCCCCTGCTCGACGTCCAGTGCCTGTCGACAAGTCCCCGCTCTCTGAATTCCGTCACACGCCCGCCTATTTGAAGTCTCTCGTTCCCCTGGTTTGTTCCTAATTTGGCCTTGCTCCATCCCCCTTTTTTCCTCTGACCTACCCTATGGACTGTTTTGAACGCTCTTCTCCCATCGGAACTTTCTGACAATCACCTCAAAGGACACAGGGCGAAAAGGACCTTTCCGACCAGAAACGCGAGGAAAGGGGTCGTGCCCTGCAACGCAGAACTTAGAACAGAGCTGGACTTGTAGCTCCACCGCCGGTGCTCAACAGCGCCAACGAAAGACCACAAAGAACAATGAGAACTCGTAAACTTCGAACATTTGACATCCTCAATCACCGTTTTTTTTGCCTCATTTCTCTCCCAGCCGCCATTGTATTGATCCTGCTCCAAACCGAATCTGAAATATGTATTAACCTGCCAGTTCACGTTATGATATGTACTTGCTGCTCGCCGTTTTTTGTATTTCATTCCTATGACTTTCCTGCTGAACAAATTTATCAAAGTTTATCAAATAGGTGCACCTCCTAAAAACTAGAAACCTCAAAATGTATTGTTTACAACTCTTTTTCTAGGGTTCCTACCGGTCTTCTTTCTCATGCCCACCACAATAGACCCGAGTAGAAAATGAACCAGCAAGATGTCTTGAATATGTTAAAGGGAGAACTGTGGAAAATTAGTGCGTTTTGGTGAACATTATCTGCGCCATCTTGCCTCTTCCCCTGATGCCACACTTTGTCGTACGCGCCCGCCATTTTAAGATGTCCCGATCAGAACAAACCCTTTTGCATGCCGCTGGCCCCTGACATAGCCCTTTGCCTTCACTAAGCCTGCACGCTGACCACCCCCTGCTTGCACCTGCCTTGAGTCATAAACCCCTCTTCGGCGCTGCTCTGCCCCCGGCCCTCATCCTGTTCCCAGCGCGACACCTCCCTGCTTTCCTTTCATGATCTCCGGCCCTTAGATGCAAACCCCCTTTTTTTCCCGTGAGCCCGTTTTGTCCTCCCCGTTCCCAAGCCGACACCCAGCTCTGCCGATACCATCCTTGCCCCTCCCCGTACAATAGAAAGCTTCCCCCATCAAAGAATCCCCGGGTTGATCAAAGCCCCCCCACCCCATGAGATCCGATCAGACTCCCCACATTCCGTGAATCGGCGGATTATCCAGCTGCGCGATGCTCATCACCTGTTGTGACTAGGGTGGGGACTTTAACTGTAAATGTGTGTGGGAACGGGCCCAAAGGGGAGTTCCGAGAATGTCTTTTCCGCACATCAAAGCTTTAAACATGTATGTGTAATCTGCAATAAAGTCATAAATGTGGATATAAGAGGCCAGGCCTCAGAAATACAGTTA
The DNA here is from genome assembly GCF_964261635.1 of Lissotriton helveticus. Taxonomy (NCBI): domain Eukaryota; kingdom Metazoa; phylum Chordata; class Amphibia; order Caudata; family Salamandridae; genus Lissotriton; species Lissotriton helveticus. The sequence goes on along the minus strand of NC_136058.1, from coordinate 283,534,900 downwards.
GAGCACCTCAGAACGATACCTTCTGTCCGTTTCGTTGTGTTCTCCTCCGGAGAGAATAAAAAACCTTGTTTCCTGCTTTCCAGTCTCCAGCGCCTGCCTCTTCATTGATTTAAATAACTAGAGGGTCACAGAGGCAATACCGCCGGGCAAATATCGATTGTCCCCGACCCGATTGAAACTGTTTTTACACTGTGATGATCAGCCGGTACAAATACCAAGCTACTGCATTTAATTATAGGAACAAGAGCAACAAAGACAAAAGAAACTCCCCTCCCCCCACCCCAAACATCCCCCTGCCACCCACCACCCACCTCCACATCAGTCTCATCTACCCCCTTATACTCCCCGCCGCCCCCTCGCTCTCCACCCTAGCATCGCTCAAACCACTCAAATCACCTTGGCAGGGCCCGAGGCTCCAAAGGAATAAGTTTGAAGAATCTGCAAATACTTTGGACACGTTACCTCTTGCAGATCCCTGGACAGAAGATGTAAGAATGGGCCCCACAATTCCGCGTATTCCGCCCCTTTCCATCCATACACAGCGAAAGCTGCTCCATAGCTAGAAGATGCCACATCCGTCGGACCCAGTGCCTCGGGTCAGGTGAGTCTAGGGACCTCCACTACACAAGGATGACTAGGCGCGCCGCTAACAAGGCCAAAGCAATCTGTCTACCCCTCAGCGAGTGCAAGGGATACGATTTGACATGTGGAAGCCCTAATAGCACATGCTCAGGAGCTTGACGGAAAGTGATATGAAAAGCATCGTCTAGGTCGTCAAGGACCGCCTTCCAATACCGCTCTAGCTTCGGACAGTGCCACAACAGGTGTGTCAAGGTGCCCGGGGAACCACACCCCCTCCAACACAGGCCTGAGTGTTTATGATCCCAAGCTTTAATACGAGCTGGGGTATAATACCAAAAAGTAACCACATTATAGGCTGACTCTGTGCCTGCTACGTTGGCCGGGATGTGGTGCGCATGGTAGAACACCTGCTCCCACTCCCCACGTGACAGCGGGCACCGTAGCTCTGTCTCCCAACCAACCTGCGCTTTTGTACGTGAAGCTTTGGGGCGCGCCATGATCATAGCATACAAATAAGATATAAGTTTGCGATCATCTTTTTTGCAGACTACCCACCGTTTGAAGGCCGTCAGAGGGCGGGACATAGCAGCAATTTTAGGGGGTTGAGTAACCCAATGCGCTACTTGCGCATAAGGAAATGCATCGGACTCTAAAAGAGAGAAGTAGTCCTGGCAAAGCAGTGGGAGCGGAATTAAGCCATCTAGATCAAAGAGGGAGCCCACTCTCTTGCAACCTTCCTCCCTCCAGCGCTGGAAGATCGGGGACGCACAGCCCGGCGGGAAGTCCGGATTATCTACAATGGGCGGCATAGGGGACGGGAAAGTAATCCACCCTTTACGCTGCCACAATTGGTCCCACGCCTTCAACGTTGGTGACGTCACAGGGGAAGAGTAAAGACCCCATGCTCTATGCTTTCGAAGGAGCCATAACTCGCGCCAAATGTTGCACCCCGCTACTGTCTGGTCCATGAAGTTCCAGTGTTTACTGGACCATTCAAGGATGAATCGTAGGCAGGCCGCCTGAATGTACGCCTTCAGCAAGGGGAAACCTATCCCACCGCTAGACTTAGGAGCTGTAATCAGTGATAAGGTAAGCCGTGGACGTTTGTGATTCCATAAAAACGTATTAATAAGCCCTTGTAGCTTCTGAATGGAACCCGACAGATGGCTCAGCGGGAACATTTGAAAGAGGTACGAGATACGCGGGAGCACCGCCGCCAGTCTACCGAACCAGGCCAGATTTAGACAGGACCAGTCGGACAGCGATTTGGCTGTCTGGTCCACTAACAGCTTGTAATTAATGGAAGCTGTCCGTGCTATAGAAGGGGCAAGGCGGATTCCCAGGTACGGGATGTCGGAGTGAACCCATTGGAAGGCAAAGTCCTGCTGCAGATCCAGTACATCAGCCGCAGGGACCGATACATTGAGTATCTGCGATTTGGAGAAGTTAACTTTAGATCCCGCTACTTTACTAAATTCGTGCAGTTCTGCCGACAGGTGCCGCAAGGAGGAGTGGGGTTGCGTAAGTGAGAGAATCACGTCATCCGCATACAAACTGATTTTGTGCGTGTCCGCGCCAAACCGAATCCCCGCTATACCTCCATTGGACCGTACCCGCTGAGCAAAGGGCTCCATATAGAGCGCAAAAAGCAGCGGGGACAGGGGGCACCCCTGCCTCGTCCCTCTAGCGATAGGAAAAAGAGTCGATATGCACCCATTCACCCGTACCGCCGTCCTCGGAGCCGCATATAGACAGCGGACCCATCGCACAAAGTTATCTCCCAAACTGAAGACCTTCAATACAGCAAACAGGTATGTCCAGTCAACACAGTCGAAGGCCTTCTCCGCATCTATGGATAAGAAGAGGGTCTGCGCATGAGAACGATGGACTGAATCCGGGAGTTGTAGAAGTCGTTTAGTATTGTCTCCCCCCTGTCGCGTCGGAATAAACCCCGCTTGTTCCGGATCTATGATGCCGTCCATCAACGGGCTGAGTCGTGCGGCCAAGATGCTGGCAAAGAGCTTTGGGTCAATGTTAAGGAGCGAGATCGGGCGATAAGATCAACACACGCAGGGTCCTTCCCAGGCTTGGGAATCACTGTGATAGCAGCCTCCAACATGGAGGGGGTCACGTCCCCCACCTCTAGAAAGGAATTAAAAAGGCGCGTTAAAAAAGGAGCCAGCTCCACACAAAACGTCTTATAAAAGACGGCCGAAAAGCCATCCGGTCCCGGGGATTTTGCCAGTTTCAGACGCGCAATCGCAGAGATGAACTCCTCGATACGTATTGCAGCATCCAGAGCCTCTGCCGAGACCTTAAGGAAAGGCGTAACGCCGCAAGATGCCAAATAAGCCGCTACCCGCTCGGGGTCTGAAGGCTCCGCCTGATATAGGGTTTGATAGAACTGCCGAAAGGAGTCTAACGTGAGGGAATCGGTAGTCTGTTCCACTGCTTGAGAATCCCTAATGGATTGGACGGCTGACTGCTGCGCTCGTGCCCTCAACCAGTGCGCCAGCATCCGGCCCCCCTTGTCCCCGCTAAGATAAAACTTGTGGCGCAAGCGCAAAAGGGCATACTCTGCTGGATCCAGGTCAAGGTGCTTTAACATGCGTCTCTTCGTTTCCAACTCCCTCCATACGCGTGGGGCCCCTGTCCACTTATGTATCGTCTCCAGGTCACCCACCTCCTTCTCTAGCTCCGCGCATTTCTCCCTACGCATACGAGCATATGTCACAGACAGCACAATAAACTCTCCTTGAACCACCATTTTGAGGGCCTCCCAAACTGACCCTAAGGACATACCACCCTGATCATTGGTGGCGAAGTACTGGGTGATAGCGTCCCTAATACGAGTGACTGCTGACTCCAAGTGGAGGAGAGAATCTCGGAGGCGCCAGCCTGACAACGGCGCCTGATGCCCACTACAGGTAAGCTGAACAGAAATAAGGGGGGTGATAGTTGCCGAGGACAAATGGGGCAAGAGAGAGGTCGTAGCCAAAAAGTGATCCAAACGCGCATAAGTTTTATGAGCTGAAGAGTAATATTTATAATCCCGGTCTAGGGGATGTTGAGCCCGCCACACATCATGCAGCCCCCGTGTTGCAACCATTGCCTACCCCCCTGCGACAGGGCCCCCGCCAGGTGCGAGCGCGCAGCGGATCTATCCAGCCCAAAGTCCATTACTAAATTCAGGTCCCCCCCACCAGCACAAAAGCATCCGGGGAAGCTAGCACTTCGGAGAGAGACGCCTTCAGGAAGGGCTCTTGGCGTTCGTTTGGCGCATACAGTGAGCCCACTGTCAAATGTGTGTTCCCCCATTGAACCCAGACTGCCAGAAACCGCCCTCTAATATCAACAACTTGGGATAGGATCTTGCAATGCGCCCGAGCACTAAAGAGAATAGCCACCCCGTATTTCTTTGCTGGGCCCGAGGACCATAGCTGCACAGGGAATCGCCTGTCTTTCATCCTCCTAATATCCTTGGGGAGGAGATGGGTCTCTTGCAGCAGACACGCATCACCGTCTGCATTCTCCAACAGAGAAAGGATGGCAGCGCGCTTAACAGGGTTATTTAGGCCCGAACATTCAGGCTTACAATTTTCAGGTCTCTACCCATAATCTCTAAGGGGGAAGGGACTGCTAGCCTAGTTATCTAGGACAGGAGCACTGGGGGAAGCGTCAGAAGCATACGGCAGCCCCAACCTACACCTAACCCCCCAGAGAACTGATGCGGAGCCCCAAAAACAACCCCCTTCCAAAAACCTATCCCCAACACCCCCAAAAAAGGACTGAACCACAAAGAAAATGAAAAATAGGAAAAGTCTTGTGAAGTGACTAATGTTCGTCTGTAAGGGGAACATGGTGCCATTCTGGAACCTTACCTAACCCTGATACAGGGCACCACCACCCACTAAGGACGAAAAGGAGAGCAGGAGTCACCGTCTTAACCCCCCATGGCCCCCCTCCGACTCCGCCATAGGACCTAGCCGCCGATCCGTGGGCCGGTACAAAGCACCGCAGGGCCACAAAGCAACAGGCCCCAATCGGGAATGCAGCAGGGACAACCGCAGCGCGGTCCAGGAGGCAGCCAAGACCGGGGGGGGTGGGGCATACCCAATACCAATGCCGGGGCCCAACGCCGGGAACACCCGCGGGGGCCTCACGCCGTTCCGCCGACTCGCGGACCGAATCCCGGACCTCCGGCCGACCGCCCCTTCACTCCTCACCTCCGAGCTGCAAGCAGGCCTCGACCGGGGTGCTCGACCGCCGTCCTCACAGCGGGAGCTCGCTCACCACTTCAGCCTCCCCGGGTCAGAACTCCGGATCGCAGGGGGGCACCGCTCCGAGCCCAGCAGCGGCCGCCTCACCCTCCACTCCTCTCTCAAGCCCCGTATTCAGGGGCATCCGTCCACAGCTTGCGATGCGCCACACAGCGGCGTACCAGCTCCACAGCGCAGCCCAGGGGGCAAGGCGGGCCCAGGGGGAATCCAGGCCGTGCTGGCCCGGTCAGTAAAACACCCGCACCTCGATTGAAAAGAAGGGCACCAGGTAGGGCGTTAATGGCGTGGATGGGCACCAGGTAGGGCACTATTGGTATTCGCAGAAGGCATTTAGGAGTCCTTAAGTTCCTAACTTTAGGACTCCTTAACGCCTTCTGTGAATACTGAAATGAGAAAGTGCCTTCTGTGAATACCAAAATGACTAAGGGCCAGATATAGGTAACCTTGATTTACCGATTCTAAAATACCGAATTTCACGATTAGAATCAGTAAATGCTATGTAGGCAAATGTTCGGTAAGGTACCGATTCGGTATTTACCGAATCTGTATTTACCGATTCGGTAATTCCCATTCATTCCTATGGGCCTCCAGGCCCATAGGAATGAATTGGAATTACCGAATCGGTAAATACCGATTCGGTAAAATGGGGAACTCATTCAAGGGAGGCAGGGTGTCACATTGACACCCTGTTGCACCCCTGAATAGTGCATGGGTGCACATATGGCAGACATACATGCCCTGAGGGCATGTATGTCTGCCACATCGCACTGTTGTAAAAGCAAAATGATTGCTTTTGCAAAGGTTTTCGATATTTACCACCAACTTGTAGTTGGCGGTAAATACCGAATCCTTACCTATGCAATGCACTCATTGAGTGCTCCCTACATTGCAAATTCGGTAATTTACCGATTTGGTATTTTAAGGAATCGGTAATTTACAGATTCCTTAAAATACCGAATCGGTAACTTATCGAATTTGTAATTGAGGCCACCTACATCTCAGTAGCCTAATACCGGTCGGTAACGGCCGAAATTCGGAAATTTCAGCCCTTACCGACCGGTATTAGGCGACCTACATCTGGCCTTAAGTGCCTTCTGTGAATACCAAAATGGTAGTAAGTTTAGGATTTTGTCTTAAGGTAGTTCTGTGAATCGGGCCCATCGATATTTTGTGACTTTTTGTATTTTAATACATAGGTTACTTGTATATGGTTAAAAATGTTTGTTTAAATATTGTGAGTTTTTTAATATGGTTTGTAAATTAATAGTAGTTTTTAAATTTTATGTAATGTTTTTTTATTTACTATAGCAGATTTTGGGGTTTATAGGGGATTATAAATAAATAAATTTACAATTTTTTAATATCAATATTAATTATTTAATTAATAGTTATTTATGTTAATTGTATAATCAGTATTTTATGTTTTAGGTGCATGTTGTGGGTTTGTAGGTGTGAATTGTGGGAAGTAAATTAAATATAATTAATTAATAAATACTTTTAAATTAATATCAATTATTTAATTGATACTTATGATTGTTAATTGTATAATTAATATTTATGTTTTTAAGTTTTAGGTGTGAGTTGTGGGTTTTGTAGGGCAATAGGGTAGGAAGTAAATAAATTATAATAATTTTTAATTATGATTGATTATTTAAATGATATTTATGTTTCTTTTAAGTTTGAGGTGTGGGTTCTGTGTTTTGTAGGGGTATAGGGTGATAAGTTAATTAATTATAATTTATTAATAATTAATGTTTAATTATTTATAATTATTTCATTGATAATAATTTATGTTAATTGTATACAAACAATTAAGTTACATTTAAAGTGGGTTGTATGGGTATAGGGTGAGAAGCGAATTAATTATATTTATTTTTAAAGTTTTTATTATAAATATTATGGAAATTGTGTAATATATATACGTTGGGGGTATTTTGTAGTTTTTGTATGGGTAAATGATGTGAGGAAATTATAATAATTAATAAATATTGTTAAGTTTTAATAATTGTTTAAATGCTAATTATGTACATATGTAATTAAAATATTGATTACTTTATTTGTGTGGGTAGAGGGTGGGAAGCTAATGAAATATAATTCATTTATTATTAGTTATTATTAGTTATTTAGTAATATTACTTGTATAATTGATTATTGTGTATGTAAATTCTTTAATTAATGTTTTTTAAAATGTATATATTAGGTGTGGGTTATTTGTTTTGTATGGATAAATGGTGGAAAGGTAATTAGTATTAATATTTTAGTAGATATTTAAATATGTAAAAATTGTAAACATAGATTTCAGATGTGTGGTGTGTATAGAGGTATAGGGTAGAACGTTATGTAAGTAATTACAAAATTAAAAAGAGTAACTTTTTATTTAAATTTATTATTTTATGTGTTAATTGTGCTATGTTTTTTAATTTTAAATATTATTGGGCAAAATTAGGTTGTCGGGTAGCAGGCTGCGACATTGTAACGGTCTGGAACCAAAAGACCATAGGTCAACGGTTCTGACCAACAAATTTGGATGCGACTGCCCTATGGGGGGTTGGAAACATCCATTTCCCAATGGCAGCTTGTGCCGCTGGCAAAAAAGGCTCGTAGCACAAGCTAGCATTGGGAAATTACTGTTTTTAAAAATTCCTGCACCATGTGGCAGGCATCCTACGGTGCCTGCCACACGGTACAGTGATGTTTAGGAGGGCACCATAGATGTCCACCAGGCCCCATAGCGGAGGGCCAGGGGAGAAGAGGGCCCTGCTACTGACCCCCAAAGATACGTTATGACAGCCTTTCTATGTCGGAAAGGCAAACATGAAAAGGCTGCTGGAAAGTGCTATCATAATCCCAACGGCGGAGCTGAGACCATCATTAGGATGCATCCCAAAATTGTTCGGTTTGACTCGCATTGACCTCAATGGGAGCCTGTGTTCTGAACGAGAACACAGGCTCCTATTGCACGAAGGGGTGGTTGGGGAAAACCTTGCACCCTGTGGCAGGCGCCTCATGGTTCCTGCCACACTGTGCATGGTTGGAAAGAGGGGTCCCATGGGCACCGCGATGGGCCCCAAACGGAGGCCTACCAGTAGGCCTCCGTTTCGGCCTGCTACGAGCCCCCAAAGTCAGATTCCAACAGCCGTTTTGTGTCAGGCAAACCAATTTGGAACAGCTGTGAGAATCTGCCATCGTAATCGCTCGGTAGGAAACCATGTCCATAGAGCTTTACGATTCGGCTCCAAAGGACTTGGGCTGTACGAATACCTCGGGCTGCCTGAATGCCAATCGAAACCGGATCGGAAAGCCCGAACGGTTTCCCTGCATTGTAATCGATCGGTCGGAAAATATCCGATGCGGCCGGGAACAGAGGTTCCGTATCGGATTCGGAGAATCCGAATACCATTCGGAGTCTTTCCGACCAACATCATAATCAGCCCCTTTGTCTACTATTTATAAGTTGTAGTGGGAATAGTAAATATACTGATTTATACATTTTGTAGTTTACTTTATATTGTCTACATTTATATTAATATTTTTCGTTATTTAAAATGATCCTATTTATAATTATTGTTTTTAATTTTTTATTAATTTTTTGTGAATTCTAAAATGTTATTTTGTTTGAGTCTTTTTATTTGTAATTACAATGGTTTGTTTTTTAAATATTTGATATTATTGGATATATGAATATATATTTTCTTTATATGATTAAATTTAAAAAGTATTAAAAAGTAATATAAATTAAAAAATATTACAATAGTAATATTTTAGAATTGTATATATGTAAATAAAATAGGTATATTAATATATAAAAAATTTTTATAGAAAAATGCTTTCAATTTTAAAAACGGGACTTTCAACCTACGAAGGTAATAATGACACTCACTTCCTGGGACAGCAAAACCCATAATGCCTTGTAACTACAGATTGCACTAAGCAAGCCCACTAGGGGCGTTTCTATCAATTAAAGCGCACTGGTAAGGAAGTGTACTGTGAATGCCTGTTTTTTATTCAAGCCCATGAAGAAGAGGCGTTCTTTGCCTTGAAACCGGTCAGCATGATGATACCATATGGCACATCGCCATGAGAGGCAGGCTGTAACGAGGCTGTAAGATGCTGGAGGCCAAAGAGTGCTGATGAGTGCCTTTTCAATGCTGGGGCAGATTGTTTAACAATAATATCTATGTTTGTTTTAATTTGTAAAAATAATAATTGTTATATTTTCCAAAATAATTATTACATATATTTTATTTTGATTATATTAGTATTGATATTTAATTTAATTAAAGTTCATAATTTAAATTGATATATATTTAAACATCTATATTTTAGACAACTATATCAGTGAAAACAATATTTTTTTCATGATATTTTTCTAATTGTAATTATAAGTATAGGAAGTTGATATTTTTTAAATCCATATTTTTGACTCAATATATTTGTAAGTAGATATGCTGTCACTAAACCCCTCCAACAACAGGATCACCACCACCCACATAGCACAATAACACAGCTCACATGGTCAGATCACTACGTTGTCCACTTCAGGATACCCGCCCACTAAGAGTGCGCCTCCCAACAAAAATAGCACATCTTCACAACAATGGGGTAAAGTACACATAGAAGAATGGACCAAGACCCTTCAGGAACACCCGCCCAGCCACACCAGAAACCCCGATGTCGACACTAGAATCTTCACTGACTGGATCACTGACTGCGCCAACCCCATCACAGCCCTTCGTATCAACACTAAAAAGAACAACAAATTTCTCAACTGGTACCCAACACAAACAACCTCAGGAATTCCAAAGGCAGCTGAAAATGCCTCAAAAGAAAATAGAGAATCTACAAAAACACCACCACCAGAGGCACATACAAGCCACCCTCAACCTCTACCACAGACAACTACTAGATGAAAAGAAAAGAGCCTTAACCCTCATGCTCGAATCCAGCTCAAACAACTGCAAAGAACTCTACCATCATCAAGGAGGTCTCCAATCTAGCAACAACCAACAGCGACATCAGCCCATCCCAAACACTCTGTGACGACCACTCAAACTTTTTCTGCCAGAAGATAAAAAAACAAGTTACTTACCTATACACTATGGTTCTCCAGTATTGATATCTTTTATTGATTCACATGCTTGATTCTTCCCCATCGTCATGGTGGGAATCCCACAGTAACAGTAAAACAGCAGTATTAAAGTTTAACATTCAATTATTGTAAAGATTCAATAGCCTTTAGCAGTCTAGTATCATTGTTTTAAAATGCGAAACCATAAAAGATATCAATACTGGAGAACCACAGTGTTCAGTTAAGTAACTTGTTTTTTCTCCAATATTGTATCTTTTATAGATTCATATGCTTGAATCAGAATAGTAAGCAGGTATCAAAGGACAGCAGCAGCTGGTAAGTTGAAGCATCCCACCATGCGTCCAAAGCAGAAAATATAAACAATAGTCATAAAGTGCAGGCATTATAAAAGTATATACATATATATAAACGTATATATATATATATTTAAGGTTGAGATGGATTTGTTCAGAGGAATCCGAATGGCAAAAGACCAGCCATGCAATGGTACAAAGATTCAAAAACCGGGGTTACAATACGAAAATCATCGAAAAAGGATGGAAGAGAGCAAATGAGAAGGAAAGGAAAGATGCTTTAATAACCAAACGTGAAACCACAAAAACCACAAAGAAGAGAGAGGAAAGTAAAATAAGACTGATTCTAGACTACACAAGAGAATCCAAGCAAATTGTGGGGAGTATAAGAAAAATTTGGAAATTACTTCAACTAGATCCTACCACAAGAAAAGTAATGGGGCAACATCCACAGGTAACCTTTAGACGTGATAAAAACTTGAAAGATAGACTGATACATAGTCACCATCAGGATCATACAAAGAAGAAGAAAGGAATACAATGGATGAAAACAAAGGGGTTCATCAAATGTCAGAACTGCAAGGTGTGTCAAATAGCAGTTAATAAAAAGGAAGTACTAATGCCAAACAACAAAACATGGAAGATAAAGGAATTGTTTACATGTTTGAGTACCCACGTGGTATATGTGATAGAATGTCCATGTTCTCTAAAGTACATTGGGAGCACAAAAAATAAACTGAAAAAGAGAATTTTAGAGCATGTGAGAGCAACGGTAAATAAGGACAGAAATAATGCTGTTGCAAAACACATGGAGAGTAATCATAATGGGGATTGGACTTTGTTAAAATTTTATGCATTGGAAACCATCATCCCTCTTGATAGGGGTGGCGAAAGAGAAAAAATCTTGACATGCAGAGAATCGCGACAATTATTAAATTTCAGGACAATTACCCCGATGGGACTAAATCAAAGTGAAGAACTGTATGTACATCTATAAAAATAATGGGGACTGATGAAATATGGTGTTTGAGTAATTCAAGGAAAAGAGACTTATTAGTGAATATATGAGTAAAAGAATGTGCAATATATTTGGAAATGCAGATACATATACATTTATAGAGGTTTTGAAATGGTTAATCGGTAAAATGAATTGGTTTTTATATATTAATTGGTTGTGTACATATGGAGGCTAAATTAAGGATTTATGAACTGAGCTGGAAATGTGGATTGAACCCTTCGGATCATAATTAAATCCTCAAGGTAAAGCCCACTAGAGAGCGGAAAGGAGCTTGTTGTTTATAAAGTTTTGGTAGACAAGAAAACAAAATATTTGTTTGAGTACAATCTAGAAAATGACAAGGAGGATAACTATGGTCAAAATATTAATGCCCACTGGAGGGCGTAAATCATTGTTAAAGTTTAACATAAAAATCGCTGATAATCCCACAATACCTGCTATTAATGTTTATATAATTGCCTACTCTAAGTGTGAATAATGTTGCACAACCAAGAGTAGTGAATGTTTAAAAATGACATTATCTTGAGAGTGTTCGTAACATACCGATTCAATGAACAAGTAATAACAAAACTACATTTCCCAAACAACTTCCTGTTAGTAAAAAAACAGGAAGTGATGCTTTGCGTAAGAGAATGTTCGGCGGGAACCTCCGTAGAAATAGGAGGGACCAAACCTTACTATTGTATTACCGTGAGCAAGCTACACGTTTGTAGCGAAACGCGTCGGAATGATTTGTGAATACGCTGGTTAACAACTGCGAAATAAAGTATTGGGAAAAAGAAGAGAACCTTTGTGAGTGTGTACTCATTTCTTCAGTCGAAGAGGTGTGTGAAATAAATTAAGGCTTGGCTCTGCCGAGGAGTATTGCACCGGAGAGTGGAGCGCCAGGGGTCTGCATTTTTTAGAGCAGATTCGGTGGATAAATTAAAGCAAACCCGGTGAACGCCAACACAGTGGAACCGTCGCTACGTGAAAGTGCCCCGTGGAAAGAGCGGATTACGAACCGGCGGACCAACATCGAAGGGTGGAGGTAAGCACGGGGAGTGCCTTTTTTAACCATTGGGAGTCAAAGACGTAGCGGAGAAAAAATAACTTTGAATGTTGGTTGCTTTGCAAACAAAGAGAGGTTTCTGTTGTGCTTAAATAAAACCGCAATTTGGAATCGAAGCATCGATGAGCGGAACATATAACCAATTAAGTACCAACATAGCTAACAACTCGTTTGCACAAAGACAGGTTTTTCCCTTTGAGGCTTTTTCGCCGAGAAAAAAAGACATTAATGAATTAAGAAATCAGAAGAGAAATAGCTGATAAACCAAACCTAGCGTACAGCAACACGTACACAGTTAAATATGGATAAAAGAGACGCCAAAAGAACTGAATTATTGGATTCCTCTTTTTTTGAACAAAAAACACCATCATCCAATAAGAACAAAAATAACAAACAAGATAACCAAAAAACGGATACAAGGAGCAAACTCAAATTATGGGAAAGATTGAGTAAGAAAGAAATAAACAAATGGTGGGAATTAATAACTTTGAAAAAATATCTGGAAGTAAAAAGAGTTCCCAGAGGCTTAAGACTTTCACTAATGCCGAGTCAACAGGATGCTACTGATGAATTATTAAAAGATTGGGGAGAACATATCTTGGATTCATCACTCGGTTTAATCACAATCCTAATAAAACATCTGGAAATAGCATTAGTTAAAATCAAGGAGGAACTATCAGATTTAGAAAAAGAAATAGCTGCCATAGATTTAAATCCGGAAATGCTAAAATTAAAGGAAGACCTGGAAAAATATGTGGATAAGCATGAGGAGATTGTTAGGAATCGAAAACAATTCAAATTTCAACGTGACGCTGATGATTACGCACATGGAAGAATATTTACATATGCGCGAAAATTCGACATTTTCAAAAATCAAGGAGAGAAGGGCTCAGGATATCAAAGTACAACAAGCGCAACATCTATGACATCCACAGGCACAAGTGAGGATGGTTCAGAGAACGAAAACCAAACAACAAAGGATTTTTTAGGCGACATGAGGCTGGTCCTCAAACAAAGATTTTGGGAACAAAATCAACCACAATTTTCAAGAGGAAGAGGAAGGGGACGGAAGTGGGTCCCCAAATCAGGAGTGGCTGCAAAAAACCAACAAGACGAAATAAAATGAGGAAGTGGGCCCCAAAAAGTAGGAACGGAAACCAGATCCATGCGCCAGAGGAATCAGAAATAAATTGGGGTGATGCAAAGCTCAACAATGAAGACCTGGAGGTTATAAATTTATCAACAAGAATTATAAGTCAAGATGAAACGTCCCTTTTGAAGAAGGGAATCAACTTCTGCCCATCAGAATCTATGAACCTGGCTCAAACCCGGATCGACCTTTATAAATATATAAGGAAGATCAAATTAGCAAAAAATTTTGAGGAGAACGAACAAATGGCAAACTTTACCAAATTAAAAAAGAAAAAAAGACTGGAAGGATTGGAAGAGGAAAGAGGATTAACAACTGCAGACCTCCCAGCTTTGGTCACATTAACGAATTTGGATATAACAAATGAGGAGGAAACCATCTCAGATTCAGGAGTATGTCCTCAAAAAGGAGCAGGATTAAGTGGAATGAAAACACCATCTAAATTTTATCCACATTTACCACAAGGTAATAAAATTGATATTTTCCAGGAGGCAATCATTCAAGATATTCAAAAAATCAAAGGAATGAAATTTCATGACAATTTAAAAAAAGAAGAAAGAACAGCATTAATGGATTTAACAAATGACAAAATGATAACCATAAAAATTGCCGACAAAGGCGGTAATATTGTCATTTTAAATACAAAAGACTATGTGGCAGAAGCTCACTCAAAACTTGGGAATAAACAGTATTACAGGAAATTGGAAAAAAATCCGACGGAAATTTTCAAAGACAAACTGGATAAGAAACTCAGGATGTGGACTGATCAAAATCTGATAGACCCAGATGAAATGAAATTTTTAACAACGATACACCCGGTGACAGCCACGATTTACTTTTTGCCGAAGGTGCATACAAATCCTCTAAAACCACCAGGGAGGCCGATCGTTTCATCAAAGAGGTCACTCATGGAACCTGTAGCTAACTACATTGATTTTTTTCTAATGCTGTTAGTAATGAATTTGAGTTTCTACATACGAGATACGACGGATCTTCTTAAACTCCTAAATTAATTACCATGGCAATCCAACTACATGCTCATAACCATGGACGTGGTATCATTGTATACTAATATCGAGAATAACATCGGACTAAATGCTTGTGCCTATTTTCTAATAGAAAGAGACATTCAATTTAACAGACATAATCAAATGTTAATTGATATGGTGGAAATGTGTTTAACGCAAAACGTCTTTCTATTTGGTGAAGAAATTTTTCAACAGATCAAGGGTTGTGCAATGGGTTTCTCATTCAGCCCGGCATACGCATGCCTCACTATGGGGTGGTGGGAACAACAAATTGCATGGCACCCGGATAATGATTTTTATGTGAACAAAATAGCAAAATGGGTCAGATACATCGACGACCTACTAATTGTATGGGAAGGAACTAGCCAAGAATTTGAGGCCTATTTTCAAATCCTAAACTCATCAAGTACTAACCTAAGATTCACTTACAACATAAGTAAAACTCATGTGACCTTTCTTGATACGGAAATATATATTAAAAATGATAAAGTTGAAACGACCTTACACAGAAAGGAAACTGCCACAAATTCAACGTTACATGCAAGCAGTTTTCATAAACCTTCAGTGAAAGAAAATATTCCGTACGGTGAATTTTTAAGGTTGAGACGGATTTGTTCAGAGGAATCCGAATGGCAAAAGACCAGCCATGCAATGGCACAAAGATTCAAAAACCGGGGTTACAATACGAAAATCATCGAAAATGGGTGGAAGAGAGCAAATGAGAAGGAAAGGAAAGATGCTTTAATAACCAAACGTGAAACCACAAAAACCACAAAAAAGAGAGAGGAAAGTAAAATAAGACTGATTCTAGACTACACAAGGGAATCCAAGCAAATTGTGGGGAGTATAAGAAAAAATTGGAAATTACTTCAACTAGACCCTACCACAAGAAAAGTAATGGGGCAACATCCACAGGTAACCTTTAGACGTGCTAAAAACTTGAAAGATAGACTGATACATAGTCACCATCAGGATCATACAAAGAAGACGAAAGGAATACAATGGATGAAAACAAAGGGGTTCATCAAATGTCAGAACTGCAAGGTGTGCCAAATAGCAGTTAATAAAAAGGAAGTACTAATGCCAAACAACAAAACATGGAAGATAAAGGAATTGATTACATGTTTGAGTACCCCCGTGTTATATGTGATAGAATGTCCACGTTCTCTAAGGTACATTGGGAGCACAAAAAATGAACTGAAAAAGAGAATTTTAGAGCATGTGAGAGCAACGGTAAATAAGGACAGAAATAATGCTGTTGCAAAACACATGGAGAGTAATCATAATGGGGATTGAACTTTGTTAAAATTTTATGCATTGGAAACCATCATCCCTCTTGATAGGGGTGGCGATAGAGAAAAAATCTTGAGATGCAGAGAATCGCGACAAATATTAAATTTCAGGACAAGGACCCCGATGGGACTAAATCAAAGTGAAGAACTGTATGTACATCTATAACAATAATGGGGACTGATGAAATATGGTGTTTGAGTAATTCAAGGAAAAGAGACTTACAGTGAATATATGAGTAAAAGAATGTGCAATATATTTGGAAATGCAGATACATATACATTTATAGAGGTTTTGAAATGGTTAATCGGTAAAATGAATTGTTTTTTAAATATTAATTGGTTGTGTACATATGGAGGCTAAATTAAGGATTTATGAACTGAGCTGGAAATGTGGATTGAACACTTTGGATCATAATTAAATCCTCAAGGTAAAGCCCACTAGAGGGCGGAAAGGAGCTTGTTGTTTATAAAGTTTTGGTAGACAAGAAAACAAAATATTTGTTTGAGTACAATCTAGAAAATGACAAGGAGGATAACTATGGTCAAAACATTAATGCCCACTGGAGGGCATAAATCATTGTTAAAGTTTAACACAAAAATCCCTGATAATCCCACAATACCTGCTTTTAATATTTATATAATTGCCTCCTCTAAGTGTGAATAATGTTGCACAACCAAGAGTAGTGAATGTTTAAAAATGACATTATCTTGAGAGTGTTCGTAACATACCGATTCAATGAACAAGTAATAACAAAACTACATTTCCCAAACAACTTCCTGTTAGTAAAAAAACAGGAAGTGATGCTTTGCGTAAGAGAATGTTCGGCGGGAACCTCCGTAGAAATAGGAGGGACCAAAGCTTACTATTGTATTAACCGTGAGCAAGCTACACGTTTGTAGCGAAACGCGTCGGAATGATTTGTGAATACGCTGGTTAACAACTGCGAAATAAAGTATTGGGAAAAAGAAGAGAACCTTTGTGAGTGCGTACTCATTTCTTCAGTCGAAGATGTGTGAAATAAATTAAGGCTTGGCTCTGCCGAGGAGTATTGCACCGGAGAGTGGAGCGCCAGGGGTCTGCATTTTTGAGAGCCGATTCGGTGGATATATATATATATATATTTATATATATATATATATATATATATCGTATCAACCAAAACGCTCCTTCTGACCTCCTGATGCCCCGAGGGAATTGGCGTAGACCACTGGTGGAGCACGCCGGTAATTAATCCTTGTCACTGCCACAATTAAGTACGCTCTCAGTGAATATCCAAAGACCAGCTCAAATTCCAAGGGTTTTTAATCCACAAAACAACATGTTTCGGCTTCCCAAAAGCCTTGATCACGTTAAATGGAAAAGTGCCCACACTCGTGTTAATAAAGCATTCGGCAGTCAACACATCACGTGTAAAGTCAAGACATAGAAAACAGACTGCAAGGGTTTCGTGCCTTACACTGAAAAAGAGCCGCCATGATGGAATGGGACATATTACACAGTGTAAACGTTGTAATGCCGTGATAATTCATATCACACATCAACTACTAATATGCTAACTTATACAAAGTTACATGTAAGTTCATTTAAACTCATAATTCATCTATATTAACTTAATGTCAAAACAATTAATTTCATGTGTCTCCTAAGTAGTCAGACATACACTGTCTAAATTTGTCAAAACAGTTAGTAATCTCTGTTTCAATA
Source organism: Lissotriton helveticus (assembly GCF_964261635.1). NCBI lineage: Eukaryota > Metazoa > Chordata > Amphibia > Caudata > Salamandridae > Lissotriton > Lissotriton helveticus. The sequence continues at coordinate 283,517,412 of NC_136058.1, read as the reverse complement.
CAATAGATACTAATCTTATATGATGTTTGCGAGATTCCACATGCTATACGAAAACCTGTGTATATAGAGACAGTAACCATGTAGAATACATATGCACTGTAATTATTGTCCAATTGCGGCATTCATTAGATGTATATTGTCAAATACACTTGCGTTTGGCTTGCCAGAATGTTCATCAAAAAACAAAAGCAAAGTGCTTGTGTGGTGAGGAAAACAGAAGAAGGGATGGTGTGACCCGTGCTTACAGAATACATTGATCAGTCAACCATTTTCCTATTGAAAAAAAGAAGAAAATGGAATAAAAATAAATACATTACCATAAATAAAACCAGATAAAAACCAAACATGTTTTTCTAATGTGCACATGGAAGAATCATATAGTGTTGTGTGAAAGAAGGCGGAGAATATTATGTATCATGGTACAAAAATACAGAGATCACAACTGAATATTCATGTAGACGGCTAGACATGCTTATGTTGTACATAGATTCAGAAAGATAGGGTATGATGATGTGTTGTAAAAAAAAGGCTAGGATGGACGAAAAGAAATGAGATCACCCACACAAATCAGTCTGATAACATCATGATCAGTGATACTGACACCATTATTAATATGGTTATGTTAGAGCAGGGAGAGACAGAAAATGACAGTCAATCACCTGATGCTATACTAATCCCACATGATACCCACATTCTGCAGGATAGCAGTGCAAATTCAGGCTTCAAGCCTAAATCCACTTTCCTCCCTCCTCTTCCACATGACTCCCTTGATACCTTTCAGGACAGTACTAGCAAAGCACTTTGCTTATACAAACACAAAAAGAACAGGAGAGAGTTTATCAATAACAACATGACCTACACCCAAAGGCAGGCACTTAAATCCCTCATAGAGGATGATAGCATAGTCATACGTCCCGCAGACAAAGGCGGGAACATGGTTATCTTAGAAAAACAAACATACATCAAACAACTCAAAGACAAGAGATTTTACCTGCCAGTGTCTAGAGAGATATATAACAAGAGCATAACGGAGCTATGGGACGAGCTAACGATGTAGAAGGACAAGGGCATTTTAGAATGGGAAGAATATAATTATCTGAAAAACGACTTCCCGGTCCTTCCCGTTATGTATCTGCTTCCCAAACTCCATAAGGACCCCCTGAATCCTCCGGGCAGGCCAATTGTGTCCTCAAGGGGCAGTGCAACAGATCATGTCTCTAAATACGTGGACCATTACCTTCGGGAATGGGTGGCTGGTTTACCCAGCTACATACGAGACACCAAAGACTTTTTAAATAAAATTCAGAACATCAACTGGGAGGAAGGGTACTTGATGATTACACTTGGGGGTCGATTCCGATCCGGTAAAAAGCACTCCGAATCGTCGTACGGAGCGTTTTTCCCCCGTACGAATCGTAGCTGTAAACGTCCCGTACGTACGACGAAGTACGATTCGTAACAGGAGCCGTACTCCGTACGAGTCGTACAAGACACCGTACGACTCTAATCTCCGTACAATTCTGCCTCGGAACCTGCTGTACGCGACATTTGTACGGTTCGCGGCTGGTTTTTACGACCCAGCCAGTACGATACGTGTCGGGTATGCACCGTACGACCCTTTTTCTACGGGAGCTGAAAACAGCCGTAAAAGCAGAGTTCGCGCCGAAACAGGTACGGAACGACCCCCCAGGTACGGTGCGTACTCCCCATGATCGCAGGGGTACGCACCGTAACCCTGCGATCATGGGGTGTACGAGCCGTACCCCCATTGTACGATTGGTGTACGAGCCGTACCCCCATTGTACGATCGGTTTACGAGCCGTACCCACATTGTACGATCGGTGTACGAGCCGTACCCCCATTGTACGATGGGTGTACGAGCCGTACCCCATGTACGATTGGTGTACGAGCCGTACCCCCATTGTACGATGGGTGTACGAGCCGTACCCCATGTACAATGGGTGTACGAGCCGTACCCCAATTGTACGATGGGTGTACGAGCCGTACCCCATGTACGATCGGTGTACGAGCCGTACCCCCATTGTACGATGGGTGTACGGCTCGTACACTGATCGTACATGGGGTACGGCTCGTACACCGATCGTACATGGGGTACGGCTCGTACACGATCGTACATGGGGTACTGCTCGTACACCGATCGTACATGGGGTACGGCTCGTACACCGATCGTACAATGGGGGTACGGCTCGTACACCCCATGATCGCAGGGGTACGGTGCGTACCCCTGCGATTATGGGGGGTACGGACCGTACGGTGTGTATGTGTTTGTGTGCTTTTCCGTATGACTCGCCCTTACCTGACGTGGACCGTACGAATCGCGTCCTCATACCCCGGTCCGGATCGTACTCGTCGGGTCGTACGGCATGTGTAGGAGTCGTACGGTATGTGTACGAGTCGTACGGTTCACGGTTTCAGCCTTGCAATACGTACGGATCGCGACGATTCGGACGGATTCACGGAATACGGATCGTACTTCGCGACTCGGATGGACGGGTACGATTCGTACGGAGAGGGCTCCGGATACAAATCGTACGGACGTTTTTTTCCCAAATCGGAATCGACCCCTTGATGTCCAATCCCTGTATACCATCATTGATCACAGGGATGGTTTGGAGGCATGCGGTTACTTTCTGGCAGCACGTCCCCTGAGGTACAGAGAACACAGTAAAATGCTGTTGAGTTTGATGACATACTGTCCAACAAAATTTTTTTATTTAATGGTGTTCTCTACAGGCAGGTGGTCGGTATGGCGATGGGTTCCAGCTTTGCTCCCAGCTTCGCGAATCTATTCATGGGAAGCTGGGAGCATGACATCAGTACCGACCCTGCCTGTACACACTACCTCCAGCATGTAGTCACATGGTGGAGGTACATTGATGACCTCTTTGTCATCTGGGAGGGCAACGAACAAGATGCTGTGGCTTTCATTGATACTCTCAACAAGAATGACAAAAATATAGTACTGATCAGTCACAACAGCAGCAAGACAGCTGAGTATCTTGATGTCAAAATTAACATCGTACAGAATAAAATACAGACGACCCTCTTAAGAAAAAGTACCACTGGGAACAGTATTCTTCATGCCCTCAGCAGCCACCCGGATACTCTCAAGTGGAGCATCCCCTACGGGGAACTGCTGAGGGCCAAAAGAAACTGCAATACTGAAGAAACATACCAAGAGGAGTGCAAGAACATGCTAGCCAGGTTTTCTGCTAGAGGATACCCGAAATGGGTGCTCCGAAAAGCCAAAGAAAGGGCAGACACTACAACTAGACCTGATATCCTTAGTGACAAGGTCAAAGAGAAAGACGAGCTAGTGGCAAGTGAGACACGTTTGATTCTCACCTACAATGCTGAATCACATAACATACAGAGGATTGTGGTAAAAAACTGGAACATCCTCAAGAGTGATAGCGTTATAGGTGATGAACTGCCCAACAGACCCAATGTTACCTACAGAAAGGGAAAAAGCTTAAGGGATCTCCTTGTCCATAGTGATGTAACTACCTATGCGGTAGGCTCTGAGCGTGGCCTCAAGGGATTTTTCCCTTGTGGTCACTGCAAGGCCTGCAAAAACAGTGTTTTTACAAAGGAGGTTCAGTATAACGGGACCCACATGGAGGTCCAACAATTTCTGACATGTGGTACTATGTACGTTATTTACGTCATAGTATGTCCATGTGAACGATGGTATATAGGCAGCACAACGTGTGCTGCAAAAAAACGTGTCCTTGAACATCTTAGGGCAATCAAAAATAATGATGAAAAATATCCAGTTGCCCGTCACTATAGGGATAAACATTTCTCTGACACCTCAAAAGTGAAATTCTTCATTTTAGAACAGATCCCACCCAATCCGATGTGTTGTACAATGTATCTAGCTGAAGAGTACTATTCTCTCAGGTGTATTGCTAGCTCTTCATCCTGATTAAGCCCACCAGGCTCTTTGGTCTGAAAATTGATTATATATTTAGATTCTCTTTGTCTTAACTTCAGCATTCTGGTGCCTTCATAAATAAGGCCCATCGTTTTTTTGCACTCCACACCACCCCAGTTCAGACATGGCCATATGCAAATCAGCCTTGACCCTGTGCCTCATGGGAACAGTCCAGCCCGAACTGCCAAACCATGTCTTTCCTGCACCAGAATCAAGCATCCTAGGACCGGTTTCTTCCGCCAGGATAGCTTGACTCCAGTGGTGTGGAGAGCATGGGATTCATGTCTGAGCATACCCATCCCACTCGGGGTGACAAATGCAAAAACAACAGTTGATGGACAGACTGCAGAACAATGTCATACATTCACCCCAGTACAGAGATCTGGGCCTAAATCCATCGTTTTTTTGCACTCCACACCACCCCAGTTCAGACATGGTCATATGCAAATCAGCCTTGACCCTGTGCCTAATGGGAACAGTCCAGTCCGAATTGCCAAGCCCTGTCTTTCCTGGACCGGAATCAAGCATCCTAGGACCTTGGAATCAAGAATTCTAGGACCGGTTTCTTCAGCCAGGATAGCTTGACTCCAATGGTGTGGAGAGCATGGGATTCACGTCTGAGCATACCCATCCAACTCGGGGTGACAAATGCAAAAACAACAGTTGATGGACAGAATGCAGAACAATGTCATACAGTCACCCCAGTACAGAGATCTGGGCCTAAATCCATCGTTTTGTTGCACTGCACACCACCCCAGTTCAGACATGGCCATATGGAAATCAGCCTTGACTCTGTGCCTCATGGGAACAGTCCAGCCCGAATTGCCAAGCCATGTCTTTCCTGGATGGGAATCAAGCATCCTAAGACAGGTTTCTGGCTATCAGCCGTCTACAGCCAGGATAGCTTGACTGCAGTGGTGTGGAGAGCATGGGAGTCACGTCTGAGCATACCCATTCAACTCGGGGTGACAAATGCAAAAAACAACAGTTGATGGACAGAATGCAGAACAATATCATACATTTGTCCCCGTACAGAGATTTGGCCCTAAATCCATCATTTTTTTGCACTCCACACCACCCCAATTCAGTCATGGCCATATGCAAATCAGCCTTGACCCTGTGCCTCATGGGAACAGTCCAGCCCGAACTGCAAAGCCATGTCTTTCCTGGACTAAAATCAACCATTCTAAGACCAGTTTCTGGCTATCAGCCATCTTCAGCCAGGATAGCTTGACTTCAATTGTGTGAAGAGCATGGGACTCACGTCTGAGCATACCCATCCCACTCGGGGTGACAAATGCAAAAACAACAGTTGATGGACAGAATGCAGAACAATGTCATACATTCACATCAGTATAGAGATCTGGGCCTAAATGCATCGTTTTTTTTCACTCCACACCACCCCAGTTCAGACATGGCCCTATGCAAATCAGCCTTGACCCTGTGCCTCATGGGAACAGTCCAGCCCGAAGGGCGGAACGTACCACACGCCCCCAGCGTTTGTCACGCCCCCCCAGCACATGCCCACAGCACAATGCAGACGCACCCACAAGGGACTACTTTGCTGGCACGGTTCTTTTACCTTTTAAATGTATATGGTGGGCGTCTGCGTAGCCTATGTCCTTCTGCTGCAACTGCCCTTTCCAACGCTGTATTGGGTGTTGTGATTGGCGCTGTGGTTTCTGAGATTACCCGCCTCAAAGGTTTGGGCTCTCTCTTTATTATATTAGTATGGATATATATGTGTGTGTGTGTGTGTGTGTATATATATATATAAATATATATATATAATTCAGAAATAAAAAAAATATATATATCTCTAAATCAGAAGGTATTTGAAAGGTAATAATCACTGATCATAAAACAATGGTATATGAAGAAATAATAGTATATGAAGAAATAGACACTAAGAAGTTCATACCATATGCGAACACACGTCACAAAGCAGCTTGTCCAACCGCTAAATCTGACTTTTACCATGCATCCAGGCAGTAATGCTTCATGAAGGTATGGGCGTTCGTCCATATCGCTGCCCTGCAGATGCCAGGCAAGGACACTTCGGTGAACAGGGCAGAGGAAGCTGCCACCTTGCACGTGGACTGAGCTGTGATTTTGGTACCCAGAAGGCGGCCAGTCCTCTCATGACAGAAGAGAATAGTCGATGAGACCCAGAGAGCAATCAATGCCCATGTCATAGCCTGACCCTTCCTGGGGGCAGAGAATGCGATGAGCAACTGAGTAAAGGTTTGTAAAGACTGAGTCCTTTGTAAGTAGAACTTTAAACAACGTTTAATGTCCAGTGAATGGAGGGCTCTTTCAGCCGGTGAAGATGGAGCAGGAAAGAAGGAGGGTAGAATCACTGGTTCATTTAGATGAAACGTGGAAAGTACCTTCGGAATAAAAAAAGGATTGGTACGAAGAATTACTCTATCCTGATGAAACTGCAGGTAAGGCTCTGTTGCAGTAAATGCTTTGATTTGATTTCACTAATGCATCTAGCTGACGTGTTGGCCAACAGGAAAGCAACTGTCTATGAAAGGTATTTTAAATCAGATTTGTGTATTGGTTGAAAGGGAGACTTCATAAGCTGTGACAGGACAAGGCTTAGTTGCCATAGCACTGGAGGAGGTCTTATAGGAGAGTAGGCCCTGAAGAGACCCTTCATAAACTCCTTCACAAGCCTGTTAGACCATAAGTACAAGTGACCTGAACATCATTTGTATCTGGATATTGCTGTCAAGTGCACCCTGATGGATGGACGTGCCAGGCCAGATTTGGCGAGAAACAATAGATAGCGCAAAATATCCTGAGCAGGCGATGAGAGAGGATCAAAAGAGTGCTAAACACACCATGAGCAAAATCGTTTCCCTTTGGTTGAGTAGCATTTGATCGTAGAAGGAGCTTGGGCTTTCTGTAGTACAGCTTGACATTCCTCAAGAATTGCTAGCGCTCCGAATTCTGTGTGATGAGGAGCCAACTGACAAGTGAAGATGTAAACTTATGGATGAACCATTTGGCCCTGGTTCATGGAGAGGATATTCTCCTTTTGCTGGAACAGGATTGGAGAAGACTCTGATAGGGGATACAGCTCCGTGAACCTGTACTGCCGCGCCTATCCCGGGGTGATAAGGATGATGCAGCAAGGTTCCGGTTTGATCTGCTGCAAAACCTTTGGAATGAGAGGAAACTGAGGGAATGCGTAAGCAAACGTTCCCTCCCAAGAGAAATGGGAGGTGTTTCCTAGAAAGCCTGGCTGAGGAAACCTGCTGGTGTAGAACCTGCATTTTCTGTTGAGAGACGTATTGAACAGAGCCACAGATGGAAACCCCCAAAGGCGAAAACCCTTGCAGCTGATCCTCGTTTAGCTCACACTCGTGACAATGTATGTCTCTACTGAGGGAGTCAGCCATTCATTTTGGACTCCTGGTACATGTTGAACTTGTATTGCTATCTCATGGGCTATCAGCCATTCCCAGATCAGCTGAGCCAGGACTGGCAGTGCATGAGATATTGTCCCACTCTGTTTCAGCAGGTAGAACATGGTTGTGGTGTTGTCCGTGCAAACGTGGATCGATAAATTCCTGATCCTTGGCAAGAAAGCCTGGAGGCCCAGAAACATGGATGTATTACGTTCCAACGCATACTTTTACAACGCATGCTTTTACAACGCATTTTTTACAACGCAAGTACATTTACTACGCACGTTTTTACAATGCATACCATTACAACGCGAATATATAAAAGTATTGAAAAAGTACCATTACAAAGAAAACATATACAACGCATACCATTACAACGCATATATTAATTTTTATTTTTCTTTGTAAAATAACTCCTGGCACGGGATGCAGGGAAAATAGGGGTTTTGGGTGGGGAAGTGTATTAAAAACGTAGTAAAAAACTAAATAGTAATCCTTGAAAATAGCACGTTTTTTAAACAAATTACTACTCAAGTATTAAAATTATTACTCGATTATTTAAAAAAGTACTTGCTGATTAATAATAAAAATAGTTATTAAACATAAATGGGGAACAAATGTATTATCAAATAAATTTTTTAAAAATTAATATAAATCGTATTAAAAACCGTAACTTTTAAGAAAATTAACAGAACAACAAACACATACCCGCCATTTTAGAAAAGAAGCCAAAGAAAGAGTCCTACAACTCTTTTCATGAAAACAACAGCACGAGACTCTAAACAAAATGGAGGACAAAACGCTATGTCAAAGTAAAACACACACTTTTAAAAAGATATTTTAAATTACACGTTTTCACATCAATTTAATGTAAAAAAAACTGATTTAAATGATAGTTTACACAAAAACTAAGTAGCCACTCACAAAAACCTATAAATACAAGTAAGCCACCATTTTGAAAACAGTTGATATTCAACTCACAGAGAGAGCAGACGCTACAAACTGAACCTCTGACCTTTTTGCCACAGTGACGACCTCGAGTCAAATGAAAAGAAAGCCATCCATAAATACAAGTAAGTTTGTAGTAAAACACAAGTAAACAACGCATTTCTTTAAAATATCGAACTATTAATAATAAAAGTGAAACATTTTTTAATTTCAGATTTTCGAAATCTGTACCATCACTTCATTCAATACATTGTTCACAGATGTAAGTACATTATTAAAATATAATATTTTTTCAATAATAAGCAGTTGTTTGCTTAAATGAAATTTTTCTAATGTCGTTCTATGGATATAACCTCTCAAATGTATCACTGTTTTTTAAACCCATTTTAAATTATTATTCTCTTATTTTAAACAGGTCACAATAACGCAGTTATATTTTTTAAAAATTAATTGTTAAATAATAAAGATTTTTTTTGCAGCTTAAACGTATTGTGACTTTTCAGATTTTAAATGTGACAAAAAATAAAGATTGAAACTTTTAATATTTTAACAGCCAAATTATTGGATGTGAAGCACTCAAAAACAACATCCGTAGATCGTTTTCAAATTAGGAGCAAAAGACCATAACTGTCCTTCAAAAAAGGTAATTTAATAAAAAAAATTGCACTAACTTTTTATTTTTTACAGGAATGCAGTTAGTTACCTGCAACTAAATGTTAAGAGTTTCGAAAATGTAAAATAAGTTTATAAAAACAATTATCAGATTGTAATACACTAATGTGAAATGTGTAAAAATGTACTATAATCAACATGTTGATTTTTCAATTTTAAAACTAGGGTTTTAAATATTAAAAAGAACATGTATTATTTTGTATAACCATTTACAGATATCACGAAATTCAACAACTTGAAAATCTGAGCCAACAAAAAAGCTTGCGGGGGCAAGATGGCAGCTACCTTCCCTGCTCCTGACCCTGCTCAATGACGGCGCATAGAAGGGAGAAAAAACAGGGAAATAATGCCGGCGATTCCCTTTTATAGAAGGACAGTATGCAACCTTCAGCGAATTTCATAAAACAGCTCTTTCACTGGATAGTGAGGGGCAGATTGAGTTTTGCTCTGCTGGTTTGGATCTCAGGGTAGCTCCTTTTCTACCCTTCGACAAGGTCCAATGCAAAATATGGCTCCACGCGGTCCGAGACCACAGAAAGACTCTCTGAAAGAGAGAGAGAGAGAGAGAGAAGGACTACGCTACTTTAAGCGACCCCGGGGTAGTCCCGAGTTCTAATCTTCGGTTGCAGACTCGGATCCTTAGAAACATGGTAAAGGATAACTTGGATACCGCAGACCATCTGGAGGAAGAGGAGGACAGCGCTGAAAAGTTACAGAAGAAGACCGAATTGAAATTGAAGTTAAAAGAAGCAAAAGATAAAATAAGAGATAAAAGGGAGAAAGCCCAAGTGAATAAAAAAACAACAAAGCGCCAGAATAACGAAGTCACTGGCAAGGCTGCGGGCAAAGAGGGAAACATGCGACAGCCTACCTTACGTGAATCTTTTGCAGCGCCCGCTATGGCTCAATCCTCAGGAACGGCGGTGGTGGTTGCGGCGGGGACGGAAGTCGTAACCGCCCTACTACAGGCATCTCCACAGACAGACGTCGGAGTTGGCGGAGCTGAGCATGGGCTGACAAAGGTGTGCGCGGACCCCCGAGCGGCTCTGATAGAGAATGCAGCGGAGATTAACGCTCGGTCTGCAGAGGATACCTTGCGATCACCGGATGAGTGCCTGGCAGGTCTGGAGAGCAGACCGGGGAATGAGAGGACGCCGCTGGAGGCTGAGAGGATGCTGCTTCCTGAACAACAGCAAGACGAGATGCATGATCGGACTCTAGATGGGGGTAGACACTCTGCCGCTGTACCAGGAGATTCAGACTGTTCGGAAGCCTTGGACACAGAACAGCATACAATAGATAACGATAACGACCCAAGCTCTGCACTGACTACCGGTACCGGTAAGGAGGGAACTGAGGGTTTTGACAATGTACTTAATGAAAGGATGCAGACCCAATTATTGGAACCGGTGGATGGGGTAGATGGGATAGAGAGACAGTCTGCCTCCTATGTTAACCCTATTATTCCTAATATAACCCTACCACCATCCCCCCACAGTGCACTGAAGAGCACTTCGGAGCTTTAACTGGAGAGAAGGGTGCTATAAATAAACAAGCAGAGCAAGTAGAGCAAGATGGTGGAAACCAGGGGTCAGGGATAGCCATGAGAGAAAATAGTCCAGCTTCTGCTAGGCAACCTCCAGCTGGCCCCCTGATGAATTTGGGATCTCCAACTGACGAATGTTTCTATTCAGTTAATGATGATGAGGATAGTAATGAGGAGGAGAAAGAGGATTCCAATTCTGAAAGTGATATTGAGGTCTCTGAGATTGAATCTGAGTTGGAGTCCAAGTCTGTAACCACGGATAGTGAAGAAACACATAAAGTGACCACTAAAAGAAGGGGGAAAAGACTAAAAAATATATCACGTAGCAAATCAAAAACGAATAGGAGTCCCTCACATACAGAAATTTCGAAAAGGCTAGATTGGGATCATTCTGCAACTTCACAACTCTATCAAGAGGGTGCTGTTCCCGCGCCAGATTCCTTATCCAATTCCAACTCCTAAGCCCAAGCTACAACGATGGATATGTTGTTTTCAACATTAAAACAAATGCAGGGGGAGGCTAGAGCTGAGTCTCGGAGGGCAAAGCAAGCTAATCAAAAAATACAAGTATCCCTTCGAAAAGTTAATAAACTATATTCGGACATGGCTTCAAGGGTTACTGAGGTAGAAACAAGAACTGAGAAATTGGAGATAGAAGTTGGGAATTGGAATGAGTACCGGAAGGAGCAGGAAAAGATGGCAACCGATGTACACTGGAAGCTCGAGGACTATGAGAACCGCCAACGCCGTAACAACATTAGGTTATTGGGTTTGGCAGAAGGAAGGGAAGGACAGGATGTGCGGGCATTTGTTATTGAGTTGCTTAAAGGGGCCCTTCCTGAGTTAACGGGTTGGGCGTGGGAAAGGGAGATTCAAAGGGCGCACAGGTTCCCCATGGTGCAAAAAAGGACTTCACCTAGTGATAAACCTAGGGCAATTTTGATATTTGTTGGGAATTTTCTCCTAAGGCAGGAGATTATGGACAAAGCTAAACCTGAAGCTAGACGGACATTCAATGGTATGACTTTTTTTGCTCGTCCCGATTTCTGCCATGTCACGGTTGAGAGGAGATGGCGGATGAGGAAAATGATAACTCCATTCCAAAGTATGGGTTGCGAAGCATATTTAATGTTCCCATCTCGTCTTAAAGTAATAGATAAGGGACAGACGAGGATCTTTTTCTCTGAGATTAAAGCGCAGGAGTATCTAGAAGAGATCAAGTAAAGAAAAGGGGGCACAAAAAATATGGAGGTTGCACTAATTCAGACAAAACAAAAAGTTTAATCACTTGATGGTATGATGGCATAAAGAAGTGAACGGTAACTAGAGCAGGGGAGGGAGGGAGGGAGCGGGTGACACCTGGGGCTCCAGCTGTCACGCATAGGTCAGGACTGACCTATTTGCCTGTATGGGGGGGCTGGGGGGAGGAGGGGAGGGGGAGGGGTACAGGGCACTTGCTAGGTATTTGGTTAAATAATTATGTACAGGGAAGATGTTTTGAAATATGTAACAGTCAATGGATAGGCAGATCACTTAAAGCAGTAAATGATAAAATAAGGTGGGTTGTTGATGTAAATCTGTTGAGGCAAATAACCGATACACATTGATGGGTACGCGTATAATTACAGTAAATGTTTGTGGCCTAAACGACCGAACCAAGAGGCAGCGGGTGGCGACCTGGCTAAGATCTTTAAACGTGGACTTGGTGTGTCTTCAAGAAACTCATATAGCGGGAGAAGAGGGGCACTTATTAAACCAGCTGGGATATCAAGTTTTAGCTTATTCTAAACAGGGTGCCAAAAATAGGGGTGTGGCAATTTTGGCTAAAAAAAGGGATTTTATAATAAGGAGAAAACTTGAAGATAGATGGGGGAGATGGGTCATTATAGAGTGTAAAATCAATGAGGAATGGTTTACTTTAGGCTGTGTATATGGTTCAACGGAGGATGATCCTGATATCTTTGATTTTTTGGACTTGGAGCTGTCCACTTGGTCCCCAAATATTATTTTGACTAGTGATTTTAACATTAATGGGGCAGGGGGCTTGGACTGGCTTCTAATAGGGGGTATCAGGGTAGAAGAAAGAGAGTATGGTGCTCATTGGGTAACCTTGCAAGGAATAATGCTTTGATGGACGTATGGGGGACAATTCATCCCGATAAGCAGGGGTTCACTTACTATTCAGCACCCCATAGGGTATGTGCTAGGCTAGACTATTTTTTTGCTTCAAACTCTCTTCAATCAGAACTAAAAATTGAAAAATTACCACGTATAGTTTCAGATCATAACCCTCTTATTCTAACAGTAACCCATAGTAGCAGAAGACCGGATCGTACATGGACTTTTGAGAGGGGATTGCTAAAGGATGAGGCATATATCACTCACATGGAAAAGTGGATTACTGATTTTTTTAATATTAATAGAGGTGGTACGGAAGCTGGGTATGTTTGGGATGCATTTAAGGCAGCCATTCGGGGGGAGACAATAAGCTACAGCGTAGCGAAACAGAGGAAGGAAAGGCAAAGAGATGAAGACCTTACTAAAGCAGTGATGAAAGCAGAGGAGGAATTAACTGGTAATGTTATAAGGGGAGCACCTCTAGATCAGGTTTTAATAAAAATAGCTAAAGCAAAAATGGAAGCATCGGAGAGCATAGCCAATAAAGCTGCTAAAACATACTTAGCAAATAGAGAGAAATGTTATGAGTTTAATGAATCTGTGTGTCGAACTTTAGCAATTCGAACTAGGCAGAATGTGTCTACCAGTCAAATCCGAGAGGTTCAGGATGAAGTAGGAATTATTGTCTCGGATGATGAGGGAATAAGAGAAATCTTTAGAAAATTCTATACCTCGCTGTATAATCAAGAGAACCCAGTAGACATTTCTAAGATGGGTGATTACCTACAAGATATTCCAGTAACAAAGTTATTGGAGAATGAGGCAAAGGGGTTGGAAGAACCACTTAGTTCTGATGACATTTTAATTGCCTTGACTAGTTTACCCTCTGGGAAGGCCGCAGGACCTGATCAGATCCCAGTGGAATTTTTTTAAATCTTTTGGGATATAATCAAACAGGATTTGATATTTACAATACAGCAGGCACAGGGAGGGACATCAATTCCGAAAAGTTGGGCAGGAGCAGATATTGTTATAATTTTAAAAATGGGTAAGCCCCCTAATCAACCGGGATCATATAGACCCATAACATTGATGAATGCAGACACAAAAATATATTCAAAGGCATTGGCTCTTAGAGTTGCCAAAGTTATCAATAGACTTGTGAGCATTAATCAACATGGGTTTATACCAGGGAGAGGCACCACCCATCACATACGAAAAGTAATTACCCTTTTGGATGCTACAGAGGTTACAGGAGACCCGATGGCGATCATGTTACTAGATGCTGAAAAAGCCTTTGATCGGGTCTCCTGGGACTTTCTGTGGTATATACTAAGGAGATTGGGGTTTGGAGAGGGGTTTATTAGAGCGCTACAGGTGTTATATGAGGCTCCAACCGTTCGCATTCGAGTAAATGCTGGATATACCCTTCCATTTAACATAAAAAGGGGGACTCGACAGGGGTGCCCTTGCTCCCCACTTCTGTTTGCTCTTTATATGGACCCTTATATACGCCGCATAGAATTAAACATTAATGTCTGCTCACTAGATGCTTATGGGACTCAATGCAAAATCCTAGCTTACGCCGATGACGTGGCAATTGTGACTCCTAAACCTATGGAAGCCATGGTAGCGGTTGAGATGGAAGCACAAATGTTTGGCGAAGTGTCTGGTTATGCTCTTAACACTACTAAAACACAAATCATCAAAAATAGTAAAGCCCATTGCTCAGATAATAGGGTGGTGGAGAGTGGAGTATATTTAGGGGTAACAACCACCGCGGATTTAGACAAATTGGTGGAGGTAAATATAGCACCGGTAATAAGTAAAACCAAGAAGGAATTAGATAGGCTACATAATATCCATTTCTCAATAGTAGGACGAACTAATATAATTAAAATGATTTTTCTACCAAAGTTCTTATACCTATTTAGGGCTATACCCTTATTATTCGAGGGGAAATGGTTTAAAATTTTGGAGCACATGATAAACCGCTTTGTTTGGTCACATGGAAAGACCCGAAGGGCACTGAGATTTAAGGCACTACCAAGGGAGCAGGGTGGATGGGCACTGCCAGACTTAAAATTATATTACTGGGCGGCATCCCTTCAAAACATGACAGGGTTATTAGGAGGAGGGGAAAATGAAGGACAAGATCAGTTAGGAACCCTAGCAATCTACAAATTGGTTCTAGGAGATCAGGCTGAGAATCTTTTGTTGAAAATTACTGACCATAGTTATTTTAAAAGGATTACATTTAAAACAGTTAAAGCAGCACACAGAATTTGGATCTCATTTGCGAAAAAGTTTGGTTTGGGGAGGTATAATGCTTACACTAGGTTAAAGAATAATGTCAGTCTTCCTGAAGAAATATTTTCAGGAGTGTTTTTTAATGATTGGATAAGAGGTGGGATTATGAAGATGGGAGATATGATGGGAGCACAGGGGGTAATGCAGTTTTCTGGTCTGCAGGCAATATATGGTCTGGATTCAACTCATTTCTTTAAGTACCTGCAAATAAGAAGCTTTATATCGACAAAAACTGGAGGATTGGCGGGATTTAACACAAATTCTATTTTGGATAGTGATATATATAGAATGGTACAGATGGAACAATAAGAAGATTTTATTCTGAGTTGATAGAGCATCAAGTTGATGATTTGGAAAAGTTTGAAAATAAGTGGACTCAGAAACTGGGGATGGAGAAGAAGTGTTTTTATAGATCATTGCAATTGGGTCAGAAACTTCTGTGCTCAGCACCACTTCAGGCACAACATTATAAGACTCTTTATCTATTATATCACACACCTGCTAGGATAGCGCAATGGGGAGGGATAGCTGGAGTTACATGTCCAAGATGTGATAGCAATGAAGCTGATCTTGTTCATATGCTTGCAACGTGTACTCATCTAAAAACCACCTGTGAAGAAATTGAATTATTTTTCAAAAATGAGTTAAGGATCGAAATTACACTTACCCCAGTAGTTGTGATGCTTGGAATAAACCAGAGTGCTATCCAAGAGCACTTTGAATATTTTATATTTCTGGCAATGGCCGTTTTGAGACTTTGCATTACCACAGCTTGGCTGGACCGTATACCACCTACGTTCCATCAATGGCTAGCGAAGCTGTTGTCTGTCTATAATCTTGAAAAAGCAATTTATGCTAAGAAAGGGGCAAACGCTAGGAAAATAGGGAAGGAAATTTGGGAACCTATCCAAAGATGGAGAGACATAGATCCAGGGTAGGATGTATTCATGTTTTCACGTTTTGACTGTATCTGATGAAGGTTGACTGTAATTGTAGTGTGATTGTCTATACTGTTCTAACCTGTATAGTTTATGATATATTATTGGATTATATGATTAGGACTAATTGGTTATGTTGTACTAGTGTATATGTTCATTTTTATTATCCTTTATGCAAATGTGTGCCCTGTACAAACATAAAATGGGGAAAAACTCGAATAAAAAATATTTAAAAAAAGAAAAAAAAAGAAAATCTGAGCCAACATGTAAATAAAGAAAAAATCTTTAAAAGGTAAATAATACTAATAAAGTTAATGAAAACACCTGTGACATGTTTTTAACAAACCACTTTTTTCCCACCACAAGAAAACATAGCATTATTAAACAATCTGTAATTAAAAATTCTCAAATTGTATCTTTCTACCAGTTTCAAGCCAAACTACTCTACAATTCGACCCGAAATTCCATCCAAATCAAACAGACAACAACGCCAAAGTAAAGAACAAAAGGTAACACACATTTAAAAACACAAATAAACATTTTTATCATTATACATGTCCATAATAGCTGAATTCAAAATGTAAGCAATGCAAAAATGTTTTTAAAATGCAAACTGCTTTCACACTGTTTCATAAAAATATGCATTTTTACAACCAAGAATAATATCTTAATCAATAAGCAGAATAAAGATTAAAAATAACTTCTTTTAAAACAAAAACATTAAAAGCATTTTTAAAAAAGGTCCAAACGCTAATGAATGGTCTATCTATTCCTTCTAAACAAACAGACCTCTTGTTAAGAAATCACATCAAAGAAGAGCAATTGAAAACCCATCTACAAAGACTCAACTAGATCAAACAAAAAAGGTAAAATTCACCAAACTGAAACAAGAGAAAACCTAATAGATAGAGTAAATGTTTCATTTACTATTCTAAATATAGGAAGGGGCAACAATGGTGTAAGTGATGGATAGTGTAAAGGTATCATTTAGTATTCAAACTCCATGAATATGCAGGAGTAGGGAAAGTGATGGATAATGTAGAAGTATCAATTACTATTCTAACTCCACGAAGGTGCAGCAGTAGGGAAAGTGATGGATAGTATACTGGTATAATTTACTATTCTAAGTCCAGGAAGGTGCAACAGTAGTGAGAGTGATGTATAGTGTAGGGGTATAATTTACTATTCTAACTCCAAGAATGTGCAGCATTAGGGAAAGTGATGGATAGTGTAGGGGTATAATTTACTATTCTAACTCCAGGAAGGTGTAACAGTAGGGAAAATGATGGATAGTGTAGGGGTATAATTTACTATTCTAACTCCAGGAAGGTGCAGCAGTAGGGTAAGTTATGGATAGTGTAGGGGTATAATTTACTATTGTAACTCCAGGAAGGTGCAACAGTAGGGAAAGTGATGGATAGTGTAGGGGTATAATTTACTATTCTAACTCCAGGAAGGTGCAACAGTAGGGAAAGTGATGGATAGTGAAGGTGTATAATTTACTATTCTAACTCCATGAAGGTGCAGCATTAGGGAAAGTGATGGATAGTGTAGGGGTACAATTTACTATTCTAACTCTAGGAAGGTGCAACAGTAGGGTAAGTGATGGATAGTGTAGGGGTATAATTTACTATTCTAACTCCAGGAAGGTGCAACAGTAGGGAAAATTATGGATAGTGTAGGAGTATAATTTACTATTCTAACTCCATGAAGGTGCAGCATTAGGGAAAGTGATGGATAGTGTAGGAGTACAATTTACTATTCTAACTCTAGGAAGGTGCAGCAGTAGGGTCAGTGATGGATAGTGTAGGGGTATAATTTACTATTCTAACTCCAGGAAGGTGCAACAGTAGGGAAAATGATGGATATTGCAGGGGTATAATTTACTATTCTAACTCCAGGGAGGTGCAGCGGCAGGGTAAGTGATGGATAGTGTAGGGGTATAATTTACTATTGTAATTCCAGGAAGGTGCAACAGTAGGGAAAGTGATGGATAGTGTAGCGGTATAATTTACTATTCTAAATCCAAGATTGTGCAGCAGTAGGGAAAGTGATTGATAGTGTAAGGGTATAATTTACTATTCTAACCCCAGGAAGGTGCAACAGTAGGGAAAGTGATGGATAGTGTAGGTGTATACTTTACTATTCTAACTCCATGAAGGTGCAGCATTAGGGAAAGTGATGGATAGTCTAGGGGTACAATTTACTATTCTAAATCTAGGAAGGTGCAACAGTAGGGAAAGTGATGGATAGAGTAGGGGTATAAATTACTATTCTAACTCCAGGAATGTGCAGCATTAGTGAAAGTGATGGAGAGTGTAGGGTATAATTTACTATACAAACTCCTGGAAGGTGTAGCTGTAGGGAAAGTGAAGGATAGAGTACAGATAGAAAAAAATGGTTAAATATACTTAACTTTTATACAAAAAAATAGACAAATATTAAATATTTTCTTTTTCATTACAGATAATGTCTACTGAACAGACTGCATCATACATCAAATCCAAGAAAGGAAACCGCTTACTATAACATGCTGGATATACATATTGTAAAGAGAGGATAAGTGAACCACGAAGACATTGGAGGTGTGTGCAAAATTACTCATCCCATTTCAGTGGCAGAGCGGTTACTTTTGGAGAGACTATCATTAGGACAACTGACCATAACCACTCTGCCTCTGCAATGGAGATTGAGGTTCGTGAAACAATCAATGAAATGAAAGAAATTGCATGCACCTCCAATGACACTTCAGGTTCTATTTTAAGAGAGGTTGCACAGCATGTCCCCAGTCATGTAGCTAGCAGTATGCCTATAATACCCAATGTGAGAAGATTATCCAAAGACAAAAGCAGGCAAGTAAGACAAATACTCCAACTCCACATACCTTTTCTGACATTCACATTCCTCCTGAACTCTCTATTTCTTTTTCAAATGAACCTTTCCTCCTGCATGACAACGAAAACCCTCTGAAATGTATTCTTATCTTTAGTACACCCCGCAACCTTGTTAAATTAGAGAATAGTGAAATTTGGATGATGGATGGGATGTTTAAAAGTACACCCCATCCTGTAGTGTAGTCCCTATATTCCCAATAGGCACTGAGCATTGGAATAACATAAACGATAGTTTAGACGTAGGACTGAGGTCGACTAGGTCTCTATTGAATATGTTAGACTTAATTGTGAATGCCAGCTAGCTCAGAGGTCACTAGAAACTTTCTCGAGTGAACAGGAAGGTGTTAACTTTCCTGAATAGACAAGAAGGGATTCGTTTCTGACAACTGCATAAACATGACAACTTTGCTCCCTCCTGAATAAGGAGTATACCTCCAGAGTCGCGGAAACAATAGACAGCTATTTCACTCAGTCAATCGTGCATGCTTAGTTTCACCAGGAGTGAAGAGAAATAGAGAGACGGGCGTTTTTCAATAAAAGTGGTTATTTATTGAGCAGTCTTCTTTCTCATGCAAGAGAAGTGAATTGCCACAATTGTAATACTTGTCATACAGTAAAGTGCGTACAGTAAAAGGAGTATTATGAAATAATACTGTAAAAGCATTTATATGGTTTCTAAGCCTTAAGATACTTAAAACGGATAAAATACATACAATGATAAAAGTTGACTAAACGTACTCAACTGGTGTTTCTAAAATACGCCTACCCCGGTGTACCTAACCTAAGCCTAGTTACGTGGGAAGGAGTAAGTGAGATATAGTTTGAGTTAAGATAGTTTTTGCCAAGAATCTGAATCAAGAATTCTCTAAGGATCTAATCAGCTCCGTACCTTGGTTATAGAATGAAGGAGGTCTTGTATCTCTTTCTCAGGACTCGATCTCCCAGCAACCCGCAAGGGTGACTGGAAATACTGGAGCTGGATTTCTCGGCAGGAGAAAAGACAGCGTCTCTCTCAGTGCGTCAATGGGAGGGTCGGCTTCCTTCAGCACTCGTTTCAGCAGGGCGTCGGGTAAGTAGATAGCCGATCTGCTCCAAACCACTGTGTGTTTGCTAGGGCAGCTGTTGGTATATTTATACCTGGAAGGTGCCGAGTTTGACGTAAGGTTGGACATAAGACGTCACTAAGAACTCGCAGTTCTTGGACAAATCAAAACAGAAGCAGGGGGAATTCCCGGGCTGCTGGAGGCTTGGTTTGTTTTAAGAACATGTTGTACTTTCTAGGAGTCTATGGGAGTAGCCTTGCCGTATTTGGACTGCATTGGCTATGACTAAATATGGATATTATTCTTATGCCTTTATAAGGATATGATTTGTGATAAACACATAAGGGCATAAATCAGGAATATTTAAATAGGGTCCTAGATACGTTCACAACAATCCTTTCACTCAAATTTACACTATTCATGCTAAGATTAATAACAATGTTATTCCCTTAGTGTACAGTTTGCTACCTGATAGACAATCTGCAACCTACACTGGACTTTTATCAGTGATTAAAAGCAAAATATCAAACAAAAGTCCTAGGAAAATAATAGTTGATTATGAATTTGCAATGATTAACGTAATCACCAAAACGTACATGGATACCCAAATTCAGGGATGTTTTTCTCATTTTTCCCAGGCTTTTTGGCGTAAACTTAAAAAAACATCCCTGGTTGCAGATTATTCAACAGAACAGCTCTTTGCTTTGTTCCTCCTGAAAGTGTAGACGAGTACTACACTGCAATTACAGAATCAGAATTTTTCCATGATAACGAAGATAAATTGTCACCCTTACTAAATTATTTTGAGGACACATGGATTGGGCATCTAAGCAGATCGGGTCGCAGGAGGAAGCCACGTTTCCATGTGGAGTGGTGGAACTGCTACACGAGTTGCTTAGAAGGAGAAGCAAAGACACACAATGCCATAGAAGGATGGCATAACTCCTTCAACCATACAATTGGAAAACCTCACCCCAACTTTTATCATTTTTTGGAAACTTTGAAGAAGGAGCAAAGTTTCCAAGAAATGAGAATATCTCAAACATTAACAAGTAGTCTGAACCCACGCATCTCCAAAAAATCTAAAGATATGTCTGAGAGACTATTGGCTATTTTACAACAGTTTTCGTTGTGTGTGGCTTCAGACTACCTTGATAATGTTGCTAACATACTACATTTTTAATTTAAATTAACACATTACTTTCCTGCTTTGCCCTAAATTAAAATTACATTGCAATTAAATTGGCACTTTTTTTCAATTTTTTTTTTTTAATTAACGTCGGGTCACCTTACCTTTAGTTGTCTTCTTTCTTTGAGTTTTTCTTTAAAACCTTAATAAATCCATTTTCAAGTAAAAACCAACAGCAAATACAATTCAAGGAAAAGATCAAATATCACTTTTTCACCAAAAAAATCTTCATAATCCAAAAACGATCTCCAAACCAATGAAAATAAAAATCTCCAAGTTTTCCATTGCAAAATTCCACATTCAATCTTCTTTTCCAAAAAATCGATTCCTATTTTGCCAAAATGTCAACCCATAAAAATTGCTTCAAATTCCTGTTCTTTAAAAACCATATTCTAAAAGTCCATGTCCTTTTAAAAACAAACTCCATAAAAATCCAAAGTCCACGAATTCGATCTTCCGCTTGACTTTTTTTTAACAGCATTATTCAATAAAACATGTTAGATACTTAAAATTACTTTACAATGTCCTTATTTATCACTATTACTTTTTTTTAACTACTTCTATACTTTATACAGGCAACCCGACAACGGCTTGCTCTAGCTACATGATAGGCGACATGCTGAAATAACAACAAATACATTTAAACAAACATATGCAACCTCTTATCCTCTCTTTACAATATATATATACTCCTAAACGTTTAAATGTTTATAAATTAAGGGGCCCATTATGATGTCGGGCGGATTGCCACCGCCAGCCACCGCCAGCCTGGCGGGGGGCAATCCGCCCGACATCCACACTTGTTTCTCCCCCGCCTTATTAGTATGTGAAAAACCAACACTGGTGCCATTGAAACTAGGGCCCTGAAAGGGGATGACCGTAACCCTAGATATCGGTTCGCAGAACGGGGAGGATGGGTGGGTCGGTAAGGAATCTATCACTAACTAATGTCTCTTACAGATATATCGTTACACAAGTAGTAACTTGTGCATCTGAAAGAGACACATTAGTGATAGATTCCTTACGTTAGAATAGATACCCCAGCAATACCAACCCCGGCGGTGCTTACCTGATGACTTCGACCCTGATGAGTGATGTCGACTCCCGGAGCTCCGATGGCTCCGCTCCCACGACCGGTCCCTCGACCTCCGTCCGGACCAGGACCTTTCCTGGAACAGGTCTTGTCGTCGTGGTCGACGCCGAGACAGTGGAGACACCGACGGTGAGGGTCGGTGACCGACATCAGTCGGTCGCAGTCCTCACAGGGTTTAAAACCAGGCATCCCTATCGGCACCGTCCGGAGTCGAAGACTCGAAAAGAAACAATCAAAAAGGATCAAAAAAGTTTAGTCAAAAAATGACTAAGGTACCACTTTTTCCGGATCTGCGCCGCTGGCGCGGAAAAAAGAAGAACTGACGTCAGCACGCGGAGGCGGCGTCTAAGTACTCCGACGACATCATCACGGCGCCCACGACGCCGACGACGGACGCGGAGCCGCAGACGATGCCTACCGACGCGCAAGGGTACTGCTACGCAAACGTTTCCGGATCCAGTCTGACGCCTGGGGATATTCTAAGGTAAGGAATCTATCACTAACGTGTCTCTTTTAGATACCGACTTTAACCCAAAGGGTAGCACTTTGATTTTTTTGTATTTTTTTTTACAATTCTTTATTGAAGTTTTTAACAGATATCCTCCCTCCCCCTTGTTCCCACCCCCTTTACCACCCCCCCTCTGGTCACATTTGACAGGTTATTTGAAAGAGAGAAAAAGAGAAGAAAACAAGAGCAGGAGAATGAGAAGAAAAAAAAAAGAGAAAAAGAGGAAAAGAAAACGCAGTACATCTCATTACAACATAGTCAGATATCAGCGAGAGATTGCCTCATAATATAGTCACATTAGTTTCAGAATATTAAATATTGCACTTTACACTTTAAGATTCAATGTGTTGCATCCACTGTATAAGGGACCCCAGATTTCGAGGCCTTTTTTTTCCTTTTCACCCCCTTCCTCCTATATATAGCTATTTCTAAGCTATTTGTAGCTAAGAGTCTTACCCGCCACTGTTGAAAGGTTGGAGGGTTTCGATTGAGCCAGCTACATGCTAGACATATTCTGAAACCAGCCATGGAGATCAAAATGAGTCCCTCTATTTCCTTTGGCCTGAGATCTCCATCAATTCCTAACATTATTTAGGCTATTGATATTTCTATTGTTGTGTTCCAGACTCCGGAGAGGAATTTAGAGATTTCGCATCTAATGAGGCCTAGTGTGTCGCATGTGGCAAATATAGGTATTATGTCGGCTTCATGTGATGCACATCTTGGACACTAGGTACCTTTACCTGTACTCCATTTAGCTATTAGGTATGGTGTGTAATAAAGTTGAAAAAAGTTTTATAATAATGTGCTTGAAGCTTGGGGGACATTAGTAGTGTTTGTGATAGCTGGTATGCCAATTGAACTGAATCCTCATTTATGTCTAATTTATTTTGCCATTTGAGGATATGTTTGTTCGTATAGTCAAGCAGGGAAGTAGCTAAGTTGTTATAAATTTCCCCAATTTTGGCTGTGTTATTACGGATAACTGCCTCGATCGTCTGGATTTTACGGAACTCTGCATTGCCGGCCACCCCCTTTTCATTAAAGAGTCTCTAATTTGCAAATATTTGAAAAAATCTCTACGTTCTAGCCCATACTCATTCTTCAATTCATCGAATGATTTAAAGCCTGTTGGTGAAAAAAGGGCACCACATAGGGTGATCCCTATATTAGCCCATCTTTTCATACATATGTCCGAGAATATCTCTGGTAGGTTGTTATTTTGACATAGGCTCGTGTAGTGGGAATACCTTCCGATTGCAAGGAGTTTACGTATGCTTTTCCATTCGTTGTAGATGCCTGCGAGTGTTTTGAAGCGAACTTTTTAAAAGTGATGGTCATAGGTCAATCGCCATAGATTTTCACCTGTTTCCAATCCAAGGATGAGTTCTTGTGGAGTTGGAACCCCCTTCTTGTATCAAATGTCTATTTGGTATCAGTAAGGCCTTACCATATTTCAGAAGTGTAGCTCACCAACAGATCTTGAGGTTTGGGACAGCGAGGCCCCCTCTATCTCTGGGGAGCGTGATATGCCTGTAGGCTCTGCGCGATCTTTTATATCCCCAAATAAATAGAGAAAATTTCTTTGAAGATTTGCTGGTCAAAGTTTAGGCAAATGGTTCTAAAAAAGTATAAAAATGTTGGTAGAAGAATCATTTTGATGACGTTACATCTGCCTATTAGGGTGAGGTGTAGATTATGTAATTTACTGGGATTTTTTGTAGTTTGTTTCAGAAGTGGATCCATGTTGATTTTTACTAGTTGATCTAGGTTGGAGGTGATATTAACACCGAGATATATAGCATTCTCTGTAGTTTGTGTTTTTATTAATAATTATCTGGGTTTTGCCTCGGTTTAATTTGTACCCGGAAATTTCTCCAAAGCGCATATCTTCTTCTTCCATCATTTCGACGGCTTCACAGGGATTACTTGGGGTGATCGCGATGTCATCAGCGTATCCCAGGGTTTTGGTGTTTCCATTTGGAGTTTTAGTAGGTAATATGCTCTGGTTGGTCTCCAATTTGCAAATAAATGGGTCGATAAATATCGCAAACAGTAGCGGAGAGCACGGACACCCCTGCCTCGTCCCTCTAGTCACATCAATCTTGCCCGATATTCCGCCATTTATCATGACCACTGAATCTGGGTTGTGGTATAAACTACGGATGGCATTTATATAAATTGATCGCCGATTCCACTCTTTGACATGGCTGTCCATAGGTATTGCCAGGAGACCCTATCAAACGCTTTTTCGGCGTCCAATAGTATAAGCGCCATAGGGTCTCCTGCAACTTCTGCCACGTCAAAGAGTGTAATTACCCTTTGTACATGATCCGTCGTGGATCTACCAGGGACAAATCCGTGTTGTGGGCTGATATAATCTTGTGAATGATTGGAGCTAATCGGGTGGCTAATAATTTAGAGTAGATTTTAGAGTCACAGTTAATTAGTGTGATCGGGCGATAGGATCCTAGTTCAGTTGGGTCCTTGTTTTTCTTTGGGAAGACCACGATTTTGGCCCGTGCCCATGATTTTGGTGGTTTCCCCCCTAGAAATACTTGAGTCATTAGATCCGTTAAAATTCCTTTGAGCGATTTGTGAAATTTGACATAAAATTCAGCGGGTATACCATCAATTCCTGCTGCTTTCCCCGGGGCTAGACTGTTTATGGATAATAACATTTCGATCCACTGGGGTATTGCCGCTAGATTATCTTGGTCTATTTGTGGAAGTTGGGCCATTGTAACTTGATCTAAGTATTCCATGATTAGTTCTTGATCCTTATTGGTTTCTTTAAATAGGTTTTGGTAATATGTCTGGAATTCTGATCTGATCTCTTCTGGGTCTTGTCTAAGAAAATTATTTTGATCTTTGATCTCTTTAATTGTGTTCGCGGTGTTTTGTTGCCTAGTGCGAATAGCCTGATGATGTCCAATTTGCTCACTTAATTCGTATGCCTTCTCTTTATACATTGTGGCATTAACGATTTCTTTTTCCGCAAATATTTCCGTTATTCTATTTCTTGCAATAGCCACCTTTTGTAATGCAATTTCTGTATTTAGAGCCCCTTCGACTGTTCTAATAAGGCCTTCCTCTGCTTTTGCTAGTTTTCTATGTAATTCTGTTTTTTTTGTTTCGCTTCTTGATTATTTCTGATAGAGAATCGGAGTGTTTCGCCCCTAATTCCGGCTTTGAGTGTGTCCCATACCACTTCTACAGGTGCGCTACCCAAGTTGTCTTCCACGAATTCTGGTATCCACTTTTCCATAAGTTGACGATATTTCTTATTTAATAATAAAGCCCTTTCATATGTCCAGCTATTTTGATCTTGTTGGATTTTGTCGATATCAATATTTAAGATTAATGGATTGTGGTCTAATAGGACCCTGGGTAGCTTCTCTATATGACACTTAGTTATAATGGTATGGGAAGCCAATATGTAGTCTAATCTGGCAAATTTCGAATGGGGATGAGAGAAGAACGTATACCCTGCTTTTTGGGGGTACTTATATTGCCAACAGTCGGTTAGCCCCTGTGTGTTACACATCGCTTGAAATGCTTTAAAAACCTTGGGTTTCCTGCCCTGGTATGCAAAGTAGGGGCCCGAGGACCTATCTGAGGGTAAGTTTAAATTAAAATCCCCACACATTATTATTGGCAGTGGCCAGTGTGTTAACTCATTGGTGACATACTCTAGCAGATCTCGGTCATCTGTGACGCATCCATAAATGGAGCAGATAGTTAGTCTCTTTCCAGGCCCGTAATTACATTCCTCTATCGCCCATCTCCCGAATTTGTCGGATGCAGATCGAGTAAACTGGAGCCCTCTGTGTGTTGCCAAGATAGCCACCCATGTGTCTTAGTTGCTTGTGTTGTAGCTGTGATCAATTTATACCCTAGTGTTTGCAATAGATGGTGTTGCGACCCTTCCACATGAGTCTCTTGAAGACAGATGATGCTAGCCCCTGTTGACCTAAGACCTATTGCGACATTTTGTCTTTTCCGAAGGTCATTTAATCCACAGATATTGACGGAGAGAATTTTTAATTTAGCCATGAGTGTTTTTTGTTATTCCCCTTACCTTTGTGCTGTATCTGTTGTAGCGTGGATAAAGTGTTACTCCTGCTTATGATTGGTGCTATTTTATTTCCTGTGTGCCGGATTGTCCATCCCCCCTCCACCCCCCTCCTTTCCCTCTCCTCCCCTCCAACCCCAGTCCTCCCTGAGGACCCCCTCCCCCTCTCCCCCACCATTAATTGAGGCGTCCTGGGTCGTGAGGCACCCAGGTGTGGGCGCCCGAGTGGTCAGTGCGCCCCAGCTCGCTCGGTGGCCTGACCTAGAGTAGATATAAGTAAAGTGGATTGGATGAAGATGGTGGGTAAAATGTGAATATGAGCTCTTTTTGTTTACTCCCTATACTTTTCTGTTTAACCTTTCGTTATGAACATTTTTTTTTAAAGTATAGGACATTATCATTTCCCCATCCCTCCCCCCTGCCACCTTTTTTGTATGAGCCCTTTAGTCCTTTGAATGTCTAGCGATATAGTCCGTTTGGTCTATGACTTCCTCTGTTACATTTTGATATGTGTTACTGTTTTCCCGTGCTTCGTTTTGCTGTCTCTGATTGTTTAGGTAGGCTTCCGCCTGGATTTTGCTTGTGAAGTTTTTGGTTGATCCCTTGTAGATTACTCTTAGGCGTGCTGGGTTTTGCAGAAACACAGTCGCCCCGATTTGCTCGAATGGAGTGAAGAGTTGCCGCATTCTCCACCTACGTTCCACCGTAGCATGGGCGAAATCTGGGCGTGCGAAAAACGTGAATCCTTTGTATTCTCTTTTGTTTGTCGGTCTGGCAATGTCATAGATAGCCTCTCGTAGGAGAAAGTTCCCGAAATGAACCAATATAGCCCTTGGGTATTGATTTGCCTTGTGAGTGTGTCTGGGGAGCGTTAAGGGGAAGCGATGAGCGCGTTGAATTTCTCTGTCCATTTCCCAGGATTGAAGTTCGGGGAGGGCAGATTTTAAGAGGTTGGATATGAAGCCCTTTGGGTTGTTGCCCTCTGCGCCTTCTGGGATTCCGAGAATACGCAGGTTGTTTCTTCTGCCTCTATTTTCGAGGTCTTCAACTTTTAACATTAGGTCTTTAATGATACCCGTCTGCTCCTTTCCCTGAGTTTGGAGATTGGTAATGTCAGACTCAAGGTTTTCTGTGCGTGTTTCAACCGAGACCATTCTGTCTGCGATCTCTGAGCAGGTGTTGCCCACTTTTTGGATAGCGCCTTGCAATTTTTGTATAGCTGCGTGGTTCCTCTGGCTGTCCGTTTTCACATCTGTGTGGAAATTCTTGATGGAGTTAAATACTTCGCGTAGTGATGGTTCTGTAGGCATTCACGGGCTGCCACTATCTCCATATGGATTTTTGGCTCCCCCTTCGGTAATCCCTTTGGTATGCTGATTACGTTCTAGTTCCCCTGTTGGTTTTGGGGCTGAGCTTTTCCGTATATGCTTAGTGTTTTCTTTTACTTGCTCCGTATTGCTCCCCGGATCAGTGGTTTCATCATATGTTGGTTTGTGTGATCTTCTGTGCTTTACCCTCTTTTTTTCCACCCTTTTCTTTGGAGTTGTGTCGTGTCCTGGTTCGCTTAATTCCTTTATGCCTTTATGGTCAGACACCTCCAAAGTTGTTACGTCGGGTTTTTGGTCGTCGCTTATGTCACTTGTCCCAGCTGTCTCGCTAGAGATTGATACTCCGGTTTCATAAATGTCTGAGTCTGATTCCTCAGAGGATTCTTTGTTCTCTGATTGTGACATTTTCCCGATGGAGGAGGTTTGTGCCATGGAAGAGAGATGGTCGAATTCCTGAGTGGCCTTGAGTGTATAGTTATTAACTCACGTTGGTCAGTTGCACTTCTAGCTGTGCAAGCACTTTCTTTTCCGGAGAGCTGCTTCCGTTGAGCCGGGTCTGAAGCTGTTTTTATCCCGATGATGGGTTGCTCTGTGCATGTGCATGTGCTCATGCTGGTTCCATTTCCTTTGTTCATCCGTTATTATCTGTTGTTGTTTCCCGTTTTTAGCGTTGTCATTCGACCCTTCCTTGGGCAGCGGGCTAAATATGTTAGAGATCCTCGGCTGAGAATCTACAGATTGACCAGTTGTTTTGGCAGCTGCCTTCAGAATTTTGATAGTTTGTAGCCTTTTAGCCTTTTTGGCGATTAGCTCCAATTTATCATCTTCGGTATCATTATGCTTCACATGCTCGCTTGTCTTCTCCTTCCTTATCATTTTCACTTTATCTTTGTCTTTCTCCTTTTCAACATTCTTGTCCGTATTTTTATTTTTATCTTTACTTTTGGGTCTCTTGTTGCCCTTGTTTTCAGTGTTATCTTTTTTTTCTTCTTTGTCTTCTTTGGCTTTGGACCCTCTAGTTTCGGGTCGTCTCTGCATGCTTTTTATTTTTTGTGAGGCGTGTGCTGTTTGTTGTTTCAAAGTGCTTTCGTTACTCTGCGATTCTAGTGTATTTTTAGTTGCTGGTACTTCATCTTGGGTTTCCTGAGCCTCTGGGGTTTCTTGCGTCTCTTATTGGGTGCGGTTTTGATTTATTATTTGTTCAAATAATCTCTGGTTACCTGCCACCCCCTGTATCTGGGCCGGTGCCGGTGCCTGTGCCTGCGCTGGTTTTAGTTTAGTGATTGCCGCAGTTGTAATTAAGGTATATCGCTCGAATGAACGCGGCTTCGTTGTCCCCCTTGCCCTTATGGTAGTCCTTATGGTAGCCCTACAGCTATCTGGTCTCTTTTGACCGTTTTTTTTAAAGGTCTTATCGTTGTTTTGACCACTTCTTTGGACTTCCACAAGTAAATTTTAGGGCATGAGTATTTGACTGAGGAGCTTGCCTTAATTATATATACATTTGTTGAAATATTAATTTTGACTTCAGCACCCCCTGTGTGAGGCCCTGCTAGCGCCCCCAGCTTCACAGCTTCGCAGTGCTCTATCACCGGTTACCAACTTCCGGTGATCCTTAGCGATCCTTAGTGAACCTCACTACAATATTATTATTATTATTGTACTTGTACTCTTAAGTGCTAGGACTTCGCTTGCTGGTCATTTGCTTTTCTGCTTTCTATTTTTTTCCTTTTTTTTATCCCTCTCGTTGCTTCTCTGCCAACTATTACAGCGCCAGTCGTTCTGTTGTGCCGGCCGCGGTGCTCGCGTCTGAATTCTCGCCTTGCTTCTCTGCCAGCAATTACAGCACCTGCTGTTCTGCTGAGGGTAGCACTTTGAATTGGTAATGGCACCCTGCCACCCCGAACCTGTGAAAACATCGATGTTTCGTATGTATGGGAATATGGAAATATGCGTCCAAAAGATTGAGGAAGGACATATAATCCCCGCATCCATGCAAAGCAAAATCTCCTGCAGCTACAACATCCTGAAGGGTTGAATTTTGATTAACTTGTTCAGCAATCTGATGTTCATTATCTGCCTACATTTTCCTGTCTTTTTCTTTATTACAAAGAAATGAAAGTACCCCAGAATGTGCTGATTGCGCAGCACTTTTTTCAATTGCCTGCTTGGAGGAGAGCTGTCTGATTTCCCTCTTTAGAACTGCTTGATGACGATTAGAAGTTCTTCGCTGAGGTGAATCCGGAGGCTGTTGAACAAATTCCAGGGTGTGACCATGGCGGAATATGCCCAACACCTATTTGTTGGAAGATATGCGCTTCCATTGATTGAAGAATTTGGAGCAAGTGGGCTGATTTGAAGTGGGACTATAGCAGCAGGGGTCTGGGAATCCTAATTGCCTCTTGTTGCCGTCATGACATCTTCCTCCTTATTGATTGCAGCGCATCATCCACATGTTTGCCAAAACTGAATTTGCCGTTGAATGGCTTATCCAACACCTGTGCCTGAACTTACGGTGAAATGTTGTAGCCTTTAGCCACCCTTTCGGTCTGAGCACAGCTGTCCTACCACCTGTCTGAAGGTGGTCGATGAGATATCTAGAGCCACATCGATGATCTTGGAAGAGGCTCTCTCTCTCTCCTACAGAACATCCTTTGCCTCCTTCTTCTTGTCCTTGGGAAGATATTCCAACAAGGAACAGATGTCGGACCACATTTGTTGGCCATATCTCCAGAGGATAGCCATGCTGTTGGAGGCCCTGATGCTGCCAATGTGGAGAACCTTTTGCTGATGTTGTCCAGACGGAATTCTTCCTTGCCAGGTGGAACTGCACATTTTAAATCTTCTTTGAGCAGCCTGCATAATAACTGAATCATGCCAAGGACGATCAATAAGGCACACAGGAGAGTCTTCAGTGCCCTGTATTTTTTATCTAGTTTTGGAACCACCACAGGAATAGAAGCTGGCGTTTTCATTAACTTCAGGCATTCTTGCCAAAAGTAGTCCATGATGGGTATGGCCTGAGTAGAGTGTTAAGTCGAAGGTTTAAAATCATTAAAAAAACACTCCGTCTGCTTAACAGTCATAGCGAGATCGTAGTGCCTTGAAGTGCGTTCCAGGAGATCGTGGAAACCGACGATATCTGCTGGTGGAGAGTCGGCTATAGGCTGGCTAGGCAAGGGCGGAGTAGGGGCCACATAATTGCCCCATTCATCATGGACATCTGGATCCAACTGCAGCTCTCTTCTTCTAGCTGCTGATCATCACTGTCCTGCACCTGAACAGGAATTTCAAAAGGTGGTAGAATTTTTTTTATTCTTGGAAGCAGAGGCAGAGGCGCAGCCAGTGGCACAGGAATGACAGCAGGGGCCTCCTGTGTAGGTGATGGTTGCAGAGCAGAGTTTGCCTCAGGAAAACGCTTATAGTAGTCATGAAGCATCATACGAAGGTTGGAGGG
This sequence comes from Lissotriton helveticus, assembly GCF_964261635.1. Taxonomy (NCBI): domain Eukaryota; kingdom Metazoa; phylum Chordata; class Amphibia; order Caudata; family Salamandridae; genus Lissotriton; species Lissotriton helveticus. The sequence goes on along the minus strand of NC_136058.1, from coordinate 283,485,916 downwards.
CAACTAAATGGGAATATTGATGGAAGGCTCTTGTGCATGATGCTCCTGTTCTTCGTATGGAAAGTGCTCTTGAAATGTGTCCAAGCATCAGAGGAAGAATATTCATCCTCTAAATAAGCAGATGGATCATCTGGCACCTCATCCTCCTGAGTCCTGGCACTTGACTCTGAGTTGCGAGGGGCTGTATGCATGGCCATACGGATTCCTGGAAATCCAAGAGATGAGTAGGAGGCAATGGAGATATTTTGAAAAATCCTATAGGAGAGATGGTATCGCCTTTGAAAGCACAACGCAATTTTCCCTTGTCGACGGATCCATCGATGGGCTTGTCGACTGGATTACCGACACTGCAGTCGATGGTAGAACCGTCTGCAGCGGCTGGAAAGAGAGACTTGCAGATGGTGAGGAGACACACTGGACCGTCGATGGTGAAGCCCTCACCAACAGATACAGTCTTACAACAGGTGACGGCGGTGAAACCACCACTTTCATCTTCGATGACGAAGCCACTCCTGTCGTTGTCTTGACCGTCGAACGTATTCGAAGTCGCTGACGAAACCGTCAACGGAGCGCCTGATTCTGTAGAGACAGAAAGTAGACGGCTATTTTTTCATCGACGGAGTCGTTGACAAGCGGATTTTCACAGACGAAGAATCCCTGAAGGGAGTAGGAGGCACTGACGGTGGAGCAGAGCCGGCTCTGGCTGATCTCTTTTAACCCTCTTTTTTCCTGGACTCTCTTTCTAGGTTTTTTAGCATCGCTATGCGAAGTGGAAGACCCTTCTTCCTTTCCTTTCTTGGAGAAGGTATGGGGCTTCTCCTCACCTTCAGAGTCAGAGTCCTCAGCAGTCTTTTTTTCTTTGCAGGCAGAGAAGTAGCCTACCCTCACGATCCTTGAGGGTTTTTGTGGAAACAGCACAACAGTACTTGCATTTTCTGAGCTTGTGGTTAGGATACAGGCAATAAAGGCACTCTTTATGTGGGTCCTCAGAATACAGCCTGGACTTTCCACGAGTCTTGCAGGGCCTAAACAATCCTCTTTAGACTCAGACATACTGAAGAAAAATAGGTCCTCACATTCCCTGACTGTAGCTCAGAAGAAGAGATGAAGCAAAGAAATGAACTGCAAGAAGGAAGTTCAAAATGGCAATAGTCGAAATACTGTCACTGAGCAGAGCTCAGGGCGACTCCCTAACATACTACATGCAGTAAGAAATCTGAGGTATGGTGGCCCTGCAGGGGATAGAGACTCTATGGTCTATGCTCTGATTGGCTGAAGTTTGGATGTTGTAAAACGATGATAATAGGCTGCTAAAGGCTATTGCATTTCTATGGTAATTGAATGTTAAACTTTAATACTGCCATTTTACTGTTACCGTGGATCTCCCAACATGACAGGGGGACGATTCAAGCATGTGAATCTATAAAAGATACAATACTGGAGAACCATGATCTAAAACAAATTTGATCTTCAGCCCACCGACTTGCACACCCTGTGCCAGCTGGACTCCGCCACCATGGCGAAACAGAAGATCAACAACTTGAAGCCCCTTTCGAACAGAAATTCCACCTCCCTGATGAAAAACATCCACTCAGTAGCCCCCTCTGGCTTGTGCCCTCACTTAATCTACAAGCTAGGAAGCACCATCATCTCCCCTACTCTCATCACAATCATCAACTCCTCCCTAACCATCGCCACCTTTCCGACAAGTTAGAAAAATGCAGAAGTTACAGCCTTGTTGAAGTAGCCTTTGGCGGACTCTAACAACCACTGTAACTACAGACCCATCTCACTCCTACCTTTCCCAGCCAATGTCATAGAGAAAACCATCAACATTCAACTCTCTGACCACCTAGAGCGCTACCAACTCGTTGACAGATCTCAATAAGACTCCCGCCCCATCCACAGCACTTAAATAGCCCTCATCACAGCCACCGATGACTTCAGAAGCCTCCTCAACCGAGGAGAAATAGCCGCCCTCATCCTCCTCGACAGACATCTGTCTCCCACAACATACTCGTCAGGAGGCTTCACCTCCTGGGCATCTGCAAGCAAGCACTTCAGTTGATATCCTCCTCCCCCACAGGAAGAACACAACATGTGATACTAACACTCTACACCTCAGAACACGCATATCTCATCTGCGGGGTCCGTGAAGGCTCATCCCTCAGCCCAACACTCTTCAACGTATACATGGCACTCCTCTCAGACATCGTCGGATCGCACGGCATCAGCAGCGTCTCACACGCCAATGACACATGGCTCATTTTCTCCCTAATGGACAGATCCAGGGCCACCAAAACCAACTTTGCCTCCTGCATGCGCATCATGGATGAGAAACAACTGCCTCCAGCTCAACTCAGTCAAAACCAAAGTCCTTTTCTTAAACAATCACCCCCCTGGGATGCCTCCTGGTGGCCATCTAAACAGGGCCACCTACCCAAGCCTACTGATCACGCCAAGAACCTCAGGATCATCATAGATTGAATAATGATGTAATAGAATGTTTATGTGTTGGTTAGTGGAAGCCTATAGATAATTAGAGTTGGTGGCAGTGGTGGCTTGTCCGCTCCTGCGGAGGAGCGTCGTCATACTGCTCTTTGAGCAGTTCAAAAAAGAAAATCAAAATGATAATAACAGGATGTATTATCATTTTATTTTTCCTTGCAGGACTTGTATCCAGGTCGGTTTGGAGCAGGGTGGGGCTAAGCTCCCCAGAGTGAGGAGTGGTTTGCTCTCCCTAAGTGGGCAAGACTGTTTGGCCTGCTCTCTGGGGCTTGCCAAACAGTCATGTGCACTTAGCATGTTCTCCACCTGGAGAACATGCCAGGCTCCCAGGCACTGCATCAGGTGCAAAAGAGACTGCTCAGAAAAATCATGACGCTGTGTGATTGGCTGGGAGAGTCTGGGAGCCTGGGTGCTTCAGTTCCTGCTGCAGTGCTGAGTGAGGACGCAGGAGAGGTGGCGGCTGAAGGTACATTTATTTAATACATTTTTTTCCCCATGCTCAACCACCCCGTTCCAAGGCAGCCATTACTGCTTGGTGGTAAGATCAAACCCTGACTTGAGTTATGTAATAGACACTGTACCTGAAGGCTAAACATGTAACTAAAGAAAATACTTTCTTCTACCTGACTTGCCCGTGACTCATCCTAAAATAACTTTTTCTCACCACTTCACACAACTTTGAGATTTAACTGTATAAATAATTATGTGCTGATCAGAAACAGAAATACTTTATAACAGTTATGTCAAATGGTACATAGGGACGTAATGGTGGATGGTCACAGGAAGCCAGTGTTTGGGTTCAAAATTTAAATATATTCTATGAATACAGCGGTTACATCAAAAATAGGCAGAGGTCCATGTAATACCATACTCATTAATGACAAGCCAAAAAGAAGGCCACCTCATAGGAAAGGTGTAAGGGGTGACAATATTAAAACTCTGGAGGACACGTAGGGGAGTTTGGGGGTGGTTAAATAGTGTTGGATTAGTGATCTGTAAGGCCCTGATTGTGAGTGGGCTGGAGTGTTACGAAACCTGTACAAGCCCCTTTTGGCGCACAGTGTTGGAATTCCCATTTGTGCAGAGTTGACAGCGCCCATTAATTACCTGATTTGATGACGTCCACACTGTTCATTAAATTTCAACAGGACAACCTGCCAGAATTTAACAGGAGTATATATTTATAGAACTTATTGTGTAATGAATATTTTAGTGGATTAAGCACCAAAAGAAAATAAGTACTTACCTGTAACTGTAGTTCTCCAGTATTGGAATCTTTCTTTTTTTTTTTTTTTTTTTTTAAGTTTTATATAGCGCTGGCTAGACCCGGAGGTATCAGAGCGCTTTACATAAGGAAACAGCGTGTTACAAGTTACACATCTTTCACATTAGTTACAGCATGATTACGTAGTCAAGACAAAAGTTTCTAGCGAGCAAGAAAATCAAGACCAAACAAAACACCAAGGAGAGTTGTGCGACCACTGGAAGGAGACAGCAGCGGAGAAACTTACGAGACATATGTCTGAAGTCCGGCTGGGTAGGTGACGGCCATAGCAGTATGCCAGAGCCAATCTCCCCTATAGCTGTCATAGCAGCTCCACTGGGAATCAGCCACGTGATTCGCGCACAGCCGGATTAGAGTGAAGATCAGTTACTAGCAAACAAGAAAATCAAGACCCAAAAAGTACCAAGGAGAGTTGGGAGACAACAGGAAGGAGACAGCAGTGGAGAAACTGATGAGGCAAATGTCCGAAGTCCAGCTGGGTAGGTGACGGCCATAGCGGTGTGCCAGAGCCAATCTCCCCTATAGCTGTCGGAGCAGCTCCACCGGGAATCAGCCATGTGATTCGTGCTCAGCCGGCTTAGTGTGAAGATCAGGAAGTGACCGAAGGTCATTGAGTCCAGAGACGGGCGAGTGTAGAAGACGAGGGTGGCAGGATAGGAAAGGGAAAGGAATGAGGATAGGCTGCCATGTTATAGTCAGGCAGTTGAGTCAGATTAATCTCATGGGGGCCAACATGGGGTCAGGCAAGAGATTCTGCCCCTGGTGTTCCATTCGGCCAGTCCCCAGTCTCAGGTGGGCATCTGCATCTTTCCGTGGGTCTCAAAGCTGGAATGTTTTCCGTAGTGTGAAAGGGCTATGGGCTGCTGAAGGCTCAAATGGAGATGGGAGTTCCTGGTAAATCAAAATAGCAATGCTAAGCAAATACACAGCAAAAACCAGGCCTATGCCCATTTCAGTTTTGTGACCTATCTCTATTGTTTTATAAAAGAGACCAAAACTTAATCCTGAACCAATCAGGACATCTCACCCTCTAGAACACACCTCTAGAACACTCCTGAGAAAACCTTAGACCCTCAGATTTTCAGAACACATGTTGAAAGATACACCTGCAAAAATCCAAAGGTGAGAATTACAGTAACAGGTAAGTAACTTATTTTCTTACTCCAGTATTGGAACTTTCATAGATTCACATGCTTGAATCAGAGTAGCTAGCAGCAAGTAGCACATTTTCCCTTATATCACGCTAAGAGTGTGCTCCAAATTGTCAATCTGTAGAGAAGCAAATCTAACTTAGACTATCAGTCCTCAAACTGATAAATATTGCTGCATATTTTAAACGTACCATAATAAGAACTTATAAGGGTAAAATATCAGAACATGAACAAATATAAATACATAGAGATAAAATGTGTGCAGTCTGATAGCCGAAATTAAGGAAGGGTGAACGTGAGAGCTCACCGTCACTGGAAAAGATTCCTCAGCACTGCCTGGCTTACTGCTACATCACTCTGAGTGGCTGCATCCAAGCAGTATAGTCTGGTGAGTGTGTGGATACTCTTCCAGGTTGCAGCCCTGCAGATATCCTGGACAGGTACTTCAGCAAAAAGAGCAGTAGTTGTAAACATTGCTCTTGTAGAGTGAGCACGCACCTGTGCCTGCAGAGGTTTTCCTGCCGCTTGATGGCATTACTGGATTGCTCTTAAGATCCAATGAGAAATCCCCCTTTTGGATAGAGCATAGCCCTTCCTGGTCGCACTGAAGGATACAAATAGATGGGTTGATTTTGAAATGTCTTTGTTCTCTGCTGATAAAATTTCAGACAGCGCTGAATATCTAGTGAATGAAGATATCTTTCTGCCGCAATTGTTGGTAGTGGAAAGAAGGTTTTAGGGATAGGAGGCTTGTTCAAATAAAAGTCTGACTGAACTTTGGGGATTAACTTGAGATTAGTATGAAGGACTACTCAGTCATCCCTAAATTGTAGAAACGGTTCCTGTATAGTCAGAGCCTGAATTTCCCCAACTCTCCTGGCAGATGCAAGTGCCAGAAGAAGTGCAATCTTTCATAATAATAACTTAAGGTCTGCCTTATGTATTGGTTCCAAGGATGTTTCATGCGTTGTGACAATACTATAGTAAGGTGCCAGAGAGGTGGTGGAGGCCTAACAGGTGGAAAGGTGCTGAATAGGCCACTCATGAACTGTTTAATGATCCTTTATGACAATAAAGATGGTCCTGAGGATGTCCTCCTAAATCAGGAAATAGCAGCTAGATGGACTTTAATCGAGGTATGTGCTAATCATGATTTTGCTAATAGCTGAATTTAAGGAAGGATCTCCTGTGGTATGGACCACAGAGGATGGACATTTGAGTCCAGACAGCATATAAAGAATCTTCTCCATTCCATCCTGTACGTTTTATTAGTGCTCTGTGCTCGAGCATTTGAAAGAACATCCCTACACTCATATGGGATTTCTAGTTGCTAGAAATTCAGTGTTCAGGATCCATGCCGCTAATCTAATCGTTTTAGATCTGCATGTAGCACTTTCGGTGGGACATTGTCAGAAGAGATGGAATGGGACGCAGGAGAATAGGTTGTGTCTCTGAAAGAAGGAAAAGTTTTATAAACCAATGTTGACGAGGCCACGATGGGGCTATTAAGATCATACTGCAGGGCTATGCCTGGATCTTCATGAGTAACTGCAGCAGGAGGGGAATCAGCGGAAAAATCTAGTCAAAGATGCCTGACCATGCCATCAAAAATGCATTCCCCCAGGATCCCGGTTGGTGATGCCAACTTGTGAAGTACCGCCATTTCTTGTTCTGCGATGTCGCAAAGAGGTCCACTGTTGGCCTGCCCCATCTGAGAAAATCTAGTGTCTGTTGATGGATCTCCCACTCGTGGCAGGTCGAGTTGAGCCTGTCTGCTGTTGTGTTCTGATCCCCCGGAAGGTGTTCTGCCTTCAGAGAGATTCTGTTTTGCATCACCCACTTCCAGATGAACTGAGTCTCTTGAGAGAGTTGGAAGGATCTCATGCTGCCTTGCTTCTTGAGATAATGCATCGCCGTTGTGTTGTGAATTCTGACCAACACAGTAGTGTTCCTTATCTTTGGCAGGAATGCCTGCAATCTCACTGCCCTGAGCTACAGCAAATTGATGTGAAGATGCTGGCCTTGATATTGCCAACGTCCACTGACCTGGAGGTATTGCAGGAAAGCAGCCCATTCTTCCAGGGCAAATGTTAGAAAATATGCAATAGGGAGTGTTTAGTTTCAGCATTTGCTCCTCCATTTTGTATGACACGTCTTCAGGGCACACCTGGTTCATGTATCTCGTTTTGTGCTGGGTTGCTGTTCTGGGCTAATCGAAAGGTATGTCTTAACATTTCTTGGAAATCATGTGACTCATGCGAGACAACCCAGCTGCGCCTTAGTCTAGAGAGCGCTGTGTCTGATACTGATAAGAACATGTTTGCTGCATCTCCAGATTTCTATAAGACCTGTCTGAGCTTGAGCTGACAGGAGAAACTCTGGTTCTAACCACTCTGTTATCACCTTCCTGTTTGTTCACCAATATAAATGTAGCCCCCAGATACTTTACGTCAGGTCACTCCTGTACACCCTCCCGGGAGGCTGTGCGGACCTGTGCACGCTCCAGTATATAATAAATATTGCTTGTTATACTTTCCCTCCGACTACCTGGTTATTTTGTCTACGAGCGGACAGAGTGGTTTTGAACCAGACGAGATAGTCTTGCTGTATTACTAATATTTTCTCATCTCCACAAATGAAGCCCGAACAGGGACCTCTTCGGGTGATCCATCAGACGAGTCCAGAGACAGACTGAGGCTAAGGAGCAATGAGCCAGGAAGGCTGGATTACAGGGGCCCCACATGAGGAGGCTAGTTTCTCACATCTGAAATCCGAAATTTCAAACTGAGGCTTATTGGCACTGGGTCATACCGACAGAGGTCCTGAACTGGTGAGCTTGAGAAGAAGACCGTTTGGTCCTAGAACAGGTGGTCGGATGGAGAGAAGAATCAGTGGACATTATCAGGTGAGATTGTTCTGAGTCGACATTTGGTGTTTGATGAAGACCCCTATGTATTGTTTTTTGGTAAAAGTCCTTGAGGCATAGGTCGAGTTAAATCGACATTTGAGGGGCACTGAAATATAGTTCAGAAATTGAGTGTGAGAAGTAATTACGAAATGCCGTGTTTTAGCAAACTGCGTAGATGTTTTTCTAAGTGATGTTGTTGTTGCTCAAGTGTGCGATTGGTGGAAAGTCAGCCAGTTCCTCTAAAGGGAACGCCAGCATGGGACATGATGAAGAGAAAAGGTTATGATGCAATATTGTTTCGTTGTCTGTGGCATAAATACGCAAAGAAAAATTGTGAATTGGAATGCCCATTACATGGGACATTTGATTTAAATAAAATAGTGTATCTCCATCAGTGCTTATTTGAGAAGAAAGCAAGTCAGGCAATCTTTGAGACTTCGGGAAAATGAGGCCCAGCGTAGACATCATAGTCAGCAGAAACAAATTCAGAAACACAAGACGGTAATACAGAAAGATCAAGAACATGATTCAGATAGAATACTATACAACATTGAATGTTACGATAGGGAGCATAGAATGTGAACTGATAAAACGTATGTCTCCCAGCTGTGCACTGAGAATTCACAAGATGATGAGGTTATGGAACACTTGTTACAGCCTACACCAGAAGCACCACTGCCGTAGGTGCCCAACACCACAACACTCCCACATATAATAGATAACACCCCTTCTCACATATACCCGGACTTTCGAACATTGACTGAAGTGGGAGCTGAAGCCGGGACTGCAGTGTCCTCTATGGCTTCTCTAGGGAAGGTGGAGAGGCAGTTTGCTAGAGGGATGGATAGGAGGACGATGCAGTTGAGGTCAGGTTTGCCTCAGGAAGAGAAGGATATATTAAGGGATATGTCCAACAATTGGATGGATTCAGATATCTACACCGTCAAGGACATTATGCAAACGGTGAGAGACATGCCTTTGGTATCCCAAAATCATGCTATATAGTGCATTGATGCTAGAATAGAGTGAGCCTGGGAAGGCTTACTGAGGCATGGGGAATTCTTTCCGAAAGTGGTTCGAGAAATATGGAAACGTGCTAATGAGTGCCTTCATGCACCAGAAAATATAGAACGGGTAGTGGGTGAATGTGTATGGCATAGGAAAAGGTGTTTTAATACCTTTCAAGAGGTCCAGACCCCCAACACCTCCCTTTTGAAAGTGACGCAATTCCCTATGAGGGAAGTGCCTCCCATTCTGGGTGATTCTACTGCCGAAGATGAGGCAGACAAGAAGAGTAAACCCAAATTCATTCATGTCCCTTGGAAATGTGAAGAGGTTATGTCTATAAAAAGAGACCTGCCTGACCCACGGAAAAACCCATCTGGGTTCTATAAAGAAATTAAGATGGCAATTTCCATGGCCACAATGACCCTAGGAGATGTTGATTTATTTTTTGAAGAGCTTATTACCCACTGAAATATGGAACTCAATTAGGACGAACGATGACGCAACTATGCTAGGAAAAACATGGGACCAATTTGTTCAGTTAGACAAAGAGATACCAGCTTGTGTCCCCACAGACGCAGAAAGAAAATGTTAAATGTTAAATTACCACGGATACCTCAATATAAAATTTCAAAAGAAGGAGCGGAACGTCTAAAACAGGTGGTGTCCGACCTAGTCCAAACCGGCATAGTTAAAGAAATTACAGGTAGGTCATGAAATAATCCTATACTGCCTGTGCTTTTATAAGGAAAGCAAGGAAAGAATGATACGCATCGCCTAGTAGTTGATTTGGGAGCCATTAATAAAATAGTTGTTCCCCAGTTCCCCGTTGTTCAAGACATGAACACTATATTCACCATGATCCTCCCACTGAACAGTATTTCACAGTTCTAGATCTTAAGATACCTTCTTCAGTATTCCTATTGCGGAAGAGAGTTAGTATCTTTTTGGGTCCTGTTTAGCTGGTCGTTCATTTACATTTTGTCGTGCCCCTCAGGAGTACACAGAAAGCCCTAGTATTTACAGTCAGGCTTTGAAGAAACAACTTGATCAATTCTGTTTGCCAAACAATTCCACTCTTATGAATTGAATGAAAACTTAATTCGTATATCAAGGTATCCATAAAAGTGCAAATACATAAAAAGAAAAAATAATTATAACTGATCAATTAAAAGAAGCATCAAATATTCACATAATATATACAAATTCATAGATCAAGCATAGTCTGTCTGGCTCGGACAGCTGTACGCAAAAAAGTGCCAGTGCGAAATATGAGTTCATCATCATCCATAGTTAATATCATTAGATATGCATTTTCCAAGCTAATAGGTTTAAGGTTTTTAAAATACGGAAATAAAAACCATTTAATATATTTCATATAAAATTTACAAAAGAATAAGAAATGCAACGCAGATTGACCTCTTAAGCCATCACACGGACAGGGCAAAGAGTCAAGTTATTTCTGGTGGCCAAGGGGGAAACAAAGTGCAAATTTAATTAAACCTGCCCTCAGGCGAAATAATAATCCCCGCACCCAGTGGCTCATTGGAAGTGTCAAGTAATAAGAAATGGGCAAAGTTAGTAAATCAGGAGCCAGATATGTAGAAACAGTGATCTTTTGAGATTCCCTGTTTGATCTTTCTTGGTAATACAGTGTGTATAGAGCATTTCTTAATTCATTTTTGTGTGGGAGATTATTTGCGATGTACTTAGTAAAAACACTCCCATAATTAATGCTGCAGAGATTGTTATACACACCAGAAAGCCAAGGAATGTTCAAGCAATTATCACAGTTCAAACAATCAATAATAATATCTCTGGTTAGTGATGCCGCCGGGTTCTTCCAAATAGAAAGCCAAAAAAGGGCAGGGCGAGCACGAACGAATTCTTCGATGAAATTCAAATTTAGCTCCTTATGGCAAACATATTGTGTGGTAGAGATGGGAACGCAGAGCATCTTCCTAAGGAATCTATTCTCTTCCAATTGGAAGGGTCCACTCTTAGCCATAAGTGGCAACGGGGAAACTGGGCTTTGTAAATTTTTAAAATAGCAGATAGAGTACCAGTGTGTTTAGAGCGGGGTAGGCTAAGAATTTAGTTGATGGCCTTTGAGAACCTACCTCTGGAGTGAGCAATATGCTCAGTCCAGGAGTTGTTCGCAGCAAAGACCAGCCCTAAATAAGGAAAGCTGTTAGTGGACCACAATTTGTCTGCGCCTACCAAAATACTACCTAACTGCCGTTTGTTGGGGCCGCAAGACATAATAAAAGATTTCTTAAAGTTGGTTTTTAGGCCGAGAGACTCCATATGGTCAACAAATCCCTTCACCAGGATGCGTAAGGCATTCGGGGTGCGGCCCATAAGGACCGCATCGTCTGCATAAAGCAGAACAGGGAGGGAATTGCCCATGATTTTCGGGACATCGTGGGAAAGAGGGGTAAGGGTTTTATGGAGGCCATTGATATAAATAATAAAAAGAAGGGGGGCTAAAACACATCCTTGTCTGACCACTCTTTGAACTTTAATAATATTTGTCACTTGGCCCCCTGACCAATCCTGACACAAGAGTTAAGATCTTTGTGCAGGTGAGGCAAGAAGTGCACAAGGGGCTTTTCTACGCCGTAATTCAAAAGAGCTGTCCAGAGTTTCGATCTATTAACAAAATCGAACGCAGAGGACAGGTCCATGAAGGCGAGGTATATTGGTGATCTGCGTGCGATATTATATTTCCCCAAAATTAAGTTTAAGTTGAGACACTGCTCAATGGTTCCGACCCTATTGCGGAAACCTAATTGGCAGCGTTCCAAAATGCCATTGTCCTCAGTCCAACTCAGAAGCTTATTATATAAGATCCTGCCAAGAATTTTTAACGTATTATCGATGAGGGAGATGGGCCTGTAACAGCTAGGTTGAGAACGATCTCCCTTCTTAAAAATAGGAACGATGATACTTGTTGACCAAGTGCAAGGAAGGGGAGCAACAGTGAGGTTATTAAAAACATTTAAAAGAAGCGGAGCCCAGACGTCTAGATTTGATTTAATGATATCAATGGGTAGACCATCAGGGCCCGGAGCCTTATTCCCCACGCTCTGGTGAATGCCATCTTCTACCTCAGATAAAGTTATATCAACCCTAGGTGGGAGGCAGAAGGGCGGTGGGGCCGGCTCCGAATGAGGCGGGGCATAGATAGCATTAAAATGGTTCTCCCATGCTTCACCTATGATAATGCAACTGATCGGGGTCATAAGCTGACCAGAGGAGCGTAGATCTTTAACAGCTGACCAAAAGGCATTTCCCTTCTTTAAATCTGCAGCTCTGGCCAGGGCTGCCCAGCGGCCTTCTAGAATCTCTATTTTCCTTTTATTTACAGTGGCTTTATACCTGCGTCTTGCTTCTCTTACTTCAATGGGGCAGGTTGATTTGGAGGACAATGCCCTTCGCAATTCCCTATTTGCCACTGAGCATTCATGGTTGAACCATCTAGGGCCTGGTTCAGTGTTCCTGCGAGGTGCAGATAGTAAGGTTTTAGAGGCCAGACAAATCTTGACAAAATCACAGACGGCCTTGGGCTGGGGGGCCATATCTGATAAACATGAGTTGAAGAGATGTAAATTATCTCTAACTACACATGAAACACTCCCCTGATGTTACTACCCCGCCATCTGAATCTGAGTTTGTCTGTCGTGAGGGAAAGGTTCCTGGCGCCACACTCCTTATTAAAGATGGGCCGTGATTCCAGACTCATAACAACCCTAATGGGGTTGTGGTCCCCTTGGCTCATTGGAATGACAGCACCAGCAAATAAACAATCAGCTATGCGAGGTGAGGCAAAGAAGTAGTCAATAGTTGAAGAACACCCCCTGACTCTGAAGGTTCCACTCTTATGATATTTTGACAGCCTCCAACACTGAAGAAGATTGTAGAGATGGCACTTTGCCCCTCCTCTAGCATTTGTTTCAATTAGGGCATAAAGTGTCTCTTTTGAAATTGCAGCATTGTCAACAGGAGTTCACCTATCTTGGTCACCACCTGTCGAAGGAGAGTAGACGTATACATCCAGACAGGATAAAAATGATACAGTCTATGCCAGCCCAAAAACACAATCTCAAGTGCGTGGATTCATAGGCATTACATCCTTCTGTCGTCAATGGATCCCCAACTTGTCTTTAATAGCTAAGCCTTAGATAGCCTTAACCACAAAAGATGTGTGTGAAGTGAACCTTGTCCGTGGACCGATGAATGAGAGGGCACCTTTGTACGACTGAAATCATCTCTGTGCAGTGCCCCAACATTAAGAAATCCAGACTACCACAAACCCTTTATTTTGTTTGTGCATGAGAAGGGGGGTCCACCCTCTCAGTTTTAACACAGGTACAGGTTGGGAAGAATAGGCCATGTGCATAATTTTCTGCAACCCTGGATCCAGTTGCTAAAGCTTTGCCGAGTTGCTTGCGCGGAGTACCTTCAGCTGGAGCAGCAATAAAACAAAGTGAAGGTTTTGTGGGAGGAAATGATCTCACCGTGATGGTACCCCATGCGGCGGATGCTCTATTAAATAAGACACAGACACAGGACCTCACCAGTGCACGTCTAACAAGATACTATTTAGCCCTAACATCACCCTGAGAAGATGCAATGTCTTAAATTCAGCTACGTTACTACCCCTCCCTTCTGACGAAAAAAAAGCTGATCATGAATGTTTATTTACAATGGTAGAAGAGACGAAGGGACGGGTAGACTTGACAGACACACCCCTATCTGACCCTCAGGGCGTGCTGTACGTCGATGGTTCATGGTTAAAGCTACCTGATGGAAAGACCACAGCTGCGTATGCAAGTACTATACTTCAGTCAATAGCTGAGACTGAGAAGATACCGCACAACTCCGCTCTAGGCTGCAGACCGTGTTAGCTTTTATTAGAGCCTAGGAGTGGAGTAAAGTTCTCAGAGTAAACATATAGACAGATTCGCAGTATGCATTTGGGGTGGCACATAATTTTGGGAGATTGTGGGCAGAACGTGGGTTTCTTACATCACATGGGACACGGATACAACATGGAGACTTAGTTTTACATCTGCGAGATGCACTTAACTTGCCTGCAAAAGTAGCTATAGTCAAATGTAGTGCTCATAAGATTACTGATGACATAGGTCGAGGTAATGTTTTTGCTGATGAGACAGCAAAAGTCGCAGCTAGTACTGAAAAGACTGGTATGTACATCTCAGGAACAGCTAGGTGGTTCCCTGAGGTAGGAATGTGTGAAACTACAATGGAAAGTGTCAAGGACATTTAGAGTCATGCATCCCCTGAAGAGTTGGAAATGTGGAAGGAGATAGGAAGGTTCAATGACAAAAATTGTTGGGTGGATCGTACTGAAAATCACAGATGGCTGCCACCGAACGCTTATGTCCATGCAGTTGTTTCCATAGCTTATGGGACAGCCCACATAAGTGTGAAGGGTATACAAAAGATTCTAGATCCTGTTTGGTGTAATGCAAATATTAGTACAAATGCCACTGCCCTAGATAAGAATTGCATGATATGCCTCCAGTATAATGCGGGGAAAGGTATACTGACGCCCTCAGGACATTTTACTCCCCCTGACTCACCATTGTAAGTTCTTCAGATAGACTATATAGATATGGAAATGTGTAATAACTTGAGATATGTTTTGGTGGTGGTCTGTATGTTTAGCAAATGAATTGAAGCATATCCCCTCAAAGACAATACAGCTCTTAGCACTGCTAAAGTATTGCTTAAAGATTATTTTCCTAGATATGGAATGCCCAGAATTATTTAGAGTGACAACAGGTCACATTTCATTGACCAGATAATGGCCAAGGTATGCTCTGGATTGCAGATTAAACAAAAGTTTCACGGTGCCAATCAGCCACAATCTGTGGGATTAGTGGAGTGCTTTAATGGCACATTGAAACTAAAACTAGCAAAAAGATGTGCTAGTACAGGATTAAAATGGCCAGACGCCTTGCCAATAGCCCTACTCTCCATAAGACTGACTGTACATAGTCAAAAGGACCTATCACCCTATGAGGTGGTAATGGTCCGACCAGCAAATATGTGGGGTGTGCTGAGACCAAAAAGATTTACAGAGCTTGAATAGCCTTTGCTTGCTGACTATTGTGAACAACTCACTAAAGACTTGTATTTGATTCATCTACAGGTCATGTCCAGTCTACCTCCTCATTGTGAAGGTCCGGGGAATGGGTCCTGACGAAGAACTTCCAGTGGTCCAATTGCCTCCAGCCCAAGTGGAAGGGCCCTGTCCAGGTTCTTTTGGTGACACAAACTGCTGTGAAGGCCGCTGGAAGAAAGAATTGGATTCATGCAACGTATTGTAAGAAGGTGCCTTGCCCTTCCAGTATGATCAACAGGTAAAGAATAGTCTCCCAGAAGAGGGGAGTGGGAGAAAATACCCGCCTTTCTGCCCTTCAGTGATGGAGTTTTGGTTTAGGATGCAAAACTGACAGAGGCTCAGGAGAAGGAGCTTCAAAGGCCTTTGCTGCTTTCTGATGGCACTTCGTTGTTTGAGGGCCATGAGCCATCTGGTCTTCTGCATTACAATTTGAGGCCATGTAAGCCAACTGCACAGAACACTTAGTGTAGGAAAGTGTCCCATAGCTATGGACACCACCTTTTATCATTTGTAACGGCGTGGGACCGCCGTATACTCCTGTTCATGACCAGGGGACAGTTCATCAGCTCTCACCTCCTTCCTCCCCTCTTTTCTGCTTTCCACAGCCCATCGATAATGACTTGCGAGCTCAAGAGAATGATATGGTAAACTGGCCCTTTAACTTTGACACGGCTGACGAGTGGGCGGGGCTATCCCAGGACGTGGAGACGTCTTATGCGGACAAACGCCAATCAGAGGTGTGCTTGTTCACCCGGAGGGAGAGAGTTGGCGAGTGGAGCGTAGCGGAGGAGCGAAGCGGAACGGAGGAAGACCTGAGAGAGGACGAGGAAGCTGAGAACGGAGGAGGAGTGGCATGTGCGACGGAGGAGTAGCCAGGAGGCCAACGTCTTCACGAGTCGCCCAGCCATACACGCGGGGGAGGTGTGTGGCTCACCCAGGTACGAAACAAGATCAGGGGCTGGGTCGGACGTAAGGGCGGTTCCACTGTTTAATTTTGGTATCCCCCTGTCCCGGTTTTCCCCTACCCCGAGCACTGCCCCTCACATTGTCACTGTACATAGACGTGTTGCACGGGTTGTTGCTTCCTCACTCCTTTTCCCCGATATCGGTATATCTCACAGAATACTCCACTCACAAAACGCTGTTTTGTTTTGTTTGCTCCGAGAGACAAGACGGAACCGGACGAAGTACTTCCCCGACGGAGCCCGGAAAGATCTCGTCGAGCTGACCACCTGAATTCCCGTACTCGGAGGTCCGAAAGGAGTCGTTCACCACGCCGGACAGTGCATATAAGAAAAACGTATACTGATTTTCTTTATAGTACAATAAAACCTACTTTAACAAAGACCCGCTGGTTACCTATTTCTCCCAAGCCCGTCACATCATTGTAGTAGTAAAGTTAGTACTCCTAACTTTACTACTACTAAACTGAGATAAAATCCTAAACTTACTGCTTTTGGTATTCACAGAAGGCATTTAGTACTAAATGCCTTTGTTTTATGCTATAAATTACATCTATTCCACGTTTGGGGGGAATAACCTGCAGATCACTCCAGTATTGGAACTTTCATAGATTCACATGCTTGAATTAGAGTAGCTAGTAGTTAGGAGCACATTTCTTGGCCTGATATTTTTTAACAATAGTACAAAACACAAAACATTAGAAGAAAAAAAATTGTTTCCTCAATTTAAATTCTGTAAAGCATCAAGACAAGGATTTAGTCTTAAGCATAATCATACAGTAATTTGAAAGAATTAGCAGTAAAGTAATAGGCATCCTTAAAGCTTATATACAGACAGTATAGCTGGAAAAACTACTTTTTTTCAAAGAATGTGCGAGGATTTAGGAAACAAAAGGAAAGAGGGATGAGATAGAAAGCTCACCGCTATTGAAACAGGTTCCTCAGGACTGCTTTGCCCACAGTAGTATCTCTGTGCGTCTAAGAATCCAAGCAGTAATGTCTGTTAAAAGTATGGATACTCTTCTAGGTAGCTGACCTGCAGATGTCCCGGATAGGTACCCCGACAACAAGCATTTGCAATGCAATAGGTCTCGCATTAGGAAATTTTGAACTATTGGTATTTTAAATGACAATTTTTTTATTTATGTGTTGGTTTTGGAAATAGCTAAATTAATAGCTTAGTCATTTACAATGCCAATAGTTTCAACTTTCGCAATTGTGACACCTATAGCATTTGTAATGCGATATGTGTTGTATTTACGTGACTTAGATGTATTGATATTACAAATAACAATGGCTTTTCATGTTTTTAATAATTAATACTTAAATAAAAGTTTGTCATTTATAATGGCAATAGCTTAAACTTTTGTAAATAACTTTTGTGAAGATTATGCTCATTGTAATGAAAATCCAAGAACAGAAGTGAAATATTAACACCTTTTTGTGACATTTGTAATAAAGCTTGAAACATTGAGAGAACATATTTGAACCAGTTGTTGAATGGTTGCAAAGATTGATGCTGTGGTAGTGCTGAGTCATGCTGTGGTGATGCGATAGATAGAGTAAGTGCGATCGATAGATAGATAGATAAATAGATAGATAGATAGATAGATAGATAGAGGGAGGGCGATAGATAGATAGATAGAGGGCGATAGATAGCTAGAGTGATGGCGATAGATCGACATATAGAGTGAGGGTGATAGATAGCTAGACAGATAGAGTATTTATGTTGCATTGAGTAGAGTGTAAGTACGAGGTGTGTAATTATATGGCACTGAGTGGTATTATGTGGAGTGTATTTACGTTGGATTGAGAAGAGTGTAATTATGTAGTGTGTAATTATGTGGCACTGAGTGGTATTTGGAGTGTATGTTGCATTGAGTGCAGTGTAATTATGTTGCATATAACTATGTGGCACTGAGTGGTATTTGGAGTGTATGTTGCATTGAGTGCTGTGTAATTATGTGGCATGTAATTATGTGGCACTGAGTGGGATTTGGAGTGTATGTTGCATTGAGTGCAGTGTAATTATGTGGCGTGTAATTATGTGGCACTGAGTGGCATTTGGAGTGTATGTTCCATTGAGTGCAGTGTAATTATGTGGCATGTAATTATGTGGCACTGAGTGGGATTTGGAGTGTATGTTGCATTGAGTGCAGTGTAATTATGTGGCGTGTAATTATGTGGCACTGAGTAGGATTTGGAGTGTATGTTGCATTGAGTGCAGTGTAATTATGTGGCTTGTAATTATGTGGCACTGAGTGGTATTTGGAGTGTATATTGCATTGAGTGCAGTGTAATTATGTGGGGCTGAGTGGTATTTGGAGTGTATGTTGCGTTGAGCGCAGTGTAATTATGTAGCATATAATTATATGGCACTGAGTGGTATTGTGTGTAGTGTATGTTGTATTCAGTAGAGTGTACTTGTGTGGCGTGTAATTATGTGGCACTGAGAGGTATTTGGAGTGTATGTTACGTTGAGCGCAGTGTAAAAACCAAACATGTGATGTGTTACAAAGTTGCCTACAGACACGCGTTACAAAATTGTCTCTGGATTTTTTTTTTTTTTAAATCACACGCTGTCTGGGCACATTTGCATTTCGTGTTAAGTTTCCCTTTAAAAATAATATAAATGCAAGTGCAGATTATCTAACTGTTTGTCTTTAAACAACATGCAATCCCCAATTGTACGATTTCTGTGATCTTTCTTAGGCAGGCTGACACAAAAAAATATTTTTTAAAAGCTGCCGCCTAATAATAGCCCCGGCACCTCTTTTGTCACAAATGAAGCACTGGAAATGCGGCTGAAAGTAACCGCCACTGCGCGAAGCAGCTGTACCTAAGCCACAAACAACAAGGAACGCAGCTGGCTATGTGCACGTGCACCACCAACCAGATTGAATATGCAGGAAAAGATGACGGCTAAGTAGGTGAATGGGCCAGGCGGGGACCTTTATAACAGTACGACTACAGGCCCGCCCTCCCATCCGCAGACCTATGGAGCACTACGTTTTTTTTTTTTTTTAATAAGCAGAGGAACAGACACCAATTAGATGTATATATTTAATTTTTAAAGCAGATTTTGTGATTGATATGCACTTCATAAATATGTAAGAAATGCTCTCAGGGAGTGAAATATACCGTCCTGACGACGCCTCAGGGAAGGTTGGCTGAAAATGAAGACCAGACACTAAGAGGAAGGTGGGGCCATTAACCCCGACCCACCATATACTTCCTAACATCTTTCCCAGATTTTAATCATGCCAATTGTGGCTGACAAAGTAAATACAGCCACCAGACAGGTACTTTTAACCCACAAATAAAACTCCTCCCTCCATCACTCACTTGGAACATCTGCTTCATATCAATTATAGCTCCTGTGTAATTTACTGGTAGCAGGACGCCTCGTCCCATAGCGGAACGGGAAGGAACCGAATGATTAAGCATGCCACTGCCACCAAGGGGTAACCTCGGTGGGTGAGAGTTTTCCTTACAAAAAGCATTAGCTTTACTCGTTAGGACATCTAGTTAGTCCGTGCGATAGGACGGGCCCTCTACTTTGGATATAGTCATCGACCAGACGCCTTCTGTTTCCCAGTCTTTTCATACCTAGTAGGCATCAGAAAATCCTAGTAGGGGCAGAAGAACAAACAAATCCGAAGCTGGACCACAATATCAAACAGAATCAAGTTTAACAAAGAAAGAATACATTCTTAATCAATGCAATTCGCTCTGAAGAATCTTTATCTTTGAAAGAATACACTACAATCCCTACGCATCTGGGTGGATAAACCTCAACTACTTAAACTTTGCCGAAGCCCACTGTTTTACATGTGGTGTGCTAACACAGATATGCATACACAAATGTGCATTTGTGCTGCCTTAGCGTGGGAATGGACCCTCTGGCTGCTGTTTGAACAATGCAATCCAGCAAGAATCAGGGTTTAGTGGGCCCCGGCGCGCTGCACCTGCCGCACCAATGATAAAACCGAATAAACCTCACGGTGTGTGCAGCTGAACATGTGAACGTTGCCCCACAAACGGAAGCGATAACGCAGCGCTGTTTAATCAAGCAGAAAGGTTTATCCCAACGAGCTTCCTTCTGGGGCCATGGCATGGGTCCATATTCACCTTTACAATTACACTCTGGATCCATTCTAGAGGTGTGCTCCCGATCAACGGTAGACGACTGCTCTGGCTGTGTGCGCCGTGCTTTATAAACACGGTGACATAACATAAGTAAAAAAACAGAAGAGAGACAGAAGCTGTGGGAATCCACCTTCACCGTATCCTGCCCGCTCAGTCGTGTTCTACACGTTCTGCCTCACTACACTTCCATGGGAAGGCACCATCGTAAATAAGCAAGGGGAAAAAACAGTGCTAGCGCTCATTTTATGGAACCTGCTGCAAAGCACAAGTGCAGTTTGGAAGGAAGCAGACACTTCCCAGCCCAGGGACCCACACCATGGAGCGTCTACTGAACTCGAATCTTACCTTCAAGAAAAAGGTCAAAACTTTCCTGAGCACTTGTTCAGTCACTACTTCCAAACACAAAGCGCCTAAAGTCGATCCAGCTCAGGCCTGTATACATAACCCAGTCACTATGCAGTATTAGGAAGAAGGTCTGATGCGCCCATTTTAAACAAGCACGAATCACGTGGTGTCCAGTTAACCAATAGGGTGTAGGGTCTCGAGGGCAGAGTGAAACCGTTTTTCAGTAAACGGCGCTTGGTCGGTCCGGCGGCAATCAGTGAAGTCAGGAGAGTACGAGAGAGCGGAGTTTCGGTGTCTGCGAACCTTGGAGCACGGCCAGCAATGACCCGTGAGTACATAGAATGGGGGTCTTGTGTGCATGCGTGTGTGTATGCAGTGTGTGTGTGTGTGTGTGTGTGTGTGCCTGCCTGCGTGTGTGCCTGCCTGCATGTGTGTGTGTGCCTGCCTGCCTGCCTGTGTCTGTGCCTGCATGCCTGCGTGTGTGTGTGTGTGTGTGTGTGTGTGTGCATGCGTAGTGTGGCTGTGTGTGTGTATGTGTTAGTCACTTGCCGGGAATGTGCAACAGGAGATGTGCACGGCGCAGGGCTGGGCGTGCGCGCCCACGAGGTGAAATCGCCGAGGGCTTGCGCGTGCACATCCCCTGTCCAACATTCCCGGCAATCCGGCAACATTAGGTCTTTCGCTGACGCGAGACCTAAAGAGGGCCGTAGAAGAGGAGACTTCCCTCGTGGAGTGAGCACAAACCTTTCTCTGGAGGGGTTTCCAGCCAACTGATGACAGTACTGGATAAAGCTGGAAATCCAACGTGCAATGCCTTGATTAGATAGGGGAAAACCCTTACAAGGAGCACTAAAAGCCACAAACAGCTGAGGTGACTTCCTAAAGTGTTTAGTTCTTTGGAGATAGAACTTTAAACAACGCTGAATGTCCAGTGTAGTAGGCTGAGGGAAAAACGTCTTAAGAACCAGAGGTTCATTCAGATGAAAGTCCGAAGGTACCGTAGGGATGAATTTGAGGTTAGTACGAAGTACCACTTTATAATTTCTGAGCTGAAGAAAAGGCTCCTGGATAGTGAGAGCCTGCAATTCGCTACCCCTTCTTGCAGTTGTTAGCGCCAGAAGAAGAGACACCTCCCACAAAAGGAACTTTAACTCTGCTTTATGGATAGGTTCAAAAGTATGTTTCATAAGCTGAACCAAGACCACATTAAGGTGCCAGAGTGGAGGAGGAGGTTTGATCGGAGGGAAAATCCTAAAGAGCCCTTTCATAAATTGCTTTATTATTCTCGCTGACCATAGAGAATAGCCTGAAGATGTTCTTCTGAAATGAGAGATGGCTGTGAGATGAACTTTAATGGATGCGTGGGCTAAGCCAGCTTCGGCCAAAGAAATGTTGTAAGGAAGAATCTCCTGAGCCGAAAAAGAGAAAGGGTGAACTTCCGATTCTTGGCACCAGAGACAGAATCTCTTCCACTTCATTCGGTATGTCTTGTTCGTACTCTGAGCTAGAGCTTGGGAAAGAATGTCTCTACACTCTGTGGACAGATTCAGGTCAAGAAACTCTGTGTTGGAAGCCATGCCGACAATTGCAGAGATTTGGGATCCGGATGCAGCACTTGGCCCTGGGACATCGTCAGCAATGATGGGATAGGATCCAAGAGAATCGGTTGTTCCACCGCAAGAAGAAGAAGATTTGTGTACCAATAATGGCAAGGCCAAGATGGTGCTTTGACGATCATCTTGCAGGGTTCTGCCTTCATCTGCATGAGAAGCCTTGGGCGAAGAGGAATGGGGGGGAAAAGAGTAAACTAAGACGCCTGACCATGCCATCGAAAACGCATCCCCCAGGATCCCGGATGGTGATGCCAGCTTGCGAAGTACCGGCATTTCTTGCTCTCCGACGTCGCAAACAGATCTATGGACGGCTTGCGCCATAGCCAGCAGATGTTATCAAGTGTCTTCTGATCCAGCTCCCACTCATGGCAGACTGATTTTAGTCTGCTTAGTGTATCTGCTGTCTCATTGAGATTTCGCGGAAGATGCTCGGCTTACAGCGAAACCCCATGCAGGATCGCCCATTCCCAGATACTTTGAGCTTATACAGACAACAAACGGGACCTTTTGCCACCCTGTTTGTTGACGGAACGCATGGCCGTGGTATTGTTTGTCCTGATAAGAACCAATGAATTTCTGATCCTCGGGAGAAACGCCTGTAGGGCTACGCGAATCGCTCTTAGCTAAAGCAGATTGATGTGCAGAAGATGATAATGCTGTTGCCATCGGCCACTTATTTGAAGGTCCTGTAAGAATGCTCCCCAACCCTCGAGGGATGCATCTGTTGTAATTATCTGAGGAGCTGGGGTGGCCAGAAAAGAGAGACATTGTGAAATGTTTACGCTGTGAGTCCACTATGAAACTGCTTGCCTCATTGGTAAAGTTATCGTGATCAAGTCCTCAAAATATCCTTCAACTTGATGCCACTGTAAGTCCATTTGCTCCTGAAGAGGTTGCATTCGTAGTCTGCAGTGGGGTATCAGTGGAATACAAGACGACATGGATCCCAGAAGGGATTTGTAGTGGCGAACTGAAAGAGACTTTCTTTTTAGAAGCAGCGGAGCCATTGACATCAGCTTGGCCTGTCTCTCTAGTGAGGGAAACACTCTGTTCAGGGATGTGTCCAATATGGCTCCCAGAAAAAACGGCATTCTTGGAAGGATGCAAGCTTAACTTGCCCCGGTTGAGGGTAAGACCTAGATCCTCGAACAGCTTTGTGCAGGCTGTCACAGAATTCCTGGCTGTTGCTTCGGAAGGAGCTTTTATCAGCCAGTCTAGGCAGGGAAAAACCTGGTGCTGCTGTTTTCTGAGGAAGGCCGCTACCGGAGCCAATATTTTTGTAAAGATCCTTGGTGCCGATCTGAGGCCGAAAGGGAAAACATTGAATTGAAAGTGGCTCTCGGCTACCGTAAAGCAAAGGATTTCCTGTGCGATGGATGAATGGGAACATGAAAATAGGAGCCCTCCAGGTCTAAAGTAGCCATGAAATCTCCCGAATTCAGAAGTAGATGCATTTCCTGCAAGGAGATCATTCTAAATGACTGCTTGATGAGATAGGCATTGAGCTCCCTCAGATCTAGGCTAGGGCTAGCTTGACAGTAATTCGAACCAGAAAGAACCAGGAGTAAAATCCCTTTCCTCTCTGTGATAACGGGACTGGTCCTATTGCCCCCTTCTGTAACATCTTTTGGACTTCTAGGCTCACGAGACGTAGATGTTTTGCCATGTGCCTGCGAGGAGGGGTGTTTGGAGGAGGTTGAACAAATTCCAATGTATGGCCAGATCGAACTATGTTGAGCACCCATTCATCTGTTGTTATTTTCTGCCAATTTTGTAAGGACGAAGAAATCCTTCCCCCTATAGGTGTTTGGTATTGAGAAGGAACAGTAAAATTAAAGAATGGTGCGTGACACATTGTGATTCGTTATAGGTTGCTTTATGTAGACACAATTCTTCTGTCTTGTTGTTTTGGGTGCTAGTGGGTGTCTCCCTCTTACCCTCGGACACTGAATCACTGAAGTTTGCACTGTTAAATTAATAACAATGGTCCCATCTGGCACTCCTTTGGGACACTGTCTCCTGTGGTAATCCTCAAATTGAGTATGTTTTGTAGAATAAATACACTAGACTTTATTTTCTTCCAAGTTCAACTGTTTTATGATTTAATGCATCATCATCTTCATTGTTGCGTCACAATGGTTTCATCTGATGTAAATTATATCACTTTTCATTTTGAAATTACATTCCACTTCAGTACATTAAGATCCTTGTGTACTAGTGAATTGTGAATCCCTATGCATTTCGGGACTAAGCCCTTCTTCAGGGGACATAAATGTAATCTGAAAAAATGGGAAAAGACCACTATGTTGTAATCCAAGAATGTCTACTGCCCCAGGAACTGACACAAAATCAGTGGTGACAAGTTGTGAAAATGAGAGTGTAAAAAGTGATTTGGTGTTTAAGCTGTAAATGAAAAAGTTAATCAAAAAACGTGCAACTCGGTGGGGGTGTTTATTAAGTGAATCCAAAACGCGGTGCTCTCTATTAAGTAGTGTTACTGGTTGATGTGGGTTGGAACTCCCAAGAAATGAAGAAGTGCTCATTGAAGGCGAATGTTCCTGACTGTGCAGGTGTTTATTTTTTTGTGAAGAACAATCGGAAAGGCACGTTATCTGCGGGTTAGTTGTGTTATCAAAATCGTAAAAGGGCGTCACTATGTGCTCGTGAGTGAAATACGAATTCAATGCTGCAGATGAGGTTTTAACAAGGTCGCGTGCGCCTCGTTAATTTATGCTTGAAAACGAAGTTAAGTGCAACGAAAGTAGCTTTAACAAAGTGAAAAACATCGCGTGCTGTTAACGTTAGGGTAAACAGCTGACCAAAGTCTAGTCTTACCGCGTATAAAAACGCCAAAAGTCCTTCAACTCCTGAATTCCGTAATCGGTAACAAGTCCTGTGAGTGTTCACGCTGGTGTCGGATTGCATCAAACGTGCGCGCTAAATGCTAATCGGTTTCCTGATGGAAACTGACAACAGACAAAAGTCTGCCATCCATCTTGTAATGTCTATTGATGGTGGTTTCTACCTATTCTGAGTGCCTTAAGCGTAATGAACCTTGCCTGGTACTAAAAATAAACAGGGAATTCAACTCTAACCGGCAGCCATCTTTATGTGAGATTTATACGTTGCAAAAACATCTGTTTTTATGATATATGAATACTATAAATTCCCTGCAGGAAACAAAAGCGTTGTTACCAATTTTACAGTTAATAAAAAACAAAAAAAGTGGGACAAACATATTTATGGTATGCCTAAGGTGGAATCGTGTGACTATTCGTGAATCAACAGTAAGAATCATCCTAAAATAAAGTTCCTAAAATAATGAAAAGTGATCACTTGAGCATGCTTAGTCATTGGTACATGTGTACAGAAAACAACTGTACTCCATACGTTCATGGAGTCCCTTTGGGTGACAGGAATCCAATTTTTTGATCCAATACATTTCGCGTTGCAAAAGTCTTTTCCTGTTATCCATACCCTTTTTCACAGGGACAACCTCCAATGTCCGAAATCTTAACTGACTTATGTTGTGCTTATGGATGGTGAAGTATGCTGCTACTAGTGCTTTCATGACTTGATTTCTTATTGTACTCTTGTGTTCTGTCATTCAAACTTTCATTTGTCTTTCTGTCTTTCCTACGCTTGTAAAACCACTTAGGCATTTGAGCAAGTATATAAGGTTCTTCATGTTGCAGGTTGCATTTGTGAACAGTTTGATGCTTTTGCCCGCCGTGGGGTGATTCAGAGTGTTACCTCAAATTATATTATTGCAGTGACTGCAATTAAGGCACGGTTTGGTTCCTGTGTATGTGGCGCATTTTTGTTGTGGTGTGGCCTCTAATAAGTCCTTGATGTTCCAAGAACATTGATATGCAAACAATGGTGTGGAGTTAAAAATGCCATTAAAGTCTGGTTCATTCTTTATCATAGGCCAGTTTTTTAATACGATTTTTTTCACCTGGTAACTCCTGGTCAAGATTTTTGACACAAAAACTGGTCTATTACTGGTCTATTACTCCAGAGGGCCAGAGGGAGACACCCACTAGCACCCAAAACAACAAGGCAGAAAAATATTGTCTACATAAAGCAACCTATAACGAATCACAGTGTGCCACACACCATTCTTTAATTTTACATATAACTACTGACCACATACAGTGTGAGCACCTACCACAAAATCAACACAAAGATGTCATATGAAGAAATTGCCAACATCACGAAGAACAGTGCTGACACATTTGGATTCTCATCTGAGGAACCCAGTCGAATTTAAGCATTAATCCAAGAAGTTGACCCTTCTACGATTAGTACGCTTTCTACACAGAGTATGCTAAAACAATTACTGTTCATTTCCAAGCGAGAAATTAATCAACGCTTACATGCGTACCCTCATCAGATACCAAAGACCAAAGGATCCCGAGAGGATTACGAATTGCGTTAAAACCCACACTTTGCAGGAACAACCCCAAATTCCCAGAGCGATGGTACGATGGTGCTAATAGTTGAAGAATTATCCAAGGTGTTTGAAGACCTCGAAACAGAAATCAAACAACTGCAACACAATTTGAGTAACAATTTATCCAAGGATGAATTAGATAAAGCACTAAATGACATAAACATACAATTTGACAAATACGCCAACGAAATGAATGTAAGAAAAATAAGAAAATACAAACGTGACACGATAGACTACAAGTTGGGTGAAGTCTATAATTGGGCAGAAATATATGCCCAGCGCAGGCAACAAAGACTGTTCAATAATCCCTCTTCGGATGAAGGAAGCACAGCATCTAATGAATCGTCGCAGAGAGGTGGACCAAGAAGTGATAGACAAAGAATTAATGTTCCTGGGAGAACTGAAAGCACACCAAGCACATCAACAAACATCATAACAGGGGCTCCTTTTTTAGAGAGATGCCAAACTACAGACGCCAACCAGGAGGGGTAGAGGCCATCAAATACTCAAACTTATCAATCGCCCAGTCAACACGGAGCAAAAGAACCTGATCATCAATATTTCAAACAGCACGTTATCCAACATCCAAATGGCCACACTACAACAAGGCACGTCATTTGTACCAACTTATCATTCTAATGAACTTGAGACTGAAGTCAGTTTATACAAATTCATGAGGAACCTCAGGCTAAAACATTTTTTCAACAACGTAATTTCCCAGACAACCGTCACCACAGAAGACACACTAATGGGCTTAAGAAGTAAGAGTTCCTTCACCGCACCAATAAGTCACAAAATATTTGACTCTTATGAAACCATCACTATGAATGAAATTAAAGAACTATTTAAAATCCACTTCGAAAAACACACATTTTAGAATCAAAGAAAAACAAGCCATCAACCAAATCATCAATAACCAAAATATCAGATGTTGTAAAGCCGACAAAGGCGGTGTACTCGTAATAATTGATTCCAAATTTTACCAACAAAGTGTTAGTGATCACGTGTATAACACAGAGCTATACATGAGACTACCCCAGGACCCAACAGAAGAGTTTGCAAAGGTCTTAAAAACCATTAGCAATGACGCATGTGCATTGGGCACAATTTCAGAGAAAGACAAAAAATATTTAACACAGGAGCACCCCAAAAGTCTCAGCTTACATATGATTCCAAAAATACATGAGGATTTGATTAAACCACCGTTTTGTCCAATTGTATCAACCAAGAGATCTATCCATGAACCCACTGGGAAGTACATAGACAGACACCTTCAACCAATTGTGAAACAAATGACAACATACATACGCGACACAACAGATTTTCTAACCAAACTAAATTATACAGTCTTGAATCCGGACATGACGATAACTTTGTGCACCATCGACGTATGTGCACTCTACACATCTATTCCTCACAACCAAAGAATTGAAGCAATAGAATCATTTTTGATCAATCACAATATCAAACAGGAGTTAAACATCTTCCTGCTGGAATTACTTCAATACACTTTATACCATAGCTATTTCGAATGGAACAATGAATTTTTTTTACAGCTAGCCGGTACTTCTATGGGCAATTGTGCAGCCCCTAGATACGCGAATTTATTCATGCATCGTCTAGAATTGGACAACATTTTGACTAATCCCAGATGGAGTAAAAAAATTCTCAAGTTCTTGCGCTACATCAACGACATTTTTCTAATATGGATGGGTTCCCCAGATGAGATAAAAGAATTTATTACGTTCATCAACATTTGACAACCACATTCAATTTACACATTCTGGCAGTATGGAGAGCATAGCATTCCTAGACGTTTTGGTTACCAGCCACAAGAACAAAATTGAAACAGATGTATACACTAAAATCACTGACAGGAAGAAACTAGTTACTTACCTGTACACTATAGTTCTCCAGTATTATCTTTTATAGATTCACATGCTTGTATCTTCCCCGTCGTCATGGTGGGAGTCTCACGGTATGAATAGAAGGTAGGTGCACAGCACGTTTGGTCAAGGGTGTGGTTAATGGTTATTCGGGAAGGGTGCACTCGAGGGTGGTGTAACCGTCAAACACCATGAGATATCAATGAGATAGTGTAAGCAAACGATTTGCATTTACATCCCCTCGTGGAGGCACTCCGGGTTGTTCATAGAAATGAATCAATATGTCGAATTCAAAGTAGGTTTATTTGATATTTTTGAAGTTTTTCAATTCAAAAGGTTCAAAAAGTTCATTGATATTGTCAACATATCATTACAGCGAAACCACAAGACTCCAATGCATTTCGGGCTACGCGCCCTTTGTCAAGGAGAGGCTGAAAAAAGAAAGAAACAGAGCCCGTGTCAGGGTTGGGAAGGTTTAAAAGGGTTTGAAAACCGGGATCAATAATGGCCGTTAAAATAGTTAATGGGTGCCGATCAATATAGTGAGATGATATACCGATTAGGATATGTGCAAAGGAAGTTTAAAGCTGGAGTACAAGATGGGTAAAATAAAGCACAGGGTGAATCTACAGATGAAAACGAGTGATAAATGCACCTAGGTGCGGGTGAAAAATTTAGCGAGTGTGTGATACCGAATAAAAAAAGGTGGGTGATATATAGGATATCCATAACGTCCCCTGGAGAGGACTAAATAAGGCCCAGTACTTACTACATGGTACGCGCCGTGGCGGTCAAAAGTAGATAACGCGACGGTCTGGAAAACTCCGTGTTGTGAGGGAGGTGGATTAAATTCAACGTGACATGGAGGAAGGACTCAGAATCTGGGGATGGTGGCCATGTTTGAATGGGGAAGGAAGAAACAGATGAAGGACAAAGTCTCTAAAGTGGGCTATCAGGATAACGTAAGGTTAATAAAAATTAGAATTAATAAAGATTAGAATTAATAAAGAGCAATACAGATGATAAACAGTTATAGATTATAGATAACAACTATATTCTACGCGATCATTTAATCCATGGGGCTTAAGGGTTTGCAAACGAAAAGTCCATTCAAGTTCTTTCTGTAGTAGCAGTTTGCGGTTGTCAATCCCTTCGGTGCGAGAGACACATTCTAGCACGATAAATTGCAGTTGTGCTATGGTGTGGTGGAATTCTTGGAAATGTGTGGCAATGTTAGATTTTTCCTGTTTGGTACGTATGTTGGATTTGTGTTCATTAATACGAACCTTGATCTTCCTTTCAGTTTTGCCAACGTATAGTTTGCAGCATGGGCATTTTAGGGCATAGATGAGGTTCATGGAGTCACATGTTGCGTTCACACGTAATTTAATAGGGTTGCCTTTCATGGGATGTTTAATTTGATTTCCTCTGATTATGCGATTGCAGTTATTACAGTTCTGGCATGGTTGGGTTCCTTTGAAATTTTGTTGAATAGTGGGTTGCGAGGAGAGAATCTCTTTGATGTTTTTACCACGCGTGTGAGCGAACAGAGGAGGGCTGTTGAAGATGTTCCGAAAGTCTGGTTCTATTTGGAGAATAGGCCAATGGTTAAGAATGATTTTCTTGAACTTGTTGGTGGCAGTGGAGAATTTTGAGACAAGAACCATGCGTTGAGTTGGAGGTTTAATGTGTTTGACTAGACTTTGTTGTCTAGTGATGTTAGCAACACGTGTTTCTGCTTCATTGAGGATTTGCCTGGGGTAACCTCTATCTAAAAAACGTTGGTGCATTTCTTTGATGCGATTGTTATAAGTGTCTTGTTCGGAAACAATGCGTTTGATACGTAACATTTGTGAGAAAGGCAGATGTTTTTTAAGAGACCCTTGATGGAAACTGTGATAATGTAATGTGTTGTTGCGGTCGGTGGCTTTACGATGTAAGTCGGTGACTATTTTCTGGTTATGGATTTTTACCAGCACGTCAAGAAAGGAGATTTCTGTGTCATTTATCTGCCAAGTGAGGTAGATACGTGAGTCCTTGGTGTTGAGGTCTGTGAGGGCTGCGATGAGCTCTTCTTGTGAGTCTGCCCATAGGAAAAAAAGATCGTCTATGTATCTGTAACTGCGGGACCAGGAAAGGGCAGGAGACGTGTTTTTGTAATACCGCTTTTTAATTGGTCGTACAGTGCATCGGTACAGGTTTTGCGAACAGCTGCTCTTCTCGGCGATCTGCTTCTCTCCTTGCGTGTCTTTCTGAATACTCCTTCCTCTCTCCTCCGGACTGGACTCCGCCGTCTAGGGGGCTCTGGAGGCTCCGTGCTGTCCGCCCTCGCCGCCACCAACAGGGGGAACAAAAGGAGAGGCAGATGTCAGTGAGGCGCACGAGGTACTTTACTGTGAACACAGGGAAGGGTGAGTGAGGGATAGCACACCACACAGTGAAACCCAGTCGGGTACGTGCTTTTAACCAAATGAGGAGGAAAGGTGCTTGTGACGTCCCCCTGGGACCCGTCCCTCAGGCTTCTCCCCCCCTGTCCGTTAGCCGCCTGGCTCTTTTAATGAACCACCCTAGGAATCGGTTACGTACCTCTGGGGGCCGTACCCCTCCTGGTGTATGGCTGGGCGGCTCATGGTGTTGGCCTCCAGGCGTTCCCTGCGCGTCCTCGGCTCTCTCGGTGTCTCCACTCGTCGGCAAGGCGGGGTCCGGGCTGTTCTCCGCGTTCAGCTCCCAGCTCCAATCTCGAGTCGTCCTCTCCTCTCCGTCCGTGAGACTGGCTTCGCTGATCCACCTGCTACAGCCTGGCCACTCGGTCTCTCGGTCGTCGCGTCCTGTCCTCCTCCGCTCCGCTTCGCTGCTTCCACGTCCTACTCTTCTCCTCTCCACCTCGCTGCTTCCCGCCTCTCCGCTCTGCTCCACTCTGACCGCTCCTCCGGTGTATAGACACACCTGGTGTTGGGCGTCGTCCTTCTTTATCCTGCTGCTGGGCCCCTCCTCCGAATCACCACCTTGTAGGTTAAAGGGCCAGGCGTCCTCCTCATCGCAGCTGTAGGAGTCGCGGCCGGTCCACTCTGAATACTGCGTGGGCTGTGAAGAGAAGAGGGGGGGGTCACAAGTGATCAAGTCGCGCCCTACAGCGGGGCGCTCAAGGGGGACCCCGTTACACACCTCCCCCACGGGACACTTCCGATCGGGAAGTGGGTGGCGGGAGAGAAAGTCGGCCCCGGTGTTGTCAACCCCCCGCTTGTGGCACACCCTGAACGAGAATGGCTGCAACGCCAGAAACCATCGCATGACCCTGGCGTTGGAGGACTTGTTGCGGGCCATCCAGGTGAGAGGTGCGTGGTCTGTGTATAGCGAGAAGGAACGGCCCTCAAGGTAATAGGCCAGCTTCTCCACGGCCCAACGGATAGCCAGACACTCTTTCTCCACAGTTGCATATTTGAGTTCACGGGGGAACAACTTCCTGCTAACGAACAGGATCGGATGATCCAACCCGTTGCCACCCTCCTGAGACAGTACTGCGCCGATCCCGAAATCGGACGCATCGGTGTGAAGCGAAAACGGACGTGAGAAATCCGGTGAGTTGAGGATAGGCGTTGAGGTGATCCTTTTCTTGAGCTCGGAAAAAGCATCCAACATGACCGGAGTGGGTTTCGACAGCGCTGCCTGTTTGACAGAAGACTGTAGGGCATCCGTAAGGTGGGCTGCTACTTGAGCAAAGTTGGGGATAAAACGTCTGTAATATCCTATCAGCCCCAAAAACGCCCGTAGTTCTTTCTTGGTGTTGGGAAAGGGGGCCTCCGCGATGGCCCTGACCTTCTCGGTCTGAGGCTCTATCAGTCCATGCCCCAGCACGTACCCCAGGTATTTCACCTTGTGGAAAGCAATCCTAGACTTTTTAGCGTTTATCCTCAGTCCCGCTTGCTCGAGGGTTTCCAGCACTTGCTCTAAGTGTCCTAGGTGTGTTTCCCAGTCGGGGCTAAACACCACGATGTCGTCCAGATAGGCTGAGGTAAATGAGGACAGTCCTTGTAGCACATTGTTCATTAGCCTCTGGAAGGTGGCAGGGGCGCCGTGCAGACCAAACGGTAGCACCGTAAATTCGTAGTGCCCCTCGGCAGTCGAGAACGCGGTTTTGTGGCGGTCCTCTTCCCGTAGAGGAACCTGCCAGTACCCTTTCGTGAGGTCAATCGTGCTGATATACTTCGCCTCCCCAAGCTTCTCGATGAGTTCGTCTATCCGTGGTATTGGATAAGCATCAAATCGTGAGATGTCGTTCAAGGCACGGAAGTCCATACAGAATCTTCTTGTCCCGTCGGGTTTGGGTATGAGAACGATCGGGCTGGACCAGTTACTCCGGGAAGGGCGTATAACCCCGAGTTTCAACATGTCGTTCACCTCACGTCGTATGTCCTGTCGTCGGGCCTCAGGGATACGATAGGGGCGTATCTTTACGGTCTTACCCGGGTCGGTATCTATTCGGTGTTCTGCCAGTGTGGTTTTTCCGGGAAGGTCTGAAAACACCCGTTCTTGTTTCCGCAGTACTCCCATCAATTCCTGTTTTTCTTCCTGTCGGAGATCTTCATTGATGACCAATTGGGGTATCGTGGAGGTGTCGGGCGTCTTTTCTTCTTCCGCTAGGTGTATTGCGTTGGGGGGTTTCCCCAACCACTTCTTCAGCATGTTGATGTGGTACACCTGCCTTTTCCTAGGGTTCACCTGTAGTCTGTAGCTCGTGTTGCCGATCCTTTCCACTACTCGGTACGGCCCACTCCACTCCGCTTTAAACTTTTGTGTGGAGGAGGGCAGCAACACCAGGGCCCAATCCCCCTTTTCCATAGTCCTCCATTTTTTTCCTTTATCGTACAGGTTCTTTTGTTTGTTTTGGTGTTTCTCCAAATTGGCGAATGCCAGGTCCCTTAGCTTACCCAGTTTGGAGCGCAGATTTCGGGCATACTCCAGGGTGTTAGCAGTCTCTTCAGGGGTTTCTTTCTCCCACGCCTCCTTGGTCATGTCTAACAATGATCTGGGCTGTCGCCCGTACAGCATCTCAAAGGAGGAGACCCCTAGACTACTTTGTGTCTGTCCTCTGATCACATACAAGGCAAGGGGGAGTACCTGATCCCATTCGTTACTGTTGACCTCTAGCATTTTTCTCAGGGTGGTTTTTAGGGTGCGGTTGTACCGTTCCACGAGTCCGTCCGTTTGAGGGTGGTACACTGCAGTCCGTATCTGATGTATGTGAAGTGCCTTACATACTTCCCCCATGAGGCGGGACACGAACGGGGTCCCCTGGTCGGTTAGTATTTCTTTTGGGAACCCCACACGCGCGAACAGTTCTAGCATTTTGTCTGCCACATTTCTGGTGGTGGTAGACGAGAGGGGAAACGCTTCCGGGAAACGGGTGGCATAGTCCACGATGACTAGGACGTATGAGTATCCTTTCTTTGTTTTCGGGAGAGGCCCGATGATGTCCATCCCTATCCTCTCAAAAGGGACACCAATGATGGGGAGGGGTTGCAAGGGGACCGCTGGGGGTCTGGTCATGTTTCGGGTTTGGCATGTGTTGCATTCTTGGCAATAGGTCATAGCGTCTTTGTAGATCCCAGGCCAATAGAAACATTTCAGTAGATTCTGGGTTGTTTTCTCTGCTCCTGTGTGGCCGGCTACCAAATGTGAATGTGAAAAAAAAAGTACTTGTTCCCGGAATGAGACTGGAACCAACAACTGCTCAGCTTCTTCTTTTCCTCCTTGACGGTACAACAAGCTGTTTTTGATGTAGAACCGCGGATACCGAATCGGTTCCGTGTGCTGGGAGTGATGGGCCTTTTCCCAGGCGTTGAACAACGTGGCGTCGTTGGCCTGGGCGAACTGAAAACTGCGGTCCAAGGTCCATGGATCAGAGGACGTTAAGGCTGAGATCGCTGCTGGGCGTCCTATTTTCTCACCCCTATCCTTCACTCTCCTCATGCTTTGTTCAAACATGGACAGAAAAGCCGGATTGTCGGTTCCGATGATGAGGTCCTCGGGAAGAGTCGATAACACTCCGACCCTTACCCTAGAGGGGGGTCCTCCTCGAGTTTCCAGGGCCAAGACAGCTACGGGATATGGTTTTACGTCCCCATGCACGCAACGTATATATACTTGCTCGTGGGGGAGTAGTTGATTGGGCCTTACATGATGGGCCTGGACCACCGACTGTCGGCAACCGGAATCTAGGAGGGCCTGCACTGGGTTGCCGTTGATCCTCATACTTACGCGGTATGCGTGACCCATCTCCGCTGAATAGAGAACGGTGCGGGGCAGGTATCCCACTTCCATAGGCTCTTCTGCCGGTTTTCTCCTTGGGCAAAGCCTAGCGATGTGGCCCCAGGTCCCACATTCAAAACACTGGGGCCCGGTGTGAGGGAGGGGTTCGCTTCTCCAGGGGCGTGGTCTGGGAATTTTGGGAACCCTCAGGGGCTTCTTATCCTGTCGGAAGGGCGGTTTCGCCTTGTCTGTCTCGGGGGTCTGCAGGGGTCTCTGTTGGACACGGGAGTAAGTATTGGCCATCTCCACGGCTTGAGCGGTGGTCAGATCGTGGTGCTGTTTCAACCACCGTTGAGTGGCGAAGGTCAGTGCCTCCACGAACTGTTCCAGATAAATCCGGTCCATTATTTCTTCTTTCGTGCTCTCGTTGGGGCTGAGCCACTTGTCGGCGGCCATCTTTAGTCGGACAAATAGAGTCTTTGGCGTCTCTCCGGACACCCCTCTTTCTCTCCTGAATCTTAGCCTGTAGGCTTCCCGGTCCAACCCCAGATGATCAAGGATTATCCTTTTTATATCGGTATAAAAGGTGTCTCCCCGTGGGTTAGCCACCTGGTAAGCGGCCTGTGCTTCCCCTACAAGTAACGGGGCCAAAAAGAAAGGCCATTTGGCCCCAGGCCAACCACAGGCTCGGGCCGCACGCTCAAAGTTTAAGAGGAAAGCATCAGGGTCTTCCCCTGGCTGGTACTTCTGTAGCGAGACCCCTCCTATGGTATGGGGGATGTTGCTTACGGTGACCGGGCCTGACGAAAGGGGGGGGTCCAGTGCTCTGGCTGTTACGGCTGTTTTGATTAGTTCTCTATCGGCTTCTGCCGCCCTGAGCTGCTGCTCTGCCAACCTCTCGAGTCTCTCCTGCCCTTGTACCAAGGCTTGTACTACCCCTTCCATCTTCTGGGTGCAGATGGCTACAATGCCCGCATTCTCCACCACTGTAACTGCGGGACCAGGAAAGGGCAGGAGACGTGTTTTTGTAATACCGCTTTTTAATTGGTCGTACAGTGCATCGGTACAGGTTTTGCGAACAGCTGCTCTTCTCGGCGATCTGCTTCTCTCCTTGCGTGTCTTTCTGAATACTCCTTCCTCTCTCCTCCGGACTGGACTCCGCCGTCTAGGGGGCTCTGGAGACTCCGTGCTGTCCGCCCTCGCCGCCACCAACAGGGGGAACAAAAGGAGAGGCAGATGTCAGTGAGGCGCACGAGGTACTTTACTGTGAACACAGGGAAGGGTGAGTGAGGGATAGCACACCACACAGTGAAACCCAGTCGGGTACGTGCTTTTAACCAAATGAGGAGGAAAGGTGCTTGTGACGTCCCCCTGGGACCCGTCCCTCAGGCTTCTCCCCCCCTGTCCGTTAGCCGTCTGGCTCTTTTAATGAACCACCCTAGGAATCGGTTACGTACCTCTGGGGGCCGTACCCCTCCTGGTGTACGGCTGGGCGGCTCGTGGTGTTGGCCTCCAGGCGTTCCCTGCGCGTCCTCGGCTCTCTCGGTGTCTCCACTCATCGGCAAGGCGGGGTCCGGGCTGTTCTCCGCATTCAGCTCCCAGCTCCAATCTCGAGTCGTCCTCTCCTCTCCGTCCGTGAGACTGGCTTCACTGATCCACCTGCTACAGCCTGGCCACTCGGTCTCTCGGTCGTCGCGTCCTGTCCTCCTCCGCTCCGCTTCGCTGCTTCCACGTCCTACTCTTCTCCTCTCCACCTCGCTGCTTCCTGCCTCTCCGCTCTGCTCCACTCTGACCGCTCCTCCGGTGTATAGACACACCTGGTGTTGGGCGTCGTCCTTCTTTGTCCTGCTGCTGGGCCCCTCCTCCGAATCACCACCTTGTAGGTTAAAGGGCCAGGCGTCCTCCTCATCGCAGCTGTAGGAGTCGCGGCCGGTCCACTCTGAATACTGCGTGGGCTGTGAAGAGAAGAGGGGGGGGGGTCACAAGTGATCAAGTCGCGCCCTACAGCGGGGCGCTCAAGGGGGACCCCGTTACAGTATCTTACATACATTTTGATTTTGCCATGGAATTTCGGGTTTTCATAGATGTGAGTTTTCTCAACATTTTCCATGTATATATTGGCGTAGGTAGGAGCCGCACAGTTTCCCATCGCCATTCCTGTAAGCTGAAGGTACCATTTGTCATTTTCCTGGAAATAGCTATGATACAGTGTGTAGATCATAAGTTCCATGAGAAATGTCTGCATTTTTGGGTCAATGTTGCTCTCGAGTAAAGCTTGTTCGACTGCTTCAATGCCTCCCTGATGAGGTATAGAGGTATATAGTGAACTAACGTCGGCTGTGCATAGGATCAATGGTTCATCATTAGTGATTTCAACTGAAGCAAGTTTATTGAGAAATTCGGTGGTGTCTTTTATGTAACTTGAAGATTTGATAACCAAAGGTTGAAGATACCTGTCTAGATATTTGCCAGTAGGCTCGTGGATAGATACTTTTGGTGGATACAATAGCCGAAAAGGTGGGTCAAGGAGGTTTTTATGGATTTTCGGGCTCATGAAAATTTTAGGGCTTCTGGGATGTTCTTTAAACAAATACTTTTTTGTACGATCTTCGATTATCCTTGATTGGTGTGCTTTGTCGATGATGTTCAGTAGAGTAT
This sequence comes from Lissotriton helveticus, assembly GCF_964261635.1. Lineage (NCBI taxonomy): Eukaryota > Metazoa > Chordata > Amphibia > Caudata > Salamandridae > Lissotriton > Lissotriton helveticus. The sequence goes on along the minus strand of NC_136058.1, from coordinate 283,448,587 downwards.
TTTGAAACTCTTTAGTGGGATTGTTATTAAGCTCCATGTAGGTGTCGGGGTCTTGGATGTGTTCAAGTAGGCGTTGCGTGTACATGGTTGTATTCATAATTACGAGAGCTCCACCTTTGTCGGCTTTGGCACATCGAATATTCGGATTGTTAGCCAAGGATTTCAATGTATCACGGTCTTTTTGTGAAGTGTTATGATGTTTACTGAGATTTTTGAAATTCATTTTGGACAAGTCGTTTTTAACTAGGTTCTCAAATAGATCGATGCTTTTGTGGCTCTGGGGGGCCAGATAATTGCTGGGCGGGCGTAAACCCATGAGTTGATCACTTTTAGCGTCAGTAGTTGAAGGTACAATGTTTTCAAAGAAGTGTTGTAGCCTAAGTTTCCTAGTGAGCTTGAAAGTGCTCACTTCCAACTCGAGAAGGTTGGTGTGGGTTACAGGAACAAATGAATCGTCCTTCACAAAAAACATCTACCACTTCCTCTGCAAATCGCCCATCCACTAATGATCAGGCATCTTCCTCTACCACCGGATCAGACCAATTTTCCACAGTTCATTTTTTAGAATCAGGCCCAGACACAGCCGTAGACCCCGGAGGAGCAAGAAGAAAAGAACTGGAAAAAAGTCCTCCGAACACACGAAGCACTGTAACCAAGAAGGATCTGAAGACCAAAAAATCAACTTAGTCATCAATATTTCTGATACAGACATCTCCGAATATCAAATGAACCTCCTTGAAAAGGGCACTTCATTTGTTCCTGTAACCCACACCAACCTTCTCGAGTTGGAAGTGAGCACTTTCAAGCTCACTAGGAAACTTAGGCTACGACACTTCTTTGAAAACATTGTACCTTCAACTACTGACGCTAAAAGTGATCAACTCATGGGTTTACGCCCGCCCAGCAATTATCTGGCCCCCCAGAGCCACAAAAGCATCGATCTATTTGAGAACCTAGTTAAAAACGACTTGTCCAAAATGAATTTCAAAAATCTCAGTAAACATTGTAACACTTCACAAAAAGACCGTGATACATTGAAATCCTTGGCTAACAATCCGAATATTCGATGTGCCAAAGCCGACAAAGGTGGAGCTCTCGTAATTATGAATACAACCATGTACACGCAACGCCTACTTGAACACATCCAAGACCCCGACACCTACATGGAGCTTAATAACAATCCCACTAAAGAGTTTCAAAATACTCTACTGAACATCATCGACAAAGCACACCAATCAGGGATAATCGAAGATCGTACAAAAAAGTATTTGTTTAAAGAACATCCCAGAAGCCCTAAAATTTTCATGAGCCCGAAAATCCATAAAAACCTCCATGACCCACCTTTTCGGCCTATTGTATCCACAAAAGGATCTATCCACGAGCCTACTGGCAAATATCTAGACAGGTATCTTCAACCTTTGGTTATCAAATCTTCAAGTTACATAAAAGACACCACCGAATTTCTCAATAAACTTGCTTCAGTTGAAATCACTAATGATGAACCATTGATCCTATGCACAGCCGACGTTAGTTCACTATATACCTCTATACCTCATCAGGGAGGCATTGAAGCAGTCGAACAAGCTTTACTCGAGAGCAACATTGACCCAAAAATGCAGACATTTCTCATGGAACTTATGATCTACACACTGTATCATAGCTATTTCCAGGAAAATGACAAATGGTACCTTCAGCTTACAGGAATGGCGATGGGAAACTGTGCGGCTCCTACCTACGCCAATATATACATGAAAAATTTTGAGAAAACTCACATCTATGAAAACCCGAAATTCCATGGCAAAATCAAAATGTATGTAAGATACATAGACGATCTTTTTTTCCTATGGCCAGACTCACAAGAAGAGCTCATCGCAGCCCTCACAGACCTCAACACCAAGGACTCACGTATCTACCTCACTTGGCAGATAAATGACACAGAAATCTCCTTTCTTGACGAGCTGGTAAAAATCCATAACCAGAAAATAGTCACCGACTTACATCGTAAAGCCACCGACCGCAACAACACATTACATTATCACAGTTTCCATCAAGGGTCTCTTAAAAAACATCTGCCTTTCTCACAAATGTTACGTATCAAACGCATTGTTTCCGAACAAGACACTTATAACAATCGCATCAAAGAAATGCACCAACGTTTTTTAGATAGAGGTTACCCCAGGCAAATCCTCAATGAAGCAGAAACACGTGTTGCTAACATCACTAGACAACAAAGTCTAGTCAAACACATTAAACCTCCAACTCAACGCATGGTTCTTGTCTCAAAATTCTCCACTGCCACCAACAAGTTCAAGAAAATCATTCTTAACCATTGGCCTATTCTCCAAATAGAACCAGACTTTCGGAACATCTTCAACAGCCCTCCTCTGTTCGCTCACACGCGTGGTAAAAACATCAAAGAGATTCTCTCCTCGCAACCCACTATTCAACAAAATTTCAAAGGAACCCAACCATGCCAGAACTGTAATAACTGCAATCGCATAATCAGAGGAAATCAAATTAAACATCCCATGAAAGGCAACCCTATTAAATTACGTGTGAACGCAACATGTGACTCCATGAACCTCATCTATGCCCTAAAATGCCCATGCGGCAAACTATACATTGGCAAAACTGAAAGGAAGATCAAGGTTCGTATTAATGAACACAAATCCAACATACGTACCAAACAGGAAAAATCTAACATTGCCACACATTTCCAAGAATTCCACCACACCATAGCACAACTGCAATTTATCGTGCTAGAATGTGTCTCTCGCACCGAAGGGATTGACAACCGCAAACTGCTACTACAGAAAGAACTTGAATGGACTTTTCGTTTGCAAACCCTTAAGCCCCATGGATTAAATGATCGCGTAGAATATAGTTGTTATCTATAATCTATAACTGTTTATCATCTGTATTGCTCTTTATTAATTCTAATCTTTATTAATTCGAATTTTTATTAACCTTACGTTATCCTGATAGCCCACTTTAGAGACTTTGTCCTTCATCTGTTTCTTCCTTCCCCATTCAAACATGGCCACCATCCCCAGATTCTGAGTCCTTCCTCCATGTCACGTTGAATTTAATCCACCTCCCTCACAACACGGAGTTTTCCAGACCGTCGCGTTATCTACTTTTGACCGCCACGGCGCGTACCATGTAGTAAGTACTGGGCCTTATTTAGTCCTCTCCAGGGGACGTTATGGATATCCTATATATCACCCACCTTTTTTTATTCGGTATCACACACTCGCTAAATTTTTCACCCGCACCTAGGTGCATTTATCACGCGTTTTCATCTGTAGATTCACCCTGTGCTTTATTTTACCCATCTTGTACTCCAGCTTTAAACTTCCTTTGCACATATCCTAATCGGTATATCATCTCACTATATTGATCGGCACCCATTAACTATTTTAACGGCCATTATTGATCCCGGTTTTCAAACTATTTAAACCTTCCCATCCCTGACACGGGCTCTGTTTCTTTCTTTTTTCAGCCTCTCCTTGACAAAGGGCGCGTAGCCCGAAATGCATTGGAGTCTTATGGTTTCGCTGTAATGATATGTTGACAATATCAATGAACTTTTTGAACCTTTTGAATTGAAAAACTTCAAAAATATCAAATAAACCTACTTTGAATTCGACATATTGATTCATTTCTATGAACAACCCGGAGTGCCTCCACGAGGGGATGTAAATGCAAATCGTTTGCTTACACTATCTCATTGGGAGTCTCACGGTAACAGAATGACCAAAGCAGTATCATAGAGATGAAAGAACTGCATAGAAAACCCCATAGAGAATGAAATATTTGGTAACCAGACCTCCTTATTGTTTGGTCCAAAACTCAGCCAATCAGTAGCAAGCCCTGACATCACACTCCCCAGCAGAACACTCCTACCTCAGATTTCCGGCCCCAAGTGAGAGACATGGATATACTCAGAGGTAAAAGGTTCTGCCTGAGAAACCGGAAGGCGGGCGGGCGCACGTGAATCTATGAAAGATAATACTGGAGAACTATAGTGTACAGGTAAGTAACTAGTTTATTCTCCAGTATTGAATCTTTCATAGATTCACATGCTTGTATCAGAGTAGCAAGAAGTACCCAGAAATACTAGCGTTTCCAGGATAGAACCTTAGCATTCTGGTTCTGCTCCTAAACATCGTGATGTCATAACCATTTGACACCATCCACCATCACTCGATAATCACGTATAACAGCATTTAAAGTTAGAGCATAAAACAAACATTGTTCATCAGTCTGTTTATTCTTTAAATTCTCTTGAAGACATATGAATATGTACACATTTGTATACTCAGAAAATAGCTGAATAGAAAAAAAGGGTACCTTATTGAAATAGACGCCGAAGAACGGCTTGCCCCACTGCCGTATCCTCCTTCCGCACAGTATCTAGACAGTAATGTCTAGTACAGGAGTGTACGCTCTTCCAGGTTGCTGCTCTGCAGATGTCTGGCAGCGACACTCCTGCAAATAAGGCCGTTGAAGTTGCCATCTTTCTAGTAGAATGTGCTTGTACTTTGGAGCGCAGTGGATTCCCGGCTGTTTCATGACATTTGACAATAGTCGATGTAATCCATCTTGAAATACTTGATCTGGATAAAGGCAGTCCTTTTCTCTGTCCCTCAAAATGTATAAACAGTTGTTTAGACTTCCTGAAAGGTTTTGTCCTGTTGATATAGAATTTTAAACATCTTTGAATGTCTAGTGAGTGAAGGGCCCTCTCTGCATCTGTTGAAGGATTTCCAAGGAAAGTAGGTAATATTACCGGTTCATTGAGATGAAATATTGTGGGGACTTCAGGAATGAATTTAGGGTTTGTCCTTAAGACCACCCTGTCCTGACGAAACTGAAGAAAGGGTTCTGCTATTGAGAAGGCCTGTATTTCGCTTACCCTTCTTGCAGATGTGAGGGCCAAGAGCGATGCTGTCTTCCAAGATATGAATTGCAGGTCTGCCTTATGTATTGGCTTATTGGCTCGAAAGGAGGCTTCATATGTTGCGATAGTACTGTATTAAGGTGCTAGGGGATCGGAGGGCTTTGGGTTGGAGGGAACGCCCTGAAAATACCTTTGATGAATTCCTTGATCACTCTATGCAACCAGAGAGAAGGTTGATTTGGGACTCTCCTATATCTCGAAATTGCCGCTAAGTGCACCTTCAATGACGCATGTGAAAGACAGGCTTTCGACAAGGAAAGAAGATATGGCAAGATTTGCTCTGGAGAAACCTTGAAAGGATGTAGCTCCTGAGATGCGCACCATTGACAGAACCTTTTCCATTTTGCCACATGTGTTTTATTTGTAGAGACTGCTCGAGATTGAGATAATATGTCCCTGCAATCCTGGGGAATGTTTAAATGTTTAGAGATTTGAGCTCATACTCGTGAGGTTCCATGATGATAAGTGCAGCGATATCAAATTTGGGTGGAGAATTTGTCTTTTGTTCATGGAGATCAGGTCCTGCGTTATCGAAAACTGTATCCTGTTGCACACAGAAAGTTGGAGAAGATCTGAAAACCAAGCTTGCCTCGGCCAAGCTGGAGCTATTAAAATCACATGGCATGGCTCCGATCTCATTTTGCAAAGTACTTTTGCAATCAGGGGAAATGGAGGAAACGCGTAGGCGAACATTCCCGTCCATTTCAGATGCAGCGCTTTTCCTAAAGATCCCATCTGTGGATATCTGCTGGCGAACTGGTCGCACTTTGAGTTGTCGTGGGTTGCGAACAAATCTAATGTTGGCGTGCCCCACCGCTGAAAGACTCTTTGTAGCTGTGCATGATCTATTTCCCACTCGTGGAATACGCTGGCTGTTCTGCTCAGAACATCTGCCCTTGTGTTGTGTATTCCTTGGATGTGTTGAACCTGAATAGAGATGTTGTGACGTATGAGCCATCTCCAGATTTTTTGAGCTTGGGACGAGAGTGGTTTCGATCTTGTCCCTCCCTGTTTTAGAAGGTAGAACATTGTCGTTGTACTGTCGGTTTTTATCAGCACCGTAGAACCGCCTATCCTGGGAAGAAAAGCCTTTAGACCCAGGAACACAGCTTTCAATTCCAGCATGTTGATGTGTAAACGTGCCTCCTGCTCGGACCAGTGACCTTGGATTTCTAGTTCCTGAAGATGCGCCCCCCAACCTTGCATCGAAGCATCTGACGTCATTACATAACAGTGATGTTGGGGATCGAAAGGTAAGCCTTGTACTAGGTTCTCTTGTAGCTTCCACCATGACAGAGCCTTTTTCATTTGAGGAGATATGGTGATCCGATCCTCGAATGACCCCTGAGACTGAATCCACTGATCGTCTAGTAGTTCCTATAAAGGCCTCAGCTGTAGGCGGCAGATTGGAACCAGTGGGATACAGGAAGACATCATTCCCAACAAAGATTTGTATATTCTTACTGAAGTGTACTTTTTTGACTGCAGGGTTGAGGCCGGATTTAATATTTTCCAAATTCGCTCCTCCGATGGATATGCTTTTGCTTCCTTTGTGCAAATTAAAGCCCCTAGAAATTGAAGCGATTGAGAGGGCACTATTGAGCCGCAGACCCAGGCGTTGAAAGAGTTCCATGAAGCAGTTTAATGAGATCTGAGCTTTCCTGTAAGATGGACCTTTTACGAGCCAGTCAACCAAGTAGGGAAAAATGTGATGCCCCTGAAATTGTAGGTGAGCTGCAACTGGGACCATGCATTCTGTAAAGACCCGTGGTGCCGATGATTTTAGGCCGAAGGGCAACACCTTGAACTGAAAGTGGCGCCCCTCCACTACAAAACGCAGATACTTTCTGTGTTTCCGATGAATTGGAACATGTAAATATGCATCCATAAGATCCAGTGATGCCATGTAATCTTTTTGTCGTATGAGCAAGAGGATCTCCTGCAGTGACAGCATACGAAAGGGGATGTTCTTGATGTATTGGTTCAAATCCCTTAGGTCCAATACCTGTCTCCATTTTAAAGTCTGTTTTTTCTTTATCAGAAAAAAGTGCAAGTAAAATCCTTTTCCTCTCTGTTGAAAAGGAACTTCCTCTATAGCCCCCTTCTGAATAAGCGATAGAACTTCCGCTCTTAGAGCTGAGAGGTGTTGTTAATGTTTGAACACTGGGGGTGTGATGTGGTGGAATTTGAACAAACTCTAGGGTATGGCCCTTGTGTATTATATCCAATACCCATTTGTCTGATGTTATTGTTATCCAATGCTTCGAGAAGAGAGACAGAAATGGTCGTTGTCGGGAATAAACCAGTTGGAGGGCGCCCCGGGTAAGTCATTGCCGTCTATTAGATTGTTGTCCTTTGCCTCTAGCCGTGGTCTTACCTCTAGACTGTTGTTGAAAAGAGGTATTTGAGGATTTATATTGTTGGTTAGACGGATATTGCCGATAATGTTGCTGGTTGTAAGGCTGGTATCAGTTCGACTGATATGATGACCTTTGACCAAATTGCCCTCTAGCTCCTCTTCTCCGAAAGGATTGAAATCTTCCCTGCTGAAGGGACCCCAGCGCCCGTGCCGTGTCCGTGTCTGCTTTAATGCCTTGGAGTGCGTGATCTATGTGTTTCCCGAAAAGATTTTGCCCATCAAAGGGCATGTCAAATAATTTGGCCTGAAACTCAGGCCTATAAGAGATAGCTTTCAGCCAACCTTGCCGTCTAAGCGCCGCTGCTCCAGCCATCTGGCGAAAAGCCATTGAAGATATATCCATGGCGGCATCAATGGATTCCGAGGCCGCTTTTGCTCCATCCTGCAGAATAGCCGCTGCTTCTTCTTTTTTATCATCTGGTAGATGGGCCAATAGTGGCGCTATATATGACCACATCTGCCTGTTGTAACGGCTAAGGAGAGCCATAGCATTTGCCGCCTTTACGGTAGAGTCTGCCATCACTGCAAATCTCTTTCCCGCTCCGTCCATTTTTCTTCCTTCCTTATCCAGCGGAGCCATATATGTGGAGACCGGGTTTTTAGAGTTTCTCTGCGCTGCCTGCATCATTACCGATTCCGGTCGAGGTTGTCCTATCAAACACGCAGGCGAAGTTTCTGGCGCTTGATATTTCTTCTCAATCCTTGGAACCGACGCTGCCACTGAAGCTGGAGTATTCAGAATTTTAATACCCTCATCCCATATATGCTGTATGTAAATGTGTTGGACTTGTAAAGCGCACAGCTGCCCGTGAGCGTCCCGGCGCTTGCTTAGGGAACCCGTCCTGGTATTCCCCTGTGAGAAACCCCGGCAGGGTGTCCACAAGGTGAAAGCCAGGCATCCCGCCGCGAGGGGCCGTAGTGGAGATTAAGCAAGCTATTGCCCAGAGTCGCAGAGTGTGACCCCGTGAGTTGAGTAGGCACCAGAGCGAGAATTGTCGAGTCCGTGGAATTTTGAGCCCGAGACCCGCCGAGGCGGGGAATCGAACCCTGGTCCACGGTCGATCTCAGCTTCCGGGTCTGCCGCCTCTAACCACTGAGCCACGCTAACCACTGAGCCACGCTTCTCCACATGTATGATTGGGATCGATCTGATTGACCTTCGTGAGTCCTCCTTAAAGTCATATAAGAAACATTCTGTTTCTTGAACCGGCATTTCAAGTTCGAATCTTTTAGCAGCCTTTCCGATAATATCATGAAAACCTCCAATGTCTTGAGGAGGCAAGTTCGCTGGTGATGGAGATGGAGAAGGGGTTGTTGTTAAAATGTTCTCATACCATTCTACTCCAGCCGGAGAGTCCTGAATAAGCTCACCCTCCTCCGGTTGATCGTCTCCATCGCTTTTGGCCAAGTCATCTCTTATTGTGACTATCGGCAGAGAACACACTCTTTGCACTGCAGGTAAAGACTGTTTAACCGGTGCTTGAGGCTGAACTACTGGAGCCGGTGGATTAGGGGTATTAGCCTCAGGGAAGCGACGGTAGTAATCATTAATTATATGACGTAAGTCCGTTACTAGCGATGCAGGCATTGATATAGATTCTTCCCTCCCTTCAGGTTGTTGTTCTTCCTCTTCCTCATCGTAGTCACAAGGTTCCTGAAAAGATTCGTATCTTGTGGACTTGGTCTGACTAGCATCTTTAAAGGAGTAAACTTCCTCCTCATCCGTGTCCTGACTCTTGATTTGCAACTGGGAGGGACTATACGCCACTCCTGAAGATTCCTCACCTTTCTGATTCCTGCATTTCCAGTAAGTTTGATGGAGGAAGTGGAGATATCTTTGTCCATGTTGTAAATTCAGAAGATTTCCTTATCGTCTACGGGCCCGTCGACGAGTGAAAAGATCTGATAGAGATCATGGTCCTTGCCTTCGGAGATTTAAAAGCCTTCGTCGACGAAGTTTCCGTCGACGAGGCTCTCATCGACGAGCTTGTCGTCGGGATTTGAATAATCGTCGACGATGTCGTCGACGGGATAGCCGACAATGGTGTAGTCGTCGACGAGGTCGACGTCGTTGCTTGTCTCGTCGACGGAGATGTAGCCTTTCCTGTCGACGGAGTCGTCGACGAAACAGACTTGGTACCTGTCGACGCTGCCGTCGTCGTCGAGATGGTCGTCGTCGACGATGTTGTCGTCAACAGTGTTGTGGACGTTTTGACAGAAACCACAGACTGGGTCACCACAGCGCTGAATAAAGGAGCAGAAGACACTGCCCTATGTCCAGAGGACTTCTTCAGAGGAGTTTGAGGAAGAAAAAGCTTCTTTTCCCTTGGATTTTAGCTTTTTAGGATCCACAGAATATTCTGAAGTGGAAGATTTCCTCTTTTTAGAAGCCTGGCTAGTGGATTCCTCCTCTGACTCAGAATCTGAGGTGGCCTTCTGCTTCTACAGCCCCAACAGAAGACGTGCCTCACGATCCCTTAATGTCTTAGCAGAAAAGGTTCTGCAGTGCTTGCAGTCTTTTGCTATATGTTTGGGGTGAAGGCAGTTTAAGCAGTCCTTGTGAGGATCTTCTGAAAAGAGCCTGGCTTTCCCACAGGATCTGCAAGGCCTGAATAGCCTCTTCGTAGAGCTTTCAGCCATTATAAGGTATAAGATGGATCACAATACCTTAATCTAGAAGAAATTCAGCAGTTCAAAAGGTCAAAAGTTCACACAGGAACAAACTGAGCAGAGCTCAGGGAGACTCCTTTCTCACACGAAGGCGGTTGGAAATCTGAGGTAGGAGTGTTCTGCTGGGGAGTGTGATGTCAGGGCTTGCTACTGATTGGCTGAGTTTTGGACCAAACAATATGGACGTCTGGTTACCAAATATTTCAATCTCTATGGGGTTTTCTATGCAGATCTTTCATCTCTATGATACTGCTTTGGTCATTCTGTTACTGTGAGACTCCCACCATGACGACGGGGAAGATACTAGCATGTGAATCTAGGAAAGATTAAATACTGGAGAACAACTCTTTACACTTTGACAGTTGTCATCCAATGTCTTTACAAATACATTTACCATACTCACAGTTGCTAAGAATGAAAAGGATATCTTCACTACCAAGCGCATATACAAACAATCAAAACAGGATGCTTGCAAGATTCAAGGATAGAAAATATCCAAATTAGGTCCTTAACACAGCAAAGGTAAGGGCAGAAGCCATCAACCGTAAAGACCTACTAACTTCCCATGAAAGAGAAATGACCAGTAATAGACCAGTTTTTGTGTCAACATTCTCGACCAGCAGTTACCAGGTGAAAAAAATCATATTAAAAACTGACCTATGATAAAGAATGAACCAGACTTTAATGGCATTTTTAACTCCACACCATTGTTTGCATATAAATGTTCTAGGAACATCAAGGACTTATTAGAGGCCACACCACAACAAAAATGTGCCTCTTACACAGGAACCAAACCGTGTCTTAATTGCAGTCACTGCAATAATATCATTTGAGGTTACACTCTGAATCACCCCACGACGGGTAAAAGCATCAAACTGTTCACAAATGCAACCTGTGACACGAAGAACCTTGTATACTTGCTCAAATGCCCGTGCGGGCTTCTATACGTAGGAAAGACAGAAAGAAAAATGAAAGTTTGAATGACAGAACACAAGAGTTCACTAAGAAATCAAGTCATGAAAGCACCAGTAGCAGGACACTTCACCATTCATAAGCACAACATAAGTCACTTAAGATTTCTGACATTGGAGGTTGTCCCTGTGAAAAAGGGTACGGATAACAGTAAAAGACTTTTGCAACGCGAAATGTATTGTATCAAAAAATTGGATTCCTGTCACCTAAAGGGACTCAATGAACGTATGGAGTACAGTTGTTTTCTGTAAACATGTACCAATAAGTAAGCATGCTCAAGTGATCATTTTTTGTTATTTTAGGAACTTTATTTTAGGATGATTCTTACTGTTGCGTCAGGAACACATACACAACATCACTTTAGGCATACCATAAATATGTTTGTCCCACTTTTTTGTTTTTATTAACTGTGAAATTGGTAACACCGCTTTTGTTTCCTGCAGGGAATTTGTGAAATTCAAATATCATAAAAACAAATGTTTTTGCAACGTATAAATCTCACATAAAGATGGCTGCCGGTTAGAGTTTAATCCCCTGTTTATTTTTTGTACACGGCAAGGTTCATTACGCTTGAGGCACTCAGAATAGGTAGAAACCACTATCAATAGACATTACAATATGGCCGACAGACTTTTGTCTGTTGTCAGTTTCCATCAGGAAACCGATTAGCATTTAACGCGCACGTTTAATGTAATCCGACACCAGCACGAACACTCACAGGACTTGTTACCGCTTAGGATATTCAGGAGTTGAAGGACTTTTGGATTTTATATACGCGGTAAGACTAGATTTTGGTCGGCTCTTTACCCTAACGTTAACAGCACGCGATGTTTTGCACTTTGTTAAAGTTACTTTCGTTGCACTTAACTTTGTTTTCAAGCATAAATTAACGTGGCGCACGCAACCTTGTTAAAACCTCATTTGCAGCATTGAATCTGTATTTCACTCACGAGCACATAGTGACGCCCGTTTACGATTTTGACAACACAACTAAACCGCAGAGAACTTGCTTTTCCGATTGTTCTTCAAAAAAAACAAAAAAACACCTGCACAGTCAGGAACATTTGTCTTCAATGAGAACTTGTTCATTTCTTAGGAGTACCGACCCACATCAACCGGTAATACTACATAATAGAGAGCAGCGCGTTTTGGATGCACTTAAGAAACCACCCCACCGAGGTACACGTTTTATGATAAACTTTTTCATTTACAGTTTAAACACCAAATCACTTTTTACACTCTCATTTTCACAACTTGTCACCACTGATTTCGTGTCAGTTTGTGGGGCAGTAGACATTCTTGGATTACAACATAGTGTTCTTTTCTCACTTTTTCAGATTACATTTATCTCCCCTGAAGAAGGGCTTTGTCCCAAAATGCATAGGGATTCACAATTCACTAGCACACAAGGATCTTCTTTTTTTTCTTCTTTTTTTTAGTCCTCATTTGTCTTGCCCTCCTTTCTAGACTCGTCAACCACCTAGCGTGTCCGCCGCCACAAGACATCCGATCTTTTCCGTCTATCATACCAAGACACGAATTTGTGTTATGTTATTGGGGGGAGGAGAGTCTTCAAAGTATGAGGGAGGGAGGAGAGAGTGCGGACCCACTCTTGCTCTGACTCCATCGTGGTGTTTTACAACCTGCTGGACTAACAATTCCAACGGGGGCCCTGGTCTTTGGAGACCTTTTAATAAGCCAAAATACAAAAAGGGTTCCAAGAATTGAAAAAACTAATCTCCTGTGAGAATATTAATTGGAGATGGCTTAACTGTGAAGAATTGTATTCCAGTACTCATTTAAAAAGCATATTTTTGTTGTTGTTTGTGGTGGTACGTCTGACGAATGAATGGAGGCTTGAATGGTTCACTTTTTTTGAATTGTATATTGCAATCGTTTTTGTCTATGTAAATATGAATGTTTTTCTTTGTGTACATAAGGTCTTAAAAATGTGAATTTGGCAAACTAAGATACCAAAGTAGGAAATTCAGAAATAAAACAAAAAGAAAAAATAAATAAAAGAAGTGTTAATACACACAAAACATGGTGTTTTAGGTCATATGTTTTGAAAAAATCGTTGAGGTTAAGCAAATAGCGGCACGTGCATTCTTTTGTTCATTATAGCTTGTGGCAAGCTGTGCCGTTGGGAGCCCAGACCCAGTGGTGATTCTTTACTTGGAGTATACTAGGCATAATCATTGGACCCGGGAAAACCCCCCCCCCAAAAAAAAAAAACCCCGGAGCCATTATCTCCACTGAACCAACAGATCCCAAAAGGCCACATTTCTTCTGCTCCCAGGTCTAGCAAGGTCCACTTTAGATGTTTCATATAGTGATGTCAACCAACCAGAGTGCGAAGGAGCCTTGTTCTCCACCCAGACTTTACAAATTTGCCTTCTGGCCAACAAAATCGCATAGAATAAAAACGACCTAGGCTGACCAGAAATACCTGCCTCGAAGCCAAATATGATTAGTGGCAGCGTAAGAGACAATGAGATGTTCAAAATAGAGTCCAAGGTGGTTTTCACTTCATTCCAGAAGCGGACGATGTAGGGACAGTCCATAAACATATGTACGTCAGAAGCTTCACTGTAATTGCATTTCTTACCAGGGAGAAACTTAGACAGTCTCAGGGGCGAAAGATAGGCTCGGTGTAAAGTATATAAGTGATTCCGCCTGAGCCAAGCCGGTTTCACGATTTTATACAGGAGGGTGAAAGAATTTACCCATATCTCTTCACATTGGAAACCTACCGCTTCCCCCCACAGCTCATCGGGCAATACAAATTCTCCATCAACTTCGTCCAGTAGGCGACAGTACCATAGGGCTACCTCCTTGCCCCCCCCTGCCCGTTCTACCAGCTGCTGTTCCAAGGTGCAGATCTTACCCAATGGAACCCCTTTCCTGCTCGTGACTGTAGCCCAACATTCTAACTGTAGATATTTAAATCTAGAGAATCCTGGGCCCACCAATTCCCTTAATTCCTCCCAGTCCCTCAGCACCCCGTCTGATAGTAGCTCCCCCCATCTTACTATCCCAGCATCTCTCACCGGAATGGACAATCTATCTTGTAAACATAATGGTAACCCGGGTGAGTCCCACACTGGTGCATAGTTGGAATAGTAGGCCAACCCCATTCTCTTTCTGATCTGAACCCAGGCTTTCACCAGGGACAGCAGGATTTTTAACTAGACCTTTTTGAAATATTTCTGGTCCCCAAATTTAAATAGGAACCCGTCGATTGACATGTCTGCCCCCTCCAGCATTGCTTTAAACATTGTCCCAGAGGATGAGCCCAGTGGTGATTTTAAGAGCATTCTCGAGCGGGACAGCAGGAAAGCCCATGCATAATGTTGCAAGTCCGGCAGAGCAAGCCCTCCTTTCTCCCTCCTCCTCCTCAACTTTTTCCACGCCAGTCTGGTAGACTTATATTTCTAAATAAAGGAGTTGATTTCTCGCTGGCTTTTATCCAATGATTTGGCATCAAAAGCCAGGGGGATGGTGTTGAAAGTATAAGTAAATTTAGGCAAGATAGCCATTTTGATCAGATTGACCCTACCCAAGATGGTCAGTGGGAGGTGAGACCATGATTTCATTAGCTTCCTACATTCATTGTGGACCCGCTCCCAGTTGATTTGGGCGATGTTTCCAATGTCTTGGACAACCCGTATACCGAGGTAACGCATAGATGTTGTCACCCCCAGATGTATGTTGGGGATATTCCATGCCACGATTTCCGTTTTACTAGCGTTGATCTCATACCCCGATATACGCCCAAACTCCTCCGCCCTCTTATTAACTGCGGGTAATGCTTTTTCGGGGTCTGACGTAAAAATCAGAATATCATCAGCATATAATGCTACCCGCCTCTCCCACTCTCCGAATTTAAATGGGACAATGTTTTTATCTCCCCTCAGGACCTGGGCAAATGGCTCAATATACAAATCGAAGAGGAGGGGAGAGAGCAGACACCCCTGCCTCGTTCCCCTTGTGATTTTAAAAGGTTCTGTCAAGGCACCATTAACCAAAAGCCTTGCCGATGGGGTGCTATACAGAAGAGAGATGATGCGACAAAAGCCCTCGCCAAAGCCAAACTTCTTCAACACAGCTTCCAAGTACTGCCAATTGACCCTGTCGAAGGCCTTTGTCGCGTCTAAAGTTAGTGTAGCTAGTGGAATAGAGAAAGCCGAAGCGATGTCTATTGATCCAACCAAATCGTATGTCAGGTCAGAAAGTTGCCACCCTTTAATAAAACCCTTCTGATCTTGCTGTACTATGTCTCCAATCACTGACCCCAATCTAGCAGACAAGATGGAAGCAAAGATCTTATAATCGCTATTTAAAAGAGAAATCGGTCTGTAGGACCCACAATCTATTGGGTCTTTCCCTGGCTTGGGGATCAAGACAATAGTCGCCTCTCCCCAAGATTTTGGGGGGGCTGCCCCCTTCCTTAGTATCTCATTAAAGAGGGTCGGTAAGTGTTGGGACTACCACGCTGCCCAGGGCTCGGAATAGCTCACCAGGTAGACCATCAGGGCATGCCGCCTTCCCTTGCTTGAATTGTCCGATGGCTTTACACACCTCAGCTTCCGATATTGGCATCTCCAGACAGTTGCTCTGAGCAGTTGAGAGAGTTGGCAACAAGATATTGCCCAACCATATGTCCCTTCTCAACTCGTTGTTCGGAGTGTCTTCTCTATAAATCCCCTCGAAGATCTCAAGAAGCGAGCGCCCTATCTCCTGCTTGGAGGTCCTTACGGACACCTCCCCCTCCACCTTTATCTCTCTGATATAGCTCTTGGCTTGTTCCGCCTTAACTTTCCAAGCCAGGATCCTTCCAGCTGCTTCTCCGAATTCAAAGTGGGCGATCTTACTGGCCTCCCATCTTTTCGCCACCCTCTCTTGTAAGATGTTCTCCAACTGTCTTTTCATCGTCCCAAGATGCTTTTGCTCATCTAAAGACCCAATGGATTCCCCCGGTCTCTGCTCCAACAACTTCATCTCGATCTCGAGTTTGTCTATCATCTCTCTATATGCTTTCCGCCTATAAGAGGCTCTGTTTGTAATACACCCTCTAAGAAAGGCCTTCAATGTTTCCCAAACCGTTGTTACAGCTGCAGAGTCTAGGTTTACCTCCAGAAACGACGTAGTTTCAGATACCAAAAAGCTGACTTCCTCCTCTTCCAACAAAATAGTGCGGTCAAACGACCAGGAGGGATGTTTTGTCTGGGATTCGAGTCTAAGACTAAACATTAAAGCAGCGTGATCCGACAGATGGGACGGGAGGTATTCTATGGCAGTTAGCATATCTTTAAGACCATAACTGAACAAAGCATAATCTATTCTTGATATGTGCTTATATTTCAAGTTGCAAAAGGAGACCCCTAATTTGTAACCAGCCCTTTCCCTCCAAAAGTCTGCCAAGCCAAGTTGTGTCATTGCTGCTATAAGGGTTTGCCTAGATTTGGAAGGTACACTAGCTCTAGAGCTAGGTGTCTTGTCTAATTTCGGGTTGATCACAATATTAAAGTCGCCCACCCATATTATGGGGTCTTGAGTGGAGGTCAGATGGTGCCTAATAATATCCAAAAAGGCTTGGTCATCCGAGTTAGGAACATAGTAGCCCACCACTGTACAGATGCAGCCATCCACTCAGATTCTCAATATGAGCCCTCTCCCACTTTGGTCCTCCTTGGAATCCAAAATCTGGACTTTCGCAGATTTCTTAAAGATAAATAGGATCCCTCTTATGTTTGCGTTATGGTCAGTGCAATAAAAACTGTCTATCCATCTATGCTTTTTTATTAAAGCTTTAACCTCTGCCTTCAAAAGATGTGTTTCCTGCATGACAATGATCTGCGCGGGGGAATCTCTGAGATATTGCAGAATTCTGTCTCTTCTGCCCCTCACGCGCAGACCATTGACATTCCAGGACAAAAACTGGACTGACATTAACGTTAGAATTTCAACACCTCCCCTATGTATTCCCTCCTAGCTAACATATTTGACTGAGATTGAGTTTTTTCCCAACTAAGACGGCTATCATTCGAATGGAGAGCAACCTTATGAGGAATTTTTACCATTTTCCCCCACACCCCAAACTACCCCCCACCCCTGGAAAACCCACCCATACTTACTCCGACCAGATGTGATGCCGGATTTGCGTCCACAGACAGTCCCCCCTACTCCTGCACCGCATAATACTGCTGGACCATCCGTCTACCCGTGAAACAAAGCAGCGGGACCTAAAAATCTCCCCCGTGTTGCAAATAGTGATTGCTAGTCTTAACCCAAATCCTAGTGCTTTGTTATTTTGAATTGTACTTATTTATCTATATACATATATATATATATATATATATACATACACATACATACGTACATATATACATACATACACATACACATACACATATTTTTTAATTTTATTTATTTATTCCTTTTTTTTATGCTCTTCTCCCTATTCATTCTTTCTTTGATTTCCTAAAGCCCTATTCCGGCCATCATGCCACTGATGTCTGCAAAAGAGGGAGGCCGTGTTTGTCCCATCTTGCTCACATTTACGTTCCAGGTTGTTAATACCCTGCAGTTAGAGACCCCTCCGGAGATTTAAGGAAATACATTAGGATCTTAATGTACTAAAGTGGAATGTAATTTCAAAATGAAAAGTGATATAATTTACATCGGATGAAACCATTGTGATGCAGCAATGAAGATGATGATGCATTAAATCCAAGTTGAACTTGGAAAAAAATGAAGATCTAAGGACTATTGTTGCTCCTGAGGCGGAAGCTGGGAGCTAGACTTAGTTAGCTCTACTGTTTTTAACTCTCGCTCGAACTATTGCCCAAACTGTATTTTAACTGTTAACCTACTGCTTTGCATTGTTTTAAATACTCGTGATTTCTCCCACCCTGAGTTTATCATTTCACTCTTGAGCGCTCAGGCTCACCTTCATTTTCACCGCATTAGGGACACCTTTGTTCATTCTTCAGCCGATTAGGAGCTGCGGGGCTTAGAGGGGCTGACTATTTTGGCGGCCATCTTGGGGAGGAGCAGGTTACTGCTCTAGTGGCTGGGAGGAAGGGACGGACACGACGCGCTAAAGCGCTTAAATACAGATGGCCTTCCTACGCGCCAGCGGACGCGGCAGCAGACGCGCCAAAGGAGCGCCTAAGGAAAGCCCGTCTGTGCCCGTCCTTGCCAGGCCGGGCTAGAACATGGCCGGGGGCTACGACGATGGGTCCATTATCCCCTGAACTGCTCTGCTACATTGGAGAGCAGCTGCGGGAGATTAGAGGCAGCACGAAGACCCGCTGCGCTAGTAGGACCCCCTTAGAGGAGGTATGGATCCCATGTCCTCATTGTAAACACTTAGGGATAGCACCCAGTAAAACGAAATCTTATTCTTTTGCACTATTAAATTGCCGCTCCCTCCCGAGGCACGCAGTGGAAATTCGCCTGCTTCTGGAGGAACAAAACTTTGACGCACTCTTTCTGACAGAGACGTGGCTAACAGAGACATCTGATCCAGATATAGTCCGGACCCTGCCGCCAGGTTATTCAATTTGTAGGCAGGACCGTCAAAGAGGACGCGTAGGAGGAGTGGCTATTATTTTTAAAAACTCCTTGGGCTGTCGAACCACTGAGAGTCCACTCTTAGATTGTGAGAGTCTAGGTTTTTCCATCTCTGTCTCTCCTACTTGTACCTTTTCAGCTATTTTGGTCTATAGGCCTCCTGGAGACCATCACGGCTTCTGCAATAAGCTTCTGGATAAGATTACGCTCTCTATTAGTAGTACCTCCAATTTTCCATCCTGGGTGACCTCAACATTCATCTAGACGATACAGATGCTTCTGCATCGCAGTATTTGTTGGACACCATGGGGGTAGTACAACTAAAACAAATTGTCTCGGGCTCCACACACATAGCAGGACATTTGTTAGATCATCTTTTAACTAATCTTGGTAATGTTATCTGCGAGCCGCCCAGCTTTGTTCCTTGGTCAGATCACGCCCTTCTCTCTTTTGTCTGGTCTCCCTCGGACCAAAGTCATAAAGTTAGCCTATCAAAGAAATACAGTCGGACTTGGTCGAGGCTATCAGCGGAGGAATGGGAGGTCGCCTTGATGAGGTCCCCCCCGGTTCATCTTGATGACCCCGTCCTTGCTAATGAGGCCTTTAATAAATGGTTAGACACCACATTAGTCTCGATTTTCCCCAAAAAAGAGGTCTGTCACCGGACGGGCCCAAATAAAAAACCTTGGTATTCTGGGGAACTTAAGGAACTTAAACAACGATGTAAACGGGCGGAAAGGAAATGGAGGAAAGATTTCTCCAATCCCTCTAAAGAGGAATGTAGATCACTGCTTAGATCCTATAAAAACCAACTGAAAACGGCACAATCGGAGTACTTCCAGGGAAAAATCGCGGAAGCCGCCAACAGGCCGAGGGAAATTTGTAAAATATTTCAAGAGCTGGTCACTCCCCCCGGCCATTAGGGCCGCACCCAATCCCCAGAAACGCTGTGATGACCTGGCCTCCTATTTTGTAGCCAAGGTTACTAATATTTATTCTGGATTTGTTACATCAGCTCAGACCTCTGGCACTAAGGAAATTGAGAACTGGGCGTCCGAGGAGGTTCCCCAGACTCTGCTGGATGTCTAGATGCCTTCCCACTGCTTGATTTGGCCACAGTAGAACGATTGCTTGGGAACCTTAAATCAGGTTCCCCTTTGGATGTTGCGCCACCGGCGGCTCTTAAACAGGTGTCTGGAACAGTGTGCCCAGCGATAATGCATGTCACTAACTCCTCCTTGGAATCGGAAGTGGTGCCCCCTACCTGGAAGTTGGCGAAAGTCAAGGCCCTTTTAAAGAAACCTAATCTTGATCCTGAAGACCTAGCCAATTACAGGCCTATCTTGTTGCTACCTGGAATCAGCAAAATAGCTGAAAAACATGTGAACCAGGTACTCTCTTTGTTTGTAAAGTCGGCAGGAGCCCTCCATCCCTCCCAGACGGGATTTAGAGCCAAGCAGGGGACAGAGACTGCATTGGTGTCGATGGTGAAGGCGACCAGGAGCATTGTGGATGCCAGAGGCTGCGCTGCGGTGGTCCTGTTGGACCTCAGCGCAGCCTTCGACACGGTCAATCATCCTCTCCTGCTGCACCGGCTCAGCTGTGCAGGGGTCTCTGGAATGGCCCTCAAATGGCTCCAGTCTTTCCTTTCAGAGAGATTTTTCACCGTCTTTGAAGAGGAGGTGTCATCGGACCAACATCAACTAGATCACAGCGTTCCCCAGGGATCCTCACTCAGCCCTACCATGTTTAACATCTACATGAGACCTTTGGCTGAGGTGGTGCTTCCCTGGGGAATTCAGCTTATCACCTACGCTGATGATACTCAGTTGGTCGTCTCCCTGGCGAGGGATGACGCTATAGACCAGGGGATTAACAATTTAACCCCCTGTCTTACTAAAGTCCTAGAGTGGATGACATCCTACTTTCTAAAACTTAATGGGTCCAAGTCTGACATCATGCTCCTGGGCTAAAAAGCCCTCCATTAACCTTGACCCTTGGTGGCCAAATTGTCTTGGCCCTCCGCCCACCCCTAAGAACCAAATAAAGAGCCTGGGGGTGTGGCTTGATTCCTCGCTGGGATTTCAAGCCCAGGCCAAGAAGGTTGCTGGGACTTGCTATGGACTGCTGAGGGTCCTTAGGAAGGTCCTCACCCTTCTGCCCTTTGAGGCTAGACGCCTGCTGGTCCAGTCGCTTATTCTGTCGCGGCTGGACTACGCAAATGCTGTCTACCTTGGGGCCCCAGCAGGTTCCATTCAAATTTTGCAATCAGTGCAGAACTGCGCAGCCCGGTTACTTATGAATGTACCCAGACGCAGTTCCGCGAAGGACGCACTGCGGTCCCTTCACTCGCTGCCGATTCAGAAAAAATCATGTTTAAAATTCTGTGCATGGCACATAAGTCCATCGGTAATATCGGCCCCACTATCCTTCATCCCTTGTTTCGCCGACATCAATCCATCAGGTCTCTGAGATCCAACCAGCGCAACCTGCTGGTTGTCCCAAGGGTAAAGCTTGCCCGAATGGGCGGTCGCAAGCTCTCTTTTCAAGCAGCCAAGTGTTGGAATAATCTCCCAGATAACATCAGGCGGGAAAACAACCACCTAGCCTTCAGGAAGCGACTGAAGACATTTTTGTTCCATTGAGTGTCTCTATCTAGCCCTACGGTCTAAGAGCGCTGGGATGCCTTAGGGTAGCCATGTGCTATAAAAGAGCGTATTCATTCATAAAAGAGCGTATTCAAGTCTACTGTATTTATTCTACAAAACATACTCAATTTGAGGGTTACCACAGGAGACAGTGTCCCAAAGGAGTGCAAGATGGGAACACTGTTATTAATTTAACAGTGCAAACTTCAGTGAGAAGGAACAGTAGCCAGAGTTGGCAAGCCGCTATTGACTTGCTGAAGAATCCTTCCTCTGACGTCCTGCTCTGCCTCTGAGCACCGATTTAGAATAGGCTGCAGATTGTACTGCGGGCAATAAGACTGTGTGACAGGTGTAGAGGAGGAGTACTTATATTGTTGGTAACCTCCTCTGTATGAAGGCAGCCCTCTGCCCAGGCCTCCTCAAAAAGGAACCTTACGGTATTGGAGCGTTCCCAATGTCTTCGCAATGTCTGTGTCCTTTTCTTTATCCTGGAGAGCGTCGTCCACATGCTTTCCGAAGAGAGCTTCCCCATCGAATGGAAGATCCAGTATTTTATTCTGGACCTCTGGTGTGAACGAGGTTGCTCTAAGTTAACCCTGGCGACGTAGAACCGCTGCTTCAGCCAGAGATCGAAAAGCTGTTATAGCGATGTCAATTGCACAATCTATGACCTTCGAGGAAGCCCTCTCTCCTTCCTGGAAGATCTTTTTTTGCCT
This sequence comes from Lissotriton helveticus, assembly GCF_964261635.1. NCBI lineage: Eukaryota > Metazoa > Chordata > Amphibia > Caudata > Salamandridae > Lissotriton > Lissotriton helveticus. Next base: position 283,426,621 of record NC_136058.1, on the reverse strand, counting down.
GAGATATAACTGAGTCTGGTTTCGGATGACTCACCAAGCAAGCTGGGCAATCTTCTGGGGCTTTATATTTTTTCTCCCATCGTGGAAGAACTGGGACCACCGTGGCCAGGGATTTCATGACCTTAAGACCCTCATCCCATAAATAATTGACAATCGGAATGGCCTGCACCATCTTCTTAAAGGGCTCCTTAAAGTCATATAAAATTACTCCGTCTGCGAAGATGGCATTGGCAGATCAAACCTCTTGGCCACCCTTTCCAGTAGATTGTGGAAACCACCTAAGTCCCCTGGTGGAGAATCCACAGTAGCCGGTAAAGGGGCGGAGTGGGGTTAATGTAGTCAGTAACAATAGGTGTTGGATGTACTCCTGTTAAATCCAGAAAGTTCTCTTAGTTCTTCCTGAGAATGCGTGCCCAATGGTATAAGTGCCTTGCCCAATGGACACTTCGAGGTTAATTAACAATTGAAATAAGAAATTGTTTAAAAGGTGAAACTAAATTAAATATGAGTAAATGGATTAAAAGGATTAAAATTGGAATAATACAAGCGTGAAAAATTAGCGCATTCTAGCAGTGCAGCTGGTGGTGGAGCAACATGCTGCCCCACATCCTGAAATTGTTAATATAGTCGTCCCATTCCCTAGGAGGGTCTGGAAGATCTGGGTCTCCCTGATTGTCATCTGAGGTATCTTGGTGTGGGATAAAAGGTGGTGTTGGTGAATGTTCCACTATTATTTGCAGCAGTGGTGGCGGTATCCGAGGAGTGGAAGTCACTGAGTGTTGCCTTGTGGGTACTGACGCCTGTTCCGGAATCAAGGATGGAGTTGGAAACCTTCTCTTGTAGTCCAACAGCATGTATTGTAAGTCAGAAATCAAATAAGAAGGGATACAGACCACCTCCTCCTGATATTCCTTATGGTATTCCTATGGAGGATCATAGAAATGCTCTCCTTCGTATCCTTCTTCAGAATCGTCCTCCTGGTCCTTAGCATGCAACTCTGAAGGGCTACGGGCATTACCGAAAGGTCCCTCCTCATCTAAATCCTCCTGCTCCAGGAGATGAGAAGGTAGTAAGGGGTCACCTTGCTAGGTGAAGTGACTTCAGGAGTTACCTCACGCTTCTTGACTTTTTTTTCAGAATTTTTTACTCCTGTTAATGACGGCGCTGTCGTCAATGCCGTCGTCGTTACCGTTGACACCATTACCATTGTCACCGTCCTTGTTGCCGCCGTTGTTTATGTCCTCGTCATCATCGCTGTCGACATCAGTAGCTTCGTCGTCACTGCCGTTGTAGCATCTGTCGTCGATGGAGCCCGAAACCGTAATGGTTTCTTCATCGACGGTGTCGTCGACCGCGGTAATTTCTTTGACTGTTTCTCCTCAGGAGGAACAAAAGAAGGATTTTTGAAAGTTTTTCGTCCTTCAGGAAGAGAAATAGGAGGAACAGAGCTCACCTTCCATACTCCACTCTCCCCTGTCACAAGCCCTTTCCTCTACTTTTCACCTCGGTGAGGAGATTAGTAGGACTGAACCTGTCAGACCCATGGAAGGTCTTTTTATAGGCATTTTGAGGGCACTCCTCTGAAGAATGGGGGTCAGATCTTCCCCTTTTAGCAGATCTTCTAGAAGACGAAACAGATGAGGCCTCATCACTGTCGTCACTAGAAACAGGCTCTCTCCTGGTTTTTAACTTCTGGAGCCAGGTAAGGAGACGTCCCTTACGGTCCCTCAAGATCTTAGTGGAGAAGGTACGACATACCTTGCAATCCTTAGCTCTATGGTCAGGATACAGGTAGTAAATACAGTACTTATGAGGGTCATCCACATAAAGCCTCTTCTTAGAGTAGGTGGCACAAACTCTAAAAAGGCCCCTTTTCTCCTTATCTGCCATAAAGAATTGAAAAAAACCAAGTTGTAGAGTAATCTGGAAGATTAAATAGTTGAAAATATCTCACAAGAGTAATAGGATAATGAATAACTGAGCAGAACTTAGTGGAGACTCCCTAGCACAACGTGCGGTAGAAGATCTGAAGGTATGAGGTTTTCTCATGAGTGTTCTAGAGGATGAGGCTAATCTGATTGGTTGTGTGTTTTATTTGGTCTATTTTACAAAAAGAGGTGGATATGTTACAAAACTAAAACGGCCTAGACCTAGTTTTGGTCTGTAATAGCTTTGCATTGCTATTTTGATGTACCGGGGACTCCCATCTCGACGACGGGGAACGATTCAAACATGTAAATCTATGAAAGTTCCAATACTGGAGTAAGGTGTAATTTTAGGAACGGCCAACAATAGCGACAGTCTTACATCAGAAGGTAGTTCATTCCAAAGTTAGGCATCGGAAAGCAGAAAAAGATCAGAAAGGACAGCCATCACAAGAAGGATGAGGTACAGATGTAAGAAACAGAGCAGAGAACAAATCACTAGGTAGTGAATAAACAAAGACATGGGAACAAATATTGAGCGCCAGATGAGTGAATGGTACTTAAATAAAAAGCAAAGGAAATTAAACTGGAAATGAAAAAGAATATACAACCAGTTAGATGTAGGTATTTGGAGAAAACAATGACTTTAGCATGACATTGGTGTGAAGATATAATTTTAATGAAATAAAGGTAATCAGATGATAATTTGAATTATATTATGGAGATGAAACTGAAACAATTCATCAGTAATTCATCAACAAATTAAATATAAAACCAAAATGCTGAATATATTTAAATTGTGACATGTGAACAGAAAGAAATAGAAAACAAGCTGGAGAAGATGTGCAAACACAATCAGGAGCAAAGGGATATTAGCTTCTTTTGAATTACATTTAGGACCTTTGAAAACATCCAGGCAGGGATATATTCACAAGGATGTAACTCCGATTTATCCCCACCGTACCACAACAAAAGTGGAGATAGATTGAACACCCCTTTTGCAAGCTGGTGCAAACTGCAGACATCGCCAGCCTGAAAGGGAGCCCAGCCAAGAGCCACACCTTAAGCCCCACAAATGCCACGGAGACAATGATCATGCAATAGCAGGATGTGAGGAGAGGTATGGAGCAGGCATGTGCGAGAAAGGTAAGTGACCAAGGAATGTGAACCTACCCAGGCCAGGTGTGGCCTGGAGGTGCCTGCCCCTTTTGTGAGCAACTGCTGGTGTATGGAGTGCTGTGGCCAGTGAATGCTACATTGATGAGGACCCGCCCAGGTCGCATGGCGCATCTGACTGCACCGCAAGTCACCGTCCCGTGGTGGTGTGCCTGTTCCGGCCGCAGTGCATCCTGGGCCACTGACTCGGTGCTGGTCAAGTCCAGTACCCCTGATGGAGCAGATTTCATCTGCAGTCAGGCATTGTTTTATTAGTGTGCTTCAGACAGACTGCATTTAAATTTGCCACACACATTTTGGTGCAAGTTAAAAACATGGCACATGAAAAACATGAAAGTGAGGCCTATTCAGTCTGAAATGCTTTTGCTGAATTAACTTGTGTTTTTTTTACAGTCTAGAAAAAGGTGGCCTTTTTAGCTTTGAAGATTTATAGAATGTGTTTCTCTCTTCCCAACTCATCCCATGTAATCTAAATTCACTATTTCTGTCTTAAAGGACCTTGACTTATTCCATATTTTGATAAATATTTTCAGTAAATTAACACCTCTTTTTATAATGTGTGTGAATTAACAAATGCACCAAACACTACACAGGGGACTAAATGCTTTTTGCATGAAAAGCTATCTAAAACACTAATGCATGCTGCTGTGTGCGCTGTATTAACTGTGTGTGTGCTTTTAAATTTTACACTAAAGCATGAAGATGCTATTTTGCACATTGCACATTTTTGCATGTTGTACACAAATTAGAAAAAGCAGCTTTATACTAATAACTTGGCTAGGTAAACATTTATAAGGGGTATTAGTATGGAGTTGGGAAACGTAATGGGCTGATTTACATGAAATTAATATTATCTTTGTGTTTGTTTTATTTTTGGGGCCTACACAAAACATGGCTGCCTGTGAATCCATCAAGGCTGTGGCTTGCAATTTAATGAGAAGGGAGCATGCGCAGACTGTGGCAGCTTTTCTCATGACAAGAAGTGAAGGACATCTTGAACTGTAGATTCTTGTGACTGTGCCAATGTACCAGTTAGTTAAAAGTATCCATCTGATTGCGCTGAGAAGGGAAGGAAGAGAATTAGAATGAAACATTTTTCTTAGTAAATGTTGCAAATGTTTATAAATGTACTTATTCATGTATGCTTCTTTTGTTAAAACTGGTAAAGTCAGGATTTTAGAATGAGTCAGGGTAGTGAGAACTCATGCCATCATGACTGACCAATCACGTACAGGTTTTCCTGAAAGATGCTACATCTTTGTGTAGTCTGCCAATAATTAGAGTATAAAAAAATGTCTTCTCTGGATGGGGGCTGGCTTTCTCAGCTCAGCTGGCTTCTATGGGTTAGGTACGCGAAATGTCTCATTGAGATTGCTGAAGGGGAGGTGCGTCCGAGGAGAGTCAGGGGGAGGTTTCTTGCTTCCACGTCATATTTTGGCACTGCAGGCCACATTCCTTTGAGGCTTGTGAAGGGCGGGCTGTTTGCTCTTTAGACACAGAGATGCACAGAGCAGCAACAGATAGAAAGGCTCTTTAGATTTAGATGCTAAACTTTAAGTTTATGCTTTGACTAATTAATTAGGTCTGAAAAGATTTATTTGACTTATGCATTTATTTCTCTTAATGGGAGATTTTTTGCCAACTATTTAATTATTGATTAGCTTTGCAAGACTATTTTTCTTAGAAACTCTTTAAGAATTTTGACTGATATTTTGCGCCACATTTTCTTCCCTACATGTTATGCTTATATGCAGACTGTAATGTGTTCTTTATTAATGCTATTTTTCCTGTTCTCCAAATTCTGTAACCTGATTGATGTTTTACTAATGAATAAAGGGTCAGAGAAAAACTTAACTTTTGACTAGAAAATAAAACCCTTTAAATACTCAACAACTCTCTTTATTGGCTTGAATAATAAAATTGCATTTTTGACTGTTCAGGTTTATTTAAAGTCTCCTGAAGGTAATACATGGTGTGAAGGGCCCAACACCCTTTGAGCTGTAAATTAGAGGTAGCATGAGGGTTTTACATTGAGAAACTACCAGAAGAAATTAACGCTCCATCAGTTTTTGGTAAGCAGAGGATGGTCATTATTGATTCGTTTGGTGATTAGTGATTATTGATTTCACCATCAACTACTCAACTAATGGATCATTTACATTAAGAGGGAAGTAAAATAATTGCCCAAGTTAGATAAATGTCCAAGTCCTGATTCCTGACTCCAATGCTCAGAACCTGAAGACTGGCAAAGCAGTACTGGCAGGTGATGCAAGAAGTGGTGTGAGTATCAATAGGGTTGTGAAATGTTGTTAATATGCTAGCATGTATTTTTGAAGTGTTGAAGTGTTGAAAATATTAAGTTTTTTTATTGTTTGTGAAATTTGCTCATTTTGAATTGATGGTGTTATTGATTATATTGGTAATTTCATAGGACATACTTTTTGGTTATTGATTACATTTTTTAACTCTTCATGTTAAGTTCGCGTCTTGTTCTATGTTGTCTGGAACACGCGGGTATGCACACCTGTGGAATCCCGGGAAAGAATAGCGGGTGGTAAATGGAAGCCACACTGCACTGAGGTTACTTGTCTGTTGGAATAACACTGAGAAGCTAGGTAGGGCTGGCAGTGTTAAATTAGGGACTATTTTCTGTGTGAGTGATTGATAGCAAAGAGTTCGCTGGTGAAACTTTGGTCTGATATCACCTAGAAAGGGTCACACTAAAGGAGTAGCAGGTTCTTCTGAGCTTGATTGATAGCAAAAGGGTTCGCTGGTGAAACTTTGGCCTAAGATATATCCTGAAGGATAAGTCCAAAGGAGTAGCAGGTTCTTCTGAGCTTGATTGACAGCAAAAGGATTCGCTGGTGAAACTTTGGACTAAGATATATCCTGAAGGATAAGTCCAAAGGAGTAGCAGGTTCTTCTGAGCTTGAGTGAAAGGTAAGCGGAAGGGATTTACCTGTAGTGTTTGAAGAGTAAACTGAAAGTCTTACTTTGTGAAGGGTAAGCGGAATGTGTTACTCGCAGTGAATATAAATCTATCCTTTATTTAGCACAACAGACAGAGTAGCGAATGTATTTATGTTGTTACTAACAGAGTTATTGATTAAGAGAAATATTGCAGTAAGATTTTGTGGAGGGTCAGTGGTAGGAGTAAAACTGACTGAAATTGAGACTGACAGCTTTGGAGAAAAGAAATTGCATTGAACTATTGCAAAAATGAAAATGTTTGAAGGTTTAAAGAAGCTGTTAGGGGGTAAAGTGAGAAATTCGTTTTTTATTGGTGATGCTCCTGAAGGAACACCTGTGCATTTTTTGTCTACCAATTTGGGACAAAATACATGTATGTGGGTTCACCAATGGTGCAAGATTACTGAAAAAGAAGGTGCTTTGAGGTTTACAAAAGATGGTACTTTTGAATTGCAAGTTATTGACAAATTAAGGGAAGTGTTATGTGAAATAAAGACACCATCTAAAGCTGCACAATTTGAGGCCTTAAGCATGTGGGAAAAAGCAGCAAGAGAGAAAGCAAGTGAGGATGAAAAGATAAAGCACCAGATGAAGGAGAAAGGAATTAGTGATGATAAAGAGCTTCAAATAAATAATAATTCAGGGGATGAAATAATGGATGAATTGTTAACTGAGTGTCCACCACTTTATGTGGTTCCCATGAAAAATACTGAAAATAGTGCACCAGTAAATACTACAGGGGCTACTGCTTCTGTTGAACTGAGAGAAATACAGACTGAGAGAACTGTGCAGACATTTTATATTGAACCATTACATGTTGATTCAGCATTGACAGTGATACCTCCAGGTGTTACTGCTTTAAATGTGCCTGATTCAGTTCAAGAATTTCAAACTGCAGATGCACAGATAATGCCTAGAAAAACTATGCCTGTACCAATTAATATGGTCCCAACTGAAAAGGTTCAAAGAGCTGCAGAATCATTGATTTTGCAAGGGTTTATTTCAGAAACTCAGAATACACAGATTATTGAACAGAAATTACCCCAAGCACTGAAAGGTGAGGGAAAAATGGCCTTTAAAATATCTACAGCTCAAGATAAAATAAATATATTTGAAAATGGGATTTCTCAAACCTGCATTGAGGAAGCAGCAGTGATTAAAAATATAGAGAACGTGGGAGAACATATTAACACAGGCCCTGAAAAAGAAAACCAGCTTAGTGTTTTAAATTCAACATGTGAACATGAAGTAATTAACAGTCCTTGCTGTTTAAATAATGAAAATGGGACCAGTGTCAGGAAAAATAATTTATTTCCCTGAGTAAGGAAACAGCTGCATGTGCATTAACTACACACAATGGACTGACAGATTTGGCTCAAAAATATGAAACTGATGTTTCTGGAAGTTTTCCATTTCAGAAAAGTTTTAGGGTACACATGGATGATGAAGCAAATGAGAAAATGTGTTCTTCAGGAATGCATTTGCACATTGCAGAAATAAAATATGGTTTTAAATGCAATGAGCTTGAGAAATTAGGAGACAAGTGGGCAAGAAAACATGAGAAGAAAAAGAAACCACCAGACCTAGCAAGGAAAATGGATAAGGAAAAGAAGCCACCAGATTTAGTTGAGAAAAATAATAAGCAGAATGAGGTAGAAGAGTTTGCTTACTCATTGAGAGAAAAGGTGGGAGAAATGTATGTTCCTATGCTACAGAATAAAAGTGAACTTGCAGCATTTCTGAACACATTCCCACAATTGAGAGACAAAATTATGCTGTGGTACCCACAAGTTGATGGATTTGTTGAAATTTTAAAGGAGTTGTGCATTAATTTGGAAATGTTCTTTTACATTGCCATGCAGACTAAATTGCGGTTTGAATCTAATGTTGTTAAAAAGCCAGGTGAAGAGACAATGAAAAGGGTTTGCATGAATGCACCATCATTTTCTGTTGTTATGGAGGAAAATATAGCAGTGATTTATTTCCTAAAGGGCAGAGTGCCAGCAAAGGATGTTGATTGGGTACAGATTAAAAGAGCACAGGATGGAAGTAAAGGTGTTTTGGTTTGTGAAAATACAGTATTGGGTGTTGTACTGCTGGAAAATGTGTCCTTTTGCCATCTTTATAACAGATTTGAGCATTGGAAGAAGAAATATAAATGTAAACATGATGCACAAAACATGGAGAAATGCAGATGCAAAATATGCCAGTTAAGCAAATGCAAATGTCAGTTCAGAAACAGGTATCAATGGCAGGAATTTTCCAAGCACAGATGGTCCCACAATATAGGGAAAATGCTAAAATTAATTTAAATAGGTTGTCCAGAGCAAATGTGAATTATTTCCAGAGACAAAATCAGAACCCAGTCCAACAGGTTTCTATGTTTGAAAATGAGAGTTTTAACCCTCACAATTCTGAATTTACCAAGTATATTGTGAAGGCTCTGGAAAGTCCAGATTTAGTTGCAGGAGTTTTAAAGAAAGAAATTACAAACCCAGAATTAGAAAAATGTGCACCAAAAATAGGCCCATTTGAGGAAAATTGCAAAACTGTTGTCTGTGACTCAGGCCTAGCAAGAAAACAATTATTTTGCACATTAAGCAGCTCAGATTACTGTACATCAGATAATGTTATTTTTCAGATTCCTGATGAGGATGTACATTTTAAAATGGCCCAACAAGTGACAGCTGTAGCATTGTTTTCAGAAAAGACAGTTGAAAAATTACCTTCTGCTTTGGAAAAAATAATAAACACAGAAACAAGAGAGTTCACAGAGAAGGATGCCAGGTTAATAGAATGTGCAGAACATGTCTTATTACAATTAGAACTAGATGACATGTATTCAAGAAAACAATCAGTTGCAGGAATTTTACCAATAAAAGGATTTTTGATGGAATTGATTAGAAGTTTGTGTAACTTTCTGATCATAGGTTCACAGAAAATAAATGAAAAGAACAGAATAGTGCAGGAGATTAAAAGCATATTTTTTCCATGTGGTCATGTGGTACTGAATCCAGCCAATATATTTTTTCACATTCCATGTGGTGAAGAATGGCTTATTTTTATTGGTTTTTGCCAAGTTCATGTCACAGTGCCATTGCATGAGAATAGTCAGGAGTACTGTCAAACAGAAGATGAATACCTGGGACACAAAATTGGAAAGGGAGGTAGAAAGGTGTCACCAGAGAGGGTGGAAATAATTCACAAGATAAATCCACCTCAAATCCAGAAAGAAGTCAGGACATTTTTGGGAATGGTTGGCTGCTGTAGAGAGTGGTTACTAAACATTTCCCTAGTGGCTAAGCCTTTACTGAGGCTGACACACTCAGGTGTGTCTGATCCGCTTCCATTGGACAACAATTGCACAAAAGCATTCCTAGAGTTGAAAGAGAAAGAATGTCGTGCCCCAGCACTAGGAATGAAAGTTTATTTGAAAGAAAATACACTAATTTGCAGTGAGAGGGAGGGCTGCGCTCTCTCATTGCCTATTGAAAAAGATGACTGTGTTCAAAGGTCTGTGATGTATTGCCCAATGACCGTTGACCCTAACTTCACAGAAATGTCAGCAAATGAATTGAATAGGATTATGATGAAACTGAATATGAGTGTCTAAATATCATGAAAATATGCATAAAGCCAAATTCAGACTTTAAGGATGAACCTCTGAGTCAGCCCAACAATGTCCATTTTGTAGATGGCCCATGTTTGAAAGATGACACATTAAAAGCTGCACATGCTGTGCTCCTTATACATGATGTTGTCAAAGCTTCATGGCTTTCAGTAGTTACCCCAGCCCAAAATTCGAAATTGATTGCCCTTACCATACCATGCAGTATATCTGCTCAATTGGGAGTCAATGTTGTCATGGGAGAGAGAAATGCTAATTCAGTTGCACAAATGTGTGTTCTGTTAGCATGTACATTCTATGGAATCTTCACAGTTGAATTAAAAGAGGCTCAAGAAAATGTTTTTGAAGCAGAACAACAGGGTTGTATCAGAACTGTTTTTGAGAAAAGTGACAACTGCATAGTGGCAAAAGTGTTATTGCAAAGACTGATGCCCAGGTATAGATTGCCAGTTTCTCTGAAATAAGATCATAATGTGGTCTCAAAGATAATGAGTGCAGAACAACAGAATGGACAAGGAATGGATTGTAGCTATCTGCTCGAAGTGTCAAGCATAATAAAGCAACACAATGGCAGCACAGAGTTACCTTTTGCAAAAGACTGTGTTTCAGCATCACCAAAGTGGCTTGAAAATACATATGCAAATGCACTAGTGGAAAACACTGATGAGAACACTAGCCATTGCTGTGTAGGTCTGGTTGATGTACAGTGTGCAGTTTCTCACAAGATAGCAGCTGCTACACAAGATCTGCATAATGGATGGTGCAACGGCTTTGGTCTGAGAGATGCTGTTGTGAAACATCTGAATCTGATCAAAGTGAAAATAAGAGTGAAAGGCCTAGGTTGAAAAAGTGCAAAGGATTGATGGTGCTCTGTCAGAGTTTCTCAGCACCTAAGTAGTCCAATTTGCATGGAAAGTATGAGCCATACTGATGACAAGCTGATGACAATGAGCAAAGAAATGCTGAAACTGTCCTATTGAATTCTCTTTTTATTATTTTAGTTAATTATTTTACAGAAGACTAACTGTTCCAAGAAGCTACTTACGGATTTCTGCACGAAAACATTTGAGCTTGGCTATATATGATCTGATTACAGACCAGACTTGTGGTTGCCCTAGAAATAGAAGTAACATTGTTGTATGCTCAGCTTTTGCAATAAGAAATGTCACTAGTGAAATTAAATATGTGTGATGAATTATAAATCATGTTATTATGATTTGAATCATCAGAAGGGTGGATTGATGGAGCAGATTTCATCTGCAGTCAGGCATTGTTTTATTAGTGTGCTTCAGACAGACTGCATTTATATTTGCCACACACATTTTGGTGCAAGTTAAAAACATGGCACATGAAAAACATGAAAGTGAGGTCTATTCAGGCTGAAATGCTTTTGCTGAATTAACTTGTGTTTTTTTTTACAGTCTAGAAAAAGGTGGCTGTTAGACCTGTGAGCCCTAGGGTGGTCTTTCCTGGTGATTTTTTGCCCTGGCCTCATTTTTTCCACCTATTTTTTGTTGGCCCTTAGGCCTTCGGGCACCTTTTCGCAGCTAACCTATGTTAGGGTGCAGGTGCTCTCTACTTTCAACATGGCTGCCACTGGCCCCTGCTACTGCAGCGTGGTCTTTTTAGTGTAGCACCATAGTTGCCAGGAGCAGGCTGGGTCCCCATACATTGTTGCAACACCAGCCACTCAGCCCCTGTCCATAGTTAGAGTGGGGAAGCTCCTGGAACCTACCAGAAGGAAGGCGGACCTGACTTTTCCCGCCTTAGAGAGTGGTCACCTGACCTGGGCATATATAAGCCAGGGAGGGAACTTTTTCCAGTCAGATGGGGCATCACTGACCTGGGGAACCCACGCAGGAGTTTTAGGCGGGAGGGCCTAGTGAGGAACCTATGCTACTGGGAGTGACAGGATTTAGGTGCTGCCTCTTAAGCTCAGTGAGGTGTCCAAAGCTAGCCCCCTGATCTGGCCCAGTGGTAGGGAACCCCAGGGCCCATCTGCAGTGACTGAGGAGAAATTCTTCAAGCCTTCAACTCATTCACCCCCCCCCCTCTTCAACTTCAAGAAACAAGCAACTAAGGGCGCAGAACCATCCAAGCGCCAAGAAACCTACTTCATGAGACCAGGTACTGGACTGAGCTGCCCTGCGCATTCCCTGCCTTCAGCTGGGCCTACCTGTCTCCCCCTGTCTGAACTGAATGACAAGCGCTATAAATTGCCCCATCCTGCCTGCAGATCTGACTGACTAACTTGTGGAGCGCTGTAATCTGCCCTCCTGCCCAGCACTGTGTCAGATCCTGCCTGCCCAGTCAGGAATCGTCGAAATTGCCTTCCTGCTCTGCCGGCGCCTAGCGCTGAGAAGCGCCGCCAAGCGCTGTACCTGGCCGCCTGGGGAAGCCCCCTCGTCACCGCGGCATCAGCGCCGCCCACGCGACGCCCACGCGACGCCCACGCGACGCCTCTGAGGCCCTGCCAGCCCGCCCTGGGGCTGCCCACCTTTACGCTGTGTCCAGCGCCGTGTTTGCCCCCTCGGCGGCCCTCGGTGCCAGGAGAGGGCCGCCGCATTGAAACTGACAGGCCGCGCTAGGCCTGAAGCCTACTTGGAGCCCGTCACGTGAGCGGGAGCGCCGCCGCGTCATCGGCCGCGCCCCCGCCCAAGCTGCCTCGCCATTGGCTGTTCCCACCGGGCCCCGCTGACAAGGCCCGGCGCTTGGGGAAAGCCGTGTCTCCCCTCCGAGGGGGACGTGGAGCCAGAGAGCCCCCGGTGGAGCCTTCCCCCCTGATCTCGCTCTGGCCCCGGCGCCTGGTGCCCGAAGCCAATCCGGCACAGCGCTGGGCCGAGTGAGGCCCTGGAAGGGTCGAACACCCCTTTCCCTCACCATCGACTACGCAAGGGCCCCGGAGGGCCGAAGAATAGAGGTAACACCCTGGGGAGGAGGGCGGTAGGCCGAGTGAGGCCCGAGGTCGCCCCTCCCCCGGGGTTAACTGTGACTGGCCCTGTTGGCCCCCTTTCTGAATGTGCCTCATTGCATTATTCTTCGTGAGCCATATTTACAAGCCTGCATTATTCTTCGTGAGCCATATTTACAAGCCTGCATTATTCTTCGTGAGCCATATTTACAAGCCTGCAAGAGTGAAAGTGTACCATGTTTACAAGCCTGTTAATGAGGGGGAGAGTCACTTCACTGTACTGAATTTTCTTGCAGAGGTGGACTTCCATAACACTTTTGATGCTCTGATCTGGGTCGCGGCCGACCCGCATTCACAAGAAGAAAGGCTTGTCACAAACGACGAAAGGCTGTGTTCTTTGAGGTTCTTTGTTAGACTGATAAGTACTTGCTGATAGGTTTTATTCCTTTCTAGGAAAAGCGTCCATGAGAGGTTTGATGTGCTACTTAGATGCATTATAATTGTCGCTTCTTGTAGGATCCTCCAGGTTTATACCATTACCCCTTTGCCTGTCCAAGAGTCTGATGCGATAGGCGGGGTCAGTTAATGTTTCATTGCATAGATGAGCTGGCTGTAGTTTTAATGAAAAGCCTTACTGAAATGTTTATTCTTCACAGGAAATGCAAACTGCACGTGATACATGGAATGTCTTAATGAAATGCTTATCTGAAATGCTAGTGAATTACCAATGCCTTGCTCTAATTGAAAGCCTATATAAAAGATCTTGATTTTTCAAATACAACATCTGGTGTGGTCTCCATTATTGCGCCACTGTGTGTTTTATTGGATGTGTGTGTTAAGTGGCTGCTTTACACAAAAGCCCCTGGCCGCCTTCCTGCTCGAGCCATGCTACCCCCCGGAGAACTGGCGGTCCCAGTTCTTACATTGGTGCCGAGCGGTGGGATCCAGGACCTGTAGCTACCTAACACCCTCCAGTGAGACAGAGTGTGCTGCAATTAATTGGACACCTACCGTGCTACAAGCAAACCCAATTGCTCACCACTGTCTAGCCTGCAGCAAAGTGTGTTGAACCAATATTGTTGCCTACGTCCTAGAATTTTTCTTCCAGGTTATCTAGGTCCTCACCTGACAGAATGGAGTTCCAGCTGGCTGACCTTGATAAGTACACGGCAGTGCAGTTAAGGGAGTTTTGTCAGGGGATGGGGGTGTCTGTGGGGACGAGAGCTGTAAAAGAAGAGCTCCGTACCGTCTTAAGGGCATGGGTAAGGGCCAACCCAGAGGAAGAGGAGGATGGGGAACAGGTCACACACGGGGAGGTGGATACTCAGGAAGACCCAGGCCTCCTCAACATTGACATATCAGATAATGTGCTGCCAGGACCACGTACCAGGGCAGGGAGCAATGCATCTGGGGAGGGTGTGTCACCGCAGGAGTACGAAGACAGGAGGGAAGAGAGGCGATTGAAGTGGGAGCTTGCCAAGTTAGAGCACGAGAGAGAGAGAGAGAGAGAGAAAGGGAAGATAGGCAGTTTGCTTTGGAGGAAAAGAAGCTGGCGCACGAGCTGCAGCTCAAAGAATTGGAGCTGCAAGCATTGCAGTTGAGTGCGCCAGGAAGTCCTAATGGTGGCAGCGGACCAGAGGCTCAGCAGGAGCCCAGATTCTGGTTACCTAAGGAGGTGATAGCGAGCTACACCAAGGGGGATGACATTGCCAGGTGGTTGGAGGCGTATGAAGTGGCCTTGACTGCCCATGGGGTGCCTGAGAAACATTGGGGAGGTGGTTTGTACCGGTATATACCTCCTGATGTCAGGGACTCACTCCTGTATTTAGAGAAGGCAGACCAGTTTAGGTATATCCCCCATGAAGGAGGCGCTTATCAAACATTTTGGCCTCAACCCTGAAAGGTATCGCCAGAGGTTTCGTGACAGCCATAATCTGTCCACGCAGAATTGGGTGGATTTTTTTGAGTATGCCCGAAAGGCTCTGGATGGTTGGGTGCGTGGCAGCGAGGTGCGTGATTTTGAGGGTCTGTATAACCTTTTTTTGAGAGAGCACCTCTTGGATAAGTGTTTTCCGGAGTTGCGCCAACATTTGGTGGACCGCAAGCTTACTGATTCCCGTGAGCTCGCGGAGGAGGCGGATATTTGGGTTAGCACCCGGGTGTCACACAAGGGCCCCGGGGGAGATGGCCCGAAAGGCGGACAGGGCGCCCCTCAGAAGAAAGAGGGTGGTGATAAAAGACAAGAGTTCTCACGAGGCCCACAAACTAGACAGTTTGGGAAAGGAGTAGGTACCCCACCTCAGAACCGTTCCCCAAAACCCACTTACCCTGACAAGAGTCAGCAGCCAAAAGTAGTCCGGTGCTATGAGTGCGGAGAGGTCGGACACTACAAGGGAGACCCCCAGTGTCGCAAACGACCCCCAGCCCCCACTGGTGGCAAGAGTCCCGGGGTGGCTAGTATAGCGCTTGGGTTGGAGCTGCCCCTAGATAGGGAAGGGGAGTGGACAGGCCTGACCCTGGTTTCACTCGGGGATAAGGAGATGGTCCCAGAGACGCCCTTACCATCGAATACTGCTAAGTACCAGCAGAGGGTGAAGGTCAATGGGGAGGAGGTGGACGCTCTGAGGGACACAGGAGCCAGCATGACCACTGTAGTGAGGCGGCTGGTGTCCCCTGAGCAGGTTGTTCCTGATGTGTACCATCCGGCCGTGTTGGCTGACGGCAGAATGAGCTACTATCCCGTGGCTCAAGTTCCCTTTGATTGGGGAGGAGTGTCAGGCCCGTTGAGAGTTGCGATCAGCCCTGCCTTGCCTGTGGACTGTCTGCTCGGTAATGACCTCGAACATACCGCCTGGAAGGAAGTGGAGTTTAAGGCCCACACTGAGATGCTGGGATTACCAGGGTGGACGTGCGTAGTCACGCGGTCCATGGCTGCCCGGCAAGAAGCTCAACCCGGGTTGGAGCCTGAAACAACGGCCCAACCCACTGTCGGTCCAGAGGAGAGTGTTGTGGAGGACACACCCCGTGTGACGGATGGCGTGCCTCCGGAGGTAACCCCGGAGTCCGTGGAGGTGGATGTCGTTCCTGTGGGGGATTTGCCGACCCTTGCCGAGTGGCATGTGGAAGGAGGTCCTACCCGGGAGGAATTCTGTCGGGCGCAGAAGGAGTGCCCCACGCTTGAAGGCATGCGGCGACAGGCCGAAGCCCAAGTGGTGAACCAGTCGACCGGCAACTACCACGTGTATTGAGAGGATGGCCTCCTGTACAGTGAACCAAGGGTTCCGGTGCATGGGTCCTCGAGGGCCTTAGTGCTCCCCCAGTGCTACCGAGCCTTTTTGATGGAACTGGCACATGAGATACCTTTAGCCGGACATCTGGGCCAGGACAAGACCTTTGCGAGGCTGGTGCCACATTTTTATTGGCCTAGGATGAGAGTTGCCTCTGACACTTATTGCAAGACCTGCAAGACTTGCCAGGCAAGTGGCAAGACGGGGACCAAATTGAAGGCCCCATTGGAACCACTCCCAGTTGTCGGGACCCCTTTTGAGCGGGTCGGTATTGACATCGTTGGGCCGTTGGACCCTCCGACCTCTGCGGGACATCGGTTCATTCTGGTGTTAGTGGACCACGCCACTCGTTACCCGGAGGCCATTCCTCCGAGGACCGTTACTGAACCTGTAGTGGCGCGGGCCCTGATGGGGATATTCACCCGAGTGGGATTCCCCAAGGTCGTGGTGTCGGACAGGGGCACAAATTTCATGTCGGCCTACATGCAGGCCATGTGGAAGGAGTGCGGAGTGACCTATCGGTTCTCCACTCCTTACCACCCCCAGACTAACGGGCTCGGGAGCGCTTCAACAAGACCTTAAAGGGGATGATCCGGAGTCTGCCAGAAGACCGGAGGCGGAAATGGGACATCCTTCTCCCTTGCTTGCTGTTCTCGTACCGCGAGGTACCCCAGAAGGGAGTCGGATTCAGCCCCTTCGAATTGCTCTATGGCCACGCCGTTAGGGGACCCCTTAGTCTGGTCAAGGAGAGTTGGGAGAAGACTTCAAACAAGCTTCCCCGGGATGTTGTCAACTATATGCTGGTATTCCGCAGCCAGATGGCTAAGCTGTGGAAAGAAGCCTCAGACAATCTGGAGGCTAGCCAAGCCGTCATGAAGGAGTGGTATGACCACAACGCTCGGACGGAGGAGTTGGACACTGGACAGAAGGTGTGGGTCATGGAGCCTGAGGAGCTTAGTGCCCTCCAGGACCGGTGGACTGGTCCGTACGAGATTGTGGAGCGTAAAGGCCAGACCACCTATGTCGTGGACTTGAAGACCCCCCGACAGCCCCACCGGGTGCTCCACGTCAACCGCCTGAAGCCTCATCATGAGCGATCAGAGCTTGCTCTCCTCATGGTGACGGATGGGAGCAAGGAGGAGGAAAGTGAGCCTCTTCCTGACCTTCTAGCGGCTCAGGAGAAGGATGGTTCAGTAGAGGGAGTTGTCCTCTCTCCATCCTTGACCCCAGAACAACAGAGGGACTGCCGCCAGGTTTTGGCGCAGCACGCCTCGTGGTTCTCCCTCACGCCTGGAATTACACATCTGTGTACCCATGATGTGGACACAGGGGACAGTCCGCCAGTGAAAACCAAGTCTTACCGGCTGTCCGACAAAGTAAAGAACAGCATCCAGGGTGAGGTGACCAAGATGCTGGAGCTGGGAGTAATCGAGCCCTCCAGCAGCCCGTGGGCTAGTCCGGTCGTTCTAGTGCCAAAAGCGGCTCCACCGGGCGCCACACCAGAACTTCGGTTCTGTGTGGATTATCGGGGGTTGAACTCTGTCTCTAAGACAGATGCTCATCCGATACCACGGGCAGACGAGCTGGTTGACCGGCTGGGAGCAGCCAAGTACCTCAGCACCATTGACTTGACATCAGGGTACTGGCAGATTGCCATGGCCGATGGAGCAAAGAAGAAGACAGCGTTCTCCACCCCCGAGGGTCACTTCCAATTTCGAGTGATGCCTTTCGGGCTCAAGAATGCTCCGGCCACCTTCCAGCGGTTGGTGAACCAGGTATTATCTGGCCTGGAGTCCTTCTCAGCAGCTTACCTGGATGACATAGCTGTCTTCAGTAGCACCTGGGAGGACCATCTGCAGCATCTCCAGGAGGTGCTGCGGGCGTTACAAAGGGCTGGCTTGACCATCAAAGCTAGCAAGTGCCAGATTGGACAGGGCTCTGTCCTGTACCTGGGACACTTGGTGGGTGGAGGTAAGGTGCAACCCCTCCAGGCCAAGATTGAGACCATCATGGCCTGGGAGCCCCCCAAAACTCAGACTGAGGTCCGAGCTTTCCTCGGCCTCACTGGCTATTACCGCAGATTCGTCAAGGGGTATGGTACCATCGTGGCCCCCTTGACTGAGTTGACGTCCAAAAAGCAGCCCCGTCAGGTCATCTGGACGGCTGCTTGCCAGGAGGCATTTGAAACACTGAAGCGCGCGATGTGCACCGCTCCGGTGCGGGCCACTCCGGACTTCCACAAAGAATTCATCGTGCGGACAGATGCCTCAGAGCATGGCGTAGGCGCGGTGCTGTCGCAACTCAACGATGATGGTCAAGACCAACCTGTGGCCTTCATCTCCCGAAGACTCCTTCCTCGGGAACGGCGATGGAGTACCATCGAGCGAGAAGCCTTTGCTGTGGTCTGGGCTTTGAAGAAGTTGAGGCCATACCTCTTTGGCTCTCACTTCCTGGTTCAAACCGACCACCGACCCCTTCGCTGGCTCATGCAAATGAGAGGCGAAAACCCCAAGTTGCTAAGGTGGTCCATTTCCCTACAGGGGATGGACTTTAGGGTGGAACATCGGCCCGGAGCTGACCACACCAATGCTGACGGTCTCTCCCGGTTTTTCCGCCTTAGTGACGAGAACTCCCTAGAGTTTGGGTAGCTCTCCCCACTTTCAGCTGGGGGGGACGCATGTTAGACCTGTCAGCCCTAGGGTGGTCTTTCATGGTGATTTTTTGCCCTGGCCTCATTTTTTCCACCTATTTTTTGTTGGCCCTTAGGTCTTCGGGCACCTTTTCACAGCTAACCTATGTTAGGGTGCCGGTGCTCTCTACTTTCAACATGGCTGCCACTGGCCCCTGCTACTGCAGCGTGGTCTTTTTAGTGTAGCACCCTAGTTGCCAGGAGCAGGCTGGGTCCCCATACATTGTTGCAACACCAGCCACCCAGCACCTGTCCACAGTTAGAGTGGGGAAGCTCCTGGAACCTTCCAGAAGGAAGGCGGACCTGACTTTTCCCGCCTTAGAGAGTGGTCACCTGTCCTGGGCATATATAAGCCAGGGAGGGAACTTTTTCCAGTCAGTTGGGGCATCACTGACCTGGGGAACCCACGCAGGAGTTTCAGGCGGGAGGGCCTAGTGAGGAACCTATGCTACTGGGAGTGACAGGATTTAGGTGCTGCCTCTTAAGCTCAGTGAGGTGTCCAAAGCTAGCCCCCTGATCTGGCCCAGTGGTAGGGAACCCCAGGGCCCATCTGCAGTGACTGAGGAGAAATTCTTCAAGCCTTCAACTCATTCGCCCCCCCCCCCTCTCCAACTTCAGGAAACAAGCAACTAAGGGCGCAGAACCATCCAAGCGCCAAGAAACCTACTTCATGAGACCAGGTACTGGACTGACCTGCCCTGCGCATTCCCTGCCTTCAGCTGGGCCTACCTGTCTCCCCCTGTCTGAACTGAATGACAAGCGCTATAAATTGCCCCATCCTGCCTGCAGATCTGACTGACTAACTTGTGGAGCGCTGTAATCTGCCCTCCTGCCCAGCACTGAGTCAGATCCTGCCTGCCCTGTCAGGAATCGTCGTAATTGCCTTCCAGCCCTGCCGGCGCCTAGCGCTGAGAAGCGCCGCCAAGCGCTGTACCTGGCCGCCTGGGGAAGCCCCCTCGTCACCGCGGCATCAGCGCCGCCCACGCGACGCCTCTGAGGCCCTGCCGGCCCGCCTTGGGGCTGCCCACCTTTACGCTGTGTCCAGCGCCGTGTTTGCCCCCTCGGCAGCCCTCGGTGCCAGGAGAGGGCCGCCACATTGAAACTGACAGGCCGCGCTAGGCCTGAAGCCTACTTGGAGCCCGTCACGTGAGCGGGAGCGCCGCCGCGTCATCGGCCGCGCCCAAGCTGCCTCGCCATTGGCTGTTCCCACCGGGCCCCGCTGACAAGGCCCGGCGCTTGGGGAAAGCCGTGTCTCCCCTCCGAGGGGGACGTGGAGCCAGAGAGCCCCCAGTGGAGCCTTCCCCCCTGATCTCGCTCTGGCCCCGGCGCCTAGTGCCCGAAGCCAATCCGGCACAGCGCTGGGCCGAGTGAGGTCCTGGAAGGGTCCAACACCCCTTTCCCTCACCATCGACTACGCAAGGGCCCCGGAGGGCCGAAGAATAGAGGTAACCCCCTGGGGAGGAGGGCGGTAGGCCGAGTGAGGCCCGAGGTCGCCCCTCCCCCGGGGTTAACTGTGACTGGCCCTGTTGGCCCCCTTTCTGAATGTGCCTCATTGCATTATTCTTCGTGAGCCATATTTACAAGCCTGCATTATTCTTCGTGAGCCATATTTACAAGCCTGCATTATTCTTCGTGAGCCATATTTACAAGCCTGCAAGAGTGAAAGTGTACCATGTTTACAAGCCTGTTAATGAGGGGGAGAGTCACTTCACTGTACTGAATTTTCTTGCAGAGGTGGACTTCCAAAACACTTTTGATGCTCTGATCTGGGTCGCGGCCGACCCGCATTCACAAGAAGAAAGGCTTGTCACAAACGTCTAAAGGCTGTGTTCTTTGAGGTTCTTTGTTAGACTGATAAGTACTTGCTGATATGTTTTATTCCTTTCTAGGAAAAGCGTCCATGAGAGGTTTGATGTGCTACTTAGATGCATTATAATTGTCGCTTCTTGTAGGATCCTCCAGGTTTATACCATTACCCCTTTGCCTGTCCAAGAGTCTGATGCGATAGGCGGGGTCAGTTAATGTTTCATTGCATAGATGAGCTGGCTGTAGTTTTAATGAAAAGCCTTACTGAAATGTTTATTCTTCACAGGAAATGCAAACTGAACGTGATACATGGAATGTCTTAATGAAATGCTTATCTGAAATGCTAGTGAATTACCAATGCCTTGCTCTAATTGAAAGCCTTTATAAAAGATCTTGATTTTTCAAATACAACATCTGGTGTGGTCTCCATTATTGCGCCACTGTGTGTTTTATTGTATGTGTGTGTTAAGTGGCTGCTTTACACAAAGCCCCTGGCCGCCTTCCTGCTCGAGCCATGCTACACCCCCGGAGAACTGGCGGTCCCAGTTCTTACAGTGGCCTTTTTAGCTTTGAAGATTAATAGAATGTGTTTCTCTCTTCCCAGCTCATCCCATGTAATCTAAATTCACTATTTCTGTCTTAAAGGACCTTGACTTGTTGCATATTTTGATAAATATTTTCAGTTAAATAACACCTCTTTTTATAATGTGTGTGAATTAACAAATGCACCAAACACTACACAGGGGACTAAATGCTTTTTGCATGAAAAGCTATCTAAAACACTAATGCATGTTGCTGTGTGCGCTGTATTAACTGTGTGTGTGCTTTTAAAATTTACACTAAAGCATGAAGATGCTATTTTGCACATTGCACATTTTTGCATGTTGTACACAAATTAGAAAAAGCAGCTTTATACTAATAACTTGGCTAGGTAAACATTTATAAGGGGTATTAGTATGGAGTTGGGAAACGTAATGGGCTGATTTACATGAAATTAATATTATCTTTGTGTTTGTTTTATTTTTGGGCCCTACACAAAACATGGCTGCCTGTGAATCCATCAAGGCTATGGCTTGCAATTTAATTAGAAGGGAGCATGCGCAGACTGTGGCAGCTTTCCTCATGACAAGAAGTGAAGGACATCTTGAACTGTAGATTCATGTGACTGTGCCAATGTACCAGTTAGTTAAAAGTATCCATCTGATTGCGCTGAGAAGGGAAGGAAGATAATTAGAATGAAACATTTTTCTTAGTAAATGTTGCAAATGTTTATAAATGTAGTTATTCATGTATGCTTCTTTTGTTAAAACTGGTAAAGTCAGGATTTAGAATGAGTCAGGGTCATGACTGACCAATCACGTAAGGTTTTCCTGAAAGATGCTACATCTTTGTGTAGTCTGCCAATAATTAGAGTATAAAATAATGTCCTCTCTGGATGGGGGCTGGCTTTCTCAGCTCAGCTGGCTTCTATGGGTTAGGTACGCGAAACGTCCCGGGAGATTGCTGAAGGGGAGGTGCGTCCGAGGAGAGTCAGGGGGAGGTTTCTTGCTTCCACGTCATATTTTGGCACTGCATGCCACATTCCTTTGAGGCTTGTGAAGGGCGGGCTGTTTGCTCTTTAGACACAGAGATGCACAGAGCAGCAACAGATAGAAAGGCTCTTTAGATTTAGATGCTAAACTTTAAGTTTATGCTTTGACTAATTAATTAGGTCTGAAAAGATTTATTTGACTTATATATTTATTTCTCTTAATGGGAGATTTTTTGCCAACTATTTAATTATTGATTAGCTTTGCAAGACTATTTTTCTTAGAAACTCTTTAAGAATTTTGACTGATATTTTGCGCCACATTTTCTTCCCTACATGTTATGCTTATATGCAGACTGTAATGTGTTCTTTATTAATGCTATTTTTTCCTGTTCTCCAAATTCTGTAACCTGATTGATATTTTACTAATGAATAAAGGGTCAGAGAAAAACTTAACTTTTGACTAGAAAATAAAACCCTTTAAATACTCAACAACTCTCTTTATTGGCTTGAATAATAAAATTGCATTTTTGACTGTTCAGGTTTATTTAAAGTCTGCTGAAGGTAATACAAGGTGTGAAGGGCCCAACACCTTTTGAGCGGTAAATTAGAGGTAGCATGAGGGTTTTACATTGAGAAACTACCAGAAGAAATTACCGCTCCATCACCCCTTCTCCTGATATATTGGATGACCTCTGTGACGGTGGTATTGGGGTCATCAATGCCATGTGACTGTGGTCCTGCGCTGACCGCTGCCTCAGGCCTACACTGCGGTCCAGTAGGACACACATGTGGAAATGTGTCTTGGGTAAGATGTGGAGGAGTCCACACCATTGGACATGCCTCATCGCAGGCGGCATCCCCAACAGCACTGGTGCCACTAACTCCGTGCACAATGAGTCATTATGCCTTTATGGTTGTATGGAATGTCCTTTACGATGTACTCTGTTGCCGATTTCTGACTGCACGAGGCAGCCCTTGCCGGCTGGTGTGCACACACCCCACACACATCCAACACAAGTGTCACTCGGTATGTGTGCCTACTAATAAATGTGACCGTGCGCACGTGCATTAGCCATCCACACCATCTGAGCAAGTGTGTCTGTGTAGTCATTGTATCAGCATGATGGGCACTGGTTCGGCAACGTCACAGTGTGCTGTCGTCAGTGGATGTTGCAATGTCACCTCAGAGTTGGCAGTGACCCTGGACATGTTGCTGCGCACGCACCCCACTGCATGCACAAGCGGCGTGTGCTGGTCCGGCATACGTCAGGTCACCCCAGGGGTGTGCTGATTCGGCAGGGGCAGCAGGGCGTGGCTCTGACATGGCCTCATGCTGGAAGTGTGTGGTAAGTGTTACTCTGTGTTGGGGTGTAGTCGCCACCATGCCCACAGTAGTCTATGATGCAATGTAGCATGCACCAGGAGGGCGGGCCCGCACAGACGGGGACATGTCGGAGCGCAGCACACACAAGGGCTCCTGGGAGGGAGGGGGAACTATGTGGCAACATAACACACAGTGGGGTTGCTCATGTGCCACATACTGGGCATACCATCCAAGAATCCCAGAGTCGCAGACATCCCACCACACCCATGACAGGCCTCTGTACATCTCCTGTATGCATGCAGATCGTGAAGTTACTGTAGGGATGAAAGGTCCTTTGTCTGCAATATCAGGCGGTAGCACATCTGCAGCTCCGAGCAGGAACTTGCATGTGGCCAGCACCCCCTGACAAATACGAGGGCATTTGCTTGTGACTCCCACACTAAGCACTGCCCAGCTTGGGACCAATGTGTACACATCCCACACGCAGGAATCCTTGGTCGTAGTAAGGGAAGTCTGAAATGGCCTTCACACGTACTAGCACCCCACCCCAGGCCTGCACACGTTGCAAGCAGACACTGCTCATTGCACCGAGCTGTGCCATTTCATCCACAGGTCTGGCGCAGGGCAAGCCAGTGCCGCTTCAAGCAGAGCTACTGACGCAATGGCAGGCATGCTCGACTCCAGTCACGTGAAGCTGTACCGTGCATGTCTGCTGCATGTCCTGGGGACACTGTCCATGGATGTCTGCCTCTCCAACGTCACGGTGGCTGACCTGGACTTCGATCTTCGATGGGTGTGCGCGCCCCCTGTTGACCCACGACCAGGAGTGTCACTGTGATGCCCGTTTATGGCATGCATGGATGTTTGGCATGCAGGCTGGGAACTGGGCCGGGGAGATTGCATGAGTCGTCGTGTGCAGTGAGCACTTTGAGCCACTTCCCGATTGGGCTTTGGTGCACATTGGCTCGAGTGGTTGCTGTCAGCACATCTGTCTGGGTCAGATGATGGATTACGTTAACAACATGTCAGATGGGTTGGACACAGTTTGCTCATTGGAGCTGTTGGCCTACACGGCTGCACTCGTGTTCATGGACGAGTGACAAGGTACCTGCAGCCACGACTGGATGTGACGCATTGCATTTGTTCAGTCGCCTGTTTGCAGGTGGTGGATCTGGTTACATGCCCCAAGACGACAGTGGACATGGCTGCGTTGTCCTGGACACATGGTCCCAGCGCGGACAACCAACATGGGTTGGCACTGACTTGAGTTGGTGATGGACTACCCCGAAGTGGACATGGGCGCTTTCTTGCGTTCCTCATTCAGGCATGCTGCTGCATTGGTCTGCATATCCTGACACTTCTCTTGGCCGCTCTGACATGCACTTGTTGATAACGTTTGTGCACTTTCACTTGTTTCCAACTGTGTTGTGTCTTGATTTGTATGCCAATGTGTGTGTCACAGACTATCTGCCTCCCTGCCAACCGTGCACTGCCACCCCATCAGGACTGTGGGTTTGTACTTGTGCATTCTCGTGTCCCTGTTTCGTGCTTTGCGAGGTGCGTATGGCCGTTTCCCGGCGACAGGGGGGTGCACTTGTGTCCTGTGTTTGTTTGTGCAAATGGTGTTTGTACCACATTGTGTTCAATGTTGGGGTGCTCTACTTCCTATGTGTGTGTGTGTGCTGCATTGTGTGTGGGATGTCCCTTTGGCTCACCCTTCTCCCTTTCGGGCAGTGTGGTTTTCACTTTGGAGTGTGTCGCTGGCCTGGCGGTGCTTATCCCTGCTTTTCTCATCACGGATGTGCTCATCACACGTTTTTTCACATTGGGGCTTGTGTTTTTATCTCCGTCGAGGTGGTTGTATCGCGGACATTGGCCGCGTTTTCAGCGAACTATCGCATGGTACCACGGTGTTGTGAATTCCATGTTAACATGGGGTTATTTTCCCGCGATCGGCTGCGATGTGTAAAGGTGCGTTAGCATTTTTTGGTGATATTTAGCATTCGTTCTTGTGAATAAACACCTAAGACTCCAGTGTAAAGAGAATCCAACATTATAGTAAAAGAAAACATGTTTTGAATAATTAGTGAAGACGTGGGCTTTGAAACCCTCCAATCAACTAACAGAATAAAGACGAATAGAAGATATGGAGAAAAGTAGAGGCCCCAGATCAGGCTCACCAGAAGCACAATAGTGATAAGATAGTAATATAAAGCAAAGGTAGAGGAAATTGATGCACTCTAATCAACGGCCTGTCCCACTGGGATAGATTGGCCTTTGTGAATCAGTTACCACCTCAAAATGCGATTGTAAACCATTGACACATACCATGGTGACTCTCAAATAGGAGGAAGAAAGACTCTCAAGGCCTTTTCTAGATGTAAATAGTAATGGATTGCTAAAGCCCTTTTGCAAATCAGAAAGACTTTTGCGACTTGAAAAATGGTTTTTGCACATTGCAAAGCAGGCTTTGTGACTGCTAAATACCTTTGTTCATCATGCCTCCACTTCTTGCATCATTGGGAAACCACGACAAATCAGAATGCTGCTGTCCTGGACTGCACATCTACCCAAACAGACCAAGGGTCCTCTTTGTAAGATGTTGTCTATCCATACTTTCAATATGTTTTTTTAGAATTATTCTCCTCCCTCGATGGTAATCCACTTATTGGTGTGACACTTTGGAGAAACTTGTCAGAATCCTGGCTGGATACAATATGCAAAGCGCACACAAAATTATAACAATGATTGTACAAAAACAAACTAATTTACCAGTAGTAGACGGTATAGTTTCGCTCCAATCGCTTTTTCTACATGTTCTCCCACTCTGGGGAAAGACCGAATAAAAAACTGCAAAGACAACATATTCTTGTCAGATGTGTCGTAGGTTTGCAGTAGATGGAAACTAAAGCACAACTAGTCAAATAAGTTTCTTTCTTTCTCCCCATAAACATTTTGCCCCCTCCTCCTTTGGCAGTAAGAACATATTAATGGTACTAGCAGAAACATAGTGCCCTCACCCCCTTACTGGTTAGCAGTCGCCTAGAGTTGCCTTTGAGCTGACCTAGTATATCATAAAAACCTTTCAATGGCCAAAGGAAAAACATTATTTGCACTAAGAAGAAAAAAATAAAATGATAAGAGATCATTTGGCCAGATCCCATTTACAAACGATACATGACAAGATCATACATACATGAAGAATCCCCATGAAGAGAATTTAGACATTTGCCACCAAAGACTCCTTCCCCACTCTTCAATACTCACAAGTGGCAGTGGGACACGTCATCACTTAATCAAATACACAGACAACTAAACAAGTCAATATCATTTCAATCTGATGCTAAGATGAAGGAAAGTTATTGGTTATCCCTAATATGGATCCCAATAACTCACCTCTTGCCTGCACACTCTTTGATTTGCAAGAGCAGGAACAGGTCCCACGTCTCCCCCTCCACTTACCTCAAGAGTGAGGCTGGCCTGTCGTTGGCTTTCAACATGATGCTGGTTCCCTATCGCAAACAGTAGGTGATGCACAACACGCAACTGGATCAGCTCTTCACAGAGCTCCACAGACTCCCGGGCCAACATCCTGTCGGGATAGAAGCTTGATCAGCATGCAAGCAGCTCTGATGCTTTTTACTTCTGAGTTTTCATTCCATATTCAGGCTGATTCCTTTGAGCAACAACGCCAAAAGCAAACCAGGAATTGTAAATCAATACTTCCTCATACAAATTTACCTTGATGATATAGTGGTAGTCAATAGTCAATAGTCTAAAGTCATATTCATGTAAATCGATATTAGTGATGTTCAGGATCTCACCTACAACTATTGCATTGGACCACATGAAACACATACCACACAGACTAAACTAGCGCTGTATTTCTGACTTTCTCAAAATTACTGTGCAGTAAAATCAATATGGGATAAATCCATTACTGTAATTGTGGTGTTACTCAATCCAGTTTGACTTCTTTGAGTTTTCTGTATTAAAATGAGGGATACTATGCGGAAGTGATTTAATCCCACAACATGTTAATTTCACATATTACTCCAGGTGGCTCATGAAGGAGTTCCAGAGGGTTAAAGCCGGGGAGTGCTATCATTCTGCCCAGCTGGAAACGTGAAACTGGACACAACCAATGTTTGCACACACCCAGTGCTTAATTTGTGCCGGTGGTTTCTAGTGCTCGGCATCAGCACTTAATTGTCAACACCGGATGTTGTGCCAGTCTACCACACAGTGGCACAGTCTATCTAATTTAGGAGATCTACATTAAAAATGATCATTATCTGTCGCACAAGCCATTCTTGTTGCTTTAGGAGCCTTGAGTCTGTATTGTCTAACTTGCAGGCTGTGATGGTTCGTAGTTGTGTTATCAGTGTCATTGGCTGCGCTAGCAGGTGCAATCTGTCTTGCAAGCTATAGTGGCCTCCTAATGAAGGCCCTCCATTTATTTTGTTACAAATTAAGCAGTGACACACACCCATGCACACACACCCACACACACAGCACGCGCACACACACACACATACACACACACACACACACACACACACACACTACAGATTGCTGTTATAAATACAGGCGATTTTTTTTACACCAATGCATCGAATTACATAGAAAGCAAAGACCTGAATATTCATTGTGGGCCCTGTGTACTAACAGTGCTCTGAACCATTTTACTAGTAGTAGATGGACATCTACATTCCAGAAAGGGCATTAAGGCTCTCTTGTAATTTAGAATGCTCTTGAAGTGGCACACACTCAACTTTAAGCATTTCCTCATTTGTAAGGAGTGTGAGTCGACAAAAATTTGAAAACTCCCTCTGTTTGTGTGCTGTGTTCGAGGCTTGTGCAAACCAAGGAACAGGCACCCACCACAGGTTCTATAGATACAGGAGATTGTGCTTCATTTGTAAAAAAAAATAATAATAAAAAAAAAAAATACCGGGGCCTCGTCAGGAGTAGGCCTGGGCGGAAAACTACGCTATGCTTGCGGAGTGTGCGTAGTTTGCGCAACTACGCGGATTGAACGTAGCATAGTGCAAAAACACGTAGCGTAGCAGATATTTTTTTCTCGCTCGCAGTCCTCAACGTCATGTTGGGGACCGCGAGCGAGCATACCACAATCCCGGCGAGACTTTTTCCTCGTTCGCGATCAGCAACATCAAGTTGCCGATCGCGAGCATGGAAAATAAACCTTCCGGTGAGATTCTGAGCGCGGGGAGGTCAGGTTTATCATTGCGAGTGGTCGCGCATGCTCGCGACCGCTCGCGATGGGAAACTACCAGTCAGCGTTGAGAACGCTGCCGCTCGAGTACAAATCTACCTGAGCGGCAGAAAACGACCGCTTGCACTGTGCAAGATGCCGTTTGCAATTATTGCATCCGGCACTGTGCAATCAGTGCGAACAGCATTTTCCCTACCTCACTACGCAGTTAGCATAGCTACGCGTAAATTGAGTAGTGCGAAGTGCACTTCGCGTAGCTACGCGTAGCGCTACTACACGAACTAAGCCCAGGGTTAGTCAGGAGGCCACTGCAGCAAGCTTGCCTGTGTTGCCGATGACAGTATCAATGCAACTGATACCCATCACACTCCTACAAATGTGTCACTTCACACTATTCCAGGTACTCAAAGCTATAAGAATGGCTTGGGCGGCAGGTATTAGTTAATTTTAATTTGTATTGAATGAATAAACTATTCTTGTTGTGCTTGTCTCCGAATTAGATATACAGTGCCACTAAGTGGCAGACGATCATAAGTACTGAATTGACAACTACGTGCCGGTGCCGAGCACCAAAAACAACCGGTGCAAATTAAGCACTGATATAGGGCCACACGTGATACAATGAAAAATATTGTTCTTACAACAAAAGAGGCCCATCAATGAGGGTGTCATGAAGGAGGACGACACTGACTTTCTGGGCCCATCTAATATATTGGGCACACTACCCTGTCAGCATCACAGTGCATCTTTAACTGGGTGTGTTGGGTGCAGTCCTCGACAGGGCACTCTAATCCATGATGCACTGTTCCTATAGCAAGTGTGGACTTCTGCCTGTACTGGGAAAAGCAGATTAGTGAAATGTAGACCAGCTGTATTCAGCTTTACACTGGGGTGGCAGACCCACCGTCACATTTGAAGGGGCCAGTGATACTCCTGCAGGTAGGTGTAGGAAGTGACTGCAGGGGGATGCCTGGGGGTTTTTGGAACCCCCATTTCCACCCTTCCAAGAGGTTCCGTGGGAGCACAGTGACAGTACAGCACCTGCATGTGGAGTATAGTCAGTGTACCCTTATGGCTGTTTTGCCTCTCGGCGTACATCTGTAATACAGCGGTGAGGGTAGGCATGACATTCCAAAATAAGGAATTTCACCCAGGCTCAAAATGAGCCCTGATGTGTGCTGCGAGGAGTCCTTTAGATCAAGATGTTTGTTCTCATGGGCTGGTTCTTTATAAAGTTAGACAATGAGAGGAGACAATGGGATTAGGGAAGGTTGGTACTTCTGCTAGGTTGTATTCCTGCCCTCACTTTTCTCAGCCTCCTTTCTATATAATCGTGTGTTCACCTGCCCTCTTATGTTGCAAGGATCATCATGGCATTGCCATTCTGGATCTCGCCACACCTGGTGACTCACCTAACCCAAGCCGAACTGCCGCTCTGTGTTAGAGCTCAGCTTCAACAGGCCTTGTGAGACAGAGGGTTACAGCACCGCTTGTGCCCTTCTGAGGCCTAGCACAACCTAGCTGTCACCTGCACCAGAGGATGAGGAGGAGCCAAAATGGTACATCTCATGAGGGATGTGGAGCTGGGAGCCTGAATTGAACACCCCTACCCAGGAAGTAGGAGGGTAGGGATGATGGGGCTACTGCTAAGGTTTGCAACAATTTGATTGTGTGATGAGTGGGAGCTAGTGGGTTGTCCTTGTGCATGTGTATGTCTGCCAGTTGTGTGTACTCTCTGTTGTGGCATTAGCAGCAGGGGTGCAGTACCAGAGGGTGTGTTGGGCTTCAAGGGGGCCTGGTTCCTTCTGTCTAGTTCCCAGTTAGCGTTTTTTCTTAAAAGTGCCAAGTGCGTATGCGAATTTATGGACGCTCCCTAGAGCTCGCTTTAAAAGGGGGCTGCCAACAGGAAACAGGTGCTTGGTTTCTTTATTGGTCCCTTGTCGTGTGTTTCCTGTTCCTGTGGTTCTACCTTGTTTCCCTTCCTTCGAGCTCCGTTCCAGCGGTCTTTTCTAGTGCTGGGTTTTGATCCCCTTTTTCCCCTGTCCTTTGTTTTCCTATTCTCTTGGGCATTTAAGAACCCTTTATTGGGGACCTGTTTTTGATCTTCGGTGACGTTCTGGGATTCGCGGCTGCGTTTCCTTTGAGTTTTAACGTCCCGTTATTATCCCTTTTTTGTATCCAAACCATCTTGTTATATGCTGTGTTTGGGTAGTTTCACGAAGGAGCTGAATAACGGCCGTTTTAGTGCTACCTTCGTGTTCTTTTTTAGATTCCAGGGTTTTTTTGGGTGTCTTTTTTTGGGCCCTTTGATACCATTTTTCCCCTGTCCTTTTTTGTCCTAAGAATTGTGAATTCCAGCCCCTTTGTCATTCTCGGGGTTTCCCGAGGGGGCGTGGTTGGTCTGGGGTTACGCAAGAAACAACCAATACGATTGCAGTGGAAGAATTCCTGTTTCGTATCAAGCCACTCCCGTTTGTTATCTGGGCGGTCTCGTCTGTGTCAAGCTGTCAGCTGCCAAGAAGCCAGAGGAGACGAGTTGTGTTCCCCAAGACCTTGGGTTCCCTTGTTTTGTTACCCACCTTCTCCCGGTGTCGTGTTCTCCACCATCCGTTTTGATTGCGGGTGTTGGGGGTCACGGTGAGGGTAGAGGATTGGGACATTCTTCACTCCTGCGGTGTTGGGCCGGTCGGCATCGGAACAGAAAACCAAGCCCACGAATTAACACACCGCCCGAGTGAAGAATGGTTGAGGAGGCAGCAGGGGGGGCTTCTTCGATGCAGGAGGTGTTTTCGACAGAAGCTGAATCTGCTGTCCATTCAGCTGCATACGGCGTCCCCCAGGGGTCGATTCTCAGCCCTTTGCTGTTTAACATCTATATCAGACCCCCTGCTACCATCGTGGAGGATGCCGGTTTGACAATCTATTCGTATGCCGACGACACACATATTGTGTTCTCTCTCTCCAGCAGTGAGGGCCATGAGGTCTCTGCCTTGAAATCTGGCCTGTCACGCGTTGCTGCTTGGATGCACGACCATCTGCTCAAGCTCAACGGTGACAAGACCGAGGTTGTTATTTTGGGCAAGAATAAAGATCTGGCCTGTGATATGGGTCCTCTGCCGAATCAAGCCCCAGTAGCACGCAACCTCGGTTTCCTCATCGACGATAGGCTCTCTATGAGACAGCAGGTAACAAAGGTCGCTGCAATCTGTTTCTCCACCTTAAGATGGTTGCAGAAGATCCTATGGATGCTACCTTGCTCTACTCGGAAAACTGTCGTCCAGGCTCTTGTGATCTCCCGCATTGACTATGGGAATGTGCTTTCTTGGGGCCGATAAGGCCACAATAAATAAGCTTCAGGTGGTGCAAAACTCGTCAGCTCGTTTACTGTGCAATGTACCCTGGAGATCTTCCGCAGCTCAGGCTCTGCGTGACCTTCATTGGCTTAAGGTCCCGAACCGTGTAAAATTTAAAACCTTATGCCTTCTTTTTAAAATCCGGCAGGGTTCTGCCCCTAAATACCTGCAGAACCTGGTTCAAGTCTATAAGCCTGGTTGTACTTTAAGATCTTCCACTAGTGGCAATTTCTTGGTCCCCAGAATTAAACTGGCCAAAATGGGCGGCCGCTCGTTTTCTTATCTTGGTCCAAAGATGTGGAATGCTCTTCCGCCGGCCCTGAAAGCCGAGACTGATCTCCTCCCTTTTCGAAAAAAAATGAAGACCCTTCGGTTTAATTGATCCCTCTGCACTGTTTGTTCTGGTTTGGGCCTTTTGCTTGTTTTCTGTCTTTTATCTATCCCTGGCGCCGGGAAACCCATTGAGGGTAGCTGCGCGCAATACAAGTTTAAATAAATAAAAATCATGCAGGCTTTAGCGCACATACAGGGTGAAGTCCAATCCCTGCGTCAGGAGAATCAGGAGTTTCGGGGGACACTGAGTGAGGTGAAGGAAAGCACTAAAAGAAGAGGGAGGGATCCCTCAGTTAAGGCTAAGCCCCCATTGATTCAACCAGCCACATTTCGATATGAGAGGAGTGGGGGGCAGAGTGGGTCTCCTTCACCTTTGTCCGTTACAGTGAACACTCCCGTACTGGTGCCTCTAGCAGCTCCAGAGAGGTTTTCCGGGGATAGTAGCAGATATGCTATATTTATGAACCAGTGCCATTTGCACTTCATGTGCCGACCAACCGCTTTTCCTGATGACACTACTAAAGTAGCGTTTGTGATCTCATATCTTTTGGGTACTGCAGCTAGTTGGGCGGTCCCCTTAGTGGAAAACAATGACGCTGTGTTGAATAGTTTCCTGGCCTTTAAGAACCAGATGCATAGTCTGTTTGCTAAGCATGCTTTTATGCAGGCAAGCGATGTTGAATTGTTAAAGCTCCGGCAGGGTAAGCAGGATCTTTTGGGTTATGTGGCTACTTTCAATCGCCTAGTAGCAGAGACACAATGGCCCATGGCCAAAAGAACCTCTTTGTTTTATCAGGGCTTGTGCGAGGACTTAAAAGATATAGTCTCTCAGGTTGTAGACCCCCCTGAAGATTGTGTTGAGTTCATCGATTTGGTTGTCAAACTCAACCATCGTATGAGTGAAAGAAAAGGGGAAAAGATCAGGTTTCAATCCCCAAGGACAACTGTAACCAAGAGAGAAACATCTGAGAATGGGGGCGTGAAAACAGATCCTGAACCAATGCCTTTGGGTGGGGTGCGGGGTCCCTTATCCAAAGAGGAAAAGGAGCGAAGGCGCTTGTTGCAGTTGTGTTTGTATTGTGGGAGGGGTGAACACTTTGCTCGTGAGTGTCCAGCGAAACCACCCCGGATCCCGGAGAATAAGGCTGTGGCTTTCGTGGGAAGGATTGCGAGAGTGCTTTAGTCCATGAAAGAGGTTTTTGTAACCCATATGACGTACAAGGGGCGGTTCAAAGAGTCCCGCATCATTTCACGGTATCGGCTTGCTTCGCTTACTCATCTTGTGGTAGAGCTTCCTTGTCGGTATTATTGGATTGTGGGGCCACAGGGAACTTTATGGACATTGGGTTGGCCGAGTCGTTGATGGTTCCCTGTGTGATGAAGAAACAACCTGAACCCGTGAGGGCTATTGACGGCACGGAGCTAACCTCTGGGTCGATTGTACGACAAACCGAACCTTTGTTGATGACATTTGATAATGGGCATTCTGAGACGGTCTGTTTCGATCTGATTGCCGCACCAGCATTTGGGGTGGTACTCGGGGTACCCTGGTTACAGGCCCATAATCCCTGAATCGATTGGGCGCGGAGGCTGGTTACGCTTGATTCGGAGTATTGTCTTCTTCACTGCTATTGTGAGGCGACTGATAGGGTGTCTCCGTTGTCTTGTGCAGCGAGTGGTTGCGATCAGAACGGTTTGCCTCCTTCGTTTGTGGCATATAAGGAGGTGTTTGATAAGGATCAGGCGTGTGTATTGCCACCACACAGGGCTTTTGATTGCCGTATTGATTTGGTTCCGAAGGCCATTTTGCCCTGTAGTAGGGTTTATGCGTTGTCGGAGCCGGAGGAGAAACATCTACGGCAGTATTTGGATGAGATGTTAAAGAATGGGTTTATTCGGCCTTCTTCTTCGCCTGTGTCTTCCTCCATATTTTTCAGACCGAAGAAGGAGGGTGATCTTCGCGCTTGCGTGGACTACAGAGCGTTGAATAAGGTCACAATAAAGAACAAGTACCCATTACCTCTTATACCGGTGTTGTTAGACCAGCTGCGACATGCCAAGGTGTTCACAAAGCTTGATTTAAGAGGCGCTTACCATCTCGTTCGCGTTCGCGAGGGCGACGAATGGAAAACGGCGTTCCGCACTAAGTTTGGTTTGTTTGAATATTGTGTTATGCCTTTTGGTTTGTGTAACGCCCCTGCCACTTTTCAGTTTTTTATAAATGAGGTTTTGCGTGAGTTTTTGGATGTCAGTGTGATTGTTTACATTGATGATATTTTGGTTTTTTCCCCGTCCTTTGAGGAACATGATGCTCATGTTTCGCAGGTTTTGTCTAAGTTGTTGGAACACCGTTTATTTGTCAAGCTGGATAAATGCACTTTCGGTGCGACACATGTTGAGTTTTTGGGATTCCTGATATCTGCGGATGGTATAAAGATGGATCCCCGGAAGATCGAAGCTATAGTTAACTGGCCCATACCCGCATGTGTTAAGGATATACAGGTACTACTTGGTTTCGCCAACTTCTACAGGCGTTTTATCAGTCATTTCTCTGACATTGTTTCGCCTATGACTTCATTATTGAAGAAGGGAGTGGTGTTTGAGTGGACGCCTGCGGCACAGTTGGCTTTGGAAAGATTGATTGGGCTTTTTACATCTGCTCCTGTGTTGATGCATCCTGATCCTGCTCTTCCGTTTTATGTAGAGGCGGATGCGTCCCAGCTAGCCTTTGGGGGCGTGCTGTATCAGCGTGACAATGAATCTGGGTTGATGCATCCAATTGCGTACTTTTCAAAGAAACTACTACCTGCTGAGCAGAATTATACGATTGCCGAAAGGGAACTATTGGCCATAAAGCTGTCTTTTGAGGAATGGCGCCATTACCTTTGGGGGGCTCGTCACCCCATTACCATCTATACGGATCACAAGAACTTGGAGTTTTTCCGGTCCGCTAGGGCTTTAACTCCCAGACAGATGAGATGGGTGCTATTCTTCAATGAATATGATTTTACCATCACGTATACGCCAGCTGCTCAACAGGGGAAATCTGACGCATTATCTCGGATTTATGCAGATCCGTCACAAGGAAACAAGACGGAGGAGTTCTGTGTTATGATTCCTGGTGATAAGATAGTTGGTTGTGCTTCCATGGACGATTTCATGGTTAAAGTGCAGGATGAAATGAAGCAGTTAGATCTGGCTCCGTGGCTGTCGGAACCTGGAATCACGTTAAAGGATGGGTTATTGTATCAGGCAAAGAAGTTGTTTGTGCCCCCCGAATTGCATACACTGGTTCTTACATATTGTCATTCATCGTCCTTGGTTGGGCATCCGGGGGGCAATAAGAACAAAGAGCTGTGTATGCGTTGGTTTTGGTGGAAGTCTCTGGCCCATGATGTACAGGTATTTGTGGCCTCATGCCCGGTGTGTGCTGTTAGTAAGTCCACGCACATGTCTCCGTCTGGGTTGTTGCACCCATTGCCAGTGCCTCCATCCCCCTGGCATACGGTCAGTATGGACTTTGTGACCGATTTGCCGCCTGATTCAGGGTTTACGGCCATTTTAGTTGTTGTGGATTTATTCACAAAAATGGCTCACTTCGTTCCCTTGCCAGGGTTACCTACATCTAGAGAATTGGCTGATGTGTTTATGGCCCAAGTGATCCGACTGCATGGGGTTGCTACTGCCATAGTTTCAGATAGAGGGGCACAGTTTGTTTCACATTTTTGGGCTGCCCTGTGTCGATCATTAAAGATGGAAGTACGTTTGTCAACAGCTTACCATCCACAAAGCGACGGGCAAACAGAACGTACCAATCAAACCATGGAGCAGTATTTGCGCTGTTTGCTAACGTCACTGACGGGCAGTTGGGTACAAGCCCTTACTGTGGCTGAGTTTGCATATAATAACAGCATGCACTCAGCTTTAGGCATGTCACCGTTTTATTGTTCAATGGGGTTCCATCCCAAGACCATTCCTATTCAGCCATCTGAGAGGGTACCAGCAGTGGATTCCCTGAGTAGGGGTTTGATTGAAATCTGGAACAAAGCCCAACAGCATTTATTTGAGTCCAAGAAAGCCATGAAAACACAGGCAGATAGGCATAGACGGCCAGCTCCTCTGTATGCAGTTGGGGATAGGGTTTGGCTACCAACGAAGAATCTGAAGTTGCCAGGACCAAGAAAATTACAGCCTCGGTTTGTAGGTCCCTTTCCTGTCCAGAAGGTGGTGAATCCAGTTGCGATCAGGTTGGCTTTACCGGCTGAGTATGGTATTCATCCTGTATTTCACACCTCTTTGTTGAAGCCATACGTCACCATTTCTCAAGAGTTGAAACCTCCTCCTCCCGTTTTAATAGATGATAACGTGGAGTATGAGGTTAAAACTGTTATGAATTCCAAGCGGATGAAGGGACGGCTGTATTACCTAATTGACTGGAAGGGTTATCGCCCAGAGGACCGTTCTTGGGTTCCGGCAAGTAGGGTTCATGCTGCCCGGTCAGTTAGTCTGTTTCGTCGACTGCACCCTGGGAAGCCAAGGCCTGTAGGGAGGCTTTCCGGAGGGGGTACTGTTGGGGTTCAAGGGGGCCTGGTTCCTTCTGTCTAGTTCCCCGTTAGCGGTTTTTCTTAAAAGTGCCAAGTGCGTATACGAATTTATGGACGCTCCCTAGAGCTCGCTTTAAAAGGGGGCTGCCAACAGGAAACAGGTGCTTGGTTTCTTTATTGGTCCCTTGCCGTGTGTTTCCTGTTCCTGTGGTTCTACCTTGTTTCCCTTCCTTCGAGTTCCGTTCCAGCGGTCTTTTCTAGTGCTGGGTTTTGATCCCCTTTTTCCCCTGTCCCTTGTTTTCCTATTCCCTTGGGCATTTCAGAACCCTTTATTGGGGACCTGTTTTTGATCTTCGGTGACGTTCTGGGATTCGCGGCTGCGTTTCCTTTGAGTTTTAACGTCCCGTTATTATCCCTTTTTTGTATCCAAACCATCTTGTTATATGCTGTGTTTGGGTAGTTTCACGAAGGAGCTGAATAACGGCCGTTTTAGTGCTACCTTCGTGTTCTTTTTTAGATACCAGGGGTTTTTTGGGTGTCTTTCGTATTCCCTTTGATACCATTTTTCCCCTGTCCTTTTTTGTCCTAAGAATTGTGAATTCCACCCCCTTTGTCATTCTCGGTGTTTCCCGAGGGGGCGTGGTTGGTCTGGGGTTACGCAAGAAACAACCAATACGATTGCAGTGGAAGAATTCCTGTTTCGTATCAAGACACTCCCGTTTGTTATCTGGGCGGTCTCGTCTGTG
This sequence comes from Lissotriton helveticus, assembly GCF_964261635.1. Lineage (NCBI taxonomy): Eukaryota > Metazoa > Chordata > Amphibia > Caudata > Salamandridae > Lissotriton > Lissotriton helveticus. The sequence goes on along the minus strand of NC_136058.1, from coordinate 283,389,162 downwards.
TCAAGCTGTCAGCTGCCAAGAAGCCAGAGGAGACGAGTTGTGTTCCCCAAGACCTTGGGTTCCCTTGTTTTGTTACCCACCTCCTCCCGGTGTCGTGTTCTCCACCATCCGTTTTGATTGCGGGTGTTGGGGGTCACGGTGAGGGTAGAGGATTGGGACGTTCTTCACTCCTGCGGTGTTGGGCCGGTCGGCATCGGAACAGGGTGCTCCTAAATGTCCCTGTGATGGTATTAGCGGCAGGGGTGCAGTCGCACAAGCAGTTAGTAGATGTCTCTGTGGTGGCATTAGTGGCAGGGGTGCAGTCACACAAGAAGCTAGTAGATATCTGTGTGGTGGCATCAGTGGCAAGGGGTGCAGTTGCACAAGCAGTTAGTGGATGACCCTCTTGTAACAGTAGCAGCAGGGGTGCAGTCGCACAAGCAGTTAGTAGATGTGCTTGTAGTGGCATTAGCCGCAGGAGTGCAGTCGCACAAGCAGTTAGTAGATGTCTCTGTGGCGGCATTAGCAGTAGAGGTGCACGTCCCACAGCCTGTTAGTAGATGTCCCTCTAGTGACAACAGCACCAGTGGTGCAGTCGCACAAGCAGGTTGTAGATGCCCCTGTGGTGGCATTAGCTGCAGGGGTGCAGTCGCACAAGCCGTTAGTAGATGTCCTTCTTGTGACATTAGCGGCAGGGGTGCAGTCACACAAACAGTTAGTAGCTGTCCCTGTGGTGGCATTAGCAGCAGAGGTGCACGTCGCACAGCCCGTTAGTAGATGTCCCTCTTTTGACAACAGCACCAGGGGTGCAGTTGCACAAGCAGTTAGTAGATGTCCCTGTGGTGGCGTTAGTGGCAGGGGTGCAGTCGCACAGCAGTTAGTAGATGTCCCTGTGGTGGCATTAGCCTCAGGGGTGCAGACACATAAGCAGTTAGTAGATGCCCATCTTGTGACAACAGCACCAGGGGTGCAGTCTCACAAGCAGTTAGTCGATGTCTTTGTGGTGACGTTAGTGGCAGGGGTGCAGTCTCACAGCAGTTAGTAGATGTCCCTGTGGTGGCATTAGCAGCATGGGTGCTAATGCCACCACAAACATTTAGTAGATGTCCCTGTTGCGTCATTAGCCGCATGACTGCAGTTGCACTGGCAGTTAGTAGATGTCCCTGTGGTGGCATTAGTAGCAGGAGTGCAGTCGCACAAGCAGTTTGTAGATGTCCCTGTGGTGGCATTAGCAGCAGGGGTGCAGTCGTACAAGCAGTTAGTAGATGTCTCTGTAGTGACGTTAGTGGCAGGGGTGCAGTAGCACAAGCAGTTAGTAGATGTCCCTCTTATGACAACAGCATCAGGGGTGCAGTCGCACAAGCTGTTAGTAGATGTCCCTGTGGCGGCATTAGTAGCAGAGGTGCAGTTGCACAAGCAGTTACTAAATGTGTCTGTGGTGGCATTCGTAGCAGAGGTGCAGTCGCACAAGCAGTTAGTAGATGTCTCTGTGGCGGCATTAGCAGTAGAGGTGCACGTCCCACAGCCTGTTAGTAGATGTCCCTCTAGTGACAACAGCACCAGTGGTGCAGTCGCACAAGCAGGTTGTAGATGCCCCTGTGGTGGCATTAGCTGCAGGGGTGCAGTCGCACAAGCCGTTAGTAGATGTCCTTCTTGTGACATTAGCGGCAGGGGTGCAGTCACACAAACAGTTAGTAGCTGTCCCTGTGGTGGCATTAGCAGCAGTTGTGCAGTGACACAAGCAGTTAGTAGAGGTCCCTGTGGTGGCATTAGCAGCAGAGGTGCACGTCGCACAGCCCGTTAGTAGATGTCCCTCTTTTGACAACAGCACCAGGGGTGCAGTTGCACAAGCAGTTAGTAGATGTCCCTGTGGTGGCGTTAGTGGCAGGGGTGCAGTCGCACAGCAGTTAGTAGATGTCCCTGTGGTGGCATTAGCCTCAGGGGTGCAGACACATAAGCAGTTAGTAGATGCCCATCTTGTGACAACAGCACCAGGGGTGCAGTCTCACAAGCAGTTAGTCGATGTCTTTGTGGTGACGTTAGTGGCAGGGGTGCAGTCTCACAGCAGTTAGTAGATGTCCCTGTGGTGGCATTAGCAGCATGGGTGCTAATGCCACCACAAACATTTAGTAGATGTCCCGTTGCGTCATTAGCCGCATGACTGCAGTTGCACTGGCAGTTAGTAGATGTCCCTGTGGTGGCATTAGTAGCAGGAGTGCAGTCGCACAAGCAGTTTGTAGATGTCCCTGTGGTGGCATTAGCAGCAGGGGTGCAGTCGTACAAGCAGTTAGTAGATGTCTCTGTAGTGACGTTAGTGGCAGGGGTGCAGTAGCACAAGCAGTTAGTAGATGTCCCTCTTGTGACAACAGCATCAGGGGTGCAGTCGCACAAGCTGTTAGTAGATGTCCCTGTGGCGGCAGTAGTAGCAGAGGTGCAGTTGCACAAGCAGTTACTAAATGTGTCTGTGGTGGCATTCGTAGCAGAGGTGCAGTCGCACAAGCAGTTAGTAGATGTCCCTGTTGCGGCATTAGCCGCAGGACTGCAGTCGCACACGCAGTTAGTAGATGTCCCTGTGGTGGCATTAGCAGCAGGGGTGCAGTAGATGTCTCTGTTGCGGCATTAGCAGCAGGGGTGCAGTCACACAAGCAATTAGGAGATGTCCCTGTTGCGGCATTAGCCGCAGGACTGCAGTCACACTAGCAATTAGTAGATGTTATGTTATGTTAAACTGTATTTCTTGAGCGCACGTTCACCAGACGGTTTCTTGGCGCTATGAACAGGAACGGACGCTGTGCCAAACAGAGAATGAGTATCAGTCATATACGTGGGAGAAAAGCCAGGTTTTGAGTGATTTCCTGAATTGGGTATATGAGTTCATCATGCGTAGAGTAGGAGGAAGAGTGTTCCAAAACTGAGGGGCCAGGATCGTATATCTAAGGACGCCATATTTCTTCCGTTTAAAGGCATGGGATACCAGAAGGTTCTTATTGGAGGAGCGTAGATCACGAGATGGGAGGTACCGCTGGATATTAAGGGCAATGAAGGCGGGGCCGCGTCCTGACAGGGCTTTATGAATGGTGCAACCCAGCTTAAACAGGCATCGTTGGAGAATAGGAAGCCAAGGCAGACTCTTCAGTAAGGGCTTCACGTGACAGTGCTTAGGCTGACCAAGAATGAGCCTGGCCGCTTGATTCTGAGCACGTTGCAGACGGAGTGCTTGATAAGCAGGGATGCCCACATAGAGGGAGTTGGCGTAATCAATACGCGAGATGACCAATGACAGGACCACCTGGCTCAGTGCCTCTGTGGAAAGGAACCTGCTAATTTTCCTAATTTTGCGCAGATGATAAAAACATGCTGAGACCACAGAGCTGACCTGAGCCTTCATAGTAAGATCACAGCCAATCATGATCCCCAGGCTTTTCACTGATAGTGCCGGGGCCGGGGAACTCCCTAATGAAGCGGGCCAAAGGTTCGAGGTCCACGGGTTAACCTCACCGCCCGTAAGAATAAGCTCTGTCATATCTGGATTTAATTTGAGTTGGTTAGCGTTCATCCAGTCGCTGATGAAAAGCATTACAGATTGAAAATTGGAGATCGATGACGCGGATGACTCGATGTTAAAGATCAGCTGAAGGTCATCAGCATAGTTGAACACCACAACCTTCCTCTCGCGCAGGGCAGTAATCAATGGGAGGATATACAAATTAAAAAGAAATGGTGACAGAGCGGAGCCCTGTGGGACCCCACACATCAATTTAGTTTGTGCAGCCCTGAAACCAGCAAGACGAACAGATTGGTAGCGGTTGCAAAGAAAGGAGGTAACCCATCTTAGAGATAGGCCATAAATCCCGGCGCTATTGACACGATCGACCAAAATCTGATGGTCGACAGTGTCAAAGGCAGCTGACAGATCAAGGAGCACCAGGGCCTGGGTAGTGCCCTGGTCTGCTCCCCTCCGTAGCTCCTCCAGCACTGATAAGACTACAGTTTCGGTAGAGTGTTCGGGTCTAAAACCTGCTTGGTGAGAGTCCAAATAGCATGTCAGTTCAACAAACGCGCTAAGGCTGTTGGCAACATGGGCTTCCATAACCTTACTCAGATAAGGCAGCAGGGAAATGGGGCGGTAGTTGCCCGGTACCTGCGGGTCGAAGCTGTTTTTTTAAAAAATAGGAACAACCTCGGCCAGTTTGAAGAGATCGGGAACAGTCCCTTGAGCAAGGGAATTGTTAATAAGTGATAGGGGAGGGTCTGGGCATCGTGAAAAAGCTTCCTGAAGAATACGGGGAGGACAGCTGTCCATAGAGGAACCAGTACCAATCATCTTAAGAAGACCGTAGAAGATATCCATAGTAACAGGAGGAAAATGGTCCAAGACCTCACTGTTAGGTTTGCACCCTAAATAGGGCAAAGTATCCAAAAGTTTGGGGATGCTTGCCTTAATGGTAGTGATTTTTTCTGTAAAAAATTGATTCAGTGAATCACACAGATGTTGGGAGGGGGTGGGTTTCACAGTAACTCTATCAAGTTTGGACAGTTCATCCACTATAGAAAAAATGTATTTGGTTTTATTAGCGGAGTTTAGAATTTTGGATGAGAAATACTCAGCCTTGGTTTGCAAGATTAGTGCTTTATAGTCCTTGAATAGAGATAAAAATGTAGCTATAAGTCTAGGGCAGTAGTTGTGGCGCCATTTGCGTTCCGCTTGCCTAAGAGCTAGTTTCTTCGCCGTCAGCTAAGAGGAAAACCAACGTTGTGCATCATGGGGCCTCTTTATTTTTACTTTCCCCAGCGGGACTAGGTCGTCTCTAGCCTCATCCAGCCAAGTGTTAATTTTGGCTGCTTGAATATGGAGCGACTCCCTCCCTACTCTAGGTGTCCAGGCGTCCAGCCTGAGGCAGAAGTCATCCATATCCACTTTATTCCAATTTCTAGCTAAGAAGCTGACTGATGGGGCGGTGGTGTGAGAATGAGCAGACGGGATGGCAAACGTAACCAAATGATGATCTGACCAGGGGCAGGGGGTTACTTGTAGATGAAGAATGTCAAGGTTGGTAGTCCAAACCTGGTCGAGAGTATGCCCTTTAATATGGGTCGCGACATTTATGTGTTGGGTACAGTTCAATCCCGTTAGAAGTTCAGAGAATTCACGCGAGCAAGGGCTTTCGTGTAAGTCATTGGGCCAATAGTTGAGATCACCCGCAATCACTATGCAAGCGTTGTTAATGACTAGCTCAGCAATCTTGTCAGCTACCATCTGGAGGAAACAAGACATATGAGAGGGGGGGGGGGGCGGTAGAGAAGCACACAAATAAAAGAGAGGTCCTGAGACTCGAATTTCAGAGAAAGGCTATCAACTTGGGAGATGCCTAAGGGGACCAAAGGGGTCATTTTATGTTTCTGTTTGATAACAGCTGCCACCCCTCCTCCCACCTTCCCTGCAGGTCGATCTGCCCGAAGGATGTAATAGCTATCGGGAAGTGCCGCAAGGATATCCGCATCTGCAATCATTTGAGAGCCATGTTTCAGAAAGAAGGAGAATATCTGGTTTAGCAGTGTCCAGCAGGTGGTAGATCTCATGTTGGTGCTTCACCAGAGAGCGAGTATTAAGGTGTAAATTAAAAGACCGTTTTGTGCTTGCGGAGAAGGGCTAGGGAGGGCCCTTGCGCCTTTGTTGTTACAGGCGGGCTCTTGATCAGAGGCTTTAGACCACAGCGTAGGGATGAGATGCTGCTGCCGGAAGATCCCAAGTGAAAGTAGGAGCTTCTTAGTGGGAGGGGTAATGTCCGCTGCACCTTGGCAGAGTTTGAGCTCTGGCGAAGAATATCTTAAAAAATGGGCATAGTGTATTGGCCCTGGCCCCGGATGGGCGCGGAGGGGCGCAGATGGGCTTGCCTTTGGCGCGCCGCCGGCGCGCGTCCGCTGCGCGGGAGGGGAGGCATTGACCTGCAACCCGGAAGAGGGGCAATGACAGAGTTCGTAGCCGGTACTCCCTCCACTCAACAGGGATAAGGACCCGTGGTGGACCGGGGAGCAGTGCGGTTCAGGAGAGCAGGTAAGAAGTGCAAAATACAAGTTTTAAAACGCCAGCATATATTTAAAATACAACACAATGCCCACAGCATGCATGTAGCCACACACACTCAGCTGACAGCACAGCACGCATCCCTGTTGCGGAATTAGCAGCAGAGGTGCAGTCGCACAAGCAGTTAGTAGATATCCCTCTTGTGACATTAGCACCAGGGGTGCAGTCACACAAGCTGTTAGTGGATGTCCATGTGGCGGCATTAGTAGCAGAGGTGCAGTCGCACAAGCAGTTAGTAGATGTCCCTCTTGTGACATTAGCACCAGGGGTGCAGTTGCACTGGCAGTTAGTAAATGTCCCTGTGGTGGCATTAGTAGCATGAGTGCAGTCGCACAAGCAGTTTGCAGATGCCCCTGTGGCGGCATTAGCAGCAGTGGTGCAGTCGCACAAGCAGTTAGTAGATGTCTCTGTGGTGACGTTAGTGGCAGGGGTGCAGTAGCTCAAGCAGGTAGTAGATGTCCCTCTTGTGACAACAGCACCAGCGGTGCAGTCGCACAAGCTGTTAGTAGATGTCCCTGTGGCGGCATTAGTAGCAGAGGTGCAGTCGCACAAGCAGTTAGTAGATGTCCCTGTGGTGGCATTAGTAGCAGAGGTGCAGTCACACAAGCAGTAGTAGATGTCTCTGTTGCGGCATTAGCCGCAGGACTGCAGTCGCACTAGCAGTTAGTAGATGTCTCTGTTGCAGCATTAGCAGCAGGGGTGCAGTCGCACAAGCAGTTAGTAGATATCCCTGTGGTGGCATTAGTAGCAGAGGTGCAGTCGCAGAAGCAGTTAGCAGATGTCCCTGTGGTGGCATTAGTAGCAGAGGTGCAGTCGCACAAGAAGTGAGTAGATGTCCCTGTTGCGGTATTAGCCGCAAGACTGCAGTCACACTAGCAGTTAGTAGATGTCCCTGTTGCAGCATTAGCCGCAGGACTGCAGTCGCACTAGCAGTTAGTAGATGTCTCTGTTGCGGCATTAGCCACAGCACTGCAGTCGCACTATCTCTGTTGCGGCAATAGCAGCAGGGGTGCAGTCGCACAAGCAGTTAGTAGATATCCCCCTTCTGACAATAGCATCAGGTGTGCAGTCGCGGAAGCAGTTAATAGATATCCCGGTCGTGCAATTAGCAGCAGGGGCGCAGTCGCACAAGCAGTTAGTAGGTGTCTCTGTGGTGGCATTAGTAGCAGGTGTGCAGTCGCACTAGCAGTCAGTAGATGTCCCTGTTGCGGCACTAGCTGCAGGAGTGCAGTCGCACAGGCAGTTAGTTGATATCTCTTTGGTAGCATTAGCGGCAGGGGTGCAGTCACACAAACAGTTAGTAGATGTCTCTGTGGTGACATTAGTAGCAGAGGTGCAGTCGCACAAGCAGTTAGTAGATGTTCCTGTTGCGGCATTAGCCGCGGGACTGCAGTCGCACAGGCAGTTAGTAGATGTCTCTGTTGCGGCATTAGCAGCAGGGGTGCAGTTGCACAAGCAGTTAGTAGATATCCCTGTGGTGGCATTAGTAGCAGAGGTGCAGTCGCACAGGCAGTTAGCAGATGTCCCTGTGGTGGCATTAGTAGCAGAGGTGCAGTCGCACAAGCAGTTAGTAGATGTCCCTGTGGTGGCATTAGCAGCAGGGGTGCAGTCGCGCAAGCAGTTAGTAGATATCCCTCTTGTGACATTAGCACTAGGGGTGCAGTTGCACAAGCTGTTAGTAGATGTCCCTGTGGCAGCATTAGTAGCAGGGGTGCAGTCGCACAAGCAGTTAGTAGATATCCCTCTTGTGACATTCGCACCAGGGTTGTAGTTGCACTGGCAGTTAGTAAATGTCCCTGTGGTGCCATTAGTAGCAGGAGTGCAGTCGCACAAGCAGTTAGTAGATGTCCCTGTGGTGGCATTAGCAGCAGGGGTGCAGTTGCACAGGCAGTTAGCAGATGTCCCTGTGGTGGCATTAGTAGCAGAGGTGCAGTCGCACAAGCAGTTAGTAGATGTCCCTGTGGTGGCATTAGCACCAGGGGTGCAGTCGTACAAGCAGTTAGTAGATGTCTCTGTTGCGGCATTAGCAGCAGGGGTGCAGTTGCACAAGCAGTTAGTAGATATCCCTGTGGTGGCATTAGTAGCAGAGGTGCAGTCGCACAGGCAGTTAGCAGATGTCCCTGTGGTGGCATTAGTAGCAGAGGTGCAGTCGCACAAGCAGTTAGTAGATGTCCCTGTGGTGGCATTAGCAGCAGGGGTGCAGTCGCGCAAGCAGTTAGTAGATATCCCTCTTGTGACATTAGCACTAGGGGTGCAGTTGCACAAGCTGTTAGTAGATGTCCCTGTGGCAGCATTAGTAGCAGGGGTGCAGTCGCACAAGCAGTTAGTAGATATCCCTCTTGTGACATTCGCACCAGGGTTGTAGTTGCACTGGCAGTTAGTAAATGTCCCTGTGGTGCCATTAGTAGCAGGAGTGCAGTCGCACAAGCAGTTAGTAGATGTCCCTGTGGTGGCATTAGTGGCAGGGGTGCAGTAGCACACGCAGTTAGTAGATGTCCGTCTTGTGACAACAGCACCAGGGGTGCAGTAGCACAAGCTGTTAGTAGATGTCCGTCTTGTGACAACAGCACCAGGGGTGCAGTCGCACAAGCTGTTAGTAGATGTCCCGGTGGCGGCATTAGTAGCAGAGGTGCAGTCGCACAAGCAGTTAGTAGATGTCTCTGTGGTGGCATTAGTAGCAGAGGTGCAGTCGCACAAGCAGTTAGTAGATGTCCCTGTTGCGGCATTAGCCGCAGGACTGCAGTCACACTAGTAGTTAGTAGATGTCCCTGTGGTGGCATTAGCAGAGGTGCAGTCGCACAAGCAGTAGTAGATGTTCCTGTTGCGGCACTAGCCGCAGGACTGCAGTCGCACTAGCAGTTAGTAGATGTCTCTGTTGCGGCATTAGCAGCAGAGGTGCAGTCGCACAAGCAGTTAGTAGATATCCCCTTCTGACAATAGCACCAGGTGTGCAGTCGCGGAAGCAGTTAATAGATATCCGGGTCGTGCAATTAGCAGCAGGGGTGCAGTCGCACAAGCAGTTAGTAGGTGTCTTTGTGGTGGCATTAGTAGCAGGTGTGTAGTTGCACTAGCAGTTAGTAGATGTCCCTGTTGCGGCACTAGCTGCAGGAGTGCAGTCGCACAGGCAGTTAGTCGATATCTCTTTGGTAGCATTAGTGGCAGTGGAGCAGTCACACAAACAGTTAGTAGATGTCTCTGTGGTGAAATTAGTAGCAGAGGTGCAGTCGCACTAGCAGTTAGTCGATGACCCCCTTCTGACAATCGCACCAGGTGTGCAGTCGCAGAAGCAGTTAGTAGATGTCCCTGTGGTGCCATTAGCAGCAGGGGTGCAAATGCACAAGCAGTTAGTAGATGTCCCTCTTGTGACAATACCACCAGGGGTGCAGTCGCACAAGCAGTTAGTAGATGTCTCTTTGGTGGCATTAGCAGCAGGAGTGCAGTTGCACAAGTAGATAGTAGATGTCCCCCTTCTGAGAACAGAACCAGGGGTGCAGTCGCACAAGCAGTTAGTAGATGTCCCTGTTGCGGCACTAGCCGCAGGAGTGCAGTCGCACAAGCAGTTAGTAGATGTCCTTGTTGCAGCACTAGCCGCAGGAGTGCAGACGCAAAGGCAGTTAGTAGATATCTCTTTGGAGCATTAGCGGCAGGGCTGCAGTAGCACAAGCAGTTAGTAGATGTCCCTCTTGTGACAACAGCACCAGGGGTGCAGTCGCACAAGCTGTTAGTAGATGTCCCAGTGGTGGCATTAGCAGCAGGGCTGCTGTCGCACAGGCAGTTAGTAGATGTCCCAGTGGTGGCATTAGCAGCAGGGGTGCAGTCGCACAAACAGTTAGTAGATGTCCCTTTGGTGGCATTAGCAGCAGAGGTGCTGTCGCACAGGCAGTTAGTAGATGTCCCCCTTCTGACAATAGCACCAGGGGTGCAGTCGCACAAGCAGTTAGTAGATGTCCCTGTTGGGGCATTAGCAGCAGGGGTGCAGTCGCACAAACAGTTAGTAGATGTCCCTCTTGTGACAATAGCACCAGGGGTGCAGTCGCACAAACAGTTAGTAGATGTCCCTTTGGTGGCATTAGCAGCAGAGGTGCTGTCGCACAGGCAGTTAGTAGATGTCCCCCTTCTGACAATAGCACCAGGGGTGCAGTCGCACAAGCAGTTAGTAGATGTCCCTGTTGGGGCATTAGCAGCAGGGGTGCAGTCGCACAAACAGTTAGTAGATGTCCCTTTGGTGGCATTAGCAGCAGGGCTGCAGTCGCACAGGCAGTTAGTAGATGTCCCTTTAGTGGCGTCAGCACAGGTGCAGTACAGTCAGTAAGAAAACAAGTTACTTACCTGTAACTTTGGTTCCCAAGTATTGGTAACTTTCATAGATTCCCATGCTTTGTATCATTCCCCGTCGTCGGAATGGGAGCCTCGGTAATATAAAAAATACCATAGCAGTAGGTACAAAAGAGAAAGAAAGGACTAGGCCTCATCTCATTTTGTAGCACATCCACCTCTTTGTGTAAAAGAGACCAAAAGAAATTGCAACAACCAATCAGAGAAGCCTCACCCCATAGAACCCTCCTGAGAGAGCCTCAGAGCCTCAGATTTTAGTAGCCGTTGTGTAATAGCAACCACATCTGTACAAGGCTGAGCTTTCCCAGGGGAGGAGGGTGGGCGCATGGGAATCTATGAAAGTTACCAATACTGGGGAACCAAAGTTACAGCTAAGTAACTTGTTTTCTTGCCCCAGTATTGGAACTTTCATAGATTCCCATGCTTTGTATCAGAGTAGCTAGCAGTAAGGATTAGTTACTTACCTGTAATCCTAGTTCTCTTCCAGGGGTATCCTCATCAAAGTCATAAGCATTAGAATATTCCCGCCCATGCGCGGGACCCCGGAAACAATATATTATATGTGCCCCACATATATTATAGACATATATATAAATATATATATATATAAAAATAAGCAATTGCAGCCAAATAAACAATAGAGCTGGAATATGCAGTGAAGAATTTCCACAATACAGTGAATTCTGTATTAGAAACATGAGAAACAACACCAATGCTTGTTTAGAAACTGTTTTAATGTACAGAAAACAGTAGAAATTCTCATAACACACTGTAAGCATATACAGCTCCCAGGCTGCATTGCAAAATCCCAGTCTAAAAAGACTGAAAAGCTAACCTGTAGCTGAATGCACTAAAACTATCAATCAATCAATCAATGACACTTATAGAGCGCGCTACCTACCCGAAGGGTCTCAAGGCGCTGGGGGGGGGGGGTGCCGCTACTGCTCGAATAGCCAGGTCTTCAGCTTCTTCCTGAAGGAGAGGTGGTCTTGGGTCAGGCGCAGGTCGGTCGGGAGGGAGTTCCAGGTCTTGGCGGCCAGGTGGGAGAAGGACCTTCCTCCTGATGTCGCTCTTCGGATGCGGGGGACAGCGGCGAGGGCGAGGTTGGCTGACGCTGTGCCTTTAAGGCACCTCTGCCCCTAGCTTCCCATCATGCCTCAGGGGTTACAGTTAGGTCAGTTGTTCTTTTCGGAGACTGAAAACCAAACCATGGTAATAACAGGTTAAAAAACATCTCCTATTAAATAAACAAAGTCCTTTGCCCGGGGAGGCGGGAGGGTTGCTTATGACTTTGATGAGGATACCCCTGGAAGAGAACTAGGATTACAGGTAAGTAACTAATCCTTCTCTTCCAGGGGATCCTCATCAATAGTCATAAGCATTAGAATAGAGTAGCGAGCCTCACCTCATCCCTGCGGGCAAAGGAATCAACAGATAACATTTATATCCGTAGGCCCAAAAATAGGCCTTTTTCTACCCAAATAGGTTTCTCAAGGAGGCTTGCCCTACTTGAGAATCCGCTCTGGAATCAGACTCTAGGCAATAATGCCTTGTAAAGGTATGGACTGATTTCCATGTCGCAGCCTTGCATATTTCTGACATAGGAATGTCATGCAAAAAAGCTATTGTGGCTGCTTTCCCTCTAGTGGAATGAGCTTTGGGTGATTGCAACAAAGGTTTGCCAGCCAGCTGGTATGCTAGTTTGATACAAGAGACAATCCATCTGGAGATGGATCTTTTGGCTGCTGCAAACCCGGACCTCATTGCACCATAATTGACAAAGAGTTGGTCTGTCTTTCTGGTGTCCTTTGTTCTTTCTAGGTAAAACTTTAGCACCCGTTTAAGATCTAACGAGTGCAACGACCTCTCAGCTGGGGTCGATGGATTAGGAAAGAACGAAGGAAGGGTAATCGTTTGATTTATATGAAAATCCGATACCACTTTTGGAAGAAAAGAAGGGTGAGCCCTCATTACTACTCTGTTGTGGTGAAACACAGTGTAAGGTTCCTTGGTGCAGAGTGCTTGAATCTCGCTAACCCTGCGCGCAGAGGTTATTGCCACCAAGAAGGCCGCCTTCCAAGTGAGATGCTGCAAGGAGGCCTTGTGTATAGGCTCAAACGGTGTAGACATCAGTCTGGAGAGAACCAGGTTCAACTCCCAGGGGGGAGAAGGATTTCTCACAGGTGGATAGACCTTCTTTAATCCCTGAAGGAAATCTTTCACCACCGGGACCTGAAAAAACGATGTTTGTTTAGGTGATTTTCTGTACGCTACTATGGCAGATAGATGAACCCTAATAGAAGCGTATTTCAACCCTGATGTCGCTAAGTATAGGAGGTATGGTAGGACTACCTCTTCTTGCCCTTTGGTGGGATCAAAGCCATGGTCCTTACACCAAATGAAAAATCTTTTCCACTTGAACGCATAAGACGTCCTTGTGGAAGGTCTCTTCGCCTCTCTTAAAATATTCATACATTCCGGAGGCAGATTTAAGTGTCCATATTGCAAGACCTCAGGAGCCATGCAGTCAGGTTCAGCGACTGGAGGTTGGGATGCAGGATCCTCCCGTCCATTTTGCTCAGCAGGTCTGGCTTGCACGGCAGCCGTCTGTGTGGACACCGCGACAGATGTAACAGATCTGGATACCACCATTGTCGCGGCCAATCCGGAGCAATTAGGATCATGTCCATGCTCGATCTGATGAGCTTGGCCACCACCTTCGGAATCAGTGCCAGAGGGGGAAAAGCATAAGCGAACATTCCTGTCCACTCCAGCAGGAGAGCGTTCCCTTGCGTCCCTGGCCGGTGGAACCTGGACGCGAAGGCGTGGCATTTGGCGTGTTCGTCGTCCGCAAATAAGTCTATGTCTGGACGACCCCAGCAACGGAAGAGTTCTTCGACCACTTCGTCGTTTAGCACCCAGTCTGGCTGATCTTCGAAGTGCCTGCTGAGTGCGTCTGCTTTTGTGTTTAACTCGCCTGGAAGGTGTACTGCCACCACCGACAGTCCCCGAGCCAGAAGCCAGTGCCAGATCGCCTGGGCTTCCAGAGACAGAGGGCGAGATCGAGTTCCTCCCTGTTTGTTCAGATAGAACTTAGTTGTAGTGTTGTCCGTCTGAACCAGGACTTTGTCCGTTGTTATTGCTGGAAGGAACGCCTTGAGCGCCAGATGAACCGCTCGAAGTTCCAGCATGTTGATGTGGTATGTCTGAAGGTTGGTCGACCAGCGACCCTGAATCTGAAGATGACCCATGTGAGCACCCCAGCCTTCTAGAGATGCGTCCGTTACCACAGACAGAGAAGGCAGAGGTTGCTGAAAAGGGACTCCCTGCAGGACATTCCGAGGGCGAGTCCACCACTGTATTGAGGTCAGCGCTGCTTGAGACAGGATGATTCGATCCTCCCAATCTCCAGACGCTTGGTCCCACTGATCCTCCACCGACTCTTGAAGAGGCCGCATTCTCAACCTGGCGTTCGGTATTAGGAAGATGCAGGACGCCATGGAGCCCAACAGAGACGCTACGTCTCGCACCTTTGGACGAGGAATCTGAAGTAACTTTTTGCATTTTTGTCCCATGGAAGAAAGTCTCTCTTGCGAAGGAAACGCTCTTCCTAACTTTGTGTCTAGAACTGCTCCCAGATAGTGGATAGTTTGTGTGGGCTGCAGGATCGATTTTTCTGAGTTTACATGGAGGCCGAGCCTGTGTAGCTGTTGGAGACACAGGTGACAGTCTTTGGTGGCTTGCCGAGGCGACGGACTCTTCAGGAGCCAGTCGTCTAGATATGGGTACACAAAGAGACCTTTTTTGTGTAGACACGCCGCTACCACTGCCATGCACTTGGTGAAGACCCTTGGTGCGGATTTGAGTCCGAAAGGGAGCACTTTGAACTGGTAATGCCTGGACCCTACCAGGAACCTCAAGTACTTTCGATGACCTGGTGTAATAGGAATGTGGAAGTACGCGTCTTGTAAATCCACCGAACACATCCAATCTCCGATCTGTAGATGAGGACATATTTGATGGAGTGCCAACATGCGAAACTTCTCTTTGACCACCACTTTGTTGAGGAGTCGAAGATCCAAAATTGGTCTGAATTTGCCTTCTTGGTCCTTTTTGGGAACAAGGAAATATCTTGAGTACACTCCTTTCCCCCTTTGGGAGAGGGGTACCACTTCGATTGCGTTTTTCTTTAAGAGGACGCTCACCTCCTTTTTGAGGAGCTCCAGATGGTACGAGCGAGACTTTTTTGGAGGAGCCGGTTGTGGTTTCTTCCTGAAACGTAGCGCATATCCATTGCGCAGTATATTCAGCACCCACCGATCTTTCGTGATGCTGACCCACTCTGCCAGATGTTGTGCAGCACTTCCTCCCACTGGAGTGGTTAACGGCGACAGAGGAAGCCACTGCTCAGGCCTTGCCTCCTCTAGGTGTGGTAGAGGATTGATTATGTCCGCCTCTACCTCTGCTTGACCTTCCTCCTCTGTATTGTGGCTTTCCTTGCGGCTTGTTTTGAGACCATTGAGGGGTTTGAACCCTCTGTTGGCCTCCCCGGTTCTTGTTGGTCTTGAAGCGTCGTTTGAACGGTGCTTTCTGTTTCTCCAGACCTACTGCCTTTACTGTGTCTAACTCGGTCTTCATCCGGGCCATTTCCTGATCGGCATGCTCCCCGAAGAGTGAAGATCCGGAAAAAGGCAGATTGAGTATGCGCTGCTGGGCATCTGGCTTGAGCCCAGTTAAACGCAGCCAAGAGGATCTCCTCGCACATACTCCATGTGAGTAGTTATGCCCAGCTAGAAGGGCGTTATCTGCTGATGAACTAATCATTTGGTTTGCCACCAAACAGCCCTCCGTCACGGTCTCCTCAAAGTCCTTCTGGTCCTCCTTGGGCAATTTCTCTTTGAATCGTTCCATGGAGTCCCATAGGGCTCTATCGTACCTTCCCAGAAGGGCTGATGCACTAGAGACTTTTAGGGATGAAGCTGCTGTGTTGCACACCTTGCGTCCCCAAGAATCTTGCGTCTTGCTGTCTTTGTCAGGAGGAACTGACGAAGAAGGAGCGACCGTGTGATTCTTCCTAGCTGAGGCTACAATAACTGAGTCCGCTGCAGGCTCACCTTTAACGAAGATAGGATCTGAGTCAGCCGGCCTATATTTTTTCTGGATACGTGCCGGAACTGCTCTGATCGTTGCTGGCGTGAGGAAAACCTCTTTGATTGGGTCCATTATTCCTGGGACTAATGGAAGCAACGGCCGTGCATATGATTTGTGATGAAGAGTCTCAAAAATCACAGTAGTGGACACCTCTGGAGTGGTCATTTCTATATTCAGCTTGTAAGCACCCCTTTGCAAAACGTCCAAATACGTGTTGACGTCGTCCAGAGGGGAAGCTCTTGAGCGAGGGCTGTCTGCCAGCGTCGGAGAGTAGTCCCCTTTAGAAGATCTAGGCGAAGCTGGAGGAGAGGATGAAGGAGTTCTTCTTCTCCTGTGGTGAGAATGCTCCTTCCTCACCGGAGATCTCCTAGGTCGTTCCTCCCTTCGAGGAGAACGTGATACCCTCTGATGTATTGGAGATCTCGATCTCACATCTCGTACCTCCTTTCTCGGTGTTCGAGATTTGGGTTGCTCCCTCCTTGGTGATCGGGAGACCCTAGGGGCATGTGACCTGTCCACTCTTCTCTCTCGTGAGCGTGATCGCTCTGTCTCTTCTGCTTGCTGAAGAGGAGACCTGTGGATTGGACTCAAGTACCTTTGAAGTCTCTCTGGTGCCTTAGAATCCTTCCAATTACTCAAAGGAGCGTACCATCTTGGCGAAAGTCTTATATGTGAAGTGTAACCCCGATGGGGATTCTTCTGAACCGGACTCCTACTCCTCGAAGATGACCCGGTTGACCCCGAGGCACTTGAGGAGGAATGGAGTGAAGCAGATTGTGTCACCAGGACTGTCGAAGGCACTGAAGGTGATCTCCGTCTCACCGGTGTTGGAGGACGTCTCAAAAGCCTTTCCCTCGACGTCGAACGCCTCTGTGGCGTCGACGGGGCGATAACTTTCGGCGTTGAATGCTTCGACGATGATCTGTGGTCCCTCGACGTCGATCGGTGATGATGTGCCGACGACAGAGTCATCTCCTTCGACGTCGAACGGCGTTGTCCTGCCGTCGACGGAGGTCTCGACGTCGACCGGCGTTGTCCTGCCGTCGACGGAGGTCTCGACGTCGAACGGCCTAATCCTGCCGTCGACGGAGGTCTCGACGTCGAACGGTCTAGTCCTGCCGTCGACGGAGCTCTCGACGTCGGCCGACGTTGATCTGTCGGCGACGGAGATGTCATCGACCTGGCATGTGGCGATGGCGGAGGATCGGACATCCTCGACGACGAGCGCCGACGTGCCTTAGATGATCCCTTCCTCGACGACGATCGTCCGAGGGGGCTCTTGCTCCTCGACGCCGAGCGCCTCCGTGGAGACGTCGACGGAGGTGTTACACTCTTCGAAGCCTGTCGACGTCGAGACGACGGCGAGTGTGATCTGTCTCTCGACGCCGACCGTCGCCTGGTTGACGGCGGCGGAGTTGACTCATGTCTTGAAGCCGAACCTCTCGTCGACGGCGATCTCGTGGCTTCTCTCGACGCCGATCGTCGCCTAGTTGACGACGGCGGAGCTTTCCTCGACGACGGCGAACCTCTTTTCGACGACGATTTCCTCATCGACGCCGATCTCGACGCCGACTGAGCTTTTTCTCTTGAACTGTCCATCAGATGTCGTTTTTTCAGCGCCGAGCCCAGTGCTGAGGTTGATGGACGTTCTGACTTGCCTTTGGAGGGAGTTCTGGGTCTCTTTGAACTCTTTCTCTCCGCAGATCTTCCTCTCATGGATTTCTGGGCCTGACTATAGAGTCTGTTCCTCTCTCTGTCTTTAAGTGTTCTGTCAGACAGCTTTTTACAATGAGAACAGTCTTTAGGATCATGATCCTCTGGCAAGCATAAAATACAGACCTCATGAGAGTCTGTTTTTGCCTTCTTGTGGCCACAAGAAGGGCAATCATCAAAAAGTGAGGGCATCCTGAAAGGAAAAACCTCACAAAAAATTGACTGCTAAGCAGTTATTTACTTGACTATGATGTGAAAAGTCAAAGTAAATCAAAAAAATTGTTCTTTAGAAGATTTTCTGACTGAAAAAGGCAGAAAAGTGTGGAGCTGTGTATCCAGGGTCCTTCCTGAAGGAGCCGGAAAGAACAACTGACCTAACTGTAACCCCTGAGGCATGATGGGAAGCTAGGGGCAGAGGTGCCTTAAAGGCACAGCGTCAGTTTTAGTGCATTCAGCTACAGGTTAGCTTTTCAGTCTTTTTAGACTGGGATTTTGCAATGCAGCCTGGGAGCTGTATATGCTTACAGTGTGTTATGAGAATTTCTACTGTTTTCTGTACATTAAAACAGTTTCTAAACAAGCATTGGTGTTGTTTCTCATGTTTCTAATACAGAATTCACTGTATTGTGGAAATTCTTCACTGCATATTCCAGCTCTATTGTTTATTTGGCTGCAATTGCTTATTTATATATATATATATATTTATATATATGTCTATAATATATGTGGGGCACATATAATATATTGTTTCCGGGGTCCCGCGCATGGGCGGGAATATTCTAATGCTTATGACTATTGATGAGGATCCCCTGGAAGAGAAGCCATAAAAGCACATTTTGTTACATGTCATAAAATGTTACCATAGAAAAGAATACAATAACTGATACAAAATGTGCTACACAGGAAGGAGGGATTGTAGGGAAAGCTCACCTCTTATTGAAAAAGATTTCTCAGGACTGCCTGTCCCACAGCTGCTTCCTCTTTCATGGGATAATCCAAGCAGTAATGCTTCGTGAAAGTGTGGGTACTGCGCCACGTAGCTGCTCTACAAATGTCCTTGATAGGGACACCTAAAAATAGAGCTACCGATGATGAAACTGATCTCGTTGAATGAGCACGAATTCGTCTTTCCAGCGGTTTGCCCGCATCTTGGTGGCAAAACTGAATTGCATTAGAGATTCAACGAGAAATACTTTGCTTTGAAAGTGGAAATCCCTTCCGCGGGGTACTATAAGAGAGAAAGAGCTGCGAAGATTTCCTGAAGAGTTTTGTCCGTTCCAGATAGAATTTCAGACATCTTTGAACATCCAAGGAATGCAGCGACTTCTCCGCTGGTGTAGTAGGTCGAGGGAAAAAAGATTTTAGAACCACAGGTTCATTCAAATGGAAGTCGGATGGTACTTTTGGGATACATTTTGGATATGTCCTTAGAATTAGAATGTCCTTTTTGAACTGCAGAAAAGGTTCCCCAATCGTGAGCGCTTGGAGCTCACTAATCCTCTTAGCTGATGTTAGAGCTAAAAGAAGAGCCAGCTTCCATGATAGAAATTTAAGATCCGCTCTGTGAATAGGTTCAAACGGGGTTCTCATAGATGAGCCAAAACCAAGTTAAGCTGCCAGACTGGTGGCAGAAGACGGACTGGAGGGAAAACCCTGAAGAGGCTCTTTAGGAATTGTTTGATAATCCTTGCAGACCAAAGAGAAGGACCTGAAGATGTCCGCCTGAATCTAGAGATAGCAGTCAGATGCACTTTGACAGAGGAATGAGCCTGACCTGATTTAGCCAGAGAAAGAATGAAAGGCAAAATTTGATGTGGATCTGAAGTGTATGGGTGGAGATTCTGCTGGTGGCACCACAGACAGAATCTTTTCCATTTCGCCCGGTAAGTCTTGTTTGTACTCGGAGCACGGGCCTGAGACAAGATTTCTTTACACTCCTCAGTGAGGTTCAAATTCTGGAATTCTCTGTACTAAGGAGCCACGCTGTCAATTGGAGTGGGCTTGGATCTGGATGTAGCACTTGACCCTGAGACATTGTCAATAGAGACAAAATGGGCCGCAGGTGAATTGGCTGATCTTGTGAGAGTAGGAGAAGTTACGTGTACCAGAACTGTCGAGGCCACGCCGGTGCGATCAAAATCATTCTGCAAGGTTCCGCCTTGAGTTTCCTGATTAGTCTCGGAATCAGGGGTATTGGTGGAAAGCCGTAAACAAATGCGCCGACCAGGCAATCGAAAGAGCATTCCCCAGTGACCTTAGATGGTGATCCCTGCTTGCGTAAAACTTGTTCTCTTGGGTTGCAAACAGGTCTATGGTCGGAGTAGCCCAGACTGAAAAGATGTCCTCGAGAATGTCTTGATCTAACTCCCACTCGTGACTGATGGATTTTTGACGACTCAGTGCATCCGCTGTTGCATTGAGTGACCCTGCGAGGTGTTCCGCTGACAGAGAAATTTTGTGGAGAATTGGCCAGTTCCAAATTTCCTGAGCTTCCCTTGAAAGAACCTGGGATCTTGTTCCGCCTTGTTTGTTGATATAGTGCATGGCCGTCGTATTGTCCGTGTGAACCAGCACTGTGCAATTCTGAATTCTCGGAAGGAAAGCTTGTAAAGCTAGGTGAATTGCTCTGAGTTCTAGCAGATTGATGTGGAACTTGCGCTGTTCGGGCGTCCAATGACCGCTCATGTGCAACTCATGTAACACTGCTCCCAGCCTTCCAGTGATGCATCTGTGGTTAGAACCATGGGAGATGGAGAAAGCTTGAAAGTTAGACCCTTTGATATGTTGTCCTTTGTCATCCACCAGTTGCACGCTTCTCTCATGACTGGTGTTACTCTTATTTTGTCGTCCAATGAACTTTTCGACTGGCACCATTGGTTGTCCAGTTGCTCTTGTAGTGGACGCATTTGAAGCCTGCAGTGCGGAATTAATGGAATGCAAGATGAGATCGATCCTAGTAGGGATTTGTACCGATGGACTGATAGAGATCTCCTTTTTTGTAAAAGTCTAGCCGATAGAATACGTTTTCTCTGTCGTTCCTCTGAATGGAAAGCCTTGCAGCGATTCGTATCCAGGATGGAACCCAGAAATCTGGCCGACCTGAAAGGGAGAAGGACCGATTTGGACTTGTTGAGTTGGAGACCCAGTTGGTTAAAAAGTTGAAAGCAGCTTTTGACTGCCTTGGAAGCTGCCTGAAATGATTGAGCCTTGATCAACTAATCGTCTAGGTAGGGAAAGACCTCTAGAGATTGTTTTCTGAGAAACTCCGCCACAGGGTAAGAACTTTTGTAAATATCCATGGTGCGGATCTGAGACCAAAAGGAAGCACCTTGAATTGAAAATGACTCTTGGCTACTGTGAAGCGTAGGTATTGCCTGTGAGCTGGATGGATCGGAACATGGAAGTACGCATCCTCTAGGTCTAGAGTTGCCATGTAGTCCCCTGGATTTAGAAGATGTAGAATGTCCTGAAGGGTGACCATCCTGAATGACAGCTTTATGAGATAGGTGTTGAGCTCCCTTAGATCTAATATAGGACGCCACTTCTCCTCCGTCTTGCGAACCAGGAAGAACCTGGAGTAAAAACCTTTCCCTCTTTGAGAGTGAGGTACAGGTTCTATCGCACCCTTGATGAATAACTGGTGGGCTTCGAGATGTAGAAGTCGCAGATGTTTTGCCTCGGTGGCGTGAGGAGCACTGGAAGGAGGAAGCTGTTGAAATTCCAACGTGTGGCCAAACCAAATGATATTCAGGACTTACTGGTCTGATGTAATGATCCTCCAGCTGCGTAGACAATGGGAAATCCTGCCCCGCACTGATGTTACCGGAGGGGAAGGAACAGTAGAAAGAGCCAGAAGGCCGCTATTGTCTCTTAGATGAATCTCGGCCCTGGCGACCTTGACAGCCTCTTGCTGGCTGCCGAGAGAAAGAAGCAGGTTGGCCCTGCCTTTGAGAGTACTGAGGCCTGTAGGATTGAAATGATTGGGAATACTAGGAATAACTTTGTTGGTATCCTCCTCTATTTGAATAACCTTTGCCTCTAGCTCCCCGGAACGGCACCTTACGTTATTGAAGAAAGCCTAAGGACCTAGTTGTTTCTGTGTCCTTTTTAATATCCTGTAAGGCATCATCTATGTGCTTTCTGAAAAGTATATCACCATCAAAAGGCAAATCCAATATTTTGTTCTGCACTTCAGGGCGAAACCAGGTAGCCCGAAGCCAGCCCTTTCTTCTGAGGACAGCCAAACCTGCTAAAGCTCGTGGCGATGTCCATGGCGCAGTCAATTATTTCCGCAGAAGATCGCTCCCCTTCTTCTAAGATCTTCCTTGCATCTGCCTTAGCGCTCTCCGGTAACTGGTCTACAAACGGACATATCGCACCACATTTGGCGATCGTATCGTCCTAAACATGCAAGTGCAGTGGAGGCACGAACCAGGAGGCTTGACATTGACGAGAATCTTTTGCCGTCATTGTCCAGGCGTCGACCCTCTTTATCCAATGGAGAAGCCAGAGGAGCCAAAGGGTTCTTAGACTTCCTTTGTGCCGCCTGGGAGATTACAGATTCCGGCTTTGGTTCTCCAGCCGCGGTAGGATCGGAATGACGGTTGCTGGAGACTGCATGACCTTCACTCCCTCAGACCAAACAGGCTCTACGATGGGAATAGAGCGGATGGACTTCCTGTATGGCTCTCTGAAATCGTAGACAAAGCAGTCTGATTGCACCGTTGTAACTGGCAGGCCAAATCGTTTTGAAGCCCTTTCCATGAGGTTATGGAAACCACCAATGTCAGCTGGTGGTGAATCTACCGGATCCGGTGAAGGTGAAGGTGGGTCCGGGAGGATGAACTCATTCCATTCCCTATTCGGACCCAGGACCTCTGTCACATCACCTCCATCATCCGAGAAATCGTCGTCATTATTGTCCCCATACACTTGCCCGGATGCTATTACCTGCCGAACCTCCACAGGTTCTTGATCTCTTGGCTGAACTTCAGCTGAAGTGGAAGGTGGCAATGCTGGAGGGGGTGTCTGAATGGTTTCAGGAGTTTGGGAAGGAAACCTTCTCCTGTAGTCCATTAACATCATTTGTAGGTCAGTTATCAGAGAAGAGGGCATCAAAACCATACCCTGCTGAGATTGCTCTGGAATCCTTTCCCTGGGAGGACTGGCTGACGCACTTCTTCATAGTAGCCCTCTGAATCAGAATCCTGATATTTTACGTGGAGCTGCGATAAACTGTAAACATCTCCATAAGGTCCATCATCTTCATCATCATCCTCCTCTGAAGACTCCTCCTCACAAAGCAGGAGGCAAGGGTGTCACCCTTCGTGGGGACGTCATAGCCGGTGTTATTTGGCGTCTTCTTATAGAAGTGTTCACTTTTTGCACCATCGACGGAGTCACCATCGATGGGTTTGTCGTCGACGACGATGGGGTAGTCGTCGACGAGAGCGCCGTCGACGGAGTCAAAACCATCGTCGACGGAGGTGAAATCTGCCGTCGACGAGCTCGTCGTCAGAATCAAAGCAGACGTCGTCATTGCCATCGTCGTCGTTGTCTTCGTCGTCGTCGACACCACCGTCGGCGTCATCATCTTCGACGTCGAGGAGATCAATCTCGTCAACGATGAAGATAGAGATGGTCCAGTCGTCGACGTCGAGGCTGTCGTCGTCGACCCAGTCGTCGACGCCGCCGTCGACGAGGCAGAAACAAGAGATTGAAGGATTTTCATCGTCGTCGTCGACATACCTGAAGATGTCACCGTCGACAACCGGGATTTCTTGTCAGACTTCGAATCCTGAGGTAGGGAACTAGGGGCCAGATGTAGGTGGCCGTTTCAGGCCATTTACCGACCGGTAAATGGGTTTTCGGTATGTAGGGGCAATTTTTTACAGATTCGGTAAATTTACCGATTCGGTAAATCTGAGATGTAGGTGGGACTCTTCTGAGTCCCAAAAGCCTTACCGAATCAGTATTTTACCATCAAATCCAATTTGATGGTAAAATACCGATTCCGGTGTGCATGCACATGTGTGCATGCACACCTATGCCATATGACAGGCAGACCTGCCCTTAGGGCATGTATGCCTGCCACATGGCACTCGAGCCTGTTTTGGGGGGGCCAGAGGGTGTCAAAGTGACACCCCCTGCACCCTTGTGAAAATCGATATTTACCGATTCGGTAAATACAGAATCGGTAATGCCCATTCATTCCTATGGGCTTCAAAGCCCATAGGAATGAATGGGCATTACCGATTCGGTATTTACCGAATCGGTAAATACCGAATTGTTCCGATTCGGTATTCCAGCACATCTGGAATACCTACATATCCACCCCTCAGATTTACCGATTATTAATTACCGAATCGGTAAAATTCGGTAATTTTCGGTAATTAAGAATCGGTAAATCTATTCTACCTACATCTGGCCCTAGGTTTTTTAAAACCTTTTTTGTTTCCCAGTAGGTGGAGAGATAACAGAAGGCCCTTGTGACCCCTTCTGAGAAGATACCACCTCAGAAACCAATCCCACTTTCTCCTTTACACCTCGGTGAGGAGATTTTCGGGGACTAGACCTACCAGACCTATCAGAGGTCTTTTGAGAGGTCTTAGAAGGAGGCTCAGTAGAAGCTGAAGGGGAAGGCCTACCCCTCTTTTTAGATCTTCCTGAAGAGGAAGCCGAAGAGGAATCTTCACTGTCACTGGAAATGACCTCCTTTCTAGAATTCATCTTCTGCAGCCATGTTAGAAGTCTTCCTTCTCTGTCCCTCAATGTTTTAGTAGAGAAGGTCCTGCAGATCTTACATTCTGTAGCCTTGTGGTCCAGGTACAAGCAATAAATACAATCTGTATGCTTGTCGTACACATACAGACGCTTCTTTGAACAGGTAGCACAAGCCTAGAACAAAGCTTTCTTCTCTTTATCCGACATCTTTGTTGAAAAATAAAGTTGTTTTTTGATACTGTAGAAAGGAAACTGAGTAGAGCTCAGAGGAGACTCCCTTAGCACAACGTGCGGTAGAAAATCTGAGGCTCTCTCAGGAGGGTTCTATGGGGTGAGGCTTCTCTGATTGGTTGTTGCAATTTCTTTTAGTCTCTTTTACACAAAGAGGTGGAAGTGCTACAAAATGAGATGAGGCCTAGGCCTTTCTTTCTCTTTTGTGCCTACTGCTATGGTATTTTTTATATTACCAAGGCTCCCATTCCGACGACGGGGAATGATACAAAGCATGGGAATCTATGAAAGTTCCAATACTGGGGCAACAGGTGGATACAATACTACAAACTGCCAAAGTTGAGTTTGAACCTGTTCTGAAGAACATATTTTGACCTACTAGGTTCATATTTGGAACAGTTGACCAAAGGAGTGTGTTAAATCGGTATTTCCCCCATTTAACGATCGTATGCAAGCCATACCCCATGTATTTATACATCCCATTTGCTAGATAGTTCCGATCAATGAACAAATAATATCAAACATGTTAGTGACTGAAAGCTGGGGATTAAGACCCTGTCTCAGATTCACAAGAAATATCATTGATATTCCAGGATGTGCGTTGGTTGCATGGGCACTGATATTCACTTAACAGGTGATTGTCTTACACTGTGATTAGAATAGTTATTAACCATTCTTTTCATTTTCCACACAGGCAGTACTTCTCACCCAATGGCCTTGGCTGCAGCGGCTTGCTGAATGAATGCAGACATGGATTCCGCCAGCGGCGGTACTTCTGGATCTGGAGGGGAACATAGACAAAAAGCGAAAGCTAAACAACAGGAAACCACAGCAGCAATGCATAGGTACCACGGTAACCTGATTCCTTCTATGTGGGTAAAGGCAGACAGAGATGATGTACACAGAATAAACAGATCCCAGTACCAGAGGTTATCCCTTCCAGACCTGATGATGAACACAGACTAAACTAGGGGTCACCAACCAACCTTTTCTGCAGTGAGAGCTACTTCTGATCAGTGAAAATCATTGTGAGCTACTGAAGGCTAAACAACTCATCCATTGATGCCAGACTCCTACCTCCACGCCCAGCTGCATTAATGTCCATAGTGTCAGACACTATGGTTTGAACAAAACACGGTGTCTGGGGCACCTTGACAAGGCTGCCATGTGTGTCAGTGAGATAGTGGTCTGTGGGGATGTATGAACATGTGTGCGTATGAATGGGATATATATGCATGAGTGACTGAGAGCTTTTGTCATATGCACCTGTGGCACAGGACATACTTTACATGTATAACACAAACATATAATCATTTGTTTTTAAATGGGAGAAATGTAAAGTGTAGAATTATGTTCTGCAAACATGTTCAAAGTATGGAACATTTATCTGCACTTTACATTTTTCCCACTTAAAACAATTACTGTGTTTTACAATTACAAACATTGCACAGCATTCACTGGCCACTGGGAGCAAGAGGCCTGCTATTTGTAAGTGAAACACTCTGAAATGGGAGAAAATGAAAATGAAGCCTTAACTTAATCATAAAGGTAATTTTTCATTTTAATTTTCTCCCATTTAAAACATTCTGAAACATCATTTTGCTCTCAGATTCCAATATTGAGTTGACAAGGGATTTTGTGTAAGAGTTAAATATCTCAGTGCTTCAGTACTTCACCTCTGTGTCTTGGGTCATAAATCTGACTCCAGCACTGATTGTTATCAGGCTCTTCTATCTGCAGCCTGGTGATAATAATCTAAAATAAACACAGCCTTCCCCATAACTTTGAAAGGAAAATGTGACCCTGCGCTTAATTAAAAAAGGAATTCAAAGCTGTGAGCTATTCTGAAGGTGTATGGGAGCTAATGGTAGCTTGTAATCTACTGGTTGGAGACACCTGGAATAAACAGATCACAGTACCGAAGGTTCCGCCTTCCAGACTTGATGATGAACACAGAATAAACACATCACAGTACCAGAGGTTAATCCATCCAGACCCGATGATGAATACAAAATAAACAGATCACAGTACCAGAAGTTGCTCCTTCCAGACCCAATGATGAACACAGAATAAACAGATCACTGAACCCGAGGTTAATCCTTCCAGACTGGAAGATGAACACAGAATAAACAGATCACAGGACCAGAGGTTACTCCATCCAGACCTGTTGATGAACACAAAATAAACAGATCACAGTACCAGAGGTTACTCCATCCAGATCTGATGATGAACACAGATAAACAGATCACAGTACCGAAGGATATGCCTTCCAGACCTGATGATGAACACAGAATAACCAGATCACAGTACCAGAGGTTACTCTATGCAGACCCGATGATAAACACGAAATAAAAGCAGCTTTGTTACGCAAACAATTAATGAGACAAAAAATTCCAGCAAAGCTCCTTTTGCCACAGTAAAAAAAACTAACAAAAATAGAGAACAATAGTACAGCAACAATGACGTCGGACTTCTGCAACAATCTGGGCACATTTTTCGTCAACAAAGTGTCATCAGTAAATGACTCCTTCAAAATCCTTAATACAGTTACACCCGCTTAGGCACCCTTAGAATCAATCAAAGAAGCCGGGTTGTTATCGCAGAGTCCATGGTTTCAACTCGCTCCACCATCAGCAGATCAGATTCTACAATGGTGAAAACCACTAGATCAGGCAGCCCAACGGACCCCTGTCCGCCTAAGGTGATGCAGCTTTTTCCGGAACTGTTGAGTTCACAACTTGAGAAACTGTTTACACAAATATTAAAATCTGAGATTTTCCCAGACGCCTGGAAAACCACCTCGGTGATGCCACTTTTAAAAAAATCAAATTTAGACTGCGAAGAGCCGGGCAATTACAGACCCATTGCCAGGATACCATTCGTCGTGAAAATCCTGGAAAAACTTTTGAACAAACAGATGTCAAAATTCCTCTCGGAGGGAAATATCCTAGATCACTCACAATTTGGGTTCCGAGAGGGACACGGAACAGAAACGGCACTGCTAACGGCAGTGGAAGAACTCAGGAGTGTTCTGGATGAAGGAGAGAAGGCCGCCTTGGTACTTCTGGACCTATCGGCGGCCTTCGATACGGTTAGCCATGAGACACTCCTGACCCGCCTGGTCGAAGCCAAAGTTCGTAGCTCGGCATGTGCTCTCCTGGGCTTCCTACTTGTGTAATAGAACTTTCTCAGTAGAGCTGGGGAAGGCAAGATCCAAATCATTCAGCTCGCCGTGTGGGGTGCCCCAGGGGTCTTCTTTAAGCCCTACCCTTTTTAATCTGTACGTAGCCCCGTTAGCAGGAATCATAAGGGAAAGCGGCTTTACCCCGGTCTCCTATGCCGACGACACCCAGATAGTGGTGTCTATTAGCAAGGATGCCAAAGAGACGGCGGATAAATTCAGATCATGTATGACGCAAGTCAGACAATGGATGCTGAATAATTGCTTGAAGTTAAATGGGGATAAAAGCGAAGTAATGGTGCTGGGGGGCGATCCAAACATTTGGTCCCCGGAGTGGTGGCCTGACAGCCTTGGCAACTGTCCGGCTCCAGTAGAAAAGGTAAAAAATCTGGGTATGACTCTAGACATCAAACTCTAATTTGATGCTCAGGCCAGTAAATTGGCTTCATAAGTTTCATAAGTTTGGTACATTCTGAAAATGATTAGAAAATTGCTGCCCTACATTCCAGCAGACACTCGGAAAACAGTGGTGACTGCCCTGGCCTTGTCAAGGATAGACTATGGGAATGCCCTGTATGCTGGAGCCAAGGTACAAATTCTATCAAAATTACAACGCTTGCAGAATGCAGCCGCAAGGCTGGTGCTGGACATTCCCAAATATGAGCCAATCGCCCATAAACTAAAAACCCTTCATTGGCTCCCTATCGCCAAAAGAGTGCAGTTTAAATCGCTATGCCTTGCTTATAAGGTGCTTCACAGATCAGGATCACAGTTCTTAAAAACCCATCTGAAACTGTACGAACCTACTAGGCTTTTTAGATCCAGCCAAGCCAAACTAATCATGGTTCCGAAACACAGACGGGCCAGATGGGGAGGCAGAAGTTTCCTACTACACACAGCAAAGGTATGGAATCTTCTCCCAATCTCTATAAAAACAGTGCTTCCCTGCTCTCTTTTAGAAAAGCAGTGAAAACCTGGCTTTTCACTGCCTGCTAGACTGTACGGTCGGCCCAGAATCTCTCTGACTGTCTTAGCGCCAAGACGCCCATGGGCATTCGCACGCTCTATAAAATGATAAATCAAATCAAATGAAATCATAAACAGCTCACAGTACCAGAGGTTACTCTTTCCAGACCCGATGATGAAAACGAAATAAACAGATCACAGTACCCGAGGTTACTCCTTCCAGACCTGTTGATGAACATGGAATAAACCGATCACAATACCCAAGGTTACTCCTTCCAGACCAATGATGAACACAGAATAAACAGTTTGCAGTACCAGAGGTTACTTCTTCCAGACCCGATGATGAACACGGAATAAACAGATCCCTGTACCAGGGGTTACTCCTTATAGACCCAATGATGAACACAGAATAAACAGATCACAGTACCAGAGGACACTACTTCCAGATCCGATGATAAACACAGAATAAACAAATCACAGTACCAGAGGTTACTCCATCCAGATCTGATGATGAACACAGAATAAACAGATCACAGTACCAGAGGTTATTGGAGGTCAGACCCGATGATGAACACAGAATAAACAGATCACAGTACCAGAGGTTACTCCATCCAGATCTGATAATAAACACAGAATAAACAGATCACTGAACCTGAGGTTAATCCTTCCAGACCCGATGATGAACACATGATAAACAGATCACAGTACCAGAGATTACTCCTTCCAGACCCTATGCTGAACAAGGAATAAAAGACCACAGTACTAGAGGCCACTACTTCCAGATCCGATGATGAACACAGAATAAACAGATCACAGTACCAGAGGTTACTCCATCCAGACCTGATGATGAACACAGAATAAACAGATCACTGTAGCAGAAGTTACTCCATCCAGACCTGTTGATGAACACAGAATAAACAGATCACAGTACCGAAGGTTCCGCCTTCCAGACTTGATGATGAACACAGAATAAACACATCACAGTACCAGAGGTTAATCCATCCAGACCCGATGATGAATACAAAATAAACAGATCACAGTACCAGAAGTTGCTCCTTCCAGACCCAATGATGAACACAGAATAAACAGATCACTGAACCCGAGGTTAATCCTTCCAGACTGGAAGATGAACACAGAATAAACAGATCACAGGACCAGAGGTTACTCCATCCAGACCTGTTGATGAACACAAAATAAACAGATCACAGTACCAGAGGTTACTCCATCCAGATCTGATGATGAACACAGATAAACAGATCACAGTACCGAAGGATATGCCTTCCAGACCTGATGATGAACACAGAATAACCAGATCACAGTACCAGAGGTTACTCTATGCAGACCCGATGATAAACACGAAATAAAAGCAGCTTTGTTACGCAAACAATTAATGAGACAAAAAATTCCAGCAAAGCTCCTTTTGCCACAGTAAAAAAAACTAACAAAAATAGAGAACAATAGTACAGCAACAATGACGTCGGACTTCTGCAACAATCTGGGCACATTTTTCGTCAACAAAGTGTCATCAGTAAATGACTCCTTCAAAATCCTTAATACAGTTACACCCGCTTAGGCACCCTTAGAATCAATCAAAGAAGCCGGGTTGTTATCGCAGAGTCCATGGTTTCAACTCGCTCCACCATCAGCAGATCAGATTCTACAATGGTGAAAACCACTAGATCAGGCAGCCCAACGGACCCCTGTCCGCCTAAGGTGATGCAGCTTTTTCCGGAACTGTTGAGTTCACAACTTGAGAAACTGTTTACACAAATATTAAAATCTGAGATTTTCCCAGACGCCTGGAAAACCACCTCGGTGATGCCACTTTTAAAAAAATCAAATTTAGACTGCGAAGAGCCGGGCAATTACAGACCCATTGCCAGGATACCATTCGTCGTGAAAATCCTGGAAAAACTTTTGAACAAACAGATGTCAAAATTCCTCTCGGAGGGAAATATCCTAGATCACTCACAATTTGGGTTCCGAGAGGGACATGGAACAGAAACGGCACTGCTAACGGCAGTGGAAGAACTCAGGAGTGTTCTGGATGAAGGAGAGAAGGCCGCCTTGGTACTTCTGGACCTATCGGCGGCCTTCGATACGGTTAGCCATGAGACACTCCTGACCCGCCTGGTCGAAGCCAAAGTTCGTAGCTCGGCATGTGCTCTCCTGGGCTTCCTACTTGTGTAATAGAACTTTCTCAGTAGAGCTGGGGAAGGCAAGATCCAAATCATTCAGCTCGCCGTGTGGGGTGCCCCAGGGGTCTTCTTTAAGCCCTACCCTTTTTAATCTGTACGTAGCCCCGTTAGCAGGAATCATAAGGGAAAGCGGCTTTACCCCGGTCTCCTATGCCGACGACACCCAGATAGTGGTGTCTATTAGCAAGGATGCCAAAGAGACGGCGGATAAATTCAGATCATGTATGACGCAAGTCAGACAATGGATGCTGAATAATTGCTTGAAGTTAAATGGGGATAAAAGCGAAGTAATGGTGCTGGGGGGCGATCCAAACATTTGGTCCCCGGAGTGGTGGCCTGACAGCCTTGGCAACTGTCCGGCTCCAGTAGAAAAGGTAAAAAATCTGGGTATGACTCTAGACATCAAACTCTAATTTGATGCTCAGGCCAGTAAATTGGCTTCATAAGTTTCATAAGTTTGGTACATTCTGAAAATGATTAGAAAATTGCTGCCCTACATTCCAGCAGACACTCGGAAAACAGTGGTGACTGCCCTGGCCTTGTCAAGGATAGACTATGGGAATGCCCTGTATGCTGGAGCCAAGGTACAAATTCTATCAAAATTACAACGCTTGCAGAATGCAGCCGCAAGGCTGGTGCTGGACATTCCCAAATATGAGCCAATCGCCCATAAACTAAAAACCCTTCATTGGCTCCCTATCGCCAAAAGAGTGCAGTTTAAATCGCTATGCCTTGCTTATAAGGTGCTTCACAGATCAGCATCACAGTTCTTAAAAACCCATCTGAAACTGTACGAACCTACTAGGCTTTTTAGATCCAGCCAAGCCAAACTAATCATGGTTCCGAAACACAGACGGGCCAGATGGGGAGGCAGAAGTTTCCTACTACACACAGCAAAGGTATGGAATCTTCTCCCAATCTCTATAAAAACAGTGCTTCCCTGCTCTCTTTTAGAAAAGCAGTGAAAACCTGGCTTTTCACTGCCTGCTAGACTGTACGGTCGGCCCAGAATCTCTCTGACTGTCTTAGCGCCAAGACGCCCATGGGCATTCGCACGCTCTATAAAATGATAAATCAAATCAAATGAAATCATAAACAGCTCACAGTACCAGAGGTTACTCTTTCCAGACCCGATGATGAAAACGAAATAAACAGATCACAGTACCCGAGGTTACTCCTTCCAGACCTGTTGATGAACATGGAATAAACCGATCACAATACCCAAGGTTACTCCTTCCAGACCAATGATGAACACAGAATAAACAGTTTGCAGTACCAGAGGTTACTTCTTCCAGACCCGATGATGAACACGGAATAAACAGATCCCTGTACCAGGGGTTACTCCTTATAGACCCAATGATGAACACAGAATAAACAGATCACAGTACCAGAGGACACTACTTCCAGATCCGATGATAAACACAGAATAAACAAATCACAGTACCAGAGGTTACTCCATCCAGATCTGATGATGAACACAGAATAAACAGATCACAGTACCAGAGGTTACTGGAGGTCAGACCCGATGATGAACACAGAATAAACAGATCACAGTACCAGAGGTTACTCCATCCAGATCTGATAATAAACACAGAATAAACAGATCACTGAACCTGAGGTTAATCCTTCCAGACCCGATGATGAACACATGATAAACAGATCACAGTACCAGAGATTACTCCTTCCAGACCCTATGCTGAACAAGGAATAAAAGACCACAGTACTAGAGGCCACTACTTCCAGATCCGATGATGAACACAGAATAAACAGATCACAGTACCAGAGGTTACTCCATCCAGACCTGATGATGAACACAGAATAAACAGATCACTGTAGCAGAAGTTACTCCATCCAGACCTGTTGATGAACACAGAATAAACAGATCACACTACCAGAGGTTACTCCATCCAGACCCGATGATGAACACAGAATAAACAGATCACTGTACCAGAGGTTACTCCTTACAGACCCGATGATGAACACAGAATTAACAGATCACAGTACCAGAGGTTACTCCATCCAGACCTGTTGATGAAGACAGAATAAACAGATCACTGTACCAGAGGTTACTCCTTATAGACCCGATAATGAACACAGAATAAACAGATCACAGTACCAGAGGTTACTCCATCCAAACCCGATGATGAACACAGAATAAACAGATCACAGTCCAGAGGTTACTCCTTATAGACCCGATGATGAACACAGAATAAACAGATCACAGTCCTGAGGTTACTCCTTATAGACCCGATGATGAACACAGAATAAACAGATCACAGTACCAGAGGTTACTCCTTCAGATCTGATGATGAACACAGAATAAACAGATCACAGTCCAGAGGTTACTCCTTCAGATCTGATGATGAACACAGAATAAACAGATCACAGTCCAGAGGTTACTCCTTCAGATCTGATGATGTACACCAAATAAACAGATCACAGTCCAGAGGTTACTCCTTCAGATCTGATGATGTACACCAAATAAACAGATCACAGTACCAGAGGTTACTTCTTATAGACCCGATGATGAACACAGAATAAATAGATCACAGTCCTGAGGTTACTCCTTCCAGATCTGATGATGAGCACAGAATAAAAAGATCACAGTACCAGAGGTTACTCCTTATAGACGCGATGATGAACACAGAATAAACAGATCGCGGTACCAAAGGTTACTCCTTCCAGACCCGATGATGAACACAGAATAAACAGATCACAGTACCAGAGGTTACTTCTTATAGACCCGATGATGAACACAGAATAAACAGATCACAGTATTAGAGGTTACTCCTTATAGACCTGATGATGAACACAGAATAAACAGATCACTGTACCAGAGGTTACTCCTTATAGACCCGATGATGAACACAGAATAAACAGCTCACAGTACCAGAGGTTACTCCTTCCAGACCCGATGATGAACACAGAATAAACAGATCACAGTACCAGAGGTTACTCCTTATAGACCCGATGATGAACATAGAATAAACAGATCACAGTACCAGAGGTTACTCCTTATAGAACCGATGATGAACACAGAATAAACAGATCACAGTACCAGCGGTTACTCCATCCAGACCCGATGATGAACACAGAATAAACAGATCACAGTACCAGCGGTTACTTCATCCAGACCCGATGATGAGCACAGAATAAACAGATCACAGTACCAGAGGTTACTCCATTTAAACCCGATGATGAGCACAGAATAAACAGATCACACAACCAGAGGTTACTCCTTATAGAACCGATGATGCACACAGATTAAACAGATCACTGTACCAAAGGTTACTCCTTATAGAACCGATGATGAACACAGAATAAACAGATCACAGTATTAGAAGTTACTCCTTATAGACCCGATGATGAACACAGAATAAACAGATCACAGTCCAGAGGTTACTCCATCCAGACCCGATGATGAACACAGAATAAACAGATCACAGTACCAGAGGTTACTCCTTATAGACCCGATGATGAACACAGAATAAACAGATCACAGTACCAGAGGTTACTCCTTATAGACCCGATGATGAACACAGAATAAACAGATCACACTACCAGAGGTTACTCCTTATAGACCCTATGCTGTACAGGGAATAAACAGATCACAGTACCAGAGGTTACTCTCTATAGACCATATGCTGACACAGAATAAATAGATGACAGTACCAGAGGTTACTCCATCCAGATCTTATGATGAACACAGAATAAACAGATCACTGAACCTGAGGTTAATCCTTCCAGACCCGATAATGAACACATGATAAACAGATCACAGTACCAGAGGTTACTCCATCCAGACCCGAGGATAAACACAAAAAACTGATCAGGGTACCAGAGATTACTCCTTCCAGACCCTATGCTGAACAAGGAATAACAGATCACAGTACCAGAGGCCACTACTTCCAGATCCGATGATGAACACAGAATAAACAGATCACAGTACCAGAGGTTATTCCATCCAGACCCGATGATGAACACAGAATAAACAGATCACAGTACCAGAGGTTACTCCATCCAGACCTGATGATGAACACAGAATAAACAGATCACAGTACCAGAGGTTACTCCTTCCAGATCTGATGATGAACACAGAATAAACAGATCACTGTAGCAGAGGTTACTCCTTCCAGACCCGAGGATAAACACAAAAAACTGATCAGGGTACCAGAGATTACTCCTTCCAGACCCTATGCTGAACAAGGAATAACGATCACAGTACCAGAGGCCACTACTTCCAGATCCGATGATGAACACAGAATAAACAGATCACAGTCCAGAGGTTACTCCTTCCAGATCTGATGATGAGCACAGAATAAACAGATCACTGTACCAGAGGTTACTCCTTATAGACCCGATAATGAACACAGAATAAACAGATCACAGAACCAGAGGTTACTCCATCCAAACCCGATGATGAACACAGAATAAACAGATCACAGTCCAGAGGTTACTCCTTATAGAACCGATGATGAACACAGATTAAACAGATCACTGTACCAGAAGTTATTCCATCCAGACCTGTTGATGAACACAGAATAAACAGATCACAGTACCAGAGGTTACTCCTTATAGACGCGATGATGAACACAGAATAAACAGATCACAGTACCAAAGGTTACTCCTTCCAGACCTGATGATGAACACAGAATAGAAAGATCACAGTACCAGAGGTTACTACATCCAGACCAATGATGAACACAGAATAAACAGTTTGCAGTACCCGAGGTTACTCCTTCCAGACCCGATGATGAACACAGAATAAACAGATCACAGTACCAGAGGTTACTCCTTCAGATCTGATGATGAACACAGAATAAACAGATCACAGTACCAGAGGTTACTCCTTCAGATCTGATGATGTACACCAAATAAACAGATCACAGTCCTGAGGTTACTCCTTCCAGATTTGATGATGAACACAGAATAAACAGATCACAGTCCTGAGGTTACTCCTTCCAGATTTGATGATGAACACAGAATAAACAGATCACAGTCCAGAGGTTACTCCTTCCAGACCCGATGATGAACACAGAATAAACAGATCACAGTACCCGAGGTTACTTCTTATAGACCCGATGATGAACACAGAATAAACAGATCACAGTATTAGAGGTTACTCCTTATAGACCTGATGATGAACACAGAATAAACAGATCACAGTACCAGAGGTTACTCCTTCCAGACCCGATGATGAACACAGAATAAACAGATCACAGTATTAGAGGTTACTCCTTATAGACCTGATGATGAACACAGAATAAACAGATCACAGTACCAGAGGTTACTCCTTATAGACCCGATGATGAACACAGAATAAACAGATCACAGTACCAGCGGTTACTCCATCCAGACCCGATGATGAACACAGAATAAACAGATCACAGTACCAGCGGTTACTTCATCCAGACCCGATGATGAGCACAGAATAAACAGATCACAGTACCAGAGGTTACTCCATTTAAACCCGATGATGAGCACAGAATAAACAGATCACACAACCAGAGGTTACTCCTTAGAGAACCGATGATGCACACAGAATAAACAGATCACTGTACCAAAGGTTACTCCTTATAGAACCGATGATGAACACAGAATAAACAGATCACAGTATTAGAAGTTACTCCTTATAGACCCGATGATGAACACAGAATAAACAGATCACAGTCCAGAGGTTACTCCACCCAGACCCGATGATGAACACAGAATAAACAGATCACAGTACCAGAGGTTACTCCTTATAGACCCGATGATGAACACAGAATAAACAGATCACACTACCAGAGGTGGCTCCTTATAGACCCTATGCTGTACAGGGAATAAACAGATCACAGTACCAGAGGTTACTCTCTATAGACCATATGCTGACACAGAATAAATAGATCACAGTACCAGAGGTTACTCCATCCAGATCTTATGATGAACACAGAATAAACAGATCACTGAACCTGAGGTTAATCCTTCCAGACCCGATAATGAACACATGATAAACAGATCACAGTACCAGAGGTTACTCCATCCAGACCAGAGGATGAACACAGAAAACAGATCACGGTACCAGAGATTACTCCTTCCAGACCCGAGGATAAACACAAAAAACTGATCAGGGTACCAGAGATTACTCCTTCCAGACCCTATGCTGAACAAGGAATAACAGATCACAGTACCAGAGGCCACTACTTCCAGATCCGATGATGAACACAGAATAAACAGATCACAGTACCAGAGGTTATTCCATCCAGACCCGATGATGAACACAGAATAAACAGATCACAGTACCAGAGGTTACTCCATCCAGACCTGATGATGAACACAGAATAAACAGATCACAGTACCAGAGGTTACTCCTTCCAGATCTGATGATGAACACAGAATAAACAGATCACTGTAGCAGAGGTTACTCCTTCCAGACCCGAGGATAAACACAAAAAACTGATCAGGGTACCAGAGATTACTCCTTCCAGACCCTATGCTGAACAAGGAATAACAGATCACAGTACCAGAGGCCACTACTTCCAGATCCGATGATGAACACAGAATAAACAGATCACAGTACCAGAGGTTACTCCATCCAGACCTGATGATGAACACAGAATAAACAGATCACTGTAGCAGAGGTTACTCCTTCCAGACCCGAGGATAAACACAAAAAACTGATCAGGGTACCAGAGATTACTCCTTCCAGACCCTATGCTGAACAAGGAATAACAGATCACAGTACCAGAGGCCACTACTTCCAGATCCGATGATGAACACAGAATAAACAGATCACAGTACCAGAGGTTATTCCATCCAGACCCGATGATGAACACAGAATAAAGAGGTCACAGTACCAAAGGTTACTCCAACCAGACCCGAGGATGAACACAGAAAACAGATCACGGTACCAGAGATTACTCCTTCCAGACCCTATGCTGAACAAGGAATGACAGATCACAGTACCAGAGGCCACTACTTCCAGATCCGATGATGAACACAGAATAAGCAGATCACAGTACCAGAGGTTACTCCATCCAGACCCGATGATGAACACAGAAAACAGATCACGGTACCAGAGATTACTCCTTCCAGACCCGAGGATAAACACAAAAAACTGATCAGGGTACCAGAGATTACTCCTTCCAGACCCTATGCTGAACAAGGAATAACAGATCACAGGACCAGAGGCCACTACTTCCAGATCCGATGATGAACACAGAATAAACAGATCACAGTACCAGAGGTTACTCCATCCAGACCCGATGATGAACACAGAATAAAGAGGTCACAGTACCAAAGGTTACTCCATCCAGACCCGAGGATGAACACAGAAAACAGATCACGGTACCAGAGATTACTCCTTCCAGACCCTATGCTGAACAAGGAATGACAGATCACAGTACCAGAGGCCACTACTTCCAGATCCGATAATGAACACAGAATAAGCAGATCACAGAACCAGAGGTTACTCCATCCAGACCTGATGATGAACACAGAATAAACAGATCACTGTAGCAGAGGTTACTCCTTATAGACCCGATGATGAACACAGAATAAACAGATCACACTACCAGAGGTTACTCCATCCGTACCCGATGATGAACACAGAATAAACAGATCACAGTCCCGAGGTTACTCCTTCCAGATCTGATGATGAACACAGAATAAACAGATCACAGTCCAGAGGTTACTCCTTCAGATCTGATGATGAACACAGAATAAACAGATCACAGTACCAGAGGTTACTCCATCCAGACCCGATGATGAACACAGAATAAACAGATCACAGTACCAGAGGTTACTCCATCTAAACCCGATGATGAGCACAGAATAAACAGATCAAAGTCCAGAGGTTACTCCTACCAGATCTGATGATGAACACCGAATAAACAGATCACAGTACCAGAGGTTACTCCATTTAAACCCCTTGATGAGCACAGAATAAACAGATCACACAACCAGAAGTTACTCCTTATAGAACCGATGATGAACACAGAATAAACAGATCACTGTACCAGAAGTTACTCCATTCAGACCTGTTGATGAACACAGAATAAACAGATCACAGTACCAGAGGTTACTCCTTATAGAACCGATGATGAACACAGAATAAACAGATCACTGTACCAGAAGTTACTCCATCCAGACCTGTTGATGCACACAGAATAAACAGGTCACAGTACCAGAGGTTACTCCATCCAGACCCGATGATGAACACAGAATAAACAGATCACAGTACCAGAGGTTACTCCTTATAGACCCGATGATGAACACAGAATAAACAGATCACAGTACCAGAGGTTACTCCTTATAGAACCGATGATGAACACAGAATAAACAGATCACTGTACCAGAAGTTACTCCATCCAGACCTGTTGATGAACACAGAATAAACAGATCACAGTACCAGAGGGTACTCCATCCAGACCCGATGATGAACACAGAATAAATAGATCACACTACCAGAGGTTACTCCATCCAGACCCGATGATGAACACAGAATAAACAGATCACAGTACCAGAGGTTACTCCTTATAGACCCGATGATGAACACAGAATAAACAGATCACAGTACCAGAGGTTACTCCATCCAGACCCGATGATGAACACAGAATAAACAGATCACAGTACCAGAGGTTACTCCTTATAGACCCGATGATGAACACAGAATAAACAGATCACAGTACCAGAGGTTACTCCTTATAGACCCGATGATGAACACAGAATAAACAGATCACAGTACCAGAGGTTACTCCTTATAGACCCTATGATGAACACAGAATAAACAGATCACAGTACCAGAGGTTACTCCATCCAGACCCGATGATGAACACAGAATAAACAGATCACAGTACCAGAGGTTACTCCATCCAGACCCGATGATGAACACAGAATAAACAGATCACAGTACCAGAGGTTACTCCATCTAAACCCGATGATGAGCACAGAATAAACAGATCAAAGTCCAGAGGTTACTCCTTCCAGATCTGATGATGAACACCGAATAAACAGATCACAGTACCAGAGGTTACTCCATTTAAACCCGTTGATGAGCACAGAATAAACAGATCACTGAACCCGAGGTTAATCCTTCCAGACTGGAAGATGAACACAGAATAAACAGATCACTGTACCAGAAGTTACTCCATCCAGACCTGTTGATGAACACAGAATAAACAGATCACAGTACCAGAGGTTACTCCATCCAGACCCGATGATGAACACAGAATAAACAGATCACAGTACCAGAGGTTACTCCTTATAGAACCGATGATGAACACAGAATAAACAGATCACTGTACCAGAAGTTACTCCATCCAGACCTGTTGATGAACACAGAATAAACAGATCACAGTACCAGAGGTTACTCCATCCAGACCCGATGATGAACACAGAATAAACAGATCACAGTACCAGAGGTTACTCCTTATAGACCCGATGATGAACACAGAATAAACAGATCACAGTACCAGAGGTTACTCCATCCAGACCTGTTGATGAACACAGAATAAACAGATCACAGTACCAGAGGTTACTCCATCCAGACCCGATGATGAACACAGAATAAACAGATCACAGTACCAGAGGTTACTCCTTATAGACCCGATGATGAACACAGAATAAACAGATCACAGTACCAGAGGTTACTCCTTATAGACCCGATGATGAACACAGAATAAACAGATCACATCACCAGAAGTTACTCCATCCAGACCTGTTGATGAACACAGAATAAACAGATCACAGTACCAGAGGTTACTCCATCCAGACCCGATGATGAACACAGAATAAATAGATCACACTACCAGAGGTTACTCCATCCAGACCCGATGATGAACACAGAATAAACAGATCACAGTACCAGAGGTTACTCCTTATAGACCCGATGATGAACACAGAATAAACAGATCACAGTACCAGAGGTAACTCCATCCAGACCTGTTGATGAACACAGAATAAACAAATCACAGTACCAGAGGTTACTCCTTATAGACCCGATGATGAACACAGAATAAACAGA
Organism: Lissotriton helveticus; assembly: GCF_964261635.1. NCBI lineage: Eukaryota > Metazoa > Chordata > Amphibia > Caudata > Salamandridae > Lissotriton > Lissotriton helveticus. The sequence continues at coordinate 283,348,597 of NC_136058.1, read as the reverse complement.
TCACAGTACCAGAGGTTACTCCATCCAGACCCGATGATGAACACAGAATAAACAGATCACAGTACCAGAGGTTACTCCATCCAGACCCGATGATGAACACAGAATAAACAGATCAAAGTACCAGAGGTTACTCCATCTAAACCCGATGATGAGCACAGAATAAACAGATCAAAGTCCAGAGGTTACTTCTTCCAGATCTGATGATGAACACCGAATAAACAGATCACAGTACCAGAGGTTACTCCATTTAAACCCGTTGATGAGCACAGAATAAACAGATCACACAACCAGAAGTTACTCCTTATAGAACCGATGATGAACACAGAATAAACAGATCACTGTACCAGAAGTTACTCCATCCAGACCTGTTGATGAACACAGAATAAACAGATCACAGTACCAGAGGTTACTCCATCCAGACCCGATGATGAACACAGAATAAACAGATCACAGTACCAGAGGTTACTCCTTATAGACCCGATGATGAACACAGAATAAACAGATCACAGTACCAGAGATTACTCCTTATAGAACCGATGATGAACACAGAATAAACAGATCACTGTACCAGAAGTTACTCCATCCAGACCTGTTGATGAACACAGAATAAACAGATCACAGTACCAGAGGGTACTCCATCCAGACCCGATGATGAACACAGAATAAATAGATCACACTACCAGAGGTTACTCCATCCAGACCCGATGATGAACACAGAATAAACAGGTCACAGTACCAGAGGTTACTCCATCCAGACCCGATGATGAACACAGAATAAACAGATCACAGTACCAGAGGTTACTCCTTATAGACCCGATGATGAACACAGAATAAACAGATCACAGTACCAGAGGTTACTCCTTATAGAACCGATGATGAACACAGAATAAACAGATCACTGTACCAGAAGTTACTCCATCCAGACCTGTTGATGAACACAGAATAAACAGATCACAGTACCAGAGGGTACTCCATCCAGACCCGATGATGAACACAGAATAAATAGATCACACTACCAGAGGTTACTCCATCCAGACCCGATGATGAACACAGAATAAACAGATCACAGTACCAGAGGTTACTCCTTATAGACCCGATGATGAACACAGAATAAACAGATCACAGTACCAGAGGTTACTCCATCCAGACCCGATGATGAACACAGAATAAACAGATCACAGTACCAGAGGTTACTCCTTATAGACCCGATGATGAACACAGAATAAACAGATCACAGTACCAGAGGTTACTCCTTATAGACCCGATGATGAACACAGAATAAACAGATCACAGTACCAGAGGTTACTCCTTATAGACCCTATGATGAACACAGAATAAACAGATCACAGTACCAGAGGTTACTCCATCCAGACCCGATGATGAACACAGAATAAACAGATCACAGTACCAGAGGTTACTCCATCCAGACCCGATGATGAACACAGAATAAACAGATCACAGTACCAGAGGTTACTCCATCTAAACCCGATGATGAGCACAGAATAAACAGATCAAAGTCCAGAGGTTACTCCTTCCAGATCTGATGATGAACACCGAATAAACAGATCACAGTACCAGAGGTTACTCCATTTAAACCCGTTGATGAGCACAGAATAAACAGATCACTGAACCCGAGGTTAATCCTTCCAGACTGGAAGATGAACACAGAATAAACAGATCACTGTACCAGAAGTTACTCCATCCAGACCTGTTGATGAACACAGAATAAACAGATCACAGTACCAGAGGTTACTCCATCCAGACCCGATGATGAACACAGAATAAACAGATCACAGTACCAGAGGTTACTCCTTATAGAACCGATGATGAACACAGAATAAACAGATCACTGTACCAGAAGTTACTCCATCCAGACCTGTTGATGAACACAGAATAAACAGATCACAGTACCAGAGGTTACTCCATCCAGACCCGATGATGAACACAGAATAAACAGATCACAGTACCAGAGGTTACTCCTTATAGACCCGATGATGAACACAGAATAAACAGATCACAGTACCAGAGGTTACTCCATCCAGACCTGTTGATGAACACAGAATAAACAGATCACAGTACCAGAGGTTACTCCATCCAGACCCGATGATGAACACAGAATAAACAGATCACAGTACCAGAGGTTACTCCTTATAGACCCGATGATGAACACAGAATAAACAGATCACAGTACCAGAGGTTACTCCTTATAGACCCGATGATGAACACAGAATAAACAGATCACATCACCAGAAGTTACTCCATCCAGACCTGTTGATGAACACAGAATAAACAGATCACAGTACCAGAGGTTACTCCATCCAGACCCGATGATGAACACAGAATAAATAGATCACACTACCAGAGGTTACTCCATCCAGACCCGATGATGAACACAGAATAAACAGATCACAGTACCAGAGGTTACTCCTTATAGACCCGATGATGAACACAGAATAAACAGATCACAGTACCAGAGGTAACTCCATCCAGACCTGTTGATGAACACAGAATAAACAAATCACAGTACCAGAGGTTACTCCTTATAGACCCGATGATGAACACAGAATAAACAGATCACAGTACCAGAGGTTACTCCATCCAGACCCGATGATGAACACAGAATAAACAGATCACAGTACCAGAGGTTACTCCATCCAGACCCGATGATGAACACAGAATAAACAGATCAAAGTACCAGAGGTTACTCCATCTAAACCCGATGATGAGCACAGAATAAACAGATCAAAGTCCAGAGGTTACTCCTTCCAGATCTGATGATGAACACCGAATAAACAGATCACAGTACCAGAGGTTACTCCATTTAAACCCGTTGATGAGCACAGAATAAACAGATCACACAACCAGAAGTTACTCCTTATAGAACCGATGATGAACACAGAATAAACAGATCACTGTACCAGAAGTTACTCCATCCAGACCTGTTGATGAACACAGAATAAACAGATCACAGTACCAGAGGTTACTCCATCCAGACCCGATGATGAACACAGAATAAACAGATCACAGTACCAGAGGTTACTCCTTATAGACCCGATGATGAACACAGAATAAACAGATCACAGTACCAGAGATTACTCCTTATAGAACCGATGATGAACACAGAATAAACAGATCACTGTACCAGAAGTTACTCCATCCAGACCTGTTGATGAACACAGAATAAACAGATCACAGTACCAGAGGGTACTCCATCCAGACCCGATGATGAACACAGAATAAATAGATCACACTACCAGAGGTTACTCCATCCAGACCCGATGATGAACACAGAATAAACAGATCACAGTACCAGAGGTTACTCCATCCAGACCCGATGATGAACACAGAATAAACAGATCACAGTACCAGAGGTTACTCCTTATAGACCCGATGATGAACACAGAATAAACAGATCACAGTACCAGAGGTTACTCCTTATAGACCCGATGATGAACACAGAATAAACAGATCACAGTACCAGAGGTTACTCCTTATAGACCCTATGATGAACACAGAATAAACAGATCACAGTACCAGAGGTTACTCCATCCAGACCCGATGATGAACACAGAATAAACAGATCACAGTACCAGAGGTTACTCCATCCAGACCCGATGATGAACACAGAATAAACAGATCACAGTACCAGAGGTTACTCCATCTAAACCCGATGATGAACACAGAATAAACAGATCACAGTACCAGAGGTTACTCCTTATAGACCCGATGATGAACACAGAATAAACAGATCACAGTACCAGAGGTTACTCCATCCAGACCCGATGATGAACACAGAATAAACAGATCACAGTACCAGAGGTTACTCCTTATAGACCCGATGATGAACACAGAATAAACAGATCACAGTACCAGAGGTTACTCCTTATAGACCCTATGATGAACACAGAATAAACAGATCACAGTACCAGAGGTTACTCCATCCAGACCCGATGATGAACACAGAATAAACAGATCACAGTACCAGAGGTTACTCCACCCAGACCCGATGATGAACACAGAATAAACAGATCACAGTACCAGAGGTTACTCCTTATAGACCCTATGATGAACACAGAATAAACAGATCACAGTACCAGAGGTTACTCCATCCAGACCCGATGATGAACACAGAATAAACAGATCACAGTACCAGAGGTTACTCCATCCAGACCCGATGATGAACACAGAATAAACAGATCACAGTACCAGAGGTTACTCCATCTAAACCCGATGATGAGCACAGAATAAACAGATCAAAGTCCAGAGGTTACTCCTTCCAGATCTGATGATGAACACCGAATAAACAGATCACAGTACCAGAGGTTACTCCATTTAAACCCGTTGATGAGCACAGAATAAACAGATCACACAACCAGAAGTTACTCCTTATAGAACCGATGATGAACACAGAATAAACAGATCACTGTACCAGAAGTTACTCCATCCAGACCTGTTGATGAACACAGAATAAACAGATCACAGTACCAGAGGTTACTCCATCCAGACCCGATGATGAACACAGAATAAACAGATCACAGTACCAGAGGTTACTCCTTATAGAACCGATGATGAACACAGAATAAACAGATCACAGTACCAGAGGTTACTCCATCCAGACCCGATGATGAACACAGAATAAACAGATCACAGTACCAGAGGTTACTCCATCCAGACCCGATGATGAACACAGAATAAACAGATCACAGTACCAGAGGTTACTCCTTATAGACCCGATGATGAACACAGAATAAACAGATCACAGTACCAGAGGTTACTCCATCCAGACCCGAGGATGAACACAGAAAACAGATCACGGTACCAGAGATTACTCCTTCCAGACCCTATGCTGAACAAGGAATGACAGATCACAGTACCAGAGGCCACTACTTCCAGATCCGATAATGAACACAGAATAAGCAGATCACAGAACCAGAGGTTACTCCATCCAGACCTGATGATGAACACAGAATAAACAGATCACTGTTCTCTGGGTCTGGGTGTCCCTCAGGGCTCTGCCTTGAGCCCTACGCTGTTTAACCTGTATGTGAAGCCGCTGGCTGCTGTCGTCAGGCAATGTGGCCTTACCATGACATCGTACGCCGACGACACGCAGCTGGCGGTGACACTCAGCGGGGACCCTGAGGTGAATGCGCCCAGATTCCGGGCTGGACTTATAGCTGTGGCTAATTGGATGCGTAGCAATTGCCTACAGCTTAATGCTAAAAAAACCGAGGTCCTGATATTAGGGAAGCAGGCGGAACTGTGGGGAGATCAATGGTGGCCTCCCGAATTGGGGGTCTCCCCTATTCCAGCGGCCGAAGTAAAAAATCTGGGGGTCTGGCTGGATTCCCATCTCTCTTTTACCAGCCATACGAAGAAGACAGCAGCCACCTGTTTTGGTATTCTGCGAGGACTGAGACCTGTCCTTAAATTCTTCGACCCCCCCACGCGGCAACTGGTGGTTCAGGCCTCTATCCTTTCTCGGCTGGACTACGGGAGTGCTCTGCTGCTTGGAGTGAATCAGGCTGAGGCCACTAGGCTTCAGATTGTGCAGAATGCTGCTGCACGGGCCATTGTAGGCCTTCCGAGACGTTGTTCTGTCTCCCCTGTCCTGACCTCCCTTCATTGGCTTCCGGTCAGACAGAGAATTAAATTTAAGGCCCTCTGTCTGACATTTAAGATTCTGAAGCTTTCCTCTCCCCCTGCTCTTGCTGGCCTTATCTCGCCGTATGTTCCCACCCGGTCTCTCAGGTCTGAATCTCACCATCTGGCGATTAAACCTAGGTTCAGACTGAGTAGGATGGGTGGACGCTCTTTTCGTGTCTTGGCGGCGGATCTATGGAACTCTCTCCCTGTGCACATCCGTGCCTTGGATAGCCTAACTCTTTTCAGACGCGCCATTAAGACTCACCTTTTCGCTTCTGTTTCTTGATTTTTCTTCTTTTCAGATTTGACCTGTTGTGTTGTGGTATCTGATCAGGCGCCAGGACGCCCCTTCGCTGGGGCAGCTGTGCGCCGAATAAAAGTTATTAACATAACATAACATAACAGAGGTTACTCCTTATAGACCCGATGATGAACACAGAATAAACAGATCACACTACCAGAGGTTACTCCATCCGTACCCGATGATGAACACAGAATAAACAGATCACAGTCCCGAGGTTACTCCTTCCAGATCTGATGATGAACACAGAATAAACAGATCACAGTCCAGAGGTTACTCCTTCAGATCTGATGATGAACACAGAATAAACAGATCACAGTACCAGAGGTTACTCCATCCAGACCCGATGATGAACACAGAATAAACAGATCACAGTACCAGAGGTTACTCCATCTAAACCCGATGATGAGCACAGAATAAACAGATCAAAGTCCAGAGGTTACTCCTACCAGATCTGATGATGAACACCGAATAAACAGATCACAGTACCAGAGGTTACTCCATTTAAACCCGTTGATGAGCACAGAATAAACAGATCACACAACCAGAAGTTACTCCTTATAGAACCGATGATGAACACAGAATATAGAGATCACTGTACCAGAAGTTACTCCATCCAGACCTGTTGATGAACACAGAATAAACAGATCACAGTACCAGAGGTTACTCCATCCAGACCCGATGATGAACACAGAATAAACAGATCACAGTACCAGAGGTTACTCCTTATAGAACCGATGATGAACACAGAATAAACAGATCACTGTACCAGAAGTTACTCCATCCAGACCTGTTGATGAACACAGAATAAACAGATCACAGTACCAGAGGTTACTCCATCCAGACCCGATGATGAACACAGAATAAACAGATCACAGTACCAGAGGTTACTCCTTATAGACCCGATGATGAACACAGAATAAACAGATCACAGTACCAGAGGTTACTCCTTATAGAACCGATGATGAACACAGAATAAACAGATCACTGTACCAGAAGTTACTCCATCCAGACCTGTTGATGAACACAGAATAAACAGATCACAGTACCAGAGGTTACTCCATCCAGACCCGATGATGAACACAGAATAAATAGATCACACTACCAGAGGTTACTCCATCCAGACCCGATGATGAACACAGAATAAACAGATCACAGTACCAGAGGTTACTCCTTATAGACCCGATGATGAACACAGAATAAACAGATCACAGTACCAGAGGTAACTCCATCCAGACCTGTTGATGAACACAGAATAAATAGATCACACTACCAGAGGTTACTCCATCCAGACCCGATGATGAACACAGAATAAACAGATCACAGTACCAGAGGTTACTCCTTATAGATCCGATGATGAACACAGAATAAACAGATCACAGTACCAGAGGTTACTCCATCCAGACCCGATGATGAACACAGAATAAACAGATCACAGTACCAGAGGTTACTCCATCCAGACCCGATGATGAACACAGAATAAACAGATCACAGTACCAGAGGTTACTCCATCTAAACCCGATGATGAGCACAGAATAAACAGATCAAAGTCCAGAGGTTACTCCTTCCAGATCTGATGATGAACACCGAATAAACAGATCACAGTACCAGAGGTTACTCCATTTAAACCCGTTGATGAGCACAGAATAAACAGATCACACAACCAGAAGTTACTCCTTATAGAACCGATGATGAACACAGAATAAACAGATCACTGTACCAGAAGTTACTCCATCCAGACCTGTTGATGAACACAGAATAAACAGATCACAGTACCAGAGGTTACTCCATCCAGACCCGAAGATGAACACAGAATAAACAGATCACAGTACCAGAGGTTACTCCTTATAGAACCGATGATGAACACAGAATAAACAGATCACTGTACCAGAAGTTACTCCATCCAGACCTGTTGATGAACACAGAATAAACAGATCACAGTACCAGAGGGTACTCCATCCAGACCCGATGATGAACACAGAATAAATAGATCACACTACCAGAGGTTACTCCATCCAGACCCGATGATGAACACAGAATAAACAGATCACAGTACCAGAGGTTACTCCTTATAGACCCGATGATGAACACAGAATAAACATATCACAGTACCAGAGGTTACTCCATCCAGACCCGATGATGAACACAGAATAAACAGATCACAGTACCAGAGGTTACTCCATCCAGACCCGATGATGAACACAGAATAAACAGATCACAGTACCAGAGGTTAATCCTTATACAACCGATGATGAACACAGAATAAACAGATCACTGTACCAGAAGTTACTCCATCCAGACCTGTTGATGAACACAGAATAAACAGATCACAGTACCAGAGGTTACTCCATCCAGACCCGATGATGAACACAGAATAAACAGATCACAGTACCAGAGGTTACTCCTTATAGACCCGATGATGAACACAGAATAAACAGATCACAGTACCAGAGGTTACTCCATCCAGACCCGATGATGAACACAGAATAAACAGATCACAGTACCAGAGGTTACTCCTTATAGACCTGATGATGAACACAGAATAAACAGATCACAGTACCAGAGGTTACTCCTTATAGACCCGATGATGAACACAGAATAAACAGATCACAGTACCAGAGGTTACTCCTCATAGACCCGATGATGAACACCATGAATAAACAGATCACAGTACCAGAGGTTACTCCTTATAGACCCGATGATGAACACAGAATAAACAGATCACAGTACCAGAGGTTACTCCATCCAGACCCGATGATGAACACAGAATAAACAGATCACAGTACCAGAGGTTACTCCATCTAAACCCGATGATGAGCACAGAATAAACAGATCAAAGTCCAGAGGTTACTCCTTCCAGATCTGATGATGAACACCGAATAAACAGATCACAGTACCAGAGGTTACTCCATTTAAACCCGTTGATGAGCACAGAATAAACAGATCACACAACCAGAAGTTACTCCTTATAGACCCGATGATGAACACAGATTAAACAGATCACTGTACCAGAAGTTACTCCATCCAGACCTGTTGATGAACACAGAATAAACAGATCACAGTACCAGAGGTTACTCCATCCAGACCCGATGATGAACACAGAATAAACAGATCACAGTACCAGAGGTTACTCCTTATAGAACCGATGATGAACACAGAATAAACAGATCACTGTACCAGAAGTTACTCCATCCAGACCTGTTGATGAACACAGAATAAACAGATCACAGTACCAGAGGTTACTCCATCCAGACCCGATGATGAACACAGAATAAACAGATCACAGTACCAGAGGTTACTCCTTATAGACCCGATGATGAACACAGAATAAACAGATCACAGTACCAGAGGTTACTCCTTATAGAACCGATGATGAACACAGAATAAACAGATCACTGTACCAGAAGTTACTCCATCCAGACCTGTTGATGAACACAGAATAAACAGATCACAGTACCAGAGGTTACTCCATCCAGACCCGATGATGAACACAGAATAAACAGATCACAGTACCAGCGGTTACTCCTTCCAGACCCGATGATGAACACAGAATAAACAAATCACAGTAGCAGAGGTTACTCCATCTAAACCCGATGATGAGCACAGAATAAACAGATCACAGTACCAGAGGTTACTCCTTATAAACCCGATGATGAACACAGAATAAACAGATCACAGTACCAGAGGTTACTCCATCCAGACCCGATGATGAACACAGAATAAACAGATCACAGTACCAGAGGTTACTCCTTATAGACCCGATGATGAACACAGAATAAACAGATCACAGTACCAGAGGTTACTCCTTATAGACCCGATGATGAACACAGAATAAACAGATCACAGTACCAGAGGTTACTCCATCCAGACCCGATGATGAACACAGAATAAACAGATCACAGTACCAGAGGTTACTCCATCCAGACCCGATGATGAACACAGAATAAACAGATCACAGTACCAGAGGTTACTCCATCCAGACCCGATGATGTACACATAATAAACAGATCACAGTACCAGAGGTTACTTCTTCCAGACCCGATGATGAACACAGAATAAACAAATCACAGTACCAGAGGTTACTCCATCCAGACCCGATGATGAACACAGAATAAACAGATCACAGTACCAAAGGTTACTCCATCCAGACCTGTTGATGAACACAGAATAAACAGATCACAGTACCAGAGGTTACTCCTTCCAGACCCACTGATGAACACAGAATAAACAGATCACACTACCAGAGGTTACTCCTTCCAGACCCGATGATGAACACAGAATAAACAGATCACAGTACCAAAGGTTACTCCTTCCAGACCCGATGATGAACACAGAATACACAGTTTGCAGTACCATATCTGGTGATGAACACAGAATAAACAGATCACTGAACCTGAGGTTAATCCTTCCAGACCCGATGATGAACACATGATAAACAGATCACAGTACCAGAGGTTACTCCATACAGATCTGATGATGAACACAGAATAACCAGATCACAGTACCAGAGGTTACTCTATGCAGACCCGATGATGAACACGAAATAAAAGCAGCTTTTTTACGCAAAAAATTAATGAGACAAAAAATTCCAGCAAAGCTCTTTTTGCCACAGTAAAAAAACTAACAAAAATAGAGAACAATAGTACAGCAGCAATGACGTCGGACTTCTGCAACAATCTGGGCACATTTTTCGTCAACAAAGTGTCATCAGTAAATGACTCCTTCAAAAGCCTCAATACAGTTACACCCGCTTAGGCACCCTTAGAATCAATCAAAGAAGCCGGGTTGTCATCGCAGAGTCCATGGTTTCAATTCGCTCCACCATCAGCAGATCAGATTCTGCAATGGTGACAACCACTAGATCAGGCAGCCCAACGGACCCCTGTCCGCCTAAGGTGATGCAGCTTTTTCCGGAACTGTTGAGTTCACAACTTGAGAAACTGTTTACACAAATATTAAAATCTGAGATTTTCCCAGATGCCTGGAAAACCACCTCGGTGATGCCACTTTAAAAAAAATCAAATTTAGACTGCGAAGAGCCGGGCAATTACAGACCCATTGCCAGGATACCCTTCGTCGTGAAAATTCTGGAAAAACTTTTGAACAAACAGATGTCAAAATTCCTCTCGGAGGGAAATATCCTAGATCACTCACAATTTGGGTTCCGAGAGGGACATGGAACAGAAACGGCACTGCTAACGGCAGTGGAAGAACTCAGGAGTGTTCTGGATGAAGGAGAGAAGGCCGCCTTGGTACTTCTGGACCTATCGGCGGCCTTCGATACGGTTAGCCATGAGACACTCCTGACCCGCCTGGTCGAAGCCAGAGTTCATAGCTGGCATGTGCTCTCCTGGGCTTCCTACTTGTGTAATAGAACTTTCTCAGTAGAGCTGGGGAAGGCAAGATCCAAATCATTCAGCTCGCCGTGTGGGGTGCCCCAGGGGTCTTCTTTAAGCCCTACCCTTTTTAATCTGTACGTAGCCCCTTAGCAGGAATCATAAGGGAAAGCGGCTTTACCCCGGTCTCTTATGCCGACGACACCCAGATAGTGGTGTCTATTAGCAAGGATGCAAAGAGACGGCGGATAAATTCAGATCATGTATGACGCAAGTCAGACAATGGATGCTGAATAATTGCTTGAAGTTAAATGGGGATAAAAGCGAAGTAATGGTGCTGGGGGGCGATCCAAACATTTGGTCCCCGGAGTGGTGGCCTGACAGCCTTGGCAACTGTCCGGCTCCAGTAGAAAAGGTAAAAAATCTGGGTATGACTCTAGACATCAAACTCTCATTTGATGCTCAGGCCAGTAAATTGGCTTCATCAGTTTGGTACATTCTGAAAATGATTAGAAAATTGCTGCCCTACATTCCAGCAGACACTCGGAAAACAGTGGTGACTGCCCTGGCCTTGTCAAGGATAGACTATGGGAATGCCCTGTATGCTGGAGCCAAGGTACAAATTCTATCAAAATTACAACGCTTGCAGAATGCAGCCGCAAGGCTGGTGCTGAACATTCCCAAATATGAGCCAATCGCCCATAAACTAAAAACCCTTCATTGGCTCCCTATCGCCAAAAGAGTGCAGTTTAAATCGCTATGCCTTGCTTATAAGGTGCTTCACAGATCAGGATCACAGTTCTTAAAAACCCGTCTGAAACTGTACGAACCTACTAGGCTTCTTAGATCCAGCCAAGCCAAACTAATCATGGTTCCGAAACACAGACGGGCCAGATGGGGAGGCAGAAGTTTCCTACTACACACAGCAAAGGTATGGAACCTTCTCCCAATCTCTATAAAAAACAGTCCTTCCCTGCTCTCTTTTAGAAAAGCAGTGAAAACCTGGCTTTTCACTGCCTGCTAGACTGTACGGTCGGCCCAGAATCTCTCTGACTGCCTTAGCGCCAAGACGCCCATGGGCATTCGCACGCTCTATAAAATGATAAATCAAATCAAATCAAATCATAAACAGATCACAGTACCAGAGGTTACTCTTTCCAGACCCGATGATGAACACGAAATAAACAGATCACAGTACCCGAGGTTACTCCTTCCAGACCTGTTGATGAACATGGAATAAACCGATCACAATACCCAAGTTTACTCCTTCCAGACCAATGATGAACACAGAATAAACAGTTTGCAGTACCAGAGGTTACTACTTCCAGACCCGATGATGAACACAGAATAAACAGATCACTGTACCAGGGGTTACTCCTTATAGACCCGATGATGAACACAGAATAAACAAATCACAGTACCAGAGGTCACTCCTTCCAGATCTGATGATGAACACAGAATAAACAGATCACAGTACCAGAGGTTACTGGAGGTCAGACCCGATGATGAACACAGAATAATCAGATCACAGTACCAGAGGTTACTCCATCCAGATCTGATGATGAACACAGAATAAACAGATCACTGAACCTGAGGTTAATCCTTCCAGGCTCTATGGATAGTAAACAGAACATTTCGCCTTAAATTTGCAGATTTTACTGTTTTATAAAGTATAGTCATCATTACTTGCCATTGATTTTCTGTAGCGAGCAGGCAATCTCCCCATAGCAGTTCCGGCAATGTGAACGGGCCATCTTCCATCTCCACCATTGCCCAGTACCATATCGCAACTTCCTTCTTGAATAATTGTGGAGAAAATATTTTGTCTTCAAAGTCATTCTGGAGGCCGATAACAGTGTCCGACTCGTTTGCCCAACTTTGCATCTGCAGGTATTTAAATTTGGATAACCCTTTACCCCACACCTGTGCCCCTTGTATCCAGCCAATCAACTTTCCCTCTGGAAATAGGTCTCCCCAAGTTTTTAATCCTGCTATTTTCAACGGGACAGCCAATGCATCCTCTGCCCACGACGGTGATCCTGGTGTATCCCAAATAGACGACCTATATCCATAATAACTCAGCTTTGCTAGTTTCCTGATTTTATACCAGAGCTCTGCTGCTTCCCGTAGAGTTTTCAATTTCACCTTTTTGAAAAATTTAGGGTCTGAAAATGTATACATGAATCCGTCCTCATCATAGGTGCTCAAGCTTAACATAGCCAAAAAAATATGCCCGATGGTTGTAGCCTTCGGTACTCCCATAAGCTCTCTCAAATTTTTTAAACGAAAGGCCCAGTCATATAACAAAAAATCTGGGGCTGATAGCCCGCCCTTATCCCAGCTTCTTCTAATTTTCTTCCAAGATAGGCGAGATCCCTTAGAGGCCCAAATAAAAGAACATATCTCGCTTTGTAAACTCTTAAGGCCCTTCTTGTCAAAGTCCCAGGGAATTGTTTCAAACAGAAAAGTAAGTTTTGGTAAAATCACCATTTTAATCAGATTAGTACGACCAAACAGGGTAAGAGGTAGATGACTCCAACTTCGCAATATAGCCCCTATTTCTTTCTTCACCCTAGAAAAAATAATTTTTGTTAAGTCTGCTATATTCTGCGTTATTCTCACGCCTAAGTATCCCATCTCCTTCTTGCATTTAATGTCTTTAGTGTCCAAGTTCCATGCCATTAGCTCTGTTTTACTCTCATTAATTTCATACCCTGAAACCTTGCCAAATTCTTTAGTGAGCTTAAATATATTTCCCATTGACTCTTTCAAGTTTGAAGTGAAAATATTAATATCATCCGCATAGAGACCAATCTTCTTCTTCCACTCACCTGCCCTAAAGGGGACTATTGTATCCATAGCTCTAATCCTACTAGCAAGCGGCTCTATATACAAATTAAATAATAAAGGAGAAATCGGGCATCCCTGGCGCGTACCCCTCATTACCCTAAAAGAGGGTGTCAAAATGCCGTTGACAAGCACCTTAGAGGTAGGGGAGCTGTACAGTGATAGCAGTGTGTTAGTATAACTTGGACCTAGTCCTAGATGCTGAATGAGTTTCTTCAAATATAGCCAATTCACACGATCAAACGCCTTGGCGGCATCAAGGGCAATAAGAGCAAGAGGGAGATTAAAAGTTGTCGCCATGTCTATTGCACCAACCACTGAGAAGGTGAGTTCTTTTAAATATCTACCCTTCATGAATCCCTTTTGATCCTCGTGAACTAAGTGCGAAATAACTTGACTCAATCTATCGGCCATAATTTTAGTAAACAATTTATAGTCATTATTTAATAATGATATTGGCCTATATGCATCTAAATATTTAGGTGATTTGCCGGGTTTTGGGATCAAAACTATTACCGCTTCATTCCAAGACTCCGGCATCGCTGTATCTCCTCTAAAGATGTTTTTAAAAACTCGATGTAGAAAAGGGGCAATTGAGCCAATCAAGGTCTTGTAGACCTCCGGAGGGAGACCGTCTGGCCCCGGGGCCTTACCTCTCTTACCCTTCTTTATAGCTTTTTCCACCTCCATCAGTGACATTTCTGAATTCAAAATCTGTTTATATTGGATTGGGAGTGGCTTTATTAACTGTGCCCAAGCTGTCACCTCTTGTGAGTCAGGTACTAACTCCTCCTTGTAAACCGTGGAGAAATGCTAAAAAAAAAAAAAAACTTCTGCAATCTCTCCGCTATCTGTAATAGCTGTGTTTCCTTCAGACCCGTCCACTCTTATTTCCTTAATAAAGTTTCGAACCAGGTCCTTCTTTGCTTTCCATGCCAAAAGCTTACCACACCCCTCTCCATAACTAAAATGTGCCAGGCTGCTAGCATCCCATCTCTCTTTGTTTCTGGCTGCAAGAGCTGTGACTAATTCAGCCTTCAGTATTAAAATGTAAAAAATGGCCCTTAGCTGCTGCTCATTTTCTCCCACGATCCTTGCCTCATTTTGTCTGATTTTTTCTTCCAGATCAATAATTCTACTATAATATAACCTTCTCTTCTTTGCCCCTACGGCCCCCAGCCTCCCCCTCAAAAAGGCCTTGCACGTATCCCAAACCATCTCTAGCTTGGCAGTATCTATGCTCGCAGTCAGAAAAACATCCAGTTCGCCTTCTACAATCTCCATGGCTTCTTGATCTAACAGAATCGTACGATCTAATCTCCAAACTGGGTTCTGCGTTTTTTGGCCAAACGTCAAATGTAATAGGATAGCTGAGTGATCTGATAGATGTACACCTACATGACTGATACTTGTAACATGCTCCACCATCCTTAGATCTAACAGAAAATAATCTATCCTTGACCTATGTCTATACTTTTGATTATAGTATGTATAGCCCACCTTCTGGCCCGATTTGATACGCCAAATATCACACATTCCATACTGTGTTAACAGCACTTTTACTCTGTTAGACATCTTAACATTCCTCTGCGCTCTCTTTCCTGAACGATCTAGGTCTTTATCCATAACCGTATTAAAATCTCCTGCCATAACAATGTTGCCAGAAAAGCTTAATAATTTGGCCGCTAATTTATCTAAAGGTCCAAGGTCATCAATGTTTGGCCCATAATATCCAACTAAGACAAGGTCTTTCCCAGCCACCGTGGCCTGTACTACGAGCCACCTCCCCCCAGGATCTGCCGCCATAGCACCAAAAGAAAACTGCACTCCTTCCCTAACTAAAATTGCAACCCCTTTAGTCACCATAGTCTGGGGTGTATAATACTTATAAGCTATCCACTTCTGCGTTCCAAACACATCCTTGCTTTCTGCTTCATTTAAATGAGTCTCTTACAAAATAATTATATGAGCCAGTGAGTCTTCTAAATATTTAAAAATAATTCTTCTCCTGGATTTCACCCGTAGCCCATTAACATTCCAGGACAAAATCCTTAATTCTTTCTCCATCCAGACCCGATGATGAACACAGAATAAACAGATCACAGTACCAGAGGTTACTCCATCCAGACCCGATGATGTACACAGAATAAACAGATCACAGTACCAGAGGTTACTCCTTCCAGACCCGATGATGAACACAGAATAAACAAATCACAGTACCAGAGGTTACTCCATCCAGACCCGATGATGAACACAGAATAAACAGATCACAGTACCAGAGGTTACTCCATTTAAACCCGATGATGAGCACAGAATAAACAGATCACACAACCAGAGGTTACTCCTTATAGAACCGATGATGCACACAGATTAAACAGATCACTGTACCAGAGGTTACTCCTTATAGAACCGATGATGAACACGGAATAAACAGATCACTGTACCAGAAGTTACTCCATCCAGACCTGTTGATGAACACAGAATAAACAGATCACAGTACCAGAGGTTACTCCATCCAGACCCGATGATGAACACAGAATAAACAGATCACAGTACCAGAGGTTACTCCATCCAGACCCGATGATGAACACAGAATAAACAGATCACACTACCAGAGGTTGCTCCTTATAGACCCTATGCTGTACACGGAATAAACAGATCACAGTACCAGAAGTTACTCCTTCCAGACCCAATGATGAACACAGAATAAACAGATCACACTACCAGAGGTTACTCCTTCCAGACCCGATGATGAACACAGAATAAACAGATCACAGTACCAAAGGTTACTCTTTCCAGACCTGATGATGAACACAGAATACACAGTTTGCAGTCCCAGATCTGGTGATGAACACATGATAAACAGATCACAGTACCAGAGGTAACTCCATCCAGACCTGTTGATGAACACTGAATAAACAGGTCACAGTACCAAAGGTTACTCCATCCAGACCTGTTGATGAACAAAGATTAAACAGATCACACTACCAGAGGTTACTCCATCCAGATCTGATGATGAACACAGAATTAACAGATCACAGTACCAGAGGTAACTCCATCCAGACCTGTTGATGAACACAGAATTAACAGATCACAGTACCAGAGGTTACTCCATCCAGATCTGATGATGAACACAGAATTAACAGATCACACTACCAGAGGTTACTCCATCCAGATCTGGTGAATAACACAGAATAAACAGATCACTGAACCTGAGGTTAATCCTTCCAGACCCGATGATGAACACATGATAAACAGATCACAATACCAGAGGTTACTCCTTCCCGACCCGATGATGAACACAGAATAAACAGATCACACTACCAGAGGTTGCTCCTTATAGACCCTATGCTGTACACGGAATAAACAGATCACAGTAGAAATGCGTTACTTACCTGTAACAGCAGTTATCCAGTATTGGTGTCTTTCATAGATTCACATGCCTGAATCATTCCCCGTCGTCGAGATGGGAGCCCCGGTAATAGAAAAGTAATGTCCTATAGACATACATAGAGAAAAATAGGCCTAAGGGCCTTGCCTTAGTAGCCTATCTATGTCCTTTTGTAAAAAGGACCAAATTTCCAAAGGTAGCCAATCAGCTACCACCTCCCTCTAGAACCTTCCTGCCAGGAGCCTCAGTCTCTCAGATTTTCGTACGCACCAAGCTAGGTAGACGTAACATATGCTCTGTAGTGAGAGATGAGTCCTTCCTGGGGAGGTGGGAGGGTTGCATGTGAATCTATGAAAGACACCAATACTGGATAACTGCTGTTACAGGTAAGTAACGCATTTCTTATCCAGTATTATGGGTGTCTTTCATAGATTCACATGCCTGAATCAGAATAGCAAGCAATACATTATGCACATATGCGATGGAATATAACAGTCTGAGATAATACATATCATGTGACTAGATACCATCAGTAATATAAAGAGTAAAGTAAATAAATGTGCATACCATTGCAGGACGGTGGGAAGTAGGAAGGCTCATCTTACTGGAAGAGATGGCGAAGTACAGCTTGGCCCACAGCTGCATCCTGCATCAGTTCCGTGTCCAGGCAGTAGTGTCTGGTAAAGGTGTGCGGCGATTTCCAGGTGGCCGCTCTGCAGATGTCCAGAATCGGTACACCAGCGAATAGTGCTGCCGATGTGGACACAGCTCTCGTGGAATGTGCTTGGACTGAGGAATGTAATGGACGTCCGGCTTTGTCATGACAAAATGCAATTGTTGCCGATATCCATCTGGAAATGGATTGTTTGGAGAGTGGCATGCCTTTTCTCGGCCTACTGAAGGCAACGAAAAGTTGTTTGGTCTTTCTGAAAGCTTTCGTTTTGTCGAGGTAAAATTTTAGACATCTCTTAATGTCCAAAGAGTGAAGAGATCTTTCCGCCACTGTGCCTGGGTTCGGGAAGAATGAGCGAAGCACAAGTGGTTCATTGAGATGGAAGTCCGAGGGGACTTTAGGAATGAAACGGGGGTTGGTTCTCAATATGACTCTGTCCTCTCGAAATTGCAAGAAAGGATCCTGTATCGAAAGAGCTTGCAACTCACTGACTCTTCTGGCTGATGTTAAAGCTAAAAGAAGTGCAGTTTTCCAGGAAATGTATTTGATTTCAGCCCTATGGATAGGTTCAAATGGATGTTTCATTAATTGATTGAGTACAATATTCAGATGCCACGTTGGTGGTATTCGTCTTGGTCTAGGGAAAGATCTGTAAAGCCCTTTAAGAAACTGTTTTATCAGTCTGTTGGACCATAGTGAAGGGCCTTTTGAAGACCTTGTGAAGCGTGAGATTGCTGCCAGGTGTACCCTGATGGAAGCATGCGCAAGACCTGTTTGGGCTAGATGCAGGAGATAAGGCAGTATCTGCTCTGGAGTGATCCTGAAAGGGTGTATATTGTTGTCTTTACACCAAATGCAAAATCGTTTCCATTTCAAGGAATAAGTTTTGTTCGTGCTAACTGCTCTTGCTTTAGCTAGGACTTCCTTGCACTCCTGCGGGATGCTTAGGTGACAGAATTCTCGGTACTCAGGAGCCAAGCCGATAATCTGAGAGATTTCAGATTCGGGTGGAGTATCTGGCCTTTGGACATCGAGAGTAGAGAGGGATGTTGAGGCAGTTGGATTGATGGACGGACTGAGAGGCGACGGAGGTCCGCGAACCAATGTTGTCTCGGCCAGTATGGGGCAATGAGAATCAATGTGCAATGTTCCATTTTCATCTTCCGGATGACTCTGCTCATCAGGGGAAATGGCGGAAATGCGTACGCAAACACGTTGCGCCATGCGATGGAAAATGCATTTCCTAATGACCCCTGTTGGGGATGCCAACTTGCGAAGCTGTGGCATTTTTTGTTCTCCTTGGTGGCGAAGAGGTCTATCTGTGGTTTTCCCCATGTCGAGAAGATGTTGTCTAGAACTTGTTGGTTCAGTTCCCATTCGTGGGACATTGACCTCTGTCTGCTGAGAGCGTCTGCTATGACGTTGTCTTTTCCTGGGACATACTCTGATGTTAATGTGATGTTGTTGAGCAGTAGCCAGTTCCAAATTTTTTGTGATTCGCGAGACAGCGTCAGCGAGCGTGTCCCTCCCTGCTTGTTTAAGTAGTGCATTGTGGTCGTGTTGTCCGTCCTCACTAGCACTGCTGAATTTTTGATGCGAGGGAGGAATGCCTGCAGGGAGTGAAGGACTGCACGTAGTTCTAGGAGGTTGATATGCAGAGCCTTCTCTTGCTCCGACCATCTGCCGCTGATTTGTAAGTCTTGAAGGACTGCACCCCATCCTTCGAGAGATGCGTCCGTCGTTATGACGTGTGGAGTTTCTGGTAACAAGAACGTGAGACCTTTGGATAGGTTCTTGAGCTTCATCCACCAACCCAGCGTCTCGGATATTTGTCGAGTGACGACAATGTGATCCTCGAAGGAATCTGTACATTGGGTCCACTGTTTGGTCAGGGCCTCCTGAAGGGGGCGCATTCTGAGCCGACAGTGAGGGATGAGTAGAATGCAGGAAGACATCATCCCTAGAAGAGATTTGAAAATCCTTACTTTGATGGTTGGTTTTGAAGATATTGCGGTAGCTAGAGTCATCAGTTTGTTTTTTCTTTCCAGAGACGGGAAAGCTTTGGAGGAAATGGTGTTTATAGTGGCCCCCAGAAATGTGATTATCCTGGTGGGTTGTAAAGTAGATTTTTCGAAGTTGAGAGTCAAACCTAGGTCCTGGAAAATATCGAGACAGGCGTTGGAAGACAGCTGCGCGTCGGTGAGAGACGGTGCTTTCACCAGCCAGTCGTCCAGGTAGGGGAAGACCTGGTGATTCTGTTGTCTCAGGTAAGCTGCCACAGGAGCCAGGCATTTTGTAAAAATGCGAGGCGCTGATTTGAGGCCAAATGGGAGGACACAAAATTCGAATCGTAGGAATTTTTTGTGTCGTCTGTGTATTGGGACATGGTAATATGCATCTTGCAGGTCCAAAGATGTCATAAAGTCTCCTTCCTCCAGGGAGCCTAGGATTTCCTGGATAGTCACCATTCGAAACGATTGGCTTTTCAGGAAGGCATTGAGCGCCCTGAGATCTAGAATGGGCCTCCATTTCTTCTTTTTCTGTTGGATTAAAAAGAAGCGGGAATAAAATCCCTTTCCCTTTTGAGCTGATGGGACTCGCTCTATTGCTCCCTTTTTTATCATGGAAGAGATTTCCTTCAGTAACATACGAAGGTGTTTGTGATGATGTTTGTGAGGAGGGGTTAATGGTGGTATGGAGTTGAATTCCAAGGTGTGACCGTGTTGAATCAATTGTAGTACCCACCGATCCGTCGTAATCATTTTCCAATTTTGGAGGAAATGTGTCAGCTTGCCACCAATTTTGAGCGGATAGGATGGTGGGGGGACTGGCTGCGGGAAATGGTCATTGTCTTCCGCCAGTCGTTTTCTTTTGCGATTTGCCCCTGAAGTTCTGTCTCCCGTAGGGGGTCTGACGACTTTGTTGTTGCTGTCGCTGCGGGTATTGTGAGCGATTTTGATTATATGAGTATGTGGATTTGCCTTGATAGGATCCTCTGTATGTGGATTGTCCCCTTCCTCTGTGCCCTCGAAAGGACTGGTTTCTGAATTGTAAAGTCCCGAGGGCCCTTGCAGTATCGGTATCTTTCTTAATCGTCTGCAAGGCTTCATCTATTTTAGCTCCAAATAGTTGTTGTCCGTCATAGGGCATATCTACAACTTTGGTTTGTACCTCTTGCCTGAAGGACGTCGCTTTGAGCCATCCTTGTCTGCGCAAAACTGCGGCGCCTGCAAGCTGTCTGAAGCCTGTCATGGCGACATCGACAGCTGAATCTATGATTTCTGATGCAGACATTTGACCTTCATGAAGGAGTGCCTGGACCTCATTTTTCAAGTCGTCAGGCACGTGCGTGAGATATGGAGCAATATCTTCCCATAGTTGCCTATTGTATCTGCCCAGCAGAGCAATGGCGTTGGCCACTTTGACCGTCATGGCTGACGTTGTGGAGAAGCGTTTGCCTATGCCATCCAATTTCCTGCCCTCCTTGTCTGGTGGTGCTGACAGTGGCGAGGATGGGTTTCTGGAGTTCTTCTGGGCGGCTTGAGTGACGACCGAATCTGGTTTTGGATGTGAATTAAAACAAGTGGCTGCCGTTGACGGAGCTCTGTATTTTTTGTCCAGTCTAGGGACCACTATTGAAACAGATGCAGGAGTTTGCATGAGTTGTAGCCCCTGTTCCCAGATATGTTCTATTATGGGAATGGACCGTGCCTCCTTCCTTATGGGGTCTTTGAAGTCATACAAGAAACAATCCGTTACTTTTGTTTCCATTGCCATGTGAAATCTAGTGGCCGCTCTCTCTATTAAATTGTGGAATCCACCGATATCCACTGGTGGAGAGTCTGATGTGCTGGGTTCCGGTGTGGCCGGAGAATGAGCAACGTAATCCTCATCATCTCTGTTTTGAGAGAGGTCATCTCTAACCTCACCTTCCTCAGGAGGTTCGTCGTCATCATCAGAGGATTGTATGTTGTGAACCTGTTCATTGTCTTGAGGAATAACCAAAGGTGCTGGTCTTGCCCTTGGTGATCTTTGCTGTTTGGAAGATTCTTGAGAATTGTCATGTGAAGGTGTCGCCGACGATTCTGGGAATCGCTTTTTATAGTCTGTGATCAGGAATTGAAGATCATTAACTATCTCAGCCGGCAATACGATCATTGGAGTGACTTGAGTATTTACCTGAGCCCGAACAGTTTCTTCCGTAAAAATAACATCATCTCCGTCATCGTCAGTACTCTGGCATTTGACATTGAGATCTGACGGGCTAGTAGCTTGTTCGAATTGTTCATCATCTGATTCGTCAGCTTGTAGTATGTGAGAAGGAAGCAGTGATTGAACCCTACTGGGTGATGTCAATTCGGGCGTAATAGGGAGCTTGGTGACCTTTTTTGAAGGAATTAACTCCGCTTTTTTCCATGGCGTCGATGATGTCGTCGTCGACGAGGTCGTCGACGGTGTCGTCGACGGTATCGACGTCGAGTGTCCCTTCGCCGATGAAGCTGTCGTCGACGTGGTGGTCGTCGACGGTGCGGCTGTCGACGATGTCTTCGTCGACGCGATCGTCGACGGTGCCTTCGCCGTCGTCGATGCGGTCGTCGACGGTACTTTCGCCGTCGTCGATGTGGTCGTCGACGGCAGTTTTGTCGGCGGCGGCGTAGTAGCCGTCGACGGTGCATTTGTCGTCGGCGGTGCTCCTACCGTCGTCGGTGTCTTCGTCGACGATGCGGTGGACGTCGACTGAATTCTCGTCGACGATGTCGGTGTTTTCTGTTTTGTCGACGTCGACTGTGATGACGACGGAGATTTGACAAACGATTGCTGTTTTTTAATAAGTACAATCGACGGTATTGGCTTACCCGTCGTCGACGAGTGGGTGGTCGTCGTCGTTGAAGTCAAGGCTGACGATGCCACCGTCGTCGAGACTGTCGTCGTCGATGTGGAAACATAGTTCGTTTTTCTTGAAGAGAATGTCATGGAAGTAGACGACAAGGACTGCGATGGCTTTCTGAAGGTTGCAGCATCCTTCACAGACGTGTCAGATCTTGCCTCAGAAGACTTTGAAGTAGTCTTTTTGTGAGGGACGTCTGGATGGCCAGGGGAAGCCTCCCTTGGCCTTTTTAAGGACAGTTTTGAGGAAACTGAAGCCATTTCACTGCCCTCCGAGGAGAGCACCTCATCATCTCTGGTTTTGAGTCTGTTCAACCAGAGGAGCAGTCTGCCTTCTCTATCCTTAAGTGTTTTGGAAGAGAATGTTCTACATACCCTGCAGTCCTTTACTGTGTGGTCAGGGTAGAGGCAGTAGAGGCAAGTCTCATGCTTGTCGTCGACGTGCAGTCTCTTCTTGCCACAAGAAGAACAAGCTCTGAAGAGTCCTTTTTTCTGTTGTTCAGCCATAGTTGAAATATAATCCAAGTTTTTTGAAGAAAAGTAGAGAATTTGAAGAAACCTGAGGAGAGCTCAGGTGGGGACTCCCTAGCACAACGTGCGGTAGAAAATCTGAGAGACTGAGGCTCCTGGCAGGAAGGTTCTAGAGGGAGGTGGTAGCTGATTGGCTACCTTTGGAAATTTGGTCCTTTTTACAAAAGGACATAGATAGGCTACTAAGGCAAGGCCCTTAGGCCTATTTTTCTCTATGTATGTCTATAGGACATTACTTTTCTATTACCGGGGCTCCCATCTCGACGACGGGGAATGATTCAGGCATGTGAATCTATGAAAGACACCCATAATACTGGATAACCAGAGGTTACTCTTTATAGACCATATGCTGACACAGAATAAATAGATCACAGTACCAGAGGTTACTCCTTCCAGACCCAATGATGAACACAGAATAGACAGATCACACTACCAGAGGTTGCTCCTTATAGACCCTATGCTGTACACGGAATAAACAGATCACAGTACCAGAGGTTACTCTTTATAGAGCATATGCTGACACAGAATAAATAGATCACAGTACCAGAGGTTACTCCATCCAGATCTGATGATGAACACAGAATAAACAGATCACTGAACCTGAGGTTACTCCATCCAGACCCGAGGATGAACACAGAAAACAGATCACAGTACCAGAGATTACTCCTTCCAGACCCTATGCTGAACAAGGAATAACAGATCACAGTACCAGAGGACACTACTTCCAGATCCGATGATGAACACAGAATAAACAGATCACAGTACCAGAGGTTACTCCATCCAGACCTGATGATGAACACAGAATAAACAGATCACTGTAGCAGAGGTTACTCCTTATAGACCCGATGATGAACACAGAATAAACAGATCACAGTCCCGAGGTTACTCCTTCCAGATCTGATGATGAACACAGAATAAACAGATCACAGTCCAGAGGTTACTCCTTCAGATCTGATGATGAACACAGAATAAACAGATCACAGTACCAGAGGTTACTCCATCCAGACCCGATGATGAACACAGAATAAACAAATCACAGTACCAGAGGTTACTCCTTATAGACCCGATGATGAGCACAGAATAAACAGATCACAGTCCAGAGGTTACTACTTCCAGATCTGATGATGAACACAGAATAAACAGATCACAGTACCAGAGGTTACTCCATTTAAACCCGATGATGAGCACAGAATAAACAGATCACACAACCAGAGGTTACTCCTTATAGAACCGATGATGCACACAGATTAAACAGATCACTGTACCAGAGGTTACTCCTTATAGAACCGATGATGAACACGGAATAAACAGATCACTGTACCAGAAGTTACTCCATCCAGACCTGTTGATGAACACAGAATAAACAGATCACAGTACCAGAGGTTACTCCATCCAGACCCGATGATGAAAACAGAATAAACAGATCACAGTACCAGAGGTTACTCCATCCAGACCCGATGATGTACACAGAATAAACAGATCACAGTACCAGAGGTTACTCCTTCCAGACCCGATGATGAACACAGAATAAACAGATCACAGTACCAGAGGTTACTCCATTTAAACCCGATGATGAGCACAGAATAAACAGATCACACAACCAGAGGTTACTCCTTATAGAACCGATGATGCACACAGATTAAACAGATCACTGTACCAGAGGTTACTCCTTATAGAACCGATGATGAACACGGAATAAACAGATCACTGTACCAGAAGTTACTCCATCCAGACCTGTTGATGAACACAGAATAAACAGATCACAGTACCAGAGGTTACTGCTTATAGACCCGAGGATGAACAACGAATAAACAGATCACAGTACCAGAGGTTACTCCATACAGACCCGATGATGAACACAGAATAAACAGATCACACTACCAGAGGTTGCTCCTTATAGACCCTATGCTGTACACGGAATAAACAGATCACAGTACCAAAGGTTACTCCTTCCAGACCCAATGATGAACACAGAATAAACAGATCACACTACCAGAGGTTACTCTTTCCAGACCTGATGATGAACACAGAATACACAGTTTGCAGTCCCAGATCTGGTGATGAACACATGATAAACAGATCACAGTACCAGAGGTAACTCCATCCAGACCTGTTGATGAACACTGAATAAACAGGTCACAGTACCAAAGGTTACTCCATCCAGACCTGTTGATGAACAAAGATTAAACAGATCACACTACCAGAGGTTACTCCATCCAGATCTGATGATGAACACAGAATTAACAGATCACAGTACCAGAGGTAACTCCATCCAGACCTGTTGATGAACACAGAATTAACAGATCACAGTACCAGAGGTTACTCCATCCAGATCTGATGATGAACACAGAATTAACAGATCACACTACCAGAGGTTACTCCATCCAGATCTGGTGAATAACACAGAATAAACAGATCACTGAACCTGAGGTTAATCCTTCCAGACCCGATGATGAACACATGATAAACAGATCACAGTACCAGAGGTAACTCCATCCAGACCTGTTGATGAACACAGAATAAACAGGTCACAGGACCAAAGGTTACTCTATCCAGACCCGAGGATGAATACAGAAAACAGATCACGGTACCAGAGATTACTCCTTCCAGACCCTATGCTGAACAAGGAATAACAGATCACAGTACCAGAGGCCACTACTTCCAGATCCGATGATGAACACAGAATAAACAGATCACAGTACCAGAGGTTACTCCATCCAGACCTGATGATGAACACAGAATAAACAGATCACAGTACCAGAGGTTACTCCTTATAGAACCGATGATGAACACAGATTAAACAGATCACAGTACCAGAGGTTACTCCATCCAGACCCGATGATGAACACAGAATAAACAAATCACAGTAGCAGAGGTTACTCCATCTAAACCCGATGATGAGCACAGAATAAACAGATCACAGTACCAGAGGTTACTCCTTATAGAACCGATGATGAACTCAGATTAAACAGATCACAGTACGAGAGGTTACTCCATCCAGACCCGATGATGAACACAGAATAAACAAATCACAGTACCAGAGGTTACTCCTTATAGACCCGATGATGAACACAGAATAAACAGATCACAGTACCAGAGGTTACTCCTTATAGACCCGATGATGAACACAGAATAAACAGATCACAGTACCAGAGGTTACTTCTTCCAGACCCGATGATGAACACAGAATAAACAGATCACAGTACCAGAGGTTACTTCTTCCAGACCTGTTGATGAACACAGAATAAACAGATCACAGTAGCAGAGGTTACTCCTTATAGAACCGATGATGAACTCAGATTAAACAGATCACAGTACGAGAGGTTACTCCATCCAGACCCGATGATGAACACAGAATAAACAGATCACAGTACCAGAGGTTACTCCTTATAGAACCGATGATGAACTCAGATTAAACAGATCACAGTACGAGAGGTTACTCCATCCAGACCCGATGATGAACACAGAATAAACAGATCACAGTACCAGAGGTTACTTCTTCCAGACCCGATGATGAACACAGAATAAACAGATCACTGTACCAGAAGTTACTCCATCCAGACCTGTTGATGAACACAGAATAAACAGATCACAAAACCAGAGGTTACTCTTTATAGACCATATGCTGACACAGAATAAATAGATCACAGTACCAGAGGTTACTCTTTATAGACCATATGCTGACACAGAATAAATAGATCACAGTACCAGAGGTTACTCCTTCCAGACCCGATGATGAACACAGAATAAACAAATCACAGTACCAAAGGTTACTCCATCCAGACCTGTTGATGAACACAGAATAAACAGATCACACTAACAGAGGTTGCTCCTTATAGACCCTATGCTGTACACGGAATAAACAGATCACAGAACCAGAGGTTACTCTTTATAGACCATATGCTGACACAGAATAAATAGATCACAGTACCAGAGGTTACTCCTTCCAGACCCAATGATGAACACAGAATACACAGTTGGCAGTACCAGATCTGGTGATGAACACAGAATAAACAGATCACTGAATCTGAGGTTAATTCTTCCAGACCCGATGATGAACACATGATAAACAGATCACAGTACCAGAGGTAACTTCATCCAGACCTGTTGATGAACACTGAATAAACAGGTCACAGTACCAAAGGTTACTCTATCCAGACCTGTTGATGAACACAGATTAAACAGATCACTGAACCTGAGGTTAATCCTTCCAGACCCGATGATGAACACATGATAAACAGATCACAGTACCAGAGGTAACTCCATCAAGACCTGTTGATGAACACAGAATAAACAGGTCACAGTACCAAAGGTTACTCTATCCAGACCCGAGGATGAACACAGAAAACAGATCACGGTACCAGAGATTACTCCTTCCAGACCCTATGCTGAACAAGGAATAACAGATCACAGTACCGGAGGCCACTACTTCCAGATCCGATGATGAACACAGAATAAACAGATCACAGTACCAGAGGTTACTCCATCCAGACCTGATGATGAACACAGAATAAACAGATCACTGTAGCAGAGGTTACTCCATCCAAACCCGATGATGAACACAGAATAAACAGATCACAGTCCAGAGGTTACTCCATCCAGACCTGTTGATGAACACAGAATAAACAGATCACAGTACAAGAGGTTACTCCATCCAGACCCGAGGATGAACAACGAATAAACAGATCACAGTCCAGAGGTTACTCCTTCCAGATCTGATGATGAGCACAGAATAAACAGATCACAATACCAGAGGTTAATCCTTATACAACCGATGATGAACACAGATTAAACAGATCACTGTACCACAGGTTACTCCTTATAGAACCGATGATGAACACAGATTAAACAGATCACTGTACCAGAAGTTACTCCATCCAGACCGGATGATGAACACAGAATAAACAGATCACTGTAGCAGAGGTTACTCCATGCAGACCCGATGATAAACACAGAATAAACAGTTCACAGTACCAGAGGTTACTCCTTATAGCCCCGATGATGTACACAGATTAAACAGATCACTGTACCACAGGTTACTCCTTCCAGACCCTATGATGAACACAGAATAAACAGATCACTGTACCAGAAGTTACTCCATCCAGACCTAATGATGAACACAGAATAAACAGATCACTGTAGCAGAGGTTACTCCATCCAGACTCGATGATGAACACAGAATAAACAGATTACAGTACAAGAGGATACTCCTTATAGACCCTATGCTGTACACGGAATAAACAGATCACAGTACCAGAGGTTACTCTTTATAGACCATATGCTGACACAGAATAAATAGATCACAGTACCAGCGGTTACTCCTTCCAGACCCAATGATGAACACAGAATAAACAGATCACACTACCAGAGGTTACTCCTTCCAGACCCGATGATGAACACAGAATAAACAGATCACAGTACCAAAGGTTACTCCCTCCAGACCCGATGATGAACACAGAATACACAATTTGCAGTACCAGATCTGGTGATGAACACAGAATAAACAGATCACAGTCCCAGAGGTTACTCCATCCAGACCCGATGATGAACACAGAATAAACAGATCACAGTACCAGAGGTTACTCCATCCAGTTGTATAGCATTTTAGGACCCTAGTGTAATTTTACCGATTCATGACCTTATATAGATATAATTCACATTACCCTTATATAGGCATAAAAATCACACCCCTATTTAGACATAACCCATCCAGTCCAAATACGGCATGGCTACTTCCACTAGTTCCAAAAAGCCACAACGATTTCTTGGAAAACTCGGCTTCAGCAGTCAGGGACATCCCCTTTCTTGAATATTGATTTGTCCTAAAAATCATGGCGTTTTCAAAGAACTACCTTCTTTGGTGACGTTATTATGTCCGACCTTACGTCAATCCAGGCACCTTCAAGGTATAAATATGCCTACACTTGTCCAAGCAAACACACAGTGGTTTGGAGCCGTCCGACTATATACTTGCTCGACGCATCTCGCTACAGCAAGTACAGAAGGAAGCCGACCCTCCAGCTGACGCACTGACAGAGAGGCTGCCTTGGTACGGAGCTGATTAGACCCTAAGAGAAATCTTGAACAGATTCTTGGCAAAGAAAATAAACACATACTTACTTCTTCCCTCGTACTAGACTAAGGTTAGGTGCATCTGGGTAGGCGTATTTTAGAAACACCAGTTGAGTACTTTTAGTCTTTGTTATTTATGTATGTATTTTATGGCTTAGAAACCATACCATGCTTTTACAGTATTATTTCATAATGCTCTTCTTGCTGTACGCATTATACTTTACAGCCAGTATTATGATTGTAGCAGTTCATTTCTTCTGCATGAGAAAGAAGACTGTTCAATAAATACTTTTATTGAAAATGCCTGTCACTCTATTTCTCTGCACCTCTGGTGAAACGAAGCATGCACGATTGACTGAGTAAAATATCTATCTATTGTTTACACGACTCTGAAGATCAGTTTTATTCTTGGGGGAACAAAGTTGTCATGTTTATGCGGTTGTCAGAAACGAATCCCTTCTTGTATATTCGAGAAAGTTTCTAGTGACCTCTGATCTAGCTGGCACTCACAATTGAGTCTAATATATTCGATAGAGACCTAGTCGACCTAAGTCCTACGTCACATTTATAGGATATATTATTCCAATGCGCAGAGCCTATTGGGAATATAGGAACTACACTACAATCCAGACCCGATGATGAACACAAAATAAACAGATCACAGTACCAGAGGTTACTCCATCCAGACCCGATGATGAACACAGAATAAACAGATCACAGTACCAGAGGTTACTCCATCCAGACCTGTTGATGAACACAGAATAAACAGATCACAGTACAAGAGGTTACTCCATCCAGACCCGAGGATGAACAACGAATAAACAGATCACAGTACCAGAGGTTACTCAATCCAGACCTGATGATGAACACAGAATAAACAGATCACACTACCAGAGGTTAATCCTTATACAACCGATGATGAACACAGATTAAACAGATCACTGTACCACAGGTTACTCCTTATAGAACCGATGATGAACACAGATTAAACAGATCACTGTACCAGAAGTTACTCCATCCAGACCGGATGATGAACACAGAATAAACAGATCACTGTAGCAGAGGTTACTCCATGCAGACCCGATGATAAACACAGAATAAACAGTTCACAGTACCAGAGGTTACTCCTTATAGCCCCGATGATGTACACAGATTAAACAGATCACTGTACCACAGGTTACTCCTTCCAGACCCTATGATGAACACAGAATAAACAGATCACTGTATCAGAAGTTACTCCATCCAGACCTAATGATGAACACAGAATAAACAGATCACTGTAGCAGAGGTTACTCCTTATAGACCCAATGATGAACATAGAATAAACAGATCACAGTACCAGAGGTTACTCCATCCAGACTCGATGATGAACACAGAATAAACAGATTACAGTACAAGAGGATACTCCTTATAGACCCTATGCTGTACACGGAATAAACAGATCACAGTACCAGAGGTTACTCTTTATAGACCATATGCTGACACAGAATAAATAGATCACAGTACCAGCGGTTACTCCTTCCAGACCCAATGATGAACACAGAATAAACAGATCACACTACCAGAGGTTACTCCTTCCAGACCCGATGATGAACACAGAATAAACAGATCACAGTACCAAAGGTTACTCCCTCCAGACCCGATGATGAACACAGAATACACAATTTGCAGTACCAGATCTGGTGATGAACACAGAATAAACAGATCACAGTCCCAGAGGTTACTCCATCCAGACCCGATGATGAACACAGAATAAACAGATCACAGTACCAGAGGTTACTCCATCCAGTTGTATAGCATTTTAGGACCCTAGTGTAATTTTACCGATTCATGACCTTATATAGATATAATTCACATTACCCTTATATAGGCATAAAAATCATACCCCTATTTAGACATAACCCATCCAGTCCAAATACGGCATGGCTACTTCCACTAGTTCCAAAAAGCCACAACGATTTCTTGGAAAACTCGGCTTCAGCAGTCAGGGACATCCCCTTTCTTGAATATTGATTTGTCCTAAAAATCATGGCGTTTTCAAAGAACTACCTTCTTTGGTGACGTTATTATGTCCGACCTTACGTCAATCCAGGCACCTTCAAGGTATAAATATGCCTACACTTGTCCAAGCAAACACACAGTGGTTTGGAGCCGTCCGACTATATACTTGCTCGACGCATCTCGCTACAGCAAGTACAGAAGGAAGCCGACCCTCCAGCTGACGCACTGACAGAGAGGCTGCCTTGGTACGGAGCTGATTAGACCCTAAGAGAAATCTTGAACAGATTCTTGGCAAAGAAAATAAACACCTACTTACTTCTTCCCTCGTACTAGACTAAGGTTAGGTGCATCTGGGTAGGCGTATTTTAGAAACACCAGTTGAGTACTTTTAGTCTTTGTTATTTATGTATGTATTTTATGGCTTAGAAACCATACCATGCTTTTACAGTATTATTTCATAATGCTCTTCTTGCTGTACGCATTATACTTTACAGCCAGTATTATGATTGTAGCAGTTCATTTCTTCTGCATGAGAAAGAAGACTGTTCAATAAATACTTTTATTGAAAATGCCCGTCTCTCTATTTCTCTGCACCTCTGGTGAAACGAAGCATGCACGATTGACTGAGTAAAATATCTATCTATTGTTTACACGACTCTGAAGATCAGTTTTATTCTTGGGGGAACAAAGTTGTCATGTTTATGCGGTTGTCAGAAACGAATCCCTTCTTGTATATTCGAGAAAGTTTCTAGTGACCTCTGATCTAGCTGGCACTCACAATTGAGTCTAATATATTCGATAGAGACCTAGTCGACCTAAGTCCTACGTCACATTTATAGGATATATTATTCCAATGCGCAGAGCCTATTGGGAATATAGGAACTACACTACAATCCAGACCCGATGATGAACACAAAATAAACAGATCACAGTACCAGAGGTTACTCCATCCAGACCCGATGATGAACACAGAATAAACAGATCACAGTACCAGAGGTTACTCCATCCAGACCTGTTGATGAACACAGAATAAACAGATCACAGTACAAGAGGTTACTCCATCCAGACCCGAGGATGAACAACGAATAAACAGATCACAGTACCAGAGGTTACTCAATCCAGACCCGATGATGAACACAGAATAAACAGATCACACTACCAGAGGTTGCTCCTTATAGACCATATGCTGTACACAGAATAAACAGATCACAGTACCAGAGGTTACTCCTTCCAGACCCAATGATGAACACAGAATAAACAGATCATACTACCAGAGGTTAATCCTTCCAGACCCAATGATGAACACAGAATAAACAGATCACAGTACCAAAGGTTACTCCCTCCAGACCCGATGATGAACACAGAATACACAGTTTGCAGTACCATAGGTTGCACTTTCCTGATCTGATGATGAACACAGAATAAACAGATCACAGTCCCAGAGGTTACTCCTTCCAGACCGGTTACTCCTTATAGACCCGATGATGAACACAGAATAAACAGATCACAGTACCAGAGAATAATCCTTACGAACCGGATGATGCACACAAAATAAACAGATCACAGTATCAGAAGTTATTCCATCAAGACCTCCGGCGGTTAGCAGTGGCCACACTTTGGTGAAGCTGCTCTATCAGCTTCATATCTGTGTCTTTGTGTAAGCTGAAGACACACAGTTACTGATCCAACTGGACCCAATGGAGAACCCTATAGTCCATCTGTTGGGAGCTCTGTATCAGTGTTGGTCTTCCACAAGAGCATGGATGTCAGCTGAAGCCGATGGAGGTATCACTGACAGCTGTGGCCCTGCAACTTCCGTTGTCTTCCGTGGGTTCACATCTGCTACAGATGAGGCACCCATAATCAGTGGCCCTTTCATTGGTCACTCTCTCACTGTGTGCCTAAAAATCCCAATAGACTTCGGAGGATCCGCCTAAGACACATGAAAGCAGGGTGCAATGGATCCCTGGTGATTTGCAAACATTTCACAGCAGGGCAAAGACCGACACACACTCGATATCAGTGTTTGACCTGAGGGAATTGTTTTTCTTTTTACAGGAGTGCCAAGTGCCGGAGCTTCCGTCCCCACCCTGGTCATGGGCATTTCACCACCTCCAAATGCAGCGCTGTTTAATTAGGATCTCTGACCATCCCTTGTCTACATAGTGGACAACACACAAAGGTACAGGTACAACCAGTTACAGAGTATACTTCTCATATACGGTGTGTAGAGTTACTTTGGGGTACTTGTGAATCAGTGTACCATATTGAATGTGTGGGGTAATAAGATCCTGTAGTGCAGTGCAACTGACCTTATATCTGTCCACATGCCCCTGTCTTCATTGAGGTAGGGTGACACTTTCATTCCACTCAAAATAGATTGTCAGCCGTTCTCTTGATTCATCTATTACCCAGTAGGAAGACTTCACCAGTCATCCATCGCAGGTTAATAACATGAGTGCCCTCTGGTTAGGTAACAAAGACCATCTGATGTCACTTTCTATGATGTGGTTGGGGTCAAAGGTCTGCTGGCCTTGCGTTCAGTCCCCAAGTTGTTCTGAAATGTTGAGAGGTATGGGCCTAATGTGCTGCCAGCACTCACTGAGATTGGCAGCCCTGGGGGCCTCTCCGCTTTAGAAGACGGAAGCATGTATCCTTTCATGCATGCTGGGAAACTCAAATGGTAAACACCAAGAAAGGTGAGTTACAGGTAGAAAAGACCCAGCTCGACCTTTGAAAGCAGTCAACATGCTCTGCACAGGTGTGGTTGCAAAGCCCTTTCAAGGTGCAGGGCCCATGGCAAACAGACCCTGATGCTACGTCCCTCCTTCCCCAAAGTCACACATTTGTGTCAGCCCTGTGGTACCCAGTCAAACATACATGTGAAATGCACCGCAGATAACAGACAGAACATGTATCATCATGTCTTACCTTCCAGAATCTTAGCCATTATAGCGTTGCTATCTTTGGTGGAAGGCTTCAGCAGCGCAACGAGGCCACTCAACAAGGCCAAGCGAACATCATACTGCATGAAGTCCTTCATCAACTGCAGCGCTGAAACCAAAACATGCAGCATGAGGGCTGTCACTCAGAATAATGCATCTCTGTTCTACAACAGGAGGGTTCAGAGATGAAGGGATGGTTTCACAGCACTATCCCACCTCATCTAACTTTCAGTTGACCTTTTAGTATTTTTTTTTGTTTCAGGAAAGAGAAATGTTACTAACAGATTGCCAATGATCAGTACCTGATTAAGCCCATCATGTTCTCTAGCAGATATGTTCTTCTAAGACCTACAGGACAAAACCTACAGTCACGCCTCGGCCCGTTAGCAATGCCTCCTCCTATATGAGTTGACACGGTCAATGATATATCACTAACTACTGTGCATCCTCACTATCCCACCATTTTTAATGTCAGGGTCTTGAGCTCATGGGGAGAGGGTGCAGAGCAGTGGTCAGGACCTGATTACCAGCAACATTTCAGGTAAATGAGTGGGATCTCACCAATATTGAAGTCTCAGGGAATTTGAATGGGGTGGGACGGTGTATTGGGAAAATGTGCTCTAACTAGCAATCAAAGAACTCCTAGTTAAGCTGAGGAAACAGTAAAATCAAGCCACGTTTTTAGGAAGGCCAAAGCAGTACGCAAACAATCTCCAGTAAAGTGTATTATATATTATATAAGTTCATTGCATTTCTTACTTAAATGTTCTCTGTGGTTTTCCCAAAATTCGTACTTGTTTTTACAATTTGGCAGCAGGAGGAGCCAGGACCTAATGATATGCCTTTCTCCCTCTCTTTCAATATTGATGTAGCCTACTTTGCTGTTTGCCTCAGCTTATTCACTTCAAGAACAGTTTATTTTGGTTGAAAATAAAGAAAACATTTTGTACATACAAACATAGTAGAGAATAAATTACTTTGAATTGGTTATAAAACATACATAGAAACAATAGAGTTTAGAATCCATTAAAGGAGGCGAGAATCCAAATTTGCCAAACACCAAGATGACTTTTTCGAATGCTCCAGTTCGGCTTAATTTCTGGGGTCCTGGAGTGCTCTGAGGCATGTGAGGGCCCATCATCGGAGCAGACTTTGAAGTAGACGTGTCAGCTCACGTAATGATTGAACCCTGGATTCCCAGGATCCACAGTTGTCCCAAAACGACCAGGTTTTCCTCCCTTTCAGACACCCACAGGAAGTGGCAAGCTGATGGTGGGAAGCAAGATCTCTGGTATTTCCAGTGTAGCTGCATTGGAAAAGAATACCCTTTATCTGTAATGGTGTGGCATGCAGTGGAAAGGAATATCCTTTATCTGTAATGGTGTGGCATGCGGTGGAAAGGAATACTCTTTATCTGTAATGGTGTGGCATGCACTCGAAAGGAGTACCCTTTATCTGTAATGGTGTGGAATGCGCTGGAAAGGAATACCCTTTATCTGTAATGTTGTGGCATGCAGTGTAAAGGAATACCCTTTATCTCTAATGGTGTGGCATGCACTGGAAAGGAGTACCCTTTATCTGTAATGGTGTGGCATGCGCTGGAAAGGAATACCCTTTATCTCTAATGGTGTGGCATGCGGTGGAAAGGACTACCCTTTAAATGTAATGGTGTGGCATGCGGAGAGCGCTAGTCTGGATCCGCACAAGAGGAGAGGTTTGGACGCACCGGGTGCTCTGAGTGGGCAGGCTTGTTGCAGAGTGTAGATTAGCCAACTCGTAACAGGGCATTATAGAGATGAGACCCAAGTAATGTGCATAAGAGTGCCATTATGTGGGACTAGGGATTTGATTCACAACAATATTTTGTTATTCGAAGATAAATCAGGGAGTTAGTCCAAACGGAACAAACGCCAAAGTGTCTTTAGACAACATCAAGCAAAAAGATATCTTAACATGAAAAACACGGGAGAACCTAGTAGTTTGAAAAATATATCTTACTTTATATATTTTGTTTGCAAATGAAGTACAAAAGAATAAAATCATTCAGCACAGAATCAAGTAAAGAAGCAAAATCAAATTGGCCTAACAGTACATGATTAAGCAACTATTCCTATTAAGTCATATGCAACAAATCTCTTGATGAGAGTATGTATTGCTTCAAGATTACAAAGTTTCTTAGGAATAGAAGATGAGGTCGACGTTTCGGTCTGTTCGGCTGTAGTCCATCAGACAATCTTCAGGACGAGAACAATTATTGGCTGAAAAGCAAAACTCTTATTTGAGGTAGCAAACAACTGCCTAGTACCATGTACTGGATCTATGGTTGCTGCTGCAGATGAAGTACTGTAATATGCAACAAGCTGTTTTGTTCGAAGCAGTAACGCCGCTACCTGATTAAGATTGTATATATAAACACAGCATCTTGCAGCCATTCATCTATATTGGCGCAGTCCTTGGTCCACGAATCAAATAAAGGAAATTAATTTTCCTATATTACAGTACTTCATCTGCACCAGCAACCATAGATCCAGTACATGGTACTAGGCAGTTGTTTGCTACCTCGAATAAGAGTTTTGCTTCTCTTACCATTTATATCATTGCCCAAGCCTCCAAGGGTACATTGGGTTCCCCAAACTATCGATTTTATTATGTGGGACTAGCCTATTTTATGGAAATATCTTTAATTGGTCCAAACTAAACACATTATGTAAAAGTGGGACCAACATACAGCCTTATTTTACTCCTGTGAAGACAGGTACCTTCCTCATAAGTCTCTGTGCCTATTACAATGCAAATGAAATATTTGGTCTTTTAACGGAGTTACTTCCCTCAGAATCCCTTCCGGAATGCTTAATTTGGAGTTTTTGGAACAGAGAAACAATCTGCCAATAGTATCAAATGTGCGTTCTAAATCTAAGTACGCACAGTCAAGTGGAGGGTTAGCTTTCATATGTGCAACAGAAATCTAATCAATAAACACAAACCAGGTGGAGATAGTTTGTGGTGTTTGTGTAGTGCGCACTAAGCAGTGGCAGTGGAGCACTATACAGGATCAAAGGCATACAGGCAATGAGTGGCAAGAGAAGTAGCTGGTTATTGGTTTGTTGCTGCATTATAATGTTGTGTTCTTTAAAGAGGCTCTTCTTCAAATCTTTCCTAAACTGAAGCAGCGTTGGGTCATTCTTGATGGATAAGGCAATGTTGTTGCAGATCTTTCATGTTTAGATGGAAAAAGCCTGCTATCTTGTTTTTGACACATCTTTGGGGCTTATTATGATGGTGGAAGAACAGCCACCGCCAGGTAGGCAGTGGCGGTCCTTCAGCCATCACACAGGAAATTCCCACCGCCAAATTAGGATGGAGGTGGGAATCCCAATGTGTGTTGCGGTTCTGCCACGGTTTTGCAAGGCGGTCCTTTTCCACCCACTTTGCGGAACCAGGACACAGGGCAGCATTGCGGCGGTGCCTTGTAGGTACCACCGTAGGGATTACGAAATCCCTTTCCGCCATCCCGCCATTCCGTCATCCCACCGCAAAAAGACAGGCAGAGGCTGGATTCGGGGGCCCATTGCAGGCCCCTTCTATGTGAGTGTGTGGGGGTGCACTGGCGGGGGTATCCATGGTACCCCCCCCTCCATATCCATGCACCAAGTGGCAAGCACCGCGGTGCCTGCCACTATGGTGGGCACAGTCTAATATGTGTGGTGGGACCACCGCACGTCTGGCAGGCGGTCCGAGCACCGCAACGATGGCGGGCAGACTGATGTCTGCCCGCCATCGTAATGAGCCCCTTTGTGTCCAGTCTGATGGTGTCTAGGCAGCAAGTGTGCCGAGATCCACAAAAGATGGTGAGCTTCTGTGCAAGATAAGCATGGGTTCTGGTTGAGATGGACATGTAATGCACTGTCGTTTACAAAAGTTGGTTTGTATAGAGGGGAATATACCCAATTTTTGAGACCCAAAAATGACTCAAACAAAGTTTTTGCTGCTTGGGCAGGACATGTTGGACGACGATAATTCAATGAGGTAATTTTAAAAATAGGAACCATTAAGGATTCCTCCCAGTTAGATGGAGTTACAATTTCTACAGACAAGGAGCTGATTCACACAGGTTTAGGGTAATCGGGTCCCTTACTACATGTCAAAATTATGCGCAATATTTGGTATTATTCACTCATTTTTGCATTCATAAATTTTTCTGAGAGTTCATAATACTTCTTTACAAATAGTTATTCCTCATTTCAACATGTCATTGAGTATTAAAGCTCTTTTAGTCTTTGGTTGCTCGTTCTATCCTACATTGTTTTTTTTAATTTCGGTTGCAAGGTAATTCCTTACTTGTCTATTTTTTTCTTACCAACGACAGAAGGCCTCCTTTAGGTAAAAATCTGTTTCCTTGTGGTTTGTTCATGCTGATCTGCTAATAAATTTCTTATTTTTTACAAATTTTTATTGCAGTCATCCTTCTCTGACTATTTTACAGATGTTTATAATACTCAGAAAAGAGCAAAGGGTTATATTTACCATTGCAAGAACAATTTAGATTTCCTTCACATTTACCATTTTTTGTTAAAATCTGCTGTTTGAGGTTTAGGAGTCTGGCCCTGGAAATTTGTGGTCTCCCCACTGGATTGAACAGAATGCATTGTTGAATGTGGCCCAAGGATATTCGCTTCTTTTTTTCCAATTGTTCTACGTTGCAGATTTAGGTATGTGCTATCCAGTATTGTTCCCCATAGTTCTCTGTTGTAGGTTTAGGTATTTGCTATCCAGTATTTTTAGGTCGAGCCTAGACCGTGCTTGTGCTGTCTGGAAGATCTGTTGTATGTACTTTCTGGGCTCTGGAGGTCAGCCCCAGGACTTGACTGCTTCTGCTTTTGCTCAAGGACTTCATTTCTGTTCAACTACCTCAATGTAACTGTCTTGATAAAAACGACCAGTGGAGGTCAGTAAAATACCAGAATTGCTTTCTGCTTAGGAACTTTATTTCTATTTTTTTCTGGCAACTGTCTCTATTTAACTTTCTTGACATAAAACTACTAGCAGAGGTCAATAAAATACCACAATCACTTTAGCATTCCCTATATTCCAGGCCATAGAAACTTGTCTTCAACGAGCACCCGTACACAATAATATTTTTTTCAAATCTTGCATTTCCAGTGATATGACCACCGAAAGACCAGATTTTATATTAAAAGCTGAGCTTATGACTATACCATTTCCCGCAATATTTCTCTCCCAGTGTTCCCATACCTGACGTGTTCTGCAGTTTTGTGCTTCATTTCTCAACAAAGCCACTATCCTTGTATATGCTGGAAAAGTGCTTGAATAATGCAGCTAAAAGAACAAGTTACTTACCTTCGGTAACGCTTTTTCTGGTAGATACAGTATCTGCCTGTGGATTCCTCACCTTGTGAATATCCCCCTTGAGTCAGCAACATTAGGAAATTCTTTTTGTAGCTTCGCGCCGACGTGGACTTGGACGTCAGAGAGGCACGCCCATAACAGGCCCACGCCGGCGTGATGACATCAGTTCCGCCCTTTTTTCCGTGCCTTCGAGGCACACGGACGGACCCATGACAGTAGATATATACATAGTATACACAGTACACAATAGTCAAGGTAAAACACACAGTGTAAAGTAAATATAATACATTTTCCTTGTCCATAAAATATTTACAACACAGATTCCCTGGTATAGAAGAGCGGACAACGGGGAGGCGGGTGGGTCAGTGAGGAATCCACAGGCAGATACTGTATCTACCAGAAAAAGCGTTACCGAAGGTAAGTAACTTGTTCTTCTGATAGATACATCTGCCGTGTGGATTCCTCACCTTGTGAATAGAGTCCCACTGCAGTCCCCACTCCCCGAGGAGGGTGTCCACTCTTCTAAACCAGGAAATCCTGGAGGACAGAGCGAGCAAAGTGGCCGTCCCTCCTCACTTCGGAATCCAAGCAGTAATGCTTTGCGAAAGTGTGAAGGGAAGACCAAGTTGCCACCCTACAAATGTCCTCTACAGGAACACCTCTAGCCAATGCTGAGGTTGAAGATTTAGCTCTTGTAGAATGAGCCCTTATACCCTCTGGTGGTTCCTTACCGGCCAAAGAGTAGCAGATCTTTATACAGAGGACGATCCATCTTGACAAAGTTCTTTTATGGACCGCTCTTCCTCTCTTGCAGCCAGCAAACAAAATGAAGAGCTGGTCATCCAACCGACAGTCTTTAGATCTGTCCAGGTAAAAGGACACCGCCCTTTTGGGGTCCAGACGGTGTAATCTCTCCTCCTCCTTGGAAGGGTGTGGGGGAGGATAAAAGGTAGGGAGGGTAATGGATTGACCAAGGTGGAAAGGAGTCACCACCTTAGGCAGAAAAGCAGCCCTGGTCCTAAGAACCATTCGATCAGCATGAATGGTCAAGAAAGGGGGCTTGGAACTAAGAGCTTGAAGCTCACTTACCCTCCTTGCTGAGGTTATTGTAACGAGGAAAACTGTATTTAGAGTCAAAAGCCTCATAGGACATTTGTGAAGAGGCTCAAAGGGAGCACCCATCAAAAAGGTCAAGACAAGATTTAAGTCCCACTGAGGCACAATAAAAGGAGTAGGAGGGAACTTATCTGTGAGGCCCTTCAAAAACCTTAAAACTACAGGAGATTTAAAAAGAGACGGCTGGTCAGGCAAGCAGAGAAATGCCGACAGTGCTGAAAGATAGCCCTTCACTGTGGCAACAGCAAGCCCCAGCTGCGCCAGAGAGAGGGCAAACTGGAGAAGATTAGACAAATGGGCTCTCAAAGGGTCAATAGATTTATCCTCACACCAAGTGACAAATTTTGACCATCTATATGAATAGATGGACTTAGTGGAGTCATGCCTGGCTGACAAGATGACATCCAACACGTCAGGCGGGAGAGAAAAGGAATTCAGGTTGCCCCGTTCAATCTCCAGGCATGAAGGTGTAATGTCTGGAGGTGGGGGTGTAGAACCTGCCCCTCCATCTGTGAGAGGAGGTCTGCCCTGAGAGGGAGAAGGAGCGGCGGGTGAGAGGAGAGGTGGAGAAGATCTGTGAACCACACCCTTCTTGGCCAACCCGGGGCGACCAATATGACTTGGGCCAGGTCCTGGCGAATCTTCCTCAGAACGCAAGGAATCAAGGGTATGGGAGGAAACGCGTAAAGGAGTTGATTTCCCCAACTCAACTGAAACACGTCCCCCAAGGCTCCTTGCATCGGATACTGGAGACTTCAGTACGACAGGCAGTGAGCATTCTCGCGAGTGGCAAACAGATCGAGAACAACCTCTGGATGGAGCCTCCACTCGTGGTCGGCCGAGAACTGATGACTCAGACTGTCTGCTCGCATGTTCAGAACCCCGGCCAGATGATTTGCGATCAGACAAATCTGATGGTCCTGAACCCAAGACCAGAGCCGCAGAGCCTCTCTGCAGAGACACAGCGACCCTACTACTCCCTGCTTGTTGATGTACCACATCGCGGTCGTGTTGTCCGTCAGGACTTGCACTGACCGACCGCGAAGGGAAGGGAGGAAGGCCTTCAGCGCCAAACGTATCGCCCGCAATTCTAGAAGGTTGATGTGAAGCAACCTTTCCTCTGGAGACCAAAGACCCTTGACCTCCAGATCCCCCAGATGAGCACCCCACCCTAGAGTGGATGCATCCGTTATCACCGTGGCCACCGATGGAGACAGATGGAAAGGCTTCCCTTGTGACAGATTGCCTTCCACGCCCCACCAAGATACATCCGCTGGAGCCTCTCTGGAGATCCTCACTGACTCCCTGAGATCCCCTTGGTGTTGAAACCACTGCCTGCGGAGGCACCATTGGAGTGCCCTCATGTGCCAGCATGCATGGTTGACCAACAGAATGCATGAAGCCATCAGACCGTGCAGACGGAGAACCTTCAGGACTGGAACTACCGCTCCATTGAAAAATAAAGGAATCATTTCCTGTATGTCGCGAATCCTTTGAGGAGGAGGGAATGCACGACACACAGTAGTGTCCAGTACCGCATCTATGAACAGGTTGCGCTGGGAGGGCACCCCCAGCGGAGAAGTGTGGCTCAGGGGTTAGAGGCCGCAGACCCGGAAGCTGAGATCGGTCCTGGACCAGGGTTCAATTCCCCGCCTCGGCGGGGTCTTGGGCTAAAAATTCCACGGACTCGATAATTCTCACCCCGGTGCCTCCTCGACTCACGGGTTCACACTCTGCGACTCTGGGCAATAGCTTGCTTAATCTCCACAACGGCCCCTCGCGGCGGGATGCCTGACTTTCACCTTGTGGATACCCTGCTATCTCACAGGGGAATACCAGGAAGGGTTCCCTAAGCAAGCGCCGGGAAACCCACTGCGGGTAGCTGTGCGCTATATAAGCTCAACTACATTTACATTTACCAGGTGAGACTTGGGTACATTTATCGAAAAACCCAAACGGTACAACAACTGAGTTGTCTCCTGCAGATGCTGGAGCACTTTCTCTGACGACTCTGCTTTGATCAGCCAGTCGTCCAAATAGGGGAATACCGGAATCCCCGACTTTCTGAGATGTGCCGCCACCACTGCCATCACCTTGGTGAAGACTCGAGGCGCAGTAGTAATTCCAAAAGGAAGGACCGCAAACTGATAGTGCTGCGATCCCACCGTAAAACGGAGATACTTTCTGTGCGACTTCAGGATTGGGATGTGGAAATACGCATCCTGCAAGTCGAGCGACACCATCCAGTCTTCTTCCAGCAGCGCTTGAAGAACGTGTGCAAGGGTGAGCATCTTGAATTTCTCTTGTTTCCGATAGAGATTCAAGATCCTGAGATCCAGGATTGGACGAAGTCTGCCATCCTTCTTGGGGATCAGGAAATACCGGGAGTAGCACCCTTTCTTAACAAAGTCTGTACTTCCTCCTGTAGAAGTAACAGATGTTCCTCCGTGCAATAACCTTGGCAAGGAGGGTAATTGGGAGGAAATTCCCGAAAGGGAAGGGCATACCCATTTTCTACGAGATTGAGAACCCAAAGATCTGATGTAACTGATTCCCAATCCCATAGAAAGTAGGTAAGCCGGCCCCCACTGGACCCACATGATCCTGAATGGCGGATCTAGGGCTGCTTTTCTGTGGCTGGGGGGTTGGAGGAGGTGGAGGAGGAAGAGGTTTGACGCCCTCGAAGACGAACCCTTTGCTTCCCCCTGTATGACCTGTATAAGGTGTTCTGCTGCTGCTGTTGTTGCTGCTGCTGACCTTGTCTAAAGTTCCGAAAGGAAGAGCGTGCAAATCCTCTGAACTTTCTGGCCAATGCACCTCTAATTTGGAGACCCAAAGACCTGGCAGTAGCTCTGCTGTCTTTAAACCTTTCGAGGGCTGTATCTGCCTTCTTGCCAAAAAGTCCTTCTCCATCAAAAGGCAGATCCAAAAGCGCTG
Source organism: Lissotriton helveticus (assembly GCF_964261635.1). Taxonomy (NCBI): domain Eukaryota; kingdom Metazoa; phylum Chordata; class Amphibia; order Caudata; family Salamandridae; genus Lissotriton; species Lissotriton helveticus. The sequence goes on along the minus strand of NC_136058.1, from coordinate 283,304,547 downwards.
CCTGAACATCAGCAGAAAAGTCCGAGGACTTTAGCCAAGCCGATCTTCGCGTAGCAACTGCAGTACCACAGAATCAGCCGTGTCAAGACCGCTCTGAATTACTTGGCGTGCCGCTGCTTGGGTGTCAGACAACACCTACTCGAAATCACTCCTGTTCTCCTCAGGGATCTTAGGAGCCAAAGCACACATTGAGTCCATAAGTGCGTGCACATACCTCCCCATGAGACAAGTGGCATTTGTAGACTTCAAGGCCATACTTGCAGATGAGAAAGTTTTCTTGGCCACCTGATCTTGCTTTTTTGCCTCCTTGTCCCCAGGAACTTGGGGAAATGCACTTATAGACTTCTTAGAGCACGCAGCCTGAATCACCAGGCTCTCTGGAGAAGGGTGAGATGTCAAGAACGCAGGGTCCTCAGGAGCTACCCTATACCTTCTAGCCACACTCTTGGATACAGCAGGAGCAGAATGTGGCTTCTTCCACACCTCCATAATGGGCTCAGTTAATGCCTCATTAAATGGAAGTAAAGGCTCCACAGCCAAACTCGGTGAGTGAAGTACTTCTGTTAGAAGGTTTGACTTAAATTCAACTGTTGGCAATGTTAAATTTAAAAGTCCTGCAGCCTTTCTCATCACCGCATGATATGGCTGGACATCCTTTGAAGGCGCATCATGCCCTGATGGCAATTCCCACTCCGGGGAAAAATCCAGGCCACTGGCATCAGCAAGCTCTTCAAAACAATCTTCACCCAGCTCACCTTCCTTTAAGTCAGGGCGAGAGTCGGCATAACTTTGTTCCTTCAAGAGGCGTTGTGCTTCTCTCCTGGACCTCTCCTTTACACGCCTCGGCACCGGATCCATAAACGACTCTGACGGAGTCGGAACCGACGTCTGTACCGACTTCGATGGCCCAGTTGTATGCTCCTGATGTCTACTTGGAGCAGGCGACGTCGGCATCGGAGTCGTCGACTTCGGACGAGCCGGTGACAACCTCGGCGGAGCCGGGAACTGCCACGGCGTCGATGGGGCTGGCATAAACGGCATGACGGAGCCGGGGCATAAGAATGTGGAACACCCAAATTAAATGCCAGAGGACCCATGGGACCCGAAGGTGCACCAGAGAGGTACGATGCCCTTGAAAACACGCCATACGTAGCGTTCAAGAACGCTGAAGGGTCTTGGCCCGGCGTTGGAAAAGGTGGTTGAACACCCTCAGGCTGACCTAGAGGTGGGATCGAATCCGGCTCAACCATATGCGCAGATTCATCAACCTCCACAGGGACTACTTCTTCCTCCTCTCGAGCCGGAGACGGCGCCGGAGATGGATTGGACTCCGGAGCCGGAGAGGGTACCTGCGACCTCGAAGCCTCACCTTCCTGATCCGGAGTCTCCTGCGGCGGGACCACCTTCGAACGAACCCTCCTGGGCGACCTCGACCTCGAGTTCGACTTCTCACCCGAGTGACGTCGAGACTCATGCCTCCTCTTCCTGTGCTTCTTCCTCGATCTTGAAGCATGGTCCGAAGAGGACTTCGAGGCCGAACCCTCTCAAGATCGGGACCTTGACTTCGACCTCGACTTCGACTTCGTCCTCCTCGAGCGGGATCTTTAAGTCTTCTTACCGTTGTCGGCCTTAAGTCTTGCCACAAGCAGTTTGGTTTCCCTCTCCCGCAGGGCCTTCGGATTCATCTTACGACAAGATGTACATCCATCCACGTCGTGATCGGAGCTTAAGCACCAGATACAGTCCTCGTGCGGATCCGTGATGGACATCATTTTCCCGCACTCCCTGCAGGGCTTGAAACCGGTCTTCTTCGACATCGTCACGAAACAAAGAAGCAGGAAACACAGAAAATGGAAACAAAGACACCAGTAAAGCTACTGAGTTTCCCGAAACCGTTAGCGTCGACGACGCGGAAAAAAGGGAACTGATGTCATCACGCCGGCGTGGGCCTATTATGGTCGTCGGTGATGTCAGCGGAGTCGCGAGCGATGCCGTGCCTCTATGACGTCCAAGTCCACGTCGGCGCGAAGCTACGAAAAGAATTTCCGAATGTTGCTGACACAAGGGGGATATTCACAAGGTGTGGAATCCACACGGCAGATGTATCTATCAGAAATAGAGCTACATTGCTGTTGAGCAAATATGCACTAAAAAGGGTCAGTATTTCTTAATTCATAGGTCAGTGGGAACGTGTCAAGTCCTGTTGAAAAAGGATAGCGTTCTTGTGAATGTTACATAGTAAAAATTTACACTGTGCATTGATTAAAAGCTGTAAAGTTCTATCTCATATCTAATGTAGGTCCTATGCTTTGCAAAATGAAAACATTTATATGTAAAAGATCTGGTACTCTTCTGAGATAATAACCACAATTTCTGCTATTAGTTACATATGTAGCTTAAACTACTTGGCCTGGTAAAGAAGTAGATTGCAAACTTGCATTGTGACTTTACTTAGATGGAACAACTTATCTCAATATTGCAGCACTGCATCAATTTGGTCCACTAAAATTCTAATGGGCATAGCCACTAACATGATCTTTTGTATTGCAATTTTTCATTACCATTCTTATAACTTTCTTTAATAGATGCCTCAAAGGTATTACATTTCCTGAAAATATTAGTCTTATTGTATACTTTTTAAAGTAAAAAATACATCTGTGGATGCCTTACTATGTATTCCTATAGTCAATCACTCATTTCTAATATAGCCTACCCTGCTGCATGTAAGTCCCCTTCCTCCTACATCAATGCTTTCGAAGCCCCATTTAAGAAAGGAAACTATGCACAATGCTTGCTGTAGGTTTCTTCCTACCTTCATACTGCACTTCCAAGTGCATGGTCTGTAAAACACCTAGCAGAGGGTCCACGATACATGGAGAAGCTGTCTTCACTATCGCCTATGTAAAAGACACAACATTAATCTATAAGTTAGAACTGCCAAGCAAACATGTTTCCAGGCTGCTATAGAATGATGACATAAATGATTTGGAAAGTTTTGGAGCCCTTAAATGTAAGGAGTTGTGTATACAGAGGAGCAAAGGAAACAAAAAGAGGGCCAGAAATCTCTGATGTTTATTGAGTCTGAAAGAAGTGCTTTCACTGCTCCTGTTTTGTTATGTTACATTACGTTATGCGTATTTTGAAAAGTGCATATCACTGGTGAGGGTATCCTAGGACTGAGCAGGTGTGTTTGGCTAGCCCTGCCTATGGTAGGCTGGTTAATTGAAAAGCCAGATCTGTAGCTTTTTGTTGAATTCAAGAAGAGAGGAGGAGGCTCTGAAGTGAAGTGGGGGGCCGCTCCAAGCTTTAGGAGCGATGTAAGAGAATGTCGTCCTCCTGATCTGTCTGAGTGGTTGGTGAAAGGAGATGAGACTGTTCACAGGTATGTGGGGTAAGGTCTGTGTAGTATCTTCAATGTGTGTGTGTGAGGAGTTTGAAATTAGCGCATTTGTGTATCACGACCCAGTGGAGCTAGCTCCCTGAGCGGTGGTGTGATGTGAGTTCTGTGTGGGAGCTTGAGGATGAGTCTGGATTTTGAGTTCTGGATGGTTGCTAGTCCCCTAGTGAGTTACTTGGTGATTCCCGGTGTAGAGTGAGTTCCTGTAGTCCATAATGCTGGTTCCTTTGGAATTCGTGTTATTTGTCTTATGCAGGAGGGTGTTGAAAGGCAGGCTGCAAGGCAGATAGGAACCTTAACCCATATTTCTAGTACCTTTCTTTGCACATAGACAGCAAGGCCAGAGAACACAACCCTACAACTTCACATATTTGATAATAATATATATAATATAACATGCCAGTGAAAATAGATGTAAATTCAAGAAACTTTGTATTTGGAACGAGTGTAGTACTAACCATACATTAACACATTTATTACCACAATGCAAAGTTCGAATTCAATCCAGCATCCACAGTAAGGCCTAGCTAACTTGGCAAACAAAGACACAATCAGTGTGTAATATCTCTCAGATTTGTATTACAATAACATTAATGTCTAACACAATTGAGGTCATTCTTAAAACCCAGCCATGTCAACCAACCAACTAAGAGTGACAAATCATAAAGATGATATAAGGAAGCTGCATTAGGAAGCCACCACAATGGTGTGCCAGGTTCCTATATAAACAGCACTTTACTGATGAGGTCTAATTTAGGTGAAACAAGAGAGAAGTTGCATGTGTTCCTGTTCAAAGGGGACCTGACCAGGTGGATCGAGCTGTATTGTTCCTGCTGGAGCAGGACCAATGGTGATCCGGGTGTGTGACATCAGTGGACTAATGGTCCAGATAGCTTTAACTTTTTAACATTTTCAAGTCAACCCCAAACATTCTTTCAACACTATATAAATAAAAAAAGAAAAACAAAATGACTGAACTGATTTACACCAAACCAAGCAAAGGCTCTTCCCAAGGTAAAGTTCTACTTTTATCTCAAGTCAATGTCATGTTCACTTTTCGATTGAGTCAACATGTATGTGCAGTGAGTCGTCTCAATGCACTCATGTTCAAAATAGGGGATGCATTACTAATTATTATTCTAGTTTTTTGACAACAGCAAAAAGGATGGTGGATATGGTACATTACTGGGGCTTTCTGAGGAAGTTGCAGGGGAGCTGGGAAATTTGCTGGCAGTCTAGGAGTGGAACATGCTTCTTCCCCTGATGAAACACTGTTGGGCAGCCATGGGTGTGTTTAGAGAAATGAGCAGTTCCCTCCTCCTCAGCTACACCAAACTGGTGGTTCTAGAACCAACTCTCCCTCCCTCCCATTGGGCTGTTGCCCAACAGGCTTTAAAGACCCTAAAGAACAAAGACCTACCTTTCCTCTCCCTTTACACTTAATTGTGCCCCTTTGAACTAAGTTAAAGTCCTGAACCCTCTTAGCTATTCTCTCTGGACGGACGTGTGTCATCTATCTCACCTACAGCCCATCCTGCCAACAGACCTAAGTCACTGTTCTGCTGTGGGAGCAATTTTCACACCTCATTAAGGTCAAGCACTGGCAGTTGCTGGCAGGCTAGTGCAAATTAGCCTCTAGGAGCTTAAGGCAGAGAAAATGTAACTTACTAAAAGTTATATTCCCAAGTTATTTAATCAAATCTAACTTCACCATTGAACAGGAATTTTAATAAAAAGTTGTCAGGCGCTGAATCGGCTCAACAGTAACAGAGCACCTTCCTGGTGTTAGGTTTACACTGGGGACTACATCTCCCAGAATTCCTGGAATGGGGAGGAGCATAGGTGATATAAGCCAGCCAATCCAGGGAGAGGTGCGCGTAATCCTGACATTGTCTCTGTGTTCCTAACCTCGAGGCTCACGCGCCTTGCGTGGAGTCTCTCTTCTGGTGTTATCAGCGGGCTGTGTCAATTATCCGGAGGTTCCCTGCTCTCTGCCTCATCGCGTCTCCTTGCCTGACTCTTCTTTCGGTAACGGAGCTGTTCGTTCTTCATCGGAGGAAGTTTGTTTGTGTTCCTTGCTCTCGGACTCCAAATTTCCCCTCGGATCGTCTGGGCTGTAGACGCGCTGAAGGAAGCGCTTTGCGAAGTACATTTTCCTGCTCGGGGCCGTGTCAACTTTAACGCGTCTCGAGCTGGTTTCTTTGTTTTCTTGTGACTTATTTCTTTTGCGCGTTTTGCAGCGCTTGCTCTACCACCTTTGACTTGGTGTTATTTATCTTAATGGTGAAGAGCTATGGACTGAGAAATATCGGGTGATATTCTTCTGAACTGTTCTCAAGTGTTCCTAGCGCCTTTAGGAGCGCCTATGTACTTATGGTGATTTTCCATTCACCAAGGATTATGAATACATACTTTGGACCCTGAGTTTATTATTTTGTGTTACCTACTCATTTTGGTTGAAGAATCTTCACGACGCCAGTGTCGCATTCTCTGTTTGGATTTTGGTTACCATCCTTGGATGTTAAAGGAAAGGAGACCTTTTTCTTTGGAATTTTGTTTGTTTCCTTGTGGATGAATGTATGCAGGGTATGTACGTTTCTACTTCTTTTTCCCAGTTATTAGTGAGAGTATGCATGTTGAGAATTTCATGTAATGCTGTGATTTGTCATTGTAGGAAGGCTTTGAAGTTAAAAGCGGAAGACATATATGTTGTATGTACAGACACAGTATCCCTCGGCCAGTGGACAGGTACTATCAAACTCTAGTGAGAATTTATGAGTGTAGTTAGAATTATAGAAACTGTATTAAAACTATCTTCTTTTGTTTCAGGTCTCCCAATTTCCGAGGGTGGTTCCCTCATATATTTTTTCCCTCGCCTGACTACCTTACTACTCTGTGTCCATATTAACCAGAGTTGGGGGAGTCTGGAGGTGGACCCTTTTTGGCATCACGCGTAACCAGAGGAGTGGCTTTGACGCTGACAATAGTGGTTGAACCATTTCCCTAGATTGTCCCAAACAAGAGTCAGAAAAAGAATATCTTGGTCTAAAATCTTGATTTCCTCAAAGGGCAGCTAAAGCCTTCAACAGTGCAAATAGCTTTTGTGGTCTTTTCACTGTAGGGACATGCCAACATCCAATTTTGTACATGATCTACGTTCAAATACTAGTCACCTTACCCTGTGAGTTAGAGTGCTGACTTAGGAGCAACTTATTAATATCTGAATGGAAAGTTTTCCCTTGTGAAAACAGTTATTTTGATGGGTTGGACTACAAGTTTAAATTGTAACCGCCAGGATACATAAGTAAGCTTGAAGGCAGGTTTTCTATGCCACACTAGTGGAGGGCACTATAAATGCTTAAGTCCACAAGTGACATTTATCTTGCCATTCTAAGTGTGTACTTTCTACACCATGCACTATGTATGGCACAAATGGATAGTTAAATATGCCTCAGAGCACATACACTTGGTCTGGACAGCAGTGCCCCAGTGTGCACAGTCTAAAAACAAGCAATACAATTCATCATAAAATGGGGCTGGCCAGGCAAAAAGGGGCATTTTGTTACAGGGTGAAAGACAGTTTAGACAGGAAAAGGGAAGGGAAGAGGGCAGGGAAGAAGTGTGGTGTGGTATTCAGGCATTGTATTGCATCATGCTGAAAGATTACCAGCTATTGGCAGTGGTCTAGAATTTTCTGGGGTTATTGGGATTCTTGGCCAATGATATTAGATGTGTTGCTAGAAAATAGGAGCAGTGACCAAGGTGACCAAAATATACAATTTGCATAGTGCCAGCAGAGTGCATTTGGGGTGTTATGTAGATCTCTATGAAAATGGTCATACTCTGAGGCACACAATAGTCTGCAGAATGTGATGGGAGAAAAGAGTAGCCTGACCAGGTTTGATTGATTGGAAAGGAAGGAGGTCACTTACCAAGGTCACTTCCTGCAACATGGCAGCAGCCTCTATCTATCAGGCATCTGAGGAGCTTCTCATGGCTCATGGCTTATAGCTTCAAATGCTGTGATGCACCTGATGGAGCAAGGACTCGTAGAAAAGAGACTTGCTTGGAAGCAATCCTCTCATTTAACTTCTAACCTTGTATTAATTGTGTATTGTGTAAATTAGTACGCACCACATTTGACATATAAGATAGAGAAGCTTGCCTACGTGTTTTTCCTAATAAGTAAGTAGAGCGAAATGCTAAAATGGCCCCTAACGGGAAATCTTTATTATGCATGCGTCAACTGCATCTATGTAGCTCTCGCTTGGAGGAAATTTCTTGCGCCTGCGCAAAAGCTATTAATATGGCTGTTTGAAAGCTCACATGCTGAGCATCTGCTTTGTTAAAAATAACATGAGCTATTTTACTAATGCTAATGCGCGGAGAGCATTAATAAATGAATGGGATTAGAGTAGAGATAGGTGGTATACAGTGAAACCATTTTATTTTTAAATTAATATTTGTCTTTCGGACTTTCTCATTAGTATACATTTGGACATCTCGTACGAATCCAGAGTCTATAACCCACCTGATCTCAGCACATGCGTGGTGCAAATGAGCCGGAAGAAGTGATGTGACTCTTGAACACAGTCCAAGGTCGCAAAGGATACATACCCTGGGAACCAGTTTGAAGACCTCTGAAATGAATGGGAACGCATGAAGTTTATAATTTTGTTTCTAATAAGATGTGAATATGGATGGGAATAAAGTTTTATGAACATAAAATAATGGGTGGGATCTTTTAACAATGGACTGAAAGACTAAATTGAAAAATAAGCATGGTGTGATGATCATCCCCCCTTGCCTGTTCAATCAGTGTTAATAATTTCATGATATTGAAACCTTAATGTGTACATGAATATTGTAGGGTATAATTGAGGTAGCGTTAGCTAGTTAGCGTACATGAAACCGGAATGCTGCTCGAGTGAGTCGAAGACGGAGATTTGCTGAATACTGCAGAGCTTGGGATGCTGTCAGAGTGAAGAAGAATCGAATGCAGAACCGTCTATCTTAGAAATAATTTACTTAGAAGAAGTTTGATGAAGAATCTCGAGGAGGAAGTGAGTGTCAGAGAGAGGTGCTATGCAAGCGTCGGTGTTAGAGAGGTCATCTAACCTGTCCTGACTTGAAGCCTTTGTCGCCTGATCTTTCCCGGGGGACCCTTCCCAGCTCCTTGGCCAGGGGGCTGATTTTCACACCATACTTGGTAACTATACTGTCCAGATGTGCTTTTCTCTCTATCCTCTCCCTTCTGAGCATATGTCATTGCAATTCTCTGAAGTATGAGTTTGATGATTGATTAATTGAAACTTCCTTCCTATGAGTGACGGAGACCGTACTGTACTTTGTAAGTGGTTCACATGAAATTAATTTAGATAAAGATTTAGTCTGTGGTTATTTCATTGCAAAGAGAAATAATTCATGTCATTTTACCATCAACTAGTTCAACTAATGGTCCATTGACCATAGGAAAGAACTTTTTGATCAGTGAAAGATTAGTTTGGGAATAAGAGGTGACTAATCTTGAAATTTCAGCAAACAGCACACTTAGACTCCAGCGGTTATTAATAGGGTGAGTGTGTTTATAAGCCCAGGTGAGTATATGGCATTGCAGTACCTGTTGCTGGTAAGCCGCTGGATCACAACCAGCAGAAAAAATAACTGCAAGCTCACTAGAGAGGAGTGTTTTAGGAGACCCTCCCTAATGTATTTTTAGGGATGATTCTATGTTGTATATGGGACTCAATAGTACGTAGCTGTTCTTCCACAAACCACCCTGCTGTTGTTTCAAAAGTGATATTTCTATTACATCAAAAGAGCCACAATCACATGTTTGAAGTGCTGCAGTTTTGCTGATGTTAATGATGGGGTTTGTGGGATAATAATTTAAAGTCTACTGGAACCTAATTGTGTCCCGTATTCATGCTCAGACCACAAAGTTGATCTCAACAAATGACAATGTCATGCCAGAGAAAGTGAGAAAGAGAAGATACAGAGTCTAAAAAACTAGAAAAAGTACCCATCAGCCCACTCAAAAGTGGAATCTCGTCATCTGGGTTGTTCAGTGTTGGAGAAAGGTGTCCTATAGGCTCCTCCTCAGGGAGAGTCTGAGGTTGCCTAATATCGGACCCAAAGATCAAGCATTCAACCAACAGATGACAGTATGTGAGCGGAAGGGGCAGAAGTTGCAGTGCTCAAAAGAAAAAACAGAAAAGGAAAATAATCCTCGTGATTTAAAAATACCTACTTTGATGACATAAAAAACTTTATTAGGTCTGACCATCGATGTGGTATTGTTAAAAGCAGTATACTGATAGCATGCAAGGAATTGCTATCCACCATATATGTTAATTGGTCAACATGTTTCAGCCTTAAGCGGCTTTCGTCAGGACCTATGATTTGCTACTGCAACACTTACTTAATGTGATTTAGTACGTGATTTACAACCACTCTCCAATTATTAAAAGGAAGATGGTGTGTCTTCTCCTGTGTATACAAATGTGGGAAACAAAAGTAAAACAGTATTAGAAATATGCATATCTGTAGCATAAATCTCACAACTCTGTACAAGTAGAATGTATGAATAGATAATTCGAACTCACCCTAGTTGAAGGGAGAAAAAACCTCACCTCACCTGGCAACTGCTCAGGGTGAAAGGAGGCCACGCACTGAAAATAAGCGCATGGATCTGAAGTTAATTTCAGAATAAGACTATTACAGTCACAAAAACATTTCATTAGTGATACACATAAGACAAAATGGCAGGCCTAGATTAAGAATGTATAAAGATAAGGAAAGCGTCAAGCTAGAAACCTCCATTAGGCCACCTCGCATGATGGTCAGAGTGGCCGAGTAGCCAAAACGTGAGGAAACCAGGACGCCTTATCCTCAACTCTAAAATAATTACTTCCCAGTAAAAGACGGCAACTACCAAAACCTTTCAAAAAAAGACAGAGTCGCCCTTGAAACCCTTTCCAAGGACACTAAAATAGTGATCAAACCTGCAGACAAGGGGGGTGCCATAGTTATTCAAGACACCAATGCGTATCGAACCGAATGTCTCAAACAACTAGGCAATACACAGTTCTACACCCCTCTTGCTGAGAATCCCACCGCTAGACTCACAAATGAGATCAAACATCTAGTGGAAGAAGCAAGCGCTGAGGGATGGATTACTCCACAAGAGGCTACCTTTTTGGTTACTAAGTGTCCCATCACTCCATATTTCTACACACTTCCAAAGATCCACAAACCGGCCAGACCACCGCCCGGCCGTCCAATTATTTCAGGAATTGGATCTTTGTTGGAACCTTTATCAACTTTTGTTGATGTCTTTCTTAGTCCCATTGTAAAAACTATGCCAACATACCTCCAGGATACAAAAGATGTTCTACGTGCACTACCTGAGGTTCATTTCGACATCAACACGGATATACTAGCTAGCTTTGATGTCGAATCACTGTATACATGTATACCTCAAACTGAGACACTAGAAACTGTACGAACACTTTTAGAGTATTCCTCTGTTGACACGGTGACCCCTATTCATTTTGTAATGGAACTGGCAAGAATTGCCATGACTGAGAATTTTTTCGCCTTTGAGGAATCCCTGTATCTACAGATATCAGGGACATCGATGGGCAGCAAATTTGCGCCCAGTCTGGCAAATTTGTACGTCCACCATTTCGAGACCCATCATGTACTTAACAACACCAACCCACATCATCAGCAATTGATGATGTGGAAGCGGTACATTGACGACATTCTAGTTGTCTGGCGAGGTGACATACAATCCCTCTTGCTTTTTCAAGAATGGCTGAACGGTCAGAACCCCTATCTCAGGTTCACATTGGAGTACAGTAGAACTGAACTCCCTTTTTTGGACCTGGTAATTTTCCCACAAGAAGGGCATCTGGCCAGTTCCTTATATCGAAAACCAATGGCACGCAACTCATTGCTGAGATTTGACAGCCACCATCCCCGTTCCCTCAGGGAGAACCTCCCTTTTGGACAGTTCCTGAGGGTTCGGAGGAATTGTTCCAACTTAACAGATTTCCATTCAAAAGCCAAAGATCTCTCCACGAAGTTGAGAATGCGGCGCTACCCTAACACTCTAGTTCGCAAGTCCTTGAAACGTGCTGCGAACAACCATCGAGAGGCCCTGCTAGAACCTCCAGTTAAAAAACCACCTATTGATAGGTTGGTTTGTGTGACCACATACAATACTTCATTGTCTAAGATCCAGAAAATCATTAGACAGAAATGGCGAATCTTGAACAGCTCAGGTGAACACATTCCTCTGCCATTGTTCTCATTCAAAAGAGGCACTAATTTGAAAGACGCACTGGTCCACACGAGACCTCGACAAGGAGTCGAAGAACCCACTTCTAACTTGTGGAACCTCCCTCCAGTGCAAGGACATCATCCCTGCGGTAACTGCTCAGTGTGTGCACAAACAAGCAAGACTCTTGCAGTCGATATTGGCACCACTCGACCTTGGCTACTCAAACGCCATACCAACTGCAACAGTGAGAAAGTCATTTACCAAATTACCTGCCCTTGTGGTTTGAGGTACATAGGAATGACGACGAGGAAAATTAAATTGCGCATACAAGAACATAAGAGCACAATTAGACGCAACAAGCAGGCGACCCGGCTCACTTCGCACTTTCTGGATAAAAAACACAATCCTGATGATTTGAAATGGTTAATCTTAGAGCAACCATACATACCCAGTCATGTCACAGACGTCCCACTTTTTCTCCTTAGGAAAGAGCAAAGATGGGTCTATAAATTACGTAGTGACACGGAAGGTTTGAACGACGACATCCCGTGGATGCATTTGTGAGTCTAAACTGAGTGCAACATCTAGTATCACTTAGCTGACATTATAGACTACAATGCATCACTTAGCTGACATTACAGACTATAGTCTATATCTGTTTTTTATCAAAAATATTGTATGTCTGTTTACACCTGGCATAATGTTGCTCCGAACTGTTTGGTTATAGTGGTATACCGCTGATAAAGGTTCTTTGCCAATGAAGCAGTAAAACCGCCCGGCTTTTCATACTCACTAGAATACCCTTTTGCCCACAGATCACATCTGTGTGATCTGCCTTGTCTCAACGTGAGCCACACTTATGCTTCTATATGCTGTCAGTTTTTAGAACAGTATAGACTTGACTACGCATCGGTAGGAAGCAGATATCTGTTCTTCTATTGCACATAATCTTTATAGTCTAGTTTGGCCACACTTGACTTTGTACACACCAAAACCACATTGAAACACTTATACATATTTATGCCTCAGAAGACTGCATGGATATGTGATTTTTTCTGCATATCTATCTATCTACATCGGGACTGTCTTGCTCCGCTCTTTGTAAGCAGACAACCTATCAAAACAAGTTCGATTTAAATTGAGGTAGCTAATTAGTACATTTCCTTCATGAGGTTTCCACGAGGTCCTTTTCCCAACGAACTTCGTGTCCCATGTACCAAACTGTTTTTTTACGATTGGTCCACACTGAACCACTCACGTTAACTTGCCTTGCATAGTTTTATTTTATTTTGAGGCTGTGTGCGAGCCATTGGCCTACATTGATCAAAAATAGTGAACGAATCACAACACTCCCGTCATGAGTTTCCTACAAGGTTCGCTACCTCCACGGACTCCGTCACGTTAAATTGGCTCTTTTTCGATTGGTCTACACCTAACCAATCACGCAATACTGCCTCGCAGAGTTCTGCCCCGAGGTTTTGAACGAAGAAAACAGCCATTGGCCCATATTAATCATAGACAGTGGACGAATCAGAATACTCCGTCCATGAGCTTCCTACAAGGTCCGCTATCTTAACGGACTCGGCGTCGCCGAAATGACTTTCTCTATTGGTCTACATTTTACCGCTTTTTGCAGCCCTTCTTTGAGGCTCGGGCGGCAACCATTGGCCAATACTATTAATATACAGCGAGCCAATGAGAACTCATACATCGATAGTTCCCTCTAAGGTCCGCTATTTACAGATAAAACCCCGCTTACAACTCAGCATCACCACCTCCCCCTCGGCTCAGGTTTTCATCCGAGGCAACGACGGAGAGGTGAGCTATGGCGCTTGGCTATCTCATTATGCGGGTGTTTTCTGTTTAGCAAATAGCGCTGTAGGTGTTAAATCTTTTACTGGGAAGTAATTATTTTAGAGTTGAGGATAAGGCGTCCTGGTTTCCTCACGTTTTGGCTACTCGGCCACTCTGACCATCATGCGAGGTGGCCTAATGGAGGTTTCTAGCTTGACGCTTTCCTTATCTTTATACATTCTTAATCTAGGCCTGCCATTTTGTCTTATGTGTATCACTAATGAAATGTTTTTGTGACTGTAATAGTCTTATTCTGAAATTAAATTCAGATCCATGCGCTTATTTTCAGTGCGTGGCCTCCTTTCACCCTGAGCAGTTGCCAGGTGAGGTGAGGTTTTTTCTCCCTTCAACTAGGGTGAGTTAGAATTATCTATTCATACATTCTACTTGTACAGAGTTGTGAGATTTATGCTACAGATATGCATATTTCTAATACTGTTTTACTTTTGTTTCCCACATTTGTATACACAGGAGAAGACACACCATCTTCCTTTTAATAATTGGAGAGTGGTTGTAAATCACGTACTAAATCACATTAAGTAAGTGTTGCAGTAGCAAATCATAGGTCCTGACGAAAGCCGCTTAAGGCTGAAACATGTTGACAAATTAACATATATGGTGGATAGCAATTCCTTGCATGCTATCAGTATACTGCTTTTAACAATACCACATTGATGGTCAGACCTAATAAAGTTTTTTATGTCATCAAAGTAGGTATTTTTAAATCACGAGGATTATTTTCCTTTTCTGTTTTTTCTTTTGAGCACTGCAACTTCTGCCCCTTCCGCTCACATACTGTCATCTGTTGGTTGAATGCTTGATCTTTGGGTCCGATATTAGGCAACCTCAGACTCTCCCTGAGGAGGAGCCTATAGGACACCTTTCTCCAACACTGAACAACCCAGATGACGAGATTCCACTTTTGAGTGGGCTGATGGGTACTTTTTCTAGTTTTTTAGACTCTGTATCTTCTCTTTCTCACTTTCTCTGGCATGACATTGTCATTTGTTGAGATCAACTTTGTGGTCTGAGCATGAATACGGGACACAATTAGGTTCCAGTAGACTCTCTATATCCAGACTGTTAGTACCTCTCGTGTTTTTTGCTGTCAAGTTGGGGGACTAGGTACTTTTTCGGTCTATAAAACAATCTCCCCTTGGACCCTCCACCACTCCTTTTGTCTGTTTGGGATAATAATTTAGCCAACTGAGTGGAAATCTAGCCTCAGGTGCTCCTCTGAATGTAATCCATAATGACTTACTGGAGCATTGGGCATATGGGTGTACAGGACTGTGGACAGCCTGAAGTTGGTAAATGGAAGTAAGCTAGATGGTGTGAATATGAAGCTGGGTGTTCCAATGTAAGATTTATTTTAATACTACCTTTGGTACTACCTATTATTAAAACAAAGAAGGCTTGGTGCTGCATGTGGATGCCTTGAGAAGAAGCAATTTTATGGCTGGCTCATTTGGGATTTTGTAAACATTGATGACAAGCTCATTTGGCTGTTTTAATGGCTTGCTTTAAATCGATGTGATGGACGAAGCAAAAAAAGTGGATAAAATGTGATGGATTGGTGGAAATTAGAGTTTGTAAATTGTAGCTGCTTATTAGTGCATTCACAGTGCAGATGAAATGAGTTGACATGAAACAGACCCAGAGATCTTTCTGAAGAAAAAATTTATGATTTATATCAGTGGTGAATAGTTTAGAAATTAAAAGATTGCTAGTGCCAGGCGGCATCACCTAATGACATCATGTGGTGTTACCCTAGTGCTTTGAAAATAATTCTCCAGAGTCATCTATTTCTCAGATATGTAACACAGTCATGAAACAAAGTGACCAATGCTGTAGAGAGTGTGTGCTACCTTTGTTGGTGTCTACTTCCTTATACAGAGTGGTTCAGGGATGTCAGAGAAGGCAATGATTCAAGAATTTGCCTACATAACATTAATCTGTTGTAGAAAGAACACAACAGTACTCAAACAATGAAAATATGGTACCTGGTCTTACTAGAAGAGGATGAAGAATGCCACCTACACTTAGATTAACAATGTTATGTCATGCTTCCTATAATCACATAGAGTTTAGAACCTTCATCAACACATAACTTACATATCTGTGCATATCAAATGTTACTGCAGCCCCATGACAATGGTTTGACTCAGAATGCTCTCACCTGTACAATCCGGAGTGTCTGAAGAGCAAGCTGTTGGGCTTTGGGTGATGAACATGGCAGCAGGGCAATCAGGCCTTTATACACTTGGTTCTGGTATTTGCAATTGCCATGAACCAGGCTCTCCAACAGGACTTGGGCATCCTCTTGCAATTCTTCGGACTTGGACTTTGCTAAGCACTCTGCTATCGCTCTCACACCTGTTGAAAACATGCAAAAGCTATTCAGTTGAAACAAAAAGAACCACTACTGTAAGGTGTTAAACTATTCCTATACCATATGCATGTTTGTAGATTCATTGCCTGAACTGTAGAACCTCACCGTGTGATATGTGGGTGTAATGCATGTGTTCCCTCAATGTCTCCCTGTCTGGAACAAACATGAATACCTCACCACATCCTCTTTGTTTTTCTCAACATGTCCTTTCTTAAGGGAGCCTATTCTGAAGTCTTGACCTCCTACATCAAGCCTCTCCTCAATATATCCATGCTCAACCCAAGCAATCTGAACAACAGTCAAATCTGCAACACCATTCCTGGATAAGTTAATCAAAAGTACTATATTCACCCAACTCATTGACTATGTTATGGACCAGAAGCTGGTGGCCTATGGCAAGGTTAATGTCTGGCACCATCTTTCATATTCACCATAAGCAATGACCATAAAGCTCAAGAAGACAAGAACGGAGCTTCCGTCCTGAAACTCCTGGATCTCTCATCTGCCACGGATAAGTTTCATAACCTAACTGCTGCGTACCACAGCACTCCATGCTTGTTCCAATTCTGTTTAACTTCTATCTCTGGCATCTGCCTTAACCTTATCTCATCGGGACCTTTAATTTAGTTTGCTAAAATCTATGCTGACAAAACTCATCCCATTGAATGTGTAACCCCATGCAGACACTGACAACACTGCTCTCACAAACTGCCTCTCCACCATCTACAACTGGATGCAACCAGACCATCAGAAACTCAATGCCAGAAAGACAGAAATCATCATCTGCAAATCTTTGGGAAACACAATGTCCGCAGGCTGGTGGCCCACTGAACTTGGCACCAATATTTACCAACACACAGTGAAAACTCTTGGAATAGCCCAGGAGTCTGGCCTCAACCTCAGACTAATATGATCATAAAAAGACCTTCTTCCATGGGGAAATCCTCATTAGAATATTCCCTTTAATGGGTTTCCCTCACCAGGACAGGTAGCCATTGTGCTTGTGCTTTCAGATCTGGTCTATGCATGTGTCCTCTACATTGGTGCTTTTGAACGCATGCTTTAAATACTACAATGGATCCAAAACATTGCAGTGGTACTTCCACTTCCTATGCGTCCTTCACAGCCATCCAGTTTATATGGCTGGTGTCTACAGATAGCCATCAATCAAGGATTCATCTCCCTTACACATGGATCCCAAGGTGTGAATATTCAAGGAAATAATCAGATTTCTGTTTACTACATAGAAATCCATAATATAATTCTTCCAGTTTAGATGTGTTGTGTCACAACTGTAGCATATCTCTGATCCTCAAGCATGTAATTTACATGCACCTATATTCCACGCCTCAAGCATGCACATCGGCATCATGAACCACTTGATCACTCTGCCACTACTATGCACTGACAATCCCATGCAGCATCTTTTCTATACTCCTCAGCATTCCAACTGGAGCAACTGCCCGCTAGTATCCAAACAATGTGATGGCTTACATATCGGCTGTACTACCTAATAACCGTCTCATTCACATAGGTATGATCCTGCAGGATGCAATATTCTATAAAATTGTAAGAACAATGAAGGTAAGGCAACATTCGCCGTTTGAATGCAGAACATTGCACTGCATTAGCTGTCTCTGATCCTTAACTATATGAAGCGCACTGGCGACTGGTAGCCTGTGACACAAACAGATGAGTAAGCAGCATAAAGCTAGAAAATATATAGGGAAACTGAAGCTCGGTGAGCCTGACCTGGCGTAATATTCAAATGACATTATGCAAGGTTTTGCATGTCTACAGTCTGTAAATACTGAAACATGTTGGTGGGGAGAACATCTGATTTCACCAGAACAGTTTAGGATTCAAGTGGCTCGTACCAGATAGTTTTTCTTTTTAGGTCTCTTCCAAGAACAAGGTGGTTATATGGTTTATCCAGAAGAGTGCAGGCGTGTTAACAAACAGTATAAGAACTTAGGGCCTAAGGTATAAAAGGGTTTTTAACATTGTGTCCACATTAAAATGTGTTAGTGCATATTGGTCATGGACACTATTTAAGCAGGCTATGAAAGACTGATCGGCGGCACCCATCCTGAGAGAGAAGAAGGGAAGAAGAGGTGTGGCGCCAGACTCTGCAGAGACGTTCTGCCGGTGGGGGGCCTGCCTGGAGGCGGGCAAAACATTGGAGAAGCCAAGCGGTTGCTCAGGCGAGAGACTGGCATGAGGACCCAGGTGAGAGGGACTGCGCGGAGCTGAACATAGTGAGCGACCCCTCCGGCCCATAGCGGGTAGAAGCTGTGTCCCCTGCGCAGTGGCTGCCGAGTGACAGCTGAGTCGTTTTACGGCGGCCTCAAGGAGATTGAGGAGGGGAGCGGCTGGGAGTGAGAGACGTGACTCAGCTCCCTGCTCGGCTTCTCTGTGACGTGGCCGGTGGAGACCGTGAGACGCGGGCCTCCTGAGCTGGATTGAGCCAGGCCCCGGCGCTGGTGAGAGGGACTGCGCAGGGCTGAGTCAGTCCCCCCACCTCCGGCTTCAAAGGGATAGAGGTGGGGGGCTGAGGCCAACACAATACTCCCCCTGCCTGACTCCCCCTCCCCAGTAGACTCGTCAATACCTGCGGCGGGCCTTCTGGGCAAACATGATCGAGGCAGCTTGATGTAATAATTACAATGCTTTTCCATTTGAATCCTTAGGAACACCTAGTAACGACTAGTTGAAATGCAGCTCTTTGTAGAATTATTTTGATACCAGATACTATAATATTCACTGCCCACTGCTAATCTCGTCCCATAATGCTTTGCAGGGCCTTTGGTTGGGATTGTACTTTTGCCCATAACTGTGCTTGGGGTACTATAATATTCACTGCCCACTGCTAATCTCGTCCCATAATGCTTTGCAGGGCCTTTGGTTGGGATTGTATTTTTGCCCATAACTGTGCTTGGGGTGGTTCTAAGAGAATGGGACTACCACCGAATCGTTCAGCAAGATGTGCTCTTTGTTTTCAAAGCAAAACCAAAGGGGATGATGGACGGAGTGTTGAACATTGCCAGTACTCACCCCCAGTCAACTGATCTGTGTTTAATCCATCATCATTATTTAGCTCACTCCTTCCCTGGACTGGAAGCAAGCATCCTGGGACCGGTTTCTGGGTAATCAGCCGTCATCAGCCAGGCTAGCTTGAATCCAGTGGCAAACTGAACAAGGGACCCACGTCTGGGCATACCCTGCCAACTTAGGACGAGAAAAGCAAAACCAAAGGGGATGATGGACTGAGTGTGGAACATTGCCAGCACTCACCCCCAGTCAACTGATCTGGGTTTAATCCATCATCATTCTTCAGCTCACTCCGCCACCTCAGTTCAGACATGGCCATATGCAAATCAGTCTGACCCTGTGCCTCATGGGAACAGTTCAGCACGAACTGCCCATCCATGTCTTCCCTGAACCGGAAACAAGCATCCTGGGACCGGTTTCGGGGTAACACCCCTTATCAGTCAGGCTTGCTTGAATCCACTGTGCCACTGGATTCAAGCTATCCTGGCTGAAGAGGGGAAGAAAGTCCTCGCCCTTTGTTTTCAAGGCATCTGCTTGGTTCTCTCCCTAGGTTAGGGAGGATCCCAAAATCATCACCTGTATCACTGCTTGCTAAATTTTCATTTTCACTTTTGTGAAATGACTATATGCATTTTAGCATGTAAAGACAGAAATACTTGTTATTTTATCAAAAGTATAGGAGGTTTCTGTTTAATATTTGGGAGTTGACAGGGCTAAGTTTTTGTTCACCTTCGTGGAATTCCGTAGAAGTACTACGCCCACCTCTACCTGGGACCACTGCCTGCTCTTGAAAAATATTTGCGCACCTACTTACAAAGGGGAAGGGGTCCTCCGGAGACCCCTTCTCGCTTGTGAATGGTTTACCACCTACTTAAAGTAGGAGGTAAACTGCAAGATTTTTGCGACTGCAGATGCGGTCGCAAAACCCTCATATATGGCATTTGCACTCACTTTTAGGAAGGGATGCCCTTGGCACGCCCCTTCCTACTGGAGAGTCGCTAACCCTATTTTGCGAGTCGCTAAAAGATTAGCGACTCGTGAAATAGAGTTAGTACACTGTGCATCAGTTTTTTCGGTCGCAAGCGTCCCAAACGTCCCTTTGCGACCGCACAAAAAACGGTTGTACATCTGGCCCAGTGTCTCTACTAGATAAGGCATTACCAAAAGTATGTAACTTGATCATCTGATAGAGACTTACAGCCGCAGATTCCTTACCTCAGAATAGATACCCAAACAATACCTTCCCAGAGGTGGGTCTGCGAAACAATTTTACGCCAAAACGTTCTGCAGGAACGAACAAGCAATGTGCCCATCCAGATAAACCTGACTGCCCATACAGTAGTGTTTTGTGAACGTGTGCAGAGAGACCTAAGTTGCTTCCTGGCAGATGTCCAGGACTGCTACTCTGCGTGCTAACGCAGTGATCTCAATCTTGGCTCTGGTGGAATGGGTGCACATGCCCTCAATTGGTTGCTTCTTGGCCCATATGTAGCAGATTTTCATGCAGAGCATGATCCAACAGGAAATGGTCTATTTCTGCACAGTCTTCCACATCTTGGCTCCAACATATGCTACAAAGCGTTGGTTGTCCACACAGAACTCTCTTGTGCGATGAAGGTAGACCAACAATGCTCATTTTGGGTTCAGTCAGTAAAGTTGCTCTGCTTCCTTAGATGGGTGTGGTGGAGCGTAAAAAGTAGACAGGGTGATGGACTTGCCTACATTTGGGAGAAGGAAGCTCTAGTTTGTTGGAGAAGATTGTCTGGGTAGATGTTCAAGTATGGAGGCTTGGATGACAAAGGCTGAAGCTCACTGACCCTCTGGATAGATGTTATTGCCACCAGGAAGGCCGTCTTGATGGTTAGGAGCCTGAGAGGACAGCTGTGGAAGGGCTCAAAGAGAGCACACATCAGGAATGTCAGGACTACAGTAAGGCCCTACTGAGGCATTATGAAGGGGGAAACATATGTTGCAAACCTTTCAAGAACCTATGTACAAAAGGGGGTTTAAAGATGGAGAGCTGGACAGGCAACCGCAGGAAGGCTGATATAGCACAAAGGTAGCCTTTTAAGGTGCCCACAGCAAAGTCCTGCTGGGCAACCGGAGAAAGGGGAGCAGAAAGGGGGAACAACCAGTTTTTTGGCATACCATGCTACAAACTTGCCCCAGTGGCAGGTGGAAACAGGCCTCTCAAATATGAGGTGCAAACCCTCATAAACCTCCTGGAGTTGAGTGGGGGTCGATCCAGCTCCCAGAATCTCAGGGAAATGCGGACCTGGTCCAGGGGCTGGCTCAACCGCGGAGCCAGGGCTCGAATGGCGACACTCCCATATCACGTCAGCCAACAGACAAGGTGAAATCGAAGACCTCTTTGACTTCTTATTCTTTTTGGGGTGGGACCTACCAGAGTAATCTGACAACTTTAAGTGCAATTTAGATTTTAAGCACTGCGACCGATCCCGGGACCTTTAACTCAACCAGGATCAAGACTGTTGCGGCGTTGCACTTCAAGCTGCCAGGTGCTTGAGCGACCATTGCCTCAAGGCCTTCGGATTCATCACACAACAGTTGAGGCTGGCTCTTCACGTCCTGGTCGCGCTTGAGATACTGGAAGCAAACAAGGTGCAGGTTCATCACCAACATCGTCTTGAAGCCAGCCTTCCTAGGTGACATTCCTGCCACACCAGGAGAACAACTTCTCAAAAGACTTCGACAAAAGTAAAAAAAAAAGGCTAGACAAAAAGTGACTAGGAGTAGTTCTTCTAGTCACTGCCGTGGAAAGAAAATAACTGAGATTGGTGCACTGGCGCACATCATTTATGACACCATGAGGAACCAAACTGCACCACCTACCGGCGTGCAGGGGTACAGCTCTTGAAAGGTTTCCGAATTCCAGTCTAACACCGGGGGATAATTCTAGCTAAGGAATCCACGGCTAGAAGTCTCTACCAGATATAAGCTGCCGTGATTTTGGTTACAATTAGAGATCATGGTCTCTCGGTGCAGATGAATAGGATTAGCTTCATGTTACTCCAGCAGACCATTAAAGACAATCCGTGAAGTATGAAAAATTTGCTGGCAGGGTGAAGGTCACCCTCCCTCTTAACACCATGCGCGCTAAGCGTTTTCCCGCTGTGCGCTGACTTTTGCGAAAACCCGCGGTTCAGAGCGTACAAGAGGCGTAACTCATGACGAGCTGAGCTCGTCATGAGCGTCGAAGGGGTTAATCACTGTTACATAGAGTTTTCCATTAGCAACCATAAGACATATAGCCTTCTAGCCCTCTCTTCATCGCACATAACTGCTTAACTGTTGTCTAACCTCTCAAGCCACAAAGTAAATTAGATTCACCCAACTGCATGAAACTTTCTGATTTCTTTAAGCATCTCCTCATCATTCCTTTTAAAAGAAGACCTGTCCTTGTCAAGGGGACACAATATGGGACGGGGCACTGAGCACAACACACAGAATGAAATAATGAAATTCACCTTTTCAAAACATGCCCAGCATCTTCACGTTTCTCTTACCATAACTTTCACAGATCAGCTCCTTGTACTTCCGTCCAGTGTGGGCTAAAATAATGAGCAGTTTGATTGCCTCTTTTTTCTCTTTCTCTTTTACCTGCCTCATGCCTAGGATTTCCAGGAGCGTTAAGATCCCACCAACCTCCACAAACTCAATTAGATAACGATTACTGCAACAACAAAACAGAAAAAGAAGGTTATAGGGTTTTCTAAGTAAGATGTGGGAGAGAGCAACATAGAAACGTAGTGCCTAATTTAGAGTTTGGCGGACAAGTGCTCCATCACTAACGTGACGGATATCCCGTCTGCTTTATTACAAGTGCATTATATCATGTCTGCCTGTCTATCTATTTATTTTCTTTAATAAGATTATATTGCTTGAGTTTGTGAACGGTGAAATAGCTTTTAATGATCAAGCTATAATAAATCTGTATTTTATATAATTAACTCGAGACAGAGTCTATCCACTATTTCTGTGGATTCTTTGTGAATGGTCTATTACTCCACTTTCTATGTCCATGTACATTAAACATATAGAGGAAGTGATCTTTTTATTTACTTCTGATCTTGAAAAAAAACCTCAATGTAAGTCTGCAGCATGGCTCATTCTAATGGTGCGTGATGACAAATAAATAAACTCACACACAGAATATTGTACATGTAAAGCCTAAAAAGTGTCAATTTTATAATTGATCCAAAAGGTTAACACTAGCAAAGCAATTCATAACGAAAAGGGTAATCAGACACATAAGCATGCTTGAGTAAAAGTGTTTAGCAAAGAACATATCACAGCTAAGTATACTACCAGAATTCAATAGCCAACTCAACAACATTGGAGTCAAGTAGAGACAACACGAAACCGATGTTCACATGACCTCTAATCCCCGATTGTACCACCCCAAGTGTGCAGCATTTGACCATGCCAAGCATATCACACATCAACAGCTTCAATTCCCTCAAGGTCTGCACCTATGGAGATGACATTCTGCTGTCATCCATCAAAAATATTATGTACAGAAAAAACGAGTTACTTACTAGTATACTAGAGTTCCCCAGTATTGATATCTTTCATAGATTCACATGCTTGTATCTTCCCCGTCGTCATGTTGGGAGTCTCATGGTAAAAGAATAACCATAACAGTAAAAGAAAAAACTGCATAGAAAACCCATAGGGAAGTAAGTAGTTTGGTAGCTATCACCATCATTATGTGGTCCAAACACCAACCAATCAGCAGCCAGCCCTGTGATCACTATCCCCAATCAGAGCCACCACACCTCAGATTTCCAACCAGCCCAAGAGTGAGCCAAGGATGTATCTAGAGATAAAAAGTGGGCTATCTGCTAAAAACGGGGAGGCGGGCGGGCCGCATGTGAATCAATAGTGTACATGTAAGTAACTAATTTTTTCTCCAGTATTGAATCTTTCATAGCTACACATGCTTGTATCAGAATAGTAAGCAGTACATAACCCAGCAGCATTTGTTTGCTAGATCCCTTTTTGTAGGGCTATGCCTCCTATATTAGAGATTTATAGAGAAATTATGTAGCTCCAAACTAAAAAATATGCATCTTTTGCTTGTCAGCATGTCAATATGAAATATGAAACAATAATTGACAATGTATATAACAGACATTCTGGTTAAAATATACAATAGATAGAATGCGATGTACCTTAATGAAAGAGGTGCCGTAGAACAGCTTGTCCCACTGCGGTGTCCGCTTTCCACGCTGTATCCAGACAATAATGCCTGGTAAACGTGTGTGCATTTGTCTATGTCGCCGCTCTACAAATGTCTGGGAGAGATACTCCCGCAAACAATGCTATAGACGTTGCTATTTTTCTTGTGGAATGAGCGCAAACCTTAGTGTGCAGAGGGTTTCCTGCCCTCTCATAACATAACGTGATGGCGGAAGCTATCCATCTTGAAAAGGAAGATATTGACAGAGCTAAGCCTTTTCTGGGCCCAGCAAAGGCGATAAGCAATTGGTCAGTCTTCCGAAATGACTTTGTTTTTTCAATGTATAATTTGAGACATCTCCTGATGTCCAAAGTGTGCAGCGATCTCTGCTACTGAAGATGGATTTTTGAAATATGTAGGTAATACAATTGGTTCATTGAGAAGAAAAAACGTAGGGACTTTGGGGATAAATTTAGGAATTGAAGAAATGGTTCAGAGACAGAGAACGCCTGTATTTCACTGACTCGTCTGGCGGTAGTGAGGGCGAGTAATAATGCCACTATCCAAGAGATGAACTGTAATTGCGCCTTGTGAATCGGTTCAAACGGAGGCTTCATGAGACCTGTAAACACTACATTGAGTTGCCATGGAATGGACGGCTGCTTAATAGGTGGAAACTCTCTGAACAGTCCTTTTAAAAATTCCTTTATAATCCTCGGTGACCAAAGCGATGGATGATTTAACATTCTGCGATACCTTGATATAGCTCCAAGATGTACTTTTATTGAAGCATGGGATAACCAAGCTTTAGCCAGGTGAAGTAGATATGGAAGAATTTGCTACGGGGAGGAGTGAAAAGGATGCAGATGTTGGTCAGAACACGAATGCCAAAATCTTTTCCATTTTGCTGTGTAAGTTTTATTGGTATAGTGCTCGAGAGTTTGCTAATATCTCCTTGCAGTCCTGAGGGATGTCTAAGTAATAAAATTCATGCTCATGAGTTTGAGAGAGGCTAGTTGCGGATGAAGAACTTGCCCTTCTCTCATGAGGATCAGGTCTCGTATCAATGGAAACTGTACTCTGGGATTTACCAACAGCTGAAGGAGGCTCAAGAACCAGAACTGCCTTGGCCAAGCTGGGGCTATTAGAATCAGATGGCATGGTTCCTCTCTCATTTTCCGTAGAATCCTTGAAATGAGGGAATTGGCTTGCAAAATGTGTGCACTTCTTGTTGTGCTGATTTACAAATAGGTCAAGAGTTGGTGTACCCTATAACTAGAATATCCTCGGGGCGTGGCCACGGCGGCAAGCGGAATGGCTACTCTGCCGTGAAGCTCCTCCATGCGGGCTCCCGGCGGCAGCAAGCGAGACATGATCCGCTAATCCAGCCTTCCCCAGCCACACGGAACCAGTTGCTGATGCCACCCTGGGCATCTGGGTGAAATTTCCACTCCGCGGGAGCAACCTACGGCTGCGTACACGGCGGAGGGGAATCGAGGCCTCCGGACCTCGGCGCCATCTTCTCTTCTGTGCAGGTGCGCCGGGTGAGTGTGGCGCGGCTCTCGGACGCCGTGCCTACTTCCCCCGCTGGGCTCACACGCGCATCTCCCCTCCTCCGCGGCCCCCGTCTTGGAACGCTCGGCTCCTGGTGCGCGACTGCGGCCTCCGGCCTGGGGACACGCCGGGGCCTCGATTTCGGGCCCGCGTTGGTACTCGGGTGGTGGGCAGTGGGGCTTGGCCGTTGGCGGCGTGGGTTGGGAGCGGGGCGGCTGGGGATTCCGGCGGCGCTCCCTGGCACCACACAGCGGCCCCACCTAACGCACGCCAGCTGGGAGACCTTGTCTTTCCCCTTTCCTCCAGTGCTAGTCACCGCGAGAGGGTTGCTCCCCCTCCCTACAGAGCTGAGTGGGAAGACGCACACCTGCAGTAGCCTGGCCCACATTGAGTTTGCGGCCTTGGACTGTTCCATTCACTGACGACGGGGACTCCATCCATAAAGGTTCGGTCCTGCTTCCCTTCCTCTGCCGTTGCCTAGCCTACCCGCGCACTGGTGTAGCCTGTGGTGAGGCTTCCCGAGGATTCATCTGGCCCTGCCTTCTGACCAGCTACTCGCCACCTTCACCATTGCTGCTGCTGCTGCGTTTACCAATCGGCCTTGGTGATGGGGAAGAGGGATCGAAACCAACGGAAGCTCAACTTCGATAAAACGTCCCTCCTCACCACGGACCCCCCACCTGGAGCGGCTTCTGGAGCTACCGGCTCATCGGACACTGGCGACGCGGCGTCCATGGTCGCCGCCATTATGGGAGAAATGCGCGCTGGCTTCAAGGCCTTGGACACTCGCTTTGATAGCCTAGAGCAAAAACTCTCAGACATTGGTTCTACGGTGCAGGCCCATGACCGTCGCCTCGACTTGACGGAGTCCAGAATCTCAGATGTTGAGGACGGGGCCGCAAAAACGCTTAAATGACTGGAACGAGTCAAAAAAATTCTCAAGGATGTGGCCATTAAAAATGAGGACTTGGAAGCGCGTAGCCGGAGAAATAATTTTCGAATCCTTGGTGTGGCGGAGACAACTGCCACGGGCCGGTTTGATACCTTTGTAGAACATCTCCTCATCGAACTCTTCGGAAAAGATACCTTCACGGCTGGCTTCGTTGTCGAACGGGCGCATAGGTCGCTGGGGCCCAAGCCGCGCTCTGGACAACCACCTCGACCCATCATAGCCAGGATTATGAACTTCCGCGACCGAGACGCTGCGCTTCGCGCTGCACGTGAGATGGGAGAGGTGCAGTGGCAGGGTAGCAGATTGTCCTTCTTTCCGGATTTTACGCTCATGGTGCACGAGGCACGTCGGAAGTACAGTGGTGTCAAGTCCGCCCTCCGTAATCTTGGCTTGAAGTACGGCATGCTCTATCCGGCAAGACTGAAGGTTGAAGTGAACAGCCGATTCCACATTTTTGACTCTCCGGCGGAGGCGCAAGACTTCTGTCATGGCTACAAGAAGAAGCAGGGCTCGGCTTCCGGCTCTAGGCCTCACTCTCCGCCTCAGAATGACACACAGTCCAGTGCTGACCTATTCGCTGAAACCGGCCTGGGCTGACTGTCCACTGTCACCTCATTCAAAGGTCCTCCTATATAGTTGTTAAATGTTCCGCTCTGCTGGGTTTGATTACATGGCCAGCAATTCGTTGGTCGCTTTGCTGGGACGCCCGCATGGGGTGGCGTCGCCTCCCCCTATGGCGAATGCCTGTTTGCTTCGATTCTATTGGGGTTTAATATCTTTTTTTTGCAGATATGTTCTATCACAGTATGTGTTTTGCAATCTGTGTTTTGCACTGTTGTTCAGCGCTTGTTGGGGATCTGCCTCTCCTGGGTTGTTGGGAGGCTGGGTGGTGGGTGGGGGATGGGATGTATGGTTTTTTTGTGGAAAATATCATTTGTGTTTGATTGCGAGATTCATAGTATTGGCCTGTTCGATGAATGCTCACCGTTTACTGTCCTTGGTTTGGCGCGATGGCCAGGATAGGTCTGCAGTCTGGTCCTTCCAGGCTGACGTTGATGTCATGGAATGTTCGTGGCTTGAATACCACTCGTAAACGTAAACAGGTTCTGCAATATGCTGACCGTCATAAGGTGGATATCCTCTTCCTACAAGAAACCCACCAGGTACAGGCTGATACCGTCTCACTGGCCAGGGGTTGGGGTACCCATAGAGTATTTTCCAGTTATAGCAGGTATGCACGGGGGTTGCGATCCTTGTACACAAGCGAGTACCCTTTGTATTTACCGGCAGTAAAGCGGATGGAGAGGGCAGATATGCGTTAATTTCTGGAGTGTTGTATGGGTATAAAATTTCTTTGGTAGGGGTTTATTGCCCTAATACAGACTCCCCGGCCTTTTTCCATGACCTGCATCTTACACTCCTCCATTCAGACATCGAGCTGTTGGCAATGGGGGCGACTTCAATCTCTTGATGGAACCTAGCAGAGACAGCACTTCTTCCTCCCCGGATCGCAAGCCACTTGCCCGCGCGGCGGTGGCGGACATTTGCTCACACTTCTCTCTAATAGATGAGGAGACTAGACTGCACGCGCACGCCCCTGCTTATACTCACCACTCCAGCTTCCATAACACTAGCACCAGACTTGACTATTGGCTGCTCTCCCCGGGCGTGGCAGGGTGAATAAAAAAAAAAATAATAATAATAACTAGAATATCCTCAAGAGCTGAGTTTGATTTAGCTCCCATTCATGGCAGTTTGAAGCCGATCTGCTTAGACGGTCTGCTCTCGTGTTTTGTACTTGACGTGCTGGACCTGCAGGGAAATGTTGTCTTGTATCATCCAGTTCCAAATCTCCTGGGCTTGCGCTGAGAGATTTTTTGACTTCATGCCTCCTTATTTTAGTATGCAAAACATTGCTGTCGAACTGTTTGTCTTGACTAAAACAGGCGAGTTTTGAATTCTGGGTAGGAAGGCTTGCAGGCCCAGAAACAACGCTCTTAACTCGAGCATGTTGTTGTGCGATTTGGCTTCTTTCATTGTCCAATGACCCTGTATTTCCAGTTCCTGAAGATGTGCTCCCCATCCGTTCAACGAGGCAGCTGTCGTCATGACATAGCATGGAGATTGGGGTTCGAACCGTAAACCTTTTGATAAGTTGTCCCTGATGCCCCACCATGACAGAGCTTTTCTGATCTGAGGGTTGATTACAATCCGATCTTCGAATGATCCTTGGGCTTGTACCCATTATTTGTTGAGTAATTCTTGCAGCGGCGTCATGCGAAGTCGACAATTGGGGACTAATGGAATGCAGGAAGATATCATTCTGAGCAATGATTTGTAGATCCTCACTTAAGTGAACCTTTTTGCTTTTAATCGAGCTGCCAGTTCAATTATTTTCTGCATGCGCTTTTCCGAGTGGTACGCTTTTGCTTCCTGAGTTTGTAATTTGGCTCCTAGGAACAGGAGCGACTGCACTGGAACCAGGGAAGACTTCTCCATGTTGATTCGCAGCCCTAATTTCTGGAATAGAACCATGCAGCACTCCAGGGCTTGTCATGCTTCCCTGAACGATGCACCTTTTATGAGCCAGTCATCAAGATACGGATATATCTTGTGACCTTGTTGTCTCAGATGCGCTGCGACCGGCACCATGCATTTTGTGAATACCCTTGGCGCGGATCTGAGGCCGAAGGGTAACACCTTTAGTTGGTAGTGGCACTTCGCCACTGTGAATAGTACATACTGCCTGTGTTTTCATGTGAATTGGTATGTGTAAATAGGCATCTAAGAGATCTAGCGATGCCATGTAATCTCCTTTGCGCAACATTAGGAGAATCTCTTGTAGCGATAGCATACGAAACAAGGTCTTTTTGATATATTTGTTCAGGCCCCTCAGATCCATTACCAGCCTCCATTTGGTGGACTGCTTCTTCCTTATTAGGAAGAAATGCAAGTAGACTCCTTTTCCTCGCTGTAGAGTTGGAACCTCCTCTATAGCAATTTTCAGAAAGAGGGCTAAGACTTCCGCCTTGAGAGCCGAGAGATGATTCTGGTTTCTGTGAATGGGAGGTTGTGCTGAAGGTTTTTGTATAAACTCTAGGGTGTGACCTTGATGTATAATGTCCAACTCCCATATGTCCGATGTTATTGACAGCCACTGATGAAGATAGCGAGAGAGGTAATGGATCTGATTGTGGCGTGACGGGGCAGAAGGCACCTGAATATCGTCACTGTCTCTTATTGGAGCCCTGTGCCCTTCACCTCGCTGCAGGCTTTCTTCCAGACTGCTGCTGATAAGAGGTGTTAGAAGAGTGAAATTGTTGATTACTGTTGTACTGATGGTATCCCTGTTGATAAGGTTGATATCTGTTAGACTGAAAGGAAGATCTTTGATTGAATCGACCTCTAGATCCTCTTCCACAAAAAGATTGAAAATGTCCTTGCTGCAGAGAGCCTAAGGCTTTTTCAGTATCTGTGTCGGCTTTTATTCCTTGTAACGCCTCATCAATATGCTTTCCGAAAAGGTTCTCACCATCAAAAGTCATATCCACTATTTTTGCCTGCACCTCGGGCCTGAAAGATGTAGCCTTCAACCACCTTTGTCGATGAAGCAATACCACTCCAGCCATTTGCCTGAATCCAATAGACGAAATGTCCATGGCTATGTTGATAGACTCGGAAGCAGCCCTAGCTCCATCCTGCAGAATTACAGCCGCCTCTTCTTTCTAGTCGTCCGGAAGATGAGCTAGAAGTGGAGCGATGTCTGACCACATCTGTTGGTTGTAACGACTGACAAGCGCCAATGCATTTGTAGCCTTGCTAGAGGCCGCTGCCAAAAGTGCCAAGCGCTTCCCTGCACCATCCATCTTCTTTCCCTCTTTGTCAGGAGGAGCTGACAATGTAGCGACCAGGTTGTTGGAGCGTCTGTGCTGCCTGCATAACTACTGATTCGAGTTGAGGGAGACCTATGAGGCATGCTGGTGTTGTTTCATGGGCACAATACTTGTTATCAATCCTGGGAACTGATACTGCAACCAAGACCGCATTTTGCATAATCTTTTTACATTCTGTCTGCAGAAATCACTTAGCTAGCAGCTAAATCAACAACATCCTCAGATGATTTGAATAAGCAATTTTACATGCTCAAAAGCATAAAACCAAATCAAAAAAGTGAACTTTTTCAATAAAATCATTAGGCAATGAGAGAATTGATGATTTTGGGGTCCCCCCTACCCTAGGGGGAGGACCAAGCAGATGTCTTGAACACAAAGAGCATAAACAAAAAGCACATTTTGTTGAACTTCAGTGGTGGTCCCATCCTCTTAAGACCACCCCAAGCACAGTTATTGGCAAAAAAACAATC
Source organism: Lissotriton helveticus (assembly GCF_964261635.1). Lineage (NCBI taxonomy): Eukaryota > Metazoa > Chordata > Amphibia > Caudata > Salamandridae > Lissotriton > Lissotriton helveticus. Next base: position 283,273,494 of record NC_136058.1, on the reverse strand, counting down.
CCAATCAAAGGCCCTGCAAAGCATTATGGGACGAGATTAGCAGTGGGCAGTGAATATTATAGTATCCAATATCAAAATATTTCAACAAAGAGCTGCAGTTCACCTAGTCGTTACTAGATGTCCCTCACGAGTCAAATGCAAAGCATTGAAATTATTCTCACATCAAGCTGCAGTTCCACTAGTCGTTACTAGATGTCCCTCACAAGTCAAATGAAAACCATTGAATCCCTTTCATCAAGCATTTGCATTTGACTCCTGAAGGACATCTAGTAACCACCAGTTGAACTGCAGCTCTTTGTAGAATTATTTTGATATCTGATACTATATAATATTTACTGCCCACTGCTAATCTCATCCCATAATGCTTTGCAGGGCCGTTGGTTGGGAATGTTTTTTTGCCAATAACTGTGTTTGTGGTGGTCCTAAGAGGATGGGACCACCACCAAATCGTCCAATAAGATGTGCTTTTTTTTGTTTTCAAGCCATCTGTTTGGTACTCCCCCTAGGTTAGGGAGGATACCAAAATCATCACCTCTCTCACTGGTTGCTAATTTATCAGTTTCACTTTTGTGAAATTACTATATGCATTTTAGCATATAAAGATAGAGATACTTATTTTATCATAACTGGGGAAGCCATTTGCAGGTATTTTGCAATTGTTTTCACAGTGCAGACAAGTACACAGTGTCATCAGCTATGCAAACTATACCCAGGCAATTTGGAGTTGTGAGGGGCGATAAGTTACTCCATAAGCTACTCCATACGGTTACTCAGAGCCCTGGAAATCTCTTTATTGTCAATGGAGATTTGAAAATTGTTGTGGACGCTCGAGGTTTGCACACTCACCTTCGACGGTGTCGTGGACGACGATATCGTTGGCGGTGTCGTCATGGATGGTGCTGTCGATGGTATCGTCCACTGTGTTGTCGTGGATGATATTTTCGTTGACAATGCAGTCGTCGTCGAGGCGGTAGTCGACGCTGAAGTCTTCAAAGTTTGCTTCGACACTGAAAACACCTTAATCTTCGTCGTCGGGAGCGACGACGGAGCTTTTTCCACAGAAGACTTTTTGAGAGGTGTTTGAGGCAAAGACGTCGATGAATCTTTGGCCTTAATTTTTTACTTCTTCACCTCCAGTTTCTCTTCAGACAGATCCCTCTTATGCTTAGAAGTGGAGTGTCCTTTAGATCCCTCCTCAGAGTCAGAATCTGAGGCAGTCTTCTTCTTCTGAACCCATAATAATAATCGTGCCTCTCTGTCTTTCAAGGTTTGGCCGAGAAAGTGCGACAGTACTTGCACTCCTCAGGGACATGCTTAGGGTGAAGGCAGTATAAGCATTCTTTGTGAGGGTCTTCAGAGTATAATCCGGCCTTCCCACAAGATATGCAAGATCTGAAAAGTCTCTTTTTAGAGCTCTCAGACATGGTGAAGTAAGAGATGAAAAACAATACCTCAATCCAAGAGCTGAAGTAAGGTCAAAAGTTCACCAAGTAACCAAGAACTGAGCAGAGCACAAGGAGACTACTTCTTACACGACGGCGGTTGAAAATTTGAGGTATGGTGGCTCTGCTTGGGGATTGTGATCTCAGTGCTGGCTGCTGATTGGTTGGTGTTTGGACCAAATAATCATGGTGATAGCTACCAAACTACTTACTTCCCTATGGGTTTTCTATGCAGTTTTTTCTTTTACTGCTAAGGTTTTTCTTCTACTGTGAGACTCCCATCATGGCGACGGGGGAGATACAAGCATGTGAATCTATGAAAGATTCAATACTGGAGAAATGCCCTCATTCCCCTTCCCACATAGGACTCAAATGATCTCTCTGAACACCTCTTCATCACCCATCCACCATCCAAAAAATCAGTACATGGAAGTGCTGTTATTCTCCTGCCGACCCAGGATAGATTTTCTTAACCACTTATTTTTCCACTGGAAAAAATTCTTGAGAAAGCAGTTGCCATTCACCTACAACCACATCAGCAAAAGCAACCTCTTAAATAAGAATCAACATGGATTCAAATCATGATTTAGAGCCCATCAGTTCCCAGACGATCAATAGACATCCTTATAATCAGCAGAAAGAATGACCCCTGTGCGCTGATTCTACTCCACCTTTTCTCAAGCATCAATACATTCGATCAGCAAGCATAGATGGTACATAGACACTTTTTTGCAGTGGTGACCTCACCAACTGCTACTTAATCATGCAGATCAAGAGTCCCAAAATGTCACATCTCCTGTTGAGTCCCTCATGGTTTCGTACTGCCCCCATCATCTTCTGCCTCTACACATGATCCCTGGGCACTCCACTCATTGACAAGGAGTTCAAAATCTAGGAATGTGTTGATAGTAAACAAGTACATGAACATCTCATCTCACAATACATTTGATACCTTCACCTGCCTCAAGCTGACAGCCAACACATAATCTCTTCAATCTACCTCTGACTCCAGAATGCTCCTTCAAAGAACACATTGCTATCAAAACCAAGAGAGCCTGGTACCAGCTCTTCCTTCTGAATAAAGTGAAACATTTCCAGCATAAACAATGGTGTAGGACAGCCGCCCAAACGTTATTCCTATCTTGCTTGGATGTAGTCAAAAATGTACTTAACAGCCTTCATTAATACACAATGGTCCCTTAAAGGTATCCTACACCCTAGAGGACTTCTTCCCATTTAAAGATATCCTACATTCTAGAGGAGTTCTCATTAAAATATTTTTTTTAATTCCACACATCATACCAGCACTGAAGGAAATACACTACATTTACCTCCAAGAAAAGGAACCCTTGCTTATCTGACTTGAGTAAATAATGCCTACAAAGAGAGTATCACAAGTGCAGGTAAGAGATACCAGACTGGAATGCATGAAGCTAAAAACATGAAGGCAAGTTTCACCATCTTTGCACTCGGTATGTGGATCAGCATTTCCATCAACATGCTGATACACTCCCGCAATTTAAAAAAGGAATAGAAAAATACACCTTCTCAGAGAACCCTATCGGCCTACACAATTGGGACCACCCACACAACATACTCTGAGACATTGTAAACGATCATGAGTCATATCTCAGTTATCCCCATGTTCAGTGCTCAAATGCTCCCTAGCTAGGTTTACGGTTTACAAATGGTAGCACGTAAGTACATACTACTAATCCTGGATGGCCACTTACAATCCATGCCATGTTCAATAAAACAACGACTGTGACATCTGCAGATCAAGCAACTTCTGGGACACATGCCTAGCGTAGGTGGGTCGCAGTTACATGCAGATTTAAGGACTAGAAAGGGTCAAAAATTGTTCTATAATATAGCTGGGAGGACTAGAAGTTCTCTACAATCGCTTGGGTGCTCAACTAGATGCACAACCACACCTGTGGCTCCTTCTACAGACACTAGACTCTACGTCTATATAAATAAATACAGTCACACTCACTCAGCATGCATAGAGAAGGAATTTTTTTATTTATCTAAACTTGTATTGCGCACAGCTACCCTCAATGGGTTTCCCGGCGCCAGGGACAGACAAGAGAAGAAAGCAAGCAAAAAGCCCAAACAGAACAAACAGTGCAGAAGGATCAATTAAACAAAAGGGTCTTTAATTTTTTCCGAAATGAGAGGAGATCAGTCTCGGCTTTCAGAGCCGGCGGAAGAGCATTCCACATCCTTGGACCAAGATAGGAAAACGAGCGGCCGCCCATTTTGGCCAATTTAATTCTAGGGACCACGAGATTGCCACTGGTGGAGGATCTTAAAGTACGACCAGGCTCATAGACTTGAACCAGGTTCTGCAGGTATTTAGGAGCAGAGCCCTGCCGAATTTTGAAAAGAAGACATAAGGTTTTAAATTGTACGCGGTTCGGGACCTTAAGCCAATGAAGGTCACACAGAGCCTTGGCTGCAGAGGATCTCCGGGGTACATTACACAATAAACGAGCTGATGAGTTTTGCACCACCTGGAGTTTGTTTATTGTGGCCTTATCGGCCCCAAGATAAAGCACATTCCCATAGTCGATGCGGGAGATCACAAGAGCCTGGACGACAGTTCTCCGAGTAGAGCAAGGTAACATCCATAGGATCTTCTGCAACCATCTTAAGGTGGAAAAACAGATTGTAGCGACCTTTGTTACCTGCTGTCTCATTGAGAGCTTATCGTCAATAAGGAAGCCGAGGTTGCGGGCTACGGGGGTTGGATTCGGCAGAGGACCCATGTCGCAGGGCCAATGTCGAGGGCCCCACAGATCTTTATTTTTGCCCAAGATAACAACCTCGGTCTTATCACCGTTGAGCTTGAGCAGATGGTCGTGCATCCAGGCAGCAACGCGTGATAGCCCAGACTTCAAAGCAGAGACCTCGTGGCCCTCACTGCTAGAGAGAGAGAACACAATCTGCGTGTCGTCAGCATACAAATAGATTGTTAGGCCGGCGTCCTCCACGATGGTGGCAAGGGGTCTGATATAGATATTAAACAGCAAAGGGCTGAGAATCGACCCCTGGGGGACGCCGTATGCTGATGAATAGACAGCAGATTCAGCTTCTGTCGAAAATACCTGAAAGGTGCGTCCGCTTACAAAGGAGGCAATCCAGGCCAGCGCAGATCCAGCAACACCAAGGAAGCGGAGAGAGTCAAGAAGGATGGAATGAGACACGGTATCGAACGCTGCACTCAAATCCAAAAGGATGAGTGCAAAGGTCTCCCCGCGATCGATACCGTGCCGAAGCCTCTCCGTCACCCCAAGGAGTGCGGATTCAGTGGAATAATGTGCGCGAAACCCGGATTGGGAAGGATGGCGATATCCCACATTTTCGACAAACGAATTAAGCTGGGTGTTCACATGTCGTTCTAAAATTTTAGAACATGCAGGCAGCAGGGATATGGGCCTAAAATTTGCTAGGTTTGTGATGTCAGCGCCGGTCTTCTTCAACAAGGGAACGACCATAGCATGTTTCCACTCCTGTGCCATCGTAGACTTTATAAGAGAGGTATTCAAAAGTCTCATTAGGACTCTCCGTGGCTCGAGGTCCAACAGTTTTAAAATTTTCATAGGGACAGGGTCCCGAGGGGAGCCTGACCTGATACTATTTAGGCACGATAAAAAGGTAGTGTCATCAAACAAAGACCAGTCGTTGATGATCGTTGAAGGGAGGGGAGGACTCCCAGAAGTAACCACCAGTGAGGACTCAGCAGATGGCGGGGAGGTAGACAAAAATTCATGAATATGCTCCACCTTAAAAATAAAGAAATCAGCAATGGCATCACACTGTGGTTTGTCCAAAGCCGGAGGAGAAGGTACCGTGTCTGCTCCTGTTAGCTTCTTTATCATTGTAAAAAGAGTCCGCGGACAATTCTGGGCTTGAGTGATCGTAGATGCCGCAAAAGCGGCCTTGGCCAGTTTACAGTTAACATGATATCTCTTTAGTGCCTCTTTATAAACTGCCTTATTGGGGATTGAATAGAAACGCCTCCATTTTCTTTCTAATGCCTTGCACTTGGCTCGTTGTGATTTTAGCTCCTCTGAGAACCAAGGTGCGGGAGGATAAAGGGATCTGTGATTCTTAGATATGGGAGGGAGAAGTGCAGTTACAGCATCCCTTAACCACTGGGACACTGCAGCATTAGATTCTAATCCAGATTTTTCCAAAGTCGGGATAGATTCAGAAAGGTGTTGATTAAATGCCACCATATTAAGCTTGTCCCACCGATAAGAAAGCTTGCTCTTACCAGCACAAGGCTTAGCATTAGATGAACAAAGAGGTAACACAAAATGTACTGCAAAATGGTCAGTCCATTCTAGTGGGCGGGCCCTTTGGGAGCAGTCATAGGGTAAGTTAGAAATGATTGGGTCTAACAGGTGACCCGCTGAATGGGTAGCCCCAGAGTTTCGAAGTGAAAGATTGAAAACTTCGAGATCTGACAGTAACGACTGACTGAGGGTACCTTCAGCGTCCTCAAGATGGATGTTGAGGTCACCAAGAATGGTGAAATTAGCCGATTTAAGTAACACAGGGGATATAATATCGGCCAGAGACGATATCCAAGGGCCAGCATTGCCCGGAGGGCGGTATATTAGAAGACCAGTAAGCGTTAGTTGAGGGCCAATCGTTAATTTGAATAGAGCGGCCTCACATCCAGGGAGGGAAAACAACTCCAACTTACATTGGTAGATGGATTTAAAAATAATAGCGATCCCCCCACCCTTCCCGGAAGCCCTGTCCTGACGTACCATCACATAGCCGTTAGGAACGGCTAAAGCAATGTCAGGTCCAGAGCTTTCATGAAGCCAGGTCTCGGTTAAAAACAAAGCGTCTGGTGACTCTTCGTTTATGAAATCAAACAAATTTAATTTGTTTTTGGGGAGCGATCTGCAGTTAATACTCCAAAATTGGAGAGGAAGGGAAGGCTGAAGAATCTTAGTGGCCTTCCATTTACCCCGGTGATGTGCCTTAGCAGTTTGCGTCTTAGAAAGCGACATTTTACCGGTAGAGAAGCCACAACCTGCACAAGTAAAATAATGGATAGGTAGAGTACAGGTAGTACAAGAAGCGGGAGTACGGGGTCGCAAGGATATTAAAATAAGTGCGGAATATGTCAGACGATTGGGAACAAGATCATGATTTAACCGACCTGAGTTGGAATGCAAAATGTCGATGGGCAGCCCGTCCAGCAGCCCGTCCTCAGCGCGGACGGGCGCAGACAGGCTGGACTCTGGCGTGACTCCGGCAGTGATCCGGCATTCCTGCTGCGCGTGACCGCTGCGCGTCAGCATGATCTCCTTTATGAGGGGGTCGAGCGTCCTTGGGCGCTAGAACGAGCACTGCCCGACCGGCGAGCTTCCCTCACCAAAGATGGCCGCCAAACAATTCAACTGCCGAGGGGCCGAAGGGAGGCAAGAATTTGGTGTGAAGGACCCAGTAATGATGTGACTAATATAAAAGAATTAAAAGGGGTTCGTAAGGGCGCACTACGTGTTTATTTGTAGTTTGTTTAGGTTGTATGGTGCTCCCAGGTATCACTCTCCGATGAAAAGTGTATACGATAACTCAAAAGGTTGCACCCCCATGAATGTGGGGTGTGTCCCCCGGGCTCCACTGAGTCCTTCTGTTAAGAAGGTTGCTATAACTTCATCAATGATATACCAAAAATATGTTGTTGAAGCTTATAATATTTATTTCATCTTGCTATCTTCACACAGATGTAAAGTTCATAATTTTTCGTTTTGTTTAATGAGTAGACATTTAAACATTCCCAATGCATTTCGGCAATGAACATGCCTTCTTCCAGGGGATTTCTCTATAAAAAAGCAAACGATACAATATTCAATGTAATTCCCTAACGTATTGTTTGTTAACAAACACAATTCAAACATTATGCATGATGAAAAATAAATGATGAAAAATAAAAACATTAAATGGTAATAAACTCGTGTCTAAATCCATGTCTAGTGATTTGTTGAATAACAAGGTGTATGTAAAACAGAAACCTTACTCGCATCGGTGTTAATTAGGCTCAGTGAGACGGTTTATGTTCGGGTTTATCGCTGTCTAAATCGGTATATTATTAATGGTGTTCAACTCGCCATTATCAAGTCTTTACTGAAAAAGTGCGGCAAAAACATGCCAAAACTACCCGTTAGTTGGTCAGAGTTAATCAAAGTGACGAGGCAAGATATGCACTCGAAATGCGGGCTTACCGTTTATATGTTGAGCTACGTCCTGTGTTGCTCTCCTGAATCCGGAAGCAGTTTGACGTGCTCCGGATGTTTAAATAACACTGGGGTTGATCCGCGCTAGTTGCTAAGCTACGTATGAAGTAAATGAACTGCGGTGATAAAAATACCGAGCTAGTATCGGATTATAGAAAAGGTGAACAAGCAGTGTAATCAAAGGCCTATGTGTATAAATTAAAATACGATGTGTTAGAGGTGTCGGACAGTGAAACTGTTGACTGTAATGTTTTTGTCAATAAAGTTCATTGTTGAAAAAAATCCGTGATTAAAAAAGATGTTTCACAGTGTAGACAAACTAAACAAAACATTTAGGATGAACCAATAATTAACGAATGATTAACCAAATGAATGTATATCAAGCCACATTTCGGTATTTAGGAACACGATGCATAATTATAAATAACAGGTAAATTCCATACGGTCATTGAGGCCGTACAGGGTCATGCTAGTCAAGGTGGAGATCCAGTAATTCTCTCTTTGCAATAGTCTCTTTTTGTGGTCTTGTCCTTCCACTCTGGGTATGTTCTCCAGAACACAAAATCTTAGTTGGCTGATGTTATGACCTATCTCAACAAAATGTTGTGCCGCCGATGATTTGAGTTGTTTTGTTCTGATGTTAGACTTGTGTTCGTTAAGTCTTGTTTTGATCTTGCGTTCTGTTTGTCCCACATATATCTTTCCGCATGGACATTTTAGCATATACTCCACATTGGTGGTGTCACATGTGGCTGTAGCTCTTATGTTGATTTTGTTGCCCTTCATGGGGTGGTTGATAGTTGTTCCCTTAATGATGCTGTTGCAATGGTTGCAGTTCCAGCAGGGAAGAGTCCCTTTATAAGATGTGATTTCTTTGTGAGAATGTTTGATGCGTTCTCCAAGATTTTTGGTTCTGGTATATGCGAAAGTGGGATCAATGTCAAAAATGTGATTGAAGTCTTGTTCGATGCGAAGGATCTCCCAATGTTTTTTAATTATACTCCTGTATTTTTTACTCATTGTTGAATATTTAGAAAATACTGTGATGGATTCTTTGGTTTTAGGTTATCTCGTTGTCAATAATTCCTTTCTGGTTTTTGTTTCACAACGTTGTTGTGCCTGCTCAAGGATATGGTCAGGGTACACTCGTGCTTTGAATCTTAATACCATGTCCTGTGATTGTTGTTTCAGTGTTTCAGGGTCCGACACTATTCTTTTAGCTCTGATAAGTTGGCTGTATGGTAGGTGTTCTTTGAGGGGTTGTGGATGAAAGCTCGAATAGTGCAATGTATTGTTTCTATCCGTTCTTTTTCTAAACAAATCTGTTTGATAACCTGTAGGTGTTTTTTTGACTCTCACATCCAAAAATGCTATTGATTCCTCCTGTATTTCATAAGTGAATTGAATGCGTGGATCTATGTTATTGAGATTGAGGTACTGGGTTTTTAAGAACCGGCACAGAACCGGTAACCCAGCGGTGCCAGGGGATCAACACCCAGAGACCTCGGGTTCTCCTGAGTCAGACCTACAGAAACTCGGAGTCTTCTAGGTGAAGTCAAAGATTAGTTTATTGGCTGCAACCAAGGTAACAGGGTCCTAGAAGTACAACACGGGTATATTCTCAGGAGACTGCACACTTTCACGAAGTCAGGCTTCTCTTCTTATACGTTATTTTCAGCCTTGGGCAAAACATTCCTTGGATTCGTGGTATTTCATTTATAGTTACTGATTACAAAAGAAAAGCAGAGTCATGATGACATGTACATATTTCACGTCGTGCTGCCCATAACAAATCATCCGGCAAGGCCCAACATTTCATCAGATATCGCTGGACCCCTAATAAAAACGGTCACCTCCCCATCATAAAGCAAGTGAAGAAAAGGAATGGAGAAAAGATGTGAGCGAGATATGGCTGGTGTGCGCGCTGAAATGGTTTTATGGCTGGTTGAGCCTAGATGCTATCTTGCTCGGCCACTGGGAGGGAACTGACCTAACGAGTTCGGCCTGGGGCAATGGTTCTAACTTGTACTGGGGTCAGGGAGAAGTCGATTAAGGAGTATGTGTCCTTGTGGAATCAAATTCAACTGGATTAAGGCCTATGTAAAGGGCAACATGTAGCTAAGGGTTTAGAATGTAAATGACGATTTCGAGGTGACATCGTCACTCGAATACGCCAAAAATACATGTACTTGATGTACTCGTCATTCTCGGTCTTTTGACACCAAATTCGTCCTATTTCGACGAAGTTTTTATTCTCGAGTTCAGTACTATTATATGAATCCAGATTTTTCAGAACCACAGACCCTCCTTTTGCCCTTAAATAGGCAATTAATCTATCCTCATGTTAATCTGAGTCCAGATCTATATTCCTAAAGTCATTGAGATGTTGCTGTAACATCATTCTAGTGCTTAGTTCATTTCTTGACACAGGCTTCCTTACACATGATGTAGCACAGAGGCCACATATTGCAGGAGCACACTGTATGCATAGACAGAACAGGAAAAGAATGGCTAAGACCATCCCAATGACCATCAGAATTTTCCATCCCCAGGCAGATATTAGTTCCCAGAACCATCCCATTAACGACCAATCTCCTTTATCCACATGAATAGATTCGGAAATCTTATGTAGTTTGGAGATGGCCTTGTACACTGTTGGAGCATTATCTGGAATGAAAATGCAACAACTGGACTGGATCAATTTGCATACTCCACCTCGGTCCGCAAGTATTACATCCAAAGCGACCCGGTTCTGAAGGGTCATAAGTCGATCCGACTGGAGCTCAGCAGTCAGGTTACTAAGGGCACCAGCAGTTTCAATCACGGTGGATTCAACTACCCTTGTCAATTGCCTTATGTTCCTGCTGTCAGCCATGGCTCCCCAGAACGGCAGAAAACCCATTGCAAAGTCACCAAATTCTTGACCTGCAGTGTCTTCTTTACTCAAAACACCTCTAACTACCCTTGTCCGATGGTAATCCGCCGCTGCTGTGTAGGTGGGAGGTAACAGGAATGAAACAAAACATGAGCCCGAGAAGTCAGGGAGCAACCATGTATAGGCTCTATCATGGCAGATGAAATAAGTACCCTTAGCGGCTAAAAACGCAGGGGAAGTCTGAGATCCAAAAACATACGCTTCTGTACAGACACTCTTCCCTAGCTGAGCTCTGGGATTCTTGCCAATACCTTGCAGACATAGGTGACCTTGATGGGGTACGATCCAGATAGGGGACGATCTTTTGGCTTGCTGTTTCTCACTTAATGTAGTGCCATATCCGGTCACATTCCAACCTACATATGCGAGTATCTCATCATCCGGGGTATCTTCGTAAGAAGTTACTTCCTTGATCATGTCAACTATACCTTTGACTAGGGCGCTAGTCTTGAGGTTGTCTTTTACAAAACGTAGGGGTTGGATTTCTCGTGCATATATGAACATTGTCCTATAGGCCCATACTGACCCATTGTGACTAAATGGCAGGACCAAATAGGGGATACCTCTATCCGTGGTGTGGGGCATGAGACCACACACCCAACAGTTAGTTGTGTTCATTACAAGTTGGTGTTGGTGTAATAACTGAACGAAGGAGTTATTAATGAATTCTAATCTCCTATTTGATTCGTGGTCAGGCAAAGGGTGGAAAGAATGAGAGGAAACAGTAGGAGGAGGTATGGGTGATGTAGTGGGCGCAAATGTCACATGAAAAGAGATATAAACATAGCTTATCAAAAAGACCATTACGCTGAATAGCATAAAAATACACACTATTATAAAACTTTTCTTCGTCATCGTGGAAAAAAGTCTCTGCTTAAAGTTAATTTGTTTGACAGGCCTCTCCACATCAGGAAACTCCATCCTCTCTGAGGTGCTGCCCGCGGTGGTAGGTTGTTTCTGCTAAAGGATGCTTCCGTCAGTCTAGGGCAGCTCCCTTGGACCAACCGGAACCAGCAACCTAACGTCGTCAGCTGCACCCAAAAGTCTTTAATCAACCGCGACCCTAGCAGCGGAACCCGGATGGCGGTTCGAAAAAAACAAAAATAAGCAAGTTACCTAGATGGGAGAATCTGCACTTTCAAAAATAGGATTTGGGGAAGCACACATTTATTATTAGTCCACAGGTTTTTCTCTCGGATCATAAAAGAAATCACTTTTACTTTTAGTCTGTTTTTCTTGGACGTAAATTGTAGCGTCTTTTTCCGGGCACTGTCTGGTCCAGAAATAATAGTTCAGGTTCCACAGAGTTCAATTGTTCTGGTGGTGGCACGGTTTCTTGAAAATTTTTCTCACTTTCACAATCAGGATTAGCTTCTTTTACACGTTCATAAGTTCTGCGCTCTGAGTCAGTGCCTCTTTTCCGGACCCATTGGTCATGTGGCAGAGGGAAGGGTATCTTCTTACAATGGATCCCGTGGACCCAATTGGCCTTCCCCTCCACCCTAACAGCCGACCTTGTAGACAGAAGGACGAGGTGAGGCCCGGTCCATCTGGGCTGGTCGTTTCTTGTTCTTTGAAAGTTGCGAACTAGGATCCATGAACCGGGTTCAATGGAGTGACCCGGAGTCTCAGAGACCGGAGGCAAGGTGTTGTGGACCTGTTGATATAAAACACGCAATTTAGCCGTCAATTCATACAAATAGTCAACCAAAATAGGGTGTTGCAGCTCGCTAAACTTCGTGGGCCTAGGCACTCCCCATATGTTGGCTGGCCGACCAAAGACTATTTCATAGGGGCTGAGTTTCACTCGCGAATGCACAGTCATTCTGGTGGATAGGAGTGCTAAGGGTAGAGCGTCAGGCCATTTAAGACCTGTGCTCGCTTGGATTTTGGCCAATTTAAGTTTAAGCGTGCCATTGTAACATTCCACTAATCCAGCTGATTGGGGGTGATTTGCAGCGTGGAACTTCTGCCTAATGCCTAGCCCTTCGCACACTCTTTTCATCACACGACCCACAAATTCACTTCCGTTGTCAGACCAGACCATTCTAGGCATTCCGAACCTGGGGAAGTACTCTTTTACAAGGGCTTTCGCTGTGGACAAGGCAGTATTGTCCCTTAGGGGATAGGCTTCTACCCATCTTGAGAAGGCACAAACAACCACGAGCACGTATTTTAAGTTGTTGCACCTCTCCATGTGTATGAAATCTAGCTGCAAAACCTCGAACGGATACGTAGGAGGTGCAAAATGACCAGCTGGAGTTGGGGTTCCCCAACCAGGATTGTGCTTCAGGCATACCATGCAATTCTTGACAACATTCTCTGCACACTTGGGAATCCCTGAATTCTTCCACACTGGGGCCAACAACTCGCAAATCCCTTTCGCGCTGATATGGGCCATCCCATGAGCCATTGTAACCACTGCAAGCATATATGCATCGGGTAAGAACCATCTCTGTTGCTCTGTCGATTCAATCCAACAACCATTTGCATCCATTCTCCCTGTACTTTCTCTCCACATGCTTAACTCTTTCTCCGTGGCCTCAGTTTGGATGGACTTCACACTTTCTATCGTGTCTTCACATATTCCAACATCACCAGTCCATCTTTCTGGGCTCGCAACGTACATTCGGCTCATCACATTCTTTGCAGTTTCCTTAGCAGTTTCATCAGCGAATGCATTTCCACGACCAACATCATCAGTCACTTTCTTGTGAGCACTACATTTTACGATCGCTATTTGCCGGGGCAACGTCAGTGATCCAAGAAGCTCATTCACCAACTGACCATGCTGAATCTTAGCTCCATGCGAAGTCAGGAACCCACGTTCTCTCCACAATCGTCCAAAACTGTGAGCCACTCCAAAAGCGTACTGGCTGTCGGTATAGACAGTCACTTTCATTCCTTTAGATAACACACATGCTCTCGTCAGTGCCACGAGTTCAGCGGCTTGAGCTGAACCATGTGGTATTCGCGCAGTTTCAATGACTGTGTGCAAAGTTGTGACAGCATATGCTGTAGTCACGTTACCATTTGGGAGTTTAAAGCATGAACCATCCACCCATAATGTACCATCACATTCAGCAAGAGGAGTGTCGAACAGACCAACTCTCCCTTTCGTCTCTTCCTCTGTTCGAAGGAAACAATCGTGCTGTTCTGAAGCATCCGATTCCTCTGCAATTGGTAACAATGTGGCTAGATTCAAGGTACTGCACCTTTTTATGTGCACGTGGCTCGCTAGTAGCGTCAATTCATAACTGGACAGTCGAGCACTAGTTAAGTGCTGTGTCTTGGTCCTATTTAACAATGTGTCTACTGCATGCGGGACCATCACGATTAGCGTATTATTCATTACTAGACCAGCAGACTGTCGAATTGAAACAGCTGCTGCTGCTGTGGCCCTTAAACAACTTGGCAATGCTCGTGCTACCGGATCCAAAGTTGACGAAAAATAGGCGCCTGGCCGCTGTCTATCTCCGTATAACTGGGTCAGCACAGACAATGCACAGCCCTCCTTCTCGTGGACATATAATGTGAAAGGCTTACTGTAGTTGGGGTTACCTAACACAGGGGCCGAACATAATGCTGTGCGTAATTCGAGAAAACTTTTCTGACACTCTTCAGACCAGTGAATGGGATTGGGTGTATTTTTACACGTTAGTGCCAACAAGGGTTTGGCTAATAACGAAAAATTTGGAATCCACTGTCTACAGTACGATATGATGCCCAAGAAAGCGCGTACTTCTCTCTGCGTTCTTGGCACATTCAATTTTGCTATTGCCTGAATTCTTTCTGGGGTCAGTTTCCTTCCCTCCTTCGATAAGAGATGACCTAAGAAGGTCACTTCTTGTCGGCAATATTGAAGCTTGGAAAGTGACACCTTGTGATGCAAATCACATAGATGACGCAATAATGACAACGTGGCCATTTTACAAATTTTCTCAGTATCCGCAGCGATGAGCAAATCGTCCACGTACTGTACGAGAGTGGCACCTGTAGGCAAAACAATCGTGTCAAGCTGTGTTTTCAGAGCTTGACTGTATATTGAGGGGCTTTCACAGTAGCCCTGAGGAGCGCGTTTGAAGCGGAAGCTTCGACCTCCTAAACTAAAGGAAAAAATATCCCTGCTTTCCTCAGCAATCGGGATACTGAAGAAAGCATTCTTCAGGTCAATCACCGAAAACCAGGAGGCAGAGGCTGGAATCATAGTTAATAATGTTGTAATGTCGGGGACAACTGGGAATTGTGGCACCACTATCTTATTTACTTCTCTAAGATCAATCACGAATCTATACACAGGTGGCTGAGAAGGGTCAGTTCGTTTTAAAACAGGCAGAACAGGACTATTGCAAACATTGCCTCGTGTTTCTTCAATCACGTCTTTTTCAATCAGCTCGTAAACAATCGCTAGCAAAGCTTTTTTCACCCTCATTGGATATTCTGTATTGGGGAATTCGTGGCATTTTGACATTCGACTTCAATGTTACGACATATGGTGGAATTTCTAAACGGCCTACATCATTTGGACCAGTAGCCCAAAGAATATCTGGGAGAAGTGCCAATTCTGTTGGAAGTGCATTTCTCGACAAATACATGGGAGAAACCACTTTTTTACCTAAAGTAAGTTGTACTCCTGAAGGAGAACAGTACAAGGTCGCATACAATCTTTTTAGCAAATCTAATCCTAGCAAATTTTCATCACAACCTGTTGTCAAAATAAGGGGTGCTTCGAATTCACAAGGACCAACAGAAAGAGATAAAGGGTCAGAAATCGGATTTCTAACCGGGGCGCCAGAAAAACCTACGGAAACGTTCATTTCGCCAGACAAAGGTGCGCCAGGGAGTTTGGAGTGCATAATAGAACTCTTTGTAGCACCAGTATCCAACAGAAAAGGTTCTGACACACCTGATGTAATCACCTCAACGTAAGGTCCACTCTGATCTACTGGAACTAAAACGACTCCCTCTCTTCGTCTATGGCTGTCCTAGCAATCCTCATTTTCCCACTGCTCATTTTCTGTGTAATACTCATCAACGTAGTATTGAGCTGTCCTGTCAGATACGCTATTTTGCTGGTCAAACCTGTTCATAGAGTTTTGTGGCGGAAGGGGGCGCGCGTCCTGAGGGGCTTTTCCACGCCCTCTACCTCTAGGTGCTTGCTGACTGCCACGACCTCTAACGCCAGGAACTCCATTCGTACGTTGTGGCAGGGCAGGACGGTTATATTTGTAATGACCCTCTTGTTTGCAATATAAACACTGGTTGGGACCTACGCGGTGTTGAGTGTAATCGAATCTTTGCAAGTTTCTCTGATATTGTTGAGGCTGCTGAAAAGTATTCTGGTAGTGATTCTGACCATTATTACTTTGATTACCACCACCACGTGGCGGATAGGCTTGCTGTAGCAAAACCTTCGTTTTGAGTTCTCTAGTTTTCTTTTCTACTTTATCTTTTTCATCTTTGTCTCTATTCTCGTAGTACTGTGCGGTAGCTAATATCTGGGCTGAAGATGAGACTGCCCAAGAACTTTCCGAATCTTTTAATTTCCTACACAATTCTGGAAGCAGATTGTGTACAAATTTATCGACAAACAATCTCTGACCACCTTCTGTGGTCATATCTTGACCGCTGTGGTCAATGAATGTTTCTTCGAATCTGGTGAAGAAATCTGAAACAGTTTCCTCTTTCTTTTGCTTGCATGCAGATAACTTATCCCAATTTACGCGTATTGCAGGCATTATCGTTTTCATGTAATCTACTATTCTACCAGGTAGTTCCGCTATCAGAGGCTCAGGCTTGGCACCACCAACTTGGCGTGCATCTGCAGCAGTAATATTAGCCCACGTGTCACCTAATTCCTGGTCATGATCTACATGACGAATTTTACCCCATAAAGGCTGTGGAACAACGTTCCCGAATAACATATCGATATCGGCCAAATTCATTATACATGACCCAGCAGTTTGCGACAATTCTTTATAGTACCCTGCAGGATTTTTACGTGGATCTGGTAGTGTTTGTTTGAGTGCTAAAACTTCGGCTCGCTTCCATGGGACATGTACCCATACACGGTGAAAGTGTGGCAGGACAGGTGGGACAGCTGTCGCGTCACCCTCCCTCCACTGTGGGGGAACTTCTCTCATAGGGTATTGTCGTGCCTTTTTCCTACTAGATGCACTAAATTCCGATGGTGACCCAGAACTGCTTCCCTTACTTCGATATGATAATAGCATTTCAACTGCCTTTTCCACGTCGGGACCTACAATCATACCCTCTCCGAACTTAAATCGTACACGACACATCTCTTGTGGGATGCATTCTTGATCATTGTCTTCTAAATCCTCGCCAAGAAAGACACACATCTGTTCGAAAACATATCTCTGTGTCGCTGTTTCCCATTGATGGAAGACTTCCATGACAGACTGTACATCATATTTTGCAGTGTCCAAGACCCATTTCCGAGCTAAACTATTCAGGGAATCTCTCTCTTGATAATCAGACAGTTGACTTCGCAACTGTCTTCTTCCTATGTTAGGAGTCGTAGCAGGCGACCCGAAAAGAGGTAAAAGAAGATTAGTAACAGTGCTGGCCATTTTCTGCCGAATGGAAGGTGAAACTGAAGGACAAACAGATGGAAAAACGGGGTGAGATAAGGCGGGGGTAGAGATGGCAGAAGAGGTATCATGAATAATAGATGTGGTACTAGGCAAAATCGTAGAGGGGGCATTAGGAGATGTAGAAAGTATAGTAGGCAAAATCGTAGAAAACACAGATGAAACAGAAGTGGTCGGTGGGCCTGGAGGAGGCTGCACCGAAGAAGTAGGAGCCAGCTGAAGAACAGCTGGTGGGTGCTGTGGAAGAGCAGGAGGCGCAGCTTGTGCAACTAAAGGTTGCGGGGGTGCTGTGGCATTCTGCGCATAGGGGGGTGGTGAAGTTAATAATTGCGACATTAATTGGTCTTTTTCACGCTCTTTTGCTGCCTCTTGCTGAAAAGACGGCAAAACTGGATAACACTTATCTATAGCCATTTTACGTTGCCTGTGCAACTGCTCATTTATCTGTTCTTCCTCATTATCTTTAAACTGCACAGCAGCTTGCATTACTGAAAGTCCCCCTTCTCTCTTATTTTTCTTAGCTAATTTAATTTCTTTTTGTTTGGCTTCTTTGCGCCATAAGCGGAAAGAGTCAAACATCGCCGGCCGGGCTTTCTTTTTGAAGAGTTTAACTTCAAGGTTGTCTAAGATTTCAGAATCAAAGCTACCATATTGGGGCCATTTTAAAACACCATCTTTCCTAGTGTATTTAATCCATACTTTGTTGTAAACGATGGGGCCTACCCCATGTTTAACATATAGCTCGTAAGTCGGAGTTCCAACTGGAGGAACCGGACATGAGTCCTCCAATCGGGAGTCCCTATTATTGCTACCAAGACAAAACCAATTTCCAAGTCTAAGACTAGGCATCCTCGCTCTCTAGTCTAGTTCCAAAACTTCAAAGGATTTATCGATTACGATATTTCTCGTGAATACACGAGTCCTTCGGTTATGGTGCTTGCAAGAACCAATAAAAACCTTTTTGTATCTCCAAGATACCACAAAGTAAGTCCAACTAAGGACTGGGAGACGCTCCACTTATACTTAACTGAAAATATCGATGGCGTCACCAGAAGACTCGTCTCAGCGTTTCGCTCTACCGAAAACTTCAGGGGTCCAACATCAGGGCGATAGCCAGGGCAGCAGTCCTTGTAGCCGTTGGGAAGCGGGGAACCTCGCAGCAAAGACCTTCGGACCACGTCGACATGCAGGGGTCGATGAGGTGGTGGGCCCTCCTCCGGAATTTCCACACGAAGCTCCTCACGATCTTCAGGCTGATTGGTACCACTGGAATCGCCCCAAACGTTGGGCGCCAATTGAGGTACTGGGTTTTTAAGAACCGGCACAGAACCGGTAACCCAGCGGTGCCAGGGGATCAACACCCAGAGAACTCGGGTTCTCCTGAGTCAGACCTACAGAAACTCGGAGTCTTCTAGGTGAAGTCAAAGATTAGTTTATTGGCTGCAACCAAGGTAACAGGGTCCTAGAAGTACAACACGGGTATATTCTCAGGAGACTGCACACTTTCACGAAGTCAGGCTTCTCTTCTTATACGTTATTTTCAGCCTTGGGCAAAACATTCCTTGGATTCGTGGTATTTCATTTATAGTTACTGATTACAAAAGAAAAGCAGAGTCATGATGACATGTACATATTTCACGTCGTGCTGCCCATAACAAATCATCCGGCAAGGCCCAACATTTCATCAGATATCGCTGGACCCCTAATAAAAACGGTCACCTCCCCATCATAAAGCAAGTGAAGAAAAGGAATGGAGAAAAGATGTGAGCGAGATATGGCAGGTGTGCGCGCTGAAATGGTTTTATGGCTGGTTGAGCCTAGATGCTATCTTGCTCGGCCACTGGGAGGGAACTGACCTAACGAGTTCGGCCTGGGGCAATGGTTCTAACTTGTACTGGGGTCAGGGAGAAGTCGATTAAGGAGTATGTGTCCTTGTGGAATCAAATTCAACTGGATTAAGGCCTATGTAAAGGGCAACATTTAGCTAAGGGTTTAGAATGTAAATGACGATTTCGAGGTGAAATCGTCACTCGAATACGCCGAAAATACATGTACTTGATGTACTCGTCATTCTCGGTCTTTTGACACCAAATTCGTCCTATTTCGACGAAGTTTTTATTCTCGAGTCCAGTACTATTATATGAATCCAGATTTTTCAGAACCACAAGATGCACAAGTTCAGTTTCTAGTTTTTCTTTGGAACCTTTCCAAAGAAGAAAAATATTGTCAATGAATCTTAGGAACATCTTGGACTGATTCTTCCAAATCGGTTTACTGAGTATGTTGTCTTCCTCAAATCTACTCATAAAAATATTGGCATATGCAGGAGCTGCTGAATTTCCCATCGATGTCCCTGTTTTTTGTTGATACCATTCATCGTTCCATGAAAAATAGCTATGAAATAGCGTAAATTCCAAAAGTTCCATTAGAAACACTTTGAAGTTCTCCTCGAGATCTGTTCTCAATAAACTGTATTCTATAGCTTCAATTCCTTTCAAGTGTGGGATAGAGGTATACAATGCTGTGACGTCTATTGTACAAAGTAGTATATCATCATAATTTTCCAACTCTGATGTTTGTAGTTTCATTAAAAAGTCTGTTGTATCTCTGATATATGTCTGTGTAGACATAACAATTGGTTGCAGATATTTGTCCAAGAATTTCCCCACTGGTTCGTGGATGCTTCCAACGGTGGAAACTATCGGTCTGCATGGAGGAGTCTTGAGGTTTTTGTGTATTTTTGGTACCAAAAAGAATTTGGGGCTTTTTGGATGAAGAATTTGGGGCTTTTTGGATAAAGAATTTGGGGCTTTTTGGATGTTCTCGAAACAAATATTTTTTGGTTTTCTCAGTGATCATCCCCTTTTCCAATGCCTTCGTGAGAATGATGTCTAGGATTGTTTTAAACTGTTCAGTAGGATTTGCATCAAGTTTCAGATATGTTTCTTGATCCGAGAGGTGAAGAGCTGCTTGACTGTTTTAGTAGGTGGTATTCATGATAACTATAGCTCCTCCTTTATCCGCTTTTGCGCATGTAATGTTTTGGTTGGAAGAGATGGATTTGAGAATATCCATTTCTTTTTGGGTATGGTTCTTCTGTTTGGGTTTGCGATGCCAGTTCATCTTGGTTATATCATTTCTTACCAATGTTTCGAACGTATCTAAGGTCTTATGAGATATTGGTGCCATGTAGGTACTAACGGGGCATAGGCCCCTCAGTTGATCTTCCGTTGTTACGATTGGTGTTTGAACCACGTTATTGAAGAAATGGCGTAACCGTAATTTTCTCATCAATTTAAAGAAAGAAATGTCAATTTCTAATTTGTTAGTGTTAGATGTTGGAACGAACGATGTCCCCTTTTGTAGAGTCTGAATTTGGATTTGATGAAATGGAAATCTGAAATGTTAATAACTAAATTGTCCTCTATTTTACTGTTTTTGGTTTGTCCTTCCTCGCTGTCATTGTGCGTGTTTGTGGTGGTTCTTTTGTTTTTTCTTTTGGCCCTCCTGGGTCTTCTTGTCTGTCTTGACCTATTTCTAAAAAAGAATCCGTGGATGTTGATGGTGTCTCAATGTTTTTTTGCGATATATTAGTGTTGGTTTCTGATCTTTGTGGAGGGTAATATATATATATATATATAGACTAATATAAAAGACACAGCAGCAAATGGTGGGTGAAAAAGAGTGGTGTTCACAATCAATGTGGCCTGCACTCTATGTTCAAGTGACAATGCAAGAGAGAGTCACTCCATTTGTCTCACTGAATGATAGGACAGCATCTTTGTGCCCTCGCTATTTCTACCTAGGTGACTTCCCAACACAGCAATGGACTGAATCATACTGGTTTCTACCACGCTGGCAAGGCCACATTAAAGAGCTGCAGCTTAGCATCATGAATTCTCTGCAACAACACCAGACTTTCATATTGCATTGCTAAAACGACATCCATTAACCAAATATTACACTTCGCTGTCTTGCGTGTCATTCTGATGTCACTCCCTATGATATGATAAAAGTCATTCAGTGCCACACAGCCCTGCCCCCGGCCCAGTTCAGTTCCTGGGAAACTGGTTTCATATATTAATTTTTTGTGCTGTGGGCCTTTCTGATTAGGTTATGAGTTACAGGTGAGGAAACCTGGCCTGTGAGGCTGAAATCGATTCAGCTTGTGGCATTCTTAGCTTTCAGTGTGTCATAGTCCATGCACCGTTTGATTACGCAAAGTATGCAAAAACGTGATGGATGGAATCCTTGAATATAGGTAATTTCTAGGGCAACGTCCCAGTTCATCATTATTTTGCACACCATGCCACCTCAGTCTTGACACTGCTCCAATAGGAACAGTCCAGCCCGAACCGCCAGGTCAGGCACTTCCAGAACCAAGCACAAGTAACCCAGGACCAGTTTTGCCCTAGTTAAGCACATCAGCCAGGTACAACTTGGTGCCAGTGACAGAGCGGGCATGGGACACATATCTCGGATTACCTGATCCACCTAGGACAACACACTGAAGTATACCAAAAAGTAATGGACGGAATTCTTGAATTAATCTCAGCTACTGGTAATTACTCATGGCCCATCCCAGTCCATTGTTCCTTTGCACACCATTCCTCCTAAGTTTGCATACAGCCATATGCAAATCGGTCTAAGGCCATACTCCAATGGGAACAGTCCAAACTGAACTGCCAAGGTAGGTCCTCCCTGAACCAAACAAAAGCAACCCAGGACCGGTTTCAGTTTCAACCAGCCTAACTAGGGCAAAACTGGACCTGGTGCGACAGGGAGAGCTGTCCACCAAACAGGATTTAACAAAATATGCTTGTGATATGAGGTAGTAGAGAAACAGGTTTGGCACCAGCAAACCTGAAGTCACCATTGGATGTGTCAGCACTTCACATCTGATACACAACTGCTGAGCAGGTGGAAACATTTGATAGGTATGCGGATGGGAATATTGTTAAACAAATAAAGGAATTGTGGTAATATTACTGTCTTAGTTAGCACAATATACACTATGAATGATAAAGGAGGGAATAACCAGCATTCGATTTGCACTCCTAAGTTCTTCAAATGTATCCCGAAGTTGCACCTTAGTAGCTCCAACATGTCTCTGGTCACGTGGATACATGGGGTATTTCACCCCATCAGCACTCCATCTAAGTAAATACTGTTCGTTAAATTCATCAGTGCTGTTCGTGAGTAGGAATAATTCTGACTTGTCTGACTTCATTTGTAGGCCAGAGTATCCACCAAACTTAATGACATTCTAATAGGGGCACCCAATACAAGGATAGAGGCACTCAGGCTTTTTGCAAGGCCCAGCACACTTGCCCCTACAGCTATGAGAAAAAGGAGGGTGCAGTTCCTGTGTAGGTATCTAAGTTTGGTAATGTGGTAAACGAAGGGGATTGCTCCTTTTATGAGCAAGGGCCCTAACACACCCCAAGTGTTTGATTAATACTTACTGGAGCTAAATAGAGCATTACATCTATTCTATGCTTGACTCACGTTTTTAATCATGACAAAGGGACCCCATTATTAAAACTGAGTTCTCTTCTCTTTCGGATCCCCTTAGTCATTTTTAATACACACCCCCCTCATCCATTCTACTCACATTTCCTCACTCAGCCTCACAATTCACATCAGCAAAAAATAAAGATTTTCAGTAAAGAGCCCCATCGAGGGGCTCATTGGGCATTGCAGTGCCTGCCAAACGAGGAGCTGCCCAATGATGAAGCATGACATCCCTTGGGGTGTGTGAGGGCCCTTGCTCCTAAAACGAGCACTCACCTTCGTTTACCACATAACCAGACCTAGATAACTAAACAGGAACTGCACAATCCTTGTTCTAATTTTCTCATTTCTAATAGAGGCACATTAGTACCTGGATTCTGAGCATATCACATAATGACATCAGCATAAAGGGAGATCTAAAGAAGTCTCCCCTCCTGATGTAGAGGCAACACCAGGAGTGAAACTCGACGATTCTCCAAGTCCTCAACCTTCTGTTGAAGCACTGAAAGTTGAGTCTCGTGTTTGTCAACTACAAGCGTAGTTTTCGTACTTGTTTCCTCCATCGCAACCACCCGTTGTTGCAGTTCGTCAATATCCTTTGATACCCCCCCGAATTTGGTGGTGAGTTCATGTAAGGAGGATTGTACTTTGCTATTGTCCTCTCTCAGTTGTAGATAATGTTCCTGCGCTTCAGCCCGTTGATTACTCAGTAATTGGAGTATTATATCTAATGGAGAAGAGTCGGTTGATTCTGGTGTTCGGTTGTGTCCCTTTTTAGAATCTCTCAAATATTCATCTATCTCTGTAATGGCTGAAGGGGGTGTTGATAATAGAGAAGAGCCCGCAGGGGAGGGAGGGGTGGCATCTATCGCCGAGGTAGTGGCTATTGCGTCAGATTGTAGACTATCAGCTTCTATTATGTGTGAGTCAGCAATAAGCTCATGCCTTGGTGGCAGCGCTTGATCAATAAATCCGTCCAGTGGCAGATGCAGGTTAGATGAATTAGTTATGACACTGTTTTCCAAAGTAGTGGGACTGACGGTGATGCAAGGCACTTCTGTTGTAGGCATTACCTCTGTGGGGCTAGCTCCTGATAATCTCAATGTCATGTTTTTAACTAATCCTTTAGCCTCAATCCATTTTCTCAGTGGGCTTTTGTCAAAAAAAATCTTTTTCAAGGTTTGATTGCTGTTTGCGATAGGCCGGGTTACTAAGGTGCCAGACTTGCCGCTTTTCTTTGCTCTAGGCTTGTTTTTATGTTTGCGCCCTCTCTTTGTTTGTGCTTTAATCAGAATATCTGAGTGGTCGTCCTTCTCTCCCTTCTCAGCCAGCTCGTCATCTGTTTCGGCGTCCAAATCTTCGAAGGAGCCTTGCTCTATCGATTCAATAGGCTCAATAGATTCTGTACACTCCATGAGTTCTGCCAATTTTATAGGTTTTATAGGCGCCGTGCTATCTTCCACTGGTCCGTCCGCCTCAGCTGCAGGGTCAGTAGTAGCTGGTTCAATAGATGGAAATGAGCCCACGCTGTCAGCATTCGTCCCTCCTGTGGAAGTCTGTGTATCTACCCTTAAATCAGGACACAAGTTATCCAGCATTCCAACGTCTTTGGTAGCAGCTAGTACGTTAGTCTGTACGATTGACAGTTCTGTTGAAGAGCTATTATAGGTTTCTTCAGAAGCCACAGGGGCGCTACTCTGCAGTGTTCCCCTTGATTTTTCAGTCGTTGAAATGTGAGGTACACTGGTAGTTTCGCTCCCCTTCGGTCCCCCTCTTCCTGCCATTGGTTTAGCCACTAATTTAGTTACAGGTTTGGTTACGGTCTGACCAGGTTTTTTAGTGTATGAGCCAGGAGGTAAATTAAGAGGTCTCTGTACCTGTCTGTCGGCGTCTGCACTCTGCCGGTCCGGACCCCCCATCGTGTCAGGCGCCGTCTCTGCCTCCTTCAACTCTGCTGAGGAGGAAGGTTTTTTCTTTTCCTTTTTGTCTCCGTTCGTAGCAGCACAGCAAGCGTTTTCCAGTGTAGTATTACCAGCACCCCCCGAGGCTGCAGTGGCGGAAAGAGACGTTGCTGTGACCGTGGCTGTTACCAATGTTTGTGAGGCTACGGCAGGGGGAGGGAGAGAAGGTGCGGCGGCTCCTGCCGGCTGTCTGCTGTTCCGCGTAGTCCGTGGAGTGTTCTTCGGGGACATCCTTCTCGGCCACCAGGTGTACGGCGCACGAAAATTGAGGCCGAACCAGCCGAGCCCCGAGCTCCCCAGCAGGCCGTGGATCGTCCGCCGGAAGAGCTTGGCTGTGTCTGGAAGCCGGAGCATCGATGAAGAAACGCCACCGCTATTGCTGCTTTGGAGTTCCTCCTGGAGTTGTCAGCAAGTTTTCCCTTACGAAAAACGAAAAACACCTGTTCCCTTTCTGAGGTCAAAACATGAGGTTTTCAGCGCGGATGCTGCATCGGGTGCTGCGCCGTAATCTTTACTCCATAGAGGGGAGAGAGAGGACCTCCAGGTGAGCTACTCGGCGCAGATCCTCACTCCGCCATCTTGGATCTGCAAAAAAAAACCTTAGATTTTTTGGTATACCGGAGGGATCAGAGGGTTCTGATCCTAGGGCTTACCTAGGGGGTTGTTTCAGAAAGCATTCCCAGACCTAGCGGACTGGGACTGCGATTCGCAAATTCAGCGAGCTCACCGCCTTCCTCTGATTCAGAGAAACAGGGAGAATCAGTTCCCACGACCCTTTTTAATTTTTTTTGGCAATTTATTATTACGCCAGGCTGTTTGGCAGAGAGCTCGTCCTAATTCCCCTGTAGCTATTGGTGAACTCTCAATTTTTGCTCGCTCTGATCTAAGCAAAGAAACAATGGACAGACGGTGGATGCTGCGTAAGCTGATAGATCCAATTAAATCTAGTGGGGGACAGGCATTCCTTCAAGAACCTGCTCGTCTCAAGGTCATTCAAAATGGACGTACTTACTTTTTCACAAACGCAAAAGAAGCAGAAGCATATTTAGCTGGTATCAGCGCGGACAAGTGCAAGACTTAAAATTAGCCCAAGAATCGGTGGTATTAGCATTCGTAAAATGTTAACTCTTATTGGGATTTTTTGCAATTAGGAAACTTTACTGCACGGGGGGTTTCTTTAATCTTATGATTTATCATGAATTGGAAAAACCTGCAGTTTGCTTATTTTTTACTTTTATTCACAAAACTGTCAAAGATAGAGGGAGGGTGGGGGCCTCTTGAGGTGTCATGCTACTCAGGCTGCCTCTCCAGCGGCAGCAGATGCAGAAGGGTGGCTCTTCCCCGGCTGGGGTAAGAGCTAGGGGGGAGGCGGGTGGGAGGGTGCTTTTCTCTGCAAGATGGGGGGTTAGGGGGGGAAGAAATCTAGAAAAAGTTGCTTACGGGCTGACGGGGCAGATTGTAGCGAGGACATTCTAATTTTTTTTGCTGTTTGGTATACTATTGGCTTTAGAACTAGGAAACTCACTGGGACATTTGGACACTTTGGACACCTAGAGATAGGCTCGAGGTTTTTCTCTTACTTTTAAATGTATGAAATCAAATGCTTAGCTTGGAATGTAGCGGGGCTCAACAGTAAAAACAAAAGGGGCATGATAAAAGAAGAATTAAAATTGCACAGCCCTCATGTTGCTCTCTTATCTGAAACACATATTGCAGGGAAGGATAAGAAGATATTCAACCAATTGGGATACGACATCGTAGTCTGCTCCACTTTCGGGCACCCCACAAGAGGGGTTGCTATTCTCAAGGTCAAACGATTTAGGGCCGAAGTAATAAAAACCACAAATATGTTCTGTGCGTGGTTTACGGCTCTAATACAGATGAGCCTATTCTTTTAGACCAATTGAATATTAAACTCTTGGACTGGGAGGGAGAACTTATTATCATGGGGGTTTTTAATTGCATTATGGACTACAGAATAGACACGACCAGACCTGGTAGTTTTCAAAGGATGCATAAAACTAGGTCGTCCATTCTTGACTTATGCCGTATCCATAACATTAAAGACGCTTGGCGATTTTTATACCCAAAAACACCGGGATATACATACTACTCTGCGCCCCATAAACTGTGCTCAAGATTAGATATGGCATTAATAAGCGACAATCCATTGAAAGTCAGCACTATGGCCTTATGCCCCCGTATCTCCTCTGACCACAACGCAATAATGCTGACTTTTACAACTGCACATACCAGGGCTCCTTCCAGATCATTCTCCTTCCCCAGACACTTAGTTTCTGATACACTTTATATGACGCAACTAAAATTACATATCAAAGAATTCATAGACATTAACTTAAACACAGCCACACTCTGTATGGTATGAGATGCTTGTAAAGCAAGTATAAGGGGATTCACCCAGGCCCACGTGATTAGACAAAATCTGGAACGTAAAAAACACAACGATACCATGATTTCAAAAATAACCACTCAAGAAGAGCTATTGTCCTCAGCACTCCGATCAAATCTATCAACGACCACTGAAATTGGCCTTAAACTTGGTTTATTAAAAAATGAGGCGAAGACTAAGTTTGTACAGAAAAGCATTAATAATATACAAAAGTTCAAAATAACACAATACGAGGGGGGGGGACAAAATCGGAAAAATCTTGGCCTACAAAGCTGCCGAGGACAGAGCAGACTCCACAATCATAAATATTCGGGGGGCGGCAATAAGATCTATAACCAGCCACAAGATATTTTAGAACAATTCACTGATTTTTATAGAACCTTATACACTCCAGAAACTGAGCCCAATTTAGAAGATATACAGGAATATGTCGAAGAGCATCTTATAAACATTCAGCACACTTTAGAGTTGGAGCGATTATCTGACGATATAACTATGACAGAATTACATCAAGCCATGGCTCTATTACCTGTCGGAAAAGCGGCAGGTGAAGATACAATACCTCTTGAGATATATAACTCATGCTCAGAGGAGCTAGAACATCTTTTGCTGAAAGTTATTCAATCTGTAGGTTTAAATGGAAAAGCCCCCAAATCTTGGAATAGGGCGAAAATAATATTCTTCCTGAAAAAAGACAAGTTGAAAGAAGAAAGAGGGTCATATCGCCCTATTTCTTTGATAAATACGGACGCAAAAAGTTTTACAAAAATTATAGCATTAAGATTAGCCCCTATTATGCCCCAGATTATTAACCCACAGCAACATGGGTTTATAACGGGGAGAGATACCACAATACACGTTAATATGGCTATCACGGCACTTGATGTAGCAGAGCCTGAATCCACCCCACTCGGTATGATTCTTTTAGACGCGGAGAAGGCTTTCGACCGAGTGGGGTGGGACTTTCTCTGGTGCACACTGTCCAAAATGGGGTTTGGGGGACAATTTTTGCAGAGCATACAGGCACTTTATGATAATCCAACGGCCTGCGCTAGCTATGGGGGGCTGACCTCTCCAGACTTTCCAATCCAACGTGGCACTCGTCAGGGATGTCCCTTATCACCCCTTTTATTTGCCCTTTCATTAGAACCTTTTTCGTTAGCCCTCCAGTCCCAAATCCAGATTGTACCCTTTAGATCAGGCTCACAGGAACTAAAAATAACAGCATACGCCGACGATATCGCGGTCTATTCAGAAGATATTGTGGAGGCACTAAAGGGAATTGCCCTAGAGGCCGGAAAATTCGGGAAAGTGTCTGGCTATAAACTTAATTTACAAAAGACGCAAGTCATAGCTAATTATACCCCAGCGGTGATAGTACCTGAGATCTGCAAAATCGCTACTTACCTAGGGGTCAAAATAACGGCTAAATTACAAGAAATTACAATATAAATTATAACGAACTAACTAAACTCACTATCTTATCATTAAAAAAATGGCATAGACTACCCTTGAACCTAATAGGCAGAATAAACTTAATCAAAATGAAGGTATTGCCTAAATATGTGTATCTATTTCGATCTATCCCACTGGCGCTAAACAATCAGTTCTTTCAGAAACTCGATGGAGTACTTAGCAGCTTTATCTGGGGCTATAAAAAAGCAAGAAGGTCGCTGAATCTCATGAAAAATAATATAAACGAGGGAGGGCTTAATTTCCCTGATTTTAAACTGTATTTTTGGTCTGCTTTTGTTATTCGCCTTCGCTCTTTACTTAACGCAGGAGGGGCATTATTCTTCCACTCTTTTATGTTGAAATCCGATTCAAATATGTTTTTGTTTAGAACAAACGACCCCAATTACTACAAAAGGGTTAGATTTAAGACCGCAAGAGATATCACAAAGATTTGGGGGAATATACTAACCTTTTGCAAAACTAGTTTTTTTCACTCAAAGTTGCCACTGTGGGGCAATCCGGGCCTTCCAAGTATCTTTCACGACAACATCGCTCACTGCTGGTCCGGGTCAGGAATTACTGTTTTAGGGGATTTATACGGCACACAAGGATTCTTAGACTTTAACACCCTGAAATTGCTATATGACTTTTCTGAAAACATGAGGTATAAACATCTACAGCTACATGATTATCTAATTAACAAAAAGCAAATTTTGGAGGTTTTTGACTGTGATATCTGGACCAGTTTATATTCCTTAAAAAATAAGTCAGTAATAAGCGGAGCCTACAGACTCCTAATCGATTTTAAATCAAACGATTGTGTAAAATTGGCTGATAAATGGAGCAGATTGTTGGACTCAAATATCACACCCAAACAGATAGAGTGCTCCTTGACAAATATTAATAAACGAGTACGTTCATCGAGCCTCAGGCTCCAACAATTCAGAACAACCTGCATGCTATATTACACCCCTGAAGTAATCTCTAAATGGTCCCCTAATAAGTGCTACAGTGATCGCACAAAATGCCCTAAATGCTTTGCTGATGCAGCTGATCTGGCACACATGTTGTTTTTCTGTCCTAACCTTAAGGTCTTTTGGCTCGATATTCAGAAGGTTTTGAAAATGAAACAGATCCAGCTGCCTACCCTTACGGCTGCTTCTGTTTTGTTAGACACCTATCTTGTCTCTATACCACAGCACAATACTTATGGCATGTGCCAAGCTAACTCTGGCTAGAGCCTGAACCTGCTCTGAATCACCCACAGTTTGGGATTGGTGGGCACTTGTAACTGAGATCCACTCAATGGAACTAGCTTTAGCTTTTTTTATTATTGAGCATAGACAAATATTATGCTTTTATTATGCTTTAAAGAATTGACATTCACTGCCATTAGTATAACATATCTCGTATGACTATTGAAAGAAACTTTCACAAATCCCTTTTCTTTTGTAATAGAAAAATTTGTATTAGGGAATTAATTTCTTTGTATCTTTCTCTTTTATTTTTTCTTTTTTTTATCTCATGTCCTATTTGCTTTACTGATCTTTACATTTATGCTCAGCAATATATGTAGTAACGATTTAATGTACTCTTTGCCTTGTCTGCTCGTAAGCAATAAAAAGTAAAAAAAAAAAAAAATGAAACTCGAAGCGAAAACATGCAAGGGATTCAACATCCAGAACAAAAATCAGAGGAGACAACGGAAAGTCCTGGTGTGCCCCTATAGATGGGTATAGTGTCCACTAATCACTAATCTACCCATTTAACAAATAACAGAGCAAAGCATCAAAAAAATCAAAAGATGCATCAAACATATTGCTCTAACAAGCTAAAGAGAACATTTGTTATCCAAGATTGTTAGTAACAGGATATTTGCCACTCTTCTCATAAACATGCAGATATAATACACTCGTACAAAATGACAAATATAACACATTCAGCATATCATGACACACAAGCATTGTCTGTTAATAGGATGATGTGTGCATTTAGTCATTGTCACTTAAACCAGCAGTAACAGTCCCTCCTTCCCCTCGGCTGGATCTGGACTTTGTTCCCACTCTGGGTCTCAGGTTGCTGTATACTCCAGAACCCTTCCAGTTGACCGAAAAGGTATCCTTTTCCATTATGCTGAACTCCTATTTTGGCTAGATAGTGTAATGAACACTGATCTTCCAGTGGACTGCTCCCTTCACTGCACAGCTCCACCTGGCAGCTTCGTCGCTGCTGCTGAACATCTGGTCAGGAGTTTGAGGCCCTCCTCCACCCGCTCCAGCCTGCGGGTGGTCTAGTGGTAGAGGGTCACTTTTCCTTTTCCTGTTTTTTGCTCTCTTCGTCGCCCTCTGCCTCTGCAATCCCCAGTGGCCCTTCCTCCCCCAAGTGACACATCCCGCTCCCTGTGTTTCCCGCCTCCTGAGGTTCTGTAATTCTCGAGTCTGACTCCATTTTGTTCTGTGCCACCATTTTGTGTTGCCCTCACGTAGGCCTGTAAAGGTAACCTGGCGAACGAAGTGGCCTGCTTTCTTAGTTCATGTATACATTAACTAGGTTTCTTTTTGACTCTGAAATGAACTGTAAGTAACTGACCTCTTCACCTGAAACTGACCTCGCAAAGCCAATTTCCCTGATCGATCTTTATCTGAGATTGCCAATCAATGTTAAGGACATCGTTAACTTTTTAGTTTCCTTGCACATGCTTTATCTTGTTCAGCATCTGTTACTGTTTATTTTTTATGTTTCTTCATTACATGGGATATGCTTTCAATTATAGGTTTGTCTGGTTTGTGGAGATTGAATTTGGGACATTCCTAATAATTAAATTTTGGGTTGGGAAACTGTAAATTGAGTTTTTGCTATGTGATACTTTGTTTGAAAATGTATCTTATTGGCTAGAATTTTGTGCAGTGGGTGTACATTTATAATGTGAATATTGGGTATAAAAGGAGACGTCTCGCCTTAGTAAAATGAGCAGTCTCCTGAGAATTTACACCGTGATGTATTTCTAGGATCACTGTTACTAGCTGCAGCTAATAAACTTGGTCTCTGACGCCATCCAGAAGTATTCCGTGTCTTTGAATACCAAGACAGGTGAACTCGAAGATCTTAGGCATGTCCCTGACGCCACTGGGTTAAACCCCGGTTCTTCAACTGACGCCCAACGTGGGGCGACTTCAGCGGTACTGGTCCAAGCCCGAAGATTGTGAGGAGCCCCGTGAGGAAAATCTGGAGGACGGCCGCCACTTCATTGACCCCTGCATGTCGACGTGGACCGAAGGTTTTTTCTGTGAGGCTTCCCCTTTCCGACGGCTGCGAAGGACTGCTGTCCTGACTGTCGCACTGTCTTGGACCCTCTTGTGATGATTTGTAAGGCGAGACGTTAGACTGTCTTCTGGTGGCGTGACAGACATTTTGGTTAAGTATAAGTGGGTCGCTCCCACGACTTTGTTTTATTTCTTGGTTTTGATTCGGCCATTACAATAGTCGAAGCAGAGGGGTTCGTATATTTACGAGTGTATCATTTTTGATAACCCCTTGAAGTTTGAAGCAAGACTAGCGAGCTCAAGATGCCTGGTTTTGGCAAAATGAGGAAATGGTTTTGTTGTAGTTGTAAAAAGGATTCCAGATTGGAGGACTCGTGTCCGATACCTCCGGTTGGGACTCCAACCTATGAGTTCTATTAGGAACTAAAAGCCGCCCAAGCATCGTATTTCTCTGACAAGATCTTAGCTGCAAAATCCAAACCCAGAGAAATTTTTCAAACTTTGCAAAAACTCACAAAACTTCCGTCTCCAATTGTTCTGAAGGAAAAGTCTGTTTCCCAGTGCAATGACTTGGCTGAATTTTTTTCAGCTAAAGTAAATAAAATATATGCCTCCTTCTCTCGCACTCTCATCCCCACCCCTCCGTTAATTCAGGATAATATCAAGACCTTAGACTGTGCTCCAGCCCTTCCACCCCTGCTCAGTCACTTTCCCTGCATGGATCTCGAAGTGTTGGAGTCCATGGCTCGGAAAGTAAAATCCGGATCTCCATCTGATCCGGCACCCCCTGAAGCCATGATGTTGGTCTCTCAGACTGTCCTACCAATCATTAGGAACCTGCTAAATGCCTCCATTGCCTCGGGCATTGTCCCTTCTGCTTGGAAACGGGCGATGGTCCGAGCGCTGATAAAGAAGCCCAATCTAGAACCATCGGACTTTGGGAACTATCGCCCGATTTCCCTGAATCCCTGGGTGAGTAAGATCGTGGAGAGATATGTCAATCTCCAGCTGGTTAGCTTCCTTGAAGATAACCAGCTGCTAGACACCACCCAGACAGGGTTCAGGCCTAAGCATGGAACAGAATCCGCCCTCCTTATGGTCATCGAGGAGTCCAGGAAGATCCTAGATCAGGGAGGATCAGTGGCAGTGATCCTCCTTGATCTCAGTGCGGCGTTCGATACGGTCAGTCATGCCACTCTACTGAACCGTCTCGCGAATGTCGGCATTGTGGACAAGGCGTGGCTCTGGTTAAAATCTTTTCTGAGCAACAGGTCATTCCAGGTGTTCGATGGACAGACAGTGGCCTCTAGCATTCCCCTGAAGTGCGGAGTCCCGCAGGGCTCCTCTTTAAGCCCCGCGCTTTTCAACATCTATATGAGGCCACTGGCTGAGGTAGTTCGTCCGTATGGAGTTAAGATCATATCCTATGCGGACGATACCCAGCTGGTGGTCTCATTAGCGCAGGAGGCTCTCCAACCATGTTCAGGGGGACTTGCCGAATGTCTGGAGGAGGTGAAGACCTGGATGACTCGGTCATCATTAAAACTTAATGGTGACAAAACGGAGCTTATGCTCCTAGGCCCTGCCGACCCCACATTCTTCAACTCATTGTGGCCCCCCTGTCTGGGTCCCCCTCCGGCCCCGAAGGATAACATCAAAAGCCTAGGGGTATGGCTGGACAGGAGCCTCTCACTCAACACCCAGGCCACAAAGCTCTCAGCCACCTGCTTTGGAATACTCAGGACACTGAAAAAAGTTCTTCCTTTGCTCCCAATGGAGGCAAAGCAGATAGCCATACAGGGCCTGATACAATCATGGCTGGACTCCAACAACGTCCTATATCTGGGTGCACCAGAGTACACCTTAAAGAGATTACAGCTGGTGCAAAACTGTGCCGCGCGTACTCTGCTGGAGATTCCTCGTAGATTATCAGTAAAGGCGGCTCTGATTAATCTTCACTGGCTCCCAGTGCGTAAGAGAGTCACTTTCAAAGCAATGTGTATTGCTCACCAGGCTTTCTGGGATTCGGGTCCCCTAATCATCCGTGATCTAGTAAGCCAGTATCATCCAGGCAGAAATCTGCGCTCTAGTCAGGCCTTCATGGCAACAGTCCCCAGAGTCAAAAGGTCTAGATCTGGCGGAAGGACGTTTGCCTTCAACGCCGCCAAGATCTGGAACTCCCTCCCGTCTCACTTGAGATCCAATCCTGATCTCGTTTCCTTCCGAAAACAATTAAAAACACACCTATTCAACTCCGTTTAATTTAACTCAGTTTCTCCACCTTTTTCTGGCTCTCATCCTCTTTTACCCTCCACTTGGTTTCCTTTTTTAGCGCTTGGACGCCTCAGGGCAGCAATCGCGCTGTTATAAATCCACTTTCATTCATTCATTCATTCATTCATTCTATTCAAAGCATGGTGTGGGTCCCATTACCTATAATGAAGTATGGGTCCGTTATACAAGGAAAGATGGTGTTTTACGATGGCCCCAACATGGTAGTTTTGAATCAGATGTTTTAGATAACCTAGAAGTTGTGCTATTTAAGAAGAAAGCCCGGCCGGCGATGTTTGACTCTTTACGCCTTTGGCGTAAGGAAGCCAAACAGCGAGAAATTAAGCAAGCTAAGAGAGATCGGAAGGAAAAGAATATGTCGGTAATGCAAGCTGCTAGGCAGTTTAAGGAAGATGAAGAAGATTGTGCGATTGAAGTGTCAGATAGACAACATTGCATGGCCATTGACAAATGTTACCCGGCTTTGCCACCTTCCCTTTTAAATATGACTGAAGACCCTGAAAAGGATCCTTTGATGTCACATTTACTGAGATTACCACCCCCTTATGTGCAGGGTGCTACTGCACCTCCGTTACCTGCAGTTGTTGCACCCCTTGTAGTCTTTCAACCCCCTGTTGTTCTTCCGCCACCTGTTGCTTCACAGGTGGTTCTTCCTTCCGCGGCGCAGCCCCCTCCAGGGCCGCCAGCTTTGTCACCAGCCTTGCCTCAAACTCCTTTGCCTTACACTGTCAACTTCTTCTCCTTCTGCTCGGCAACGAATAACTGAGATTGTCACTAGTCTTTTGTCTCCTTTCTTTGGGTCACTGAATATGACCCCTGTTTCTGAACATAAGCAGAGACGTAGTCAGCTTCCTGGTCCCGAAGAGTGGGCAGTGTTAGATCTCCTTGCTCGTAGATGGGTTTCGAATGCCTCCAAGTACGGTCCACAAGTGGTTATGGATATCTTCCAACAGTGGGAGGCACCGAAACAAAGGTATGTTTTTGATGTCATGAGTACCTTCCTTCGTCAGGAGTGGGAAGATAATGAGTTGGGTTCAATTCCATTGGAATTGATTAATGTTCAGTCTGAATTTGCTAAAGGAACGATAGTGGGTTCCGATGTTGAGGAAGCGGTAGAGACACTACTCACTTTTAGGTCTAGACTTCCACCTCAGTCATTGTTCGAACCTGACCCTTCTGTTAGGAGAAAAGTGAAGCAGTATCCTATGAGAGAGGTTCCCCCCTGTATGGAGAGAAGAAGTTTTGGCTGATGCCGCTTATGGTATTGCGGCTGCAACGGCTCATTTTCAGCGAGTGTGGGTGCATGTCTCTTGGAAGAGAGCTGAGGTCCTGGCTCTTAAGCAGACCTTGCCTGACCCCCATAAAAATCCTGCTGGTTATTACAAGGAATTGTCTCAGACAGTTGATGCATGTGTTATGAATTTAGCTGACATAGATATGTTGATGGGTAATGTAGTTCCTCAACCCTTGTGGGCGAAGATCCGTCATGAGGATCACGCGCCAGAGTTAGGAGATACATGGGTTAATATTACTGCTGCAGATGGTCGGCAGGTAGGAGGTGCCAAACCTGAACCCTTAGTTGCAGAACTACCTGGTAGGATTATTAATTTAATGAAATCTATGATGCCTCCTTTGCGGGTGAATTGGGACAAGTTAGCAGCATGCAAACAAAAGAAAGATGAGAGTGTGTCTGATTTCTTAACTAGGTTTGAGGAAACATTCATTGATCATAGTGGTCAGGACATGAGTACAGAAGGTGGTCAGAGGTTGTTTGTAGATAAGTTTGTTTTTAATTTACTTCCTGAACTTTCTAATAAGTTAAAGGACTCTGAGAGTTCATGGGCTGTTTCTTCTTCGGCCCAGATATTGGCTACTGCACAATACTACGAGAATAGAGATAAAGATGAGAAGCATAAAGTAGAGAAGAAGACTAGAGAATTAAAAACGAAAGTTCTTCTGCAGCAGGCTTATCCGCCTCGCCCTAATCAGCGTCAGTTTCAGCAACCCCCACAGTTTCAGAAACTGTTGCAGAAGCCTGAGTCTTTTGCTTCGCGACTCCCGCTAGGCCCTAATCAGTGTGCTTATTGTAAAGAGGAAGGTCACTTCAAGAATAGTTGCCTGATCTTGCTACAGTGTGCGAATGGTATGTCTGGTCTGAGAGGTCGCGGTGGTTTCCAACAAGTACCTAGGGGTAGGGGACGTGGTACGTTTCCCCAGAATGAATGTTCCTTTTCCCCTCAGAATTCTATAAATTATTTTGACCAACAGAATGTTCCGACTGTCCAGTCTACTCAGTACTACACTGATGATTATTATGTTGGAAGTGAGAGTGTTGGTTTTAATGATAGTTAGGACAGCCATGGACAAAGGGAGGGAGTAGTGTCAGTTCCAGTAGACCAGAGTGGACCTTATGTTGAAGTGATTACATCAGGTGTGGCAGAACCTTTTCTTTTGGATACTGGTGCAGCGAAGAGTTCTATCATGCACTCTAAACTCCCTGGCGCACCCTTGTCTGGCTTGACTAATGTTTCGGTAGGATTTTCTGGCACCCCAGTTCGTAACCCGGTTTCTTGTCCTTTGCCCCTTTCTATTGGTCCTTGTGATTTGGAGGCTCCCCTTATTCTAACGACTGGCTGTGGCGAGAATTTGTTGGGTTTGGACTTATTGAAAAGATTGCATGCGACATTACATTGTTCTCCTTTGGGAGTACATCTTACGGTGGGTAAGAAAGTGATTTCCCCGAGGTATCTGTCTAAGGATCGCCTTCTACTGGAACTGCGTTCTCTCCCTGATACACTTTGGGCTACAGGTCCTAATGATGTTGGTCTCTTGCAGATTCCACCTTACGTTGTTACCCTTAAGTCGAATGCTAAATTACCTCGCATTCCTCAGTACAAAATTTCCAGTGATGGCGAAAGAGCTCTTTTAGCGATTATCTATGATTTGGTTGAGAAAGGTGTGGTTGAAGAAACGAGAGGCAATGTGTGTAATAGTCCTGCTCTGCCTGTCCTTAAGCGTACTGACTCTTCTCAGCCACCTGTGTATCGGTTTGTGATTGACCTTCGAGAGGTCAATAAGATTGTTGTGCCACAGTTTCCTGTTGTCCCAGACATTACTGCTTTATTGACTATGATCCCTGCCTCAGCTGCTTGGTTTTCTGTTATTGATCTGAAGAACACTTTCTTCAGTATTCCAAATGCTGAGGAAAGTAGGGATATTTTTGGCTTCACTTTAGGAGGCCGCAGTTTTCGGTTTAAACGCGCTCCTCAAGGTTATTGTGAGAGTCCCTCCATTTATAGTCAGGCTTTGAAAACTCAGCTTGATACTTTTGCATTGCCTTCTGGTGTTACTCTTATCCAGTATGTTGATGATCTGTTGGTTGCTGCTGATGATGAAGAGATTTGTAAAGAAGTTACTCTTTCTTTGTTGCGACACCTGTCTGACCTTCATCATAAAGTGTCACCTTCGAAGTTACAGTATTGCCGACAAGAAGTGACCTACGTAGGTCATCTCTTGTCGAAGGAGGGAAGACGATTGACCCCAGAGCGTATTCAAGCGATTGCCCAAATGACTGTGCCATGCACACAGAGAGAGGTGCGTGCCTTCTTAGGTATCACCTCGTATTGTAGACAATGGATTCCGAATTTTTCTTTGCTAGCGAAACCTTTGTTGGCACTTACTCTTAAGGACACACCACACCCTCTTCCTTGGTCTGACGAATGTCAGAAGAGTTTTTCTGTATTGCATGATGCATTGTGTTCTGCTCCGGTGTTGGATACCCCCAACTATAGTAAACCTTTTACACTTTATGTACACGAGAGAGAAGGTTGTGCGTTGTCAGTGTTGACTCAACAATTTGGAGACAAGCAGCGCACATGTGCGTATTTTTCAGCCACTTTAGATCCGGTAGCTAGGGCATTGCCTAGTTGTCTAAGAGCTACAGCGGCAGCGGCTGTTTCTATCAGACAGTCTGCTGGTTTGGTATTGGATAATACATTGATTGTGATGGTTCCACATGAAGTGGATACCCTATTGAACAGAACAAAGCCTCAACATCTTACCAGTGCACGTTTGTCAGGTTATGAGTTGACGCTTTTGGCTAGCCATGTGCACATCAAGCGGTGCAACACATTGAATCCAGCTAAATTGTTGCCAATTTTTGAAGAGACAGATGCTCAGGAACAGCATGACTGTTTTCTCCGGACAGAGGAGGAAACGAAGGGTAGAGTTGATCTGAAAGATACTCCTCTTTCAAATCTTGATGGTACCCTATGGGTAGATGGTTCATGCTTTAAGCTTCCGAATGGAGAGACGACTGCAGCATATGCTGTCACAACTTTGCATACGATTGTTGAAACAGCATGTATTGCACAGAATTCAGCACAGGCAGCGGAGTTGATAGCATTGACTAGAGCGTGTGTGTTGTCAAAAGGAAAGAGTGAATGTTTTTACTCATAGCCAATATGCATTTGGCGTGGCTCACAGCTTTGGTCGTTTGTGGAAAGAGAGAGGATTTCTTACTTCCCATGGTACGAAAATTCAGCATGGACAATTAGTGAGTGAACTTCTTGAATCACTTACTTTGCATACTCAAATTGCGATAGTAAAGTGTAGTGTGCATAAGAAGATTACGGATGATGTGGGTCGAGGGAATGCGTTTGCAGATGAAGTAGCGAGAGAAACAGCGAAAGATGTGACGTGTCGGATGTATGTTGCAGGTCCTGCCAGATGGGTTCTGGAAGGAGGAATGTGTGAAGATACAACAGAAAGTGTGAAGATGATTCAGGCAGAAACTACTGAGAAAGAATTGAGTATGTGGAGAGAGAGTACGGGAATGTTGTATTCAACAGGCTGTTGGGTTAAGTTGTCAGAGCACCGGCGATGGTTGTTGCCGAATGCATATGTGCTCCCGGTGGTTACTATGGCTCTAGGGCTGGCTCATATTAGTTCAAAAGGGATATGTAAGTTGTTGGCTCCGGTATGGCAGAATGGTGGAATTCCTAAGTGTGCTGAGAATTTGATTAAACACTGCATGATTTGCTTGATGCATAATCCTGGAAAGGGAACCCTAACTCCAACGGGTCATTTTGCTCCTCCAACGTTCAAGGTGCTGCAGATAGACTACATTCATATGGAAAGATGCAATAACTTGAAGTATGTCCTTGTGGTTGTTTGTGCCTTTTCCAGATGGCTAGAGGCCTACCCACTAAAGGATAATACTGCCTTGTCTACAGCCAAGGTTTTGCTCAGAGAATTATTTCCCAGATATGGTTTGCCGAAGATGGTACGGAGTGATAATGGAAGTGAATTTGTGGGTCAGGTTATGAAGAAAGTATGTGCGGGTCTGGGTATTAAACAGAAATTTCACGCTGCAAATCACCCCCAGTCAGCAGGCCTGGTCGAGGACTATAATGGCACTCTGAAGCTGAAGTTGGCCAAGGTGCAAGCAAGCTCTGGTCTTACATGGCCCGATGCCTTACCACTGGCACTTTTGTCCACGAGAACGACAGTACATTCTCACGTGGGACTTAGCCCATACGAGATTGTTTTTGGACGTCCGGCGAATGTCTGGGGTGTGCCAAGGCCTAAGAAGTACAGTGATATCGAGTACCTTATGTTGGTTAACTACTTACATGATTTGACTGCTAAATTGCGTGTTCTTCACCAACAGGTCCATGACACTTTGCCTTCAGTTTCTGTAGACGCAGGCCACACAATTCAACCTGGCGACTGGATTCTAACCAGGAATTTCCAGAGGTCAAAGAACTTGGAACCAAGATGGACCGGTCCATAACAAGTCCTGTTATCAACTCAGACTGCTATTAAGGTGTTCGGCAAGAAAAACTGGGTACATGGTACCCATTGCAAGAAGATACCTTTGCCCTTACCGTACGATAAGTGGGTCCGGGAAGGTGTTGCCGATTCCGAGAGTGAAAGGGTTCCAAGATTTGTACCTTTTAGCGATGCACATCTGGAATGGACTCAGTCAGAACGTGCGGATAATGAAGTCTTGCAAGAAGCTGTGCCGCCGTGTTTGAGACTTGATACTACGTATCCAGAGACACTCTTTCAGGATCAAACTGTGCCTGGTAAAGAACGATACAACTTAAAGTCTAAAAAGGACAAATAAAATTTAAATTTATTTGTGAATTACACTCTTTCAGACAAGAGACTATTTTTCTTTTTCTTTTTTGAGCCACCATCCGGGTTCAGCTGCAGGGTCGCGGTATAAGACTTAAGAGGTGGCCGGCGTATTGACAAAAGGTCTCCGGTTCTAGGGACGTCTAGGACGCCTGGACGCACACTTGAGTGAAGAAGGAAAATTGCCGCGAGCAGCACGTTAGAGAATGGAGTCTGTTGTAACTGAAAGAGATGTTGAGAGAATAGATCTTAAGACAAGATTTTGTACATTGATATGTAGCAAATGTTTTATAATATTGTGCTTTTTGATGTTTTTAAGTATCACATTAGCTTGTGTGGGTTGGATTGTCTATGTTACACAACAGACATCTGCACCCACCTCTCAACCTATGCTTTCTTTCACTACTGTTTCTTTGCATCGGTTTTATACGTTGCCTGAACATGAGCAAACAAGGAGATCAGAATTTGTCAACAACTCGTTCATACAGTTGTTGCATCAGCATCAGTTAGTAGTAAATACCACTAATTGTTGGATTTGTGGTCTTATGCCTCTAACCGACAGATAAAGGTATGCCATATTTGGTTTTGCCTTTTTCTTTTAATGGGTCTGTGTTGGCTTTACAGACCATGTTTATCTATGCAAATGAGGTACGCCCCTTATGTTCCCCTAAAGATAACTCCAGCAATAGTGCTTAATAAGGGGAATAGTAGCTATGATCCGAGATATTGATGCATATAATAATATCCCTAAGGATGAGGTACAGGCTTATGTTGGTTGGAACGTGACTGGATATAGTACCAGCTTGACAGAGAAGGAGAGACGAAAAAGGTCTCCCCCTATTTGGATTGTGCCCCACCGAGGCCATTTTTGTCTGCAAGGTACTGGTCGGAATCCGAAAGCTCAGCTAGGTAAGAGTATGTGTGCTCAAACCTATGTCTATTCATCCCGGACTTCTCCACCGTTTCTGCCAGCTAAAGGCACATATTTTGTTTGTCGTGACAGAGCCTACACATGGTTGCCACCTGATTTTTCAGGAACATGTTATGTGGCGTTTTTGCTTCCCCCTACATACACTACTGCTTCAGACTAACATAGAACGAGATATGGTAGAGGTGTCTTCAATCAGGAAGATACTGCAGCAAATGAAGTAGGAGATTTCTTCAAGTGCTTCCTGCCCTTTTGGGGTCAT
The DNA here is from genome assembly GCF_964261635.1 of Lissotriton helveticus. Taxonomy (NCBI): domain Eukaryota; kingdom Metazoa; phylum Chordata; class Amphibia; order Caudata; family Salamandridae; genus Lissotriton; species Lissotriton helveticus. The sequence goes on along the minus strand of NC_136058.1, from coordinate 283,232,014 downwards.
ATGATCAATAGTAGGCATATTCGACAGCTCGTCCGCGTTGTTGAAGCTACTATTAATGAGACAGCAGGTGCTCTTAGTAATGTTACAGCTGAGCTTCAAGCGGACCGCCTTATGACTTTGCAGCATCGTATGGTATTAGACATCATACTTGCAGATCGAGGAGGAGTATGTAAATTGATTGGATCTAGTTGCTGTGTTTACATACCAGATAATGCCCTACAGTATACCAAGCCATCTCTAGGTTGCATAAGATCTCTGAGTCTATCCATGTAGACGAAGGAGACTGGTCATTGACGGGATGGTTTTGGGGACTGCTGTCTAAGTGGGGATCAAAGATTCTGACATTCCTTGGTATGGTTTTAGCCATCCTTTTCTCTTGTTGTCTTTGCATCCAGTGTGGTCCCGCCATTTGTAGTCTTTGTGCTACTATGTGTGTTCAGAGATTCGTCCCGAGAGAAGTAGAGAATAATAAAATGATGCTATAGCAACACTTTGATGACCTAATGAATATTGATATAGACCTAGATTCAGATTAACATGAGTCTTAGGTTATTGCCTACGTAATGGCAAAAGGAGGGGCTGAGGTTCTGTAATTCTCGAGTCTGACTCCATTTTGTTCTGTGCCACCATTTTGTGTTGCCCTCACGTAGGCCTGTAAAGGTAACCTGGCGAACGAAGTGGCCTGGCCTTCTTAGTTCATGTATACATTAACTAGGTTTCTTTTTTACTCTGAATTGAACTGTAAGAAACTGACCTCTTCACCTGAAACTGACCTCGCAAAACCAATTTCACTGATCGATCTTTATCTGAGATTGCCAATCAATGTTCAGGACATCGTTAACTTTTTAGTTTCCTTGCACATGCTTTATCTTGTTCAGCATCTGTTACTGTTTATTTTTTATGTTTCTTCATTACATGGGTTATGCTTTCAATTATAGGTTTGTCCGGTTTGTGGAGATTGAATTTGGGACATTCCTAATAATTTACTTTTGGGTTGGGAAACTGTAAATTGAGTTTTTGCTATGTGATACTTTGTTTGAAAATGTATCTTATTGGCTAGAATTTTGTGCAGTGGGTGTACATTCATAATGTGAATATTGGGTATAAAAGGAGACGTCTCGCCTTAGTAAAATGAGCAATCTCCTGAGAATTTACAACGTGATGTATTTCTAGGATCACTGTTACTAGCTGCAGCTAATAAACTTGGTCTCTGACGCCATCCAGAAGTATTCCGTGTCTTTGAATACCAAGACAGGTAAACTCGAAGATCTTAGGCGTGTCCCTGACGCCGCTGGGTTAAACCCCGGTTCTTCACTCCCAGCTATCCAGCTCCCCGAAAACGACCTAATGGTGGCCGCAGTGCAGTGAAAGTGCAGTCCACTGACCTTCTGATGGACTGCTCCCTTCACTACACAGCTCCGCCTGGTAACTGCTGCTGCCACCTTTGCTGCTGCTGACCCTCTGGTCAGGAGTTCGAGCCCCCCCTCCACCCTCCGGCTCCTGCCTGCGCCTCATCCCTGGTGGTCTAGTGGTAGAGCATCACTGCTCTGCTGCTTTACTCATCTTCTGTCTCTCTTTTTTTCTAATTTTCTCTTCCTCTTTTGCCTTTTCTTCTGCCTTTTCCTGCTTATTTTCCTTTTCCTATTTTTTGCTCTTTTTGTTGCCCATGCCGCTGGGATCCCCTGCAGTCCAGCTCCCCTCCAGTGATGCTTCCTGCTTCCTGCGTTTCCTGCCTCTCAGCAGTCCAGCCCGCCGCACACTACTGTCCGTCCACGCCTAGACCGTGCCCAGTGTGTCAGGGACACTGGTTTTCAGACCTTCCACCGTTATGACACCGGCACCCTCCTTTCCCTCAACACAGGATGCCACGCCGCCTGCTACCTCACGTCGCAGAAGGACACCCAAGGACCCTTCTCCTGCCAGAACTGCAGGCACAACCTCAACCACCCCAACACGCCAGCTACTCTAACAGCCCAGCCGACCAACAGCGCGCCTGACCGGGTCAACTGCATTCTCCACAACGTTCGATCCCTCCACAAACATGCCACTCAAATCTGAGACCTCCTTGATGCTTGCTTCTCCCGACATCGCCTTCTTCACGGAAACCTTGAGCAACCCCTGCTCTGGTCCGGACATCGCCACCACCAACCCTGGCAGCTACAAAATCACCCACAACTAACGCACCGACCAACCAGGAGGAGGCATCACCATCGTCCACAAGAACACCCCCGTCTGACCACTCACTTGAACAACCCTATGACAACCATGAACACCTCAATTCCCAGATTCAGACTAACCCCAACACCACCCTCTGCTGCACCTTTGTCTACAGGCCTCCCGGACCCCGCCCACCCTTCACCAACGCAAACTTACACCACAGCGCACCCCAGGCTCTCGCATCCACCGATTACATCCCACTCAGCAACCTCAACTTCCACCTAGACAACCCTAGTGACCAGAACACCACGTTCCTTCTGTAGAACACGACAACATCGAACCCATCTTCACTGGCAGCGGGAACATCACCTACAGCCACACCACCAAACCCCTCTAAACCGACCACCACTGCGTGCACTTTGCCTTTACTACTCCCAATGTCTGCCACCACCCTCACCATCCCCCTCTCGTAGTTGGAACAAGGTCACTGAAGAACACCTTACCGCCTTCCTCAGCACTACCACAACGCCGACATCAACAGACGCCAACACCCCAGCACGTAACCTTCACCGATGGATCTCCAACCACACCGAAACTCTGGCACCCCTCAAGAAGGTAACAGGAAAGAAACACTCTAAGAAAGCCAGCTGGATTCATTCCCGCCCTCCACGTGTAAGTAAACAGCCCTCCAAGACAGAATCAACACCAATGCACACAACAACAAAGAACTCTTCGCCATTATCAAGGAGCTTGCCAGGCCTCACAGTGAGACCACAGATGTCCCACTCTCCCAAGACCTCTGCACCTTCTTCCACCGCAAGATCAGGCAAATCTACGACAGCTTTGACACCCAAGACCCTACCAAAACGTCCATCACCATCGCACACAACCACACTGCACCCCAACAGATCCTGTTTAACTGGGCTACACTTACCACAGACGACACACTCAAGCCCATGAAGAGCATCCACTCCTGAACCCCAGCCATCTCCATTTCCACAGATCTTTGCCGCACCATCACCTGCTCCATTGAAACCACCACCTTCCCCAATAACTGGAAAAACGCTGAGATCAATCCCCTGCAGAAGAAGCCACCAGCCGACCTGACAGACCTCAAAAACTTCAGACCCATCTCTCTCCTTCTCTTCGCAGCCAAGGTCATTGTGTAGGCCATCAATGCCCAACTATCAGAGTTCATTGAGGAGAACCATTTCCTGGACATTGCTCAATCAGGCTTCCGAAGCAAACACAGCACCGAGACCGCACTCCTAGCTGCCATCTACTACATCCGCTCCCTCCTTGACCACGGCGAAACCACAGCCCTCACCCTACTGGACCTCTCGGATGCCTTTGATACTATCACCCACCGCACCCTAATCATGAGACTCCACGACGCTGGCATCCGTGACAAGGCCCTGGACTGGATCCACTCCTTGCTTAGCGGCCGAACACAGCAAGTCAGAGTACCTCCATTACTCTCAGAACCTACAGAGATCAGCTAGGGCGTGCCCCAGGGTTCCTCCCTGAGCCCTGCCCTCTTCAACATCTACATGCTCCCCCTTGCAGCCATCATCAGAAATCACAGACTCAACATCATCTCCTACGTCAACGACACCCAGCTGATCTCTCCCACACCAATGAACCCATAGCTGACAGAACCAACTTCCACGCGGATGAAGACCGTGGCCACCTGGATACAAGATAGCTGCCTCAAGCTCAACTCGGACAGACAGAAGTTCTCATCCTGGGACACGCCCCTTCAACCTCTTGGTGGCCTGCCTCTCTGGGAACCCCTCCCACCCCCAAGGATCACGCACACAACCTCAACCACAGCATCATATTGGATTCCTCGCTCACAATGAACCAGCAGATCAATGCTGTATCCTCCTCCTGTTTCCACACACTCCGCCTGCTCCGAAAGACATTCAGATCGATCTCCAAAGAATCCAGGAAGATGGTCACATATGCACTTATCACCAGCAGACTCGACTACGGCAACGCAATCTAAGACTGGTCTTTGACATCCCCACCACGACCACATCACTCAACACTTCTGACAACTCAACTGGCTCCCTGTCAACAAGAGAATCACCTTCAAGCTCCTTATACATGCCTACAAAGCTCTCCAAGACGCAGGACCAGCATACCTGAACCACTGCCTCTCATTCCCCGTACCCGTCAGACAACTTTGCTCCGCCCAACTTGCCCTGGCCACCATCCCAAGGATTCACAAGACCAGAACTGGAGGAAGATCTGTCTCCTACCTCACCACCAAGACCTGGAACACCCTGCCCCTTCACCTCAAGCAGTCCCCGTCACTGACTCAATTCAGGAAGGATCTTAAGAACTGGTTCTTCGACTGAACTTCCACGACCAGACGGATCATCCGACCCCCCCCCCAGCACCTTGAGACCTTCATGGGTGAGTAGCTCTGCTTTACAAACCACTGTTTGATTAATTGATTGAATACATGGTAGACATCTTCCGCAGAGACATCTTAACACAAATGGCTAGCTACTAGTAAAAGAAGTAAAGTCAGGTTAGAATGCTACAGAGGAGCCCATGTACCCGAGGTCAGGATTTGCCCTAGATGTCTCTGTCCCTGTATTTGAGCAGGCATGCAAGTAGTGATCTTGGGCTTTGACCTGGTCGAGGCTTGAGCACAAAGGACATGTGTGCCCTCTCCACAATAAACATGTGGGAAAAGGCCCCACATCCGAACAGGGACTACAATATATCCTCCACAAATTTCTCCCACAATTTCAGTTTCAACCACCCCTCTAATGCTAATATTATTTCAGCATGAGCACCTATTTAAGTCACCATTTTTCAGTATCACCATTTTAATCTCCCTCATTAGTTTGGCAAGTATGTTTATTGACTCTCGGGTGGAGTCTTCCACATTAGAGATTCTTGTTTCTGTTGCAGTCATCTGCGTGTTGTTGACTTGTTCCTTAAACTGGTCCATTCACACAGTGACGTTATCTATGTTCCCATCAACAGACTGCAAACTTGCTTTCATTTCTTTAAGCAGCGCAGCCACTTCGCAACCATAGGGCTCAGTTTGTTTCTGCTGATGGTCTTCTGCCTACCCCTGCCTCTGCTCCGTTTTACCCATTGTATCGACCAGGCTCAATGTAAGGCAAGCAAGAACTTTCTATCGAGCAATTTATTGAGAATGCCAACATAAGGTATTGCAACTGATATGGATGGCCAGCTGAATTAGTCTGGTAGTTACATTGCAACTCCAATCAGGGCTCTTCAACACCTGACATTTGGAAATCACCCACTAGAGCAACAATGCAGTTTGATAGAGGAATAATGGTGGAAGCTCAAAGAGGAAAGTCTTGAGTGTTGCATAGGGTCCCAACACGTCAAGGACGATCCATCCTCACTCCAGATGAGTGTAGTGCAGACTCGCCGCCTCAGCCGACTACTCAGCGATAGCCACCCATCAAGTAGCAGCATTAGGCCCTGTTGATCCTCGGTTCATTACATACATTTAGTGCTGGTGCTAGACATGGACAACCTGGGCAGCTGCTCAGTGCCCCAAACCCTGCCCACCAACATTGTTCCTCGTGCCATTGTCACTTCCCCCTCCCCACCCTCCAGGTCTCGCACCTATCCTGCAGCACTGCGCGGCCCATGGGAGGGTTGCATCTCTACTGGGCCTCCAGGCATGTGTAGTGCTGCCAGGAGTGGTGAAAGGGGCCCTTTCAAAGGACAAGGAACTCTCATTCTTTCAGCCCTTGCGCTGTGAAAGAGATGCTTGTCATTGTCTTGGAAGGGGTGTTGCAGCACAGGAGGGGACTTGCACCATGCAGGTTCAGGATCACCTTCAACTATTGGGATGAACGTAGGGTTGCCATCTTTCCACAGAAAAACAAAGGCCATTTGTTGCTGTTTTAAGAGCCTGCAAAGGCTGATATACAATACTAAATAGGATTTTAAAAAAACTAGTCTGCTTCCAGTTGTAACACAATTTTCCTACCTTGGTATACTTTAATTATTAGTCAGGGATTGGTAACGTAGCTCGAGAACACACTTAAACGTGTTTACTGTTTATATCTGCTGTTTGAAGTATGTACAGGTAAGTGCTCAAAATAACGGCTCTTGGTGATTTTGCTCACTTTTGTACTGGCCAGACATTAAAATACTGGTGGTGCTAGTAGAAGACCAGCCAGGCAGCAACCCCACATGCAAACAGCCTTGTATAAGTGAATGAAACCCAGTTTTATATAGCACAAATTTGACCCCAAGGTATTGGAGCACTTTACATGAGCACATGTTACATTACACAAGGACACATTCTGTTTTTTAGGCACGTGGAGATTAAGGACCAGATGTAGGTAGCCTAATACCGGTCTGTAACGGCCAAAATTACCGAATTTTGTCCGTTACCGACCGGTATTAGGCTGTAGGAGGCCAAATTGAAGGATTTGGTAATACCGAATCCTTAAGATAACAGTGCCATGTGGCGGAGGGCATGTAAGTGTGCCACATGTGCACCCATGCACTATTCAGGGGTGCAATAGGGTGTCAATTTACTGAATCGGTAATTCCCATTCATAGGAATGAATGGGAATTATCGATTCGGAAAATATCGAATCGGTAAATACCGAATATTACCGATTCGGTAAAATGTACTGAATCATTAGCTACATCACATTTACCGATTCCTAAATATCGAATCGGTAAAATTCGGTATTTAGGAATCCGTAATATGTGATTACCTACATCTGGCCCTAAGTGATTTGCCCAGAATCACGAGATGTTAAGTTGATGCTAAGATTGGAACCTGGTTCCCCAGTTCTAATGTTAGCAGCTCTAGCAGTAATGACTCATACTGTTTAGCGGGTGAGTGGCAGGCAGAAGCCACATGAAAGCACGGCTCGTTATGGGCTCGAGCTTACAACTAGACCTCGAGCTGAGCCAGAGCCAGTGAAGCCCATCTTTGGTGGACATTTCTCACATTAAACCTGTTTCAAAGTGCTGCCACATTGTCTGATCAGTGGACGAGGCACAGGTATTATTTGTCCAAAATCAAGCAGTTTGTTAATTTGTAGACCCAAGACTGCAGTACACTGTTACTCAGGTGCAAAGGCTATATATTTACCACTTTACAGCATTTCATTTTTTAACTCACACCGACTAGCAGGTTTTACATTGAAACAAAATCCTCCCAATCTTGCCAAAAAGGGAGCAGCAGATCAATAAGCAGGGCCACTGGAGTCATACAGCAAGGGATGGCCAAATTACGTGGCAGTGTTGAATAAATTATGCAGCAAGGCAAATTATGCGGCACATTTTATGACGGTATTATTGCAATATTCGTTTTCATTTTTAGGCTTCTTAACACTGCCTGGGAATTAGTTGCACCTCATTTGTACCAGTTTAACATCCAAATGTAGCAATAAGCAATAGAAAGATGAGCAGTCAGGCTTTGCAAAGGGGCTTCGACTCCAAAGCCAAGTGTTGCTGCATTTTTTGTAATTTTATTAACTGTTTGAGCTAGAATCGGCAGGTTATGCAGCAGTTGATGAATTGTGTGGCACATGTAACAAATCTAGAATTATGTGAAAAATGCCACTGCAGCACAGTTGCATAATTCCAGTGGCCCTGGCAAGAAGTTCAGAAAAGTGATTACCCAAGAACAATCTGGCGAAATGGGAGTGCAAGATTAAATCTATAGTTTTTTTGCTGACCACACCATTCCAGTTTAGACCTAGCCATGTGCAAATCAGTCTAGACCGTGCTTCCTATGGAACCAGTCCAGTCAGAACTGCCAGACCAAGTCCCCTCATGGACCAGAAACAGTCATCCTAGGACTGGTTTTGGGGTATCACCCCTCATCAGCCAGGCTAGCTTGAATCCGGTGGCATAGCGAGCTTGGGACCCACGTTTGGGCATACCCTTCTTTTTATTTATTTATTTATTTATTTATTTATTTATGCATTTTTATAGAGCGCGGACTTTACCCGAAGGTGTCAGAGCGCTTCACAATAGGAACAGAACTGATACATGAGAACATTACAAGTGAGCAAAATACAAAGGCAAACGTTACATTAAATGAAGCAAAATTACAATTGTGTGCCAACAAAGTATAAGAGGTAGTAAACGGTGCATTACAAAAGTGACAATCGTGAGTCAACAAAATACAAGAGGTAGCAAACGGTGCATTGCAGGAGGAAAAAGTGACGTGTGCAGGTTACAAAAAGCGTACAGAATAAATATAGAGGTATAATACTGCAATATATGGAGGACACTCCAGCACAAGAACAAACGTTACATAGGCACTGGTGGCACTTGTGCAGGTGTCAAAACAAACAAATGTAGGAGGTAGAAAACAGTGTGTTACCAGAGAGAGTGACGGGTGCAAGTCACCCATGAGTCCCAGACACAGGAGGAAGGACTGTGGGCAACAAATGCAAAAAGAACAGACGATAAACAGAATGCTGAACAAATCAAACCTTCACCCCAGTCACAGATCTTGATTAAATCCATAATTCTTTTGCTCACCACAACATTCCAGTTTAGACCCAGCCATATGCATATTAGTCTTGACCCTTCTCCCCATTGGAACAGTTCAACCCGAACTGCCTGGCCAGGTCCTCTCTGGACCAGAAACAAGCATCTAAGGAATGTGTCCGTAGTATCACTCCTCATCAGCCAGGCTAGCCTGAATCCGGTGACATAGCGAGCACAGGACCCGCGTCTGAGCATACCCTTAACACTTACGGCGACAAATGCAAAAAGAACAGATGATGGACGGAATGCTGAACAAATCAAACATTCACACCTAGTCATAGATCTGGGTTAAAGCCATCCTATTTTTGCTCACCAGGCCATTCCAGGGAATTGTCTCTCTCTGTTATGGGCCCTGCCCAGCTTTAGAACATGGTATTTATTTCCAGCATAAAACAGAGATTAGATGACAAATGTCATAGTTCCATGATTGAAACATACTGGTTGGACCAGGTCCTGTGGCAATGGGTACTTACTGGACAAAATGCCTGGTAGATATTGATATTTACCATTGGAGTTTCAAAGTTTAAGACTATTTCATTATATTTGGATACCAGAATTCCTTTTTGAACTTGTTGCTCAAAGTTTACAATAGCGAGAAGTCAAGATTTACTCCAGGAAGTGATAAAGGGGTTAGAACTCAAATGTAGTATGAAGAATAATTACATTTGTAAACTCAATCTCCAGCTGAGTTATCTTTTAATATGGCCTGCTTTAGAGGGAGGGCTTTAGAATAAAACCCCAACAAGTTTGCAGTGACTTAAAGTTCTCCTGGTCCCAAATAAACATGTTCTGATGTCTCTGCACACACAATGTGCCTCCACGCGTGCAGTGTTTCTCCACAAGCACAAAATGTCCTATGAAGTGGCGATGGAAAATTGGCCACCTTACTTGGCCCTTGCAGTGATGACTGGGAAAATGGCTGTGAGGCCCAGGGAAGGGGACTCTCCTCCCTTGTCCCTTGCAGCATCAGACCATGGTTGTGAGGCCCAGGGCAATGGGGCTACATCTCATGAGCCTAAACATAGCTGTGGGGCCAGGGGATGGGACAAAGCTCCCATGGGCCTCACAGCTGTGGATCATTGTGGGGTGGTCCATGGGAGGAAACAGCCTTCCCCTGGGCTTGCAGTGCTACATCATTGTTGTGAGGCTGATGTTAGAATGCCCTTCTATTGTAGGGTTAGTTTCCTGGGCCTTGCAGCACTAGACCATGGTTGTGAGGCCTAGCAGAGTGGAGGCTCTTACCCTATGTCTTGTAGCCATGGTGTCTTATAAGAAACTGTGGTCCGTATCAAGTAAGTTTAGGGAATGTTATACAGAACATAATGATCTGCGAAGTTTTTACATTCAAAATAGAGAAGTATTTATTTAACCCAGTAGTTCCCAAACTTTTTCGAACCGCGGCTCCCTTGACCCATTGGCCTTGCCTGTGGCTCCACACTGTTACTTTTTTGGGAGGGCGCAGGGCGGGATGTAAGCCCGGCCTCGGGAGTACTTGCATTTTTCTCCCTGAAAATATTTGGGATAAAGCTGATGAATGTATTTTAATCATATACGCAGGGTGTTTTGTATTACTAAGGCGGCGCCTTTAATAAAATATTCCTAGTTACACTTCTTTGCCCATGCCTTTTTTAGAGTACCCTCATAAAGTTTTTTTATCCCACTTACAGTGCTAGATATCACCCCTATGCATGTAGTAGGCCCAATTGCCAAAGTGTTTCTGCGCTTGAAGAATATTTGCGTACACTTCCATTTCTACCCATGTCATAAGTGCCAACACACCTGTCTCAGCAGGGCGACTCACAATTTTTTAAACCAAGTACAGCTTTATTTTTGCTATCTTCTCCCTAAAATTGCGTCCAAATCAATGCAAGTAAAATAAATTCCTCCATTTTTTTTTTAAACGTCCCTCTTTCTTAATTCAAATGTTGGTATTATGCCATATATGGCGTTTTACTTCCCGGTGTTTAAGGATGGAGCCTGCCTGTCTGGAAGTGTGTGTACTGAAAGAAATGTGCCCTGGAAATACCTATGATTCAAGTACATTGGTCAATATTTAATAATACTTAGTGTGTTTAATAGACAGGCAACTGTACTTTCCTAATAACTTGCATTGGTGTAAAATGTATTTGGAAAAAAATGAAAATATTAACAAGTCTAACAAAATAAATTGGGCATCTTCTGCCTACTTTGGGAGTGTTGGAATGTGGGGAGCCAGTGAAATATGGAGGTCATCTCCCTTAAGATGCCATCAATTAAGCAATACGTTTGCAGCTGTAGGCATTTCACTTACAAATCATCAACATCGTATGTTTACGTCTAATTAGTTTAACTGAAGCCAACAACCCCTTCAATGTTAAATGTATTAAAGTGCTTGGTGCGCGGCTCCCCTGGCTAGACTTGACGGCTCCCCAGGTAGCCACGGTGCACAGTTTGGGAACCACTGATTTAACTGAACAATCAAACAAACAAATAATATTTAATAGGTACTGTGGGTAAAAGCATGGTTGGAAATCATCAGATTTCCAAGCTTCAGGCATGTGTATATAAATATAGTGACAAACAACAATTTCCGTATTTATAGTAGTCACTATATAAAAAACATTTGTGTTCCACAGAGATCAAGGAAAGAGCAATGGAAGTCAAGATGTGGTGTGTCGACGGCGTTACGATCCCCACTAATGTGGGGGGATCATGTTATGTTATATGAATTTATTACGCGCTTGGCTACTCGTGAGTGTCCTGGCGCGGAACCATAGGGAATGGCAGAGGGCTTCACAAGAACAGATGGGTCTTCAGTTTTTTCTTGAATATACTTAGGTCCTGGATGGAACGCAGGACCAGAGGAAGAGCATTCCAGGCAACTGCTGCTTTGACTAAAAAGGAGCTACCCCCTATCCTCTGAAGCTTAACACAAGAGACCTGGGCCAAGAATAGAAACGAGGAGCGCAAAGAACGCGTAGGAACATAGAAAGAGACGTGCTTCTGCAGACAGAGAGGGCCATCCCGTGAAGTGCGCGATGGGCCATGACCAATATCTTAAATTTCACCCTGGCAGCCAACGGCAGCCAATGGTACAGTCGCAGCTGAAGATGAACACTGTCCCTGGGTAACAGACGCGATAATAATCTGGCTGCGGTATTCTGTACCACCTGTATCCTCTTCAGCCGGTAGCCAGGAATACCAGCGAAAAGGGCATTTGCAAAGTCCAGCCGGACAAGATCAACGCGCAGGTAATCGTTTGCCTTACGGGCGGAGGCAAAAGGGGGAAAAAACACCTAAAAGATTTCAGTAAAGTGAAACAGCTACCGGCCAGCTTCTTGATGTGGTCAGCAAAAGAGAGGTCTTCGTCGAACCAGACCTCAAGATTTTTAGCTGGCTGCCCAGTGGAGGTAGGACGTGGGAACTCAGGGGGCCAGAGCTGTTCTCTGAAATTCACAGGGAATGAACCAAAAAGTAAAATCTCTGATTTCCCCTCATTGCACTTGAGCTGTGCCTCTGCCATCCATTTAAAAATAGATGATAGGCAGTGCTGGGCCCAGAGTACCGAATCTGCCCCCTTAGCCCAGGTGAAAAGCAGCTGGGTGTTATCCGCATAGGCCAACACCTTAGACCCCATCGCCTCTGCTAAGTATATCAGGGGAGTCATATAGATATTAAATAAGAGAAGGCTAAGGGAAGAACCCTGCGGGACACCCGTTGTAACTGACTGAGAAGCGGAGGAACAAGGAGGAATCCATATCTGCTCTGACCGCCCCTCCAAGATAGAGCGGAGCCAGCCCCACACAGCACCCGATAACCCAATCCTGGCCAAGCGTGACAGGAGCAAAGAGTGTGGGACCGTATCGAACGCGGCTGAGAGGTCGAGCAAAATAAGTGCTGGGTGAACCAGTCCCTCCTTTTCCACATAATCGGTAAGCTGTTTATTTACCGCCTTCTCACAGACCTTTGCCAGAGCAGGGAGAAGGGAGATGGGCAGATAGTTCACTGGACAGCGAGGGTCGAGTGACTGCTTTTTCAGAAGAGGCAAGATCTTGGCCTTCTTCCAAGCATCGGGGACAACTACTTTCTGGAGAAAGAGATTGATAATGGCATTCACTTCCTCGTTAACAACCTCGGCTGACGTTGCCAACGTCCTTGCAGGGCAAGGGTCTGAGGCTGAACCTGATTTTAAACCTTTAAGCAGTTTCAAACAATCCAAAGGATCGACAGGCTTGAATTCTGACAGTAAGTGTCCCCCATCAGCCAATGGACACTCTGGGGCGGCCTCCAAGTGGATACTGCAGGGGGTAAAGGTAGATTGAATGGCCAAGATCTTGGGCCAGATGTAGGTAAATCTCATTTACCGATTCATAAATACCGAATTTTACCGATTCGGTATTTATGAATCTGTAAATGAGATGTAGGTAAAAATTCGGTATTTTTCACCGAATCGGTAAGATTCGGTATTTACCGATTCGGTAAATACCGAATCAGTATTTGCTATTGAATCCTATGGGCCTTGAAGAATTGCTAAGGGGGACAGGGTGTCACTTTGACACCCTGTTGCACCCCTGTAACTGGCTTTTGCGCCATGTGGCACACAGACATGCCCTTAGGGCATGTCTGTGTGCCACATGGCACAGGTGTACATGCACAGATGTGCATGTACACAAGAATTCGTAATTTACCATGCAATTGTATTGCATGGTAAATACCGAATTCTTAAGGCCCTGTAGCACTGTTAGAAGTGCTACCTACATCTCGAAATACATATTCGGTAATTTTACCGAATGGTAATTTTACCGAATCAGTAAACTTTACAGAATCGGTAAATTTACCGATTTTGTCAATTTTTTGTGCCCCTACATCTCCATAGCCCTTTACAGGTCGGAAACGTCCGAAAATCGGTATTTTCGGCCGATTCCGACCGGTAAAGGGCTACCTACATCTGGCCCTTAATCTCTAAAAAAAACAGAGAGCGTATTACACCAGGAGGGTGAAGATGGCATCACACTTGCTTGGACCGCAAAACTCTGGACAATCGCATCATTTCTCTGGAGATATTATTGGCAGCTTTAATACAGGCTGAATAAAATTGCCCTTTAGCCACCTTGATCGCAGCATAATATAGCTTCAACATCAGGACGAAGGAATGAAGCCTGAGAGGAGCCCTGTGAAAGGCAAGGGAAGCAAAGGAAGGAAAAGGGAGAGGGGGTGAGGTAGGGGGGTGAGGTGGGGGGGCGGTGGTTAACCATAGAGAAAATAGGGTGAGGCCGTGGGGGGAAGATAAAAAAAAGGAAAGGATGGTATTAGAGGGAAGTACGGCAACTGATAAACAAAAGAAATGCAATCATTGTGGGAAATTTGAAAGTGATAATTAATAAATAAGGGTGTGCGAGAGTATCTTCTATTACGTAGAGTGCTCAGTAGATGCTCAACCCGGTCTGTACCCAGTGTGGATAGACAAATACGGTTGTGAGGTTAAGCAAAAGGCCAGGTGAATGAGGGTAATCATCCCTCGTGAGCCAACAACCTTACAACAAGACAAGGAGCATGCTCAGCCGGTCATGACGCTAAGGCTACGGTAAAGTGAAGGAATCCTGCATAAGCAATGGACTTACACTTACCCTAAGAAACTGCCCAATCAACAAGGGCCAGGTACAGACAGAGCTGCGAGAAATCTACATCCAGCGAGGATAGAGCGAATCGAGTTGATGTGCCTAGAAGAGCATATGAAGCTGATGCCCAACCATATTGTAATAACACTTGCAGTAATGAGAATTACACTTACATCCGGTATTAGTCAACCTTGCGGCGAGCTGAAGGTAACGGGAGGGGGGAATAATTAAGGCAGGACATCCAAAATGGACGGAGTGGTGCGGTGCACCAGAGGGATCCTATAGGGAAAAGCAAGACGGGCCTAATGGGAGGAGGGTAACTCTGGTGGCCAGTGTGGTCACGAACGAGGGGTGGAACAAGTCTTTACCTTCAGGATAGCCAGGGTGGTGTGCCCAATGTTGGTGAGCCTGATGCCGACGTGTGAGCCAGTGATCTATGCATATAAGAAGAATATATCTCTTTACATCGCGGATTTTACTCCGCGATGCAAACACAATGCACTACCTTTACAACGCAAGTCATTACAACGCCTTGCGCTAGATGGCTGGCTGGACTTAGGAATAGTATGATTTACTATTCCATCTCCAGTGTGTGCAACACTAGGGAAAGTGTTGGAATAGTAAATCATACTATTCCTTATCCTAGAGCGCCATCTAGCGCAAGTCGTTGTAACAGCTTACATTGTAAAGGTAGTGCGTTATGACAACGTGGTCGTCGTAACGACCGTGTTGTGTTTGCATCATGGAGTAAAATCCGCAATGTAAACGTTGTTTCCCGTATATGAACGCTATGGGAGTGATCTGTGCGCATGCGTGCGTGTGGTTGCCTGGAAATCAGGTGGAATGGTCTCGCCATATTGGAGTGGAGAAGACAGGTATCGGGGTAGGGAAGAGAGGACAAGTGAGAGGTTGCCGAGTCAATGCTTCAATTTTCATGGATCGCAATGCTTGAGGATTCAGAGCGACAGAATGCAGTTTTTTTTTAAATATCGTCATGGTGCGTAGTAGCGAATTACGCAATGGATTACATTGTCGGTTAGGAACCGTAATCGGAAACGGTCTGCCAACAATCATGCTATAAGGGTACGTGGTAATGATACATAGTACATAATAAAGCTAGGAACGTGGGGAAGGACAGTACCTTCATCAAACCTTGGCTCGTTGGCAGGTATTAAAGTGGGAGGTAAAGCATGTAAAAATAGTAGTTAAGTAAGCCAGAACAAATAAGGTATGGAATATTAAAAAGGGAAGATAGTACGAAATAACAGGAATGAGAGTGCCACATCATGCCTCAGAACAGTGTACAGAAAAACAGAGAATCACCATGGAATAGGGAGAAAAGAATAGACCATAAATGCAACGAGGAAAACTGTTTTTGGTTTTTTCGGTCCAGGCACAAAGAGTGTGAGAAAGATGATAATGGAAAGAACATGGAAATGTATGGAATACAGAGTCCAGCAAGGGAACTGTAGTAATCTGGTCCAGGCAGGTATGTGTGATTCAAGATGATTTATTCAGGTTAGTTACAGGATCAGTAAAACAGTAGTATTCAGCCCCACCGGGAGCAGCCAGCAAGGCACTCAGCCCTTCACCAACTGTGGTTTCAAGAGACTAACATTCCATATTACATCATCTCCATAGTGTTCCACTGGAGGAGCAGAGGATGACATGAACAGCAGTAATACCAAGATACTACAGTTACGAACAACTGTTGGCGACTGAGTAACAGGCACACAATTTATGTTCTACATCAAGTTGGTCCAATCCTCCATGCGGTTGAGGCCAGTATGTAGACTGTTGGTGCGTAGGATCCACTTTAGTTCCTCTTTGTTACGGATTGTGCTAATGTCTGTGCTACGTGGTGGTGGTTGAATCACATTGATCACTTGCCACTTTAGATCTTACTCCGTGTGTTGCTGGTCCATGAAGTGTTCAATCAAAGGAGCATTGGGTGTTTGACATCTCAGTCGAGTGATATTGGCAGATACGTACTTTAATCTTTTGAGTTGTCTAACCTATGTAGATGCGGTGACATGGACATAAGATAGCATATACTACGTTGTTTGTATTGCAGTTGGAAAAGTGTCACATCAATGTTGCCAAAGGTGAATTTCTTGCTCTCAATAGTTAGATGCAAAAAACACAGTTGATGGACAGAATGTAGAACAATGTCATACATTCACCCCAGTACAAGGATCTGGGCCTAAATCCATCGTTTTTTTGCACTCCACACCACCCTGGGTTAGACACTGGCTATATGCAAATCAGCTCTGACCCTGTGCCTCATGGGAACAGTCCAGTCCGAACTACCAAGCCATGTCTTTCCCAGACCGGAATCAAGCATCCAAGGACCGGTTTCTGGCTATCAGCCTTCATCAGCCTGGATAGCTTGACTCCAGTGGTGTGGAGAGCCTGGGACTCACGTCTGAGCATACCCAGCCCACTCGGGTGAAAATTGCAAAAAACACAGTTGATGGACAGAATGTAGAACAATGTCATACATTCACCCTAGTACAAAGATCTGGGCCTAAATCCATCGTTTTTTTTGCACTCCACATCACCCTGGGATAGACACTAGCTATATGCAAATCAGCTCTGACCCTGTGCCTCATGGGAACAGTCCAGTCCGAACTACCAAGCCATGTCTTTCCCAGACCGGAATCAAGCATCCAAGGACCGGTTTCTGGCTATCAGCCTTCATCAGCCTGAATAGCTTGACTCCAGTGGTGTGGAGAGCCTGGGACTCACGTCTGGGCATACCCAGCCCACTCGGAGTGAAAATTGCAAAAAACACAGTTGATGGACATAATGTAGAACAATGTCATACATTCACCCCAGTACAAGAATCTGGGCCTAAATCCATCGTTTTTTTGCACTCCACACCACCCTGGGTTAGACACTGGCTATATGCAAATCAGCTCTGACCCTGTGCCTCATGGGAACAGTCCAGTCCGAACGACCAAGCCATGTCTTTCCCAGACCGGAATCAAGCATCCAAGGACCGGTTTCTGGCTATCAGCCTTCATCAGCTTGGATAGCTTGACTCCAGTGGTGTGGAGAGCCTGGGACTCACGTCTGAGCATACCCAGCCCAATCGGGGTGAAAATTGCAAAAAACACAGTTGATGGACAGAATGTAGAACAATGTCATACATTCACCCCAGTACAAGGATCTGGGCCTAAATCCATTGTTTTTTCGCACTCCACACCACCCTGGGTTAGACACTGGCTATATGCAAATCAGCTCTGACCCTGTGCCTCATGGGAACAGTCCAGTCCGAACTACCAAGCCATGTCTTTCCAAGACCGGAATCAAGCATCCAAGGACCGGTTTCTGGCTATCAGCCTTCATCAGCCTGGATAGCTTGACTCCAGTGGTGTGGAGAGCCTGGAACTCACGTCTGAGCATACCCAGCCCACTCGGGGTGAAAATTGCAGAAAACACAGTTGATGGACAGAATGTAGAACAATGTCATACATTCACCCCAGTACGAGGATCTGGGCCTAAATCCATCGTTTTTTTGCACTCCACACCACCCTGGGTTAGACACTGGCTATATGCAAATCAGCTCTGACCCTGTGCCTCATGGGAACAGTCCAGTCCGAACTACCAAGCCA
Source organism: Lissotriton helveticus (assembly GCF_964261635.1). NCBI lineage: Eukaryota > Metazoa > Chordata > Amphibia > Caudata > Salamandridae > Lissotriton > Lissotriton helveticus. The sequence continues at coordinate 283,214,115 of NC_136058.1, read as the reverse complement.
TGTCTTTCCCAGACCGGAATCAAGCATCCAAGCACCGGTTTCTGGCTATCAGCCTTCATCAGCCTGGATAGCTTGACTCCAGTTGTGTGGAGAGCCTGGGACTTACGTCTGAGCATACCCAGCCCACTCGGGGTGAAAATTGCAAAAAACACAGTTGATGGACAGAATGTAGAACAATGTCATACATTCACCCCAGTACAAGGATCTGGGCCTAAATCCATCGTTTTTTTGCACTCCACACCACCCTGGGTTAGACACTGGCTATATACAAATCAGCTCTGACCCTGTGCCTCATGGGAACAGTCCAGTCCGAACTACCAAGCCATGTCTTTCCCAGACCGGAATCAAGCATCCAAGGCCCGGTTTCTGGCTATCAGCCTTCATCAGCCTGGATAGCTTGACTCCAGTGGTGTGGAGAGCCTGGGACTCACGTCTGAGCATACCCAGCCCACTCGGGGTGAAAATTGCAAAAAACACAGTTGATGGACAGAATGTAGAACAATGTCATACATTCACCCCAGTACAAGGATCTGGGCCTAAATCCATCGTTTTTTTGCACTCCACACCACCCTGGGTTAGACACTGGCTATATGCAAATCAGCTCTGACCCTGTGCCTCATGGGAACAGTCCAGTCCGAACGACCAAGCCATGTCTTTCCCAGACCGGAATCAAGCATCCAAGCACCGGTTTCTGGCTATCAGCCTTCATCAGCCTGGATAGCTTGACTCCAGTTGTGTGGAGAGCCAGGGACTCACGTCTGAGCATACCCAGCCCACTCAGGGTGAAAATTGCAGAAAACACAGTTGATGGACAGAATGTAGAACAATGTCATACATTCACCCCAGTACGAGGATCTGGGCCTAAATCCATCGTTTTTTTGCACTCCACACCACCCTGGGTTAGACACTGGCTATATGCAAATCAGCTCTGACCCTGTGCCTCATGGGAACAGTCCAGTCCGAACTACCAAGCCATGTCTTTCCCAGACCGGAATCAAGCATCCAAGCACCGGTTTCTGGCTATCAGCCTTCATCAGCCTGGATAGCTTGACTCCAGTTGTGTGGAGAGCCTGGGACTTACGTCTGAGCATACCCAGCCCACTCGGGGTGAAAATTGCAAAAAACACAGTTGATGGACAGAATGTAGAACAATGTCATACATTCACCCCAGTACAAGGATCTGGGCCTAAATCCATCGTTTTTTTGCACTCCACACCACCCTGGGTTAGACACTGGCTATATACAAATCAGCTCTGACCCTGTGCCTCATGGGAACAGTCCAGTCCGAACTACCAAGCCATGTCTTTCCCAGACCGGAATCAAGCATCCAAGGCCCGGTTTCTGGCTATCAGCCTTCATCAGCCTGGATAGCTTGACTCCAGTGGTGTGGAGAGCCTGGGACTCACGTCTGAGCATACCCAGCCCACTCGGGGTGAAAATTGCAAAAAACACAGTTGATGGACAGAATGTAGAACAATGTCATACATTCACCCCAGTACAAGGATCTGGGCCTAAATCCATCGTTTTTTTGCACTCCACACCACCCTGGGTTAGACACTGGCTATATGCAAATCAGCTCTGACCCTGTGCCTCATGGGAACAGTCCAGTCCGAACGACCAAGCCATGTCTTTCCCAGACCGGAATCAAGCATCCAAGGACCGGTTTCTGGCTATCAGCCTTCATCAGCCTGGATAGCTTGACTCCAGAGGTGTGGAGAGCCTGGGACTCACGTCTGAGCATACCCAGCCCACTCAGGGTGAAAATTGCAAAAAACACAGTTGATGGACAGAATGTAGAACAATGTCATACATTCACCCCAGTACAAGGATCTGGGCCTAAATCCATCGTTGTTTTGCACTCCACACCACCCTGGGTTAGACACTGGCTATATGCAAATCAGCTCTGACCCTGTGCCTCATGGGAACAGTCCAGTCTGAACTACCAAGCCATGTCTTTCCCAGACTGGAATCAAGCATCCAAGGACCGGTTTCTGGCTATCAGCCTTCATCAGCCTGGATAGCTTGACTCCAGTGGTGTGGAGAGCCTGGGACTCACGTCTGAGCATACCCAGCCCACTCTGGATGAAAATTGCAAAAAACACAGTTGATGGACAGAATGTAGAACAATGTCATACATTCACCCCAGTACAAGGATCTGGGCCTAAATCCATCGTTTTTTTGCACTCCACACCACCCTGGGTTAGACACTGGCTATATGCAAATCAGCTCTGACCCTGTGCCTCATGGGAACAGTCCAGTCCGAACTACCAAGCCATGTCTTTCCCAGACCGGAATCAAGCATCCAAGGCCCGGTTTCTGGCTATCAGCCTTCATCAGCCTGGATAGCTTGACTCCAGTGGTGTGAGAGCCTGGGACTCACGTCTGAGCATACCCAGCCCACTCGGGGTGAAAATTGCAAAAAACACAGTTGATGGACAGAATGTAGAACAATGTCATACATTCACCCCAGTACAAGGATCTGGGCCTAAATCCATCGTTTTTTTGCACTCCACACCACCCTGGGTTAGACACTGGCTATATGCAAATCAGCTCTGACCCTGTGCCTCATGGGAACAGTCCAGTCCGAACGACCAAGCCATGTCTTTCCCAGACCGGAATCAAGCATCCAAGGACCGGTTTCTGGCTATCAGCCTTCATCAGCCTGGATAGCTTGACTCCAGAGGTGTGGAGAGCCTGGGACTCACGTCTGAGCATACCCAGCCCACTCAGGGTGAAAATTGCAAAAAACACAGTTGATGGACAGAATGTAGAACAATGTCATACATTCACCCCAGTACAAGGATCTGGGCCTAAATCCATCGTTGTTTTGCACTCCACACCACCCTGGGTTAGACACTGGCTATATGCAAATCAGCTCTGACCCTGTGACTCATGGGAACAGTCCAGTCTGAACTACCAAGCCATGTCTTTCCCAGACCGGAATCAAGCATCCAAGGACCGGTTTCTGGCTATCAGCCTTCATCAGCCTGGATAGCTTGACTCCAGTGGTGTGGAGAGCCTGGGACTCACGTCTGAGCATACCCAGCCCACTCGGGATGAAAATTGCAAAAAACACAGTTGATGGACAGAATGTAGAACAATGTCATACATTCACCCCAGTACAAGGATATGGGCCTAAATCCATCGTTTTTTTGCACTCCACACCACCCTGGGTTAGACACTGGCTATATGCAAATCAGCTCTGACCCTGTGCCTCATGGGAACAGTCCAGTCCGAACCATCAAGCCATGTCTTTCCCAGACCGGAATCAAGCATCCAAGGACCGGTTTCTGGCTATCAGCCTTCATTAGCCTGGATAGCTTGACTCCAGTGGTGTGGAGAGCCTGGGACTCGCGTCTGAGCATACCCAGCCCACTCGGGGTGAAAATTGCAAAAAACACAGTTGATGGACAGAATGTAGAACAATGTCATACATTCACCCCAGTACAAGGATCTGGGCCTAAATCCATCGTTTTTTTGCACTCCACACCACCCTGGGTTAGACACTGGCTATATGCAAATCAGCTCTGACCCTGTGCCTCATGGGAACAGTCCAGTCCGAACTACCAAGCCATGTCTTTCCCAGACCGGAATCAAGCATTCAAGGACCGGTTTCTGGCTATCAGCCTTCATTAGCCTGGATAGCTTGACTCCAGTGGTGTGGAGAGCCTGGGACTCACGTCTGAGCATACCCAGCCCACTCGGGGTGAAAATTGCAAAAAACACAGTTGATGGACAGAATGTAGAACAATGTCATACATTCACCCCAGTACAAGGATCTGGGCCTAAATCCATCGTTTTTTTGCACTCCACACCACCCTGGGTTAGACACTGGCTATATGCAAATCAGCTCTGACCCTGTGCCTCATGGGAACAGTCCAGTCCGAACTACCAAGCCATGTCTTTCCCAGACCGGAATCAAGCATCCAAGGCCCGGTTTCTGGCTATCAGCCTTCATCAGCCTGGATAGCTTGACTCCAGTGGTGTGAGAGCCTGGGACTCACGTCTGAGCATACCCAGCCCACTCGGGGTGAAAATTGCAAAAAACACAGTTGATGGACAGAATGTAGAACAATGTCATACATTCACCCCAGTACAAGGATCTGGGCCTAAATCCATCGTTTTTTGCACTCCACACCACCCTGGGTTAGACACTGGCTATATGCAAATCAGCTCTGACCCTGTGCCTCATGGGAACATTCCAGTCCGAACTACCAAGCCATGTCTTTCCCAGACCGGAATCAAGCATCCAAGGATCGGTTTCTGGCTATCAGCCTTCATCAGCCTGGATAGCTTGACTCCAGTGGTGTGGAGAGCCTGGGACTCACGTCTGAGCATACCCAGCCCACTTGGGGTGAAAATTGCAAAAAACACAGTTGATGGACAGAATGTAGAACAATGTCATACATTCACCCCAGTACAAGGATCTGGGCCTAAATCCATCGTTTTTTTGCACTCCACACCACCCTGGGTTAGACACTGGCTATATACAAATCAGCTCTGACCCTGTGCCTCATGGGAACAGTCCAGTCCGAACTACCAAGCCATGTCTTTCCCAGACCGGAATCAAGCATCCAAGGCCCGGTTTCTGGCTATCAGCCTTCATCAGCCTGGATAGCTTGACTCCAGTGGTGTGGAGAGCCTGGGACTCACGTCTGAGCATACCCAGCCCACTCAGGGTGAAAATTGCAAAAAACACAGTTGATGGACAGAATGTAGAACAATGTCATACATTCCCCCTAGTACAAGGATCTGGGCCTAAATCCATCGTTGTTTTGCACTCCACACCACCCTGGGTTAGACACTGGCTATATGCAAATCAGCTCTGACCCTGTGCCTCATGGGAACAGTCCAGTCTGAACTACCAAGCCATGTCTTTCCCAGACCGGAATCAAGCATCCAAGGACCGGTTTCTGGCTATCAGCCTTCATCAGCCTGGATAGCTTGACTCCAGTGGTGTGGAGAGCCTGGGACTCACGTCTGAGCATACCCAGCCCACTCGGGATGAAAATTGCAAAAAACACAGTTGATGGACAGAATGTTGAACAATGTCATACATTCACCCCGGTACAAGGATATGGGCCTAAATCCATCGTTTTTTTGCACTCCACACCACCCTGGGTTAGACACTGGCTATATGCAAATCAGCTCTGACCCTGTGCCTCATGGGAACAGTCCAGTCCGAACTACCAAGCCATGTCTTTCCCAGACCGGAATCAAGCATCCAAGGATCGGTTTCTGGCTATCAGCCTTCATCAGCCTGGATAGCTTGACTCCAGTGGTGTGGAGAGCCTGGGACTCACGTCTGAGCATACCCAGCCCACTCGGGGTGAAAATTGCAAAAAACACAGTTGATGGACAGAATGTAGAACAATGTCATACATTCACCCCAGTACAAGGATCTGGGCCTAAATCCATAGTTTTTTTGCACTCCACACCACCCTGGGTTAGACACTGGCTATATACAAATCAGCTCTGACCCTGTGCCTCATGGGAACAGTCCAGTCCGAACTACCAAGCCATGTCTTTCCCAGACCGGAATCAAGCATCCAAGGCCCGGTTTCTGGCTATCAGCCTTCATCAGCCTGGATAGCTTGACTCCAGTGGTGTGGAGAGCCTGGGACTCACGTCTGAGCATACCCAGCCCACTCAGGGTGAAAATTGCAAAAAACACAGTTGATGGACAGAATGTAGAACAATGTCATACATTCACCCCAGTACAAGGATCTGGGCCTAAATCCATCGTTTTTTTGCACTCCACACCACCCTGGGTTAGACACTGGCTATATGCAAATCAGCTCTGACCCTGTGCCTCATGGGAACAGTCCAGTCCGAACTACCAAGCCATGTCTTTCCCAGACCGGAATCAAGCATCCAAGGACCGGTTTCTGGCTATCAGCCTTCATCAGCCTGGATAGCTTGACTCCAGTGGTGTGGAGAGCCTGGGACTCACGTCTGAGCATACTCAGCCCACTCGGGGTGAAAATTGCAAAAAACACAGTTGATGGACAGAATGTAGAACAATGTCATACATTCACCCCAGTACAAGGATCAGGCCTAAATCCATCCTTGTTTTGCACTCCACACCACCCTGGGTTAGACACTGGCTATATGCAAATCAGCTCTGACCCTGTGCCTCATGGGAACAGTCCAGTCTGAACTACCAAGCCATGTCTTTCCCAGACCGGACTCAAGCATCCAAGGACCGATTTCTGGCTATCAGCCTTCATCAGCCTGGATAGCTTGACTCCAGTGGTGTGGAGAGCCTGGGACTCACGTCTGAGCATACTCAGCCCACTCGGGGTGAAAATTGCAAAAAACACAGTTGATGGACAGAATGTAGAACAATGTCATACATTCACCCCAGTACAAGGATCTGGGCCTAAATCCATCGTTTTTTTGCACTCCACACCACCCTGGGTTAGACACTGGCTATATGCAAATCAGCTCTGACCCTGTGCCTCATGGGAACAGTCCAGTCCGAACTACCAAGCCATGTCTTTCCCAGACCGGAATCAAGCATCCAAGGACCGGTTTCTGGCTATCAGCCTTCATCAGCCTGGATAGCTTGACTCCAGTGGTGTGGAGAGCCTGGGACTCACGTCTGAGCATACTCAGCCCACTCGGGGTGAAAATTGCAAAAAACACAGTTGATGGACAGAATGTAGAACAATGTCATACATTCACCCCAGTACAAGGATCTGGGCCTAAATCCATCGTTTTTTTGCACTCCACACCACCCTGGGTTAGACACTGGCTATATACAAATCAGCTCTGACCCTGTGCCTCATGGGAACAGTCCAGTCCGAACTACCAAGCCATGTCTTTCCCAGACCGGAATCAAGCATCCAAGGCCCGGTTTCTGGCTATCAGCCTTCATCAGCCTGGATAGCTTGACTCCAGTGGTGTGGAGAGCCTGGGACTCACGTCTGAGCATACCCAGCCCACTCAGGGTGAAAATTGCAAAAAACACAGTTGATGGACAGAATGTAGAACAATGTCATACATTCCCCCTAGTACAAGGATCTGGGCCTAAATCCATCGTTGTTTTGCACTCCACACCACCCTGGGTTAGACACTGGCTATATGCAAATCAGCTCTGACCCTGTGCCTCATGGGAACAGTCCAGTCTGAACTACCAAGCCATGTCTTTCCCAGACCGGAATCAAGCATCCAAGGACCGGTTTCTGGCTATCAGCCTTCATCAGCCTGGATAGCTTGACTCCAGTGGTGTGGAGAGCCTGGGACTCACGTCTGAGCATACCCAGCCCACTCGGGATGAAAATTGCAAAAAACACAGTTGATGGACAGAATGTTGAACAATGTCATACATTCACCCCGGTACAAGGATATGGGCCTAAATCCATCGTTTTTTTGCACTCCACACCACCCTGGGTTAGACACTGGCTATATGCAAATCAGCTCTGACCCTGTGCCTCATGGGAACAGTCCAGTCCGAACTACCAAGCCATGTCTTTCCCAGACCGGAATCAAGCATCCAAGGATCGGTTTCTGGCTATCAGCCTTCATCAGCCTGGATAGCTTGACTCCAGTGGTGTGGAGAGCCTGGGACTCACGTCTGAGCATACCCAGCCCACTCGGGGTGAAAATTGCAAAAAACACAGTTGATGGACAGAATGTAGAACAATGTCATACATTCACCCCAGTACAAGGATCTGGGCCTAAATCCATAGTTTTTTTGCACTCCACACCACCCTGGGTTAGACACTGGCTATATACAAATCAGCTCTGACCCTGTGCCTCATGGGAACAGTCCAGTCCGAACTACCAAGCCATGTCTTTCCCAGACCGGAATCAAGCATCCAAGGCCCGGTTTCTGGCTATCAGCCTTCATCAGCCTGGATAGCTTGACTCCAGTGGTGTGGAGAGCCTGGGACTCACGTCTGAGCATACCCAGCCCACTCAGGGTGAAAATTGCAAAAAACACAGTTGATGGACAGAATGTAGAACAATGTCATACATTCACCCCAGTACAAGGATCTGGGCCTAAATCCATCGTTTTTTTGCACTCCACACCACCCTGGGTTAGACACTGGCTATATGCAAATCAGCTCTGACCCTGTGCCTCATGGGAACAGTCCAGTCCGAACTACCAAGCCATGTCTTTCCCAGACCGGAATCAAGCATCCAAGGACCGGTTTCTGGCTATCAGCCTTCATCAGCCTGGATAGCTTGACTCCAGTGGTGTGGAGAGCCTGGGACTCACGTCTGAGCATACTCAGCCCACTCGGGGTGAAAATTGCAAAAAACACAGTTGATGGACAGAATGTAGAACAATGTCATACATTCACCCCAGTACAAGGATCAGGCCTAAATCCATCCTTGTTTTGCACTCCACACCACCCTGGGTTAGACACTGGCTATATGCAAATCAGCTCTGACCCTGTGCCTCATGGGAACAGTCCAGTCTGAACTACCAAGCCATGTCTTTCCCAGACCGGACTCAAGCATCCAAGGACCGATTTCTGGCTATCAGCCTTCATCAGCCTGGATAGCTTGACTCCAGTGGTGTGGAGAGCCTGGGACTCACGTCTGAGCATACTCAGCCCACTCGGGGTGAAAATTGCAAAAAACACAGTTGATGGACAGAATGTAGAACAATGTCATACATTCACCCCAGTACAAGGATCTGGGCCTAAATCCATCGTTTTTTTGCACTCCACACCACCCTGGGTTAGACACTGGCTATATGCAAATCAGCTCTGACCCTGTGCCTCATGGGAACAGTCCAGTCCGAACTACCAAGCCATGTCTTTCCCAGACCGGAATCAAGCATCCAAGGACCGGTTTCTGGCTATCAGCCTTCATCAGCCTGGATAGCTTGACTCCAGTGGTGTGGAGAGCCTGGGACTCACGTCTGAGCATACTCAGCCCACTCGGGGTGAAAATTGCAAAAAACACAGTTGATGGACAGAATGTAGAACAATGTCATACATTCACCCCAGTACAAGGATCTGGGCCTAAATCCATCGTTTTTTTGCACTCCACACCACCCTGGGTTAGACACTGGCTATATACAAATCAGCTCTGACCCTGTGCCTCATGGGAACAGTCCAGTCCGAACTACCAAGCCATGTCTTTCCCAGCCCGGAATCAAACATCCAAGGACCGGTTTCTGGCTATCAGCCTTCATCAGCCTGGATAGCTTGACTCCAGTGGTGTGGAGAGCCTGGGACTCACGTCTGAGCATACCCAGCCCACTCGGGATGAAAATTGCAAAAAACACAGTTGATGGACAGAATGTAGAACAATGTCATACATTCACCCCAGTACAAGGATATGGGCCTAAATCCATTGTTTTTTTGCACTCCACACCACCCTGGGTTAGACACTGGCTATATGCAAATCAGCTCTGACCCTGTGCCTCATGGGAACAGTCCAGTCCGAACTACCAAGCCATGTCTTTCCCAGACCGGAATCAAGCATCCAAGGACCGGTTTCTGGCTATCAGCCTTCATCAGCCTGGATAGCTTGACTCCAGTGGTGTGGAGAGCCTGGGACTCACGTCTGAGCATACCCAGCCCACTCGGGGTGAAAATTGCAAAAAACACAGTTGATGGACATAATGTAGAACAATGTCATACATTCACCCCAGTACAAGGATCTGGGCCTAAATCCATCGTTTTTTTGCACTCCACACCACCCTGGGTTAGACACTGGCTATATGCAAATCAGCTCTGACCCTGTGCCTCATGAGAACAGTCCAGTCCGAACTACCAAGCCATGTCTTTCCCAGACCGGAATCAAGCATCCAAGGCCCGGTTTCTGGCTATCAGCCTTCATCAGCCTGGATAGCTTGACTCCAGTGGTGTGGAGAGCCTGGGACTCACGTCTGAGCATACCCAGCCCACTCGGGGTGAAAATAGCAAAAAACACAGTTGATGGACAGAATGTAGAACAATGTCATACATTCACCCCAGTACAAGGATCTGGGTCTAAATCCATCGTTTTTTGCACTCCACACCACCCTGGGTTAGACACTGGCTATATGCAAATCAGCTCTGACCCTGTGCCTCATGGGAACAGTCCAGTCCGAACTACCAAGCCATGTCTTTCCCAGACCGGAATCAAGCATCCAAGGATCGGTTTCTGGCTATCAGCCTTCATCAGCCTGGATAGCTTGACTCCAGTGGTGTGGAGAGCCTGGGACTCACGTCTGAGCATACCCAGCCCACTCGGGGTGAAAATTGCAAAAAACACAGTTGATGGACAGAATGTAGAACAATGTCATACATTCACCCCAGTACAAGGATCTGGGCCTAAATCCATCGTTTTTTTGCACTCCACACCACCCTGGGTTAGACACTGGCTATATACAAATCAGCTCTGACCCTGTGCCTCATGGGAACAGTCCAGTCTGAACTACCAAGCCATGTCTTTCCCAGACCGGACTCAAGCATCCAAGGACCGATTTCTGGCTATCAGCCTTCATCAGCCTGGATAGCTTGACTCCAGTGGTGTGGAGAGCCTGGGACTCACGTCTGAGCATACTCAGCCCACTCGGGGTGAAAATTGCAAAAAACACAGTTGATGGACAGAATGTAGAACAATGTCATACATTCACCCCAGTACAAGGATATGGGCCTAAATCCATTGTTTTTTTGCACTCCACACCACCCTGGGTTAGACACTGGCTATATGCAAATCAGCTCTGACCCTGTGCCTCATGGGAACAGTCCAGTCCGAACTACCAAGCCATGTCTTTCCCAGACCGGAATCAAGCATCCAAGGACCGGTTTCTGGCTATCAGCCTTCATCAGCCTGGATAGCTTGACTCCAGTGGTGTGGAGAGCCTGGGACTCACGTCTGAGCATACCCAGCCCACTCGGGGTGAAAATTGCAAAAAACACAGTTGATGGACATAATGTAGAACAATGTCATACATTCACCCCAGTACAAGGATCTGGGCCTAAATCCATTGTTTTTTTGCACTCCACACCACCCTGGGTTAGACACTGGCTATATGCAAATCAGCTCTGACCCTGTGCCTCATGAGAACAGTCCAGTCCGAACTACCAAGCCATGTCTTTCCCAGACCGGAATCAAGCATCCAAGGCCCGGTTTCTGGCTATCAGCCTTCATCAGCCTGGATAGCTTGACTCCAGTGGTGTGGAGAGCCTGGGACTCACGTCTGAGCATACCCAGCCCACTCGGGGTGAAAATAGCAAAAAACACAGTTGATGGACAGAATGTAGAACAATGTCATACATTCACCCCAGTACAAGGATCTGGGCCTAAATCCATCGTTTTTTGCACTCCACACCACCCTGGGTTAGACACTGGCTATATGCAAATCAGCTCTGACCCTGTGCCTCATGGGAACAGTCCAGTCCGAACTACCAAGCCATGTCTTTCCCAGACCGGAATCAAGCATCCAAGGATCGGTTTCTAGCTATCAGCCTTCATCAGCCTGGATAGCTTGACTCCAGTGGTGTGGAGAGCCTGGGACTAACGTCTGAGCATACCCAGCCCACTCGGGGTGAAAATAGCAAAAAACACAGTTGATGGACAGAATGTAGAACAATGTCATACATTCACCCCAGTACAAGGATCTGGGCCTAAATCCATCGTTGTTTTGCACTCCACACCACCCTGGGTTAGACACTGGCTATATGCAAATCAGCTCTGACCCTGTGCCTCATGGGAACAGTCCAGTCCGAACAACCAAGCCATGTCTTTCCCAGACCGGAATCAAGCATCCAAGGACCGGTTTCTGGCTATCAGCCTTCATCAGCCTGGATAGCTTGACTCCAGTGGTGTGGAGAGCCTGGGACTCACGTCTGAGCATACCCAGCCCACTCGGGGTGAAAATTGCAAAAAACACAGTTGATGGACAGAATGTAGAACAATGTCATACATTCACCCCAGTACAAGGATCTGGGCCTAAATCCATCGTTTTTTTGCACTCCACACCACCCTGGGTTAGACACTGGCTATATGCAAATCAGCTCTGACCCTGTGCCTCATGGGAACAGTCCAGTCCGAACTACCAAGCCATGTCTTTCCCAGACCGGAATCAAGCATCCAAGGCCCGGTTTCTGGCTATCAGCCTTCATCAGCCTGGATAGCTTGACTCCAGTGGTGTGAGAGCCTGGGACTCACGTCTGAGCATACCCAGCCCACTCGGGGTGAAAATTGCAAAAAACACAGTTGATGGACAGAATGTAGAACAATGTCATACATTCACCCCAGTACAAGGATCTGGGCCTAAATCCATCGTTTTTTGCACTCCACACCACCCTGGGTTAGACACTGGCTATATGCAAATCAGCTCTGACCCTGTGCCTCATGGGAACAGTCCAGTCCGAACTACCAAGCCATGTCTTTCCCAGACCGGAATCAAGCATCCAAGGATCGGTTTCTGGCTATCAGCCTTCATCAGCCTGGATAGCTTGACTCCAGTGGTGTGGAGAGCCTGGGACTAACGTCTGAGCATACCCAGCCCACTCGGGGTGAAAATTGCAAAAAACACAGTTGGACAGAATGTAGAACAATGTCATACATTCACCCCAGTACAAGGATCTGGGCCTAAATCCATCGTTTTTTTGCACTCCACACCACCCTGGGTTAGACACTGGCTATATACAAATCAGCTCTGACCCTGTGCCTCATGGGAACAGTCCAGTCCGAACTACCAAGCCATGTCTTTCCCAGACCGGAATCAAGCATCCAAGGCCCGGTTTCTGGCTATCAGCCTTCATCAGCCTGGATAGCTTGACTCCAGTGGTGTGGAGAGCCTGGGACTCACGTCTGAGCATACCCAGCCCACTCGGGATGAAAATTGCAAAAAACACAGTTGATGGACAGAATGTAGAACAATGTCATACATTCACCCCAGTACAAGGATCTGGGCCTAAATCTATCGTTTTTTTGCACTACACACCACCCTGGGTTAGACACTGGCTATATACAAATCAGCTCTGACCCTGTGCCTCATGGGAACAGTCCAGTCCGAACTACCAAGCCATGTCTTTCCCAGACCGGAATCAAGCATCCAAGGCCCGGTTTCTGGCTATCAGCCTTCATCAGCCTGGATAGCTTGACTCCAGTGGTGTGGAGAGCCTGGGACTCACGTCTGAGCATACCCAGCCCACTCAGGGTGAAAATTGCAAAAAACACAGTTGATGGACAGAATGTAGAACAATGTCATACATTCACCCCAGTACAAGGATCTGGGCCTAAATCCATCGTTGTTTTGCACTCCACACCACCCTGGGTTAGACACTGGCTATATGCAAATCAGCTCTGACCCTGTGCCTCATGGGAACAGTCCAGTCTGAACTACCAAGCCATGTCTTTCCCAGACCGGAATCAAGCATCCAAGGAGCGGTTTCTGGCTATCAGCCTTCATCAGCCTGGATAGCTTGACTCCAGTGGTGTGGAGAGCCTGGGACTCACGTCTGAGCATACCCAGCCCACTCGGGGTGAAAATTGCAAAAAACACAGTTGATGGACAGAATGTAGAACAATGTCATACATTCACCCCAGTACAAGGATCTGGGCCTAAATCCATCGTTTTTTTGCACTCCACACCACCCTGGGTAAGACACTGGCTATATACAAATCAGCTCTGACCCTGTGCCTCATGGGAACAGTCCAGTCCGAACTACCAAGCCATGTCTTTCCCAGACCGGAATCAAGCATCCAAGGCCCGGTTTCTGGCTATCAGCCTTCATCAGCCTGGATAGCTTGACTCCAGTGGTGTGGAGAGCCTGGGACTCACGTCTGAGCATACCCAGCCCACTCAGAGTGAAAATTGCAAAAAACACAGTTGATGGTCAGAATGTAGAACAATGTCATACATTCACCCCAGTACAAGGATCTGGGCCTAAATCCATCGTTGTTTTGCACTCCACACCACCCTGGGTTAGACACTGGCTATATGCAAATCAGCTCTGACCCTGTGCCTCATGGGAACAGTCCAGTCTTAACTACCAAGCCATGTCTTTCCCAGACCGGAATCAAGCATCCAAGGACCGGTTTCTGGCTATCAGCCTTCATCAGCCTGGATAGCTTGACTCCAGTGGTGTGGAGAGCCTGGGACTCACGTCTGAGCATACCCAGCCCACTCAGGATGAAAATTGCAAAAAACACAGTTGATGGACAGAATGTTGAACAATGTCATACATTCACCCCAGTACAAGGATATGGGCCTAAATCCATCGTTTTTTTGCACTCCACACCACCCTGGGTTAGACACTGGCTATATGCAAATCAGCTCTGACCCTGTGCCTCATGGGAACAGTCCAGTCCGAACTACCAAGCCATGTCTTTCCCAGACCGGAATCAAGCATCCAAGGACCGGTTTCTGGCTATCAGCCTTCATCAGCCTGGATAGCTTGACTCCAGTGGTGTGGAGAACCTGGGACTCACGTCTGAGCATACCCAGCCCACTCGGGGTGAAAATTGCAAAAAACACAGTTGATGGACAGAATGTAGAACAATGTCATACATTCACCCCAGTACAAGGATCTGGGCCTAAATCCATTGTTGTTTTGCACTCCACACCACCCTGGGTTAGACACTGGCTATATGCAAATCAGCTCTGACCCTGTGCCTCATGGGAACAGTCCAGTCCGAACTAGCAAGCCATGTCTTTCCCAGACCGGAATCAAGCATCCAAGGCCTGGTTTCTGGCTATCAGCCTTCATAAGCCTGGATAGCTTGACTCCAGTGGTGTGGAGAGCCTGGGGCTCACGTCTGAGCATACTCAGCCCACTCGGGGTGAAAATTGCAAAAAACACAGTTGATGGACAGAATGTAGAACAATGTCATACATTCACCCCAGTACAAGGATTTGGGCCTAAAACCATCGTTTTTTTGCACTCCACACCACCCAGGGTTAGACACTGGCTATATGCAAATCAGCTCTGACCCTGTGCCTCATGGGAACAGTCCAGTCCGAACTACCAAGCCATGTCTTTCCCAGACCGGAATCAAGCATCCAAGGACCGGTTTCTGGCTATCAGCCTTCATCAGCCTGGATAGCTTGACTCCAGTGGTGTGGAGAGCCTGGGACTCACGTCTGAGCATACCCAGCCCACTCGGGGTGAAAATTGCAAAAAACACAGTTGATGGACAGAATGTAGAACAATGTCATACATTCACCCCAGTACAAGGATCTGGGCCTAAATCCATCGTTTTTTTGCACTCCACACCACCCTGGGTTAGACACTGGCTATATACAAATCAGCTCTGACCCTGTGCCTCATGGGAACAGTCCAGTCCGAACTACCAAGCCATGTCTTTCCCAGACCGGAATCAAGCATCCAAGGCCCGGTTTCTGTCTATCAGCCTTCATCAGCCTGGATAGCTTGACTCCAGTGGTGTGGAGTGCCTGGGACTCACCTCTGAGCATACCCAGCCCACTCGGGGTGAAAATTGCAAAAAACACAGTTGATGGACAGAATGTAGAACAATGTCATACATTCACCCCAGTACAAGGATCTGGGCCTAAATCTATCGGGTTTTTTTGCACTACACACCGCCCTGGGTTAGACACTGGCTATATACAAATCAGCTCTGACCCTGTGCCTCATGGGAACAGTCCAGTCCGAACTACCAAGCCATGTCTTTCCCAGACCGGAATCAAGCATCCAAGGCCCGGTTTCTGGCTATCAGCCTTCATCAGCCTGGATAGCTTGACTCCAGTGGTGTGGAGAGCCTGGGACTCACGTCTGAGCATACCCAGCCCACTCAGGGTGAAAATTGCAAAAAACACAGTTGATGGACAGAATGTAGAACAATGTCATACATTCACCCCAGTACAAGGATCTGGGCCTAAATCCATCGTTGTTTTGCAATCCACACCACCCTGGGTTAGACACTGGCTATATGCAAATCAGCTCTGACCCTGTGCCTCATGGGAACAGTCCAGTCTGAACTACCAAGCCATGTCTTTCCCAGACCGGAATCAAGCATCCAAGGACCGGTTTCTGGCTATCAGCCTTCATCAGCCTGGATAGCTTGACTCCAGTGGTGTGGAGAGCCTGGGACTCACGTCTGAGCATACCCAGCCCACTCGGGGTGAAAATTGCAAAAAACACAGTTGATGGACAGAATGTAGAACAATGTCATACATTCACCCCAGTACAAGGATCTGGGCCTAAATCCATCGTTTTTTTGCACTCCACACCACCCTGGGTAAGACACTGGCTATATACAAATCAGCTCTGACACTGTGCCTCATGGGAACAGTCCAGTCCGAACTACCAAGCCATGTCTTTCCCAGACCGATATCAAGCATCCAAGGCCCGGTTTCTGGCTGTCAGCCTTCATCAGCCTGGATAGCTTGACTCCAGTGGTGTGGAGAGCCTGGGACTCACGTCTGAGCATACCCAGCCCACTCAGGGTGAAAATTGCAAAAAACACAGTTGATGGTCAGAATGTAGAACAATGTCATACATTCTCCCCAGTACAAGGATCTGGGCCTAAATCCATCGTTTTTTGCACTCTACACCACCCTGGGTTAGACACTGGCTATATGCAAATCAGCTCTGACCCTGTGCCTCATGGGAACAGTCCAGTTCGAACTACCAAGCCATGTCTTTCCCAGACCGGAATCAAGCATCCAAGGCCCGGTTTCTGGCTATCAGCCTTCATAAGCCTGGATAGCTTGACTCCAGTGGTGTGGAGAGCCTGGGGCTCACGTCTGAGCATACTCAGCCCACTCGGGGTGAAAATTGCAAAAAACACAGTTGATGGACAGAATGTAGAACAATGTCATACATTCACCCCAGTACAAGGATTTGGGCCTAAAACCATCGTTTTTTGCACTCCACACCACCCTGGGTTAGACACTGGCTATATGCAAATCAGCTCTGACCCTGTGCCTCATGGGAACAGTCCAGTCCGAACTACCAAGCCATGTCTTTCCCAGACCGGAATCAAGCATCCAAGGACCGGTTTCTGGCTATCAGCCTTCATCAGCCTGGATAGCTTGACTCCAGTGGTGTGGAGAGCCTGGGACTCACGTCTGAGCATACCCAGCCCACTCGGGGTGAAAATTGCAAAAAACACAGTTGATGGACAGAATGTAGAACAATGTCATACATTCACCCCAGTACAAGGATCTGGGCCTAAATCCATCGTTTTTTTGCACTCCACACCACCCTGGGTTAGACACTGGCTATATACAAATCAGCGCTGACCCTGTGCCTCATGGGAACAGTCCAGTCCGAACTACCAAGCCATGTCTTTCCCAGACCGGAATCAAGCATCCAAGGCCCGGTTTCTGGCTATCAGCCTTCATCAGCCTGGATAGCTTGACTCCAGTGGTGTGGAGAGCCTTGGACTCACCTCTGAGCATACCCAGCCCACTCGGGGTGAAAACTTGCAAAAAACACAGTTGATGGACAGAATGTAGAACAATGTCATACATTCACCCCAGTACAAGGATCTGGGCCTAAATCCATCGTTTTTTTGCACTCCACACCACCCTGGGTTAGACACTGGCTATATGCAAATCAGCTCTGACCCTGTGCCTCATGGGAACAGTCCAGTCCGAACGACCAAGCCATGTCTTTCCCAGACCGGAATCAAGCATCCAAGGACCGGTTTCTGGCTATCAGCCTTCATCAGCCTGGATAGCTTGACTCCAGTGGTGTGGAGAGCCTGGGACTCACGTCTGAGCATACCCAGCCCACTCGGGGTGAAAATTGCAAAAAACACAGTTGATGGACAGAATGTAGAACAATGTCATACATTCACCCCAGTACAAGGATCTGGGCCTAAATCCATCGTTTTTTTGCACTCCACACCACCCTGGCTTAGACACTGGCTATATGCAAATCAGCTCTGACCCTGTGCCTCATGGGAACAGTCCAGTCCGAACTACCAAGCCATGTCTTTCCCAGACCGGAATCAAGCATCCAAGGACCGGTTTCTGGCTATCAGCCTTCATCAGCCTGGATAGCTTGACTCCAGTGGTGTGGAGAGCCTGGGACTCACGTCTGAGCATACCCAGCCCACTCGGGGTGAAAATTGCAAAAAACACAGTTGATGGACATAATGTAGAACAATGTCATACATTCACCCCAGTACAAGGATCTGGGCCTAAATCCATCGTTGTTTTGCACTCCACACCACCCTGGGTTAGACACTGGCTATATGCAAATCAGCTCTGACCCTGTACCTCATGGGAACAGTCCAGTCTGAACTACCAAGCCATGTCTTTCCCAGACCGGAATCAAGCATCCAAGGGCCGGTTTCTGGCTATCAGCCTTCATCAGCCTGGATAGCTTGACTCCAGTGGTGTGGAGAGCCTGGGACTCACGTCTGAGCATACCCAGCCCACTCGGGATGAAAATTGCAAAAAACACAGTTGATGGACAGAATGTTGAACAATGTCATACATTCACCCCAGTACAAGGATATGGGCCTAAATCCATCGTTTTTTTGCACTCCACACCACCCTGGGTTAGACACTAGCTATATGCAAATCAGCTCTGACCCTGTGCCTCATGGGAACAGTCCAGTCTGAACTACCAAGCCATGTCTTTCCCAGACCGGAATCAAGCATCCAAGGACCGGTTTCTGGCTATCAGCCTTCATCAGCCTGGATAGCTTGACTCCAGTGGTGTGGAGAGCCTGGGGCTCACGTCTGAGCATACTCAGCCCACTCGGGGTGAAAATTGCAAAAAACACAGTTGATGGACAGAATGTAGAACAATGTCATACATTCACCCCAGTACAAGGATTTGGGCCTAAAACCATCGTTTTTTTGCACTCCACACCACCCAGGGTTAGACACTGGCTATATGCAAATCAGCTCTGACCCTGTGCCTCATGGGAACAGTCCAGTCCGAACTACCAAGCCATGTCTTTCCCAGACCGGAATCAAGCATCCAAGGACCGGTTTCTGGCTATCAGCCTTCATCAGCCTGGATAGCTTGACTCCAGTGGTGTGGAGAGCCTGGGACTCACGTCTGAGCATACCCAGCCCACTCGGGGTGAAAATTGCAAAAAACACAGTTGATGGACAGAATGTAGAACAATGTCATACATTCACCCCAGTACAAGGATCTGGGCCTAAATCCATCGTTTTTTTGCACTCCACACCACCCTGGGTTAGACACTGGCTATATACAAATCAGCTCTGACCCTGTGCCTCATGGGAACAGTCCAGTCCGAACTACCAAGCCATGTCTTTCCCAGACCGGAATCAAGCATCCAAGGCCCGGTTTCTGTCTATCAGCCTTCATCAGCCTGGATAGCTTGACTCCAGTGGTGTGGAGTGCCTGGGACTCACCTCTGAGCATACCCAGCCCACTCGGGGTGAAAATTGCAAAAAACACAGTTGATGGACAGAATGTAGAACAATGTCATACATTCACCCCAGTACAAGGATCTGGGCCTAAATCTATCGGGTTTTTTTGCACTACACACCGCCCTGGGTTAGACACTGGCTATATACAAATCAGCTCTGACCCTGTGCCTCATGGGAACAGTCCAGTCCGAACTACCAAGCCATGTCTTTCCCAGACCGGAATCAAGCATCCAAGGCCCGGTTTCTGGCTATCAGCCTTCATCAGCCTGGATAGCTTGACTCCAGTGGTGTGGAGAGCCTGGGACTCACGTCTGAGCATACCCAGCCCACTCAGGGTGAAAATTGCAAAAAACACAGTTGATGGACAGAATGTAGAACAATGTCATACATTCACCCCAGTACAAGGATCTGGGCCTAAATCCATCGTTGTTTTGCACTCCACACCACCCTGGGTTAGACACTGGCTATATGCAAATCAGCTCTGACCCTGTGCCTCATGGGAACAGTCCAGTCTGAACTACCAAGCCATGTCTTTCCCAGACCGGAATCAAGCATCCAAGGACCGGTTTCTGGCTATCAGCCTTCATCAGCCTGGATAGCTTGACTCCAGTGGTGTGGAGAGCCTGGGACTCACGTCTGAGCATACCCAGCCCACTCGGGGTGAAAATTGCAAAAAACACAGTTGATGGACAGAATGTAGAACAATGTCATACATTCACCCCAGTACAAGGATCTGGGCCTAAATCCATCGTTTTTTTGCACTCCACACCACCCTGGGTAAGACACTGGCTATATACAAATCAGCTCTGACACTGTGCCTCATGGGAACAGTCCAGTCCGAACTACCAAGCCATGTCTTTCCCAGACCGATATCAAGCATCCAAGGCCCGGTTTCTGGCTGTCAGCCTTCATCAGCCTGGATAGCTTGACTCCAGTGGTGTGGAGAGCCTGGGACTCACGTCTGAGCATACCCAGCCCACTCAGGGTGAAAATTGCAAAAAACACAGTTGATGGTCAGAATGTAGAACAATGTCATACATTCTCCCCAGTACAAGGATCTGGGCCTAAATCCATCGTTTTTTGCACTCTACACCACCCTGGGTTAGACACTGGCTATATGCAAATCAGCTCTGACCCTGTGCCTCATGGGAACAGTCCAGTTCGAACTACCAAGCCATGTCTTTCCCAGACCGGAATCAAGCATCCAAGGCCCGGTTTCTGGCTATCAGCCTTCATAAGCCTGGATAGCTTGACTCCAGTGGTGTGGAGAGCCTGGGGCTCACGTCTGAGCATACTCAGCCCACTCGGGGTGAAAATTGCAAAAAACACAGTTGATGGACAGAATGTAGAACAATGTCATACATTCACCCCAGTACAAGGATTTGGGCCTAAAACCATCGTTTTTTGCACTCCACACCACCCTGGGTTAGACACTGGCTATATGCAAATCAGCTCTGACCCTGTGCCTCATGGGAACAGTCCAGTCCGAACTACCAAGCCATGTCTTTCCCAGACCGGAATCAAGCATCCAAGGACCGGTTTCTGGCTATCAGCCTTCATCAGCCTGGATAGCTTGACTCCAGTGGTGTGGAGAGCCTGGGACTCACGTCTGAGCATACCCAGCCCACTCGGGGTGAAAATTGCAAAAAACACAGTTGATGGACAGAATGTAGAACAATGTCATACATTCACCCCAGTACAAGGATCTGGGCCTAAATCCATCGTTTTTTTGCACTCCACACCACCCTGGGTTAGACACTGGCTATATACAAATCAGCGCTGACCCTGTGCCTCATGGGAACAGTCCAGTCCGAACTACCAAGCCATGTCTTTCCCAGACCGGAATCAAGCATCCAAGGCCCGGTTTCTGGCTATCAGCCTTCATCAGCCTGGATAGCTTGACTCCAGTGGTGTGGAGAGCCTTGGACTCACCTCTGAGCATACCCAGCCCACTCGGGGTGAAAACTTGCAAAAAACACAGTTGATGGACAGAATGTAGAACAATGTCATACATTCACCCCAGTACAAGGATCTGGGCCTAAATCCATCGTTTTTTTGCACTCCACACCACCCTGGGTTAGACACTGGCTATATGCAAATCAGCTCTGACCCTGTGCCTCATGGGAACAGTCCAGTCCGAACGACCAAGCCATGTCTTTCCCAGACCGGAATCAAGCATCCAAGGACCGGTTTCTGGCTATCAGCCTTCATCAGCCTGGATAGCTTGACTCCAGTGGTGTGGAGAGCCTGGGACTCACGTCTGAGCATACCCAGCCCACTCGGGGTGAAAATTGCAAAAAACACAGTTGATGGACAGAATGTAGAACAATGTCATACATTCACCCCAGTACAAGGATCTGGGCCTAAATCCATCGTTTTTTTGCACTCCACACCACCCTGGCTTAGACACTGGCTATATGCAAATCAGCTCTGACCCTGTGCCTCATGGGAACAGTCCAGTCCGAACTACCAAGCCATGTCTTTCCCAGACCGGAATCAAGCATCCAAGGACCGGTTTCTGGCTATCAGCCTTCATCAGCCTGGATAGCTTGACTCCAGTGGTGTGGAGAGCCTGGGACTCACGTCTGAGCATACCCAGCCCACTCGGGGTGAAAATTGCAAAAAACACAGTTGATGGACATAATGTAGAACAATGTCATACATTCACCCCAGTACAAGGATCTGGGCCTAAATCCATCGTTGTTTTGCACTCCACACCACCCTGGGTTAGACACTGGCTATATGCAAATCAGCTCTGACCCTGTACCTCATGGGAACAGTCCAGTCTGAACTACCAAGCCATGTCTTTCCCAGACCGGAATCAAGCATCCAAGGGCCGGTTTCTGGCTATCAGCCTTCATCAGCCTGGATAGCTTGACTCCAGTGGTGTGGAGAGCCTGGGACTCACGTCTGAGCATACCCAGCCCACTCGGGATGAAAATTGCAAAAAACACAGTTGATGGACAGAATGTTGAACAATGTCATACATTCACCCCAGTACAAGGATATGGGCCTAAATCCATCGTTTTTTTGCACTCCACACCACCCTGGGTTAGACACTAGCTATATGCAAATCAGCTCTGACCCTGTGCCTCATGGGAACAGTCCAGTCTGAACTACCAAGCCATGTCTTTCCCAGACCGGAATCAAGCATCCAAGGACCGGTTTCTGGCTATCAGCCTTCATCAGCCTGGATAGCTTGACTCCAGTGGTGTGGAGAGCCTGGGACTCACGTCTGAGCATACCCAGCCCACTCGGGATGAAAATTGCAAAAAACACAGTTGATGGACAGAATGTTGAACAATGTCATACATTCACCCCGGTACAAGGATATGGGCCTAAATCCATCGTTTTTTTGCACTCCACACCACCCTGGGTTAGACACTGGCTATATGCAAATCAGCTCTGACCCTGTGCCTCATGGGAACAGTCCAGTCCGAACTACCAAGCCATGTCTTTCCCAGACCGGAATCAAGCATCCAAGGATCGGTTTCTGGCTATCAGCCTTCATCAGCCTGGATAGCTTGACTCCAGTGGTGTGGAGAGCCTGGGACTCACGTCTGAGCATACCCAGCCCACTCGGGGTGAAAATTGCAAAAAACACAGTTGATGGACAGAATGTAGAACAATGTCATACATTCACCCCAGTACAAGGATCTGTGCCTAAATCCATAGTTTTTTTGCACTCCACACCACCCTGGGTTAGACACTGGCTATATACAAATCAGCTCTGACCCTGTGCCTCATGGGAACAGTCCAGTCCGAACTACCAAGCCATGTCTTTCCCAGACCGGAATCAAGCATCCAAGGCCCGGTTTCTGGCTATCAGCCTTCATCAGCCTGGATAGCTTGACTCCAGTGGTGTGGAGAGCCTGGGACTCACGTCTGAGCATACCCAGCCCACTCAGGGTGAAAATTGCAAAAAACACAGTTGATGGACAGAATGTAGAACAATGTCATACATTCACCCCAGTACAAGGATCAGGCCTAAATCCATCCTTCTTTTGCACTCCACACCACCCTGGGTTAGACACTGGCTATATGCAAATCAGCTCTGATCCTGTGCCTCATGGGAACAGTCCAGTCTGAACTACCAAGCCATGTCTTTCCCAGACCGGACTCAAGCATCCAAGGACCGATTTCTGGCTATCAGCCTTCATCAGCCTGGATAGCTTGACTCCAGTGGTGTGGAGAGCCTGGGACTCACGTCTGAGCATACTCAGCCCACTCGGGGTGAAAATTGCAAAAAACACAGTTGATGGACAGAATGTAGAACAATGTCATACATTCACCCCAGTACAAGGATCTGGGCCTAAATCCATCGTTTTTTTGCACTCCACACCACCCTGGGTTAGACACTGGCTATATACAAATCAGCTCTGACCCTGTGCCTCATGGGAACAGTCCAGTCCTAACTACCAAGCCATGTCTTTCCCAGACCGGAATCAAACATCCAAGGACCGGTTTCTGGCTATCAGCCTTCATCAGCCTGGATAGCTTGACTCCAGTGGTGTGGAGAGCCTGGGACTCACGTCTGAGCATACCCAGCCCACTCGGGATGAAAATTGCAAAAAACACAGTTGATGGACAGAATGTAGAACAATGTCATACATTCACCCCAGTACAAGGATATGGGCCTAAATCCATTGTTTTTTTGCACTCCACACCACCCTGGGTTAGACACTGGCTATATGCAAATCAGCTCTGACCCTGTGCCTCATGGGAACAGTCCAGTCCGAACTACCAAGCCATGTCTTTCCCAGACCGGAATCAAGCATCCAAGGACCGGTTTCTGGCTATCAGCCTTCATCAGCCTGGATAGCTTGACTCCAGTGGTGTGGAGAGCCTGGGACTCACGTCTGAGCATACCCAGCCCACTCGGGGTGAAAATAGCAAAAAACACAGTTGATGGACAGAATGTAGAACAATGTCATACATTCACCCCAGTACAAGGATCTGGGTCTAAATCCATCGTTTTTTGCACTCCACACCACCCTGGGTTAGACACTGGCTATATGCAAATCAGCTCTGACCCTGTGCCTCATGGGAACAGTCCAGTCCGAACTACCAAGCCATGTCTTTCCCAGACCGGA
Source organism: Lissotriton helveticus (assembly GCF_964261635.1). NCBI lineage: Eukaryota > Metazoa > Chordata > Amphibia > Caudata > Salamandridae > Lissotriton > Lissotriton helveticus. The sequence continues at coordinate 283,189,734 of NC_136058.1, read as the reverse complement.
ATCAAGCATCCAAGGATCGGTTTCTGGCTATCAGCCTTCATCAGCCTGGATAGCTTGACTCCAGTGGTGTGGAGAGCCTGGGACTCACGTCTGAGCATACCCAGCCCACTCGGGGTGAAAATTGCAAAAAACACAGTTGATGGACAGAATGTAGAACAATGTCATACATTCACCCCAGTACAAGGATCAGGCCTAAATCCATCCTTGTTTTGCACTCCACACCACCCTGGGTTAGACACTGGCTATATGCAAATCAGCTCTGACCCTGTGCCTCATGGGAACAGTCCAGTCTGAACTACCAAGCCATGTCTTTCCCAGACCGGACTCAAGCATCCAAGGACCGATTTCTGGCTATCAGCCTTCATCAGCCTGGATAGCTTGACTCCAGTGGTGTGGAGAGCCTGGGACTCACGTCTGAGCATACTCAGCCCACTCGGGGTGAAAATTGCAAAAAACACAGTTGATGGACAGAATGTAGAACAATGTCATACATTCACCCCAGTACAAGGATCAGGCCTAAATCCATCCTTGTTTTGCACTCCACACCACCCTGGGTTAGACACTGGCTATATGCAAATCAGCTCTGACCCTGTGCCTCATGGGAACAGTCCAGTCTGAACTACCAAGCCATGTCTTTCCCAGACCGGACTCAAGCATCCAAGGACCGATTTCTGGCTATCAGCCTTCATCAGCCTGGATAGCTTGACTCCAGTGGTGTGGAGAGCCTGGGACTCACGTCTGAGCATACTCAGCCCACTCGGGGTGAAAATTGCAAAAAACACAGTTGATGGACAGAATGTAGAACAATGTCATACATTCACCCCAGTACAAGGATCTGGGCCTAAATCCATCGTTTTTTTGCACTCCACACCACCCTGGGTTAGACACTGGCTATATACAAATCAGCTCTGACCCTGTGCCTCATGGGAACAGTCCAGTCCGAACTACCAAGCCATGTCTTTCCCAGACCGGAATCAAACATCCAAGGACCGGTTTCTGGCTATCAGCCTTCATCAGCCTGGATAGCTTGACTCCAGTGGTGTGGAGAGCCTGGGACTCACGTCTGAGCATACCCAGCCCACTCGGGATGAAAATTGCAAAAAACACAGTTGATGGACAGAATGTAGAACAATGTCATACATTCACCCCAGTACAAGGATATGGGCCTAAATCCATTGTTTTTTTGCACTCCACACCACCCTGGGTTAGACACTGGCTATATGCAAATCAGCTCTGACCCTGTGCCTCATGGGAACAGTCCAGTCCGAACTACCAAGCCATGTCTTTCCCAGACCGGAATCAAGCATCCAAGGACCGGTTTCTGGCTATCAGCCTTCATCAGCCTGGATAGCTTGACTCCAGTGGTGTGGAGAGCCTGGGACTCACGTCTGAGCATACCCAGCCCACTCGGGGTGAAAATAGCAAAAAACACAGTTGATGGACAGAATGTAGAACAATGTCATACATTCACCCCAGTACAAGGATCTGGGTCTAAATCCATCGTTTTTTGCACTCCACACCACCCTGGGTTAGACACTGGCTATATGCAAATCAGCTCTGACCCTGTGCCTCATGGGAACAGTCCAGTCCGAACTACCAAGCCATGTCTTTCCCAGACCGGAATCAAGCATCCAAGGATCGGTTTCTGGCTATCAGCCTTCATCAGCCTGGATAGCTTGACTCCAGTGGTGTGGAGAGCCTGGGACTCACGTCTGAGCATACCCAGCCCACTCGGGGTGAAAATTGCAAAAAACACAGTTGATGGACAGAATGTAGAACAATGTCATACATTCACCCCAGTACAAGGATCTGGGCCTAAATCCATCGTTTTTTTGCACTCCACACCACCCTGGGTTAGACACTGGCTATATACAAATCAGCTCTGACCCTGTGCCTCATGGGAACAGTCCAGTCTGAACTACCAAGCCATGTCTTTCCCAGACCGGACTCAAGCATCCAAGGACCGATTTCTGGCTATCAGCCTTCATCAGCCTGGATAGCTTGACTCCAGTGGTGTAGAGAGCCTGGGACTCACGTCTGAGCATACTCAGCCCACTCGGGGTGAAAATTGCAAAAAACACAGTTGATGGACAGAATGTAGAACAATGTCATACATTCACCCCAGTACAAGGATCTGGGCCTAAATCCATCGTTTTTTTGCACTCTACACCACCCTGGGTTAGACACTGGCTATATGCAAATCAGCTCTGACCCTGTGCCTCATGGGAACAGTCCAGTCCGAACTACCAAGCCATGTCTTTCCCAGACCGGAATCAAGCATCCAAGGATCGGTTTCTGGCTATCAGCCTTCATCAGCCTGGATAGCTTGACTCCAGTGGTGTGGAGAGCCTGGGACTCACGTCTGAGCATACCCAGCCCACTCGGGGTGAAAATTGCAAAAAACACAGTTGATGGACAGAATGTAGAACAATGTCATACATTCACCCCAGTACAAGGATCTGGGCCTAAATCCATCGTTTTTTTGCACTCCACACCACCCTGGGTTAGACACTGGCTATATACAAATCAGCTCTGACCCTGTGCCTCATGGGAACAGTCCAGTCCGAACTACCAAGCCATGTCTTTCCCAGACCGGAATCAAGCATCCAAGGCCCGGTTTCTGGCTATCAGCCTTCATCAGCCTGGATAGCTTGACTCCAGTGGTGTGGAGAGCCTGGGACTCACGTCTGAGCATACCCAGCCCACTCAGGGTGAAAATTGCAAAAAACACAGTTGATGGACAGAATGTAGAACAATGTCATACATTCACCCCAGTACAAGGATCTGGGCCTAAATCCATCGTTGTTTTGCAATCCACACCACCCTGGGTTAGACACTGGCTATATGCAAATCAGCTCTGACCCTGTGCCTCATGGGAACAGTCCAGTCTGAACTACCAAGCCATGTCTTTCCCAGACCGGAATCAAGCATCCAAGGACCGGTTTCTGGCTATCAGCCTTCATCAGCCTGGATAGCTTGACTCCAGTGGTGTGGAGAGCCTGGGACTCACGTCTGAGCATACCCAGCCCACTCGGGGTGAAAATTGCAAAAAACACAGTTGATGGACAGAATGTAGAACAATGTCATACATTCACCCCAGTACAAGGATCTGGGCCTAAATCCATCGTTTTTTTGCACTCCACACCACCCTGGGTAAGACACTGGCTATATACAAATCAGCTCTGACACTGTGCCTCATGGGAACAGTCCAGTCCGAACTACCAAGCCATGTCTTTCCCAGACCGATATCAAGCATCCAAGGCCCGGTTTCTGGCTGTCAGCCTTCATCAGCCTGGATAGCTTGACTCCAGTGGTGTGGAGAGCCTGGGACTCACGTCTGAGCATACCCAGCCCACTCAGGGTGAAAATTGCAAAAAACACAGTTGATGGTCAGAATGTAGAACAATGTCATACATTCTCCCCAGTACAAGGATCTGGGCCTAAATCCATCGTTTTTTGCACTCTACACCACCCTGGGTTAGACACTGGCTATATGCAAATCAGCTCTGACCCTGTGCCTCATGGGAACAGTCCAGTTCGAACTACCAAGCCATGTCTTTCCCAGACCGGAATCAAGCATCCAAGGCCCGGTTTCTGGCTATCAGCCTTCATAAGCCTGGATAGCTTGACTCCAGTGGTGTGGAGAGCCTGGGGCTCACGTCTGAGCATACTCAGCCCACTCGGGGTGAAAATTGCAAAAAACACAGTTGATGGACAGAATGTAGAACAATGTCATACATTCACCCCAGTACAAGGATTTGGGCCTAAAACCATCGTTTTTTGCACTCCACACCACCCTGGGTTAGACACTGGCTATATGCAAATCAGCTCTGACCCTGTGCCTCATGGGAACAGTCCAGTCCGAACTACCAAGCCATGTCTTTCCCAGACCGGAATCAAGCATCCAAGGACCGGTTTCTGGCTATCAGCCTTCATCAGCCTGGATAGCTTGACTCCAGTGGTGTGGAGAGCCTGGGACTCACGTCTGAGCATACCCAGCCCACTCGGGGTGAAAATTGCAAAAAACACAGTTGATGGACAGAATGTAGAACAATGTCATACATTCACCCCAGTACAAGGATCTGGGCCTAAATCCATCGTTTTTTTGCACTCCACACCACCCTGGGTTAGACACTGGCTATATACAAATCAGCTCTGACCCTGTGCCTCATGGGAACAGTCCAGTCCGAACTACCAAGCCATGTCTTTCCCAGACCGGAATCAAGCATCCAAGGCCCGGTTTCTGTCTATCAGCCTTCATCAGCCTGGATAGCTTGACTCCAGTGGTGTGGAGTGCCTGGGACTCACCTCTGAGCATACCCAGCCCACTCGGGGTGAAAATTGCAAAAAACACAGTTGATGGACAGAATGTAGAACAATGTCATACATTCACCCCAGTACAAGGATCTGGGCCTAAATCTATCGGGTTTTTTTGCACTACACACCGCCCTGGGTTAGACACTGGCTATATACAAATCAGCTCTGACCCTGTGCCTCATGGGAACAGTCCAGTCCGAACTACCAAGCCATGTCTTTCCCAGACCGGAATCAAGCATCCAAGGCCCGGTTTCTGGCTATCAGCCTTCATCAGCCTGGATAGCTTGACTCCAGTGGTGTGGAGAGCCTGGGACTCACGTCTGAGCATACCCAGCCCACTCAGGGTGAAAATTGCAAAAAACACAGTTGATGGACAGAATGTAGAACAATGTCATACATTCACCCCAGTACAAGGATCTGGGCCTAAATCCATCGTTGTTTTGCACTCCACACCACCCTGGGTTAGACACTGGCTATATGCAAATCAGCTCTGACCCTGTGCCTCATGGGAACAGTCCAGTCTGAACTACCAAGCCATGTCTTTCCCAGACCGGAATCAAGCATCCAAGGACCGGTTTCTGGCTATCAGCCTTCATCAGCCTGGATAGCTTGACTCCAGTGGTGTGGAGAGCCTGGGACTCACGTCTGAGCATACCCAGCCCACTCGGGGTGAAAATTGCAAAAAACACAGTTGATGGACAGAATGTAGAACAATGTCATACATTCACCCCAGTACAAGGATCTGGGCCTAAATCCATCGTTTTTTTGCACTCCACACCACCCTGGGTAAGACACTGGCTATATACAAATCAGCTCTGACACTGTGCCTCATGGGAACAGTCCAGTCCGAACTACCAAGCCATGTCTTTCCCAGACCGATATCAAGCATCCAAGGCCCGGTTTCTGGCTGTCAGCCTTCATCAGCCTGGATAGCTTGACTCCAGTGGTGTGGAGAGCCTGGGACTCACGTCTGAGCATACCCAGCCCACTCAGGGTGAAAATTGCAAAAAACACAGTTGATGGTCAGAATGTAGAACAATGTCATACATTCTCCCCAGTACAAGGATCTGGGCCTAAATCCATCGTTTTTTGCACTCTACACCACCCTGGGTTAGACACTGGCTATATGCAAATCAGCTCTGACCCTGTGCCTCATGGGAACAGTCCAGTTCGAACTACCAAGCCATGTCTTTCCCAGACCGGAATCAAGCATCCAAGGCCCGGTTTCTGGCTATCAGCCTTCATAAGCCTGGATAGCTTGACTCCAGTGGTGTGGAGAGCCTGGGGCTCACGTCTGAGCATACTCAGCCCACTCGGGGTGAAAATTGCAAAAAACACAGTTGATGGACAGAATGTAGAACAATGTCATACATTCACCCCAGTACAAGGATTTGGGCCTAAAACCATCGTTTTTTGCACTCCACACCACCCTGGGTTAGACACTGGCTATATGCAAATCAGCTCTGACCCTGTGCCTCATGGGAACAGTCCAGTCCGAACTACCAAGCCATGTCTTTCCCAGACCGGAATCAAGCATCCAAGGACCGGTTTCTGGCTATCAGCCTTCATCAGCCTGGATAGCTTGACTCCAGTGGTGTGGAGAGCCTGGGACTCACGTCTGAGCATACCCAGCCCACTCGGGGTGAAAATTGCAAAAAACACAGTTGATGGACAGAATGTAGAACAATGTCATACATTCACCCCAGTACAAGGATCTGGGCCTAAATCCATCGTTTTTTTGCACTCCACACCACCCTGGGTTAGACACTGGCTATATACAAATCAGCGCTGACCCTGTGCCTCATGGGAACAGTCCAGTCCGAACTACCAAGCCATGTCTTTCCCAGACCGGAATCAAGCATCCAAGGCCCGGTTTCTGGCTATCAGCCTTCATCAGCCTGGATAGCTTGACTCCAGTGGTGTGGAGAGCCTTGGACTCACCTCTGAGCATACCCAGCCCACTCGGGGTGAAAACTTGCAAAAAACACAGTTGATGGACAGAATGTAGAACAATGTCATACATTCACCCCAGTACAAGGATCTGGGCCTAAATCCATCGTTTTTTTGCACTCCACACCACCCTGGGTTAGACACTGGCTATATGCAAATCAGCTCTGACCCTGTGCCTCATGGGAACAGTCCAGTCCGAACGACCAAGCCATGTCTTTCCCAGACCGGAATCAAGCATCCAAGGACCGGTTTCTGGCTATCAGCCTTCATCAGCCTGGATAGCTTGACTCCAGTGGTGTGGAGAGCCTGGGACTCACGTCTGAGCATACCCAGCCCACTCGGGGTGAAAATTGCAAAAAACACAGTTGATGGACAGAATGTAGAACAATGTCATACATTCACCCCAGTACAAGGATCTGGGCCTAAATCCATCGTTTTTTTGCACTCCACACCACCCTGGCTTAGACACTGGCTATATGCAAATCAGCTCTGACCCTGTGCCTCATGGGAACAGTCCAGTCCGAACTACCAAGCCATGTCTTTCCCAGACCGGAATCAAGCATCCAAGGACCGGTTTCTGGCTATCAGCCTTCATCAGCCTGGATAGCTTGACTCCAGTGGTGTGGAGAGCCTGGGACTCACGTCTGAGCATACCCAGCCCACTCGGGGTGAAAATTGCAAAAAACACAGTTGATGGACATAATGTAGAACAATGTCATACATTCACCCCAGTACAAGGATCTGGGCCTAAATCCATCGTTGTTTTGCACTCCACACCACCCTGGGTTAGACACTGGCTATATGCAAATCAGCTCTGACCCTGTACCTCATGGGAACAGTCCAGTCTGAACTACCAAGCCATGTCTTTCCCAGACCGGAATCAAGCATCCAAGGGCCGGTTTCTGGCTATCAGCCTTCATCAGCCTGGATAGCTTGACTCCAGTGGTGTGGAGAGCCTGGGACTCACGTCTGAGCATACCCAGCCCACTCGGGATGAAAATTGCAAAAAACACAGTTGATGGACAGAATGTTGAACAATGTCATACATTCACCCCAGTACAAGGATATGGGCCTAAATCCATCGTTTTTGTTGCACTCCACACCACCCTGGGTTAGACACTAGCTATATGCAAATCAGCTCTGACCCTGTGCCTCATGGGAACAGTCCAGTCTGAACTACCAAGCCATGTCTTTCCCAGACCGGAATCAAGCATCCAAGGACCGGTTTCTGGCTATCAGCCTTCATCAGCCTGGATAGCTTGACTCCAGTGGTGTGGAGAGCCTGGGACTCACGTCTGAGCATACCCAGCCCACTCGGGATGAAAATTGCAAAAAACACAGTTGATGGACAGAATGTTGAACAATGTCATACATTCACCCCGGTACAAGGATATGGGCCTAAATCCATCGTTTTTTTGCACTCCACACCACCCTGGGTTAGACACTGGCTATATGCAAATCAGCTCTGACCCTGTGCCTCATGGGAACAGTCCAGTCCGAACTACCAAGCCATGTCTTTCCCAGACCGGAATCAAGCATCCAAGGATCGGTTTCTGGCTATCAGCCTTCATCAGCCTGGATAGCTTGACTCCAGTGGTGTGGAGAGCCTGGGACTCACGTCTGAGCATACCCAGCCCACTCGGGGTGAAAATTGCAAAAAACACAGTTGATGGACAGAATGTAGAACAATGTCATACATTCACCCCAGTACAAGGATCTGTGCCTAAATCCATAGTTTTTTTGCACTCCACACCACCCTGGGTTAGACACTGGCTATATACAAATCAGCTCTGACCCTGTGCCTCATGGGAACAGTCCAGTCCGAACTACCAAGCCATGTCTTTCCCAGACCGGAATCAAGCATCCAAGGCCCGGTTTCTGGCTATCAGCCTTCATCAGCCTGGATAGCTTGACTCCAGTGGTGTGGAGAGCCTGGGACTCACGTCTGAGCATACCCAGCCCACTCAGGGTGAAAATTGCAAAAAACACAGTTGATGGACAGAATGTAGAACAATGTCATACATTCACCCCAGTACAAGGATCAGGCCTAAATCCATCCTTCTTTTGCACTCCACACCACCCTGGGTTAGACACTGGCTATATGCAAATCAGCTCTGATCCTGTGCCTCATGGGAACAGTCCAGTCTGAACTACCAAGCCATGTCTTTCCCAGACCGGACTCAAGCATCCAAGGACCGATTTCTGGCTATCAGCCTTCATCAGCCTGGATAGCTTGACTCCAGTGGTGTGGAGAGCCTGGGACTCACGTCTGAGCATACTCAGCCCACTCGGGGTGAAAATTGCAAAAAACACAGTTGATGGACAGAATGTAGAACAATGTCATACATTCACCCCAGTACAAGGATCTGGGCCTAAATCCATCGTTTTTTTGCACTCCACACCACCCTGGGTTAGACACTGGCTATATACAAATCAGCTCTGACCCTGTGCCTCATGGGAACAGTCCAGTCCTAACTACCAAGCCATGTCTTTCCCAGACCGGAATCAAACATCCAAGGACCGGTTTCTGGCTATCAGCCTTCATCAGCCTGGATAGCTTGACTCCAGTGGTGTGGAGAGCCTGGGACTCACGTCTGAGCATACCCAGCCCACTCGGGATGAAAATTGCAAAAAACACAGTTGATGGACAGAATGTAGAACAATGTCATACATTCACCCCAGTACAAGGATATGGGCCTAAATCCATTGTTTTTTTGCACTCCACACCACCCTGGGTTAGACACTGGCTATATGCAAATCAGCTCTGACCCTGTGCCTCATGGGAACAGTCCAGTCCGAACTACCAAGCCATGTCTTTCCCAGACCGGAATCAAGCATCCAAGGACCGGTTTCTGGCTATCAGCCTTCATCAGCCTGGATAGCTTGACTCCAGTGGTGTGGAGAGCCTGGGACTCACGTCTGAGCATACCCAGCCCACTCGGGGTGAAAATAGCAAAAAACACAGTTGATGGACAGAATGTAGAACAATGTCATACATTCACCCCAGTACAAGGATCTGGGTCTAAATCCATCGTTTTTTGCACTCCACACCACCCTGGGTTAGACACTGGCTATATGCAAATCAGCTCTGACCCTGTGCCTCATGGGAACAGTCCAGTCCGAACTACCAAGCCATGTCTTTCCCAGACCGGAATCAAGCATCCAAGGATCGGTTTCTGGCTATCAGCCTTCATCAGCCTGGATAGCTTGACTCCAGTGGTGTGGAGAGCCTGGGACTCACGTCTGAGCATACCCAGCCCACTCGGGGTGAAAATTGCAAAAAACACAGTTGATGGACAGAATGTAGAACAATGTCATACATTCACCCCAGTACAAGGATCTGGGCCTAAATCCATCGTTTTTTTGCACTCCACACCACCCTGGGTTAGACACTGGCTATATACAAATCAGCTCTGACCCTGTGCCTCATGGGAACAGTCCAGTCTGAACTACCAAGCCATGTCTTTCCCAGACCGGACTCAAGCATCCAAGGACCGATTTCTGGCTATCAGCCTTCATCAGCCTGGATAGCTTGACTCCAGTGGTGTAGAGAGCCTGGGACTCACGTCTGAGCATACTCAGCCCACTCGGGGTGAAAATTGCAAAAAACACAGTTGATGGACAGAATGTAGAACAATGTCATACATTCACCCCAGTACAAGGATCTGGGCCTAAATCCATCGTTTTTTTGCACTCTACACCACCCTGGGTTAGACACTGGCTATATGCAAATCAGCTCTGACCCTGTGCCTCATGGGAACAGTCCAGTCCGAACTACCAAGCCATGTCTTTCCCAGACCGGAATCAAGCATCCAAGGATCGGTTTCTGGCTATCAGCCTTCATCAGCCTGGATAGCTTGACTCCAGTGGTGTGGAGAGCCTGGGACTCACGTCTGAGCATACCCAGCCCACTCGGGGTGAAAATTGCAAAAAACACAGTTGATGGACAGAATGTAGAACAATGTCATACATTCACCCCAGTACAAGGATCTGGGCCTAAATCCATCGTTTTTTTGCACTCCACACCACCCTGGGTTAGACACTGGCTATATACAAATCAGCTCTGACCCTGTGCCTCATGGGAACAGTCCAGTCCGAACTACCAAGCCATGTCTTTCCCAGACCGGAATCAAGCATCCAAGGCCCGGTTTCTGGCTATCAGCCTTCATCAGCCTGGATAGCTTGACTCCAGTGGTGTGGAGAGCCTGGGACTCACGTCTGAGCATACCCAGCCCACTCAGGGTGAAAATTGCAAAAAACACAGTTGATGGACAGAATGTAGAACAATGTCATACATTCACCCCAGTACAAGGATCTGGGCCTAAATCCATCGTTGTTTTGCAATCCACACCACCCTGGGTTAGACACTGGCTATATGCAAATCAGCTCTGACCCTGTGCCTCATGGGAACAGTCCAGTCTGAACTACCAAGCCATGTCTTTCCCAGACCGGAATCAAGCATCCAAGGACCGGTTTCTGGCTATCAGCCTTCATCAGCCTGGATAGCTTGACTCCAGTGGTGTGGAGAGCCTGGGACTCACGTCTGAGCATACCCAGCCCACTCGGGGTGAAAATTGCAAAAAACACAGTTGATGGACAGAATGTAGAACAATGTCATACATTCACCCCAGTACAAGGATCTGGGCCTAAATCCATCGTTTTTTTGCACTCCACACCACCCTGGGTAAGACACTGGCTATATACAAATCAGCTCTGACACTGTGCCTCATGGGAACAGTCCAGTCCGAACTACCAAGCCATGTCTTTCCCAGACCGATATCAAGCATCCAAGGCCCGGTTTCTGGCTGTCAGCCTTCATCAGCCTGGATAGCTTGACTCCAGTGGTGTGGAGAGCCTGGGACTCACGTCTGAGCATACCCAGCCCACTCAGGGTGAAAATTGCAAAAAACACAGTTGATGGTCAGAATGTAGAACAATGTCATACATTCTCCCCAGTACAAGGATCTGGGCCTAAATCCATCGTTTTTTGCACTCTACACCACCCTGGGTTAGACACTGGCTATATGCAAATCAGCTCTGACCCTGTGCCTCATGGGAACAGTCCAGTTCGAACTACCAAGCCATGTCTTTCCCAGACCGGAATCAAGCATCCAAGGCCCGGTTTCTGGCTATCAGCCTTCATAAGCCTGGATAGCTTGACTCCAGTGGTGTGGAGAGCCTGGGGCTCACGTCTGAGCATACTCAGCCCACTCGGGGTGAAAATTGCAAAAAACACAGTTGATGGACAGAATGTAGAACAATGTCATACATTCACCCCAGTACAAGGATTTGGGCCTAAAACCATCGTTTTTTGCACTCCACACCACCCTGGGTTAGACACTGGCTATATGCAAATCAGCTCTGACCCTGTGCCTCATGGGAACAGTCCAGTCCGAACTACCAAGCCATGTCTTTCCCAGACCGGAATCAAGCATCCAAGGACCGGTTTCTGGCTATCAGCCTTCATCAGCCTGGATAGCTTGACTCCAGTGGTGTGGAGAGCCTGGGACTCACGTCTGAGCATACCCAGCCCACTCGGGGTGAAAATTGCAAAAAACACAGTTGATGGACAGAATGTAGAACAATGTCATACATTCACCCCAGTACAAGGATCTGGGCCTAAATCCATCGTTTTTTTGCACTCCACACCACCCTGGGTTAGACACTGGCTATATACAAATCAGCTCTGACCCTGTGCCTCATGGGAACAGTCCAGTCCGAACTACCAAGCCATGTCTTTCCCAGACCGGAATCAAGCATCCAAGGCCCGGTTTCTGTCTATCAGCCTTCATCAGCCTGGATAGCTTGACTCCAGTGGTGTGGAGTGCCTGGGACTCACCTCTGAGCATACCCAGCCCACTCGGGGTGAAAATTGCAAAAAACACAGTTGATGGACAGAATGTAGAACAATGTCATACATTCACCCCAGTACAAGGATCTGGGCCTAAATCTATCGGGTTTTTTTGCACTACACACCGCCCTGGGTTAGACACTGGCTATATACAAATCAGCTCTGACCCTGTGCCTCATGGGAACAGTCCAGTCCGAACTACCAAGCCATGTCTTTCCCAGACCGGAATCAAGCATCCAAGGCCCGGTTTCTGGCTATCAGCCTTCATCAGCCTGGATAGCTTGACTCCAGTGGTGTGGAGAGCCTGGGACTCACGTCTGAGCATACCCAGCCCACTCAGGGTGAAAATTGCAAAAAACACAGTTGATGGACAGAATGTAGAACAATGTCATACATTCACCCCAGTACAAGGATCTGGGCCTAAATCCATCGTTGTTTTGCACTCCACACCACCCTGGGTTAGACACTGGCTATATGCAAATCAGCTCTGACCCTGTGCCTCATGGGAACAGTCCAGTCTGAACTACCAAGCCATGTCTTTCCCAGACCGGAATCAAGCATCCAAGGACCGGTTTCTGGCTATCAGCCTTCATCAGCCTGGATAGCTTGACTCCAGTGGTGTGGAGAGCCTGGGACTCACGTCTGAGCATACCCAGCCCACTCGGGGTGAAAATTGCAAAAAACACAGTTGATGGACAGAATGTAGAACAATGTCATACATTCACCCCAGTACAAGGATCTGGGCCTAAATCCATCGTTTTTTTGCACTCCACACCACCCTGGGTAAGACACTGGCTATATACAAATCAGCTCTGACACTGTGCCTCATGGGAACAGTCCAGTCCGAACTACCAAGCCATGTCTTTCCCAGACCGATATCAAGCATCCAAGGCCCGGTTTCTGGCTGTCAGCCTTCATCAGCCTGGATAGCTTGACTCCAGTGGTGTGGAGAGCCTGGGACTCACGTCTGAGCATACCCAGCCCACTCAGGGTGAAAATTGCAAAAAACACAGTTGATGGTCAGAATGTAGAACAATGTCATACATTCTCCCCAGTACAAGGATCTGGGCCTAAATCCATCGTTTTTTGCACTCTACACCACCCTGGGTTAGACACTGGCTATATGCAAATCAGCTCTGACCCTGTGCCTCATGGGAACAGTCCAGTTCGAACTACCAAGCCATGTCTTTCCCAGACCGGAATCAAGCATCCAAGGCCCGGTTTCTGGCTATCAGCCTTCATAAGCCTGGATAGCTTGACTCCAGTGGTGTGGAGAGCCTGGGGCTCACGTCTGAGCATACTCAGCCCACTCGGGGTGAAAATTGCAAAAAACACAGTTGATGGACAGAATGTAGAACAATGTCATACATTCACCCCAGTACAAGGATTTGGGCCTAAAACCATCGTTTTTTGCACTCCACACCACCCTGGGTTAGACACTGGCTATATGCAAATCAGCTCTGACCCTGTGCCTCATGGGAACAGTCCAGTCCGAACTACCAAGCCATGTCTTTCCCAGACCGGAATCAAGCATCCAAGGACCGGTTTCTGGCTATCAGCCTTCATCAGCCTGGATAGCTTGACTCCAGTGGTGTGGAGAGCCTGGGACTCACGTCTGAGCATACCCAGCCCACTCGGGGTGAAAATTGCAAAAAACACAGTTGATGGACAGAATGTAGAACAATGTCATACATTCACCCCAGTACAAGGATCTGGGCCTAAATCCATCGTTTTTTTGCACTCCACACCACCCTGGGTTAGACACTGGCTATATACAAATCAGCGCTGACCCTGTGCCTCATGGGAACAGTCCAGTCCGAACTACCAAGCCATGTCTTTCCCAGACCGGAATCAAGCATCCAAGGCCCGGTTTCTGGCTATCAGCCTTCATCAGCCTGGATAGCTTGACTCCAGTGGTGTGGAGAGCCTTGGACTCACCTCTGAGCATACCCAGCCCACTCGGGGTGAAAACTTGCAAAAAACACAGTTGATGGACAGAATGTAGAACAATGTCATACATTCACCCCAGTACAAGGATCTGGGCCTAAATCCATCGTTTTTTTGCACTCCACACCACCCTGGGTTAGACACTGGCTATATGCAAATCAGCTCTGACCCTGTGCCTCATGGGAACAGTCCAGTCCGAACGACCAAGCCATGTCTTTCCCAGACCGGAATCAAGCATCCAAGGACCGGTTTCTGGCTATCAGCCTTCATCAGCCTGGATAGCTTGACTCCAGTGGTGTGGAGAGCCTGGGACTCACGTCTGAGCATACCCAGCCCACTCGGGGTGAAAATTGCAAAAAACACAGTTGATGGACAGAATGTAGAACAATGTCATACATTCACCCCAGTACAAGGATCTGGGCCTAAATCCATCGTTTTTTTGCACTCCACACCACCCTGGCTTAGACACTGGCTATATGCAAATCAGCTCTGACCCTGTGCCTCATGGGAACAGTCCAGTCCGAACTACCAAGCCATGTCTTTCCCAGACCGGAATCAAGCATCCAAGGACCGGTTTCTGGCTATCAGCCTTCATCAGCCTGGATAGCTTGACTCCAGTGGTGTGGAGAGCCTGGGACTCACGTCTGAGCATACCCAGCCCACTCGGGGTGAAAATTGCAAAAAACACAGTTGATGGACATAATGTAGAACAATGTCATACATTCACCCCAGTACAAGGATCTGGGCCTAAATCCATCGTTGTTTTGCACTCCACACCACCCTGGGTTAGACACTGGCTATATGCAAATCAGCTCTGACCCTGTACCTCATGGGAACAGTCCAGTCTGAACTACCAAGCCATGTCTTTCCCAGACCGGAATCAAGCATCCAAGGGCCGGTTTCTGGCTATCAGCCTTCATCAGCCTGGATAGCTTGACTCCAGTGGTGTGGAGAGCCTGGGACTCACGTCTGAGCATACCCAGCCCACTCGGGATGAAAATTGCAAAAAACACAGTTGATGGACAGAATGTTGAACAATGTCATACATTCACCCCAGTACAAGGATATGGGCCTAAATCCATCGTTTTTGTTGCACTCCACACCACCCTGGGTTAGACACTAGCTATATGCAAATCAGCTCTGACCCTGTGCCTCATGGGAACAGTCCAGTCTGAACTACCAAGCCATGTCTTTCCCAGACCGGAATCAAGCATCCAAGGACCGGTTTCTGGCTATCAGCCTTCATCAGCCTGGATAGCTTGACTCCAGTGGTGTGGAGAGCCTGGGACTCACGTCTGAGCATACCCAGCCCACTCGGGATGAAAATTGCAAAAAACACAGTTGATGGACAGAATGTTGAACAATGTCATACATTCACCCCGGTACAAGGATATGGGCCTAAATCCATCGTTTTTTTGCACTCCACACCACCCTGGGTTAGACACTGGCTATATGCAAATCAGCTCTGACCCTGTGCCTCATGGGAACAGTCCAGTCCGAACTACCAAGCCATGTCTTTCCCAGACCGGAATCAAGCATCCAAGGATCGGTTTCTGGCTATCAGCCTTCATCAGCCTGGATAGCTTGACTCCAGTGGTGTGGAGAGCCTGGGACTCACGTCTGAGCATACCCAGCCCACTCGGGGTGAAAATTGCAAAAAACACAGTTGATGGACAGAATGTAGAACAATGTCATACATTCACCCCAGTACAAGGATCTGTGCCTAAATCCATAGTTTTTTTGCACTCCACACCACCCTGGGTTAGACACTGGCTATATACAAATCAGCTCTGACCCTGTGCCTCATGGGAACAGTCCAGTCCGAACTACCAAGCCATGTCTTTCCCAGACCGGAATCAAGCATCCAAGGCCCGGTTTCTGGCTATCAGCCTTCATCAGCCTGGATAGCTTGACTCCAGTGGTGTGGAGAGCCTGGGACTCACGTCTGAGCATACCCAGCCCACTCAGGGTGAAAATTGCAAAAAACACAGTTGATGGACAGAATGTAGAACAATGTCATACATTCACCCCAGTACAAGGATCAGGCCTAAATCCATCCTTCTTTTGCACTCCACACCACCCTGGGTTAGACACTGGCTATATGCAAATCAGCTCTGATCCTGTGCCTCATGGGAACAGTCCAGTCTGAACTACCAAGCCATGTCTTTCCCAGACCGGACTCAAGCATCCAAGGACCGATTTCTGGCTATCAGCCTTCATCAGCCTGGATAGCTTGACTCCAGTGGTGTGGAGAGCCTGGGACTCACGTCTGAGCATACTCAGCCCACTCGGGGTGAAAATTGCAAAAAACACAGTTGATGGACAGAATGTAGAACAATGTCATACATTCACCCCAGTACAAGGATCTGGGCCTAAATCCATCGTTTTTTTGCACTCCACACCACCCTGGGTTAGACACTGGCTATATACAAATCAGCTCTGACCCTGTGCCTCATGGGAACAGTCCAGTCCTAACTACCAAGCCATGTCTTTCCCAGACCGGAATCAAACATCCAAGGACCGGTTTCTGGCTATCAGCCTTCATCAGCCTGGATAGCTTGACTCCAGTGGTGTGGAGAGCCTGGGACTCACGTCTGAGCATACCCAGCCCACTCGGGATGAAAATTGCAAAAAACACAGTTGATGGACAGAATGTAGAACAATGTCATACATTCACCCCAGTACAAGGATATGGGCCTAAATCCATTGTTTTTTTGCACTCCACACCACCCTGGGTTAGACACTGGCTATATGCAAATCAGCTCTGACCCTGTGCCTCATGGGAACAGTCCAGTCCGAACTACCAAGCCATGTCTTTCCCAGACCGGAATCAAGCATCCAAGGACCGGTTTCTGGCTATCAGCCTTCATCAGCCTGGATAGCTTGACTCCAGTGGTGTGGAGAGCCTGGGACTCACGTCTGAGCATACCCAGCCCACTCGGGGTGAAAATAGCAAAAAACACAGTTGATGGACAGAATGTAGAACAATGTCATACATTCACCCCAGTACAAGGATCTGGGTCTAAATCCATCGTTTTTTGCACTCCACACCACCCTGGGTTAGACACTGGCTATATGCAAATCAGCTCTGACCCTGTGCCTCATGGGAACAGTCCAGTCCGAACTACCAAGCCATGTCTTTCCCAGACCGGAATCAAGCATCCAAGGATCGGTTTCTGGCTATCAGCCTTCATCAGCCTGGATAGCTTGACTCCAGTGGTGTGGAGAGCCTGGGACTCACGTCTGAGCATACCCAGCCCACTCGGGGTGAAAATTGCAAAAAACACAGTTGATGGACAGAATGTAGAACAATGTCATACATTCACCCCAGTACAAGGATCAGGCCTAAATCCATCCTTGTTTTGCACTCCACACCACCCTGGGTTAGACACTGGCTATATGCAAATCAGCTCTGACCCTGTGCCTCATGGGAACAGTCCAGTCTGAACTACCAAGCCATGTCTTTCCCAGACCGGACTCAAGCATCCAAGGACCGATTTCTGGCTATCAGCCTTCATCAGCCTGGATAGCTTGACTCCAGTGGTGTGGAGAGCCTGGGACTCACGTCTGAGCATACTCAGCCCACTCGGGGTGAAAATTGCAAAAAACACAGTTGATGGACAGAATGTAGAACAATGTCATACATTCACCCCAGTACAAGGATCAGGCCTAAATCCATCCTTGTTTTGCACTCCACACCACCCTGGGTTAGACACTGGCTATATGCAAATCAGCTCTGACCCTGTGCCTCATGGGAACAGTCCAGTCTGAACTACCAAGCCATGTCTTTCCCAGACCGGACTCAAGCATCCAAGGACCGATTTCTGGCTATCAGCCTTCATCAGCCTGGATAGCTTGACTCCAGTGGTGTGGAGAGCCTGGGACTCACGTCTGAGCATACTCAGCCCACTCGGGGTGAAAATTGCAAAAAACACAGTTGATGGACAGAATGTAGAACAATGTCATACATTCACCCCAGTACAAGGATCTGGGCCTAAATCCATCGTTTTTTTGCACTCCACACCACCCTGGGTTAGACACTGGCTATATACAAATCAGCTCTGACCCTGTGCCTCATGGGAACAGTCCAGTCCGAACTACCAAGCCATGTCTTTCCCAGACCGGAATCAAACATCCAAGGACCGGTTTCTGGCTATCAGCCTTCATCAGCCTGGATAGCTTGACTCCAGTGGTGTGGAGAGCCTGGGACTCACGTCTGAGCATACCCAGCCCACTCGGGATGAAAATTGCAAAAAACACAGTTGATGGACAGAATGTAGAACAATGTCATACATTCACCCCAGTACAAGGATATGGGCCTAAATCCATTGTTTTTTTGCACTCCACACCACCCTGGGTTAGACACTGGCTATATGCAAATCAGCTCTGACCCTGTGCCTCATGGGAACAGTCCAGTCCGAACTACCAAGCCATGTCTTTCCCAGACCGGAATCAAGCATCCAAGGACCGGTTTCTGGCTATCAGCCTTCATCAGCCTGGATAGCTTGACTCCAGTGGTGTGGAGAGCCTGGGACTCACGTCTGAGCATACCCAGCCCACTCGGGGTGAAAATAGCAAAAAACACAGTTGATGGACAGAATGTAGAACAATGTCATACATTCACCCCAGTACAAGGATCTGGGTCTAAATCCATCGTTTTTTGCACTCCACACCACCCTGGGTTAGACACTGGCTATATGCAAATCAGCTCTGACCCTGTGCCTCATGGGAACAGTCCAGTCCGAACTACCAAGCCATGTCTTTCCCAGACCGGAATCAAGCATCCAAGGATCGGTTTCTGGCTATCAGCCTTCATCAGCCTGGATAGCTTGACTCCAGTGGTGTGGAGAGCCTGGGACTCACGTCTGAGCATACCCAGCCCACTCGGGGTGAAAATTGCAAAAAACACAGTTGATGGACAGAATGTAGAACAATGTCATACATTCACCCCAGTACAAGGATCTGGGCCTAAATCCATCGTTTTTTTGCACTCCACACCACCCTGGGTTAGACACTGGCTATATACAAATCAGCTCTGACCCTGTGCCTCATGGGAACAGTCCAGTCTGAACTACCAAGCCATGTCTTTCCCAGACCGGACTCAAGCATCCAAGGACCGATTTCTGGCTATCAGCCTTCATCAGCCTGGATAGCTTGACTCCAGTGGTGTAGAGAGCCTGGGACTCACGTCTGAGCATACTCAGCCCACTCGGGGTGAAAATTGCAAAAAACACAGTTGATGGACAGAATGTAGAACAATGTCATACATTCACCCCAGTACAAGGATCTGGGCCTAAATCCATCGTTTTTTTGCACTCTACACCACCCTGGGTTAGACACTGGCTATATGCAAATCAGCTCTGACCCTGTGCCTCATGGGAACAGTCCAGTCCGAACTACCAAGCCATGTCTTTCCCAGACCGGAATCAAGCATCCAAGGATCGGTTTCTGGCTATCAGCCTTCATCAGCCTGGATAGCTTGACTCCAGTGGTGTGGAGAGCCTGGGACTCACGTCTGAGCATACCCAGCCCACTCGGGGTGAAAATTGCAAAAAACACAGTTGATGGACAGAATGTAGAACAATGTCATACATTCACCCCAGTACAAGGATCTGGGCCTAAATCCATCGTTTTTTTGCACTCCACACCACCCTGGGTTAGACACTGGCTATATACAAATCAGCTCTGACCCTGTGCCTCATGGGAACAGTCCAGTCCGAACTACCAAGCCATGTCTTTCCCAGACCGGAATCAAGCATCCAAGGCCCGGTTTCTGGCTATCAGCCTTCATCAGCCTGGATAGCTTGACTCCAGTGGTGTGGAGAGCCTGGGACTCACGTCTGAGCATACCCAGCCCACTCAGGGTGAAAATTGCAAAAAACACAGTTGATGGACAGAATGTAGAACAATGTCATACATTCACCCCAGTACAAGGATCTGGGCCTAAATCCATCGTTGTTTTGCAATCCACACCACCCTGGGTTAGACACTGGCTATATGCAAATCAGCTCTGACCCTGTGCCTCATGGGAACAGTCCAGTCTGAACTACCAAGCCATGTCTTTCCCAGACCGGAATCAAGCATCCAAGGACCGGTTTCTGGCTATCAGCCTTCATCAGCCTGGATAGCTTGACTCCAGTGGTGTGGAGAGCCTGGGACTCACGTCTGAGCATACCCAGCCCACTCGGGGTGAAAATTGCAAAAAACACAGTTGATGGACAGAATGTAGAACAATGTCATACATTCACCCCAGTACAAGGATCTGGGCCTAAATCCATCGTTTTTTTGCACTCCACACCACCCTGGGTAAGACACTGGCTATATACAAATCAGCTCTGACACTGTGCCTCATGGGAACAGTCCAGTCCGAACTACCAAGCCATGTCTTTCCCAGACCGATATCAAGCATCCAAGGCCCGGTTTCTGGCTGTCAGCCTTCATCAGCCTGGATAGCTTGACTCCAGTGGTGTGGAGAGCCTGGGACTCACGTCTGAGCATACCCAGCCCACTCAGGGTGAAAATTGCAAAAAACACAGTTGATGGTCAGAATGTAGAACAATGTCATACATTCTCCCCAGTACAAGGATCTGGGCCTAAATCCATCGTTTTTTGCACTCTACACCACCCTGGGTTAGACACTGGCTATATGCAAATCAGCTCTGACCCTGTGCCTCATGGGAACAGTCCAGTTCGAACTACCAAGCCATGTCTTTCCCAGACCGGAATCAAGCATCCAAGGCCCGGTTTCTGGCTATCAGCCTTCATAAGCCTGGATAGCTTGACTCCAGTGGTGTGGAGAGCCTGGGGCTCACGTCTGAGCATACTCAGCCCACTCGGGGTGAAAATTGCAAAAAACACAGTTGATGGACAGAATGTAGAACAATGTCATACATTCACCCCAGTACAAGGATTTGGGCCTAAAACCATCGTTTTTTGCACTCCACACCACCCTGGGTTAGACACTGGCTATATGCAAATCAGCTCTGACCCTGTGCCTCATGGGAACAGTCCAGTCCGAACTACCAAGCCATGTCTTTCCCAGACCGGAATCAAGCATCCAAGGACCGGTTTCTGGCTATCAGCCTTCATCAGCCTGGATAGCTTGACTCCAGTGGTGTGGAGAGCCTGGGACTCACGTCTGAGCATACCCAGCCCACTCGGGGTGAAAATTGCAAAAAACACAGTTGATGGACAGAATGTAGAACAATGTCATACATTCACCCCAGTACAAGGATCTGGGCCTAAATCCATCGTTTTTTTGCACTCCACACCACCCTGGGTTAGACACTGGCTATATACAAATCAGCGCTGACCCTGTGCCTCATGGGAACAGTCCAGTCCGAACTACCAAGCCATGTCTTTCCCAGACCGGAATCAAGCATCCAAGGCCCGGTTTCTGGCTATCAGCCTTCATCAGCCTGGATAGCTTGACTCCAGTGGTGTGGAGAGCCTTGGACTCACCTCTGAGCATACCCAGCCCACTCGGGGTGAAAACTTGCAAAAAACACAGTTGATGGACAGAATGTAGAACAATGTCATACATTCACCCCAGTACAAGGATCTGGGCCTAAATCCATCGTTTTTTTGCACTCCACACCACCCTGGGTTAGACACTGGCTATATGCAAATCAGCTCTGACCCTGTGCCTCATGGGAACAGTCCAGTCCGAACGACCAAGCCATGTCTTTCCCAGACCGGAATCAAGCATCCAAGGACCGGTTTCTGGCTATCAGCCTTCATCAGCCTGGATAGCTTGACTCCAGTGGTGTGGAGAGCCTGGGACTCACGTCTGAGCATACCCAGCCCACTCGGGGTGAAAATTGCAAAAAACACAGTTGATGGACAGAATGTAGAACAATGTCATACATTCACCCCAGTACAAGGATCTGGGCCTAAATCCATCGTTTTTTTGCACTCCACACCACCCTGGCTTAGACACTGGCTATATGCAAATCAGCTCTGACCCTGTGCCTCATGGGAACAGTCCAGTCCGAACTACCAAGCCATGTCTTTCCCAGACCGGAATCAAGCATCCAAGGACCGGTTTCTGGCTATCAGCCTTCATCAGCCTGGATAGCTTGACTCCAGTGGTGTGGAGAGCCTGGGACTCACGTCTGAGCATACCCAGCCCACTCGGGGTGAAAATTGCAAAAAACACAGTTGATGGACATAATGTAGAACAATGTCATACATTCACCCCAGTACAAGGATCTGGGCCTAAATCCATCGTTGTTTTGCACTCCACACCACCCTGGGTTAGACACTGGCTATATGCAAATCAGCTCTGACCCTGTACCTCATGGGAACAGTCCAGTCTGAACTACCAAGCCATGTCTTTCCCAGACCGGAATCAAGCATCCAAGGGCCGGTTTCTGGCTATCAGCCTTCATCAGCCTGGATAGCTTGACTCCAGTGGTGTGGAGAGCCTGGGACTCACGTCTGAGCATACCCAGCCCACTCGGGATGAAAATTGCAAAAAACACAGTTGATGGACAGAATGTTGAACAATGTCATACATTCACCCCAGTACAAGGATATGGGCCTAAATCCATCGTTTTTTTGCACTCCACACCACCCTGGGTTAGACACTAGCTATATGCAAATCAGCTCTGACCCTGTGCCTCATGGGAACAGTCCAGTCTGAACTACCAAGCCATGTCTTTCCCAGACCGGAATCAAGCATCCAAGGACCAGTTTCTGGCTATCAGCCTTCATCAGCCTGGATAGCTTGACTCCAGTGGTGTGGAGAGCCTGGGGCTCACGTCTGAGCATACTCAGCCCACTCGGGGTGAAAATTGCAAAAAACACAGTTGATGGACAGAATGTAGAACAATGTCATACATTCACCCCAGTACAAGGATTTGGGCCTAAAACCATCGTTTTTTTGCACTCCACACCACCCAGGGTTAGACACTGGCTATATGCAAATCAGCTCTGACCCTGTGCCTCATGGGAACAGTCCAGTCCGAACTACCAAGCCATGTCTTTCCCAGACCGGAATCAAGCATCCAAGGACCGGTTTCTGGCTATCAGCCTTCATCAGCCTGGATAGCTTGACTCCAGTGGTGTGGAGAGCCTGGGACTCACGTCTGAGCATACCCAGCCCACTCGGGGTGAAAATTGCAAAAAACACAGTTGATGGACAGAATGTAGAACAATGTCATACATTCACCCCAGTACAAGGATCTGGGCCTAAATCCATCGTTTTTTTGCACTCCACACCACCCTGGGTTAGACACTGGCTATATACAAATCAGCTCTGACCCTGTGCCTCATGGGAACAGTCCAGTCCGAACTACCAAGCCATGTCTTTCCCAGACCGGAATCAAGCATCCAAGGCCCGGTTTCTGTCTATCAGCCTTCATCAGCCTGGATAGCTTGACTCCAGTGGTGTGGAGTGCCTGGGACTCACCTCTGAGCATACCCAGCCCACTCGGGGTGAAAATTGCAAAAAACACAGTTGATGGACAGAATGTAGAACAATGTCATACATTCACCCCAGTACAAGGATCTGGGCCTAAATCTATCGGGTTTTTTTGCACTACACACCGCCCTGGGTTAGACACTGGCTATATACAAATCAGCTCTGACCCTGTGCCTCATGGGAACAGTCCAGTCCGAACTACCAAGCCATGTCTTTCCCAGACCGGAATCAAGCATCCAAGGCCCGGTTTCTGGCTATCAGCCTTCATCAGCCTGGATAGCTTGACTCCAGTGGTGTGGAGAGCCTGGGACTCACGTCTGAGCATACCCAGCCCACTCAGGGTGAAAATTGCAAAAAACACAGTTGATGGACAGAATGTAGAACAATGTCATACATTCACCCCAGTACAAGGATCTGGGCCTAAATCCATCGTTGTTTTGCACTCCACACCACCCTGGGTTAGACACTGGCTATATGCAAATCAGCTCTGACCCTGTGCCTCATGGGAACAGTCCAGTCTGAACTACCAAGCCATGTCTTTCCCAGACCGGAATCAAGCATCCAAGGACCGGTTTCTGGCTATCAGCCTTCATCAGCCTGGATAGCTTGACTCCAGTGGTGTGGAGAGCCTGGGACTCACGTCTGAGCATACCCAGCCCACTCGGGGTGAAAATTGCAAAAAACACAGTTGATGGACAGAATGTAGAACAATGTCATACATTCACCCCAGTACAAGGATCTGGGCCTAAATCCATCGTTTTTTTGCACTCCACACCACCCTGGGTAAGACACTGGCTATATACAAATCAGCTCTGACACTGTGCCTCATGGGAACAGTCCAGTCCGAACTACCAAGCCATGTCTTTCCCAGACCGATATCAAGCATCCAAGGCCCGGTTTCTGGCTGTCAGCCTTCATCAGCCTGGATAGCTTGACTCCAGTGGTGTGGAGAGCCTGGGACTCACGTCTGAGCATACCCAGCCCACTCAGGGTGAAAATTGCAAAAAACACAGTTGATGGTCAGAATGTAGAACAATGTCATACATTCTCCCCAGTACAAGGATCTGGGCCTAAATCCATCGTTTTTTGCACTCTACACCACCCTGGGTTAGACACTGGCTATATGCAAATCAGCTCTGACCCTGTGCCTCATGGGAACAGTCCAGTTCGAACTACCAAGCCATGTCTTTCCCAGACCGGAATCAAGCATCCAAGGCCCGGTTTCTGGCTATCAGCCTTCATAAGCCTGGATAGCTTGACTCCAGTGGTGTGGAGAGCCTGGGGCTCACGTCTGAGCATACTCAGCCCACTCGGGGTGAAAATTGCAAAAAACACAGTTGATGGACAGAATGTAGAACAATGTCATACATTCACCCCAGTACAAGGATTTGGGCCTAAAACCATCGTTTTTTGCACTCCACACCACCCTGGGTTAGACACTGGCTATATGCAAATCAGCTCTGACCCTGTGCCTCATGGGAACAGTCCAGTC
The DNA here is from genome assembly GCF_964261635.1 of Lissotriton helveticus. Classification (NCBI taxonomy): domain Eukaryota; kingdom Metazoa; phylum Chordata; class Amphibia; order Caudata; family Salamandridae; genus Lissotriton; species Lissotriton helveticus. The sequence continues at coordinate 283,164,753 of NC_136058.1, read as the reverse complement.
CGAACTACCAAGCCATGTCTTTCCCAGACCGGAATCAAGCATCCAAGGACCGGTTTCTGGCTATCAGCCTTCATCAGCCTGGATAGCTTGACTCCAGTGGTGTGGAGAGCCTGGGACTCACGTCTGAGCATACCCAGCCCACTCGGGGTGAAAATTGCAAAAAACACAGTTGATGGACAGAATGTAGAACAATGTCATACATTCACCCCAGTACAAGGATCTGGGCCTAAATCCATCGTTTTTTTGCACTCCACACCACCCTGGGTTAGACACTGGCTATATACAAATCAGCGCTGACCCTGTGCCTCATGGGAACAGTCCAGTCCGAACTACCAAGCCATGTCTTTCCCAGACCGGAATCAAGCATCCAAGGCCCGGTTTCTGGCTATCAGCCTTCATCAGCCTGGATAGCTTGACTCCAGTGGTGTGGAGAGCCTTGGACTCACCTCTGAGCATACCCAGCCCACTCGGGGTGAAAACTTGCAAAAAACACAGTTGATGGACAGAATGTAGAACAATGTCATACATTCACCCCAGTACAAGGATCTGGGCCTAAATCCATCGTTTTTTTGCACTCCACACCACCCTGGGTTAGACACTGGCTATATGCAAATCAGCTCTGACCCTGTGCCTCATGGGAACAGTCCAGTCCGAACGACCAAGCCATGTCTTTCCCAGACCGGAATCAAGCATCCAAGGACCGGTTTCTGGCTATCAGCCTTCATCAGCCTGGATAGCTTGACTCCAGTGGTGTGGAGAGCCTGGGACTCACGTCTGAGCATACCCAGCCCACTCGGGGTGAAAATTGCAAAAAACACAGTTGATGGACAGAATGTAGAACAATGTCATACATTCACCCCAGTACAAGGATCTGGGCCTAAATCCATCGTTTTTTTGCACTCCACACCACCCTGGCTTAGACACTGGCTATATGCAAATCAGCTCTGACCCTGTGCCTCATGGGAACAGTCCAGTCCGAACTACCAAGCCATGTCTTTCCCAGACCGGAATCAAGCATCCAAGGACCGGTTTCTGGCTATCAGCCTTCATCAGCCTGGATAGCTTGACTCCAGTGGTGTGGAGAGCCTGGGACTCACGTCTGAGCATACCCAGCCCACTCGGGGTGAAAATTGCAAAAAACACAGTTGATGGACATAATGTAGAACAATGTCATACATTCACCCCAGTACAAGGATCTGGGCCTAAATCCATCGTTGTTTTGCACTCCACACCACCCTGGGTTAGACACTGGCTATATGCAAATCAGCTCTGACCCTGTACCTCATGGGAACAGTCCAGTCTGAACTACCAAGCCATGTCTTTCCCAGACCGGAATCAAGCATCCAAGGGCCGGTTTCTGGCTATCAGCCTTCATCAGCCTGGATAGCTTGACTCCAGTGGTGTGGAGAGCCTGGGACTCACGTCTGAGCATACCCAGCCCACTCGGGATGAAAATTGCAAAAAACACAGTTGATGGACAGAATGTTGAACAATGTCATACATTCACCCCAGTACAAGGATATGGGCCTAAATCCATCGTTTTTTTGCACTCCACACCACCCTGGGTTAGACACTAGCTATATGCAAATCAGCTCTGACCCTGTGCCTTAATGGGAACAGTCCAGTCTGAACTACCAAGCCATGTCTTTCCCAGACCGGAATCAAGCATCCAAGGACCGGTTTCTGGCTATCAGCCTTCATCAGCCTGGATAGCTTGACTCCAGTGGTGTGGAGAGCCTGGGACTCACGTCTGAGCATACCCAGCCCACTCGGGATGAAAATTGCAAAAAACACAGTTGATGGACAGAATGTTGAACAATGTCATACATTCACCCCGGTACAAGGATATGGGCCTAAATCCATCGTTTTTTTGCACTCCACACCACCCTGGGTTAGACACTGGCTATATGCAAATCAGCTCTGACCCTGTGCCTCATGGGAACAGTCCAGTCCGAACTACCAAGCCATGTCTTTCCCAGACCGGAATCAAGCATCCAAGGATCGGTTTCTGGCTATCAGCCTTCATCAGCCTGGATAGCTTGACTCCAGTGGTGTGGAGAGCCTGGGACTCACGTCTGAGCATACCCAGCCCACTCGGGGTGAAAATTGCAAAAAACACAGTTGATGGACAGAATGTAGAACAATGTCATACATTCACCCCAGTACAAGGATCTGGGCCTAAATCCATAGTTTTTTTGCACTCCACACCACCCTGGGTTAGACACTGGCTATATACAAATCAGCTCTGACCCTGTGCCTCATGGGAACAGTCCAGTCCGAACTACCAAGCCATGTCTTTCCCAGACCGGAATCAAGCATCCAAGGCCCGGTTTCTGGCTATCAGCCTTCATCAGCCTGGATAGCTTGACTCCAGTGGTGTGGAGAGCCTGGGACTCACGTCTGAGCATACCCAGCCCACTCAGGGTGAAAATTGCAAAAAACACAGTTGATGGACAGAATGTAGAACAATGTCATACATTCACCCCAGTACAAGGATCAGGCCTAAATCCATCCTTCTTTTGCACTCCACACCACCCTGGGTTAGACACTGGCTATATGCAAATCAGCTCTGATCCTGTGCCTCATGGGAACAGTCCAGTCTGAACTACCAAGCCATGTCTTTCCCAGACCGGACTCAAGCATCCAAGGACCGATTTCTGGCTATCAGCCTTCATCAGCCTGGATAGCTTGACTCCAGTGGTGTGGAGAGCCTGGGACTCACGTCTGAGCATACTCAGCCCACTCGGGGTGAAAATTGCAAAAAACACAGTTGATGGACAGAATGTAGAACAATGTCATACATTCACCCCAGTACAAGGATCTGGGCCTAAATCCATCGTTTTTTTGCACTCCACACCACCCTGGGTTAGACACTGGCTATATACAAATCAGCTCTGACCCTGTGCCTCATGGGAACAGTCCAGTCCTAACTACCAAGCCATGTCTTTCCCAGACCGGAATCAAACATCCAAGGACCGGTTTCTGGCTATCAGCCTTCATCAGCCTGGATAGCTTGACTCCAGTGGTGTGGAGAGCCTGGGACTCACGTCTGAGCATACCCAGCCCACTCGGGATGAAAATTGCAAAAAACACAGTTGATGGACAGAATGTAGAACAATGTCATACATTCACCCCAGTACAAGGATATGGGCCTAAATCCATTGTTTTTTTGCACTCCACACCACCCTGGGTTAGACACTGGCTATATGCAAATCAGCTCTGACCCTGTGCCTCATGGGAACAGTCCAGTCCGAACTACCAAGCCATGTCTTTCCCAGACCGGAATCAAGCATCCAAGGACCGGTTTCTGGCTATCAGCCTTCATCAGCCTGGATAGCTTGACTCCAGTGGTGTGGAGAGCCTGGGACTCACGTCTGAGCATACCCAGCCCACTCGGGGTGAAAATAGCAAAAAACACAGTTGATGGACAGAATGTAGAACAATGTCATACATTCACCCCAGTACAAGGATCTGGGTCTAAATCCATCGTTTTTTGCACTCCACACCACCCTGGGTTAGACACTGGCTATATGCAAATCAGCTCTGACCCTGTGCCTCATGGGAACAGTCCAGTCCGAACTACCAAGCCATGTCTTTCCCAGACCGGAATCAAGCATCCAAGGATCGGTTTCTGGCTATCAGCCTTCATCAGCCTGGATAGCTTGACTCCAGTGGTGTGGAGAGCCTGGGACTCACGTCTGAGCATACCCAGCCCACTCGGGGTGAAAATTGCAAAAAACACAGTTGATGGACAGAATGTAGAACAATGTCATACATTCACCCCAGTACAAGGATCAGGCCTAAATCCATCCTTGTTTTGCACTCCACACCACCCTGGGTTAGACACTGGCTATATACAAATCAGCTCTGACCCTGTGCCTCATGGGAACAGTCCAGTCTGAACTACCAAGCCATGTCTTTCCCAGACCGGACTCAAGCATCCAAGGACCGATTTCTGGCTATCAGCCTTCATCAGCCTGGATAGCTTGACTCCAGTGGTGTAGAGAGCCTGGGACTCACGTCTGAGCATACTCAGCCCACTCGGGGTGAAAATTGCAAAAAACACAGTTGATGGACAGAATGTAGAACAATGTCATACATTCACCCCAGTACAAGGATCTGGGCCTAAATCCATCGTTTTTTTGCACTCTACACCACCCTGGGTTAGACACTGGCTATATGCAAATCAGCTCTGACCCTGTGCCTCATGGGAACAGTCCAGTCCGAACTACCAAGCCATGTCTTTCCCAGACCGGAATCAAGCATCCAAGGACCGGTTTCTGGCTATCAGCCTTCATCAGCCTGGATAGCTTGACTCCAGTGGTGTGGAGAGCCTGGGACTCACGTCTGAGCATACTCAGCCCACTCGGGGTGAAAATTGCAAAAAACACAGTTGATGGACAGAATGTAGAACAATGTCATACATTCACCCCAGTACAAGGATCTGGGCCTAAATCCATCGTTTTTTTGCACTCCACACCACCCTGGGTTAGACACTGGCTATATACAAATCAGCTCTGACCCTGTGCCTCATGGGAACAGTCCAGTCCGAACTACCAAGCCATGTCTTTCCCAGACCGGAATCAAGCATCCAAGGACCGGTTTCTGGCTATCAGCCTTCATCAGCCTGGATAGCTTGACTCCAGTGGTGTGGAGAGCCTGGGACTCACGTCTGAGCATACCCAGCCCACTCTGGATGAAAATTGCAAAAAACACAGTTGATGGACAGAATGTAGAACAATGTCATACATTCACCCCAGTACAAGGATATGGGCCTAAATCCATTGTTTTTTTGCACTCCACACCACCCTGGGTTAGACACTGGCTATATGCAAATCAGCTCTGACCCTGTGCCTCATGGGAACAGTCCAGTCCGAACTACCAAGCCATGTCTTTCCCAGACCGGAATCAAGCATCCAAGGACCGGTTTCTGGCTATCAGCCTTCATCAGCCTGGATAGCTTGACTCCAGTGGTGTGGAGAGCCTGGGACTCACGTCTGAGCATACCCAGCCCACTCGGGGTGAAAATTGCAAAAAACACAGTTGATGGACATAATGTAGAACAATGTCATACATTCACCCCAGTACAAGGATCTGGGCCTAAATCCATCGTTTTTTTGCACTCCACACCACCCTGGGTTAGACACTGGCTATATGCAAATCAGCTCTGACCCTGTGCCTCATGAGAACAGTCCAGTCCGAACTACCAAGCCATGTCTTTCCCAGACCGGAATCAAGCATCCAAGGCCCGGTTTCTGGCTATCAGCCTTCATCAGCCTGGATAGCTTGACTCCAGTGGTGTGGAGAGCCTGGGACTCACGTCTGAGCATACCCAGCCCACTCGGGGTGAAAATAGCAAAAAACACAGTTGATGGACAGAATGTAGAACAATGTCATACATTCACCCCAGTACAAGGATCTGGGCCTAAATCCATCGTTTTTTGCACTCCACACCACCCTGGGTTAGACACTGGCTATATGCAAATCAGCTCTGACCCTGTGCCTCATGGGAACAGTCCAGTCCGAACTACCAAGCCATGTCTTTCCCAGACCGGAATCAAGCATCCAAGGATCGGTTTCTGGCTATCAGCCTTCATCAGCCTGGATAGCTTGACTCCAGTGGTGTGGAGAGCCTGGGACTAACGTCTGAGCATACCCAGCCCACTCGGGGTGAAAATAGCAAAAAACACAGTTGATGGACAGAATGTAGAACAATGTCATACATTCACCCCAGTACAAGGATCTGGGCCTAAATCCATCGTTTTTTGCACTCCACACCACCCTGGGTTAGACACTGGCTATATGCAAATCAGCTCTGACCCTGTGCCTCATGGGAACAGTCCAGTCCGAACTACCAAGCCATGTCTTTCCCAGACCGATATCAAGCATCCAAGGCCCGGTTTCTGGCTGTCAGCCTTCATCAGCCTGGATAGCTTGACTCCAGTGGTGTGGAGAGCCTGGGACTCACGTCTGAGCATACCCAGCCCACTCAGGGTGAAAATTGCAAAAAACACAGTTGATGGTCAGAATGTAGAACAATGTCATACATTCTCCCCAGTACAAGGATCTGGGCCTAAATCCATCGTTTTTTGCACTCTACACCACCCTGGGTTAGACACTGGCTATATGCAAATCAGCTCTGACCCTGTGCCTCATGGGAACAGTCCAGTTCGAACTACCAAGCCATGTCTTTCCCAGACCGGAATCAAGCATCCAAGGCCCGGTTTCTGGCTATCAGCCTTCATAAGCCTGGATAGCTTGACTCCAGTGGTGTGGAGAGCCTGGGGCTCACGTCTGAGCATACTCAGCCCACTCGGGGTGAAAACTGCAAAAAACACAGTTGATGGACAGAATGTAGAACAATGTCATACATTCACCCCAGTACAAGGATTTGGGCCTAAAACCATCGTTTTTTGCACTCCACACCACCCTGGGTTAGACACTGGCTATATGCAAATCAGCTCTGACCCTGTGCCTCATGGGAACAGTCCAGTCCGAACTACCAAGCCATGTCTTTCCCAGACCGGAATCAAGCATCCAAGGACCGGTTTCTGGCTATCAGCCTTCATCAGCCTGGATAGCTTGACTCCAGTGGTGTGGAGAGCCTGGGACTCACGTCTGAGCATACCCAGCCCACTCGGGGTGAAAATTGCAAAAAACACAGTTGATGGACAGAATGTAGAACAATGTCATACATTCACCCCAGTACAAGGATCTGGGCCTAAATCCATCGTTTTTTTGCACTCCACACCACCCTGGGTTAGACACTGGCTATATACAAATCAGCGCTGACCCTGTGCCTCATGGGAACAGTCCAGTCCGAACTACCAAGCCATGTCTTTCCCAGACCGGAATCAAGCATCCAAGGCCCGGTTTCTGGCTATCAGCCTTCATCAGCCTGGATAGCTTGACTCCAGTGGTGTGGAGAGCCTTGGACTCACCTCTGAGCATACCCAGCCCACTCGGGGTGAAAACTTGCAAAAAACACAGTTGATGGACAGAATGTAGAACAATGTCATACATTCACCCCAGTACAAGGATCTGGGCCTAAATCCATCGTTTTTTTGCACTCCACACCACCCTGGGTTAGACACTGGCTATATGCAAATCAGCTCTGACCCTGTGCCTCATGGGAACAGTCCAGTCCGAACGACCAAGCCATGTCTTTCCCAGACCGGAATCAAGCATCCAAGGACCGGTTTCTGGCTATCAGCCTTCATCAGCCTGGATAGCTTGACTCCAGTGGTGTGGAGAGCCTGGGACTCACGTCTGAGCATACCCAGCCCACTCGGGGTGAAAATTGCAAAAAACACAGTTGATGGACAGAATGTAGAACAATGTCATACATTCACCCCAGTACAAGGATCTGGGCCTAAATCCATCGTTTTTTTGCACTCCACACCACCCTGGCTTAGACACTGGCTATATGCAAATCAGCTCTGACCCTGTGCCTCATGGGAACAGTCCAGTCCGAACTACCAAGCCATGTCTTTCCCAGACCGGAATCAAGCATCCAAGGACCGGTTTCTGGCTATCAGCCTTCATCAGCCTGGATAGCTTGACTCCAGTGGTGTGGAGAGCCTGGGACTCACGTCTGAGCATACCCAGCCCACTCGGGGTGAAAATTGCAAAAAACACAGTTGATGGACATAATGTAGAACAATGTCATACATTCACCCCAGTACAAGGATCTGGGCCTAAATCCATCGTTGTTTTGCACTCCACACCACCCTGGGTTAGACACTGGCTATATGCAAATCAGCTCTGACCCTGTACCTCATGGGAACAGTCCAGTCTGAACTACCAAGCCATGTCTTTCCCAGACCGGAATCAAGCATCCAAGGGCCGGTTTCTGGCTATCAGCCTTCATCAGCCTGGATAGCTTGACTCCAGTGGTGTGGAGAGCCTGGGACTCACGTCTGAGCATACCCAGCCCACTCGGGATGAAAATTGCAAAAAACACAGTTGATGGACAGAATGTTGAACAATGTCATACATTCACCCCAGTACAAGGATATGGGCCTAAATCCATCGTTTTTTTGTACTCCACACCACCCTGGGTTAGACACTAGCTATATGCAAATCAGCTCTGACCCTGTGCCTCATGGGAACAGTCCAGTCTGAACTACCAAGCCATGTCTTTCCCAGACCGGAATCAAGCATCCAAGGACCGGTTTCTGGCTATCAGCCTTCATCAGCCTGGATAGCTTGACTCCAGTGGTGTGGAGAGCCTGGGGCTCACGTCTGAGCATACTCAGCCCACTCGGGGTGAAAATTGCAAAAAACACAGTTGATGGACAGAATGTAGAACAATGTCATACATTCACCCCAGTACAAGGATTTGGGCCTAAAACCATCGTTTTTTTGCACTCCACACCACCCAGGGTTAGACACTGGCTATATGCAAATCAGCTCTGACCCTGTGCCTCATGGGAACAGTCCAGTCCGAACTACCAAGCCATGTCTTTCCCAGACCGGAATCAAGCATCCAAGGACCGGTTTCTGGCTATCAGCCTTCATCAGCCTGGATAGCTTGACTCCAGTGGTGTGGAGAGCCTGGGACTCACGTCTGAGCATACCCAGCCCACTCGGGGTGAAAATTGCAAAAAACACAGTTGATGGACAGAATGTAGAACAATGTCATACATTCACCCCAGTACAAGGATCTGGGCCTAAATCCATCGTTTTTTTGCACTCCACACCACCCTGGGTTAGACACTGGCTATATACAAATCAGCTCTGACCCTGTGCCTCATGGGAACAGTCCAGTCCGAACTACCAAGCCATGTCTTTCCCAGACCGGAATCAAGCATCCAAGGCCCGGTTTCTGTCTATCAGCCTTCATCAGCCTGGATAGCTTGACTCCAGTGGTGTGGAGTGCCTGGGACTCACCTCTGAGCATACCCAGCCCACTCGGGGTGAAAATTGCAAAAAACACAGTTGATGGACAGAATGTAGAACAATGTCATACATTCACCCCAGTACAAGGATCTGGGCCTAAATCTATCGGGTTTTTTTGCACTACACACCGCCCTGGGTTAGACACTGGCTATATACAAATCAGCTCTGACCCTGTGCCTCATGGGAACAGTCCAGTCCGAACTACCAAGCCATGTCTTTCCCAGACCGGAATCAAGCATCCAAGGCCCGGTTTCTGGCTATCAGCCTTCATCAGCCTGGATAGCTTGACTCCAGTGGTGTGGAGAGCCTGGGACTCACGTCTGAGCATACCCAGCCCACTCAGGGTGAAAATTGCAAAAAACACAGTTGATGGACAGAATGTAGAACAATGTCATACATTCACCCCAGTACAAGGATCTGGGCCTAAATCCATCGTTGTTTTGCACTCCACACCACCCTGGGTTAGACACTGGCTATATGCAAATCAGCTCTGACCCTGTGCCTCATGGGAACAGTCCAGTCTGAACTACCAAGCCATGTCTTTCCCAGACCGGAATCAAGCATCCAAGGACCGGTTTCTGGCTATCAGCCTTCATCAGCCTGGATAGCTTGACTCCAGTGGTGTGGAGAGCCTGGGACTCACGTCTGAGCATACCCAGCCCACTCGGGGTGAAAATTGCAAAAAACACAGTTGATGGACAGAATGTAGAACAATGTCATACATTCACCCCAGTACAAGGATCTGGGCCTAAATCCATCGTTTTTTTGCACTCCACACCACCCTGGGTAAGACACTGGCTATATACAAATCAGCTCTGACACTGTGCCTCATGGGAACAGTCCAGTCCGAACTACCAAGCCATGTCTTTCCCAGACCGATATCAAGCATCCAAGGCCCGGTTTCTGGCTGTCAGCCTTCATCAGCCTGGATAGCTTGACTCCAGTGGTGTGGAGAGCCTGGGACTCACGTCTGAGCATACCCAGCCCACTCAGGGTGAAAATTGCAAAAAACACAGTTGATGGTCAGAATGTAGAACAATGTCATACATTCTCCCCAGTACAAGGATCTGGGCCTAAATCCATCGTTTTTTGCACTCTACACCACCCTGGGTTAGACACTGGCTATATGCAAATCAGCTCTGACCCTGTGCCTCATGGGAACAGTCCAGTTCGAACTACCAAGCCATGTCTTTCCCAGACCGGAATCAAGCATCCAAGGCCCGGTTTCTGGCTATCAGCCTTCATAAGCCTGGATAGCTTGACTCCAGTGGTGTGGAGAGCCTGGGGCTCACGTCTGAGCATACTCAGCCCACTCGGGGTGAAAATTGCAAAAAACACAGTTGATGGACAGAATGTAGAACAATGTCATACATTCACCCCAGTACAAGGATTTGGGCCTAAAACCATCGTTTTTTGCACTCCACACCACCCTGGGTTAGACACTGGCTATATGCAAATCAGCTCTGACCCTGTGCCTCATGGGAACAGTCCAGTCCGAACTACCAAGCCATGTCTTTCCCAGACCGGAATCAAGCATCCAAGGACCGGTTTCTGGCTATCAGCCTTCATCAGCCTGGATAGCTTGACTCCAGTGGTGTGGAGAGCCTGGGACTCACGTCTGAGCATACCCAGCCCACTCGGGGTGAAAATTGCAAAAAACACAGTTGATGGACAGAATGTAGAACAATGTCATACATTCACCCCAGTACAAGGATCTGGGCCTAAATCCATCGTTTTTTTGCACTCCACACCACCCTGGGTTAGACACTGGCTATATACAAATCAGCGCTGACCCTGTGCCTCATGGGAACAGTCCAGTCCGAACTACCAAGCCATGTCTTTCCCAGACCGGAATCAAGCATCCAAGGCCCGGTTTCTGGCTATCAGCCTTCATCAGCCTGGATAGCTTGACTCCAGTGGTGTGGAGAGCCTTGGACTCACCTGAGCATACCCAGCCCACTCGGGGTGAAAACTTGCAAAAAACACAGTTGATGGACAGAATGTAGAACAATGTCATACATTCACCCCAGTACAAGGATCTGGGCCTAAATCCATCGTTTTTTTGCACTCCACACCACCCTGGGTTAGACACTGGCTATATGCAAATCAGCTCTGACCCTGTGCCTCATGGGAACAGTCCAGTCCGAACGACCAAGCCATGTCTTTCCCAGACCGGAATCAAGCATCCAAGGACCGGTTTCTGGCTATCAGCCTTCATCAGCCTGGATAGCTTGACTCCAGTGGTGTGGAGAGCCTGGGACTCACGTCTGAGCATACCCAGCCCACTCGGGGTGAAAATTGCAAAAAACACAGTTGATGGACAGAATGTAGAACAATGTCATACATTCACCCCAGTACAAGGATCTGGGCCTAAATCCATCGTTTTTTTGCACTCCACACCACCCTGGCTTAGACACTGGCTATATGCAAATCAGCTCTGACCCTGTGCCTCATGGGAACAGTCCAGTCCGAACTACCAAGCCATGTCTTTCCCAGACCGGAATCAAGCATCCAAGGACCGGTTTCTGGCTATCAGCCTTCATCAGCCTGGATAGCTTGACTCCAGTGGTGTGGAGAGCCTGGGACTCACGTCTGAGCATACCCAGCCCACTCGGGGTGAAAATTGCAAAAAACACAGTTGATGGACATAATGTAGAACAATGTCATACATTCACCCCAGTACAAGGATCTGGGCCTAAATCCATCGTTGTTTTGCACTCCACACCACCCTGGGTTAGACACTGGCTATATGCAAATCAGCTCTGACCCTGTACCTCATGGGAACAGTCCAGTCTGAACTACCAAGCCATGTCTTTCCCAGACCGGAATCAAGCATCCAAGGGCCGGTTTCTGGCTATCAGCCTTCATCAGCCTGGATAGCTTGACTCCAGTGGTGTGGAGAGCCTGGGACTCACGTCTAAGCATACCCAGCCCACTCGGGATGAAAATTGCAAAAAACACAGTTGATGGACAGAATGTTGAACAATGTCATACATTCACCCCAGTACAAGGATATGGGCCTAAATCCATCGTTTTTTTGCACTCCACACCACCCTGGGTTAGACACTAGCTATATGCAAATCAGCTCTGACCCTGTGCCTCATGGGAACAGTCCAGTCTGAACTACCAAGCCATGTCTTTCCCAGACCGGAATCAAGCATCCAAGGACCGGTTTCTGGCTATCAGCCTTCATCAGCCTGGATAGCTTGACTCCAGTGGTGTGGAGAGCCTGGGACTCACGTCTGAGCATACCCAGCCCACTCGGGATGAAAATTGCAAAAAACACAGTTGATGGACAGAATGTTGAACAATGTCATACATTCACCCCGGTACAAGGATATGGGCCTAAATCCATCGTTTTTTTGCACTCCACACCACCCTGGGTTAGACACTGGCTATATGCAAATCAGCTCTGACCCTGTGCCTCATGGGAACAGTCCAGTCCGAACTACCAAGCCATGTCTTTCCCAGACCGGAATCAAGCATCCAAGGATCGGTTTCTGGCTATCAGCCTTCACCAGCCTGGATAGCTTGACTCCAGTGGTGTGGAGAGCCTGGGACTCACGTCTGAGCATACCCAGCCCACTCGGGGTGAAAATTGCAAAAAACACAGTTGATGGACAGAATGTAGAACAATGTCATACATTCACCCCAGTACAAGGATCTGGGCCTAAATCCATAGTTTTTTTGCACTCCACACCACCCTGGGTTAGACACTGGCTATATACAAATCAGCTCTGACCCTGTGCCTCATGGGAACAGTCCAGTCCGAACTACCAAGCCATGTCTTTCCCAGACCGGAATCAAGCATCCAAGGCCCGGTTTCTGGCTATCAGCCTTCATCAGCCTGGATAGCTTGACTCCAGTGGTGTGGAGAGCCTGGGACTCACGTCTGAGCATACCCAGCCCACTCAGGGTGAAAATTGCAAAAAACACAGTTGATGGACAGAATGTAGAACAATGTCATACATTCACCCCAGTACAAGGATCAGGCCTAAATCCATCCTTGTTTTGCACTCCACACCACCCTGGGTTAGACACTGGCTATATGCAAATCAGCTCTGACCCTGTGCCTCATGGGAACAGTCCAGTCTGAACTACCAAGCCATGTCTTTCCCAGACCGGACTCAAGCATCCAAGGACCGATTTCTGGCTATCAGCCTTCATCAGCCTGGATAGCTTGACTCCAGTGGTGTGGAGAGCCTGGGACTCACGTCTGAGCATACTCAGCCCACTCGGGGTGAAAATTGCAAAAAACACAGTTGATGGACAGAATGTAGAACAATGTCATACATTCACCCCAGTACAAGGATCTGGGCCTAAATCCATCGTTTTTTTGCACTCCACACCACCCTGGGTTAGACACTGGCTATATACAAATCAGCTCTGACCCTGTGCCTCATGGGAACAGTCCAGTCCTAACTACCAAGCCATGTCTTTCCCAGACCGGAATCAAACATCCAAGGACCGGTTTCTGGCTATCAGCCTTCATCAGCCTGGATAGCTTGACTCCAGTGGTGTGGAGAGCCTGGGACTCACGTCTGAGCATACCCAGCCCACTCGGGATGAAAATTGCAAAAAACACAGTTGATGGACAGAATGTAGAACAATGTCATACATTCACCCCAGTACAAGGATATGGGCCTAAATCCATTGTTTTTTTGCACTCCACACCACCCTGGGTTAGACACTGGCTATATGCAAATCAGCTCTGACCCTGTGCCTCATGGGAACAGTCCAGTCCGAACTACCAAGCCATGTCTTTCCCAGACCGGAATCAAGCATCCAAGGACCGGTTTCTGGCTATCAGCCTTCATCAGCCTGGATAGCTTGACTCCAGTGGTGTGGAGAGCCTGGGACTCACGTCTGAGCATACCCAGCCCACTCGGGGTGAAAATAGCAAAAAACACAGTTGATGGACAGAATGTAGAACAATGTCATACATTCACCCCAGTACAAGGATCTGGGTCTAAATCCATCGTTTTTTGCACTCCACACCACCCTGGGTTAGACACTGGCTATATGCAAATCAGCTCTGACCCTGTGCCTCATGGGAACAGTCCAGTCCGAACTACCAAGCCATGTCTTTCCCAGACCGGAATCAAGCATCCAAGGATCGGTTTCTGGCTATCAGCCTTCATCAGCCTGGATAGCTTGACTCCAGTGGTGTGGAGAGCCTGGGACTCACGTCTGAGCATACCCAGCCCACTCGGGGTGAAAATTGCAAAAAACACAGTTGATGGACAGAATGTAGAACAATGTCATACATTCACCCCAGTACAAGGATCAGGCCTAAATCCATCCTTGTTTTGCACTCCACACCACCCTGGGTTAGACACTGGCTATATGCAAATCAGCTCTGACCCTGTGCCTCATGGGAACAGTCCAGTCTGAACTACCAAGCCATGTCTTTCCCAGACCGGACTCAAGCATCCAAGGACCGATTTCTGGCTATCAGCCTTCATCAGCCTGGATAGCTTGACTCCAGTGGTGTGGAGAGCCTGGGACTCACGTCTGAGCATACTCAGCCCACTCGGGGTGAAAATTGCAAAAAACACAGTTGATGGACAGAATGTAGAACAATGTCATACATTCACCCCAGTACAAGGATCAGGCCTAAATCCATCCTTGTTTTGCACTCCACACCACCCTGGGTTAGACACTGGCTATATGCAAATCAGCTCTGACCCTGTGCCTCATGGGAACAGTCCAGTCTGAACTACCAAGCCATGTCTTTCCCAGACCGGACTCAAGCATCCAAGGACCGATTTCTGGCTATCAGCCTTCATCAGCCTGGATAGCTTGACTCCAGTGGTGTGGAGAGCCTGGGACTCACGTCTGAGCATACTCAGCCCACTCGGGGTGAAAATTGCAAAAAACACAGTTGATGGACAGAATGTAGAACAATGTCATACATTCACCCCAGTACAAGGATCTGGGCCTAAATCCATCGTTTTTTTGCACTCCACACCACCCTGGGTTAGACACTGGCTATATACAAATCAGCTCTGACCCTGTGCCTCATGGGAACAGTCCAGTCCGAACTACCAAGCCATGTCTTTCCCAGACCGGAATCAAACATCCAAGGACCGGTTTCTGGCTATCAGCCTTCATCAGCCTGGATAGCTTGACTCCAGTGGTGTGGAGAGCCTGGGACTCACGTCTGAGCATACCCAGCCCACTCGGGATGAAAATTGCAAAAAACACAGTTGATGGACAGAATGTAGAACAATGTCATACATTCACCCCAGTACAAGGATCAGGCCTAAATCCATCCTTGTTTTGCACTCCACACCACCCTGGGTTAGACACTGGCTATATGCAAATCAGCTCTGACCCTGTGCCTCATGGGAACAGTCCAGTCTGAACTACCAAGCCATGTCTTTCCCAGACCGGAATCAAACATCCAAGGACCGGTTTCTGGCTATCAGCCTTCATCAGCCTGGATAGCTTGACTCCAGTGGTGTGGAGAGCCTGGGACTCACGTCTGAGCATACCCAGCCCACTCGGGATGAAAATTGCAAAAAACACAGTTGATGGACAGAATGTAGAACAATGTCATACATTCACCCCAGTACAAGGATCTGGGCCTAAATCCATCGTTTTTTTGCACTCCACACCACCCTGGGTTAGACACTGGCTATATACAAATCAGCTCTGACCCTGTGCCTCATGGGAACAGTCCAGTCCGAACTACCAAGCCATGTCTTTCCCAGACCGGAATCAAACATCCAAGGACCGGTTTCTGGCTATCAGCCTTCATCAGCCTGGATAGCTTGACTCCAGTGGTGTGGAGAGCCTGGGACTCACGTCTGAGCATACCCAGCCCACTCGGGATGAAAATTGCAAAAAACACAGTTGATGGACAGAATGTAGAACAATGTCATACATTCACCCCAGTACAAGGATATTGGCCTAAATCCATTGTTTTTTTGCACTCCACACCACCCTGGGTTAGACACTGGCTATATGCAAATCAGCTCTGACCCTGTGCCTCATGGGAACAGTCCAGTCCGAACTACCAAGCCATGTCTTTCACAGACCGGAATCAAGCATCCAAGGACCGGTTTCTGGCTATCAGCCTTCATCAGCCTGGATAGCTTGACTCCAGTGGTGTGGAGAGCCTGGGACTCACGTCTGAGCATACCCAGCCCACTCGGGGTGAAAATAGCAAAAAACACAGTTGATGGACAGAATGTAGAACAATGTCATACATTCACCCCAGTACAAGGATCTGGGTCTAAATCCATCGTTTTTTGCACTCCACACCACCCTGGGTTAGACACTGGCTATATGCAAATCAGCTCTGACCCTGTGCCTCATGGGAACAGTCCAGTCCGAACTACCAAGCCATGTCTTTCCCAGACCGGAATCAAGCATCCAAGGATCGGTTTCTGGCTATCAGCCTTCATCAGCCTGGATAGCTTGACTCCAGTGGTGTGGAGAGCCTGGGACTCACGTCTGAGCATACCCAGCCCACTCGGGGTGAAAATTGCAAAAAACACAGTTGATGGACAGAATGTAGAACAATGTCATACATTCACCCCAGTACAAGGATCTGGGCCTAAATCCATCGTTTTTTTGCACTCCACACCACCCTGGGTTAGACACTGGCTATATACAAATCAGCTCTGACCCTGTGCCTCATGGGAACAGTCCAGTCTGAACTACCAAGCCATGTCTTTCCCAGACCGGACTCAAGCATCCAAGGACCGATTTCTGGCTATCAGCCTTCATCAGCCTGGATAGCTTGACTCCAGTGGTGTAGAGAGCCTGGGACTCACGTCTGAGCATACTCAGCCCACTCGGGGTGAAAATTGCAAAAAACACAGTTGATGGACAGAATGTAGAACAATGTCATACATTCACCCCAGTACAAGGATCTGGGCCTAAATCCATCGTTTTTTTGCACTCCACACCACCCTGGGTTAGACACTGGCTATATGCAAATCAGCTCTGACCCTGTGCCTCATGGGAACAGTCCAGTCCGAACTACCAAGCCATGTCTTTCCCAGACCGGAATCAAGCATCCAAGGACCGGTTTCTGGCTATCAGCCTTCATCAGCCTGGATAGCTTGACTCCAGTGGTGTGGAGAGCCAGGGACTCACGTCTGAGCATACTCAGCCCACTCGGGGTGAAAATTGCAAAAAACACAGTTGATGGACAGAATGTAGAACAATGTCATACATTCACCCCAGTACAAGGATCTGGGCCTAAATCCATCGTTTTTTTGCACTCCACACCACCCTGGGTTAGACACTGGCTATATACAAATCAGCTCTGACCCTGTGCCTCATGGGAACAGTCCAGTCCGAACTACCAAGCCATGTCTTTCCCAGACCGGAATCAAGCATCCAAGGACCGGTTTCTGGCTATCAGCCTTCATCAGCCTGGATAGCTTGACTCCAGTGGTGTGGAGAGCCTGGGACTCACGTCTGAGCATACCCAGCCCACTCTGGATGAAAATTGCAAAAAACACAGTTGATGGACAGAATGTAGAACAATGTCATACATTCACCCCAGTACAAGGATATGGGCCTAAATCCATTGTTTTTTTGCACTCCACACCACCCTGGGTTAGACACTGGCTATATGCAAATCAGCTCTGACCCTGTGCCTCATGGGAACAGTCCAGTCCGAACTACCAAGCCATGTCTTTCCCAGACCGGAATCAAGCATCCAAGGACCGGTTTCTGGCTATCAGCCTTCATCAGCCTGGATAGCTTGACTCCAGTGGTGTGGAGAGCCTGGGACTCACGTCTGAGCATACCCAGCCCACTCGGGGTGAAAATTGCAAAAAACACAGTTGATGGACATAATGTAGAACAATGTCATACATTCACCCCAGTACAAGGATCTGGGCCTAAATCCATCGTTTTTTTGCACTCCACACCACCCTGGGTTAGACACTGGCTATATGCAAATCAGCTCTGACCCTGTGCCTCATGAGAACAGTCCAGTCCGAACTACCAAGCCATGTCTTTCCCAGACCGGAATCAAGCATCCAAGGCCCGGTTTCTGGCTATCAGCCTTCATCAGCCTGGATAGCTTGACTCCAGTGGTGTGGAGAGCCTGGGACTCACGTCTGAGCATACCCAGCCCACTCGGGGTGAAAATAGCAAAAAACACAGTTGATGGACAGAATGTAGAACAATGTCATACATTCACCCCAGTACAAGGATCTGGGCCTAAATCCATCGTTTTTTGCACTCCACACCACCCTGGGTTAGACACTGGCTATATGCAAATCAGCTCTGACCCTGTGCCTCATGGGAACAGTCCAGTCCGAACTACCAAGCCATGTCTTTCCCAGACCGGAATCAAGCATCCAAGGATCGGTTTCTGGCTATCAGCCTTCATCAGCCTGGATAGCTTGACTCCAGTGGTGTGGAGAGCCTGGGACTAACGTCTGA
Source organism: Lissotriton helveticus (assembly GCF_964261635.1). NCBI lineage: Eukaryota > Metazoa > Chordata > Amphibia > Caudata > Salamandridae > Lissotriton > Lissotriton helveticus. The sequence continues at coordinate 283,146,438 of NC_136058.1, read as the reverse complement.
GCATACCCAGCCCACTCGGGGTGAAAATAGCAAAAAACACAGTTGATGGACAGAATGTAGAACAATGTCATACATTCACCCCAGTACAAGGATCTGGGCCTAAATCCATCGTTTTTTGCACTCCACACCACCCTGGGTTAGACACTGGCTATATGCAAATCAGCTCTGACCCTGTGCCTCATGGGAACAGTCCAGTCCGAACTACCAAGCCATGTCTTTCCCAGACCGGAATCAAGCATCCAAGGATCGGTTTCTGGCTATCAGCCTTCATCAGCCTGGATAGCTTGACTCCAGTGGTGTGGAGAGCCTGGGACTAACGTCTGAGCATACCCAGCCCACTCGGGGTGAAAATTGCAAAAAACACAGTTGGACAGAATGTAGAACAATGTCATACATTCACCCCAGTACAAGGATCTGGGCCTAAATCCATCGTTTTTTTGCACTCCACACCACCCTGGGTTAGACACTGGCTATATACAAATCAGCTCTGACCCTGTGCCTCATGGGAACAGTCCAGTCCGAACTACCAAGCCATGTCTTTCCCAGACCGGAATCAAGCATCCAAGGCCCGGTTTCTGGCTATCAGCCTTCATCAGCCTGGATAGCTTGACTCCAGTGGTGTGGAGAGCCTGGGACTCACGTCTGAGCATACCCAGCCCACTCGGGATGAAAATTGCAAAAAACACAGTTGATGGACAGAATGTAGAACAATGTCATACATTCACCCCAGTACAAGGATCTGGGCCTAAATCTATCGTTTTTTTGCACTACACACCACCCTGGGTTAGACACTGGCTATATACAAATCAGCTCTGACCCTGTGCCTCATGGGAACAGTCCAGTCCGAACTACCAAGCCATGTCTTTCCCAGACCGGAATCAAGCATCCAAGGCCCGGTTTCTGGCTATCAGCCTTCATCAGCCTGGATAGCTTGACTCCAGTGGTGTGGAGAGCCTGGGACTCACGTCTGAGCATACCCAGCCCACTCAGGGTGAAAATTGCAAAAAACACAGTTGATGGACAGAATGTAGAACAATGTCATACATTCACCCCAGTACAAGGATCTGGGCCTAAATCCATCGTTGTTTTGCACTCCACACCACCCTGGGTTAGACACTGGCTATATGCAAATCAGCTCTGACCCTGTGCCTCATGGGAACAGTCCAGTCTGAACTACCAAGCCATGTCTTTCCCAGACCGGAATCAAGCATCCAAGGAGCGGTTTCTGGCTATCAGCCTTCATCAGCCTGGATAGCTTGACTCCAGTGGTGTGGAGAGCCTGGGACTCACGTCTGAGCATACCCAGCCCACTCGGGGTGAAAATTGCAAAAAACACAGTTGATGGACAGAATGTAGAACAATGTCATACATTCACCCCAGTACAAGGATCTGGGCCTAAATCCATCGTTTTTTTGCACTCCACACCACCCTGGGTAAGACACTGGCTATATACAAATCAGCTCTGACCCTGTGCCTCATGGGAACAGTCCAGTCCGAACTACCAAGCCATGTCTTTCCCAGACCGGAATCAAGCATCCAAGGCCCGGTTTCTGGCTATCAGCCTTCATCAGCCTGGATAGCTTGACTCCAGTGGTGTGGAGAGCCTGGGACTCACGTCTGAGCATACCCAGCCCACTCAGGGTGAAAATTGCAAAAAACACAGTTGATGGTCAGAATGTAGAACAATGTCATACATTCACCCCAGTACAAGGATCTGGGCCTAAATCCATCGTTGTTTTGCACTCCACTCCACCCTGGGTTAGACACTGGCTATATGCAAATCAGCTCTGACCCTGTGCCTCATGGGAACAGTCCAGTCTTAACTACCAAGCCATGTCTTTCCCAGACCGGAATCAAGCATCCAAGGAGCGGTTTCTGGCTATCAGCCTTCATCAGCCTGGATAGCTTGACTCCAGTGGTGTGGAGAGCCTGGGACTCACGTCTGAGCATACCCAGCCCACTCGGGGTGAAAATTGCAAAAAACACAGTTGATGGACAGAATGTAGAACAATGTCATACATTCACCCCAGTACAAGGATCTGGGCCTAAATCCATCGTTTTTTTGCACTCCACACCACCCTGGGTAAGACACTGGCTATATACAAATCAGCTCTGACCCTGTGCCTCATGGGAACAGTCCAGTCCGAACTACCAAGCCATGTCTTTCCCAGACCGGAATCAAGCATCCAAGGCCCGGTTTCTGGCTATCAGCCTTCATCAGCCTGGATAGCTTGACTCCAGTGGTGTGGAGAGCCTGGGACTCACGTCTGAGCATACCCAGCCCACTCAGGGTGAAAATTGCAAAAAACACAGTTGATGGTCAGAATGTAGAACAATGTCATACATTCACCCCAGTACAAGGATCTGGGCCTAAATCCATCGTTGTTTTGCACTCCACACCACCCTGGGTTAGACACTGGCTATATGCAAATCAGCTCTGACCCTGTGCCTCATGGGAACAGTCCAGTCTTAACTACCAAGCCATGTCTTTCCCAGACCGGAATCAAGCATCCAAGGACCGGTTTCTGGCTATCAGCCTTCATCAGCCTGGATAGCTTGACTCCAGTGGTGTGGAGAGCCTGGGACTCACGTCTGAGCATACCCAGCCCACTCAGGATGAAAATTGCAAAAAACACAGTTGATGGACAGAATGTTGAACAATGTCATACATTCACCCCAGTACAAGGATATGGGCCTAAATCCATCGTTTTTTTGCACTCCACACCACCCTGGGTTAGACACTGGCTATATGCAAATCAGCTCTGACCCTGTGCCTCATGGGAACAGTCCAGTCCGAACTACCAAGCCATGTCTTTCCCAGACCGGAATCAAGCATCCAAGGACCGGTTTCTGGCTATCAGCCTTCATCAGCCTGGATAGCTTGACTCCAGTGGTGTGGAGAACCTGGGACTCACGTCTGAGCATACCCAGCCCACTCGGGGTGAAAATTGCAAAAAACACAGTTGATGGACAGAATGTAGAACAATGTCATACATTCACCCCAGTACAAGGATCTGGGCCTAAATCCATTGTTGTTTTGCACTCCACACCACCCTGGGTTAGACACTGGCTATATGCAAATCAGCTCTGACCCTGTGCCTCATGGGAACAGTCCAGTCCGAACTAGCAAGCCATGTCTTTCCCAGACCGGAATCAAGCATCCAAGGCCTGGTTTCTGGCTATCAGCCTTCATAAGCCTGGATAGCTTGACTCCAGTGGTGTGGAGAGCCTGGGGCTCACGTCTGAGCATACTCAGCCCACTCGGGGTGAAAATTGCAAAAAACACAGTTGATGGACAGAATGTAGAACAATGTCATACATTCACCCCAGTACAAGGATTTGGGCCTAAAACCATCGTTTTTTTGCACTCCACACCACCCAGGGTTGACACTGGCTATATGCAAATCAGCTCTGACCCTGTGCCTCATGGGAACAGTCCAGTCCGAACTACCAAGCCATGTCTTTCCCAGACCGGAATCAAGCATCCAAGGACCGGTTTCTGGCTATCAGCCTTCATCAGCCTGGATAGCTTGACTCCAGTGGTGTGGAGAGCCTGGGACTCACGTCTGAGCATACCCAGCCCACTCGGGGTGAAAATTGCAAAAAACACAGTTGATGGACAGAATGTAGAACAATGTCATACATTCACCCCAGTACAAGGATCTGGGCCTAAATCCATCGTTTTTTTGCACTCCACACCACCCTGGGTTAGACACTGGCTATATACAAATCAGCTCTGACCCTGTGCCTCATGGGAACAGTCCAGTCCGAACTACCAAGCCATGTCTTTCCCAGACCGGAATCAAGCATCCAAGGCCCGGTTTCTGTCTATCAGCCTTCATCAGCCTGGATAGCTTGACTCCAGTGGTGTGGAGAGCCTGGGACTCACCTCTGAGCATACCCAGCCCACTCGGGGTGAAAATTGCAAAAAACACAGTTGATGGACAGAATGTAGAACAATGTCATACATTCACCCCAGTACAAGGATCTGGGCCTAAATCTATCGGTTTTTTTTGCACTACACACCGCCCTGGGTTAGACACTGGCTATATACAAATCAGCTCTGACCCTGTGCCTCATGGGAACAGTCCAGTCCGAACTACCAAGCCATGTCTTTCCCAGACCGGAATCAAGCATCCAAGGCCCGGTTTCTGGCTATCAGCCTTCATCAGCCTGGATAGCTTGACTCCAGTGGTGTGGAGAGCCTGGGACTCACGTCTGACCATACCCAGCCCACTCAGGGTGAAAATTGCAAAAAACACAGTTGATGGACAGAATGTAGAACAATGTCATACATTCACCCCAGTACAAGGATCTGGGCCTAAATCCATCGTTGTTTTGCACTCCACACCACCCTGGGTTAGACACTGGCTATATGCAAATCAGCTCTGACCCTGTGCCTCATGGGAACAGTCCAGTCTGAACTACCAAGCCATGTCTTTCCCAGACCGGAATCAAGCATCCAAGGACCGGTTTCTGGCTATCAGCCTTCATCAGCCTGGATAGCTTGACTCCAGTGGTGTGGAGAGCCTGGGACTCACGTCTGAGCATACCCAGCCCACTCGGGGTGAAAATTGCAAAAAACACAGTTGATGGACAGAATGTAGAACAATGTCATACATTCACCCCAGTACAAGGATCTGGGCCTAAATCCATCGTTTGTTTGCACTCCACACCACCCTGGGTAAGACACTGGCTATATACAAATCAGCTCTGACACTGTGCCTCATGGGAACAGTCCAGTCCGAACTACCAAGCCATGTCTTTCCCAGACCGATATCAAGCATCCAAGGCCCGGTTTCTGGCTGTCAGCCTTCATCAGCCTGGATAGCTTGACTCCAGTGGTGTGGAGAGCTTGGGACTCACGTCTGAGCATACCCAGCCCACTCAGGGTGAAAATTGCAAAAAACACAGTTGATGGTCAGAATGTAGAACAATGTCATACATTCTCCCCAGTACAAGGATCTGGGCCTAAATCCATCGTTTTTTGCACTCTACACCACCCTGGGTTAGACACTGGCTATATGCAAATCATCTCTGACCCTGTGCCTCATGGGAACAGTCCAGTCCGAACTACCAAGCCATGTCTTTCCCAGACCGGAATCAAGCATCCAAGGCCCGGTTTCTGGCTATCAGCCTTCATAAGCCTGGATAGCTTGACTCCAGTGGTGTGGAGAGCCTGGGGCTCACGTCTGAGCATACTCAGCCCACTCGGGGTGAAAATTGCAAAAAACACAGTTGATGGACAGAATGTAGAACAATGTCATACATTCACCCCAGTACAAGGATTTGGGCCTAAAACCATCGTTTTTTTGCACTCCACACCACCCTGGGTTAGACACTGGCTATATGCAAATCAGCTCTGACCCTGTGCCTCATGGGAACAGTCCAGTCCGAACTACCAAGCCATGTCTTTCCCAGACCGGAATCAAGCATCCAAGGACCGGTTTCTGGCTATCAGCCTTCATCAGCCTGGATAGCTTGACTCCAGTGGTGTGGAGAGCCTGGGACTCACGTCTGAGCATACCCAGCCCACTCGGGGTGAAAATTGCAAAAAACACAGTTGATGGACAGAATGTAGAACAATGTCATACATTCACCCCAGTACAAGGATCTGGGCCTAAATCCATCGTTTTTTTGCACTCCACACCACCCTGGGTTAGACACTGGCCATATACAAATCAGCGCTGACCCTGTGCCTCATGGGAACAGTCCAGTCCGAACTACCAAGCCATGTCTTTCCCAGACCGGAATCAAGCATCCAAGGCCCGGTTTCTGGCTATCAGCCTTCATCAGCCTGGATAGCTTGACTCCAGTGGTGTGGAGAGCCTGGGACTCACCTCTGAGCATACCCAGCCCACTCGGGGTGAAAACTTGCAAAAAACACAGTTGATGGACAGAATGTAGAACAATGTCATACATTTACCCCAGTACAAGGATCTGGGCCTAAATCCATCGTTTTTTTGCACTCCACACCACCCTGGGTTAGACACTGGCTATATGCAAATCAGCTCTGACCCTGTGCCTCATGGGAACAGTCCAGTCCGAACGACCAAGCCATGTCTTTCCCAGACCGGAATCAAGCATCCAAGGACCGGTTTCTGGCTATCAGCCTTCATCAGCCTGGATAGCTTGACTCCAGTGGTGTGGAGAGCCTGGGACTCACGTCTGAGCATACCCATCCCACTCGGGGTGAAAATTGCATTAAACACAGTTGATGGACAGAATGTAGAACAATGTCATACATTCACCCCAGTACAAGGATCTGGGCCTAAATGCATCGTTTTTTTGCACTCCACACCACCCTGGCTTAGACACTGGCTATATGCAAATCAGCTCTGACCCTGTGCCTCATGGGAACAGTCCAGTCCGAACTACCAAGCCATGTCTTTCCCAGACCGGAATCAAGCATCCAAGGACCGGTTTCTGGCTATCAGCCTTCATCAGCCTGGATAGCTTGACTCCAGTGGTGTGGAGAGCCTGGGACTCACGTCTGAGCATACCCAGCCCACTCGGGGTGAAAATTGCAAAAAACAGTGTTGATGGACATAATGTAGAACAATGTCATACATTCACCCCAGTACAAGGATCTGGGCCTAAATCCATCGTTGTTTTGCACTCCACACCACCCTGGGTTAGACACTGGCTATATGCAAATCAGCTCTGACCCTGTACCTCATGGGAACAGTCCAGTCTGAACTACCAAGCCATGTCTTTCCCAGACCGGAATCAAGCATCCAAGGGCCGGTTTCTGGCTATCAGCCTTCATCAGCCTGGATAGCTTGACTCCAGTGGTGTGGAGAGCCTGGGATTCACGTCTGAGCATACCCAGCCCACTCGGGATGAAAATTGCAAAAAACACAGTTGATGGACAGAATGTTGAACAATGTCATACATTCACCCCAGTACAAGGATATGGGCCTAAATCCATCGTTTTTTTGCACTCCACACCACCCTGGGTTAGACACTGGCTATATGCAAATCAGCTCTGACCCTGTGCCTCATGGGAACAGTCCAGTCCGAACTACCAAACCATGTCTTTCCCAGACCTGAATCAAGCATCCAAGGACCGGTTTCTGGCTATCAGCCTTCATCAGCCTGGATAGCTTGACTCCAGTGGTGTGGAGAGCCTGGGACTCACGTCTGAGCATACCCAGCCCACTCGGGGTGAAAATTGCAAAAAACACAGTTGATGGACAGAATGTAGAACAATGTCATACATTCACCCCAGTACAAGGATCTGGGCCTAAATCCATCGTTTTTTGCACTCTACACCACCCTGGGTTAGACACTGGCTATATGCAAATCAGCTCTGACCCTGTGCCTCATGGGAACAGTCCAGTCCGAACTACCAAGCCATGTCTTTCCCAGACCGGAATCAAGCATCCAAGGCCCGGTTTCTGGCTATCAGCCTTCATAAGCCTGGATAGCTTGACTCCAGTGGTGTGGAGAGCCTGGGGCTCACGTCTGAGCATACTCAGCCCACTCGGGGTGAAAATTGCAAAAAACACAGTTGATGGACAGAATGTAGAACAATGTCATACATTGACCCCAGTACAAGGATTTGGGCCTAAAACCATCGTTTTTTTGCACTCCACACCACCCTGGGTTAGACACTGGCTATATGCAAATCAGCTCTGACCCTGTGCCTCATGGGAACAGTCCAGTCCGAACTACCAAGCCATGTCTTTCCCAGACCGGAATGAAGCATCCAAGGACCGGTTTCTGGCTATCAGCCTTCATCAGCCTGGATAGCTTGACTCCAGTGGTGTGGAGAGCCTGGGACTCACGTCTGAGCATACCCAGCCCACTCGGGGTGAAAATTGCAAAAAACACAGTTGATGGACAGAATGTAGAACAATGTCATACATTCACGCCAGTACAAGGATCTGGGCCTAAATCCATCGTTTTTTTGCACTCCACACCACCCTGGGTTAGACACTGGCTATATACAAATCAGCTCTGACCCTGTGCCTCATGGGAACAGTCCAGTCCGAACTACCAAGCCATGTCTTTCCCAGACCGGAATCAAGCATCCAAGGCCCGGTTTCTGGCTATCAGCCTTCATCAGCCTGGATAGCTTGACTCCAGTGGTGTGGAGAGCCTGGGACACACCTCTGAGCATACCCAGCCCACTCGGGGTGAAAATTGCAAAAAACACAGTTGATGGACAGAATGTAGAACAATGTCATACATTCACCCCAGTACAAGGATCTGGGCCTAAATCCATCGTTTTTTTGCACTCCACACCACCCTGGGTTAGACACTGGCTATATGCAAATCAGCTCTGACCCTGTGCCTCATGGGAACAGTCCAGTCCGAACGACCAAGCCATGTCTTTCCCAGACCGGAATCAAGCATCCAAGGACCGGTTTCTGGCTATCAGCCTTCATCAGCCTGGATAGCTTGACTCCAGTGGTGTGGAGAGCCTGGGACTCACGTCTGAGCATACCCAGCCCACTCAGGGTGAAAATTGCAAAAAAAAAGTTGATGGACAGAATGTAGAACAATGTCATACATTCACCCCAGTACAAGGATCTGGGCCTAAATCCATTGTTGTTTTGCACTCCACACCACCCTGGGTTAGACACTGGCTATATGCAAATCAGCTCTGACCCTGTGCCTCATGGGAACAGTCCAGTCTGAACTACCAAGCCATGTCTTTCCCAGACCGGACTCAAGCATCCAAGGACCGATTTCTGGCTATCAGCCTTCATCAGCCTGGATAGCTTGACTCCAGTGGTGTGGAGAGCCTAGGACTCACGTCTGAGCATACTCAGCCCACTCGGGGTGAAATTTGCAAAAAACACAGTTGATGGACAGAATGTAGAACAATGTCATACATTCACCCCAGTACAAGGATCTGGGCCTAAATCCATCGTTTTTTTGCACTCCACACCACCCTGGGTTAGACACTGGCTATATGCAAATCAGCTCTGACCCTGTGCCTCATGGGAACAGTCCAGTCCGAACTACCAAGCCATGTCTTTCCCAGACCGGAATCAAGCATCCAAGGACCAGTTTCTGGCTATCAGCCTTCATCAGCCTGGATAGCTTGACTCCAGTGGTGTGGAGAGCCTGGGACTCACGTCTGAGCATACCCAGCCCACTCGGGGTGAAAATTGCAAAAAACACAGTTGATGGACAGAATGTAGAACAATGTCATACATTCACCCCAGTACAAGGATCTGGGCCTAAATCCATCGTTTTTTTGCACTCCACACCACCCTGGGTTAGACACTGGCTATATACAAATCAGCTCTGACCCTGTGCCTCATGGGAACAGTCCAGTCCGAACTACCAAGCCATGTCTTTCCCAGACCGGAATCAAGCATCCAAGGCCCGGGTTCTGGCTATCAGCCTTCATCAGCCTGGATAGCTTGACTCCAGTGGTGTGGAGAGCCTGGGACTCACGTCTGAGCATACCCAGCCCACTCGGGGTGAAAATAGCAAAAAACACAGTTGATGGACAGAATGTAGAACAATGTCATACATTCACCCCAGTACAAGGATCTGGGCCTAAATCCATCGTTTTTTGCACTCCACACCACCCTGGGTTAGACACTGGCTATATGCAAATCAGCTCTGACCCTGTGCCTCATGGGAACAGTCCAGTCCGAACTACCAAGCCATGTCTTTCCCAGACCGGAATCAAGCATCCAAGGCCCGGTTTCTGGCTATCAGCCTTCATCAGCCTGGATAGCTTGACTCCAGTGGTGTGGAGAGCCTGGGACTCACGTCTGAGCATACCCAGCCCACTCGGGATGAAAATTGCAAAAAACACAGTTGATGGACAGAATGTAGAACAATGTCATACATTCACCCCAGTACAAGGATATGGCCCTAAATCCATCGTTTTTTTGCACTCCACACCACCCTGGGTTAGACACTGGCTATATGCAAATCAGCTCTGACCCTGTGTCTCATGGGAACAGTCCAGTCCGAACTACCAAGCCATGTCTTTCCCAGACCGGAATCAAGCATCCAAGGACCGGTTTCTGGCCATCAGCCTTCATCAGCCTGGATAGCTTGACTCCAGTGGTGTGGAGAGCCTGGGACTCACGTCTGAGCATACCCAGCCCACTCGGGGTGAAAATTGCAAAAAACACAGTTGATGGACAGAATGTAGAACAATGTCATACATTCACCCCAGTACAAGGATCTGGGCCTAAATCCATCGTTTTTTTGCACTCCACACCACCCTGGGTTAGACACTGGCTATATGCAAATCAGCTCTGACCCTGTGCCTCATGGGAACAGTCCAGTCCGAACTACCAAGCCATGTCTTTCCCAGACCGGAATCAAGCATCCAAGGCCCGGTTTCTGGCTATCAGCCTTCATCAGCCTGGATAGCTTGACTCCAGTGGTGTGGACAGCCTGGGACTCACGTCTGAGCATACCCAGCCCACTCGGGGTGAAAATTGCAAAAAACACAGTTGATGGACAGAATGTAGAACAATGTCATACATTCACCCCAGTACAAGGATCTGGGCCTAAATCCATCGTTTTTTGCACTCCACACCACCCTGGGTTAGACACTGGCTATATGCAAATCAGCTCTGACCCTGTGCCTCATGGGAACAGTCCAGTCCGAACTACCAAGCCATGTCTTTCCCAGACCGGAATCAAGCATCCAAGGATCGGTTTCTGGCTATCAGCCTTCATCAGCCTGGGTAGCTTGACTCCAATGGTGTGGAGAGCCTGGGACTCACGTCTGAGCATACCCAGCCCACTCAGGGTGAAAATTGCAAAAAACACAGTTGATGGACAGAATGTAGAACAATGTCATACATTCACCCCAGTACAAGGATCTGGGCCTAAATCCATCGTTGTTTTGCACTCCACACCACCCTGGGTTAGACACTGGCTATATGCAAATCAGCTCTGACCCTGTGCCTCATGGGAACAGTCCAGTCCGAACTACCAAGCCATGTCTTGCCCAGACCGGAATCAAGCATCCAAGGCCCGGTTTCTGGCTATCAGCCTTCATCAGCCTGGATAGCTTGACTCCAGTGGTGTGGAGAGCCTGGGACTCACGTCTGAGCATACCCAGCCCACTGAGGGTGAAAATTGCAAAAAACACAGTTGATGGTCAGAATGTAGAACAATGTCATACATTCACCCCAGTACAAGGATCTGGGCCTAAATCCATCGTTGTTTTGCACTCCACACCACCCTGGGTTAGACACTGGCTATATGCAAATCAGCTCTGACCCTGTGCCTCATGGGAACAGTCCAGTCTGAACTACCAAGCCATGTCTTTCCCAGACCGGAATCAAGCATCCAAGGACCGGTTTCTGGCTATCAGCCTTCATCAGCCTGGATAGCTTGACTCCAGTGGTGTGGAGAGCCTGGGACTCACGTCTGAGCATACCCAGCCCACTCGGGATGAAAATTGCAAAAAACACAGTTGATGGACAGAATGTTGAACAATGTCATACATTCACCCCAGTACAAGGATATGGGCCTAAATCCATCGTTTTTTTGCACTCCACACCACCCTGGGTTAGACACTGGCTATATGCAAATCAGCTCTGACCCTGTGCCTCATGGGAACAGTCCAGTCCGAACTACCAAGCCATGTCTTTCCCAGACCGGAATCAAGCATCCAAGGACCGGTTTCTGGCTATCAGCCTTCATCAGCCTGGATAGCTTGACTCCAGTGGTGTGGAGAGCCTGGGACTCACGTCTGAGCATACCCAGCCCACTCGGGGTGAAAATTGCAAAAAACACAGTTGATGGACAGAATGTAGAACAATGTCATACATTCACCCCAGTACAAGGATCTGGGCCTAAATCCATCGTTTTTTTGCACTCCACACCACCCTGGGTTAGACACTGGCTATATGCAAATCAGCTCTGACTCTGTGCCTCATGGGAACAGTCCAGTCCGAACTACCAAGCCATGTCTTTCCCAGACCGGAATCAAGCATCCAAGGCCCGGTTTCTGGCTATCAGCCTTCATAAGCCTGGATAGCTTGACTCCAGTGGTGTGGAGAGCGTGGGGCTCACGTCTGAGCATACTCAGCCCACTCGGGGTGAAAATTGCAAAAAACACAGTTGATGGACAGAATGTAGAACAATGTCATACATTCACCCCAGTACAAGGATTTGGGCCTAAAACCATCGTTTTTTGCACTCCACACCACCCTGGGTTAGACACTGGCTATATGCAAATCAGCTCTGACCCTGTGCCTCATGGGAACAGTCCAGTCCGAACTACCAAGCCATGTCTTTCCCAGACCGGAATCAAGCATCCAAGGACCGGTTTCTGGCTATCAGCCTTCATCAGCCTGGATAGCTTGACTCCAGTGGTGTGGAGAGCCTGGGACTCACGTCTGAGCATTACCAGCCCACTCGGGGTGAAAATTGCAAAAAACACAGTTGATGGACAGAATGTAGAACAATGTCATACATTCACCCCAGTACAAGGATCTGGGCCTAAATCCATCGTTTTTTTGCACTCCACACCACCCTGGGTTAGACACTGGCTATATACAAATCAGCTCTGACCCTGTGCCTCATGGGAACAGTCCAGTCCGAACTACCAAGCCATGTCTTTCCCAGACCGGAATCAAGCATCCAAGGCCCGGTTTCTGGCTATCAGCCTTCATCAGCCTGGATAGCTTGACTCCAGTGGTGTGGAGAGCCTGGGACTCACCTCTGAGCATACCCAGCCCACTCGGGGTGAAAATTGCAAAAAACACAGTTGATGGACAAAATGTAGAACAATGTCATACATTCACCCCAGTACAAGGATCTGGGCCTAAATCCATCGTTTTTTTGCACTCCACACCACCCTGGGTTAGACACTGGCTATATGCAAATCAGCTCTGACCCTGTGCCTCATGGGAACAGTCCAGTCTGAACTACCAAGCCATGTCTTTCCCAGACCGGAATCAAGCATCCAAGGACCAGTTTCTGGCTATCAGCCTTCATCAGCCTGGATAGCTTGACTCCAGTGGTGTGGAGAGCCTGGGACTCACGTCTGAGCATACCCAGCCCACTCGGGGTGAAAATGGCAAAAAACACAGTTGATGGACAGAATGTAGAACAATGTCATACATTCACCCCAGTACAAGGATCTGGGCCTAAATCCATCGTTTTTTTGCACTCCACACCACCCTGGGTTAGACACTGGCTATAAACAAATCAGCTCTGACCCTGTGCCTCATGGGAACAGTCCAGTCCGAACTACCAAGCCATGTCTTTCCCAGACCGGAATCAAGCATCCAAGGCCCGGTTTCTGGCTATCAGCCTTCATCAGCCTGGATAGCTTGACTCCAGTGGTGTGGAGAGCCTGGGACTCACGTCTGAGCATACCCAGCCCACTCGGGGTGAAAATAGCAAAAAACACAGTTGATGGACAGAATGTAGAACAATGTCATACATTCACCCCAGTACAAGGATCTGGGCCTAAATCCATCGTTTTTTGCACTCCACACCACCCTGGGTTAGACACTGGCTATATGCAAATCAGCTCTGACCCTGTGCCTCATGGGAACAGTCCAGTCCGAACTACCAAGCCATGTCTTTCCCAGACCGGAATCAAGCATCCAAGGCCCGGTTTCTGGCTATCAGCCTTCATCAGCCTGGATAGCTTGACTCCAGTGGTGTGGAGAGCCTGGGACTCACGTCTGAGCATACCCAGCCCACTCGGGATGAAAATTGCAAAAAACACAGTTGATGGACAGAATGTAGAACAATGTCATACATTCACCCCAGTACAAGGATATGGCCCTAAATCCATCGTTTTTTTGCACTCCACACCACCCTGGGTTAGACACTGGCTATATGCAAATCAGCTCTGACCCTGTGTCTCATGGGAACAGTCCAGTCCGAACTACCAAGCCATGTCTTTCCCAGACCGGAATCAAGCATCCAAGGACCGGTTTCTGGCCATCAGCCTTCATCAGCCTGGATAGCTTGACTCCAGTGGTGTGGAGAGCCTGGGACTCACGTCTGAGCATACCCAGCCCACTCGGGGTGAAAATTGCAAAAAACACAGTTGATGGTCAGAATGTAGAACAATGTCATACATTCTCCCCAGTACAAGGATCTGGGCCTAAATCCATCGTTGTTTTGCACTCCACACCACCCTGGGTTAGACACTGGCTATATGCAAATCAGCTCTGACCCTGTGCCTCATGGGAACAGTCCAGTCTGAACTACCAAGCCATGTCTTTCCCAGACCGGAATCAAGCATCCAAGGACCGGTTTCTGGCTATCAGCCTTCATCAGCCTGGATAGCTTGACTCCAGTGGTGTGGAGAGCCTGGGACTCACGTCTGAGCATACCCAGCCCACTCGGGATGAAAATTGCAAAAAACACAGTTGATGGACAGAATGTTGAACAATGTCATACATTCACCCCAGTACAAGGATATGGGCCTAAATCCATCGTTTTTTTGCACTCCACACCACCCTGGGTTAGACACTGGCTATATGCAAATCAGCTCTGACCCTGTGCCTCATGGGAACAGTCCAGTCCGAACTACCAAGCCATGTCTTTCCCAGACCGGAATCAAGCATCCAAGGACCGGTTTCTGGCTATCAGCCTTCATCAGCCTGGATAGCTTGACTCCAGTGGTGTGGAGAGCCTGGGACTCACGTCTGAGCATACCCAGCCCACTCGGGGTGAAAATTGCAAAAAACACAGTTGATGGACAGAATGTAGAACAATGTCATACATTCACCCCAGTACAAGGATCTGGGCCTAAATCCATCGTTTTTTTGCACTCCACACCACCCTGGGTTAGACACTGGCTATATGCAAATCAGCTCTGACTCTGTGCCTCATGGGAACAGTCCAGTCCGAACTACCAAGCCATGTCTTTCCCAGACCGGAATCAAGCATCCAAGGCCCGGTTTCTGGCTATCAGCCTTCATAAGCCTGGATAGCTTGACTCCAGTGGTGTGGAGAGCGTGGGGCTCACGTCTGAGCATACTCAGCCCACTCGGGGTGAAAATTGCAAAAAACACAGTTGATGGACAGAATGTAGAACAATGTCATACATTCACCCCAGTACAAGGATTTGGGCCTAAAACCATCGTTTTTTGCACTCCACACCACCCTGGGTTAGACACTGGCTATATGCAAATCAGCTCTGACCCTGTGCCTCATGGGAACAGTCCAGTCCGAACTACCAAGCCATGTCTTTCCCAGACCGGAATCAAGCATCCAAGGACCGGTTTCTGGCTATCAGCCTTCATCAGCCTGGATAGCTTGACTCCAGTGGTGTGGAGAGCCTGGGACTCACGTCTGAGCATTACCAGCCCACTCGGGGTGAAAATTGCAAAAAACACAGTTGATGGACAGAATGTAGAACAATGTCATACATTCACCCCAGTACAAGGATCTGGGCCTAAATCCATCGTTTTTTTGCACTCCACACCACCCTGGGTTAGACACTGGCTATATACAAATCAGCTCTGACCCTGTGCCTCATGGGAACAGTCCAGTCCGAACTACCAAGCCATGTCTTTCCCAGACCGGAATCAAGCATCCAAGGCCCGGTTTCTGGCTATCAGCCTTCATCAGCCTGGATAGCTTGACTCCAGTGGTGTGGAGAGCCTGGGACTCACCTCTGAGCATACCCAGCCCACTCGGGGTGAAAATTGCAAAAAACACAGTTGATGGACAAAATGTAGAACAATGTCATACATTCACCCCAGTACAAGGATCTGGGCCTAAATCCATCGTTTTTTTGCACTCCACACCACCCTGGGTTAGACACTGGCTATATGCAAATCAGCTCTGACCCTGTGCCTCATGGGAACAGTCCAGTCTGAACTACCAAGCCATGTCTTTCCCAGACCGGAATCAAGCATCCAAGGACCAGTTTCTGGCTATCAGCCTTCATCAGCCTGGATAGCTTGACTCCAGTGGTGTGGAGAGCCTGGGACTCACGTCTGAGCATACCCAGCCCACTCGGGGTGAAAATGGCAAAAAACACAGTTGATGGACAGAATGTAGAACAATGTCATACATTCACCCCAGTACAAGGATCTGGGCCTAAATCCATCGTTTTTTTGCACTCCACACCACCCTGGGTTAGACACTGGCTATATACAAATCAGCTCTGACCCTGTGCCTCATGGGAACAGTCCAGTCCGAACTACCAAGCCATGTCTTTCCCAGACCGGAATCAAGCATCCAAGGCCCGGTTTCTGGCTATCAGCCTTCATCAGCCTGGATAGCTTGACTCCAGTGGTGTGGAGAGCCTGGGACTCACGTCTGAGCATACCCAGCCCACTCGGGGTGAAAATAGCAAAAAACACAGTTGATGGACAGAATGTAGAACAATGTCATACATTCACCCCAGTACAAGGATCTGGGCCTAAATCCATCGTTTTTTGCACTCCACACCACCCTGGCTTAGACACTGGCTATATGCAAATCAGCTCTGACCCTGTGCCTCATGGGAACAGTCCAGTCCGAACTACCAAGCCATGTCTTTCCCAGACCGGAATCAAGCATCCAAGGACCGGTTTCTGGCTATCAGCCTTCATCAGCCTGGATAGCTTGACTCCAGTGGTGTGGAGAGCCTGGGACTCACGTCTGAGCATACCCAGCCCACTCGGGGTGAAAATTGCAAAAAACACAGTTGATGGACATAATGTAGAACAATGTCATACATTCACCCCAGTACAAGGATCTGGGCCTAAATCCATCGTTGTTTTGCACTCCACACCACCCTGGGTTAGACACTGGCTATATGCAAATCAGCTCTGACCCTGTACCTCATGGGAACAGTCCAGTCTGAACTACCAAGCCATGTCTTTCCCAGACCGGAATCAAGCATCCAAGGGCCGGTTTCTGGCTATCAGCCTTCATCAGCCTGGATAGCTTGACTCCAGTGGTGTGGAGAGCCTGGGATTCACGTCTGAGCATACCCAGCCCACTCGGGATGAAAATTGCAAAAAACACAGTTGATGGACAGAATGTTGAACAATGTCATACATTCACCCCAGTACAAGGATATGGGCCTAAATCCATCGTTTTTTTGCACTCCACACCACCCTGGGTTAGACACTGGCTATATGCAAATCAGCTCTGACCCTGTGCCTCATGGGAACAGTCCAGTCCGAACTACCAAACCATGTCTTTCCCAGACCTGAATCAAGCATCCAAGGACCGGTTTCTGGCTATCAGCCTTCATCAGCCTGGATAGCTTGACTCCAGTGGTGTGGAGAGCCTGGGACTCACGTCTGAGCATACCCAGCCCACTCGGGGTGAAAATTGCAAAAAACACAGTTGATGGACAGAATGTAGAACAATGTCATACATTCACCCCAGTACAAGGATCTGGGCCTAAATCCATCGTTTTTTGCACTCTACACCACCCTGGGTTAGACACTGGCTATATGCAAATCAGCTCTGACCCTGTGCCTCATGGGAACAGTCCAGTCCGAACTACCAAGCCATGTCTTTCCCAGACCGGAATCAAGCATCCAAGGCCCGGTTTCTGGCTATCAGCCTTCATAAGCCTGGATAGCTTGACTCCAGTGGTGTGGAGAGCCTGGGGCTCACGTCTGAGCATACTCAGCCCACTCGGGGTGAAAATTGCAAAAAACACAGTTGATGGACAGAATGTAGAACAATGTCATACATTGACCCCAGTACAAGGATTTGGGCCTAAAACCATCGTTTTTTTGCACTCCACACCACCCTGGGTTAGACACTGGCTATATGCAAATCAGCTCTGACCCTGTGCCTCATGGGAACAGTCCAGTCCGAACTACCAAGCCATGTCTTTCCCAGACCGGAATCAAGCATCCAAGGACCGGTTTCTGGCTATCAGCCTTCATCAGCCTGGATAGCTTGACTCCAGTGGTGTGGAGAGCCTGGGACTCACGTCTGAGCATACCCAGCCCACTCGGGGTGAAAATTGCAAAAAACACAGTTGATGGACAGAATGTAGAACAATGTCATACATTCACGCCAGTACAAGGATCTGGGCCTAAATCCATCGTTTTTTTGCACTCCACACCACCCTGGGTTAGACACTGGCTATATACAAATCAGCTCTGACCCTGTGCCTCATGGGAACAGTCCAGTCCGAACTACCAAGCCATGTCTTTCCCAGACCGGAATCAAGCATCCAAGGCCCGGTTTCTGGCTATCAGCCTTCATCAGCCTGGATAGCTTGACTCCAGTGGTGTGGAGAGCCTGGGACACACCTCTGAGCATACCCAGCCCACTCGGGGTGAAAATTGCAAAAAACACAGTTGATGGACAGAATGTAGAACAATGTCATACATTCACCCCAGTACAAGGATCTGGGCCTAAATCCATCGTTTTTTTGCACTCCACACCACCCTGGGTTAGACACTGGCTATATGCAAATCAGCTCTGACCCTGTGCCTCATGGGAACAGTCCAGTCCGAACGACCAAGCCATGTCTTTCCCAGACCGGAATCAAGCATCCAAGGACCGGTTTCTGGCTATCAGCCTTCATCAGCCTGGATAGCTTGACTCCAGTGGTGTGGAGAGCCTGGGACTCACGTCTGAGCATACCCAGCCCACTCAGGGTGAAAATTGCAAAAAAAAAGTTGATGGACAGAATGTAGAACAATGTCATACATTCACCCCAGTACAAGGATCTGGGCCTAAATCCATTGTTGTTTTGCACTCCACACCACCCTGGGTTAGACACTGGCTATATGCAAATCAGCTCTGACCCTGTGCCTCATGGGAACAGTCCAGTCTGAACTACCAAGCCATGTCTTTCCCAGACCGGACTCAAGCATCCAAGGACCGATTTCTGGCTATCAGCCTTCATCAGCCTGGATAGCTTGACTCCAGTGGTGTGGAGAGCCTGGGACTCACGTCTGAGCATACTCAGCCCACTCGGGGTGAAATTTGCAAAAAACACAGTTGATGGACAGAATGTAGAACAATGTCATACATTCACCCCAGTACAAGGATCTGGGCCTAAATCCATCGTTTTTTTGCACTCCACACCACCCTGGGTTAGACACTGGCTATATGCAAATCAGCTCTGACCCTGTGCCTCATGGGAACAGTCCAGTCCGAACTACCAAGCCATGTCTTTCCCAGACCGGAATCAAGCATCCAAGGACCAGTTTCTGGCTATCAGCCTTCATCAGCCTGGATAGCTTGACTCCAGTGGTGTGGAGAGCCTGGGACTCACGTCTGAGCATACCCAGCCCACTCGGGGTGAAAATTGCAAAAAACACAGTTGATGGACAGAATGTAGAACAATGTCATACATTCACCCCAGTACAAGGATCTGGGCCTAAATCCATCGTTTTTTTGCACTCCACACCACCCTGGGTTAGACACTGGCTATATACAAATCAGCTCTGACCCTGTGCCTCATGGGAACAGTCCAGTCCGAACTACCAAGCCATGTCTTTCCCAGACCGGAATCAAGCATCCAAGGCCCGGGTTCTGGCTATCAGCCTTCATCAGCCTGGATAGCTTGACTCCAGTGGTGTGGAGAGCCTGGGACTCACGTCTGAGCATACCCAGCCCACTCGGGGTGAAAATAGCAAAAAACACAGTTGATGGACAGAATGTAGAACAATGTCATACATTCACCCCAGTACAAGGATCTGGGCCTAAATCCATCGTTTTTTGCACTCCACACCACCCTGGGTTAGACACTGGCTATATGCAAATCAGCTCTGACCCTGTGCCTCATGGGAACAGTCCAGTCCGAACTACCAAGCCATGTCTTTCCCAGACCGGAATCAAGCATCCAAGGCCCGGTTTCTGGCTATCAGCCTTCATCAGCCTGGATAGCTTGACTCCAGTGGTGTGGAGAGCCTGGGACTCACGTCTGAGCATACCCAGCCCACTCGGGATGAAAATTGCAAAAAACACAGTTGATGGACAGAATGTAGAACAATGTCATACATTCACCCCAGTACAAGGATATGGCCCTAAATCCATCGTTTTTTTGCACTCCACACCACCCTGGGTTAGACACTGGCTATATGCAAATCAGCTCTGACCCTGTACCTCATGGGAACAGTCCAGTCTGAACTACCAAGCCATGTCTTTCCCAGACCGGAATCAAGCATCCAAGGGCCGGTTTCTGGCTATCAGCCTTCATCAGCCTGGATAGCTTGACTCCAGTGGTGTGGAGAGCCTGGGACTCACGTCTGAGCATACCCAGCCCACTCGGGGTGAAAATTGCAAAAAACACAGTTGATGGACAGAATGTAGAACAATGTCATACATTCACCCCAGTACAAGGATCTGGGCCTAAATCCATCGTTTTTTTGCACTCCACACCACCCTGGGTTAGACACTGGCTATATGCAAATCAGCTCTGACCCTGTGCCTCATGGGAACAGTCCAGTCCGAACAACCAAGCCATGTCTTTCCCAGACCGGAATCAAGCATCCAAGGCCCGGTTTCTGGCTATCAGCCTTCATCAGCCTGGATAGCTTGACTCCAGTGGTGTGGACAGCCTGGGACTCACGTCTGAGCATACCCAGCCCACTCGGGGTGAAAATTGCAAAAAACACAGTTGATGGACAGAATGTAGAACAATGTCATACATTCACCCCAGTACAAGGATCTGGGCCTAAATCCATCGTTTTTTGCACTCCACACCACCCTGGGTTAGACACTGGCTATATGCAAATCAGCTCTGACCCTGTGCCTCATGGGAACAGTCCAGTCCGAACTACCAAGCCATGTCTTTCCCAGACCGGAATCAAGCATCCAAGGATCGGTTTCTGGCTATCAGCCTTCATCAGCCTGGGTAGCTTGACTCCAATGGTGTGGAGAGCCTGGGACTCACGTCTGAGCATACCCAGCCCACTCAGGGTGAAAATTGCAAAAAACACAGTTGATGGACAGAATGTAGAACAATGTCATACATTCACCCCAGTACAAGGATCTGGGCCTAAATCCATCGTTGTTTTGCACTCCACACCACCCTGGGTTAGACACTGGCTATATGCAAATCAGCTCTGACCCTGTGCCTCATGGGAACAGTCCAGTCCGAACTACCAAGCCATGTCTTGCCCAGACCGGAATCAAGCATCCAAGGCCCGGTTTCTGGCTATCAGCCTTCATCAGCCTGGATAGCTTGACTCCAGTGGTGTGGAGAGCCTGGGACTCACGTCTGAGCATACCCAGCCCACTGAGGGTGAAAATTGCAAAAAACACAGTTGATGGTCAGAATGTAGAACAATGTCATACATTCACCCCAGTACAAGGATCTGGGCCTAAATCCATCGTTGTTTTGCACTCCACACCACCCTGGGTTAGACACTGGCTATATGCAAATCAGCTCTGACCCTGTGCCTCATGGGAACAGTCCAGTCTGAACTACCAAGCCATGTCTTTCCCAGACCGGAATCAAGCATCCAAGGACCGGTTTCTGGCTATCAGCCTTCATCAGCCTGGATAGCTTGACTCCAGTGGTGTGGAGAGCCTGGGACTCACGTCTGAGCATACCCAGCCCACTCGGGATGAAAATTGCAAAAAACACAGTTGATGGACAGAATGTTGAACAATGTCATACATTCACCCCAGTACAAGGATATGGGCCTAAATCCATCGTTTTTTTGCACTCCACACCACCCTGGGTTAGACACTGGCTATATGCAAATCAGCTCTGACCCTGTGCCTCATGGGAACAGTCCAGTCCGAACTACCAAGCCATGTCTTTCCCAGACCGGAATCAAGCATCCAAGGACCGGTTTCTGGCTATCAGCCTTCATCAGCCTGGATAGCTTGACTCCAGTGGTGTGGAGAGCCTGGGACTCACGTCTGAGCATACCCAGCCCACTCGGGGTGAAAATTGCAAAAAACACAGTTGATGGACAGAATGTAGAACAATGTCATACATTCACCCCAGTACAAGGATCTGGGCCTAAATCCATCGTTTTTTTGCACTCCACACCACCCTGGGTTAGACACTGGCTATATGCAAATCAGCTCTGACTCTGTGCCTCATGGGAACAGTCCAGTCCGAACTACCAAGCCATGTCTTTCCCAGACCGGAATCAAGCATCCAAGGCCCGGTTTCTGGCTATCAGCCTTCATAAGCCTGGATAGCTTGACTCCAGTGGTGTGGAGAGCGTGGGGCTCACGTCTGAGCATACTCAGCCCACTCGGGGTGAAAATTGCAAAAAACACAGTTGATGGACAGAATGTAGAACAATGTCATACATTCACCCCAGTACAAGGATTTGGGCCTAAAACCATCGTTTTTTGCACTCCACACCACCCTGGGTTAGACACTGGCTATATGCAAATCAGCTCTGACCCTGTGCCTCATGGGAACAGTCCAGTCCGAACTACCAAGCCATGTCTTTCCCAGACCGGAATCAAGCATCCAAGGACCGGTTTCTGGCTATCAGCCTTCATCAGCCTGGATAGCTTGACTCCAGTGGTGTGGAGAGCCTGGGACTCACGTCTGAGCATTACCAGCCCACTCGGGGTGAAAATTGCAAAAAACACAGTTGATGGACAGAATGTAGAACAATGTCATACATTCACCCCAGTACAAGGATCTGGGCCTAAATCCATCGTTTTTTTGCACTCCACACCACCCTGGGTTAGACACTGGCTATATACAAATCAGCTCTGACCCTGTGCCTCATGGGAACAGTCCAGTCCGAACTACCAAGCCATGTCTTTCCCAGACCGGAATCAAGCATCCAAGGCCCGGTTTCTGGCTATCAGCCTTCATCAGCCTGGATAGCTTGACTCCAGTGGTGTGGAGAGCCTGGGACTCACCTCTGAGCATACCCAGCCCACTCGGGGTGAAAATTGCAAAAAACACAGTTGATGGACAAAATGTAGAACAATGTCATACATTCACCCCAGTACAAGGATCTGGGCCTAAATCCATCGTTTTTTTGCACTCCACACCACCCTGGGTTAGACACTGGCTATATGCAAATCAGCTCTGACCCTGTGCCTCATGGGAACAGTCCAGTCTGAACTACCAAGCCATGTCTTTCCCAGACCGGAATCAAGCATCCAAGGACCAGTTTCTGGCTATCAGCCTTCATCAGCCTGGATAGCTTGACTCCAGTGGTGTGGAGAGCCTGGGACTCACGTCTGAGCATACCCAGCCCACTCGGGGTGAAAATGGCAAAAAACACAGTTGATGGACAGAATGTAGAACAATGTCATACATTCACCCCAGTACAAGGATCTGGGCCTAAATCCATCGTTTTTTTGCACTCCACACCACCCTGGGTTAGACACTGGCTATATACAAATCAGCTCTGACCCTGTGCCTCATGGGAACAGTCCAGTCCGAACTACCAAGCCATGTCTTTCCCAGACCGGAATCAAGCATCCAAGGCCCGGTTTCTGGCTATCAGCCTTCATCAGCCTGGATAGCTTGACTCCAGTGGTGTGGAGAGCCTGGGACTCACGTCTGAGCATACCCAGCCCACTCGGGGTGAAAATAGCAAAAAACACAGTTGATGGACAGAATGTAGAACAATGTCATACATTCACCCCAGTACAAGGATCTGGGCCTAAATCCATCGTTTTTTGCACTCCACACCACCCTGGGTTAGACACTGGCTATATGCAAATCAGCTCTGACCCTGTGCCTCATGGGAACAGTCCAGTCCGAACTACCAAGCCATGTCTTTCCCAGACCGGAATCAAGCATCCAAGGCCCGGTTTCTGGCTATCAGCCTTCATCAGCCTGGATAGCTTGACTCCAGTGGTGTGGAGAGCCTGGGACTCACGTCTGAGCATACCCAGCCCACTCGGGATGAAAATTGCAAAAAACACAGTTGATGGACAGAATGTAGAACAATGTCATACATTCACCCCAGTACAAGGATATGGCCCTAAATCCATCGTTTTTTTGCACTCCACACCACCCTGGGTTAGACACTGGCTATATGCAAATCAGCTCTGACCCTGTGTCTCATGGGAACAGTCCAGTCCGAACTACCAAGCCATGTCTTTCCCAGACCGGAATCAAGCATCCAAGGACCGGTTTCTGGCCATCAGCCTTCATCAGCCTGGATAGCTTGACTCCAGTGGTGTGGAGAGCCTGGGACTCACGTCTGAGCATACCCAGCCCACTCGGGGTGAAAATTGCAAAAAACACAGTTGATGGTCAGAATGTAGAACAATGTCATACATTCTCCCCAGTACAAGGATCTGGGCCTAAATCCATCGTTGTTTTGCACTCCACACCACCCTGGGTTAGACACTGGCTATATGCAAATCAGCTCTGACCCTGTGCCTCATGGGAACAGTCCAGTCTGAACTACCAAGCCATGTCTTTCCCAGACCGGAATCAAGCATCCAAGGACCGGTTTCTGGCTATCAGCCTTCATCAGCCTGGATAGCTTGACTCCAGTGGTGTGGAGAGCCTGGGACTCACGTCTGAGCATACCCAGCCCACTCGGGATGAAAATTGCAAAAAACACAGTTGATGGACAGAATGTTGAACAATGTCATACATTCACCCCAGTACAAGGATATGGGCCTAAATCCATCGTTTTTTTGCACTCCACACCACCCTGGGTTAGACACTGGCTATATGCAAATCAGCTCTGACCCTGTGCCTCATGGGAACAGTCCAGTCCGAACTACCAAGCCATGTCTTTCCCAGACCGGAATCAAGCATCCAAGGACCGGTTTCTGGCTATCAGCCTTCATCAGCCTGGATAGCTTGACTCCAGTGGTGTGGAGAGCCTGGGACTCACGTCTGAGCATACCCAGCCCACTCGGGGTGAAAATTGCAAAAAACACAGTTGATGGACAGAATGTAGAACAATGTCATACATTCACCCCAGTACAAGGATCTGGGCCTAAATCCATCGTTTTTTTGCACTCCACACCACCCTGGGTTAGACACTGGCTATATGCAAATCAGCTCTGACTCTGTGCCTCATGGGAACAGTCCAGTCCGAACTACCAAGCCATGTCTTTCCCAGACCGGAATCAAGCATCCAAGGCCCGGTTTCTGGCTATCAGCCTTCATAAGCCTGGATAGCTTGACTCCAGTGGTGTGGAGAGCGTGGGGCTCACGTCTGAGCATACTCAGCCCACTCGGGGTGAAAATTGCAAAAAACACAGTTGATGGACAGAATGTAGAACAATGTCATACATTCACCCCAGTACAAGGATTTGGGCCTAAAACCATCGTTTTTTGCACTCCACACCACCCTGGGTTAGACACTGGCTATATGCAAATCAGCTCTGACCCTGTGCCTCATGGGAACAGTCCAGTCCGAACTACCAAGCCATGTCTTTCCCAGACCGGAATCAAGCATCCAAGGACCGGTTTCTGGCTATCAGCCTTCATCAGCCTGGATAGCTTGACTCCAGTGGTGTGGAGAGCCTGGGACTCACGTCTGAGCATTACCAGCCCACTCGGGGTGAAAATTGCAAAAAACACAGTTGATGGACAGAATGTAGAACAATGTCATACATTCACCCCAGTACAAGGATCTGGGCCTAAATCCATCGTTTTTTTGCACTCCACACCACCCTGGGTTAGACACTGGCTATATACAAATCAGCTCTGACCCTGTGCCTCATGGGAACAGTCCAGTCCGAACTACCAAGCCATGTCTTTCCCAGACCGGAATCAAGCATCCAAGGCCCGGTTTCTGGCTATCAGCCTTCATCAGCCTGGATAGCTTGACTCCAGTGGTGTGGAGAGCCTGGGACTCACCTCTGAGCATACCCAGCCCACTCGGGGTGAAAATTGCAAAAAACACAGTTGATGGACAAAATGTAGAACAATGTCATACATTCACCCCAGTACAAGGATCTGGGCCTAAATCCATCGTTTTTTTGCACTCCACACCACCCTGGGTTAGACACTGGCTATATGCAAATCAGCTCTGACCCTGTGCCTCATGGGAACAGTCCAGTCTGAACTACCAAGCCATGTCTTTCCCAGACCGGAATCAAGCATCCAAGGACCAGTTTCTGGCTATCAGCCTTCATCAGCCTGGATAGCTTGACTCCAGTGGTGTGGAGAGCCTGGGACTCACGTCTGAGCATACCCAGCCCACTCGGGGTGAAAATGGCAAAAAACACAGTTGATGGACAGAATGTAGAACAATGTCATACATTCACCCCAGTACAAGGATCTGGGCCTAAATCCATCGTTTTTTTGCACTCCACACCACCCTGGGTTAGACACTGGCTATATACAAATCAGCTCTGACCCTGTGCCTCATGGGAACAGTCCAGTCCGAACTACCAAGCCATGTCTTTCCCAGACCGGAATCAAGCATCCAAGGCCCGGTTTCTGGCTATCAGCCTTCATCAGCCTGGATAGCTTGACTCCAGTGGTGTGGAGAGCCTGGGACTCACGTCTGAGCATACCCAGCCCACTCGGGGTGAAAATAGCAAAAAACACAGTTGATGGACAGAATGTAGAACAATGTCATACATTCACCCCAGTACAAGGATCTGGGCCTAAATCCATCGTTTTTTGCACTCCACACCACCCTGGGTTAGACACTGGCTATATGCAAATCAGCTCTGACCCTGTGCCTCATGGGAACAGTCCAGTCCGAACTACCAAGCCATGTCTTTCCCAGACCGGAATCAAGCATCCAAGGCCCGGTTTCTGGCTATCAGCCTTCATCAGCCTGGATAGCTTGACTCCAGTGGTGTGGAGAGCCTGGGACTCACGTCTGAGCATACCCAGCCCACTCGGGATGAAAATTGCAAAAAACACAGTTGATGGACAGAATGTAGAACAATGTCATACATTCACCCCAGTACAAGGATATGGCCCTAAATCCATCGTTTTTTTGCACTCCACACCACCCTGGGTTAGACACTGGCTATATGCAAATCAGCTCTGACCCTGTGTCTCATGGGAACAGTCCAGTCCGAACTACCAAGCCATGTCTTTCCCAGACCGGAATCAAGCATCCAAGGACCGGTTTCTGGCCATCAGCCTTCATCAGCCTGGATAGCTTGACTCCAGTGGTGTGGAGAGCCTGGGACTCACGTCTGAGCATACCCAGCCCACTCGGGGTGAAAATTGCAAAAAACACAGTTGATGGACAGAATGTAGAACAATGTCATACATTCACCCCAGTACAAGGATCTGGGCCTAAATCCATCGTTTTTTTGCACTCCACACCACCCTGGGTTAGACACTGGCTATATGCAAATCAGCTCTGACCCTGTGCCTCATGGGAACAGTCCAGTCCGAACTACCAAGCCATGTCTTTCCCAGACCGGAATCAAGCATCCAAGGCCCGGTTTCTGGCTATCAGCCTTCATCAGCCTGGATAGCTTGACTCCAGTGGTGTGGACAGCCTGGGACTCACGTCTGAGCATACCCAGCCCACTCGGGGTGAAAATTGCAAAAAACACAGTTGATGGACAGAATGTAGAACAATGTCATACATTCACCCCAGTACAAGGATCTGGGCCTAAATCCATCGTTTTTTGCACTCCACACCACCCTGGGTTAGACACTGGCTATATGCAAATCAGCTCTGACCCTGTGCCTCATGGGAACAGACCAGTCCGAACTACCAAGCCATGTCTTTCCCAGACCGGAATCAAGCATCCAAGGATCGGTTTCTGGCTATCAGCCTTCATCAGCCTGGGTAGCTTGACTCCAGTGGTGTGGAGAGCCTGGGACTCACGTCTGAGCATACCCAGCCCACTCAGGGTGAAAATTGCAAAAAACACAGTTGATGGACAGAATGTAGAACAATGTCATACATTCACCCCAGTACAAGGATCTGGGCCTAAATCCATCGTTGTTTTGCACTCCACACCACCCTGGGTTAGACACTGGCTATATGCAAATCAGCTCTGACCCTGTGCCTCATGGGAACAGTCCAGTCCGAACTACCAAGCCATGTCTTGCCCAGACCGGAATCAAGCATCCAAGGCCCGGTTTCTGGCTATCAGCCTTCATCAGCCTGGATAGCTTGACTCCAGTGGTGTGGAGAGCCTGGGACTCACGTCTGAGCATACCCAGCCCACTGAGGGTGAAAATTGCAAAAAACACAGTTGATGGTCAGAATGTAGAACAATGTCATACATTCACCCCAGTACAAGGATCTGGGCCTAAATCCATCGTTGTTTTGCACTCCACACCACCCTGGGTTAGACACTGGCTATATGCAAATCAGCTCTGACCCTGTGCCTCATGGGAACAGTCCAGTCTGAACTACCAAGCCATGTCTTTCCCAGACCGGAATCAAGCATCCAAGGACCGGTTTCTGGCTATCAGCCTTCATCAGCCTGGATAGCTTGACTCCAGTGGTGTGGAGAGCCTGGGACTCACGTCTGAGCATACCCAGCCCACTCGGGATGAAAATTGCAAAAAACACAGTTGATGGACAGAATGTTGAACAATGTCATACATTCACCCCAGTACAAGGATATGGGCCTAAGTCCATCGTTTTTTTGCACTCCACACCACCCTGGGTTAGACACTGGCTATATGCAAATCAGCTCTGACCCTGTGCCTCATGGGAACAGTCCAGTCCGAACTACCAAGCCATGTCTTTCCCAGACCGGAATCAAGCATCCAAGGACCGGTTTCTGGCTATCAGCCTTCATCAGCCTGGATAGCTTGACTCCAGTGGTGTGGAGAGCCTGGGACTCACGTCTGAGCATACCCAGCCCACTCGGGGTGAAAATTGCAAAAAACACAGTTGATGGACAGAATGTAGAACAATGTCATACATTCACCCCAGTACAAGGATCTGGGCCTAAATCCATCGTTTTTTTGCACTCCACACCACCCTGGGTTAGACACTGGCTATATGCAAATCAGCTCTGACTCTGTGCCTCATGGGAACAGTCCAGTCCGAACTACCAAGCCATGTCTTTCCCAGACCGGAATCAAGCATCCAAGGCCCGGTTTCTGGCTATCAGCCTTCATAAGCCTGGATAGCTTGACTCCAGTGGTGTGGAGAGCGTGGGGCTCACGTCTGAGCATACTCAGCCCACTCGGGGTGAAAATTGCAAAAAACACAGTTGATGGACAGAATGTAGAACAATGTCATACATTCACCCCAGTACAAGGATTTGGGCCTAAAACCATCGTTTTTTGCACTCCACACCACCCTGGGTTAGACACTGGCTATATGCAAATCAGCTCTGACCCTGTGCCTCATGGGAACAGTCCAGTCCGAACTACCAAGCCATGTCTTTCCCAGATCGGAATCAAGCATCCAAGGACCGGTTTCTGGCTATCAGCCTTCATCAGCCTGGATAGCTTGACTCCAGTGGTGTGGAGAGCCTGGGACTCACGTCTGAGCATTACCAGCCCACTCGGGGTGAAAATTGCAAAAAACACAGTTGATGGACAGAATGTAGAACAATGTCATACATTCACCCCAGTACAAGGATCTGGGCCTAAATCCATCGTTTTTTTGCACTCCACACCACCCTGGGTTAGACACTGGCTATATACAAATCAGCTCTGACCCTGTGCCTCATGGGAACAGTCCAGTCCGAACTACCAAGCCATGTCTTTCCCAGACCGGAATCAAGCATCCAAGGCCCGGTTTCTGGCTATCAGCCTTCATCAGCCTGGATAGCTTGACTCCAGTGGTGTGGAGAGCCTGGGACTCACCTCTGAGCATACCCAGCCCACTCGGGGTGAAAATTGCAAAAAACACAGTTGATGGACAAAATGTAGAACAATGTCATACATTCACCCCAGTACAAGGATCTGGGCCTAAATCCATCGTTTTTTTGCACTCCACACCACCCTGGGTTAGACACTGGCTATATGCAAATCAGCTCTGACCCTGTGCCTCATGGGAACAGTCCAGTCTGAACTACCAAGCCATGTCTTTCCCAGACCGGAATCAAGCATCCAAGGACCGGTTTCTGGCTATCAGCCTTCATCAGCCTGGATAGCTTGACTCCAGTGGTGTGGAGAGCCTGGGACTCACGTCTGAGCATACCCAGCCCACTCGGGATGAAAATTGCAAAAAACACAGTTGATGGACAGAATGTAGAACAATGTCATACATTCACCCCAGTACAAGGATCTGGGCCTAAATCCATCGTTTTTTTGCACTCCACACCACCCTGGGTTAGACACTGGCTATATACAAATCAGCTCTGACCCTGTGCCTCATGGGAACAGTCCAGTCCGAACTACCAAGCCATGTCTTTCCCAGACCGGAATCAAGCATCCAAGGCCCGGTTTCTGGCTATCAGCCTTCATCAGCCTGGATAGCTTGACTCCAGTGGTGTGGAGAGCCTGGGACTCACGTCTGAGCATACCCAGCCCACTCAGGGTGAAAATTGCAAAAAACACAGTTGATGGACAGAATGTAGAACAATGTCATACATTCACCCCAGTACTAGGATCTGGGCCTAAATCCATCGTTGTTTTGCACTCCACACCACCCTGGGTTAGACACTGGCTATATGCAAATCAGCTCTGACCCTGTGCCTCATGGGAACAGTCCAGTCTGAACTACCAAGCCATGTCTTTCCCAGACCGGAATCAAGCATCCAAGGACCGGTTTCTGGCTATCAGCCTTCATCAGCCTGCATAGCTTGACTCCAGTGGTGTGGAGAGCCTGGGACTCACGTCTGAGCATACCTAGCCCACTCGGGATGAAAATTGCAAAAAACACAGTTGATGGACAGAATGTAGAACAATGTCATACATTCACCCCAGTACAAGGATCTGGGCCTAAATCCATCGTTTTTTTGCACTCCACACCACCCTGGGTTAGACACTGGCTATATACAAATCAGCTCTAACCCTGTGCCTCATGGGAACAGTCCAGTCCGAACTACCAAGCCATGTCTTTCCCAGACCGGAATCAAGCATCCAAGGCCCGGTTTCTGGCTATCAGCCTTCATCAGCCTGGATAGCTTGACTCCAGTGGTGAGGAGAGCCTGGGACTCACGTCTGAGCATACCCAGCCCACTCAGGGTGAAAATTGCAAAAAACACAGTTGATGGACAGAATGTAGAACAATGTCATACATTCACCCCAGTACAAGGATCTGGGCCTAAATCCATCGTTGTTTTGCACTCCACACCACCCTGGGTTAGACACTGGCTATATGCAAATCAGCTCTGACCCTGTGCCTCATGGGAACAGTCCAGTCTGAACTACCAAGCCATGTCTTTCCCACACCGGAATCAAGCATCCAAGGACCGGTTTCTGGCTATCAGCCTTCATCAGCCTGGATAGCTTGACTCCAGTGGTGTGGAGAGCCTGGGACTCACGTCTGAGCATACCCAGCCCACTCGGGATGAAAATTGCAAAAAACACAGTTGATGGACAGAATGTTGAACAATGTCATACATTCACCCCAGTACAAGGATATGGGCCTAAATCCATAGTTTTTTTGCACTCCATACCACCCTGGGTTAGACACTGGCTATATGCAAATCAGCTCTGACCCTGTGCCTCATGGGAACAGTCCAGTCCGAACTACCAAGCCATGTCTTTCCCAGACCGGAATCAAGCATCCAAGGACCGGTTTCTTGCTATCAGCCTTCATCAGCCTGGATAGCTTGACTCCAGTGGTGTGGAGAGCCTGGGACTCACGTCTGAGCATACCCAGCCCACTCGGGGTGAAAATTGCAAAAAACACAGTTGATGGACAGAATGTAGAACAATGTCATACATTCACCCCAGTACAAGGATCTGGGCCTAAATCCATCGTTTTTTTGCACTCCACACCACCCTGGGTTAGACACTGGCTATATGCAAATCAGCTCTGACCCTGTGCCTCATGGGAACAGTCCAGTCCGAACTACCAAGCCATGTCTTTCCCAGACCGGAATCAAGCATCCAAGACCTGGTTTCTGGCTATCAGCCTTCATCAGCCTGGATAGCTTGACTCCAGTGGTGTGGAGAGCCTGGGACTCACGTCTGAGCATACTCAGCCCACTCGGGGTGAAAATTGCAAAAAACACAGTTGATGGACAGAATGTAGAACAATGTCATACATTCACCCCAGTACAAGGATCTGGGCCTATATCCATCGTTTTTTTGCACTCCACACCACCCTGGGTTAGACATTGGCTATATGCAAATCAGCTCTGACCCTGTGCCTCATGGGAACAGTCCAGTCCGAACTACCAAGCCATGTCTTTCCCAGACCGGAATCAAGCATCCAAGGACCGGTTTCTGGCTATCAGCCTTCATCAGCCTGGATAGCTTGACTCCAGTGGTGTGGAGAGTCTGGGACTCACGTCTGAGCATACCCAGCCCACTCGGGATGAAAATTGCAAAAAACACAGTTGATGGACAGAATGTAGAACAATGTCATACATTCACCCCAGTACAAGGATCTGGGCCTAAATCCATCGTTTTTTTGCACTCCACACCACCCTGGGTTAGACACTGGCTATATGCAAATCAGCTCTGACCCTGTGCCTCATGGGAACAGTCCAGTCTGAACTACCAAGCCATGTCTTTCCCACACCGGAATCAAGCATCCAAGGACCGGTTTCTGGCTATCAGCCTTCATCAGCCTGGATAGCTTGACTCCAGTGGTGTGGAGAGCCTGGGACTCACGTCTGAGCATACCCAGCCCACTCGGGATGAAAATTGCAAAAAACACAGTTGATGGACAGAATGTTGAACAATGTCATACATTCACCCCAGTACAAGGATATGGGCCTAAATCCATAGTTTTTTTGCACTCCATACCACCCTGGGTTAGACACTGGCTATATGCAAATCAGCTCTGATCCTGTGCCTCATGGGAACAGTCCAGTCCGAACTACCAAGCCATGTCTTTCCCAGACCGGAATCAAGCATCCAAGGACCGGTTTCTTGCTATCAGCCTGGATAGCTTGACTCCAGTGGTGTGGAGAGCCTGGGACTCACGTCTGAGCATACCCAGCCCACTCGGGGTGAAAATTGCAAAAAACACAGTTGATGGACAGAATGTAGAACAATGTCATACATTCACCCCAGTACAAGGATCTGGGCCTAAATCCATCGTTTTTTTGCACTCCACACCACCCTGGGTTAGACACTGGCTATATGCAAATCAGCTCTGACCCTGTGCCTCATGGGAACAGTCCAGTCCGAACTACCAAGCCATGTCTTTCCCAGACCGGAATCAAGCATCCAAGACCCGGTTTCTGGCTATCAGCCTTCATCAGCCTGGATAGCTTGACTCCAGTGGTGTGGAGAGCCTGGGACTCACGTCTGAGCATACTCAGCCCACTCGGGGTGAAAATTGCAAAAAACACAGTTGATGGACAGAATGTAGAACAATGTCATACATTCACCCCAGTACAAGGATCTGGGCCTATATCCATCGTTTTTTTGCACTCCACACCACCCTGGGTTAGACATTGGCTATATGCAAATCAGCTCTGACCCTGTGCCTCATGGGAACAGTCCAGTCCGAACTACCAAGCCATGTCTTTCCCAGACCGGAATCAAGCATCCAAGGACCGGTTTCTGGCTAACAGCCTTCATCAGCCTGGATAGCTTGACTCCAGTGGTGTGGAGAGCCTGGGACTCACGTCTGAGCATACCCAGCCCACTCGGGGTGAAAATTGCAAAAAACACAGTTGATGGACAGAATGTAGAACAATGTCATACATTCACCCCAGTACAAGGATCTGGGCCTAAATCCATCGTTTTTTGCACTCCACACCACCCTGGGTTAGACACTGGCTATATACAAATCAGCTCTGACCCTGTGCCTCATGGGAACAGTCCAGTCCGAACTACCAAGCCATGTCTTTCCCAGACCGGAATCAAGCATCCAAGGCCTGGTTTCTGGCTATCAGCCTTCATCAGCCTGGATAGCTTGACTCCAGTGGTGTGGAGAGCCTGGGACTCACCTCTGAGCATACCCAGCCCACTCGGGGTGAAAATTGCAAAAAACACAGTTGATGGACAGAATGTAGAACAATGTCATACATTCACCCCAGTACAAGGATCTGGGCCTAAATCCATCGTTGTTTTGCACTCCACACCACCCTGGGTTAGACACTGGCTATATGCAAATCAGCTCTGACCCTGTGCCTCATGGGAACAGTCCAGTCTGAACTACCAAGCCATGTCTTTCCCAGACCGGAATCAAGCATCCAAGGACCGGTTTCTGGCTATCAGCCTTCATCAGCCTGGATAGCTTGACTCCAGTGGTGTGGAGAGTCTGGGACTCACGTCTGAGCATACCCAGCCCACTCGGGATGAAAATTGCAAAAAACACAGTTGATGGACAGAATGTAGAACAATGTCATACATTCACCCCAGTACAAGGATCTGGGCCTAAATCCATCTTTTTTTGCACTCCACACCACCCTGGGTTAGACACTGGCTATATACAAATCAGCTCTGACCCTGTGCCTCATGGGAACAGTCCAGTCCGAACTACCAAGCCATGTCTTTCCCAGACCGGAATCAAGCATCCAAGGCCCGGTTTCTGGCTATCAGCCTTCATCAGCCTGGATAGCTTGACTCCAGTGGTGTGGAGAGCCCGGGACTCACGTCTGAGCATACCCAGCCCACTCGGGATGAAAATTGCAAAAAACACAGTTGATGGACAGAATGTTGAACAATGTCATACATTCACCCCAGTACAAGGATATGGGCCTAAATCCATCGTTTTTTCGCACTCCACACCACCCTGGGTTAGACACTGGCTATATGCAAATCAGCTCTGACCCTGTGCCTCATGGGAACAGTCCAGTCCGAACTACCAAGCCATGTCTTTCCCAGACCGGAATCAAGCATCCAAGGACCGGTTTCTTGCTATCAGCCTTCATCAGCCTGGATAGCTTGACTTCAGTGGTGTGGAGAGCCTGGGACTCACGTCTAAGCATACCCAGCCCACTCGGGGTGAAAATTGCAAAAAACACAGTTGATGGACAGAATGTAGAACAATGTCATACATTCACCCCAGTACAAGGATCTGGGCCTAAATCCATCGTTTTTTTGCACTCCACACCACCCTGGGTTAGACACTGGCTATATGCAAATCAGCTCTGAC
The DNA here is from genome assembly GCF_964261635.1 of Lissotriton helveticus. Classification (NCBI taxonomy): domain Eukaryota; kingdom Metazoa; phylum Chordata; class Amphibia; order Caudata; family Salamandridae; genus Lissotriton; species Lissotriton helveticus. Next base: position 283,111,525 of record NC_136058.1, on the reverse strand, counting down.
CCTGTGCCTCATGGGAACAGTCCAGTCCGAACTACCAGGCCATGTCTTTCCCAGACCGGAATCAAGCATCCAAGGCCCGGTTTCTGGCTATCAGCCTTCATCAGCCTGGATAGCTTGACTCAAGTGGTGTGGAGAGCCTGGGACTCACGTCTGAGCATACTCAGCCCACTCGGGGTGAAAATTGCAAAAAACACAGTTGATGGACAGAATGTAGAACAAGGTCATACATTCACCCCAGTACAAGGATCTGGGCCTATATCCATCGTTTTTTTGCACTCCACACCACCCTGGGTTAGACACTGGCTATATGCAAATCAGCTCTGACCCTGTGCCTCATGGGAAAAGTCCAGTCCGAACTACCAAGCCATGTCTTTCCCAGACCGGAATCAAGCATCCAAGGACCGGTTTCTGGCTATCAGCCTTCATCAGCCTGGATAGCTTGACTCCAGTGGTGTGGAGAGCCTGGGACTCACGTCTGAGCATACCCAGCCCACTCGGGGTGAAAATTGCAAAAAACACAGTTGATGGACAGAATGTAGAACAATGTCATACATTCACCCCAGTACAAGGATCTGGGCCTAAATCCATCGTTTTTTTGCACTCCACACCACCCTGGGTTAGACACTGGCTATATACAAATCAGCTCTGACCCTGTGCCTCATGGGAACTGTCCAGTCCGAACTACCAAGCCATGTCTTTCCCAGACCGGAATCAAGCATCCAAGGCCCGGTTTCTGGCTATCAGCCTTCATCAGCCTGGATAGCTTGACTCCAGTGGTGTGGAGAGCCTGGGACTCACCTCTGAGCATACCCAGCCCACTCGGGGTGAAAATTGCAAAAAACACAGTTGATGGACAGAATGTAGAACAATGTCATACATTCACCCCAGTACAAGGATCTGGGCCTAAATCCATCGTTTTTTTGCACTCCACACCACCCTGGGTTAGACACTGGCTATATGCAAATCAGCTCTGACCCTGTGCCTCATGGGAACAGTCCAGTCCAAACTACCAAGCCATGTCTTTCCCAGACCGGAATCAAGCATCCAAGGACCGGTTTCTGGCTATCAGCCTCCATCAGCCTGGATAGCTTGACTCCAGTGGTGTGGAGAGCCTGGGACTCACGTCTGAGCATACCCAGCCCACTCGAGGTGAAAATTGCAAAAAACACAGTTGATGGACAGAATGTAGAACAATGTCATACATTCACCCCAGTACAGGGATCTGGGCCTAAATCCATCGTTGTTTTGCACTCCACACCACCCTGGGTTAGACACTGGCTATATGCAAATCAGCTCTGACCCTGTGCCTCATGGGAACAGTCCAGTCCGAACTACCAAGCCATGTCTTTCCCAGACCGGAATCAAGCATCCAAGACCCGGTTTCTGGCTAGCAGCCTTCATCAGCCTGGATAGCTTGACTCCAGTGGTGTGGAGAGCCTGGGACTCACGTCTGAGCATACTCAGCCCACTCGGGGTGAAAATTGCAAAAAACACAGTTGATGGACAGAATGTAGAACAATGTCATACATTCACCCCAGTACAAGGATCTGGGCCTATATCCATCGTTTTTTTGCACTCCACACCACCCTGGGTTAGACACTGGCTATATGCAAATCAGCTCTGACCCTGTGCCTCATGGGAACAGTCCAGTCCGAACTACCAAGCCATGTCTTTCCCAGACCGGAATCAAGCATCCAAGGACCGGTTTCTGGCTATCAGCCTTCATCAGCCTGGATAGCTTGACTCGAGTGGTGTGGAGAGCCTGGGACTCACGTCTGAGCATACCCAATAGTTAGATGACACACACGACATCCTCCACATGTTTTCCTCGTCTCATTTATGGCCTATTCTTTTCTCCCAATTCCATGGTCATTCTCCATTTTTTCAGTACAATATTCTGAGGCATGCCGAGGCACTCTCATTACGGTTATTTCGTACTATCTTCCCTTTTCAATATTCTGTACCTTATTTGTTCTGGCTTACTTGACTACTATTTTTACATGCTTTACCTCCCACTTTAATACTGGCCAACGTGCCAAGGTTTGATGAAGGTACTGTCCTTCCCCAGGTTCCTAGCTTTATTATGTACTATGTATCATTGCCACATACCCTTATTGTATGATTGTTGGCAGACAGTTTCCAATTGCGGTTTCCTAACCGAAAATGTAATCCATTGCGTAATTTGCTACTACGCACCAGGACAATATTTGCCAAAAACGGTATTTTGTCTCCTGAATCTTCAAGCATTGCGATCCATGAAATTTGAAGCATTGACTGAACACAGCAACCTCTGACTTGTCCTCTCTTCCCTAAACCGCTACCTTTCTTCTCCACTCCAATATGGCAAGACTCTTCCACCTAATTCCCAGGCAACCATAAGCACTCATGCAAAAAGATCACTCCTGTAGCGTTCTTATATGCATGGTTCACCGCTCACACGTCCACATCAGTCTCACCAACTTCGGCACACTGCATAGGCATTCCTGAAGTTAAGGACTTGTTCCAACTCTCGTTTGTGACCACACCGGCCACCAGCGTTACCCTCCAAGGCCCGTCTTGCTTTTCCCTATAGGATCTCTCTGGTACACCGCACCACTCCGTCCCATTTTGGATATCCTGCCTTAATTATTCCCCCTCCAGTTCCCTTCAGCTCACCGCAAGGTTGACTAATACCGGATGTAAGTGTAATTCTCATTATTGCAAGTGTTATTACAATATGGTTATGCATCAGTTTAATAAAGTTCATATGCTCTTCTAGGCACAACGACTCGATTCACATTATCCTGGCTGGATGTAGATTTCTCGCCGCTCTGTCTGCAACGGGTCCTTGTTGATTGGGCAGTTTCTTAGGGTAAGTGTAAGTCCATTGCTTATGCAGGATTCCTTCACTTTACCATTGCATTAGCGTCATGACCAGCTGGGCATTCTCCTTGTCTTTTAGTAAGGTTGTTGGCTCACAAGGGATGATTACCCTCATTCACCTCCTTCTCTGCATGGCTTTTTGCTTAACGTCACAACTGTGTTCATCCATCCACACTGGGTACTGACTGGGTTGAGCAACTACTGAGCACTCTACATAATAGATACTCTTGCACACCCTTATTTATCAATTATCCCTTTCTAATTTCCCACCGTGATTGCATTGCTTTTGTTTATCGGTTGCCGTTCTTCCCTATAATACTATCCTTTCATTTTTTTCCCTTTTCTCCCCCCCCGTCTCCCCCCCACAACCATGCCCTATTTTCTCTTTGGTTAACCCCCCTCACCCTCTTCCTTCCCTTGCTTCCATGGCCTTTCGCAGGACTCCTCTCAGGCTTCATTCCTTCGTCCTGATAATAATCCCCCACATTAATGGGGTTCGAAACGCCGTCGACACACCATGTCTTGACTTCCATTGCTCTTTCCTGGATCTCTGTGGTGCACAATGATGTTTTTTATATTGTGACTCCTGTAAATAAGAACATTGTTGTTTATACACACATGCCTGAATCTTGGAATCTGGTGATTTCCAACCCTGCTTTTCACCCACTGCACTTCTTAAATATTTTGTTTGTTTGATTGTTCGGTTAAATAATTACTTCTCTATTTTGAATGTAAAACTTTGCAGATCATTATGTTGTTCTGTATAACATTTCCTAAATTTACTTGCTAAAGACCACTGTCTCTTACAACATATTGTACATCCTAGGTCCCTTCTGACTCACAGGGTTCCCTTGTTTCTTTAGACCATGCTTGAAGCCATGGTGTAGCATTGGAAGGCCTTGTGGACGGTCCCTCTCCACTGGGCCTTGTAGCCATGCTTATGTGCTGTGAGGCCAATGGGTTAGTGGAATCCCTCCACAAATCCTCTCAGTGATACACAAGGTCTGAGAGGCCCAGGAGGGTGTGCCACGGGGTGTGCCTCCCCATGGCCCATTTTAAACTGTCTCATAGCTCTGCATCATGGCTGTGTGCATGGGTCCAAGTCAGTGACCAGATCCTGTGATTTCATGCTCTATGCTTACTCGAACGGCCTCACATATTCCCTTTCAACCCAGGCATAGCTATCAGTCAGGGGCATAGCCAACCGTAGTGCAGCAGCACTGGGCCCAGGGGTATTAAGTGTCCAATTGTAGTGTAGTTCCTATATTCCCAATAGGCTCTGCGCATTGGAATAATATACACTATAAATTTGACATAGGACCGAGGTCAGTATGTCTCTATCGGTATACTAAACTTAATTGTGTGTGCCAGCTAGCTCAGAGGTCACTAGAAACTTTCTCAAATAAACTAGAAGGGATTCGTTTCTGACAACCGCATAAACATGACAACTTTGTTTCCCCAAGAATCGAAACGTATATTCAGAGTCATGGAAACAATAGATAACTATTTCACTCAGTCAATCGTGCATGCTTTGTTTCTACAGAGTTTGCACAGAAATAGAGAGACGGGTGTTTCAATAAAAGCGGTTTATTGATCAGTCTTCTTTCTCATGCAAGAGAGGTGAACTGCTACAATCATTAGACAGAATGCAAAGTATAATGCGTAAACGGTAATATAAAATAATACTGTAATAGCATTGTCTGGTGATATGACATATGAAATTACATACATAAATAACACAGACTAAAATACTCAACTGGTGCTTCTAAAATATGCCTACCCCAGTGTACCTAACCTAGGTCTAGTACGAAGGAAGAAGTAGGTGTTGTCTTTAGCATAGGTTTAGTTTTGCCAAGAATTGCCAAAGGTTTCTCTAGGTTCTAATCAGCGCCATACCTTAGAATGAGAGAGGTTGGTATAGCTGTCTCGGAACTCGATTTCTCAACACCCGGCAAGGGGAGTCAGAAACACTGGAGCGGGATTTCTCGGCAGGAGGATGACAGCTTCTGATCAGTGCGTCAGCTGGAGAGATGGCTTCCTTCGGCACTTGCTGTAGCGAGCTGCGTCGTGCAAGTAGGTAGTCAAACTGCACCGAACCACACCGCGCTTTGACATAGCAAGCAAAGGTATATTTATACCTTGAAGGAGTTTAGGAATGCCAGTATTGACGTAAAGTCGGGCATATGAAGTCATGAATGAACCCCTAAGGAATAGATGTTCATGCATAATAAATGAGTTCTTGGAGAAATCAATATTCAAGCAAGGGGAAGTCCCTAACGGCTTAAGAGTCTGGTTTACCAAGAAATCGTGACGAGGATGAACGGATGGAAGTAGCCATGCCTGTATTTGGGTAGCATGGGCTATGCCTAAATAAGGACTGGATTTCTATGCCTATGTAAAGGCAATGTGAATTGTACCTATATAAGGGCATGAATCGGGAAAATAATTTGGAATCTAAAATCGAACACAACACAATGTTCCTAAATGATGGCTTTATTTTACTGTTCAGCCAGTGGACAAGAGTGAAGGCACACTTTTGCTTTGCACCAGTGCCGATGACACCAATGATGTGCCATTTGCCTCCCTTCAATGGGCCTCACAGCAGGTTTCAGAGCTGTGAGGCCTGAGAGAGGCCCTTCCTTTCTGGTCCCCATATTCAGCCGAGGTCGGACACCCAGGAGAAGAGGCACCAGCGCATGAGCTTAGCAGCACAGGAGTATGGCTGTGAGGCTCATGGGTGCCTCTCTCAGGGGTTTAGCCATCAGGAGAGCAGCAGTATCAGTGGTACCAGAGCTCATGGATGTTAGGGATCCAATGCAACCAGATTATGGATGCATTTTACTATCTCATATCAATTTCTTCCATCAGGGCCCATGGCTACATTACTATGCCATTTATCTCTTCTACCATGCACTGCACAGCAATGATCTAAAGCTGAAAAGCCAAGGAAAGGGCCATCCTCCCAAGGACTACCAACTACGGTCCAGTGCTGAAAGCAAGGCCCAAGGGAGGAAGCCTGCTCTCCTGAGCCTTGCAGCACTGGTCCATGGCTCCAATGCTCTGGGCAAGTGGCCCCCTTGGAAGGCTTAGCTATCAATTGTGTAGCAAGTTCAGTGGGACAGTGGCCTTGTGGGGTTATGTGTGCAATGCACCCAAATTATTACAGTATTTTACTGTCCACAAAAAAGTATACAAATTGTGATGGATGGAATGCTTGAATTAATCTCAGCCACTGGTAATTACTCGGGACCACATCCCAGTCCATTGTTATTTTGCACACCATTCCACCTCAGTTTGGACCCAGCCATATGTAAATCAGGTTTGACTCTGCTTCAATGGAAACAGTCCAGATGTAATTGTCAGGCTATCTCTTCCCTGTTCCGCAACACAAGCAACCCAGGACCAGTTTTGCCCTGGTTAGGGCTCATCAGCCAGGTATAGCTTGATTCCAGTGACAGTGTACAAGGGACACACATCTGGGCATACCCGTCTCATTTAGGGCACACACTAAAGTATATGAAAAAGTGATGGATGGAATGCTTGACAATTTTAGCTACTGCTGAAGCTGGTGCACCCCTGAGATCAAACGAGGCCCACCATGGGGGCCTTCCCCCAATTTGAAGATATCTGGTTACACCATTGTGTTTTATTTTTTGTGCACTTCTAATTTGAGAGAGTTGACTTATTTGATGAGGCAAGGATTTTTATTCTATTATTCCAAGAAGTTCTATTGATATTGTTTGCTCTTTTGCTCTGGTTTAGACACAAACGTACGGTACATGATGGTAAAATGCTGAACAGCTACAACACTAGAGGCCTGGGTCTTGCATCCTTGGCCCAGTACTGTGAGGACCAAATAAACAGAAGGTTAGTGGGCCAGGCTGACAGCATTTTTTATTTGCATTTGAATGTGTGCTTTCCAAGGTTTGTTCAAAATTGTGAAAAATCAAATAAAAGGAGATTTATTTCAAATCTGTTGATTGAATCTGCAGCATGTTAATTTAAAAAGGAAACGCATTCCTGGACCACATAGCAAATACCAAATATGAGTATCAAAATAGGTAAAGGATTCAGAGGTCTTTGAAGTGTTATTGCCATGGCTCATGGCACATTACGGTAAACCATTTTAGCCTACATACGATTGTATTCTGGTAGTTTCTAGTATTTTACAGTGACTTGGACAATGCCATTTATATAGACGTCAAGCTGTTTTCAACTGTTTTATTTGCTTTCATATCTTTCTTGCACATACTGTATCTTGCACTGGGTATCTGGGAAGACAAAGTTACATTTTAATCCACACTGGTCCCCTTAAGGGCATTCTGCATGCTGCAGCACACCACAGAAAGGCATGGAGACAGGCTGTGGTCACACCATGAGGCCACAGCAGAAGTCCCTATCTCCCTCCTCAGTGCATTTCCTTGTTGTGGTGTAAGTCCAGGAAGGGAGCATTGAATACAAGCCTATCCATCCAGCTCTGGCCTTTTAAGTGGCCCGAACAAAACACCAGCCACAGCAACAGGATCACCTGACTCCAGCCTCCTGGGGTCCCATCAGGAGCAAGTGGCCACAATGGGCAGAGACCCTCAGATCACAGACCTGCACATGCGGAGTTTTAGGCGCTCTGCACCTAGCCACACCATGCTCCTGCACACAGGAAGCCTCCATTTGTTGAAGTATTTCACAGCCTTCCCACAGCTTGACATTTATCTGAGTCAGCACTAGGAGTCCCAAAAGCCAAGGCAAGCAGCAGTGATTGGTGAATGGATGGGCAGAGGGGCCTATAGTTGCTGCTTCTTCTATTGGGCCAGTAGAGCACACGCTTACGGCAGCCATATCGATGGGTGGCTCCTTCTTGTGCCCACATATGAAATGTATGTTAACTTGACCTTATATGGGATGTGACTCACACCTGGAGTCCTGGGTAGTATGTTTTTGCCTTGCATTTTGCATGTGTAGCTGTGCTAATGGGGCACTGTTTTCTTCACATTAGTTTTTGTGCAATGTTTATGGGTATGCGATGCTCAAGCATAATTTGTACGGACCTTGTTTGGATTCTGGCTTACCTGCTGCATGTCAACACACTTATAGCATGGTAGCAACATTGAATAGGATTCCCATTTCTACTCAGAGGTCAGTCATTAATGATCACAAGCTTCTCCTACTTCACCTGCCCAAGAGCCCTTCATATTCTCACTACTTCCTTGAAGATTCCGGTGAGATGTTAATTTGACAAACAGTTCACAAACTCTCCAAACCCAACCAGCGGGTGACCGAAATGCTAGTAGGCTCAAAAACAAATCCACATTAACCACCCCCAAAACCGAGGTTTTTATTATTTTTGATGTGTTTTCTTTAAGTACCTTTCTTTAAGTACCGGCTCATGGCGGCCCTGGGCAGGGAGCGTAGGTAGGGGGCCTCCGGAGGAACGCAGGCGCGGAGCCCAGTGAAGGGGTGGGGGTCAGGGTGTTAGGAAGTGGAACAGAGCCACAAACACAAATTATTGAGGCACTGAGGTGCACCATGTTGAATTGGTTCGTGCATTTGAAGCTATTTCCAGGGTGCTTAATAGTTTGACACATCTGCCTAGATCGAAGTCCTCCCAGAGACACAGTTAGTTTGACCATTTATGTGCACAGGCATCCAGAATGTTGATGATTGTTTTGCACAGTTCTACAGGGGACTATTCTTCTATTAAGCGATTAAGGAAAACGGTGTTAGGAAAAAGGAGCCTAGGGAAGAGGCCAGGTTGAATTTAGCTTGAGAAGTGGCCAATGATGTCACTTGGTTTTGGGGCACGGTGAATGCTCCTTTTCTCAAAAACGTTTCTGTCTCTGAACATCTTTGTCCCTCTCCAAACACAGGTTGACCATTTTGTAAAGCTCTTTGATCCAACTATTAGCAAAGTTCCAGAGTCCTGTCAACCGAAACCAGTGGACATGCCCAGAGTACCAATCTCTCTAGTAGCAGGCCTCTTGCATTCACCTTGGATGAGGTCCTCTTAGCTCTGAGAAGAAGTGCGAAGGGCAAAGCTCCTGAGCCCGATGGGGTGCTGGTTGAGGCTTATAGAGCTATGAATGGGTTGTGGAGCCCCATTTTGACTCGAGTGTTTAATGCAGCAGCCGAGGGCAAAATACCTCACAGCTGGGCTCATTACATTATTGTGGCAATTTTTAAAAAGGGGGATACATCTGACCCAAAGTGTAATCACCCCATCTCCCTCTGGACTCATCTGTGAAATTGTTGGGCAGGGTTGTTTTTCAGAGAATGGAGCAGTGGGCTACAGATTATTCTATTCTTTTGAAAGCCCAGAATGGGGTCAGGAGTGGGCTGGGGACAGAGGACCAGTGTGTAAACTTAGACTTGTTCATCTGGAAATATACCAAGGCTAAGTCAGGTTATCTTCACTTATGCTTTGATGACCTCAGTAGCACCTTCGATCTGGTGGACCCCTCGATTCTGTGGCATTCATTACTCTCACTTAGGGACCCTGCAAATATAGTTTTCTTCCTTTCCCGGTTGTACAAGAATCTATCTACCAGGGGTGGATGTGGCCCCAACAGGGAGCCCCATCATTTTTATTTTATTTTTATTTGCAAAGTTTTATATAGCGCTGGCTACACCCGGAGGTATCAGAGCGCTTTACATGAGGATCAGAGGTTTACAAGTTACATAATTACATCAGTTACAAGAGCAAAGTATAGACATAGGAGAAAAACATGAGATTACACAATAATATGAGTAATTAACGCGTAGTATATCCAAGATACTGGGAGGAGGAGGGGGAAGGAAGGAAAACAAAGCGGGGAGACGAGAAAAACTGTGTCAGATGTCCAGCTGGGTAGGTGCTGGCCGAGGGGATGTACCCGAGTCAAGCTCCTCTATACCTGTATAGGACAGCTACCCCGGGCATCGGACAAGGTTGCTGGGGTACTGCTGTAAGTACGAACAGTTAAGGTATCCGCCCCGGGAGCATCGTCATAGATCCATCAACACACCGTTCCCAGTGTTACAGGGAAGCGCCGACTGCCTCGTCCTCAAACTCACCTCCAGGTCAAGAGTGTGGAGCACAGAGATGCAAGGGACAGTTCCAAAGTCTGTAGAATTGAGGGACAAACCATTGTTCGTGTCTACAGTCCTCTTGGCGGGCGTGAAACTGAAGAGGGATTGTGAATAGAAACCTGAACTTCATCAGAAATGAGTCCTCAATAGGCCTCCATAGTGACATTGCAGATATTGATTCTTGGTGCCTTTGTACATTAAGGCAAGACTGGGCCTTGCATTAGCGGGTCTCGTTATGAACCAGGTAAAGAGCTATGAACTATGGGGATCTGTTTAATCCTGTGACTCTGCCGTTGGTCTTGCCTCTGATTCTGTGATTCTTTTACTCTGTAATGCCTATCATCCAGTTTATACATCAGAATCCTCACTCACTGGTGGTATTTCCCTGGTAAGCGCCATTTTGGGGTCTGGTGTAGCGGATCCCGCTTACAAATATTAGCAAAGTTTTTATGGGGAATAGATTCAGGCACCTTCCGGTCCTCAAATCTCCCAATTGGATCGCCTGAGGCTTTCTCTGCTCCCCCACTCACCGCCTCTCAGCCCCTGCAGCGCGTCCGCTAAGGCGTGCGGGACTCTCGCAACACCGGAGCAGGCTTCCGGGGGCTCCTGGTGTGCTCACCGGATGATCCTGTATCTTCCGTTGTCACAGAGTTTCCACAGGTACCGGGGGATCGTTGGGTGGTTCTTGGGCTTAGTGGTTGCTGCCTTGCGGGCTGAGCATATGCGTCGCTCCGATGTTCAGGGCTGCACCATTGGTAACACCTGCTCCACTTCTTCTGCAGGCGCCCACTGGGGATGTAGAGGGGGTAGCTCCGGTTCTTGCCACTCCCCCGATGCAGTCTCCCAGGGGCCCGCTCCTGATTTCGCGGTCCCCGCTCTGTTACACAATAGTCCGCTCCGCCCCATGCGCCATTTTGAGGTGCGATCGCCTGGCGAGTTTTAGCCGATTACACAGCAACAAAGCAGGTTGGGGGGACGGCACCGACAGCGGCAGATGCTCCCAATGCTCCAATGTCGGGAGTGAGTTTTTCCTGCTGGTTTTGGTGTGATGAAGCACCGCTCTAGGTTGCTGTGCGCGGGGCTTCCACGGAGCTTCAGCTCCGAGCAGCCATGGTTGAACCGGCTCCTCCCAGGGGGGTCAGACGGGGCTGCGTTCTGGCCCCATTCTTATTTTCCCTCAATGTAAACAGCATTGATTGTGCCCTTCCGACCCTGCAGGCTGATGTACACATCATTGCTGGACGCCTGGTCCCTGTGCTTTTGTATGCGGATGACGCAGTCTTAATGTCTAGGACCGCTGTGACTTATGGACACCTTCGCTGAATTGATGGAAGCAAGGAAATTAATGATTAATGAAGCCAAAACTTTCATAATGCCTTGCGGGAAAAACACTCAGAAGTGTAGGACTTTTTTTATCATGGGCATTCCTATTGTGAAGGTTAATTCATTCTACTATCTGGGCATCTTTTCTCTAATAATGGTTCATGATTCCAAAATATACAAAACGCTTGATCTAAAATTATATATGGCTAGAGCATTGTCAGCCGCTATGTATGGTGGGGGCCGGTGGGGTCATACATCCTGCGGTCCTCTTCCGGTTGAGGAGAAATCCCTTCTTAGGCGCCTTCTGTGTATCCCTGCCTCAACTCCATCCTCAATGGCCCACAAGGAAGTGGGGCTAAGTACCTGTCCTGGGCCCTGGTGACAAACACCCAACACCGCTTTGTCTCAACAAGGTTACTGCTGGGCCTAGTACATCATCTAGTTGCCTTCCCCAGTATGAACCAGAGGTACAGGGACAAACCGTGCCCTCGCGACGCCATTTCGAAACAGCACTCAGCACTTTATGTAGTTCTGCTACTTTTATGATTGTTTAAGGAAACAAATTCTGAAACTGATCTTTATTGCCCATAATATCCGGTATTATAATGCTTCCCTACGCTTTTTGTGTGCCCTGGAGGTCCCTACTCTATGTGTTAGTGTTACTGCTTACATTAAGGTTGCAATTCGCATCAGGAAAGGTATTTTTATCTAACTATAGTATTTGTTTAATCTGTTTTAACACCGTATATGTGCTCAACTGTTTTTATCTGTAATTAATTTGATAGTTGTACTGCATTTAGTATTAACTGCTCTTTTATGGCCTAATTTGATTGTGCCGAATAAAGACTTTCGAACCATCGAGTCAAACGCAATCTAAACCTTCTGTTCGCTGGGATGGGGCAACTTAAGTCTCTCAACAGTGCTAGTTTGCCAAGCAAGTTAGCAGAGTCGGCCTTTATGATCCACATACATTGGGTTTTCAGCCATAAAATTCAGTTTCAGCAATGCGTGGTTAATTTGATTGAACATTATTAGCATCTCTTTGCATATAGAAATGTTTTTTTTCTCCAGAAAATCCATTGGTAAACTGCTGGCTACAGCTAACAGTAAACAGTAAGTGATGCCAGCTTTCAATCAGAGTGCTACTGTTTCTAGATAATACACATCCTCCATGGAGTAAACAAGATGCAGAACAAGCCACATGAGCAGTAGTTTTCAGTATGTATGTGGTCTGAGCATGCCACATGTTCTCACAATCACATCAACCAACTTAAACCTGAGCTCTCTTTCTTCCACCTTCAGCTTACAGCAGGCACCACAATCATTGTGTTAAATCTCGCTCACCTGCTCGTGGCCGATAGGAAGATCCCAATGGACTGGAGCAGCTCGTTCAGGCAGGTTCCAAACATGTAGCTGAGGAGGCACTTGTTAAGGGACTTTGTAGGGACACTTGGAAGTGACAACAGCACAAAGAGATCAGCATTAACCCAGCAGAACAATGGAGACGGGGGCTAGGGGGGAGCGTTATGGCAAACTCGCATCTTATACCCAGAATGTTGAAGGATTCTGCAAGAAACATTGAGGCCCTAAGTATGAGTCAGGCGGGGCGGGATATCAGTATGGAATCTTGGAATCTGCACCTCCTGATCACCGACTTTTCCTCTGGCAAGGTAGGAGGGGAAGGAGCATTCAGTGCTCACCCGTGCCAGAACTATTCATTCCCTTCTCTCCCCCCCCACCATTCCTACCCCAGACAGAAGCCCCTGCTCTCATTTACCACCCGCTTAAAGCACGTTTAAAAGTAAATGTGTGGATATAACGGTTGGAAACAGCATTTTCTGCCACCATGAATCTCCACATGTTTACACCTAACTCGTAATCAGGGAGCAAGTCTATTATTGCTCCTGGATGATGGTTCGGGCATATTAATACTGCACAATGTACTCACTCCCAGAATTAATCAATCAATCAATCAAAACATTTGTAAAGCGCACTACTGACCCGTGAAGGTCTCACTGCATTTGGGGTGGGGTGGGGGGGGGGGATGCAGCTACTGCTCGAACAGCCAGGTCTTGAGGAGTCATCTGGAGGTCAGAAGGTCTTGGGTCTGCGTAGGGGGATGGGGAGGGTGTTCCAGGTCTTGGCGGCGAGGTGGGAGAACGATCTGCCGCCAGAGGTTGCTCTTCGGATGCGGGGGACTGTGGCGAGGGCGGCGAAGCGGAGCTGGCGGGAGGGGTGTAGAATCTGAGTCGTTTGTTGAGGTACGCTGGTCCGGTGTTGTGGAGTGCCTTGTGCGCGTGGGTGAGGAGCTTCAAGGTTATCCTCTTGTTGATGGGGAGCCAGTGCAGGTTTCTCAGGTGGGGGGTGATGTGGCTGCAGTGAGGGATGTCGAGGATTAGGCGGGCAGAGGCGTTTTGAATGCGCTGGAACCGTCTCAGGAGTTTGGCTGAGGCTCCTGTGTAGAGGGCGTTTCCATAGTCCAGCCTGCTGCTGATGAGGGCCTTGTTTTGGTGGGGATCCATTTGTAGATCTTGCAGAGCATGCGGAGGGTGTTGAAGCAGGAGGATGAGACGGCGTTGACCTGCTTTGTCATGGAGAGGGTGGAGTCGTGGATGAACCCTAGGTTGCGTGCGTGGTCGTTGGGTGTTTGGAGCTGTTCCCATTCAGTCGGCCACCAGGAGTCGTCCCAGGCCGAGGGAGTGGATCCAAGGATGAGGACTTCTGTCTTGTCCAAGTTTAACTTCAGTCGGCTGTTCATCATCCACTCAGCGACGGCTTTCATTCCTTCATGGAGGACCACACACATGAAAATGGCGGGCATCAAAGCTGGAACTGTATGCTGTAGACAACCAGAGGTGCAACTAGAGCCAAAACATTTTGGGGGGTAAAGTGGGGAGGCTGATTCTTCCTACAATATGCAGAGTGGAGATGCATGGGCTCTAAAATGGGTGAAAACACAACAAAGCCTCGTTAGCAAGTAAATGGTCTTTTAAAGACCTGTGAAGTACTCGGGTGCAGCTGTGTGTGTGCCTCAGACAGGGCTGCCACACAAATGGGGTGCGGGGGTGGAGGGGGGAGTGAAGCCCTTTGAGCCCAATGGGCGTTGCGCGCCTGCTGACAACCAACAGATGCACTGTGCTCTAAAGACTGGTATGACTTGTGACTACCTATTTTTAGGGAGTGTTACCTAAAGACAGTATATTTTGTGTTAATGTAAAGGGGTGTTGCTCGTCACTCCTAGTTTGGACCTTATACTTAGATTTTTTTCATGATCTCTCATCATGAAATGTTTGTAAATCCGACAGCGTTAACCGATAAACTTGCATAAAACCGCTGTATAATGTATTTACTTTTTTTTGTAATTTACTTATAAATGGCACTACTGGTCGTATGCATCAAGGTGCGGACACCTACAAGAAGATGGTGGAGAAGAACAGATAGAGAGGAGAGAAGGCCGACAGCCAGGATTAGCAAAGTAGGAGAGTTTGGAGGTCTTTCCAAAAAGTAAGATGGTTAGACTGCTATCTCACTTAAAGGGGTAAATTGTTCTAACTTTTCGGGCCCTGTAGCGAAGGCATAAATGCCAACATTTTAGAACATGAAAGTGGGAGAATTTGAAAATAAATTGTGAGAATTTATTTTCCCCATTGATTTACATTGTAACAAAGGCAATTTTCGGACGGAGACAGAAAAATAAATATATTTTTGCCTTCTAAAATAGGGAGTCTTTTGCTTGAATCATGTCTGTAGAAGGGAAACACGCCCCTCTAGGCCATCTATTGCCTGTGAGCAACAACTGTTTTTATTAAAGTTGAGTTTAAAAATGATTGAGGAACACGAACGGGAGAGCAGTGATGAAGGTGGACAGGCAGTGGCGTGACAAAATCTGAGGGCCCCCGTAAGGTGCATGGAGGGGCCGCCTCCATACTCAATCAGGAGCTCTCTGTCTGGAGTACTGTGGGGGCCCCCTGGAGCTTGCCCCCCCCCCCGCACCGCAGGGACTGTGGGGGCCTGTATTAAGCCACTGTGGACAGGTTGGTTGTTTCCATGATACATCAGCGCACTACACCTATCATGTTTAATTAACAGAAGCAGAGATCTAACATGAACATTACACAAGGAATGTGGGAAGAGAGAAGAGGCTCGGGGATCTCCATAAGCTATGTCGGAATAAGCAGAACGGGGACACATAATGGGAGTGATTGGTTAAAAAAAAGAAACACCATTCAGCAACCGTGCCAGAGATACCTACATTGCATAGTCTGTGGAAGAATCAAAAGGTCACCATATCAAGTGTGGCAGACATGTCAAGCAGGATCACCCTCACCCTCACAGATAATGTCTCACCTCATCAAGGGCATATAGTAGGGAGGTTTTGAACAGGCCAAACGCCCAGTTACCATCGCTCCAAGGTTCCCAACTCTCATATGACCTCATCCTTACTAAGAAAGGCTTGGAAAAGTTTCGGCTCACTGACAAAACATTAGTCAGCTGACTTTAGGTGCTTTAAACCTATATATATGTATATATATATATATATATATATATATATATATATATATATATATATATATATACATATTTATTTATTTTTTACAACAATGTGGCTGCATTCACCAGAGCAGCACAGCAGCGGGTGCGGGCGTTCAGCCCAGCCAAGAACATCAATTTTTCATCAAAGAAATGCCGCACTCAGGAACTTTACGTTTTTTCAAATTTTAATTAAACAGAGCCCAGTCTGCACACCGACGCGTTTCAGCCTTACGACCTTGGTCACGGTAAGTGGTAATACCTCTAGCAGCTGTTTATAGGTCATTTCCTGTTAAGCATGCCCATGAATCCTGGGACATGCAGTTCTCAATGTTTTAGCACAGTTCAACCACAATGCAGACATTGTATTTACTTATCGCAAATTTTTCAGTGCATTTTCAAGCTTTGAGAATTTAAACAAAAATTGTATAGTTACTTATTTTCACATCCCTAAGAAAACATTTTAGTGGCAATGCCTTTTTAAACCAAACATTGTTATTTTCTCACATCCACATTTAGTTGTGCGTGCCATAATTACATGAAAGAAACCATACTTGATATGAATTGTTTGATTCTAAACACAGATTGAGGGTATAGTACCCTAAAAAATATATAAAATCAGGAAGTTGTTATACATTGTTTTGACCAAGAGTGGCTGCTTCACAAGAAGTAGTTTTTTCATCTCACAAACCATATCTAAGATGCCAAAGCCTGACTGAACAAATTGACATGTGTCTTTTTTTCACCTATACTAGCAACGTGACACTGCTTAACTATGGACCATATGCAGCATACTCCTTTGTTTGTGTTGCTCCTCACATGCCTGTGGTCTGATGCACCCTGATAGCTCCCCGCAGCAGAACATTCACAGCAAATTAGCCCTTTCAAGGTCACCCTAATATTGGGAAGGATATGCTGAGGGGATGCCCTCAATTTAATAGAAACCTCAAGTGCAAGGACTAATGTATATTTCAATCCCACCTAGTCTCATGACTTATTCACATTCTGAACCAGTGAAGATCACAAAAATACCTCATCAGAAATTACCTGTATGTAAGTAAATAAAAAACCCTTCATTTAAATACCTGGAAGGGTATTCTGGTCTCCATCACACTCTCATTTCATCTGAGTGAAACAAACCAAAGCTGATGAGAGCTTGCTCATAATTTAAGCAATGTATTCATTTGGTTAATTTTTCTTAGCAAATTTGCTAGTTTTCTAATAACTTTTTTCATGAGTGGACCTGCAATAATATAAATATATTTGTATATGATTATTTCTTATTCGTCCACTAAGCTAATCATCTTATTTTAATTATTTTGTCATATATTTGTGATGGACAAAATGTAGAACAATGTCATACATTCACCCCAGTACAAGGATCTGGGCCTAAATCCATCGTTTTTTTGCACTCCACACCACCCTGGGTTAGACACTGGCTATATGCAAATCAGCTCTGACCCTGTGCCTCATGGGAACAGTCCAGTCTGAACTACCAAGCCATGTCTTTCCCAGACCGGAATCAAGCATCCAAGGACCGGTTTCTGGCTATCAGCCTTCATCAGCCTGCATAGCTTGACTCCAGTGGTGTGGAGAGCCTGGGACTCACGTCTGAGCATACCTAGCCCACTCGGGATGAAAATTGCAAAAAACACAGTTGATGGACAGAATGTAGAACAATGTCATACATTCACCCCAGTACAAGGATCTGGGCCTAAATCCATCGTTTTTTTGCACTCCACACCACCCTGGGTTAGACACTGGCTATATACAAATCAGCTCTAACCCTGTGCCTCATGGGAACAGTCCAGTCCGAACTACCAAGCCATGTCTTTCCCAGACCGGAATCAAGCATCCAAGGCCTGGTTTCTGGCTATCAGCCTTCATCAGCCTGGATAGCTTGACTCCAGTGGTGAGGAGAGCCTGGGACTCACGTCTGAGCATACCCAGCCCACTCAGGGTGAAAATTGCAAAAAACACAGTTGATGGACAGAATGTAGAACAATGTCATACATTCACCCCAGTACAAGGATCTGGGCCTAAATCCATCGTTGTTTTGCACTCCACACCACCCTGGGTTAGACACTGGCTATATGCAAATCAGCTCTGACCCTGTGCCTCATGGGAACAGTCCAGTCTGAACTACCAAGCCATGTCTTTCCCACACCGGAATCAAGCATCCAAGGACCGGTTTCTGGCTATCAGCCTTCATCAGCCTGGATAGCTTGACTCCAGTGGTGTGGAGAGCCTGGGACTCACGTCTGAGCATACCCAGCCCACTCGGGATGAAAATTGCAAAAAACACAGTTGATGGACAGAATGTTGAACAATGTCATACATTCACCCCAGTACAAGGATATGGGCCTAAATCCATAGTTTTTTTGCACTCCATACCACCCTGGGTTAGACACTGGCTATATGCAAATCAGCTCTGACCCTGTGCCTCATGGGAACAGTCCAGTCCGAACTACCAAGCCATGTCTTTCCCAGACCGGAATCAAGCATCCAAGGACCGGTTTCTTGCTATCAGCCTTCATCAGCCTGGATAGCTTGACTCCAGTGGTGTGGAGAGCCTGGGACTCACGTCTGAGCATACCCAGCCCACTCGGGGTGAAAATTGCAAAAAACACAGTTGATGGACAGAATGTAGAACAATGTCATACATTCACCCCAGTACAAGGATCTGGGCCTAAATCCATCGTTTTTTTGCACTCCACACCACCCTGGGTTAGACACTGGCTATATGCAAATCAGCTCTGACCCTGTGCCTCATGGGAACAGTCCAGTCCGAACTACCAAGCCATGTCTTTCCCAGACCGGAATCAAGCATCCAAGACCCGGTTTCTGGCTATCAGCCTTCATCAGCCTGGATAGCTTGACTCCAGTGGTGTGGAGAGCCTGGGACTCACGTCTGAGCATACTCAGCCCACTCGGGGTGAAAATTGCAAAAAACACAGTTGATGGACAGAATGTAGAACAATGTCATACATTCACCCCAGTACAAGGATCTGGGCCTATATCCATCGTTTTTTGCACTCCACACCACCCTGGGTTAGACATTGGCTATATGCAAATCAGCTCTGACCCTGTGCCTCATGGGAACAGTCCAGTCCGAACTACCAAGCCATGTCTTTCCCAGACCGGAATCAAGCATCCAAGGACCGGTTTCTGGCTAACAGCCTTCATCAGCCTGGATAGCTTGACTCCAGTGGTGTGGAGAGCCTGGGACTCACGTCTGAGCATACCCAGCCCACTCGGGGTGAAAATTGCAAAAAACACAGTTGATGGACAGAATGTAGAACAATGTCATACATTCACCCCAGTACAAGGATCTGGGCCTAAATCCATCGTTTTTTGCACTCCACACCACCCTGGGTTAGACACTGGCTATATACAAATCAGCTCTGACCCTGTGCCTCATGGGAACAGTCCAGTCCGAACTACCAAGCCATGTCTTTCCCAGACCGGAATCAAGCATCCAAGGCCTGGTTTCTGGCTATCAGCCTTCATCAGCCTGGATAGCTTGACTCCAGTGGTGTGGAGAGCCTGGGACTCACCTCGGAGCATACCCAGCCCACTCGGGGTGAAAATTGCAAAAAACACAGTTGATGGACAGAATGTAGAACAATGTCATACATTCACCCCAGTACAAGGATCTGGGCCTAAATCCATCGTTGTTTTGCACTCCACACCACCCTGGGTTAGACACTGGCTATATGCAAATCAGCTCTGACCCTGTGCCTCATGGGAACAGTCCAGTCTGAACTACCAAGCCATGTCTTTCCCAGACCGGAATCAAGCATCCAAGGACCGGTTTCTGGCTATCAGCCTTCATCAGCCTGGATAGCTTGACTCCAGTGGTGTGGAGAGTCTGGGACTCACGTCTGAGCATACCCAGCCCACTCGGGATGAAAATTGCAAAAAACACAGTTGATGGACAGAATGTAGAACAATGTCATACATTCACCCCAGTACAAGGATCTGGGCCTAAATCCATCGTTTTTTTGCACTCCACACCACCCTGGGTTAGACACTGGCTATATGCAAATCAGCTCTGACCCTGTGCCTCATGGGAACAGTCCAGTCTGAACTACCAAGCCATGTCTTTCCCACACCGGAATCAAGCATCCAAGGACCGGTTTCTGGCTATCAGCCTTCATCAGCCTGGATAGCTTGACTCCAGTGGTGTGGAGAGCCTGGGACTCACGTCTGAGCATACCCAGCCCACTCGGGATGAAAATTGCAAAAAACACAGTTGATGGACAGAATGTTGAACAATGTCATACATTCACCCCAGTACAAGGATATGGGCCTAAATCCATAGTTTTTTTGCACTCCATACCACCCTGGGTTAGACACTGGCTATATGCAAATCAGCTCTGACCCTGTGCCTCATGGGAACAGTCCAGTCCGAACTACCAAGCCATGTCTTTCCCAGACCGGAATCAAGCATCCAAGGACCGGTTTCTTGCTATCAGCCTTCATCAGCCTGGATAGCTTGACTCCAGTGGTGTGGAGAGCCTGGGACTCACGTCTGAGCATACCCAGCCCACTCGGGGTGAAAATTGCAAAAAACACAGTTGATGGACAGAATGTAGAACAATGTCATACATTCACCCCAGTACAAGGATCTGGGCCTAAATCCATCGTTTTTTTGCACTCCACACCACCCTGGGTTAGACACTGGCTATATGCAAATCAGCTCTGACCCTGTGCCTCATGGGAACAGTCCAGTCCGAACTACCAAGCCATGTCTTTCCCAGACCGGAATCAAGCATCCAAGACCCGGTTTCTGGCTATCAGCCTTCATCAGCCTGGATAGCTTGACTCCAGTGGTGTGGAGAGCCTGGGACTCACGTCTGAGCATACTCAGCCCACTCGGGGTGAAAATTGCAAAAAACACAGTTGATGGACAGAATGTAGAACAATGTCATACATTCACCCCAGTACAAGGATCTGGGCCTATATCCATCGTTTTTTTGCACTCCACACCACCCTGGGTTAGACATTGGCTATATGCAAATCAGCTCTGACCCTGTGCCTCATGGGAACAGTCCAGTCCGAACTACCAAGCCATGTCTTTCCCAGACCGGAATCAAGCATCCAAGGACCGGTTTCTGGCTAACAGCCTTCATCAGCCTGGATAGCTTGACTCCAGTGGTGTGGAGAGCCTGGGACTCACGTCTGAGCATACCCAGCCCACTCGGGGTGAAAATTGCAAAAAACACAGTTGATGGACAGAATGTAGAACAATGTCATACATTCACCCCAGTACAAGGATCTGGGCCTAAATCCATCGTTTTTTGCACTCCACACCACCCTGGGTTAGACACTGGCTATATACAAATCAGCTCTGACCCTGTGCCTCATGGGAACAGTCCAGTCCGAACTACCAAGCCATGTCTTTCCCAGACCGGAATCAAGCATCCAAGGCCTGGTTTCTGGCTATCAGCCTTCATCAGCCTGGATAGCTTGACTCCAGTGGTGTGGAGAGCCTGGGACTCACCTCTGAGCATACCCAGCCCACTCGGGGTGAAAATTGCAAAAAACACAGTTGATGGACAGAATGTAGAACAATGTCATACATTCACCCCAGTACAAGGATCTGGGCCTAAATCCATCGTTGTTTTGCACTCCACACCACCCTGGGTTAGACACTGGCTATATGCAAATCAGCTCTGACCCTGTGCCTCATGGGAACAGTCCAGTCTGAACTACCAAGCCATGTCTTTCCCAGACCGGAATCAAGCATCCAAGGACCGGTTTCTGGCTATCAGCCTTCATCAGCCTGGATAGCTTGACTCCAGTGGTGTGGAGAGTCTGGGACTCACGTCTGAGCATACCCAGCCCACTCGGGATGAAAATTGCAAAAAACACAGTTGATGGACAGAATGTAGAACAATGTCATACATTCACCCCAGTACAAGGATCTGGGCCTAAATCCATCGTTTTTTTGCACTCCACACCACCCTGGGTTAGACACTGGCTATATACAAATCAGCTCTGACCCTGTGCCTCATGGGAACAGTCCAGTCCGAACTACCAAGCCATGTCTTTCCCAGACCGGAATCAAGCATCCAAGGCCCGGTTTCTGGCTATCAGCCTTCATCAGCCTGGATAACTTGACTCCAGTGGTGTGGAGAGCCCGGGACTCACGTCTGAGCATACCCAGCCCACTCGGGATGAAAATTGCAAAAAACACAGTTGATGGACAGAATGTTGAACAATGTCATACATTCACCCCAGTACAAGGATATGGGCCTAAATCCATCGTTTTTTCGCACTCCACACCACCCTGGGTTAGACACTGGCTATATGCAAATCAGCTCTGACCCTGTGCCTCATGGGAACAGTCCAGTCCGAACTACCAAGCCATGTCTTTCCCAGACCGGAATCAAGCATCCAAGGACCGGTTTCTTGCTATCAGCCTTCATCAGCCTGGATAGCTTGACTTCAGTGGTGTGGAGAGCCTGGGACTCACGTCTAAGCATACCCAGCCCACTCGGGGTGAAAATTGCAAAAAACACAGTTGATGGACAGAATGTAGAACAATGTCATACATTCACCCCAGTACAAGGATCTGGGCCTAAATCCATCGTTTTTTTGCACTCCACACCACCCTGGGTTAGACACTGGCTATATGCAAATCAGCTCTGACCCTGTGCCTCATGGGAACAGTCCAGTCCGAACTACCAGGCCATGTCTTTCCCAGACCGGAATCAAGCATCCAAGGCCCGGTTTCTGGCTATCAGCCTTCATCAGCCTGGATAGCTTGACTCAAGTGGTGTGGAGAGCCTGGGACTCACGTCTGAGCATACTCAGCCCACTCGGGGTGAAAATTGCAAAAAACACAGTTGATGGACAGAATGTAGAACAAGGTCATACATTCACCCCAGTACAAGGATCTGGGCCTATATCCATCGTTTTTTTGCACTCCACACCACCCTGGGTTAGACACTGGCTATATGCAAATCAGCTCTGACCCTGTGCCTCATGGGAAAAGTCCAGTCCGAACTACCAAGCCATGTCTTTCCCAGACCGGAATCAAGCATCCAAGGACCGGTTTCTGGCTATCAGCCTTCATCAGCCTGGATAGCTTGACTCCAGTGGTGTGGAGAGCCTGGGACTCACGTCTGAGCATACCCAGCCCACTCGGGGTGAAAATTGCAAAAAACACAGTTGATGGACAGAATGTAGAACAATGTCATACATTCACCCCAGTACAAGGATCTGGGCCTAAATCCATTGTTTTTTTGCACTCCACACCACCCTGGGTTAGACACTGGCTATATACAAATCAGCTCTGACCCTGTGCCTCATGGGAACTGTCCAGTCCGAACTACCAAGCCATGTCTTTCCCAGACCGGAATCAAGCATCCAAGGCCCGGTTTCTGGCTATCAGCCTTCATCAGCCTGGATAGCTTGACTCCAGTGGTGTGGAGAGCCTGGGACTCACCTCTGAGCATACCCAGCCCACTCGGGGTGAAAATTGCAAAAAACACAGTTGATGGACAGAATGTAGAACAATGTCATACATTCACCCCAGTACAAGGATCTGGGCCTAAATCCATCGTTTTTTTGCACTCCACACCACCCTGGGTTAGACACTGGCTATATGCAAATCAGCTCTGACCCTGTGCCTCATGGGAACAGTCCAGTCCAAACTACCAAGCCATGTCTTTCCCAGACCGGAATCAAGCATCCAAGGACCGGTTTCTGGCTATCAGCCTCCATCAGCCTGGATAGCTTGACTCCAGTGGTGTGGAGAGCCTGGGACTCACGTCTGAGCATACCCAGCCCACTCGAGGTGAAAATTGCAAAAAACACAGTTGATGGACAGAATGTAGAACAATGTCATACATTCACCCCAGTACAGGGATCTGGGCCTAAATCCATCGTTGTTTTGCACTCCACACCACCCTGGGTTAGACACTGGCTATATGCAAATCAGCTCTGACCCTGTGCCTCATGGGAACAGTCCAGTCCGAACTACCAAGCCATGTCTTTCCCAGACCGGAATCAAGCATCCAAGACCCGGTTTCTGGCTATCAGCCTTCATCAGCCTGGATAGCTTGACTCCAGTGGTGTGGAGAGCCTGGGACTCACGTCTGAGCATACTCAGCCCACTCGGGGTGAAAATTGCAAAAAACACAGTTGATGGACAGAATGTAGAACAATGTCATACATTCACCCCAGTATAAGGATCTGGGCCTATATCCATCGTTTTTTTGCACTCCACACCACCCTGGGTTAGACACTGGCTATATGCAAATCAGCTCTGACCCTGTGCCTCATGGGAACAGTCCAGTCCGAACTACCAAGCCATGTCTTTCCCAGACCGGAATCAAGCATCCAAGGACCGGTTTCTGGCTATCAGCCTTCATCAGCCTGGATAGCTTGACTCGAGTGGTGTGGAGAGCCTGGGACTCACGTCTGAGCATACCCAATAGTTAGATGACACACACGACATCCTCCACATGTTTTCCTCGTCTCATTTATGGCCTATTCTTTTCTCCCAATTCCATGGTCATTCTCCATTTTTTCAGTACAATATTCTGAGGCATGCCGAGGCACTCTCATTACGGTTATTTCGTACTATCTTCCCTTTTCAATATTCTGTACCTTATTTGTTCTGGCTTACTTGACTACTATTTTTACATGCTTTACCTCCCACTTTAATACTGGCCAACGTGCCAAGGTTTGATGAAGGTACTGTCCTTCCCCAGGTTCCTAGCTTTATTATGTACTATGTATCATTGCCACATACCCTTATTGTATGATTGTTGGCAGACAGTTTCCAATTGCGGTTTCCTAACCGAAAATGTAATCCATTGCGTAATTTGCTACTACGCACCAGGACAATATTTGCCAAAAACGGTATTTTGTCTCCTGAATCTTCAAGCATTGCGATCCATGAAATTTGAAGCATTGACTGAACACAGCAACCTCTGACTTGTCCTCTCTTCCCTAAACCGCTACCTTTCTTCTCCACTCCAATATGGCAAGACTCTTCCACCTAATTCCCAGGCAACCATAAGCACTCATGCAAAAAGATCACTCCTGTAGCGTTCTTATATGCATGGTTCACCGCTCACACGTCCACATCAGTCTCACCAACTTCGGCACACTGCATAGGCATTCCTGAAGTTAAGGACTTGTTCCAACTCTCGTTTGTGACCACACCGGCCACCAGCGTTACCCTCCAAGGCCCGTCTTGCTTTTCCCTATAGGATCTCTCTGGTACACCGCACCACTCCGTCCCATTTTGGATATCCTGCCTTAATTATTCCCCCTCCAGTTCCCTTCAGCTCGCCGCAAGGTTGACTAATACCGGATGTAAGTGTAATTCTCATTATTGCAAGTGTTATTACAATATGGTTATGCATCAGTTTAATAAAGTTCATATGCTCTTCTAGGCACAACGACTCGATTCACATTATCCTGGCTGGATGTAGATTTCTCGCCGCTCTGTCTGCAACGGGTCCTTGTTGATTGGGCAGTTTCTTAGGGTAAGTGTAAGTCCATTGCTTATGCAGGATTCCTTCACTTTACCATTGCATTAGCGTCATGACCAGCTGGGCATTCTCCTTGTCTTTTAGTAAGGTTGTTGGCTCACAAGGGATGATTACCCTCATTCACCTCCTTCTCTGCATGGCTTTTTGCTTAACGTCACAACTGTGTTCATCCATCCACACTGGGTACTGACTGGGTTGAGCAACTACTGAGCACTCTACATAATAGATACTCTTGCACACCCTTATTTATTAATTACCCCTTTCTAATTTCCCACCGTGATTGCATTGCTTTTGTTTATCGGTTGCCGTTCTTCCCTATAATACTATCCTTTCATTTTTTTCCCTTTTCTCCCCCCCGTCTCCCCCCCACAACCATGCCCTATTTTCTCTTTGGTTAACCCCCCTCACCCTCTTCCTTCCCTTGCTTCCATGGCCTTTCGCAGGACTCCTCTCAGGCTTCATTCCTTCGTCCTGATAATAATCCCCCACATTAATGGGGTTCGAAACGCCGTCGACACACCATGTCTTGACTTCCATTGCTCTTTCCTGGATCTCTGTGGTGCACAATGATGTTTTTTATATTGTGACTCCTGTAAATAAGAACATTGTTGTTTATACACACATGCCTGAATCTTGGAATCTGGTGATTTCCAACCCTGCTTTTCACCCACTGCACTTCTTAAATATTTTGTTTGTTTGATTGTTCGGTTAAATAATTACTTCTCTATTTTGAATGTAAAACTTTGCAGATCATTATGTTGTTCTGTATAACATTTCCTAAATTTACTTGCTAAAGACCACTGTCTCTTACAACATATTGTACATCCTAGGTCCCTTCTGACTCACAGGGTTCCCTTGTTTCTTTAGACCATGCTTGAAGCCATGGTGTAGCATTGGAAGGCCTTGTGGACGGTCCCTCTCCACTGGGCCTTGTAGCCATGCTTATGTGCTGTGAGGCCAATGGGTTAGTGGAATCCCTCCACAAATCCTCTCAGTGATACACAAGGTCTGAGAGGCCCAGGAGGGTGTGCCACGGGGTGTGCCTCCCCATGGCCCATTTTAAACTGTCTCATAGCTCTGCATCATGGCTGTGTGCATGGGTCCAAGTCAGTGACCAGATCCTGTGATTTCATGCTCTATGCTTACTCGAACGGCCTCACATATTCCCTTTCAACCCAGGCATAGCTATCAGTCAGGGGCATAGCCAACCGTAGTGCAGCAGCACTGGGCCCAGGGGTATTAAGTGTCCAATTGTAGTGTAGTTCCTATATTCCCAATAGGCTCTGCGCATTGGAATAATATACACTATAAATTTGACATAGGACCGAGGTCAGTATGTCTCTATCGGTATACTAAACTTAATTGTGTGTGCCAGCTAGCTCAGAGGTCACTAGAAACTTTCTCAAATAAACTAGAAGGGATTCGTTTCTGACAACCGCATAAACATGACAACTTTGTTTCCCCAAGAATCGAAACGTATATTCAGAGTCATGGAAACAATAGATAACTATTTCACTCAGTCAATCGTGCATGCTTTGTTTCTACAGAGTTTGCACAGAAATAGAGAGACGGGTGTTTCAATAAAAGCGGTTTATTGATCAGTCTTCTTTCTCATGCAAGAGAGGTGAACTGCTACAATCATTAGACAGAATGCAAAGTATAATGCGTAAACGGTAATATAAAATAATACTGTAATAGCATTGTCTGGTGATATGACATATGAAATTACATACATAAATAACACAGACTAAAATACTCAACTGGTGCTTCTAAAATATGCCTACCCCAGTGTACCTAACCTAGGTCTAGTACGAAGGAAGAAGTAGGTGTTGTCTTTAGCATAGGTTTAGTTTTGCCAAGAATTGCCAAAGGTTTCTCTAGGTTCTAATCAGCGCCATACCTTAGAATGAGAGAGGTTGGTATAGCTGTCTCGGAACTCGATTTCTCAACACCCGGCAAGGGGAGTCAGAAACACTGGAGCGGGATTTCTCGGCAGGAGGATGACAGCTTCTGATCAGTGCGTCAGCTGGAGGGATGGCTTCCTTCGGCACTTGCTGTAGCGAGCTGCGTCGTGCAAGTAGGTAGTCAAACTGCACCGAACCACACCGCGCTTTGACATAGCAAGCAAAGGTATATTTATACCTTGAAGGAGTTTAGGAATGCCAGTATTGACGTAAAGTCGGGCATATGAAGTCATGAATGAACCCCTAAGGAATAGATGTTCATGCATAATAAATGAGTTCTTGGAGAAATCAATATTCAAGCAAGGGGAAGTCCCTAACGGCTTAAGAGTCTGGTTTACCAAGAAATCGTGACGAGGATGAACGGATGGAAGTAGCCATGCCTGTATTTGGGTAGCATGGGCTATGCCTAAATAAGGACTGGATTTCTATGCCTATGTAAAGGCAATGTGAATTGTACCTATATAAGGGCATGAATCGGGAAAATAATTTGGAATCTAAAATCGAACACAACACAATGTTCCTAAATGATGGCTTTATTTTACTGTTCAGCCAGTGGACAAGAGTGAAGGCACACTTTTGCTTTGCACCAGTGCCGATGACACCAATGATGTGCCATTTGCCTCCCTTCAATGGGCCTCACAGCAGGTTTCAGAGCTGTGAGGCCTGAGAGAGGCCCTTCCTTTCTGGTCCCCATATTCAGCCGAGGTCGGACACCCAGGAGAAGAGGCACCAGCGCATGAGCTTAGCAGCACAGGAGTATGGCTGTGAGGCTCATGGGTGCCTCTCTCAGGGGTTTAGCCATCAGGAGAGCAGCAGTATCAGTGGTACCAGAGCTCATGGATGTTAGGGATCCAATGCAACCAGATTATGGATGCATTTTACTATCTCATATCAATTTCTTCCATCAGGGCCCATGGCTACATTACTATGCCATTTATCTCTTCTACCATGCACTGCACAGCAATGATCTAAAGCTGAAAAGCCAAGGAAAGGGCCATCCTCCCAAGGACTACCAACTACGGTCCAGTGCTGAAAGCAAGGCCCAAGGGAGGAAGCCTGCTCTCCTGAGCCTTGCAGCACTGGTCCATGGCTCCAATGCTCTGGGCAAGTGGCCCCCTTGGAAGGCTTAGCTATCAATTGTGTAGCAAGTTCAGTGGGACAGTGGCCTTGTGGGGTTATGTGTGCAATGCACCCAAATTATTACAGTATTTTACTGTCCACAAAAAAGTATACAAATTGTGATGGATGGAATGCTTGAATTAATCTCAGCCACTGGTAATTACTCGGGACCACATCCCAGTCCATTGTTATTTTGCACACCATTCCACCTCAGTTTGGACCCAGCCATATGTAAATCAGGTTTGACTCTGCTTCAATGGAAACAGTCCAGATGTAATTGTCAGGCTATCTCTTCCCTGTTCCGCAACACAAGCAACCCAGGACCAGTTTTGCCCTGGTTAGGGCTCATCAGCCAGGTATAGCTTGATTCCAGTGACAGTGTACAAGGGACACACATCTGGGCATACCCGTCTCATTTAGGGCACACACTAAAGTATATGAAAAAGTGATGGATGGAATGCTTGACAATTTTAGCTACTGCTGAAGCTGGTGCACCCCTGAGATCAAACGAGGCCCACCATGGGGGCCTTCCCCCAATTTGAAGATATCTGGTTACACCATTGTGTTTTATTTTTTGTGCACTTCTAATTTGAGAGAGTTGACTTATTTGATGAGGCAAGGATTTTTATTCTATTATTCCAAGAAGTTCTATTGATATTGTTTGCTCTTTTGCTCTGGTTTAGACACAAACGTACGGTACATGATGGTAAAATGCTGAACAGCTACAACACTAGAGGCCTGGGTCTTGCATCCTTGGCCCAGTACTGTGAGGACCAAATAAACAGAAGGTTAGTGGGCCAGGCTGACAGCATTTTTTATTTGCATTTGAATGTGTGCTTTCCAAGGTTTGTTCAAAATTGTGAAAAATCAAATAAAAGGAGATTTATTTCAAATCTGTTGATTGAATCTGCAGCATGTTAATTTAAAAAGGAAACGCATTCCTGGACCACATAGCAAATACCAAATATGAGTATCAAAATAGGTAAAGGATTCAGAGGTCTTTGAAGTGTTATTGCCATGGCTCATGGCACATTACGGTAAACCATTTTAGCCTACATACGATTGTATTCTGGTAGTTTCTAGTATTTTACAGTGACTTGGACAATGCCATTTATATAGACGTCAAGCTGTTTTCAACTGTTTTATTTGCTTTCATATCTTTCTTGCACATACTGTATCTTGCACTGGGTATCTGGGAAGACAAAGTTACATTTTAATCCACACTGGTCCCCTTAAGGGCATTCTGCATGCTGCAGCACACCACAGAAAGGCATGGAGACAGGCTGTGGTCACACCATGAGGCCACAGCAGAAGTCCCTATCTCCCTCCTCAGTGCATTTCCTTGTTGTGGTGTAAGTCCAGGAAGGGAGCATTGAATACAAGCCTATCCATCCAGCTCTGGCCTTTTAAGTGGCCCGAACAAAACACCAGCCACAGCAACAGGATCACCTGACTCCAGCCTCCTGGGGTCCCATCAGGAGCAAGTGGCCACAATGGGCAGAGACCCTCAGATCACAGACCTGCACATGCGGAGTTTTAGGCGCTCTGCACCTAGCCACACCATGCTCCTGCACACAGGAAGCCTCCATTTGTTGAAGTATTTCACAGCCTTCCCACAGCTTGACATTTATCTGAGTCAGCACTAGGAGTCCCAAAAGCCAAGGCAAGCAGCAGTGATTGGTGAATGGATGGGCAGAGGGGCCTATAGTTGCTGCTTCTTCTATTGGGCCAGTAGAGCACACGCTTACGGCAGCCATATCGATGGGTGGCTCCTTCTTGTGCCCACATATGAAATGTATGTTAACTTGACCTTATATGGGATGTGACTCACACCTGGAGTCCTGGGTAGTATGTTTTTGCCTTGCATTTTGCATGTGTAGCTGTGCTAATGGGGCACTGTTTTCTTCACATTAGTTTTTGTGCAATGTTTATGGGTATGCGATGCTCAAGCATAATTTGTACGGACCTTGTTTGGATTCTGGCTTACCTGCTGCATGTCAACACACTTATAGCATGGTAGCAACATTGAATAGGATTCCCATTTCTACTCAGAGGTCAGTCATTAATGATCACAAGCTTCTCCTACTTCACCTGCCCAAGAGCCCTTCATATTCTCACTACTTCCTTGAAGATTCCGGTGAGATGTTAATTTGACAAACAGTTCACAAACTCTCCAAACCCAACCAGCGGGTGACCGAAATGCTAGTAGGCTCAAAAACAAATCCACATTAACCACCCCCAAAACCGAGGTTTTTATTATTTTTGATGTGTTTTCTTTAAGTACCTTTCTTTAAGTACCGGCTCATGGCGGCCCTGGGCAGGGAGCGTAGGTAGGGGGCCTCCGGAGGAACGCAGGCGCGGAGCCCAGTGAAGGGGTGGGGGTCAGGGTGTTAGGAAGTGGAACAGAGCCACAAACACAAATTATTGAGGCTGAGAGAGCGCAAACTGACCTAAATGTATGAGTGCATCACACTTACCCGTAGTAAGCACAAATCATGAGGAGAAATGCCATGAGTGCTAATAGTATCTGCAATTATATTCTAAATGTATAGCTAATGTAGAGATTTAAGTAGAAGTGGAACTAATACAGAAATGTGTGACACTATATGATTTTATTAGATGTGATTATTCCTGAATCCATGTCGTGTAGCTGTTAAAATGTAAGATGGCATGTGGTTAAACGCAGAATGTGGTAGGCCTCAGGGCCAGAGCTAGAAGGGAAGGGGAAGGTGTTTCTTTTCACGACATAGATTGTACTAATGTTTTGGTCATTGCATTAATGGGCCATGATTTATAGATGTGTTTACTGAATAATAGAATAAGAGTATTAACATGCTTTAATTAAATGAAGAAGTTAAATGCTATAATCATTATGAGAAATGCTGTAGGCCTGAAATGTTTTAACGTTGGTTTACACGTACTGGTCTGGGCCAAGAAATGTTGCGAACCTTTTTGGAAGTCTATGAGAGTTGGGATCTTGGCTGCAGATGTCTGTCTGCAAGAGAAAAGGGGGAATCCAATTATAAATAATATGAATAGAGGTCTGTTCAGGAGACGGCCCAGACATGGAGGAGGGTTCTGGAATGTTTAAGGGGTATCAGCGGGCCGGAGAAGAGTCTGAGAAGCAAGGTCAACTCCAACGTATGAGGCCCAATACAAAGCATCATGGAAAAAGCCAGAAGCTACACCACGTGAGGGGCGTCTCGTGAGGGCGTCTCAAATGTTGTTGACTGTTTTGTATTAGGGACAGCACCCATGGGTGGAGTTAGAGCAGATACCTGAGGACCCTTTAGAGAGCGGATGGGTAGGCAGAGAGGGGTCATGACTGGAGAACTATAGGTTTTCACCAAGAGACTAAGAGTGAGTGACTTCCCTTGGGGGTCATTCACTGCTGACACCTTTGTTAGGTTGGGATTTGGTTAAGTAGGGATACCATCTAGAGCAGGGTAGGGACAGCCTAACCTGTGCGTTTTTCCTCCAACTTAAATGAAGGAGAGATATGCGTCAATGCTGATAGCTTTATTATTCTTAGAACTTGTGTTAGTAATTTCCGTTGCTCGTCTGAGGGCTTTCAGAGAGCACATGTATGTAGTTGGACCTGTGTATCTCGTGAATCTCATTCTGAGATGCCTGTATTTGCAGCTTATCATATCCTTACAATAAACTTTTGAAAGCTAGAAGTTGTTTGTGATCTTTGGGAGCAGAGTCCTTTATTGGGTGAACTAGCTTGGTAATAGATGCACTTTCTTCCTCAAAGACAGGCAACAAAGGTTCAGTCGACCAGATCGAGGTTTAGATCAATAGATATAAGGTATCGATCAAAATCTCGCCCTTCCAGTTGGTAGCAGAGGATGGTTGCCTTCTTGAGGACGGTAACCTAGGCCAGGTTAGCTTACCCCAAGGCCCCTAGAAATCGATGATCGGAAGAACCGCCCGCCGAAGAAGATCCGGATGACGTGAGACAGAAAAAGCAGCAGTATCGGTCGAGAGTGAGTATAAAGGGTTATGCGTGTTAGATTGCGGTGTTTTTGTATTGTATCTATGTTGTAATGTCTGGCGGAGTTGAATGTCTGTAGAGTGACTGTGGAACAGGTTGTGAGCGCGCGCAACCGGTGGAAATCTTAAGTTCAAGGAGAGCTTAAGTGGTTCGGGTGTATCGGACACCCAGAGTAATTGTCAACTGGAGTGAAGGGGGTCATGAGGTACCATTGATCACCCGAAAGACCGAGATAGGGGGAACGTAAGAGTGAGTGCGTGAGTAACGGACGCTGGTCGGAGGTTACTGTGTGTGTAAGCAACCTATCAGAGAGACGATAGACATTTCGTCAGTTGTGTTGACAATTACATATAGACTGTGGACGTACAGTCGAGGGAAGTGACCGCTTGGTCGGAAGTAGTCATTTTTCGGTGTATGAATGGGACGCATGCATAACCGGGAGACGAGTTGAGAAAGGAGGGGTGCTGCTGCGAAGCGAAGAAAAGTGACGTCAGAAAGTGTCGCGACGTGATTGGCCGACCGGAGAAAGACCGCGCTGTGATAGGCCAGCTAGCAAAGACGTCAGAAAGGGTCGCGACGTGATTGGCCGACCGGAGAAAGACCGCGCTGCGATAGGCCAAGTTAGCAAAGCCGCGACAGGATTGGTGGATTGTCATCAGGAAGTAAACAGAGTAGCGAGGCTGGATATTGTGCGCATAATTATGAAGTGTTTTAAATGGCTGAGAGCGGCGTTTAAAAAAGAGAAGCGGGGATCGTATGAAGGGGAAGAAGCCCCGCCGGAGGGTACGCCGGCTCGTTACATGGCAGTAAATGTTGGGCTGCATACGATTCTTTGGATATCAGAGTGGAGTAAGATTACGGAAGGAAATGAGGAACTGACGTTCCCGAAGTACGGGACGTTCAGATTAGAGGTGTTACATCGATTAAAATCAGTCATGACCTCAATGAGACCCTTGCCTAGACCGACCCAGTTTGAAGCTCTTGATGCATGGATTAGGGCAGCGCATGAAAAGAATATGAACAGACGACAAGAAAGGGTGAAACGATCGGTAAGGGCAGTGCAGGATGCCAGGTGGGATGCGGATGCTAAAAGATGGAGAGTGCATAACATGGAAGTAAATAAACTGTACCCAGTGTTAGAGGTGCCCGGAAATAAAAGCCCCCTAGAAGAAGATGATGAGAGCGAAACAGAGGACAGCCTGATAAACAGATTATTGACAGACAGGCCACCCCCGTATAATAGAGCAGGGGGAGAGGTCGAGCATAGTGAAAGAGAAAAGGGGGGCAATGCAGGAGAGCATGGACCGCTTCCCAGTTCAGAGTGGGATCCTGAGGCAAAGAAAGAGCTGTCCCAGCCTAGTCAGGTGCAACAGGTAGTCGGTAGGTTTGTGGTACAAAGAGCGCCGGAAACGAAGTGCGCCACATCCTACACATTACCAGATGCACTACAGGTACCTGTTACCATAGGTCCTATAATATCGATATATGACCAAGAGAGAGCAAGAGGGGAAGAACGGGTACGGAAGGACAAAGAAAGAGCAGGGACGGCAAGGAGGAAAGATACGATTAATTCCCCAAGTCAGATGCCGATACCCAGAGAGTGGAGCACTCCAGTGCACCCAGCAGGGGACCCAGGAGGGGATCCTGGGGGCCCTAGATGGCCAGTGGATCTGAGGGGATCTGGACGAAAATCCTTTCAAGAGCTAAATGAGTACATGAAGCAGTGGGATGAGGCAGTGGAGGCTCACAAGAGCATCATAGCTGCAGAAGCTGAAAGGGAAAGTCAGGACAGCAGAGCTCGGACTCACTGCGGGGCTGGGGAGAGCAGCCCGGAGTGGGACTGTAGAGAGAGAGATAGTAGGGGAGTCACCCATTGGGCCCGGAGTGGAGATAGAACAGACCTGGAAAACGGGGGCCCCGGGAGTGGAGGGGTGTCGCGCCCAATACTCAGTGAAGGGGAGAGGAGAGCGCAAGAGTACAGAAACAGCTTTAAGTGTCCACACTGTGTGCCCGGCACCAGAGAACTGAATGGGAGTTGTGAGAGGTCGCACCATAGTCCCTGTGATGATGGAAATGAGCGCAGCCCAGGGAATATGGGGAACCAGGAAGGATCGTATCGGATACTGAGTGATACTAGGCAAAGGGAGAGTAGCGACCAGAGGGAAAATAACAGAGAGGCGTACGGTGAAAGGAGAGAAGAAGAAGAGAGTGGGCAGAGCAAGAGTAGGGGTAACAGGCCCGTGTTCCATCACCTTCCAAGATCGGATGGCCGAGCATGGGACCTGGAGAGATGGGAGCAAGGGAGGGCACTCATTAACTCTCCCGAGCCCAAACGTAGAGCTCGGAGTTGGGATGGTAGGGAGACCAGTGAGCCCCCTTCGAAAGACATATTGCGAGCTGAGATAAAAGCCAAGAGACTCGATGTCGCCAGCTTAAGGTCAGACCTGGATGACATGATAGATGGTACCCTGCCTTTAGAAAGAATGGAAATGTATGAGCAGGATGAAATACTGTATATGGCAAAGGACATCACTCGAAAGGCGAGAGCAATCCATGAGAAGTTAGTCGAACTAGCAGGCAAATATATGGTGGACCTGTCAAGAACCAAAGCATTACAGGGTAACCACAGGCTACATTACACAGATCGAGACCTAGATGAGAGGAGAACGATTGGGCTGAAAACGCACATAAGGGAACTGATCACTGGAATAAGGACATGGAGGGCTCTAGATAAGTGGGAAGAGAGGTGGTCCAAGAAAGGGACCGTCAGGAGAAGCACGCTTGGTATGACACCAGGAGGACTGCAGGGAATAGAAGCATACCCTTTGCGTGAAGTCGCAAATGGGAACTATGTGCATGTCCCTTGGAGTAGGGGAGATTTAGCTGCTTTTACCACCTCCTTCCCCAAATTGCGGGAAAACCCAGTGGAGTGGTACAAGCAAGTCGAGAGGTTTGTAAAAATCTCAAAGGTCCTATGGATAGATCTGAACACGCTGTTTGACATTGTAGTACCAGGAGATCTGTGGACAGCATGCAAGGTTAGCGCTGAGTGGCCCACAACGGAGCCAGAGAGAGATGCTAAGACTAATGGGCCGTCCGAGATTGTGATGGCAAAATTCGAGAGAGTGATGACTTGGCTGAAAGAGAAAGTGCCAATGCAAGACATAGATTGGGTCAGAATAGACCGAACCAGACAGGAACCCAAAGAGACAGTCCACGAATATTACGAGAGATTGCTGAAGGCGTTTAAACAGTATAGCGGCCTGGATGTAATGGATCCAAAAGACATAGGGCAATTCGTGTCCAAGTTCGTCCTGGGACTGAGACCGGATATTAGTTTAATGATTCAGCAACACTCGATTTGTTGGCAAAGTAAACCCCTAGACGAAATACTGAGATATGCCAGGTACTGCTGTGATGAGATAGACTCCAAGGCTAAGAAACTAAAAGAAAAGTTGATGGTGGTACAGATGCAGGCAGCAGGGAAGGGGGGACAGCAGCAACAGCAGCAAGGAACAGGTACAGGAGGAAAGAAGCAGTACAGTCAGAACAAGGGCAATGAGGAGAGTTCCACCTTTAGACCCAGAATAGACATAGCTGCCTTGAAGAAAACGACTAGGTGCCACCAGTGTAACGAGGTGGGGCATTGGAAACGCGAGTGTCCCTACAATGTAGAGATAGGAGAACAAGAGGAAGAGGAGGAAGAGGTCCAGAGCGCACCTACAAGAGGGGTGACGACATACCAGGGAAAGGTGCTCAAAGGGGGGGGGGCTCCTCCCCGAGTCCAGTTCCCGCAACCTCCTCGAGTAGGGACTATGGGTAAGACTTATAGACAGATGCCCCTGTTTGTAGAAGGAGAAGAGTGCTATTATGTGGACCCATTAACAGGACAGAGGGTGGAAAGAGAAGACTGCACCCTCGGGGCAGCCTTGGAGGTGGACCAGAGGGGACCCTATGTCGAAGCAGAAGTAGCAGGGTGCCCTACGACATTTCTGGTGGACACAGGAGCCACTAGGTCCACGATCAGATCAGCTGCAGTTCCAGACCTGCCCATGTCTGGAGAGACCATACAAGTGGTGGGGGTCGCAAACAGGAGAATAACCAGCCAATTGACAGAACCGGTACAGGTGAAAATAGGGAAGTACAGCGATGAGCACCAGTTTGTGGTTTGCGATTCAAGTCCTGTGTGTCTGCTAGGGAGAGACCTGTTGTGTAAATTGAATTGTACAATATACTGTACACCTCAGGGAGTGGAGGTATTGACCAATGATGATGACGCAGACTTCAAAGTTGCAAACTCAAGAATATGCGTGGAGCTGTACCCTACTTTGACAGTAGATGAGCTCCCCTGGGACTTGAGAGAGACAGTGGCACCAGAAGTATGGGATTTCACTGGGGAAGAGATAGGATTGGTCAAAGGGGTGGACCCAGTGAAAATTGTAGTGAAACCGCATGCTGAGTTCCCAAGAACACCCCAATATAAATTGACTCCAGAAACGATTGCAGGCATAAAACCCGTGATCGAGTCCATGATTAAACAGGGAATACTGAAAGAAATCGTGGGTAGTCCATGCAACTCCCCGATTATGGGTCTGCAGAAACCAAATGGGAAATTTCGGATAGTGCAGGACCTTCGAAAGATTAATAACATAGTCGTTTTGTGTTGTCCAGTGGTACCGAATCCATCAGTGATACTGTTTCAGATTCCATTCCAAGCTGAGTGGTTCACTGTGATCGATCTTTGTCAGGCTTTCTTTTCGATCCCTCTGGACGAAGAAAGCCATTTTCTTTTCGCATTTAAGCTGGAAGGTCGCGTCCTAACATGGTGTCGTATCCCTCAGGGGTATACAGAAAGCCCATCGATCTTTAACCAGCTTTTGAAGAAAAATCTTGAAAGTCTAGTGCTGCCCCAGAAGTCAGTTCTGGTCCAGTACATAGACGACCTCCTCGTGGCGTCAGAAACAGAAGAAGCTTGCAGGGAGGACTCCATTGCTTTGTTAAATCACCTAGCTGCCAATGGGCACAAGGTGTCCCCGGGAAAATTGCAGTACTGCCTGACAGAAGTGCAGTACTTGGGACACAGAATAGAGAAAGGAAAACGAAAGGTGTCACCAGACAGGATAGAGGCGATCATGAAAATGAATGCGCCTAAGACACAGAGAGAGGTCAGGATGTTCCTAGGGATGGTGGGTTATTGCCGACAGTGGATCGCGAACTTTTCACTGAAAGCAAAGCCCTTGCAACAACTGACGCACAAGGAGGTGAGCGATCCGGTACCATGGGACAAAGACTGTTTGATGGCATTCTTACAGCTGCGAGAGGACCTGTGTCGTGCTCCGGCATTGGGAATGCCTGATTACAATAAACCATTTTTTCTTTACTGTTGTGAGAGAGAAGGTTGCGCGTTGTCTGTGTTAGTCCAAATCCATGGGAATGCCCGTAGACCAGTTGCTTATTTCTCGGCTACTTTAGACCCAGTAGCCGCAGCGTTGCCCGGATGTCTCAAATCCGTTGCTGCAACGGGTGTCAGCATTGAAAGATGTGAAAATATCGTCATGGGGCACCCCTTAGAGGTGTGCGTGCCTCATTCTGTTGAACTGTTGATGACCAGGACCAAAACACAGCATCTGACCAATAGCAGGCTCACGCGCTATGAGCAAGTTATTCTTGCTGCAGAGAATGTGACCCTCAAGAGATGCTCTGTTTTGAACCCTGCCACCTTGATGCCACTCCCAAATGATATCGAGGATGATGATGAATGTACAGACCATGACTGCCTCGATGTGACTGAACTATGCACCAAACCCAGACCCGACATCGTAGATGAGCCACTGACCGACCCAGACGAAATTTTCTTTGTCGATGGCTCATGTGTAAGAGACGAAGTTGGGCAGTTGAGAGCAGCTTATGCTGTTTGTACAATTGCTGGAGTTGTGGAAGCTGGGTGCCTGGAAGGAGTACACTCCGCTCAGGTAGCCGAGATTATTGCCTTGACACGTGCTTGCTTGGCAAGCAATCAAATTCGAGTCACCATATACACCGACAGCCAATATGGTTATGGGGTGGTTCATGATTACGGGCAGTTATGGTCTCAAAGAGGGTTCATGACCTCTTCAGGCTCTCCCATTCGCAATGGAGAGTTTGTGCGCCTGTTGTTAGAGGCGTTGCAATGCCCAGCAGGTATTGCAGTTGTAAAGTGCACCGCACATACCAGAAATGAGGACTTCGTTTCGAAAGGCAATAGATATGCTGATGAAGTTGCGCGGTATTGCGCGGAGCAAGGATACTCTTTCACAGAGGTGGAAGTGGGTGGAATAAATGTAAGGACTGAATTAGCCATGATATTGGAAACTGTTGATACTTGGGATGAACTGGCAAACATGCAAGAAAATGCTCCTGATTTTGAAAAAGAAACATGGGAAAAGGCAGGATGTGTAATGGGTGAGTCCCATTTTTGGGTCTCAGCAGACGGCAGAGCAGTGTTGCCCAATGAGATGGTGAGTCCAATGGCCAGACTCATACATGGTCCCGTACACTTAGGGAGAGATGCTATGCTGAGAGTGTTTAGACAGACTTGGTACAATCCTAAGTTTAGAATAGCAGCAGAAGCAGTGTGCCAGCGTTGTGTGACCTGTCAGCAGCTGAACGTAGGAAAAAGAACACCAGTTGCACTGAGTCACATAGGAAGGTCTGGAGGTCCATTCAATCGAATGCAGATAGATTTCATTGAAATGCCGAGGTGCAACCGCCTCCGCTATGTCCTGGTGGTTGTTTGTGTATTCTCCAGATGGGTTGAGGCATACCCTACACGTAGGTGCGACACCCTCACAGTGGCCAAGTTACTGCTTAGGGAACTCATTCCGCGCTTCGGGGTGCCGGCCTTTTTGGAATCAGATAGGGGAACGCATTTTAACAGCGAGCTTGTGAAAATGATTTGTGCAGCTCTGAATATCGATCAGAAGTTGCATTGCAGTTACCGACCAGAAGCCTCAGGAATTGTGGAGCAGATCAATGGCACGATCAAGGCCAGAATAGCAAAAGTTTGTTCCTCAACGACCCTGAGTTGGCCTGACGCCCTGCCATTGGTTCTCATGAGCCTTCGTAGTACCCCAGACAGAAGAACAGGGTTGTCACCACATGAGGTGTTAATGGGGAGAGCAATGAGGCTGCCATCTGTCCCAACTGCTGCACTGTTAAATATCACAGATGATATGATCCTGGACTATTGTAAGGGGCTGTCTGACGCCATTCGTTCTGTGTCCCTTCAGGTGCAGGCTGCCGAGGTTCCATCGTGCCAGGGCCCGTGCCATGACCTGTATCCTGGGGACTGGGTCCTGGTGAAAAAACATGTGAGAAGAAGCTGCCTGGATGTTCGTTGGCGTGGGCCCTTCCAGATCATCCTGATCACGAACACGGCTGTGAAGGTGGGAGGCCTGCCCAATTGGATCCACGCGTCACATACGCGAAGGGTTCCAGCACCTCTGGAAGAAACAGCTCCTCTCTCGGATAGACGTCCAACAGAGGACCGAGAAGCCATAGAGGGGGCTAGCCAAGCTGTAGAGGTGCCAGCGGAAGCAGGGAACGAGTCTGACCAAGCTGAGGACGGTCAGTACAACAGCGAAACAGAAGACGCTACAGAAGGAGAAAGTAGCTGGGAGTACGAGTCAGACACTGACAGGTCTGACAGAGAGCGAGAACAGACAAGAAGGAGAAGGAGTAGAAGGGCACGTGGAGAAGCTAATTGGCCGCAAAGAAGGAGCTCTAGCCTGAGGTCAACTCCAGAGATAACCCTTCCTCCGATATCAGAAGACTCAGACCCGGAAGAAGGTGCTCAGGGCGCTGAAGCACCGGACCGAAGAAGGTCAAGAAGAGTGCGTGTGCCTAGCAGAAGATACTCCACCCCTGAGTGGACATATCTGGCGACAAATGTCTGTGAAACAGGAGACAGGGAGGATCCGAGCGGTGGTGGTGTCCAGTTCTGAGCCCATCGTCACCGTGGAAATACGACTGTTGGTACCCGGAGTCGAACAAGAAGGGTCACTAACATTCATGCTCCCCAGACCTCCCCGCCTCAGCAAGTTAAAACACATGTTTCTCTCAGAATTGCAATTCCCCGACTTTGGTACAACGATAACAGCACATGAAGAGCACAATCTTCGTTTGGAAATACTGAACTTTGCTATTGAAGCTGCAGGCACCAACCTGATAGTAGATGCTTAAAGGACTTTGTAAATAAAGCGAGTAGAAAAAGAAGATTACCTAGCGCCCAGGAAGCAGAGAATATTAGGGACCTTCCCTTGAGTTGATGGAGAAGGGCTAGGGTTGTCTTGATTGAACTGTTAAAGGACTTTTGCGAAGAAGGTTGTCAGCTTCCAGTTGTGTGGATTCTAAAGACAAAAGGAGTAAAAAGAGACTGTAAAGGAACGAGAAGAAAAGAACTTTTTGCCAAAATAAGAGAGAGCCATATTGTCTGACGAAATGGAAGCCGGCACCCAGAACCGCAGAGCTAAATGTATAATAGGTACACTAATAGTAGGAGTGATAATATTGATAGCTTTAGTGGTAACAATTTCTTATGTAAAGGGACATGAGGAAGAGGCGAAGGTAACTGATGTGAAATCTGTAGAAACGCTTACACCTACTGTTGCTGGTGAGAAAAGGGAAAACATTCAAGAGAAAGCGTTATTAGCTGCAGAAGCCCGCAGGTTACACGTAGATGAGTCCCAAGGAGACTTTAGGTCAAATGCTTATGCTAAACTCTTATATGAATACGTGGATGCCATGGAGGTTAAGGACTGTTACGTCTGCATGCAGTTGCCGGCGTCTGTAGATGAAGGCATTCGATATCATCACCTCCCGCTGACATATGGCATTACATGTAGCTTATTGCTTAGTATATTTTATGAGAGAGATAGTTTTGAATACTATTTCTCCAACTATGATTCAGTGTTGCCAGAAGTCCCAAATTATAAGCAGATGAACAAATGGGACTACTGGAAGAGTGAAGACAGATTGGCCAAGTTCTTCATTCCTTGGAATACCTTAGATACTTCACATGCCCGTAGAAATAACCTGACATGCAAGGTGTCAGAAGTCGAGAAGAAGTTCATAGGGCAGGTGGATGATCGTTACAGGAGACAAAAGATTTTGAAAAAATCAGGACAATGGAAAACAGATTGGACCGAGGAAGAGAAGGCACACAAGAGAAAGGGTAGTAGTGGTCCAATAGCTTTAGATAAGACGCAGAGAGGAAAGCTATGTCTTCACCGAGCCAAAACATATTATGAAAATGTATACGTGGGAGAAGTCGACTGTGAACATGCTTTCAATATAGAGTACTATACTAAAGATTTCCTGAAGGGAATGCAAGTGATTCCAAATGTGTATTTTGTATGTGGAAGAAATGCCTACGTGAGACTACCTGACAACTGGTATGGATCATGTTACCTAGCAATTGTCTTCCCCAAAATATATCATGCACAAGACTTAGAGATCATTGAGGGCAAGACATCATCGAGGGGAAGGAGAGATATAGGAGATGCAGAAATGGTTGGAGATGTCTTTGGAGCTATGTTCCCTCTTTTGGGTCTAATCCTTAATGATGTTAAAATTAGACGACTGGCAACAGTCGTCGACAGGTTGTCTGCCAGCACTGCTCAGTCCTTAATGCTGGTAGAAGGAGAGATGCAATCGATAAGGGCTATGGTTCTTCAGAACCGTCTTGCGTTAGATGTCCTACTAGCAAAAGAGGGCGGAGTCTGTAAGGCTTTGAAGGTCCAGGAATGTTGTACTTACATTCCAGACAATTCAAAGCCCCTTGAGAAAGTTATTAGGAACATAACTGATATTCACAAGGAGATCGAAGACTTGAGTAGAGAAAATGTCTGGGAAAAGGTGGGCCACGGAATGAGTGCAGTTGGAGGGTGGATCTCCACCTTAGGCAAAAGCTTTGTGTGGTATATACTAAAACCTGTAATCATAATATTGATCTGTGGGATCATATTGTGGGGATTGGTGAGGGTATTCAAATGGTACAGAGAAAAAAGGTCAGAAAGGGCCCAAAGAGAGCAGCTGCAGAGATTGGCTGCCATACAAGATAATCAGTACAGGAGTCTGAGGGCTCTGGAAGCGCAGAGACAAGTTATGCTACCAATAACTGCAGTTTAAATGTTAGTGATGACCCCGAGAGGTCATCAAAGGGGGGAACTGAGAGAGCGCAAACTGACCTAAATGTATGAGTGCATCACACTTACCCGTAGTAAGCACAAATCATGAGGAGAAATGCCATGAGTGCTAATAGTATCTGCAATTATATTCTAAATGTATAGCTAATGTAGAGATTTAAGTAGAAGTGGAACTAATACAGAAATGTGTGACACTATATGATTTTATTAGATGTGATTATTCCTGAATCCATGTCGTGTAGCTGTTAAAATGTAAGATGGCATGTGGTTAAACGCAGAATGTGGTAGGCCTCAGGGCCAGAGCTAGAAGGGAAGGGGAAGGTGTTTCTTTTCACGACATAGATTGTACTAATGTTTTGGTCATTGCATTAATGGGCCATGATTTATAGATGTGTTTACTGAATAATAGAATAAGAGTATTAACATGCTTTAATTAAATGAAGAAGTTAAATGCTATAATCATTATGAGAAATGCTGTAGGCCTGAAATGTTTTAACGTTGGTTTACACGTACTGGTCTGGGCCAAGAAATGTTGCGAACCTTTTTGGAAGTCTATGAGAGTTGGGATCTTGGCTGCAGATGTCTGTCTGCAAGAGAAAAGGGGGAATCCAATTATAAATAATATGAATAGAGGTCTGTTCAGGAGACGGCCCAGACATGGAGGAGGGTTCTGGAATGTTTAAGGGGTATCAGCGGGCCGGAGAAGAGTCTGAGAAGCAAGGTCAACTCCAACGTATGAGGCCCAATACAAAGCATCATGGAAAAAGCCAGAAGCTACACCACGTGAGGGGCGTCTCGTGAGGGCGTCTCAAATGTTGTTGACTGTTTTGTATTAGGGACAGCACCCATGGGTGGAGTTAGAGCAGATACCTGAGGACCCTTTAGAGAGCGGATGGGTAGGCAGAGAGGGGTCATGACTGGAGAACTATAGGTTTTCACCAAGAGACTAAGAGTGAGTGACTTCCCTTGGGGGTCATTCACTGCTGACACCTTTGTTAGGTTGGGATTTGGTTAAGTAGGGATACCATCTAGAGCAGGGTAGGGACAGCCTAACCTGTGCGTT
The DNA here is from genome assembly GCF_964261635.1 of Lissotriton helveticus. Taxonomy (NCBI): domain Eukaryota; kingdom Metazoa; phylum Chordata; class Amphibia; order Caudata; family Salamandridae; genus Lissotriton; species Lissotriton helveticus. The sequence continues at coordinate 283,067,906 of NC_136058.1, read as the reverse complement.
TTTCCTCCAACTTAAATGAAGGAGAGATATGCGTCAATGCTGATAGCTTTATTATTCTTAGAACTTGTGTTAGTAATTTCCGTTGCTCGTCTGAGGGCTTTCAGAGAGCACATGTATGTAGTTGGACCTGTGTATCTCGTGAATCTCATTCTGAGATGCCTGTATTTGCAGCTTATCATATCCTTACAATAAACTTTTGAAAGCTAGAAGTTGTTTGTGATCTTTGGGAGCAGAGTCCTTTATTGGGTGAACTAGCTTGGTAATAGATGCACTTTCTTCCTCAAAGACAGGAAACAAAGGTTCAGTCGACCAGATCGAGGTTTAGATCAATAGATATAAGGTATCGATCAAAATCTCGCCCTTCCAAGGCACTGAGGTGCACCATGTTGAATTGGTTCGTGCATTTGAAGCTATTTCCAGGGTGCTTAATAGTTTGACACATCTGCCTAGATCGAAGTCCTCCCAGAGACACAGTTAGTTTGACCATTTATGTGCACAGGCATCCAGAATGTTGATGATTGTTTTGCACAGTTCTACAGGGGACTATTCTTCTATTAAGCGATTAAGGAAAACGGTGTTAGGAAAAAGGAGCCTAGGGAAGAGGCCAGGTTGAATTTAGCTTGAGAAGTGGCCAATGATGTCACTTGGTTTTGGGGCACGGTGAATGCTCCTTTTCTCAAAAACGTTTCTGTCTCTGAACATCTTTGTCCCTCTCCAAACACAGGTTGACCATTTTGTAAAGCTCTTTGATCCAACTATTAGCAAAGTTCCAGAGTCCTGTCAACCGAAACCAGTGGACATGCCCAGAGTACCAATCTCTCTAGTAGCAGGCCTCTTGCATTCACCTTGGATGAGGTCCTCTTAGCTCTGAGAAGAAGTGCGAAGGGCAAAGCTCCTGAGCCCGATGGGGTGCTGGTTGAGGCTTATAGAGCTATGAATGGGTTGTGGAGCCCCATTTTGACTCGAGTGTTTAATGCAGCAGCCGAGGGCAAAATACCTCACAGCTGGGCTCATTACATTATTGTGGCAATTTTTAAAAAGGGGGATACATCTGACCCAAAGTGTAATCACCCCATCTCCCTTCTGGACTCATCTGTGAAATTGTTGGGCAGGGTTGTTTTTCAGAGAATGGAGCAGTGGGCTACAGATTATTCTATTCTTTTGAAAGCCCAGAATGGGGTCAGGAGTGGGCTGGGGACAGAGGACCAGTGTGTAAACTTAGACTTGTTCATCTGGAAATATACCAAGGCTAAGTCAGGTTATCTTCACTTATGCTTTGATGACCTCAGTAGCACCTTCGATCTGGTGGACCCCTCGATTCTGTGGCATTCATTACTCTCACTTAGGGACCCTGCAAATATAGTTTTCTTCCTTTCCCGGTTGTACAAGAATCTATCTACCAGGGGTGGATGTGGCCCCAACAGGGAGCCCCATCATTTTTATTTTATTTTTATTTGCAAAGTTTTATATAGCGCTGGCTACACCCGGAGGTATCAGAGCGCTTTACATGAGGATCAGAGGTTTACAAGTTACATAATTACATCAGTTACAAGAGCAAAGTATAGACATAGGAGAAAAACATGAGATTACACAATAATATGAGTAATTAACGCGTAGTATATCCAAGATACTGGGAGGAGGAGGGGGAAGGAAGGAAAACAAAGCGGGGAGACGAGAAAAACTGTGTCAGATGTCCAGCTGGGTAGGTGCTGGCCGAGGGGATGTACCCGAGTCAAGCTCCTCTATACCTGTATAGGACAGCTACCCCGGGCATCGGACAAGGTTGCTGGGGTACTGCTGTAAGTACGAACAGTTAAGGTATCCGCCCCGGGAGCATCGTCATAGATCCATCAACACACCGTTCCCAGTGTTACAGGGAAGCGCCGACTGCCTCGTCCTCAAACTCACCTCCAGGTCAAGAGTGTGGAGCACAGAGATGCAAGGGACAGTTCCAAAGTCTGTAGAATTGAGGGACAAACCATTGTTCGTGTCTACAGTCCTCTTGGCGGGCGTGAAACTGAAGAGGGATTGTGAATAGAAACCTGAACTTCATCAGAAATGAGTCCTCAATAGGCCTCCATAGTGACATTGCAGATATTGATTCTTGGTGCCTTTGTACATTAAGGCAAGACTGGGCCTTGCATTAGCGGGTCTCGTTATGAACCAGGTAAAGAGCTATGAACTATGGGGATCTGTTTAATCCTGTGACTCTGCCGTTGGTCTTGCCTCTGATTCTGTGATTCTTTTACTCTGTAATGCCTATCATCCAGTTTATACATCAGAATCCTCACTCACTGGTGGTATTTCCCTGGTAAGCGCCATTTTGGGGTCTGGTGTAGCGGATCCCGCTTACAAATATTAGCAAAGTTTTTATGGGGAATAGATTCAGGCACCTTCCGGTCCTCAAATCTCCCAATTGGATCGCCTGAGGCTTTCTCTGCTCCCCCACTCACCGCCTCTCAGCCCCTGCAGCGCGTCCGCTAAGGCGTGCGGGACTCTCGCAACACCGGAGCAGGCTTCCGGGGGCTCCTGGTGTGCTCACCGGATGATCCTGTATCTTCCGTTGTCACAGAGTTTCCACAGGTACCGGGGGATCGTTGGGTGGTTCTTGGGCTTAGTGGTTGCTGCCTTGCGGGCTGAGCATATGCGTCGCTCCGATGTTCAGGGCTGCACCATTGGTAACACCTGCTCCACTTCTTCTGCAGGCGCCCACTGGGGATGTAGAGGGGGTAGCTCCGGTTCTTGCCACTCCCCCGATGCAGTCTCCCAGGGGCCCGCTCCTGATTTCGCGGTCCCCGCTCTGTTACACAATAGTCCGCTCCGCCCCATGCGCCATTTTGAGGTGCGATCGCCTGGCGAGTTTTAGCCGATTACACAGCAACAAAGCAGGTTGGGGGGACGGCACCGACAGCGGCAGATGCTCCCAATGCTCCAATGTCGGGAGTGAGTTTTTCCTGCTGGTTTTGGTGTGATGAAGCACCGCTCTAGGTTGCTGTGCGCGGGGCTTCCACGGAGCTTCAGCTCCGAGCAGCCATGGTTGAACCGGCTCCTCCCAGGGGGGTCAGACGGGGCTGCGTTCTGGCCCCATTCTTATTTTCCCTCAATGTAAACAGCATTGATTGTGCCCTTCCGACCCTGCAGGCTGATGTACACATCATTGCTGGACGCCTGGTCCCTGTGCTTTTGTATGCGGATGACGCAGTCTTAATGTCTAGGACCGCTGTGACTTATGGACACCTTCGCTGAATTGATGGAAGCAAGGAAATTAATGATTAATGAAGCCAAAACTTTCATAATGCCTTGCGGGAAAAACACTCAGAAGTGTAGGACTTTTTTTATCATGGGCATTCCTATTGTGAAGGTTAATTCATTCTACTATCTGGGCATCTTTTCTCTAATAATGGTTCATGATTCCAAAATATACAAAACGCTTGATCTAAAATTATATATGGCTAGAGCATTGTCAGCCGCTATGTATGGTGGGGGCCGGTGGGGTCATACATCCTGCGGTCCTCTTCCGGTTGAGGAGAAATCCCTTCTTAGGCGCCTTCTGTGTATCCCTGCCTCAACTCCATCCTCAATGGCCCACAAGGAAGTGGGGCTAAGTACCTGTCCTGGGCCCTGGTGACAAACACCCAACACCGCTTTGTCTCAACAAGGTTACTGCTGGGCCTAGTACATCATCTAGTTGCCTTCCCCAGTATGAACCAGAGGTACAGGGACAAACCGTGCCCTCGCGACGCCATTTCGAAACAGCACTCAGCACTTTATGTAGTTCTGCTACTTTTATGATTGTTTAAGGAAACAAATTCTGAAACTGATCTTTATTGCCCATAATATCCGGTATTATAATGCTTCCCTACGCTTTTTGTGTGCCCTGGAGGTCCCTACTCTATGTGTTAGTGTTACTGCTTACATTAAGGTTGCAATTCGCATCAGGAAAGGTATTTTTATCTAACTGTAGTATTTGTTTAATCTGTTTTAACACCGTATATGTGCTCAACTGTTTTTATCTGTAATTAATTTGATAGTTGTACTGCATTTAGTATTAACTGCTCTTTTATGGCCTAATTTGATTGTGCCGAATAAAGACTTTCGAACCATCGAGTCAAACGCAATCTAAACCTTCTGTTCGCTGGGATGGGGCAACTTAAGTCTCTCAACAGTGCTAGTTTGCCAAGCAAGTTAGCAGAGTCGGCCTTTATGATCCACATACATTGGGTTTTCAGCCATAAAATTCAGTTTCAGCAATGCGTGGTTAATTTGATTGAACATTATTAGCATCTCTTTGCATATAGAAATGTTTTTTTTCTCCAGAAAATCCATTGGTAAACTGCTGGCTACAGCTAACAGTAAACAGTAAGTGATGCCAGCTTTCAATCAGAGTGCTACTGTTTCTAGATAATACACATCCTCCATGGAGTAAACAAGATGCAGAACAAGCCACATGAGCAGTAGTTTTCAGTATGTATGTGGTCTGAGCATGCCACATGTTCTCACAATCACATCAACCAACTTAAACCTGAGCTCTCTTTCTTCCACCTTCAGCTTACAGCAGGCACCACAATCATTGTGTTAAATCTCGCTCACCTGCTCGTGGCCGATAGGAAGATCCCAATGGACTGGAGCAGCTCGTTCAGGCAGGTTCCAAACATGTAGCTGAGGAGGCACTTGTTAAGGGACTTTGTAGGGACACTTGGAAGTGACAACAGCACAAAGAGATCAGCATTAACACAGCAGAACAATGGAGACGGGGGCTAGGGGGGAGCGTTATGGCAAACTCGCATCTTATACCCAGAATGTTGAAGGATTCTGCAAGAAACATTGAGGCCCTAAGTATGAGTCAGGCGGGGCGGGATATCAGTATGGAATCTTGGAATCTGCACCTCCTGATCACCGACTTTTCCTCTGGCAAGGTAGGAGGGGACGGAGCATTCAGTGCTCACCCGTGCCAGAACTATTCATTCCCTTCTCTCCCCCCCCACCATTCCTACCCCAGACAGAAGCCCCTGCTCTCATTTACCACCCGCTTAAAGCACGTTTAAAAGTAAATGTGTGGATATAACGGTTGGAAACAGCATTTTCTGCCACCATGAATCTCCACATGTTTACACCTAACTCGTAATCAGGGAGCAAGTCTATTATTGCTCCTGGATGATGGTTCGGGCATATTAATACTGCACAATGTACTCACTCCCAGAATTAATCAATCAATCAATCAAAACATTTGTAAAGCGCACTACTGACCCGTGAAGGTCTCACTGCATTTGGGGTGGGGTGGGGGGGGGGATGCAGCTACTGCTCGAACAGCCAGGTCTTGAGGAGTCATCTGGAGGTCAGAAGGTCTTGGGTCTGCGTAGGGGGATGGGGAGGGTGTTCCAGGTCTTGGCGGCGAGGTGGGAGAACGATCTGCCGCCAGAGGTTGCTCTTCGGATGCGGGGGACTGTGGCGAGGGCGGCGAAGCGGAGCTGGCGGGAGGGGTGTAGAATCTGAGTCGTTTGTTGAGGTACGCTGGTCCGGTGTTGTGGAGTGCCTTGTGCGCGTGGGTGAGGAGCTTCAAGGTTATCCTCTTGTTGATGGGGAGCCAGTGCAGGTCTCTCAGGTGGGGGGTGATGTGGCTGCAGTGAGGGATGTCGAGGATTAGGCGGGCAGAGGCGTTTTGAATGCGCTGGAACCGTCTCAGGAGTTTGGCTGAGGCTCCTGTGTAGAGGGCGTTTCCATAGTCCAGCCTGCTGCTGATGAGGGCCTTGTTTTGGTGGGGATCCATTTGTAGATCTTGCAGAGCATGCGGAGGGTGTTGAAGCAGGAGGATGAGACGGCGTTGACCTGCTTTGTCATGGAGAGGGTGGAGTCGTGGATGAACCCTAGGTTGCGTGCGTGGTCGTTGGGTGTTTGGAGCTGTTCCCATTCAGTCGGCCACCAGGAGTCGTCCCAGGCCGAGGGAGTGGATCCAAGGATGAGGACTTCTGTCTTGTCCAAGTTTAACTTCAGTCGGCTGTTCATCATCCACTCAGCGACGGCTTTCATTCCTTCATGGAGGACCACACACATGAAAATGGCGGGCATCAAAGCTGGAACTGTATGCTGTAGACAACCAGAGGTGCAACTAGAGCCAAAACATTTTGGGGGGTAAAGTGGGGAGGCTGATTCTTCCTACAATATGCAGAGTGGAGATGCATGGGCTCTAAAATGGGTGAAAACACAACAAAGCCTCGTTAGCAAGTAAATGGTCTTTTAAAGACCTGTGAAGTACTCGGGTGCAGCTGTGTGTGTGCCTCAGACAGGGCTGCCACACAAATGGGGTGCGGGGGTGGAGGGGGGAGTGAAGCCCTTTGAGCCCAATGGGCGTTGCGTGCCTGCTGACAACCAACAGATGCACTGTGCTCTAAAGACTGGTATGACTTGTGACTACCTATTTTTAGGGAGTGTTACCTAAAGACAGTATATTTTGTGTTAATGTAAAGGGGTGTTGCTCGTCACTCCTAGTTTGGACCTTATACTTAGATTTTTTTCATGATCTCTCATCATGAAATGTTTGTAAATCCGACAGCGTTAACCGATAAACTTGCATAAAACCGCTGTATAATGTATTTACTTTTTTTTGTAATTTACTTATAAATGGCACTACTGGTCGTATGCATCAAGGTGCGGACACCTACAAGAAGATGGTGGAGAAGAACAGATAGAGAGGAGAGAAGGCCGACAGCCAGGATTAGCAAAGTAGGAGAGTTTGGAGGTCTTTCCAAAAAGTAAGATGGTTGGACTGCTATCTCACTTAAAGGGGTAAATTGTTCTAACTTTTCGGGCCCTGTAGCGAAGGCATAAATGCCAACATTTTAGAACATGAAAGTGGGAGAATTTGAAAATAAATTGTGAGAATTTATTTTCCCCATTGATTTACATTGTAACAAAGGCAATTTTCGGACGGAGACAGAAAAATAAATATATTTTTGCCTTCTAAAATAGGGAGTCTTTTGCTTGAATCATGTCTGTAGAAGGGAAACACGCCCCTCTAGGCCATCTATTGCCTGTGAGCAACAACTGTTTTTATTAAAGTTGAGTTTAAAAATGATTGAGGAACACGAACGGGAGAGCAGTGATGAAGGTGGACAGGCAGTGGCGTGACAAAATCTGAGGGCCCCCGTAAGGTGCATGGAGGGGCCGCCTCCATACTCAATCAGGAGCTCTCTGTCTGGAGTACTGTGGGGGCCCCCTGGAGCTTGCCCCCCCCCGCACCGCAGGGACTGTGGGGGCCTGTATTAAGCCACTGTGGACAGGTTGGTTGTTTCCATGATACATCAGCGCACTACACCTATCATGTTTAATTAACAGAAGCAGAGATCTAACATGAACATTACACAAGGAATGTGGGAAGAGAGAAGAGGCTCGGGGATCTCCATAAGCTATGTCGGAATAAGCAGACCGGGGACACATAATGGGAGTGATTGGTTAAAAAAAAGAAACACCATTCAGCAACCGTGCCAGAGATACCTACATTGCATAGTCTGTGGAAGAATCAAAAGGTCACCATATCAAGTGTGGCAGACATGTCAAGCAGGATCACCCTCACCCTCACAGATAATGTCTCACCTCATCAAGGGCATATAGTAGGGAGGTTTTGAACAGGCCAAACGCCCAGTTACCATCGCTCCAAGGTTCCCAACTCTCATATGACCTCATCCTTACTAAGAAAGGCTTGGAAAAGTTTCGGCTCACTGACAAAACATTAGTCAGCTGACTTTAGGTGCTTTAAACCTATATATATGTATATATATATATATATATATATATATATATATATATATATATATATATATACATATTTATTTATTTTTTACAACAATGTGGCTGCATTCACCAGAGCAGCACAGCAGCGGGTGCGGGCGTTCAGCCCAGCCAAGAACATCAATTTTTCATCAAAGAAATGCCGCACTCAGGAACTTTACGTTTTTTCAAATTTTAATTAAACAGAGCCCAGTCTGCACACCGACGCGTTTCAGCCTTACGACCTTGGTCACGGTAAGTGGTAATACCTCTAGCAGCTGTTTATAGGTCATTTCCTGTTAAGCATGCCCATGAATCCTGGGACATGCAGTTCTCAATGTTTTAGCACAGTTCAACCACAATGCAGACATTGTATTTACTTATCGCAAATTTTTCAGTGCATTTTCAAGCTTTGAGAATTTAAACAAAAATTGTATAGTTACTTATTTTCACATCCCTAAGAAAACATTTTAGTGGCAATGCCTTTTTAAACCAAACATTGTTATTTTCTCACATCCACATTTAGTTGTGCGTGCCATAATTACATGAAAGAAACCATACTTGATATGAATTGTTTGATTCTAAACACAGATTGAGGGTATAGTACCCTAAAAAATATATAAAATCAGGAAGTTGTTATACATTGTTTTGACCAAGAGTGGCTGCTTCACAAGAAGTAGTTTTTTCATCTCACAAACCATATCTAAGATGCCAAAGCCTGACTGAACAAATTGACATGTGTCTTTTTTTCACCTATACTAGCAACGTGACACTGCTTAACTATGGACCATATGCAGCATACTCCTTTGTTTGTGTTGCTCCTCACATGCCTGTGGTCTGATGCACCCTGATAGCTCCCCGCAGCAGAACATTCACAGCAAATTAGCCCTTTCAAGGTCACCCTAATATTGGGAAGGATATGCTGAGGGGATGCCCTCAATTTAATAGAAACCTCAAGTGCAAGGACTAATGTATATTTCAATCCCACCTAGTCTCATGACTTATTCACATTCTGAACCAGTGAAGATCACAAAAATACCTCATCAGAAATTACCTGTATGTAAGTAAATAAAAAACCCTTCATTTAAATACTTGGAAGGGTATTCTGGTCTCCATCACACTCTCATTTCATCTGAGTGAAACAAACCAAAGCTGATGAGAGCTTGCTCATAATTTAAGCAATGTATTCATTTGGTTAATTTTTCTTAGCAAATTTGCTAGTTTTCTAATAACTTTTTTCATGAGTGGACCTGCAATAATATAAATATATTTGTATATGATTATTTCTTATTCGTCCACTAAGCTAATCATCTTATTTTAATTATTTTGTCATATATTTGTTTTGAATATTTCCTTGCTTACCGTTTAATAAAACAATATAAATAGGTTTATCAACACATTAGAAGTAGAATAGCGTAACTGCCACCTCTCACATCTTCTGTGGTTACAGGTGTGAATCAGCCAAGGGGAATTTAACTTTCAATGCTTCTGAGTTTGTACAAATTAGGCCTATAAAATCCAGTAGCGAAAACATCTGTTACGTAATGTATTCTCATTGCAATTTTTAACCAAATTTAAACAACCAATGTAATTTCATATTCCAATTTCAAAAAAAGGATAACACACATCCATATTCTTATTTGTACTTTTATCACCTTTAGTATTTCTCCTATTTCTTTCCAAATTGTTAATCTTATGTATGAGTCACTCTTCTCCATTTTTCAAAAAAAAATTCTTATTTATTTATATAAAACTATGGCTGTTTTCATAGCAGGATCTGCCTTGACCACTTGTGATTTGTCTATTACATAACGGATCAGTGAAGCCAGGTCTTTCTAGTAGTTGCAATGGTTTAGAAGCACTTTAAATAAGTGTGGGAAAAGTGCATGCCCATTCATCCCATAAATACAGCTTACTTTTTCATATGTACACCTTCTTTTGACAATCATTGCATTCTCAGACTAAGACACTGGGATTATGGCACTTAAAGAGTCATTAATACCAATCAATGTAGCTTTTTCCAAACCATTCATTGGTTATTCTATTGAGAACCACGTGTGTAAGACAGCGGTGTGTTATTTTTGTAAACGAGGTTAATACTAGTCCATCATGTGCCAATGATACTATTCTGCAAAGCATCGTTTGCGCCTTTGGTAACAATATGAAATACTCCCACCACCTAGTCAAACATTTCAACATGATACTAGAAAACACTTTGCTAGCTGGACTCAACATAGATAGCAACCTATGGATGGTGAGATGAGAGCATCAGTGTCTTCATTTGAATGGATAGAAATAACCTATAGTGTTTATATTTAAATAAAACACTGGAAGGGGTTTGCAGAGAATGCAGTAAAGTGAAGACTAGCTGGGCAATGTACTACTATGATGTGAAATCACAAAACAGTAGCGTGTTCTACCTATGTTTACAAAGTCTAATAAAAAAGTCTTGTACCAACTGTGGTACTTCTTACACAGGTAAAAGCCGTCAAAAGGATACGAGAGCCTCAGCCACGTTGTGAGGCGTGCGAGAAAGAGGCTTCCGCCTTGGGAGAACTCCTGCTCCAGCTCAGGGCCCGTCTTACCTCGGTTCATAGTGATGAAGTTATTCAAGATACGGTGTCGGACCGCTGCGTTGCCATTGTCCCACTCCTGGAGGAAGCTCATGAGCCTGCCAATGGCTGCCTGCTCCTTTGGGGTTGTCATGGTCAGGACAGTGCAAATCTGCCAATAGAAATACGAATAGATCATGGATAAATTGATCCTTCAGTTTATAAGGCATTGCTAGATTCATGTGATGCATCAGTGCAGGCTACAAGAGATACATGTGTGCTATGATGTATGAAATGACACAAGCATAGATATCACATGCATTATTTCCTGATCCCCGCTGGCTTCTTGTGGGTCTCTGGTCAATTTGCAACAAGTCAAGAGCTTTCAACCCAATGTTAAGTTGGGGTTTGTGACGATTTTAACACTATTCAACTTACTCATTAGACTATTTATTAGGTCTCGCCCTGGCGATTACAGCGTGAAGCACTGTCTCGCCGCGAGACCTATAGTCACCGGCTATGCTTTCAAGGAGACAGGAGATGGGCACGCGCAGCATGCCGGAAACGGATCAGGTCGCACGCGTGAACACGCGCTCCGATTCCGGAATGCTGTTCACAGTCACAATGGATCAGGAAGCGTGCACGCACACACACACACACACACACAGACACACGCACACACAGACAGACACACGCGCACACACACAGACACACGCGCACACACACAGACATGCGCACACATCCCCTCCCCCCCCACTCACCGGGCTCTTTCAGCGTGTCCCTCTCTCCCTCGGCAGCGGGTCAGTCTCGGCAGCAGGCGGGGCTCTCCACGAGCACGGGAGCCCCGCTAGCTCACACACTCACTTCCGGCTGGCTTCACGGGCACAGGAGCGCGGGGTATGCTCCCGTCTGCTTCCTGCCTTTTTGCGGCCCGCCCCCGTCCCAACACAGGTTTCCTGGCTTCCTGTCCAAGCCGGGCTGCGACGGTGAGTTTCTCAATACCTGACTTGTTTCTTCTGTATCTACCTACGTCTGGTTGTTTCTTTCTGGCCCTCACTCTCTTTCTCTCTCAGACTCCCCTTTCATTATTTTCTTCTTTCCAATAGCTGACCTAATTCCTCTCTTACTCTTGCCCTGTCTTTCTCACCTTGACTTCGTTCTCTCTTTCTTCACTACTTTACTTGTTAATTAGGTTACAAAATGTGCTTCAGTGCCACAACCTTGTTGACTGTTGTCATGGCTTTCAGTGGTTTTGATGACTACCTGTACAGATAGAATAGTAATATCATTTCAAGAAAATAAATGCATTTATTCATATAGCGAAGATGTCTGCATTGCTTACGAGTGCCACAAATGCGTCTTTTTTACTTTTTAGCAGCTCACATTCAACCAAAAAACGTATATAGCAATGTGTATGTTCATGAGGTGTGACTCTCATCATAGCGTGGCTAAATATAGCTTGTAAGGTATATGACAAAAAATATGATTTTAATGCCAGATCGTGTTACAAGTTATGTTGTGCTTTATTTGCTTCGGCTTGATATACAATACAATTTGTGAATGTAGGGTTGCTTCTTTGTCAAAATGTAAACACTGCTTTAATTTTTTAACAAATTGATCTTGTGTAGATATTTGGTTGAATAACATCATTGGACATCAACCTGAGGGCCATAGTGATAGTAAAAAAAACATATATTTTATATACCGTAAATAATTTATTGCGGAGGCGTACACCTCGTCAAGCCTGATTCCCTGGTTTAGAACCTTCCCTAAAAATTACGTTTTGTATGGATTTTCCATAAAACAGATGTTTCTGTTAGGCTTCAATCATTCAGATATTTGTTTTCAGGACTGGTGGATTTCGGAGTTCACTCCTGTTGGCCTAATGACTGTGCAGATATTAAATGCATAGCTAGGCTTGGGCTTGGGTTAACACGTGATGGATATTGGCTATTCTTCAATGCTTCCATTAGAATCAGTCAGCCCCTCTGCATTCAAGCCATCCAGAAACATTAAGGACATTCTCATGCAAACTAGGCCCAAAAAGAAGTCAATTGACCAACAGACAACACTGTGGCAACTACCCACAGTGAAAGGCCACTACCCATGTGGGGGGTGTAGTCAATGCGCATTCACAGCCATACACAAAACCATCAAATTGAATGACTCCTTCATCTGGGAAATGAGGAGTCATACGAATTGCAATACCTCTTAACTGTATCTATCTACTGATCTGCCTATGTGGTCTATACTATGTGGGTATAACGACATGCCCCATAACGATACCTATCTCGGAACATCGCAGCAACTTTTGCTGCAAAAAGACCAATACGAAAATGTGCACGCATTACTTAGAACACAGGCACTCACCAGATTCTATGCAATGGTTAATACTAGAGGCGAGTACCAGGGCGACCAAACAGAACCTCTTTATTAAAGAACAAAGATGGATACACCGCCTATCATCAGACAGTGCAGGCCTGAACGAGGAAAAACCATTGAGTTCGCTCTAATTGATCAACCAGGCCGGACACTGACTACGTCCCGCTTTTTTGAGGGTTACATGGATTACATTGCAACACATTAGACACATCCAGGGGATTATACTTTAACACCTGTAGGATGCGTTCTGTGAAAAGGAAGAAGACTGACCAGTGTCAACAATCCTTCAAACATACTCTTGTACAGAGGGGAATACAGCTATGAATCCATTAATACCACTGTGACATGGCCGTCAATATCAGCTACCATAAGTGTCAGTCCGTCCTTGTGAAACAAAATGCATGAGACACCCCAGAAAGGTGCACGCATGAACAAGATTAAAATTTATGCTATAATACCAACCAGTGCACAATTTTATTAATTTCACATTTCAAAGAAACGGTGAGATAATTTTCAAGGAAGCATGTCATGGATTAACAAAATCAAGAGAACCATATGAAACTTACTTATTAAACTAAAGAAAAGACCGAAATAAGGCCAAATAAGCGATTCTGGCTTATTGCTAGACCATTCTGTCATGGCCGCCTGCCTCACCCCAGCGATCACATGACCTTATATGCTAACTCATCCAGGGTCACGTGACACCAAGCCTGAGAGAAAAAGCATGGCCGCCCGCAAGCAGTCACCTCCCGGACTCGGCGGCGTGGGTAGGTCCGATTGACATCGCACAAGGCAGCAAATTGCAAGTACTGTGCAGCGAGTGCCAAGAATGCAGCGCGACACTCGTTTGAGGGAAACCCTTTAGATCTCAGCTAAATTATGCATTGAAATAATAGAGCACGAGCAGAGATTGACCCATTCGTTTATTTTCCACCGAAATACACACGCGCACAAGACAGCGCGATACTCAGACGAAGGTAATAGTTTGGTCCCCGCTGGATTGTGTGTTGTTACAACAAGCGCGATAAACACAAGGGGACTGAGATAGACTCAATCGTCTATTTACCACCGCTACACAAGCACACGGGTACTGATTAGCGCGATACTCAGGCTATGTGAATAGTTAGACCCCCGCTGGGCTGTGCCTCTATACTTCATAGCGCAGTGACGCGTATTAGTAGTGCACATGCGCGAAGAGTTACGAGGCTAGGTGATGGGACCAAGCTCAATCCTGTTGCACCAGCCCAGGAAACGAAGCTCACCCGCAATATTAAACTAAAAAAGAAAAGCGCTCACAAAGAATAAGTGGACCCTAACCTGGGAAGCACCAAGTATTGTCAGCCACTATGCACACACTGTTAGTGTGGGGAGTAGCCTCGACATTCTAGCCACCTCTTCCCTATACTTTAAACGAAAGAACAATTGATTTCAACCACAATGTGCCCTGTTTACAAACAGCGCAACACACTTATCAGGAACAAGGGTTATTACTGTAAGAATGCCCCACATAATGAATACTTACGGGGGCTCAACTACCCCTTTAATAAGGAAAGTACAAAGTGCCAACCCTGAATACTAAGCCCACGTAGCATGCACATTAAGACCCAATTTAATGCCTAGCTTCAACTGAACGGTAGGCAGCGATAATAAACTTAGACCATGAATAGCATAGCCCTTCATCAAACTGCCTAGATGAGACACCACGGCATACCAGGCACAGGTGGACCCACTAGTTAGACGGCTTTGTTAAATGCCATAATCAACTGTACACACTGTATTCTCTCCCTTTACACACAGCCATAACTACATAGAAACCATTGTGCAGACCGCGGGGTACTGATGATACCTGGGTTCTTCACATATTAGGTGAGTCCTCTAAGTATTTTGACCACCAATTGCTTTGCTTCTATATCCACAGGGGCATGTTGCATACGACTTGCTCACTGTTGATATGTTGTCTTAATATTTTTAACCACCTTTTTATCACTGAATGCGATAGCTGCACAAATTTAGCGTGTTCGGGAGAAATGTATCACGTCACTACTTTAAACAGCCTGGAAACCAACATCTGTTTTTTATGCCCTTTTCTTCTCATCAATACAGGTAGGTCCAGAGCTTCACAGTTGCATGGACACAAGAAGTACCTCCTTCTTGTGACATTAAGACTAGCCTATTGGATACTGACTAGGTCCTCTAGTGTAGACACATCATTACTCAAGGTCCTGAAGAATCGCGAGTTAAATTAACGTAAACGCGAGAAACATGTTGACCAGTACAAACATACACTGACCGGCACTGAAAGAGGAACATTACACTCCATCCAGTGCTTGCCATTATACTTTTTAACAAAGACAGGGGACCCCTAGAATAAAAGTTTCTCATAGGTACTCCCAGCCTTATTTTAAACCCACTTTTTTGTCTACACAACCTATGCCCCACACCCGCACTTCACAAAACGGCTGTTGGATAAAAGATCTCCGATAAAGTGCCCCTCCTCGAGGTGAGCCCGTTGGGTATTGCAGCACTGACCCAATGAGGAGCAGTCCAGATAATGAAGCATGACACCTGCAAAGGTGTGTGAGGGCATTACATCCAACATAATGGATGCCAAATTGTGATCTCACTGAGACCAGTGGCACCACTACACTAGGTTGACTCATACATTTCTCCTCATGAGGAACAGCTCAGCACCTTTTTGTTTTGATCCTTGGGGGCACACGCTGGTGCTGGACCCCCCACTCTGAGCGAGTGGAAATCAACCCTCCTCCCCTCTCCCTCTTGTTGAATACACAGCCCCTCTACAATCACAAAGGTTCACCTCTAGTTAGATAGTTGGTGCTGGGTAACACGGAGCTAGACTATTTCTGTGTTAGGATTTGTACCATGCGCAGCTACATACATTACTTTCCCAATAAAAACTATGCATGTGATTCTGATAGAACAAGAGTCAAAACAGACCAATACCTGTTTTTATAACAAAACACTCCTTCTAGAAATTGTCTCCATAACTGTTATACATTTATCGTCATATATACATCATAGCATAACAAGCATTGGCATAGCCAATAGGTCTCGCCTTTGGGACCTTATAAGTGTTTAGCCATGCAACTGTTGATGTTGTTGCACCAAGGATATTGTGCTGCATAACTACTTATAAGGTCCCAAAAGCGAGACCTATTGGCTATGCCAATGCTTGTTTATTTTGAGAGGGAGAGTACCAGCACTTCTCAAGAGAAATGCTATACTTTTGATTGGAGATTACCAACACTTCTCAGAAACAAGCAGGTACTCTGGTATAGAGTACCTGCACTTCAGTTTTTCCATTTCATGCACTGATTATGTAGCTGTTTTCAATCACAGAAGCAGCAAAAGTCCTGTTAGGTGACACACTATGCTATGCATGGGTTTTTAGCTCACGCATTTCAAATCACACCCGTAACTACATCGGACACGCCTCCTTGAGAGACGCCTAGTTTTTTCAGCCCACTTAAAGCCCTGCTTGTTGCAGCAATGTTTACATTTTGGGGTACAGTAACTGTACGCTGAGGCTGATGTTTACTGTCTTCCATGTGTATATTATTAAGTCCAGTGACCTTGTGCAATTAGATTAATAAAACCTATTCAGGGGTGTTGACGGTGGCTGCTAGAGAGCAGAATTGTATTGCAGGGCAATAAACCTGGGCACGCGGTGGTACCAAATTTGCAGTGTTCTGTTGTGGATTCTGACTTGTCGCCCTCCCAACCCCCCATTTCTCAGCCCGACTACTGAGAATATTCGGTTTCATGGAAATGGAAACAAAGTATGGCATTTACTATGCTTTATTAAGCCTTTGAAACATCGGTAACAAATAATGCCATTAGTGAGCGAGTACATATATTCCTATGGCAGCACGTCTTCTGTCAACATGTCTCCTTAGCACGCAGCTTGTATTCCAAGAAAGGGGGCACACCCAACCTCATGTCTGACGTTCAAAGTAAACAGAATCCCAGCAGCTGTCTCTGATGACTCTTTTCTTCTCACGTATTTAGTGGCGAAGTACGAAGAAGTAACTTAATGTGCTATAAGCACGGGTGTCAGGTGCACGGAAAGCGGGGCCCACAGCAGTTGGCGAGCTCGTTCCGGGACACAATGAAAGGGGTGGGGAGCAGACAACGTTAAACAAAGTAAACAAGTAGCAGCTGTTTTCGGGAGTGGTGTGTGCGTGCAGGCGCAGTCTTCACTTTTCAAGCACTGCACTTGTGCTTGTGGCGAGCCGCTGCTCTCTCCCGCAAGGTGGATGCTGTCACAAGCACGAGTGCAGTGCTTGAAAAGTGAAGACTGATGGCTAAAGGCCCTCCTAGAGAAGCATGCGCGTTGCCTAGGTGAGACCTAAAAATGACCTATGAAATGCATTTAGACAATGCAAATATCAAATTAAAATGTAGCAATATGTTTTTAATACAGTCCAAACTCTGCAAAGTGCTAAATTAGCCTCATCCTTTTTCTAGGCATAATGGTGTCTCTCTTTTAAATGAGATCCGCTCTTCTGTCTAGAGTACTTCTGTCTAGACTTTTCATCTGAAACGTTTTACAGCAGTTATGGCACATATTCTTATAACAGGACATTATCTTTTCTTTGTTATGCTCATACTATATGCTGCACATCTCTGACCTCTGCATTCCTTTCTATATTTCTTCCCATTGACACAAATCATGGGCGTTATATAAATGTTTACTAAAAATAGATTATTAACTAGGAAAAATAATCTTACAGAAGTGAAAGAACTCATGAGCTTTTGAATAAATAGCATTTGTCCACAAATAGCTAATTACAAAAAAACTGCTTTTATTTAGTAGCTTTAAACAATATTCTTGCAAGAGTGTAATGCACAGTCTCAATAACTAGAACTTTTCTTACAAAAGTTCCAATCAGCTTCTACCCAGTTAAGTAATAAAATAGTCTTGCAAAAGTGAAAGATCCAATTAGAGTGTACTTTCATTTTCCAAAGCGGCATCACCCGCACTCAAACATATTTACTTATCTGGTAAGTTAAACCTTACCCAACTGTATTTTGCTGAAAGTCATTTAGTTTGGAATCAATTATAAATATTAAACTGTGTTTTATAAATGTACTGCATACCGTAGTTGGAAATACAGTCCTGCATTGTGTATGTATATTGAATCTGTTTTAAAACCATATCAAAACAATGTATACCGTTCACTGGAGCATTATAAAATATACAGCATTAATGACCGAAGGCATGAGGTCAACGGTCAGCATAGGGGTCTCCTGAAATGCAAATGCTGAAATATAGTTCAAGAAGTGGATTAACAAAACCTGTTCGTGAGAGGGGGACTCCATGGATCTTACAATGAGGAATTTATTTCAGATTGGGGGAGCCAGCGACGGAGGGGGGTGGGGGAGTCATAAAAAAGAGGGGGGGGGCAGAATCTAAAACCATTGTATGACTAACAACTGAAGGGTTACTCAGATACTTGGGTCCTGCAAGAAAAAAGGAGAACATACCCCCGCCCCCTTCCAGAACGCAACACCACGAACCTCAACTATTTAGTTAGATTCAGGGATTTGTAATTATAAACCCAGCAGATGTAATATAGAATGTATTGCCATCCTGATTACTTCTTTGGCTCCTATTTCTATCAGCAGCTCCTCTTCCAGATTGTGGTGTAATTTAGGTGTGCTTGTGTAGAGTTCAGATGTGTTTTTGTGTGTGTGATGGCTTCTTTGTGTGGATAGTGACAGTGCTTAAGAATTTGTGTTTGCGTAATGAAACTCTTTGGCTGTAGCATACATTTCTCTTATCAAGAAAAAACATCTAGGAAATACCAAGTAAACTGGAAAAATATAAACCATGCAACCCCCTACAAGCATTGTTCACGAACAATACTCAAAAAGAGAAGCTCACAATTGTAAATCCTGGCATAAACAGTAATCCTGGCTGAAGTGGCTGAATGGTATTAGGATGCTCCTTATGACAATATTGACAGAATATGTCTGAAAACATGCATTTTAATTTGAACAGGCATACCATTGCACCCTCGATTTCCCTTTTCTATTTTTAGGCTGGCTTTTGAGTTATTCAGTGACAGCGTCTTTACCATTTAAATTTTGTTATTTTCTTTGGTGTTGGAATAATTTGTTTTTGGCCCAATATTCAAAGTAGGTCAAGTATAGGTAGACTGCATGTGACTCTTGGCATTACCAACAATTATGTCCATTGTCTAAAACATCTATAGCTCCAATTTGTTGGGTATCTAGTAGGGTATACAACGTTTACAACGAAACTTTTACAACGCAACATCCATTACAACGCATATATTTACAACGCAGTCATTACAACGCATGACACTACAACGCACACCACTACAACGTAGAAGCGCAAAAACGGTTTATGCGATGTGTGCAATGTACATTAGTACTTTGTGAATATTTTCTACGCTTCCTAGGTGTTTAAAAGCCCTTTCTAGATTTAAATCGGTATAGCTCCTGCCCAGTTTCTTTAATACCTTATGATACCACTATTGTTTTATAGAAGACCATGGTGTAGCAAACTACATTATTTTTCAAGTGCTCTCAATACCTTTATCAATATCTGATAGTCTTCCACCTTTGTAGAGGGATGGGTCGGATTCATAGTTATATTGAATAACCCAGATGTGGATGAATGATGGTGGTGTTTCTGCACTGATCCTGCCGCATCTATCACCTGCTTCCAAGAAAGTTGATCATGCCGTTCTGCTGCACTGACTGTTGTCGTAAATAATGGCAGTCACTTAATATGGTTTATTTGAAATCCTGCTAGTTGCTCTCATGGTCTCGAGGATTTGGAAAGCAGCAGCAGCAGGGCTATTGTGAAGGGAGGACTTAGAGCCGCATTGCCGCCCCGCCCTCGACACTACAGGCAATAAATACCTCTCGCGGGAGACGCTCGCCGTCTTGAGGATTTGGAAAGCAGAAGCAGCAGCAGGGCTATTGTGAAGGGAGGACGGAGAGCCACATTGCCACCCCGCCCTCGACACTACAGGGAATAAATACCTCTCGCGTCTCCCGCTCCGCGGGAGACGCTCGCTGTCTTGAGGACTCGGAAAGCAGCAGCAGCGAGGCTATTGTGAAGGGAGGACTACGTGTCCCAGCAGGCAGCGGGGACTGAAAGCCGCATTGCCGCCCCGCCGTCGACACCACAGGCAATAAATACCTCTCGCGGGAGACGCTCGCCGTCTTGAGGATTTGGAAAGCAGAAGCAGCAGCAGGGCTATTGTGAAGGGAGGACGGAGAGCCACATTGCCACCCCGCCCTCGACACTACAGGGAATAAATACCTCTCGCGTCTCCCGCTCCGCGGGAGACGCTCGCTGTCTTGAGGACTTGGAAAGCAGCAGCAGCGAGGCTATTGTGAAGGGAGGACTACGTGTCCCAGCAGGCAGCGGGGACTGAAAGCCGCATTGCCGCCCCGCCGTCGACACCACAGGCAATAAATACCTCTCGCGGGAGACGCTCGCCGTCTTGAGGATTTGGAAAGCAGCAGCAGCAGGGCTATTGTGGAAGGACTACGTGCCCCAGCAGGCAGTGGGTCTGAGAGCCGCATTGCCACCCCGCCCTCGACACCACAGGTGGATTTAATCAGCCCTCCATTTTCGTCGCCCGGGCCAAGGGCGGGCCCGTCCGCGCCTGTCAGTGGCTGGAAGAGGCTGGGCTGGGCCACCCCCCTTTCATTGCTGCAGTGGAGCCTCTAATGAACTGGTTAGTGATATTGGACATTTTATTTGGAGAACTTGAGCTATGATTGCTAGCTTTTGAACATTTTTCCCACCTGCAGATTCAAATTGTGACTTATGATATAAGGGAAGATAATTGTTAAAATTGTAACTGCTGAACACTGCGGGGGTTTAATTTGACCTAGATAACTGGTGGTCCCAGTTACGTACGCTCGAGTCATGGGGAGACGGAAGACCCAGGCAAACCAGGATGAGGTCTTGGGTAATGCCAAAGTAACCGTGACCACTATGGATGCATTTTTGACCAGAGCTGCTACGGTAATAGATAGGGAGATAGAGATGGTAAATAGACGTCTCTCAAGATCTCCAATTGACGGCTCAATGGCGCTCTTGGAGGGAGGTATAGTTCAACTAAATAACCGTACTGATGATATTGTGAACTCCACCCTCACGCAGGGATTGGAGAACGGTACCCTCAACTTGGGAGCGCTCTCTCCAGTCTCGAAGTCTCAGTCGGACGTTATTCCTGCTCCCCTATTCCCTGTTGTCACCTTAACCAGCAAGCAGGGGGGTGCCGAACTTATTCAACCAGCTTTGTGTAGTACAGGTGAGGGAAAAAGCCTGACCATCAATACAAGTAGTAATACCAAGGCCGATAGTAAGACTAATTCGCTGTTACAACTGGGGGGGGGGGGACGTTGCTCTAAAAAAAAAATCTAAAACAACTATCCCATTACCAACAGGCGGGGCTGTCCCACCAGTGCCTGATCCCCCACTAATAGAAGTATTTAAATCTACCCTTCTCAGCATATTGGAGGACAAACTATGCCCAATTATGACCAAATTGTATAGCATAGAGCAAAGTATAGCCGATCAGCACAATATCTTACAATCTTTGCAACACCATAGAAGTACAGCAGTAGCTGCCCCCTTTGTTGCAACCACAGAATCTGCGAAGGCGCTCGTAGCGGGGTTGACTGATGCCCCTTGTCCTCAAAATAATCATGACTCAAGGCCTACGGACCAGATTACTAGTAGCGTGGGGGGCGGATTGACAAAACCTTGGGTTGTTCGCCATTTAACGGAACTCATGTAGTAGAGAATTCTAGTGTAGTTATTAATGTAGTGGGAAAGCCGCAGGATCAAGTCAATGCTGTCTCGCAGAATTTGACAATTATTGATCTACCCCATCAATCTACCCCGTTGGTGGTAATCTTGGGTAACTTCCCCCCCCTAATAGATGGAGCAAAGGAGGATTATGGCCAACTAAAAAACAAAGTAACTCATTGGCTGTCCCGCAATACAGCCGCGGGACCAAATATTGTGCATGATATTATTATGGTCCGGCGTGTTGCATGGCTAGGAAGCTCTAGGAAAATAGGAAGGGGGGATTGTGTTGTGGTAAACTTTAGCAACCCCCTACCTGTTGAGAGAATCTTCAGGGAAGCCTACGCTGGTTTGTCTTGTAGTGAAAAAGGTATACAGGTACTGCCTTTGGGCTTCTTTTACAGGGCGATGAACCCCAGACAGAACAAATTGAACACTGAACATTACTTATGGCCATTTATGCACTTGGATTGCAATAGGCATAGTAATCATAATAAATGGGCGGGAAGGGATAATTCATGGGGGTCCCTTCCTCCTTTTCCCTTCACCCAGGGACAGAATAGATTTGGAGCTCTTTCGGGGTTGAACGGTTGTGATTGACTGAGTGAAAGGACAGCCCAAATAGATCAGATAGCCCAGACATCGAAGCCCACTGTTGTCCAGCCATGTATTGAGCCACTACATAAAATAACATCAGTAACATCTATAGTAGTACAGCAGAAATATGTATAGGTCAGGGGGTATTAGAACGAGAACTGCCAGGAACTCCCATTGTCGCCCCATATGCCAGAGGGTCATTTTATGATCCAGGCACATAACGTGCTGACATGGAACATCGCAGGGTTGGCAGAGAAGTTTGTAGACCCAGTATGGGTACAGTATGTTAGCAATTACCCTGTAATATGTCTCCAGGAGACAAGGCTGGTTAACTGTAACCTTTTCTTGGAGGGGTACAAAGCGTTTTTTGTTCCTGCAATTCCAGCCTCGAGTGGGAGAGCAAAGGACGGACTGGTCATTTTTACCTCTCTGTCTTTGAAATGCAGAATTAAGATTATGTTCTCCTCACATAGAGATTTTCAGGCAATTGTTATTGGGCGCGGAACTTTCAGCCTATGCCTGATTAATTTTTATAATGCAGTACATAGAGAAGAGGAATGTAAGATAACTAATCTGAATAACTTCATTAAGCAGTACTGTGGCCCCTACAGAAACAGTCTTATGATTGTGGGTGACTTTAATTTCCACCCATGTGGTGATCCTGAATTGACCAAAATGTGCGACCTGGGGTGCCCAAGGATCCAGGGCCTTCATTTTGAGCACTCTCTACAGGGAGATGTCCTCAATGATATGCTTAATGAATATGATTTGGCATCAGCCATGAGCTTTGTATCCCCATCTAGTAAACAAAAGGTACCGACCTTCCAAGGTCACAGTGGCGGCTCATATATAGATCATATTTTAATCTCTACAAACGTTCAAACCTACTTATTGGGCTACACAATTTTAGCAAGTCCTTTTAGCGATCATAACCCCGTGTGTGTGTGTGTCTAGGAGGGAATGTGCTGAAAAGGAAGGACTCGGTAATAACAGCGGGAACACTGAAGTTAGCAGATGGTAGGCGACGCCTCAAATGGACCCAAGTAACTCCATCCCTCTTCTATAAAAAGCTTCAAGAGTCCTGTGTGGCAGAATTCTCCTACAGTTTGAATCCTGACTCAACAGCTCTAGACATACTCAATGCCTTTAAGGGGATTGTCTCTATAGTAGGGGCTTTGTTATCTGTTCCAGGACAAAGTAAGATTACTGGTGACCCCAAATGGTTTAACCCATCATGTTCCAAAGCCGCAAAAGAATTAAAGGCTGCACCTAAGGTAACCCCTAGGGACAATTTACAGATCCGTACTTTACGTGCCAATTACAAAAAGATGCTGATTTACCGAAAAAGGGAACTAAAAGAGGACACATGGCGGGAGCTCTTAGATCCTATGACCCTATCTAGTAGTTCCAGATTTTGGAACATTATCAACAGACCTCTTTTCACTAGGGAAAGAGCTGAGGATCTGGGCACTAATATAACAGAGGAGGAATGGGTGTCCCACTTTAGCACCATTTTCAAAAATGCTTCAACTTTACCCCAGTTGCAGGCAAGAACCCAGAACGGGGAGGTAGCCATATTCACGGCACGAGAAGTTGAGGATAGTATCACCAGTCTTACAAGTGAGAAGGCTCCAGGTCCGGATGGCGTCCCACCGGACCTTTTTAAATCTAACCCCTCTCTCTTGTCATAAAATCCTGGTGGCTGTGCTGAATGCCGCCGCCAAGGAAGGGTGCCTAGAATCATGGGGAGTTTCCACAATTGTTCCAATATTTAAAAAGGGAGACCGTAATTGTACCATGAACTATAGACCAATCTCCCTTATCGACTCCGTGGTTAAGGTTGTTGGTGGAGTCGTTCTAAATAGACTGACTGCGTGGGCGGAAGAAAATAAGATTATATCCGACATCCAGTACGGGTGCCGCCCAGGTCACTCAACTGTGGCACAATGTCTCAATCTTTACCTAATCCTCGGAAAGTACACCATTGCCCGCCGGGGGACAATCTACATGGCCTCATGGATCTTTCCTCTGCTTTCGATTGTGTGAATCGAGGAAAGCTGTGGCAGTCCATGAGGGCCATGGGGGTGGAGGCAAACCTAGTGGACTTTCTGAGGGATTTACATAGGGATACTTGGGCGAACGTTAGATATGCTCAGGATCTGAGGGTCTCCAGGGATTTTAACACAGAAAGGGGGGTCTGGCAAGGGTGTATCCTGGCCCCTTTTCTTTTCAATCTTTATATTAACGATTTGGATAAGACCCTGCTGGAAACCAGGGCTGACTTTCCGTACGTGGGTCGCAGGGGACTGCCCGTCTTGCTATATACAGACGACGCGGTCCTCCTGGCACGTACCCCCAAAAGTTTGCAGATCCTGCTTGACACTTTTCGAGGGTTAATGGCCGAGCGAGATCTGGCCATAATTAACTCGAAATCTTATGCAATGCAGGTAGGGCTCCACCGAAAACGCCAGTACACCTTTAGGGCGAACGGAGAGAGAGTACCGATTTCCCCGACTTTTTCCTATCTTGGCGTCCTATTAGATGACCACTTGGATTGGGGCGCCCTAATTAAGAAGAAAAGGGGGGAGGTGACCAGGTCTAATGCAGCGATTTTCAGCTTTGCAGCCAAAATGGACAATCGTCCAGTGGCTGCAATGTTGAAAATCTATCAAGCCAAGAGTGTCTCTATAGCTACCTACGGGAGCGAATTGTGGGGATATACTGGCGTGGAGGGCATCCAGGTGACGGAAAATAATTTTTTTAAACAGTTGCTGGGAGTTCCTAAAGGGACTTCTAATTTTATTGTTTATGAAGAAACTGGCCTTTCTTACATATGTGATACTTTGGCAATGTGCCCGTTGCTTTTTTGGCTTAAAAGTTGGCTAAATAAAGATTTAAACCTCACCCACAAATTATTAAAAGAAGCTCTGAGCCTGGACCACATGATTGATATACCATGGCTAAAGTATTTAAAGGGGTGTTTTAGTGAGATGGGGCGCCTGGACCTTTTTTTTTATCACCTGAATGTATTACAGACGTGGCTCTTGTAAAAAGAATCTTTTTTAATGCGTAAAAAAGCCAAGCGGGAGGAGACAAAACTGATGAAAACTGGCGTCCGCAAGTACGTGATGCTCAGAACTTCTTTAGTAATGGAGCCTTACCTCTCGTGGCTCTTGTTGGCTTATGAGCGTTTTTTACTAATTAGGTTTATATTGGACTATTTCCATCTTTTATTAGCTGTACCTAAGGGGAGTCATAGAGGCAAAGCGTTAGCACCCTGTGGCTGCGACAATTTGTCTCCTCAGGATCTGCTACACTTTGTGTTCTTTTGTGATTTTTATGAAGCCCCACGGAGGCTGTTTTCAAAATCAATTTTAAAAAAACTACACTTTTCACAAGTACGCCCCACCCTCTTCTTTTTGCAACTTTTAAAGCCTAAATATATTCCGTTTGTGGCTGGTTTCTTGAAATGTTCCTTGAGGTATAGAAAATGTTTGGAACCCTAAGGGACTTGAATGCTGCTTGATTGAGAATATAAAACCATACAATGTGATGCCCTCTGACCCTACAATTATAGACCGTAAACTGGAACAATTGTATTTTATAACTAGTATTATGTTTTTTAGCTCTGTTTATTATATTGATGAAATGTAACTTTTATGGTTTCCTAAATTTGTGAACCGAATAAAGTTTATTGAATTGAATAGTTGCTCTCATGTTGTGGCTGTTCTTCTTTCTCAGCCATTCCAAAGTCCACCTGATGCAGTGCTCTGCATGGCTTATCCTTGTCACTCATTTTCTACAACATATAGGACCATCCTCTATCATCCCTCATTCACGCACATGGATTGTATTTCTATTTGTTCACAAAAACACCACTACTGTCTTAAGTTTGGGGATAATCAGGCTGACTGATTATCCTCAAAACATATTTCTTAAACATACGGGAGTGGATGTAGAGCGGAGACCTATCTCCTGAAGATATATACCAACAAAATGGAATTTATTGTATTGAGTGCTAGCTACAAGCTCCGATCTTTCACTTTTTGGCCGTTGGAGGTCAGGGTCTTCCCACACTCCTGAAGCTGAGCTTTAAGTTAGCCATTTTTAAAAGAAGACAATGTTATAATTTCTATCATTTTCATATTTTGTATAAAGTGACACCTGCATTCATTTTGAAGGGGACAACTTTGCCAGAAGTAGCAGTTTGATGCTATTGACTTAATAATGACATCTTTCTGTGTGCAGGAGAACACAATTATCTGATTAATAAGTCAATCAGATGCTGCAGAATCCAGCTGTAAGATCCACAGTGGGTAATAGGAGGTTTGACCATGTCTTGGATCTCCTTCACCAGTTACATTGACTAAAGGTGTATCAGTGCATCACAAAAAATAAATCTTTGCACTTTCACTCAAGCTATTTATAGATCCTGTCCACAGTTGCATCTTAGAAAAACCCTTCCACACATTCCATCATATTCAAGTAGTAAAAATTACTTTTATATATCACTTACAAAGATACATTGTGATGCATAGGTTCTACCTGGTGGAGCAAACTACCAGATAGACTCCACAAAATGTTTTCCATTGTAGCCTTCACAAAGAAACGTAAGACTTTCTTATTTTTCAGGAACTCTGCCCCACTACTTGCCAGTTAGAGTGTTCAGAGAGATGTGCGGTAGTTGTCTATAGAGTGTACATATGCTATTTCTATTGAATAATTGATTATGTGGAAAATGTATAATAATCTACACTATGTATTTACCTGACCACACGTACTGAAACGTTACTAAGTGCTTGAATAACAGGTCATACCCTAAGCCAAGTGAAAGTTACTCTTTTGCTATCAACCTTGGATGGATGAAGGCCTAGTTGGCTATACTGGAATTCCAACCTGCAGGTCACTGGTCAGTACTCAGCATTCCGACTTGCTACAATGGGATTACCAGGTGCGACTGGTGAGCTTTAAATAAGGCAAGGCCTAGATGCCATGTCTTCAGTGCATTGACTTAGTGAACACAACAGACATGCAAGCATGGTCCTGCCAAGGGAGGTTTGTCAGGCTTCTCCACACAAAAGTTTTGAAAAATGCGCCTGTTGGCACGCTTTACCACCATAGGCATTTTGTATTTCAGCGCCTGGATGCCGTCACGGGGGATTATCCACGCTTTACAAATCCAAATTGAGTGATTGATTGAATCTGCTTGTTTCTATCTGCATGAAAACATTGACAATAATCAAGAACTATATCTGAGCACAAACAGCGTCTATTAGTGCAACCCAATTCACACTAAAACAATACATTTGACCACGTTGTTAAAAAAGGTTTCACAGTACGACGCAGCAAAGAAAAAAGGTTTCAAAATACAGATATAAAAATATTTTAAAATTAATTTTATTCATTTAGACCATAAAGTTAATATCCTCCTTGTTCAACCTCCCTATGGGTTACAATCTAAAGAATGCAGGTATTTCAACTCTATACATTAAAATGCATTAAAAACAATCAAACAGTCGACGCAGCGTTTCGGTGTAGCATGTAGTAAAATCTGTGGAAAATCAATATAGATCAAAATGGCGAGAGATGGTGCCTAAAAAAGGCCCTAACAAAGCAAAACAGATGGAGGTTGAAAATTTTGTGTTACCCCTCTAATTATGAAACTGATGAAACATAATCTAACTCAGAAAATAAGATTGTAGTAAGAAAGTTTTACGTCCTGAAGAAGGTGAAAGTATCCATGCTACACCGAAACGCTGCATCAACTGTTTGATTGTTTTTAATAAATTTTAATGTATAGAGTTGAAATACCTGCATTCTTTAGATTGTAACCCATATGGACGTTGAACAAGGAGGATATTAACTTTATGGTCTAAATGAATAAAATGATTTTTTAAATATGTGTATGTATTTTGAAACCTTTTTTCTGTGCTGCGTAGTACTGGGAAACCTTTTTTAACAACATGGTCAAATATATTGTTTTAGTGTGAATTGGGTTGCACCAATAGACACCGTTTGTACTCAGATATAGTTCTTGTGTCCAATAAGGGAGCGCTCGCCCTTCTTAACAATTCAGAACAGGGTTTATGTCTTTTTGGTTTACATACATACCCCATCCCTGTAATATACATAGGGGTACCTTCCTACTCTTTCTATTTGAACAGACTCATAACTGTTCATTGGACTTCATGATTATTTTGTAATGGCTCTTTCCTTCTACTTTCCTGTCTCTTAAGTGGATGGTGGGTGTTGTGTGTTCGTATTTGTGGTCATTCTAATGTTGTGTGTTAGAAATTAGTTGGGGGTTGTTAGGAGAAACTGGTTTCATTATTTCAAGAAAAGCAATAATATGCTGTTTGAAGTAGGACGATGTCATGTTTTCCTAGTGTTATTTTTGTAACATGTCATATACATTGGTTTTCTTGTCATATAGAACATGGATAAAATTCAGCTTTCCTCAGTTGGTTAATGGTATCCACCAATAAATGGTTATTGCGCCTTTGAAGTGCCTACAAACTGGTTTGGACATCAGAGCTATCTCTCTATATGTACATTAATATATTGGCTCTCTAATAAAAGAGAGGGACCCAACAACCAAAGGGGTGGGGTACCAAACGACAAATGTCAATAAATGAGATCCCCCTTGGACAATTTCAAACTTAGGCAGTCACTCAGTTCACAAACAAAATTTGTTTGTGAACTGAGTGACTGCCTCAGTTTGAAATTGTCCAAGGGGGGGATCTCATTTATTGACATTAATATATTGGTACTTATAGATTGCAAATCTAGATGGAAATCAACAGAGCTCCTTTAACAGGGGCATGAGAGGTGTGACACTGTCTTCTGAGAGTGATTGCTTTCTTGTCCTGGTATGTAGGGGTGTAGATTCTGATGACCAGGTAGGTGATGAAGGTTGTCTTGAAGAAGAAGCAGCCCTGGAGATGGATCACATGTAGGTCTTTCAGAGCAACAGTTATGTGGGTAAAATTCTTCAGGCCTTTGATGAGAAAGACCACAAGACCTGAGAGTTTTCAGAATTTTGGGCAGACCATTAGGCAGAGCTTTGCCTGCATCCAAGTGGGAGAGAACCAGGGCAAGCACTTTGATGCCCACTTTTGAAAGAAATGATTCACCTTTTTTCAGGAGGTATAGAAGGTATCACATACTGTCTTGCTTTTTTGGTGATGTGTAAATTGAAAGAGAGGTTAGAGTTCAGAGTGAATGTAAGCAATTTAGCAATTGATGTCAGCTAAGGGGGTGCAGCCATCTAGGGTAATGTCAGCTAGACAGGCTTCCATATGTATTTATTACTAGCTGCTGGTGTAAATGAAAATCCCGGTTTTGTGGGTTTGGCTCTAAGTAAGTGGAACTGAGTGGATTTACTGATTATGATATATCTGTGGGTGGGCATGGACCCAGGAAGTTCCACATAGAGGCTGGAGGTGATGGGGAGAGAAAGTATGCAACAAGAGTCAATGAGTTTTGGGATGTTGAGGTTCCTAGCTGTATGATCTAGAAGGGTTGGGAGGTAGTTGAACCATTGCAGGCCTGTGTCAGAGAAGCCCATGTGTGTTTGCGGGACTGCAGGGTCTGGAGTGGACAGATGCATTGCTTGCCCTTGAATCATACTTTGCTTTTATTAGTTACTTAATTGATGATTCTTGGTGGGAAGGAAAAGATCAATGGAATGGCTCTAGAGAGTGCACCCTACCCTGCATTTCCTATCACAAGTCACTTGTGTTTTTTTATTTCTGTCCTCAGCACATATGACAATCATTGATGTGCACTGCATGCCCATAATAACATGGAATGGGACACAGAATGGGGATCTCTGGTCTGGAGGGGCACATCACGTGCATAGTCCTTTACTATTCAGTATTACCACCAGCTCACTGGGCCACGGAAGACTGATGGTAGCAATGAATGATAGAGGCTGTGCATGACTTTTTACCTGTCACTTGTGAGGAAGAGTGGCCTATTGGCCTCTCCTGTTTTTAAATTAGTCTGACACTCCCTTGCAACTGGGTGCTTTACTTCATCCATGTTCGACATGACACCTACACGTATGAATCATAGAATGTTAAAGGTGTTGTGTATGCTGTGTGTTACATGTAGCTATGGGAACCCGAGAATCCATTTTGCTGCCTGCTTTGGAGTAATAATTAAGATGGAATTTGGATAAAGCCCACACAACACTGTGACATGCAGGGCTTCTCCAAAGTATTCCGGGGGCCATAGTAGTGGGCTAGACTTTCGGGTGTGGAGGGTAGGCGACACAGGGTCCCTTCGTAGCGTTGAGAAAACCCTTGCTATGTCTCTACTGCATTCCCCCATAGAAGTGCTATCCACAACAAGCTGAGAGGTTGTTAAGTTCGAAGTCTCTCCCTTTTTTGTGGCTTTGTTTTGGTTATGCCCTGCCAGGAAGTTCCCACCTTCCTATTGACACCCGAAAACAAAGACTATGGCTTGACCAGTCTGGGGGGAATGCACACAGTTCTGAAACTGCTTGAAACACATTCTGGAGTGGTATTTACATAATCGCTGGGCCCGATTCACAAAAGTAATCTGAGACAAAATCCTAACTTTACGACTTTCGGTATTCACAAAGGGCATTTAGGAGTAGTAGAGTTAGGATTTTGTCTGTTAAACTTAAGTTTTGGTCTTAAATTAACCTTAAGACCATAACTTAAACTTAAGACCAAAACGTTGACTCAGTTAAACCTAGGTTTTGGTCTTAAGTTAAACTTAAGAGCAAAACTTAAGTTTAACTGAGTCAAAATCCTAACTTTACTACTCATAAATAAGCCTTGTGAATACCAAAAGTCTTAAAGTTAGGATTTTGTCTCAGATTACTTTTGTGAATCGGGCCCACAGTCTGCAAATTGAGAATAAGTATGGGGCAAAAAACCCTAGTCATTTTACCAAGATTTCTCATCAGCGATGAACCAGGGTCCCACATAGAGTACCTCTTTCGTGATCTAAAGTTGGGGGTCACCGCCTGCCAGCCCCCCTTTGTCAGGTTCAGATGCAGGAACCTGGAGCGTTCTGCAATCTGCCAGGAAGAGTTCTCTTAAGACCAACCTGAAGAAAAGAATTGACTGACAGCAGAAAAGTATGTGCTAATGGCACCCTTGTGCGATGGAGAAGATTCATAGAAAACAATGAGGCAGAAAGAACTAAAGCAGCCCATTGTAACCCAGGGAAGGATTCAAACTCTTCAGGGTGTGTGATGAGGTCTCGACACCTTGATGCCCATGTGGTGTGTTGGAAATGCAAATGCCTGGGACAGTTTGATGCTCAGGAGAATAGCCCAAGTATTTGGAGGTTTTCCTCAGAAGACGCAGAAACACCTGTGATCACAAGACACACTGGGAAAATGTGACCATTATTTTGGTGGTCTCATTAACAGAAGCATAGGTGCCCCTAAAGTTTGCGCTATACTTTGATTAAAATTGTCAACAGTGTGGACCTCAACTTCTGCTTGTGATCACTGCTGTGACCCAGCTCTTTCCTTTGTTTGGTTAGCTGGTGCTTTTTTGAGCCAGATGAAGAAATCTAAGAGAAGATCCATTGATTCCCCATTTGGGGACGGCAGAGCATGTCTTCCCCTCACCTGTGTTCACACCACCCCACCTTCATCAGCAGCAGTGTTGGCCTGGCTGTGAGAGTCAGCACATTACCATGGCCCCTCCTAGTGGCCTGTGCAGGATTGTCTACCACTGGGAGACACGCAGGTTCAGTCCCATTTTAAGAGGGGCCCTGTCTGCCAAATTTGAAAAACTAAGTGCAACAGGGTGGAATTGCCTGGAGAACTGCCAGAAATGTATGTATAATTAACTTTGGAAGTGGTAGGTAGAGAGGTAGAGACGGGCCAGGTGGTCCATGCCCACCATTTCCCCCTAGGATGGCAATGTATCCTAACTTGCACTGTCTATATTTCTGCCCAACACCTTTTTATTGAGGAACAGCCAAAGCTAACATTGATTGACTCCCTCACACATGGAATACTAACTTGATAACTGTACACCTTATTTCTGCTCTTTAATTTTGTATGTACAGTGTTGTGTTATGTGTTGCAAGTGAAATATTTATTTCTTCTTACGGATAAACACTGTTTGGACATTGATTTTGTGATTGCCATTATATGTCTCATTGACTTATGGTTTACTAACCACACACCACATCCAAGCAGACTGTGTTGAGAAGACTATCTGTTGAATAAAGGAAGAAAAGAAGAAATACACAACTTGTCATTTGTTTGCATTTAACTTTACTGTTTATTTTAGCTCAGGATATATTTGCATCCACATCTAAGTAAGCCTTACATTGCTCGACTACTTTACTCTGAAGGTCAAGTGCGAAAGTGGTGCACATGGTACTCAGCTTTGGGTTCAACAGTAAGGTAATACTCCAGGATGCCACTGGAAAAAAGACTGTCATTATTACCATGTTAGTCCTAAACCTCCGTGTGAGGAAGATCTCGGGCCCGAACCTACTCAGGTCACAGAAATCCCGCAACCTGTTCTGTGGAACCCTTACCTTGCAAAAGAGGAAGACCTCTTTGAAACGGCGCCGCTAATGAACACATCTTCCCTCCTCCCGCAGCATGATGGAAACACCCCGGATGTTGTCGGCCATCAGGAAGGCGGGACGGGAACCCGAGTGGACCAATCAGGGATGCTCTCGGAAGGTCAGGGTAGGCAGAAAAAGCGCGAGAACACCACAGAAAAACGCGCCAGCCAGGAAGACCCCGGAAGGAGATTATCGAGCCGAGGTTTTACCGAGGAACAACGTGGATGCCAGAAGAGGAGAAACAGAAGACTTCCAAAGGAGGAACAAGGACATCGGAGCGGGAGACTGTTTTTTTTATTTGGACTCACAAGATTCTCTTTTCCCCCTACCAACTTGTATTCATACCCTAAATAAAACCTCTCACTATTGACCACATACGGCCTCCTCGCTTCTGCTTCTGACCATCCCTCTGACATTTGGTGTCAGAAGTGGGATCGGAGGAATTGGAGGCCGTAGTTAAAAAAATGGCTGAGGGACAAGATCGCCTTGAGAAAATCATGGCCCGGTTCCTGGAAACTGCAGAGACTGAGAGGGAAGCCCTACATAAGACCCTTACAAGCCAAGGGCAGTCCCAAGAAGCCACCATCGGAAAGTTGGCTGAGACACTAGGACAGCCTCGAGGGTGTACCGCTCCCCCATCAGTGGTAGTACAAAAACGTGTACAAGGGGAAGACACCGATTTCTTTCTAGCCAATTTTGAAAGAATGGCCAGGGCTGCTCAATGGCCAGAAGATCGGTGGGGACAGTATCTAGGGCCCCTTCTGAGTGGAGATTTAAGGCTGCCTATCAAGCCGCAAATCCCCTTGGACTCACTCCCTATCCCGAGATTAAGCGATGTGTCCTAGAAAGAATGGGCATAGATGAAGAGACCTACAGAATTTGGCTTTGTCAGATCAAAGAACGTCCCCAAGAGAATCCCCGGGCCCTTTGTTACCGTATCAAAGACGCTGCTGATCGCTGGTTAAAACCTTTGACTGCCTCTAAAGAAGCCATTATAGAAAAAATATAACTTGAACAATTTCTTACCTCCCTACATCCCCCGATTCAGAGATGGGTCCGACAGCACACTGACTTCTCCTTAGACAAAGCCGAAGAAGTTGCAGCGGTATATTTCAGAGGCCAAGAGCTACAGAAAGGAAAAGATGAGGGTTTTTGGAAACAAACTACTCATACCCCAATAAGACGACCTCGACCATCCTTACATCCTAAGAAAACAGACACAGTAGCCATGATCCCGAGCCCTTTGCCAGTTATGCCCCGACCCGCCGCGCCCTTGGGCCCTCAGTGCTATCACTGTGGAACATTTGGACATATAGCACGGGTATGCCCATAAAAAGAAGAACCCATGGAGGTTGGCTATAGCAGGGTCCTGTATTGTGGTCCAAATGGGGAACAACAGTCCTTCCATCGACAAATCGCTGTTCATGGTGAACCCAGAGATGCTCTCGTAGACACCGGAAGCAAACAGACTCTGATGAGGCCTCAAGTGGTCCCTGGAGGAACACCCACTACCACGGGTGTAGTAAACATTCAGTGTATTCATGGTGACTGTAAAATGTACCCTATGTCTGACGTTGCAATACAACATCGGCCAGCCCAGGCCCCAGTAAACATGCGTGTTGGTCTTCTTTCCCACCTCCCTGAACCTGTGATCCTTGGGACTGACTATCCCCATGTGAACACTCTACTAGGGGATACAGAAAAAGAATGGAGAGAAGAAGCGTCGTTCTTTTCAGAACCCAATCCCGAGTGGGAACCGGGAAAGGATAGAAAAAGCAAGCAACAAAGAAGAAGAGAAAGGGGGGCGCTAGAGGGCGCACACGCAGTATGGCCGCACTGAAGTGAGGCTCCTGCAGCCTGGATAACATATCCTTAATGTATCCTACCTCACCGGCGAGCAATTAAGTTGATACGTCGGCACGACATTCTATAGAACATCCCCTAGCCTCGCTGAAAGTTTGGAGGCGATCCGAGACCGGATTGGCCACTTGTGAGGTCCGTGAACAGTGACCAGGACCTGGCTGACGATGCGTACAACGAAGGAGGCGGTGGCTTATGGCTACTAGAGTCCGTGGCTTGACACGAGGAGACCAGGCCGCGCCGGACTCGGCTGCCACACCGAGTGCGATCCACCTACACATCCCCCTGGAATACCTGGACTTTGCCTTGGCGTGTGAAGCTCCTCAGAGGTAGCTGTTTGGCCGCTGTGCTGCCGCCTGGGCCGGGACTGCCTCGGCGCGACTGCCCTGCCCGGGAGTGGGTGCTGATAGAGGCCGCGTGTCGCTGTTGCTCGGCAGGTCCCCTGTGAGTGTAACTGGGAGGCTGTTACCAGCGCCGTGCCGGCAAGGGGCACTGCCGGAGTCCCACACCAGCGGAATCCCGACGTGGATGAGCAGATCTAGTGACAACGCCGGGTCGATCCGCGAAGGAGGAGGCTAGACCTGGGGAGGCCCAGCGAGCTGCAACAAATTTAGGCCCCGGCTTGGGGCCTACACCGCCCGGTGGAGACTGGAGGCGATTCCCGTCCTGGTGGGGACTCTTACGGCGCAAGTCACGGAGTGCACACTTCTGGACCGGGAGGTGCCGGACCCGGTGACGTACTGACCTGCTGGGGACCCTTTGACCTCTGAACGGCTTGAGACCCTGGGTTGAGGCCTGGCTGGGCCTAGTTGCTGGCGGAGGGCGGTGGTCCGGCGGCTGCCGGGCAGGGGAGAAGTCGATTACCTATACATCTGCGCACAACTGCCGAGAACTGGTGCGCAATCCAAGACCTGGAGTGGATGCGTGCGGCCTTGTGCTTCCCTTTGGCACCGGCCCGTTTGTGATTGCTGCTGATTGGACGCCCCGGACGGGTCACTGCAGAAGTGAAGAAGCACCCTGACAACATTACGAACCTAAAGCCCCGTTCCGTGCAACTGTACGGGGACCACTGCGGACGCCCTTTAGAGGACCTGAGTGGCACGCCCTCGCCATCATCGGGTAGCTGATACCCATTTATGGTCGTTCGAGGCTGCACAGTGCCCATCTTGCGCCGAATTAACAAGGAACACAGAGATATCCCTGGTTTGCTGGCAATAACGTGCATCGCTAAGGTGGGAGGATTGCTGTGTGACCTACACCTTTTTGGGCAGCTTGCTCAGGCAGCCTTCCGACCGTGCCTACCAACACCCTCCCGGCTGGAACTGAACTTAGGCAACGCCGGGGACACAGAGGACGCCAGCTGGGCCTTGACAATAGCGACGCCATGGGTAAACCAGATACCCGCCAACCCAAGCTCAGCTTTGACACTACGGGGAGGAGAGGCCCGAAGCCAATGACGAGTACTGGCGGAGCGCATAGTGCGGAAGCGACAGGGGACAATCTAATACCACCAGACATGAACATGCAGCAGATTCTGTTGGAAATGCGCCAGGGGTTTGCCACAGTAGTGGATAAAGTAGACCACATGTCTTCTAGGATGGACGCAATTGCCCACAAGCTAGACCTCCATGAAGAAAGACTCACGGAAGCAGAACGGCGAATCTTTGATAACCATGATGTAACTGCATCCCACTCGACACAATTGGCTCGTATGAATAACCTCCTTCGCGTAATCGCAGCAAAAAATGAGTCTTGGAAGCCCGAAGCCAGCGCAATAACATTCGCGTAACGGACATTCCAGAATCCACAAATACTGGGCGCATGGAGGATTATATAGAAAAACTACTGCTTGCTGTGATCGGTTCAGAAGCCTTCTCCTCGCAATTTATAGTTGAGAGAGCCCACCGGACCCTGGGGCCGCGCCCCAAGCCTGGAGCCCCACCGAGACCTATTATTGCACGCTTGCTGAACTATCGAGATCGTGATGTAGCTCTGAAGGCAGCACGCACCCACAAGAACCTCTCATACGACGGAGTCCCCTTCGCGATCTACCCAGACTTTACGCCGATGGTGCAGGAAGAAAGGTGTAAGTTTATTGCAGTTAAAAAGAAGCTACGTGCAGCCAAAATTGATTATGCATTGTTGTACCCCGCACGTCTGCGAGTAACTCACCAGGGACGACAGCGGATCTTCACCAACCCGCAACAGGTGGAAGATTACCGACGTGCAATAAAAAGACCGTCGCAGAATGCCGACGGAGGGAACCAAGCACAACACAATGACGCTCTCAAACTGGAAGAGGAGGCCTGACACCCATGCTCTGACACTAAGGGGCTGCAGACTGCTGCATGTACTTTGAGGGACGGAGCCCTCCGCTTGGAGCGACTACCGAAGCCGAGGACAATAGATGACTGATCCGCACAAGTGGTGTGCAATAATGCGGGTGGTAACGTATTCCAGGCCCGCTTCCCCGCCTCCGTAAGAGCCCTAGGGTCTCCCAGATAGAAGGGCTAGAGGTGCGGGAAGTGTTAGTGCAACTCCCTCTGGCTGTACCCCTGCGGGAGTTCCCCACTTTTGGTTTTTGATTCGGGGAGTTCTTGGGATATTCCTAAATGTTGAGGGAAGGGGGGAGGGACATAGTGCTGGCACGTTGGGGATGCTTCAGTGGGTGGGGGTGGGACTTCTGGGGAAGATGCCTGAAGACAAATGGTTTATGATACGCTATGTTAAAGACTCTTTGTTTACTAGTGAATTTAGTATAGATGTAAATTCACCACATTCACAAGAGGCATTGAGAATGAGGAAGGGAGATGGATGTTATAAGGTACACTGTTCCGCATACACACACGATATGTACATTGATAAGAGAACACACACTGAAGTGCGAGGGGAAGGTCGAGCGGGGCACGCTCTGCGCTGCAAGACACTACACTGGCATCTTTGGCAACTGAAAGAGGCCGCCTTACAGCACCTCTAAGCATATTATTCAACAGCAACATCACATAGCTGCAATGGGTATGCCTGAGCTCAATATCATCACTTGGAATGTGTGAGGACTGGGTGATCCACGAAAAAAACATCAAGTATTGTCATATCTGGACAGACATAACATACATATTGCCTGTCTGCAGGAAACACATTCCAAACCTAACGTAGACAATGTATTTGCTGGACGATGGGCGGAGCATAGGGTATTTGCCTCGTACTCCTATTCTAGAGGTACGGCGATAATATTAAAAAGAGGTGCACAGTTTAAGGCAGCGGGAAGCAAAAGTGACCCGGCTGGGAGATACTGCATAACATGGGGACGACTAGGGCACATTTCACTCACCCTTGTCAGTTGCTATGGCCCCAATATTGATGACCCTCGTTTTTTACAGACCTATGGGCTGCAATATTAATCACGTGCCCAGATCGCATCATTTGGGGAGGCGACTTTAATGTGACATACGATCCGGCAGTAGATAGATCACACCCTGTTCCGCATCACTATACTAAGTCACACACCGAACTACGAGCGATTATACATGAATACGAACTGGTGGACACCTGGAGGCATTTGCACCCTGGTGTACGTGAGGGCACACATACTACTGCGCACGCAGCGTCATGGGCACGATTAGATTACTTATTTATGTCTAAAGAGTTGTGTCCCATGATTACCAGGGTGCAGCACCTGGCCAAAACCTATTCGGATCACGCGCCAGTGAAACTAACCCTAGCTGCAGATGACCTAGGCCCACCAAAAACCCCCCTGGCGATTACAACCTACAATGCTACTGGATACGTGTTTCCAGGAAGAACTCCGGGAAGAGGTGTTAGATTTTTTCCAGCGCAATAAAGGGTCAGTAGATAGTGTAGAGGTGATCTGGGAGGCCTTTAAGGTAACTCTGAGAGGAATTTGTATATCGAAAGGGGCGGGAGTCCTAAGGGGCATACAACGCACTCTCTCCACACTAGAGCATGACTTGAAGCGATTGGAGAACTCCCTGGCATTACATCCCACTGCCACAACGCAAGCTCAAATCAGGGAAAAACTGACAGAATATAGGGAAGCAGCTACTAGAGAATCGAAATTCAAAGGTCGATACTGGTCGGCACGTGTATATGGGGAAGGAGTACACGCCCGGGCAAAGCGCTGGCAGCTACGATAAAAATAATGAGACCTGTGAACGTAATACTTGAAATAGAGGCGGAGGATGGAAGACTGTATCAGGATACGTTAAATATCATGAATGCCTTCACTGCTCATTATGCTAAACTATACACCACAACTAGATCAACCACACGTGACTTAACTGAATATCTGGCAGATGTATCTCTGGCATGGCTGAGTGACGCACAACAACGTTTCCTCAGCACGCCCTTTGAGTTAGACAAAGTGAGAGATGCTATAATGCATATGCAATCGGGCAAGGCCACTGAATCGGATGGTATCCCCGTGGGATTCTATAAAACATATATTGAATTTATGGCCCCTGTACTACGTGAGGTCTATGAAGACGCCCTTGAGGTGGGCCACCTACCCTCCTCTATGAAAACGGCTGTTATAACATCGCTCCTCAAACCTGGGAAGGCACCGCAGCACTGCGATTCCTACAGGCCCCTGTCACTGCTTAACTCGGATGTCAAAATCTTAGCTAAACTTATAGCCACACGTCTCAATCTCCTCATGGAGAACCTCATATTGCCGGACCAATTGGGCTTTGTGCCAGGCCGAGCAACCTCGCACAATCTGAGGACCTTCTTCTCGATCTTGAATAATGTCTCCGAAGAGTTACCTATGGCGGCCATATTCCTGGATGCTACCAAAGCATTCGACTCACTGGAATGGGACTATGTATTTGCTGTCATGAAACGAATGGGGTTCCCCCCTATTTTTCTTGCGTGGATCAGGCTATTGTATGACTCCCCCGTGGCCAAAGTGGCTATTAATGGTAAAGTATCGCAGGACATACCCATAACGAGAGGCACTAGACAGGGGTGTCCACTGTCCCCCCTACTTTTTGCAATCACAGTGGAACCACTGGCGGCAAAACTGAGACAACGCCATAATGACAAAGCCCTACAGTGCAACCTACGACAAATCCTAGTATCCATGTATGCTGACGACATTACGTTATATATTCGCGACCCCCAACAGAACATGAATCCCATTCTTAGGGAATTCATAAAATTTGGCAGACTCTCAGGAGTTCAAATAAATTGGAGCAAATCGTGCTGCTTCCCCCTTACAACGGCGACGGCTAAATTCCCTATGGATTACCCCATCCCCTGGAGTACGGATGAGTTTAAATACTTGGGGATCCGTATTACCAAAGATAGAGAGGAACTGATGCGAGCGAATTATGGGACAACTATGGTCCACATTTCAGACTCAGTTACGCGCTGGATCGCTTTGCCTCTTTCTATGGCAGGCAGAGCAGCATTGATAAAAATGGTACTGCTACCCAAGCTGTTATACCTATTCCTTAACATTCCTTTTTATCCTGGAAGATACTTTTTTCAACGTTTGAAGTCGGGCCTGATTCGACTAGTTTGGGGTGGCAGAAACCCGAGATTGAAATGGGAAGTGATGGAGAGGCCATATACGCAAGGAGGATTTGGAATCCCCGATTTCGACCTCTATTATTACAGCGCGCAAGCACACTATGCATTTTTTTGGATATATCAACCCAGGCATATGCCTCAAACAGCTGCTGAGCACTGGCTAGCGCACCCAATCCCCATAGAGGCCGCACTGTTTATCCCACTACTGGGTAGGGACAGGACATCGTCCACTGTAATGAGTACAACAAACGCTTGGTCACATATGGGGGACATGCTAGACACAACCTTCCTATACTCACCACTTCTGCCACTGGTCTACCACTCTGCCATTCCTCTGCTGCAGGAGGTGCTCTTTCACAGAGTGGAGTGGTGTGGCTCACTGGTTAGAGGCGGCAGACCCGGAAGCAGAGAACGGCCTGGGACCAGGGTTCAATTCCCGACGCGGCAGGGTCGTGGACCAGGGTCACCGGACTCGATAATTCTCGCCTCGGTACTTACTCTAACCAGGGATCACACTCGGCAACTCTGGGCATTAGCTTGCCTCATCTCTACAACGGCCCTCCACATTCGCCGGGGATGCCTGGTTTCACCTTGGAGATACCCAGTAGGGACCATCTCAAAGGGATAGCCAGGACGGGTTCCCCAGCGGTCTACAGCGCCACGACGCCTCAGGACAGCAATGCGCTTTACAAGACACATACATACATACATACATACATACAGACTGTTGGAGCGCACCAAGATCAAGACCTGGGGGGACCTTTACCATGAAGGCGTGTTTAAATCCTGTAAGCAAATGTTCATGGGTACACCACATACCCCGTTAGATATCTTTTTATATATTCGGCTATGGCAGGGGTTCCGCGCGCTTATGGCGGACTTTCCCAATGAACCTCCGGTTTTTGTGCCACTACACAAGATTCTGCTAGGTGGGACAGCTAAGAAGTTGGTGTCGAATATTTACAAAACAGTCCAAGGGCTGCGGGAATTTGACCCCCCAAGAGCCAGGGCGAATTGGAACCAGGAATTAGGGATAGACCTGTCGGACAGACAATGGAACTTTTGCACACAACACACAGAGCGCATCTCGGCAAGCAGCAGGCTCAGAATTATCCACTATAAGTTTCTTCACAGGTTGTACTTCACTCCTGCGCGCATGCATAGGCATCGCCTGCGAGACTCGGACACTTGCGATCGGTGTCATGCGCCGGGTGCTGATTGTTTACATTTAGCGTGGGCCTGTGATGGGGTACAGAACTACTGGGTGCAGGTCTTTGCTGCACTATCCGACATGATTAATGAAGAGATTGCTCCCTTGCCGGTTCTAGCACTCCTGGGATATGTGGAACCCATCCAAGCAGTACACCGCAAATATACCGCACTCGCGCTACTCCTGGCCAAACGGCGTGTAGCGTGTCGATGGGGTAGAGGAAGAGCGCCTAAATTTAAGGATTGGTTAAATGACCTAGTCTACTGTCAGGAACAATTGGTCACTTATGCCGAACTACTGCCACCCACCTCAAGACCAACAGATATTTGGGCACCATTGACGTGCTATTTAACTTCACGCACTGACACAGACGCTCCTTAGACTCTTGCTGTGATGTCTACTCAGAAATTACTTTATGGAGTCTGGCATGCCTTTTGAGACTAAACAGGGTGGTTCGGCGCGGGTGTGCTGGGCCACATAGTATACATGATTAAACAAACCAATACCTAACACACAGGTCTGATGCGCAAGCTGCGGGCTATGTCCTCACTACCTGCCCCAACGTGTTTATTTCTGATCATTTATTGCACTATCCTATTAATTTGATGTTATATGCCGTAACGGCACAATGTGATATTGACACTGTGATTTCTACTAGTAACATGCCATAGAGAACTGTAATGTGAGAGGGCCCCTACGCTCTCTAATATGATGTGGCGCGGATGGGAACCTGTGACGGCCTCTACCTAATGCACACGATAACGACCACTAATCTGTATGTCTTTGCTGCACTGTAAATTGTCGATGTGTTGAATGGTTTTTGTACCTTGTGTGAAGAAAATCAATAAACAAAGTTTTTAAAAAAACTAACAAAAAACAAAGAAGAAGAGACAAGAAGCAAGGAAAACCGGTCCTTCTGACAAACTCAGAATCTCCTTTATGGGAACGCGACAGGAATTTTCGCTCCCCTGAAAGTACATTACAAGAGGCCTGGAAACAAGTCCAAGAACAAGAAGACCCCCTTCAAGTAGGTCCCCAATTCTTTACTTCAAAAGGGCTGTTATATCGCAAAGGAGGAAAAACACTTCCCTACCAACTGTTGGTTCCTGCACCCTTTCGAGAAAAGGTCCTATATCTGGCACATAGCCACTTATTGGGTGGCATTTTGGTGGGGAGAAAACTGAGAAAGCTATTCTAGAGAGATTTTATTGGACAGGCATTCATCACGAGGTTAGAAAATACTGTAGGGAATGTGCAGTATGTCAAAAGACCAGCCTCTCTATTTCCCCTCGAGTACCTCTCAAACCATTGCCAGTAATAGCTGTTCCTTTTTCAAGGGTAGGAATGGATATTATAGGCCCTCTTCTACCCTCTAAAAGTGGATGCCGTTATGTCTTAGAGTTGGTGGATTATGCCACGAGATTTCCCGAGGCTGTCGCCCTAAGACAACCTAACACTACCGAGGTCGCCAAAGCCATGATAAATATCTTTGCTAGAGTGAGATTCCCAAAGGAGATCCTAACAGATCAGGGCACCCCCTTTACCTCTAGACTTATGAGAAAGGTCTGTCAACAGTTACACATCAAACAGATACGTACAGCAGTTTATCACCCACAAACAGATGGGCTGGTAGAGCGCTATAATTCCACCTTAAAGACCACCTTAAGGAAGCTGTTAAACCTCGAAGCCCGTTAGCGGCAGGACCTGCTTCCCTTAGCACTTTTTGCTATCAGATGTAGTCAACAAAAAAGTCTAGGGTTCTCCTCTTTTGAGTTATTGTACGGGAGACCACCACGTACCCTTATGGATGTTGCTAGAGAGGAATGGGAAGAGGAAACAGATACTTCTAAAGCCCTGTTGGATTATGTGGTCGGTCTGAAGTCTCATTTAAATCTAGTAAGGGAGATTGTGCGTACCAACCTGGAACAGGCACAAACCGCCCAAAAGAAGCAGTATGACAAGTCCACCAAAGAAAGATCTTTAGAAGTTGGGGATCAGGTCCTACTACTCCGTCCGTCCTCAGAACATAAATTGCTTAGCCAATGGCAAGGACCCTTCAAGGTTATAGACAAAATAACCCCTGTTGCCTATAAACTAGAGATGGATCCCAAGAGTAGCACTACTCAAATCTTTCCCATCAACTTATTAAAAAAATGGGAAGGAACCACCCCGTTACTAGTGGCACATTCAACCCCTACTCTGGCAGAGCAAAGAATAGACATTGAACTGCCAGAATCATTAAGAAAAGACTTAAGAGAAACCTTAGCCCCGCTCCAAGAAGTATTCTCCCTAACAGTAGAAAAACATTAGTAGAACACGAAATACACACGATCCCAGGGAAAATGGTACGGTTAAAGCCCTACCGTATACCGGAAGCCAGAAGAGAGGCTATCAACCAGGAAATTCCTAAAATGTTACAAATGGAGATTATTGAACCATCCAAAAGTGAATGGTTTTTACCAATCGTATTAGTACCTAAACCGGACGGGTCTATCCGGTTCTGTATAGATTTTAGAGAGGTAAATAAAATATCGCAGTTTGATGCCTATCCCCTCCCAAGGGTCGATGAGATGGCTGAAAGGCTCTGGAGAGCGTAGTTTGTCAGCACGCTTGATTTATGCAAAGGATATTGGCAGGTACCATTGAGACATAAAGATCGAGAGAAGACTGCTTTTTGCACGCCTCAAGGATTGTATCACTTCAAGGTGTTACCCTTTGGGTTACATGGTGCGCCGGTGACTTTCCAACGACTTATGAATAAAATTCCGCAGCCTCATCAACAGTACGCCGCTGCTTACTTAGATGACATTATCATCTACAGTAATTCCTGGGAAGAACACCTTCACCATCTAACCCAAGTCATTCACTCACTAAGAAAAGCAGGGCTAACCATCAACCCAGCCAAAAGTCATTTGGCAGCAAGATCTGTAAAATACCTAGGGTTCAAATTGGGGAGAGGTTACATGAGGCCCCAAGAAGAGAAATTTGCCACAATAGCCCAATTACCATTCCCAAAACAAAGAGAGACCTCAGGGCCTTTTTTTTTTAGGCCTACTCGGTTATTATCAGAGATTCATCCCTGGTTTCTCAGAAATAGCTTCGCCCTTGACAGACCTATTGAAAAAAAAATAGCCAAGCTGAAAGGTGTTTGAGAAATCCCTCCCCTTTAGCCCTAAATGCATTCCAACAGTTGGAACATGTTATTACTTCTAAGCCCTTGCTTATCAATCCTGATTATGAAAAACCTTTCATATTATAGACAGACGCATCTGACCATGGCATAGGCGCAGTGTTATCCCAAGAAGATGAGGCAGGACAGGAACACCCCATTCTCTATATCTGTCGGAAGCTGTTTCCCAGAGAAACCCGCTATGCTGTAATAGAAAAAGAGGCCTTAGCCATCAAATCGGCTGTGGAAGCCCTTAAGTACTATTTAGATGGGAGAGAATTTCAAATCTATACTGACCATGCTCCCCATGAATGGCTTTCACAGAACAAAGGTCACAATCAGAGAATCCTTAGATGGTTCTTAGGCCTTCAACATTATAGATACACTGTACACCACAGAAAAGGAAAAGACCATGTCAATGCAG
Source organism: Lissotriton helveticus (assembly GCF_964261635.1). Lineage (NCBI taxonomy): Eukaryota > Metazoa > Chordata > Amphibia > Caudata > Salamandridae > Lissotriton > Lissotriton helveticus. Next base: position 283,023,002 of record NC_136058.1, on the reverse strand, counting down.
ATTTCATGTCCAGATATCCCTATGAACCTTTTCTTGTACACAAGAAAGTTAGGGACCTACTCAGGTCACAGAAATCCCGCAACCTGTTTTGTGGAACCCTTACCTTGCAAAAGAGGAAGACCTCTTCGAAACGGCGGCGCTAATGGACACTTCTTCCCTCCTCCGGCAGCACAATGAAAACAACCCGGATGTTGTCGGCCATCGGGAAGGCAGGACGGGAACCCGAGCGGACCAATTAGGGATGCTCTCGGAAGGTCAGGGTAGGCAGAAAAAGCACGAGAACACCACGGAAGGCGCGCCAGCCAGGAAGACCCCGGAAGGACAGATTCAGGCCTCATACCGAAGATCTGTTTCTCAGTCTATATAGAACTTACTGGTTTGGGCTTCGGGCAGCTCAGTTGTATCTAAGCTATGTTAGAAGTTAGAGTCAGACCTCAGGCAGCAGAGGTAATGCAGAGGATTTGACAGCAGAAAGCAGATACATCTCTCAAGATTTACAGATTTGACAAGCTGCTGTTGAGGCCCAAGATTGCCAAATATATGTGACCTGGGACATTGCTTTCCTCCCTGAGGCATAAACCTGAGAGGCAGCCTTACGCATCTGGGAAATAGCCTTACTGTGAGCCCTTATATTGCATGTTCAGTGTCACATAAAGGACAGCTCTGCTGAGGCTTAAACCTGTAAATTCTGTGTTATCTGAGAGTAATGTCAACTGTCAAATGTCACAGACGGATAGCTATTCTATGTGTATATGTGACAGCTATTCTGACTAAAGTCAAAACCCTTACATTCTATAAAAATAGAAAGTGTTAAAAAAACAATAGATTTGAATGTGACCCATAGTGATTACCAGTGGATGTGATTAATTCAAGCATTCCATCCACACATTTTTGTGGTGTTTTTTGCATTCTATTTCGTGTCACCACTGAGACAGATCTGTGTTTCATGAAAGACAACTCTGCTGTGTAAGATGTGCAAGTAGTGTCAGCAGTGTGCCACTGTATTCCAGCTTTCTTATTTTGTTTTTGATTTTTTGATTGGAGTTTAAACTTCTCCATAGATGAATCTCATGAAGCATTACATGAGAATTACAAAAGTATAATAAAACACTTTATGAAATCCATTAAAAACGGTACACATTATTGTTAAAAAATGTAAACACCCCACAGAAAATTATAGACTGGAAAGACAAGTTTCAGCAAATGCCACAGTAAACCAACATTGGAAAGGCAATAGATCTCACACTTAATGAGTTAGAGCTATTGCGTTGTAAATAAGTATGGGCGGATATTGCAAATTGGCAATCCGCGAACTTGCGTATTTACGGATTCGCAATCCGCAAAATCCGCGAACTCCCGCGAAATTGCGGATTTTTTTTTTTTTGTCTTCGCAAGGGTTTCTGCCAGTTCGCGAGGGTTGTGTACGAGTTCGCAATTGCGAACTTACTTGTCGGCTCGCAACGGTCGTGACTATGTTGTTTCTACGTCTGGTTCATCATCACTGGTTCATAGCACCCTCTGTTTCACCACTGCCACCCTCTGGTACACCCATGCCACCCTCTGGTACATCACTGCCACCCTCTGGTTGGTTTATCACTGTAGATTATGGGGGTGAAAAAAAGCAAGCACACCTGCCCTGCTTCAACTGACATGAATTAATTTGGGGTTGATTAATGTGTCACTGAATTTAAACTTCCAGTCTGGCTGGCACCTGCTTCCTTATCTGTAATTTGCTTTCTGTTGCAGTGCAATTTTTTTTCACAGGACCTTTGTGGCCTACTTGTAGCTATTCTATGAGCCTGCTGTGAGGGTCAGAGCAGGGTCATAGAATAGTTGCAAATAGGCAACTGAACTCTGGAGGGGCCCCTCAGGAAGCACTAGAGTGAATGGTTACTAATGTTAAGATTGAACTTTTGCACCTGCTAAGTGCTTTCAGTTTTGCAAAAATCATTTTTCTGCAATTTCGCGCGATTCGCGGGGCGTGAATTCGTGCGAGATCGATTTCGGAAGCCGCAAATTCGTCTGAATACACGATTAGTTTTTTGTGCGGCGTGTTTGTTCGCGAGATTTTTTGCGTGTTCGCAAGCCGCTTGTAGCGCAACGTTTGCGAAGTTACCCTAGCGGTCGTACATGGGCGCGGCCATCTTGTTTGCGTGACGTATTTCCGTTTCCGGGCGCTATGTGTAATCTCGCAAAGTGTGCGGCTCGCTAGTACAATTTCGCGTGTGATCGCGAGGAAAATCTCGCGCGAACTTACCCACGCGGTCGTGAATGGGCGCGGCCATCTTGTTTCTCATTCATTGCTATGGTTCTGGGCATGCTTTCTGCATCCTCTGTCAATCTCTGCCATCCTTTGCTTGTTTGAAGGTTTTTTTGTTCTATTTTACTTATTATCTAGCCCTCTATTTTTCTAGCTCTATATTTTTGTGTTTTCTGCTACTTTGGGTTAATTTTAAACTACTTTTTTTAACTCTTTTTTCTTTTCTTCTTCCCTATTCTATTTCTTCTTTATTATTTACCTTCCTTTCTGCCCAGACCATGGCAAAGGGAGCCGGGAAGCAGCCCGGGAAGGGTCCCGCACCCCGTGCCCGGGTCCCGTGCGGGCGTTTGAGGGGGGAGCAAGTTATAGCTCGGGAGATTTTTAGTGCGGAGGAGGTGGCCGCACTAGTCTTTCATGTCCAGCGCCGCCTCCCCAAGACCATCATGGGAGGCGGCAAGATCGCTACCGGCTACGGGATCCGGGAGCGCCGGAAGCGGTGGGAGAAGGTGTGCCGGGCCATGTTTGAACACTCTGGGGTCCGGCGCACCTACAACCAGGCCACCCACCGCTGGACGGATCTCATGGAAAGGGAACGCGACTTGCTGGACGTGCTCGGCGTCGAGATCCCCGGGCTTGGTGAGTAGTAGTAGCTATTTCTAGCTATTTCATCACTACTCTGTTTTCTCCCGCTCTGTGTGTTATTATATTGCAAATTTTTGTTTTTAACCAAGAGCAATACTGCTGCCGATTACATTGTAGGTAAATTATATTTCAAAATCTTCTGTGCATTTCAGGTGCACTGCTCTCCTTCTCAGTAGTCTTCCTACTATGCTTATTTGTTTTCTATTTTGTGTTCATTTCATTGGCCTGAGAAATTATGTATGAGTGTAGTGTAAATAACTGTGTAATGCTAGACACTAAGGGTCAGATTTTCAATTACCGGCGCATCCCTGCAAAGTAGCAGGGATGCGCCAGTAATTGTGCGCCACGCCACCACCACCCATGTTGCGCCGTATTTACAATGCGGCGCACCATGGGCCCAAAACGTCACAGAAGCCTTACGCATCTGTGCCGTAAAGGCGGCGCATTGCTGGAGTTGCGTGACAACGATGGCGCAGCTCCAGCAATGCTCTAGGGTGCCCTATCTCCCCAATGCTGCGTCAAGCCGTACGTCTGCTTCAAGCAGGCGCAGGGTTTGAGTCACGCATCATTGTCCTAAAAGTGACTGATTGACATCTTGTAGATTTCCCTCAGCCACTTTTAGGATGCGTTCCTGCGCAGGAACGCCCTCCCTTGCGCCGGAACGCCCCTGATGACGCAGGGCTTTACAACGTGATGCATCTGCCATATGCGTCACGTTGTAAATATACACCGCACCATGGCGCCTCTTTTGTTATGCCTCTGCGTCACAAAAGTCACGCAACAATGGAGCAAAAGAGCCGCAAGGGGCTTGTAAATCTGCCCCTACAGACTCCAGTCCAGTCCTTCCTATGTACACCTGGCAATAAGAAGAAATAGTGGTGGTGGATTGATAGTTTGAGTATTTTAATGACTGGTTAATGTAGTAGGAAACTTTTTAGTGTTGTAGCTGATCTGCAATCACGATGGAGTTTGTCTGTCACTTCGCGTGCTGCGGACTGCTGCCTGCCAGTCCTAGGCGAACCTTTTTAGTAGTTTGTTTAGTGAGTTGCATAACTTTCCAACTCGACGGTCCGCAATTCAAGCAATACTAATATCGTAGTAGACCACATGAGATAGGTCAATATATCCCGTTCAATAGTTGTCTATTTGGTATTTCGCCAAAAGATTTTGTTATTGATCTTTTGAAATGTTTGATTTGGTTGACAACAATCATCCATGTTTTTGGGTCTTTCTTTCTTTCATGTTGTACATCAGCTCCCCCCAGGGGCAAGAGGACATTGGAGGAGGCTGCTGCTGCTGAACCAGGCCATGATCGGTCAGGCGAGGGCTCCTTTGCTGGCCCCGGTAAGTTTTAATTTTAATATAGAGTACCTATTTTTTCCTAGCGTTCCTCATTCGATTTTTTCTAAATCGTCTTTGATCTTCTTGTAGACTGTATCTAAATTCTTATCCTGCCTCGACTATGACTCCCTGTGGTATTACTAGATTATTCTTATTTGTCTGTCTGTGTAGCTAACTAAGATTGAACATTTGGCAAAAGGTGTAAAACGAAACTCCCATTCTAGTCAGCAATAGCTCTATGCTCTGAGTGCAGTCCTCTGGGATTGTCCATAATGTCTTTTCAAGTCTTCTAAATGTTTATGCTTTGACAATTACCAACAATAAAAAGGTGAATGACCACCAAGAAAGAATAAGATACTACTTTACTTTTGGTTTGGATAGGAGGACAATCCATACTACTACTGTTGCAGGGACAAATCTGTCCAAACAGAACTATGGACACTAAAGTGCATTGTTTATCAATTATAATAGGCACAGGTCGACTTTCCACATACCTCAGTGATATCAGACTTTGAAGAACCCCCAATCTCCTTACTGACTAGATAGTGTGGCAGAGTCATTTAGCTCCCGAATTCATCGATGATTGATCCCCAATGATGATTATCCAACGCAGGACAAGAGTACGGAGTCAGAGTCCAGAAGTGTCAGAGGCACGGGCTCATGCATTGCAAATTGCAAAACCTTTTGCTCATTCACTCATGACCAAAAACCACAGAGTCTATTTAAGTTTTAAAGCTTTATTAAAAGTAAAAATATTTATTAAAATCAAGCTTGTCATAAAACATAAACGGTTGATTAAAAATGGAAAAGTGCTTATAGTGATTTATTTCATACATTTATTGTGGGCGAGCCGAGCCCTCACCTGGTTTGAACTTTCATTTTCTTTTTGGTGCTGAATCGTTGGTCCCTCCGTCCTAGTGATGATGATTTGTTCTTAGAAGTGAAGCTTCTGTCTGTTATGAGACAAATGGTGCGTGTTAAAAAGCAAGCATTCATCAGTTGTGCCAAAAAGTGCAGCAAGACAACACCCTTCCCTGAAAAAAGGGACATTTTTACTTTAGAGTAGACAGTCACAAATTATTAGATTGTTTTCTGTATTCACATTTCTTCATTCCTAGACAAAATACTAGTGATTGGTGTATGTCTATGACATCTAACATTCTTAAATGTACTTTGTAGGTGGAACATCTGGTGCTGGGCCCAGCACGGAGGTGGAGGAGGAAAGTTCTGGGGAGGAGGCGGTGCAAGTGCCGGACCAAACTGCTGTGCGGGTTGCCACGGTAGTGGCGGACAGTGGTAAGCTCTTATATTCCTTACTTATTGAGATTTCAGACTGCATAGTGTGCTCCCCGTGAGAAAACGTAAGGTTTGTCCAGATGAGAGACATGAAGAAGAATGATTGACATATAGTTTGAATGGATGGATGCCTGAAACATGGTACTATCTGACTCTTAGATAGCATATGTGTATCTCGAGAGAGTACACGGTCACTGGATGAACTAAGTGTTACTTTGAAGAGCATGTAACACCGCACCCGCACGTCCGTCCCAGTGTAGGAAAGGCAAGGAAAAGAAGTTGTAATCTTGTCCGAATACTACCATGAATAGCAGCAGTAGTTTGTATTGCAAGCACAGCCTATATCCGGCTATTACGATGGCCACTCACTACCTCTGTTAATAAGTTTAGTAGAACTCGGTCATTCTTGTGTGGATGTATCACTGTTCACTCAATAAAAAGCAAAGCACCTAAAGTCATCCCATATGTAAGGAAATACATACCATGTGCAGTGATAGATAATCAGATTATTTATCTTCTTCATTTTACTTTTCTAGTATCTATTCATTGGCACTGTAGGGTGAAAGATAAATTAATTAAGCAGTAGCCCTTGTAACAGAGTATTCTCAGTGCCACCCGTAATAGAAAAGTAAGAGCATCACCACCTGCATGTAGTGGACTGGTACAGTAACGCAAGTCTGTCTCACTCATCATGGCGGGCGTCTGTTTTTCTTGGGTGCAAGTTGACTGCGCTGGCATTATGCCGGCTTGCAGAAGTTAACGTACCAATTGTGCTAAACAAGAGAGAAGAAGAAGAATAAGACTGGTGTACTGTCATAGTCAACTCTAATGGAGTGAGTCCATAGTGCTCGTAGAATTGATTCCTTAAACTCCCACTAATGTTAGAGCAAGGATGAAGAAGTGGGAGGTTAGATAGATACTGGACACAATAGTTATGTACTGCGCTTGCAAGTTGCTACTTCTACTGTGACACAACTTTCTGCTGAATCATTTTTTGTTAATCTTAAAGAGCATTGGTTACAGACTATGTCTTTCTTTCTTCATATAGATGCTCCTTCCAAACCAACCCGGAAGGAGCTGGCTTCACGGGCCCGGCAACGGAGGTTGGATGCCACTGTCGCTGAATATTGGCGGCTGGTGGCCCAGGAGGAGGGGGACACGCAGTCTACAACAACATCTACCGGCACAGCTGCATCCTCCTCCGCGCTCCCTGGGTCACCCAGTCAGCGCAGAAGGTCTCCAGCGGTACAGAGCCGGGGTACCGCTGCCGCAGCCAACCCGCCACGAGCAGCAAAGAAATCAGCTGACCCCCACAGCAGTTGCAGAAAACGTATGCACCGCCTTTCCCTGAGGGTTTCCTACCACGAGCAGGAGCTGCTCAACACGAAAACCCTGCTTGAGACCCTCCGCAAGGAGCATTCCGACCTGGCCCGGAAAGTCAACAGCAGTAGCCAGCAGTAGGAGGAGACACTGTCCCTTGCCCCTTTTTTAAAGACTTCTGGGGGGTGGGAATTGGGAGTTGGGTTTTTTCACTTTTTTGGACTTTTCAAGGACATTCGTTGGGGTTAGGGAGTGGGGGTGGGTTGGGTCTTGTGGGAGATTATTTTTGTCAGGGATATAAATATACTTTAAACTTTATCTTAGCATACGTGTTTTTTTACTGCTTTTGAGACTGGTGGGTGGGCGTTTAACAGTAACTTTGTTTCCGTGAAACTGAAGTGGCATCTTGATTCAAGTTGTGTAATTAATTGCCCAAATGTTTTCATAACTAAGTGCCTCTCACAGAGTAAGTGAATTCAATAGTCCTAGGACTTTACTAGTACTAGCGTCAGTCTCTCGTCTCTCCTAATACTCCATTATACTTCCTCCCCCCAAACGCTTATCTTACCTGTAATTTGTGTTTTGAAATAGGGCTAAATGATTCAGAAAAGGGGGTGGTGATGAACAGAGTGCCTGAATTAAGCAGACCACTCTTACCCAGTCCAAAGATCAGGGCTTGATCCATCACCGTTTTTTAGCTCACTGCACCATCCCAGCTCAGAACTTGGCTATATGCAAATTAGTCTGTTCCTGTCCCAGTGCATGATGGGAACAGGGCAAACCAAACTACCAAGCCAATTCTTGTACTGGGAAGGAAACAAGCTTCCGGGGACCGGTTTCTGCCATTTCAGGCGTCGTCAGCCCGGCTTGCTTGAATCCTGATGGTGCAATGAGCAAGGGACTCACATCTGAGTATACCCTTCCACGCTTATGGTGGACAAAATGATTCAGAAAAGGGGGTGGTGATGAACAGAGTGCCTGAATTAAGCAGACCACTCTTACCCAGTCCAAAGATCAGGGCTTGATCCATCACCGTTTTTTAGCTCACTGCACCATCCCAGCTCAGAACTTGGCTATATGCAAATTAGTCTGTTCCTGTCCCAGTGCATGATGGGAACAGGGCAAACCAAACTACCAAGCCAATTCTTGTACTGGGAAGGAAACAAGCTTCCGGGGACCTTTCCAGTGAAGAATTGGCTTGGTAGTTTGGTCTGCCCTGTTCCCATGATGCACTGGGCCAGGGACAGACTAATTTGCATATAGCCAGGTTCTGAACTGGGATGGTGCAGTGAGCTAAAAAACGGTGATGGATCAAGCCCTGATCTGTTGACTGGGTAGGAGTGTTCTGATTAACTCAGATACTCTGTCCATCACCACCCCTTTTTTGTAATTATTTTGGCCACCATGAGTGTGGAAGGGTATGCTCAGACATGAGTCCCTTGCTCATTGCACCATCAGGATTCAAGCAAGCCGGGCCGAAGACGGCTGTAATGCCAGAAAGCGGTCCCCGGAAGCTTGTTTCCTTTCCAGTGAAGAATTGGCTTGGTAGTTTGGTCTGCCCTGTTCCCATGATGCACTGGGCCAGGGACAGACTAATTTGCATATAGCCAGGTTCTGAACTGGGATGGTGCAGTGAGCTAAAAAACGGTGATGGATCAAGCCCTGATCTGTTGACTGGGTAGGAGTGTTCTGATTAACTCAGATACTCTGTCCATCACCACCCCTTTTTTGTAATTATTTTGGCCACCATGAGTGTGGAAGGGTATGCTCAGACATGAGTCCCTTGCTCATTGCACCATCAGGATTCAAGCAAGCTGGGCCGAAGACGGCTGTAATGCCAGAAACCGGTCCCCGGAAGCTTGTTTCCTTTCCAGTGAAGAATTGGCTTGGTAGTTTGCTCTGCCCTGTTCCCATGATGCACTGGGCCAGGGACAGACTAATTTGCATATAGCCAGGTTCTGAACTGGGATGGTGCAGTGAGCTAAAAAACGGTGATGGATCAAGCCCTGATCTGTTGACTGGGTAGGAGTGTTCTGATTAACTCAGATACTCTGTCCATCACCACCCCTTTTTGTAATTATTTTGGCCACCATGAGTGTGGAAGGGTATGCTCAGACATGAGTCCCTTGCTCATTGCACCATCAGGATTCAAGCAAGCCGGGCCGAAGACGGCTGTAATACCAGAAACCGGTCCCCGGAAGCTTGTTTCCTTTCCAGTGAAGAATTGGCTTGGTAGTTTGGTCTGCCCTGTTCCCATGATGCACTGGGCCAGGGACAGACTAATTTGCATATAACCAGGTTCTGAACTGGGATGGTGCAGTGAGCTAAAAAACGGTGATGGATCAAGCCCTGGTCTGTTGACTGGGTAGGAGTGTTCTGATTAACTCAGATACTCTGTCCATCACCACCCCTTTTTTGTAATTATTTTGGCCACTATGAGTGTGGAAGGGTATGCTCAGACATGAGTCCCTTGCTCATTGCACCATCAGGATTCAAGCAAGCCGGGCCGAAGACGGCTGTAATGCCAGAAACCGGTCCCCGGAAGCTTGTTTCCTTTCCAGTGAAGAATTGGCTTGGTAGTTTGGTCTACCCTGTTCCCATGATGCACTGGGCCAGGGACAGACTAATTTGCATATAGCCAGGTTCTGAACTGGGATGGTGCAGTGAGCTAAAAAACGGTGATGGATCAAGCCCTGATCTGTTGACTGGGTAGGAGTGTTCTGATTAACTCAGATACTCTGTCCATCACCACCCCTTTTTTGTAATTATTTTGGCCACCATGAGTGTGGAAGGGTATGCTCAGACATGAGTCCCTTGCTCATTGCACCATCAGGATTCAAGCAAGCCGGGCCGAAGACGGCTGTAATGCCAGAAACCGGTCCCCGGAAGCTTGTTTCCTTTCCAGTGAAGAATTGGCTTGGTAGTTTGGTCTGCCCTGTTCCCATGATGCACTGGGCCAGGGACAGACTAATTTGCATATAGCCAGGTTCTGAACTGGGATGGTGCAGTGAGCTAAAAAACGGTGATGGATCAAGCCCTGATCTGTTGACTGGGTAGGAGTGTTCTGATTAACTCAGATACTCTGTCCATCACCACCCCTTTTTTGTAATTATTTTGGCCACCATGAGTGTGGAAGGGTATGCTCAGACATGAGTCCCTTGCTCATTGCACCATCAGGATTCAAGCAAGCTGGGCCGAAGACGGCTGTAATGCCAGAAACCGGTCCCCGGAAGCTTGTTTCCTTTCCAGTGAAGAATTGGCTTGGTAGTTTGCTCTGCCCTGTTCCCATGATGCACTGGGCCAGGGACAGACTAATTTGCATATAGCCAGGTTCTGAACTGGGATGGTGCAGTGAGCTAAAAAACGGTGATGGATCAAGCCCTGATCTGTTGACTGGGTAGGAGTGTTCTGATTAACTCAGATACTCTGTCCATCACCACCCATTTTTTGTAATTATTTTGGCCACCATGAGTGTGGAAGGGTATGCTCAGACATGAGTCCCTTGCTCATTGCACCATCAGGATTCAAGCAAGCCGGGCTGAAGACGGCTGTAATGCCAGAAACCGGTCCCCGGAAGCTTGTTTCCTTTCCAGTGAAGAATTGGCTTGGTAGTTTGGTCTGCCCTGTTCCCATGATGCACTGGGCCAGGGACAGACTAATTTGCATATAGCCAGGTTCTGAACTGGGATGGTGCAGTGAGCTAAAAAACGGTGATGGATCAAGCCCTGATCTGTTGACTGGGTAGGAGTGTTCTGATTAACTCAGATACTCTGTCCATCACCACCCCTTTTTGTAATTATTTTGGCCACCATGAGTGTGGAAGGGTATGCTCAGACATGAGTCCCTTGCTCATTGCACCATCAGGATTCAAGCAAGCCGGGCCGAAGACGGCTGTAATGCCAGAAACCGGTCCCCAGAAGCTTGTTTCCTTTCCAGTGAAGAATTGGCTTGGTAGTTTGGTCTGCCCTGTTCCCATGATGCACTGGGCCAGGGACAGACTAATTTGCATATAACCAGGTTCTGAACTGGGATGGTGCAGTGAGCTAAAAAAACGGTGATGGATCAAGCCCTGATCTGTTGACTGGGTAGGAGTGTTCTGATTAACTCAGATACTCTGTCCATCACCACCCCTTTTTTGTAATTATTTTGGCCACCATGAGTGTGGAAGGGTATGCTCAGACATGAGTCCCTTGCTCATTGCACCATCAGGATTCAAGCAAGCCGGGCCGAAGACGGCTGTAATGCCAGAAACCGGTCCCCGGAAGCTTGTTTCCTTTCCAGTGAAGAATTGGCTTGGTAGTTTGGTCTGCCCTGTTCCCATGATGCACTGGGCCAGGGACAGACTAATTTGCATATAGCCAGGTTCTGAACTGGGATGGTGCAGTGATCTAAAAAACGGTGATGGATAAAGCCCTGATCTGTTGACTGGGTAGGAGTGTTCTGATTAACTCAGATACTCTGTCCATCACCACGCCTTTTTGTAATTATTTTGGCCACCATGAGTGTGGAAGGGTATGCTCAGACATGAGTCCCTTGCTCATTGTACCATCAGGATTCAAGCAAGCCGGGCTGAAGACGGCTGTAATGCCAGAAACCGGTCCCCGGAAGCTTGTTTCCTTTCCAGTGAAGAATTGGCTTGGTAGTTTGGTCTGCCCTGTTCCCATGATGCACTGGGCTAGGGACAGACTAATTTGCATATAACCAGGTTCTGAACTGGGATGGTGCAGTGAGCTAAAAAACGGTGATGGATCAAGCCCTGATCTGTTGACTGGGTAGGAGTGTTCTGATTAACTCAGATACTCTGTCCATCACCACCCCTTTTTTGTAATTATTTTGGCCACCATGAGTGTGGAAGGGTATGCTCAGACATGAGTCCCTTGCTCATTGCACCATCAGGATTCAAGCAAGCCGGGCCGAAGACGGCTGTAATGCCAGAAACCGGTCCCCGGAAGCTTGTTTCCTTTCCAGTGAAGAATTGGCTTGGTAGTTTGGTCTGCCCTGTTCCCATGATGCACTGGGCCAGGGACAGACTAATTTGCATATAGCCAGGTTCTGAACTGGGATGGTGCAGTGAGCTAAAAAACGGTGATGGATCAAGCCCTGATCTGTTGACTGGGTAGGAGTGTTCTGATTAACTCAGATACTCTGTCCATCACCACCCCTTTTTTGTAATTATTTTGGCCACCATGAGTGTGGAAGGGTATGCTCAGACATGAGTCCCTTGCTCATTGCACCATCAGGATTCAAGCAAGCCGGGCCGAAGACGGCTGTAATGCCAGAAACCGGTCCCCGGAAGCTTGTTTCCTTTCCAGTGAAGAATTGGCTTGGTAGTTTGGTCTGCCCTGTTCCCATGATGCACTGGGCCAGGGACAGACTCATTTGCATATAGCCAGGTTCTGAACTGGGATGGTGCAGTGAGCTAAAAAACGGTGATGGATCAAGCCCTGATCTGTTGACTGGGTAGGAGTGTTCTGATTAACTCAGATACTCTGTCCATCACCACCCCTTTTTTGTAATTATTTTGGCCACCATGAGTGTGGAAGGGTATGCTCAGACATGAGTCCCTTGCTCATTGCACCATCAGGATTCAAGCAAGCCGGGCCGAAGACGGCTGTAATGCCAGAAACCGGTCCCCGGAAGCTTGTTTCCTTTCCAGTGAAGAATTGGCTTGGTAGTTTGGTCTGCCCTGTTCCCATGATGCACTGGGCCAGGGACAGACTAATTTGCATATAGCCAGGTTCTGAACTGGGATGGTGCAGTGAGCTAAAAAACGGTGATGGATCAAGCCCTGATCTGTTGACTGGGTAGGAGTGTTCTGATTAACTCGGATACTCTGTCCATCACCACCCCTTTTTTGTAATTATTTTGGCCACCATGAGTGTGGAAGGGTATGCTCAGACATGAGTCCCTTGCTCATTGCACCATCAGGATTCAAGCAAGCCGGGCCGAAGATGGCTGTAATGCCAGAAACCGGTCCCCGGAAGCTTGTTTCCTTTCCAGTGAAGAATTGGCTTGGTAGTTTGGTCTGCCCTGTTCCCATGATGCACTGGGCCAGGGACAGACTAATTTGCATATAGCCAGGTTCTGAACTGGGATGGTGCAGTGAGCTAAAAAACGGTGATGGATCAAGCCCTGATCTGTTGACTGGGTAGGAGTGTTCTGATTAACTCAGATACTCTGTCCATCACCACCCCTTTTTTGTAATTGAAATAGGGCTAGGCACAGGGCTGGCTGCACGGCAAATGGCGATTAAGGTTGGCAATCCTGGGCGGATGAAATGTCATCATTGCGTTGGTACTAGTGGTGTTACACAGTGGCAGTTGCAGTATCTGGAAAAAAAAGAAAATGAAACCTTGTTTGTCCTTACCGTAGCATTAGAACGGTACGATAGAGAATATAGCAGGTGACAGTACACTAGAACAGTGCCACAATGTAGCCTAACAAATGGTAAAGTATTGAAAGTATAACTAGTACTTGCGTTGAATTTATTTGACATTAGCTCCTACTACAAGAAATAGTACCGAAGGTGAAGGACACAGCAGCGTAATAATTTGCCACGTCTAGGAGGAGGATGTTCTAATCTTGATGACCTATCAAGTTGATGGCGCACATGAAAATCTGCTTTCATTTGCCAATAGTGACTGAGTGTCAAGCTGAGTAAGAATAGAATATATATCCTCGGATTCCTTCACCAGCCTGTTGCTATGACCTTATCCTCCCCAGCAAGTGTGTGGAATTATTGCTGTCATTTAGTCACACATCAATCAAAACCACACAGCCCGGGGGAAGAGGATTAGGGTTTGGAAAATGGATGGGAATGGGTTTTTTTTTTGGGGTAAGTTTTGTTGGGAGAAGAAAAAAAAAGCACAGCATGGACAAACAATAATTGAAGATAAAGAAATCTTTGGGTACAAAGCTAACCATAAATCTTTTAAGTGACATAAAGGAAGTGCATGCACGACTGCATGCATGGTTACTGAAAAGGAAGTACTATTTTCGACAACCATGAATGACAGAATGCGACAGTACAGGGCTGCAGCGTTTTCACTTGCCTATCTCTGCACTCAGAGAAACACTTCTTACATTAAATTAGGTTTAAAAAATAGCAGAAGTAAAACCTATAGAATGGCTGTAGGGATGAATTTAGAAGCAGAGAATGGAGATCCAAGAAATGCAGTCACACTCATAGAAGTTCACAGCAATAACATTACTTTAAAGATAATTAGAAAAGAACGGATACTGTATCTGTATGTTGCTGTAGTTGTCCTGTTGAATTTGGTAAGTTGCATGCATCAAACCATTCCTCTTATTAGCGGGACTCCTCCATTCCAGCTGACGCTCCGTTGGTGACCAGAAGACACCCTGTCCACTGCCTGCCTGGCGGATGCTGAATTGCGGCTCGCTAATGTGAAGCCTGACTTCATCCTTTTTTTCCCATTGCACAGACTGAAACCCGGCCTGTAATTATTGATGAAAAAACAGGAAGTGATATTAGAACACCACTGACATATAAATATAAGGTATGTAAGCTGTGTAGTGCAAAAAGTCACACTTTGAGTTTCCTAATAGACAGTACAATATTTTTGAAAGTGCGTACTCTGTCTGAGTCTCCTTTTGAAGGATAAATAAGTATGGTCAAATTAATTTAGCGGATCTTTCCCCTCAAGCTAGGTGTACTGTAAACTGTGTTTTAGAACAAAATTAGACCTTCCCAGCAGTGCTCCCACCCAGACCCAGTCGCAAAAATGTAGAAGACCCCCCAATCAGATCTCAAAAAACGAGGCCTAGTAGAAAACTGGTGACAAAACGTACTTTGAAAGTAAAAGTAGGCCCAAATCCCCACTTACCCACCGTGGATTGTATTCAAAGCACTTGCAAGCTAGCAAAAGTATCCATACCCAGCATCGCTCCAAGACTCGCAAACCCCCCCCCCCCAAACAGCCCCCCACCCAAACACATGCAATACAAATACTGCTAACCCTAACGAGCCCTAAGTTAAGAATAGTGGCAAACGCTTTCTTTAACTATGCCAAATCCCCCCTTTCCCACCATGGATTTTCTTCAAATCACTTGCAACCAAAATTACACATTCCCACGAGTGCTCTAAAACCCCAGAACTCAGTTGCAAAAATCTAGAACACCCCGAAACACATGCAATCCTGCTGCTAGGGCTAACCCTAACGAACCCTAAGTTACAAAAAGTGCCAAAAGGCTTTTCCACATGGATTTTCTCCAAACCAGTTTTATCCGGTATTAGACCTTCCCAGCAATGCCCCAAGACCCGCCAACCCACCCGCAAAAAGCACAACACCCCCAAACAGGCAAAAAGCCAAAATGGAAAATCTCATATTACTTACAATATTTTTCTGGCTTCTGTCCAAACGCGCTGTGCAGCTAGGTCATAACTCCCGTTTTCCACCATGGATTTCCTGAAAAGCAAATGCAATCAAAACTAGACTGTGCCAGCAGTGCTCCCAGACCCCAAAACCCACCCACAAACACCCGGAACCCCCCCAAAGAGCACCTTAAAGACAAGCAAGTCAGCAAAAACACAAACAAAATTCCCCTCCCATTTGGTCCAAACCACTTTTATCCGGTATTAGAGCTTCCCAGCAATGGCCCCAGAAAACAAGTAGAAGACCCCCAAACAGCCAAAAAGCAAAAGTACAAAAATGGGGACTTTGTCACTTTTAGGGAAATTTCCAAAATCACTCAGCGCGCGCTCTGCAGCTAGGCCCTAACTCCCCTCTGCCTTCATGGATTTCCTTCAAACCTCTTGCTATCAAAACTATCCATACCCAGCAGTGCTCCCAGACCCCGAAACCCACCCACAAACACCAGGAAGCCCCCCAAACAGGCCCCCGAAAACGCTACATTGAGCGAAATGTCAGAAAATGCAAAAACTTTTTCCTCATGGATTTTGTCCAAACCACTTTTATCCGGTATTAGAGCTTCCCAGCAATGGCCCCAGAGCCGTCAACCCAGGCGAAAACAAGTAGAAGATCCCCAAACAGCCAAAAAGCAAAAGTACAAACTGTGCAAAACAAAGAAAGACAGACACACAGGAATAAAAGTGAATAAGGACGAAAAAGAAAGTTATTGATTCATTGGCTCATTTTCAGGGCTCGGTGTCAGGGAATAAGAGTTCGTCCTCATACTCTGCGAATTCAGGCAGGAGTAGGTCAGTGTCACCTAACACAGAAGAAAGTCCCTCATCTAAGTTGCTGCCCTCCTCGTCTTCTTCCGGCGTGTATTCTCGTACTTTGTAATCTGGTGGTATGAGGTGCTGATTCATCTTGATCATTGTTAACCTCTCCACATTTGTGGGCGAGAGGCGGGTCCGTTTGCAAGTTACAATGCCACCAGCAGCACTGAAAACACGTTCAGAAGACACGCTTGCGAGTGGGCAAGACAAGTAATTTATAGCCAGGTTGGTGATCTCTGGCCACAATTCTTTTTTCCCATGCCAATATGCCAATGGGTCACCATTAACATAGACCTCTGTTGAGTAATTCAGATAGTCCTGCACCATCGACTGAAGGTTCTCCACGGTTCCTCCACTTTGCTTACTTTTTGCTCTGACCTTTTGAGAACCAAACCCAAGCTCAGTTAGCCAATCCTCTTCTGCACCCAATGTTTCTGTTGTGTCTGGTGCAGATGATCCGGTTGCCGGTGTCTTTAACGGCTGAGAGGTCACTTCTGCCACAGCCACAGGTGCAGAAGTGGATTCTTTTGACTGGGGATGGCCTGCTGATGCTGATGTACTGCCTTTTCCTTCAATTTTCTGCCGTTCTCTTTCAAACCTCATGGCTGACAAGGCTAGCCAACGTTTGTACTTTGTAACATCTTCATCACCAAAAGGAAATAATGCTCTGCCTGCCAGCGCCTTTTTGTAGCGTGGTTCCAGAATAGTAGCACAAATGTAATGCTGTTCTGAGTGGATCTTTTGAAGACGTTCATCGCCAAGTAGGCGCTCTAATAATTTCTCCGCCAAAACAAAAGCTTCTTGCTTTTCTTCATCTTTTTGAAACTTAGAAGACACCGCCTTCAGTTTGTGCTTCAGCATTCGCAACAATGGGATAGCTTTTCCCAAATTACAGTCCTCCCTGCTGACTGCACGCGTGAAGACCTCAAAAGGACGAAGCATGTCTGTCAGGCTTTTAACTAGCTTCCATTCCGCCGCATCTAGCCTCAGGTCCATCTGAGCTGTACCCAGTGTTAAGAAATACTGATCGAGTACCGTAAACTGCTCATACAGACGCTCAAGCATGTAGAAGGTTGAGTTCCAACGTGTTGGCACCTCGTGGATGAGTGCTTTCACTGGCATTCGACGTTCATGTAACAGGCTCCTCAGATGCTTCCGGGCCTTAAAAGAATGGCTGAAATGGTTGCACATTTTTCGACAGGTGGCCACTAACTCGCACGCTGGACTGTCTTCACTCAAGAATTTTTTAACAACCAGGTTTATACAGTGCGCCAAACACGGCACTCTGAAATAGTGACCCAGATCTATGGCCTTAACTACATTGGCGCCATTATCCGTGGAAACATAACCAATCTCGCGTTTTTTTGGGGACAGCCAGTGAAATACCTTTGTGTTAAACTCATTCAAAATGTTTTCTGCTGTATGATGAAGCTCCAAGCCAAACATGGCTAGTGTTGCATGTTTCCGAGCAGCTTTAAAAACTTGGTCCGGGTCAACACCTGAGTTTAGCTTTGCTTTAACCCCTGAAAAAGAGACCCAGTGTGCAGTGATGCACATGTAATCAGTGCCTTCGCCACTGGTCCACATGTCTGTTGTCAGATGTATAGTGTGAACAGCACTCTTCTGCAAAGCTGCCCCAATCACCTCCAGCACATCTTCATGTAGTGCTGGAACCGCAACTCGGGCAAAATAGAACCGGCTAGGAACCTTCCATTTAGGGCAGAGCGCTGCCACTAATTCTAGAAAACCAACTCCTTCTACAAAAGAAAAAGGGAGAAGATCCAGCGCTAGCATTTTAGCCAGCTTAGTGTTATACAGACGCGCCGTTGGGTGGTTGCGTTCATATGGCGCGTCTGAAAACAACAAGGTTCTAATATTGCCCTGGACCATTTTACGGGATGATGATGATGACTTCTTCGACCCAGTTACGCTCGCTGATGAACTTTTTCGCATTGGTGTCTCACTCTCTCCCACACTCTTAGTGTGGCTCATAGATCTGCTGCTGACAGGGGTACTAGGTGTAAGTGAAGAAATGTCTGACGCTTCTTCTTCATCCTCGTCATCAGCAGATGAAACATAAACGGATACTATTTGTTGACTTGCAATTCGGGCATTCTTGATCTCCCTTAGGTGCGCCAGCCATTTGACAGTGTGCTGTCTCTCAAGATGACCTCTCTGGCCTCCGGTACCATAGTTGGTACCAAGCTTACCACGACTAACTCGAACCTTACAAATGGTACAAATGGCTATGTTTTCCCTTGTTGGGCTAACACTAAAGAAGTCCCAAACTGCGGACTTGAAATGTCTGTGGGGAGCGGAGGAGGCGATACTGGGAATGCTGCTAATGCCAGATGAACTGGAGATGTGTGTTGCCGAAATTTAGTACGTTGTGCACTTACAGCACCACTAATTGAGGAGATGGAGGTCGAGGTGGATGGAGGTCCCTTCCGGCGAGAAAATATGGAAGCTGTAGGTGGTGGTGTTGCTGTACTAGTTAACTGCATTCCTGGTGGTCCCATTCCCATGCCGCCATTATCATCATCACGCTCAGCAGCATTTCGGGCTAGGGTGAAAATGTCTGTGTGCTGCATGTCCGCTGAGGCTGGAGTGACGCCTATGATGACTGCGTCGTCGTCGTGAGAGTCTTCATCAGCAGGAGCAGTATACGCCCCTTCTTGTTCAGCGTCATCATCACACTCCATGACTCTGAGACTTTCGGGGACCTTCCTTTTACGCTTGGCTACCTTTGTCAGATCATGGTGTGCCTCACTCTCAGACGGCCGTGGTGGTTCCCAAGTTTGATCCATATCATCAGAAGGAAGGGGGCTTGAAGAAGAAGTAGACACCATCCTTGATCTTTTCCTTGCTGGGGATCTGGAAGACAATGAATCATCAGGAGGAGTGGCTTCCTCAGGTGATACCTCGGCTTGAATGTCGATTTCCTGATGTGCCCCTACTTCGGGAGGAACAACTATTGTGGGAACTTGTGCCGCTCCATGCACGTCTGCTTGCTCCTCTCCTTGCACCGCCTCTCCTTCCACATGTACTTGGGCTTGTACTTGCACATGTGGTTGTTGTTGCGGCTGTGGTTGTTCAACACTCGTCAGATGAGTTACAACAACCTGTGTTGATTGAGGGATGCTGCTACTTTCTTGCGATGAGCCAACATCACTGGTCGATGGTGATTGAACAACTATACTGGCTGCCTCTGCAGCACTCAAGGGCTTGGACCTAAGTTGGCGTGGTGGTGGTGGCACTGAGCCCAATAGAGCGGAGGTGCTGCTCCCAGCTTGGTCCCCAGCAGACCCCGCTGCTGCTGCAGGCGTACTTTTTTTTATCCCAAAAAATGTGGCGGTCGTCACACCAGTCTCCTTGGTAAGTGGCACCACTTGCTTCTTCTGCTCCTTACTGGCAACTTTCTTGCTAGAGGAGCTACGGGCAACTTTTTTTGGGGCCATCTTCTTCAGATGTCACTCAGAACAGCAGGCCGCAGTAGCACAAGTTGCAGAGTTGTCTGTGGCCACACGTGACGTTGTGCTGCACACACCGCAGCAGGACTTCTTCCTGGCACTGGTGGTGTGCACCTAAAAGCAATGGAAGACAGAGGAACATCAGTTATACACCCCAAAAAGTCAAAAAACACACAAAAATCAGCACAATCCCAGGCCATCCATGCCCTCAATGATGTTTAAATTCAAGAAGACACCCCACAGAAAGACTAGGCCCAAGCACCACTCACTACCCCTGGGCATAATGGATGAAAGCTAGGCAAAATGGGTGCAAGCCTCAGACACTGCCTGTCTTCAAAATGGCCCCTTGCACCCCAAGCACATGTGCAGGGCCTGCCTGTCCCAGCACTCAAGATGGCCACCACCACCCACATGACCAGTCCACATCAACAGTACACCCCAAAAAAACGAAAAACACACAAACATCACCACAATCCAATGCCATCCAGGATGTTTACATTAAAGAGACCCCACAGGCAGACTCAGTCCATGCACCACTCACTACCCCTGGGCAAAAGGCCCCAACAGCAGCCCAAAAAATCAAAAAAAAAACACAAAATTCAGCACAATCCCAGGCCACCCATGCCCTCAATGATGTTTAAATTCAAGAAGACACCCCACAGAAAGACTAGGCCCATGCACCACTCACTACCCCTGGGCATAATGGATGAAAGCTAGGCAAAATGGGTGCAGGCCTCAGACACTGCCTGTCTTCAAAATGGCCCCTTGCACCCCAGGCACATGTGCAGGGCCTGCCTGTACCAGCACTCAAGATGGCCACCACCACCCACATGGTCAGTCCACATCAACAGTACACCCCAAAAAAACGAAAAACACATAAAAATCACCACAATCCAATGCCATCCAGGATGTTTACATTAAAGAGACCTCACAGGCAGACTCAGTCCATGCACCACTCACTACCCCTGGGCAAAAGGCCCCAACAGCAGCCCCAAAAAATCGAAAAAAACCACAAAATTCAGCACAATCCCAGGCCATCCATGCCCTCAATGATGTTTAAATTCAAGAAGACACCCCACAGAAAGACTAGGCCCATGCACCACTCACTACCCCTGGGCATAATGGATGAAAGCTAGGCAAAATGGGTGCAGGCCTCAGACACTGCCTGTCTTCAAAATGGCCCTTTGCACCCCAGGCACATGTGCAGGGCCTGCCTGTACCAGCACTCAAGATGGCCACCACCACCCACATGGCCAGTCCACATCAACAGTACACCCCAAAAAAACGAAAAACACACAAAAATCACCACAATCCAATGCCATCCAGGATGTTTACATTAAAGAGACCCCACAGGCAGACTCAGTCCATGCACCACTCACTACCCCTGGGCAAAAGGCCCCAACAGCAGCCCAAAAACATCGAAAAAAACCAACAAAATTCAGCACAATCCCAGGCCATCCATGCCCTCAATGATGTTTAAATTCAACAAAACAGTTGTATCATGCACCCATAACTAACCCTGGTCCTACTGGATACTGTGGCTACCCACAATATATTTTATTTAATGTTCTGAAAAAGTTCCACAATTGTAGTTGCAGCAACTGTAATGCCCCAAACAAACTTACTTGTGAAAGTTGATTTCTAATCCAAAAGTGATCCAAAGAAAGTCAAAAAGGCCTCAAATCCAAATATCCAGCAGCATCCACAAAAAGTAATCCTTCCAGGTCAAGATCCAAATGAAAGTGACCAGCACATGAAGAAAGCACTGGGAAGAGCCTGCTGGACAGGAACAGGAAGTTGGAGACTGTGGGGCACTTCCTTCCTCCCCCCCCCCAAAATGGACTCCTTGCAAAAAAAAGTGCAGGCAAATGTCAACCTGAGGAGTTATTCTGATAAAAATCATCATTTCCAGAAGGTTTATGCTGCTTGCTGGTGGATTTCTTGTGCAGAATTGCAAATTTTGCAATTTCGCGAGTGCGAGATTGTTGCTGCCCGCCGCATCTACGTGTTCGCAATTGCGAACTCTCGCGATGCGTGCTGTGCAAGGTGGCAAGCCGCGATGACGTAATCGCGGTCGCCAAACTCCCGCGGGATCCCGCAGCAAGATCCAAAATGGCGCAGCACACGCAAAATATGGAGAAAAACACTCTGCAAACGCTGAATGACGGTAAGTGAACGCCGCGCGCCGCAAAATTGTATCACCAAGCAAAAAAAATCCGCTGCGTGCGAATTTACGAATTTTCGGCAAATTCGCGAGAGTTCGCGATTGCGAATTTGCCGAAAATCCGCAAATTCCGCGAGCGGAACGGATTTTACGCCCATGCTTAGTTGTAAATGACAATGTATTTTATCCATGTTTTATGAAGTGTATGAATGTGGTGTGTAGTGGAATTATGTGGGTTGGATTGGAATTGTTAGTTGGGGAATTGTATGGAATGGAATGGTGTGGAGTGGATTTGTGGAGTGGAATTATGCGGAATGGGGTGCAGTGGAAATATGTGGATAGTAATTACGTGGTACTGAGTGTACTGGAATGATGTGACGTGGGATTGTGTGTTATGGAGTGTGGAGTGTGTTGATGACGTTAAAAAACAAATAGATAAAACCTAAGCTCCAAAATTGTGTCTTTGGGTGTGATGTTGCTTAATCCTTGTGAGTCAAATAAAACTAAATTTGGTCACCTAAGAAAATGACAAAAGTGTAAAAATTATGCTAATTTAAGTTGAAGATTTTTGAGATATAATTATATATAAACTTTGTTACTGCATCCGAAAAGCATGCAGAAAAAAAGTAGAATACACGTAAAATTGTTAGTTTGAATAACATAAGTGTGTATTTACTAAGATTCTATGGAATTCTTTTAACGTCAAATAGAAATGTGAAAATGATGACTCATGTGATTACTAAATAGTTTTCTTTAAATAATGATGTATGTGAAAATTAATAGAGCTAAATGCAAATTAGATGACATTGTGAACAATATTGCAAACTTGCTTATTACTATTTTTGCTTATGTTTCAGTGTCAACCAACTGAGAGTAAGAAAATGGTGTTGCACGTAAATGCTAATCCTCATTTTACTGAAACTTTCATGTACTAATGTAATGTACCTAAAACTAATGTAATTTTATGATTTTGAGAGAAAGTTACATGTTGGTACTTTCGAAATGCAGTAGTATGTTATAGTTACTTACGTCATTTACACTGGACTAATTTACTTTAAGCCCACATTTACACTTCAAATCATATCCATAATGAAAATGCATATTTGAATATTTACATTCTTGCTTATATTGACCTAAATTCAAATAGGCCTGTTTGCTTGTTCATGCATATTTTACCTTTCCTCTTGCTCGACTCTGTCTCCATGAGAGAATATCTCAATATGACAAATGTAGTGCAACTGTATCCTGTTTCCGGAGTTCTCATAGGTTTACAAGGACTCTTGTACACAAATATTGTTACACCAGGAACATCTGCCTGGGAAACTGCCCTTTCGTACTTGTTCATGTGCCTTGTTAAAGGATCTTTGTTAAAAGGTCCACCTCTACCGGAGGATGACATCATTCACGTAACCTGAAACGCCTATATTCCCCAAAAATTTGTCTTCTTTATGTCTCATGACACGCATCCTATATGACAAATGTACTGAGTGGTCTGATTTGATGAGGTAACCTAAAAGGATGCCACCCCAGAACTGTGAAAATAATAATATCAATTAGATTGATAATTGGAGCGCACATTTGTTTTGCCAACTTTCTCAATGCTGATTGCTTCCTATCAGACCGAGAGACAATTATCAGTCTGGCGGACTCTCCTAGATGGCACAAACGCTGTGTGCGTTATTACCGGACTTCTTTTCCCCATGGGAGAGAATATCTGAACTGACATGATCCATGTCCTTTCCTGAGACTTCCTTTCCAGCACTTTGGTAAGTAATGGCCCAAAGAGATCGATTTGATTAGTATGTATTTGTAACTTTTAATGCTTAAGATTGGTGTACTTACTGCCAGAAAATACTGATAAAATCTAACCATTTATAAATCTTGTTCTCTTTATGACTGGTCCCGAATAATTGGCTGTGTATTTCCATAGATTAGATGAGGGGTGGGATTTCGAATAGAGAGGTCTCTAGCCAACAGGTCCTAATGTTACTGTTTGTATAGGTTTAACTGAATTACTCGTTCGTATGATCCTGGCTCATTTAAATTCCTTTGTGAGATTTGGTTAAGCAGTAATAATTATGTTTCCGTCAATGACGACAACTACAATAACGACACCATCAAGATCATGAACACCATCCACTCCGGATCGCCGTCAGACCCCTGCCTACACCACATCTTCAACAAAGCCAGCACCGACATCGTACCCCATCTCCGGAAAGCCATCAACATCTCCTTCGAGACAGCAACCTTCCTGGAGAGCTGGAAGCACGCCAAGATTAATGCCTTACTCATCAAACCCAAGGCGGATCCCAAGAACTTCCGGCCCATCTCCCTGCTCCCATTCCCGTCATCGAGAAGACCGTCAACAAACAACTGATCCGCTACCTCGAGGAGAACAGCATCCTGGACCCATCACAGTCCGGGTTCTGCAGCAACCACAGCACCGAAACTGCCCTCATCGCCACCACAGATGACATCAGGACCCTGCTAGACAATGGGGAAACCGTGGCCCTCATCCTCCTGGACCTGTCAGCCGCCTTCGACACGGTCTGCCACCACAAACTTCGAACACGCCTCCATGACCCCGGGATCCAAGAGAATGCCCTGGACTGGACCACCTCCTTCCTCACTGGCAGAACACAGAGCGTCCGCCTCCACCCCTTCCGCTCCGAAGCCACCGAGATCATCTGCAGCATACCCCAGGGCTCATCCCTCAGCCCAACGCTGTTCAACATCTACATGGCATCGCTCACCCACGTCGGCCGACTGCACAACCTCAACATCATCTCCTACGCCGACAACACCCAGCTGATCCTCTCCCTCACCAAAGACCACCACACCGCCAAAACCAACCTCCATGAAGGAATGAAAGCCGTCGCTAAATGGATGAGGAACAGCGACTGAAGCTGAACTCGGACAAGACAGAGGTCCTCATTCTCGGATCCACCCCCTCGGCTTGGAACGACTCCTGGTGGCCGACCACACTGGGAATAGCTCCAACACCCACCGACCACGCACGCAACCTATGGGTCATCCTCGACTCCACCCTCTCCATGACCAAGCAGGTCAATGCCGTCTCGTCCTCCTGCTTCAACACCCTCCGCATGCTCCGCAAGATCTACAAGTGGATCCCCACCCAAACAAGAAGAACGGTCACCCAGGCCCTCGTCAGCAGCAGATTGGACCACGGAACCAAAACTCCTGAAACAGCTTCAACGCATCCAGAAAGCCTCTGCACGATTGATCCTCGACATCCCTCACCGCAGCCACATCGCACCTCACCTGGGAGACCTGCACTGGCTCGCCGTCAACAAGAGGATAACCTTCAAGCTCCTCACCCACGCACACAGGGCACTCCACAACACTGGACCTGCGTACCTCAACAGCTGACTCAGCTTCTACACCCCCCACCTGCCATCTCCGCTGACCGCGCCCTGGCTGCAGTCCCCCTCTCCCCGCAGAGCGACTTCCGGTGGCAGATCGTTCTCCCACCTCGTTGCTAAGACCTGGAACACCCTCCCCATACACTTACGTCAGACCCAACACCTGCTGTCCTTCAGAAGACTCCTCAAGACCTGGATTTTCGAGCAGTAGCATCACCCCCCGTCCCCCAGAACCTTGAGACCCTCAGGGGTAATTAGTGCGCTTTACAAATACTATGATTGATTGATTGATTGTTTAGTGTAGTATTGAAAGTCATATTCATGAGTCTAATTAGTAGATTATCGGTCAGTTATCCAATTCCTGGTCTGCATTGGATTACTGGATTGGATCCCCTATATCGGACCTCTCACAGCACAGTTCAAGATCCATCGGAGGACCAGATTAGATGCCTCTGAGGTGTAGTTCCAGGTAAACTTAAGATAAAATTAAATGGGCCCAGTGGTGCTACAGAAGGTATTTTTTTTAAAGACAAGCTATTGGAGCTCAGGTCACCTGTGTATAAGCAAAAAGAGGTGAAAAGTGAGTAGCTTTTTTTTCCTTTGTCTCCCTCTCTGTTGTGGCCAGCTGGGGATTATTTTCAGAGCATGGCTCAATATTATGGGCAAAATTAAATAACATGAATTACTCAATAATGGTATGTAATCCGCTACATGATCTGATCTCTCCTTGAAGATGCACAAAAAGAGGGCGGGCGAAGTCAAACAACTCAGGATCTAAATGTGCAAAGACTCTTGAAGTGTGGGCCTTAGCAAGGAGAGAATGGGCAAAGACCTAAACCTGAAGAAGTAAGTGTGCAACGACTTTTGAAGTGTGGCCTCTTTGTATCAAATACTCTGTAACCCAAAATTCTATTGAAGTGATCATCAGCATTGTTGAAGCAGTGAGAAGCAATGAGTACAATGAGTACAGGAACGCCTAAAATATACTAAAGTTCAGAATATGTGGGTAACCCTTGTCTTCTTTCTGTGGCCTATCTCCTGGTTCCTGAAATCACCTGTTGCATCCTGCTTTCATTTCTTCTCTGTTCTTCTTTAGTGTTTGTCATTACTTGCTCAGCAGGCATCTATGATGTCACATAGTGTTCCAATTGTATATGCTTGAAAGCAGGGACAGTTACATCTGAGGCTGAGCTGGAGTCCATCTGCTCCTGGTGGGGTTTCTATTATTGGATCTACTTTATTCTATTTTATCTACCTGACCTGAATCTTATCTTCAATAAACCTAATCTGTTTCATATACTGGACTTAAAGACTTCAATTTGTTACATCACCCCTGTCCTTAAAGAGCGCCCCCAGCAGTGTGGGGGAATGTTGCTTTTCCTGGAGCACTAGTGACCCCTGGGCAGGATGGTAGTCTGAGAGTATACAGCATGTCGACTGACAACCCTCTTTGTTTTGTGTGTGGATCCCTTCAGGTAGCTGTGTGGGCAAAATACAGAGACACCCGCGGAATGAGAAGATGACAGCTCAGAGCGTGTGCTCTTCAGCCCCGGGAAAAATTATATTACTTTTCATCTTGTTGTCTCTGCCTTTGAAAAGCTCTGCATCAAAGACCTTCAAATCTTTAGAATTTGCACTTGAAAATAATGACAGAGAGCAAATTCAAGTCCAAGCCGCAGTTATCATGCCTGGAGATTTTTTTCAGACATGTCCCTTTATTGTACAGAGACGCTGCCGGGGTAGCAGGTCTGCCCTGTGAGGAACAGGTGTAACCAGTGCTTCCACATATATGCATTGTTGGCAGATATCCAACATACCCAGACAAAAACAACGGTAGGTAAATATTCTGTACTGAAAGTGTGCGCAGAAGATGCTGTCGGTAGTGACTTTCTTTAGAAAAAAAATCATACGTTCAAAGGTGTATGCAAGGATGCACTGCAGGCATAGTGGGCACTGGGCACCCTGTCTGCTGTCCTACCTGTAGGTCTATCTTTCCTTGGAGATGCTGTGGACTAGGTATTTGTGACACAAACATGTGATTTAGTTTTAAAATGTTTACTTACATTATACACCTACACAATGCAGCACTGTCTGCAAACGCCCAAGGGCACGTCTAAAAGTATAGTGCTTTAAAAATATTAAAGCAAACAAGAAGGCTGATCGCTTTTTGAAAACAAGGAAGGACAAGGTAGGGGATGGGCGACGGGGACAGCACTCAGAGAAACGTTGGGTTGGAGGGGAAAGCAGTAACAGAGGACAAACAAGCCTTTTAAAAATGCTTACAATTTAGCAAAAAAACATGATAAGAGCTGATCCTAATGTGCATTGCAGTACACATGACCGATGCACAATGCAAATAAAATACAGCGTAAAGAATAGTGAAAAACCGGTAAATTTACAAGAGGTCATAAAACATATATGCAGGTATTTTGAAAGTAACAAACAGTTTTGAAACATGGTGGGAAACACACACAAAAAAAAAAACAGTGCTATGCCGGACATGCTTCTGCACACAGTCCCAGTGAAGCAGGCTCTGAAAACAAGTAACGTGGTGGGAGGGGTTTATGGCCACATCCTATTGGGCAGAATTCAGTAGGTATGAGGTCAAAAAGGACATCAAAATGTGCAAACGTCTTTTTATTGTTTATTGCAAGAGGCTGCACACTCCTGAATCCAGCTCTGAGGGCTTGCACCAAGCAAGTAACGTGGTGGGAAGTGTGAGGGACAGGACAAAAGCACCGGGCACAGGGACTAGAGGGAGGGATTGCAATGCCTTGTGGTTCCACGGAAAGCAGGATCAACACACTTACTTTCCACGCGCAGCGAAAAGCAGAACAATGTATAACGAAACTCCAGGAAAAAACGGGACGGTTAGAAACAGCAAGACTCTTGTTAAACTAGCCTAGACTGCTGTGGGGATGAGGGAGCGCGGTAGCGACTGGATGCCGAACTTGCGCTTCACTTTGACGGGAGTGACTCTGTCGCCATTCTGAACCTGAAAACTAATCAAACCAAGCCAAAACATAGTAGGCCAACAAACACATACATTAGGAATAGAGTAAGCGTACATGTAACAGGGGCAGCCCCCATGGGAGGAAACAAGCAATGAAAGGAGGGACAAATACAACTAAATGACCAGAAAAAACACATGTCATGGAGGCACTACAAAGAACCAATTAAAAGCAATGGGAAGCAGTGGGCGTGCACTTACCCCACAGAGTAGATAACAGCATGTCTCTAAGAGACAGCGCATGCGCTGCATAGGCGGGACCTAAACAAACGATGTTGATATTTGTTCCAACGTGCTTGTCATATAATGGAGCAAAAGGGGTAGGGTGTTTAAAAGTTTCAGAGCCTCACAAGAAAAAGCTTCAGGACAAGACTTAAGGCCTGATTTAGATTTTGAAGGACGGCTTACTCCGTCACAAGTTCACAGCGGTAAGGGATATCCCATCCGCCGAAATATAAATCCCATAATTTTCTATGGGATTTATATTTTGGCAGATGGGGTATTCACCATCAGTGTGATGGAGTAACCCGTTCACCAAAATATAAATCAGGCACTGAATTTCAGTGCAACCCAATTCTCAACAACCCTTTACTCCTGGTGTGGCTACTATCCAAGTGCTCTTTAATTTGGTAGCAGTATAAGATGACCACTTCAGGGATAGTACATTATAAGCAAGGCCGCCCATTTAACCTTAATCTGATAGTCAAATCCGAACCACTGAAGCGATTTGGAGATGGAACCTCAGTGGTAATATTTTAAGCTCTAATAGTCTTTCAGGCTCCAGACCGAAGCACTATGTTTTAGAGGCAAGTGGCATCTTTAGTGATCGGAATCAAATATTTGAACATTTTCTGTGGCTATGGATAAAAATACCACTCCGTTTGTATCCGAGCCCTACAACCTTTAAAAATAATGGATTTGCCTAATTATCGTTATAGTATGATTATTGTTATTATGGTTAATGATAATAAATATAGTAAAAATATTAGTAATAATAACTGTTATTTTGAAGTGCATCACTCACACTAGAAAGGTCTGTTGGCACTATAAAGAATGCATTAGGTTACTGGCCAACCAGTATTAGACTTCAAGAGATGTCTATTTTTGTGGTAAAAACAATGCTTTACAATCGTCTCGAACCTACATATGCCATGGCTCCTTTCAATTATCTGAGAAGAGAGGTACAAACAAGAACTTCCTGAACAATGATGGCTCTGCTCCCCCGTTTCTTCAGTTTCAATTATGGGATTTCAGACAGGACTTTATTCATACATCCCAGACTCTTTCAATGCCTCTTTCAAGGTTTAATATATTGATGTTTGGCAACAGTAAAAATTAAACCTTAGAAATAATGGTTCAGGTGTCATTATAGCGATTTATTGTAATACGATCTCAGCATACCTTAAAAAAACTCTAGTAATTCACTGAAAAACGAAGGTTAAAGTGGTGCTATAATTAGGTGATAAGATCTTTTTTCTATATACATCTATGCTCAATTTGTAAATATTAGGAACTGTCACCCACACGTTGCATCTTATGACTGACATATTTTAATATATGCAGGTGATGTGGTTTTATTCACTCTTACAGCTTTTGGTTTACAACGTAATTTGAGCCTTGAATGAGTATGCAGGAAAAACAAAATTAAAAAATGAACATCTCCAAAACTAAAGTCATGTTTTTTAAAGGAAGAAAACACTGCCACTTTTACTTGGTATATAGTTAGAACACCACTAGACAAGATAAAAATGTACAAATATTTAGCAGAGAAAATTAATAAGTGTATAGATATGATGTCTCATGATATGGTAGAATAACCTTGAAGGTTCTATCTCATCTGCGCTTATTTTTTTTCCTCCTCTTATCCTTCTTTCTCGATCTTGTTGCCTGTCTCTCTTATTCCCGTGTAGTAATTTCTTTTTTCTTTTTCTCACTGTTTTAATTCCAATGAGCACCGGTTGGGTAGCACTAGTCCATCACCACAGACTCTCACCGAGTCTTATTGCCCAAGTATTGGGGCTGGGGGGGGGGGGGGGGGAATAGGGCTGGGTGGGTTCTGAAGAGGAGGGGGAGGGGCGAGAACAGAAAAAAAAAAGAGCAAGCTCAAATGTACAAAGACCATACTAAAACTTTTAACAAACAAAATACAATTTTGCTTAAGGAAATATAGAAAGTTGAGTGGGATGTTATTTCTATTTAGACAAATAATGATATAAGATGCCGGTGATGGGTTGACTGTTCAATATTTAAGATGGGGAAGCTAAAACTTTATTGTTGGAACGTCGCAGGTCTCAATGATAGGGGTAAAAGAGCACAATTTAATCAGACAATTCGACAAGGTTCATATGATGTGCTATGTTTACAGGAAACCCACATCTCTGTGGGAGACAAAGAACTGTTAAAGATACCTGGGTATAACGTTCTCGTTCTAACAACACAAACGTCCAAGACACGAGGGGTTGCTATCTTAGCAAAAACCGCTTTGGGTCAACCCAGACGAAGATTGGCTGATCCCCATGGTAGGTGGGCAATAGCTCAATTGGAGTTAGGCATTACCATCTGCTCATTGTACGGGTCAAACCAAGACTATCCTCAGATATTTCATGATCTTGAGTTAGAGTTGGCGTCTTGGCCAGGCTCATTAGTGGTCTGTGGCGATTTTAATATAGCTCTGGGGCTCACACAGAATACATCCGTACAGCAGATTTATAAGGGTCGTAAGCCTAAAGTCTATAGGGCAGTAAAGCAACTCATGGGTAGTCACAACCTAATTGATATTTGGAACCTGAAAAATAAATACGATCCTGGATATACTTATTTTTCTTTTCCCCATAACAAATATGTCCGGATCGATTATATAATGACATCTATGGGGAACTCTATAACCGCGGCTATAACTAAATCCCCCAAAACACTGTCAGACCACAATGCACTTACTCTTACCCTTGATATTACCAACTATAAGAGGCCTTACTCCCAATGGTCATTTGACCGGAAGCTTTTGGTAAACCAGGAGTATATAACATACATAACGCTTTGGGCACAGGAATTTTTTGACTATAATCAGTACAGTGCCCCTAGACTGGTGGTCTGGGATTGCTTTAAAGCAGCCCTACGGGGGGAGACTATTGCTTTTGTTGCCAAACGTAAGAAGGACCAGGATAGGGCAAGAGAACAACTTAGCTCCGAATTAACAAACCTAGAAGAACAACATGCCAAGCAAATACATCGTGGGGACGACTGTGAGAGCACACTGCGTAAAATACTGGTTCTTAAAACAGAGATCAATAGCGGTTTGACACAAAAAGCAGCTGAAATTTTTCAGGTGAACCAAAACAATGTTTATGAAAATGGGGAAAATGTGGGAAAACAGCTTGCCCTCCGTACACGCCAAAAACAATCTTATAGTGCTATACAATCTATTGACTTTGAGGGGCAGAAACACACGTCACCTGTAGATATTGCAGGTGCTTTCCAATGTTATTATCAAAGGCTTTATCAGAATGTGGACCAAGCTGTAGTAGTAGCCACCAAAGATTTCCTACGGGACTGGTTAGGTGATTCTGACTTACTTAGGATGATCGATGAAGTAACCAAGGAAGATCTGGATAAAGAAATCTCATTTACCGAGCTCGAATTAGCACTCTCCAAGCTCGCTAACGGTAAAGCCGTCGGTCCAGATAAAATTCCCCTGGATCTATATAAAATACTTGGAAAGCAAATACTGCCATATTTATTAGATTTGTTTCTTGGCGTGCAATGGCATGGCAACCCACCTGAATCATGGAACTTTACAAATATAGCCATATTCCCAAAAAAAGGAAAACCCTCTGAGTTGCCATCTTCATATCGGCCCATTTCTCTTATAAACTCTGATTCGAAACTCTATGCCAAGATTCTCGCTAACCGGCTCAGCAGGATTATCGAACATCTGGTCTCCCCATGGCTTTATCCCCGGAAAGGGCACTACAGATCACACCCGTAGAGTCATCTCCCTTTTTGACATCATGGGAGTATCGGGGGGCCAGATGTCGATGATCCTGCTTGACGCCGAGAAGGCTTTCGATCGAGTCTCTTGGCAATTTCTATGGCGAGTTTTGGAACTAAACAACTTTGGACCGTGCTTTATTAAATCCATCAAAGCTTTATATGTTGATCCAAAGGCCAAACTTACCATAAGGGGCAACGAATCGGAATTTATCGATATTCAAAGAGGTACGAGACAGGGGTGTCCGTGCTCCCCAATTTTATTTGCCCTTTACATCAACCCACTAATCTCAAAACTGCTTATTTCCAGTCTAATTCAACCCACGACAGTTGGTATATTTCATACCAAAATTCTGGCCTATGCCGATGACGTGGCGGTATTAACACCAAACCCTACTGAGGCAATCCAAGAGATAGAACAAATTACTCAGACCTTTGGTTCTACGCACAGACAACACCCCTTTTGAAAGTCCATATAGAGTTAATAAATCTACTTATCTCGGAGTCTGCATTTCTCCGAAGGTGAAAGATATTAACCAACTTAACTACGACCCACTGATAAAGAAAATTAAAAAAGATCTGTCAAGATCTCCATCTCTCAATCGTAGGTAGGGGGAATTACCTTAAAATGAATGTTTTCCCTAAAATATTATATCTATTTCGGGTAATTCCACTGATGGTCGATGATAATATCATTAAAATCATGGACTCTTGTATGTCCAAATTTGTATGGAGTTATGGGAAAATCAGGAGGGCAATGCCACACTTGACTTTACCACAATATAGGGGAGGGCTAGCCATTCCAAATCTAACTCTATACCTATGGGCGACTCAGCAAATGGTCCCTCTGATCAACATCAAGCCAATAGCAGCTGCTCTATTAGATCATAACATACCATCGATATATGAATTGGCATTAGGGGACAAAGCTAGAGGGTTGCTATTAAGGCAAGTAGAACCTTCATACTTTAAAAAAATTAAATTTAAAATTATTATTGACTCATGGAGGATCTAGAAACGTGCATCGAAGCATCTAGTAATTCCAAAATATACCAACTACACTCCTCTCTGGCGTAGCTCGATTTTACCATCTCGGCTTATTGATTTCACTTCTCGAAAATGGGAGAATTTAGGGATTGCAACTGTGGGCGATTTTCTTGGACAAGGATTTACAGCATCATTTGGGGATTTACAACAGAAATTTTCGATCCCTCCCACTGACTATCTAAAGTACATACAAGTGTACACTACTATTCGACAACTTTCACCAAAAATACAATCAGAGACTATCCCTTTCTTTGAAATTATTGCTAGGCGGGTCACTAGGATTGGTAGTATATATGATCTTTTAATAAAGAGCCATTGTGATGATCTGGAGCGAGTCGAGAGAGGATGGGCAATAAAACTAGATAATCCTAACATAGATGTTGATATGTCACTGATGCTATCCTCTAAATTATTTTTAGCATCTAATTTAAAGGCACAACACTATCGAACTATATATGACCTTTATTATACACCTGCCAAATTATTTACTTGGGGCCAAAGGTCTAACGATCAATGTCCAAGATGTGGTCTGTCTCCAGCAAACCTTATACACATGTTTGCTGACTGTCCCAAATTAGATCTAATTAAAAAAATGATTTCTGATTATTGGACAGAAATCTTTGGACATAATTTAAGAACTTCGTTGACCTTGTATATATTTGGCCATGATGATTCTCTGGGATATAATAAGGAGGAAGTAATGTCCGTATTTCTAGGCATGGCTGTGCTTCGAATCATACTTGCTGCCCGATGGAAAGACCTAGAGGCACCTACCTTTCAAATGTGGCTAAACCGGTTTTTGGGGACTTAGAAACAAGAATTAGCTATATACAAAACAAGAGGGAAGAAATCTAGATTGCTCGGGGCCCAGATATGGGCTCCTATTACTCTCTGGTATGAGAATGAAAGGGGATCCTAATATCCCCATAGGACAAGAAACTTGAATTCTTTATTTCTATTGTTATCTCAAACGTATTGTAACTGTGCATATGATCACTAACATCTTCTCTTATTGTTCAGGTTTTATTTGTCTATTTGAGATCATGATGTGAGAACCCTTGATATATTCTGTATTATTATTTGTCTATGTTGTTTGATACATATGAATTGAATTTCGCTCCTTGCATTGTTGTATATGGCTGAACTTGCTCAAATAAAAATTAAAAAATTAAAAATAAATTCACTGAAAAACGAAGGTTAAAGTGGTGCTATAATTAGGTGATAAGATCTTTTTTCTATATACATCTATGGTCTCCCTGCTCAAATTGTAAATATTAGGAACTGTCACCCACACGTTGCATCTTATGATTGAAATATTTTAATATATGCAGGTGATGTGGTTTTATTCACTCTTACACCTTTTGGTTTACAACGTAATTTGAGCCTTGAATGAGTATGCAGGAAAAACAAAATTAAAAAATGAACATCTCTAAAACTACACTGCCACTCTTTTACTTGGTATATAGTTAGAACACCACTAGACAAGATAAAAATGTACAAATATTTAGGAAAAGTGTTTTCTCAGAGTCTTGAAAATAAATGTCACCTCAAGCAACTAGGAAACAAGACTCTCGTGCATGTGGGGGTCCTAAATCAGGTTCATAAATCTTCCAGTAGGAGGCATTTTAAATATTTATTAGAAATATAGAGAGTAAAAATCCCTCCAACTCTCACATACGCCCTTGAGTACACCCATATCAGGCAATGGCAATTTTTTAACCAAAATGAAGGAAAGATCCTCCGTAAATTGGCTACAGTACGTCAAGGAGTACCTGTGCAGGCACTATAATCAGAATTTTAATGTATAAGTTCTTTTGCCAGAGCAATGACAAATATAGTGCATTGTGCTTATAGCTTGTTTTATGCAACAGGAGTTACTCTTACAGATATCTTGAAGCAGGAATCTCTTGTAATATTGAAAAAAGACTTTACCTTTATTGAACATTTAAAATTGGTTTTAAACAAATTGGAATGCAAGATGGAATAACTCTTGGACTTTTGCACAAATTAAACTTGTTATAAAAAATTATATTCCAAGATTAAGTCGCTTATGTGACATTAATCATTGCATGAATCTAAAGCTATGTAAATTATTGCCCGCTATTTTTGATGATGTTCATCCACAGAAGTATCTATCCTTTGTTTTAGATAATGGTGTTAAATGGACAATATTACTACTTAGGTTGTGGGTGTTACCCCTTAATTCCTTCATAAGTCACTAATGTAATTCTACATGTTTGGGTGAATTGTGTCAGGGAGGGGCTCAAGATTTAAGACATACTTTATATCGGCCCTTTAGTCTCAGTAGCACGTCATCAATACCCAACTCCTTTATATTTTACATTTAGCATAACTAGAATAGATTAACTGATTAACTTAATAACGTCTCCTCCAACCAATGAATATGTGTGGTATAATCTGTACATTTTATAAATCTTTTCTGAAACCGTTTTAAATATTATACGCATGTGCAGTAATTCATTTATAAAATGATGGTGACAATATTATTTTACATTGTTGATCCCTGTTGGGGGCCTAATCAATAAAACTTTCTTTTTACTTTTAGTTAGGTGTTGAGATGACAATGTATGTTTAAAAAAAACAAGCCACCCCTGAAATTTGCCAGGTATAGTTTAGTGAATTAACTAAATTTGTGCCCCACCATGCCCTGCTTATGATCTCAAATATTACATCACTCATGACATCTCAAATTACCTAATTGATGATACCACGCCAAAGTGATTCCCAAAACAAAAAAATGGCTTTCATATGGAAACTCTAAACTACCTATGAAACTATAACTATACAGCAACCACCACAGTCTAATATATTAATACATATACACACAGATATGATAAATTATAATTCTAAGCTTAACGTATATGATTCATGTGCAATACCATTACTGATGGTGTTGCAATGTTAGCCTTCATCATATTGTTTCTGCTAAAATTGAGCAACATCATTAGTCCAAATCCTTCTCACTTAACGTAGCAAATATAAGATTACAGTACCAGTCACTTCCATGGAACATTTGTCTCTCGGATACATTTTTATTACATGAACTAATAACATCAAACAGCAATGCTGCTATATGTCTGCAAGGCAAATGATAGGCATTTAACTGCTTTAAGGCAAGACCCCTGACACCTCTGGTGTGACAGTACATTGAAGCTTTTGGGCCCACTCTTGCTAGAGGTGATTCCACACTTCAACAGTAGGGGGATAAGCCTCTTTTTATGGTCTAGCAGCAAAGGGTATTCTATGATGGTATGATGGATTGACTCCTCCCTTTTTACATGCAACCTACAGCCATTGCTGTCCCTGTCAATACCAGCCCTGGCACTGATAATATCTATAAATCACAATATTTCCATACAATATATCACATTTATGTACCTTGCTTCACAGGTTATCCTAACTTTACATATGGGAGAATCTAAGATGTAACAAGGAAACAGGTGTACATACTGGTGCTGTTGGACTTATCCGCTGCCTTCGATACGGTGTCTCATGAGGTGCTTCTCGGTCGTCTAGAGGAGGTGGGATTGGGGGTCTCAGCGCTGTCCTGGATGGAGAGCTTTCTCTCTGGTCGCTCTCAGGAAGTCAGGTTGGGCCCCCATAAATCCATCTCTAGGGAGCTCACCAGGGGAGTGCCACAGGGCTCATGCCTAAGCCCAACATTATTTAATGTATATGTGGCCCCCCTGGCCGACTTAGTGAGGTCCCTTGGGTTCACCCCGGTGTCATACGCCGATGACACCCAACTCCTGTTCCCTTTTAAAACCTTTACACCTGCCTTAAAACAATCCTTTGCAGATGGAATGAGGGCAGTATCCGAGTGGATGGCTAAGAACTGCCTTCAATGCAATGTGGGCAAAACTGAAGTATTGCTGTTTGGGGAGGCGGGGAAACTATGGTCTGATGAGTGGTGGCCTCTAGAATTAGGGCCTGTTCCAACCCCGAAACAGACTGTGAAATACTTGGGGCTACTATTCGACCAAGCCCTAACATTCAAAGATCATGTTAACCAAGTTGCCAGCACATGTTTCCGGGCGATGGGACTTCTGAGAAGAGTGTTCCCATACCTCCCAGACACGCATAGAAAGACCTTAGTTCAGGCTCTAGTCATCAGCAGATTGGACTACTGCAATGGCCTTCTCCTATCATCTAACGAAGGCCAATTTACCAAACTGCAAGTAGTCCAAAATACGGCGGCGAGGTTAGTTCTAAATGCTCCACCTAGAACTCCCTCCCGACCTCTGCTTATAGAACTACACTGGCTCCCTGTGCGGCAACGCGCTCAGTTTAAAACTCTTTGCTCCATTCACAAATGCCTGATTGGAATGGGGCCAAAATACCTGACTAAAATCTTTCAACCCTATGTCCCTGGGCGATCACTACGCTCAAGCAACCTTCAGCTGCTGCAAGTGCCCAGAATAAAAAAATCTAGACAGGGAGGCCGAGCCTTGGCACACACAGGCCCAGCACTCTGGAACTCTCTCCCCCAGACACTGAAACAAATCACAAATCATCTGTCTTTCCGGAAAACCCTCAAAACCCATCTTTTCACCAATAGTTAATTTATACCACCCTCACTTAGCCACTTCTGAGCTCGCATCTGTACATCCTATGCTCTTCCACCAGACAAAAGCGCGGAGATACCCCTTCGGGGGTTTATTCAGGCGCGATACAAGACCATAAATAAATAAATAAATAAATAGTTGGTTCTATAATAAGGCTTAGGTCCATATTACGATATTGGGGGACAAGGTTACACTGTCACAAACGTGACTTCTATATCCCGTCCACCAAATTACAATCCCATTATATCCTATGGAACTTGTACTTTGGCGGACGGGATATCTGTTACGCTTGTGATGGAGTATCCCATCCGCAAAGATCATAATGGGGCCCTAAGTCTGCATACTGAACGTATCTATTAAAGCACTCTGTACCGCTCATAAAATTCTTGCAGGCAAAGGTCCCCTTATTTTAAAAAATCTAGTGACTCCCTACAAAGCTGGCAGAACGTTGCGGTCAGACACAAAACATCTCTTGATGGTGCCCAGAGTCAAAAAGGCCCGCACTGGTGGGAGAAGATTCTCATTTAACACGGCAAAGCTCTGGAACTCGCTTCCCCTAAAACTCCGAGCTGAGCCCTGCACACTGCGTTTCCGCAAGGGTCTTAAAACCTTCCTGTTTCCAGCATAACGCCTTGATGCTGTTTCCTTTTACCATCCGATGTTGTCTTGAAGCGCCGGGATGCCCTAGGGTAGCTGCGCGCTATATAAGATTTTAAAATAAATAAAATAAATAAATATTAACATGTGTAAATAGTACAGTTTTATACTGAATCCTACTTAGTGTCTGTTTGCAAAATACTTTTTTCAATCCCAACATTTCCAAGATGAGATGGAGCACTTGGATCTTAGTAGTTTCAGTATGAACGATTTGTTATATTGTAATTAAAGACAACAGACCATTAAAGGCGGAACATGCTACACAGTACTGTCAGTTTAAATGCCCAGTACAGCTCTTGCCAGATCTAAATGAGATCTCTAGTTGTATAGCCTCAAAGAGTACTGAACTCCACAGGCCAAAAACCTTCCTCCAGATTGGGGCTTTAACTGCATCAAAGTTGAATTTTGAACAATTTGGAACTCAAGGTTGGCAATACTTTGGTCCAACTAGTGTTGCTGCGTGCTGTGCTAGAATACTCCTGCATACAAGGTTAAATATGGCGAAACTTCAAGTTAATATTCCGATAAATCACTTTTTATTTGAAAATATAGGGCCCCAATTTAACTTGTCAATGCCAGGCACAGATATTGATAGGAGCCCAGTGTATCCAGTTTTCCTACGCTCCATGCTAATTAAAACCTGGCATTTGGGAGTCCTACACAAAGTACCCTGACCTTATTTAGCTTGATCCTAAAGCTATTAGCCTTTCAGAAGTCATCCCACAAATGAAGACCATGCTGCAGATCCAATCGTGTCTTATCCATAAGCACCATGTTGTTGGTGTGAATCAGAGATGCTCTGTGCTTGCCTTCAGGCTCTGAGGGAAACCTTGAGAAGCCATCCTCCTTATCCAGATCATATATATGTGCATATTATAGAAGATAGAGAAAGCACATAGCAACATCGCCCACCAGAACAACAGCCCATCGGTTTGAAAAGCAGAAGAAGCTCAGCAGCAAACCTCAATGCAGCCCAAGTATACCTATAATCTCACTAGTAATGTAGGCTAACCAATCAGGACTCATTTTCTTCCACAAGATGTTCCTGTTTACAGCACTGAAAGCCATGGAAAAAGCTGCAAATGCACAGTACAGCAGACAATCTATCCCATGTATATGTGTAGAACTAAGTGGTTGATGTCCGAGAGGTCGCAAATCCTTGTTTAATGGGCCAAACCAGAGTGCTCAATTATCCTCAGAAATGGGAAATCCCTTACATGTATAAATTAGCAGGTCAATTATTCGTGTGCTTCTACTTTGTGCACAGTTGTGACCTCAGCACGGAACCAAGTTTGTACCCTTGGTTAATTTCATGGCTTTAGACCTATAATATGCAGGTTCCATGGCACTGAAAAACACTCCTGCAGATTTTCTATCAAAACTTGGCAACCAGCACAGAGCGTCGATAATAACTGACAGCTGGAGAGTAAATTAATGTTACGTTTTGTGCACTGACGTCGATATGACACTCTTCCATTTTCCAGGGACATTGCCAGTTTCAAGCATTAATCTGAACAATGGTATCAACATGGGAATCCATTAGTCAATGTACCTCTTAAGGGCACTAGACAAGCGACCATCATGCCTGTGCGTTTCAGAATCATACTTCTAATATCTTCAGAATGTATGGCTGATAGATTAGGTACATAAAGAACTGCTCCTGTGGTTGACCCATCAGGTTGGGAGTCAATGTAGGACACATTGGAGGTGCCTTTATCACAACATTTACTTGTGTTTTAGTCTATTTATTTAGCCATCACCTTCCAGAATAACTGATGTTGTGCAATATCTTGGATCAATTAATTTTACATTCCTCTCATTTCCAGGACTTTCTAGGACTATATCTAATTGATTGCCTTCTTTAGAAAAGTTGGGACGCTGGTATCTGGGGATCAGATGCAGTCCTAAAGGCTTGCTTTCCTTTAAAGAGGGTGACTTCAGCATATTACATACTTGGGTACTGAGGTGG
This sequence comes from Lissotriton helveticus, assembly GCF_964261635.1. Classification (NCBI taxonomy): domain Eukaryota; kingdom Metazoa; phylum Chordata; class Amphibia; order Caudata; family Salamandridae; genus Lissotriton; species Lissotriton helveticus. The sequence continues at coordinate 282,982,665 of NC_136058.1, read as the reverse complement.
CCTCTACCCTCCTGTACACTCCTACCCACAGATAGTTAGAGACACCTGACAGCAGCAAGAGTAGGGCCCTTTCATGGCTGGAGAGGATAAGGGAAGTCAAAATGAAAGGACTACCTATGGTCCTCTATATCTATCAGTCACTCTTGTGCATGATGCCTGTGCAACATGAACAAGGGCAAGTTGTGCATATGCAATGACCCCCAGATCAAAAACCACCAAACTCAAGCGTTTGTAGTTGATCCCACTTTAACATCAGGGTTGTAATCAGGGCCATAGTGCTCAGTCCTCACCATATACGACGGACCACCATTTCACTACCCTCACTTCTAATAACCCATTAAGAACCATCAGCACTCTCCTGTCATTAATCCTGGAGCTGCTCTTGGTGCATCTCATGGTGATGTCTACTTGTGTTTACCTCGAAACCAATGTATCAAACTAATGATATTATTCACACTAACCCATACAGGATACTGTTTACCTCACTTATCCACTCACACAGAGACACCATGATGTACCTTAGAGAAATTGTAATGTGGCTGCAAGGGTATGTGTTTGAACTAGAGGTGGGCAAACCATTGAAGGCTCAAACCAGGCTCAAGCCAGATACCAGGTTCTGGGTCAACTTGAGCCAAGGAAAACAATGCAGTTTAACTTGCGGATGACGCCCGTTGATGAAAGTGTGACTACAGGAGCTGTCCCGCTCGGTTTTGGACCATGGTGTAAGCACATGTCCACAGTGGGGCTGCTATTTCCCTCAAGGTCAAGGTAGGAAATCCATCTTTCACCTGTATGAATTTGTGGTGTTTAGTTGAGTAGTGATCCCTTCTTTGGTTTGCCCTGAGTAATACCCGTGACCTTCCTTTAGGATAGAAAATGGGCAAAAACATGTCAGCAGGAGAATGGATGACAAGGATATAACATCTACAACCTCCCCCTTTTTAGGTCTCGCCTATCCCATTCCGCAAGGAATGGATAGGACGAGACTATTGGGGCTAAACTAAGAGATAAACTAAGCTAATGCGGATTTCCAGAAGTGCATGTGTCCCGTGCACGCGCTTCTATCCGCCTGCCTGCCTGCCTCGCATCACCACATCAAAGCCAGCCATCTGTTGCTTCCCCAGCGTGGTGCCGCCAGCAGCTTCACTTCAAAGGGATCCGCTCCGCCCCCTGCTGCATCAAAGGCTTTCATTTCGCGGCCGCGTTTATTTACTTTCATTTCGCGGCCGCGTTCTTGAGCTCATTCATACCTCTCCCCCTTCGTCCTGCGCCCTCCACCCCCTCCCTCCTCTCCCAAACACCATGGACGATGGTGTAAGCACACTTTTCACGGCCGCCAGGCCGTGTCTCGCATTTGTCCTCCGCCCTCCCCACAGCAATGCCAAGAGCTTGTCTGCCTGTGTTTTTCTGCCCGTGTTTTTAAATGAAGTGTTCACCCTACGGGAGTTTTAGTGCTGCTAATTAAATAACTTCTATCGTCCCCTCACTCTTCCTTTGTTTCTGTCTCACTCTCTCCTGCCCCTTCACTGTCTTGGCCTCTCCACTCTTCCTCTATTTCTGTCTCACTCTCTCCTGCCCCTTCACTGTCTTGGCCTCTCCACTCTTCCTCTATTTCTGTCTCACTCTCTCCTGCCTCTTCACTGTCTTGGCCTCTCCACTCTTCCTCTATTTCTGTCTCACTCTCTCCTGCCCCTTCACTGTCTTGGCCTCTCCATTCTTCCTCTATTTCTGTCTCACTCTCTCCTGCCCCTTCACTGTCTTGGCCTCTCCACTCTTCCTCTATTTCTGTCTCACTCTCTCCTCTATTTCTGTCTCACTCTCTCCTGCCCCTTCACTGTCTTGGCCTCTCCACTCTTTGTCTCACTCTCTACTACCCCTTCACTGTCTTGGCCTCTCCACTCTTCCTCTATTTCTGTCTCACTCTCTCCTGCCCCTTCACTGTCTTGGCTTCTCCACTCTTCCTCTATTTCTGTCTCACTCTCTCCAGCCCCTTCACTGTCTTGGCCTCTCAACTCTTCCTCTGTTTCCGTCTCACTCTCTCCTGCCCCTTCACTGTCTTGGCCTCTCCACTCTTCCTCTATTTCTGTCTCACTCTCTCCTGCCCCTTCCCTGTCTTGGCCTCTCCACTCTTCCTTTGTTTCCGTCTCACTCTCTCCTGCCCCTTCACTGTCTTGGCCTCTCCACTCTTCCTCTATTTCTGTCTCACTCTCTCCTGCCCCTTCCCTGTCTTGGCCTCTCCACTCTTCCTCTGTTTCCGTCTCACTCTCTCCTGCCCCTTCACTGTCTTGGCCTCTCCACTCTTCCTCTATTTCTGTCTCACTCTCTCCTGCCCCTTCCCTGTCTTGGCCTCTCCACTCTCCCTTTGTTTCTGTCTCACTCTCTCCTGCCCCTTCACTGTCTTGGCCTCTCCACTCTTCCTCTATTTCTGTCTCACTCTCTCCTGCCCCTTCCCTGTCTTGGCCTCTCCACTCTTCCTCTGTTTCCGTCTCACTCTCTCCTGCCCCTTCACTGTCTTGGCCTCTACAGTCTTTCTCTATTTCTGTTTCACTCTCTCCTGCCCCTTCACTGTCTGTCTTGGCCTCTCCACTCTTTGTCTCACTCTCTCCAACCCCTTCACTGTCTTGGCCTCTCCACTCTTCCTCTATTTCTGTCTCACTCTCTCCTGCCCCTTCACCGTCTTGGCCTCTCCACTCTTCCTCTATTTCTGTCTCAGTCTCTCCTGCCCCTTCCCTGTCTTGTTGTGCCTTTCTGCCCTCTGCACCACCACATCATCACTCAGCGCTACCCCAGCATCACTCAGCACCACCACATTATCACTCAGCACCACCACATTATCACTCAGCACCACCACATTATCACTCAGCACCACCACATTATCACTCAGCACCACCGCAGCACCACCCAGCACCACCACAGCACTACTCAGCACCACCACAACATCACTCAGCAGCACCACGCAGCACCACCACATTATCACTCAGCACCACCACATTATCACTCAGCACCACCACATTATCACTCTGCACCACCACAGCACCACTCTGCACCACCACAGCATCATTCAGCACGACCACAGCATCATTCAGCACCACCACAGCACCACTCAGCACCGCACCACTCAGCGCCACCACAGCACCACTCAGCGCCACCACAACATCACTCAGCATCACCACAGCATCACTCAGCACCACCTCAGCATCACTCAGCACCACTACAGCACCACTCAGTACCACCACAGCATCACTCAGCACCACCACAGCATCACTCAGCACCACTCAGCACCACCACAGCATCACTCAGCACCACCACTCAGCACCACTACAGCATCACTCAGCGCAACCCCAGAATCACTCAGCACCACCACAGCACCACCACAGCATCACTCAGCGCCACCACAGTACCACTCAGCACCACCACATTATCACTCAGCACCACCACAGCACCACCACAGCATCACTCAGCACCACCACAGCACCACTCAGCACCACCACAGCATCACTCAGCACCACCCCAGCATCACTCAGCACCACCCCAGCATCACTCAGCACCACCCCAGAACCACTCAGCACCACCACATTATCACTCAGCACCACCACATTATCACTCAGCACCACCACATTATCACTCAGCACCACCACAGCATCACTCAGCACCACCACAGCATCACTCAGCACCACCACTCAGCACCACTACAGCATCACTCAGCGCAACCCCAGAATCACTCAGCACCACCACAGCACCACCACATTATCACTCAGCACCACCACATTATCACTCAGCACCACCACAGCATCACTCAGCACCACCACAGCACCACTCAGCAACACCACAGCACCACACAGCAACACCACAGCACCACTCAGCAAAACCACAGCATCACTCAGCACCACCACAGCACCACTCAGCACCACCACAGCATCACTCAGCACCACCACAGCATCACTCAGCACCACCACAGCATCACTCAGCACCACCACAGCACCACTCAGCACCACCACAGCATCACTCAGCGCAACCCCAGCATCACTCAGGACCACCACAGCATCACTCAGCACCACCACATTATCACTCAGCACCACCACAGCACCACCACAGCACCACTCAGCACCACCACAGCACCACCACAGCACCACTCAGCACCACCACAGCACCACTCAGCACCACCACAGCATCACTCAGCGCTACCCCAGCATCACTCAGCACCACCACATTATCACTCAGCACCACCACATTATCACTCAGCACCACCACATTATCACTCAGCACCACCACATTATCACTCAGCACCACCACAGCACCACCCAGCACCACCACAGCACTACTCAGCACCACCACAACATCACTCAGCAGCACCACGCAGCACCACCACATTATCACTCAGCACCACCACATTATCACTCAGCACCACCACATTATCACTCTGCACCACCACAGCACCACTCTGCACCACCACAGCATCATTCAGCACGACCACAGCATCATTCAGCACCACCACAGCACCACTCAGCACCGCACCACTCAGCGCCACCACAGCACCACTCAGCGCCACCACAACATCACTCAGCATCACCACAGCATCACTCAGCACCACCTCAGCATCACTCAGCACCACTACAGCACCACTCAGTACCACCACAGCATCACTCAGCACCACCACAGCATCACTCAGCACCACTCAGCACCACCACAGCATCACTCAGCACCACCACTCAGCACCACTACAGCATCACTCAGCGCAACCCCAGAATCACTCAGCACCACCACAGCACCACCACAGCATCACTCAGCGCCACCACAGTACCACTCAGCACCACCACATTATCACTCAGCACCACCACAGCACCACCACAGCATCACTCAGCACCACCACAGCACCACTCAGCACCACCACAGCATCACTCAGCACCACCCCAGCATCACTCAGCACCACCCCAGCATCACTCAGCACCACCCCAGAACCACTCAGCACCACCACATTATCACTCAGCACCACCACATTATCACTCAGCACCACCACATTATCACTCAGCACCACCACAGCATCACTCAGCACCACCACAGCATCACTCAGCACCACCACTCAGCACCACTACAGCATCACTCAGCGCAACCCCAGAATCACTCAGCACCACCACAGCACCACCACATTATCACTCAGCACCACCACATTATCACTCAGCACCACCACATTATCACTCAGCACCACCACAGCATCACTCAGCACCACCACAGCACCACTCAGCAACACCACAGCACCACACAGCAACACCACAGCACCACTCAGCAAAACCACAGCATCACTCAGCACCACCACAGCACCACTCAGCACCACCACAGCATCACTCAGCACCACCACAGCATCACTCAGCACCACCACAGCATCACTCAGCACCACCACAGCACCACTCAGCACCACCACAGCATCACTCAGCGCAACCCCAGCATCACTCAGGACCACCACAGCATCACTCAGCACCACCACATTATCACTCAGCACCACCACAGCACCACCACAGCACCACTCAGCACCACCACAGCACCACCACAGCACCACTCAGCACCACCACAGCACCACTCAGCACCACCACAGCATCACTCAGCACCACCACAGCATCACTCAGCACCACCACAGCATCACTCATCACCATCACAGCACCACTCACCACCACCCCAGCACCACTCAGCACCACCACAGCATCACTGAGCACCACCACAGCATCACTCAGCACCACCACATTATCACTCAGCCCCACCACAGCACCACTCAGCACCACCACAGCATCACTCAGCACCACCACAGCATCACTCAGCACCACCACAGCATCACTCAGCACCACCACATTATCACTCAGCCCCACCACAGCACCACTCAGCATCATCACAGCACCACCACAGCACCACTCAGCACCACCTCAGCACCACCACAGCACCACCACAGCATCACTCAGCACCACCACAGCATCACTCAGCACCACCACAGCATCACTCAGCACCACCACAGCATCACTCAGCACTACCACAGCATCATTATGCGCCACCACAGCATCACTCAGTGCCTCCACAGCATCACTCAGTGCCTCCACAGCATCACTCAGTGCCTCCACAGCATCACTCAGGGCCTCCACAGCATCACTCAGGGCCTCCACAGCATCACTCAGGGCCTCCACAGCATCACTCAGGGCCTCCACAGCATCACTCACGGCCTCCACAGCATCACTCACGGCCTCCACAGCACCACTCACGGCCTCCACAGCACCACTCACGGCCTCCACAGCATCACTCAGGGCCACCACAGCATCACTCAGGGGCACCACAACATCACTATGCGCTACCACAGCATCACTGAACGCCACAGCATCACTCGTCGCTACCACAACATCACTCCGCACCATCACAGCATCAATATGTGCAACCATTCAACAACAACTGGTTCACATATGTTCTCTCAATGTTTCAAGATTTATTACAAATGTCACAAAAAGATGTTAATATTTCACTTCTGGTCTTGGATTTTCGTCACACTAAAATACACTGAACATCATCTTCACAAAAGTTATTTACAAAAGTTTAAGCTATTGCCATTATAAATTACAATCACTTTTATTTAAGTATTAATTATTTAAAAAAATTAAAAGCCATTGTTATTTGTAATATCAATACATCTAAGTCACGTAAATACAAAACATGTTGCATTTACAAATGCTATAGGTGTCACATTTGCGAAAGTTATAACTATTGGCATTGTAAATGACAAAGCTATTAATTTAGCTATTTTCAAAACCAACACATAAATAAAATAATTGTCATTTACAAGACCAATAGCTCAAACTTTCCTAATGCGAGACCTATTGCATTGCAAATGCTTGATTTCGTTTTTAACCATACATGGAGTGCCTATCAATAAAGAGATATCCCACAGGTTTACCCAAATACATATTTTTTAATCTGGATCCCGTTCTAACAAACAAATATAGTTGATCAAGCACTCCCTCACATGGTGAGGGTGAGTCTGCCCTAGTAGTGCCATTTTACCAGGGTATGGTGAGGAAGTCCATGATGAAGCATGCCACATTAAGTGGGCGAGGCATCTTCATCCAGAAATTCTGGATCTAGGATTCAAGCCTAGAGTTCTAAAATACAGACTGTACCTTTCATGTATCATGTTGTGTCCCATACACTGCAGGTTCAGATGTGTCATCTGGAGGATGTACAGTGCGCATTTTTACTCTCCATAGCCCGTTTTGATTGTATATGTCAAGATAAGATATGAAAGAGTGATGTGGCCGAAAACTTTAAGAAGTAAAATTATTTGTCAGTGGCATCAGGATACCGAGACGTTGTTAAAATGTAGTGTAAACTGGTACCCAGTTGTGGATGTTGACATTGAGAGAGCTGTAAGGGATTGTGGTAGCTGTGCTAGGTCAGATACATTGTTGAAGACATTAATCCTCAAGTAGTGACGTAGCAAGTCTTGGGAAAGTATTGGCTTTGACACCGTAGGAACAGTTGAGGAGTCTCACAAGTACATCAATATCTTGATGAATGTTTTTCTAGATGGCCTGGGTGAAGGTTGTTGACAAAGCTGATACATAAAATATTCCTATGTTTCTGATGAGGTATTTAAGGAGACGGGGTACCGTACTTTCTATTGAGTGACAATGGGTATTTCTGATAAAGCAAAAGTGTACATGAAAGATATTGATGTCATGTACAGAACGACCTCTCCATACCAATGGTATGGTGGAGCACTTTAAAAAGGTCTTGAATTGTGTTTTGAAACATTCCTCAAGAAAAAGCTACGATTGTGATTGACATGGTTTAAGGGTGATGTGGTCTTGCAAAACCACTGTTGTAGGATCACAAAGTCCAGTCCTTTTGAAATAATGAGAAGTGGGATACTCATGTCCATATGCAACCCTTGAGTGGCTATTGAGGTCTAGAGTTGTCAAGTGATCCTCTGATATTGTGAGGGTCAAAGTACATAAAACCCATGAGGGAAACGAGAAATATTATGACCAGAAAGATGGTGCTCTCACTCAGGAAGGAAGATTAAGGTTGAACGGTAAGTCTGAGTGAAAAAAACCTGGTACGGTGTCCAAAGATGAAAGTGTTTTTTTGAACCACGTAGGATGGTGCAAGTTATGAAGAATTCACAGCAGTGGAAAATGTTGCCACCGAGGCATGGTATCCTTGTGTGATCAGTCCAAGCCTGATGTTGCACTGCCGTTGTTCATGCATGATGTTTTACGTGAGGATGACAACATTGTGGATGGTAATAGGGAATATGTAAAAGGTGTGTCGGCCTCACGCGCGGGAGAAGTCGACGTGCTCGTGGAGACAAAGCTGAGATATCGATGAATGACTAAACATTCCCCTCAATGTCTACAGAATATGCTTCTAGTGACAAAGTTCATGGAGCCAGGCTTGACAACTTATTTGCCTCAGAGTCGGTCTGTTCTCAAGCTGCACTGGCTTCTGGCAATAATGTGCTCTCCTGTGAAGATGTCGAAAATCAGGGTGGTGAGTGTGTAATGGTAAGTGCTTAATCCATTCCAGTCAGGCTGCTAGGAGGGAATACTGTAAGTGAGTTGTCACCACAGTAAATATTTGACGATTACATTTGTGAATAAAGGTGTGTACGTTTAGCCCTTGTTGGCACTCTTGTCATTTTGCCTATTGCTATATTTTATTTCGTTTTCTCTTATATTGCTCATATTTCTACTCAGTTTTACATAAGTTATCTTTTTTGTAAGCATTGGTTGTATTAGAATTGTACACTCTATTTTGGTTGTTAAAAGGTATGTGTAGTTTTTCTGCTTTAACTGTACACCTTCTTAGCTGTATATCCCACAGTCCAGAACGTGTGAATGTCAGATAGGAAGGTGAACTTAGGGGCTTAATAGGATGGCGGTCAGACATTCGTCCGCCTGCCACCCTAGCAGTGCTGGGACCGCCGCCTGCGGTGTGGCGGTCCCGCACCACTAATTAGGATGCGACCGCCACCTTGGCAGTCGCATTCGCATCTTTAACATTGCGGCGGACGGTGCTGTAGGCAGCACCCGCCGCAGTGCCAAAGAGGTACGTTGTGCATTGCCATGCACAATGTGGCAGGCACAGTGCAGTGCCTGCCACCTTGGGCAGGGCAATATAGGGGGTACCACAGGTATCCCCCAAGTGCCGCCCCTATCCCCCCACAACCCTGGGGACCCGCAACAGGCCCTGTGGCCAAAGACTGTATGCCTTTCCATGGCGGCATCGCCGTCATGGAAAGGCTGCCTTTTATTGCCATCTTAATCTGGTGGACGGTGCCTACTAGGCACCGCCACCATTTTGGGCTCCCTGGGCCGGATGATTGCTGCCGGCGGACACTCTGTGCGTCCGCTGCGGACGCATACCTGTTCCCACCGCTATCTTAATCTGGCGGTGAGAAATATCTATTCGATTGCGGAAGGACCGCCACCGCAGGGCTGGCAGTTGCCACCGCCGGCCCAGCGGTGGCAGTCCTTCGGCCATCATAATCAGCCCCTTAGTTGGAAATTTCGTGGAATTTGGAATATAAAAACAAGATTTCATCTTATACCTCAACAAGCTTGCATTGCTTTCCTATGTCTGCCCTGGGCCAGTGCTTGGATCAGTGGAAAAGGTAAGCTGTTTGAATACCCTCCATCAACCAAATCACCCAAACTATGATCAATGAGTAACGTAAAAGGCATAGTACATCAAGCAGAAACAATTTGAGCTTGTGGTTTTATCATGCACACGGCTACTCTAAAGCTTCATCTTTTTTTCACTGTGTGGATACTTTGAATTATGGTTTAGCCTTATGGTCATTTACGTACTGTTTGACCTACACATATCATCAGCTATTGGAGATTTTTTGTTTACCTTTCCTTTGCAGTTCTTGTCTCTTTTTAGGCTGCAGGTACTTTACAGGGCTTATTGGCCCTTCCTCAATTTCTTAATCATCATGACTTCACTTGGAGGGTTATTATTGCAGTACATACTTGGCCATGTCATGGACGACCATGGTTGAAAAGCTTTTGGTAGGTACATGTAACTCTGTCACTTGTTTCTTGGCCACTGGTCACTATCTCTGGTATTACTAATTAGCTGTTATGATTTTTTGAACAGTGACTTATATCCTGAATACTGATGATATACATGACCGTGGGGGTTCTATTTGAAATCATATCGGGATGTCCCTACTCCTGGTACGTATCATGTCAAACTAAGCTTTGGTGTGGGGGACGACATGTATGAATGAGTTCTGACTCTGTATCAAAGCTACTTGAGCCGCTCGTAGTCGTGGACTGTGTTTTTTAAAAGACTGGTGTCCTGATTTCTTAAAGCCCTCTTTTCGTGCTGGGACCGTGTTGGACCGGGACTGCTGATTCACAAGCTGCCATTGCACCGGGGGACCTGGAGCTGCTGTTGCTTCCCTCGTAATTGAATTTGCATTTGGGCGTTCACGGGGGTGCGGGACTGCGAGGCCCAGAGGTCTCTGCGCTGTTGCAACCTTGCGCACCTGGTGCCTCTTCCCGCCCCCTCCTCCTCTTATTAGAGGCACGCCCGTAACGCTACCGCGGGACGCGCGCAGGACTAAGCGCGGGGCTAAGCCCGGGCAAAGGGCGGGCAGTCTGAGGCCGTCCGAGGTCGACCATGGTCGGGTCGGGCCACCTCCCTTTCAAGTGAAGTTTGGATCGAGCTGAGACTTTTAACTAATATTGTGCCTATCGTATTAATTGTTACGTGAACTTATTTTTATCTCTGTGTAGTTGCTCGGGCCCCTGTTTGGGCCTTTTTAATAGCTAGGTCTCTACGCTTGGGGAAAGAAAGAATTGTCCAGGTTACTACTAAGAATGGGGTGGTATCCGGTATTCTTGATCACTTTTTTAAGCGGGCAACAGGCATTTTAGAAAAGGAAATCGCATTTGCCGAGAAGAGATTATCAGTGGATCTTGTTACTGGCAAACGCTCGTCGCTGGGAAAAATTGGGTTAGCAGTTTCTCCCCCACAACTTAGCCACCCAGACCCTAGTTCAATAGACTGCTCAAGCCCGGGACTGGTGCCTGTGGATTTGGATGCTGAGGCTGACAGCCCGATCCCGGTCACCTCAATAACCAGCGTATCTACGTATAGCTCACTAAATAGCTCTGGCGACCTGCCCCTGCCACCGAGCCCCGCACAAAACACTTTAACCTTGGGAGGATTATTTAATTTCAAATCTAGTAAAAGAAAAAGAGGGGATGAAACCCAGATGGGGAGAAATGCAAAGATATCCAAGAATAATAGTACAGTGCTGCCCCTTCTGTTGTAATAAGCCCCCAACCCACATAGCGGGTCCTGTAGATCCTGTCGACCAACGTCTGACTTATAGTGCAGATGAAGTTCTCTTGGGTAAGATCGAATTTCTAGTCAAATCCTTGATGCTACCCTGTTGGAACGCACAAGGCTGATAAATACTAAATTGGACCAGTTGGAGAATCTAGCTAGAGACAACTCGGTTACGTTGGGTAATCTAGTTAAAGGCCCAGACAATATATTGGAGCCTCCAATAGGAAACCAGAAACCGGGGAATAGTGTTATAGCTAGGCGGGCCCCCTCATCCATAACCGACCCTTTGATAGCACAGGCAAAAAAAACTAGTATTGAGAAAGCTCCCAATGTGCTTGTCCCAAGGGCTTCTGCCAAGAGTAGGCCTCCGAAGGATGGTGTGGCGACTAGTCTCCGGCCTACTCCAAGTGTACCTGTTATTGGTGGACAGCCATTGGGGCTTGGCAAAATGGGTAAAGAGTCTTTTAAGCAGTGGCCATCCTGTGTTAATTTACCCCCGAGTCTGCACCCTACACAATCATCCTGACGGGAGTTACAGCTATCGGGGAGGATAAAATGGAATTTCATAGAGAGTTAAAAAACAAGGTTACCTTTTGGCTGAATAAGAACCGTCCCCTCCCTCCAATGTCTAACACGGAGATCTTAAATGTCAGAAGAACAGGCTGGGTGGGCCACTGTCCTAAGGATCTGGAGGGCGATTGCGTTATTATCAATTTTAGGGACCCATGGGTGGTAGATTTCATCCGTAGAGAACCTAGATTTGGTAGAGAGGGAGATGTTCAATCCCTAGGTCTCAACTATTTCTATCCTCAAAGAAGTAGTGTCCCTACGCATGTTCCAATTAAGCCTTGAAGGATAAGTCCCTTTAGAAGACCCACTTGCGAATGGACTACACACTTTCCACAATTTCAACCACTGTTCAATTGGTTTGAGCCCCTTTCTGGCCTAGAGGGAGTCGACTGACTTCTGGGTAGCTCTGGCCACTCAATAGTGTCCAAGAGATCCAGCATGAACCCCATGGAATTTTGCCTACCCGAGGTTGGGGTACCCAGAAATAGTGAAGATAGTAAACTGGTACAGTGTGGGCCTAAGCAAATGGTACTGGTGAAACATAAGGATGCAAATAGGGATGTAACATCATCCCTGGACCCCCCGCTTAGTGATCCACCAGTTAGAGTGTCCTCAGTTGTGGGGGAGAGGCTAACAAGTTCCACTATGGAGCCCCCGAAATTAAGCCTACCCCATCTTCAGGACCCTTATTTCAAAATTGCTTCATGGAATATTGCTGGTCTCAAAGGGAAATTAGATTTAGGAGAGTGGGCGGACTTTATAGAGGCCTATGACATTCTAATTTTTCGAGAAACATGGGCACCTGATCCAATTTTTCGATTGGGGTACCTCAACTTTTTCAAACCTGCGATTCGGGGACAAAAAGGTAGAGCCTCAGGAGGTTTAACAATTTAGGTGAGGCAGTCCCTTAGCTACAGGCCTATCGAAGTGGTAGAGCAAAACCTTGATATTCTTGGGATCAAGCTTGACAGGAAAGATCATCAGGAAATCTTTATTATTAATACATATGCACGTGGCTTGCCCGGTGGTCGGTCACCCACTATTCTTGGTAATTTAGACTCACTTTTCAACTCTATTGGGACGGAAAAACTCTTGATAGTGGCCGGGGACTTTGATTGTACCTTCGAACCTTTTCTGTGCGAGGGCGAAGACATTCATGCTGAAGAAGACGCTCTCTGGAATGACCCACATTTGGTATTAAACCCGATTAAGAGGGGGACAGAGGCTGCCCTTCAATGGCTGGGATTATGTTTTGAGTGGGGGCTGAGAGCCGTAAACGGCCGTTCCCTTTCTGATAAAATTGGCTGCCCAACCTTTGATAATGGCATGTGCACTAGCCGTATTGACTACATCCTATTAAAAATAGAGTTTTGGTCATTACTGGATGATATGTTTGTTTTAGCACGCCCAGAAAGTGACCATAACCCTTTGGTTTTAAGTTTAAAACTAGAAGTAAACCCCGGGTGTAGTAGTATTACCAGGTGTGTGACAGCTGATGCCTTCCTAAGCAATGATAGACGTAGGGTTCATTGGAATAAGGTTATTGAAGACCCAGTAGTCCTTGAAAGGATAACTAATGAAGTCTTATTGACCCGGGGTGAGTTAGAGGCACAGGCTAACCATTCAGGGCAGCCTGATTACTCGATAGTGCTTCATGAGCAGCTTTTTGTAAATCTGAAAGCTTTGCTCACAAAACCCCCTAAACCCGGGCTAGACTTAGTGCCACCACCGGGGAAAAAACGGTATAATAAATCATGTTGTTTGGCTTACAGCTCCCTGGTTAAAGCGATTAAATTAAGGGTGGTAATAAACATTAGACAGGCTAGGGATGCATACAAGAAAGCCCAAAGGGAGGCTAAAAAAGCTTGTGATGATAGACGTTAGCAGGACTTATATGAAGCAAGTAGGTCGACGAACCAGATCAAGTTTTGGCAGGTGGTGAAATGGGGTGGAAATCTTGATTCGCAAACTCCGGCGAATCATGCTCCTGCTGAGAAATGGGTGGAGTATTTCGCATCCCAGTTTAGGGCTCCAGAGTAAGCGGATGAATGGGGCATGGAAACTCCAGCACTAATGTCTCCATTGTTATGTCCACCACTAGTGTTTGTGAATAAAGATACAGAGCAGGCCTTGAGATTGGTTCAGGCTGGTAAAGCCCCAGGCATTGACTGTATCCCCGCCGCTTTATTTAAATTTGACCTTTTGACCTGGGTTCCATACATCACGACACTAGCTAATGCCATTGCAAACAGGGCTAGGATTCCGGACTTTTGGAAAGGGGCTGAAATCCTACCAATTTTTTAAAAGGGGGATCGCTCTGTCCCGGGGAATTACCGCCCTATAAGTTTAATAGACGCAATCCAGAAAGTTGTAGCCAGAATGCTATTGGCAAAAATTCAGGTTTGGGTCGAAAACTAGAACATTCTTTCGCCTATGCAAGCAGGATTCAGAACTAGTGTCAGCACAATAGATCAAGTGCTTAGATTCCTTTTGATTTATTGGAAGGTGGTGCACCTGGGCGGAGGAACTATTTACGCTGCATTTGTGGACCTCAAGTCCGCCTTCGATCTTGTCCACAGAGAAAAACTATGGGCTGCCTTAGGCAAAATGGGTATGCCACAAGAACTTTCGAATTTAGTAATATGCCTACATGAGGACACTTTTGCCAGGGTGAGATGGGGCAGACAGGACCAGGTAACTGAGAGTTTCCCAGTTAGCCGCGGAGTCAGGCAAGGATGCGTACTCGCTCCGACCTTATTCCTTCTTTTTATTAATCAGGTTGCCCAGTACTTTGCAGATTCTCCAACTGATGCACCCATATTAGGTGGTAAAAAGTTTCCTCTCCTTATCTTCGCAGACGACACCCTTATCCTTTCGAAAACTCAAAAGGGTCTCCAATCTGCGATAAATAAGATTGAGGTTTTCTGTAAACTAAATGATCTACAGGTAAACGTGTGTAAAACTAAATTTATGGTCCTAACTAAAAATAAGCCATTAAAGAGCCACGTTCGTATGAATGGCACTGATTTAGAGCAGGTGGAGGTAATGACATATCTTGGGGTAGTACTAGAGCACAGGACAAGATGGAAACCACAACTTGATGCCATCTGTCTAAAATTCGCTAGATTAACAGGGTGTCTTATTAAAGAGCAAAGAATGTCACAAACCAAAAGGATAGCGCCGGTGCTTAAAATATACTAGGCTAAAATAAGTTCTGCTATCCTGTATGGTGCGGACCTCTGGGGCTCCTCTGATCTCTCCCAACTGGCCAAAATCCAAAATAATTTTTTACGAAATTTGGTGGGCCTCCCGCAATCTACCCCGATGAAACCCTAATGCTCGATCTGGGCTATCGCTCAATCATAGACGTAGCTCGGTACAGGATGTTCGGATTGTGGAGGAGAATCTGGACAACTCCGGAACTGGCCATTTTGGCTAATGAAATCTTAGACTTGAGATCAATAGTGGGCTCTAGTAATCTCCCTTGGTTTAGAGCTGTTAAGTTCATGCTGATAAACATGGGTCTAAGTTTGTTATGGACGGCCCCCGAAAATAATGTGTTTCCTTAAAAAAAACAATATAAAGAACTTTATTTGGCCTCTATTAAAACTCAAATTGTTGCCCAGTCAGATTCCTCCACTGTGACTGGCAGGTTTCTGGCCCACAAACTTGACCCCCATCTAGAGGATTATTGGGACGCCATTACCAGGAGTAACGACAGAAAACTCTACCACCAATTTAGAGTCGGCACACTACCGGTTAGGACTTTTACTAGTACATGGCGTGGTCACTCTTCTGAGTATTGTCCGTGGTGTAGGGACAAACTAGAATCGATAGGTCATATCTTTTTTGCCTGCCCTGCATATCATGCGCCACGGAGAAAATGGCTAAAACCAATCTCCAACCAACCATACCCTCATCTGAGAAAATGTGGCCAAAGAATTTCAAAGTGGCCTGGTGAAACTCAAATTTCTCCTTGTTCAATGTCAGATTTGCGTCCAACAGGGCATGAAAAAGCGATCAAGAGCGATGTCATGCTCAAGAACATCCGACCCATAGACCAGGATGTCGTCGCTGTAGTTCAAGGTGTTAGGGATGTGTTGGATCACTTGCCGGATCGCCTCTTGGAAGATTTCTGCGGCGGACGAGACACCAAAGCTCAGCCTTTTATACCTAAAAAGTCCTAGGTGTGTTGCAAACGTGGTGATGTAGCGAGATTTGGAGTCTAATTCTAGCTGGTGATAGCCTTAATTTAAGTCCAGCTTCGAAAATACCTTTGCACCATTCAGCGCAGCGATCATGTCGCTCAGATGCGGTCCAGGGTGCCGCTCCCGTCCAATCGCAGTGTTAGGTAGACGCATGTCAACGCACAGTCTCACCTTGTTGGGAGTCCCTTTCTTGGGCACGATGACCACTGGCGACACCCATGGAGTCGGGCCATCCGTGCGCTCTATGATGTCCGCAGAAAAGGAGTTCTTGAAGTTCGTCCTCGACGGCACTTTGGAGATGAAATGGAACCCGTCGCGGGTACTGTGCAACGGGTCTGATCTGTTCATCAATGTGCAGATGGATTTGACGCCCTTTCAGCTTACCCAGACCCTGAAATAGCTTGGGAAACTTGCTGACACAGTTCTGGTTGTCGTTGACTTTGAATAAAATTTCCACCAGACGAAGACGCTCTGCGGTGGGGAGGCTAAGTAGGCAGTCGGCTTCAGGTCCCTTGATAACATGTATGACTGCAGGTATGGTGATGTTGTCGTGGGTGAGTGTTGTGTGGAATTTGCCCAGACAAGGGAGTGGTTTTTTGGACATCCACGTGAAAACACGGACTGGTGCAAAAGTCAATGGGGGCTTCGGGATCATTTTCTCGTGTTCCGTAACTGGAATGTAGTTCAGCGAAGCTCCGCTGTCCATTACAAATTTTGTGTCATGGTTTCCCACTTTAATGTCTAGGCGTGGATACCTTTTGAGTTGATCGGGATCAGCTATCATGTTTAAGTATTCCACGGTGTATGCAGAGTCCCTGGATGACGATGATCTCGAGTCCTGTGACGGAGATCTGCGTTCCCATCGTGACCTGCGCGATTCTCGGCTGGAATGCGACGAGTCTGGGGACAGCATGGGCTCTCCTTGAACAGCTCGAATGTGATATTTTCTTGTCTGAGCGAGACGATCTTGTTGTTTCACTTCGCCGTTCTTTGTGATAGTCTCCACACATTGTTCCGAAGTGGTTCGACCGCCCACATTTCCTGCATCGCTGACCCATTGCAGGACAGGTGTCTACATGGGGATAGTCATATCCATATCGGTAACATCGTTTAGTCCTTTCTGGCTTTCGGTCCCTTCGCCCTGGTTCTCTCCTCCTGTGTTCTGGGCGTCGTTGGCGAGATGGAGGTCTTGGCCTCCATTGTTTCTCTTGGGAGTACTTACGTCTGCTACTGGGTCGTTCTTGAACGCGGTGTGCTTGCTCATGGCTTACACTGTGGCCTGTTTCGATGGTGGCGGCGTGTTCTTCCGCTTGGTCATAGACACAAATCATTTCCTCTATTTCCTCCAAACCGTGGGGCTTTCTCAGCAGTCGCCTCCTGAGTGCTTCTGAGTGGCAACCGGTTATGATTTGCGATTTGATGGCAGCGTCAGGCGAGAAATTTTCAAATTCGCAGTGTCTCGACAGCCGTCGTAACCGGGTGATAAATGCACTCATCGCTTCCTCTTTTCCTTGACGCGCTTGATGAAATGTATGGCGTTTATAGTCCACATTCCTTTTGTGGAGGAACTTTTTGTTTAGCGACTCACGTACTTTGTCATAAGTTCCAGCATCCGCAGGCGGAAGGTCCTTAATAATCTTGCTTATCTCTCGGCCCGCTAGGTTGCGGAGGGCGATTAGCTTTTCTTTGTCTACCGTCACTTTGGATCCCTCAATATAATCTTCGAAGTCTTCTAGCCATTCTTGCCACTTAGGGCCCATGCTCCCTCCCGTGGTCACGGTAAGGGGTTCTGGAGCCCGCAGGTGCGATCCTCCTACGACGAGTGGCTTAGCTTCATTCCGCTGTGGTGAAGTGTCGGGAGTCACCATTGTGTCGCTGTTTCCCTCTCACTCTTTCCTTTGCCTTTGCTTGGTTCCTCGCTACACTGCTACCGTTTATTAATGTTCGTTCTTGTAGTTCACTCACGTTTGTTACTGTCAATGTTTGTTTGCTTCTTCTCGCCAATGCTTGTTTATTTGCTCTTGTCAATGCTTGTTTACTTCTTCTCGCCAATGCTTGTTTATTTGCTCTTGTCAATGCTTGTTTACTTCTTTTCGCCAATGCTTGTTTATTTGCTCTTGTCAGTGCTTGTTCAGCTCTTTCCGCCAATGCTTGTTGAAATTGCTGGATGCCTGACTTCAAAATGGCCGCTCTACAATGATCAAGGGGTCTGTCTTGAAAGGTGCCTGACTCCAAGACGGCCGCCGTCACTGCATGCACACGAGGCTTTCTCTCATGGCTCACTCGGTCCCAGTTCACTCTGGACTCACCGGCAGGCGATTTCAGGCGGCAGCACACGTCAGGATTCACTTCTCTCCGGCCACCGCTACCACCAGGTGAGGTTGGGGTGGGCTCCCGCCTTACTCTGCAGGTTCCCGCACTTCTTTGGCGACAGCATGCCAAGACTCACGCATCAGGCGTGAGGTTTTCCATCGTCGGTGAGCACTCGAGCCCCGACTTCAACGTGCTCATCGGCGCCTGCCAGCGCATCTTCAGGGACAGCGTCCACCACGCTGGGAGCGCTTCTTCTTCGCTCTGGGGTGCGAAGCAGGGTCGGAGTGGGCTCCCGACTTCTGCACCTGCAGCACTCACCCAAGGCACACGCTTCCGGTGTGAGTCGCGCTTCAGCGCGATCGGCTTCTTTTCCTCCGAGCGGTTCAGCGCTCGTGTCTGCGGCCCCTCTTGGCTCCCTCACGATCTCTGGAGGGGCAGGGTCACCTGCTGCTAGCCTCGTCTCCTCAGGCGGCAGCTTGACTTCACTCGGCAGCGTTCTTCCCGACGCTGCCTGGGACAGGGTGTTCTCGTGGGGTGCGGTGGGCAGTGGGCTTAGCATCCCACCTTCGTCGCCAGTTGTAGCATCGCGCCACTAATAAATACAGACACAGCTTACTGTTTAACTGGAGCTTTATTCCTTACATCCAGTGTCATCCCTGTCCCTACTCTAACCGCCCTCATCCTGTCCTGACTCCTCCTCTTCCCCTCAACCCAACTAGCTCCGCCCCCCCAACTACTAGACTGTCAACTCCATTACAAGTTTGTCTTTTTTAAATGCAGAAGACAGAGAATCGGTTATCTCTTATTCTCAGTGGGAATTGCTTTGTAAATCTTCAACTGATATATTATGTATTTTTATGTTTCATTTATGTCCTATGTGATCCACCTCGAGCATTGTTATGCGTCATGTTTAGTTGTACTTGTTTCTGTTCGTTCGCTCACAAAGTTGTGTGTTTAATGTGTGGTGCATATTTATTTTTTTGCAGCCCTGAAGAAGTCCATTTCATGGATGAAACATGTTGTCTGTCTTCACTGCATATATGTGAAAATTTACAAAAACAAAAGATAAAAGAAAATAAAGACATGATTCACAACCTTGTTCTTTGGTTATTGCTATGGTGCATCTCTACGCTTCATATTGTCATTTGTAACCATTCCTTGGTTTATACGCCTTGGCAACAGGTGCTTGTAGTGTGTGCACACATTTTTGTTCATATTTATGCTTAACAATACCATTTAGAAGAGTGGATCAAGTGCAATCTCTATGGCCCGCTGCCTTTGCTTCATTGGTATGACACTAAAAACGACTCTATGATATTGCCAGTAAAGTTCAGGGCATGACTAGAGGGACTGATATGGGCCCATTTCAATCTCTGTTTTAATTATTAGTGGGTTTGAGACCACTAAAGCACTGATTTTACCATGACTCAGCCCCTCGGA
Source organism: Lissotriton helveticus (assembly GCF_964261635.1). Taxonomy (NCBI): domain Eukaryota; kingdom Metazoa; phylum Chordata; class Amphibia; order Caudata; family Salamandridae; genus Lissotriton; species Lissotriton helveticus. The sequence goes on along the minus strand of NC_136058.1, from coordinate 282,962,800 downwards.
CTCCACTCCCTTATTGCTCCTATATCTTAACTCCCAATTTATGGGCTCCCGAAGTAAAGGGTTTCAAGTTCCAGCACTGATACCTATAATTCAATGTCAGGACCGGAGGCACAGGTTATGACTTTCTTTACTGAAATCTCAATAGAATTTAAAACTGGACGTGAAAGCCAGAATTTTTTTGTATCCTTAATCTCTATTACTGTGAATATTACCTCTTGTGCTGTCTTGCCTTCTTGCCCTCCAGTCAGCCGTCCCACCAGTCAGGGTAGGTTTCTGTCGATGCTGCTGGCCGCACCTCACTCTCGAAAGCAGACCCCAGAGACGATGTACTTGACAACTCCAGGAGTCACACATGGGACCCCTGCGGGCGCTGATCTCCCTCCATGTTCTCCGGAGCCACCAGTCCGTCACCGCTGTGACAGGCACACCCTTGAGCCAATAACGGAAAGCCTTGCTTTACTTTCAGTCAATGGGAGGCAGATACGGAAGGCGAGGGCGTGTCCGACCCTCCTCCACCTCTGCGTCTGGGATGTCAGCGTGCACGGTAGCCACGCGACGGTTGCTGCCAACTCCAACGGTTGCTATGTTGCCGACTTCAGAGATCACGTGAAGCTGCACCGCGCTCTGTGATTGGTCGACGACAGAGAGGGTAGACCCCCCAGAGCGGAAGCCGGAAGGACGGAGGAGGAGGAGGAGGGAGTCCCAGTGGAGTGGTAGTGCTGGGTGGAGAAGGTGCTGTGATGGGGGACTCGGACCTGGACTACACCATCGTCTTCCCGGAGCCGTCCGCACATGCAGGTAGGTAGCTCAATGTATGACTCCTTCTGCAAGGAGTGATGACCTTTGACCCCTCCCCCAGGCGTGACCTCACTGCCTACCTCAGCCGGAGACCTCTTCTTGCTGGGACCTCAGTCTTGCTCTGTCACTCTGTCCTGCGTCCCCACACCCGGGCCCTGTCACACTACAGCCCCTGCAACCCTCGGCCGCTGTCACCCCTGATTTCAGCTCACACCTTCCACGCTAAGTTGTCAGTCTGCGTGTGGGATCGTTTGCATTGGCAGCGTGCTTGGCGTTTTACTAGACTTATTGTGACACTTTAGTGTGTCCCAATCTAAGCAAATATATATATATATATCTCGCTACTTCTGAAACGTACAGCGCAGCCGGTTATGGCGTGGACGGCATGTTTCCTAGGACATGTGCAGTGAAGGACCCATGCATGTCACCCCTTGTGGGCCGTAGAAAGTATGTAGACTCTGGCACATTTCTCCTAAGTGTTTATTAAACGCTGCTCTAACTTAGATACGTCTATAAGCTGTTGATTTTTAGAACATGGAGTCTACTGCTGAGATCGTTACTAGATTTCTCAGAGAAAATTACAATTTTAGGTAGCAGCAGGAATGGACGAGCTATTAGCAAACCCTAAAAGTATGCATCAGCCAATAAGGTTTCTTTCTTTCTTCCTATCTTCCTATATTGAGAGAAAGTTTAATCTGACAATCTCTCGATGGAGGCCTGCAATAAAGCAAGGTACGCTTATCGCACGAGTAAAGCCATTTCTGATGATCAGTACAAACAAAAGACATATATAATTAAAACACAGCAATGTTCGCAATTGGAAACGATCACAAATATTAAAAACTAAATAAATAGACACTCTGATTTCAACTGGGATTCTATATGAAGTGATATTTCTTTAATTTTTGCGGGGATTAGTAGCCCATTGACCATGTGCACCCATTTCGTAGGCAATAAAGTACTAGTTATTTATTAATTACGTTTCACTGCAGAGGCCAATGTGCAATCTGCTGGCATGGCTAATTGTGCCATTCATAGCTCAGTTCATTAAACATCATAGGGCCGGGTAATAATAACATTTCTTAATACAGCGCCAGGAAGCAGGAGAAATTTGACATGAAGCTTTTTAGGGAAAAATGGTGCTGCTGATACGCTCCAAAATGAAATTCGTTTATTTCTTTGTTATGCTCGGCTCTTTGTCATTTCTTTCCATTGATTGTTTAACGGGACTACACAGAGTTGGAGTATGCATGCTGAATGTTTTGTTTGTTCCATACAATAATGCAACCGTTAACTTGTCAGTGTGTGTACCAAACAAGGTGAAAATACTTTCAGTGGGTTCATCCATCAACTTCTTTCTTTGGTAATTTAAATTTTTTTTGCCATTACGATGGAATGCTGACTTTGTGATACACGTTATTTCCAGTATCACAGTTGTCTGCTTAATCACATTATGGTTTCCAATACAGGAAACCATACTTTGAGAAATTGTGCCAAAACACACATTTGCCTCACAATTATTTGTTTGATTTTCTGTCTTTTGCCCTCTTTCTGAGTAGATATCTGCCTATCCCCCAGATGCATCAAGCATCCATTTTGCGATTCCTTATTAGCGAAAAATAAGGATTCACTAATAAAGAATTGCAAAATGCCATGCATCAAGAACTCGCTTTAAAAATAGTGGCCCAGATGCATGAAGCTAAAATCTGCTCGCAAAGGGCAGATTCTCAGAATCTGCCCCTTTGAGACCGGTATTTTTGCATTTGGGATGCATCATCCCAAATGCAACAAGCATTTACAATGCAATGGTTTCGCCTTTGGAAAAGTTAGAGCTATTGGCATTGTAAATGACAAAATGTGTATTTATGTGTTGGTTTTGAAAACAGATAAATAAATGGCATTGTCATTTACATTGCCATTAGCCTCTGCAGTCACTCTGCAGTCCCTAGCACTCCATAGCATTCCCTAGTCACTCTGCACTCCCTAGTCACTCTGCACTCCCTAGCCCTCTGCACTCCCTAGCCCTCTGCACTCCCTAGTCACTCTGCACTCCCTAGCACTCCCTAGTCACTCTGCACTCCCTAGCACTCTGCAGTCACTCTGCAATCTCTAGCACTCCCTAGTCAATTTCAATTTCAAAAAGCTTTTATTCGATTTGTACATACAAATCATACAAGCAAAAGTACATAATTAAAATATTAAAAATCACCATATAAACTCTCCTAGAGAGGCGAAAAAAAGGCTAAAGTGCAGCAAGTGGTAAGTGATCATGTCTCTTTGGGTCGGCATATTATTATAAAATACAAAACATTCTTACATAGACAAACTGGGGATCAGTAGGAGTTACTCAATAGGCCTTTCCTGGGAGCTGTACATTAAAATTACTAAGTAATCATACAATACTGTGGACGTCTACAAATATATAAAAAATACCTTAATTACAGAAATTGATATAATTTAAAATTGAAGGCATATATATACAGACAGGAGTGTTAACGGTAATAGCATCATGAAACAATTCCTGGCAGCTGTATAACGTAAATACAGACAGGTAAGTAAAAACATTATTATAGTACAATACTTTTCCTGGCAGCTGTACATTTTAAAATAAAAGTAGCCAAAAAGAAACAAATCTCCTCGTTCTCTAATGAGGATAAAAATATCAATGCTGTTTGTGTAGTACGAATGTTATATTTGATAAAAATTGGCTTAAGGTATTTTAACCTAAGAAACTGAAAGAATTTACAAAAAAGTAAGAAATGGCAACTACTCTGCCGAGAGATGCTGTCGCACGGACAGGGTATGTCTGAACTGGTTTTTGTGTTTGGAAAAGCAACCAAGTGGTGAACAATACCCAATCTGACCCGTGTTAAAACATACTGATGGGAGGGACGAGTCACATATACAAGATAGGGTTGGAGTCCCGAAGTTAGATTTAAATCTTTATAGAATTTCACAGTGACAAGATTGCCAACAGTTTTATCTCGCTCAGCCTTACGGAAGTTTAGAAACGTTGTCTTGATTTCTTTTTTTGAAATAGAAACAACATTTTCAGGCTCACGGAACACATCAATGTTGAAAAGAAGGAGATACCAGCGGTGAATGTATCTTAACCACAATATACGTGCAGAGTGGTCCAAACCTATACAATCAAGGATAATATCCTGAGTGAATCGAGTCTCTGGCTTAGCCCAAATAGAACGCCACAGTAAGAGTGGCCGAACTGCTGCTAAGTCAGAAATGTACTCGATCCCGACTTCTTCATGAATCAGCTGGATGGAGGCAGAAAAGGGAACACATAACAACCTCCTTAAAAACTTATTTTCCTCCTTCAGCAGGGAAATACCCTCGCAGTGTCCCCATACCCCTGCCCCATACAGAGCAGAGGAGACACAACATACATTGTATATGTTCATCATATCTAAAATACTTCGTGAGCCAAGTTTAGAAGCAAAACGAAAAATACTACTAGTAGACCGTAGCATTTTTATTCTAACAGCATCAAATTCCGCATTCCAGGACCCACTGTTGTTGTATGTTATTCCCAGATAACAAAAGGACTTAACAGAAGTCAACTTTTCCTTATCTAGAAAAAAAGTATGCTTTACCTGCCTAGCTGCCTGACCACAGGACATTACATACGTCTTGGTTTTATTCACACGTAGCCGCCTAACTTGAATAAACTGCATAAAATTATCAATTAGGCGCTGGAGGCCCATCTGTGTTCGAGATAAAAGAACAGCGTCATCCGCATAAAGTAACAGCGGAACAGGTTTACCACCAATCAGGGGGGCATCTGCTGGGATGTCGGCCAAGGAGCGGTCGACACCGTTGATGAAAAGGGAAAATAAAAGCGGAGCCAAAACACATCCCTGGCGTATGCCCCGGGACACTTTAAAGAACGGGGTACATTCGCCAAGGGTGCCATAGCGGACTTTACATGAAAGTTTTTCGTAGAGTCTAGCTAAAAAATGAACTATTTCCCTTGGGGCCCCTGCATCAAGCAGAACCTCCCAGAGAATGTTATGGTTAACCAAATCAAAAGCGCTGCTCAAATCAGCAAAACATAAAAAGAGGTTGCCATTTTTAGCCACAGTATATTTATTGATTAAAAGGTCCAGATTTACGCATTGATCCAATGTGCCCAGGCCTTTCCGAAAGCCATATTGGACTCTGGTTAAGATGTTAAAATCAGTTGCCCAGTCTTCCAGCCTCTTCAGCAAAATCCTACTCATCACCTTTACAGAGGCGTCTAATAGTGAAATTGGACGATAATTGGAGGCCTCTGATTTATCACCTTTCTTATGTAAAGGGATAATAGTCGATTGGCCCCAAGTAGATGGAAATTCGCTTTCAGCCGCACAATTAAAAATCCTCACCAAGATGGGAGCCCATAAAGCCGTTTCATCTTTATATAAATCCAGCGGGACCCCGTCGGGGCCAGGGGCCTTGCCTCCTTTGCTTAAAGAAATTGCTTCATGGCATTCTTCTAGTGTTATACCCATCGAGAGGGGCAACCATGGGGTTATATCTGGTGATGGTAACTCAGAAGTTGACCCTTCTGGATTGAATATTTTGGAAAAGTGACTGACCCAATCGCTACATGCCACATAAGAGGTTAGTTCTGGGACATTTTCTTTATTGAGAAACTGGCTATTAATTGTTTCCCAATACAGTTTACTATTTTTAGTCTCAGCAGCCTCCTTCAACTTATCCCACGCCTCAGTCTGTAATACCCTTTTCCTTTTGTTAATTACTGTTTTATATCTAGCCCTAAAGTATTGTATCTCCGTCTTGACACGTGGTTTGGAGCCTAAAGCATTCTTTAAATCGCGGAGGGCGACTATACAGGTCTTATCAAACCACCCCTGCTTTGGACCTCTATTGGCTGACGGGGTCTTAGTGAAAATACCATCGATAATACTATTCATAGATACAAAGTAATCTATTAAGCAGCCAGAATCACAATCATCATCCAAACAGTAGCTAATTTGATTCTTGCATTGAGTAAGAACCTCCTTCTGCTTGACTTTAGAATTTAAACCAGTCCATTTGACCCTTAGGCCCTTTGGTCTAATAGGCACTATGTCGGTTGTACATTTTCCACCTGAAACTAATGAGGTACCATGCCCCAAAAGAGTAACACGAAGGCTGTTATGGTCACTGAGACTTTCTTCGTTAACATACAAATCAGTATAGTCTCCACTGCTAGACAGCAAAATGTGATCTATAAATGATCCTGCATCTCTGCCTGTAAATGTAGGGCATGTTATTGCCCGATTGTTAGTGTTGCAGTTTAACAGGGTCATATCTAGCGTGACTAGCATATTATTTAATGTGGAACCATAACTGCTGTGTTGGAAGTGGGGAGAATCCTCCCTCGCCCCCAGGCCTCCCCAATGACTACTCGTTGCTGCGCCGAAGCCACAGATGTTCCCGTTCGACAAATGGCAGGGCTGCAAGTTAAAATCACCGGCCCAAACCACCTCGGCCTTTCTTTTCGAGATACCGAGGGCCTTGATAATTTCCCTTTCTAGAGGCAGTAAAATGTCCCCTCTAGTAGCATCAAAAATGTTGTTGTAGAAATTTACAATGACTAAATCAATATTCTTCCTACACTCCACCCTTATAACTTGACTGTGTGTCCCCACGGTTGTACTGTATTTGACCGTACAGTCACACAGCTTGGTTGATAAAAGCAACAAAAGGCCCCCCTTAGCCCTGCCCGAGCTAGATTTGGTTGCTCGAAGACAGTAGGATACATACCCTTCGATATTAATGGGGTCCGGGCACCAAGTTTCCTGCAATAAAATTAGGTCAAATCCCTCCCCTAAAAAGCTGGTCCAGAAGGGTGTTCCTAATTTGCGGGTAAGGCCAGCAATATTCCAGGAAACAAGAGAGAGTCCTACTGGTTTACCAGAGTCATCAATAACAGACGACTCTGGCTGAATTGCTGATGGAAATAAAGCAGGACCATCTTCCCGAAAGATGGTAACTGGGCTCAAGCTAGGGCTAACAGTAGTTGTACCCCTTTTTCCTATATATAGGGGAGATGTTGGGGGAGGTGTTAGGGATGTCACTGTTAAAAATTCGGGAAGTGCGGCTAAAGGCGTGGCAGGAGAAAAAGAACACACCTTATCAAGATAGGGCGTAGAAATGTTTAAATCCAGAGCTTCAGGAGGGCTGAGTCAATCTACCTCATCTAGCACGGCATATCTATTTGGTAGGGCGAATTGTGAGAACAGGGGATCTTGGGAGTGGGGCAAGTCCTGCCTTGTTTGTTGCCACAGATGTTTATCTAATTGTGGTGGCTGAAAGAATTGCTGCCACTGATGAGCAGACTGAGGTGGGGGTGGTAGAAAATGAAAAGGATGTTGCCAGTGAGATTTAACTTGATGCATGGGATAGGGTGGAGCATTTGATAGCTGCTGCTGAAAATTAGCATAATGTGGAAGAAAAGGAGGCGGATAAGGTGGTTGTAGCCAAGGTTTGACAGCTTGTTGTGGAGGGTACCCAGGTCCACTGTTACTTTGAAAAGTAGAACAGGGAGGGTTCGACCTTGAAGACATTGGTAAAAAATAAGACAGAGGAAGTGGGTTAATTTGAGTCGCAGGACCACTATTGGGTGCATTACATATATAGCTTGCTGCCCCTACATCCCTAAAATTAACTGTGATTACGTCCCCTACTATTGTTTTCTTGCTTCTGCCCACCCAATCCCCTCTACGCACGGTAAGAATTTCACCGTTCATGCTATTAGGTAGGGGTTTATGTAGATGGAGCCATTGAGCACATTTATTTCTAAGCTCGGTGAACGTTTCTTTAACTCCCTCCTTCAATGGGGGGACTGCTGTCAACACAACAACGAAAGGGGAAACCTCTGGTGGTAAATTAATGGATCTAAAACGTGCCTGCTTTGACTTAGGCCTTTCAGGTTTGTTCGTAGAAAGAGATGCAGAGGATGGATTGGATTTCCCTGCAACATCTTTTACTTGAATGGTGGTGGTGGTATTATTATCAACAACTGGGTGTTGGTTAGTCAGAACAGGAGCCCTCTCCTTCGAAATGGGGATAGTTGTAGATTGGACGGAGTTGTTCCCTGTTTGCGACACAAGAGATATAACTGGGTTCCCAGGTACTGTGATAGCTTGAACATTGTTTGATACATCTATAGGGAGCGGGATACTTGATAAACATTTAGGGACTAATTCTGTAATCCCTTGTAACTGATCAGGCCCTTGTCCCTGCTTTTTGTGTGGCCATTTAGAGTGTATTAAAGATGTAAGCCTGTCCACTTTAGAAATTAGAGGCTTGATTTGTGCTGCTAAAGTGGCTTCAAGGTCTATCTTTAAATCTGTTACCATGTTTTGCACCCAGCAAGGAATACCTGATGTCATTTGTGGGGTAGGGGAAATCAAATTGTGATTCCTTACAGGTGCTTTTACTTTATTTTTACCCTTTGATGTAGCCTTTGGGAGATTAGGAGCCCTTCCCCAGGGAACTTTAGGTGCAGAAGCTGTTTCCGCATCGTTAAGCCCGCTCAGACTCGGCGCCGCTTTGTCAGGTGACTGACAGGTTTCTAGATCTGGTGTAACCTCCAGATCTTCAAAAGACGGGTCTGAGTCTGATAGGGCAACCGATAGATCAACAGTATTTGGTACAATCGGGGCACTATTAGTAGGCATGGTTGTAGGTAGGGAGCAATTATTCAAAGTCTGCAAGACAGGTGATTTTACATTTGCCAGGGGACCCAAAGATGAGCGCCTAGCATTTGCAAGGTCCATAGAGACTCTCTTTTCCAATAAAACAATACTTTGGTCAATAGTCTCATGTACACGTGAGATAAAAAGATCAATGGGTCCGGTCACCTGTGCTACCGCCGTAGCTTTTTTCGCGCAACTTCTGGTTCTGTTGCGTATGGTCGACATCTTAGACGTTATGGTTATCAAGGGCGAGGATGCAGGGGTTCAGGGCCAGGGCCGTCCTCTGCCGTCCTTGAACGGCCTTAAACGGCCCGCTCTTTGCCCGGTCTTCGCCCCGGTAGTCGCCCCGCGCGCATCCCGCGTGCGCGTCAGTGCCACAGCTTATCTAAGGAAAGATCAGGAGGAGGGGGCGGGAAGAGGACCAGCTGCGGCCGATCCGCGCCGCTAGGCAGGCTGGTCCTCGCAGTCCCGCCTCAGCCCTTGCTGGTCAGCTGTTCAATCCTGGAAGCGCGCTGGTGCACAATGCACGACGAAGAACAGGAAGCCAAGTCCGCACTGGACACAGTCTTTGCCTGCGAGCGGTTCCCGCGAAGCGGGAGCCGCGAGGCGCTGCGGTGTGGCAGAAGGAGAACGGAAAGCAGGAGCTGCACTTCAGTCAGGTAGGGACCCAAGGCGCACTCAATCCGATAAGATTTTAAGTGGAGGAGGGGCGGGAAGAGGACCAGCTGCGGCCGATCCGCGCCGCTAGGCAGGCTGGTCCTCGCAGTCCCGCCTCAGCCCTTGCTGGTCAGCTGTTCAATCCTGGAAGCGCGCTGGTGCACAATGCACGACGAAGAACAGGAAGCCAAGTCCGCACTGGACACAGTCTTTGCCTGCGAGCGGTTCCCGCGAAGCGGGAGCCGCGAGGCGCTGCGGTGTGGCAGAAGGAGAACGGAAAGCAGGAGCTGCACTTCAGTCAGGTAGGGACCCAAGGCGCACTCAATCCGATAAGATTTTAAGTGGAGGAGGGGCGGGAAGAGGACCAGCTGCGGCCGATCCGCGCCGCTAGGCAGGCTGGTCCTCGCAGTCCCGCCTCAGCCCTTGCTGGTCAGCTGTTCAATCCTGGAAGCGCGCTGGTGCACAATGCACGACGAAGAACAGGAAGCCAAGTCCGCACTGGACACAGTCTTTGCCTGCGAGCGGTTCCCGCGAAGCGGGAGCCGCGAGGCGCTGCGGTGTGGCAGAAGGAGAACGGAAAGCAGGAGCTGCACTTCAGTCAGGTAGGGACCCAAGGCGCACTCAATCCGATAAGATTTTAAGTGGAGGAGGGGCGGGAAGAGGACCAGCTGCGGCCGATCCGCGCCGCTAGGCAGGCTGGTCCTCGCAGTCCCGCCTCAGCCCTTGCTGGTCAGCTGTTCAATCCTGGAAGCGCGCTGGTGCACAATGCACGACGAAGAACAGGAAGCCAAGTCCGCACTGGACACAGTCTTTGCCTGCGAGCGGTTCCCGCGAAGCGGGAGCCGCGAGGCGCTGCGGTGTGGCAGAAGGAGAACGGAAAGCAGGAGCTGCACTTCAGTCAGGTAGGGACCCAAGGCGCACTCAATCCGATAAGATTTTAAGTGGAGGAGGGGCGGGAAGAGGACCAGCTGCGGCCGATCCGCGCCGCTAGGCAGGCTGGTCCTCGCAGTCCCGCCTCAGCCCTTGCTGGTCAGCTGTTCAATCCTGGAAGCGCGCTGGTGCACAATGCACGACGAAGAACAGGAAGCCAAGTCCGCACTGGACACAGTCTTTGCCTGCGAGCGGTTCCCGCGAAGCGGGAGCCGCGAGGCGCTGCGGTGTGGCAGAAGGAGAACGGAAAGCAGGAGCTGCACTTCAGTCAGGTAGGGACCCAAGGCGCACTCAATCCGATAAGATTTTAAGTGGAGGAGGGGCGGGAAGAGGACCAGCTGCGGCCGATCCGCGCCGCTAGGCAGGCTGGTCCTCGCAGTCCCGCCTCAGCCCTTGCTGGTCAGCTGTTCAATCCTGGAAGCGCGCTGGTGCACAATGCACGACGAAGAACAGGAAGCCAAGTCCGCACTGGACACAGTCTTTGCCTGCGAGCGGTTCCCGCGAAGCGGGAGCCGCGAGGCGCTGCGGTGTGGCAGAAGGAGAACGGAAAGCAGGAGCTGCACTTCAGTCAGGTAGGGACTCCCTAGTCACTCTGCACTCCCTACCACTCCCTAGCACTCCCTAGTCACTCTGCACTCCCTAGCACTCTGCAGTCACTCTGCACTCCCTAGCACTCTGCAGTCACTCTGCACTCCCTAGCACTCTGCAGTCACTCTGCACTCCCTACCACTCCCTGGCACTCCCTAGTCAATCTGCACTCCCTAGCACTCTGCAGTCCCTCTGCACTCCCTAGCACTCTGCAGTCACCCTGCACTCCCTAGCACTCTGCAGTCACTCTGCACTCCCTAGCACTCTGCAGTCACTCTGCACTCCCTAGCACTCTGCAGTCACTCTGCACTCCCTAGCACTCCCTAGCACTCTGCAGTCACTCTGCACTCCCTAGCACTCTGCAGTCACTCTGCACTCCCTAGCACTCTGCAGTCACCCTGCACTCCCTAGCACTCTGCAGTCACTCTGCACTCCCTAGCACTCTGCAGTCACTCTGCACTCCCTAGCACTCTGCAGTCACTCTGCACTCCCTAGCACTCTGCAGTCACTCTGCACTCCCTAGCACTCTGCAGTCACTCTGCACTCCCTAGCACTCTGCAGTCACTCTGCACTCCCTAGCACTCTGCAGTCACTCTGCACTCCCTAGCACTCTGCAGTCACTCTGCAGTCACCCTGCACTCCCTAGCACTCTGCAGTCACTCTGCAGTCACCCTGCACTCCCTAGCACTCTGCAGTCACTCTGCAGTCACTCTGCACTCCCTAGCACTCTGCAGTCACTCTGCACTCCCTAGCACTCTGCACTCCCTAGCACTCCCTAGCACTCTGCAGTCACTCTGCACTCCCTAGCACTCTGCAGTCACTCTGCACTCCCTAGCACTCTGCAGTCACTCTGCACTCCCTAGCACTCTGCAGTCACTCTGCACTCCCTAGCACTCTGCAGTCACTCTGCACTCCCTAGCACTGCCTAGTCACTCTGCACTCCCTAGCACTGCCTAGTCACTCTGCACTCCCTAGCACTCTGCAGTCACTCTGCACTCCCTAGCACTGCCTAGTCACTCTGCACTCCCTAGCACTCCCTAGTCACTCTGCACTCCCTAGCACTCTGCAGTCACTCTGCAGTCACCCTGCACTCCCTAGCACTCTGCAGTCACTCTGCAGTCACTCTGCACTCCCTAGCACTCTGCAGTCACTCTGCACTCCCTAGCACTCTGCACTCCCTAGCACTCCCTAGCACTCTGCAGTCACTCTGCACTCCCTAGCACTGCCTAGTCACTCTGCACTCCCTAGCACTCCCTAGTCACTCTGCACTCCCTAGCACTCTGCAGTCACTCTGCAGTCACCCTGCACTCCCTAGCACTCTGCAGTCACTCTGCAGTCACTCTGCACTCCCTAGCACTGCCTAGTCACTCTGCACTCCCTAGCACTCTGCAGTCACTCTGCACTCCCTAGCACTGCCTAGTCACTCTGCACTCCCTAGCACTCCCTAGTCACTCTGCACTCCCTAGCACTCTGCAGTCACTCTGCACTCCCTAGCACTGCCTAGTCACTCTGCACTCCCTAGCACTGCCTAGTCACTCTGCACTCCCTAGCACTCTGCAGTCACTCTGCACTCCCTAGCACTGCCTAGTCACTCTGCACTCCCTAGCACTCCCTAGTCACTCTGCACTCCCTAGCACTCTGCAGTCACTCTGCAGTCACCCTGCACTCCCTAGCACTCTGCAGTCACTCTGCAGTCACTCTGCACTCCCTAGCACTCTGCAGTCACTCTGCACTCCCTAGCACTCTGCAGTCACTCTGCACTCCCTAGCACTCTGCACTCCCTAGCACTCCCTAGCACTCTGCAGTCACTCTGCACTCCCTAGCACTGCCTAGTCACTCTGCACTCCCTAGCACTCCCTAGTCACTCTGCACTCCCTAGCACTCTGCAGTCACTCTGCAGTCACCCTGCACTCCCTAGCACTCTGCAGTCACTCTGCAGTCACTCTGCACTCCCTAGCACTGCCTAGTCACTCTGCACTCCCTAGCACTCTGCAGTCACTCTGCACTCCCTAGCACTGCCTAGTCACTCTGCACTCCCTAGCACTCCCTAGTCACTCTGCACTCCCTAGCACTCTGCAGTCACTCTGCAGTCACCCTGCACTCCCTAGCACTCTGCAGTCACTCTGCAGTCACTCTGCACTCCCTAGCACTCTGCAGTCACTCTGCACTCCCTAGCACTCTGCAGTCACTCTGCACTCCCTAGCACTCTGCAGTCACTCTGCACTCCCTAGCACTGCCTAGTCACTCTGCACTCCCTAGCACTGCCTAGTCACTCTGCACTCCCTAGCACTCTGCAGTCACTCTGCACTCCCTAGCACTCTGCAGTCACTCTGCACTCCCTAGCACTGCCTAGTCACTCTGCACTCCCTAGCACTGCCTAGTCACTCTGCACTCCCTAGCACTCTGCAGTCACTCTGCACTCCCTAGCACTGCCTAGTCACTCTGCACTCCCTAGCACTGCCTAGTCACTCTGCACTCCCTAGCACTCCCTAGTCACTCTGCACTCCCTAGCACTCTGCAGTCACTCTGCAGTCACCCTGCACTCCCTAGCACTCTGCAGTCACTCTGCAGTCACTCTGCACTCCCTAGCACTCTGCAGTCACTCTGCACTCCCTAGCACTCTGCACTCCCTAGCACTCCCTAGCACTCTGCAGTCACTCTGCACTCCCTAGCACTCTGCAGTCACTCTGCACTCCCTAGCACTCTGCAGTCACTCTGCACTCCCTAGCACTCTGCAGTCACTCTGCACTCCCTAGCACTCTGCAGTCACTCTGCACTCCCTAGCACTCTGCAGTCACTCTGCACTCCCTAGCACTGCCTAGTCACTCTGCACTCCCTAGCACTGCCTAGTCACTCTGCACTCCCTAGCACTCTGCAGTCACTCTGCACTCCCTAGCACTGCCTAGTCACTCTGCACTCCCTAGCACTGCCTAGTCACTCTGCACTCCCTAGCACTCCCTAGTCACTCTGCACTCCCTAGCACTCTGCAGTCACTCTTCACTCTTCACTCACTACTCTGCGGGTGACAGTGCTCGCCATGTTGGCCGCGGAAAAGGAGTAGGGTATTGAGTGGGGGTAGGGTTAAGCTTTAAAAATACCTGCCTGGTACACCTAACACTTTAATCTGGCTAGCAGCCAGTATGATTAAAAACAGGAAAAATTAGGAAGTCCCATGGCTCTAGCAACCCCTACTTCCTCTTAAGGTCAACATATTTCTGCCACTTGTGTTCCCAAATGCTCAATCCACACTTATTCCATAATGCTGACATAACTGATGAATTTAACATACATACGTCAAGCACACGTGTGAGTCAAGGGAGGTATGGGGTCCTTGTCAAACTGCTGCAGCCTTAGTATCCAGCCTCCAGCGCTGCGAGAATAGGTACACAGAACCATGATTGACAATGCTAGAGGTGACGTCGCCTTCTATGTTTCCGAGGAGTCCGGGGAGCACTCTGGCAGGGACGGGTGTGTGTGTGTGTGTGGGGGGGGGAGGGTGCGGGGGGAGGGGAATAAAAGACACCGAGATGAAGGTGACTGGTGAGGGAGATGGGTGAAGCGGTGACTTTGATTGGAGTAAGAAGATGAGTCCACCTAACCCCCCCTTCACACACACACACACACACACACACACACACCTGCTAAATATTACACGTTATCGGGGACATACTATTCCAGTTCTGGGCTTTTGCGTAAGTGGAAGGAGCCCCGTGCATTCCGAGTGGCCCTTCTCACCTTAATAGAACCCATTGGGCTAAAGTTCCACGTAAAAACGTTTCGTAGAAGGAAAAACGGAACTGGAAATGTGTGACCTGGTGACCTTAGTCTATGCACCCCTCACCCTTCTCTGTAGGAGTGATGACCTGTGATTGGGGAGATCATGACTGCAGCGGACACAGGTCTTCAGCCCCGGTAGAGGTCCATTAGCGACCATTAACGCCCTATACCTACGGCAAAAGGCGCTTATTACCACAGACAAGGTCATGAAGAGGCCACCTCTGAGACATCAGCTCTTAAAGACTTTGATTGCCGCATTTAACCTATAGTGCTGATTGCGAGGCACACCCACATATTCTGAACGAGGACAATCGCCAGCCCCGGCCCAAATTCTGAAGCCCCGTGATGAACCACTCGCTGTTATTACATTTTCCCAGAGCTGAGCGCCCAGATGAAATGTTATCGCTGGGGAAAGTCCAATGAGGTCAGAGGGTGCTGTCCTGTGAATGTACTCAGACCCTTTCCGGCGTGCGCGAGGCAGCACGTGGCCAGGGCACTAATCGTCATTAAGGCCCAAGCGTTTGTGGCGCTGCTGGAGCCGGTGTCTGTCCAAGAGGCCGTGGGAAGGGGCTGGGGTGCGAACGGCCGGGACAAGGAAGCACCCGACACTGCTACGTGCACTCCCTCTTAGGCAATGGCATGCACAACTGAATATTCAACATGAAACTAAAGTTACATCCTCAGAAACCTGAATTTCTCCTCCTCTCATTGAGGGGCAGGAACTTCCCGTCGAAAAGTCTGGTGAACTCAATAGCACCAGCAAATTAAAACTCTTGGCATCAAACTCCATAAACTAAGCCATGTTGGTTTACAGATCAAAGAGATGGCCGGGAACGGAAGATTTAATCTAAAACGTATCCCCAGCCTCAAGCTTTGTCTCCCAAAACAAGATCTTAAACTGGCTGTCCAAGCCCTAGGCAGTGTTTAATTTGTAAAAATTAAATACGGTGCCCAAATTTCTCTCCTATACCGTGTCCCTTACTGTGTTTTGAGATCCAAGTCCACACAGAGACAACACACACTGCACACACCAAACCACCCCTGCCCGCAGCTCTACTGCACACGGGATTTTCGCTATACCCGCTCATGAGTCTCTGTTAACCAATTCCTCCCACAAACCACCTCATGAAACACCAGCAGCGAGAAACCCCCCCAGCCAGATGAACCATCTCCCGTTTGGACATAAAAAGCCCTCCTCCCGCCGCGCTCGCTCTCCCAGAGCGCGTGGGCTGCATTTATTTATTTAAATACACAATTACCAATCGGAGATGGGGGTTAATTGCAAGGAACTTACAAGAGCTTGCCCGGGACGCCCACTGCTGCCGCTGCACTCAGGCGGGCTCTGCTGCTCCTACCGCTTTCTCTGTGGGGTTTTTTTAGCGGCTCCACGCAGCTTCTCGCCGGTGCTTTGTTGTTGTTTTTGAGGCGAGGGGAGCCGCCGGGACGCTGTGACGACATGCAGCGCTCCCATTCACCGACATGACCCATCACTAATCGCTGCTGAACACACTGTTTGTCACAGAGCAGACACAATGCCACCAGGTCAACATAACTACGACCCGTGTGGGAAGGCGTGACAGACTGGCCAGAGCACTGCGAATACAGATAAAAGGTTGAATTTAGGCGCTATACGGATGCTGATAACATAAAACAATCTTTGTATTTTGAGAGGGGTGGGTGTCTGTGGCGTTAGTGCCTCTGTAGGTATGTTGGCTTTGGTTTGCAGGACTACGGCTGTCAGGATGTGTATGTGAGTCTACCAACTGAGAAGCTTCATAAAAGGTTTGCCTCTAGGCGCAGCGGAGAAAACTCATACTAAGATGTAAATCGGTGATAAGGAGCATTACGTTCATTACGTGGAGGGACATTCCCTGCCCCCGCAGCGCCGGAAACTAAATCCACTCAGGGGCTATGCGCAGGGGTGCTTCAGAAGTGAAGTGGTGCATTAAAAGCGAAGCGACGCGTACATCCGGGTCTCTGGTTTGAGCTCTCTGGGTGCGAGATCGCACTACGGGGGGAGGGGCGGACACCGACAATGTGTCCCGACGCCCCTCTCCCCTTGCAGGCACTCACCGGGTCCGGCGGCTGCTGGAGGAGAGCTCCCGCTCCTCGGGACTCTCCGGGGCCGCGGAGGGACGTTCTCTTTCCCCGGGGCTCCTCCTGTGCTCGGGAGCCTCTGGACGGTCGATGCAGGCTGCTTCCTCCTTCCGGCTCTCTCCTCCTCCTCCTGCGATGACGCGGAAGGGGGCTCGACCGGCTGGGCCAATCCCAGCGCGGCCCGGGCTTGAAGGCGGGCGCTGCTTCCTCCTCTCACTCGGGGCCGCGGCGGTGAATACACGGAGCAATGCCGGGTGGGCACCGGCCTTAAATCTAAATATTAAGCGAGGTGGGCACTCGCTCGGGGTACCACAACAGCGGCAAGGTCCCTGGCAGGGTGGGCACCTGCCAGCGGACAAAATACTCAAATCAGGTGCCGGCAATGCCGGACCAGATTCGGGGGCGTTCCCGGCTTTCGGCTGACGTCGCGTGACGTCGGCAAAAGCCAAAGAATCTCGGGAACGCCCCCGAATCTGGTCCGGCATTGACGGACAGGCCCCTCGTCCAATGGCTATGCTCCATTTATGGAGCCAGCCAATGAATGACGAGGGCCGACCCAAAGCCACACTACAGTTCTCATAAGATTTCTCCTGCGCAAAAGCTGCTTGCGCAGCTTTTTGCAGTCGAAACCTAAAAATCGCAAATTAAGAATTTGCTAAATTGCGATTACTTGCATTTAAGGAACCTCAAATTGAGATTCCTTAAATGCAATGCATGAAAGTTTAAAAAAATAGCGATTTCGCTAATAGGGCTCGCAAATTACCATGAAGTTCAACTTCATGGTAATTTGCAAAAACATTGAAAAATGCACTAAGGTGCATTTTTTAAAGTTTCATGTTGCGCACACACATGCCATAAGGGCATGTGTGTGCGCAACATATGTGCACAGATCAATTTCAGGTGTGCACAGGGTGTCCTTTCGACACCCCTGCACCTTTGAAATCGCATTCTCATTTTGCGATTCCCTAATTGTGATTCGCAAATTGAGAATGTCTTCCCATTCATTCCTATGGGCCTCAAGGCCCATAGGAATGAATGGGGAGGTATTCCTTAATTGCGACACGCAATTTGCAAGTCGCAATTAAGGAATTTTAAGAAATCGCTATTTTTAAAGTGATTTCTTCTTGCATAGCATTTTGCTATTCCTTATTAGCGATTACTTATTTTTCGCTTATAAGGAATCGCAAAATGGATGCTTGATGCATCTGGGGAGTGATTTCTTAAAATTCCTTAATTGCGACTCGCAAATTGCGTGTCGCAATTAAGGAATACCTCCCCATTCATTCATATGGGCCTAGAGGCCCATAGGAATGAATGGGAAGACATTCTCAATTTGCGATTAGCAATTAGCGAATCGCAAATTTAGAATGCAATTTAAAGGGTGCAGGGGTGTCCAAAGGACACCCTGTTGCACCCCTGAAATCTGCATATGGGTACATCTTGCACACACACATGCCCTAAGGGCATGTGTGTGTGTAAAATGGAACTTTGAAAAATGCACTTTAGTGCATTTTTCAATGTTTTTGCAAATTACCATGAAGTTCAACTTCATGGTAATTTGCTACTCCTATTTGCAAATTCGCTATTTTTTTTTTTGTTTGATGCATTGCATTTAAGGAATCTCAATTTGGGATTCCTTAAATGCAATCGTAATTTAAGGAATCTCAATTTAGAGATTCCTTAATTGCGATTTTTGCATTTGGGATGATGCATCCCAAATGCAAAAATACCGGTCGCAAAGGGGCAGATTCTGAGAATCTGCCCGTTTGCGACCTGTTTTTTGCTTGATGCATCTGGGCCTATATCTTTATCAGTCTTTCTCTTGCACCAGATTCTGCTATTTGTCATTTAACCTCGCACGTGAGAATACAAGGTGCTATTTATATCATGGAGGGCACAAAGCAAGACATGGCCTATTTGAAGCTGCGCAGCGAGGACGAATACTTATTTCCCATTTCTTGTGTAAGGCCTTATTCAAAAGAAATCAGTTTGACTGGTTTGCCCCAATATTAGTCTGAACTACGTTACAATGTCTTATTCACATCCAGATGTGAAACGCGCTGCATGCTAGATTTGCAAGAATGGTCTCCCAGTCGGCATCTGGCCTTGTGTTGTTCTGCTGTCAAAGTGTATAATGAAGGGCGGTCTCCGGGGCTGAGGGTACAAAAGGGTCAGGTGCTTTCTGCTGGGCCATGCTCGGTCTGCTTCTAAAAGCACGGTCACAAACGGGTCCAACCTTATGGACCGAAACAGCTGCTAAAACAACTTGTGACTGGCCGGTGACTAAGCTGTGATGTGGGGCTTATTCTTATGTATGATAGTGTGACGGCTTCTCAGCTCGCCCCGTTCATCTGTCCCCTATGTCCCAACTCAGCTTCATTTCTCGGCAGACTTCCTCACACCGCTCACCTAAACTCACTCACCTCACCTCACTCACCTAAACTTACTCACCTCTGACCACGACTCACTCACCCAGTTCAAACTGATGCTCTTTGAGCAACTCACAAGACCTCAGCCCAACCCTTGACCCGAGCCCACCTCCTGACCTCAGCTCACCCTCTTATTTATCTCCTGGCCTTTGCCATTGTCTCAGTGACCTCTGGCCGCCCCCTAACCTCACTCCGTTCCCTCCTGACCTGTGCCCGCCCTGACCTCCGCCTGTACCCTCACTGCAGCCATATTTTTTTCTGTATAGTCATGGTCTTCTCAAATGTAGGAGAATAGTTACAAAAGCGTCTAGGAGCACGTAACATGGTACTCATATAGTACTCTTACATACTCGTATGCCGTTGTGAACTGCCCCCAAAACATCTGTATTTGAAATAAATGGGGTATTCGGAAATATTGTTATGCAAGCAGTACAGCTAGAAAGCACTGTGATCTTTGCAGTTTGCCTGCTAGACTGGGACGTTTCAGGGGGAATTTACAAAGGCATTCAAGAGTACTAAAAAGAGTGCTCCAGTTGTACTACGTCCCGTTGTTATACATGCCTCTCTAACGGAGCCAGGGATTGCATTACTCTGACGAAACCACTCACAAACATTATACATTTAAACCAAAACCAATTTCTCAAACTATGAAACGAAGGACTGTATGAGAAGGGAGTGAGTGTGTAAAGTTACAGAGTTATATGTTGTTCTCCGTGACTTTCCTCTTGCTAATGTGCCATACTGCTCCTCTGGAGTGGCATTAAAGGAGGTAATAAACAGCCAATACACTTCTGTTATGTAATAATGTATATTGAGAACCTTCAGTCGTGACATGACATCACTTACTCTGTGCATGCGCTAGACAAGGCTGCTGTAAGTATGACAGTGCAGCTTCTACTGATGAGATATGTACCGAAGTTGCTGGACTGAATGCAGCAGCATGGTGTTTGTGAGGGCCGCCTGGCTATTCAGGACTTTCTAGGTCTCCAGCACGGACTTTTCAGGGAGGATGCGTTTCGCCAGTGTCAGGCAGCAGGCCCTTCAGCCAATGGGGTTAGGTGGTGGTCTCTGCAGGGAGGCCTCTAAATATCTGCACCAGTTGTAGTCAGCAGCGAGAGGTGAGAGTGCATCTGCCTTCTTAATAAACCTTAGTAACGTAATGATGTAAGCAGTGACTTAATAGTTCTGACTGCGGGTCTAGTGCACATCTGCGGAAGGCCTGTTTGCCATGTTGCACAGTACTACAGAATTCCTTAAAGAGCCAGTGAAGCCTTACAAAGGGGTCGTTTTACGGCTTGAAAGAGACTTTGTGATAAGTGGCCTAAATTGACTGACTGGCTGTGTCCCAAATTTCGAACTACTTAGAAAAGAATCCCCGAAAAATAATGCTTTAAATGGCATGGAGTAAACAGTGCTTACAGACTAGAGTGCCAGCAGGAAAATAAGCCAAGAAACATTTCGAAAACGAAAAGTCAGCCCGCATGAGGTATTAGCTTTAGCAAAAAATGACGATTTTCCTTTCTGGAATGACTGATTTTTATTTTTGTTACATGCCGTGGTATGCAAGAAAAAGTGCCAGAAGCACATAAACACTGCTTGAAATAAACATATGCGAACAAACATTTAAAACTGAACATAGCAGAGCGGCCCCTGTGCTGTGTATGGAGGGGAGAGTTGTACCTCAAGTGACAACGAGCAGAGAGGAGAGTGGTTAAGGGGTGCAGAGCCCTTAGAGCTGTGCTAACATCTTGAAGATGCCAGGTTTAGCTTGAGGCCTCTTAACCTCCAGCAGTCCTTGCTATCGAGTGCCGGGTAGAATATACCAGTTCTCAAGGTGCCTGTGGCCATGACCTTTCTCACTTCCATGAATATACTCCGTCGCTGTGTGCTTTGACTTTCACCTTATTCATAGAAATGTCCTCGAGAATATACACCGTGGTTGTGTTAAGACCTCAGCTGCCCATTAAGAGGCCCTTTGTCCGGGTTTAGGAGCAGGGGCCATGGTTTGTTCGGCCATATAGTACAAGTGTTCTGCAGCCTGAGAATGAGATACTGCTGTACTCAGATTTGATAACTAAGTGAGATCTCCAAGGGTAGCCAACGTGAGCCAGTCTCTAAAAGTAGTAGAGATGATCCGATCTACGATCTGAAAGTGAGACGATCTCTGAGGCTAGTGAAAGTGATATGATCTCTAAGGACAGTAAACGTGATCTGATTTCTAAGGACAGTAAACGTGATCTGATCTCTAAGAACAGTAAAAGTGATCTGTTCTCCAATGACAGTAAAAGTGAGCTGATCTCTAAGGACAGTAAACGTGAGCTGATCTTCAAGGATAGTAAATGTTACAGACAGCTCATTGTCCAATCCACTATACTATCGCGATTGGACTATGCTAGTGTGCTGCTCTTAGGGGCTAATAAAGCCGAGATACAGCGACTCCAATGAGTCCAAAATTCGGCAGCTAGAATTCTGGTGGGACTTCCCCGCCGGTGCTCAGCTAGAACTACGATCAGAAGGCTGCACTGGCTTCCGATTTAATGCCCGGATCCAGTTCAAAGCTCTTTGTCTGGCGTTTAAGATCTTAAAATCTGGGAGCCTGGAGCTTTTGTGCTCCCTTCTGATTCCGTAAGTTCCTCAACGAAACCTACGTTCGTTGGGACAACACTTGGTGACGGTACCACGGACTAAACTCTGCCGAATTGGTGGTCGGTCCTTTTGGTTTTTGGCAGCCAAGCTGTGGAACTCCCTACCGGGTCATATTCGCGGATTGGAGGATATGCTGGCTTTTAGGAAAGCCATTAAGACCTTCCTCTTTCCTTTAACTTAGTGACGTCGACTATGGATGGTTAGCTCTCAGTTGATCCTGTATCTTTCAGATCTGGTAGCGCCTGGACGCCTCTTCGCTGGGGCAGCTGTGCGCTTTAGAAATTTCTTAACATAACATAACCTAATCTCGAAGGGTAGTAAAAGTTACCTAATCTTGAAGAGTAGTAAAAGTGAGCTGATCTCTAAGGACAGTAAAAGTGAGCTGATTTCTCAGGACAGTAAAAGTGAGCTGATCTCTAAGAACAGTAAAAGTGATCTGTTCTCTAAGGACAGTAAAAGTGAGCTGATCTCTAAGGACTGTAAACGTGAGCTGATGTCCAAGGATAGTAAACGTTACCTAATCTCGAAGGGTAGTAAAAGTTACCTAATCTTGAAGGGTAGTAAAAGTGAGCTGATTTCTCAGGACAGTAAAAGTGAGCTGATTTCTAAGGACAGTAAAAGTGAGCTGATCTCTAAGGACATTACCTCTAAACAAGAATCTATTTTATTTAGGCTAATGAAAGTAGAGCAGCTGAACTAAGTCACTCCATAGAAATCTAGAAGGTGCTTTCACTTTCTGGGTTTGAGTTATGCTCCTCAATAGATGACACCGCCTAGCATGTTCAGCAAATTTGTCTTTCATTACTTTAGAATGGAAGTCTGTGGGTAGAACTCTTGTTTAAAATTTCTCAGGCTGATGGAGCAGAACCAAGCTTGAAGTATTTATCGTAGACTGTTCACCAACCTCTAATGCTGATCAATGGGGCAAAGGTGTTACTGTTCACCAACCTCTAATGTTGATCAATGGGGCAAAGGTGTGAAATTGTATGATAAAATGCCATTTTGTCTATGATTCATATGCCCCATACATTTTTTCAGCAGCTCTTGGTGTAAGAAGATAAAACTGAGCAGGATTGAGTCAAAAGGAATGGAAAGTTGAAAAAAAGGCAACAAATGCTTGTCGCCCAAAAACACACCTGCGTCGGGCCTTAGACTAGCACCAGGGCTTTAAGTGGGATGAAAATAGTGGGTTGGTGTGGACTCTAAAAGTGTTGTGATCTATGTAATTAAGGGCGTGACTTAAACATGTCGACTACATTTCCGTAATGCCCATAGTCTGTCACCAACAGGTACTTTGGACCATTTTTCAGCTCTCTGGTATTGCATCTAAATATATAACACAACTGACATACACCTAAAACCAGTCAGAAATATTGGCTTAGTCAATGGTTGTTAGCGTTTAAGATACATGAGTAACAACTAGTTGAATGTAAATAATATACAACATGTTTCAGTTCTGAAATTGTGAGACTGTGAATCCATCATTACTGATGTCTGTGGAAAGGTTAGTGTTCTTCGGAGTGTCTGTCACTCTATTTTAGACATCCGAACCATGTTTCTCTCCACTTCTTGCCCATCTTAATATTTTACACCTCACCTCTTTCCATGTTAGCACCTTCTTTTCAATCTCTCCTGAATGCACTTCCTCGCACCTCCTTCATTTAACCTCTCCCAATCATACAAAACATCCATTCCTCCGTAAGCATTGCATTTTTCCTTTATTTTCACCTTGATAATATTCAATAACTTTCTATCTCCTTCACACACATTTGCACAGAATCATAGTTGCAACTAGAGTACGTGACCATTTCTCTGCGCACTCTGCATAAAATCGAAGGATTGGATGACAATGTATTCTGAACACCTGTGACCCACAAACAACACTGTGAGAAACTCACACTTCCCTCAGCTTCAACTCCAGAGCTCTCAATCATGGCTCATTATAAACACCTTTAGGTAACTCAGCTCAAGGTATGCCTTATGCCAGAGTACTAAGCTACATAAAAAAAACAGAAACACAGAATCCTCTCAATAGCTAACACTACTTGGAATTGCAAGATTAAGTAAAACATGAAATATAAACAGATATTAAGGGGCTGATTATGATGGCGGTCGGACTTTCGTTGGAATGATCCTGCAAGTTTTCAACCCACATGCAACAAAGAGGTCTTCAGTCAGGTGTGGCTAGCTGAGTTGCCAAGCCCTTGTGGATATTGAGTGGCTTATTTCTTCTAGGAAGCCTCCACTCAGGCTTTAGTCCCAAGGGGTTTGTTCTTTGTTCTCGTTTCAGTATTTGTTCCTGGCAATGATCCCACTGTGGTTGTCTAATATAGCTTCTTATTGAAGTCCAGAAGAAATACAAGTTACTAGTTCTGAGGGCGGGGAAGTGAAGGTGAGAGTTGTGTATATCCTAAGTTGGGGCACTAAGTGTGTGCAGTTACGGACAAACAGAGTCCTAGCTTTATAACAAAATGCCAGCCAACTCCCAGCAAACACATCTTCACAGACTTTCTTACCTTTTTTTTGTGCGGTGAACAGCCTTTACCACGTGGATTTTACTCCGCATACCGTTACAACGCGGTTTTTAGAATGGAAGTCGTAACCACGACTTGCGCTGGAGGGCGCAACAGGACAAGGAATAATTTAATTTACTAACCAACACCTTCCCTACTGTACGTAGGCTGGTGTTGGAATAGTAAATTAAAAAATTCCAAAGTCCGCACCCCTACAACGCAAGTCGTGGTAACGACTTGCGTTGTAAAAACCGCGTTGTAACGGTACGCGTGGTAAAGCCATGCGTCGTACCGTCAGACATCCCTTTTGTACTCCCAGCGAAGAAGGGCTTGTCACCAAAGGACCCATTTGTATGTTTCAGGGAGAGTTGCTCGCTAGATCTAAAGATTGTTGCAGCCACTGAAAGAAATTGTATGCTGTGGCTTGCTAGAACTTTTATCCCTATATGCAAAAGCAGCAAGAGGACCGATGTAGCCTTTTTGCTGGCACACCACCATGGGGTCTGATCTGGGGTATCCTAGCCTTTCTGAATAAACAAAAGAAAAGGAGAATGGACTAAACTGCCTTCCCTTTCACTAGTGAAAGGGGCATTCAGAACAAAAGCATATCCTGGTTATTCAAAAGGGTGGGCCAAGGAATTACAGTATCTTTAAAAGATTGAATTCAAATGGGTTGTACAAAAAACAACTTATGAGGTCATTTGTAACTTTGTAGTGGCAATAATCTCATTGGAAAACCAACTAATTAGGCTAATCCGGTATGTAACCGTGAGCAAGGCCAACAATGCTTCCTGTAGAGAAGGGCAAACATTGAGGCCTGTCAAAACATGCCTGTGAGAACTGAAATATGATGTGGAGCAGAACAATGTTCATGGAACACAACTTTCGAAAGTCAGAATTAGGTGTATAAAATCGGATTCTTCAGACACGGGGAACTATGTTTCTACCCTTTACCTTCCCCCAGTGGCGTGTACCAGCCTCAAACACTTTAGATCAGGTGTCTCCAACCAGTCGACCGTGAGCTACTAGAAGCTCACAGACCCCTTCAGAGTAGCTCATAAGGTTGAGATCATTTTTCAATCAGCACAGGGTCACATTTTCCTTTTAAAGTTCAAGGAAGTCTGTTTATTTTACATTATTATCTTCAGGTTGTAGATAGCTGTGACTGATAATGAGCAATGCTGGAGTCAGATTTATGACCCAGGACACAGAGGTGAAGAAATGAATCGCTGAGGGATTTAAATCCAAAATAAAAGTCCTTGTCTACTCAATATTGGAACATGAGAACAAAATGTTTCTGAATGCTTTTAATTAAAAGAAAGAGTTCAACCAATGATTAAGTGAACGTTTTATTTTTATACCATTTCAGAGTTTCAAATGTAGAACAGGAGGCCTGTTGCTCCTAGTGGCCAGTAGACACTGGGCCATGATTTTTTTTAACAACAAATTTGAGTAATTATTAAGGTACCAAATGGGCGAAGCCCGGAGAGCATCAAACCATGTGATAGACACAGTATACAATTGCAAGGCACCAAATAACATCCCCAATGAGGTCTGCAGAACATCAGACTCAAGCCCCCTCCGCCCACGCACCATACACCTTGTATACATCATTATACGAACATAGTGCAAACTTGCTCTTTTACCTCTGCACAACACCATTACCCTGTATTGGTGAATTACTTGCTACCAGCCCATCTATTGGGTCTCGAGATACCGGAGGCCTCAGGAGAAACAGGTCAATGCCACGGTACGTGGCCCAGATCTTCTTGAGTTTTTGCGGACCACCCCATGCCTGGAACACTGCGACTTCGGTGGACAGGCACCTATCCATTGCTTTCTTCCAGGTACCTATACTGGGTGGGGATGTTGCCTTCTAGTGTTGTGCAATATCGTGCTTAGCTAATGCAAACCCCAGAAACAATAAATGTCTGTTATATCTGTTCCCCCTCCAATGTCCTCGGTACTGTTTAGGAGAATCAGTGGAGGGTCTGCAGGAATGTGCCATGCCAACACTTGGCCCAAACAGGAACTTCTACCCGACCAGAAGTGTTGCAGTGCCACACAGCTCCACACATTATGGAGAAACGACCACTCCTCCAAATCGCAGCGGAGGCACATGGGGGACCGAATAGCCCCCTTCCTCTAAAGGCCTAGATGTGTAAGGTATATCCTGTGAAGATATTTAAACTGGATCAATCGATATCGGGTAGAGACAGCAGAATACTGGGGGCTAGCCAGTGGCTCTGCCCAGTCATCGTCTGTCAAGGTGGGCACATCTGCTTCCCACGCCGCCCGAGTCCGGTGTATAGTAGTCGTGTGTAGTGAGTGTTTGGTAAATTTGTCGAATCTTGTGGGCACCAAGATCCCCCATAAGCAACCAGCCTTCCAGCGGGTGAAATTCCAGGAGGGTCGTGAGGCCTCTTATTAAAGGGGACACGGCTTGTCGGAGCTGCAGATATCTGTGGAATTGTGTTTTATAGAGGTCGAAATCCTCCTGTAGCTGCTGAAAGGATTTGAGTGTTGACCCCTGCATTATCTCACCCAACATGGAAATCCCAATGTCGTCCCACCTACGGAACCCCACCAAAGTCGAGACTGTTCGGAGGTGTGAGCCCTGCCACAGTGGTGTAGCAAAGGTCAACTTGCCCCACCATGCCATCTGTCGGACCGCTCGCCTCCAAACTGAATGACTGTCCTACATGCCGAGGGAAGTTCCATCAGAGATGAAAAGCTATACAGGAAATTGAGCAGTGGGGTTTCCGCCATGAAGAGTCGTTCCACTGCATAAGCTGGGTCCGCCTGTGAGCCATACCACCAGTCGTTTATCACTAGGAGATGCGATGCCCAATAGTATGCCCGAACGTCTGCCGCCGCTATCCCACCACCGTATGTAGATTGAATACAGGTTGCAAGCTCCACCCGAACCACCCACCCCCTCCCATCCCCCCAGGGAAACCTATTCAGTATTGCATTGATTTGACGAAACCACGACGGGGAGGGGGGGATTGGAAAGGGGTAATTTTGCAGACTATAGAGTAGATGAGACAAAGACACCATTTTGAAAATGGCTGAATTGCCATATAGCGAGAGGGGGAGTTGGGACCACACCGTCGTCTCATCCCGAACTGTGGGCAGCAACGGAGCGTCATTGCGTGACCAAGCTTCGGTTGGGCACCGTGTTATAAACACGATGAGGTACCGGAATCCCACCTCAGCAACTATCAACTGCGAGGCCTAAGCCTGAGACCGCTGATCCCCCGCAAATAGGAAACAGAATGGACTTGGACGGGTTAGCGTAGAGTCCGAAGGTTTCCCCAAAGAGCCGTAGAATCTGTAGCACCCGGGGCCCAGATACCCAGGGATCCGACATGAAAAACAAGGCGTCGTCGGCGTAAAGCACAATCCTATCTGAGCACCCCGGAGACCAGTTCAGATCCCTTTGGCCCGAGTCCAGGCGGACCCACGCAGCCAAGGGCTTGATGACCAGCGCGAACAATAGTGGGGAGAGTTGACCTCCCTGCCTAGTGCCCCTACGGATGTGGAAGGGGGCCGAACAGTGGCCAGCCACTCGGACCGATGCAGTGAGGTCTGTATAAAGCAATTTCACATACGCCCTGAAGTGGGAACCCAGATTAACTGCCTCCAAGAGCTTAGAGAGGTACGTCCAACTTAACAAATCAAATGCCTTATCTATATCAGCCAGCAGGACTGCTGCAGGGCGCCCCAAACGATGGGCCTCCGCCAAAGCATTGTGAGCTCGTCTGATATTATGTCTGTTGGACCGCTGTGGCATGAAGCCAGACTGGTCCGGATGCACCAGAGCCTGTATACATGTGCGGAGGCGGTCTGCCAGAATCTTCGCTAGCAGTTTGGGCTCGAAATTTAGTAATAAAATGGGGCGATAGGAGCCTGGGTCGTCTGGTAGGCGGCCTAGTTTAAGAAATACTACGACCTCCACGTGTTTTCAGTCTTGAGGGAGAATATGCTGCTCCGATGCATCGAGTATCACTTTGAGCAAATGAGGTCCCAGAGTCTCCAAATGTGGCTGCAGGAAGTCACACAGGAACCACTTTGAGTGTTGGATAGTGCCGACCGCAACTCATCTAGAGAAATGGGCTCCTCAAGGCAGCACATTGCTCGTCCGAGAGGCGACGTGGAGGGATATCCACAAAAAAGGCATCAATAAGGGGTTCAGTAATGACCTCTCTCTCTTCGTACAATGCCGCATAGAATCAGCAAAGGACTGAACAACCACCTTAGGGGAGGCGCAGGCATCACCCGCAGGGGACCGCAGAAGGGGTACCTGCGTCGGGGCCACTCTAGCCTGACAGAGCCGATGAAGCATCTGGCTAGACTTTTCACCCCATTGGTAGATCCTATGCTGGGTGGCCAGCCACGCGTCTTTGGTACAGTCGGTATGAGCCTGATGTAGCAGTTGCTGCTCATGCATGAGGTTCGGGTGGGCAACAGGGTCCGAACCACCCACCATAAGGGATTGGAGCTCTTCTTGTCTATTCTCTAGGTGTTGCAACTGAGCCAGGCGGCGTCGCTTTTCCCCGGTACGATAACTGATTTCTACACCCTGAAGCATGGGCTTCAGGGTGTAGCATGAAGCCCATAAAATAACTTGGGACTGGCAAGTGCCGGCATTGAATCTGAAATAGTGATTGCCTGACTTAGCATCTCCCTGTATGCCTTGTCTCGGAGCAACCAGGGGAACATACGCCACCTGTAGGGGGCCCTGCTAGTTAGCAGACGCAGTTTAAGTTGGCTCGGCGAGTGATCCGAGAGGCCACGGGGCATAATGAATGTGTGCTCCACCCTGTGCATGTAGCTATGTGGAAAGAATAGATAATCTAGGCGTGAGAGAGTGTAGTGAACCGATGACACGAAGGAGAACCCAGCTTCCGACGGGTGTAGGGAACACCATGTGTCCACCCAGCCTAGTGTATGCGCTAATATGTTTAGTTTGGATGTTGTAGCGGGTGTATCAGGTTGTCGGGCTCGCCTCCTATCTAATAGAAATTTAATTAACACAATGGAAATTTAATTAACACAATTACATCCTTGCACTCTTGATTTATATATATTCATGTATGGTAAAACATTTCCTTTGATTACAAATCAATGTAACACTCACAGGAAAGACAATTTTGAATTCCTATTTATTACCTATCGACAATGTTACACTCCAGCAGTGACATATGCAAAAGTACAACATACAACATGGACCAATTTAAAACACAAAAAGCATAATCTGAAGTCTTCTTAGTTGACATATGAAGATGGCAGCCGACACGCGTTTCATTACAACAAGTAACTTCTTCAAGGCTGCAAGAATGATTTAATATGTGCATAAATATCCCAACCCAATGACCATCATGTTATAAATAATTTAAAAAAAACACCTTGATCAATAAAGTTTGCAGATCACCCTATATTCCCAAGACAAGTGAAAGGTTGGAAGTGACATTGTGAACACGTGAAACATCACTCGAAAAGAAGAAAATCCGTGTGTTAAAGGATAGCCAAAAGGAATTCTTTAATATTTTCAGCAGTAGTCAAGACTTGCAAGGTATACTTATCCAAGTATCTTAAGTGTGCAAAATCAAATGCAGAATGGAAAGAGGCAACGTGTGGATCACGTTGAAAATATCTACCTTGTGTTTCGTCAAATTGTTGTAAAAGCAGACAACAAAAAATTGGTTGTTTCACTGGAAAAAAAAAAGGTCCTAAGAAATGAATAAATATATATTATATCCTCTAGATTAATAAGAGTCCATTATCAAACGAACAAGTGAATGAGTAATGTATCTCAATTGTACAGTATCTAGCCACCGGTTGATCCAAATTGCAGATATCTAATCACAAACTGAAGAGCCTCCACATCTTATTCCGTTGGGCCCGAGAGCGAAATGACCAGCCTCCAGTATCTGCAAGGCAATCCTAGGTATTCTTATATGAAAAGAATAAACGAGACAAAAATATATTTATCAATTTATGACCAGTTACTTGCTAATAACAAGTCTATTTATGTCCAAGAATTAGATGAAGGACAAAAGAAAACATTTTATTTCTCTTGTTCAACACACAACACGTAATACCTCATGTGCGGTACGTTCCTTTCCTTCAAATCAGCTAGTGGGGAACAATTTCCAGGGACAATTCATGTCCGATAAACTGTGTGGAATATGTTCAACCTGAATATAGACCGAAACAAAATGTTGGACCCATAGAGGGTCCGACGTAAAAAAAAAAGACAACATTGTAAGCTGATCTGGTAAAACCATTGCAAAATTAGTAAAGCCTAATTTGTTAAGCCCAGCAGCTATTAGTACAGGTTGCCAATTTATGTTCACACCCTGTAGAGCATCCACGTCCAATAAAAGTGGATCCTTAAAAGCGAGGCGGCAGACCTCTAGTATCTGGCAAATATTCTGAGACATACTAATGAAAAAAGATTAAATAAGAATTATTTTATAAGAAGGCTATAATGTCTGTTGTAATTATATAAAATTATCGTAGTAAGGAGATAATAAAAACATATTTCATGAGTCTTAAACCCAGTAATACCTCTTATGCGGCACTTCCCTCTTTAAGTTTGTCAACCAGTAACTATTCTCAGGAAGAATCAGTATCCCGGAAAGGAAACGTAGTGTACCTGAACGAAAGTACAAACCATACAATAGTGAACCCACAACGAGTCCAATATTCGCTGGCAGAAAAATTAAAAAGAGTATGTAAAAGATAAAAGCTGTTTGTGCAAACAATGATTAGTGCCCAAAAACATTTAGATTAAAATACTAAGAACGTATTTAGAGCACTTACTTCAAATTCAGTATATAGAAGTTAATAGGCTGAAGTGTGCCCCTATAAGATAAAGAAAACATTGCAGTATATGAGGACAAGTATTTATATACCTATACAATCTAGCTGTCAGTATTTAATATATTAAACCCACAGCCTTCCTACAACGGGAGAGAACTATTCTGATTCAGCTTAATTCCACTGATCTGATTCCGTCGGTCCCACCATATCGTCATACCTTTTCCTGAATTCAAAGAAAGTGAAATGCAGTTCCATTCGGCGTTTAACCCGTTAACCGCGCCCGTTTTCTCGAGGCAGTGCGGACGTTTTAAAGAGTGGGCGGGCCTGCGTCGGCCGTTGAACGTGCGCAGCACCAGCCAGGTAGTGCTCCGTACGTTCAACGGCAGCACTTAACGGGTTAAAAGCCCCAGTATGCGCTTCCTCAATCACCAACAGGTGCAAGAAACAAACCAAATTGATTTACGTTCCGAATGGGGGAGAAAGGTTTCTCATACGTCTGTGTCTCTTTCCTAGATACAGTGAAAGAACTGAGACGATGTCTTAGAATGCCTAACAAAGATGTCGGACATTTTGGAGTGATACTCCAAAGCGAAGTAGAGCAGTGCAGTGGATAGAAGAAAAACGTCCTAAAGCTTAAAGCGGAAAATGTGCCCAATGAACTAAGAAGAAAAGTCCCCTTATTAAAATGTATTTCTAAAATCATCATTAATTTGAGTATGTAATCCCTTGAGAAGAATAGAAAGTACAAGGATAATTCACCGATGTGTGATAGTTGTCAGAGAGTTATATACATCACATACATAAACCGTGGGACATCTTTCAATTCCCCAAGTGTGTACAAATATTTATAATATATTTTGATATTATCATTCATGTACAAATTATCGCTTTTAAAAAGGCAAGAATTACAGTAACAGAGGATTGGCAAAAAACAAACAGAATTAGTATTAACATTAACCAGATCAACAAGTATATTCACTTCTTAAAGGTACACATGCATTTCCCTTTCAAGATTGAGACCCAACTCTACCGCACGAAGGCTGTAGAATCCATTGTGTTTCAGATTTTCTCAATGTCAGAGTCCTATCTCCACCCCTTGGGTCGCTATACACTTGTGTAATGCCATGGAAACTAAGATTTGCCAGAGTCAAGTTTGGATGACTAGTATTGTAATGAACAGTCAGAGGATTGCTGGTGTCATGATTGCGTATTGCTCAGATATGTTCCTGGATCCTCTCTTTTAGAGGACGTATAGTGCTTCCAACATAAATGAGCCCACATGGGCAGCGAATACAATATACAGCAAATTTCGTATTGCAATTTATGAATTGTGGTATCTGATGCATGATGGTAGTGTTATATTTGAATTCCTTCATTTTGTTGCAGGTAAAAAGGACCCATATTGCATTTGGTTCATCTGTGAAAACTCTTGGGTTTGTCTGGAAGCCATGTGCCTATCGATGGTTCAGGTGGTAAATAGCTCGAACATAGAATGTCCTTAACAGTTCTGCCTCTCCTATAGACTCTCCTTGGTTTACGCGGGATGTACTTACCTAGTGTTCTATCCATCGTTAGTAGATGCCAGTGTTTCAGCATTATCTTGTAGATAACATGACTGTGGGTGTTGTAGCCTGTCACAAAAGTCAATCTGTCCCCTTCTTTTCTTTGTTTTTTCCTGCCCTTCTTGCAACTAAGTATGGGGTGTCTAGATGTCCTAAGAATTCTCTTTTTAGATTACTCAAGAACTGAGGAGACATACCCCCTACTATTGAAACGGGGATGTAGCTGATGTAATTCTTGAAGGAAAACAGTTTCTTCACTGCAGTATCTCCTTATTCTGGGCATTTCCCCCAATGGGGATGGCATTAATTTGTGTGTTCGGGTGGGCATCGGACGCTTGTAGTATAGAATTGCATGCTGTGGGTTTCCTATACAAGCGTTACATGATTTTGTGGTCTTTGATGTATAATACCACATCCAGAAATTCTATCTCAGATCTGTTGATATTGGAGGTTAACTTGAGGTTATAGCGGTTTGTGTTAAGATAATCAGTTAGAGTAAAGAACTCCATCTCGTTGCCTGCCCAAATGATGAAAATATCATCTATGTACCGACCCCAATTCACTATCTGTCCTGTTAGCTGGGGTGGTCCATTTGTCCATAGATGGTTTGACTCAAATCTTCCCATGTACATATTTGCGTATGACAGCGAGAACTTGGACCCCCTCGCAATGCCCATAACTTGTCTGCACCATGTGTTTTGATGTAAAAAGACATTATTTTCCAGCACCAGACACGTAAAGTCTAATACCATTTCTGTATGTTCGAATAGAGTGGATCTGAGAGGTAAACTTTATTGATCAAGGTGTTTTCTTTAAATTATTTATAACATGATGGTCATTGTGTTGGGATATTTATGCACATATAAAATCATTCTTACAGCCTTGAAGAAGTTACTTGTTTTAACAAAACACGTGGTGGCTACCATCTTCATATGTCAACTAAGAAGACTTCAGATTAAGCTTTTTGTGTGTTAAATTGATCCGTATTGTACTTTGTACTTTTGCATATATCACTGCTGGAGTGTAACATTGTCGATAGGTAATAAATAGTAATTCAAAATTGTCTTTCCTGTGAGTTGTTACATTGATTTGTAATCCAAAAGAAATGTTTTACCATACATGAATGAATATATATAAATCAAGAGTGCCAGGGTGTAATTGTGTTAATTAAGTTTTATCAGTGGATTTTTTTAAAATTTCACTGTAGGGACATCCATGGTAGTGGGGTGTCGATTCTTCACCTTGAGAGGCACCAATACTGAGGATCTTTTCCTTTTTTTGATAATTATGGTTTTAGCCATCCAAAATTGAATAGAATTGAAGTGCTACCTTGTATACCATCATTACCTACCTCTTGTGTTGTAAAACCCATCTAATGGACCCATAATGTCATTCCAATCACCCCCCAACATCATAAGGCCACCCGGGAGATCTCCGCAAAGCTGTGTTATTTTATCTATAAATGTCTGGCCTAGTGGTGGAGGGGCGTATATGCTACCAATATATGTGT
Organism: Lissotriton helveticus; assembly: GCF_964261635.1. Taxonomy (NCBI): domain Eukaryota; kingdom Metazoa; phylum Chordata; class Amphibia; order Caudata; family Salamandridae; genus Lissotriton; species Lissotriton helveticus. Next base: position 282,928,759 of record NC_136058.1, on the reverse strand, counting down.
TGGCCGGCCAAAGTACCTAAGACCACTGTGTAACGTCCCCCTGGATCTAGCCAATGTCGTGTAATCTGGAGCGGCATCCTACGGTGAATATGTAAGGCAGGACCCAGTGCCCCGCGTCTAATGTCGGAGTGATACACTGTGGAGTAACCGTAGCGGGCTAGGCATGAGGCCTTCGTGCCCAGAAGGTGTGTCTCCTGGAGCAATAGGACATCTGCTACATAGCGCTTTGCCTGGTGGAGCACAGCCCCTCGTTTGACTTTATTAGGCAAGCCCCGCACATTCCAGGCGAGAATGTTCAGTACACAGGGTGTTGAGTTACCTGTTGTTATGGGCCACCTCTAGGTATCCAAATAGAAAACGACAACGGGTGTGTGCACGGTGGAGCTGTGTGGTGTGTGTGTGTGTGTGTGTGTGTGTGTGTGTATGGTGCGGAAACATAGAACAAATAAGAAACCAACATAAAAACAGCCCCCTGTCCCCCCTCCGCCCCAACCCCCATACTTTCTGGAACACGGAGTATCTGTTGCGGTGGAATCCCACCCCAGGCCCCCAACTGGATGACCTAAGCTGTTCCTCCAATGAATCCACCCAACTTACCCAACATTACCCAAAACTTTCAGGGCGTGCCATGTCCAGATCCCTCCAGGGCTAGTCGTGAAGATCCCCACCTCTATGGCCAGGTCGATCTAGCGTGTGATCGCTGCTTGCAGTCGTGACCCACCCCAGGAAGTAAACAAGAAGAAGACAAGTCAAATTTGCCCCAGTTTATCTCAGTCTCTGGTGCCCGTCGGCTCTTGGGCACGCCAATTGGAGCGGGATCGATTTCGTCTCAATGTCGCGTCTCTGCCCTGTCGACCACTCTGATGCGAGCCCTGGGAGGAGTCGGAGTCCAACGGGGAGGTGAATGGTTTAAGAATACGTCTCTCATCAGTCCACACAAAGACTTCTTCTGGGGTATCGAAGAAAAATGTTTTTGCATTGAACATCACCTTCATCCGGGCCGGGAACAATACAGCGTAGGATAAATTTAGTTCACGTAACCGTCTCTTGGCCGCCACAGAAGACTGACGCTGTTGCTGCACCAACTTAGGGGCCCATTAGGATGGCGGGCGGATTGCCCCCACCAGGCTGGTGGTAGCCACCGCCGGCCTGGCGGGGGCAATCCGCCCGCCATCCTCACCTAAATGACCCCCCTGCCATATTAGTATGGTGGGGGGGACCGCGGCGGACGGAAAGACTGTCCGCGGCTTTTCCGCCCTGGTCGCCTTGTGCCTGCCACGAAAAGGCATGCGGTCTTCACTTTGGGGGCCCCCTGTGGGCCCCCAGAGTGAAGGAGAGGTGGTGGGTGCACACAGCATTTGCATAAACAAAGCGGCAGGCACCGCACGGTGCCTGCTGCTTTCTTTATGCAAATGCATACGTGCATTTTTAGCATTGTGGCGGGCGGTGCTGAGAGCACCGCCCGCCACAATGCTAAAAATACAGGATGCGCCCGCCACTGTAATATCCCCCACGGGACCCCCGCCCTCATGGCGGGCGGTCCCAATAACTGATAGGATGGCCGCCCGCCATCCTAATGGCCCCCAAAGTGTAGTCAGGGAACACCATAATGAAGTGTGAGTCAAAGATCATTTTATCTTTATGTAGCCGGGCATATCGGAGTACGGCATCTCGGTCCTCGTAATTAAGGAGTCGGGCTATCACTGGCGTTGGGCGGTCCTCTGGCGGTGGTTTCTTAGTCAGAGCACGATGGGCCCTCTCGACTACGAAGCAGGAGACTGGGCCATATTTAAAACTGAAAAATACTGTCATTTTGTTTTCAAATGAGAGAAATTTAAAGTGGATAAAAATATTTCTATGAAACATTGATTCAATGTTTATATCCACTTTTAATTAAGCTGATTACATCTTAATATTTTATAAAGCATGTTTCTTCACTTAAAATTCGTCCTATTTTAACAAAGGGTTGTATTTTTCCATTGTAAATATGGCACCATGTATTCAAGGTATTTATAAACAACAGGCGTCTTGCTCCCAGGGGCTTATAGACACTATGGGCCTGATTACAGTGTTGGTCAGAAAGCCTGTGACCGCTGGCTGGAGGCTTTCTGATCGACATTGTAGGTTCACACTAATCCTTAACAAACTGCATTTCTGCCACCGGGATTATGATGGCACTTTTTGACAGCAGTTTCATGTCCCGTAATGACAGCGGCTCTTCCTTCGGGATTATGATGTTATTTTCTGACAGCCTTTCCATGCCGTCTTCTGACTTGGAAAGGCTGTCAGAAATGACTTTGGGGGCCCCTAGCCTCCTGGCCCTCCGCTATGGGCCCTGCCCTCCTACACATCCCTGCATCGTGTGGCAGGCACCATAAGGTGCCTGCCACCAGATGCAGAGATGTTTACAAACATTCATTTTGCTATGGCCTTTTCCTCCCGCCGCACAAGCTGGCATAGCTAAATTGATGCCCTATGGGCGGTCACATCCTTATTGTGGGGTTGGAACCGCAGACCTATGGTCGGGCGGTTCCAGACTGATCCAACATTGTAATCAGGCCCAATTTTTTTTAAAGCCAACTACTTTTAAGTAAAATGAAAAAGTAAACAACGTAACTTGACTATTATTTAAAAAAACATATTGATCTACAATATAAAATAAATGATGAAATATTAAAATGAATACATATAAAATTCCCACTACAATCTATGCAAAAATAGACCAATTCTTGTTTTATTTTTTATAATTTTGTATTGTCAAAAAGAAGTACAATCCGAAAAGAAAGCAAAATAAGATAGAAGGTGGGGATTATACTGAGGTATTAACAACAAAATATAAGTATAATAGTTGGTAAAGTATAAACCTACATTTAGAAATGATTATAAACAAACCAATATCTAATGGACCAAAAAGAGGCATCAGCGGTTCCCAAAAGAATTGGCCTGTGAATCTTCTAAGCAGCCCCATATGGATCTGTAGTTTTGCAAGGCATGGATACCCCTTGCTTTTAGCTAAAAACTTCTCCCTTTCCCCAGTTTCTTTAACAATTAACCACCATTCCATCACAGTGGGAGGTTTGGGAGAGATCCAAGCTCTAGCGATCGCCAGCCGGGCAGCAACTAACATGATTGCCATTGTAGGTCTATACCGACCAATACCCTCCTTATTACCAAACATCTTTTCAACTGTCGTAAGTGTATATTTGACCCTGAATCTTAGTTTGATTGCTGCTAATATCTTTTCCCAAAGAAGACTTAAAGCAGGACACGTAGCAAACATGTGGGTAATATCAGCTGCATATAACCCACATTTGGGGCAGTTACAGCGCGTCCCTCCATAGACCACTCCTGGAAAAATAGACAAATTCTTATACTAATAATGTATAAAATGCATTACTCTCACCTCGCACAACACAACAGTAATACAATCGTTAAATAACAGAAAGGTAAAATGTAATACTCTAACTATAATAAATGCAAAATAAGATAACATACTGTCTTGTGGAGTACTAAAATTGACTAGTCCCACTACAAATAATACAACACTAGGAATTTTAGATTACAGAGGTGAAGGGGGAGAATTTACTATTCCCACTCCACTGAGTGTAACAGTAGGGAAAGTGTTGGATTGCGGAGGGATAAAATGCACTTTGTCCACTCCAATAAGTGTAAAAGTAGGGAAAGTGTTTGATTGTGGAGGGATGAAATGTACTAGTCCCACTCCAATGAGTGCAAAAGTAAGGAAACTGTTGGATCGCGGAGGGGCAATATTTACTATTCCCACTCCAGTTATTGCTACAGTAGGGGTTGTATTGCAGAAGGAAAAAATGTAATACTCCCACTGCAGTCAGTACTACAGTACCAACAAATTCTCTTGAAAACAATAAAAATAATTTCAAAAACAAAATAAAAAAGTAAAATATAAATATTTTAAAAAATATATCTATCTCATGTAAAAATTATTTAAAATAAATACATACATATTATAATGTTACGTACGTCATAAATAATTACAAACCGTTTTCAAATTTAAACCCAAAAAGAATTTTCATGTAAAAAAATATTTTTATTCAAAAATAATTTAGCAGAAAAATCTTTTATTATAATATTTAACAGCAAATTATCAATACATAAAAATGTATTATTATTTAATTACATTTAATTTACATTGCTCAATATACCCCACAAAATACAGCACACTCCTAAAATGTAATAAAAAATAAAGTAAACAATCGACATGATAATAAGTTTTCATTTTAATTATCATGCAAAAAAATTATTCTAATCTCATTAAAATGTAATCTACTTCCTACCATATACCCCAACTAAACCCAAAACCACACCTACAATTTGTGTTTAACAAATGTCATTAAACAATTAACTAAAATTATTATAATCACAATTCAAAAGAAATATTAATTACTTAGAATTAATTTGCTTGCCACTGAGTACCCCTATAAATCCCATAACCCACACCTAAATAAATGTAAATTAACAATTAATTCACTTAAAATTAACATAACATTGTGAGTGGTTGTCTCCATCCAAGAGGTTGTGACACTTGCAGGTTATAGAGGCTGGGACTTGATTGACATATCCACAATGGGGGATGTAACAGAGGGATTGCATGGTCTCCTTTGAGTGATTGCAGTCCTCCTTTAATTGGCACAAACAACAATTTTCCCATTCTCTTCAACTCCAAAAATGCTTTACTTCTGCATGTCTCCGGCTTGACTGAGCTCCCTGAGTTTAACTCTTTAGACTAGTATTGGGGGAGAATGGTTACAAGCAGTTATCTCTGATCTATGGCACCATAGTGTACAGCTCACCCGGTACCTTTGACTTACTCAGGACAGCATGTTAGGAGATCTAGGACCCCTATTGGATGAGGATATGAGGGACACTAGGATGGCCACTAGACTTGTAGTTTCGAATGATTCATGTATGCTGACGCCCCCTTCCAATTCTCTTCATTGCAGGCAGAGTGAGTGTAATTTCTTACAACCTATCTGGTCTTGTCCTGGATTCATTCTCACTCTCTGGTTCTTGCCAGGTATACACATGGCATCTCCAGGCATCCACTTCAGATCACTTCTGAACCTGTGGGAGATCTGTTGTCTGAGACCTGAGAAGAGCCTAGAACACTGGATGCGCTCTATTTTATACCACAACAGAGAAGGGAAATCTAAGGGTTATAAAATTCACCCCCTGTTAAAGTTACAGGGGTGCAACAAGCTACAAGAGGGGTTTTCTGCAACTGCCCAGCTGACCAGTCACTGAACGGGGACTGGACCCTCCCGTTGGCCTCTGCCTGAAGTTCTGGGGGGCTCAATCCACCACTCCTGTGGTGGATTGCGACTTCAAGAACTAAAGACCAGGGGGAGGAGCTTGGCGGGCATCCGAGATGGCCGCTTGAGCACAGCGCTCTCCGGACCCTCGCCGCTCCCGACATTTTATCCTGGCTGAATCCTGATTTCTTGCAAGAATTCGTGTAGGGGATGTTTGGCTGATTACCCTGGCACTTTTCAGAAATCGATTTGGATCTCGTATTCCTGAGTTATGGTGCTCTGAACTTTTGGGCTCCACCCTTGAGGTGCGCCCGGGACGGGGTGCGGTACTGTGGCCGTCCTGCAATTGAACAACAACGGCAAGAGATCTGGCCTTGTGGGTCCCCCCTTCCTAAGTTTCGGTTTCGATTCCGTTCCGACTTGGGCCACGGCTGTGGATGTCGTGTTGCGACTGAGACTTGGAGGCAGATCGGCTGTTGGGCTTTCATGTGATCTATTTGCTGGTTTGGCGACCTCTACCCGAGTTGTGCCCCCTTTTTCTGTACTTTTGATCCTGTACTTTGGGTGTCGGGCCCGTCGGACCTGGTGGCTTGTCCTGTGACGCATCTTCAAAATGGCGGGCAGAGGGGACAGAGAGACGCGCAAGACGAAAACACCTCTGCGCGGAGCTCCAGTTCAATCAAATGTCATGGACCGTTATACCCATTCTAAGGGGTCCCCCGGAGCTGCCCTGCCTGGTTCTAGTATTGCGTCTGAACGAATTTTGGAAGAGTCGGCGGAGCCCTCCTTACAGGATATCATGGGCGCCATCTCGGGTGTGAGGGAATCCATCGGCCTACAGTACGAGGCCTTGGCCCACAAACTTGACACCGTGGCTATCGAGGTGAATCTGATTCGTGCTGACCTCGGCAAGACGAATGAGAGGGTACAATCACTGGATATTAAATCCTCTAGCCTTACGAATGACGTCTCGGAGCTCCAAACAGAGATTGGAAATCTCCGTCGGGGGAACGACTTCATGACCCGTCGCCTGGAGGACTTTGAAAATAGGGCGCGTCGCTGCAATGTTCGCCTGGTTGGTGTACCGGAAAACCCTGAACCCCACTCGGTGGATCTCCTGGTTGAGGATCTGGTCTTGAACCATTTGGCCCCTTCTGGTCTCACAAAATTTTTCACGGTGGAACGTGCACATCGTGTTCCAGGGGGCAAAGTCAAGCCGGGAGCCCCGCCGAGACCCATTGTAGCGAAGCTTTTTCATTATAGAGACCGGGACGCTATCCTGCAGGCCTCGCGGGCGAAGGGCCCGGTGGCCTTTGAGAATGCTACGGTGAACTTTTACCCGGACTTTTCCCAACAGGTTCAGAGACAACGTATGGAGTTTCGTGGTGCCAAGAAACGTCTCCGGGATCGGGGCCTACGTTACGCCATGCTCTTTCCCACTAGACTCCGGGTTGAATACAATGAACGTACCCTTTTCTTTGATCGGCCAGATGCTGTTAATGACTGGCTGGACTCATTGCCTGACTGTCCTCCTGAGACAGACTCCGCCGCTCACCCGGGCGGTGCCGAAGGTGGTGTGGAGATCTAACTGTTCGGCTCTTATGTCTTATTTTGAATACATTCTCAGGAGTGTTGGCCGGCGTCCCTCTACATTGTGATCATTCTGTCTTTTCGTTTGTTATTTTTGTTCTTGCTGAGGTCGGGGGGTGGATGGAACGGAGACCTTTCCTCCTCCGGGGTCTTTGTGTAGAATAGGGGTTTTTGGGCGACAGGCACACTGCAGGTTGGGGTGGCTCTTTAGCTTTTTGCAGGGGTGCAGGGTGGGGGGTGTTTCTCTTCAGTTTGGGGGAGGGGGGTTGGGAAGTTTTTTCTTTTCTGTGTGTTGTTTTCAAGGCGATTTGCTCCTGTGTTTGCTGCTGTTCCTGATGTCTAGCTCATGGACGAGGGGTCTTGGCTCGGGTGGTTGGGATGGGGGGTAGAGGGTTGAAATTTCTTTCCTGGAACGTTAATGGCCTGGGAGATCGTATTAAGCGCAGTGTGGTCTTAAACTGTATACGACGTTTGTCACCGGACATTGTTTTCATGCAAGAAACCCATTTGATTGGTAATGTGTGTTATGCGATGAATAGATGGGGCTACCGCCTTGTGGCGCACTCAGGGTTTACCTCCGGATCTAGGGGTGTGGGTATTCTTGTTCGAACCTCCCTCCCCCTGGCTATCGATGAGGTGATTCATGATGACCGTGGGAGATATACTGTCCTGGTGGGTAGATATGAAGGCCGCACCCTATCTCTCTTCAATGTTTATGTTCCCCCGGGTTTGCAGGCCTCTACTTTTACTGACTTGGGCCGTGTTCTGTTGGATCTCCCTGATAGCACTCTCTTTCTTGCCGGTGATTTTAATTCGGTGCTTTCCGGCCTTCACGATCGCCATCCCCCTAGAGATACCCCGCAGGCTCAGCAGTGGTTGGGTGGGTTTTTAGATACCTTTGGCCTTGTGGACTGCTGGCGACTGTTGCATCCTAATCAGCTCCAATACACCTTTCATTCTGGGGCCCATGGCAGTCTGTCCCGGCTGGATTATTTCCTGATGCCCGCAGCCCAATCATCGGCGGTTCGTGAGATTTTACACTTGCCGAGGGGTATTTCTGATCACTCGCCGCTCTGGCTCCGTTTCGAGGTTGGGGTAGAGGCGGCGGGCCGAGTGGCTCCCATTAACCCTTGGTATCTTTCCTCCCCTGAGACTCGTACCCTCTTGCTCAAGTCCATGGATGCATATTTCCTGGAAAATGAGGGGTCGGTCTCTTCGGCTGTGTCCCTGTGGGAAGCTTTTAAAACTGTGATTCGTGGACAGGCCCTTTCCTTGATTGTTGAAGCCAAGAGGGCAGGGAGGAAGGAGGTGGTGGACCTTGAGGGGGAGATCTCTGCTTTGGAGGACGAGTTGGAATCTGGTGTCACGCCTGACAAACTCCATGCCCTGGGTCTAAAACAGTTTGCATATAAATCTCTGGTCACTGACGCTGCAAAGGTGATGTTTCGTGAGCAGCAGGGCAGATTGTACGATGTGGGTGACAAGGCGGGCAAACTCCTAGCGTGGTTGGACAAGAAAGAAAGAGTTAATCGTGTGGTGCCCGTGATTCAGTCTGCGAATGGTGAGAATGTGATTGATCCGACTGCCATTGTTGATCGTTTTGCAGAGTATTTCCGTGTGGTATATGCTCCCGTGTCTGTGAGGGATGTTGCCGACTCCCGCCTTCTTCTGCGTGATATCACTTTGCCCTGTGTCACCGACTTGGACCGTATTGCTTTGGACTCCCCTTTTACGAATGATGAGATAGCTAATGCAGTTCGATCGCTCCGTTCGGGCAAAGCACTGGGCCCGAACGGTTTGCCTATTGAGTTGTACAAATTATGCCCCGATAAGGTGGCGCCGCATCTCCGCGCCATGTTTCTAGAATCTCGTGAGCGGAACATGCTTCCCTATGATCAGCGTCTGGCGACAATCGTCGTCATTCCCAAAGAGGGTAAACCGCGTGACCTCTGTTCCTCGTATAGGCCCATATCCCTATTAAATGTTGAACCTAAGGTGTTGGCTAAACTTTTGGCGACCCGTCTCCTTTCGGTTCTTGGGGAGTTGGTCCATCCGGATCAGTCTGGCTTTATCCCGCATCACAACACTGCTCTGAATTTACGTCGCCTCCACGGCGCGCTGGCGAGGGCGGGGCTTTTGACTGAACCGGCCATTTTGGCGTCCCTGGATGCCTCCATGGCCTTTGATACTGTGGAGTGGCCCTATTTATGGGCGACACTTGAGAAATTTGGATTCGGGTGCGAGTTTATTAGCTGGGTTAGACTGTTGTACGCGGAACCTCTGGCGCAAGTTGTAGTGAACGGTAGAGTGTCGACCCCCTTCTCCTTGGGCAGGGGTACCCGTCAGGGTTGCCCCTTGTCCCCTCTGTTGTTCGCGCTCGCTCTTGAACCGTTGGCGGCCTGGCTCCGTTGGGAACCGTCCCTTAAAGGTATTCGATGGGCCCCGGACTTCGAAGACCGCGTCTCGCTTTATGCGGACGACATCCTCTTGTATCTTACTTCCCCTCGCAAGTCTTTATCTGTTTTATTTGACGTTCTTGCGTCCTTTGGTGCTAACTCAGGCCTCGTCATCAACTGGTCTAAATCCTGTGTATACGTTTTATCTGGTATCTTGCCTCCGTTGCCGAGTAGACTTCCTCTTCAGGTGGTCCGGGATGGTTTCAAATACTTGGGTGTTTTCGTTACCTTGGATCCGTCCCTTCGTTTTGATCGTAATCTCCTTCCCCCGTTGCTTAGGCTCCGTTTGGACGTTGCCCGCTGGCGCAAACTTCCCCTGTCTCCACTGGGTCGGGCGGCCCTGTTTAAGATGATGTCACTACCGCGGTTTCTCTACGCTCTCCAGAATTATTATGATCCTATCCCCAAGACCTATTTTCGGGAGATTGAGAGCCTTCAGAGGCACCTTATTTGGGATGGGCGACCGCGCATTGCTCTCGCGAAACTTTCTATCCCGTGGTACGATGGGGGCATGGCGCTCCCCGACATTAAGAGATACTACTGGGCTTCCCATCTGTCCGCTATTAATCACGCTATGTTCTCTCCGGGTCGTAATCCGGCGTTTGAGATGGATAAACTTCAGCTTCCGGGAGGTGACTTTAATAGAGTACTCTATTCTCGCTCCGCTGGGCGCCATCTTGTGGGACCTACTTTGACTGCTTTGACAGTGTGGCGTGCTGCGAATGTGAGCCTGGGCTGGGAGGATCGCTTGACGTTGGCGACGCCTCTTTATGCTTCGGAACGTCTGGGCGGTCTTTGGTCTTCCAAGGGTTTTGACCGTTGGGACTTGATTGGGATCTCTAAAGTGGGAGATGTATATTCTAAGGGTTCTGTGCGCCCGTTTCAGGCCCTCCAGGCTGACTATGGCCTGAGTAGTCGGGAATTCTTTCGTTATTTACAGATCAGGCACGCTTTGGTTTCGGTGTTTGCTCCTGGTGAGATTCCGCCTGACTCTTCCCCACTTGAAGACCGTATCCTCGACGGACATCTTCCTGATAGCACTATCTCCCTGATCTATAAAAAGTTGATCAACAATCGGACTGACTTATTGGCCCGACTTCGGGAACAGTGGCTGGGAGATGGGTTGGAACTTGATGATGAGGATTGGCAATCGGCCCTCTCCTCTCCGAAGGAGGTGGCTATACCGGCTCGACTCCGTCTGGTCCAACTGAAGATCCTTCATCGGGTGTACGTGACGGGACCGCGACTGATGGTGATGGGCTTTTCCTCTGATGGACTGTGTAAGCGTGGATGTGGTTTGCGTGCTACTTTCCTGCATATTCTTTGGGAGTGCCCGATGGTGGCTGCTTATTGGGTGGCCGTGCTTGATCTGATGACTGTGGTGACGGGGATATCCTTGCGACCGGAACCTCGTCGCTGTCTTTTGAATGTTTGGGAGCCCACGGACTATTCGGTGGCACAGACTAGATGGGCCACCCTGGGCTATATGATTGCGAAGCGAGATATTGCGCAACTCTGGGGGGCCTCCAGGCCCCCTGCCCTCGCGCAATGGGAGGATAATATGGACTGGTCCATGTTCCGTGAGAAAACTGTTTATGTGGCCAGGGGTAGACCCAGGGCATGGGTGAAGGTGTGGGGTCAATGGAACGAATACCGTGGCGACATTTGTACTCCTCCCCTTGTGGACACTATCGAGATTACCCTATCTCCCTAGGCTAGCGTTCCCGGAATCTTCATATAGGGACTGAGCTGGTGTCACCGGCTCTTCCCCCCCTTCTTCTTCCTGATATCTGCCCCCCTCCCCCCCCCCCCCCGCTCCATACTCCTTAGTGCTTAGGATATTATTACTGCACCTCCGCTGCTGTCCCCCCCTTGCGTCCCTTGGGCTGACCTTCAGTGATACACTCTCGCCTTTTTGTATGTTTGTTCTTTCATATATATAAAACCTGTTTTGGTCCTGTATTTAATGTGGAGTATTGCATTGTTGATTGACGATTACCTCTGCGGGCTTATGTGATATTTGTCTACTCCTTTTTAGCGGCTGGCCCGTGTGGTTGTAGGCCCATCCTTGTACGTTTCTGCTTGCTCAAATAAAGGTTTTAAAAAAAAAAAAAAAAAAAAAAAAAAAAGAACTAAAGACCAAAGTAAAATCTCTGACAAGGACGAACCTGGTTAGAGTATCCGATCCGCGCTTTATTGCGGTCAGTGTCAAGTTGAGCCTAAGCCCTGTTCTCACAGTGACCGTTGACTACCAGACTATCATTAGCACTTTTGAGATCCTTAGCGCTATTTCTGCTTAAAAATGTAAAAAATCATATCTCCAGTTCCCCTTTTTGGATTTTTTTCATTTTGGTGTCATCTTGTTAATTAACTTTTAGTCTATTTTTAGATCTCGCCTAGGCAGCGCTTGCGCTGTCTCTTAGAGACATGCTGTCTTCAGGATATGTTTACAAAGCTCCACATTCTTCCTACCCATCTTTTTAATTGGCTCCTGTCCCTGTCCTTTGTAAATGGTGGCTTTTCATTGGTCATTAGGCTTTGTAGTCTCTCCTTAGTACCGCCTTGTCTCTTCTTGTAACCTCACATGAGGACACCCCCTGTTACATGTGTTGTTGCGCCCTAGGTTTTATTTACAGCCTCAAGGCACTACTTTCTTAAAGGCCTTCAGACAGGACACTCACTTAGTCCAAAACTAGATTTGCAGTGATTACTTTACTCGCTAGCACATCTCACATATATATCAGACCTTCTATAAATTTCCCTTCATCAGCTCCACATAGAGTACAACCCAATCTAGAATTAATATAATAATGGCCATATGCAAATCAGTCTGACCCTGAGCCTCATGGGAACAGTCCAGCCCGAACTGCCAAGCGATGCCTTCCCTGGACCGGAAACAAGCTTCCTCGGACCGGTTTCTGGCATTTCAGCCGTCTTCAGCCAGGCTTGCTTCAATCCAGTGGCAAAGTGAGCAAGGGACTCACGTCTGAGCATACCCTGCCAACTTATGGCGAACAAAGCGGTACAAAAGGCGGTGGTGATGGACGGACGGAGCATTTGAACCAATCAAACACTCACACCCAGTCAAAAGATCTGGGTTTAATCCATCACCGTTCTTTAGCTCACTCTGCCACCCCAGTTAAGACATGGCCATATGCAAATCAGTCTGACCCTGAGCCTCATGGGAACAGTCCAGCCCGAACTGCCAAGCCATGCCTTCCCTGGACCGGAAACAAGCTTCCTAGGACCGGTTTCTGGCATTTCAGCCGTCTACAGCCAGGCTTGCTTGAATCCAGTGGCAAAGTGAGCAAGGGACTCAAGTCTGAGCATACCCTGCCAACTTATGGCGAACAAAGCGGTACAAAAGGGGGTGGTGATGGACGGAGCATCTGAACCAATCAAACACTCACACCCAGTCAAAAGATCTGGGTTTAATCCATCACTGTTCTTTAGCCCACTCTGCCACCCCAGTTCAGACATGGCCATATGTAAATCAGTCTGACCCTGAGCCTACTAGGGACCTCTAGGCACAGCTTGTGCTACTGCATCTAGACAAGCAGTGCTGGTGCCTTGTGCTGGTGCCTTGCTCACTATGGACATTAGGCGCAGCTTGCTTTACTGCACCTATCACATCTCATTTATACTAGACCTTCTATAAATTTCCAATCATCAGCTCCACATAGATTACAACCTAATCTGGAATAAATATAATAATTATTTTGTCACATTTCAAAATTACTAATTTTATACATGGACTCATAGCTATTTGAATGTAATCGTGGTACTGTCTTGCATGTAATGCAGTATGGGTAGGGTAGATTTACCATATCTTCAAAGTTTATGAAGCTCTCTAGGAACCTCTATGCACCGCTTGTGCTACTGTACCTAGACAAGCAGTGCTGGTGCCTTGCTCACTAGGGACATCTAGGCGCAGCTTGCTGTACTGCACCACATCCTATTTATATTAGACCTATAAATTTTCCTTCAGCAGCCCCACATAGAGTACTACCTATTCTGGAAATAATATAATAATTATTTTGTCACATTTCAAAGCGACTTATTGTATTTGTACTTGGTACTTATAGCTGTTCCTTAAGAGAAGCAAGGCTGGCAGTAATTGCACCTCTTTTACTGACAGCCTTGCTGTTCATAAGCAAGGACTCTTAAGCACAAAGTGCGTGTTTAGGCACCGCTTGCAGGTTTTTAAAACACATAATTTAAAGACATTGTCATTTACAATGGCAATAGCTCAAATTCCCGAAATGCGAGTCATATTGCATTGCAAATACTTGTTCTAATTAGTTTTCGGATAATCATTATTTTGCATTTCGACTTTATTACTATTTTGGTACAGCATAAATATATTAAACCTTGCCCTAATGTGAACAGGTCTGTTCTGTGCCATATCAACTGGGGGGTGAGCTTAGGTTAATTTTGTGTCTTCTTTCGTTCACCCTGACTGGGGTTCTGATTAATTTTTAAGGTGGGTACTTACCACCCTCAACTAATACTCCAATTCCTTACACCCGCGAAGTCCAATAATATTTTGCGCAACTATATCTCACTCCTCCTTCATTCTACCAAAAAGGGCTGCCCCCAAGACCGGATAAGAGCACCGTTATTGTTCCCAAGCACAACACCAAAACTCTTCACACATAGGATCAAAACATCCGCACACTTTCCCAATAGTCTAGCATGCTACCTGTCCAAAATTGCATTTTGTTTTCCCATCACATGGTATGAAGTACTATAAAAGTAATACAACACAGTTAAATAATATAATGGGCTTTTAAATAGAAAGCATAAACGTTGCCGTAGCATCAATTCCTCACGGACTCTTAACTACTACAGGGTCACCCGGAGCCACCTGACTACTCAGACTCCCCATGGTAAGGTCCCTGGTCTCATTTGCAGGTAGAGATGTTTCCTTCTTGGAGTTTATTTTTAGGGACTAATTTCCTCTCTTAATTTACACAATTAAATTAATTTTAGTCTAAGAAATGTAAAAGCAATTGTTTTGTTTTCAGTGATCATTGGTACATGTACTCTAACGTGGTGCTGACACTGAGTTTTAGCTATACCCAGCACATATTTGCTTGTGTTTTCTGCGGCCTGGCTTAATTCGTTCGTAGACATTTCAGAACATAGGTGTAAATCAGAGCATTAACCTCGTCCTTGGTATTCAAAAAAGTGTGTATCATTTGTTTCTACAGCATTTGTCTCATAATCCACATACATCCAAAACATGAGAGGTTCAAGTTGCCAATATTTCAATGGAATACAATACCAATTCCATCTTTAATGATTTGAGAATTGCCCGTGTGGTGCCTGAGGAATAGATTGTCTGGATTACACAATTCTGTGCATGCAGCCCCCAGATTTCTATCCCATGTGCAGAAGCGAAATGGGCTTTAGTTCTAAGGAATACAGAACTTACATTTTGCTGAGGATGTGGAAATGTATATGTCAGAAATGGGGTAGCTAATTCTACGGAGGGTAGCATGAAGCAGAGCGGGCAGGCCAAACTTCAAAGGACACGTGTGAAGCATCCACGCAGTACCCACAGACGACACACCAGGCACACTACAAAAGAGACACGACACGGCTTCTGGTTGGAAAAAGAATACGTTTTGTATTATCTCCAACCTGCAAAAGTAAACACAATAATAGCAGTAACCACAATGGGGCGCCAACTGGTGCCAGAGCAATGAATGCAAGGGGGATTATTTACAAGGAAAAATGAGGAAAGGAATAAAAGGTTAAGTCCATGCGTCCATGGCTGAAATAAAGACGTGTTATCATTGGCATGAAATCTTAGTAGAAAACGTGAGGGAAAGAAATACTAATGCTGAAACCCGAGGTCAATATCCCAGGGCCAACTCAGGCCTTAATCCTTGGTAGTAGGCTGTAAGTGCAAAATACAACATTAAGCATAACACACAGCAGGGTGGTGACTCCCCCTGCTCTAGGTATGATCCTGGGGCGTCAGAGAGGAGCCTTATCATTGGGGGCCAAACCAGGAGGTACGCCTAAGATAAACCAGGCCTGAATCACATTAAACCTGGGGCACAACTCATTAGCATAGGCAGGTACAGTTCATTAACCAGGCACCCGTACTAACTTGGACCCTCAGGGCAATCCATACAGCGGGGACTCTAAGCTCCGGCGTGGGTCAGTCTCAAAGGGGCGACCCTCTTACAGATGGATGATCTCTACCCATCAAAACAGTCCTCCAATTCTCCCTGTGGGCCCTTGCCGAGTCTAGGGGCGCCGGTGTAAAATTAGGGCCAACGGGGCCCAAAGACAGGCCTCCCGGGGGTGGGCACCGACCCTGTGCCCCGACTCCAGGCCCCAACCAACAGACACTGAGGACCTAATTTAGGTCCGGGCCCACTTCGGAGGACTTTCAGTCACTCTGGACCCAGTTGCAGGCTCTCCCCAGGCTAATCCGGGCCAACAGACCCCACTCACAGGCTCTCTTCTGCCTCCTCATTCTTCCCCAGGACTTCGAGGCGGAGGGGGCAGGCACCGACAATGTGCCTCGAGGCCCCCCCTCCGTGCTCTTGCAGCCAGCCGCGAGACTCGCAGCAACACTCGGGGCACTCCTTCAGCGGCGGAGGCGGGGTAGGTTCCCGCCCTCCGCTCTCTCCTCACGGCGGCATCACCCGGGTTCCTCCGGGACCTCTGTGGGCCTCTTCCGGCTGCCTCCTCTGCACGAACGGGGCTTCCTCCTCGCCACGGGAGCCCCGCGACACCGCCGACTGGCTTCTTCTGGCCTCTTCGGGCTGCCCGGGCGGCAGCCAATCACTGCGCGGCGGCTAGGGGGGGGGGCCGCGGCTAGTGACGTCGTGTCTCCCCGTCACGTGATGCGGGAGACGGCTTCGCGCTTCTGAGGCCTAGCACGGCCTTCCCCTCAATCCGGCGGCCCTCTCCTGGTGCCAGGGGCCGCCGCGACGATGCCCACAGCAGCGGGGGTCTCCTGAAACAGCGCCGGACCGCGGCGGTGATTTTCGGCAACTAACAACCGGCGCGAGGCAGGGCCAACACTCCCCGGGCTGCGGCGGTGAGATCGGCAGCGATAAGGGTTGGCTCCCTTTTATTAATTAGTTTAAACACACCATAAGCGCGCCAGCACGCGGGGTAGGCTCCCGCGGCGCTATTCACTCCGCAAAAGGGCGCGAACAAGTGGGGTAGGCACCCACAGCGCTATTCCCGGCGCTCAGCTCCTCTCTCGGGCCACACAGCTTTCAGGGCCCTGGGGCTCAAAGGGCCAGCAGCACTTCAGTAAGCAATTGTTCCTTGGGGCACAATCCTCCCCATACAGCGCTTCTGCAGCACAGCGTTTCCCAGATTATAGCGCTTGGCAGGCAATCAGCAGGGCAGTCTTGGTCACAGCACTCTGGGGACACAAGCAGTCTTCTGAAGGCCAGCGCTTCCAGGCACACAGCGCAAGGGGGGCGGACAGTCCCAGTAACACACCCAGGGGTCCCAGGGTAACTCTTCTCACCTCCTGGGGGGGGTCCGGTCCACAACACTCCTTCCCTTCTCGGCGCTTCTTGGCGCAGTGCTTGCGTGGTGCAAGGTCCCGGCCGCTCCAGGGACCTTGGGGGGGGGCCCTCCTTCAGGGGCCCTGGGGACAGAGCAGTAGCACTACTGGGCCAGGTCAGCAGGTAGTGGGGGCATAATCAAAGCAGGGTGGTAGGCTTTCACCATCCCCACTGCAGCGTGGCCCTCCTCCCACACAGCAGCCTTGAACTCCTGAAGTGGGGCTTTACAAGCCCTGGGGACAGTAGGGGGGGTCTGGATGGGTGCAGGGTCCAGCACACAGGCCCAAGTGGCTGTATCCCCTGGCAGCAGGTCCCTCGCATTCCTGTCCCAGCTCTCTCTCACTGCATGGTGGTACATCCTCCTTATTTATACCCTCCTCCCAGACCGTGCCAGAACCTTCTAGAATCTTGGTGACAAACTGGTCTAAACTGGCTCAGGGGGAGGAGTAGAGCACCCTGGGTGCCAGGCTTCCCTCCAAAAGCTAGGGGTGGCTGGGTACCTAACGTCTAGACTGCTAACCTCCTGCAGTCAGGTGACACAACGCACAGCCTTGGCAGCCATTTTAAATACAGTGTTTCACCAGGGAGAATTTTACAATGGGGGAAAATAAATGTACACACCATTGCATGACATTCAACAGTAACCAGGGCATCTCGTACCTCACATGGCATATACACTTTATTCACCATGGGGGAGACATCCTACAATTAGGGGGGTAAAAGCGAAAAATTTGGGGGAAAAGGGGCCAAGTGCAACCGTGTAGCAGATAACATTTAGTGATCTGAGCCAGTCGGCTTCAGTTTTCAGCTTAGCTGGTGCAAGGCTAATATAAGCAATTTTCCTTCGGCATTTCTTTAATTTGTACTTTAAAGCTGTGTCTTAATAGGATGCTCACCAAATATCCCCAACCATATTTTGCTGCGATTCACAGTTTAATCGTTTGATCTTGCAACACTTTACAAATCGATCCATTAATTCAAATTAGGTTTTCTGTCTCGGAGACAAGACTGCATCATCAGCAAATGTTGTTTGAGTTTTACCCAATATAAATCCCTACTAGTTGTCAAAATAAAGTTATTGTGGTAGTTAATACATATACTCAAGTACATATTGAACAGGGTTGGGACAAAGTCCCAGTTCTATCTCATCCCATTCTTCGACAGCAACACTTCGTTGTACGTCACCCATAGTTGAAAACCATTGCCAGTTTTGGCAACTTCAATTAATTAATTTATGATTTCAAATATTGCTTAGTTATAACTTTCATTCTTTGGCCCAGAACAGAGTGACTTCCTATGCTTGGAATCAAATGGCAGTTTAGACCTTACAGTTTCCTAGAATGGCAACTCTTTAAATTGACATGTATTTAAATACAGGTTGATTTAAGACAAACAATTGTTTTACCATATAGCTTTGTCTTCCAAACGCTGAAAAGCTGATTATTTCTGTTGAATTAACCTTGACTGAACTGAAATGTCTGGCCCTTGGCTTCTTCTTTGTTATCTTTAATGGACTGAGTGCAGCATTAAAAGAAGCATTCATTATATAGAGGGGTGCAATTCTGAGTTTCACAGAAACAGGGTATCTCATGGTCTTTAACCAATCCTCATCCTCTACCTTGCTTGCTGAAGCAGTCACATCCTAAGAGGGACACTTGTGTTACACAAAGTATTTTGATTTTGTATACATCTCAGTCTGCTTTGAGGCCAAGCGAGGTAAACCGTGGTTAAGGATCAGGAAAGATGCACATTTTTACCTAGATAAAGGAAAGTATGTTTCCCTATTATTCCTGGACCTCTCAGCAAACTATGCTACTGGGAACAGCGATAGCCAAAGGCCAATGAGTGAGTGCTGGTGTCCTGCATGGCTCTACATTGAGTCCAACCCTTCCTCTAACAATCAAGGGCAGTCGGTCTACATAAGATCACAGCATTATTGCCATAAAATGAGGCATGGGGTGATGCAGGGCCCTCCATGTTACTTCTGCTGTTGATTATTTACTCTTCTGTGCTGGCATATGTTGGAGAGCTTTAAAGTGCATTTTAAAATGTAGCCAATAACACCCACACTAATTTCTGACCAGGCATTGAATCACAGAAGTGGATGAATATTTCTGAATGCCTCAACCACGCATACTGAAGGATGAAAGTCCTTTTCCTATACCTAAAATGAGTGAAAGATACCCTAGTCAAGGAGAGACTAATCAAGACAAGCTTTCTTTTGTCTGGGCCAAAGTCCCAGCATCCTCCACTGGTGCTTCTAGGTGGCAAGACATCTATGGCGTATTCTTGACATAGGTCTTCTATGACACACTCCACATTTTAGCTGGAGTCAATGCTTTCAATTTTCACCAATGCTCAGGAAACTCCTCATGCTCCTTCAAACTATCATATGAAGCTCAAGAGGGCATTTGTGATTGAGTTTTTAACATATTTAACTATTGTAACATAATCCGCAGTGGGCTACCAAAAGTGATCTTTGGTTTATTGCAAAAGCTGCAAAATTTGACCACAATATATTTCTTAAAATTGCAGCAATGTTACCATGTGACACAAGCCATTAAAACGCCCTATTGGTGGAGTCAAGGATCACATTGATAATTATTTGTATCATCCACAAGGCCATTTGTAAGAAATTAACTCATAGATGGGATTGTTAAACATGCATCTAATTCACCAAAGGTAGGTGACAGAAACATGTAGACAAATTATTGGCCATCAGAGGTCCCAGACTCGAACTCCTTGAACCTTGGACCAAGAGCAGAACTAAGCTGCCTCCACTTCAGAAAACTGGCCACTGAACTCTTCACCTGCCATTTTGACTAATTTCCAAATACAATTAATTATAGCCAAACAGGACAACTCTGAATTCCATAAAAGGGAAACCAGCTATGAGATCAAGGAAAAAAACAATGCCACCCCAGGATTTATTTCAAGTCAGCATAAAAATGTCGGAAGAATAGTGGCATAACATAAACTAATAAAAAATGTGAAGAAGTATAGCTGGTTAAGCAGATTCCTGGCCCCTCTCCCCAAGCCTACAGAGCATGCACAGGGATCATGCACATAAAAACTTTCTGGATATCTCCTCTGCCCTAACGTGCTCCAAACACGTTACCGCACAACAGCACGCAGATGCTTTGCAGACCATGACGCACAGCTTTATAAACAAGCTCTCTATGACTCCACACAGGAATTAATCATCTCCGCTTCATAAACAAAATTCAAAACTCTCCTCCCCTCATATCTCGACTCATCTGGTCTCCAATCCAGAGGCCAGATGAGCCTTTGCAGGGTTTAGTTTAGAGCCGTAGAATACAGGTATAGACCTCCTGTATAAGAAAAAAGATTGAGTTGGTTGAATTATGTGAGTTGCACCTGATGTTCTAGAAAAAAATAAAGCTTGTGATGGTTAAGTTCTGGCTACTAAGATTTTTTTAATCTAAGCTTATGTTCGTAAAAACAGTGCAAAAGGTGGAATTCTTGTAATATCCCAATTTTAAATGACTTGCCTCACTCCTGCTGTTTGCAGGATGCAAGCACCTGCCCGCTTATATTGGCCTCTGTGATCAGAGCATGCACACAGATGAAATGGCTGTTGCTATGCCAAGACATTTTAGATCTTAGGATTGTGTCTGTCAATCGTTGCTAGTAGTAAATGTCTGTTTGCAATTTTATTTATTTTCAAACCTAGATATGTCAAAAGAGTGTGATTTAGTATGCAATACGGTGTTTGCCTGGCAGAATGTGCTATAATAAGCGCTCTCCGTATTTGCATCATGCCTACTTTAAGAAGCGTACATTGTTGTTCTGGTTTTCTTGGCTGTGAAACAAAACTCCCCCCTTATGGGAATTGAGCACCAGACCTCTGGCATTCTCTCTGTTCCATGTTATTTAGTAGACCCATGCATCCCAAATATTGTTTTGTACCGGGAAGGTGTGGAAATGGAGCTTGGCATAAAATTCATTGTTAATAATGAATGGCAGTAGTTTTCCTGTTGTTTCTCTTAGGAACCAGTATGTTATAATGCAAAATGTCTCATTTCCGTGAGCTTCATAGTGTGAAAACAAGTGATCCCTCCTTGGACTCTTGGCCTTGCAAAACCCTCACTACAAAAGAAGCTGTAGACACTGCTGTGAAATTTGAATAATCCATGTGCCATTTAACATGTTTGCCATGACTGCATTTCTGCACAGCCTTTATTCCATGAGAACTAAATACACACGAAGTGTATTTAAAGAAGAGTGTGTTCAATTACTATGGACGTCACTGCCAGCTGCTGATTTCTCTAGCTATAAGTTGAAATGGGAATATGCCAAGTTCCTACTGTTTGGGTCCCATTTTGTTGCTTCATTCCCTCTTCACATGAGAGCAGATCTGGACTTCTACTTTACCCTTCGCGAGCGTGAACATATATGGATTTCTATTTCTGTACTTGTTCACTTACCAGTAAATAAAATGATAATGTGCAGACGTTGGAAATCTGCTCTGCTAGGAGAACATCTAACAGGAGTCTCACTGATTTACAGGCTCTTAATCGTTGATTTTATCTTAGATTAGTACTATCCAAGTCTGAAAACTGCTGTAGTTGCCTTGACCGGTCCGAGTTCTTTTGGGTTTATCAAATTGTACCTGACTAATTCACCATGAAGAGCAGAGCAAGAACCCATTGGTAAAGGTTTCTAACCGTGAAAGCCCGGTGAGATCATGCATACCTTTAAAGGCACCTTGGTAATTTGTTGATGTAAACAACTATTTCTCTTGCATACTTGGCAAAAAGTGTTGGAATGTGTCATGACTTTCGCTTTAGAACTGCCTATAAAATCTCTGTTTAATCCAGTGTATTTGGGAAACATTTCTCTAAAAAAATGTCCCTAAAATTGAATTTTCTGCTCTGTTTCCCTGCGGAGTGCAATATCAGGCTGTTATAACAATATTTCCAGGGGTCGTTTTAACCCCCTGGTAATTTCTGCTACATTTTAGGTAAACTTTCTCAGGCCTTGAACTGTAATTTTTTGTACCCGTCTCCCTATTTTGTCTATTCACCGTCACTTATCTTTGTTCCACCAGGATCTAAAAGGAATAACCAAGATTAGGTCGGGAAAAGCTTAACAGAAGCTGCCACACAATACATATAAATGAAATTATAGTGCATTTTTTGTGGCTTGTAAATTTGTAAAAAAAATAAAATATTAAAAAACCATGCAAAGATGTAAAGGCTACCAGGTCTCAAAGGCATTGCGCTATGTGTTGTAGGGGTCAGGGTAACCTCGCATTGGACTACCATGGTCGAAGGGGTCCTAAACCTATACTTTTCACGCCACCGTCCCTCAGCCTGCAGTCACAAATGCTGCGATTGCACTCTGTGAGCGCTACCCTTTAAATCTATTCAAATCAGCCTACGTTCTAAGTCTAGGTATCAGTATTGAATGTACATTTATTTAGCTTAACTTCTTGCAGAAAGTGGCTTGAAAATACATTCGTTCGGTTAAATTATCTGATCAATGAAAAGAAAATTATTGGATATTTGTGCAAGCATCAGTCTGACTTTGTGATGCAACCGAAGACTTGTTTAGCTAACGAAGTGCACTCAAAAGATAAGTAACAAATGTGTTCTACAAAGAAAAGAAGAGGGTCAATCCTGGTAGAAAAATATATAATACAGTTCCGCTTTGAGAAGAAACACAGAAACCAACTAAGGAAATGGTAGTCCTGGTGTAAAACATACTTTAAGGTGGATCTGATATGGGTGCAAGACCCAAACAAGGAAGAAGCAGGAGTGTTTACTCTTACGCACACACATTTGTTGGCCTTACTGGTCAGGAAAAGATTTAGTTGGAGGAGACCTTACTGAAATATTGGACACTTTGGGGCTCATTACGATGTCGGTAGGTTCACTGGACCCACTGACATATGCCCCTGCGGTCCACCCGCCGCATTACAATGAGGCGTGCAGAGGCATTGGGCGGAGGGACCGTCCGCTGTGCTTCCGACAGACTTAAGGAGCACGTTGGTGGGTCAGTAATCCCTATAATAATGGCAGTGCCTGCTCAGGCATCACCGTAGGGATTAGGATGTCCATTTCCACCTGCCATTTCGTGGCGATACACCCGCCATGAAAAGACAGGCAGAAAGTGACTTTGGGGCCCCTAGCAAGACCCCCTTGTCCCCTGGCCCTCTCCTATGGAGCTTGGGTTGCACCGCTAGTGCCCCAGAGCCATCCCTGTACCATGTTTCAGGCTCAGCATGGTGCCTGCCACACGGTGCAGGGATGTTTTTAAAGTGTATGTTTTCAATTGGGGCGTGTGCTGCAGCCCACAGCACACACTGCAATAGAAAATATACACATTGCAACTGCCGTGAAGGTGGTTGCGTTTTAATCAGGGCAGCGGGACCGGCGACTTCCAGTCAGGCGGTCCTGCTTCCGCTACGGTGCTGGTCGGACGAGAGTCTGACCGGCATCGTAATGATGCCCATAGTAGACTGATAGCTAAAATCCCTCGAACATGTACAAATTAGGATTGCCATTAAAGATATGCAACGCACTTGAAGGTTAAAAATTAGTTAACACTCTAAGCCTATTTATTTATTTATTTATTTATTTTTCACATTTTTAAAGCGCACTGTTACCCGGAGGTGTCCTGGCGCTGTATGACTAAGGGTGCAAGTGTTACCATAGTTCCCAATGGGGAGGTCAGTTTGTAAAAAGCCAGGTCTTTAGAGTTCTTCTGAATGATAGAAGGTCTTGTGTCTGTCTTAGGCTGGGCGGTAGAGCGTTCCAAGCCTTGGCCGCTCCCAAGGAAAAGCTCCTGCCTCCCCAGCGAGCTTTCCTAACTCTGGGGACTACCACCAGCCATTGCTCAGCCGATCTAAGAGCTCTTATTGGTTTGTACCAGTGGAAAAGCGTGGTCAAGCAATGAGGGCCCAGGCCGTTGAGTGCCTTGAAGACCGTGCACAGCGATTTGAAAATTATTCTTTTGCGGACTGGGAGCCAGTGAAGCATCACCAGGTCCCGAGCCGCCGAAACGCATTTCGGCGTTCCTGTGATCAAACGGGCCGCTGCGTTTTGCAAAATTTGCAGTTTATTAAGGATACTCTGTTGTGCGTTTAGGAGCAGACTGTTGCAGTAGTCTAGGCGTGATAGCACTAGACTAGTAACCACAGTTTTTTTATGCTCATCTGCAAGCACCGGTAGAACTTTCCGTATTGTTTTCAGCATAAAATGGATGGATGAGGAAAGGGCATTTATGTGGGGCCTGAAGGATAAAGAGTCATCCATCATGACTCCCAGATTTTTAACTTTCGTGGCCGGTGTCGGAGGCGTCCCCATTTCCTCTGGCCACCAGCGAGGGGACCAGAAATTATCACTGGCTCCAAAAAGCAAGACTTCAGTTTTCGCTGAATTTAGTTTTAGGCAGTTGCCTGCCATCCAGGAACTGACTTCCCGCATACATCCTCTGAATCTGTCTGCTGTGTTTTCTGTTTCCCCCGGGAGTAGGGACACCACTATCTGGGTGTCATCTGCATACGAAGTTAATTGGAAGCCAAAGGATCTGATCACTGGCGCCAAGGTGGAAACATAAACATTAAAGAGGGTGGGGCTCAGGGAGGACCCCTGAGGGACGCCACATGGAAGTACAAAGGGGTCGGACTCAAAGGAGCCTAATGCAACCTTTTGAGTCCTTCCGGATAGGAAGGCATGTAGGATTTTAAGGGCCTTACCTTGTATCCCACAGGCCCTCAACCGGCCCACCAATATTTTATGGTGGACCGTGTCGAAGGCCGCAGACAAGTCTAGTAAGATCAGAGCCGCTCTGCCTCCTGAATCCAGTATAGATCTTATGTTCTCTACCGATTTGGTTAGTGCCGATTCGGTGCTATGACCAGCCCTAAAACCGTGCTGCGAGGGGTCTAAGCATTGACCCGCTCTCAGGAAGGTGCTCAGCTGAGAGTTAAGGATACTCTCCATAATTTTTGCTGGAAAAGGAAGTCTGGCAATAGGTCGAAAGTTGTTCAGATTGGTTATGTCCAGATTCGATTTTTTGAGTAACGGGAGAATGGAGGCCTGTTTCCATCGTGATGGAAATTCTCCTCTGTCCAGCATGGCGTTGAAAAGAGGGGTGAGACCGGCGGCCATGGCCGAGGGGGCGAGTTTGGCCACCGTGGCAGGACAAGGGTCTGAAGGGGATCCGGATTTTATCCTTAAAAGTCTGTTTGTGACCTCCTCCTCATAGGTCGGGGCAAAATTGGGGAACGTCAACTTGATACCGTTGCTTTCCATAAAAGCGACAGGGGATCCTGTTATCACTTGCTTGTCTAACGGCAAGAATATCTCTCTTACCTTATTCTGGAAAAACTTGGCCAGGTCATCGCAGAGTTCCTTGCTAGGGGGAATCTCTACTGGCTTGGGGGCCATCAAGGACGAGACTGTCAGGAAGAGCTCCTTAGGGGAGTTGCTAGCTTCCTCAATGCGAGTAGAGAAGTAGTCGAGTTTCGCTTTTCAGATCGTCCGTTTGTACTCGCTCAACTCAGCATTAAGTAGCTTTCTGTCCTCCTCATTATAGTTCTTCCGCCATGTTCTTTCAATTCTTTTGCAACGAATTTTATGGTCCCTGATCGACTCAGAGAACCAGGGGGCTGAAGGACATAGACGTGTAGAATGGTAGGTTCTAGGAGGGGCTACGTAGAGGCAGGCTGCCTCTAGCCAGTTCGTAAGGCTTGTGGCGGCTTCTTCTACCTCGGCTGGGAGAGGCGCCATTGTGGAACTTAGCACCTCCTCAAAAACCTTCCCGTCTACATTCTTCCATTTTCTAATTACTCTAGGTGGGTTATTAGTTTTAGCTAATCTGGCAGGGGGAGCTAACTTGATATCAAAGTATATGGCTGCGTGGTCCGACCAGGAGATCTGGTGGATAGCAGTCATGTCGAGGAGTGGGTGATTGGAAAAAATCCCATCTAAAGTATGGCCCGCCCTATGGGTTGACCCGCTGACCCGTTGGGTTAATTGCAACCCCGCCACGAGGTCCAGCAGATCTCTCGTGTCAGGGTCTGACTCCTTCTCTAAATAGAAGTTAAAGTCACCCAGCAGTGTAAAGGTGTTGACATCTGCTGCTTTTTAGGTTTCGACCTGGCGAGGGGCACGCAGTGCCACTCCCAGATCAAAAACTATTGTCTACAGTAGGGATGTCGGCACCGCCTCTGCCTCTCATTGGCTAGCTCCATAAATGGAGGCTAGCCATTGGGAGACAGAGGCTGTCAATCGCGCTTTCTCTTGAAAACGCGATTCGGGGGCGTTTCTGGTGCTTTTTTTAAGCCCCGCCCCTTTGTCCCGGGCCGCGCTGCGATTGGCTGCCGGCCCGGGACACCCCCGTGACGTCATTCCCGGGCCGCGCTGTGATTGGATGCCGGCCAGGGACCTGACTTGTTAATTCTGTTAATTTACCACCTAAAAAAAGTAATTCCACTACTGAACAGACGAAGATTTAAATGAAATATGCCGTAACGTGAGATTTAACTAGAGTTCACCTTTCTGCACAATTTATTGAAACGCCACATACATTAATTAGCTTCAGTTACACAAATGAAACCCACACAAAAGGGCTGACAGCCACGTTATGACCCTGCCATTAAAGTGTTTATGAGTTTATGATTGGGGCATAACTCAAAGTGCACAATAAGAACAAAGAACAACACACAAGTGACGCAGTCAGGGAGCAGGGGCTGAGGCAATTCCCACCCTACCAAACTACCAGTCTAACTTCCGGGAAACGGTCTGTGGGCGGTAACTTAATATAACCACAGACGTGGACAAAGACGTCTCCACACGCTGAGGAAGGCAGCTGTCCGTGTCACGTCCCCGCCGCTCCACAGGTTGTATGCCCGTTACCTTTAACACTCCGTGCATAAATAAGCATAACTTGTATGTCACCGCCTCGTCAGGATAGTAAGCGCTGTGAATGTAATTTTAAATGTTTGTAAAGTGCACGTTCATCCCGCAGGTCGTGTGGCTGAATAACAGGTGGTTAGTGTTATCAACTCAGTGGTACTCATTTTATCGATGTAGGAAGGATGAAATGCTGAGTAAACCCTCTAACTTTGAAACTGTGAGCATGGGGTCGGCCACAGACCACTAGTAGCTCACTGAGCCAACGGCTGCATAATTAAACACGAACTCGTGTTTGGTACTGTTTAGCAAAATACGCGCACTTTCAACGGTTAGAGTAGGGAGGGCTATCGACTGAAACACGGAAGAAGAAAAGAGAGAAAAACGGACCGTGACAGAGAAACATGATAAAAGAGAGACAAAAACTAGGATGAGGGAAAGAGGCAGCGAGGGGGGGGGGGGATTCAATATGGATAGAAGCAAAGTTGGGTGAAAGGGAGATGCACCGTTTCTATAATCACTATTTTTTTTTTTTTTTTTTACAAGGGCGTAGCTTCAGGTTTTTTGGGTGGGTGTCCCCCCCCCCCCCTCCCCTTCCCTCCCCTCCCCAATAAATATATTTTATGGCAAATAGTTGGGTGCAGCTGCTTTCAGCCGGGTATGGTGAAAGGTCTGTCGTATTTCGCCAAGAATTTACATAACCACGCACGTTCTCTCCCTCGCTGCTTTGAAAGTCTTCAAAAATATTGGTTATTTTACAAAATATATTTTTTTCTTATTTACTACCCCTGCCAATCCACATTTGTCTGCTTTACCACTGACCCATTAGTCCCTCTCATGTGCCCTGCCTAATTAAGCTCGCGTGATTGTTGCAAATTATAACCCCCCCCCCCCCCAATCTTATTGAACAAACTACGCCCTGATTTTTTGTGTGCTTGGTTTTCATGTCATTGGAAGACTCGACGCTTCTGCTTATCATTGTATGCCGGTCAAATAAAGCCGAATTCTGTTACACGACCTCTCTCGCACAGTTCGCACTGCTTTGTCGCAGCTACCGCTTATCGGATTTTGTATGGTAAAATGCCCCTCTGCACTTCAATTTTTAAATGTTAGTAAAGTTACAAAAGTTCAAGTTGTCAATTTTAATAGGCATAATGAATTAAACGGGAATATTGACCTGTCGTCAAAACCACTATTATCATAATAAACTGAATAAAACCTGCCCCCGACGTGATAAATAAAGCTGTTGGATTGCGCGCGCGGTTTGATGCCAGGTGCAGCAGGCACGTGGAGATTAGGGCGGGGGAAAGGTCGTTACCTTAATTACGCGCCTGTGTCAATGAGGGGCAGCTGGGGAGGTGCGCCGATTGCGGGGTTGCCATGGTTTCGTGGAGTTTGTGACCTTGGGAGTGCCTGCATTGACTTTTACATTTACCGGGGAGACCCTCTGGCTAGCCACCTTTAGGGAGGGGAAGGGGGGGCGGGGGGGGTTAATGGAATATGAAGGTCAATTATGGTTAATGGAAGAAAATGCCCTTCGTTTTGGACTAATTGATATTAAAGTGTAGAGGTGTGCCATGCATTAGCTCCAGGAGTATCTTCAAATGGCAGTGCTCTCACTCAGGTGTGGGGAAAAAAAACATTGGACGTTACTGTCAGACAAACAGATAAAAACATTTGAACACATTGGGTTCACGGAGCTAAATAAGCCAGAGAACATAAACCTCGGTTGGCTCTTTGGCTGCTAGGAAATTAGATCTCACCTGGCCATCAAATGTTTACAGTAGAGTACAATACGTTCAATGTTTGGCTTTCTGTTGAGACTGCCAGCTCCCGTGTCTTTCAAGGACCGGTTTTGGACGGTGGGGAGAAGGTGCGTTTTTAATGTATGGGTTGTAATTGTATTAGGTATGTGTTAATATTTGAGTTTGTGCCCTATTTATGGCTATGGTCGTCGTTGCTGTGTTTGTGTATTTCTCCATCTACCAGTCAACTCGCTTGTTGCCCTTAAGATAATTTAGCGAGTGCGCACGATGCTGGAGACTTGCCCATTCAATATGTGGTTTTCTGCTGACCCTGCCAGCAGGAGGTAGACTTACCGTGCTTTTCCACTGGAAAGTTTGGGCTGTTGGGAGGAGAATACATTGTCTTTTTCTCGATCTAAAACTTCATTATTGCAGGTCTTGTACTGTACATATCTAAGTGATTAGTTAGATTTGTATAGCTCTCATTGTTAACCAGGGTGCCTCGAGGCGCTTTGGAGAATTTAAAGTGGGGATTTGGTGTTCCTGAAGCCCTAGGGGTGGAAACATGGCCGCAGTGCTCGACAGGTATACCACCCTCCTTCTCTGAAGAGGAAGTTCAAGATTTTATGCCCATCCAATGTTTGTCTTCTTGCTCTGACTGCCAGCAGGAGTGGCGATGATGGTGCATTTCCAGGGAAAGTCTTGGAAAGATTTACATAGCTCTCAGAACATGAACACTGAAACTGGGAAAACAGGACTTGGAGACTTCGCAGACATGACAGAGGAGTGGTGGCAGGCATGCAAATGTAAGGAAAGGGGGCAAAGGATGTTGTAGTGTTGGAAAACAAATGTGTAACGTGGCTACTGAGGATGTGCTAATGTACACTTTCAAGTTAAACCTTTTGTTTTTCAATCCATGGCTCCTGAATGTAAAGTCCCAGTGGGTTCGATTGCATAGTATTTAACCGTGCTTTGGTTGGGCCACCTGTAGTTCGGTATACCGGAACATCCAGGACCGGGTTCTGCAAAGTCGGTCCTGGAAAGATTCCAGATTTTTAGCATATCTCCATTTAGATAAATGTAGTTCTTAAAATCTGGCACAACGTGGCCCTCCAGGACCAACTTTGGAGAACCCTGCTCTAGGGGCATACATCTCTCGATACCACTATCGAAAGAGCCTCTCTTGAAAGAGCCACCTTATTACTCCAGCGCCTGACAATGTCCATCTTGGCAACCGGTGGGCCCCGTCATACAAATGTTTTCCCACAGCTAGAAGTCTACGGGTCCTCAATCAGGCCAAAAGAGCACGCTTATGTCTGAGGACCAATCCTTCAATGCCATAGAACAGGTATTGCCCACCACTTTCTAGATTGGTCCCCCAAAAATCGCTTCCCTACACTCACATCTCAGCTGGCAAGTCGCTTGAGAAATAGTAAAAAAAAAAGTCTGCATCTATTTTATTTTTAAATATCCAGTGACCCAATATTAGTTGTTTTCCACAAACTGAGAAAAAACATTAAACACTTCCAGGCAGCGCTCGTCGGATTAGTTCAATGGATTTCTTATGTCACCCTCTCGGTTGATGCGGCCCCTCCTTGTAAACAGCAGCAGTGTGTGGGGGGGCTCTGTGTGTGGGGGGCTGTGTGTGGGGGGCTGTTTGGGGGGCTGTGTGTGTGTGGGGGGGCTCTGTGTGTGTGTGTGTGGGGGGGCTCTGTGTGTGTGTGGGGGGGCTCTGTGTGTGGGGGGGCTCTGTGTGTGGGGAGGGCTCTGTGTGGGGGGCTCTCTGTGGGTGTGTGTGTGTGGCATTTGCGAGAGATTAAGCTATTGGCATTGTAAATGACAATGCCATTTATTTATCTGTTTTCAAAACCAACACATAAATAAAAATGTTGTCATTTACAATGCCAATAGCTCTAACTTTTGCAAAGGCGAAACCGTTGCATTGTAAATGCTTGTTCTAACATGTTGGTAAGATCTAAAAGAAAAGGGTCTTTGGGTCCAGGGGGCCTGTACATAAGACATCCTTTGAGAGTGTGATGGTTAGAGAGTGTAAGGTTGAAGTCCAGTGCTTCGAATAGGTCTGTGGAGCTACCCTGAAAGGATCCTCTAAGTGACTTATGGTGTATTATGGCAAGTCCCCCACCTCTCTTCTTAACTCTATTTAGGACGAAACACTCATAGTCCGGAGGGGTGGCTGTGACGATGTCAGGGCCCGAGGCCGCATCCGTCCATGATTCCGTAATAAAGGCTATTTTTACTTCGGAATCCAGAATTAGGTCCGCCAACTCAGTGCTATGTTTCACCAAAGATCTGGCATTAAGTAGCAAACATTTCGCCGTAGTGTATGTTTTATTTCCTAGGAGTCTAGTGGGAGCCGAGATGTAAGTGCTGGCCTGCCATAGGGGTTTGGGGAGAACTTGCCTGCAATTGCGACAGAGGTAGGGATGGATTGTGCCTCTTCACGTAAGTCCAGGTGAAAACAGTTGGCCGGCTTGTCAGCACACCGTAGGGCCAATAGGGTATCACGGTTGTAGGAAAGGGACGGCATAGGTTTCAGAGGTTGTGGGCCAGGGGTCTTGGCGCAAGGCGCGGGCTCGGCGCGGACGAGCGCAGAAGGGCTCGCCTTGCGCGAGCCTTCGGCGCGCCGCCGGCGCGCCCGCTGCGCTCGTCCGCTGCGCTTCCTAGGAAAGGATGCCATTTTATACAAGAAGGAGCGGGAGGGGCAGAGCACTAGTCTGCTCGCCCAGCTCCTCACTCAAGATGGCGGTTCCCCGGGGGGAGAGTTGGCTCCGGTTCGAGCCCAGCGTGAGTAAATAATCACTCACATACCCAACATGTGCAAAAACGCTTTTAAAATTACTTTTAAGATCAGCAATAAAATGAATAGAGTTTAAAATTACAAATGAGCAGCAATATCACATTTCCAACCACTGATCCCGGCTTTCCGCCTCAGGATCGTGCAAACACACACCGCTTGTCAATCAGTAGCCTAGACAGCATTGTAATATGTACATGTAATATGTACATGTCCATATGTGTCAATAATAGACTTTAAGTTTAGTTGGTGAGGTCTTTCAGAGTCAAGAAACCTGGTTGGTGACTAACAAACCACCCCAATGTGGAGTGAAAACAATATCATGTAAGAGGTCTAAACGATGGTGATTAATTGTTTTTATACTCCAGGCAGAAAATGTGTGCAGTCGTTGAGAGCGCCACATCATCTTTCATCAGTTGAATGTGGAGAGAGAAGTCACATTGGGTACAGTTTGGGAGGAAGGAAAGGCAATGGGGAAAAGCTTTCAATGCATAGGCATTGCATAGCACTCTGCACCAAGGTAAAAAGAACAGAGAAATAAAACATGGGCTACAGGACGTTAGGCAGTGCGACAATGGGAGCAGCGCATAGAGATTCTGGTGGCTAAATAATTGACTGCACCAAGAAGATCGCTTCAGAAAGAAAAATGCCTCACGACTGGCTGAACAATTCAGTGTCTTTACTTAAGTCTTATACATTCAGGAGGGACCCGTGCCTTCTGTTTTCAACTGATCATCTATTATGTACTTTACACACAGTTCCATAGCCTTTTTTACACCAAAACGTCTGGAAAATATTTGTAACACTTAGAAAACAATTCATATGTTGCAGTGAGTAAATATTGTGAGCACCTTTTTAACAAGCAATTTCAAACATATCCAATGTACATTTTTTATTAATCATATATGTACAAAATCCATAATGTTTTTAATAAAAAACATTTCGCTTCACGTCACGTTAATTATCGATAGGAAGAAATGTACTCGAGTGAATATGATCTGGGAATAGTTCTATCACAACATACCACCCGAGCAACATTGCCATGTGATGGTGAAAAATATATTTTTGTCGAGGGCACACATGAAATGCAAAGTGTAATGAAATATTTTCGTGACTTTTTCATTCGTGTAAGGAAAGAAGCCTTTGAGAGATGAAAGGTACACATTAACATTAAATATACACTCCTCAGTCCATTTGACTACTTAGAATGACATTCTTTCAAGCCTCCGAGCAACACTAAAATAAAATAAGAAGAATTCAGATTAATCATTTAACTGAAAAGTTTGTTTTACCGAAAGGTGTAGGTCGTGCCGTGCAGTACGGTTGATTTAACGTTTATTAACTATTTCCTTCCTATGTATTTTTTAGAGTTGAAAGTGCTGGGGCCGTTTCTTAACAGCTGCCCTGCTCAGCCAAGCCTGATTTTGTTCACTTGCACTCTTTTAAGTCCGTTCGTTGTCGAAGTTTCCCCAGGTTAGATCTATATTTTCAGACTACACAGTTTAGAAATAGTGAGAAGGGTTTGCATTTTTCAGAGAATTATACACTAGCTTAGTTAATAGAAATATGTGCCAAGGGGCTCAGTGCTCTTCGGGATCCGGGTGATGCTCTAGAGGGTCCACCTCCAGATCTCCCCAAGCTCGGGAAAACGTACGCACCCTGAGCTTAGAGGTGATCAGACGAGGGAAATATGTGAAGCGGCCGGGGGAAGGTGCTGCACAGGCTGAGGCAAATCTGAAATGACAAATGACAACCTGTTAAGAAGGCCTGTGACTTTATCCGCCTTCCGTAACCTCCCTATGACGCTTCACATACCTTGGTGTATTAAACGCAGTGTGGAAATCGCGGAACAGACTCTGTACCCTCTCTCCTATCGTGGAACTCCTGGTGAATGCCTATAAAACACAAGCACAGATTAACATACCTGATCCACTCCCCTTCCTGATTAGTCTCCTAATATAACCTGACTTAGTACACACCTGATTCTATGCCTATTTGGACCAAAAACCAGGTCAGCGTTCCCAGACCTAGGGGTTCTTCTCAGCCTATGTATAATGGTTCACAACCGTTCTTCTTCTGTTCCGTCACAGAAGTAGGATCAATAGTCTCCGTGTAACGGCACCCAAGCACCAACCCAAAAGAAAGTAATAAAGCAAAAACAAAACCGGAACAATCCCCAGAGGTGAAATGCCCTTCCGTCGCCTTACCTCCAACACCACTAGGAGTCTACAGGATTCCGGGCTCCTTAGTTGCGGTAACGTCCGATTCCGGGAGTAGCGTGAGCACCTCCACCAGATAAGCAGAAAACCGCTCAAAGAACGAAATACTCAGTATGGTCTCCGATCCCCGAGGGTAACCTCAAGACCCCCGCTAGGAATCACCCGTAGAATATTCAGGGAATCGTCACTGGTGTCCGTGTCTTCGCGTTAGAGAAGGCGAAGCACCACAGCACCGATTGACGCGTCTCCGCCGCCACACTCGTCCAAGGTTCCGAAGCACCTACGAAGCAGGGTCTGTGTCTTCGCGTAGGTTCCGACAGCAAAGCACCACAGGACCCTCCCAGTGAGTCAGCCGACTACACTGTATTCGCTTAGCAGCGGAATGGCAAACAATAGCCAGACCAACAAGGGGTGTCAGTGTCTTCGCGAAGCTCAGCGAAGCACCACCACACCCACACGGTAACGGGCAGCCGCTCCGTTCCAGTACCGGGATAACAGCAAAATCCAATACAACCCGACTTCCGGGTTCAGATCGTATAAATAGTTTCCGCCCACAGGCCGCCGAGACTTCTGGGACATGTAGTCCTCTATAACCAGGCAGGCGTGGATAGCAGGGGAATCAGATCCTGACAATATGTGGTTAAGTAAATGCACTTTAGACAGTGCAAGGGCATAAAAAAGGTCGCTTGAGCCCGTGCAACTGTTCATTACACGGCCTGTTCTCAGTTTCCATCTCTTACTTTATTTATTTTTAAAATTATATTTGGAGGTTTATAATGTTCTGCATAACCGTGCGGTAACCTGGCTGCGTGTAATATTGTTTTTAGCAAACATGTTTCCTGCGCTTATTGTTCTGAGTTACGGCAAAATGTTGAAAAATATTATGGCCAGGGACTACCTAAAACCCCCCCTCCTTTATTAAACTTTATTAAATTACATGAGTGGAATTTCTTTGGAAGCGGGGGTTGTACAATCCCCGGCTGTGTTTATTAAACATAGAATTAAAACAAAATTGAAATAAACAAATATTTACATGAGTACGCAGAAAACATTTTTGCATGACATCAGTTCAGTTCAAAAACTTTTTTTGGGTTTAGTTCAAAACCATAAAAGTTACACAACAAAAAAAACAAATTAAATGACAGTGCTAGTGTTTAAGATGACAACCAGAACAGCAATAATAATTAATAAATAGATAAAGAGAAAACCTGAGGAGAGCACTCTTTACTGATCCATGTAGTTCCTAGAGTTAAAAATAGCTTTTAAAAAACCCACTATAAAGAGTAAACAGTCCTCTTTCAGTAGTTGCAAATACACCAATGCAGGACGCACCTGACTAAAATTCAATCTTTTTAAAATAGGAACCAAGTAGCGTTTACAAGGGAAATCATAAAATTTGCATAAAAACATAAAAAGCAGCATATCCTGCGGAGACTTCCTTTCGCAGCTGCAGGGAGCTGCTACGTTACCTCTGGTAAAACATTTGGGTCTGGCAAGCAGAAGGTGAAAGAGGTTCAGCCGAAACCTGTTTAATAAAATATGTTCATGTGTGGACAGAGCCCCCATGAGGTAAGGCTCTGCCCTAGGGGTTGTTTAAAGCATAATATATGTCCGCACACTCGATTTCTGTACCTCCTTAGCTTCCCTATCCGTGTTCCTTTCTGACAAGGCTACCGTAATTACCTCCACATCTCTCTTAGTGATGCATTCGGGATTGGAAAATAGGTCCCCCCTGCCTAGCCTTCCAAGGTTTTTCTTCACATAACTCAGCCACGGAATGCGAGCTGCATTATCAAGGGCCATGCAATCTCTTATACTCTGGTGGGTGAGAGGGAGATGTATATTCAACCAGCAATTTAACCAACAGGTCAGGGGTCGCAAAGAGAGCACATTGTTTACATAAGGTACCCCCAACTCCTTGTGGACCGCTAAGTTGGATGTACCCTGTGGAACAAATAATAAACATTTCAGGAAGTCGTTTTCTGACACTTGAAGGGTATGACTCGCATTGTATCCCCATATTTCGCTGCCATAAGAAGCTATGGCCATGCTTTTCGCCTGGTACACTTGAAGCATAGCTCCTGTGGGCTTCTTCCCTAATTTGGAAGCAAAACTTAAGGTAGCTGAATTCGCCCTAGCCAGGTCCCCCTTTTTTTTCTGTAGTAATGGGCTCCAATTTAACTTCTCATCACAGAGGACCCCTAGGTAGGAAAACCCGTTTCTACGGGGGATCTTAGCTTCTCCCACTCTAAATTACATTGATAAATACAGATGTCAGATGGATAACCTTAACATAATTCTAGTGCAAGGTATTTCCTATCCGAATCTAACATATTATCCATAATCATACAGCATTAACTTTTTCTGCGTATCCTATTTGGGCCTACAGCAAGGTCAATAACTGGTGTCAGATCCTTATCAATTAACCTCGCCCTCCAGTCGGAGTGCGCATGCGCAGAGGGCCCGTTCACCGTGAGGGTACCCCCCCCCCCCAGGTTACCCCCAAACGCTCTATTAACTCCATTAAATGTTATGTTATGTTATATTAAAAATATTTATACCGCGCTCGGTCACCAAACGGTTTCATGGCGCGCAAAACAACAGCAGAGGGAACAGTGCAGCGGAATAACTCAGTAGGCTAGCTGAAAGAGATGGGTCTTAAGTAATTTGCGGAAGCAGACATAGCGAGGGCAGAGTCTAAGGGAAATAGGAAGGGAGTTCCACAGAGTGGGGGCCAAGAAAGAGAAGCACGATCCTCCATGCTTTTTACGTTTATACCTTGGAGTCATCAGCAAGTTAAAGGGAGCCCTTGCATCTCTGCGCTGTGTACTGGCGTCATTGTGCACGTGCGGTGTGGCCAACCAGCCTAGAGAAAGCGTGATTCCCCCCTCCCCTACCGGCTGTAACTGCCCCTGGAGTTCTAGGAGAGACCACTTGTCCCTCCCCTTTGGCGACCCCATTCAAGAATAGCGCCGCCCTCTAAGGACCTTAAATTTACTGCTCACTAATCATGACCTTACCGCCTGACCAAGGAATAGCACTAATTACGACGAATGAAGACCTGTAAACTGGATAAAGTTCTAAGGAACAAAATATATTCGTACAACACACCTGTAATCCATTACATAAGCAACAAACCTGCGAAAAAACCTTCATAAATCACAACACCAATAATCTGCTTACTAGAGGCTGGTGAGGCAGGCTGTGGAGCGCGGAGTCAAAGAGGCAGACTCTCGCGCTCCACGGCCTTTTCACCTCTCACCTGCCAGGCCGGTTCGAACCGGCCTGGCTTTTACTCCTCTGGTGACCCGGAATTGATTCTATCACTTCCGGGTCACTGGGAGGCCCGGGGACCAATTGGCTTGGAGACGTGCCTGTCGCGTCATTATAGCGCGACAGGCTTGCCTCCACGATAGGGGGAGGGGGGGGGGGGGCGGTGCGCCCGCCATACTTGTGGAGTGGCCGATGCCGGCCCTGCCTTTCTCAAATCTTCAGTTGTTGAGTTTTGGTTCCAGTATACAGTTCATTTTTCTTCCCTTGTGCTGATGTATAAATACGGGTATGAATGGGGTTAAACAATTCTTGAAGTGGCTGATGGCCGATGTTGTGTTCGGATGGCAATCGTTAATAAACATGTCTGTTATTTGCACCCCTTTACAAAGTCCACACCCGAGGGAGTCTTTCGGGAGCGGCTGCAGCCGGGTCCTTGCCTTACTGTTTGATAACAGGAAGAGCATGAGTCCTCGTGGCGACCTGCCTGGCTGTGTTACATGCTACTGCTGCCAATTCTCCGAGAGCAAGATTAGAGCCAGCCTTCCTGGATCTGACTGCAAACCAGTCTTTAATCTGGCCATCACAAACAAAATATCCAGTGGTCAGTCCAGCCATGGACAGGGGAGCACACTTCAGTTCTTTACTGTGAATGTGTTGGTTATACTTTCAGGATCAACATACAAAGGGACTGGTCGAGCTTGTCATATAAAGCAGTACCATAAGTGACATATACGAGAGATCCTGGAGTTGATACCTCTTCCAGTGCCTCTAGGGTATTAAGAAGATTGTTAACCTGTGGAGGGAAAGATAAGTTAGTGACTCCTCTGAAACAGTCCTTCACAAATGAGCTGTATTGTTTGGGCCTTGAGGGATTGTCTTCCATTGTAAAGTGCTGATTCATCCATTGGCAAGATTGAATACCTGTTTTGTGCTGCGACATCATGCAGTCAACAGTACTTTTATTTAGGCAAAAGGGGTACCTCGGATAGTCGAACAACTAAAGTATCTTGCAATACATTTTGCTGCAGTGGCTCTAAAGTATTACTTACACAGA
Organism: Lissotriton helveticus; assembly: GCF_964261635.1. Taxonomy (NCBI): domain Eukaryota; kingdom Metazoa; phylum Chordata; class Amphibia; order Caudata; family Salamandridae; genus Lissotriton; species Lissotriton helveticus. The sequence goes on along the minus strand of NC_136058.1, from coordinate 282,890,888 downwards.
AAGTTAAAAGGGAATAACAGAAAGCAATTAATCTCTTAGGAGATCCTAAACTGGGGTTAGTGAGTGTTGGTGTAAACAAGAGTAATGCTTCAAAGGCAAAAATAATGTTTGAATATTGCTCTAAATTATGCACATGACAGGAAATTGACCTTACAACCAGACTTTGAAGCCTTCTTCTGGAGATTATTGTGAAAGAAGCTTCTCACAGGAAGATGGAACTATCGTCCTATTGCACAAGAAGAGGTGAAATGCAACTAACAAGCTGAAAAAAATAGTAAAACCAGGTATATTTGGTTTCACTGCTGATTTCAATAAGACATTAAGACGACGATGATGCAGTTGGTGAAAACTTCTAACCCGAACCATGTAAATATGTGCCCATGTTATTGGCTATCCCTTTGTTGAATGTGGACATTACGTATGTGAAAACATCCAGGACAGCATTGTGGAGGCAGTCATTAAAACCTATATTCACAGGGATCAGGTAGGTCTTATTGGAATTAGGCGATTGGCTCTCTGTAGAAGACAGCCAATGCATGTGGTGGTAATGTGTACGGAGATATATTTCCTCGACAGAAATGGAAAAGGTATAAAAAAGAATGACATGGTCCTTGTTACCGATGCAGAGCCAATATGAGATGTCTTAGGTATTCGTGAAGTGGAAAAGCATCTTGTGTACACTCTCACAAGCATTGGGTTTATATATGATCAGTGCAGCCTAAGAAGAGGTGTAAAACAAAGTTCCTTTTCACCACTATTATTTACACTATCCTCGAAACCTCTGGCAATCTGAATTAAAGCGGAACAGGAAATTGGGGGAGTAACTTAAGTGTCTGACCACATTTCTGTTGCACACAATCACTGAGGCATCCGACGGAGCCATCCCCAAAACTATAGGAAAAGTAGAGGCATGTTTAACATGTTTGAGGTATAAGATGAACTGGAGCAAAAAGTGCTCCCATTGAACAAATCGATTACAAAACAATGGATCCCAGTAAAACTGCCCCTGTAGTACCAAATTTAAATGTTTGAGCTCCTATGTATTACACTAATGTTAAATCAGCAGTGTAAGACACACCTAGTGGTTTCAATGGAGAAAATCAATCAGTCATTTTAAGAACACAACATCTTCTTAGAAATTGTGAAGGGTACTCAGCGTAATGATGTATTTTATTTGATTCAATGATATCCTCTAGACACTAAATAGCATGTTCTACATCTTGCTGTGGCCAGGGAAGATACCAACATTGAGGTTGATTCACCTGTAAGGCACTAGGATGGGTGGGGGATTAAGGGATTTCGCTGCTAACCCCACAATTATGAGCTTTTGTGTTTGTCCTGGCACACTGGCTTAGTTTGAGAAAAGGGGAATAAGTTCCTTAATGGGTGTACATGTACCACACTATTGATGGGCATGAAGGAAGAAGCAAAAGAAGTGGCAGACATCCTGATCAATTCTACACCAATCACACCAAATACACACTGCATGAAGCTAATTGCACTAGGTTTTGCAGTATGTCCGAAACCGTCTGGTAAAAAGGGGGATAATGACATTGTAAAATGAGGAACATGTTTCACCAACAACCTCCAAAGTTCTTTGGAGAACTGGGGAAAGTTATAGTTTTTGGGTAAGGATGCTTTTGTAGATACCTTAAGCTGGGGTATTGCCTCGGAGGATTGATACTGATTGCATAAGAAGGGGCAGGTGAGAAACACTATGGAACAATACCACAGGACTTGACCAAGAGTCTTTGAGTTTTTGCAAAGGCCATGGGTCTCCAACGGGTAGTTCTGCAGCTACCCATTGGTAGTTTACTTGCACAGTTTACTCACCAGTACCCTGGATGTTGCTCCCTGAAGTGCAGCCCAGCACAGTACTTAATTCAGTGGGCCTATATAGCCTATTGAAGGTCATTTTGCAGAGTGTGTTAACGCAAATTTGAAAGTACATGTTTTATGGAAAACCTTGTATTTTGAGAAACTAACCTGCTAACGTTTAAAAACAAAATGACTGAAAATACAAAATCTATTTAGCTGCTCTTTGAATGGTAGTTCATTCCGAGTTGTAGGGAATTATAGATTTTTGTATTTCCATTATGTCAGTTGGCATCTACTGTTGTGATTATTTCATTAGGCACGAGGATGCATTTTATTATGATAAAGCGTTTTCTGACATTGCTGTTAGTAACCCCTAATGCATTGGGTGAGTATTGTTCTACTAGAAGATCATATTTTAAATATCTGCCAGGCAATATATTGTATCCAGAATATAGACTATCACAATAGCATGAACATAAATATATAAAGGTAAGAATAGTTTTATTTACGCTCTTATGTCCTCATGTGTTTATCTTGAAGATGCACAGAAGTTCAAGATTCGCAGATATGAAGTTTAGCATCGTAAATCTGAACTTACCTATTTTTGTACCTTCATGATAATATATCAGTTTGCATTCTTAATATGAGATTTTGCTCAATATGCTAATGTGCATCTGGGTTGCGACTACTAGTAACCATGCAAGGTGTAGCCACTAATATGATTAACCGTTGTTGCAGTAGTGACCACATTAGAGACAAAGTCAGTTGCTCAGGACTATTAGTAGCTCTTGTTAAAGAGAAAGTTGGCGACCCCTGGTGTAGACCAAGTGTTCATTAACCGTGACAGTGTTGAATCTTGACAAGTGCTTCTGACTCGATGAGCCCAATGTCAACTAAGAGAAGATACCTGAGAATGACCACAGGGGAGATAGAATTGGCTCAGATCTTACTAATTGCAGAGTGGAAGTCCAAGGAGCATAGCCTAGAGGGATATTGAGCATCATACTCAGTGGGACATATTGGACACCAGTGCGGCAGGATAAAGTATTGTGTTGTATTGTAATTGCATTTATATAGTGCTTACTACCCCTGATGAGGCATCAAAGCGCTTTTTCGGTGAGTAACACGCTACTCCAGAACCTATAAAGGATTTGTGGTGAATTAGTATAGTGAAATATGGAAATCATTTGAGTGGTGGATATGTTAGTCAGGTATTTGGATTGAGAAGGATAGTGGAGGGATAGAAGAGGAAAAATATTTGCATATATAGCGCTTGCTACCCTTGATGGGGTGTTGAAGCTCTTTTATGGCGAGTAGCATGCTACTTCGGAACCCATAATGGATTAGTGGTAAATTAGTATAATGAAATATGAAAGTAATTTAAGTGGTGTTGGTAGGTGAGCTGAGGAACATTTACTCGCAAACTTTTTTGGTAGGCAAAACTCTGGGGATTTTATGGATACTTGAAACTTCCAGCCACTGGATCCTAGTATTGTAGTATTTTGAAGCAATTTTGTAGTGTTTTTTTTTTTTAGGTTTGGCTTTGATGTACTGTATCAGTTGATCCGAATTGCTGTCTGATCCAGGTCCGGTTAAGAGGCTTTTTTTCTTGTGTGCGGGGCACTGGTTACTGAGCCTGAGGGCCCGAAAGGTGCTCCTGTCCTGTTGCTCTTCCTCGGTGCTGTTCTTTGGCATGCCATTGTCGCAGATGGTGTGAGAACGATGGGACAAGTTAGCTGGTCTAGGATTGAGAGAGTGTGTGTGTGTATTGTCTAGCCAGTGTGGTAAGATTGGGGTGTCATGCCTGAAACCTAGGAGGGTGATTTGGGGTCCCAGATGGAATTATTTAAATATGGCCAGACTGGACCTTAATATAGAGGATTCATTCATGGGGGAATGATGCCCTGCGAACTTCAGTGTGAGGTTGGTATTGGAGAAATAGATATGTATGTTGTTTAGGCGACCCTTGACCCTGTCACCAGGCAGGTCGCCCCCCTCACCCCACACAGCCCCCCTGTGTGCCCTGTGCCCGCAGCTGCTGCTGCTCGTATTTTGGTATGTGCCCCGTAATTGGTTTGTACCTGCTTTTTTGATCCACTGCTATTTCTGCGTATTTCCTGCTTGTCTGCTGTCTTGCCCCCATTTTGCCTTGTCTCCCTTGTGTCCCATTTTGTCTGTGTCCCCATTTGCCTTCTGGGTCCCCTGCGGACCCGCCCCCTGCAGTCCCATTCGCGACCCCGCTTCCGCCTCCCAGCTGCTCCTCCCTCCCACATCCCCTCATATGGAGGCCACGCCTAAGGCAAGCCTGTCTGCACCCGTCAGCGCCTGGACCCCGCCCAGCACCAGGACCCCCGGCTCCCACACACACCACGACGCCCACCTCGGCTAAGACTCCGCGGTACAAAAGGGGGTGGTGATGGACGGAGCATCTGAACCAATCAAACACTCACACCCAGTCAACAGATCTGGGTTTAATTCATCACCGTTCTTTAGCCCACTCTGCCACCCCAGTTCAGACATGGCCATATGCAAATCAGTCTGACCCTGTGCCTCATGGGAACAGTCCAGCCCGAACTGCCAAGCCATGCCTTCCCTGGATCGGAAACAAGCTTCCGAGGACCGGTTTCTGGCATTTCAGCCGTCTTCAGCCCGGCTTGCTTGAATCCAGTGGCAAAGTGAGCAAGGGACTCACGTCTGAGCATACCCTGCCAACTTATGGCGAACAAAGCAGTACAAAAGGGGGTGGTGATGGATGGAGCATCTGAACCAATCAAACACTCACATCCAGTCAACAGATCTGGGTTTAATCCATCACCGTTCTTTAGCCCACTCTGCCACTCCAGTTCAGTCATGGCCATATGCAAATCAGTCTGACCCTGTGCCTCATGGGAACAGTCCAGCCCGAACTGCCAAGCCATGCCTTCCCTGGATCGGAAACAAGCTTCCGAGGACCGGTTTCTGGCATTTCAGCCGTCTTCAGCCCAGCTTGCTTGAATCCAGTGGCAAAGTGAGCAAGGGACTCACGTCTGAGCATACCCTGCCAACTTATGGCGTGAAGGTCATCGAAAAGGCCGTCCACGAACAACTGACCAGCTTCCTCGAAGAGAACAACATCCTGGTTCCGTAGCAACCACAGCACTGAAGCTGCCCTCATCGCCGCCACGGACGACATCAGGACCCTGCTCGACAATGGTTAAACCTCATCCTCATCCTCCTGGACCTGCCAGCCGCTTTCGACACAGTCTGCCACCGCACACTAAGGGCATGCCTCTACGACGCCAGAATCCCAAGAGAAGGCCCTGGACTGGACCACCTCATTCCTCTCCGGTAGAACTCAGAGCGTCCACCTCCCCCCCTTCTGCTCTGAGGCGACAGAGATCATCTGTGACGTACCCCAAAGGCTCATCCCTCAGCCCAACGCTTTTCAACGTCTACATGGCACCGCTCGCCCACATCGCCTGACGGCACGACCTCAACATAATCTCCTACGCCAACGACACCCAGCTGATCCTCTCCTTCACCAATCACCCCCACACTGCCAAAACCAACCTCCACGAAGGAATGAAGGCCGTCGCTGACTGGATCAGAAACAACCGACTGAAGCTGAACTCGGACGGAGGTCCTCATCCTCGGTTCCACCCCCTCGGCCTGGGACGACTCCTGGTAGCCAACGGCACTAGTAGCACCCCCTACACCCACCAACCACGCATGAAACCTAGGGGTCATCCTCAACTCCACTCTCTCCATGACGAAGCAGGTCAACGCCGTCTCCTCCTGCTGCTTCAACACCCTCCGCATGCTTCGCAGGATCTTCAAGTGGATCCCCACCGAAACTAGGAGGACGGTCACCCAGGCCCTCGTCAGCAGTAGACTCGACTATGGTAACGCACTCTTCCAGGAGCCCCGGCCAGACTCCTGAACCGGCTTCAACGCATCCAGAATGCCTCTGCACGCCTGATCCTCGACATCCCCCGCCGCAGCCACATCACACCCCACCTGAGAGACCTGCACTGGCTCCCCATCAACAAGAGGATAACCTTCAAGCTCCTCAACCACGCACAAAAGGCACTCCACGACACTGGACCAGCGTACCTCAACAGCAGACTCAGCCTCTACACCCCCACCCGCCATCTCCGCTCAGCAGACCGCGCCCTCGCCACCATCCCCCACATCTAAAGAGTGACCTCCGGCGTCAGATCATTCTCCCACCTCGCCGCCAAGACGTGGCACACCCTCCCCATCCGCCTACGGCAGATCAAAGACCTCTTAGCCTTCAGGAGACTCCTTAAGACCTGTCTCTTCGAACAGTAGCAGCGTTACCCCCCACCTCCCAGCTCCTTGAGACCCTCACGGGTATGTAGTGCGCTTTACAAATGCTAGGATTGATTGATTGATTGATTGATTTATGAAGACTGGCAATATTCTTAAATTTGGCAAATGTTAGGTGGATGATGCACGTGGTTGCAAAGAACAATGTTATGCATTGGTTTCTAATGTAACATGGTTCTTTAAGTTGAAAACCACAATAAAAAGAATTTTTAAAAAGTGAAGTGTGAGGTAGGGAGTGTTGCTCTTGTCCGAACATACCGTTTTAAGATGGCTTTTCATGTTAGTACATTAGGTCTCTGCATACTAAAGGATGAATTGAGTTGTAAGGTAATGTTGGTTAGGAGGATGGGTTGGTCACTTGGGAAATGCCCGAACTTGACAACACTGTGGAAATCCTGGTAGTTAGGAAGGTTTCTGATTCTTTCTTAGAAAGAGTTCATGACTTAGCTATCAGTATCGCAAAGGTGATCCGATGAAAACATGACAATATGATCACAAGGATGACAGGGGTGGGGTCATTCTTGCTCTTGAGGTCCTTCTTGGGTGATAAGTGTGGAGTTTGTACTGAAGGTAGATCGGTGTACCACTGTGCGCTCTATGCAATGCAGAGTGCCTTGAAGGAGATGTGTCTTGTGCCTGAGACTCATTGAACTGCTTGAAAGTGGGGGTGAAGTAGTCACAGCTATGGAGGTACAGTAGCTGTCTGCTGAACATTGTGTGAATAATCTGGAGTCTGCTGAAAACAAACTCCGGTTTACCTAACTATAATCATGAGGTTCCCAGATTATACTGAGGAGGGCAGGATCCATGCTACATTTTCAGGAGAACCAGGTAAAACATATGAAGAGAAAACCGATCATCACTGTCACAAATCAATCAATCAATCAGGGCAAGTAAAGCACGCTACTCACCCGTGAGGGTCTCGAGGCACAGGTGGTGCTGCATTCAGATCTTCACCAACTGTCTGATGATGCAGCTCCACTAAGATTGCGGCTCGCACATAATCTGAAATCAGTCAAGTCAAAAAACACTAAAATTAAATAAACAGTAAAGCAGTAAGCAGAGATGGAAAACGACCTGCAGTGATCATGCAGGGCTGCTGCAATCAAAACTTGGCACATACGGGGGGAGTTGAAGCAAAGTCCCAGGTTCCGCAGTGCAGACCGTAGGACAGAGCAATCTAGGGGAATATTTCTTGTGTGCATTAAGGTTCGGTTCAGGAATGTCCTTCTCCTAACCAACCTGTTGCTGTAGCTCCTACTTGACTTGCACTTCTGTGCCTCAAATGGCACCATCCTGGCATGCGCCCATCTTAATAGGATTTATAGCACTCCGCTGGTTGTTTCATATTGTCCGTATCGTTAATCGGCCATTGCAGGGTTTAGAATGACTAATGATGGAGTGGTCGTGCGCACCATCGTTAGTCTAACCACCTTCATTTGTACATTTGTGTATCTTTCAGATTGTAGATGGGAAGCAGATCGGGAACCTGTTGTGATTCTACTTGGATGGGGAGGCTGCAAGGACCACTACCTGGCAAAATACAGCAACATCTATCATAATCAAGTTAGTATGCATGATATGTATATCAGAGTAAATGAAGACATTTCTATGTTGTGTCGTTTTTGAACCATTAAATATAAAATGCAGCATCATACACAATAAGGGAATAGCAACAAGCTCTAAATTGTATGGGAATACAAATGAAGAGCCTTCTTAGCATATTAAGTCAATCAATCAAACATTTGTAAAGCGCGCTGCTCACCCGTAAGGGTCTCAAGGCGCTGTGGGGGGTAGGCTGAAGCAGCTACTGGTCGAACAGCCAGGTCTTGAGAAGTCTTCTGAAGGTCAGCAGGTCCTCGGTCTGTCGTAGGTGGGTGGGGAGGATGTTTTGTATCTTGGTGGCGAGGTAGGAGAATGATCTGCCGCCAGTGGTCGTTCGGCGGATGCGTGGGTCGGTGGCGGGGGCGAGGTCGGAGGAGCAGAGCTGGCAGATCTGGGTGTAGCAGGACAGTCTGTTGTTAAGGTATTCTGGTCCGGGGTTGTGGAGTGTTTTGTGAGCGTGGGTGAGGCGCTTGAAGGTGATCCTCTTGTTGACCGGGAGCCAGTGCAGGTCTCTCAGGTGGGTGGTGATGTGGCTGTGGTGGGGTAGTCCGAGGATGAGGCATGCGGAGGCGTTTTGTATGAGTTGGAGTTTTTTCTGGAGTGTGGGTGTGGTTCCTGCGTAGAGGGTGTTGCCGTAATCCAGCCTGCTGCTGATGAGTGCTTGGGTGACCGTCCTTCTGGTTTCGGTGGGGATACATCTGTAGATCTTGTGGAGCATGCGGAGGGTGTTAAAGCAGGAGGAGGAGACTGCGCTAAATTGCTGGGCTATGGAGAGCGTTGAGTCCAGGATGAAGCCCAGGTTGCGAGCATGGTTGGTTGGTGTCGGTGCAGCTCCCAGTGCGGCCGGCCACCAGAAGTCGCCCCATGCGGAGGGGTTGGAGCCGAGGATGAGGACCTTCGTCTTGTCCGAATTCAGTTTCAGCCGGCTTGTCTTCATCCAGTCTGCGATGGCCCTCATTCCCTCGTGGAGGTTGGATTTGGCGGTGGCTGGGTCTTTGGTGAGGGAGAGGATCAGCTGGGTGACGTCGGCATACGAGATGATGTTGAGATGGTGTGCTCAGACGATGTTGGCGAGTGGTGCCATGTAGATGTTAAAAAGGGTCGGGCTGAGGGATGATCCTTTGGGTATGCCGCAGGTGATCGCGCTGGCTTCGGAGCGGAAGGGGGGGAGGCGGACTCTCTGGGTTCTGCCGGTGAGGGAGGAGGTGATCTAGTCCAGGGTTTTGTCTCAGATCCCTGTGTCACTGAGGCGTGTGCGCTGGGTGTGGTGACAGATGGTGTTGAAGGTGGCCGAGAGGTCCAGGAGGATGAGGGCTGCTGTTTTGCCGTTGTCCAGTAGGGTCCTGATGTCGTCCGTGGCAGCGATGAGGGCAGTTTTGGTGCTGTGATTGCTGCGGAAGCCGGATTGGGAGTAGTCCAGGGTGTTGTTCTCCTCCAGGAAGTGGGTCAGTTGTCTGTTGGCGGTTTTCTCAATTACTTTTGCCGGGAACAGGAGCAAGGAGATGGGTCAGGCGTTCGTGAGGTCCTTTGGGTCCGCCTTGGGTTTCTTGAGTAGGGCGTTAATCTCAGAGTGTTTCCAGTTCTCTGGGAATGTGGCGCTCTCAAAGGACTTGTTGATGATCATTCCTAGATGGGGTGCGATGATTGAGCTTGTCTTGTTGAACATGTGGTGTGGGCAGGGGTCGGTAGATGAGCCGGAGTCGGTAGGTGAGCCGTAGTGAATGGTGTTCATGATTTTGATGGTGTCTTTGTCGTTGACGTGATTCCAGGCGAGTAGGAGGCCGGTGTGTTTGGTGGGTGTTTAGTCGGGGGAGTCGGCGTCTGGGTGTCGAAGCTGTTGTGGATGTCTGCGATCTTGCAGTGGAAGAAGGTGGCCAGGGAGTTGCAGAGTTCTTGTGATGATGGGACGTCGTGGGGCTGGAGCTAGGGGTGGCAAGCTCTTTGCTGTTGTGTGCGTTGTTGGTGATGCGTTCCTTGAAGCTGGTTCTTTTGGTAGGTCGGATGAGTTGGTGGTGCTTGCATCTGGCATTTATGAGGGAGTTACTTGTTCCGAAGGACTGGGATTGTGGGCTGTAGTAACGCTGGGAGGGGAGGGTGCTTACATTGAGGACCGTCGTCAATACCTTCTTTTCAATCTTGAAATGGTCACGGCTGGTCCATCCTTGCTGTTGGGGCCTGCTCCAACGAGCACACCCCACAGGTTAGCCATCTGCCTTAATCTTCCTGAGAGGTTTTTACAACATTTTAATTGCATAAAACTCTGGGATTTGCATTCACCTCCATCCTGCCTGCCACTTCAGATCCTGGAGGATCAGGTTCTTGTATTGAACTCTGTGCTGCTTTCATAGGCTATTAAGCTCTCTTTGTCTCAGATCATACCGGTGGTTTGGTTTTGTCACATGACTACTACCTCTGGGGCAAGACAGACTCCATGGCAGACGATTTAGAGAAGTTTGATCAATAAGACCTGTTGCATTTAAGTTACCTTTCCATTCCCCTTTTGGACCCAGGCTCAGGATCTACCTCTATATTCTTTTCCATCTTTAGCTCGCAGTCCTTCCTAGATGCTCTCATTGCCAAGCTGGTGGCTTGGGTGGGTTGAAGGAAGGGTGCTTCTGTCTATTCCCCCCAGCTTTTAGCACATCTTCTGGTGTTACTACCCTGGTACCCAAAGCCCAGATCCAGGCACCACTCCATGCCCTATAGCACTGACACCGCCATAAGTGTCCTTCATGGATCTTCTTCAGTACGCTCCAGCTGCATCCTTGGGTGCTACAAAGGTTTCTGTGAAACTCCACAAAGGTCTCCTCTGCAGCAGTGTCAGGCAGGTGATTGGCTCCTTGTTGATTTGTTGGGCTGACGAGCTTTGGGATGCACCTGCGCTCAGGCAGTGGTACAAAATCCTGAGATGACTGTGAGCAGCTTTGCCAGAACTCCCAAATTTCACTTGTTACTCTTTACTGAAGAAAGACCACACTCTTGAAACATGTCTAGAGATACATGGCACTGGTTTCACTAGCAATGATGAATACTAAAGACATCCAGCTAAAGTGAGTGCTGTCTTGCACTTCATTCACCACAATTCATCTGGGCCAATTGCGTGCTGGTATACCAAGCAGTGTGCTCCTTCCTCCTATTGGATTTAAACACCTGCTAACAAATCATTCTGTAAATCATTTTAATATCAATTGAAGAGCTGGAGAGCTAGCACACAAGCTTCACTTACTTCATATATAAACATCACTAGGCAGGTATAACATTATTCCTTCGTAGTGCATTTTAGAAGGTCTCTATGTAGAGAAAAGGAAACCGGTTTTGCAACTTGCTTCTGTCCTTTCAGCTTAGGGTTGAGTCCCTTTTCAAGAGTGAAGGCGAATAAAATTCCCAAAATGTTTGTGCAGGGCATCTTTCGGCAGTGTAGCAGGTTTGGGTAGCTACATTGCTAACAAGCCATGTAGTTTAGGATATCCAGCCATAATAGTCTGTGCTCGTAGTGCAGTTTGGTCAGAGATATAAACTTTGTAAAACGTTACAGCATGTAGACAGCAGAGACACATGTACATAGGCCATATCAATAATTTGAGCAGAAAACAAAGGCAGGGCGAGGACAATTACAAAGTAGTCTGTTTGTTTGTAGATGAGCCAAAAAAGGTCAATACTTGGGAAGAATTCCTCAGTTGCAGGTACTTAATTTCCAGAGCTCTTAGGAACTTAAAGTTTTTAGTTGTCAAGCAAATAAGGCACTTCAAAGCTACTAGCTGTACAGCAGATATGGCCCATTAAAGCTACTAGCTCTACAGCAGATATGGCCCATTAAAACTTCTAGATGTACAGCGGATATGACCCATTAATGCTATTAGCTGTACAGCAGATAAGGCCCTTTAAAGCTACTATCTGTGCACTAAATATGGCTCATTAAAGCTTCTAGCTGTACAGCTGATATGGCCCATTAAAGCTTGTAGCTGTACAGCAGATATGACCCAATAATGCTATTAGCTGTACAGCAGATATTACCCATTAATGCTTTTAGCTGTACAGTGGATATAGCCCATTAATGCCAATAGCTGTACAGCAGATATGTCCCATTAAAGCTACTAGCTCTACAGCAGATATGGCCCATTAAAGCTTCTAGCTGTACAGCAGATATGACCCATTAATGCTATTAGCTGTACAGCAGATATGACCCATTAATGCTTTTAGCTGTACAGCAGATACGGCCATTTAAAGCTACTAGCTGTGCAGCAAATATGGCCCATTAAAGCTTCTAGCTGTACAGCTGATATGGCCCATTAAAGCTTCTAGCTGTACAGCTGATATGACCCATTTATGCTATTAGCTGACCTGCAGATATGACCCATTAACTATAGCTGTACAGCAGATATAGCCCATTAATGCTCCTGGCAGTACAGCAGATATGGCCCATGAAGCGCTTGAGGAACAGACCGAGTGAGACAAGGAAGTATGACGAAAAGGGATAGTGAAAAAATTAGAGGTCAAGTAGGAGGTATATGAAAAAGATCTGACTCTTTACCATCCATACTTGTCTTGTAATGTGGAATTTGTTAACATTCAGTATATCTACCTCCTAGGTAGTCAGTGGCATGGGCTGCTCTCGAGCTTCTCCGGGATATCTATTCATCAAAAGTGCATGCATTGTTAACCTAAGAGTTTGCATTAAGTGCAGTCCTGTTCTTTAAACCCAAACATGATCTTGCGCTGCACCCAAAAATGCGAGTGAATCCCGGAGGGAGAGTGCAGCTGAATTTCGAATGAAGCCCGTTCACCTCCCCCAAAGATTTTATTAATAATTGCAGGCCATGATTTAACCCCCACTATGTTAGCTCATTCTGATGAATCAGGCAGATGTCTGTATAAATGAATGTTTTGCAGAATTGGGCGTTCTACAGGACTTCAAACTATAGGTTGCTTGGAGGTTGGGGAATCATAATGTGAAAGCATATTACACTTGCCTCATTTAAGCTGCGAGCAAAGCTAGTTAAACATTCAACCTCACAAACTACAGGGCTGAATTCATTATCCACGTGCTGATGCAGATTCTGAAGGAGTATAAGCAATTACGGATGGGTGGAATTTGCGTAGTCACGTTACGCAAAGTTCTGCAAAACGGTAAAAAATCTAACCGAGCTATGCAGAATCCCGCGAGCATGCGGAATTGCTTGTTCCACCCGTTCGCGATGCGTTTTTCGTGTTCTGGGACGCAGTTTGCGTGCTTGTGGGGAAATCTCTCGCAAATGTAACCATGTGGTTGCCTACTGGCGTGGCCATCTTGCTTCACTTGTCCCGCCCGCTCGCGATGCATGTTTCCTGTTCGTGACCGCGGATGTCCGATAGCGCATCTGAATGACGTGTTCTCGATTGCACACTATCGCAGGATAGCGCATCCGGCTACCAAAATCTCGTGGCGCACGCAACTGGATAGGAAAACTCGTCGGCTAACACGGGGATCTCAGTAAGTCGCTGCCGCGTGCGCGAACACGCATTTTGAAAGCGCGAACAAGGACAAAAATTCACTACATCGCGGAATTTTCAGCCGTTCCGTGTTCTCCGCGGAACGCAGAATTGCCAAAATTCCGCAAGCGGAGCGGAATTTACCGCCCAGGCCTATAAGCAATGCCTGACATTAAAATGGCATTTGGCAATGCGGCGAAGCTGCACCTTTACCATACAGCATGAAGTGGCTTGAGCCAAATGTTCTCGGCTTTGATTGACTGAATATTGAAAGCAGTTTCTCTGTTGATCGGCACTAAACAGCTTCTCTCTATGGTAGTTTCTTCTATTTTGGCCTTGTACAGATGCCTGTTGAGGAACTAATATAAATCTCCAGAAGGTTCTCAAGTTCTAGAGTTTCATGTTTAAAACTTTGGAGTACCTATTTTTCCCACTTTTATAAGCCATCTTGATCAGCCAAGATGGTTTTGTTTATTGTACTGTGAAGCACTGACTTTCCTTTGTCTTCAGGGCAAAATAGATTTCCTAAAATCGTTAATTACCTTCAGGCAAGGGGACTAAAATGTGACTTTTGGAGCGGGGAGGGCGGGGGGTCGTGTTGCTGTGTTCATATTCGCAGTTTCAAGCTATTCAGATTTTTCTCTTTAACTGTGCATACACAAGTCATTGCTAACTATAGTACATAGACTGTCCAGTAATAGTTCTGATGCTCCTCCGCACTTTTGAACCAGACAGTGTGACTTGTCTAATTTATGCATATTCTGGTTTTTGGATCTCTTTTAGACGTACCTTGGTTGCATCGTTTTCTCAATGAATATGTACTCTCTCCTTATTAACTACAAATAGTCTGGCTTTTTTTAATACCCTGGAGCCCCTCTCTGCCCAAGCTGAATATCTCAAAATCAGTTCTCTTATCCTGGCATTTTTCAGCTCAACAGTTTTTGAATCCTCTTCTGATTGCTTCACCACACTTCCCATGCACCTTGATAGGCACTGAAATGTACATATGAGGTAGCACAGTCTAACAGAAGATGTGTAGGAGATGACTGCCCTCTGGGTTGCTGTCTTGTTACATCCTGGAGCACGCCTCGAGGTGGTGGAGACTCTGCTGCGTATCGAGAGGTCGCTAGAGATGCTGTGTGGTGGCCCCAGCGTGGAGGCATGGTGCTGTGGAGTGTGCGAGGGCCTGGGTAGGGGCTCCGAAAGTGTTTATGAAAGATGATGGAGCCACCTGTGACTGAGACAGGCTGGATGCTGCAGTAGGGGCAGTTGGCATGGTGACGATGGGCCTTCTTCTGCTCAGGGGTACTAGAAGGTGGGTGAAGCACAGGGTCTGACCTATGGAGGCTATACAGCTTGGACCAAGGGTCCATATAGCTTGGACGGGAAGGAGAACGATAAGCTAAATGGCACCCAGACCTGATGAAGACCGACCACATGAGTCAGTGGGCAATGTAGGTGTTTTAGGCCTCAGCAGAGATGTTAGTAGTAATGCAAAGAATGTGGTACTTTCAGCTCTGAATAACTAAAATGCAATTAATTGGGGATTGTACTCTGTTTTCATAGCATCTACAGCCTGGCACAAAAGAAGGGTTGTACGATCCACCAGTACAATGAACCTCGGTTAAGAAAGATGAGACTACCATAGAACAGCCAACGCAACAAACAACAAAGCAGGGAACATGCAAACACAGTCATAAATGGGGCATGTGCCGAGTCATGTGAGAGGCACTGGCTGTGGCAGGTACATAACCAGTAGTAAGAATAATAAGGGACAAGGATAACCTATTAGGAAATGGTGACTCCTCCATCACTGTAATACTCAGGCGCTTGTTGATCAGAAAATGAGGTTGATATAATAATAATAATAATAGGGGGTCTTGTAAAGCGCTTGGTGACGCACAACGGCGTGTCCCCGCGCTATGATGCGAGCGCTAGCAGGAGAAGGTACTAAGGTGGGAACCCACTATCGGGCATATAGAAATGTTTTTAGCTTGGCTCTGAAAATGGGCTCTGAGGGTTCCAGGCGCAACGCCACAGGAAGTTTGTTCCAGCTAGATGCAGCCAGATACCTGAAGGATCTGCCGCCCATCCTTGCTTTGGACACCTTAGGAATGGACAGGCGCCCCGAGCCAGAGGATCTGAGGGAACGAGAGGGCTCGTATTGTGTCAGCAGACCCTGTAGGGGAAGAGGTGCCCTGCCGTTGACGATCCGATGACAGGTGCATAATGCTTTAAATTCCACCCTGCTTCTCACCGGAAGCCAGTGCAGGGCCTGGAGCGCGGCTTTAGAAGCTGATCTTCTGGGCAGTCTGAGAACCAACCGGGCTGCGGCATTTTGTAAAACCTGCAGGCGGCTCAGATTCTTCTCGAGAGTCCCCAGGTAGAGCAGGTTGCCATAGTCCATCTTGGACGTGACTAGTGCATGCACTAGTATTTGGCGGGCTTTGATAGGAAGGAGCTCCAGAACCTTCCTGAGGGTCTTGAGGATCCCGAAACAGGTACCAACCACCCGATTGACCTGGGGTCCGAAAGTTAGGTTGGAATCGAACCAGACACCTAGATTCCTCGCCTCCTGGCAGGGAATTGGTGCTGGTCCCAGGCAAGGTGGCCACCACGCCGACGTCCAAGCCGCTCGGTCTCCCCCCACCACCAGCACCTCAGTCTTGCCTCCGTTGAGCTTAAGGCAGTTGGCAGACATCCAGGCAGCTAGGTCTTGCATGCATGCTCTGAAGATGTCTGCCGCAAGACCGGGTGCACGCGATAGGGAGATGACCAGCTGTGTGTCGTCGGCGTACGACACCATGCGCAAACCGTGACTCTCCACTATGGTGGCAACCGGGGCAACGTACAGATTGAAAAGAGTTGGACTCCGGGACGAGCCCTGCGGCACCCCCTGGTCCAAGGCTACTCGCTCGGAGTAGCAGTCGCCCTGCCTGACTTGGAAACCTCGGCCAGATAGAAACGACTGGATCCATTTTAGCGCTGCACCTCCTACCCCTCCTTTGTTCAGACACTGTAGCAAGATGGAATGTGCTACAGTGTCGAACGCAGCGCTAAGGTCCAGAAGGATCAAGGCCATAGTATGGCCCTCGTCGGCACCCTGCCTGATGGTTTCGGATGCCATGAGGAGCGCTGACTCCGTCGAGTGTCGAGGCCGGAACCCAAACTGGGTGGGATGTAGAAGATTGGTATCTTCCACAAATTGCATTAACTGCAAATTGGCCACCTTCTCCGCCAATTTAGAGAAGTAGGGTAGAAGAGAGATGGGACGCAGATTCTCCATCTTTTCGAAGCTGATATTAGGCTTCTTGCGGAGGGGGAGCACCACAGCTTGTTTCCATTCCCTAGGCATAGTGCTGGACCTGAAGGAGACATCCAACAGATGCCTAATGTATGGTTCTAGTGTCGTCAAGCTGTCCCCCAGCCGTTTAGGTGATGCTGGGTCCCGTGGGGAGCCTGATTTCACTGATCTACATATTTTGATCAGGTCTTCTACTGGTGGGGTGGAGAAGTTAAGCAGCAGATTTTGTCCATCAGCCTCTCTTACTGATGCTTCAAACTCTCCCCCTGCCAAGGGTTGGGCAGGAAAGGCTGAGTAAATTTTGGACACTTTGTCGCCAAAATAGTCAGCAATGCGATTGCAGGCAACAACTGAACAATCCTCTAATCCTGCCGAGGACTTGGGGACAGCCAGGGATTTATAAACACAGAACAATTCTTTCACTGAATTCTCTGCACCCATGATCCTATCGGCATAGTGGGCAGTTTTCGCTCTCCTGATTAGGTTGTGATATGCCCGTCTATTGACGAGATATCTCTCTCTCGCCTGGCTGTCATAGGCTACCCTCCACTGCCTTTCTGCTCGCTTACAATCCCTCTTAGCACAACGCAGTTCCTCATTGAACCAGGGTGCCGTTCCCTGTTTACGGCCGCCCTCCTTTGGCCAGCCTAGAGGGGCCGTACGGTCCAGGGCAGCCATGATACGGTCATTAAGCAATTTATTTGCCGAATCCGCATCATCACCTCCAGGGGGGCCCTCTGCGATAAGAGCCTCATTGAACTCTGGCAGGGAGAACCTGGCCCATTTGCGCCTGGGGTAATTAAGGGGAGTGGGGTCTGTCACCTTATGTTTAGGGAGAAGAATTTCAAATGGTACCAGGAAATGGTCGGTCCAGGGGAGGGGCACGGGGAGAGCCGCTATGACTTCCTCCCAGTTCGCGAATACTGGATCAAGCAAGTGGCCATGCTGGTGTGTTGGAAGCTGGCCCTTTAGCTCTAGTTGTAAGGCCTGAAGTTCTTGACGGAACTCCATCGCTCCTTTGTCTGACAGATCCTCTAAATGCATATTAAGATCTCCGAGTAGCAGAAACTTATCTCTCCGCAACGCTATCTCCGTGACGCACTCTAGTAGGTTACCTTTAAACCTTGCCAAGGGTCCTGGGGGACAGTAGATTAAATAACCCTTCACCGTAGTGCCCCCATTAATTTTTATGGTAAAAACACCAGCCTCGCTTCCCGCCGTCAAGCTGCTGTTTAAATGCAATAGCTATACCTCCTCCTCTGCCATCGGGTCTGTCCAGTCTCACCATCAGGTATTCTTCTGGTAATGTCTGAATGATGTCAGGGTCAGAGTGAACATCCAACCACGTTTCTGTGAGGAATAGCAGGTCCAGTTGTCTATCCACAAGTAAGTCGTGAATATCGAGCTTATGACATAGTAGCGATCTCACGTTGAGCAAGCCACAGGACAAGGTGGAACTGCCCGTGGTATCAGCTATCGATGTACTAAATCGGAATTGACAGTGTCTGCAACCTACTTCCTCCCCTATGTATATGGTGTGAAGGCCGGGTGTACAAGTAATGGTGGACAGACTTACAAGATCGTTCCTACTCCAAAGTATTCGGTTGTCAGGACCAGGGGTGGTGGCCCTGGGTCGTGTCCGGTCGCAGACGGGCGCAGACGGGCTTGGCTTAGGCGCGGCTTCCGCGCGCGCCCGGCGAGCCCGCTGCGCCGTCTGGTCATGATGCACATTATATAGTGGTGAGAGGAGGGTGGGAGGCCGGCGCGACTAGAGCGCTCCCCCAACCACACCTAAGATGGCGCCCACCGCCGCCAGACACCGGCTCTGAGATCGGCAAGGCGAGGCAGGGAAGAAGTTAGGAGAGTGTGGAGGGTGTCAGAGTGCCTAGGTTAGTAATTCCCACATTACCACAGTTTAAAAGCACCCAATGCTAAAAATGTTGGTCAATTTCGAAGTGCTCCTAAAAATGTTATAAAAATAATCAGCACACAGAAGTAAAATTCCAGCAAGCAAGGTCGTAGCCCTAGTAGTACTCACTAGTGAGAGCTACGAATGGGCAACGCGGCCGCCGAGGAGCCGAACTAAGTACTCTGGGAGGGCGGGAGGCCGGCGCGACTAGAGCGCTCCCCCAACCACACCTAAGATGGCGCCCACCGCCGCCAGACACCGGCTCTGAGATCGGCAAGGCGAGGCAGGGAAGAAGTTAGGAGAGTGTGGAGGGTGTCAGAGTGCCTAGGTTAGTAATTCCCACATTACCACAGTTTAAAAGCCCCCAATGCTAAAAATGTTGGTCAATTTCGAAGTGCTCCTAAAAATGTTATAAAAATAATCAGCACACAGAAGTAAAATTCCAGCAAGCAAGCTCGCAGCCCTAGTAGTACTCACTAGGGAGAGCTACGATATGGAAATATACCAATAGTCGGATGAGACAGAACTGCAAAAAGGGCCTAGAAGGGGGGTGGCTGGCATAGTTTCCAAATCAAGTTGTTTGGGGTAAGAGAACGAAAAAGACAAGATAATGACTTAGACCTCAGCAGTAGAGGTCCCGACTTTGGGGGTAATGCGAGCTGTGCTCGTCAATCTGACACTGGTACGAGTACAAGGAAGACACAGACATATCAAACTACATCCCAGAGTGCACACTCAATTTGGCATCAAACAGAATCCACAGACGCTGAGATGTATCAGCAGTACCACTTGCTGACTCCGCAGTGACTGAATAATACAGACATCACGGATGCAATTAAAAATATATCTTCTGTGTGACTGCTTGAATGTGGGTTCTGGTGGCTATGGTGAAATGCTAGGACATAGGGATAGAACAGAGCCCTTGAGGAACTGGAGCCCCCCTCTCCCCCTAAAAATGTTGACATACCTTGACTAATGAAGGAAGAATAATATTTGGACAATAACTTTGGGAAGGGAGGGAAGTTGAAGGAAGGAACCCCTCCTCCACGGATTACTTTAGTTCCCATTTTGAGGGGTTATGTGGAAACAAGAGGGAACGTGGGACGTTTCAGATAGTTGAGAGGGAGGGGTTGGGTGTGTGGGACTGGCCGCCCTCTAGGGAGAGGGCAAACCGGAGAGCAGATCAATCAACAGACTCTGAATTAGTATAGCCAAACATAGGACACAATGGCCATTTGTAAGACTGGCTAAACCAAGGGCAAGACTGCTGGAACTTAAAAAGGGAGAAACTGATGTGGGTTTCTTCCAAGAGACATACTTGATAACAGCTGACTAGAAGCAACTCAAAACACAACACATCCCAACACAATATTTGCCTTTTGAAGAGAATATAGCAGGGAGAAGAGGCACCTATTTATCTAAGGGATCTTAATACCAGGTCTGCACTCCCACAGAGATCCAAAGAGTAGATGGCTCTTGGTAAATGGGATACTGAAGGGATCTCCGCTATCACTTGCTACACTATATGGCCCCAAAGCCGGACAGGAGGAGTTGCTCACTGCTATTCAGCAGAGAATAACGGAGCAACTTGGGGCATTTGAGTAGGACAGGAATTAATATGGTTTTGAAAGCTGGAATTGACAACGTTAATCAGAGATGTGGAGGGACCTCTGTATTCTAAAAGAGGCAGGCGATTATTGGAGGACCTAAGTCTTGTAGATGGCTGGAGGCGCAGGTAAAAGAATATTCACACTACTCCCATGTGCAAAAAATACAGGTGTATATGCTTACAAATGCTTGCTAGGCAATGTAGCAAGAGCTGAATAAAACTAAGGGTGGGCGTAGTTGGCATAGTACTAGTACGCGGAATTCCTTGAAGTTGAACAAAAACTCCATGAATTCTGCAACTTAGCTCCGTGGAGCTCCCAATTAATAAAACAGAAACCTCATATACGTTGAGTAAAATAACAAATATCTCTGTCTTTACATGCTAAAATGCAAATAGTAGTTTCACAAAAGTGAAAATGAAAATTTAGCAAGCAGTGAGAGAGGTGATGATTTGGGGATCCTTCCTAACCTAGGGAGCGAACCAAGCAGATGCCTTGAAAACAAAGTGCACATCTTGCTGAATTATTCAGTGATGGTCCCATCCTCTTAGGACCACTACAGGCACAGCTACGGGCAAAAATACAATCCCAACTAAAGGCCCTGCAAAGCATTATGGGACAAGATTAGCAGTGGGCAGTGAATATTATAGTATCCAATATCAAAATAATTCTACAAAGAGCTGCAGTTCAACTAGTCGTTAGTAGGTGTCCCTCACAAGTCAAAAGGAAAAGCATTGAAATTATTACATCAAGCTGCAGTTCCACTAGTCGTCACTAGGTGTCCCTCACGAGTCAAATGCAAAAGCATTGAAACCCTTTCATGAAGCTGCAGTTTCACTAGTCGTTACTAGGTGTCCCTCATGAGTCAAAAGCAAATGGATTTGACTTGAGGGACACCTAGCAACGACTAGTTGACTTGGGGTGGTCCTAAGAGGATGGGACCACCACTGAATCGTTCAGCATGATGAGCTCTTTGTGTTAAAGGCATTTGCTTGGTCCACCCCCAGGTTAGGGGGACCCCAAAATCATCACCTCTCTCATTGCCTGATATTTTCCATTTTCAAAGTTCACGTTTGTGTATTGATTATATCCTTTTTAGCGTGTAAAGTTGCTTTATCAAAGCATTTATGGGTGTAGTTAAGTAGCTGACTCCGCTGTGTGGAGGGCTAGGTGGAGGAACAGAGTTTTTGCCTGAATTCTCCACAAACTCCGGTAGCGGAGCAGAGTTCATTGCCCAGGGTTAAATAAGACCCAATAACACTATCTGACTAGGGTCTCTGTATTACTGTGGACATTGGGACACTGTGGACACTGGGAGACGATGAGAGGGGTATGACCATGAGATGGAAACTAAATGGTCACTAATAAGGAACATTTAAGATGCTATCAAAAAACATAAACACTTCATTGAAGTGGAAGAGGTGTTCATAGCAACAAGATGAGACACACTGGATATGGTACTTTGAGTCCACTTTATAAAAGGAGCGGCATGACTGAATAGAGAAAGGGGTCCTAACTGATTACTCTGAGGCAGAAATTATTAACACTTGAGGGACACGATAAAAATACCCTTTCACCACGCAGCTGTCATAAGATTGTGGCCACTAATTGCTTAAATATTAAATATTATGATTGGGTCAACAAGGTAGGCGATTTCCAGGCCAATCATCTCAGTGCTGAGCAGATATGCAACCACATCATAGAAGTTCATGATGGTAGAGGGTAGTGGGTCATCTCTATAGACTAGAAATAAGAGGAGTTTTAAGAATTGTATCAGCTGCTCTACACGCAATAAAGAGAAGATGAAGGGGCAAGGTGGATGTACCTGGAGAGGCTGCAGTTGACGAAACTTACCGTGGTGGGTAAAGACTGGATAAATTCACTTTTAGCAAAAAAATAAATGTTGCTGTCTGCAAATATCTTACATTAGGGAAAGCACATGGCCTGCTTGGGTTTATAACCGGTTTTGGTGAAACATTCCCCCTAATTCTTTTGAAGAGTCTGCAAATGTTGTTTAAGTCCTTCAGTAGCACACAGCGTGTCATACATAGCACGACTGAATTCATTTATCACCTTTTAAAGCCATGGAAAGTTCCAGGAACACCTTCGGCTTCCCTCTTAAATTTTGACTATACGCTATCCACATGTATTTATGCACGTAGTCTGGGACAACTCATGCCCAAACTAATTCACCAAGATTAGGTGGGATTCATAGAGGGCAAGCAAAACCAGTGATAATTACAAACATCCGTGACTGAGCTGAGAAGCAGCTGAATTAGTCATATTGCTGTTCCATTAATGTTAAAAAGGCTTTTGACCAGGCGGGATTGGAAACAACCTTACGCCACATTGAATATGAGGAAGATCTGCTAGGGTAAGATGTACATTTTTCCTGTTTTTTTGCTTCATTTCTCAATGGCACAAAAAATCAAGGATAGTGTAGGAAGCTGGTTCTATATATACTATATCAAAGCGAGGTATAGTGTGCACAGAGTCCAGTGGATCCCCAGCGGTATAGCAGAGGCTAAAGTAGATAATACTAACAGTTCTATTTGTGGTAATGTGGTCGAGCAATTAGGCTGATCAGTGGGCGGTGTTAAGCATTTATTGTATACACTCAGGTAAGAAATGTTATCACACACTCAAAGCTAGGGGTGGGCGGAATTTGTGTAATCGCGTTACGCAAATCTCTGCAAAACGGTAAAAAAATCTCTGCGAAAACGTGGAATTGCTTGTTCGCGATGCTTTTTTCCTGTTCGCAGTTGCTGTTATCGTGCTCAGGGGTAAATATCTCGCGAACACGCATTTTGAGAACGCGAACAAGCAAAACATTTTGCGAAGTCGCGGAATGCAGAATTTTGGGCAATTCCGCCTTCTCTGCGGAACGCAAAATTACCCAAATTCTGCAAGCAGAACGGAATTTACCACCCAGGCCTACTCAAAGCCTGAATCCAGACCAATTGGTAAGCATAAAAAAGTTTTTACTTTGTATTTTATTTTAGAGTCAAAGGTTACGTAATGCAGGTATGTTGTAATACTTTCAAAGTAGCAAAGCTTTTCAGGTAGAAAGGTTTGTAGAGTTTTCAAGCAATAATTTTCAGTCTGAGAGAAAATACTTTGTATTCAGTATACACAGTTAGTGCAATATAGAGAGAATGCTATGCAATCCTGTGGAGAGAAAGACAGGTGATGGACTTACAAGTAAGTACCCGGCTTACAGTTCCAGTCTTTGGGTGGTCTTAGGCCAACACTGCGGCTATGCCGGTCATGGGGGGCTGGGGGCACTTAGAGGTGCAGATTTCAGTATCTTCGCCGTGGCAGTCGATACCGGCAATGAGATTTACCCTCACGGTCCGTGAAGAATAATACTGTAGGTTGGTTTTCAACAGACCGCCAACATGGTTATCGTTGTGGTCGCTTGCAGTTTGCTTCTGTCATTCATCTGGAGGAGTTCCACTGTCAGGAGGTCGCGGTGAGGTGTTTGAGCCAGAGATGCCAGAGGAGGTTGACAGGCCCACTTGCAGGAGGGTACGGGCTCTTGGACACCAGCTGGACACAGCTAAAGTCGTGAGGCCTAGAGGATCCCTCGAGGTTGTGGAGGCCTGTCTGCATGGGATGCTTTTCTTCTGGCTGGGCAGAGTCGCGTTGACACAAGTGTCGGTCCTCTACCACTGCAGTTGGGGTGTTCTTTTGCAGCAGTGAGTTGCGTCGCCACCAGTGTCCATCCTCACTGTGGCAGTTCTTGTACCATTGGATGCTGGGGACTAGAGCCTCTAGTTCCAAGGGAGATTCTTGGCGCTTTGGCGAAGGTTGCAGGTCCTCCAGGGTTTCTTGGAAGTCAGATAGGGTTTCTGGAGGGACAGCAGGTCCAGTGGTCAAACCGGGTGCAGGTGGCAGGGTTTTTGTTGAGTTTTGTCATCAGCGGGTCAGTTCCTGGTCCAGCAGTGGTACGGGTCTGTCTTCTTCTTTGATCCCTCAGATCTGAAGAGGTAAAGTTCAGGGGTGTCCCTAAATTCTAGATTTAGGGGCATTACAGGGCTGTGCAGGTCAAGACCAAAGGGTCCCTTCCTCGTAATGCCATCCACCAGTGGGAGGGGGCATAATTCTCTTCCTAATTGGCTGAGTCCTCTCACCTTCAAGATAGAGGTGACTGAGATTAAGTGTGGGCAATGAACTCTGCTCCGCTACTGGAGGTTGCGGAGATTTGGTAACTACGCATTTCATTGAAACGAAGGAATTCATGCAATAAATCTGACTCCGCTGCGTAGTAGAGTTAGCTACTGCACCCACAACTCTCTGACAAAACAACTTTACTTTTACATGCTAAAAAGCATAAAACCAATTCATAAAAGTGAGCTTTGAAAAATACCAGGTGTTGGACTTGGCCCTTCTGGCAAGTTCACCCCTGAACTTTTTGCTTTTGGTATGTGACCTGGTGATAGTGATTTTTGGTTTCTGCGCACTTTACCACTGTGTCCCAGGGTAAAGTGCGTGCGTGTGGTGAGGTTGACCTACCCTCCCATAGGAATGCATGGGGAATGTATGTGTCCCTGGCAGTTCCTGATGCGGGGGGAGTGCAGGTGCGAGTTTGGTATGTGCGGACTCGTGTGAGTGAATGCTGCGCGATGATGTGTGCGACATGATTGTGTCTAGTGTGGAAGTGCCACTTCTAGAAGTGGGCATGTTTGTGTAAATTATGTGAATTGGCTGTCTGGCTTCTGATTGGCTGGAGCTGGCTGGTGAGCCTGGCTCCAGGAGTTAGGATGGGTCTGCCCCGGTGGTGGGTGTTGAGATTAGAATACTGATGGCTGGGGAGGAGTGCACCTGGGACCTGAATAGGGCTGGGCTTTCCCCACACAATGATGGCTCCGCCCCCCTGTGGTGCGACTGATGACCCTAGCCTGCCTAGTGAATAATGAGAGGGGCTGAGCACTTCAGAGTGCTCCAAAACCAGCTGCGACTGGTTTTCCCCCCACCCTGCCCACAGAGAAAGAGGTTTTACTGTATAAAAAGGGGCTGTGTCCCCTTACAAAATGTTCTTCCTGATCCAAGCTGAGGGGGCTTGCTGCTGCTGCTGGGCGCCAGGAGGACCGCCACTGGGGATTGCCTCCCTGCCTAGGAGGACCCTGTGAGCTGGATCCTGGGCCCAGCCTTGCCCCCCACCCCCTGAAGGACTTGGTGCTGGACTTTGGGGGCATTAGCGCATGAGTAGCGCTTTACTTTTACTTTCCTAAGCCCTACAGCGCCTGGGAGCGCTAGATTGGCCCCTAGCGCTCAGAGCGCTTTATTTTTACTTTGGTGGCTGACAACGCTGCATATTGCCGGGTTCCTGCCTTAATTTACCCCCCTGACGGGTGCCCACCCCGCCAGGGACATTGCCGGCATTTCTGATAATTGATCGAGGGAGCCCACCCCTCGTCTTGGCCCCCGAGATCACCGCCGCAGCACCGGGGCCGAGGAGAAGCCGAGAGCAAGCCAGGGAAGCTGCCGCTGACGTCACCCGGAGAGCCGCGCTGCCATTGGTTGAGGCTGTGGGAGGCTCGCCGGGCGACCTGCGCGGTGATTGGCTGCCCCAAGCAAGAGAAGAAGCATGAAGCGGCGGGAGCCTACCCCGCGCTCCTGCACTGCCCGCGTGAATGCGGCCGTCCCCCCCATCCCCCCAGGGCTCCCAAGAGCGAGGGAGAGCCCCGGAAAGCGAGAGGAGATCGCGACGTAGGAGAGCCCCCGAGGAGCGGGAGCTCTCCAGCCCCAGCCGCCGCGAGGCCCGTGAGGCCTTACTTTAATTACGAGTCCCCCAGGGAGGGACTCCAACGGCGGCATCATTGTTCTAGAGCCCCTGAGGCTCAAGGGGGCATTTTGTTCATTTTGAGCCCACAAAGGGCTCCGGGGGCATATTTGTTGAGGAGCCCTGAGAGGCTCCAGGCGGCATATTTGTTTGGCGAGCCCTGAGAGGCTCTTGGGTGCCACATTTGTTCTCTAGTCCCCCGAGGGACTCCAACGTCTAAGGGGGCATTTTTCCTTTTGTGGTAGAGCGGCCCCGGAAGGCAGCGGGCTGCTCCCACTTGCCCCACAGTTATTCTCAAGCCCAGCGAGGCTCACAGGGACATGAGTGCTTTTGGCCAGAGCCTGCGAGGCTCCACCGTGTTGGCCACATCATCCCTACAGCTGCCCAGCACTTAGTGGGCAGCTGCTCCGTTTAGGCCCCCTGACATTGGGACACAGGGCATTTCAGCCCCAGAGAGGCCAGTTGGCCTGGGGACAGTCACAGGTTGTGGCCTATGTGATTTCTGATCAATTGTTCTGTGCTGCACCTCTGAATGTGTTGTTAATGTGTCATTTGCTTTTCCCTACACCGCTGCATGTATGTTTATGCATCATGTGTTTTTCCCTACACCTCTGAATGTTGTGATGCATCATGTGAAATGTTCTTATGCCTATACCCCTAAACGTATAGTGATACTTAGGTGGTTGTTCTTCCTAGTACAGGTGTTGCTAGTGAGGTCCTGGTTCCCTGCGTAATATTTTCCAACGGTGGTTAGGGTTGCATAGGTGGTACTTACCTGTTACCAGTAGTTACTGGTTGTGTGCTCTATTTTGTGCTAAAGTGATTCATATTCTATGTACCAAGTGCTATTTCTAACAAGTATCCTAAGACTAAAAGTTCATATTCCTGACAGTGGTCCATGTGACCCTGTCCTGTACATATCCCCTGTAAATTCTGCCCGTGCCTGTTGGCACATTGTAAAGTGTGTGTTTTTATCTAATGTGTTTGATAATACAAAGGCTATTTTGATATATAACCTTGTGCGGAATTTCCTTTGTGGTGGGCCTTGGGTGTTGTTGCTGGGGGTCCGTGCGCAAACACTTAACTTACATGGCCTCTGGGATAAGCCTTACTGCTCGCGCCACGTTGCCTAGAGGGTGAGCAGGGGTTATCTTTGGCGTGTAACTCCCTTGCCCTGACTAGAGTGGTGGTTTCTGCCTGGCTTTGGCGCAAGCCTCAGCCAACTGGAAATCCCATTTCTAACACCAGGCAATGAGAGAGGTGGTGATTTTGGGGTCACCCCTAACCTAGGGGGATGGCAAGCGGATGCCTTGAACACAAAGAACATATCATGCTGAACGATTCAGTGATGGTCCAATCCTCCTAGGACCACCCGAGCAAAGTTATGGGCAAAAATACAATGCCAACCAAAGGCCCAGCAAAGCATTATGGGGCTAGATTCTAGAGTTTAGTCTGGGCCAGCCTCTGAGCACTGCAGGCGTCAAACATCAGGAGATGTGGCTTCTGATATGACAGAGGGGCACCTCTGACTATCTCTTCATCTTGGAGGTATTAGCAGTAGACCCAGACATTCAGTGCTCACTCTCTGTTGCAGTAGCTTGGCATTGCAGTTGGTGTAATAATGTTGCTCGTTCCTTTCGACTTACCTTCTCGTGGGTTTACAAACCAGCTTCTTTGATCAGCGAGAAGAGCAATGCATCCTTGCAAGAGGGAATCCATGGTGTTGCAAAGGTAATTGATAGGAAGGCCCCCCCCAGGCGGGCAGTCATATCTAGTAGGGAACGAAGCTGAAATGGAATTAGATTTTATCCCTTTCTCATGAATGAAATTGGTCAGAGGCCGAAGGGATTGATGACGCTGGAGCGTAATAGGTTAAAGATCTTGATTTAGCCATACCTTGATGCCTTCAAAATCAATGGGATTCCTGTCTCATACAGCAGACCTGATGCTTTCTGTCTGCCTATAGTAGTGTAGACAGGTGAGGATAACTTGCGGTTGATCTCGAGAGCAGGCGAGCTGATCCACTCTATGTGGGCGGTCAAGGATAATTGTCTGATCTACAAGGTAGATGGCAAAGGTGCTCATTATTCACAACCGTGAGACTTATTGTAGCTGAGCCAACAGTTAACGCCAACGCCTGTCAAAGCGAGACTGCCGCTGGAGGAGGACGTGTCAATAGGATCTTGACCGCCTTGCTTTCCTGGGGGGGGGGGGGGGGGCATAACCTTTGTTTGCTTCACCACGGCTGATGAATACTTACGTCTGCCCGCTATCACAGGATCGAGGACCACGTTGATTCCAAATCGTAACTCCTGCCAAATCGTTCTTGCGTCTTCCTGAATTCCATCAGGTCACCGCTATCCCCAACCCGAAGAGGCTACTGTGAGGGAATTCACCCTTCTTGTTGGGCTGTCTACAACACCTTTAGCCTTGAAGAAGACCCGCATTGACATCAATCAATCGGGCTGTTGTCAGGGTCGAAACATCAGCGTTAACTGTTGGCTCAGCTACAATAAGTCTCACGGTTGTGAATAATGAGCACCTTTGCCATCTACCGGAGACATTACTTTATGCTGTTCTGGCCATTTTTCATTTGTAAATCCATCTTGATCAATTGTAAATATTTTACCCCCACACCTGTATATAATACGTTCACATCACCACAGTCACTGAGCACTTCACCTCACTGTAATCTAAGTCACTATTTCTTATACATTTATTTCTTGACAGCCTTATACTCTGATTGCTTTATTCATTAGGAAGTAAAATTGCTATGCTAAGAAGTGCATTCTTGTTTGTTTTGTGTTCCATTAGTATCACAATTGAATGATACCATTTGAATTATACATGTCTTTGTAAAGGAATTATCCGTTTCCCAACAGAACCGTTAAAGATTTCCTGCAGACCCATCCCTGGTTCAAACCTGCACCCCACTAACCCTCACTAAAGGTGCAACACTAGACTGGATCATTTCCAAAGAACAAGTGGTTAATACTATTTTGATCGTCCCCTGCGATTGGTCAGACCACCATATTATTAACTTCCAAATACCCGCCACAAAAAAGAAACCAACCTCACAACCAATCAAACCCAGACAATGGGCTAGAGACACTAAAAACTTTAACTTGGGACGACTAGCAACTCTTTGTGAGAAAGAACTTCTACCTCCTAATAATATGGCAGACATAAATGAATTTACGGATCACAACTCCACAATGACTAAACTAATCAACCACATTTCTCCGCCAAAACTCAAAAGAATACCGGACAAAGACAAAAACCTGTGGTTCAATGGAGCTCTTAATGAAGTAAGACTTAAATTGAGACTAACTGAACGGAAATGGAGACAACCCTCATCCCCTCAACTAAAACTGCAAAGAAGGTCCAGAAACTCCTATAACAAAAGTATTCTAAAATCAAAAAAAGACTTCTTCAGATTGGAACTCGACCAAAACATCACGGACTTCATGTTATTAGAGGACTGCCAATCAGGATTCAGACCTGGACACAGTAGCTAAACAGCAATTCTACATAGAGTGGACGACACCCTACTCGCACTCGACAGTAATGAAACTTGTCTGCTGGTGCTGATCGGCTTCTCGTCCGCATTCAATACTGTTAACCACAGCAAAATACTTGAGAGACTAGAGAACAGGATGGGATTATCAGGAACAGTCCTTCAATGGTTTAAATCCTTCTTAGAGAACAGAATGCAAAGGTTTTTGGTGAATCAAAAACTATCTCCACCTTCCCCTAATCTAGTAGGAGTACCACAAGCCTCAACACTATCCCCATTACTATTTAATTATTTAATCCCTATGTTGAACCACTAAATGCAGTATTACAGCAGGCGAACATCTCCTTCCTCATGTACGCGGATAACACACAGTTGTATATTAAAATTACATCTCTAGAAGAGATCAAGACGATGAACCAAGCTCCAAAAAATCTGAATTCCTTCTAATCCCTCCCTCCCTCCCCCCCCCCCCAAACAAAAAACTCTACGATGATAAAGGATTGGACCAAGCTGATCACTGCACTTAATTGTACTCTGATCCTAGTGGACTCTACCAAATTGCTAGGAATTACTCCGGATAAGAACCTAATTATGCAAACACTCCTCAACATGATGGCTAAAAATGCCCGCTTTCATCTCAGCTATCTTAGAAAAATTAAACCTTTCATCGAAACATCAGAACTCAAAACAGCAGTTTAGTCATCTTGAGGTTGGATTGCTGATGTACAACTTAATCAGGAGGTCTACCCAAGATCTCAACAGCCCCACTAAAACCCAGTTTTAATGCAGCCGCAAGACTCACAACACAATTTGACCACATCATGCCACATCTGAAGGCACTCAACTGGCTGCCATATGAAGCAAGAATCCAACTAAAGATGGCCTGTATCACACATAAAGCACTTCACTACAAAACTCCTCTGTACCTAGCCCAGAAAATTATGATTTCTGGAGGAAGCAGACTCTCTCGGCGTTCCGGTAATCTTCTACTGAAACCTTCATACTTCCTTAAGAAAAAAACATATGATAGAGCATTCTCTGGAGCTGCACCAAGAATATGGAACTTGCTCCCCCCAAACATCAGAAGCATCCTGTCTACTACTGTATTAAACCAGCATTGGCATAGCCAATAGGTCTCGCCTTTGGGACCTTATAAGTGTTTAGCTAGAGCTATTGGCTTTGCCAATGTCTTTATGACATGGTGTTGCGCAGTGTAGCTGCTGTGCAGCACGTTGTAAAATTCTAATAAAAAAACTTGTTTTTTTTAATTTTACATAAAACCAAGAATCTTGAGTGCCACTAGGCATAGGCTTCCGCTGTCGACCATTCTATGGCCTTCTCCGCCTGACACTTCCGTTTATACTTTAAGCCACTTGTCCCTGTGCAATCAGGGAACAGACAGGTGAGCTTGGTGACTGTGAGTCTGCCCTGATCTCGTCTGGGCGGTTACGGTTCTACATCAGATGCTGACTGGCAAACCCCACCCTGCTCCAAAACAGTGAGTGCTGCAAATATCTAATAGGAATTAAAATGCACACAAAAAAACTGAATACTTTCCTTTGTCCTTTGGTTTCTCTCTGGATGCACAAAAATTTAGAACAAACCCATAATCATTGTGATTTGCTGACTTTGAGAAAGAAATTAATTTAACTCCTTCACTTCGGGGCTGATTCCCCTGCTGTGCTGGGGGGCGCGCACAGCGCCCCGGTGCTCATGATGAGCTCAGCTCGTCATGAGCCACGGTGCTCGTGTGCTCATGACGAGCTGAGCTTGTCACTGCCACACCCGTTTGTGTAGAACGCTCGCACAGCAGGGGAGTTAGCCCCGCGTGTGAGCGTTCTAATGGTCATGACGAGCTGAGCTCGTTATGAGCATAGGAGGGGTTAATAGTCTTCGTGTCCAAATTAATCACCCATACACACTATCACAGGTTGGCCAGGGTTATAAGATTACAGACTGCCACATCATAAAAACTATATTTCAGTACTGAATAGTTCATCCGTTGATGCAAAAAAATCTGCTTAATGGTTCCTTTCTGTCTGACATCGAACAACATCTCCCTGCCTACTGATGTATGTGCCGCCATGAGATTTGATTCATATGTGGAAGGATAATGGATTCAGCAGTGGATTCTCTTTTTTGTGGTGTCACTGAACACAAAGTAGCAACATTGTTGAAGGAAGAGTGAGCTTCAGTAGTCATTGTGCCTGAATTTCAGATTTTCACAGGGAGGTGGATGGAAACTTGCATGTCTTTCTCCACTTATGGGTAGCAAGTGCGACGTTTTTGTGATACCTACAAACATATGCATACGTGTGGTTATGTGGCTTGTGTTTGTGCCTTCAGAAATTCAAAAAGAACATCAGAAGGTATTAAGTTGTTGTGTAAATAGTGTGATGGGTCTGAGTCAAATAATCTGGATCAGACACAGAATTGGGGACCACGAAGGGCTTGACATGTCCCATTGTGATGTGCAAATAGCGTGTCGCATCTGTGTTCAGTTCTCCTAGTAATGCAAAAAAAAGTTTTTGGGGTGTCGCTGTAGGTGTAAAATAGAATAGGTAAGGAGGCAAGGGTGTAAACTACCGAGAACCTGTGCCTTCGTGGTGTCACTTAGTCATGGACAGAGCCACTGGAATTATGCAATTGTTCATCCGCTGCGATTTTGGCATAATTGTAGATTTACCGCATTTGCCACATAATCCATCATCTGCTGCATAATCTGCAGATTTTAACAAAATAAAAATGTGTTTCTACCTCAAACGGTTACAACGTTTCTAAAACTGCAGCGGCCTCTGTTGCTGCGTAGTGGAAGGCCTTTTGGAAAGGTTGACTGGTTACCTTTTTGTTGCCTATTGCTATATTTGGGTGTTAAACTGGTACTATTGAGGTGCACCCAATGCCTAGTCAGTGATAACA
Organism: Lissotriton helveticus; assembly: GCF_964261635.1. Lineage (NCBI taxonomy): Eukaryota > Metazoa > Chordata > Amphibia > Caudata > Salamandridae > Lissotriton > Lissotriton helveticus. The sequence goes on along the minus strand of NC_136058.1, from coordinate 282,858,626 downwards.
AGTTTAAAAAGTAGAATATAATGAAGTAATACGATTAAAAAATGTGCTGCATAGTTTTCTTTTTTTTACCGCATAATTTACTCAACCCTGCCACAAAATTTGGCCCTCTCCTGCTGCATAATTCCAGTGGCGCTGGTTACGGATGACTGTGTATCTTGCAGTCTCCAAAAGGGATCAGGTAAACTCAAAGCAATATCTGGGCCCCTACCTACAATGCCCCTATCGGTTGGACCTTAGTGCCCTTAAAGCTTTAGTTCTGTTAGTCCCCAAGGAGAAAGACATAGATTTAGTGAAGAGTGCAGATGTAGGAGAATGGTGTGATTGAACACTCAATAGCGGTGTCCCTGACTCACAAGGAGTGACTCCACCGACGATCCAGACCTCCTGTTCATGCTCTCATTACCAGGGGTCAGACCCTCTGAAAGAAATACTCCTGCCTACAGCGCTATCCAACACCCGGCTGTAACCCGGAAGTCCTTCCCTACTATATGTGTGACGACGTTACGGGCACAGATCATTTCCAGAGGAAAAATAAAGTAAGTGTTCCACATTGCCCTTTCATGGCACCCTAAAATGGCTGCTCAGGAGGGGTTAGAAAAACCTTTTACCCCAGGACCCTTCTGCTTTTTTGGGGGAGGAAGCCAACGGTCGGTGGCAATGTGCCGCCTTGAATTTTAAAAGCTCTTGCAAAACACCTAGAATGGATGCATTCATATTGTGAACTTTGGCATAAAGAGAAATCAGTTTCCTCATTGAAATGTCAGCATGCCACACATATGATGACGTCTTCACGCATGGTTCATTGTTCAACCTGTCTTGAATGAAAGATTGGCATGGTATTTTGCCACGCGGTCATACCACGTCACCTAGCGTCGTCCAGCTTTTCACATCACTTCCCACACAGCATGTATTCATTTTGTGTGCGTTTTTCCCCAGATGTCCGACCTGTTTTGGTTGCCTTCACCTTGACGGGTGGAATTTGATCGAGAATTATACTAACCATATAGCTCCTGCTGCCAGAGCCCATCAGATTTGCAGCACTGTAAACAAACTGGCTGCTCTCTTTTCACGGTTGTTAGATGGATGAAAGGCTGAGCAGCTCTGCTACAAGGCGAACCTATGACTTTGGCACTTAGGCAGCTGCAGCAGGCTCCTTGACCCACTGAGCAATTCCATGCCATTTCTCGATGTCTTATTTCCCTGAATTTCTCCCTGCGCCGGGGTGTGAGTCTGCCCGGCACGGCCGGTGTTCCTCTGATACGCATTTTATCACCGGAAAGCAGGACACGGTTTTATCTCTGGCCACTCTCCTTGCTTATGGGTTTTGTGCCCATATCCTGGCCTTTTGTGACATTTAAAGAGCATCGCACGGCCACGACGAGAGAAACAAGCAAACCAATTTCAACATCTAAGAACTAGATAAAAGGAGGGCAGGACATATGTTGGAGACCTTCAAAGTCCTATTTAGCATTTCAGTAACAGTGTGAGAAACTAGCTTCGCAGCACTGTTACTTGCCCGGGACCTGAGGGGTAACATTATTAATTGAAGAGAAAGGAAATATACGTATGGCACTTCATCCTGACGCAAGCATTACTGAACAGAACAACAATTATTAAAAAAAAATAGCGCACCCTCAAAAGCGTGCTTTGTTTAAATAGTAACATGAGCAAAGACAAGATAACAATCAGGGAGGAATGCAGCTGGCACAATGGGCGCCGCTGCTTGCTCCCGAGACCCCTAGGCCATGGGAGTGAAAGTTTTGAGGAAAGGCGAGACATGCAGCCGTCTTTGGCCATTTGCGTGCTTTCATTATTGAAAGCCACACGCAAAGACCAATGGATGTGTGGGAGGAGACCGACCCATACAATGAAGTCTCTTGGAAGTCTGAAGTGATTCCAAGAGGCCCTCTCCTAGTGCAGTGCATGTGCTGTGCTAGGCGAGACCTAAAAAGGAAGCTAAGACCTTTCTAAGGAGCAAATTCCTCCCTTAAATCCACAGCAGCCGTACTCATCTTTACTCTATAAATTCCAAGAGATAATCTCTCAACCTACTCTTTTCTGCTGAGTGATACTCTCTGATCGTTCATCCTTCATCAGACTTCTGGATGGAGCTCTACTTTCTGTCACAAGTTTGTCTGTTCTGAATCAAGCCTCTATACTAAATTCTGTTCTGAGATATCTTTTTGAGGACAGCCTATCTAAATGTGAACTGTTAATACTGAAGACACGTACGACTGTACTAGAAGTTACCAACCTATTTTCTTTTAGAATGTATTATTGAATGTACACTTATTTCCTTGTTAAATGTATAGAGCTGCTTGGTAACCATCTAAGGGACTCAAACTGTTTTAGAATGACAATGCTTTTGAACTGTGAAGCGTCTGATACCCAATTCTGGGTCTTGTTTGCGCTATACAAAACACGGAATAAATACATAAATAAACTCCCAAGTTATAATACCCATAGGCGCCATTTTAAGGGTGGTTCACCTGGTTCTTTTAGAGAAGGAGCTGGAGGTGTCATTGTCTGCATCATAACAATAAAATAATGCAACAAACAATCCAGGTTACAGTGAAATTAACATAAAATTAAAGGAGAAGAAAAATAAATAAATAATGCAATAAAAGCATGCAAGTCACTGAAAATAAAGTGTTCTGCACAAGTGTGTTAATCACTGGCCATGGGAGAATGTTAAAGCCAGTTTATTTTTAATATGACACCGCAGTAGCGTGCACATCTCTGAAATGTATACCTTCTGCTCAACCGTACAAATTGCTGGTGAAGGAGAAGAAATGCAAACACTATTTCTGTTTTTAAAGAGCCATGAAATGCAGCAATAAACGAAGAAGACCATTATGTGGTGAATGACAAACTGTCAAAATATCCTCCAGGAAGGGATGGTAATACATAGGATGCAAGGACTGCAACGGGCAGAAGTCACAATCCGTAGAGTGACGTCCTCTCCTCTAGTACAGTTCTTCGTGCTTCACACAGAACGTGTAAACAGGAGCTTCAAAGCTGCAAGCAGAGCGCGGAGAATGCGTGAAACGGAGCCTGAGCGCGGAGAATGCGTGAAACGGAGCCTGAGCGTGGAGAATGCGTGAAACGGAGCCTGAGCGCGGAGAATGCGTGAAACGGAGCCTGAGCGTGGAGAATGCGTGAAACGGAGCCTGAGCACGGAGAATGCGTGAAACGGAGCCTGAGCACGGAGAATGCGTGAAGCGAAGCCTTAGCGTGGAGAATGCGTGAAACGGAGCCTGAGCACGGAGAATGCGTGAAACGGAGCCTGAGCGTGGAGAATGCGTGAAACACAGCTCGAGCACGAGTGGGAATCTTGTTTTGTTGCACAGGGAATGGCTGCGACATGCTCGAGACGCGGCTCGAGCACAGGTAGCTTGACAGAGGCACCAGAGTGGCTGACAGGGAACACGAGCTACAGCTGGCAAATACCATGAGCTCAAGGCAAAACAATTACCGTTTGTATGTATAATTGTTTTTTTACAGTGCTTTAAATGGGCCATTAGAAGTGCGGGTACTCACTAATTAGACTGGGTGGGCAGTTAGGTGCCTGTCTTGGGGTGTGGCTCTGAGCCAGGCATTTAACAATAGCCAGTTTTTTTGGGCGTGGATCAGAGGTTGGTGAACTTTGAACCATTCAAACAAACATCGTATATCACGATAAAAAGTTAAAGATGTAGCACTGCCTAGAGGGTGTAGTTTCGAATGGTGTAAACTGTCACCATGAGACCCACATTTTAATATTTCTGCTTCTGGAATTGGGTGTGAGATGGAGTAAGTGCCAGCTTGTCGCTTCCTGCACTGTCACTACATGTGGGCATGTGACAGAAGGCATTGGCACACACGCATACATTCAAGAACATCCAAGTCCGCATTTGAGGCGACCTTAAATTTATTTTTTTATACATGTGTCTGCGGTACCGTTTATGTGTTCTGTGCCTCAGCTCACTACCTCCTTACTCAGCCCGGACACCGAACACTCCGCTCCCAAAACCTACATTTGTATTGTGTGTATTGTGAGACTTGGCAGGTATTAGCTTCTATGTCATATGTGCAGGGCCTCATTTTTGGTAGTTTCATATAGCACGAATTTGGCCCATGGGCATCAGACAATCGGAACATTTGCATTAAAGCTTAATTTTTTTAAACACCAATGGCTAAGTGAGTTACCCAGAATCCCAGGATGATGAGCCAACGTCGGGATTTGAACCTGGTTCGCCAGTTCCACTGTCGGCAGCTCTGGCCACATCTAACTGTAAATACAATTTCAAGTCTAAGCAAAACACATTCTAATAAAGAACAATGATTGCACCAATGAGAAGCATTCTTTGATTAAAACAAATAGAACACCGTAGAAACCAATATAACTACTACATGTGTCACCACATATTGCCCCTTATGTAGCAAGATCAATGCATTGATTTAAACACTAGAAACTTTTGGATCAATTTAATCTTTCAAAATCCATGTTTGATATAAAATAAAATATAAAATATATGAAGCACTTGCGCGAGCATGTGGACTACAAGCCAATAGAAAAATACTTCAGAGCCTCCTAGCGTACCTTCCAAGAGTGATTGGTCGTTTCTGGTGTGGCCAACGTTCAGTTTACTAAAACCACCCATTCCGATATGGCGCTCCTCTGTGCGAAATGTGACGCAAGCATGCATATTTCCTTTGACGTATGCAACCACCCCGCCTCCCTTTTAAGGAACGCCCCTGTATGAACACATGGTTTCAGTGTTTTGATTCGGTCTCACATGGCCCTAGTCCTCCTGTGACTTGCCATCATTTATAAATGTAAGACTCCTGAGTGTGATAGTGACTCGGATTTTACCCTCACAGGATCATGCTTGTGATTAATTCTATTAGGTTCCCATTATTTCGCAACTAATCTTCAAAAGGTGATATGCCCACCATCTTCTTTTGAGCATGCTTGGTGGTAATCTTCTTAGTGGTGACACTTGGTCTACCTTACGTTTTTTACATGATATGTTACACTGGGCCCAATGGAGGTGCTATTGTTTGTGTGCACCAGCTTTTTGGTTGATACTTCATTAGAGGCCCTCAGTAGACCCAACTACACACAGAGGCCTATATGGCTAAAATCCTATTCTGCACGCTTCCTAGGTTAAGCGCTCTGCTTCACACAGGAGACCCTCACTTTGATCCATTTATGTGCATGATCGTTTACTTTCTTTCCGACAAAATCACATTTTATTGTTGATCTACTGATTAGTAGTGGTACATATGCTAACTAATTTTACGGCAAAATGTGGAGCCTGAGTAAATAAGGTGTTGTCAGATGATGTTCTCAAAATTCGACTATAATCTAATAGCTAGAACCCATTTCTTGTGAATTTTTTAATTCATCCTCAATACTACAGATTCCTTATTTATGTCCTGACGGCTGTAAAAATTTATGTGTGGTTGAAATGCATCAACAGCCTATAAAGAAGACTCTATAATGGCTAAGAGGGACTTCGAAATATATAGAAATATATTGAATGAAAGAACATATAAATCCAGGCTTTGGAAATATATTGGATGAAAAGACTAATATACCCAGTTGTGACTGCCACACGGTGTGAACTCAGACACTATAAATACACAGTGTCTCCTTGTTTGTGGATTGTCTTATAAGGTTATTTGCTCATGTTAATAATCAAGGGCCAGATGTAGGTATCCAAATACCGGTCGGTAACGGCCGAAAATACCGATTTTCGGCCGTTACCGACCGGTATTTGGATACTGAGATGTAGGGCATCTCAAAATACAGATTCGGTAATTTTACCGAATCGATACATTTACCGAATCTGTATTTTGAGATGTAGGTGGCACTGTAAACAGTGCCACAGGGCTTTAAGGATTCGTTATTTACCACCAACTATTAGTTGGTGGTAAATAACGATACCTGTGTATATGCAAATCTGTGCATGTACACCTGTGCCCTTAGGGCATGTATGTGTGCCACATGGCACACAAGCACTAATCAGGGGTGCAACAGGGTGTCAAAGTGACACCCTGCCACCCTTGAACTATTCGGTATTCGATTCGGTAATTGACATTCATTCCTATGGGCCTCCAGGCCCATAGGAATCAATGGCAAATACCGATACCGATTCGGTAATTACCGAATCTTACCGATTCGGTATTTTTTGCCGAATTATTATCTACATCCCAAATACCGATTCTGAAATACCGAATCGGTAAAATTCGGTATTTTAGAATCTGTATTTTCGGATTACCTACATCTAGCTTTAAGTGAATAATTATTAGATTTGATAGATTATCTTTTTGTTTAGTAGCTGGTATGTTTCATTGAGCATTTATTGTTGATGGTCTCATTGTAAGGAGCACTTCTTAATATTCGTTTAAAGTAACTAAGTGTTTTTAAAATAGTAACTTATCACAGTATTGCTTAATGTATATCAGATCATACATCTTTCCTAGAGGGAAAGCTTTTTGTTTGAAATCTGATGCCAAAGCAACACCATCATAGCAATATGTGTAGGTCGCCTGTGTTACCCACAGTAATGGGAATATGGAAGATGTTGAATAAAAAGACTGGTATTACCTCATGCCCATCACTCTTCAATCAGCCGTGGAGAAACCTGGACTTCGCCCCAGGAATGCAAAGGCTTCTGTTTAGAAAGTGGAAAGAGATAGTTTTTTCTGTCTTAGGATATGTTTAAAAAGGCCCCAGCGAAGAGCTTTGAGGAACTCAATGAAGAGTATGGGCTGCCAGAGGCCGTGCGCTTTGGGTATACGCAGGTCCGGCATCGGGTGCTGCATGAGGAGGTAAAACGGGGGCAAATAGGGACCTCACAGCCATGAAGAAATGCTGACGAAATCAAGGTAATTAGGCTAGAGAGTCTATTTCGGATGTCAATATTTGAAGAGTTACACTGATACAAACTAGTAAAGTTGGTACATTTGCGTGTTTTCGTAAGCAGTGCCAACATTTTCCACTATCGTGGTACAGCCCCAAAATAGAGGGGATCTGGCAGAAGGAACCTTGGTACTGTTGAAGCGGTCACAGGAAGCTCGATATACAGTTGCTGTGATATGACCATGTTGGTTCACCCCTTCAGGGGGGATTTACCTATTGTACAAAAAAGAGACAAATTTGCAGCCAACCTAGTCCTAGCAACAACAGATAGAATACTGCCATTGTGGGGAAGGGCAACTGTGCTGAACTTGGAGTTCATGAGGATGAGGATATGGTCTTTGTGGACTGTAAAACCATGCCCATATCTCGCAGGAAATCCCTTTATAAAGATCTGTGGCCCCTAGGTGAAATATTTGGCTAGAGACTTTAGGGAGCCCTGATGATTACAGATCCTACAGACTGTTGAACAACCCCATTAGAGAAGCAAAACCTGGACAACCACACTAATCAACTAGTTTTCTTCATTGTCCACCCCCCCCCCCCGTGGGTCAGCTGCTCAAGACTCAAACTAACAGAAATAATTACAAAAGACAGAGGCAGCAAAAAAAAATCCACATTCATCACCCATATAGTAATTTAGCTTATTAACTCCAGGAAATACTACAGAAAATGTTGAGGTCATAGTAATTGCTTTTCTGCTACTTGACATAAAACACAGCAGAAGAGCCAACGCATTTCTCTCACACAACCAAGAGCTCCGTTAGGGCTCGTTCTTTCTTTATCCACGCAGTTGATCCAATCCTGTGATTATACACAAGTCTTCTATAAGTTTTTGTATGCTGCAATCGGTATCCAAAATGGATCCTTCTCATCGGACACCATTCCAATTGACTCAATACATGCGCAACAAAATTCATGTGAGTGTACTTAACATCATTGTATACTTTATCCGTGTTCGGCGTTCTAGACTACATAAAACATGTCCCCTTGGTCAAACACCATGAGAGCGATGCAAATGAATTTTGGTAGTCGGGGGTTAATCAGAGGAGAAAGTAAAAGGACAGCTACGGAGACGATCCATTTGTTGATGTGTACCGGGGATGGCCAATAGGTGGAAAGAGAGGTGAATGGGAGGAGTTGGGAGGGGGCGGGAAAAGGGGTTTGTTTCTTTAATTTGGATGACGGTAAGCATGTCATATCGCTGAATAACTTGTTAAAATTAATAAAAACCTGAACATTAAAATTAGGTATGTGCTTCTTCTAGTATACAGGAATCCCTGGGCTTTAATGTTGGCCGTAGAAGTGTTCAGAGCATATCTCTAAAGTATTTCCCATCTTGGCTACTGGTTATTCGCGAGTTCTTAAATTGACGTCGCCTGCACTATCCTCTAAACCTTTGTTTCAAAGTCCACAGAGGGAAAATGATGCAGAGTTTTGAAAAACTGTTATCCGGTTTGTGTGTTATGTCTCCTATTCCTTCCTTCCTATTCCCATTTCTTATAATCATGAACTCCAGTTTGTCTTTAAGGCTATGACCCTGGCCCTGCAAGTTCTGCAAGTTTTTGTTGTTCTTTAAGGGTCCCCATTAACAGGGATTCTTAGTAGATGGGTACTGGGGCCAGGATCTATGTCCCTCTTTGTTGTACTCCCCGATATCGGAGTTCTTTAGTATTCACTCCACAGCAAATACCTCACACCTGGACACCACAGGTTCCTCGGTTCCAAATAGTTCTCCTGCTTGGATACCCCTCTGTTCTCCTTCAGCCGCATTAACTCTGTACCGGGGGCAGGTGGTGCATTGCAATCAAATGCAGATGTGCCGTTCAGTACCTCCAAGTAGAATCCCAAAAGCAGCACTGTACAGCAAACACCTCACACCTACACACCACTGTTTACTTGGCTTAAAAAAAGTTCTTCTGATTGAATCCCCTTTTGTTTGCTGTTAGCCGCATCTACTCTGTAGCAAGGGTGGATTGTGCATTGGGGGTGATGATAGTAACCAGAACAGATACAAAACTCTCTTCTCAGCTGCAGTGTTCCATGCTCCACAATAACATGATGGGCGCCTCCTAGGAATCCCATTCAGGCCAACAAGTCCCTCTTCTGGGGGCAGGCGTCGCCATTTCTCTGCATCACCAGGAGGACCTTCTTGAAGAAGAATGTGCTGAAAGGCTGCGATGCACCCCACTCCTCATACCATAATCTCTTCAAATCTTTTCAGGGCTGGACTGCACATGAACATCCTTATAAGGGGTCTGACAACACCCACCTCTTCTGATGCATAGGTCCATCTCTTAAGAACTTGCTTAGTTTGACCTGGGATGTCTGAGGGGAAATTGCAGAGCTCGGGTGCAGCACCACTGTCCTCCCCCACCCCCACCCCCAAACACCTGATTGTGTCTTTCCTGTTTGCATATCAAGTCCAGTGATGCCAAAGAGGGAGCCCAAACCAGAGCTCCGGGATACAACAGACTCCCTGGGAACCCAGGCAGTTAAGCCTTTAGGTAACATGTCAGGATTAGGGAAAAATAAATCACTGTAGTAACTGGTATCCTCTTAGTTCCTATGCTTCTTGTCTATACAGGTGTGTGATCGTGCACCTACACGTCTTGACAGATCTGAGCTACAAAGTAAAAAGTTGGAGGGCTGTTGAGTCCCTTGCTCACTTTGCCACTGGATTCCAGCTAGCCTGGCTGATATGGGGTGTTACCCTGAAACCGATCCCAGGATACTTGTTTCCAGTTCAGGGAAGACCTGGCTTGGCAGTTCAGGCTGGACTGTTCTCTGGAGGGACAGGGTCCAGACTGATTTGCATATAGCTGTGTCTGGACTGGGGTGGCCAAGTGAGCTAAAGAACGATGATGGATTCAACCCAGATCTGTAACTGGGGGTGAGTATCTGAAAAGTTTCAGCGCTCCTTCCATCATCTCCTTGTGTTTGCTTTGTTCACCCTAAGTTGGCAGAGTATGCAATGACGTTGGTCCATTGCTCACTTTGCCACTTGATTCAAGCTAGGCTAGCGGATGAGGGCTGTTACCCCAAAACTGGTTCCAGGGTGGTTGTTTCCGGTTCAGGGGAGACCTGGCTTGGCTGTTTGGGCTGGACTGTTCCCATGAGGCACAGGGTCAAGATTGATTTGCATATAGCTGGGTCTGAACTGAGGTGGCGAAGTGAGCTAAAGAACGATGATGGATTCAACCCAGATCTGTAACTAGGAGTGAATGTCTGAAAAGTATCAGCCGTCCGTCCATCATCTCCTTGTGTTAACTCCATTCTATGCCACTGTGCTCTACGCCACTCTGCAACACTGCACCCTACGCCAATTCACTGTATGCCACTCTAATATACTCTGCACCACTGCCCTCAATGCTAGTACACTGCACACTACTTTACTCTACGCCATTGCACTCTATGCCACTCTACGCAACACCCCTGTACCATGCACCAATCCACTTTACACCACTTCACTCTTCTCTGAAACAATCTACTCTACACCACTGCACTCTACGTCACTCCACTCTTATCCACTGCACTCCTCACAACTGCATTCTGTCACTACATGTCGTGCTCGGTTCCAATTGTCGCAGGAGTGCCACGGAGCTCGATGCCAAGCCCCCCAACTTCGCCCCTTATCACCTCCCTGTGCCAGGTATAATCACTAACACATAAGCGGTGACGCGGGGGAAACGGGGGAACACAACAAGGAAAGGAGGGGAAGACACTGCAACCAGCAATCGTCTAACGGGACAGGTGTAGGCTTCACCAGGTTTGTATCTACAAGACAAAGCAGATGATTATTACAGTTCTGTTCCAGCTTTTCTGAATGTGTGTTCTTATAGCCCAGAATATATATATATATATATATATATACCCATGGAATGTTGTGTGCTTAGCTTTTTCCCCCGTATAAAGTCTTGATTCTTATGTATGTATATGTTATCCTATAAACAAGAAAACATGAGATTAGGCTCTGACTCAAGGTTTCTAGACTTCTATACTGTTTCTCTGTACAGGCACTGTACCTCTTGACATCAGAGGATACACCTATAAGTGCTCCAAGCATCCAATCCCCTTGTTAACCGGCACAAGGTACGATGAAACAAAGTCCCAACAAAACTAGGGACTCGACTTGCAACACAACTCCGTGACAACACTTAGTAATCTGACTACCCTCGAGTCAGAACAATAATAATGCACCCGCTGTTCCCACAGCGGAGTGAAATCCTTGAAAGCCAGCCGGCTCTAAACCAAAGGTAATAATAAGCAACAAACAATAAATCAAGGATAGACGCTATCTCAGGAATCTTCCTGAACTCACGAATACCGCCGTAAACGCCGATGGTGGAGAGACGCCAACCGCTGACTCCTCGGACGGCTTCCCCCAGTGACCCGGAACGAACCAATGACACTAGCTAGACGCGAAGCGCTTCCGGAAAGGAAAGGCGGTCCTAAATGCACCAGGAACTACCATGCGCATGCGCAATGCGCACGCAATCTTATGGTGAGCTTTTGCCAACCACTTCTTCTTTGCCAATCACGTCTCCAGTTACGAGCGCTGCGCCCGCTCCCTGCAAGCAGGCATGACACTACACTATATGCCTCTGCACTTTAATTCGCAGCACTCCACTCTACGCCACTCCACTATATGGCACTGCACTCTATGGAACTATACTCTACTCTGCACCACTCTATGCTACTCTCCTGTGCACCACTTTATGCCTCTGCACCCTATGCCACTCGACTCTAAACTCTGTGCCACGGCCCTCTGCATCACTCAACTCTGCCACTCCTCTCTGCACCACTCTGCGACACTCTTTTCTGCTCCACTCTACTGCAGTCTCCAACACTCTGCTCTGCGGCACTCTGCTCTGCGGCACTCTGCTCTGCGGCACTCTGCTCTGCGGCACTCTGCTCTGCGGCACTCTGCTCTGCGGCACTCTGCTCTGCCCCACTCTGCTCTGCCCCACTCTGCTCTGCCCCACTCTGCTCTGCCCCACTCTGCTCTGCCCCACTCTGCTCTGCCCCACTCTGCTCTGCCCCACTCTGCTCTGCCCCACTCTGCTCTGCCCCACTCTGCTCTGCCCCACTCTGCTCTGCCCCACTCTGCTCTGCCCCACTCTACTCTGCCCCACTCTACTCTGCCCCACTCTACTCTGCCCCACTCTACTCTGCCCCACTCTACTCTGCCCCACTCTACTCTGCCCCACTCTACTCTGCCCCACTCTACTCTGCCCCACTCTACTCTGCCCCACTCTAACCCTGCGCCACTCTACTCTGCCCCACTCTAACCCTGCGCCACTCTTACCCTGCGCCACTCCACACCACTGCACTCTACTATGCACCACTGCATTCTACGAAGCTGTATTGTATGCCGCTGCTCTCCATGCCGCTGCACTCCATGCCGCTGCACTCCATGCTGCTGCACTCCATGCCGCTGCACTCCATGCCGCTGCACTCCATGCCGCTGCACTCCATGCCGCTGCACTCCATGCCGCTGCACTCCATGCCGCTGCACTCCATGCCGCTGCACTCCATGCCGCTGCACTCCATGCCGCTGCACTCCATGCCGCTGCACTCCATGCCGCTGCACTCCATGCCGCTGCACTCCATGCCGCTGCACTCAATGCCGCTGCACTCAATGCCACTGCACTCAATGCCACTGCACTCAATGCCACTGCACTCTACGCCACTATACTTTTCTATATTCTACGCCAATGCACTTTACGCCAGTCCACTCTATTCCACTCCAGTGTATCCCATTATGCGCGACTCCACCCTATACAGCTCCCATACACAACACTCTCTGCCACTCCATTCTACAACACTGTACTCCACTCTTCAACATTCCACTCTACGATGCTCCATTTGACTCTCCTTTATGCCTCTAACTTTTAACCATGCTGAACAGTAGCCGCTCTGGTGTACAACATAGCTAAAACACAATAACAAAAGCCACTAGCTCTTGCATAGGCGTGACTCATTGGCTTTGCCAATGTCTGTTTACAATGCACGTGGTGAATCCTCTGTGTCGTACCTTCCAGCCTGTCCCTGCCAGGAGGGTATGAGTTTGACATCTTTTGATCAGATCCACTTCTGGTCTCATCCTGAGATAGTTCTGGCTAATGTCACCCCCTCTTGCTCTCAAATGAAGACCCCTGCTGTTTCCCACCAGATCTGCTTGAGACCCCTGTGGGACCCAGATAGTCTCACATACTGGAGAGCTACTCTTCAGCCATCTCTTAAATGAAGCCCCCAGCTGTATCCCAGCAGATCTGCTTGAGACCCTAGTGGGATGTGGTGTATTCTAAAATCGATGATCCTGATAGTCTGACGTACTAGTGAGCTGCTCTAAAGCCATCATTGTATGCTGTTCTTAACCATCAAGTATGAGCCCCAAGACGTGTCATTTTATTATTATGAGTATCACCTTGAAAAGGAGCCGCCCTGCTCAATCCCTTTTGATGGCAGAAATCCCAGGGCGTTCTCACTGTTCCACTGCCACATGCTACTGAAAAGATATTCAGGGAATTCAAGTTTTTCTTTTTAGACTTAAGATTGTTCTCATATCAAGGGCACCTTGACACCAAGGTCACTTTTATCTTGGATTGCTTTACATACATTGCTGGCCCGCGCCTCACGAGCAGACCATATGAACAGGACTAGACCATTGTTCTTCAGCCCTCCTGAAGGTTACCACAGCAGCAGCGACGTTATTTTCCACCCTGTCTGAAGGAACTGTCCAGAGCCCTTGAAGCGGCCTTTTAAGAGTGTGTAAAAGAAGTCGGCATGTTGACCTCATGTAGCCAGCTTTATATTCCAACCTTTAAAAAAAAAAACTTTTTTTAATACCTTTATTTAGCATTTTCTAAAAGACAAAATGCCATGCACTGAGTACAGTCAAGTATGGACACAAGTACGATCAGGTTATACTGACATATCTTCTCACTAGCATAGTTAAGGACGTGAAATATGATACACAATGTAATTAGTTCTTACATAGCCCATCTCAAGCATCCCGTTACTACTCGTATCCATCAACACACCAATGATAGTCCTCACGCCCTCATACCCATTCGTAGAATGAGATCCTAGCTCTACAAACCGTATAATATGTAAGTGCTGCCATTGGGGCATATGCTGAGCCATACTAGCCTACACCTCTCTGTACTATACCCTGTTCCTGTTGGGTGTTGCTGTGCAGCTAGGAGCCAATTCTTTATCGTAGGTGTACGCCTGCCGCCCCAGTGTATGGCGATTTCTCTTTTAGCCAATGATAAACAAATAGCAACAAATCTGTGGACTTCATGGGGAAACTGGACGACATAACCTAAAAGGGCAATCTCTGGTAGGGGTTCCATCGGCACCTTTATCATATTTCTTATTGTCTTGTATATACCTGTCCAAAAAGCATGTATACCTGTGCATGTCCAGGCAAGGTGCGCAAAGTCAGCATATGGGGAGTTGCATCTCTGACAACAGTGTGGCCTAGTGGGATCTATCCTATGTGTTCTAACTGGAGTGACATACATCCTGCGCAAACATTTAAAGTGGATCAATTTATGACGACTATTAAAGGAAACAGTTTTTGTCACTGCACAGCAGGCCACCCACTGTTCATCCGTTATTGGATTACCCAAGTCTGCCTCCCAGGTGCTGCGTATCTTGTCATCGTTTACTGGAATGATGTCAACGCACTCTCTGTAGAGCTGGGATATAAGATGAACCCCCTTGCTTCTGCCTATCACTATCGGGAGTGGGGCGAAAGATGCAGATTCCAGTGGAAAATCTGGGAGCCGCGCCCGGAACGCAGAGCGTAATCCCATTAGTACAAATCTATTCATGAATGTAATGTCGGGGAATAAAGTCTCGTCTTCTGGGTCAAAGATGTGACCCTCAGGATACAGATCACCCATTTTAGTGATGTTAAATTTAGTACAAGTCTTCTGCACCAGCTTTCTGCCAGTGATAGGTAACCATTTGGCGTTGGGGGGTGGAAGGGCAGAGGAGTATAGCGTCTGAGTGTTTGTAATGCATCCCAGTTTAACCTAAGCTCAGCCAGTAGTTGGTACTGATTGGATATCTTTGGGGATTCCCAGGGGCAGTACGGTTGCCAATGTGTCCGGAAGAACAAAATCTGATTCCGGACGCAGGAACAAAATTCTATCGTCTGGATGGTACCATGCTTGCGCAAAACTGCATTGTGCTGCCAAGTAATACAGTTGCAAATCAGGGACTCCATACCCTCCCCTATTGCAGGGAAGTGTCATGATCTGCCAGCGAACCCTGGCACTTCTGTTACCCCACCTCAGTTTAATTAAGTGAGAGTGAAGAGTAGTGAAAAACCTGTTTGTGAGTGGGATTGATATGTTCAGAAAGAGATATAAAAATGTCGGGAGCACATTCATTTTAATGAGGGCCACCCGCCCTGCCATGGAGAGTGGGAGCTTAAGCCATGTGTCTATTTGAGCCTCTAATTTGGAAATTGCCACCCCATAGTTACGACGAATAATCAGTTTCAAGATGGATATGTACACCCAGATATTTCTCTGAGTCTGAGCACCATTCCAAAGGGAACTCTAGGTCCCACTTGACTGTGCTAACCGTGAGGGGAAAAATCACAGATTTGTGCCAATTTATTCCCAGTCCGGAAAAAGTACCATAACGGAGTATTTCCCGGATAAGGGGGTCCAAATTTACCAGAGGGTCACGGACATGTAATATTGTGTCATCCGCATATAACGGAACTAGTAGCCGATCAGTGGTGAATTGTAAACCTCTGTGTAGGTGCTTCTCCTAAAAACGTCTGATCAAGGGGTCCATTGCCAATATAAATAGCAAAGGCGATAGCGGGCAGCCCTGCCTCGTGCCAAGCGTTAGGGCGAAAGGTGCCGACAGGGTGCCATTTAGCCGAAGCCTAGCAGTGGGTTGACTGTATAACAGGGAAGCAGTGGTGATAAACCCATTTGGCATTCCCATTAGCTGCATTATGGACAAAAAAAGGGCCATTCAAGGGAGTCAAAAGCTTTTTGCGTGTCTAGGAGGATCACCGCGGCGGGGGTGTCTGGGTTGTTTATTCTATGCTGAGTGTTAAATTATGTACGGAGGTTGAGGGCTGTGGAGCGATGAGGAACAAAGCCAGATTGAGCGGGGGAAATTATAGACTTCATTAGTAGGGAGAGACGACATGCAAGAGCCTTGGCAAGGATCTTGTAGTCTAGGTTTAGGAGCGATGGGGGGTCGATACGAGCCACACAATAGAGGATCCTTGCCGGGCTTGGGGAGCAGTATTATAACAGCTTCACGGAGAGTGGGTGGTAGTACCTGTCTCTCAAGTGCTTCGGCATATACCTCCAACAAGAGGGGGATCAGTAGATCTTTATATGCCTTATAGAATTCGCTTATGAAACCGTCGAGGCCAGGGGCAGTGGAGGAGTTTAGGGGAGAAATGGCCTTATCAATGGTGTCTTCCGATAAGGGTTCCACCAGGAAATCTTGCATGAATCTCTCAAGATATACCAATGCGATCTCCAACGGATAAGTCTCCTGGTCTGCTCGGTACTGCTCCAGTCTAGTGGTGTGCAATGTTTTAAAATGAGAAAGGAATTCCCTCTGAATATCCAGCAGGTCAGTATGCCTTTGTGTAAGGGGGTCTTATCGTCTGAGCTAATACTCGCCCCGGGCGGTCACCCTCCCCGTAAACCTTGGCGTTATGGTATTTCCCCATAAAAAGGATTTCCCTCTCGGCAGTGTCTCTGTATTCCAAGAGCCAAGCTGCCCGCTGTTTGTCAAGTTCCGGCTCTGACGCCAGTGGCTGCCCAGCATCTAGGGAACCAAGCTCTTTTTCCAAGCGGGCAAGAGCACTGCGCATGTCCCGCAGCACTCCGGCGCTCTTGGAAATGCATACGCCTCTCATGTCAGCTTTAAAGCCCTCCCACAACATTGCCTCGGAATCAACTGACCCAGTGTTTATGTTAAAGTAGTCCTCAATCGCCTCTCGGAGTTCCTGCCTGTACACCTCATCCTCCAACGCCCGATTGGGGAAATGCCACTGTCTCTCGAAACCTTCAGGGCGGGGGCCCCTCAATGACATTAGAATGGGGGAGTGATCAGAATAAGTCCTGGGGAGCGTCTGGAGTCCATGAAACCAACTGGAAATCTCAGGGGTCATCAGCCAATAGTCGATCCTTGTCCATGTGTTATGGGGGCTAGCATAATGTGTATAGGTGGTGTGACCTGGATCACGTGTACGACCCAAGTCCAGCAGGTAGAACTGTTCGCACAGGGATTCTAAGGCCTTATGTGCTCTGGGTTTGGGGTCCAGGGCAGTCGAGGTGCTGTCTATAGTTCGATTAAGGGCAATGTTAAAATCGCCCCTATCAACAGGAGCATGATCAGTTTATAGAGCAATGTGTAATAAAAATCAGGGGAGTCTACATTGGGACCATAGACACATATCAACGCTACCCTGTGACTCATTAGTGTACCCACAACAATCACAAACCTGCCCTCGTCATCACTTGTTACAGAATGGCAATTCAAAGGGATACGCTTGTGTATAAGTATGGCCGTGCCCCTGGCATAATTACTATAATTCACAAAATATCTATGCAGTCCCCAATTTGTGGCAAAACAGGCCAGTTCGCTGGCAGGAAGATGAGTCTCCTGTAAGAAGGCTATGTCGACCCCTTGCCTGAGCTAATAGTGGACTACCTGTCTTGTTTTCGGAGTATTGTTCAAGCCCAGGACATTCCATGTAGCAAAGGTCACGGTTGAGGGGCCAGAGTTGTAACCTAACTGTGCCATGACGGTGTCGTAGGATGGAGCATAGTGAATAACAAAAGTGTGTACTTGCAAGGTGCGCCTATGTACAGATCTGCAATTGTCTCAGTGCAAAGCAACAAGAACCAATTCCTTCCCGCCACCCCCCACCCAGCCTTCCCGCCCATCCGGAGAAGCAATACCAACTTTATCAAAACAATACATGGTACCAATAGTACCCGCAGCATAGTGAAAAGGAAACGATTCGGGTACATTTTGTTTTCACCAACTATTACAA
This sequence comes from Lissotriton helveticus, assembly GCF_964261635.1. NCBI lineage: Eukaryota > Metazoa > Chordata > Amphibia > Caudata > Salamandridae > Lissotriton > Lissotriton helveticus. The sequence goes on along the minus strand of NC_136058.1, from coordinate 282,840,660 downwards.
GGTGAACACCAAAGGAGGGGGAGGGAGGGAGCGATCACGCTCCTACGGCCTAGTGACATACATAGCATACTGTATACAATGAACCAAATCCCAATAGAAACGATGAGTTATCGAATGCGCAGTCTATATTCGCAAAAGGAAGAGCCAGTCTGTCAGCCAGGACCAGAACCAGAGAACAGTTCTATTCTTGCATCCGAACGACTGTGCGGGGGGGGAAGCTTATCCTTCTCCATAGATTGTTTGTTGTTGAGTTTATAAGTATGGCAAAACTCCTGCACCTCCGTAGGGTTCTCAAAGACACGGGCCCGTCCGTTGATCTCCACCCGCAACCTAGCTGGGTATAGCATACTGTACTTCAGTCCAAGGTTTCTGAGTGTAGCTCTGACTCCCAGATATTTTCTCCTGGCATCCTTGACCATAACGGTGAAGTCAGGGTATAGAGACACTTTGGAGCCCTGCCATATAGTTTCGCCGCACTCACGAGCCAGTCGCAGCGCTGTATCCCGGTCTCTGAAGTTCATTACTCGAGCGATGATGGGTCTAGGTGGGCATCCCGGGTTGGGTCTGGGGCCAAGTGATCTATGGGCACATTCTACCACAAATCCCGGAGGGAAGGAGTCGCTTCCAAACATGTCAATCAGTATCGTCTCCACCATGGTGTCCATGCGTCCAGCAGCTGTAGATTCAGGAACGCTCAAAATGCGGATGTTATTACGGTGACTAAGCGCTTCCAAATCTTCATTCTTTATTGCGACATCCTTGAGGATACGCTCCATGCGATCAAGCCTTTTTAGAGATTGCGACATCCCATCCTCCAGGTTTGATTCCACTACGTCAAGGTGCCTGTCATGCACCTGGATCTTTGAACCAAGTTCTGGCATGTATTTGTCTAATGTGTCGAAGCGCACATCTAGCGCTTTGAATCCCGCCCTCATTTCCTGTAGTAGTGGGCCCAACTGAGTGGCGGTGTCCTCCGGGATGGAGGATGATTGCCCACCTTCCGCCATGTCGCTGGGGAGGTCACTTGTGGTCTCGGTAACTTTTTCTAAATGGAGTAGGCGCTGCCTGGGGTCTTTGCGGCCCAGGCCGCAGCAGCGCAGGATAACAAGCCGAGGATCTGTGGATTAAGGCCTCTGGTTGCGACACTGCAGGGGCGCAATGAACAGGACGCTTGTGAACCGGGTAACTGCCGGGTGGACTAGCCCAGTACCGCATAGATGTCCGTCCGGAGTGTAGGTCAGGGCGATATCTAGTGGACGGCACAGGGAAAAGTAGAATCGGCAGTCAACCTAGTTATGGCCACAGCAGGAGAAACTGCGCAGGGGCGGACCAGAGCTACCTCAGGGTGTCTGTGTCATGGGCAGGACTCGCTGATTCGCTTGTAGTTGTGTTGTGCCTTGCAAACGGCAGTTGTGTGGGGTCCCTCTTGATCTCTTCTAGGCAGGGGGGTCCGCGGAGATGGTTTTCAGGCCGGGGGGAGAGGGGGGCGGGCGGTACGGGCCAGGCCGGCCCCAGGCACCGGCACACAGTGATGAGTGTGTCCCAAAGAGCGCTGGCCAGGATGGGGAAACGGAGGCCGTGGTCGAGGCCCACACTGGGGTGTGCGCGCAGGCCCTGTCCCTGCACACACCGGCTCGCGCTTCTGTGGGGTCACACAACGCTTACCCCGCGGGAGGCCAAATGGACCACCCGCCGGAGGGGCACTCACTAGGCTGGTGCGCTGCTGTCTCACAGCGGCCCGGAGCGTGACCCGCAACTCACCGCACCGCCTCCGTCTGGATTCAGTGCTGCTCGATTACTCCGCCTCGGCTCCTGTTTCCCGATGTCTCGACCTCGCTGCCATTTTGTGCTCTGCTTCGGTTGTCCGTAACGCCGATTCCGCCCGCTCCACTGTTCACAGGCGCATCAGACGGCTGTCACTGATGCCGGGATGTCTCTGCCTCATGTCCCAGGTCGCTGCATGGTTTTTGGCCGCCTTGGAATCAGGGAAAGGGCCGCGATGTCACGGCGGCCGCGAGAGAGTCGGAGCCATGCGACCATCTTGGTCCACGGCTTAGCCACGCCTTTATATTCCAACCTTTTCCAATTTTTGTCAGCAAAAGATTTTAAGCAGTGTGTTGAGGGACCATCATTTAAGCTGCCTACATGTCTCACGTGTCTATAGCACTTATTTAAAGGGGACATCTGGTGAGTGATGTCACAGTAGATCTCAAAGCCCAAGCTGCCTTCAACAAACAAGCATTTGCAATGCAATCGGTCTCGTCTTTGGGACCTTATATGTTTTTAGTTCTGCAGCACATTAGCCTGGGTGCTGAAACATCTACTCTTCTTTAACATGGAGGGATATATTGCCTTTCAACAGGAAATGGTATAGTCCAAAGCTCTGTTTTTATTATGAAATCAGGGCCTTTGGTGGTCATATCACTGAAAATACAAGATTTGAAAAAAATATTATTGTCTACGGGTGCTCATGGAAGACAATTTCTATGGACTGGCATCTAGAGAATGCTAAAGTGATTCTGGTATTTTACTGACCTCAGCTGGTCATTTTCTATCAAGAAAGTTAATTTGAGGCAGTTGCCAGAAAAATGTTAAAAAGAAAGTCCCTAAGCAGAAAGCAATTCTGGTATTTTACTGACCTCTGCTGGTCGTTTTCTATTAAGGCAGTTAAATAGAGGCAGTTGAAGAAAAAAAAAACCCTACGCGGAAGCAGACAGATCCATGGGCTGATCTCCAGAGCCTACAAAGTACATACACATAAAAGAGAACAAAACACAAAGAGGGTTGAGGCAATGATCCCGCACCTGTCACTTAAAGTGGCTCAGCAGTATGGTGATGGGGCTAGAAAACCAGGAAGTGCACTCCTCTCCACTTCCTATTGGGGTAATCTCCCAAAAATAATTACAGAAAGCAATGGAATCAGCACACATCAATTATAAATCTTATTTAAAGTTCATAGAACATGAATTGTCCACGATGATTTGAAGAAAATGCAAGGTCCAGATTTTTCTTAAAATCTCAAGAAGTTTTCTTTATTGATAGATATATGCAGTTGTTAAAATCCAATATTCAAAAATTCATTTAGCCAACGCTTTTCGTCTTAGGAGAGACTTCTTATGGGTCAGATTTGTATAAACGTTATATTTTCGTATTCCCATAATAAAGAAAATTTCTAAGACACTTGGCACTATATTGTGTCTTAGAAATTTTCTTTATTATGGTGAATACGAAAATATAACTTTTATACAAATCTGACCCATAAGAAGTCTCTCCTGAGACGAAAAGCGTTGGCTAAATGAATTTTTAAATATTGGATTTCAACAACTGCATATATTTATCAATAAAGAAAACTTCTTGAGATTATAAGAAAAATCTAGACCTTGCATTTTCTTCAAATCATCGTGGACACTTCATGTTCTATGAACTTTAAATAAGATTTATAATTGATGTGTGCTGATTCCATTTCTCTTTGTACATACACATTTAAGTATATACTAAAATATATACAAGAGGTCTTGAATGCCCGACCTAAACAAGCATTTGCAATGCATAAGGTCTCGCATTAGGAAAGTTTGAGCTATTGGTATTTTAAATGACACATTTTTTATATATGTGTTGGTTTTGAAAATAGCAAAAATAATAGCTTTGTCATTTACAATGCCAATAGTTATAACTTGTGACACCTATAGCATTTGTAATGCAATATGTGTTGTATTCATGTGACTTAGATGTATTGATATTACAAATAACAATGGCTTTGAATTTTTTTAATAATTAATATTTAAATAAAAGTTATTGTAATTTATAATGGCAATAGCTTAAACTTTTGTAAATAACTTTTGTGAAGAATATGTTCAGTGTATTTTATTGTGACGAAAATCCAAGAACAGAAGTGAAATACTAACCTCTTTTTGTGACATTTGTAATAAAGCTTGAAACATTGAGAGATCATATTTGACCCAGTTGTTGGTAAATGGTTGCACAGATTGATGCTGTGGTGGGGCTGAGAGATGTTGTGGTGGCGACTAGTGATGCTGTGGCATTCAATGATCCTGTGGTAGCGCATAGTGATGTTGTTGTGTCCCTTAGTGATGCTGTGGTGATGCGATAGATAGAGTGAGTGGGATAGATAGATAGAGTGAGGGCGATAGATAGATAGAGGGAGGGCGATAGATAGAGGGCGATAGAGAGATTGAGTGAGCGAGATAGATAGATAGATAGATAGATAGATAGGAGTGAGGGCGATAGATAGCTAGACAGATAGATAGAGTGCTGGCGATAGATAGAGTGAGGGCGATAGATAGATAGCGTGAGGGCGATAAATAGATAGATAGAGTGAGGGCGATAGATAGATAGAGGGAGGGCGATAGATAGAGGGCGATAGAGAGATTGAGTGAGCGAGATAGATAGATAGATAGATAGATAGGAGTGAGGGCGATAGATAGCTAGACAGATAGATAGAGTGCTGGCGATAGATAGAGTGAGGGCGATAGATAGATAGCGTGAGGGCGATGAATAGATAGATAGATAGAGTGAGGGCGATAGATAGATTGATAGATAGAGTGAGGGCGATTAGATAGAGTGAGGGCGATTAGATAGAGTGAGGGCGATTAGATAGAGTGAGGGCGATTAGATAGATAGAGTGAGGGCGATTAGATAGATAGAGTGAGGGCGATTAGATAGATAGAGTGAGGGCGATAGATAGATAGAGTGAGGGCGATAGAGTGAGGGCGATAGAGTGAGGGCGATAGATAGAGTGAGGGCGATAGATAGAGTGAGGGCGATAGATAGAGTGAGGGCGATAGATAGAGTGAGGGCGATAGATAGAGTGAGGGCGATAGATAGAGTGAGGGCGATAGATAGAGTGAGGGCGATAGATAGAGTGAGGGCGATAGATAGAGTGAGGGCGATAGATAGAGTGAGGGCGATAGATAGAGTGAGGGCGATAGATAGAGTGAGGGCGATAGATAGAGTGAGGGCGATAGATAGAGTGAGGGCGATAGATAGAGTGAGGGCGATAGATAGAGTGAGGGCGATAGATAGAGTGAGGGCGATAGATAGAGTGAGGGCGATAGATAGAGTGAGGGCGATAGATAGAGTGAGGGCGATAAGATAGAGTGAGGGCGATAAGATAGAGTGAGGGCGATAAGATAGAGTGAGGGCGATAAGATAGAGTGAGGGCGATAAGATAGAGTGAGGGCGATAAGATAGAGTGAGGGCGATAAGATAGAGTGAGGGCGATAGAGTGAGGGCGATAGAGTGAGGGCGATAGAGTGAGGGCGATAAGATAGAGTGAAGGCGATAGATAGACAGATAGAGTGAGGGCGATTAGATAGACTGAGGCCGATAGATAGAGTGAGGGCGATAGATAGACAGAGTGAGGGCGATAGATCGATAGACAGATAGAGTGAGGGCGATAGATCGATAGACAGATAGAGTGAGGGCGATAGATCGATAGACAGATAGAGTGAGGGCGATAGATAGATAGATAGTTGTGTGTGTGGTTGTGTGTGGTTGTGTGTGGTTGTGGTTGTGTGTGTGGTTGTGGTTGTGTGTGTGGTTGTGGTTGTGTGTGTGGTTGTGGTTATGTGTGCGTGGTTGTGTGTGTGTGGTTGTGTGTGTTATGCTTTGTTTTTCTATGTTTTGTTATGTTATGTTTAGTTGTGTTTGGTATGCTATATTTTGCTAGGCTATATGTTTTGTTTTGTTATGCTATGCTATGTTTTGTTATGTTATGCTATGTTTTGTTATGCTATGTTTTGTTTTGCTATTCTATGCTTTGTTTTGTTATGCTATGTTTTTTTGCTATCCTATGCTTTGTTTTGTTATGCTATGCAATGCTTTGTTGTGTTTGTTATGCTATGCTTTGTTATGCTATGCTATGTTGTGTTGTGTTTTGCTATGCTATGCTTTGTTTTGCTATGCTATGTTTTGTTATGCTATGTTTTGTTATGCTATGTTTTGTTATGCTATGTTTTGTTATGCTATGTTTTGTTATGCTATGCTATGTTTTGTTATGCTATGCTTTGTTATGCTTTGTTATGCTATGCTATGTTTTGCTATGCTTTGTTTTGCTATGCTATGTTTTGTTGTGTTTGATATGCTATGTTTTGCTATGCTATTATATGTTTTGCTATGCCATGTTTTGTTATGCCATGTTTTGTTATGCCATGTTTTGTTATGCCATGTTTTGTTATGCCATGTTTTGTTTTGCTATCCTATGCTTTGTTTTGTTATGCTATGCTCTGTTTAGTTTTGCTATCCTATGCTATGTTGTGTTTTGTTATGCTGTGTTTTGTTATGCTATCCTATGCTATGTTGTGTTTTGTCATGCTGTGTTTTGTTATGCTATGCTATTTTTTGTTATGCTATGTTTTGTTGTGCTTTATTACGCTATGCTTGGTTACGCTGTGCTTGGTTACGCTGTGCTTGGTTACGCTGTGCTTGGTTACGCTGTGCTTGGTTACGCTGTGCTTGGTTACGCTGTGCTTGGTTACGCTGTGCTTGGTTACGCTGTGCTTGGTTACGCTGTGCTTGGTTACGCTGTGCTTGGTTACGCTGTGCTTGGTTACGCTGTGCTTGGTTACGCTGTGCTTGGTTACGCTGTGCTTGGTTGCGCTGTGCTTGGTTGCGCTGTGCTTGGTTGCGCTGTGCTTGGTTGCGCTGTGCTTGGTTGCGCTGTGCTTGGTTGCGCTGTGCTTGGTTGCGCTGTGCTTGGTTGCGCTGTGCTTGGTTGCGCTGTGCTTGGTTGCGCTGTGCTTGGTTGCGCTGTGCTTGGTTGCGCTGTGCTTGGTTGCGCTGTGCTTGGTTGCGCTGTGCTTGGTTGCGCTGTGCTTGGTTGCGCTGTGCTTGGTTGCGCTGTGCTTGGTTGCGCTGTGCTTGGTTGCGCTGTGCTTGGTTGCGCTGTGCTTGGTTGCGCTGTGCTTGGTTGCGCTGTGCTTGGTTGCGCTGTGCTTGGTTGCGCTGTGCTTGGTTGCGCTGTGCTTGGTTGCGCTGTGCTTGGTTGCGCTGTGCTTGGTTGCGCTGTGCTTGGTTGCGCTGTGCTTGGTTGCGCTGTGCTTGGTTGCGCTGTGCTTGGTTGCGCTGTGCTTGGTTGCGCTGTGCTTGGTTGCGCTGTGCTTGGTTGCGCTGTGCTTGGTTGCGCTGTGCTTGGTTGCGCTGTGCTTGGTTGCGCTGTGCTTGGTTGCGCTGTGCTTGGTTGCGCTGTGCTTGGTTGCGCTGTGCTTGGTTGCGCTGTGCTTGGTTGCGCTGTGCTTGGTTGCGCTGTGCTTGGTTGCGCTGTGCTTGGTTGCGCTGTGCTTGGTTGCGCTGTGCTTGGTTGCGCTGTGCTTGGTTGCGCTGTGCTTGGTTGCGCTGTGCTTGGTTGCGCTGTGCTTGGTTGCGCTGTGCTTGGTTGCGCTGTGCTTGGTTGCGCTGTGCTTGGTTGCGCTGTGCTTGGTTGCGCTGTGCTTGGTTGCGCTGTGCTTGGTTGCGCTGTGCTTGGTTGCGCTGTGCTTGGTTGCGCTGTGCTTGGTTGCGCTGTGCTTGGTTGCGCTGTGCTTGGTTGCGCTGTGCTTGGTTGCGCTGTGCTTGGTTGCGCTGTGCTTGGTTGCGCTGTGCTTGGTTGCGCTGTGCTTGGTTGCGCTGTGCTTGGTTGCGCTGTGCTTGGTTGCGCTGTGCTTGGTTGCGCTGTGCTTGGTTGCGCTGTGCTTGGTTGCGCTGTGCTTGGTTGCGCTGTGCTTGGTTGCGCTGTGCTTGGTTGCGCTGTGCTTGGTTGCGCTGTGCTTGGTTGCGCTGTGCTTGGTTGCGCTGTGCTTGGTTGCGCTGTGCTTGGTTGCGCTGTGCTTGGTTGCGCTGTGCTGTGTTGCGCTGTGCTGTGTTGCGCTGTGCTGTGTTGCGCTGTGCTGTGTTGTGCTGTGCTGTGTTGTGCTGTGCTGTGTTGTGCTGTGCTGTGCTGTGCTGTGCTGTGCTGTGCTGTGTTTTGCTGTGCTGTGCTGTGTTTTGCTGTGCTGTGCTGTGTTGTGCTGTGCTGTGTTGTGCTGTGCTGTGCTGTGCTGTGCTTTGCTGTGTTTTGCTGTGCTGTGTTTTGCTGTGCTGTGCTGTGTTTTGCTGTGCTGTGCTGTGTTTTGCTGTGCTTTGCTGTGCTGTGTTTTGCTGTGCTTTGCTGTGCTGTGTTTTGCTGTGCTTTGCTGTGCTGTGTTTTGCTGTGCTGTGCTGTGCTTTGCTGTGCTGTGCTGTGCTTTGCTGTGTTTTGCTGTGCTTTGCTGTGCTGTGTTTTGCTGTGCTGTGTTTTGCTGTGCTGTGTTTTGCTGTGCTGTGTTTTGCTGTGCTGTGTTGTGCTGTGTTTTGCTGTGCTGTGTTTTGCTGTGCTGTGCTGTGTTTTGCTGTGCTGTGTTTTGCTGTGCTGTGCTGTGTTTTGCTGTGCTGTGCTTTGCTGTGCTGTGTTTGCTGTGCTGTGCTGTGCTGTGTTTTGCTGTGCTGTGTTTTGCTGTGCTGTGTTTTGCTGTGCTGTGTTTTGCTCTGCTGTGTTTTGCTGTGCTGTGTTTTGCTGTGCTGTGCTGTGTTTTGCTGTGCTGTGCTGTGTTTTGCTGTGCTGTGTTTTGCTGTGCTGTGTTTTGCTGTGCTGTGTTTTGCTGTGCTGTGCTGTGTTTTGCTGTGCTGTGCTTTGCTGTGCTGTGTTTTGCTGTGCTGTGTTTTGCTGAGCTGTGTTTTGCTGTGCTGTGTTTTGCTGTGCTGTGTTTTGCTGTGCTGTCCTTTGCTGTGCTTTGCCGTGCTGTGTTTTGCTGTGCTGTGCTGTGTTTTGCTGTGCTGTGTTTTGCTGTGCTGTGCTTTGCTGTGCTGTGCTGTGCTGTGTTTTGCTGTGCTGTGCTGTGTTGTGCTGTGCTGTGTTTTGCTGTGCTGTGCTGTGTTTTGCTATGCTGTGCTGTGTTTTGCTGTGCTGTGCTTTGCTATGCTGTGTTTTGCTGTGTTTTGCTATGTTGTGCTGTGCTGTGCTGTGCTGTGTTTTGCTGTGCTGTGTTGTGTTGTGCTGTGTTGTGTTGTGCTGTGCTGTGTTGTGTTGTGCTGTGTTTTGCTGTGTTTTGCTGTGCTGTGCTTTGCTGTGCTGTGCTGTGTTTTGCTATGCTGTGCTGTCCTGTGCTGTGTTTTGCTGTGCTGTGTTTTGCTGTGCTGTGTTGTGCTGTGTTGTGTTTTGCTGTGCTGTGCTGTGTTTTGCTGTGCTGTGTTTTGCTGTGTTTTGCTGTGCTGTGCTTTGCTGTGCTTTGCTGTGCTTTGCTGTGTTTTGCTGTGTTTTGCTGTGCTGTGCTGTCCTGTGCTTTGCTGTGCTGTGTTGTGTTGTGTTTTGCTGTGCTGTTGTGTTGTGCTGTGCTGTGTTTTGCTGTGCTGTGCTTTGCTGTGTTGTGTTTTGCTGTGCTGTGTTGTGTTTTGCTGTGCTGTGTTGTGTTTTGCTGTGCTGTGTTGTGTTTTGCTTTGCTGTGCTGTGTTTTGCTGTGCTGTGTTGTGTTTTGCTGTGCTGTGCTGTGTTGTGTTGTGTTGTGTTTTGCTGTGCTGTGTTGTGTTGTGTTTTGCTGTGCTGTGCTGTGTTTTGCTGTGCTGTGCTGTGCTGTGTTTTGCTGTGCTGTGCTGTGTTTTGCTGTGCTGTGCTGTGCTGTGCTGTGCTGTGCTGTGCTGTGTTGTGCTGTGTTGTGTTTTGCTGTGCTGTGTTGTGTTTTGCTGTGCTGTGTTTTGCTGTGCTGTGCTTTGCTGTGCTGTGTTGTGTTTTGCTGTGCTGTGTTGTGTTTTGCTGTGCTGTGTTGTGTTTTGCGGTGCTGGTAAGGGTATGTGAGGGTGTGTGTGAGGGGGTGTGAAGGTGAGGGTGTGAGGGTGAGGAGGTGTGTGAGGGTGAGGAGGTGTGTGAGAGGTGAGGGGGTGAGGGCGTGAGGGTGAGTGTCTCCAATGAATGTCACTGCTTCGCCTTCTTTGAAAATGTTCAGTGCTGCAAATAGAGCATGCCGCCCTAATTATCACAGCATGAGGCCCCAAAGTGATCATTATCACAGCATGCAGAGAGCCGCCCCACGCTGCTGGAGCACTCAACTGCACATTAATTATAGTTGAGTGCTCCAGCAGCCTGGGGCGCCTGTTGACATGCTGTGATAAGTGGGTCTCATGCTGTGATAATTGTTGCGGTGCCTGAGGAAGTGGAGACTCCTGCTGGGATAATTGTTTTTGTGGCGCCTCAGGAAGTAGAGTTTCATGCTGGGATAATTGGTCTGGCGGGCTTGCAGCGCCTGACATCCAACAAACGTGCACAAGCTGCTCAACCTTGAAGCGCGTTCACAGACCTGGGTCGGCTCGTACCCAGGTCTGTATCGGGCTCGTTCACAGCTGTTACTCCCTTGACAGGGAGGAAGGTGACTATAGTCTCGCTGGCGGGAGCGCTTCGCGCTCCAACGCCAGCTCGACCTAAAAAGGGAACATTCTGGAGTGACTAGTGTTGTTGACTGTTAGCACTGTAGGACTGGGGAAAGAGATGTTTGTTTCTCCGCACTGGATTGCCCATTTCATTTCACATGCCCGGGGGCTGTGAGTGCTCCAGCATGTCCTGGGGGCTCATGGTGGTTCTAGTGACCCACCTGGGTTGCTTTTCTTGCCTCTGTTGTTTAATTTGTTATCAAGGCTAATATGATGCTATGTGGATTCTGAATGAAAAGTGCCAAGACACCAGTATGTGGATCACACAGTGCTAAATGTCTCTCTCTCTTTCAAAAACCTTCAATTAAACATTCCATGAGCAAGGCTGGACTGGCCATAGCGGGCATACGTTGTTTCCTCGTGAGGCTGAAAGTGTGGGCGCCGGTTTTGAAGTGGTGGGGACGGGTTTTGTTACTGGGGGCCAGTTTTGTAGCTGTGCTACAATATCGGCCCCCAGTAACTAAAGCAGCAGTGCTGGGGGAAGGTATAGTCAAGGAGCAGTGTTTCACACTTGCACCCTCGCCCGCCTCCCCCTGGGGGCTGCTCGGATAAAATTGCCAGGTCTGGTTTGTGTTCTCAGTCCGGTCGTGCTGTAAAGTATAGCCTTGAGTACCCAAACAAGACAGGGCCCACTAATCTCGGAGTCAGGTGTGTGACGTGTATACAATTACATCTTTGACGCTAATGCCTCTCATAATTAAATAGAAAAAAACAATTTTTACTCTCAAAGGGCCCACCTGCACAGGCCGGGCCATTTAACGGGAACAACCCTGCTTGTGCACTATTGGCTTAGGCAACAGGAGTAAAATACTGTTTCAGATTTAATTTCTTACAAAATTCAATACATGAACAATGCAAAATTGAAAACATGCATCATCTGCACTGGCAATATATGCTCATTTTTTTATGGCTGCTGGTTTTACAGCACATTTGCATTTATCTATATTTATTGTTGCTCATCTTATGGTTACTTATCTATATTTATTTTGTGTTATGTGAAAAAAATAATTTCAACTAGTATATTTCAAAATGTTTATACGTGTTACATTTGCCCTCACATTTGTAGGTCTGGTTTTAGCACATTATTGAGGTATTTAGCATACAACAATACACACATCAGAAAACATAAATATGACACTGCAAATATATGTATATATATACATTTATTTAAGGAATCTACATTTTAAGTTTCCACGCGGTCATTACCCAGACATATTGGGCTAAAAATCCCATCAGTTTACTCAAGAACACACACTCTGTATTTTTCACTTTTTGAAAATGAATAAAGAGAGACACGTTAATTCTAGCTGTAGTTATGTCTAAAAATCAAAAACAAATTGAACAAAATATGTAACAGCAGATACTCAGCTGTAATAAAAACACATGGTTAATTAAACACGTGTAATGCTATACAGATGGAATCATACCTAACATTGTCAGAAACAGAGGAAGAGCAAGAATTGGCAAAGCCAGTAGGTCTGTTTAATGTGCTAACATATGCAGCACTAACACATTAAGAATTATACCCGCAGGATGCGGTTTGCAAGACCACATAGAGAGGGCTATAGTTATACAGTAATCCCTCAGTGCAATCACTCAAGTGGATGTGGAAGAATACAGTCAAACAGCCAATAGTGTTAGGTGAGAGATCAAAACTTCACTGGGCTGAGCCAAGACGTGATTTACAAACTCTCAAGCCAATGGCTAAAAGTGAGTGGTCAAAGAAAGCCAATGGTTGAATTAGTCGGATCCAAAGCCCATTCTATGGCTCTGATTCAGAGTTTGTCAGAGTAGCAGGTGCTATTGCTGTTTATCGCACCTGGTAAATAATGATATCTTGGGTTATATTTATCGGGTGAGGTAACTAGAGCCTATTTACATGCTGTTTTTGTGCTCAACTCACCAAAATCCACATTGTATGGTAAATATTGTACACTTTTCCCCTGATAAATTCCGGCAGGTTTGACCTGCCAAAATTTAATGAGGGGCGAGGTATTTAACACACACAGTAATTAGCAGTTCCGTTAAATACCATCCAACTCAGAATTCTAACCCACTCTTAATCGGGCTATATGTATTTGATTATCAATAGGCTTGTTTGACATCTGCATTGTCAGAAATCGAGACCTAAAAGACTTATTGTGTTAGTGTGGTAATCAACTAAACTGGTCATTGTTAACTGACATCAGCGGGGTATCTTTATTTAGTATGATCAACATGTCTGCAGCTTAACATCAAATTGATTTACACGAAGACTCAAGAAACCTTACATCCTTTGTAACACCGTTGGAAGCTTTTTAATATTTAAAGGCACCTTTTGAGTTGGCATCAGGCGGCCGGTCCTAGGCATGGGCGGTATGGGCAGCTGCCCAGGACCTCGCGCTCCTGGGGGCCCCGCCGCCGGCCCCGCAGTAGATTGCAGAACAGGGGGCCCACCGCCGGCGGCCCGTCATGAAATTAGGTAAAAAAGCGCTGCGCGCACTTGCGCAGCTGAGGGCCTGAGGCAATAAGTTACAGTAAGGCAGTCCGTCGTCAGTCACTGTGCATGCCACCACCTAGCTTAGTGACCACCTATCTTAGTGGTGGTGCTACCTTAGTGGTGGTGCGCGGGCACCAGGCCAGGCCGTAAATGATGTGGGTCCCAGGGCCGTCTATCTGGTAGCGCGCGAAAGCCTTGACATCATTTTTTGGCCAGCCCCGCTCTGCAGTTAACAGCAGCACTGTGACGCAGCATGCACCCCGTACGCGCGCTCCCTGGCCAGGAGGAGGGTGGAGTCGGGAGTCAGTTCGGGACGGGCCCCGTTCGTTGTAGTTGGTTAACGTCTTAAGGTAAGAAGTGAAACCTCCTGCTAATATATTATATATACATGATGATGATTGCATACTATAGAGAGACTCCTGTCCGACTTCTCATCCACCATCGCTCATTATACTCTGATTTTATTAACTTTATTGAAACACCGCACATTACAGCCCATGGAGCACGAAAATTATGCATATACAGAAGCATACACTACAAGAGTATATACCAGTAAAAGTAAACACAGTAGATGACATCAGTTTGTGATGATAGCTCGATACATCTTTATCAAGACTATGTCTCCAAACCATGTACATTCCCGAACCCATTCAGTGTATTATATCAATATCAATATCTGGTAATTCTGATAGCTCGTTGTATTCAGAATATATCCATCGGCAAGGAGCAAACAGATGCGATTATTTGTGTTTGTTCCTAATAGCATCGGGTAGCAGATTGGAAAATGTCCCCACATTTAGATCACTCTGTAGATCCATTGTTTACAGTTCATATAGGGCCTTCGTCCTGTGTGTAGCTGCCTCTCTTCTAGCGAACACCAGCAAGCCTGCTGCTAGTCATCTAATCGGTTTAGGTACACCAGTGGCACACCCCAGTAATGCTGTACCTGGGGAGACTGCAACAGTCCACTCCACTATCTTGGAGATCTCACCTGTCATCACCAGCCAAAATGTATGGATGAATTTGCAATGCCAAGCTAGGTGGAGGAAGTCACCCTGAGGGCTGTGGCAACAGCTGGATTTATGCGCCCTGGAGTTGTCTATCTTGTGTAATTTAGCGGGGTGACAGGTAGTCTATGAAGGAATTTGAATTGAAACTTCTTAGGTCTGTAGTTCACAGAAAGAGTGGTTGTGTGGGCCCAGTATTATGACCATATATCTAGTGACCATAGATAAACTAAATCTGTTTCCCAATTTTGCATGGGAAATGACATTACTTCAAGCTTGGATTCGTTGGCATTTTGCATAGTTTGGAGATATACCTTTTCTCTGTTTTGTTTTTAGTATTTTGGATAGAATTCAGAAGGTTCCTTTTGGTATTCTTTATTCGCTTGTCATTCATAAGGGCGGGACCAGTGTTACATACATGCTGAGGGTAAGGTACAGGCGCTGCAGCTTGCAGTGAATACTGTGCAGGGCAGATCCTGTTTTGGGTTGGTGGTGCAAACAGTAAATACAGTATACCAGCCAGTGGTGCATGCACTCATAGTGTTAATCAGTGGTGCATGCAGGGAGGTCACACATTAGGGGGCAGTGGTGCATACGGTGAACATATAGCATAGGAGGCAGCGATACATACATTCTAGAGAAATTATAGAAGGCCATGGTGCATACAGTGAAGGCAATATAGGAGGCAGTGCTGCATACGGTAAACAGGAGGCAGTACTGCATACATTGTGAAGACAGTAAAGGAGGCAGTGGTGCATACAGTGCAGATAATATGGCAGGCAGTGGTGCATACAGGGAGCACAGTAAAGGAGGCGCTACAGTGCATTCGGTGAAGATAACTAAGATCAAAAGTCCTGCGAAGTCACTTTCTGTGATGTCATTTCTTGCGACACAATATGCAATTAGAGGGGCCTCACATCTGCCCTTTCGCCTGGGGCCTCATAAGGCCTAGGACCGGCACTCTGGCTCAGCGGTGCTTCAGGGGACGATGAAGCTAATTTCTGAGGGGCTTGGGAGTATCTTATGCTTTCAAGATGACGTTCTCATTGTGGGGAAGAATGAAACTGAACATGATGAATTGAATGAGGAGGTAAGGGACTGATTAAAGAAATATGGTTTAACGATAAAAATGCAAAACTGTCAATTAAGAAAAGAACAAGCTCGATATTTTGGGACACAAAATGTCAAATAATGGCATCAGACCCAGAACAATAGCATTATGGCAACAAAAGGTATTCCTAGACCAGAGAACAAGGATCAGCTAAAATAATTTTGGCAGCAAGCGGAGTATTCTTCACAATTTGTAGTTCTTTCACTGACCTTGTGGAGCCTCACAGGGCACTGATGAAAAAGAATGCTGTCTTTGAATGGTATAGTGCGTGTGAGGAAGTTTTTGTAGGAGTAAAGAAAGGCATATCACAGGCTTCAACTTTAGGACACTTGGCTAGAACAGCTAGAACATATATAACTATAGATGTGATCAATATGGCATTGGAGCAGTGCTGAAACAAGTGAAAGATGGGCAGGAATGTGTAGTTGGGGTTGCATCAAGATGCCTACAAAAAGCAGAGACCTTGTATTAGGAAGGGAGGCTCGTGTCTGTGCTGTTGGGTCATCAGACATTTCAAGTACTTGGTGTGGTGGCTGCCCATCAGAACTGACCACAAACCGTTGATACACTTGTTCAAAGGTGATAAGGGTTTGGAAGGAAATATAATGCCTAGAATATCAAGATGAATGTTATCTGTGATGAAATACAATTTTGAGATGGAGTATATGA
Organism: Lissotriton helveticus; assembly: GCF_964261635.1. Taxonomy (NCBI): domain Eukaryota; kingdom Metazoa; phylum Chordata; class Amphibia; order Caudata; family Salamandridae; genus Lissotriton; species Lissotriton helveticus. The sequence goes on along the minus strand of NC_136058.1, from coordinate 282,824,963 downwards.
GAGAATTGAAGAATATTGTGGCTGATTTCTTGTTACGATTGTCTGTAGATGTAGTAGAGCAAACTTTGGAAGTGAGTGTGGAAGGGGTGTTAAATAATTAAAAGACTGTGTAGGACATGATTGGAACAATGTAAATAATTGAAAGACTGTGTAGGACATGATTGGAACAATGAAATCAGTCTAAGTGAAGACCTGAGTGCATTTTATAATGTGAAGGATGAGTTGAGCTTATGTGAAGGAAAGCTGAGGTCAGATAATTCTGCCAGTGAATCTTCAATGCGCATTGTCCCGATAGCACATGGAGGACATCTAGTTCGCACCAGGACTAAAAGAAGAGTAATTTTGGTGGCACAAGATGGATGAGGCAGTTAAAGATGTTGTAAGAGACTAATATGCTTGTGCCAATAGCGACAAGACTAACGTAGTGAGACATCCGCCATTAGCGTGTATGGATTTACCTGACAAACCATGGGAAAGAGTAGCTACATATTTTCTGGGTCCAATACCCCGGTCAGGGTCTTGAGACAAATACATGATCATTTTAGTAATAAACTCTGGATCGGATTGTTACTGTGAATCTGATTAGATTTTTAGACAAACTCTTTAAGGATGATGGCATCCCTAAAACCTTGGCCTCAGACAGTAAGTTTCGAGAAGTATGACAGCATTTCTTTCTAAGATAAGAATTGTACATGAGTGTGGCATTATTCAGCCCTCAGGCCAATGGTTTAGTGGAAAGGAGTATTCCCCTGGTCATGGAGAACATTCAATTGCCTCTGCCGTTATCCATGGTTAAATAATAAATTTGGTAAAAGGGATGCCAGCATGTTTTGCCCTATAAATACACATGTGCTGCTCTCCACTGGATGATTATTTAAGTAGTACTAAATGTAGTGGTATGTCAGACGTTCTGCTGCATGAAGAACAATGTACCTCTATATGAAGGCAGAAACGGGACACCTTATCTCGTAAGTAGCTTCAGTTGTTTCGGGTGCAGAATTATTTATTTTTAGAGTTTTCGATTGAGACTTACATTTATGTAGAACAGAACCAGACTTGATAAATCCTGACATAACCTATGCTTGTATGATCAGAAGGCTCCTTGAGGTTGGATCATGGTGTTCAAGAACATGCAAATTAGTGGCTTCATTAAGTCTCTGCATTGCCAGATTTTCAGAGATCCCAGCTGTGATCAAGTCTGGTTATCATCTTATCCTTGCATTGCCCTCATATCTGTGGGCTCCCGAACTAGATTTATTGGGCCGTGTCTTTACTATGTGCTGCTAAGTTATGGAAATGCCCTGCATACAGATCTGCAATTGTTCTAGATTGAACATGTCAGTGTGTGCTTTTCTCAGATGGTGGAAGAGGTCTGTGGGATCTAAGCCTCTAATACCTTCAAACCCAGATTAATATCGAAGACCAATATCCATTATCATCTTTGATCTCTAGGACAATGATTGCTTTACCCACTTACTTATTACACATGGCACAAGAGCCTGGTCTTTGCTTAAAGAGTGCCTTGTCTGTTCAACTCCTTCACGTCACTTCAGGGAAACTTCCAAGACTTTTAATTCTTGTGGCTTTCCCTTTATTGTTAAAGGTGTAAATATAAGTGTATACTTAAAAAATGGCTCCGTTAATACATTTGCACTATACTGTTAATCAACTAAATTTCCTTGCATTTCGTAGAAGTGACCAAAATTTCCCGAGTACCTTCTTGTCCTCTGCAGCCTGCTTCTAGTGTCTTGTATCTGTAAAGTTGATGATTATACTTAGGAGCCCAGTGGCCACTCATCGTGTCTAGCGTTTTTAGCCTTGCTACAGATGTACTGGTTTGTACCATAGGTCAACGTGAAGCATAACTGGTCATCATTCAGATAAAGTTCTAGCTACTTGCATTCTGCTGTAAATGGGTTAGCCTTCTGCAGTGTGCACTCCTAATGTAATGCTCATTGGTATATTTCCAGTGAGAGGCATTAGCATATTGACATATTGATGAGTAGATTTAGTACTTGATAAAAAATGTTAAATGTGATCTAAATGGTTTTGGGAAGCATGGACCATTGATAACTTACTGGCAATCTTAGTGTGTAAAATGAAACTCCATTTTAAAATGAGGTCCTTTTTTTCAATGGTGTGATGTTCGGCTTCCAGTCATGCAACCTGTTAGAACCATGCCTGTTTGAAATTAGGCCTACTGCCTTTATAAGATCTACACATTGGACATGGAAATCTAAAGACACTGTCTTTCTTTTCCAGGGTTGCATTGTCATCCGCTACACTGCGCCATGGAAGATGATCTTTTTCTCTGAATCCTTCGGCCTTGACAGTCTGCGTGAACAGGCCAAGAAGCTGCTGGAACTTCTCTTCGACTATGAAATTGAAAGGAGCCCCATTCTCTTCCACGTCTTTAGCAATGGTGGGGTCATGCTTTATCGCTATGTGGTGGAGCTGGTCCACAGCCACCGGCAAATCAGCACCCTCTGGGTTGTGGGCACTATTATTGATAGCGGGCCCGGGAACCGCAATGTGAGAGGCTCTATCCGTGCTCTAAATGCTGTTTTGATGGGCTCAACCAATATTATCCTCCGGTATCTCATTTTGGCTGCTTTCCTAATCATGGTAATTCTGTTGCGCATCATACTGTACCCCCTGACGAAATTCTTTCATGAGAACCACTATGATGCGATGAAGAAAGACCCATCCCGGTGGCCACAGCTGTATCTGTACTCCAAGGCAGACCTCATTGTGGCAGCCAGTGATGTGGAGACCATGATGCAGAGGCGCCAAGAGCAAGGCATACTGGTAGATTCTGTGGACTTTGAAGAGTCGGCTCACGTTAGCCATTTCCGAGATTATCCTGTGAGGTATACTGAAGTCTGCTCCTCCTTCTTGAAGGACTGTGTCATGAGATCACCAGGACCTTCCAGAAAGAAGCAGCAAATGATTTTCTAATCCATCAGCCCTACTATTGTTTTAAAGAAAGACCTTATGAAAGGAGAGTGTGGGTCTGCAAAGTGTGTGTGGTTCAATACTGAACAACCTAATTTTTTCCCCAGCTTGTTCACCACTCAGAATAAAATCCTGACTCCTCGAAAAATCTGAATGTATTGTAGATATTTTTTGACCCATCTTGATCATACTGTTATGTCCACTCCCTTTTTACGATCTCAAACTAAGGTAAAGTTCAGGTTTTATTCTATTGTATTGGAACCGAAATCCTGGGCTCGCTCCAAGGAGCAGCACGGCCCTAACTCATCAGTGATGGTTCTCTGTGGTTCATTACAGTGGTTCCCCCAGTGCACCATGCAGTTGGTTGAGGCCTACCTTGTCACATCATGATCTCTAATGGGACTCATAATGTACCTGAGAGTGGGGCATAAAGCACTTGTTGGGTTATAAAGAAGTATAGACTTAGTATTTAAGGGGGCTGTAACTGAGCAAGTGTAACCTTTGTGAATAGTTGTTGCTGTGGCTGTTTATGTCCTTGATATTCTCTGCTCTCTGTGTCGGCTTGGGCAGCCAGGTGCTAATGCAGACCATATAGCTGTGTTTACCAGCCATTCCTATGGGTCTCAGAATCTTATTACCTGCTGGTACGTGTGCGTTGCCTGCTGTTTAGGGGTATGGGAGAAAACATGTGGCATGTATCTCGGTGGGCTTGTTTGTGAACATTTGCAGTTTCTGCTGCCTGGTGCTTAAGGGTGTGTTACTTTACTTGCGACTTTCCCTCCTTCTTGAGAGAACAAGTGCTGTGATAATTGATGTACCGGGTGAGGAAATCTCAGTCTGGCCCAGGCCTGCCACAGACTCTTCCTGGTCACTCCACGTCCCCGCGTAGTCTGCCAGCTCCTTCTCGTACTTCTGGTTCCCTGTAGCTCCATTCACGTCTTCTCATAGTTCTCCTAAATCTCTCCATTTTGTGTTCCCCCTGCAACTGTCCCTCTTGCCCTACTTGTGATCCCACTACATCTTAAGTCCACTCCTTATGACACTTCTCTGCCCCTCCTGCATTCTACCCTGTCCTCGTTGTGGCCTCTCTGAGGCTGCTTTTATACTCCCACTATCTCATTGCATGTGTTCATTCCCCCAACCCACTGTGCCTCATATACTATCCATGTCTCTCCCTCCCTGCTTCAAGCTGTGCTTCCCACACCGCTTTGCCTTTGTCCCCTTATGGCACTGTTGCATTCCCCTGATGATCCCTTGCTGTGCCTTCTGCCCCATCCCCTTAAGTAAAACTAAAGTATGGTTATCCACTCTGTCAATTCTTGCACAGTTCACCATGCCTCATATCCTCCTCTGCTCCACAGCCTCCCCTCCACCCCCCTTGTACTGCCTGCATTATAATCCTTCTCTTCTTGTCATACCACTACCCGTTCCCTTTGCTCCTCTCGTGGCCTTCCCCTGATTTTCCATCCCATTCATGATCCTTTTTTTAAGTGGTTATTGATCTTGTTGTATATTCCCCATGGATCTTTACCACCTTTGCTGCCCTTAGGGTCCTTCTGTAGGAGAGAGTAGTGGTTGTTCTGAAACCTGGAGCACGAAAAAGATAGAACGGCGATTGTAGGTCTATGAGAGAGGTGCAGGAGGGTGGAAAGAGTTCATAGCTTTGAATAATTGTGGTGTGCTGTGCCATCTTCAGACCAATCAATCCTATATATGACATCACCTCTAATGATTTAATCTCCAATCTCAAAACGGTTGTCTTTTCTCGCTTTGATTTCTCACCTCCACCATTCACTCCTCGGTACTTTGTTCTTTTATGTCAAACATTTAATCCCACAAAAATTAAATTATTAATGAGTCCTCCCCCACCTTTAGTGATCTTCCTGTGTGCACTGAGTGACTGTGAGTGGATGGTGCACCTTTCTCTTTTAAGTGAATTCCCTGTGTGCAGCTGTGATTGCCCCCTTAGAGTGACCTCCCATAGTGCTCAGAGTGACAGCGAGAAGCTTGGTCTGCTTTATACAATTAATTCCCCAGTTCACTCTGCAGCCACGAAGCAGCTTCATCGGCCTTCTTTGAGGAAACTCCTCTGTCATGGGAGCTATACAGAGACTTTCTGCGGCTTCCACTTAGGCTCCGCCATGTGACTGGGAGAGGATCTTTTCTGCCCTTAGAGTAAATCCCATTTCTTCCAGGAGCTGTGACTGGGACATTACCATCCCGGTTAGAGCAAACTATATGACCAGATTGGTTCTGAGGGAGATAGTTCCATTCTCCTTACAGCAGAATTGCTAGTGTGTCACGCCTGGCTGAGAGGCAAATTCATTGGTGCCCTTCTCTCTACCAATTCCTTTCTGATAGGACATTGCCTCGCTTTCTTCCCTCTTATCCATCCCTGCCCAACATTCCATGGATGCTGCCTGAGGCTTGATGGGCTATTTGGATCATGTGTTCCAGATGCCAGCTCTCACTAGCGAGTTGTCAAGGAAGTGGTGGTGACTCCCTTTCAGGACTTCTGCCTGACCATGCCAGGACCTGGGATGACACTGGATCTAAGATCCCCCACTCTGTATGTGCAACGTTTAAACCCGACCCTTCAACTGCCAACCTTTGTGGAAACTCCCTGTTATCACTCCGGAGTTTGAGATCTACAAATCTGCTGCTTTTCTTTTTTTTACTGCCAAAAAAAGAAACTAGTCAAAGGAAAGATCTCAGAGGATAAGGTTGAATCAAGACTCGTCAAAAAGGCCAAATCCCATGTCATCGTCCGACTCTTCAGATTCCTCTTTCTTCTCCTCCTTAGGAGCTGCTGCAGCAGCAGCTACTGCGGGAGCTGCAGCAACAGGAGCAGCAACCACAAAGGCAGAGGGGTCAGCCAGGAAAGCCTTGACCTTATCTGCCAGAGGGAAGCTGTAGTCCGTCTCTACTGCCACAGCTAGGACTCGCTTGTACCTGTTAATGATGGTATGAGGCACAGAGGCAATTGTGGGGTACCCAATCTGCAGACAGACGGTGGCAACATTGCGGACACCCTCCAAAAAGCGGACATGCAGGGCCTCTTCTGTGATATCAAGAACCTCTGGGTTGTTGATGCTGCCATTGTCGTACACCTGCTGGATAATCAACCCGAAGGAGAACGGGGAAATGTTCAACATGTTGAGGAGTGTGGCTTCACTGGCACCCACTTTGTTTCCAGTCTTGATAAGCTGTACATCACTCAAGATTTCAATGGTTTGTCTGGAGAACTTAGTGGTGATGCCCAAAGCCTGGAAGAACGAAGTCTTCTCAGGACCTAGCCCTGTGTTCTGAGCAGGTACAGTAACATCACATGGGGCCGTGGCACCTGCACGAGCCGAAGCTGGCACCTTATTGGCCAGAAGCATGTCCCGGATCTCCGTCAGATCTTCCTTGGTGCACACAGTGCCTACATTACCTCGAATGTGATTGAGCAGCTTTTCCAGGGCAGGGTTGTTCTCCAAGTGCCCACGGATGGCTTTCCTCCTCATGGTGTTCTTCCCCATGATACCACAGCCTTTCCTCGCAGGGACATGCGGATCTGCTGCATTTGCTTCGACCCAACATTGTCTGCTCTCACAATGAAGCACTTTGGGTAATCATCCAATAGTTGGATGATTTTGGTGAAGTAGTTGGCCTTCCACGTAGCCCTGTCTTCCCTGGGCATCTCGAAGGTGCGTCAAAGGATTGCCACACAAAGAGTTTAAAGACGAGGTGTAACCTCCGACTAGGACTGTGTGAAAGAAAGAGCAAATCTGCTGCTTTTCTGGAGGGAGGAGACTTGGGAACTCTGGACCAGCTCCTTATCCCGCATATTGGTTTCCTTTCTCTGAATTGCTGCTGTTCAAGAGCGTGCAACCAATGCCAGACACAATACTCATCCATTATTTATTATGCACTGAATTGAACAAAATTGCTCATTTGGGATCTATGCGTCTGTGACTGCAGATATGGTACTTCCTCCCTTAATGCTTTTCATCCACAAGACAACACTGCAGTCAGCTAGCTCTGACTACATGCACCCCAAAACCCTCAACTGTCCACACATCTTCGCAGTCAGTGCTTCATAGCTTCCCCCAAACCACAGACCTCGGGAAGCCCATATCATGTCTAAGGGTGGGCGAAGTATGCAGTATCTCTGTCTTTACATGCTAAAATGCATATATTCATTTCTAAAAAGTGAAAGTGATAATTTAGCAAGCAGTGAGAGATGTGATGATTCTGGGATCCTCCCTAACCTAGGGAGAGAACCAAGCAGATACCTTGAAAACAAAGAGCTCATCTTTCTGAACGATTCAGTGATGGTCCCATCCTCTTAGGACCACTACAAGCACAGCTGTGGGCAAAAATACAATCCCAACTAAATGCCCTGCCAAACCCTGAGCTGAGAGCTAATACTATAAATTTTACAAACAGCTGAACTGGAGCTTCATGAAAGGGTTTCAAAGCTGTGCTTGGGGTGGTCCTAAGAGGATGGGACCACCACTGAAGTGTTCAGCATGATATGCTCTTTGTGTTCAAGGCGTCTTCTTGGTACTCCCCTGGGTTAGAGGGACCCCAAAATCATCACCACTCTCATTGCCTTATATTTCAAAGTTCACTTATGTGAATTGGTTATATGCTTTTTTACATGTAACGTTGCTTTATCAAAGCATTTGTGGGTGCAGTTTAGAAGCTGACTCCGTAAAGCGGAGTTCATTGCCCAGGGTTAATCATGTCTCTCATCAGATAGTCAACAACACCCTGTACCCAAGAAGAACTCCACACCATCTTCAGACCACTGCCAGCATCATGTACATAACCAAGGACCTTGCCACAGAGCGGGTACTTGGTCGAACTGCGGACCGAGATGGCTGCATAGTTTTTGAGCCTTGCTGAACTCCCCGGAACGAACAACCATCCCGGAGTCTATATGCCACAAAACAACACGGCGTAGACACGCCCGAATTCTACTTGGCACACGGACTGCGGTAATATCTTTCTGCCGCCATTTTGTGATCCAGAGACGCAGCACCATCGAAGTGCGTGTGGCGGCCTGAGTGTTCCCATGAAGCCGCGGCCTTAATTACAGTTAACCACTGGCCAGAGACAAAGGGCGGCGCTTCCCATCACCCCGGCGCCCACGCGACCCGACTGGGAGGCACAACGGTGGGGCATATGATGTTAGTGTGTTGCTCCATCCTGATGCAGACTCCATAGGGCATTTCTGGGTATTGTGGGCCCCCTGCTGTGCAGAGGACTAGCCTGCATGTCTTTCCTCTGCTTCATTCCCAGTGGGCCAGATAGAGTAGCGTCTCCCTGCCAGTGCAACTTGGCTGCCACTACTGCTGAACTTGTTTCTCTTGTGATCCAGGACACACTACACCCTCTCGCAGAGACATTACAACCTTCTTACTGGGATAGATAGAGGAGCGTCTCCCTGCCAGTGCAACTAGGTTCACACTACTGCTGAACTTGCCGCAGCACCTCCCCCCGTCACCATTGATCAGTGTGGGGATGATAGGAGGCGCATTGATGCCTACACTGTGTGTGCCGCTTACTCGCCCTGCATGCAAGCTGGATTGAGGACTGCCCCCGCTCTGTGCAGCTATACTCATAAAGTGATCCCCAAGTGGGGAGCGAGACAGCCAGGTGGTCTCTGCTGGTGTAAGCCAGACGACTGCATTGGGGGCCACCGAGAACAAAGGAACCGGGAAGTATATCAGAGCGGTCACTGTGCTTGTGGAGATCTACTACTTTCACAGAGTGATTGTAGAGCGACAAGGATTTGGCTGGGTCAGGTCCATTGTACTACGGTTTTTGGCAGCTCCGTCCCAAGGGCATGGTCAAGGGAGCTCCGAGGCAGCGAAAACTCACTTTTGAAAAGGCAGGCAGAGCCTCTGAATCAACATCTAGTACGATGGCGCAGGGAGCAGATCAGACGATAGCCCCACGCTCAGGTCATTGATGCACTAATGGCAGAACTAAAGGCAGGTTTTCGAGCTCTGGATACTCGCTTTGATGCACTGGACAAGCGGCTCGACAACATGGGGGTCAGACTAGATCAGCGCGACAACAGACTTGACACAGCTGACGGTAGAATCTCGGACCTGGAGGGTGGCTCGACCCAGACTACTAGACAACTGGAGAGGATGGAAGGCCTATTGAAGAACATTGCCTTAAAGAATGAGGACCTTTAAGCCAGAGGGAGACGTAACAACGTACGTATTATGGGAGTCACTGAGTCCGCAAACACGGGACGATTAGATGGTTTGGTAGAAGGCCTTCTGGTTGACCTATTTAGTCTGGATTCCATTACTGCTACTTTTGTCGTTGAACGGCGCACAGATCTTATGGGCCACAGCCTAATCCTGGCTATCCACCTCGCCCCATCATGGTATGGCTGCTGAACTTCAGGGAAAGGGATACTTCTTTGCAGCTGGCACAGGAGTGTGGGTCGCTGGAGTTGCAGGGCTCTTCATCTTACTGTACCCGGACTTCACTGCAATGGTCCAGGAGGCCCGTTGGAAAATTTGCACAGATCAAAGCCATGCTCCACAAAGCCGGACTAAAGTATGGAATACTGTACCCTGCGCGGCTGAAAGTGGACGTGGATAGCAGATCAAGGATTTTCAAAAACACAGCGGATGCCCAAGAATTCCTAAAAGTCTGAGCAAACGCTGGACCGCCAAGAAATCGCCAACACCTGAACGCTCTCCCTCGATGCCGAATCTGGCTCCAGTATGGAAGTATTTTCGGCGACCTGAAGCCCTTAATATTGCGGAACATTGATAAGTATAGAGTGCATTTGTTTTATTTTTCCACTGTTCCTTCCTTTTCTAGAGAAATGTACATTTTTTGGGACTTTGGGCTCTGGTCACATTGCTGGTTCTATAACATGTTTAAATGTTCCGTGGACAAGGCGAGGTGTCGCCTCTCCTCCTGTGCTGTTGCACATGGTTGCTATGTCTATAAATGGTAATTGTGATATTTGCTTTATCCAATTATGGGGGTTTGGGATTTCCCCTACATCAAAAGTGAGGGGATGGGTGGGTTGGTGGGGGATGGGGGTCGCTTTAGATATAGGGTGTTATTTGTCCTAACACAGTTTTGTTGCTGTGGTGTTTCACGTGCTAGTATTGACGCTATCAGGTTGTTTGTTGCTCTGACCACTTGAGATGATGGTGGGTAGGCTATCCACTGTTTCTGACATTAACCTCCTTACATGGAATGTGCGGGGTCTGAACAATACTCAAGAGACGCATCTAGCCCCTACGACGTTTACCTCTAGTTGGGGGAAGCACCATTACTTGGCAAACTTACAGCTCCTTTTCCAGGGGTACCGCCTTACTTATTCACAAGCGGTTGCCCTTTCAGCTAAATCTCGTAAGTATAGCAGGTGATTTCACTCTGGTGATGGAGAAGCTTATGGGTATAACCTTGCTTTATTGTGTATTTACTAACTTTTGGGATACTCACCGCTGTTGGGCGGGTCCGCTTCCCGGCGTAATTCCTCCTGGTAGCGCCATCTTGGATGTATTTGGTGCCGCTTTTTGGCGCTAGAAGGTAGGCTTCACGCTCTAGTCGTCAGAAGGACGCTAGGCGTGTATATAAGTGAGTCATGCAGACGCGCAGCGGTTACGCGCAGCGGGGACGCCTGATTGACGCCGGAGTTACGCCTGAGTTCAGCCCGTCTGCGCCCGTCCGCGCTGAGGACGGGCTGCAGGACGGGCTGGATCCTGCGACGTCTGACTTATCCGCTGGGTCCGTTAGCGAGGTACTGTCTCGTGACTTGGCGCTTCTTAGACCCCCGGTGAGCCGCTGTCACCATCGGCTCCTTCCGGAGGTCCTACGGCTGGCGAGGTCCTGCCCTTCGTGTAAAACATCTTTTAAATTCTCTTTACAGGCTGTTAGGAAGCTTGCTCGCTCTCCCCCTGGCCTGCCAATTTCTCAACCCAAGCAGGGCTTTTTAATTAATGCGCGGTCTTTGATTAAACATAACATTGACTTTCATGATTTTGTAAGCATTAGACAACCTGACTGGGTTTTTATTACTGAGACTTGGGCCTCTGAGACCTCTGGCCACGACCTCCTTTTAGCCATTCCAGAAGGCTATGCCTTACAGAGGCTAGATAGAGTGCAACGCAGAGGAGGTGGATTGGCCATTCTTTTTAAGTCCACACTCTCCTGCACCATAAAATCTCTATCGACTCCGACAGATGCATTTGAGGCCCTATATTTTTGTATTGTGAATGCCCCCTCGAGCTCCTTCACTGGAATTCTTCTATATAGACACCCAGGATCCAGAGCTAATTTTTGCTCGGAGCTTTTCAGGATCTTGGAACCGTATTTTGGCAGATCTCTCTTTACCATCCTAGGTGACACGAACTTTCATCTAGAGGATTTGGCATCTAAGGACACATCCTCCCTAGTTAACTCCTTGGAAGCTTGTGACTTTGTCCAAAGAGTGTTGCACCCAACCCACAAGGCTGGCCACATCCTTGATGGGATATTTTCTAATGATCAAAGATTAACTGTCGGCGTTCCTTTGCCGATAGTTTGGTCTGATCATTTAGCCATTCCATTGTTCCTGGACATGCCCCGTTCTGAGGTCAAGGTAGGGACCAAGAAATGCCTCAAAAGAAGCTTTAAGAATATTACGAATGAGGCCTTGGCCCCCTTTATTCGTAGCACGAACATCACATCCCAGCGGATGGTAGATGAGACGGCTCTAGAACTCGCTGACTCTATTATTAAAGCAGTCGATGAGTTGGCGCCCGCCTCATTCAAACACGTGGCACGACATAAGCCAACAGCTCCATGGTTCACGGAAGAATTGAGACTCCTTAGGCAAAAATGCAGAAGGAAGGAGCGATGTTGGCGCAAGTCTTGGGATCCCAGAGATCGAGAAGTCTATAAGGACCTGTTACGAGTCTACAAAAATAGGGTCATTAAGGTGAAACAGGATTATTTTACCAACTTAACCTGTTCCCTTACGTCCTCTAAAGAGCTTTTTAAGATCGTTGACTCTTTATGCACACTCCAGGTACCTGATCCCGTGGTTGCTTCACAGGAGCTATGTAATAACATCTCAGATTTCTTCTTTAATAAAATTGATGACATCTATGTGGCTCTTCAATCACAGAGGAACACTCTTAGTGAAGAAGACCTCTCCCGAGTTAAACAGCTTGAATCCTGGGATGCGTCTTCTCCCCAAGTCTTGAACCAATTTCCCTTGCTCTCATTGGAGGGTCTTAACCTCCTGTTAGACAAAACTAAATCTGCTTCTCCCCTGGACCCGGTTCCTTTGAGAATACTAAAGGACTGTAGGGACACTATTCTTCCTCCAATGTTGGAAATTATGAATGGAGCTCTGGAGCAAGGTATCTTCCCGGCGGCATGGAAGAGGGCCATTGTAAAACCACTTCTTAAAAAGCCCACCCTTGACCCTGGTCTATTGAAGAACTTTAGGCCCATATCCCTTTTGCCGGCCTCTGCTAAGATGTTGGAGGCCCATCTGAATTGTCATCTTTCCAACTTCCTGGATGTATCAGGATTTTTGGATGGGTCCCAACATGGCTTTAGAAAGCTACATAGCACTGAGTCTGCACTGACGAAGGTCGCAGATAACATCCGTCGGAAAGTTGATCTTGGACAGACGACCGTGCTAGTGCTGCTGGATTTAACAGCAGCATTTGATACCCTGTCTCCCGGTACTTTAACATCTAGGTTAAGGGAGGCAGGGGTAGCAGGACCGGCCCTGAGTCTCCTGAACTCCTTTCTACATCAGCGAGAGCAACGAGTGATGCTTGGGGAGCACCTCTCCCCTGTCAAGTCGTTGCATTGTGGGGTACCACAAGGGTCGGCATTGAGTCCGACCCTGTTCAATATCTACGTGGCCCCCCTTGCAAGACTTGTAAGATCTCAGGGGATGGAGGTCGTGTCGTACGCCGACGACACGCAGATTATGGTGTCCCTGACTCACTCCGTGAATGTCACCGCGTCCAACTTCAAGTCCTGTATGCAACTGGTTGCAGACTGGATGATTTTCAACTCATTAAAGCTGAACGGTGACAAAACGGAGGTCCTGGTCTTCGGCAAAGACCAGGAAATGTGGTCAGGTGAGTGGTGGCCTTCATCCTTAGGCATCTGCCCCACACCCACACAATCTGCTAGGAACCTAGGCGTCATTTTTGACACCCGGCTCTCCATGGAGCTGCAGGTGAATAGGACAGTGGCCACCTGTTGGGGCGTCATCAGGATTCTGAAAAGAATCGCGTACTATCTCTCCCCACAGGCACGAAAACAGGTTGTGATCGCCCTTGTTGGCTCAAGGCTGGATTACTGTAATTCACTCTATGCCGGGGCCAACAAGGGCTTTCTTCAACGCCTGCAGGTTGTGCAAAATGCCGCGGCGCGTTTCGTTTTGGCCCTGCCATGGATGTCCTCCGCGACCTCGGCAAGGAAGAGTCTTCACTGGTTGCCCATCCCTTTCAGAGTCTCTTTTAAACTTCTCTGTCTTACTTATAGCGCCTTGAGGGCAGGCCCGACTGATGCCTTGGGTTCTTTGCTCTCTAGGTATGTGCCAACCAGATGTCTTCGCTCGTTAGAGCTTAACCAACTGGTAGTCCCACGCGCTAAGACGGTAAGATGGGGGAACAAGGCCTTTTCTATTCTGGCGCCTCAGCTCTGGAATACTCTTCCCTTGGAGATTAAACTACAGCCCTCTCTGGATCTTTTCAAGAAAGCTCTGAAAACTTGGTGTTTTTCCAAAGCATATCAGTGAGCTCGTGTCTCTGTCTGCCCGCAGCTAATCTTTTTGAGTTAGGCGCCTTGACGCCCAGTGGGCATAGTAGCGCGTGAATAAATCATATTTCATTCATTCATTCATTCAAATGTGGATGACCCCGATTTTTTGCACTCTTTGCATGCACTGCTGCTACCCTTAGGAGCTGTCTACATTTGCATTGGGGGGGTCTTAATCTACTTCTGCAACCTGAACTTGATAGTACGGCAGAGTCCCCTTCCTTGAAACCCCAAGCCAGTAGAGTGCTGGGTGACCTTTGTGACTCTCTGTCTAGTGGACATATGGTGTGCACATCATTCCACCGACGTGGCATGCTCACTATTCGCCCCGCCACGACACTTGGACACGGCTGGAGTACTGGCTAGTTTCACATACAATGGCCCCCTGGTTCGGGTCTTTGACCCATTTGCCTCAAGCGTACTCCGACCTTTCACCAGTCATCATGTGGGTCCGACTGCCTAGACCGGAGGGTGTTGAGAGACAGTGGAGGTTCCCGGGACAGGCTTTAAATGATGCGGTTTTCTCAGCTGAAATTCGGGAGTCAATAGAGACATACTTCGACCTAAATGTGGGCTCTGCCAGCACATGGCCGACTGAGTGGGAGGCATTTAAGGTATATATCAGGGGTGTATGTATTGCTATACACGCAGGGATACGCAAATCACTGCGAAGCATGATTGCTCACATAGAGGACCGTCTAAGGGTTTTGGACAAAGAACTACTCAATCGCCCGACCCGGCTAAGCAGGCCAGTCGCTCGCTGCTGCTGACTGAATTCAGCGAAGCCGCTGACCGCGAAATACATTTTTGGGGTAAATATACAACTGGCAGGCGATATGGTGAGGGGGACAGACCGGGATGCACAATGGCGCAACTGTTGAGGCCTTGTATGGGGAAAGCCTACATCACCTCTATCCCCACTGACGCTGAGCAGATTCACACAGGCATTGCTGAGATTAGGGACAAATTCCGTCCATATTACACAAATTTATATACTACACGCACAATGTATGACGAGGCAGACTGCAGAACCTACTTAAGATTGCGATGGTATGGCATGAGGACTGTATGCAGATGTTTTTAGCAGAACCTTTTTCTAAGGAAGAAATTGTCATAGATGCCTTAATGGTACTACAGTGCCAAGACTTGATGGCTTTACAGGCATATTTTATAAATATTATAAAGACATACTCGCCCCATACCGTCTCGAGGTCTATAATGAAGCCCTAGAAAATAAAGTACTGCATACCACGCTTCGTGAGGAAAGTGATGGTTTTGCTGCCCAAACCTGGCAAGGACCCAATAAGCTGCTGCTCCTATAGACCGCTATCACTTTTGAACTTGTACTATAAAATCCTTGCTAAAATGATTGCTTTGAGGCTGACGTTGCTCTTGGATCGTATCATATCCCCTGTGCAGTCTGGCTTCATCCCTCATAGATCCACGGCGCTAAACTTGCGCACCTTGTTTACAGTGCATCACAGAATTGCTCCGGAGGTTCTGGCGACGGCCCTACTCTATTCCGAAAAGGCCTTTGATTCCTTGGAGTGGCCTTTTATATGGGCCGTGATGGGGAAATTAGGCATCCCCAAAAGTTTTATTGACCTTACGGCATTTCTTTACGCTCTTCCCACTACTAGACTCCACTTGAATGCCACCCTGTCCACCCTCGTCACTGTCACACGTGATACTAGGCAGGGTTGCCCCCTGTCTCCCTTACTCTTCATCCTGACCCTTGACCCTCTGGTCCGCCACTTTCAGGAGAAACATCTCCATAGAGGTATCCAGTTCAAAACAGACCCTCTCCTTGTCTCGCTATTTGCGGGCGGCATTGTGTTGTATGTCCGCCGACCACAAGACAATTTGGATCCACTTATAAGAGAGATTCTTCGCTTTAGTGGATATTCAGGACTAGGAGTAAATTGGAGCAAGTCAGTGCTCCTTCCCTTGATGACGGGCACTATTGAATGGGAGTGCGAATTCCCGCTGAAGTGGTGTCATGATTCAGTCAGATATTTGGGTATCCTGATTCATAGGGAGACGGACCAGATGGTGAGGCTGAACTACGGTCCGGCGATACACAAGCTTGAGGCACAGGTAGAAAGATGGAGGGGCTGCCGCTCTTTATGGCTGGCAGAATTGCACTAATGAAGATGGTAGTTCTTCCAAAGTTTCTATATGTTTCACAATATCCCCATTCCGCTCCCTGACAGTTTTTTCAAGACCCTAATATCACATCTAATCAGGCTTACTTGGGGTGGCAAAAGACCTAGGATTCGATGGGAAACCATGACATTACCATATGCAAGGGGAGGACTGGGACCCCAGATTTCAGAATGTATTACCAAGTGGTACAGTGTAATTTTGCCTATTCATGGTACCATCCAGATGCGCATATTCCCTACAGTAAGCCTGAATCCGACCTGGTGCTTCCAACTCCGCTTCATGACATTCTACCCCAGGAGTTTCCTTGTGAACCTAGAAACATTCAGACAATGTCCACCTCCAGCTGGGCGTGGTACAAACTATTGCGTGTGACTGGGAATGGGACCCTGTATTCGTCTGAAATTCCCATAGCATATAATCCATGGCTTCCTATCACAGAAGAGAAATTAGTAGTGCGGGTTCTTAAATCCCATTCTATGGTAAAGTTTGGTGACCTGTTCCTAGATGGGCATGTATTTGATGGTAATAGGGTGGAGCGGGGAGCCGAGCTGACCTTTATGGATCAGTAATTTTCAGCAGGGTGCGCAGGTCGCTGCGTGCTAAAATAACAGAATACCCGCTTGAACCACAATCCTTCGAACCCCTATCCCTGTTAATATCAAACTCCGACGGGACTTGACTGATTTCCAGATTACACATGATCACCATGGCTTTGATCCCGAGTCACAATACTAAGGTTCGAACGGCTTGGGAGTGTGATCTGGGACATCCTATCCTGGACGACCAGTGGGCTTTTTGCTGTACGCAGATCAGGGAAATCTCCTTTAACAACCCAGCATAAGTTAATACATTTTAAATATCTATAGAGTGCGTATATGACGCCAGCTAAACTGCACACTATTGACCCGTCCTGGCCTCACAATTACCTAAAGTGTGGCAGCCCTTATGCAGACTTTCCCCACTTGACATGGACTTGACCCCAGATAGTGGAGTTCTTGATGGCCGTCTTTGACATATTATCCCGGATGACTCTGTTGACAGTGGTCCCTTCCCCAGAGGTCGCACTTCTGGGATATGTATATAATATGCCCAAAAAATTGAGCATAATGCTACTTCTGGCTTAGCACGAGATAACTCTTAGATGGGGGAGCAGACAGCTTCTGACAACAGGTGCATGGTTTGCTAGTCTCACATACTGCAACATCAACTGTGAACTGTATGACACGTTGCTCCCGCCCAAGTCCTGACCTGAAGATATCTGGGACACGCTTAAGTAATTCTTACAAAACTTGGAACCTGATGTCCCTAGTCATTCTCCTGACGGCATAGTCCCAACTGGTGTGGGTTGAAGGGCGAGTTGATGGACCGAATTGTTTATATGTTTTCAGGTATGTTCTGGAGAAGGTGCATTCGAACCCTGGGATGACGTGTAACAAGAAAACTAAATATGTATCGGTCACAAACTGTAAACATTTTTGTGTCGATTCAGCATATGTTTCATCGTATAGCACACCACGATAGTACCCAACATTTATACTTTTAACGTGATTGTGTGGGAACAACTGTGGATATTCATTGCTTTCTGATTGTCAAAATGATAAATAAAGTTTACACAAAGAGCTGGCAAACTGCTGCCGAGTACTGCCAGGCTACACACCAGCAGACACCCTGGAAGCATGCAGGCAAACTAGAATAAACACACCCCACTAACACACTCACCCTCGCATCAGGCACACAACCCAGCACCCTGCCACTGATCTGGCATACTGCTGCCCAGTCATTAGTACTGCCAGGCTCCTCACCAGCAGAAACCCTGGAAGCATGCAGGCAAACTAGAATAAACACACCCCACTAACACACTCACCCTCGCATCAGGCACACAACCCAGCACCCTGCCACTGATCTGGCAGACTGCTGCCCAGTCATTAGTACTGCCATGCTCCACACCAGCAGACACCCTGGAAGCATGCAGGGAAACTAGAATAAACACACCCCACTAACGCACTCACCCTCGCACCAGGCACACAAACCAGCATCCTGCTACAGATCTGACAGACTGCTGTCCATTCATCAGTACTGCCAGGCTCCACACCAGCAGACACCCTGGAAGCATGCAGGGGAAATAGAAAAAACTCTCTACACTAACGCACTCACCCACGCATCATAAGACACCAACTGGAAGGTGATGCATGTGTAGGAAGTGCTGTGCTTGGGTGAGGGCTCGACAACTGACCACCAGATCTATGGAAACTGAAAAGTCCCTTGGCAGTTCCCCATACACACAAGACACCAAAACAGTGTTTCCTAAATTATGCTACACAAACCATTTCAAAACTAAACGTTCAACAAATTGTATTAACTTAATAGAATCAAATACCAACAAGAAACAATAAGCAGAACATGATGGCTGCAGCAGTTCAGCACCGATGGAGGCCTTTTAAAAAAGTGCTACAGTGCCGTACTGATGGTGGAGAACACTATATACAAATGCCACACATAACATTACACAGGTTCCTATGTAGAGACAAAAACATTTCCTTATATTGCCAACTGAAAAAACATTTGATCATATTGCAAATGGGTGATTGATAATGCCCAGGGGACCCTCCGAAATTGATGTTGAATATTGCTGCAAACCCTTGAGATGCCATTCTTGCCCCCATCTCCTCAAAGTGACTGATTGAACTAGAACCTCACGGTTTCTAAGTATTGGGGAACTGCAGGTTGTGCCAAGTAACCGGGGCTTTAAGTGGGCCGGGTCTCACCGGTGCTGAGCACCGGCAGTTTTTTACAGGGGGCCTCAAAACAAGTCTCTATCGGGCTCTGTTTTCTGCTCTGGCACATGCGGTCCGTTTTTTGGAATCGGTCTGCACTTTTGTAACACTGGTGCGTGCGGTAACATCCACCTTGCGGGAGCGAGCAGAGGCGTGCAGGGGCCATCTGTTTCTAATTAGCGTGGCAGTGTGCGCTTGTTTACATTTGCCTGTCTCGCGGTCGCTTTCACTTTCCTGTTCCTTCCACTCTTTTTTTATATACACGCAACACGTTAAACAAAAAGAACCACATATGCAAGTTAAGAGTGCTAAATGGGCCGGTACCGGCATTTTTTTTAATTTTGCATGGGAGAGTACCTGCATTTCGCAAGAAAAACGTAATCGTTTTAATTGGAGAGTACGGCACTTCTCAAAACAAGCAGGTACTCTGGTACAGCAGTTCTATTTTTTCCATTTCAAGCATTGCCCGCCGGCATGCACACCAATGTCTACACGTGCACCCGCTTTCCTTCAACACACACAGTTTTCCTCAAGCTGGCTGTTCTTGATACTGTAAACCGCTCCCACGTGCGCACAGTGCACTGGTGTGTATTTCTAAAATCATGTATGCAGACAATACATGCAAAGCCAAGTGCATTTCAAGTTGTGTGTTTCAAGTATCTTTTGATTGTAGCAACGGTCAAATGCTTTACTTACATTTATTCCAGTGGAAAGAACATGAAAGCACCGATTCGACAACAGTGTAACAGTTTCATATATGACAACGAGTCTGTTTGTGCGAAAGCAAATGTGCGAGTTTGGAGTCCGAACCCCTTTCTTAATTAAATCTCCCTAATCCTTATGTAAATTGAACACCAGACAGGGTTTTTTACGCTTCTAGTGCTACATGCACCTTTAACACCAACCCAGTTTCCTTGCATGGAACCCACACTATACAAACACAACATGGGCACTCCATCTTGTTAACTTACAGATCCATTTCAAACAAGTTTGAGCTGGTATCTGACCTAGTTCTGGGAACCGGCATGCCGTAACTGATAGGGGGATGGGGGTGGGACGGTTGCGCTCAGTCCGTGGCTGCCCGGCACAAAAGGGGACACGCATACCTGCCTTGCTTCTGCCATCCCACAGACAGGGTTGGTGTAGTTATTGGCCAACCTGTGCTATTAAAACCGAGGGGCCTCTGTTTTCATAGTCCCGGCATTCCTACTCAGCAGTGTGATCATAGGCGGATAGTTCTATCTACCGCAGCATTTCTTTCCTTTTAGCAGAAAATGGGGACCACTTTCAGATTGTGTGTTCTATGCTGTTCTTGGACGTTCGCTTTGTCCTCCTTTCAAAAAGCGACCCTCCTGCATGACAAATAAGCTATGAAAGCGCCTCTCCCTGATCTTACAGTATTGGAGTTTTCTCAAGTGGCAGGACAGTGCGTTTAGTTTTAAGTTGATACATTAGCTTACAAACATTGGCAAAACCAATAGCTCTAGCTAAACACTTATAAAGCCCCAAAGGCAAGACCTATTGGCTACGCCAATGCTTATACTTGACTGCAGTGACAGCAGGCACATCGATGTGCATATGCTCACACTGCTCACTTCTCACTAGTGGAGAAGTCACCGAATGCCGTCACGCCATGTTAGCATTGTAGGAGAACGGAAATCCGTTAAAGAGAGTCATCATCATCATCAAAGTCCTTTATTCGGTATTTCAGATAAAAACACCATAAAAGTACATATAAAATTTACATTTAAAATTGTTAAAATAATTTTTTTTAAATCATTTGTAAAAATAGTAATAAATTAATAGAATATTCAATCAGTAGTGTTACAGCGCAGGACAATACGTGTTAGAATACAATGTGCAAATTTCATAATTTAGGATAAAAGTTTAAGCTTTATGCGGTAAGTGAGTAAAGGACCTAATCTAGATTTTGCCTATGCTTAGCACAAAGCTTCAAAAATTGGGCTACATTTTTTGCAAAGCTTGGGTTTTCCCGAAATTGTAGTGCAAGGTAAGCAGGACGGCATCTCCTAAGGCCCGAGATTCTTAGCAAAGGAATCAACCATTGTTTTCTGGGTTCTGTGTAAAACTTACAGAAAATAACTACGTGTATTGTTGATTGGGGCGAGATGTCATCGCAGGGACATAACATCGCGGCAGCTGACCAGTCGTTTGTTTTTGGGAAAGACACCGTACGGTGAAAGATATTCAGCCTGAAGCGTGTTAGCAAAAAATGTTCAAATACGCTTAATTCAAATATTAAATATGGCTGCATGTCTAGAGTGGTTTGGATAATTAGCGCATGCTGGACAGTAGGTTTGGACGCCTCTGAGGACAGCCGTAGTTGTTCAAGGTGAGATAAGCATAATTTTTTGAAATTCTTTCTTGGAATTTCTGAGATTGACAGGGGGAAGTTGTAATACCTTGTCAAACCTAGGTCATTTAAGAATTTCTTAACATAAAGCAACCAGCCTATCTTGTGTCCATTCTCCAAAGAAAGACAGTCTTGCAGTAGTGCTCGGGTAAGTGTGGTTTTGGTTGAAGTCCAGATGCGATACCACAGGAGGATTGGTTGGAGCTTGGCAATGTCAATAAGCTATGGTAAACCCAATTCCAAATGACAGCTATATGTTGAAGTGCTGCGGGCTACTGCAAGGAGATACCTCAGGAAGTTATTCTCAACCTTCTGAAGTGAATCAACCTTGCAGTAGCCCCAAACTCCCGCTCCATAGGTGGCTATGGTTCCGTGGGGGGCCTTTACCTAACCGCTGGGCAAATTTAACCAATGCAACTGTTGCCCTTATAAAGAGTAGTTTTCTTGTTTCGATAGCCTGCTTCCAGGAACTTTTGTCATCTATTAATACACCCAGGTAGGGATAGGTCTTGGTATGTTCTAATTTGGTATTTTCGATGAAAATCTCCCTGGACTTCTTCGCGCTGGGTTTGATAGAGATGACAAACGTCTTTTTAATGTTTATTCTAAGGTCTAGCTCTACCATGTAGCAGTGGTATCTATTCAGGGAGCGTTGCAGTTCAGTTGGGGTTCGGGCCAAAATCGCGGCCGCGTATAAGAGGGCGGGAACAGGGCGTTTGTTAATCATGGGCAGGTCCTGACACCCCTCCAGCATGGCGCATTCCAGACCATTTGTGTATAGAGTAAAAAGGAAGGGCGCCAGGACACAGCCCTGCCTCACCCCCCTTCCCCATGCCGAATGGAGCCGTGAGGTTGCCGTTCTTTCCGAACCTCACCCTGGCTGTGGCATTAGAATATAATTCCCGGATTACATTTAACATCGGAGGCTCTACTCCCATTTCGGACAAGATAGACCACAGTTTGGAATGGCTTACGCAGTCAAACGCAGGAGAAAGATCTACGTAAGCCATATGCAAGTTACCATTCTTTGCATTAACGTATTTTCCAGTCAATAGGGTCAAATTTAGAACTTGGTCCACCGTGCCTAAGCCTTCCATGAACCCAAACTGGATGTCACTAAGTTTGTTATTATCATCTGCCCATAGCTGCAAGCGTTCAAGAATGATCTTTCCCATTGTTTTTCCCAAGGAATCTAGCAGCGAAATCGGGGGTAGCAGGACGGGGACTGACGAGCACCCTTTTTGTAAATTGGGACCAGAATAGACTCTGACCATGATTTTATAAGCCCTGTGGCAAAGGACGCTTCAATGACTCTGGTCAATAGTGGGGTCCACAGTTCCAAGTTGTGCTTGAATAGGTCAATTGGAACCCCATCTGGACGAGGGGCTTCCCCCCCCCCCTACTGGCTAGCAGAGCTCGCTCAACTTCAAAGTGGGTAATTCTGAGATCTATGGGGAAGGCTGTTTGGACAGGCTGAGGGGCAGTTATTTCCCTTGCATGTTGGACCAGATGCTCGTCGGTTGGGATACTGGAGATCCCTGTAAAATGTTGGACCCATAGAGCTTCATCTATAGCAATATCTAGTTTGGCGTGTCCCTTTGTTCTGAGAGAAAAAGGGACTTAAGAACTTTCCAGAATGAAGTACTGTCCTTCAGTTTGGAGCTGTTATGCAATTGCAACGAGAGGTCCTTTTTAAGCTCTATTTTTCTATCCTTTATAGCCCGATTATATACCTTTCTAAGGTTAGCTATTGCTTGTTTATCTCTGGCTGTTTTATGGAGGGCTTTTTTAAGATTGGAGTAGGCTTTGGTACAGGCACCATTGAACCATCCTGTGTTTTTCCCCTTGCCGTCACTCAATTTCCTGGTTAGGGCTGATTTTACTACATTAGTAATATTTGAGAAGCTGTCCAAAATCTCATTGTTGGAAGCAATTGGGTCTAAACCTTTCTCGATTGATATTAAGGACTTCTCACAATCTCTGCGGTGAGCCGATTTGGGTCGATTTTGTCCCACTTTAACGTGTACCCGTTTATTTTATCTAAAGTTAAGGATCCTAACCCATAGATCCTTGGAGAATCTCGCTTCTGTAAGTTGTTTAGAAGGAATATTGTGATGCAATTCCGGAAGTGGTCACTGGTAGCATTTCCTAAAGTACCATAGTTTAGAATATGGGATGCTGCGCATCGTGAGACAAAAGTAAAATCTATTATGCTTGAGAGTCCCCTCCCGCTAAATGTAGTTGTAAGAGGGGCTTCAGACACCACTAATTCGTTTGCCAACCCCAGATCTAGGGCGAATAGGATTTCATTTAAACAGTCGCCAATTGGTATATGGGGGAAGTGAGCCAAAGTATTTTTATCCTCATCCTCAATCCCACAATTTGATTTCATATTGTTGCGGGTACAGAGGGTTAGATTGAAATCCCCCCCCCCCCCAAACTATAAGCAAGTTTTTCAGGTGCATATTTTGGAACTCTTGTAGGGAGTGGGCAATGTTCTTAAGTGTGAGTGGTAACTGGGATTGATGAAGATTGTTATAAAAGTTTACCAGGATATAAGTACCGCTAGTGTTCATGTTTGGTTTTATTATTTGACAATTTAGATCAGTTCTAACTACAGTGATTTCCCTAATATTAATAAGATTGGAGATGAAGATTTTTAAGCCCCCTTTGGCTCGCCCCGAAGTTGAGGGGGTCGCGGGGGAGAGGTATGTTTTATACCCCACCATATGGCTTGGTTCAGTGGCCCACGTCTCCTGTAAGCAGAGGACGTCATAATCCCCCGCAAATCTCAACCCGATGTCATTAATCAGTTTGGAACGAAGACCTGCTACATTCCAAAACAATATTGTGAGTATGCGAACATCCGGGGGAGCTGGGGAGTCTAGCGAAGTTAGGCCCTGAGGAATTCGCTCAACACATAGAGGGGGCTTTTTATACTCTCCTGACCATCGTTATCTGGGGCTGGGTTCGTTTGAGGTAACAATCTACAGCTCTTTATGTTAGATAGGCTGTTTGAGTTCTTATGGTTATTAGGGTCTTCTTCTGGTAGGACCTGAGTAATTGTTGAAATGTGGACTGTGTTCGTTATTCCATCGTGCATTAATGGTCTCAAAATAGCTGGGAGAGTGTGGTTAGAGTTAATCAGTCAGTCGGTTTCATCCAGGGCAGATAATAAATTAAATCAGTTAGTAGTTGGAACACCATAATAATCGCCCTGGGGTTATATTGAATTTTTTAACTTTAGGTCATAAGGGAACCAGGTTTTTGGCGGATAAAAGAATCCAAGCGGAAGGATACTTATCCCTGTTTTGTTTAGAAAGTCATTTCCCGCCTCCTGAAGGATTTTCCTAACCAATAACGGGGATCTGAATGTTAGAACAATACAGTCTCCGGACAGGGACTTTCCAGAGTTTCCCACCCACTGCACCCTTCTTGGCATCTAAAATTCTTCAAACAATGTGTTAGTCAGCCCTGTCCTCCCTCCCAACCAGTGAAGTGATTTATTTCTGAGGGTCTCCCAAGATTCGTCTTCTGTAGCGCCCTTTCTTGGGACGTTTGCCAGAATTATTACATAGGGAGTTGCCTCTGGGGGAGGATGGAGTGATGGGCCTGAGCTGGGATTAATTTGTGATTGGCCTGACAATGTGAAAGGTGTCTGATGTAACGTGGGTGGAGGGCAGGTTGGTAAGGATACTGCCTTTGGAATGCTATGTAGCCTCTCGCCCCGAAGGTTGAGTCTTGTAGGTGGCATGTTTACCATGTGGAGTGTGTGTGGAACTGTCCTTATCTCATTGCTCTGTGATCTTAACAATTCTGTTCCCTCCATTCGTGGGTCCTTGTCCTTAGTTTTTGGGTGGACTCTTTCCATGGAACTTAAGGTACCCTGCTCTGAGCCATTGCGACCAGCCTCCCTCTTGTGTTTTTGATTGACTGAGTTAGTGCCGCCAATCTGAGTTTTGTTACTGCTAGTGACATAATTTTCTATGAGGGTTAACCTCCCCCTTAGTCCAGATTGACTCTGAGGTATAGGTCCAATCTTTCCACTAAGATGGTTAGGTTCTTGATCTCGTTAATGAGTAGATCAAGGGTTCTGCCGTTCTGATCTTTGGCTCTTTCGGGGGCTTTTTTTAATTCCTGAGCTCATTTGACCTTTCTTAGTGGATTTCGTTGATTTTACCCATCCTGTGATATTCCTTCCCACCAATCCTGCCAGTTTTGTAGGGCGTGGGGTCACTACCAGAGGAGGGTTCCTTTGTTTTTTCTGAGGTGGTTGCAAAGGGGATTCAGGACCGCTTATGGATATTTCTTCAGAGATATGTTGTGTGGACCCATTTATAATAGAGGTAGGGGCAGTAGCCTGAGTAGGAAGCACCTGTACTTCCTGGGGGATTGGTACTAATATGGGCTGTGATGAGATGGCCTCTATTGACTCCTCTACCAAGGAAATTTGTTTGTTCAAGGCCCCCATGGCCCCCGTTAAATAGTTTAAGAGCGATTGTTGTGAGTCTGTTGAACTTCTTTTTGTCGCACTCGGCTTTGGACTGATGATTTTCCTTTTACCCGTTTCTAAATGGACGATAGTTATATTTTATTCTACAAACAGTTTAGTGGCGCTATTCTGACCATACAATTTCAAGCATGATTGATTAGGTAGTTCTTTTACAGTGCCAACTAAGGTTGGTTGAAAGGATCACAAGTTAGGTTTACTAAGCAATTAAGTCTTACTTCCAGTCCTTTTATAGCGCGTTGGGTCCTTGATGCAAGGTCCAAGAGAGAGGGCCCGGCCTGGCCTCACACGGGCACAGACTGGCAAGGACGGGCCCGCCCGCGGTCCAGGAGGGAGGAAAACACAAGTAAGGCAGCAAAAGTAGTGGAGCCCAGGTCCCAAGGAGCGCGTCCCACGCCGCGGGGGCTCCCAGCTAGTTTTAAGGGCTTGGAGCTGGCTCACGCAGCCCCTCTCGCGAGACCGCACTGCCTTCTGGGGGTTGTAGTGCCCAGGCAGTCGGCAGTCCGTGGGAGGAACGAGGCATCAGGTAAACGTGAGCCCAGTCTCTGCAGGCATGATGTCCCGGTCCAGGAGGGAGGAAAACACAAGTAAGGCAGCAAAAGTAGTGGAGCCCAGGTCCCAAGGAACGCGTCCCGTGCCGTGGGGGCTCCCAGCTAGTTTTAAGGGCTTGGGGCTGTCTCACGCGGCCCCTCTTGCGAGACAGCACTGCCTTCTGGGGGTTGTAGTGCCCCAGCAGTCGGCGGTCCGCGGGAGGAACGAGTCAGCAGGTAAACGTGCAGGTAAACGTGATCCCAGTCTCTGCAGGCTAGATGTCCTGGTCCAGGAGGGAGGAAAACACAAGTAAGGCAGCAAAAGTAATGAAGCCTCCTCAGCGCCCGACATCGCCATTGCCATCCTGGACGGATACAAGATCACCCGGAGGGACCGCGTCAACCAGACTGGAGGAGGCATCGCCATCGTACACAAGAACACCATCCGCATCACGACCAACTCCAACGACATCTTCACCGCCGCCGAACACCTCCACTTCCAGATACACACCGACCCCAAGACCACCCTCAGAGGCACTCTCATCTACAGTCCCCCGGGACCACGCACAAAATTCAGCGAAGACATCGCAGACTTCATCAGCCCGCACGCCCTCCCCTTCGCTGACTACATCCTCCTAGGGGACCTCAACTTCCACCTGGAGAACAACAAGGACAGCAACACCACCACCCTGCTGGACAACCTCGCCAACTTCGGACTCAAGCAACTGGTGAACACCCCCACTCACTACGCCGGCCACACGCTTGACAAAGTCTTCTCCTCCAGCAAGTACATCTCCTTCAGCCACGCCACCGGACTTCATTGGACTGACCACAGCTGCGTCCACTTCAGCTTCAGAAGAACCACGACCCACCACCACCCTCCAACAGGTTCCTCGCAGGAGCTGGAATAAGATCACCGCCGACCAGCTCACCACCTCCCTCAGCCAGAACCCTCCCGCCAGCACAACGGACCCCAACGAAGCAGCCAGCAACCTCACACAGTGGATCACCAACTGCGCAGACGACCTCGCACCACTGACCCGCAGCAAGAAAGCCTCTTGGTTCACCGACGAACTTAAGAACTCCAAGAAGAACTGCCGCACCCTCGAGAAAGCCTGGTACAACAACCAGACCACAGACAACATGACTGTCCTCAAGCACGCCACCCGCAAACACCACCAGCTGATCCGCATCACCAAGAAGACAGCATTCAAAGAACGACTGGCCAACAACGCCCACAACAGCAAGGAACTCTTCAAAGAGCTCTCCAACCCCAGCGCCGGAAACAACGACATCACTCCCTCGCAAGACCTCTGCGACTCACTCGCCTCGTTCTTTCACAGCAAGATCGCCGACATACACAACAGCTTAGGCGCATAGACCACGCACCCAACCTCCGAACCAACGCCCCCCACCACCACCCTCTGCGCCTGGACCCCGGTCAGCACCGAAGACACCACCCTCACGATGAACACCATCCACTCCGGATCACCAACCGACCCCGGCCCCCACCACGTCTTCAACAAGGCCGACTCCATCATCGCACCCCAACTCCGGGACATCATCAACACCTCCTTCAACACTGCCACCTTCCCGGAGAGCTGGAAGCACGTCGAGCTCAGCGCCCTCCTGAAGAAACCAACAGCGGACCCCACCGACCTCAAGAACTTCCGCCCCATCTCGCTCCTCCTTTTTCCTGACAGAGTCATCGAGAAGACCGTCAACAGACAGCTTGCCGCCTTCCTCGAGACGAATGGATCCCTCGACCACTCGCAGTCCGGTTTCCGAGCCAACCGCAGCAGCGAGACCGCCCTGATCGCAGCCACTGACGACATCAGATCCCTGCTCGACAACAGGGAAACAGCGTCCCTCATCCTCCTGGACCTCGCCGCAGCGTTCGACACTGTCTGCCACCGCACCCTAGTGCAGCGCCTCAGCAACATCGGAATCCAAGAGAAGGCACTGGAGTGGATCATCCCGTTCCTCACCGGAAGAACCCAGAGAGTCCGCCTCCCCCCGTTCAGATCCGAGGCCACCAAAGTCATCTGCGGCGTACCACAAGGATCATCACTCAGCCCCACCCTCTTCAACGTCTACATAAGCCCTCTTGCAGCCATCGCACGCCAACACAACCTCAACATCATCTCCTACGCCGAAGACACCCAGCTGATCCTCTCCCTCACCAACGACCCCGCCACCGCCAGAACCAGCCTGCACGAAGGAATGAAAGACGTCTCCGAGTGGATGAAGAACAGCCGCCTGAAACTGAACTCGGACAAGACGGAAGTCCTCATCCTGGGATCATCGCCCTCCGCCTGGGACGACTCCTGGTGGCGCCCTGCCCTGGGCACCACTCCCAAGCCAACGGACCACGCACGTAACCTGGGCTTCATCCTGGACTCCTCCCTCTCGATGACCAGACATTTCAACGCCGTCTCATCATTATGCTTCAACACCCTGCGCATGCTCTGCAAGATCTTCCAGTGGATCCCCACCGAAACCAGGAAGACGGTCACCCAGCCACTCGTCACCAGCCGACTGGACTACGAAAACACCCTCTACGCCGGAACCACAGCCAAACTTCAGAAAAGACTCCCAACGCATCCAGAACGCCTCTGCATGACTCGTCCTGGACATCCCCCGGCACAGCCACATCTCCGGCCACCTGAGAGACCTGCACTGGCTCCCCGTCAGCAAGAGGATCATGTTCATACTCCTCACCAACGCACACAAGGCTCTCCACGACCTGGGCCCCAAGTACCTCAACAACTGCCTGACCTTCTACACTCCCACCCGCCAGCTACGATCGACCAGCCTCTCTCTTGCCGCCGTTCCACGCATCCGCAGAGCCACCACCGGAGGAAGATCCTTCTCCTACCTGGCAGCCAAGACATGGAACTCCCTCCCCATCCACCTCCGGCGAACCGTGGACCATCTCTCCTTCAGGAAGCAACTCAAGACCTGGCTTTTCGAGCAGTAACGGACCCCTCTTCCCCAGCGCCGTGAGACCCCTCCGGGTGAGTAGCGTGCTATACAAATGTTATGATTGATTGATTGATTGATTGATTGATTGAGCCCAGGTCCCAAGGAGCGCGGTAAGAGTCATTTTCTCTATGGATTTCCCTTCTCTTTTTGAAACACAGTAACAGCAACATTGTCGTGGTGTCATCAGGTTTTAAGTGAAAGCTTTTTCCGTATTATATACAAGCCATAGTTGCTGCTTATTTATCCTATGCAACAAGCAACCACTGACAAAGCCAATAGTCCTGACTTGTTGTAGTTACGATGTTACTTGTTGTATCATATATCTCCGTGCCATGACAAAAACAGCAAAATACAAGTCGGGCGGCAGACTATGCTAAGCACAGACTGTATTCTGCATTCTGTCCATCAACTGTTGTTTTTGCAAGCACAGATTTTGAGCATACGTGTTTTTAAGCCACGCCCTTAATTACATTGGCCATGCCCATTTGCGAGACCCCCAAGTTTTTTATCCCACTTTAAGCCCTGCATATAGCGATGGAATGAAAAGAAAAAAAGTCTGCAGAGTTAATAGTAGCCGTACATATAAAAGTTAGGCACTTCCTGTTATGAAACAAAATATACAGGCGATGTAATGTGGTGTGATGTTGATGTCTTGATAACTTGTTTTTTTTTTTATGCACAATCCAGTCCTTTTGAAAACAGACATACAATGATGCGACTGCCTTTATGGCTTACAACATGAAATACATTTTGGCTAAACATTAGACTGGGCTTTCAAAAGTAACCCCGGCGAACTGTCTTTTCAAAGAGCCACACTTATAAAAGTCCGTCCTTGGAGAGGAAACGGAGCAACACATTTCCACCAATGAGAGACGAGGATGATCTGACAGTTAAAAGCTAAAAGGAATGAATATTTCCCTTCCATTTGTTCCTGAACACTAATTTGGCTACCGTGCCTATCATTTTTTTACACCACATTTGGAGGATCTAAAAGAAATGAACTGCCATTAAATTGTCCGAGCGAAAGTTAGGGTCTCAAGTTGCTATTAAATGGTTAGCATGTTGTTTTTAGCTTCTGCATTATCAATATTTGTCATCAACTCGCGCCAAAATTGATGATCAATGTAAGCGTCAGTTCTGGTCATTTTGATCCACAGAGCAAACACCTTTTGAATTGGAGAGTACTGTTGTCGCCACTTCCTTCATTGACCTTAACCCAGCACAGCCATAATGGTAATGTGGTAATATGCGAGCACGGCACCATGGTAACACCCGTTTTTGTGTTTTTTCGAAACGACGGGGATGGAGAATTGTGGTGAGTAAAGCGCTCTGTGTGCCTAGAAGACTACCTTCTTTGGCACTTTTTTTGGTACCATTCGCTCTTCTTTTCACTTTAAACTTGTAACAAAGGGTTCAGCTCACATGCCATGTTCTCACATGCACAGCTGTGGAGTTTGGACCCAAAAAAATAATGTTGAATCATTTTAATTCAGTGAACCTCTGTCTAATAACTGTGTGTTTCAGCCACATGCTAGGGAGGGCTATTCTATACAGAAGACTTTCTGAAACACAGAAGAGTGACCTGCCCATGGACTTGGAAGTCTGACACGAGGACTGTACTCATTCCAAGCACGCTGCAGGAAAGGTAAATTATGTGTATTTCTGCAAATCTACAACTGCCCAAGGCACGTTCCTAAAAGGTCAGGCCCGTAGTGCTGATTTCAGGTACACTACCTCAGCAGTCCACACACCTGCACCCCCAGGAGGCTGCCGATGCATCCAGCGCGGTCTCCGCATCACTTCTGGATCTTAAGGGCATGGGAGGAAAGGGATCAAGGTTATATCTCCCCCTGTCTATGTCCTGAACCTCCTTCTCCAAAGTTGGGCACGCTGTTGTGTCTGGAGTGCCGGACAGGTTATGTCGTGTTGTGAGTGCTGGAGGTAGCTTCGATTTTGACGTGAGTTCTGGACTATGTAGGTCCTGGTTCTCCGGCTCAGGCAGGGAGTTTGTACTTCCTCCTGGCAGCGAAGGGGCACATTGGTCCGGCATGTTTGTGGGAGGGAGCATTGTATTAAGGCTGCCAACCTCCTCCAATGACATTGGATAAGATGCTGGTGGATATTGCTGACTGCAAAGATAATCTAGAAAAACAGATTCGTACTGTGACAGCGTAGTTGAACCTTCTTAGGGCGGACCATCACAATATGGTGGACACGGTTAAGGAAACCAATGTGCTTGTTTGGGAGCTCCAGCCGGTGCAGTGGTCCTTGCAGCAACCAATGGCCGATCTCACTGAACCGGTGAGGACCTTAGAAAATAGAGCGGAATACGCTGAAGGTCACAGTTGGGCCAACAATGTGCAGATCGGGGGGCTGCCCGAGGGAATGGAAGGCAACAACATGGTTGCCTTTTTAGAAAATTGGATAAAAAACCATGTGGTCCCTACTGAACTTTTTCTTTTCTTTGCCCATCGAACGATCACACAGTGTCCCTGCGAAGCTGCGGGTCCTGGGGAGACCACTGAGACCATTAGTTGCCAAACTGGTGTATTACCGTGATCGAGACACTCTGCTTCAGAAGGTGAGTACAGACGGCCCCTTTTGTATTGATAATGCGGTGGTGACCATGTTCCTTAACTTTACTGTGGCAATGCATGTTAAAACAGCATCCTTCTTGGAAGTCAATTGGGAATTGCGGGATGCTAGACTGAAGTACTCCCTCTTGCTCTCTTCTGAGTTGTGTGTATTGATGGATGGAAACACCTACATATTCTTGAACCCCATGAATGCTTGGGAGTGGCTGGAGTGTGACTGCGCGGTCAGCCATGGTGTTTCAGGGGCGAGGCCTTACCAGCAACTACCAAAGTGGCGCTGTGATCCAACTCACCTGGACCGTATCCAGAAAGCAAGAGCTCAGGGGGACAAAGATAAAGCGGCTGCACTGCTAGCAGTGAATGGGATCACTCACAGCTGTCCTACGGATTTGGATGATGGAACCCGCTCGGACAGGTGTTCTCAGGAGTACGCTTCAGACGTCACCACCCTTAGCATAGCAAACAAAGCATGTCACAAGTGACTCAGCAGAGAGCAGGGAAGGCATGGGGTGGAACACATAGTGCACTGAACTTTGGGGAAGGTCCATACTGGAGGATGTCGGGAGTGGTCTCCGTGGCTCTGCTTTGTGACTTTGGGGGGTCACTTTCTGCCATGCACTGAACTCCTCTGACATCTCAGGTACATTGCTGTTTCCTGGTCCAGGGCCCTGGACAGAGAATGGCTGCCTGCAAATAGTGTTGACATAGCCTGTGGGATCATGTGGTCTTCTTGTCCACACTGCCTGTGGGAGCATGTGGTCTTCTTGTCCACACTGCTCATTCTATTCTAACTTTTCTATCTGTAGGGACGTGAATGGCCGGTCTGGGGGTAGGTCGGCCGAAGCAGGGTACCTATAAGCGCTGCCTGTGAGGTTTATCACCCCCCCACAAACCCCTATCCACTTAATAATGGATAACAGTTGTACGATATACACGTAGTAAATCATACCTATCTTGGGGTGGCTAGCTGTTGCTAAGCTGCCATGGGGCTGGATAGTTAAGGTGAGTTTATATATTTTTCAGGTAGTACGGCTATTTTATCTGCTTACTGAGTGGTGACATACATGGGGTTAGGGGGACACAGTACTATGACACAGACTACATATCATTGCTATGGCCACATCCCACACTGAATTTAAACTGTTAACCTGGAATATCAGTTGTATGGGGTCAGCAGCTATACGACACAAGGTACCCGTTTCTGAAATGTAGGGCTGTTCACATCGCTCTATTACAGGAGACACACCTTACAACTGTTGAAGGACACAGTCTCCAGATGCGCTAGAGACGGCAGGTGTACGCCACAGGATATTCTACTTTTGCTTGGGGCACCCTGATCTGGATTAGGGTGTGTCGCCCTTCAGGCTGTACAGGTTAAGATCGACAAGGATGGCAGAGACGTCTTAGTGGAAAGGAGGTTAGACTGTAAACAATTGACGATTGGATTTGTATGTGCTCCTGATCAGGACCAGGTTCCTTTCCTTGCTCGGTTGTTGATGCAGTTGAGCCTACTCATTGGAGGGGACATGATCATTAGGGTGATTTTAACTGTGTGACGCATGCTGACTTAGATCGCTCTAACCGGCCCTTGTTGGGTGCACCAGCACATATTACAGCTCAGGGTTTTTTGGAGTAGATGGAGAGCTGGGGTATCAAGGATATCGGGAGGACACACCATGGTATGGAAAGGGATGATTTCTTTTATTCTGGTCTGAATGTCCTCAATGTCAGATTGGACAAGTTCCTTTGTTGTGAGCATCTGTGGCAGCTTGTTCACCTCACCGAGTACCTTGGCCACACTATATCTGATCATAGCCTGCTGTTGGTGGCACTGCAACTGGGGGCGCCCAGGCCAGTAATCCCCTTGTGATATGTATTCTCCAGCACCCTGGAAGATGGTGCATATCAAGAGGGCCTCTGGGAGGCAATCTAGGAGTGTTTTGAATGTAGTCCGAGCATGGCCTCTGACTGCCTCACTGAATGGGAGGCCTTTAAGGTGGTTGCCGGGGGGTAGTGCATGGCTGCAATTGTGGGAATCCGGAGAGACCTCGAAAATGAATTGATAACAATGGATAGGGTCATAGACGGTCTGGACAATCGTGGCAGCACTGACCCTGTATCTGGGATGCAGTTGGCGGAGGCCAAGGAACAATATAGCATCATATTGGAGAGGCTTGAGTGCTATAGTTATAAAGAATGCATTGCTAGAGCACATGACAGTAAGGGTAAGGCAGAAAGGTTCCTGGATTGGCTGGTGCGACTAGAGACCTGGGGGGGGGACGATTACTCACTTGACTATGCAGCATGGGAGGCAGGTGTATTCTCGGGTCGATATTAACAACGCCTTTAGAGACTACAATACTGTGTTGTATGGGGGCAGACTACAGAGCCCGGGGAGACTACGGATGCCACACTGTGCCCCTTCCAGTTGCAGAGTCATAAACTGGATGTTGCGGAGAGGCTAGAAGGACCTCGAAATGTAATGTTCCACTAGAGATTTGGCGCAGGGCAAGACACTGGGACCCGACATCTTACTGGCAAAACTTTACTCCACGTTCACTGGGATATTGGCTGCGCGGTTAGCTGGCATATACGCTAAGGCACTGGAGAAACAAGAACTCCCGGCTACCACCAGGGATGAGCTGGGTATCCTCCTCCCTAAGACCAACACACAGGTGGCACCTACCACGGCTTATGGCCGTTGTCCTTGCTGAACATGGATTTTAAGATCTTAAGCAAAATTCTTGCCATGCATATGGAAATGTTAGTGCACCCTGACCAATGCAGCTTCATACAGCAGCACAGTACCTCCCATGCACCACTTGTATACAGTCCTACTTGCTCCTATGCAGGAGGGGAGAGAACAGGCAGGAATAGTGTCTGTTGCCCTTGAAAAGGCATTTGACACGGTTACTTGGTCTTGTAAGTGATTATGGTCAAAATGAGGCTGGGGGCTGTCTGGGTGCCATGGGTTCACTTGCTGTACACCACCTCCACTGCCAGGTCAGGACGGACCGAATTGTGTCCAGCTCATAAGACATTCTTTGTGGTGCTAAACAGGAGTGCCTGCTGTCCCCGCTCTTATTTGCTCTTGCCTTTGAGTACATTTGTGGAGTTGTGCAGAATGTGGGGACAGGTAGGGGCATTATGCTGGTCGGATCGTAACACTTAACAGGCATTGTATGCAGATTATTTAATCCCCCCCTTTTTTTATTGAATACCAACATCAACATAGTACAGTGGTAGCCATTACGTTTACATTGTTACAAAGTTATGCTCTAACCTAGTTTCCAGCACCTCAAATATGATGCCCTAATATTGTCTAATTTCCGTACAGGACCAGGCCAGGTGCAAGAATTTCGCATCTGGAGCCCGGCATCGCACACAGCGTGTATCCTCACTCAGACTATATAGGACCCCTGAATGGCTGCACAGAACTGGCCTGTGTATGAACTAACCCTAGACATTGAACTCCGCTCCGCTAGCAGAAGTTGCGAAGATTCGATAACTACGCATTTCATTAAAAACACAGAATTCATGCAAGAATTCCCACTGCGCTATGCAATGGAGTTACCTACTGTACCCACAACCCTTTGGTAAATCAACTTTACCGTTACATGTTAAAAAGCATGCAACCAATTCACAAAAGTGAACTTTGAAAAACATCAGGCAATGAGAGAGGTCATGATTTTGGGGTCACTCCTTACCTAGGGGGAGGGCAAGCAGATGCCTAACTTTGAAAAACAGACAATGAGAGAGGTCATGATTTTTCGGGTCACCCCTTACCTAGGGGGAGGGCAAGCAGATGCCCATAATGCTTTGCAGGGCCTTTGGTTGGGATTGTATTTGTGCCTATACCTGTGCTTGGGGTGGTCCTAGGAGGATGGAACCACCACCAAATAATTTCTGCATGATGTGCTCTTTGTGTTCAAGGCATCTGCTTGGTCCTCTCCCTAGGTTAGGAAGGACCCCAAAATCATCACATCTCTCACTGCTTGCTATTTTTCATTTTCACTTTTGTGAGATGACTATATACATTTTGGCATGTAAATATAGAATTATTTATTGTTTAACTAAACGGACTGCTTGCTATATTTTCATTTTTGCAAAATGTCTATATGTATTTTAGCACGCAAAGAGAATTTTTTTAAATTAAAAGTATGTGAGATTTCTGTTCAAACTTTTGTTAATACACGACAACAGAGTTCATACAAATATTCTGGAATAGGCTACTGCAGCCACATTCCATTGATAAAACAATTTTACCTTTACATGCTACAAAGCATGGAACCAATTCACAAAAGTGAGCTTTGAAAAATATCAGTCAATGAGAGAGGTGATGATTTTGGGTTCCCAACTAACCTAGAGGGAGAACCTTGAACACAAAGAGCATATCCTGAGCAATGATTGTGGTGGTCCCATCCTCCTAGGACCACCCCAAGAAAAGTTATGGGCAAAAATACAATGCCAACCAAAGGCCCAGCAAAATATTATGCGGCAAGATTCTAGAGTTTAGTGCATATGCAATGGTGTTGGGGCTGCTTGGTCATGTTCAGGCGCAGTGCACGCCATAAACTGAGTCGGGTAGAGCCAGTAGAACCCAAACTTGCCATGCACGCAACTGTAATACAATTCCATGTCTGAGGTACCCAGGCCCCCCTGTGCAAATGGCAGCGTCAGGGTCTCCCAGGGAAACCCTGGGATATTTGCCTACCCAGGTGAGAGTGACCAAGTTCGATCGCAGTCTGCTCCTAAAGTCAGTGTTGAGAGGTAGCGGGAGGTTAACAAATACATACAATAACTTAGGGAGCACCACCATCTTTGTTATGGCATGCATCCCGCAAGGGATAGTGGTAATGCCATCCAGCAGCCTAAGCGACTCTCAAACCAGTCCATAAGTTTCCCATAGTTATATCGCCAAAGCTCCTCAATGACACGGCTGAGCCTGAGTCCCAGATATTTCACCGGGGTCTCTGCCCAGCTGAGTGGGAATGCCGACTGGACCCAGTCGGTGATCTTGGTCAGCGGGAAGATAACGGACTTTCCCCAGTTGATGGTGACACCCGAAAGGCCGCCAAACCTTATGATTTCTCTGATCAGGGGATCAAGATTCACAGCCGGGTGCTTGACATACTGAGTCACATCGTCTGCATACATGGATACCAGGATCACTCTTGGGACGAATGCTAGGCCACGGTGCGCGTGGTGCCATGTTAATCGAGAAGGTGGGACAGCGAGCACCCCTGTCTCGTTCCACGGGCCACCAAAATGGGGGAGGAGATCATGCCATTCATCCGAAGCCTCTCCGTTGGTGCGGAGTAAGGCAAAGTGACTTTTCTTTTACAGGTAGTGCTAACGCCAAAACAAGAGAGAAGATCAAAAGATATGGCCACTCCAAGGTGTCAAAGGCCTTGGTGGCATCCAAGAAGATTGCAGCAGCTGGGAGGGAGGGATATATTTCTTGCATGGTCGCGAAGAAGGTGCGAAGGTTGTGAGATATGCCCCTACCGGGACGAAACCAATTTGGTTGGGGCTCAGCACCATGGACAGTAGAGGGAGTAGCCTAGTCACGATCAGTTTGGCGAGGATTTTATTGTCCAGGTTGATCATCGATAGAGGACTGTAGGAATCATGAGTATGAGTGACTCGATGTGAAGGAGGAAGTGTACCCTGCTCCAGTGACTCCTCAAACATGTTGAGTAGGTGTGGCGCTAGTAGCGGAGCAAATTCTTTATAAAAAGCAGCCGTTAATCCGTCTAGTCCCGGGGCCTTATCTCTGGGCAAAGCTCAGATTACTGCAATCACCGCCTCCTCTGAGAACGGCTCATCCAGGTATCTACGCTGTTCATCTCCTAGCCACATTAGTTGGATAGAATCAAGAAAGGGGGCCAAATCATGGTAGGTACCAGATTGTCTCGCTGCATATAGTGAAGAGTAAAAGGATAGCATTTTCACTTGGACAGCGTCCTGCCCTACCGCTATCTCGGTTTCTGTAATACGTAACTTGCTAATGTAGTCACTGGCTCGTGGATTTTTGAGAAGACCGGCCATGTTTTCTCAGCGCGGTCTCCCTCGCCATATCTTCGAGCGCGTGTCTCTTTTCCTAAATAGTGTGTTTCCCGTTGAGCTGCCTCTTCAAATTCGGCAATTTTCCTGATGTTCCTGAGGATCACCATTTGACTGGTGGTGAAGTATTCCATTTTGAGCTCTCGTATTTCTTCCTCAAGGCGCTTGACGTCCTCTTGCAGTAAGTGCAGAACACCCGCTTGCTTAGCGATACATTCACCCCTGATCACAGATTTAAATGCCTCCCACAATATGGAGGGGGATTCAACTGTGCCTACATTCAATGCGAAATATTCCACTACGGTGGAGAGAATTGCGTTTCTAAAGACATAGTCACGCAGGGCTCCCAATGGTAGTCTCCAGCTGAAAGCTCTGCTCGGAGCACCCGGTAATGAAAACTCGAGTAATGCCAGAGTATGATCAGTTAGGGTTCAAGCAAGGTGGGTGACCTTGGAAGCCCATGTTACTACATCCTTCGAGGTCAGCCAGAATGCTATTCTGGACCAGGTGGGGCCCACTGAAGATACACATGTGTCTTCCGCTTTGTGCAGGTGGCGGCTGCGCAAAATATCAATCCATAGTCCGCCATAATAGTCTCCAGCTGTGCTGCTGCCCGCGGATGGGGGCAGCAAGAATCTCCCAACCTGTCCTTGTCCGGATCCAATACTACATTAAAGTCCCCTGCCCACAGACCAAGCATCTCAACTAGTCAACACACCTCACTAAAGAATTCCGGGTCATCCACATTGGGCCTGTATGTCAAGACCAACCTCATCGGGTGACCCCCAGCACGCCTGCCACAACTAAGTATCTCCCTTGTGGGTCGCAAAGCGCAGTGCGCGTGTGCCAAGGTAGTCCTTTCCTGAAGATAAACTCTGTCCTTCTCGCATAATTGGAGTTGCTGGCAACTGATTTCTCTCCCACCCATCCCACTCGCAGGCATGCGCAGTTGGCATCAGTCAAGTGCAATTCTTGTAAAAAGCAAATATCTGCAGCATGCCGATTAAGATATGCCGCAGCCAGCCTTACTTTCCTTCAGTCATTCAAGTCATAGACATTCCACGTCACTGCTTTCAAAGTAGTCAATTTTTTAGCATGCACGCCCATACAGTTGGTTGCAAAATACCCTGCATGCCTGTAGTTCACCAACTACTGGAATGTGGTAGAAGGAGGCCAGAGAAGGGAAAAAGAAAGAGGAAAGAGGGGAAAAAGAAAGACAACACATCAATCTTGGGCTGCTCAACTCCCAGTAACACCACCCCCTCCCACTTCAGCCACCCAATTTGGCTGAGAAGCGATACCCCTACCCGAATGCGGCCCAAAGTGGCCAACTAGGAAGAACAGACCAGGATTCATCCCAGAGGGGAAAACACTAGGGGCCCAACATGTACCAGCTGGCGAAAGCTGGGTGGCTGGACGTAATGAGCAAGTTGGGGAATCCCTGCGGGCAGCCAGACAGAACAAGACTATAAAGGAGCTTCCTGAGAAGGTGAAACCATCATGAGGAGAGAAGAAATGGGGGTGCCCACCACCTCAATCAGAAAAACGTATGACTCAAAATGGCAGCTCAGTTCAATCAGTTAGTTAATTGCTTTTGCTGAGGGGTTCTCCTTCCTCTGCATCCCTCTCCATGCGTTGATTCTGCTTGGGTGGTTGTAGATTGTGGGCAATGATTTGAATCATGGCTAGTTTAGAATTAGTAAAGTACGTGATTTTGCCAGAGTGAAAAATGCAAAGTTTTGCAGGATAAAGCAAGGAGTATTTAATGTCCTGTTTTTGTAATAATCTTCTCACCAGCACAAACTCTCTCCTGGCAGCCTGTACAGTCAGGGTGAAATCCGGGTAGAAAGATACAGCATTGCCCTGGTACATCGTTTCTTGCTGATCTCTGGCCCTGCGCAATACAGTGTCCCGGTCCCTGTAATTTAATAGGAGCACTATTATTGGTCTCGCAGGGCCCCCCTGGGGGGCGAGGCTCTGGCCGAGAGCTTTGTGTGCTCTTTCTACTATGCAGACTGCTGACAGTGAGTTGCCAATCAGGGAGCGCAGAAATTCTTCTACATAGTCCTCGACGCGGGTCAAGGCTGTTGACTCCGGGATTCCCATGATGTGTCGGTTATTGCATCTGGACCTTGCTTCTAAATCTTCGTTCTTATTCCTGATTACTTCTAGGACTTTCTCCTTTCGGAGCAGTTTTTCCCGCGTGGCGTCCCCTTGGCCTCCAGCGCAGATGTGCATTATTTGACCTCCACGATGCATTCATCAATGCCAGAAACCTTATTTTTAAGCCTGTTTACCCTGTCCGACATAGTCGATTTTCATGTCAATGGCCGTGAGAGACTGTTTAAGGTCTTTAAACATCTCACTGATGTTCGGTTCTGGTGTGGAAGTGGACTCCAGGGTTACCTCTGACTGTTCTTCCTCTGAGGAGGTGCCGCCACGAGGTGGCCTAAGCTCCTCAAAGGACAGCTTCG
This sequence comes from Lissotriton helveticus, assembly GCF_964261635.1. NCBI lineage: Eukaryota > Metazoa > Chordata > Amphibia > Caudata > Salamandridae > Lissotriton > Lissotriton helveticus. The sequence goes on along the minus strand of NC_136058.1, from coordinate 282,784,735 downwards.
ATTGCCTGGCATCCGTTTTTCCCATGGTTGCTTGTCACTCCTATGCTCCCCAAGAAGTGCATTGCACTAGATCCGCAGTGAGTGTTCTTGATGTTTTTCTTCGCTGGACACCAGGGCTTCAAGGGGCCTCGTGGTGTTGCCTATTTTCCTGCCTAGGCTGCAGCAATGTCATTCCTGGGGTGAGAGCTGTGTCTATACTTGTCCTCACTGACAGTCACTCTCCTCTGCTAAGTACTACCAGGCAGGGCTTGCCAGACCCTGGCCTGCCAATCAGATGGCACTCCGCTGGGCCTATTGCCTTCTCATGGCCTCTCAGGGCGCTGAGGTCTTTATCCCCACTGACTGTCTCTTTGGATTTCCTATACAGAATGGGCCACCCCCAGTCAGGCTGGCCTCCACTGGTTGGCAGGGCGGCTCAGCCTGTTCCCCACTTAGGTGCTTTTTTAATACCCAGTACTCGTACTCAATGTCTCCCCAGGGTCGGAGCGGGGGCCTTGCTCCTCTCTGCCACCTCACTCCGTTCCCTGTAGTCTCCGCTGGATCTCCACAGGACGGGGGCCAAATGCTCTCATCTACCAGTGCCCTCCCTCTGCGCCTCTCGCCTGCTAATTCAGGTTTCACTTCATTTTGCTGTGCTTAATCGTGGGGCCTATTCCTGCCCCGGCTGGGCCGATCTCAGGTAGACCCCGCAAGGGGAAGCAGTTTCGTTGGCGTCCTCTATTGCATTGCAGCTTAGGCCGTGCCGCTTCAGGGCTCGCATTCCCACTTCCGCAGCTGCCTGCTCAGGCTTTGGCGCATACTCCCAATTTGTGTGCTGTCCGGGTCGGTCTTCGCAGTGGCGGCTGGTCCATAGGGGCGCCAGGGCAGCGCCCCACAAAAGAATCGGGCAACAGATTAACAGGAATGTAAGCAGTTCAAGTGAAGCACAGGCCGGCCTGTGCTTCACGGGTGAAACTTGAACTGCGCATGTCAAGGCACAGCGCACGCACGCGACAGGAGAGCAGAAGTCCAGTAGATGGTCTGCGCATGTGAGTGAGGAGCGTTGCCCCTCACTCACATTCACAAACCATTAGGCATGCTGCGCATGCCCAGTGTAGTCCAGGCGTTGGCAGATAGGCTCCTGCTCGGGCGGTGACGCGTTATTCATAAAGTTGTCCCATGCCCTATCAAATGCCAGCCGCCCGGCCCCCCGTCGCATTTAGTCTCCTGATTGGCAGCTAGTATTTCCTGTTGCGGCAAACGAAAAGAGCGGGGAGAAGTTACTTCCACCACCAAGTTGTAGAGGAAACATGATGCGACGTGGGACCGGAGGAGATGCCTGGTAAGTTTTATTTATTCATTAAATTAACTGCCCCCCACACCCCCTCCCCGCGCGCACCCTCCCAGAGTCATGCTGGCAGCGCCTAAGTGTCTTCTCTGCTGGTCACCGTCACGAGTGTGGAAGCCTGATTGGGTCTGGTGTAAAGTAAAATGGTTTCTTGCTGGTAAGAAATGTCAGGAGACGTTGTAGAAGTCGTTAGGTAAGGTTTATTACCATAATCCAAAAGCACACCACAGGAGCACATCCGCACTCAGTAAACTCCAACTGTAGAAGTCACAAACTTACAGTTGAAGCCTACAGGCAAGAAATGTCACGAGGGATGCGTCTCTTGAAAGATAACATTCTTCAAGAGACGCGCGTGATAGAATACAACATTAGAACATAATGCACGTGAGTAACATGAGAACATAATGCACGTGAATATCAGAAGAATACTTACTAAGCTCTATGAACTCCACATCTCCTCCCTCCTCACCAAATAAAGAAACAGAAAGAAAACTTAACTATAAGAAATGAAACTTAACTAATATAATAATCTCTAAAGCGAGTGGGAAAGGAGCAGTTCCTATGAGTTCTAGATGTACCATCAGAAACATGAGTAAAGGTGGATGAACAAGCAGTATCATCATTCTCAAAATTGTCAGGAACAGGAAGTGAAGTCTCAAGTGAAGGTGAAACTTCCTCATTTGAAACTTGGGTGACTTGAGAAGGAGAAGTGGTATCGTTAGAAGTTGGAAATTCCAACTGTGGTAAGTCAAGAAAAGAACAAGAATGATTTCCATTTTCACTCTTGGTTCTGAGAATGCTCTTGGCTTGTTCAGAGGTTAACTTAACAAGTGAACGTTTATTACGCCACCCTCTTTTATCTAAAAATAAAGAACCTTTTGACACCTTAAGTACCTGGGTAGGAAGTGAAAACTTAGATAGGCCTTTCTTAACTCTATCCATGGACTTAAACATGACCCAATCACCTACTGTAAACATTTCAGGGGTAGAAATAACTTTGGCATTAAAATTCCGTCTTTGCACAGCTTGTTGTTTCTCAACATTACTCTTAAGGACTAATTTGTCAGAACAGGCTAGACAAACAGTATTTTCTGAAATTAAATTTTTAATCCAGGAAGGACAAACAGTACCATGTGGGTTCCTTTTTTTAAGTAATCTGAAAGGTGATATGCCTGTGGTGGAGTGTGGGGTAACCAAGTATGCCCAAACTTTTTCTCTTAGGAAAACCTCAACGTTTTCCTTACAAGAATAAGCAGTCTGAATGCCTTCTTTTAAAAATCGGTTCATACGCTCAATCAAACCATTTGATGCAGGGGAATAAAGGGCTACTCTCAAGTGTTTGACATCAAACTTCTTGAAGAATTCCTCCATAACGTTAGAGCAAAAATGTGAACCATTGTCACTGACAATTTCCTTGGGGGGACCTTCCATTCTAAAAACCCTTTGTAAGAATCTAATGGCTGAAATAGAATCTGGGTTGGTACAAAAATCAAAGTCAAACCACTTGGAGTAATAGTCTACAACAGAGATTATGTAGCGTTGAGATTGAGGAAGAATCTCAAAGGGTCCGGAAAAATCAATGGCCAACTTGACCCAAGGGTCATCAGGAATGGGAACATTATGTAATGATATATTCTGTAACTTCCAATGCTTATCAGAAGCTAAGCAAGTGCTACAGGCATCAATCCAATCAATGACATTCCTTTCCATGGCGGGCCACCAGAAATGCTCCTTTAATTTGCGTGAGGTCCCGCCTACACCCAAATGACCCTGATGCGCAGTAAAAAATAATTTTTTGCGTAAAACTAAAGGTGGAATACATCGATCACCTCTAAAAATGATTCCATTGACAATTGTCAAATCTTCAGAAACCTGTGCAAAGGACTTCAAAGAGGCAGGAAGAGAACGAATTTTGGGCCAGCCTGAAATTATTAGATTCTTCACTGCTACAAGAGTTTCATCTTCAGCATAGTATTTGAACCAATCTTCCTCAGAAATAGAAAGGGGAGAGAGAATTAAATCCTCTAAGGAAGCAACGACGCACTCAATATCATCTCCAAGTACATCATTATTATTTTCTAAAGGCAACCTAGAAAGAGCATCAGCTCTCATGTTTCTGCCTCCAGCAATGTGGTGAATGCTGAAATTGAAGTCATGCAACTTGGAAAGAATTCTCACTAACCTCGAAGAGGCTTTACCAGTGCCGTTTCCATTTAAGAGATGTATTAAAGGTTTATGATCAGTGTATAACAAAAATTGAGAACCCCAAATGTAGATTTAAAATTTTTCTACAGCCCAGACACAACCCAGGGCCTCTTTTTCAATGGTGCTGTAATTGTATTCAGCACTGCTGAGTGACTTCGACGCGAAACCAATAGTATGTTCTACAGAACCATTCCATTGACAAAGAACAGCACCAAGACCTTTTTGACTTGCGTCTACATAAATGCCACATTTGAGACCTGGTGTAAATGATGATAGAGCTGGAGAATTTATGATAACTTTCTTAATGTTATTGAAAGCCAAATCTGCTTCATCATTCCACAAAAATGAGACATCTTTTTTTATTAAAATCCTAAGGGGTTGAACCAATTGAGCATAATTCATGACAAATCTTGAATAATATTCGGTGAGACCAAGAAATGATCTCAAAGCATCCTTGTTGCTCGGAATAGGTACATTTTGAATGGCCTGAGTGAGAGAAAGTTTGGGTTTAATACCCATGGTGGAAATGGAATGACCTAAGTAGTCTAATTCTTCCACAAAAAACTTGCACTTTTTTTTACCAAGGGTGATCCCAACTTCCCTGAAGCGAGATAGTACAATACGTAAATCCTTAATATGTTCATCAACATTTTTTGAGTGAATTAAAACATCATCTTGATAAGCTTGCACACCCTTAATATTACATAAAACGCTGTCCATTAATTTTTGAAAAACACTTGCGGCACTTGCTAAACCAAAAGGGAGTCTCAGATATTTAAAGGCCCCAAAGGGAGTAATAAATGTGGTAAGTTCAGATGAACATTTGGTCAAGGGAATTTGGTGGTATGCACTCCTTAAATCTAAGAGCGTAAACAATTTGGAATCAGCAAGTCCGGTGAGAAGCTCTTGAATTCTAGGTAAGGGATAACAGTCGATTAAAATATTCTGATTTAGTGATCGAAGGTCGGCACACAAACGAATGCTAGAATCTTTTTTTTTTTAACGACCACGATTGGACTGACCCATAAAGATGAATCAACAGCTTCAATTATCTTCTCATCTACCATCTTCAATAGTACCTTTTTCAAATCATCTCTCACATTGAGAGGAACATTCCTCAATTTGTGAATAACAGGAATAGCATTTGGTTTGAGACGAATGCGATGTTCATAGTTCTTAATCATACCAATAGAATCATTAAAGACTTCTGGGAAATCTGAAATGATTTTGTTAACTATCCCTACATCAATGAAATTAACAAAGGACACATCACATTGTTCATTTATCTGAACGGGACAATCAGATCCAGGGACAAGTTTGAGACCCATTTTGGCAAGATCTTGCCATCCAACAATGCATTTTCCATCAGTTGCAACATAGACCTTTGCATATATACATCTGCCCAAACAAGTTACACTAGTAATGAAAAAACCCCCACATTTCAATGCTTTTCCCAGCATATGCTTTTGGTATGATATCCAACGGTTCAAGAGTAATTCTGGAAGACCAGTGAGTATTGAACAGCAATTCAGATATAATAGTAACGGGGGCACCCGAATCTGCCATCATGTCAATTGTTAAATGATCAACAATTACCTGGCAAGTTGGATCTTTTGCGTGTCCTAGACCATTGGAATCAACCATACAAATAGAAACTGAATGAATAGAAAGAATTTCTTTTTCAATCAAGTTTCTACTAGGAGTAACAATTTCAACAGTATTAATAGTAGTATTTTTCATTTCAGAGTCAATAAATTGAACATCATCAGAGTTTTCACCTGTAAAGCAAGAAATGTTATTAATCTGAGAACTTTTTCGGTTACGACAAACAGATTGAAAATGCCCAATTTTTTGACAAAAGGTGCACTTTTTCCCTTGGGCTGGACAAATCGGGCTGTTACTCAAGTGCGTTTTAGAACCACAACGAAAACAAAAGGTATTTGTTCTCCTTTGAAAAGGTTTCTGAAAAGGCTTATTTTTAGTATAAACAGCATTAATATTTAAATCAGGTTGAGGAAAAGAATTAGCTTCAGTAATGCATTTAGAAGATACAATCGATCTTTCGATACCCTTAGCTATTTCTAAAACTTCAGATAAAGAAGGGTCTCTGCAACTTAATATTCTCTCTTGAATCTTCTTGTGACAGCAATTATATACAAACTGGTCTCTCAAAGCAGTTTCTAGGTAAGTTCCAAAACTGCACTCAGCAGCAAGGTTTCTCAAAGCAGAAATGAATTCTTCAATAGACTCATCCTGTTCTTGACGCCTTTTCATGAAATTAAAACGTTCAAGTATAACACTAGGCTGTTCAAGGAATTTCCTTTTCAATTTTAAAACTGCAGCGGAATATTCATTAATATCACCTCCACCACCAGAAGATGGAAGAGGATTGGGTAAATTGTTAAAAATCTGTCTGCCTTCTTTACCTAAATTGCTATAAAGGATTGCCAATTTCCTCTTAGGAGAGTATTCATCTGCTCCTATGGCAATTAAATAACTTTCAAAGTTTTGAAACCAATGTCTCCAAGGTTCTTTAGGCTTTCCAGGTACAGGTAAAAAATAATTCAAAGTAACTATCTGCTGGTTCGTGGCCATGTTGCTTATAACGAAGTACTAATGAAAAACTGTAAAGTCAAATTTGTAAAATTTAAATCCACTGAAAAATCGTTTGATTATTCCTTTAAAAACTCTTCACAAGAGATAAAATTCAATGTAACCCCTTGAAAACCGCTCACCGTAAATCCTTTAAATAAGTAAACGAAGTTGTTTCCTTTCCGACTCTTCCGATCGGTAAATCGTTGTCATGGTAACGTGGAAACAATCTAATATGGCCTCCAAGCGTAGCTACGCTCCTGCACGCATGCGCGATGACGTATGCTCGAGACGAGATGATGATCTCGCTCACGTCATGAGTGACGCGCAACAGGGGCCGTCAAAAACTGAAGAAAGGCATAAAATTATGCAAAATTTCGAGAAGACGGCCAATCAGCGGCGGATTTTTCGGTAACAGAGCTTGAAGAGGTCTTGAAGCTGGCGGTGAGGTTAGGTGGGATCGTGCAAGGTAGGTGATGTGCTCTTTTTGACCAAAATGAGGGTCCTCGTCGCCAAATGTAAAGTAAAATGGTTTCTTGCTGGTAAGAAATGTCAGGAGACGTTGTAGAAGTCGTTAGGTAAGGTTTATTACCATAATCCAAAAGCACACCACAGGAGCACATCCGCACTCAGTAAACTCCAACTGTAGAAGTCACAAACTTACAGTTGAAGCCTACAGGCAAGAAATGTCACGAGGGATGCGTCTCTTGAAAGATAACATTCTTCAAGAGACGCGCGTGATAGAATACAACATTAGAACATAATGCACGTGAGTAACATGAGAACATAATGCACGTGAATATCAGAAGAATACTTACTAAGCTCTATGAACTCCACATCTGGCTCGGTGTTATCTCTGATGTGCTCTAGACTGTCCGGCCTCCTCATGTATCTAAAAATCTCTTTTCTTGATAACAACTTCCGTTTCCAGACAACTCACTGCAAGTTTGTCAGAACACATCAGCTGCGGGGCTGCGGCGCAAATGACCGGCATTTTTTTTTATTACATTTGTAAGTTAATGAATGTGTGCAGTGTGCTACTAAATGTCCTTTTGTAAATCATTTCACACTAGTTTCTGTTGCCGACACATGGCTTAGTTATCTCAGATTCTGGAGTGCGAAGTACATTCGAACAGCCGTCTGACAATGAAGGGCTTGAAGCAATGAAGCATGGTGATAACAATCTTTTCAGGGGCAGACTCGTGAAAGTACCTCCTGCTGGCAACCTGATAGAGACGCTCGCACAATTCATTGATTATGCTAAGGATTGACGCAACCCACCCATCACAGGAGGCCATCAGGCTGACTGTGAAGTATGGACCACTGACCCCGGTGGCCTCAGGAGTGGTTGTCCTCAGTCCAGCATGCTATCACCAGTCAGGGTATGAGCCTGGCGTGGCATTGGTTGCACTTATAACAGAAGTCCACTATTGCTGGCGGTACCGGGGCCCGCCTGTTGCCCTAAAGAAGTACGTTGCTGTGCCTAATTCTCTTCATCATACTTAGATATGCTTTTAAAAGCAGGGTCATCTGGAGCTGCCTGGGGCCGTGTAACTGAGAACTATGCAGTCTGCCTCAGTAGTTTTGTGCGCACTAACTCATTTTATGCCCTGATGACTTAGAGCCACGGATTGTGGTGCCACTAAACTTGCAGGTAGCGGGCAGCATGGCGAAACCCAGGCGCTACGCCGTTTAGCTGTTAATGATTTTTAGCAGTGTGAGCTAAAAGACTTTTTTAAATAATATAGTTTTTGATATTTATGGGTTTCCCATTGCTAGATTTTGCTTGGCAGAAAGTGTCACTCATAGGCGATCTGAAACCTTGGCAGCTATGACTAAAAGGTTCACACCTCCCCGAATACAATCAGGTTGTTACATCTGTGCCCACCCTAGCTGATCAGCCTGACTCAAATATGCCTGCTTGTTCAGACTTGCTCGCAACACTCGCTCGCTACGGTGCAGTATGAAAATCAGTTTACGCCCACCACTTTCAAATGTCGCCAGCCGCCACTGGGTCGGAGCAGGGGCCTCGTCACACTCGGCCCCTCACTGTAACCCCCACAGTCTCTGCCAAGTCTAGACGGGAGGGGGCAGAGTGCTCACTGCCGCCAGTTCCCCTCCCGCTGCGCCTCTTACCTTCTGGGTTGGGCTGACAGCGCTGGGCGATGTTCTCCCTCAGGCCTTGCTCCAGTCGCTCTCAGGCTGGTTCCACCAGGGGAGGCAGTCGTGTCCTCGTACTCGGCTCTGCTGCAGCCGGGGCCTTTCCGCTCTAGGGCCCTCAGCCCCACCTCCGCTGATCACCGTCCGTGCCCTGGATTGAGGCAGCTCGGCTGCCTGGTTGTGCGCAGACCCAGCTCAGGGAGGCCACATTGATCCTCCCAGCCATCTGAACGACGCGGGCCTCTGCGCCGCGTGACCCGCCCTCAGTGGTTTTCTCTGACCCTTTCAGCCATATACTCTGTTTCGTGGTGGCGCTTGTTGTCGCCGTATGTTTCTGCGCCTCCCCATGTCACCATGCCGCAGCCAGGGGGGAGGCAGGGGCTGTCTATAGTCGCGCTGTGAGGTTCAGGCAATCAGGCAGTGCCATCAGCACAGAGGTGCACTCGCTGAATATTATAGAGCCGCCATCTTACCTTCTCTCCCGGCTCCGCACACCTCCCTATCATTTCACGAGTCCTGGCGAGTCCTAGACCCGATCAGTCTGTGCCCCAGTAGTTGTGTGCGCCAGAAGTGTGGCTCACTGGTTAGAGGAGGCAAACCCTGAAGCAGAGGTCAGACCCGGGACCAGGGTTCAATTCCCGACACGGCAGGGTCTTGAGCCCAAATGTCCACGAACTCAATAATTCTCGCTTCGGTGCCTACTCGAATTGCGGGTTCACACTCTGCAACTCTGGGCAATAGCTTGCTTAATCTCCACTACGGCCCCCCCCCCGCGGCGGGATGCCTGGCTTTCACCTTGGGGATGCCCAGTAGGGGTTATCTCACAGGGAAAAGCCAGGACGCGTTCCCAAAGCAAGCGCCTTGAGACCTTGCAGTGATAAGGCGCTATATAAGAACCTTTGACATTTGACATTTCCCTCAATTTGGGCATATGATGTCCGTCTGAGCTGCCGGATTTATATTGGTTTGTCCATCCAGCCTGTAGAGCCTCATAGGGCGGCAGCCATCTTGCAGCCAGGCTCACTAGTACCCCCTGTATGCAGATGAATGAATGAATGAATTGAGTTTTATAGAGCGCACATAGCTGCCCTGAGGCGTCCAAGCGCTATGAATTACCAACTGAGGTTTGGATTGCTAGGGAGAAGGTTATCTACCCAACTACTGATTGGTGAACAAAAGCGTTTTCAGCTGTTTGTGGAAAGAAATGAGATCGGGGTTGGACCTTAAATGCTGGGGGAGAGCATTCCACAGCTTGGCCACATTATAGGAAAAAGAGCGGCCTCCCGATCTTGATTTCTTTATTTTTGGAACGATAGCCAGGTTGGCATCGGTTGAGCGCAGCTGTCTGGCCGGATGATAATGTGTAATGAGAGGGAAGTTCATAACTGGGCCTGAAGACCAAAAGGCCTGATGTGCAATACAGAGTGATTTAAAATTGACTCTATCCCTAACAGGGAGCCAGTACAGTCTCCTTAGGTCGGACTTTACTGAAGACCTACGGGAGATTTGTAAAAGAGTCCGAGCGGCGCAGTTTTGTATCACCTGTAACTTGCGCAGAGTGAAGTCAGGGGCTCCCAGGTATAGAGCGTTCCCGAAGTCTAACCGTGATTGGATCAAACCCAGAACCACGATCTTTCTAGCTTCGAAAGGGAGTAGAGGGAGGATCTTTCTGATGACTCTGAGGATGCCGAAACAGATGGCAGACAGTTTTATAGCCTGCTGGTCAAATGACAAGGACCTATCCAGCCAGATACCAAGGCTCTTAATGGTATCTTTAGGTGCCGGGGCAGGTCCTAAGCAGGGTGGCCAGAGCGTGTCAATGGAGAATGGTGCGAGACGGCCTAAGAGCATAAGCTCAGTCTTGTCTCCGTTGAGTTTGAGACAAGACTTGGTCATCCATCTCTTGACCATCTCCAGGCAGCCTGCAAGCTCCACACCCGCTACGGAGCCCCCTTCCTGCGCCAGAGAGACCACCAGCTGAGTATCGTCCGCGTAGGTAATGATCTTAATACCATACGGCCGGACGATCTCAGCCAGTGGCCTCATATAGACGTTAAATAACATCGGGATCAAGACGAGTTGTTATGTGTAGAGTATGGAAACGTATGTACCTTCATGTCCCGGTTGCTACTTGAGTTTGGGGAGATATCGGGGCTGAGGGTGAACCTTAAAAAGACTAGTTTCTTACCCATGCTCCTGGGGTCGAGTAGGCTGAGTACTCTAATACCAGATGTTGACTGGAACCCCTCTGCTTTCTGCTACTTGAGGATACAAATCATAAGCTGGAAGATTTGTGTGAGGGTAAAGTGGGGGAGTGGCTATGCTCTTTGCGGGGCTGTGTGATCTTTTGGCAATTGCTAGGATAACCCATTGTGGCGCGCATTGCGCTAGCCAAATGATAATGTTACCCTGGTTGCTTTACTTCACTAGTCTCCCCAGCTGGGTGCCAGTCGTATTGTTTCGACATCTGATAGAGACATCTAGCCACAGATTCCTTACTTTAAAATCTTCCCCAAGTGCGAGACTGGATACAGCAACTTTTTTCCCAACACCACGTCCGTGCACCGGCAGAGGGCATTACGCAACTCCACACACCAACATCATCTGCTGGATGTGACGTTGGCAGAGTCCGTATAACTCCCTCGCCGACGTGCTGATGTCATTTTCTTGTTTTCCTTGCTTGCAATGCTGATCCGTAGCACTTTTTTCAGGTCCATCTCAATGTCTTGTCGAGAGAACAATGAGCTATTTTCAGAAGATATCGTCTGGCTCTCAACCATGCTGAACTTGTCATAGACAGATGTCAATCACAAATCCACATACTGTCTGTGTATGGTGCCTGGGAGAACACCGCGACTCTGAGGAATACTGTTCCTGCTAGCATCTTTGACCAAAGGCATTGAAAGAGCACTTATGAAACTCCTGGGGGCGTGCTTGTTGCAAAGTCATCCTGTGCCCTGGGCACCCCCCAACTTTTTGCTGACTGGAACTGGTGGTAACTGACTCTGACTGACCCTGGGCTCTGTTTAACCAGGCCCAGGGCCAGTGCCAAACCAAAAGGAACACATTAGAACACAGTTAAGACACCCAGCATACACTAGGGTACACTATAGTATGGTGGGGTACCCCTGTAGTTGGCATGACCTACCACCTAAGCCCCTAGTATGTAATAGGGCAGGGGATTGAAACTACGTAGAAGTCTCCAGTATCCTGGGGCATGGCAGTTTAGAGGCCAGCAGATTCTCTGCACCAGCATGTGTGCAGTGCTGAAGCCTGAGGTCAGTTTAAAAGCTGCACTGGTGGCCAGGACAGCTTTTTAAACCTTAAATTGTGCCCAAACTCGACTTTGGAGGTAGGGGCCCTTAAAAATTAAAACCCTGCCATGTTTTTGCATATTAGGGACCCCCAGGGTCACCCCTAGGTATCCCAGGCATGGGGGGGTCAGTTATCGATAAGGAGCGCCCTTATAAAATGAGTTTTTAGAAGCCTGGGTAAAGTGAAATTTTACATTTCACTCCCCACATTGTCTTAAAGAGGTGCTCAAATTCGACTTTGATGCTGGAAGAATTGAGTACGGGTGATCTGCAATATTTCTGCAGATTCAGAACCCCTGAAGTCTCCCCTAGTTGCACAGGGGGTGGGGGTCCGGTAGAAATTTGGGAAATACTTGTAAAATATGGTTTTATAAGCCCTGGTGCTACAAAAGTGGTGCAAGTCATTTTCCCCATTGCAAACCACATGGCCCATAGGTTAACATGGTCGGAAGTGATTGATTAATAAATATTGATAGGAGAGGACTAGCCGGACCATTCAAAGACTTCCCAGAATGGTCGTAGTAAATCCAACAATATTATATTGTTGAATTTCTCCTAAAGTGTACATAAAATAAGTTATGAGGCTTTCTTGTTTGTAAGTCCAAATTCAGTCTTTCAGTGGTCTGCCCTGATTGGTCAGTTTTTAGTGGATTAGCCAGGCTGCTGGGAGGGCAGTGATCTGTTCTATAGGAATTCCAGGCCAGGAGGTGGCGTCGTAAACTACGCTCTTCAAAGGCAAGAGGGGAGGCCTGGGTTTTAGTCCACAATGACAGTCGTGACCCAGAGTCAGGACTAGGCTTAAGAAAGGAATTTGCAGATGTTACTGGGATGGTCCATGGAAATGAGATATCCAAGGGGGTGTGTTTAGCCAGCTCTTACCTACTTGCTGGAAAATCAGCCATTATGGATTTGGAAGGATGATGCATTCTGGGACAAACTATGCCACACTCCACAGGATGTGGTCATAACTAGGAGGAGTTGCCCTGCTCTCATTGGTCAGCAGTGACCTGGTGCTTGACCCAGAGAATTTTGAATACGTATCTGAGAGGGGCAGAGCCCTCCAGATCTGTTGCTTGAAACTGAATGAAGCAAGAAGTGCCCTGCTGAAGATTTTGCTGTGTGCAAGGAACTCTAAGGCATGACCTATGAAGACTGCACCATCTGAAACTACAGCCCTGTGGATTACCTTGCTGCCAAAAGACTCAAGAGTGGAAACTCCCTGCAAGCTACAGGTTAACAGAGCTCACCTGGACAGCCCCACAAAGAATTCCAAGCCTGGAGTACAGTGGATTTGTAAGGGTTTTGTTCAAGTGGATTGCGGAATTGAAGTTTCACACTTTCAAGGACCCTCTTGGAGATTCCAGAACCTTGGATTGTGTGTTGGATACTTTGGGACCTGCAAGCAGAACGCCAGGAAGGTGTTCTAACTGGACCCCGCTTGCTGAAGAAGGCGGCCCACTACAGTGGTGAGAATTCTTCAGAACAATTTATAAAGGTGTGTCCCTGACAGAGAAAACAAGAAGACTTAAAGGGGCGCTGTTGGTTTCTAAGCACTAGAAAGTGACTAATCTTTAAAAATTCATATATCAGGTTCCCTACAGTGGATTATTTTCGTTTTGGTGTCATTTAAAAGATAAAAATATTACCTATTTTTATAAATTGGTGTTGGATTTTTATTTTGTGTTGTGTCTTAATTATTTACTGAAATTGTGTTTTTGAATGCTTTACATACCTGTCTTTGAAGTTAAGCCTGTCTGCTCACAGCCACGTTACCAAGGGTTGAGCAAAGGAATAATTTTCTAAGACCTATGCTGAGTCCTATCATGTGTTAGTGGCCTTATTGCCAGTGGCAGACCTACATTTGCCCCTACCAATAACCCACTTTCCAACAGTGCTTTTCTGAGAAACTGCATCGTCATCACTCCTCACCGGAGTCCAGGGACCGGTCGAGGAGTTGTTCGGGTAGAGGCCTCCCCAGTTTCAGATTTACTTTTCCCACCTGGTATGGCAACGGAGGAACGTGGCTCTTTGGCTGAAATATTTAAGAGTGCAGCTGTGGTGTTGGATTGCCAATTTCCCTTAGTGGAATTATCCACGGATCCCTTGGTGAATATTCTTAATGAAGGTGAGACAGGGGTGGAACCTGTGTTCACTTTTAATGAGTCTCTGTTTGATCTTCTTTTGGGAGCTTGGGCAAAGCCCGTGTTAGGAGCTTCAGTTGACCGAGCTGTGGGCCATAAGCATCGTCCTGACCCGGGGGACCCTCATTCTCTCCTCTGACATCCCACTAAAAAAGGACTGGTGGTTCAAGCTGCTACAGCTTCTTCGGACCCTAATGCCCTTGGAAGGAATATATTTTCGTCTGTAAGCTCGGCTTTGAGATCTCTTAACACTACATGTGTTATACGTAGGTTTTCTCATGCCTTATAGGATTCTGTGATGCACAGGCGGCCTTTTCTATCAGAGATAGTCAGGAATGCAATATAGTTAGTGGTGCAAGCTGGCCGCGAGGGAGCAAGATTCACTATCTACTGTAGTATGGACAGTCTATATTTTAGTAGTGTCCCTACTCATTTTTAATCGGGATATTCACTCACTTCTTTTCACATTACGGGGCTTAGACGTTTGATAGATGACACCATCATTTATATGTTGTTATTATTTGTTCACCACTTCACATGAGCCTAAGAGTTAGGTCACACGTCTTTCTTGTCTGTCAAGAAAGTTGCCGATGAAGATGGAACGAGCAAACTGGTGAGTACCAACCAGTAGTTCCATGGATGGTGCATACGTGAGACACTTTCTGACTTCTCTCACATTTTTTTTTCAGTGGGTGTGAGAATAGCTGTGGATGGCGGAATTTTATTTTAATGAGGAACACTTATAGGTGGGCATGACTAGATTATTTAGCAGAACCACACCTAGGAGTAGATTATAATACCTGCTTAACAAACGTTCTAAAGACCGCAATGTGTTCTTTATAACCAGGTTGTTTTTGTATGACAAAGGCTATTGATACCTAGTGCTTTTGATTCGCGGGCAGTTGGGGTTACAGAAGTTATGTTCTACGATAAGTGGTTTTCTTGGTCATTCTGCTAAGCAGCAGAAGTGCTGGACTCCGTCGATGACAGTTCTTCAGTGTTTAATTTATGCTATATTTTTCATCTGAATCCTGTTATACAGGTCTTACAGTTTGAATTACTCTGGAGAAGAGTATAGGTTCAAGAGTGATACCCTTATGGTATATGCTATACTCTATGTTGGGTAATGTTTGTATGCTATTGTGAGCATTTTAAAAGTGACATATATATATCTATATATCACTGCTCCTTGCTCCACTTGCCCTCAGGAGTACTCCCAGGCGGGTGCGGGATGCGGTAGTGGACAACCGCTACAACTCGATGCTCAGATTCTTAACAATACTTAAGAATAACCACACTCACAGTTAGAGTCGTGGCACACACATCATCTATTCGCTGGTTTCCAACAAATGCGTTTCAGCTACAAGCCTTCGTCAGTGTCGATAGTGATGTAATATGTGACGTCATCAGCAGTGTATTGAGGGCGCGTGAGTTATAGTTAGCTGATCTAACTATAACGGGGAATTTCAATGGTTTTGTATGAGAGAAATGTCCAGCTAACTATAACATGGGTGAAACCTATGGTTTTTCAGTGAATTTCTAAGGTTTTTTAAATGGCAATTTCCTAACTATAACGTGGCTGAAACCTATGGTTTTTTTTCTGTGAATTTCTATGTTTTTTTAAATGCTAATTCCTAACTATAACATGCCTTAAACTATGGGGCCTTATTTATGAAAGCCTTGCGCCACCGATGCGTCACTTTTTCCCATGTTAAAAGTGACGCACCGGCGGCGCAAGGCCTTCATAAATGAAACCCATGTTTTTTTCAGTGAATATATATATGCACTGGAAAACTAAACACCCACTTCCTTTACAGAGAAATGGAAAGTTTGCATCTCTGCAACCTCTCTAATTTTTCACCTTAGTCATCTTCCACTTAATCAACACAACAACCACAAATACACACACCTACTTGCTACCATTCTTATCAATTATTCTTCTTTAATTCAAATTCAAAATGCATGCCCTTTATTCAGCCTTCTTGGTAACTACTACCCGTGAATAGCAGTGGGTAATTTGCACACTTCCGTCCTTTCTTGCGTCTTTTCTACCACACACTGCGGCAGGTTTACAAGCCCCTTGCGCCACTTTTGCATCATTTTTCCCACGACCTTTTAATCTGCCCAACTGTGTGTACTTTATGCACTAGCTTTCTTCCTTAGATGTGGTACTAGTTTCTCTTGCTCCCACTGCGGAATCCAACACCCTATCTGTGTAATGACCTGGAAATCCAAAGATCCACTTCACTGACAATGCAGTGGGTAGTTTGCGTCTCTCCAACCTTTCTTATTTTTCACGTTTTTCATCTTCCACTCAATCTACACATGATCCACACATACACACTAATTGCTGCATTCCTTAGCTGTGATTATCAACTATTCTTCTATTTTATATTCATATTCAAAGTGCAAGCCCTTTATCGAACCTTTTTGTTGTAACTACTGTTCCAGGAATTCTGCTCATACACAGAACTGTGCATAAAGACTTAGGACCTCAGTGAATTACGGTGTACCAAAACCCACCTTAGTACACAAACCCCCTACCAGACTAGCAATCAGTGACTCATTGGTTCTTCGCCCTAGAGCAAAAACACCAATGACTAGTCAACCCAGAACATGCGACTTAGATTACATGAAGTAAAGTGGATAACAAGAACACTCTTTCAATATAGTCTTACGCCAGTCCAAAACAAGATGTAAATAAAGACACGTGCAACTTTGAAATGTTTATTTCTAACGCCATAATCTCCTGCACAGTAACTTAGAAAATACAACCAAACATATTATCAGAAACAAGGTTGTCAGCATTGTTACTATTCTATGAAATACAAACGGAAAAAGCATCCTATAATGCTAAAGATGAACAAATTTAAAATATACCTACATTTCACCCTCCCTACCTAGCAGATTAGTTTATAACTACAGTAAGTCTCATAGGATTACATGGGCAGACCCATACCTCTGGTACTCAGCAGTAGTGGATCACATTCAGTGCTCCACAAACTGTCAAGATACGAATGTTCTCCAACTGTCTGTAACTTTGCCTCCACAATGCATTATGAAACGCACAAGTATCAGAGGTGGCCACAGCTGCAAATGTAGTATGGCTCGAACGTGCGAGGATCATTCTGAATAACAGACACAGTATTCAAGATAACCTTGATGATCCATGCTCTCACTATACACACAAAACTAGCGAGGCAGTTTACAAATCTAGCATACCAAATTATTCTCATATAAAGCAAAATACCCAGCCTTCTCTAAACAATATCACAAGTACGTGTTGTGTGCAAAGCAGAGCAGGAAAGCAAAAATAGCGTGTAAGCTTCTAATAAACCCATGCTAACTTAACAGAGTGTGAGTGGAAGGCTCAGCCCCACGGTACCCTTTCTTGATCAATGCACGTGATATAAACGTGGCCGAATTAGGAACGCAGAGTCCAAGCCTAAAAAGCAGAGTCAAGTTCACATTTCCCAAAAAAAGTTATTCGCTCTTTGATAGAAAGTAGTAGCTAAATAATAAAGAATATGTATAAAAATCAAAGAGTCTTAATCCAACAGTGTGTAAGCACAGTATGTAGCAACAGCCTCCAACAGGAAGTCATTGTTCTCATCTGAAAATACTTCAGCCATCCAATTTAATAGTGGGAATGAACATACATGTTCCTCAACGACCGGAGACTCTATCACCATCGGAGGAAAGATTCCAACGTCCCATTATTCCATGTGTCGCTGCTAAGGCCATAATCCCGCCGCCAGAACAGAGCACGTCATGAACCACTAAGGGGCTCATCAGCTGGTCATAATCTGCGTTGGGAGATACCGTACTGCAGAGACACAAATCCAGGGCCCAGTCAAAATCGCAGCTCAGGCAATGGAACACAGGTTGAATGCATGTGAAAAAGGAAAATCGAAACGATAATCCATAAGCTGCACTCAATGTAGCCAAAGGCAGCGCTACCTAATAACTAATCATTCGGTTGCGAACCATCAACAGTCGGGACATATTGTCGTCTGCTGCAGGATGTGCATCCGTATTTATGTAAACAAATTAATAAAAGCACACCGGCAACTAATGCGAGTATTAAGCGCAATCCACCAAAGATGCTTGAAAAAATTGAATGAAAAAATCCCAAAAAGACACCAAATATACTTTCTACAGAAGTCACAAGGCCACTGCTTCTAACTTTAAAAAAGTAAGGTAACCCCGTAGTCAAGGACACATTAAAGATACTCTAAATTAACTCCCCAAAATTAAAGAGCACGTCTGTATTTAATAAATCATGCACTTCTGTGCGGGTGTTTGCTACATGAAGGACAAATGTTTCTGTACCAGATATAAGAGCGACCTCTTTTTGAGATAATAGTGCTCTTATACGACTCATTTGGTTGACTCTGCTTTCAAGGTCGAAATCGACAGCCAGATGGAAACATCCAGTTTCCCATGCAGAGGAGTTAACACAACTTTTTTTTAATCAAACCACACGCTCAGTTACCGTAATCATGTAAGCGATGCCTTCTAACATTGCACAACAATCTCCATTATTTCAAAGTAAATAACTCCCGTTTCCAGTAAACTGAACGTTGTTATGATAGCAGGTGTCGGACTACCTTTCAAAACTCAGTCCAAATTTGGCACATCTTGTATACAAGAGCCATGCAATTGTATGTGTATACAAATTACGGAGTGATCTGGTACTGTTGTGCAATCCTCGCCATTCACATAGACTTCTTTTTCCTCCCTCAGACACCTATATGTAAATGGTAATAACCAAGCTTCATCTAGATAAATGCTCCCTAAACATCCATATCTGCCTATAACATAGTATTTCATGCAAACCTCAAACTTAACCAGGTTAAAAAATAATGTTATGATACTGTGGATAAGCCACACACCTGAATTGGATCTCCAATGAGTGACCACTTCTAACCATTCTCATAGCGCGCCCTGTGCTCTGATTTGACAGTGAGAGAGTGATCGCACCATAGTTTGTACTGCTAATCATTCTCAGCATACGCTACGAATACCCTTTGACGTTACACGTCGCATCAAAGCTTCCGTGTGACGTCATGTACGGCGCCCCATACAAAAAAGACACCAATGTTTTTAATTGTTTAAAAACATATATTCATTTATTTAATGAACATACTAACAGAAGACTTAATCTAGGATAATTATGGAATATTTTTTTTTAAGTTTTAAAAATCCTATATTACTTCTATATTGTATGAGTGCAGCTGCGTGCCCCCCCGCCTGGTACCCTAGACTCCACCACTCCCAGACCCGGTTCATAAGCACGCGTGATCGTCACCACAAAACCATTAGCACGCATATCGCTTTTCCACACATGCTCTTACAACTAGTATGCATTTACCACACATGATAAACGCATAATCTTAATAATGTTTTTTTGTTGACCAACACGTGTTGTAATGCCTGTGCCTTATGTCCTTCAAATTAGTTTCTAGGTATATGTGTGACCAAGTCTGATAAGATCAGAGGCCAAGGACAAACACCCTGGTATCTGTGGCACAAATTCTTATTGATCACAGAGAAAATATGCGCAGGGTAAAATGAAAGTAACAGGTATAATAAAAATAACGGAGGAAAACTACTAAAATGGCGGTTGGACGGAGTATGTAATCAACGTTTGGCGACTCAACACTACATTTTAAATAAATATACATACAATATGTTTATTAATATATTACAAAAGTATACCACCGGATGACACACATGACCCGGGAAAAGAAAGCGGCAAATTTAATACCTAAAATCAGGAGAGGTTTGCTTGGCGAACTTGAAGAAAAAGAAAAAAAAATGCACTTGCAAACAAGGCTGCGCATGCGTAGAGAGTACAACTGATGCAGGAAAAAAACCCGGAAAGTTTTACATACTGTCGTGGAAATATAGCTCTAAAAATTGCCCCTGGAATTTGCCCCCCGAGATCTAATGAATAAAACGGACTTCTAGTTTCTTTTCCCTTTTCCACCGTGTGCGGGTCCCATACGCGTACGCCGTCATTTTTTATTTAAAAAAAATAAAATTTGACCCTAAAAATCCATGTACGACCCGCTGAGCAAGCCTAGAAAGTCAGGATATTTCTCCCCTGACCCCTTTCCTTATTTCTCAACTTTGTTTTATACTTTTCTTGTGACTCGCTTCTAGCCACGAACAAATTGGCTGCCAACACTTCCTGGTTTGCAGTGTTCACAGACAGTTGACGTCCAATCAGCATTTAGCTCGTGCTCGTAGTATACAATATGTTTATTAATATATTACAAAAGTATAGCACCAGATGACACACACCACCCGGGAAAAGAAGGCGGCAAATTTAATACCTAAAATCAGGAGAGGTTGGGGCGTGGCTTAGCCAGCGAGCATGGCGGTCGTGTAGAGCGCGAGCTCCGACCAGCCTCAACTATATCCTGCACAAATATCCTGCCCTGGTCCTTGAAATCAGGTCCAGACGCTCTGGTTCGGTACCTGAACCGGGTGGCAGTACCCCGCCCGAGAGCGGTGGCGTGGAATTGATTTTGGCGGCTGGGGCACGGCCCGTGACTGCAGCGCTCCGGGGCGGCCTGCACAGCCGGGGCCTCGATTTTGGAGTGGCCCGGCCGCGAGGGGCAGAGACACCGCAGACGGAGGAGCCTCCACAAACATGGCTTGCCGATCGGCAGTGGATGGTGTTTTTGCAGGATACTGATTGCTGTTGTTTTGAACAGTGAGTATCAGAGGCATTTCCACACACAGTGGTGGGGGATAGGGTTCTATTCTTTTTGTGATTCACCTTTCGATAAAGTTTTTTATATCATATTATGAATTACTTTACCATGTACCTTGAGAATTCTTGATATCTTTGTAACTAAGTAAGTTGATACAATGTTCATTTTAGTTTCAGGCCCCTGATGAAGAGCTCTTAGAGCTCGAAATGCATTGGGTACAAGAGAAGATTCACCGTCTTTGGATGTTCAATACTTGTTATATAATAATGTTTTGGAAATAACTTCATGTTGATGCAGGAATGTTCACATGAGAGTATTGTTTGTAAATCTGTGAAGTAAATTCGATGAGTTTAAACAGTTAAAGATTGATGTCTATTTTGTAAAAATTGTTTAAAAATGTGTTGTTCGTTTTTGAACCACTTATAGCAACAGTGCATCGAGGTTAAGTGTGTTCCACACTTAAGATAGGACTTTAAAGTAGGCACGGTTAGGACAAACGTGCTACCTCAGCTGCACGCTTATGTTAATACACATAAAATTTGTATTAGTTGTTTTGAAAAAATCCTAAAAGTAAATGAGTGCTCCTCTTACCCATTCAAATCATTTTGGAAATGCCAGAAGCCATATCCGTCGTGGGGGGGGGACTGGAATGACGTGATGGACACCGCACTAGATAGATGGCGCAGCATAGATGACGACGGTCGCGGGGCGGTGGCGACGGCCACACATCCCGGTTGCGGGCCCTAGTCACGGGTCTAGACTGGGTGGACACGTGGAGGCACAAACATGGCCCGTGTAAGGAGTACACGTATTTCTCGGCAGCACGGGACTCCTTCTCTCGGCTAGATTACATTTTCGTTCCACGGGGCATGGTACACAGGGTACTGTCGGCTGAAATCCTGCCAAGGGGGCTTTCAGATCATTCGCCGGTTTATGTAATACTGGACACTGGACGGGCCCGGCAGCCCTTTAGATGGCGCTTGTCACCCTGGCAATTGACGCAGGAATCCTACCGGGCCCACATGACGGGTGAAATTGCGCACTTCTTCTCGGTGAATGAGGGAACAGTGGACACCGCGGGGATGCTTTGGGAGGCGATGAAGCCCACTTTGCGTGGAGTGGATATCTCATGGTGTGCGGCCGCGCGCAAGGAGAGGCGTAGGGACTTAGTGCGGCGCGAAGCAGACATAGAGGCGCTGGAACGCAGGGGTAGAGAGGGGGGAGAGGGGATGGCCAGGCGACAGCTAGTTCTAGCTCAGCGGCAATACTCAGCGGTGCTTTTGGACGAGGCCAAACAGGCGTGGCTGGCCACACGTAGTCGCATCTATCAATGGGGCGATCAGTCCAGTAAGATGTTACATCGACTGTGCCAAGGTGTTATGCACGCCCAGCCCCTGCCCCAGATAGCAGGTCTTGATGGGGAGCCCCTATTGGAATCAGCGGCATTGGCCGAAAGCTTTGCTGCCTACTATGAGGCCCTCTACGCACCACGGGAATGTTTGGACGCGGAGGTAATACAACGATTTATAGATGACCTTCCACCTAGGGCAATCGCTGATGATACCCGTGAAACGTTAGATCGGCCCTTGTCAGACGAGGAGCTTGCCGTGGCGTTGGGAGAGCTGAACCCGGGGAAAGCCCCAGGATCGAATGGGTTCCCTAGCGAGTTCTTTAAACATTTCGTGACCCAGCTAGGTCCGCACTTCCGCCCGGTCATAGAGGAGGCACGGGAGATAGGCTCGCTGCCACCGGACTGGCGCCATGCAGAAGTAGTGGTCTTTTTGAAGCCATGGCGACCCCCAGAGTCACATTCGTCTTATCGCCCAATATCTTTACTCAATACAGAGGCCAAGATACTGGCCAAAGCCCTCGCTAACAGGCTCAAACCATACATTACCGACCTGGTGCATCCCGACCAGGCTGGCTTCATGCCACGGTGAGCTACGCGCCATAATATACGACGGGCGCAGGTCGCTGTGTCGGCCTGGCGACGGCTGGGAGAATGGGCCGCACTGTTCTTAGCCGACATGGATAGGGCGTTCGATTCCCTAAGCTGGCCGTATCTTTTCGCTCTACTGGGACGGCTCAACCTGGGCCCTCGCTTCTTGGCGTATGTGCTGCTCCTCTATACAGATCTCACGGCGGCGGTGCGGGTGGGGGGGGATGGTTTCTCGCTCCTTTCGGATCGAGCGAGGGACGAGGCAGGGCTGCCCTCTCTCCCCGTATCTGTTCGCCCTGGCTATGGAGCCCCTTGCAGCTTGGGTAAGGATAGATGCTCAGCTCAGGGGCTTTCAGTGGGCGAGTGGTGTGACGGATAGAATAGCGCTATACGCTGACGACGTCCTGTTCTTTCTCACCGACCTGGAGTGCTCGGGGCCTAGACTTCTGCGAGTTTTGCAAATATTTGGTGAAACTTCTGGATTGTTTCTGAATCCTAAGAAATCTACATTGTGGATTCTAGGCGGCCCGCAGCCGATTGGAGACTGGGCCGAGGAGCTCCAGATAGCCAAAGACGGCGTGCAATACCTGGGGGTGTTCCTGTCGGAGGATGCCTCCGTTGCAATGGACACATTGCCCCGGTGTGGGAGCGCACAACAGACGACATCAAAGTCTGGTCCAGGATGCCACTTTCCATCCATGGTCGGTCGGCCATCTTTAAGATGGTCGCACTTCCGAGATTGATCTACCAGCTGCAGAACCACCCGGCGCCGATTGCACGGTGTTGGTTCGGGCGCCTTAACTCGGCGCTCAGCCGATTTCTGTGGGAGGGGGGTGCAGCGCGAGTTGCCCTGCGGACCTGCTTCTGGTCAACGTATACCGGGGGCCTGGCCACCTCAGACGTCCTCTCCTATAACCAGGCGTCCCACCTATTGGTCTTAAACGACTGGTGGTATGCTGACAGGAGCGACCCCGCCTACGCGGTTGAGAGGGCCATGATGGGCACAGCGTCAGTCCATACGATACTATACTCCGCACCGCTCAGGAAAGCGTTGCCATCAGCCACGCAGGTGGTCTTCCAGGTCTGGAGGCAGACGCTGCACAGGATGGGTTGGTGGAACGTGCTAACCATGGAAACCCCACTCTGGCACAATGGCCCTCTGCCCCAATTGGATACCTTGACGGGATTTCGGGGTTGGGATGCGATTGGCATCTCTACCCTAGGCGATGTCATGTCTGGGGGCGTGCTAAAAATCCTTTGAAGACCTGCGAGTAGAATACGAGATGCCGAGAACTCAATTCTATAAATATCTTCAATTCCGACACGCCCTGACACCGTATATAACGGGGTTGGTTAACTTACCTGAATATAGTCCGATAGAGGCCAAAGTCTTTATAGGGGAGCTGCCCGACAGGAAACTGTCCCGAATATACCAAACTGTAGTCCGACACTGTACTACCGACCTGCAGCACCTTAGAACGACATGGGAACAAGATGTTGGGGTCCTAGATGAGGAGGATTGGGTGGAGGCACTGGAGAGCCCTAGGAGTGCTGCAATATCCACGCGCCTGCGACTCATACAGTTTAGGTACTTACACCGTACATATTATACTAGGCAGCGCTTGTGGAAGGCGGGTCTAATTGAGTCCCCGGACTGCCTCAGATGTGGGACGGAGGTTGGTATGCTTGTCCATACCGTGTGGGAGTGCAGGACACTGCAGAGATTCTGGACAGGGGTGCTTCAGTGTCTTGATGAGGTCCGCGCGTGGGCGCTGCAGAGAGACCCTAAATTGACCTTACTGCATGTACTGGCTGGGGTGGGTGGCAACAGGTACAAGTGCCACCTGCTCCTATTGGGCTTAACCTTGGCTAAACGAGACATTGCGCAACCGTGGAAGGCGCCCCAGGCTCCCTCTCTAGCGGCCTGGAAGAGGGGCATGGACTTCTGTATGGGGATGGAACAGCCCGTCTTTGAGGCTAGGGGGTGCCCGCTCAAACATTATAGGGTCTGGAAACGGTGGGCGGACTATCGAGGTCTGGAACTGGACCCGCCTCCCGAGGACACTGCAGACCAGCCTCGGATTTAGCCGGACTACCTGGGCAATACAACGCAATTGCCAGTGCATGTGCTACGCTGTGCACTGAAAATGTTTTCTCTTGTGGAGTGGGTGGCAGCGTGCAAGGGTGGGCAGGGGGTTGTGGGTGGTGGGGGGACGGGGGGGAGGGACCAGTTTGGGGTATCCTTGACCTGCATCCTTTGTTTATAGTTTTACTGTCATGATGTGAACCCAAAAAAAATGATTGCATGTATGTTGATATTATTGATGGCGGTGATCGACTCTGGATTTCAGAGCGTTGCAGAATATATGCTTGATGTGCACTCAATAAAAATCAGTTTTCAAAAAATCAGGAGAGGTTTGCTTGGCAAACTTGAAGAAAAAGAAAAAAAATGCACTTGCAAACAAGGCTGCGCATGAGCAGAGAGTACAACTGATACAGGAAAAAAAAACTGAAAGTTTTACATACTGTCATAGAAATATAGCTCTAAAAATGTCCCCTGTAATTTGCCCCCCCCCCGGGACCTAATGAATAAAACTGACTTCTAGTTTTTTTTCTCACCTTTTCCACCGCGTTCAAGTACTGCACGAGTACCCCGCCATTTTTTAAATAAAAATTGAGCCTATAGATCCATGTACCACCCCCCTGACCAAGACTATAGGGTCAGAATGTTTCTACCCTGCCCCCTTTCCTTATTTCTCAACTTTGTTTTACTGTTTTCTTGTGACTCGGCTCTCGCAACAAACAAGATGGCTGCCAACATTTCCTGTTTTGGAGTATTGACAACCAATCAGCATGCAGCTCCTGCTCGTAATTGTACGTATTTCCGTATGCGTACGCCGAGATTTTTTATTTTTTTTTAATTAAAAAAGAGCCTAAACATCCATGTACGACCCCCTGAGCAAGCGTAAAGGGTCAGAATGTTTCTAGCCTGCCCCCTTCCCTTATTTCTCAACTTTGTTTTACTGTTTTCTTGTGACTCGGTTCTACCGAGGCACAACATGCCCGCCAACACTTCCTGGTTTTGAGTGTTCACAGGCAGTTCACAGCCAATCAGCATGCAGCTCGTGCTCGTAATTGAACGGATCTCCGTCCGCGTGTAGAACTCTGTCTCTAGATATCGCTATGATTTTACTTGTAATTTTCTCAGAAACTACTGAATGGATTTACACCAAAGCACAATCTACGAACCAAACTCTACCTCTCTGCCAAATTTGGTGTAATTCCGTTCAGCCGTTCGGGCTGTAGCCCTGGCTAAAGGTCCCTATGGAAAATTGCATGGGGAAAACACGTTTTGGGACCCCCCTTTTTTCTTGGCCGCCACTTGACGAATCAACCCCAAACGTTCAGGGAAGGAGCGGAACCGAGCAGGCCATTTTCTTGGAGAAATTCACGAACATTCGTCCACCGACGCCAAAGTTATTCCAAATAGAATGTTGTGGATTTCTTATGGAAAGTAGGTCACCAGTAGGTAATATATATATATATATATATATATATATATATATATATATATATATATATATAAGCAGCAGCCCCATCCAGAGGCTGTAAACAAACCAACAGTTCATAGTGCTATTAAAGACTCTAGCACTACGAATCCCATAACCCCATGCACAGTCTCAACTAAGCAGCCCAATCAGGGCGTGCAATCGAGGATAATAAGGGAGGAGCCGTGACTAGACTGCGCCCTTCTTTACTGCCGGAGCCTCTGAGGAAGAAGTCAAGCATTTCGAAACGCGTCAGGCATAGCCGGCGGGACAGCTGTTAAAGGGACTGCTTTGCCGGTGTTGTCCATACCTAATAAAAGGCTTCAGCGTAGCACTGCTGTTTGAGTGCTTCTTGCCTGTGGGCACCTTTGGAGCGTGATATTGAGCGGCAGCCCAGCCGCTGAGAATGCACCACCCCAGGATCTGTGGGGCCTCTGGGGTTGGATTGTCCGATTCTCGCACGTGGAACAGCAGCGCAGGATTGAGGACACGCTCATAAGCAGCAGCCCCATCCAGGGGCTGTAAACAAACCAACAGTTCATAGAGCTATTAAAGACTCTGGCACTACGAATCCCATAACCCCATGCACAGTCTCAACGAAGCAGCCCAATCAGGGCGTGCAATCGAGGATAATAAGGGAGGAGCCGTGACCAGACTGCACCCTTCTTTACTGCTGGAGCCTCTGAGGAAGAAGTCAAGCACTTCGAAACGGGTCAGGCATAGACGGCGGGACAGCTGTTAGAGGGACTGCTTTGCCGGTGTTGTCCATACCTAAAAAAAGGCTTCAGCGTAGCACTGCTGTTTGAGTGCTTCTTGCCTGTGGGCACCTTTGGAGCGTGATATTGAGCGGCAGCCCAGCCGCTGCGAATGCACCACCCCAGGATCTGTGGGGCCTCTGGGGTTGGATTGGGCCGATTCTCGCACGTGGAACAGCAGCGCAGGATTGAGGACACGCTCATAAGCAGCAGCCCCATCCAGGGGCTGTAAACAAACCAACAGTTCATAGCGCTATTAAAGACTCTGGCACTACGAATCCCATAACCCCATGCACAGTCTCAACGAAGCAGCCCAATCAGGGCGTGCAATTGAGGATAATAAGGGAGGAGCCGTGACCAGACTGCGCCCTTCTTTACTGCCAGAGCCTCTGAGGAAGAAGTCAAGCACTTCGAAACGCGTCAGGCATAGACGACGGGACAGCTGTTAAAGGGACTGCTTTGCCGGTGTTGTCCATACCTAATAAAAGGCTTCAGCGTAGCACTGCTGATTGAGTGCTTCTTGCTTGTGGGCACCTTTGGAGCGTGATATTGAGCGGCAGCCCAGCCGCTGAGAATGCACCACCCCAGGATCTGTGGGGCCTCGGGGGTTGGATTGTGCCGATTCTCGCACGTGGAACAGCAGCGCAGGATTGAGGACACGCTCATAAGCAGCAGCCCCCATCCAGAGGCTGTAAACAAACCAACAGTTCATAGCGCTATTAAAGACTCTGGCACTACGAATCCCATAACCCCATGCATAGTCTCAACGAAGCAGCCCAATCAGGGCGTGCAATCGAGGATAATAAGGGAGGAGCCGTGACCAGACTGCGCCCTTCTTTACTGCCGGAGCCTCTGAGGAAGAAGTCAAGCACTTCGAAACGCGTCAGGCATAGACGGCGGGACAGCTGTTAAAGGGACTGCTTTGCCGGTGTTGTCCGTACCTAATAAAAGGCTTCAGCGTAGCACTGCTGTTTGAGTACTTCTTGCCTGTGGGCACCTTTGGAGAGTGATATATATATATATATATATATATCTATATATCCATATATATCCATACTAATATAGTAAAGAGAGAGCCCAAACCTTTGAGGCGGGTTTTTTCTCAGGAACCACAGCACCAATCACAACACCCAATACAGCGTTGGAAAGGGCAGTTGCAGCAGAAGGACATAGGCTATGCAGACGCCCACCATATACATTTAAAAGGTGAAAGAACCGTGCCAGCAAAGTAGTCCCTTGTGGGCGTGTCTGCTTTGTGCTGTGGGCGTGACAAACGCTGGGGGCGTTTGGTACGTTCCGCCCTTCATGCCATGTCTCATATCGTGTGCTAATCCCACCCTGCTCCCTTTAAATACCCCTGCACCCCATAATCATAACCCACCCTTACTCCTTAAAATACCCCAACACCCTTAAACACTAACCCATCTTAACCCTATAAATATACCCTGTACCCCAAAACCCAAACCTATCCCTAAACCCTAAAAATACCCCTGTACCCCAAAACCCAAACCTAGCCCTGAACCCTATAAATACCCCTGTACCTCAAAACACAAACCTACCCCTGGACCCTAAAAATACCCCTATACCCCAAAACCCACACCTAGCCCTGAACCCTAAAAATACCCCTGTACCCAAAAACCATACATATCCCTAAACCCTAAAACTACCCCTGTACCCCATAACCCAAAACTATATCTGAACCCTAAAAATACCCAAACACCCCAAAACATATACCTCATTACCACAAAACATATACCCCTATACCCATACTTACCTTATCCAAACATTAAACAAAAACATGCTTTTACCATTCATGCATTAACAACGAATTTCGTTATAAATGTATGCGTGGTAAAAGCATATAAAATGTAATACCATGCGTTATTGCGGAGTCATGGTACTTTCGTAATGAAGGTATGCGGCGTGATGGTATATGGAAAGAAAGTTGTGGAATAATGGGTGTTTACCCTCTCCCGGTAAGTACATTGGTGGCACAGCGGCCCACATCTCCAGCAAGATACTCATATTTTTTCACCACCGATTTGAAAAATGCACAGGTCTCTCTCATTGATGGCCAGCACCGACATACACTTTTAGACACACCTCCCGCCACAAGTTCTAGAATTGCGAACTTAAGAGCTGGGGAGGTACGTTCGAATCTCGGCATCAGCTCAACATCCTGTGATTCCAGGCAAATCGCTTTGTCTCCCCGTGCCTACCACAAATGAATGTGTTCTTCTGTAATGTAAATTGTGCTCTTGCCATGTTGTCGAGTTCGCGCTATATAATATTGCAAGGAAAAATAAAGTAGGGAAACTCGAGTTCACATACTACTGAACGCGCACTCTTAAGTGCATCAGCAGTGCACTGTGAATCGGAGCGTTTCACAGACCTGTCACAGATAAGAAATGCTATCAAAACGAAATCCTACAAAACAATATACTACTGGCCGGCAGCAATTCATACCCGGACAACGTCGGGACGGGCTGCTAGTGTTTATATATAGACTGAGAGGGTTCTGCTCAGCCTATGCACGGTTTGTCTCATGTTTGAGTGCTTTGAGTTCTACTATATGTATAGGGTAGTTTTTTTAAATAATGTATCCCATTGAAAAATGGTATGTACAATTGGACCCTTTAATAAGCTTAGGTGCAAAGACCCTCTTGATAGGCTTGGCCTAATATGTTTTTCATGGCACAGCACTAGGGTGTCTATCCTAAGATTCTTTCAGGTATTTTCACAGAAGGTACCTATGGCCTACATTGTTATTATGTGGCTTGGGTTATTACCCTGTTATGGGCCTTGTGTATGCATGATAGATGATGTTCTCTACATCTGTTGGAGGTAGAACATTATTAACAAATACTTGTCTTGTGAAGTTGTATGGTATTATGTTGCTGTTCAGGTTCTGTCTTATGGCCAGTTATGTTGAGAGCATGTTCGCTCAGCATTATTGGTTGCTGACTTTTTCTGGTGTAATATCGGGTGATTGTAGGCCTTCAGGCAGATATAGTATCTTAAATGATTCGGCTCCTTCTATTGGAAAAAGGTTGTTTAGGAACCTTTCCCTATATGGTGTACCATTTCTTCTCTACCTAGAATTAATTTAGGTTGATGGGCATGGGCGTTGTAGTTCTACCTTTTGTATAAGACTGTTATTTCTGATATTCAGGATTTTTGCTCTCTTACAGGGCAATTCCTTTCAATGTCTACCCTTTGTAGTTGCTGGTAGACAATTCTTTGCCTTACTTTCTGTCTTTAGGGGCTGTAGGTTGGGTTCCCGCATGGCGAAGTGTGGCTCCTGAAGGGTTACGCAAATTAATATTTGTCTTTTTCAGCTTTTACCAGTCCATCATTGTTGGTTTCTGTGCAGACCTTCCAGTTGGTTAGACTATCAAGATTTCTTTTACTTCTCGATATCTTATTCAATATTATGATGCCATGGTTTAATGTTGGTCTTTTAGGCAACTTGCATTACTCAGATGCGTTGGTTGCTGTTGCTTTTCTAACGGTATGCTTCCACTATGGTCACATACTGTTATCTCACTGTTGCCTGCGGGTTATGTCTCTTTCAGCTAACTTTTAAAATACATTTTCTTTAGTTGATATATAGGCAGCTGATTTATTGTACTCCTATGTCTCCATGTATTTCTGTCCTTTATTATATATGGAATGTTCTAGAGATCCTTGTTCATCTCTATTTCTTTTTCTATGGAAGGACTGTTTCTATGTCAATCGGGGGCTAATGTTGTCTTTGTCTTTTCTTTCATATCAACATTTGTTTTCTCCATAGAGGATGGATTTTGTCTGTGTTCTGTACAGAGTGATCCTGTCCATAGGTGGTTAACAGGTGTGGTTCAGCGGCACGGCAGACAGTTCTGGGTTCGTATTTTGAACATGCTTTTCAGATTTGTATATATAACCATGTGCTTGAAGGTAAAGTCTTATTGGCGTGGGTGATATCTTCCCCATGTGTTTATTGCCATATAGGTTTTGTTACAGTGGTTCTGTCCACAGTTATTCTGTAGGGAGATCCTAAAACAGTATTGTCTTTCTGACATGGTTAAGTATTCTTGTGGTTTAAGAGTCTTGCGACTTTATCTCCCTATGGCCCCTTGTAGCGGACTCTATAGGGTAGGGTGTTCTCTTGCTTTACACTCCGAAATAAAAGAAATGTAGCACTCCCAAGGAGAGGCACTTGATAAAAGAAGAAGGAAGCACTTGGAAAGGGGCTCATCATACATAAAATGAGGCCCATCAAAAGACAGTCTCAAAATAAAGCATGGGGTTTCATTAATGTAACACCTTCCAACAGAAAGACTTTCCCAGATGTCAAATTAATCAGGTAAAACAACATGCAAATGTAAATATATGTATATATCATATCAAGCAAATAATATCATCAAGTTTAATTGCATAATATAAAACACATGCAGATAATAATGGTAAAACACACGTAAATAATTAACACTTACAAGTCAGATAATAATGAAATATTTACAATTGAAATGCAAGGGAGCAAAACCTAAACAGATAATAATAATGGAACATTCACAAACAAAATGCAATAAAATAAAACACAAGCAAATTATAATACTGGAATATTATTGACAAGTAGGGTACAAGGGAGGAAAATATAAGATTCACAAGTCAAATATAAGAAAGTAGAACATAAGCAAATTATAATAATGATTAAAGCAGAAAATATTTGACGTCCAATGGAAGAAAAAAGCACTGTCAAATGAAAGACTCAAATATGAAGAGCATATATACACTACATGAAAACATCACAGAGCAATGAAACTCATACATCACCTATTGAGAGCACATCATTCTGGTCAGCTCAACCGGGAAGCCCTTGATGTTCAACCAGAAGTCTCAAAGGGACAGCAAGATTTTCTCGTGACAATGCGTCCATCTCACGAGTGAGCTTCTAATTCAGCGCCAAGAAATTCTGTCTTTAAAACCTTTACTAACATGGAGTGAGATTTCTAGAAGTCCCCTCTCCCTTCATCTATTGCACAAAAAAAAGCTGACCGTACCGATCTGTTCCAAGGTCAAGACGGAGGCCGGCCAAACCTCTGTGTTTTGACTACGAGACAGAGAAGTACATTACACACATTTCACTATCATGCTTTCAAACACACATCCCACACATACTGTTCCAAGCATGGCTGTTTTGCTCTGTTCTGAGGAAAAAGTAAACAATCATACTCTGAAGCTGTAAGGCGATACAAAATGAAATCACAAGTCAAAATGCAAGTGCACAAAAAATGATGAGCATTTAAGATGGAATAAAGTAAAACACATACAGTCAATTAAAACAGTGGTAGTCAAAGGTGATGATCCCAATACATATGAGTGCATATAGCACCACATCCTCTCCATGATATTTGACTACCATAACATACATATCTAAGATCAACGTTTTGAGAGAAACATGAATATAAAATTAAGCACACATTAAAAACAGTGACATTATAAAATCATGTAACTTATTAATGCTTCTAGTGTTATAAATGGCTAATCCTGGAACTTCTACTATTGAAGCACCCAAATGTGTGTATGTTTATATATGAGTGAATCTTAGAATAATAAAGCACCATCTTCATCAAGCTGAACGGTTTCACTTGTACTCTGGGTATGCAATGCATCAGTCCTAACCGTGTGAATGTACACGACCCTCCTGTTATATTTAAAACTAGCAGCCCGTCCCGACGTTGTCCGGGTATGAATTGCTGCCGGCCAGTAGTATATTGTTTTGTAGGATTTCGTTTTGATAGCATTTCTTATCTGTGACAGGCCTGTGAAACGCTCCGATTCACAGTGCACTGCTGATGCACTTAAGAGTGCACGTTCAATAGTGTGTGAACTCGAGTTGCCCTACTTTATTTTTCCTTGAAATATTATATAGCGCAAACTCGACAACATGGCATGAGCACAATTTACATTACAGAAGAACACATTAATTTGTGGTAGGCATGAGGAGACAGAGCGATTTGCCTGGAATCACAGGATGTTGAGCTGATGCCGAGATTCGAACGTAACTCCCCAGCTCTAAAGTTCGCAATTCTAGAACTTGTGGCGGGAGATGTGTCTAAAAGTGTATGTCGGTGCTGGCCATCAATGAGAGAGACCGGTGCATTTTTCAAATCGGTGGTGAAAAAATATGAGTATGTTGCTGGAGATGTGGGCCGCCGTGCCACCAATGTACTTAATGGGGCGAGGATAAACACCCATTATTCTGCAACTTTCTTTCCGCATACCATCACTCCACATACTTTCATTACGAAAGTACCATGACTCCGCAATGCCATTATAACGCATGGCATTACATTTTACATGCTTTTACCACACATACATTTACAACGAAATTCGTTGTAAATGCATGAAGGGTAAAAGCATTTTTTTTATGTTTGGATAAGGTAAGTATGGGTATAGGGGTATATGTTTTGGGGTACTAAGGTATATGTTTTGGGGCGTTTGGGTATTTTAAGGGTTCAGATATAGTTTTGGTTATGGGGTACAGGGGTAGTTTTAGGGTTTAGGGATAGGTATGGGTTTTGGGGTACAGGGGTATTTTTAGGGTACAGGGGTATTTTTAGGGTTCAGGTCTAGGTTTGGGTTTTGGGGTATAGGGGTATTTTTAGGGTTAGGTTTGGGTTTTGGGGTAGAGGGGTATTTTAAGGGTTCAGGGCTAGGTTTGGGTTTTGGGGTACAGGGGTATTTTTAGGGTTCAGGGCTAGGTTTGGGTTTTGAGGTACAGGGGTATTTTATGGTTCAGGGGTAGGTTTGGGTTTTAGGGTACAGGGTTATTTTTATGGTTCAGGGCTAGGTTTGGGTTTTGGGGTACGGGGTATTTTTAGGGTTCAGGGCTAGGTTTGGGTTTTGAGGTACAGGGGTACTTATAGGGTTCAGGGCTAGGTTTGGGTTTTGGGGTACAGGGGTATTTTTAGGGTTTAGGGATAGGTTTGCGTTTTGGGGTACAGGGTATATTTATAGGGTTAAGATGGGTTAGTGTTTAAGGGTGTTGGGGTATTTTAAGGAGTAAGGGTGAGTTATGATTATGGGGTGCAGGGGTATTTAAAGGGAGCAGGGTAGACACCCGGAGCTGGAATGTACAGAATCTGGGAAGAAAAAACAATGAAATATTTGGCACAACGCTTGCTTTTTTTCCCCGTAATCCCGCACCCCGCACACGCTCAGGCCCCCAGCACACGATATGAGACATGGCATGAAGGGCGGAACGTAAAAACAACAGTTGATGGACAGAATGCAGAACAATGTCATACATTCACCCCAGTACAGAGATCTGGGCCTAAATCCATCGTTTTTATGCACTCCACACCACCCCAGTTCAGACATGGCCATATGCAAATCAGCCTTGACCCTGTGCCTCATGGGAACAGTCCAGCCCGAACTGCCAAGCCATGTCTTTCCTGGACCGGTATCAAGCATCCTAGGACCTAGGAATCAAGCATCCTAGGACCGGTTTCTTCAGCCAGGATAGCTTGACGCCAGTGGTGTGGAGAGCATGGGATTCACGTCTGAGCATACCCATCCCACTCGGGGTGACAAATGCAAAAACAACAGTTGATGGACAGAATGCAGAACAATGTCATACATTCACCCCAGTACAGAGATCTGGGCCTAAATCCATCGTTTTTTTGCATTGCACACCACCCCAGTTCAGACATGGCCATATGCAAATCAGCCTTGACCCTGTGCCTCATGGGAACAGTCCAGCCCGAACTGCCAAGCCATGTCTTTCCTGGACGGGAATCAAGCATCCTAGGACAGGTTTCTGGCTATCAGCCATCTTCAGCCAGGATAGCTTGACTCCAGTGGTGTGGAGAGCATGGGACTCTAGTCGATACATACCCATCCCACTCGGGGTGACAAATGCAAAAACAACAGTTGATGGACAGAATGCAGAACAATGTCATACATTCACCCCAGTACAGAGATCTGGGCCTAAATCCATCTTTTTTTGCACTCCACACCACCCCAATTCAGACATTGCCATATACAAAACAGCCTTGACCCCTTTGCCTCATGGGAACAGTCCTGCCCGAACTGCCAAGCCATGTCTTTCCTGGACCAGAATCAACCATTCTAGAACCAGTTTCTGGCTATCAACTGTCTTCAGCCAGGATAGCTTGACCTCAGTGGTGTGGAGAGCATGGGACTCACGTCTGAGCATACCCATCCCACTCGGGGTGACAAATGCAAAAACAACAGTTGATGGACAAAATGCAGAACAATGTCATACATTCACCCCAGTACAGAGATGTTATGTTATGTTATGTTACTTTATTTCTTTTATAGCGCACGGCTACTCCGAGGAGCATCCCGGCGCTTTGGCAAAGAATAACAGCATAAAAAAGGCAGCCACACACAACAGAAAAGAGCAGAGAAGGAATAGGGTCTATTTCATAAAGAGCCATGTTTTCAGGTCCTTTCTAAAAGCAAGAAGACAGGGAGCCTGTCTCAAGGACAGTGGTAAGTCGTTCCAAACTTTAGGTGTTAAATAACGGAAAGACCGACCTCCCAATCTTGCACGGCGAATTGCAGGGACAGTCATCATAGACAGACCAGATGACCTGAGAGTCCTGCTCGGTGCATACCGGGAAAGACGTTTCCCAATATACTTGGGGCCAATACCATGTAGGGCCTTGAAGGCCACAGTCAGGCATTTGAAAATAATTCGCTTGGAGATAGGTAGCCAATGTAGGGTGTTCAGTAAAGCAGTGGCACCAGCTCTCCTCGGGAGTCCAAAGATGGTACGGGCTGCCGAATTCTGGACAACTTGCAAACGGGTCATGAGATATTTTGGTAGACCCAAAAAAAGAGCGTTTGCATAGTCCAGTCGTGAACCTATCAATGCCTGAACAACTATTTTCCTGTGGTTTAAGTGATAGTAGAGGAAGAAATTTCCTCAACATCCGTAAAATGCCGAAGCATTTCCCAACAAGAGACAGGATGTGAGGTCCAAAGGATAGTTCACAATCTACTATCTCTCCCAAATTCTTGGCCTTAAGAGAGACCTTATCAGGGGGAAACATATCTTGAGGCCACCAAGATTTCCACTCGGGTACAGGGGCGCAACCGAAAAAGAGAAGCTCTGACTTGTCGGAGTTGCATTTTAAGCCATGACATCTAAACCACTCAAACACCGCACCAAGGCAATCCCTGATCTGTATGCCATCAAAAGACCCACCCCTATCACATGTGAACAGGAGTTGGGTGTCATCAGCATATGACACGATCTGGGCGCCAAATGATTCCGCGACTTCCGCCAGAGGCGCCATAAAGATGTTAAACAGCATAGGGCTGAGAATGGAGCCCTGCGGGACTCCCACCTCTAGCGGAGCCATATCAGCGGAAAAGGGAGGCGCCCAGATCGTTTGTCGGCGGTCGGCCAGAAAAGATTTTAGCCATTTCCACACTGGGCCTAAATCCATCGTTTTTTTGCACTCCACACCAACCCAGTTCAGACATGGCCATATGCAAATCAGCCTTGACCCTGTGCCTCATGGGAACAGTCCAGCCCGAAGGGCGGAACGTACCACACGCCCCCAGCGTTTGTCCCGCCCCCAGCACACGCCCACAGCACAATGCAGACATGCCCACAAGGGACTACTTTGCTGGCACGGTTCTTTTACCTTTTAAATGTATATGTGGGCGTCTGTGTAGCCTATGTCCTTCTGCTGCAACTGCCCTTTCCAACGCTGTATTAGGTGTTGTGATTGGTGCTGTGGTTCCTTAGATTACCCGCCTCAAAAGTTTGGGCTCTTTCTTTATTATATTAGTATGGATGATATCTTTCATCTTAGTCATTCAAGAATGTGCCATGAATCACAATTTTCATCATCAAGCTGGACTTATATCTCATTTTCAGAATCAGTCTCATTTGAGCATATTTAAATGTGACCTGTAGAAGACAGTTTGTGCTAGATCATGTCGTTGTTTTGGCAAAAGGCAAAGGCTTCAGTCTGTCCTGTCAGGTGGTCAATTCAGGGCTGGGGGCTCCTGCGCCCTCATGGCTCCACCCAGACACAGGCACCCACACAACGGGGAAGGACATCCAACGCACCGACACTTCGCAGTATCTAGGAAAGAAAAAAGTATCACTCTTCTTGCAAATAATGTTTTTCAGAAAGCACATGTTCGCCTTTTCCTGTCATTGATCTGATAACAAAGTATTGTCTGCAATGCTCTCAGCTGGATCTGGGGAAGGATTTGAGGATCCTACCCACACTTTGGCCTCTGGTTTCTTGTTTATCGAGTCAAACCCTCCTTCCTCTTGCACAGTAAGAAGAGCTGGGAAAGTCCCCTTCCTGACAATCCCTCCATACACTGCTGAATCAGTACACCCTTGACCATTTAGCTGTATCTGTGCTGGTAATTTTCCTCTTTCCAACTGGCCCATCAACACCTGTGGGGCTAGTTTGTGTTGTGCATGCTGACAAATAGGAATCCTAGTTGTAATCAAATCTAGGGGAATATGCATCCCTTTATTCTCGGCCCACCTGTTAGTGGCTTTCTCTCCCACTCATCCACATTTTTGGTGTGCCCAATTAGCCATTCCCACCAAATCAGAAACCAAATCAGAATCCTGCATCACCAACTCTGTCTCAGAGATTTGGGCTTTTTTGTCTGCAGGGGAATTAAACCAGCATTCTAGTGAAGTGGTAGGACAGTGAGCGTCTACATGATACACAGTGACTGCACTTTGCCCTACCATTTCCCGGATCTCTTGCCACAACTCCTTATCCCACTTCCCAGGGGAATCCTGTATCTCAGACACATTCTGTAACACCCCTATATTTTACCCATAGACCTGCACCACCAGCTCCTGCAACACTGCAATTTCTGCATGTATGTACCACTTCCATTTGATCACATTTGCTTCATGCATGTGCCCTGTTCTGTGTGACTTAGGATAACTCATCACCCATTCCATTAGTGAAATATCAAGTCTCAAAATCTCATTGTGCCTTATTGTCATCTGCCCAGAGCTTATCAGAGTGCAGTAGCACAAAATAAACTGTATCTGCCCAGTGTCTATCAGAGCACAATAACACAAAAACAACTGCATCTGCCCAGTGTCTATTAGCGTGCAGTCAAACTCCAGTTACTGTTTTAGTCCAAAAGCCTAGGAGCACCCTCTTCTTTCCTTGTTTTCTCCACATACTACAATCAGTATATTGCCCCTGAATTGTGACATGTAACTCAATGTCTCCTTTCTGTATTGGCCACACATCTAAACCATATTGTATAGCCTCTTTTGTCACTTCAAAAGCACACTGCCTGTGCTCTCCCCACTCAGAATAATGTTTAAAATAGCATTTTTTATCATCTCTGCCTTAAGTCTCTGCATAGCTGCTCTCAATGGGAACCAAGCTTTGTCATTTAGTGGACAGTCTGACTTGTAACTGCACCCACCAACTGCCAATTGTACAGGCTGATGTGGTTATCTTCTCTGTAACTCCTAAAATGTTCCTGTACAGTGAAGTCGATCAATCAGAGTACTTGTAAAACGCGCTACTCACCCGTGAGGGTCTCAAGGGGCTGAGGGGAGGGGGGTGCCGCTACTGCTCGAAGATCCAGGTCTTGAGGAGTCTTCTGAAGGCGAGTAGGTCTTGGGTCTGCCATAGGTGGGTAGGGAGGGTGTTCCAGGTCTTGGCGGCAAGGTAGGAGAAGGATCTGCCACTGGTGGTCGTTCGTTGGATCCGGGGGACAGCGGCAAGGGCGAGGCTGGCGGAGCGGAGCTGGCGGGTGGGGGTGTAGAAGCTGAGTCTGCTGTTCAGGTAGGCTGGTCCGGCGTTGTGGAGTGCTTTATGTGCGTGGGTGAGGAGCTTGAAGGTGATCCTCTTGTCGACGGGAAGCCAGTGTAGGTCTCTCAGGTAGGTGGTGATGTGGCTGAGGCAGGGGGACGTTGACAATCAGTCGGGCGGAGGCGTTTTGGATGCGTTGTAGTCGTCGTAGGTGTTTGGCTGGGATTCCTGCGTAGAGTGCGTTGCCGTAGTCCAGTCAGCTGCTGACGAGGGCCTGTGTCACCGTTCTTCTTGTTTTGGTCGGGATCCACTTGTAGATCCTGCAGCGCATGCGGAGGGTGTTGTAGCAGGAGGAGGAGACGGCGTTGACCTGCTTAGACATGGAGAGGGAAGAGTCGAGGATGAATCCTAGGTTGCGTGCATGGTCGGTGGGTGTCGGTGCTGTTCCCAGTGTGGTCGGCCACCAGGAGTTGTCCCAGGCTGAGGGGGTGGGCCATAGGATGAGTACCTCTGTCTTGTCCGAGTTTAGTTTCAGACGGCTACTCCTCATCCAGTTGGTGACGGCCTTCATTCCCTCGTGGAGGTTTGTTTTGGAGGTGTGTGGGTCCTTGGTGAGGGAGAGGATGAGCTGGGTGTCGTCAGCGTATGAGATGATGTTGAGGTCATGATGGCGGGCCACTTGTGCGAGGGTGGCCATGTAGACGTTGAACAGCATCGGGCTGAGGGATGAACCCTGGGGGACGCCGCAGATGATGTCGGTGGCTTCGGATCGGAAGGGTGGGAGGCGGACACTCTGGGTTCTGCCGGAGAGGAAGGACGTGGTCCAGTCAAGGGCCTTCTCTTATATTCCGGCTTCTTGGAGGCGTGTCTTTAGAGTGCGATGGCAGGCCTTGTCGAAGGCGGCTGACAGGTCCAGGAGGATGAGGGCTGAGCACTGAGGGCCCGATTCACAGAACTAACTTAAGACAAAATCCTAAACTTACTACCATTTTGGTATTCACAGAAGGCACTTACTCATTTTGGTATTCACAGAAGGCACTTACTCATTTCGGTATTCACAGAAGGCACTTACTCATTTCGGTATTCACAGAAGTTAGGAGTCCTAACTTTAGGACTCCTAAATACCTTCTGTGAATACCGAAAGTCTTAAAGTTAGGATTTTTCTCAATTTAGTAGTAGTAAAGTTAGGACTCCTAACTTTAGGACTCCTAAATGCCTTCTGTGAATACCGAAAGTCTAAAAATTAGGATTTTTCTCAATTTAGTAGTAGTAAAGTTAGGACTCCTGACCTAGGGCCACTGGGAGCATAATCTAACCAGGGAGAGCTGTTGGCTTGGCATCTGCGGAGGATGCTTGGGAAGGGAGTCATGGTTTGCACCAGGCCACTGCCATCAGTTACTGGAGGCTCTGCATCTGGCGAACTCTGGACTGTCCGTTGTACACCCCAACCCTCCCATTGGTAGGACTTCCTCATGGTAACCCCATAATTTTATTTTCAGCAGCACAACTGGCGACCTAAATGGATGTGGGACTCGTGACAGTGGGTGACTGCTATGAGGCTGCCACATTGCTGCCCTTAGACTATCTTATTGATTCGCATGGCTTACCTCCAGGATAGCTCCCTATATATGCATCACTAGCCATGACAATGACGATGCTCTGGAATAAGGGGATGGATGAACTCCAGACGCATACTGTTCTACATTATTGACCCTGGGAACAGGTAGGCTCCTAGTGGAATGTTTTTATGAAGCTCTCAAAGGGACGGTAAGGAAGCCATTAGCAAAGTGAGAAGGGTTATTGAGAAGGGATATCTCAGAACAGAAATGGGCATAGATACTGGCTTACCCACAAAGGGTTTCCAGAAATACTCATCCCAAAGTTATCCAATTACCTCCACCTGATCTATCTCAACCCAAAGAAGCTAACTGCAATTTATGGCGGGGAGTCCAAGTGTTGCCTCTTTTTTCCACTGGCGTAGGCAGATTTCTGCCATATAACCTGGTCATGTGCTCATTCTCTGGAGTTTTGGGCATTGGTGTTTCAGACGTTGAATGAGACGCTTGGCCATATTGTGCTGTGTACCTTGGAGGTGTGCTTGTTTTGGGCCTCCCCTGTCCCAAACCGAAGAAAGTGGGGGAGATGCTTCCTAGATTTAGGGGCTTATATACTCGTTTTTGACAACGGGCAGTGCAGCTAATCACTTTGCTGCGCTGCCCTGCGTCAAAAGAAACGGCAGGAATGTGCTGTATTTATGAAATAGAGCACATTATTGTTCTCTTCCAATGCACTGGTGCACAGTTGGCTGCCTTGCACCAATGCAGGCACCCTAGCACCATGGTGCAAGGGAGTCTGCATTGTAGGAATTATTGTTTTTGTGCAGGAAGGCACACCTTACAATTCTTACAATGTTGTAAATATGTCATCTATGTATGCCTCCTTGACGATCCTAATCCTAATGTGTGTTTGATTTTTGTCTGACTGCCACCTATTGTTTTACTTTACTTTTTCATCTATCTCGTTTGTATCTGTAATGTGTAAGTATGTAAATTTCCTCATGTAACATACTTGGTTCTATTGTGACACCTTTGGGTAACGTCTACGCTATATAAAATTGCGTTAAGTAAAATTGTTACAGACAGCAGCCCTACGAGTTCGAGCATCTTCTGTGGTGCCATTATGTATTAGGCCACCGGGTGGCACTGCTTCACTGTTTTACTTTTATTGTGCATGAGCCCAAGCGTGAATGGTTCATTCTAATTATTCTTTTAATGTCTATCTCGTTTTGTTTTAGATCTTACAATTTGTCTAAAATGTGCTACTAATGCTCTTTGAATTATTATTTCATTTGTATATGTTTTAGCATAGATGTGGCTCTTTGCTTATTATCTCTGAAATGCAGGGCCCACGTTTGTACATCATGATTACCAAACGCGTATCAATGTGTATAATTTTGGCGTCCGAACGATTACAAGTGAATGTGTTTTTTTTGTTTTCGTCCACAGATAACCATTGCACAATCATCTTGTGTGAACACCAAGGTCTTTATTTATTTATTTATTTTGAGATTTTTAAAGCGCATGGCTGCCCAGGAGCGTCCCAGCGCTGACAGAAAATCAAAATAGGTCAGGCGGAAGCGGAAGGTGGTTAAGGGAACAGCCACGTCTTCAGGGACTTACGAAAGGACAGAAGGTTAGGTTGGGCATGGAGGTCCAGTGGGAGGGCATTCCACATCCTGGATGCCTGATAGGAAAAGAGCCGGCCCCCAGAGCGTGCTTTCCTAATCCTGGGAATTGGAGTAAGGTGAGCATTTGAGGATCGGAGGGTTCTCGTCGTGATATGCGGAATCACGAGGTCTTTAAGGATAGGCGGGGCATTACCATGGAGGATTTTATGGGTTAAGCACATGGCCTTGAAATGTACCCTTTGCTCCAGGGGCAGCCAGTGGAGTGCACTGATCGCCGGTTTGGCAGAGCAGCGTTTTTTTAATCCTGTGAGAGTCCGAGCGGCCGCGTTTTGCACCACCTGCAGCCTGGTTGTAACTTTTTTTGGTGCACCGAGATATAGGGCATTTCCGTAGTCCAGTCTAGACAGGATAAGGCCCTGTACAAGTAGTTTTTTTGACTGGAACGGAAGCAGGGGGAGGATCTTGCGGGTGGTACGTAGTAAGCCGAAGCATATTCCAGCCGTTTTTCTTGCCTGAGTGTTTAGGGTCAGGTTATGATCCAACCAAATCCCCAGTCTTGATTGAATAATGTGACTTGTGGGCTATTGGCTGAGGTTAAAGCGGGTCAGGGGTTCCAATCCCGGCTCTACTCTCATGCCCATTGAAAAAGCACACACCCAGGGGCATAATCTCAAGAACGTGTGATAACCATTGCAAAAGTAACTTAACGCACCTTCCAACATCCCAGCCTATAGCGGGACAATTATGCTGTGTTAACGAAGCATTCTCAATACGGCGGTACCATGTGGAAGTCTTCAGAGAACGCGCCAAATGTCTGCGTTAAAATCAACGCCACTCCGCAAAAATGCGAAACGCATACGCAAAAAATCTTGTGATGAGGCCAATCGCAGTACAAAAAGCAGCGAAAACCAGCAACAGGCCTGCAAATCCCACACGTCTGGTGGGAAAATGCACTATAAAAACTACAGAAACAACACTCAGAAACAATCCAAAGCACGTAGCAAGATGGATGCACCCTGACCGAGCACAGAGTCCAACGCGATCCCCACAACCCCCACAGACCACCAGCAAGAAAAAACGGGGACGGCCAAGGAGAAGAGGGAGAGGAAGACGGGGTGCAATCTGCAGCAAAACCAGATCTGCGTCACGGAGGTGACAGAACACTACCATCAACTGACCCACAAGTAGACCACCGGGAATGCAGTCGAAGTGTCGAGGAGGCCAATCGAGAAGGCCAAGAGGCGGTGGCATGATGTGATAACCTAAACCAGGCACAAACCCGCTGCCAACAGGAAGGCAGCAACGGCGACAGGAGGTGGGAGCCCTGCACCACAGGAGGCGCTGGAGGAAACTGAGGCCACAGTCATCAGTGTGGAGATGGTGCAAGGAGTAGTGAGTACAGACACAGCTTGAGAGGACCTGACCCAACATCAAAGGGTGAGTAATGTCCAGGGACAGGGGTGCGGGGGAGATGGGCACAATGGCACAACGAGGTGTAGCATACTGCACACCCACAATGACCCTGGATCATGTCCCTGATCCCTGTCACACATTGCAGCACACACACATAGCAATAACAGCACACCCACATTGTCGACAGTGTGGTACAATGCGCGACCCGACACTGCAGAACAGAGGACACAACTGGCTCTGCACACGCGCAGAAACAGGCCTACTACATCTGACAGAGCTGGAAACTGTGAAATGGAAATGTACGCGTACAACCACACATCCGTCATGTAATCCACGAAAACAATGTACACGGTCCCTCATCCAAATCCAGCACTTCGAAACAGTCACAGTGTACATTGTCATACAGTCTGCATGTAAACAAGAACAATGCGCCAACATACATGTCAACACAATGTCAACAGGCATCTCCCCTTTACATTG
The DNA here is from genome assembly GCF_964261635.1 of Lissotriton helveticus. Taxonomy (NCBI): domain Eukaryota; kingdom Metazoa; phylum Chordata; class Amphibia; order Caudata; family Salamandridae; genus Lissotriton; species Lissotriton helveticus. The sequence continues at coordinate 282,741,169 of NC_136058.1, read as the reverse complement.
CAGAGGGACACACAACACCTCCAGCAGAGCACAGAAGATCACACATCTGTGATGCCAGAGAGGACCACCACACCTTCGACACCGACGCCCTACAGCAGCCCATGGACATCCCACGCAAACCACCACCAGGACCCGGGTAGACAAGCTACTTAGAGGAGAACACAGACCCTGCAACAGACCACACAGCAGGAAGCACCCGCAAGCACGGCTGACTCATGACACTTCACCGCCAAACGGAGGTGGCAAAACAGGTGCGGGTGGGGTCCGAACCCTTGGAAGGCAAACTAGATCACATACATGGGTGTTTATTATCCTTCAGGGACCACCTACACACCACAAAGGAGACCCACACTGCCATTGAGACACATGCAAATGCACATTCACAGTACAGAACCACGCCCAGGGGCATGCAAATAGCAGTCACACACCCACTTTGGCTCTGCGTACGACAGCCCAGGCCATTCCCCTTACGAATTGAGCGGGTGACGACAAAGCTACATGTCCAAGCTCCAACCCGCTGCCTGCGGTGACATGTCTGCGCCTGCTGTACACAGCACAATGTAATGAAGTAGGGCCCACGGCCCTCATGCTTGCAACAAGACCACAGGGACACACGCAGATATTATGTTGAACTTGCTATGGGCATGTGCGCCCGGCCCTTTTATTGGTAGGGCCACATGTACAGTGACACCTGTGCTGGATGGGTTTGGTGTCAGTGTAAGCCAGTCCGTGCTTGGTGCGGGCAACAACTTGAACAGTGGACACCAGTGCAACGGAAACTGAAAACACCTGCATAACAGAGTCAACTGCTGAGAAACATGGAGGGAGGCCGGAGCAAGTACAGAGGTCACCCAACATGCAAACAGAAGTGTCCGTGAGTTGCAGTGCACTGAGGTTGGGGCACTAGAGCGGAGCGTGCTCATGTGATGAAAATGACTAGGCTTGTGTCCATTCGGGATATTCATGATTCAAATGCAGTCGGGTGTGTTAGACCTGCATCATCTACCTCATCAACATCCCAGGTCTCCCACACTGCGAGAGGTGACATTGCTGCGCAACCTCTCAACAGCACAAAACTCAATCAGCAACGGTCCATGGGTTGCGGTGCACTGGGTCAGTGGCACGTGGAGTTCTGAGCAGGGGATCATGCTGATGATGCCATCCGCGACAGGTGTGAGCAACTCCGTCAGTCTGCCTTATTACTGTTTCAACTCTGGCAGATGGCAGTTGGAGGTGGTCCTGGCGATGGTAGTGTGTGCCTCCTGCGGTGATGCCACTTCTGTGCTGGTCAGGATTCGATTGGATGTGTGAGCCCTGGTGAACTGCAGTTGAGGCTGGAAGCTGCGGACAGTTCATGGCCACATACACATGGCATCGATGACCCCAAGACGACCGTCTCAGAGGTCATCCAATATCACAGAAGAAAGGGTCCATGACTTGACCAGCACAGAGTTAGTGGCCCCGGGTGAACAGCGCTCGGCACAGGCACCCCGCCACAGGATGGTGACTTGCGGCCCACTGAGGTAGGGCCACGCAGACTGAGCGGGTCCTTGTCGATGTCGAAGGTGAATGTGGCGGAGGGTTGCGAGGGACAGTAGAAGGTGTCCTCCAGAGCATGATGCAGAGGTCTGATGTTATCCAGAAGCAGCAAATGGGGGAGTGGAAAGCAACAGCCTTGTTGCCACCACCAATGGGGAATCAGGTACATGAGGATGAAAACTACCCCCTAGTCCATAGACTCAGAAGCCACCAATGTACGACCAGAGAGTGTCCATGAATGTCGGGGAACAGACTTAGTGGCACTGGGGCTGAGAGGGGATGCAGTCTGCGATGATGCTCGTACACTGATATGTACTCAGCCAGTGCTAAATCAAGACTCAGTTCCAAATGTGTGACCTACTGGACCACAGTAGGCCGGAGGCAGCGGTCAGCTGTGGCCCACAGCCACGTGTCGTAGGCTCCTGATGCACAGAGTTAGTGACACCTGGGCAGTTGTTGGTAATGTTCGATCACCTCCGTAACGATGATCCTTTTTTCCTCCCAAATGCAATACGTCATCCTCTCACGCCTCTACTTGCGTACAATGCTATGTACTCTCCCTTAGAAAAATTGATGCTCAGTTCCAATTGTGTGACCTACTTGAGAGCAGCGTAGGCCGAGAGCAGTAGTCCGCATGGGCCCACAGAATCTTGCAGTTGTAATGCACTACTAAGTAAGGAGGGGGATAGTTGGCAGAGTATCACTATACGGAATTCCACTCCACTACTCCATTCTGTCTCACCACAATTTATAAAACAGAAACCTCACAAATAACTCTAATATTACATGGTAAAATGCACATAATTATCTCACAAAAGTGAAAATTAAAATACAGCAAGCAGTGACAGAGGTGATGATTCTGATGTCCTAACTAACCTAGGGAGAGAACCAAGCAGATGCCTAAACACAAAGAGCACATCATGCTGAACAATTGGTGGTGGTCCCTTCCTCCTAGGACCACCCCAAGCACAGTTATGGGCAAAAAATACAATCCCAACCAAAGGCCCTGCAAAGCATTATGGGACAATATTATAGGGTGCAGTGAATATTATAGGATATTATAGTATCCAATATCAAAACATTCCTCAAGGGGCATGCTCTCGGGCTCAGCTGAGTGTTAATACTATAATATTCACTAAACTCGAGACTGTTGCCCCATAATGCTTTGCTAGGCCTTTGGTTGGCCTTGTATTTTTGCCCATAACATTGCTTGGCGTGCTCCTAGGAGGATGGGACCACCACAATAATTGAGCATGATATGCTCTTTGTGTGGAAGGCACCTGTTTGGTCCTCCCCCTAGGTTGGGGGGGGCCAAAATCATCACCTCGCTCATTGATATTTTTCAAACTTCATTTTTGTGAATTGGTTACATGCTTTGTAGCATGTAAAAGTACGATTGTTTTATCAATGGAATGTGGGTGCAGTAGCTCATTCCAGAACAGAAATATCACATACACTTAGTAAAAATAATAAACAATTAACTTTTCATGCTAATATGCATATAACCATCTCATGAAAATATACCAAGCAGTGCCTTTGAATAAACATTAAATAATTCTATCTTTACATGCTAAAATGCATATAATCATTTCACCAAAGTGAAAATAAAAAATAGCCAACATTGAGAGACGTGATGATTTTGGGGTCCTTCCCAACCTATGAAGAGGACCAAGCAGATGTCTTTGAACACAAAGAGCACCAAAGGCCCTGCAAAGCATTATGGGACGATATTCTAGAGCAGCGTTTCCCAAACTGTGGTCCGCGGACCCCCAGGGGTCCGCGACACATTCCCAGGGGGTCCGCAGGACTTGAGTGCCTACCATTGTTGTAAAAAACGAAACGCCCGCTCTCACAGCAGATAAGAAGTGTGTATGTTGTTGGCGCCGGGCGGCAAGACTACAATACAATCTGGCCAATCACCAATGAGCTTTACGTTCAAGCGGAAGGGTGATTGGCCTTATTTTATTATTCGCTTCTGCCCGTCACCCGACGTTGTGCTCGCACGGCTGTGCGTGCATTTCCTTTTCTGTTTGTGGACAAGCCCAGGGCATTTTGCTACCGAATGTCCCCATTTGCCCTGAAAGCTAGGTATAGCTGTGCCTCGTCTGTCGAGATTGCAGAGCATTCCAGTACCTCAAACGGGCAGAAGGGCTCTTCTCCATCTGACACTGCATGTGAGTGTTTAATTAGAGTGCACGCATTTACAGTAAAAGCACTCGCATGCTTAAAAAAAGGGTTACCTTTCATCAGCGCCTCGTGTAACATAGCTACCATAGCTGCCAAGTTTCAGATTGCTGTGTGTGACATTTTCATAATTTAAAGTAATTATGAGTGACATTTCAATGACTATCAGTGATACTTTTTCCCGAGTAAAATGAAGCAATGGGAAACAGAGACTGTATGAATTATTTCATGAAGACTTTTAGCTCACACTGAAGTAGCCATTGGGCATCTCTGGCACTGACTCTTTACCTCAGTCAGTGAATGTAATGAGCCTCGGGCCATACCTTCGGCAGTAGTGCACACACTCAAGTGGACTCTGCCGGTGAGAGCCCAAATGCCTTCTGAGAGCCTGTGCCTTTACAACGTGTTCCTGTGTGTCTTTTGAGCACCAGGCTGCAGCTCACCCCTTCTCCCCCAGCAGCACAACACAGAGCACTTTGACACTGACATAAGTGTCCCAAAATCAGACAGCAGGGTTGGTATAAAAAGAAAAGCATAGGAGGGGGCGTAGAAGCACCAGGGAAAGAGGCATGTTTTGTGTTTGTCTTTAGAGTCTGCCAGAACCACTGCAAGACTTCAAAGTAAATGTGACACTTCCTTTCTTTACATTTCGATTGAGCAGGAAGGACACTTTTAAAGAAATGCACTGTAAAAACAGAGGCCTTTCCTTCTTTTCATGTCTGCGTGCAAACCTGCTTGTCCTTTCTGCTCCATTGAAAATATTCAAACACGTTGCTGCGCTTGCTGTGGATTTACTACAAGCAAGCATGAAACTCTTGTTCCTCCCTTCCCCTCTTGGTTACTTTTCAACAAGAGTGGCAGCTGGGCATTGAGTGTGATTCCTGAGGTGGGTGCATGTGACGTCCTCTGATTAGCACGGCCTCGGGTTAGAATACAGCCAGTAGCTGCCATATTTACAAGCTGCTTTTCATTAGGCACCAGGCCATTAGATTAAGCACACAGAGTCACTGCGCTGCTATGTTCCCCAGCTTTCACTCAGTATCCTCCATCCAGCCTCCCGGCCGGCCACAGCAGGCAGCATGCTGGTCATGTGGAAGGGGTGCTAATGTGTGTTTATGCATTTTAGTGCGATGATTACAGTTTTAATTTTTTGAAATCTAAATCGTACAAATTGCTTGGGGGTCCCCGGCTTCCAGTAGTGACTCAGTGGGGGTCCTCAGGAGTCAAAAGTTTGGGAACCACTGTTCTAGAGTGCAGTGAATAATATAGTATGCAATATCAAAACATTCCTCAAGAGGCAGGCTCTTGGGCTCAGCTGAGAGCTAATACTATAATATTCACTAGAATCTCACCCCATAATTCTTTGTTGGGCCTTAGGTTGGCATTGTATTTTTGCCCATAACTTTGCTTGGGGTGGTTGGAGGAGGATGGGACCACCACAATTCTTGAGCATGATATGCTCTTTGTGTTCAAGGCACCTGCTTGGTCCTCCCTCTAGATTAAGGGGGACCCCAAAATCATCACCTCTCTCACTGACTAATATTTTTCAAAGCTTACTTTTGTGAATTGGTTATATGCTTTTTAGCATGTAAAGGTAAAATGTTTTATCAACAGAATATGGGTGCAGTAGCATATTCCAGAGTTTATACGTTGAACTCCTTGTCTTAATAAAAGTTTTAAGCATAAATGTTACATATCTTTAATTAAACAAAATTATTAAATAATTCTATCTTTACATACTAAAATACATATAGTCATCTCACAAAAGTGAAAATGAAAAATAGCAAGCAAGGAGAGACGTGATGATTTTGGGGTCTTTCCTAACCTAGGGAGAGGACCAAGCAGATGCCTTGAACACAAAGACCATATCATGCTGAACGATTCAGTGGGGGTCCCATCCTCCTAGGACCACCCAAGCACAGGTATGGGCAAATATACAATCCCAACCAAAGGCCCTGCAAAGCATTATGGGATAATATTCAGTGCAGTGAATATTATAGAATCCAATATTAAAACTTTCCACAAGGGGCAGGCTCTCAGGCTCAGCTGAGAGCTAATACTATAATATTCACTAAACTCTAGAATCTTGCCCCATAATGCTTTGCTGGGCCTTTGGTTGGCCTTGTATTTTTGCCCATAACTTCACTTGGGGTGGTCCTAGGAGGATGGGACCACCGCCAAATCATTCAACATGATATGCTCTTTGTGTTCAAGGCATCTGCTTGCCCTCCCCTAGGTAAGGTGTGACCCAAAATCATCACCTCTCTCATTGCCTGATGTTTTTCAAAGTTCACCTAAGTAAATTGGTTATATGCTTTTGAGCATGTAAAGGTAAAGTTGATTTACCAAAATCGTTGTGGGTACAGTAGATAACTCCATTGCGTAACGTAGTGGAAATTCTTGCATGAATTCCGTGTTTTTAACGAAACGTGTAGTTATCAAATCTCTGCAACGGAATTCATTGCCCAGGCTTACTATTAAGACCTGGTGGCACCACAACGAAGGGCTTATAATGACATAAACTCAGCCATAATTAACGTGCTTGGCCATGGTGTAATCAAGACTCAGTTCCAAATGCATGATCTACTAGTCCGTGGTGTCCGCCGGTAGAGTACGTAGACGAGAAACGAGTACTACTCGTCTTGCTCACAGAGGCTGTGGCGCTCGTAGCAGTTTGCCAGGGTTGCGGGCCTCGGACTTGGAGATTGCACTGGCACAAGGTGGGCCCTCTTTGACATACACTGGTGTCGGCAGGTGGGCATTGAGGCCTGGGTGCGCAGGAGCGGGTAAGAGGTTTGGGGACCATCAGCCTGGGGTGCACCTGGCACACAGGATCGCAGGCAATCCACTCACGGCAATGGCATTGGCCTCAAGGCGGGGTGAGAGGCGCCTCCCTGGCAGAGACTTTGGGCATTCTGGAAGAGGACCACACGCAGAGTTACGTCCCTTTTATTCACACCCCTACGCTGGCCTGGCATATGTCAGGCCTACCGCTCTGCCCACGCTTATGGGAGGTACGTAACAAGCTACATTCCCATGATCTTCCCCACAGCCTGGGGGCACATGGTAGCGTCCACTGTCCACTACACTCCAAACACCAGCGGTGTGTGTCCACAGGGATATGTGTGTGTGGTCTGCGTACCGCAGTCTGGCCATAACATCCACGCCACACTTGGCATTGTGTACTTCCACATTCATCGGTCACTTGCATCCTTCGCACATGCCTGGTCCCCACTTCTTCCGACATTCTGCAAATGTGTGGCTGAGGTGCCATGCCATTGATGGCTAATGTCCATGGCTGGGCCACATACCCACAGTGAGTTGTGCTGTCGTGTCTGGTGGGTGTGCATGTTGTTTGTGAGCTTGTGACGGGTGCATTTCCTGTGTTGTGAGTTGCATGATTGTGGAGTTAAGGTGTGTGGTGTTGCATTTGGTATTGGCCAACGAGCAGTGCATTTCTGTCGGTGTCATCCTGGAAGCGCTGGTTGATGATGGAGTGTCGGAGGTGTATGAATCATGCACACTGCCTGGGTGGTTGGCGGTGACGTTGGCGGAGATTCCCGGTGGTCCACTAGTGCCTGCACATTGGTGGGATACGTGCGCTTTCTGTTGCGCTTACTGTGTGCAGTGTCGGCAGGGGGCTCAAGTAGGACATGTGTGCAGTCAATTGCCCTGACATGTGCGGGAAGCCAGCTATGGCGTAGACGGCTTGCTTGGTCTCAAGATGTCCCTGCGCAGTGTGGGGGAAGTATAGATAGTGGGGTACCAAGCTGATGGTGTCATCCATGACCGTTGTGAGGGACTTAGATTGGCCTGGCTGTGTGACTCCTCTGACTTGTGCGGATGTTGGTTGGAGGGTACAAGTGGCCAACAGGTGCATCACGGCCAGCAGCTTGGTCTGAGGTGGGATGTTGGTTGTCCGCTGTGTTGGTACCGTCAGCCTATTTACAATGGTGGTCAGGATGCGGAGGTGGGTTGTCCCTTTGAGCATGTAGTGGACAATGACATTCTCTGGAGTTGGGACTGTGAGGTTGGTGCATTTTCGGAGGGTCGGTGTATTTGTCTGCGCTGCCTCAGTGTTGGTCCAGAGGGGGGCGGTCCAGGGGGGAAGGATCCCGGGGGTGGTGGCGGTGGGTGTTGTGGCCCTCTTGGGTGTCCGGCCCGCATGTTCAGTGGCTCCATGGCATCTGCTGTTCCTCAGGTTTGGCTCTGGGCTGGCCTCCCTTTTGAGGTGCAGGCTGTCTTCCGACTTTGCACCAGGTGTTAGTTTCTTGCTGCTAACGCGCCTTATCGCATGCTCCGTGGTCTTGTCGCCAATCTGGCTGGTCATTGGAATGTTGCGGAGTGGTGTTATTTCAGCTTTTTGCACGGGAACGCCTACTCTGTATCTCATTAGCGATAGTTGCCTGGGTCGTCTGTGGCAATTTTTTTTGTGGCAGCTATCGCGGGTTAACTGGTGCTATAGGCTGTTAGCACCAGCTTGTGAATAGGGTGATAACTTCATCGCGACTTTGGCTTCGATAAAGTGCCATTAACTCGGCGATAGCTCCTTGAGAATATGCCCCCCAGTCAGTACAGCGATTTGATAAAATAACGGGTTGCACTGTACTGAGTTCACTGCATCCTCCAAAGATGGGGAGGTCATGTTTTAGTCAGAGGCCCCCTCGTGACAAGGGCTCATGTTTTTTTAAGCGAACCATCTGCTCATTAAGCCACATCCTGCCGCACGGTGTGGTCCTGCACAATGACCAGAGTTGATAAATTAATGAAGGTTCACTCAAGGGTCAAAGGTTGACATTTCTGTGTGGCCGGTGCATTATTGACGGGCATTTAGGGCCAGGTGTATGACCAAGTTACGCTCAATATCGAGAAGAAATTTGTGAGTCGCTGTTAGACCCGGCTTCCTAGGCACCAGGGCACTTGGGGGTAACTGAGCTCCAATCGCATCAACTGGATTGTTCCCTCACTGGTGTCCTGGGGCCTCAGTACTAGTGGAACCAAAACTGGATAACCAAGTACTCCTCTCCAGCACTTGACTATCTCAGGGTAGCGAGACAGAGCAGTCCAATGCTTACTCAAGGAGGTGAGGTGGGGTTAGACATTCAGAATACAGTGTAAACCGTACCACCAGCTGATAAACTCAATGTCCAGTCAGTGCTTTACTATTTATAAAAGAAAAGTACTTAAATACACACAAGATAATTATACTACACATAAAACTAGGATAAACAGTGAAAACCAGGGGGGGCGCGTGGCTTGGGAGCCGATGGAGGCAGCCGCCTAAACGACGAGCTCTGCCACTGAGCCCACAATTATCCTGCTAAACGAAGATACCGAGCCCCCTAACGCCACCAAAAGAGGGGGGAACAGACTGCGCCTGCTTGAGCGGGCGCTCGAAGCTGAGCCACGTGAAATCCTGGCTGATCTCGCCCATCTCCCGGCTGGCGACTAAGAGAGAAGACGACCCCAAGATGGCGGCCGCACAGTAAATCGAATCTCTGGAACGCGGATTGTACGGTGACGGCCGCACCCTGGTGCGGACCGTGTGAGGAGAAAGAGAGGGGAAAAAACAGCGCGAGATGGGATGACAGGCAAGCTCCTATATCGGGCGGTCTGCGATCCAAATGGCGATAGACTGAACACCGGCCACGAGCTGAGAGGAACTACGGTGGCGGGACCAGCGGAGCCACAGAGAACAAAAGACATTGCTGCTCCGAACCTGGAGATGGAGACCTGGGACGAGTGAGAGGCCCAACCTGGCACTGGTGAGCGAGGCATGGCAGGGCCTGGATCTGCGAACTGTGGAGGTGGGCGCGAGATCCCAGGGCTGCCGCGCTTTGTGATCTGGGGCGGGGAAAGGAGCCGAATGCCTGTGGCGGCCTGGCGAGCTCCGGAAGGCATCTTGGTGGGACAATCGACTGGGAGCAGGATGCAGGTGCCCAGACAGTGAGAAGACCAGAAGGGGTGCGGAAAGAGCCATGAATCCAGCAGTGGGAGGAGCGGTGATGGGCCCAGGATTATGGCGAAGCTGAGCTAGAAGCCCCCCGGAGAAAGAGGCACCGCGGGGAGCTGCGCCCAAAGTCAGTGGCTGCAAATTGTTAACAACCAAGACCTACCATACTCGGAACAACGAACTTGGAGGCTGGTAGTGGGGGCTTGGCTGAGTGAAAACAGAGATGCGACCTGGCCCTGCTTGAGCTTGAGACGGCGGTCCGGTCCTTTGCCCCGACTGGCAGAGCCCTGAAGGTATTTCTTTAAGGAGAGCATGGACTATAACACCGGCAGACCCCGCATATATAATTACTTGGGAAAGACACTGGTGGTGGAAGCTCACGTGGTGTTCTGACAAACGGATGTCCACCCACACCGGGATTTAACACTAGTACAGGAGAACGAAAGTTGGGGGGCTGGACTTCCGACTTGGGGGGTGCTGACATATTGATCACCCGACGGCAGACCATATAACTTCGACCAGACCGCGAGTGGTGGGCGCAATAACCGCAGACGTTCCTCAGTATGGGGAAACTGAAGGGGAAGAAGGACGGAGTTCAACTGCTATCGGACGGTGAACCCCTTGGGCAGATGGAACAGGATGTGCCTGAAGTGTCACGGGACCTTGACCTGCAACACCAATTTGTCAAAATCCTGCTTGCAATAGCAGATTCCCGCACTGCTCTTCAACAAGATATAGCGCAAGTCGCCACAGGCTTGGGACTGCTGCGGGCGGACCACGCTGAATTGGTGGACAGAGTGAAGCTAGTGGAGCGAGCGATTCAGGTCGTCGAACCGGCGCAGAAGGAATTGAAGGCCACGGTATCTGAAGCCCTGGATCGTATTGCTGTGCTTGAGAGGCGGGCCGAGGATGCCGAAAGTAGAAATAGGCGGAACAACATCCGCATAGTGGGTCTTCCTGAGAAAGCGGAGGGAGACCGGACATGGTGCAATATCTCGAGAACTGGCTGAAGACTAGTGGCGCCGGAAGGTCTGTCTTCTTTCTATACTCTGGAGCGAGCACATAGGGTACCAGCCTGGCCGCCTCAACAGGGGCGACCCCCACGGCCTGTGATGGCGCGACTATTGCACTTCCGGGACAGAGACCTGCTGCTTCAGAAGGCACGTACGGATGGACCATATCACGTTGGGAACAGCATGGTCAACCTATTCCCCGACTATACCTTTGAAACCCAGAGACGCAGATCATCCTTCCTGGCCATCAAAAGAGAACTGAGGGAAGAGAGACTTCAGTACTCCCTGTTGTTCCCGGCCAAGCTAAGAATAATCGTAGATGGCAAAACATGTTTTCATTACAATCCAGATGACGCATGCGCTTGGCTGGAATCTTACAGAGCGAGGAAGGATGGCCAAGAACAAAGAGCACAAGGCATCTCGGAATGACTACCACAACGGAAATCGCAAAGACTTTGACAGAGGAGGCGGGGCCTGAGGAGGTCCTCGGTGACACAAACGGAAGCGGAGCAGCGAGGGGTGCTGGAGGTGGTCTCAGCTATGTCGGGTGAACAGGAGATGCGATCCCCGGGAGGCACTGATTCGGAGAAGGACAAGGAACAATCTGACACCGAAAACTCGGAAGCGGACAGTGTGCGAATGCCGACGATCACCCCGGCGACAGCAGTTGGAATATTGGATGAAGGGTAAAGTAACTGGAGAAACACATGGTGTTGCTGGGGGGCGATGAGGAACATCGAGGACACAGTTCAGAAGAAGAGCATGATCACTATAACAGTCATGGGAGATAGCGAAGTATATATCCTTCAGAAGGTCAGAGACTTGTGGGAACTATTTACTAAAATGCTCACGGGGGATTAGGTGGCGATTGGGGGGTGGCGAAGTGGAATGTATTTATTTATTTGGGGCTTATATGGGGTGGAATGTATATAGAGGTTGGGTGGCGGCCCGTCGGCACAAAGTCCCCCTCATTGCCCATAAGGCATGCCCTCAGCGACTGCTGGTGGGTTTAGATGTGTGCTAGATGTTGCAATGGTTTGGATGGGGACTAGCTGTTTAGTTTTAGGTCCTGTTCTTGGTGGGGTAAGTAAGATGGTTTGTTGGGAAGGGAGTTGGGTATGGGGGCTCACCGGTGTGGTTTCTGGAGTAAGACTTGAGATGCAGATAGTACCCGTCAGCGATGGGGGATGCAGCTGATTTACGATGCATTACCTGGAATGTGAGGGGACTTCACGCGATGACACAGCGCCACAAGATACGTGTATATTTAGTTTGCAGAGGGGTCCACATAGCACTACTTCAAGAAACTCGCCTTACCAGGGCGGAGGGGATAGCATTGCAGAGAAGGTGGAGAGGGCAGGTATTTCACACCACATATTCAGCATTTGTGCGAGGAGCACTAATATGGATTAGAGCTGGAGTGCCTTTCCAGGTGACAAAACAGAAAATAGACCCAGAAGGCAGGTTTGTGGCTATACAAGGCAGACCCCGCGGTAAGGATATAGCGCTATGCAGCATTTATGCACCTAACATTGATCAATCGCGCTTCTTGGAGCGATTATCTGGCTCACTAGCACATTACTTAGCAGGCTCTGTGGTGATGGGAGGGGATTTTAACTCCATAGCAGATATATCGTTGGATAGATCACCCCCCCACTAGCAGACTCCCCTGTACATAGACTGGCTAAAAGTAGGCGGGATTGGCAGAACAGGGGGAACTTGGTGGACATATGGCGGACACATCACCCACTAGACCGAGACTATTCCTACTTTTCTGCGATGCATGATCTCCATGTCCGTCTAGATACGGTGTTGTGCTCGCCCTTGGTGGTGCCCTCCATAGTGAATACTGAATATATCGCTAAGACGATCCCCGATCATAATCCACTCCTAATCACTATGCACTGGATGAAGGTAGCATCGAACATTCCCACTTGGCGACTACGGCCTGAAACACTAGAAGACCCAGTCTTTCAGAGGGAAGTGAGCGAAGGGATAACCCATTATTTTACTGAGAATGCTGGCTCGGCCTCCACAAGGGCAATAGAATGAAATGCCTTTAAGGTAGTCATAAGGGGGAGCTGCATTGGAAAACACGTAGGGGTACGGAAGATGTTGTTACGAGATGTGCACCAGGCCGAGAGTAGACTATGCAAGGCGGAACTAGCAAGGCCTGGCCGTCCTGAAACTCAAGCGGAGGTAATGGCAGTGAAAGAGGAGGTAGCAGTGGAGATAGAGAGGCTGCGATGCTTTGACCACAAGGCCTATACTGCGAGGACGCACGCGGAGGGGGACAGGGCGGGAACATTACTGGCATGGTTGGCCAATCCAGCTAAGAGGGGGTTCCCTATATTAGCCCTAAAAGATGATGACGGGGAGGTGGTTTACACCAGAACGAGATTTTACACTGTTTTTTTGCAATATTATGAGGAACTATACGAAAGCTCATTGGTGGCGGATTGCCCTGAAATTGACTCCTTCCTGGACGGAGTAATACTTTCAGAATTGGAGGAGGAGCAAGCAAAATTCTTGGGCCGAGACATAAAAATGGGGGAAGTTAGGAGTGCTATTAAGCACATAGCCCAAAATAAAAGGCCAGGGGTGGACGGTTTACCGATAGAGTTCTACGGGAAATATGTAGACTTGCTGGCACCCAGGCTCCTGGAAGTGTACAAGGAAGCGAAAGAATTAGGCTGACTACCTAACTCCATGCGGGAAGCTCTGGTGATCCCGCTTCTGAAACCTAGTAGGGAAGGGACTGACACGCCCTCCAACCGCCCATTATCAGTGTTGACAACCGACGACAAAATATTGAGTAGAACTTTGGCGACCCGCCTCTTGAAGCATATGACCGAGCTAATCCATGAAGATCAAGCCGGGTTTATCCCGACTAGGAACACGTCCACTAATGTTAGGAGATTGGTGCGGATACTTGAGGGGGACCTACCGGAAGCGAGACAGCAAATGGTGTTGTCTGTAGATATCGAGAAAGCCTTTGACAGCTTGGAGTGGGTATACTTATATAAGACGATGGGGCGCTTTAGCTTGGGAACTGACTTTGTGATGTGGACGAAAATATTGTACACGTCAGCCGTAGCTAGGGTGCGAGTTGGAGCGTTGATATCATCTCAATACCCAGTAGCCCGAGGAACAAGACCGGGGTGCTCGCTTTCCCCATTGTTGTTTGCCCTAGCAATAGAGCCGCAGGCAGCAAAGGCCAGATTGGGTGAGAAAAATAACGGCTTGTCCTACAGAGGAGAACGGCAGTACATATCGTTGTACACTGATGATCTGTTGATATTTCTCGAGGAAGCAGGAAGGGCGCTGGAGGGAGCAGCAAATTTGCTCTCGGAGTTTGGAGAGGTATCAGGGCTGCGACTGAACTGGTCCAAAACATGTCTGTGTCCGGGGAAGCCAGGAGGGCTCCAACCCATCACACACAGAACCGACTTGCTTGGCATACCTTGGGGTGCATGTCTATCAAAATGCCACTGATATGATGGAGGGAAATGCATAAGAGCACTAAAAGGAAGTATGGCCTTCTGGGCCACTCTCCCGCTGTCAATGACAGGCTGAATAGCCCTTTTGAAAATGATAGCGCTTCCTAGGCTACTGTACTATTTTAGAACGCTGCCGATATGGGTCCCGTGCTCGGTTTTTAAATTGCTGAAATCGCTCATGGTGGGATTCCTGTGGGGATCTGGTAGACGAAGAGTAGCACAAACAACGTTAATCAGGCCTAAAGCAGAGGGAAGGTTGGCGGTCCCTGATTTCGAGCTGTATTATTTGGTGGCCCAGCTACAGATACTGACGCAGGCAGTAGCAAAGGAATTTAGGGGCCCTGAGCACCAAAGAGGTAAGGGAATACCACGCCATATGCTCTCTTTCATAGTTGTGCAGCAAAAGCTGAACCTCAGAGATCTTACTATGGAGGAATAAACACTACGACTGTGCTGGAATAGATCCCAGCGCAGAGCGGGAGTGTTACACCCTTATGCGCCCGAAATCCCGTTGGGAATGGCTACAGCGCTGCCACATGGCGGCGACTGGACGCCACTGCAAGGTTGGGAACAGGCAGGGGATCTATATGAAGATGGGATCATGCTGCCCTTTCAGGTGCTACGGGAGAGATACGATCTACCTAGATGAGGATTTCTCATACACGCAGTACTGGCAGGCACGCTACAAGCGCAGTGGCGGGAAGGGCTGGCAGAACCTAAGACAACAATGGCGTGCCAGTACGTCATGATGGCAGCCGGGACCTTTAAGGCGGTCACCTGCTTTTATACCAGAATGATAAATGAAGGATTGGCACCTTTAGACACCCTGAGAGAAAAATGGGAAACAGACATAGGGAAACCTATTCCCGAGACGGCCTGGGCACAGATAACGTGCAGAGCTTGGAAGAACACGAGGAACGCGAGATTCCAGCTGGTGAATTTCTATATACTTCATAGGGCATACCTAACACCAGGGAAAATCAGGAAATATTTTAAAGTAGAAGAGGCAGCGTGCCCTCAATGTGCGAGAGCAGGTGTAGAACTGGAGCACATAATATGGTCATGCCCTGGGATAGGAAACTATTGGGAGGAAGTGGGAGACACTCTAAATTCCACCACGGAGCAGCAGCTGACCTTTGACATGGCCACAAGCGTTTTGCACTGGTTCCCCCACACATCAAAAACCAAAGTGACAAGCAAGTTTGTAGACATGGGGCTATTACTGGCAAAAAAGAGAGATAACAAGGCATTGGAAGGCAAAAGAGGGACCCAGTAGCAAGAGATGGAGGGCAGAGTTCTTATGGTGGGCGGGCAGCGAGAAGGCAATTAGATACCAACAAGCGAGACGGCTTGATAACGAAAGGGCACTGGAGGCAGCGATGGCATGGGAAACATTAGTACAAGCATTACAGGAGTACCAGAAGGAGGAAGAGTAGGAAGAGGACAATAGAAATGGCAGGGAGTCACCGAGCAATAACAGGTACACTGCGAGATAAAGTTAGCAGTAACAGCTTTGGAATATGAGACGACAAGAAGTGAAGGAAGTTACACACACCGGTGGGGCGGGAGGGGGAGGGGGGATTATCAACAGTTTGGGATTTTCTTTTAGAAATGAAGACTAGCAAATTAAGGTTAACGATAATTATTGCCATAGTATGTTATAATAGTAGTATTGAGTAATTGCGGGGGGCGGAGAGGACACGATCACTGAAGGGACTCAATCATATTGATGGTTGATGATGAACATGTATGTGCAAGATGAATACATGAAACCAATAAACAATAGTTTAAAAAAACCAAAAAACAGTGAAAACCAGATGTCTCTACAACCCTCTGGGACAGAGTTCTGACCCCAAACAGTATTATAGCGTCAAGACGGCAAGCACTGTAAAAACACAGTTAACATGAAAACACACAGTAAGCATTGCATATTACAGATCATGTTACACAGGGCTGCTCTCATTCACTAGAGCAGGGGTACTCAAAGTACGGCCCGCGGGCCGGTAGCGGCCCGGCAAGCCTTCCTGGGCGGCCCGCGGACCTTGCAGACACATGTGTTAAAAAAAAACTAATAATCAATAGTGTTCGCAAATACAGCCGCGGCAGTGCAGACTCAGACTCTGCTCTGTGGGGGCCGGGGGATTCCAGTATTGTCAGAGGGGAGCTGCAGGGGCTTAAGCGGTGAAATTCAACAAAGCCTCATTAACATCTTAATGGTCTTTTAAAGACCCGTGAAGTACTTGGTGCGGCTGTGTGTGCAAGCTGAGGAACCTGTCGCTGCCCGGGCTGAGGGCTGACACACACACACACACAGGTGAGAGGGAGGGAG
Organism: Lissotriton helveticus; assembly: GCF_964261635.1. Lineage (NCBI taxonomy): Eukaryota > Metazoa > Chordata > Amphibia > Caudata > Salamandridae > Lissotriton > Lissotriton helveticus. The sequence continues at coordinate 282,724,651 of NC_136058.1, read as the reverse complement.
GGAGGGAGGGAAACGGAGAGAGTGTGAAGGGGACATAGACGGAGGGAGGGAGGGAGACACAGACGGATTGAGGGAGGGAGACACAGACGGAGGGAGGGAAACAGAGTGGGAGACAGGGAGGGAGACACAGAGGGAGAGTGGGAGACGAGGAGGGAGACAGGGAGTGAGACACAGAGGGAGGGACGGAAACAGAGTGGGAGACAGGGAGGGAGACACAGGGGAAGGGAGAGACACAGCGGGAGGGAGGGAGACACAGGGGGAGGGAGAGACACAGCGGGAGGGAGGGAGACACAGGGGGAGGGAGGGAAACAGAGTGGCAGACGGAGGCACACAGAGGGAGAGTGGGAGACAGGGAGGGAGACACAGAGGGAGGGAGACAGGGAGGGAGGGAGGGAGACACAGAGGGAGGGAGAGACACAGCGGGAGGGAGACACAGAGGGAGGGAGAGACACAGCGGGAGGGAGACACAGGGGGAGGGAGGGAGACACAGGGAGGGAGGGAGACACAGAGGGAGGGAGAGACACAGCGGGAGGGAGACACAGGGGGAGGGAGGGAAACAGAGTGGCAGACAGGGAGGCACACAGAGGGAGAGTGGGAGACAGGGAGGGAGACACAGAGGGAGGGAGGGAGACACAGGGAGGGAGGGAGACACATAGGGAGGGAGGGAGGGAGACACAGAGGGAGGGAGAGACACAGCGGGAGGGAGACACAGGGGGAGGGAGGGAAACAGAGTGGCAGACAGGGAGGCACACAAAGGGAGAGTGGGAGACAGGGAGGGAGACACAGAGGGAGAGTGGGAGTGGGCGGGAGACATAGGGAAAGTGGGAGACAGGGGGGGAGACACACAGGGAGGGTGGGAGACACACAGAGAGGGTGGGAGACACACGGAGAGGGAGGGAGACACAGAGGGAGACACAGAGGGAGGCACAGAGGGAGGGAGACGCAGAGGGAGGGAGACGCAGAGGGAGGGAGACGCAGAGGGAGGGAGACACAGGGGGAGGGAGGGAAACAGAGTGGCAGACAGGGAGGCACACAGAGGGAGAGTGGGAGACAGGGAGGGAGACACAGAGGGAGGGAGGGAGACACAGGGAGGGAGGGAGACACAGAGGGAGGGAGGGAGACACAGAGGGAGGGAGAGACACAGCGGGAGGGAGACACAGGGGGAGGGAGGGAGACACAGGGAGGGAGGGAGACACAGAGGGAGGGAGAGACACAGCGGGAGGGAGACACAGGGGGAGGGAGGGAAACAGAGTGGCAGACAGGGAGGCACACAGAGGGAGAGTGGGAGACAGGGAGGGAGACACAGAGGGAGGGAGACACAGGGAGGGAGGGAGACACAGAGGGAGGGAGGGAGGGAGACACAGAGGGAGGGAGAGACACAGCGGGAGGGAGACACAGGGGGAGGGAGGGAAACAGAGTGGCAGACAGGGAGGCACACAGAGGGAGAGTGGGAGACAGGGAGGGAGACACAGAGGGAGAGTGGGAGTGGGCGGGAGACATAGGGAAAGTGGGAGACGGGGGGGAGACACACAGGGAGGGTGGGAGACACACAGAGAGGGTGGGAGACACACAGAGAGGGAGGGAGACACAGAGGGAGACACAGAGGGAGGCACAGAGGGAGGGAGACGCAGAGGGAGGGAGACGCAGAGGGAGAGAGACACAGGGGGAGGGAGGGAAACAGAGTGGCAGACAGGGAGGCACACAGAGGGAGAGTGGGAGACAGGGAGGGAGACACAGAGGGAGGGAGGGAGACACAGGGAGGGAGGGAGACACAGAGGGAGGGAGGGAGGGAGACACAGAGGGAGGGAGAGACACAGCGGGAGGGAGACACAGGGGGAGGGAGACACAGAGGGAGGGAGACACAGAGGGAGGGAGACGCAGAGAGAGGGAAGGAGACACAGGGCGAGAGAGGGAGGGAGACACAGAGGGAGAGAGGGAGGGAGAGGAAGAGAGAGAAGGATGGAGAGAGAGAAGGAGAGAGAGAGAGAGAGAGAGAGAGAGGGAGGGAGAGAGAAAGATGTGTGTATGCTGGGTCTGGTGGCTCAGTGGACGAAGGTGTCTGCTGCAGGGACCTGTGTTTAACCTCATGGTTACAATTTTTTTTTGTTTTCGCCCCGTCCCCTCCCCCTCTGACCCCGCCCCCACCTGTGCGGCCCTCGGCCGCAAACCACACTGTAAATTTGGCCCCCGAGAGAAAGTTTGTGAGTACCCATGCACTAGAGCCTTGATACCAAACTTTGGATTGAAAGGATATAGTTTCAGCATATGATGTGAAGTCAAATGTTCTTGATCAGCCCCATAACCCCCCACCCAAAGCAACAGAAGTGCCCTCCCGTCGTGAGTGAGGACACCGCTCTAGTGGTGTCAGGGATCTGATCACAGGTGCCTGATGTCTTGGTACAGTTTACTGGAGTCCCACTAGTCCAGTAGCCACTGGCTAGCTGTAGGAAGGTAATGGCTAGAAAGAGTGCCTGTTCACCCTGATACCCTCAGAGATCCCAAAAAGAAAGGTGGGGGCCTGCTTCACTGGCCTCCATTCCCAGTTACTGCTTGTACAGGCTCAAGCAAGCCGGGCCGACGACGCCTGAAATGGCAGAAACCGGTCCCCGGAAGCTTGTTTCCTTCCCAGTGTAAGAATTGGCTTGGTAGTTTGGTTTGCCCTGTTCCCATCATGCACTGGGACAGGAACAGACTAATTTGCATATAGCCAGGTTCTGAACTGGGATGGTGCAGTGAGCTAAAAAACGGTGTTGGATCTAGCCCTGATCTCTTGACTGGGTGAGAGTATTCTGCTTAATTCAGAAACTCTGTCCATCACCACCCCTTGTTGTTAAATATTTTGTCCACCCTAAGCGTGGAAGGGTATACTCAGATGTGAGTCCCTTGCTCATTGCACCATCAGGATTCAAGCAAGCCGGGCCGACGACGCCTGAAATGGCAGAAACCGGTCCCCGGAAGCTTGTTTCCTTCCCAGTGTAAGAATTGGCTTGGTAGTTTGGTTTGCCCTGTTCCCATCATGCACTGGGACAGGAACAGACTAATTTGCATATAGCCAGGTTCTGAACTGGGATGGTGCAGTGAGCTAAAAAACGGTGTTGGATCTAGCCCTGATCTCTTGACTGGGTGAGAGTATTCTGCTTAATTCAGAAACTCTGTCCATCACCACCCCTTGTTGTTAAATATGTACAGGCTCCCACAGCGCAAGGGAGGAGCTTAAAGGGGTTTTGATCTCACCTTCCAAGACTAGAATCAAGCTTCCTCCTCTCTGGCTGTTCTTCAGGTGCTGCAAGCTTCTTTTCCACACCTGGGGTGATGTGCTGTAAGCTTCCTTCCCACACCTTGGGCGATGTGCTGTAAGCTTCCTTTCCACAACTTGGCTGATGTGCTGTAAGCTTCCTTTCCACACCTTGGGTGATGTGCTGCAAGCTTCCTTTCCACACCTTGGGTGATGTGCCGCAAGCTTCCTTTCCACACCTTGGGCAGCTGTCTGTAATTTCCTTGTTCCAAAGTGCACACTCCGCTCCCCCAAGCATCACAGAAACAGCTAGCCCAGACGCAGTGAACAGGGTCTTATCTCCTGCCTTCACACTGCGGGTCGCGTCTGACTATCTTCAGATGGCCTGGTGTGGCCGCCTCTTCCGTCATAGACCAGTCTTGAACAACAGCTGACCACTCAGGCCAGACTTATATCACCTCTGATTGATAGGCTCATCCAATCAGAGGATCTGCTACTTTTGCATCCTGAATACACCTCTAATCACAAACCATTCATGGCGTGTTCAATGTATGGGTAAAGCATGCCCCAGTCCACCCCCAAGTTCTAGTGGTATCAGGGGGCGCAACTCCCTAGAGAGGAATTTTAATTAACTCCAGCCCAGGAGGCCCTAGCAGTGGGGGAGGGTCCTCTCCACAAAGTTAGTGCAGCTAAACCCAGATAACAGCTGAGTGTCTCCCCCAGCCCACCAGGCCTTTCCAAGGAAATAGGGAGGGGCACGGGGGAGCTGGGATGTCCAGCAGAACAGCTCGCATTCCTCACACTGGCTTAAATCGCCATTCTTCCCTTGTACACCCACGGGCTCTCAAACATACATCAGTCAGACAAAGGCAACAGGCCCACAGGCATGGCAAACGGCACAGACTTGGTCAGGAGGGTGCCTAGGGACTCACCCCTCCTGACTATAGATGTATTGCTGCCACCACTGTCAGTCTACCACAGCCTTAATAGAGAGGGCAGTAGCCACTCTCTGAAAAATAGGGGTGCACCAGGCATGCCCCCTCGACCTCAGAGCCAAGCTCTAGGGTCTCAATCCATGTAAACAGGGAGACCCTCAGTGGACATGTATGATTGTCATGCTCACTGAGGTAGGGATCTAGAAACTATACAGTAGCTTTTGAGTGACTTGCTTGGAGATTAGCATAAGGCAGGGGAAGCACTCTCTCCAGAGACATGCAGTAGACTTCTCGTCCCAACAGTCGCAATTTGTGAGTCGCTAAGGGCCAGATGTATGACCCGTTTTTGCATGTGCAAACAGGTTTGCGACCCGTTTGCGCATTCAAACACATACAGGGCCATGTACAACCCTTATTTAGCAAGTCACAATTTATTTGCGACTCGCTAAATAGGATTTGCAACTTGCAATTAGGAAAGTGAGTTCCAAGGGCGTCCCTTCCTAACTGCGACTCGCAACCCTATGTAAGATTGTTTTGCGACCGCAATTGCGGTTCGAAAACATTCACAATTTACCGCCCTCTTCAAGAGGGTGGTAATGCACTCGCAAATGGGAAGGGGTCCCCTGGGGACCCCTTCCCCTTTGCAAATGCAGTGGGAAATATTTTTTAGGGGTAAGCAGTGGTCCAAGAGACCACTAACTGCCCTTAAAAAAATGAAATGAAAATGTTTTTTAAGGGCACGTAATGGTCCCTTAGACAACAGTCTGCCCTTCTTAACCACCCTCTTGAAGAGGGCGGTAAATTGTGGGTGTTTTGAGACCGCAATTGTGGTCACAAAACATTGTTACACAGGCCTCTGATTCGCTATTAGGAAGGAACGGCCTTGGAATGCCCCTTCCTAATAGGGACTCGCAATTCTATTTAGCGAGCCTCAAAAGAAATTTGACTCGCTAAATAAGGATTGTACATGGCCCTATTAGATTTTACATGCGCAAACGGATCGCAAACCCGTTTACGCATGCAAAATAGGGTCGTACTTCTGGCCCATAATGGTTGGAACGAAGGGCCATATTATCAAGAACAGGCGATAAAATTATCTCCGCTTTATCGGAAGGAAACTGCTGCTAAAGCAGCGATAATGGGCTTGATAATATGCCCTTGTGAATTCCCATAGTAGCCCAGGTTCTGGTGTTAACCTGGGCTGCTATGGGAATTCTCAAGAGCATATTATCAAGCCCATAATCTCCGCTTTATCAGCAGTTTCCTGCCGATAAAACGGCGATAATTTTATCGCCTGTTCTTGATAATATGGCCCTTATTTTCCAAGGTGTTTGGGCGAACAGGGTAGAGACCTCATAAGTGCCCCTCAAAAGGGGGTGGTGATGGATGGAGCATCTGAACCAATCAAACACTCGCACCCAGTCAACAGATCTGGGTTTAATCCATCACCATTATTTAGCCCACTCTGCCACCCCAGTTCAGACATGGCCATATGCAAATCAGTCTGACCCTGTGCCTCATGGGAACAGTCCAGCCCGAACTGCCAAGCCATGCCTTCCCTGGACCGGAAACAAGCTTCCTAGGACCAGTTTCTGGCATTTCAGCCATCTTCAGCCAGGCTTGCTTGAATCCAGTGGAAAAGTGAGCAAGGGACTCACGTCTGAGCATACCCTGCCAACTTATGGCGAACAAAGTGGTACAAAAGGGGGTGGTGATGGACGGAGCATCTGAACCAATCAAACACTCACACCCAGTCAACAGATCTGGGTTTAATCCATCACCGTTCTTTAGCCCACTCTGCCACCCCAGTTCAGACATGGCCATATGCAAATCAGTCTGACCCTGTGCCTCATGGGAACAGTCCAGCCCAAACTGCCAAGCCATGCCTTCCCTGGACAGGAAACAAGCTTCATAGGACCGGTTTCTGGCATTTCAGCCGTCTTCAGCCAGGCTTGCTTGAATCCAGTGGCAAAGTGAGCAGGGGATTCCCGTCTGAGCATACCCTGCCAACTTATGGCGAACAAAGCGGTACAAAAGGGGGTGGTGATGGACGGAGCATCTGAACCAATCAAACACTCACACCCAGTCAACACATCTGGGTTTAATCCATCACCGTTCTTTAGCCCACTCTGCTACCCCAGTTCAGACATGGCCATATGCAAATCAGTCTGACCCTGTGCCTCATGGGAACAGTTCAGCCTGAACTGCCAAGCCATGCCTTCCCTGGACCGGAAACAAGCTTCCTAGGACCGGTTTCTGGCATTTCCGCTGTCTTCAGCCAGGCTTGCTTGAATCCAGTGGCAAAGTGAGCAAGGGACTCACGTCTGAGCATACCCTGCCAACTTATCGTGAACAAAGCGGTACAAAAGGGGGTGGTGATGGACGGAGCATCTGAACCAATCAAACACTCACACCCAGTCAACAGATCTGGGTTTAATCCATCACCGTTCTTTAACCCACTCTGCCACCCCAGTTCAGACATGGCCATATGCAAATCAGTCTGACCCTGTGCCTCGTGGGAACAGTCCAGCCCAAACTGCCAAGCCATGCCTTCCCTGGACAGGAAACAAGCTTCATAGGACCGGTTTCTGGCATTTCAGCCGTCTTCAGCCAGGCTTGCTTGAATCCAGTGGCAAAGTGAGCAGGGGATTCCCGTCTGAGCATACCCTGCCAACTTATGGGGAACAAAGCGGTACAAAAGGGGGTGGTGACGGACGGAGCATCTGAACCAATCAAACACTCACACCCAGTCAACACATCTGGGTTTAATCCATCACCGTTCTTTAGCCCACTCTGCCACCCCAGTTCAGACATGGCCATATGCAAATCAGTCTGACCCTGTGCCTCGTGGGAACAGTCCAGCCCAAACTGCCAAGCCATGCCTTCCCTGGACAGGAAACAAGCTTCATAGGACCGGTTTCTGGCATTTCAGCCGTCATCAGCCAGGCTTGCTTGAATCCAGTGGCAAAGTGAGCAGGGTATTCCCGTCTGAGCATACCCTGCCAACTTATGGCGAACAAAGCGGTACAAAAGGGGGTGGTGACGGACGGAGCATCTGAACCAATCAAACACTCACACCCAGTCAACACATCTGGGTTTAATCCATCACCGTTCTTTAGCTCACTCTGCTACCCCAGTTCAGACATGGCCATATGCAAATCAGTCTGACCCTGTGCCTCATGGGAACAGTCCAGCCCGAACTGCCAAGCCATGCCTTCCCTGGACCGGAAACAAGCTTCCTAGGACCGGTTTCTGGCATTTCAGCCGTCTTCAGCCAGGCTTGCTTGAATCCAGTGGCAAAGTGAGCAAGGGACTCACGTCTAAGCATACCCTGCCAACTTATGGCGAACAAAGCGGTACAAAAGGGGGTGGTGATGGACAGAGCATCTGAACCAATCAAACACTCACACCCAGTCAACACATCTGGGTTTAATCCATCACCGTTCTTTAGCCCACTCTGCCACCCCAGTTCAGACATGGCCATATGCAAATCAGTCTGACCCTGTGCCTCATGGGAACAGTCCGCCCGAACTGCCAAGCCATGCCTTCCCTGGACCGGAAACAAGCTTCCTAGGACCGGTTTCTGGCATTTCAGCCGTCTTCAGCCAGGCTTGCTTGAATCCAGTGGCAAAGTGAGCAAGGGACTCACGTCTGAGCATACTCTGCCAACTTATCGCGAACAAAGCGGTACAAAAGGGGGTGGTGATGGACGGAGCATCTGAACCAATCAAACACTCACACCCAGTCAACAGATCTGGGTTTAATCCATCACCGTTCTTTAGCCCACTCTGCCACCCCAGTTCAGACATGGCCATATGCAAATCAGTCTGACCCTGTGCCTCATAAGTGCCCCTCAGCCTATAAGAACCCACGGTTGAGGAATAGGAGTCGATGGGTAAGGTTTTGGGACAGGAGTGCAGGCGCTGATACTCACATTGTCATGCCAGGTGGGATCAAATTGCGCCTGCTGGGAGACAGTAACCTGCTGGGTAGGTCTGAGGTCGGGTAGCGTGACGGTTATTCGGATTTATTGCGGTTGTGAACACAGGGGCATATTAACAAGAACAGGTGATAAAATCATCGCCGCTTTATCGGCAGGAAACTGCCGATAAAGCGGAGATAATGGACTTGATAATATGCCCTTGTGAATTCCCATAGCAGCCCAGGTTAACCTGGGCATCTATGGGAATTCACAAGGACATATTATGAAGCCCATTATCGCCGCTTTAGCGGCAGTTTCCTGTCGCTAAAGCCGTGATAATTTTATCACCTGTTCTTGATAATATTCCCCACAGTACCTTCCTCTGCCTATTTCCAAGGTCACGCAGTACCAACATGATACTCTACAGTGAATCGTTCAGGGCCAATTTTTGCACGGCAGTGCGCCAGTATACCTTTTGCGCTGTAGCACATCAGGAGTGAGCGATGCGGTCACGCATTGGAAAAGTGAGTATAAACACACGACCAAGCAAAACCACGGGCCAAGCACTGGTAGGAACAAGCGAGGGAGGACCTTTGATTCCAAGGTAGTTTTTGGGGTCTACAGGATACGGGCAGCATGACCAGTGTGCACGCCAGGGTCACAGGAGCTGCAAGTGTGATTTCACACCCATTTCTTTCCTCTTGCAGGAGTCTGAAGGTACCGTTACCAGACCAAGGTCATGGGTAGCCAGGGCATGCCCTCCTTTTTCTTTCAGATAACAATGGCTGATGAGTCCCAGCCCAACACGTCCCAGTCCGCGGCTTGGGCAGCATTAATGGAATGGGTCTGGACTGGGCAGTAGTCATCATGAAAGCTCTGGAGCCCAAGGATACTGGCGTTGAGCAAAATGGACATAGTGGATCTGCAAGAAGTGCTGGAAGCTGCAGGTGACTACGGAGACTGCCATGGTGGGGGGGAGGGGCCTGGATGCCGTGGTTGCCACATCTGAGATGTTGCTAGTGTTACAGAGCAATCTGGAGGTATTTTGGTACGTAAGGGTACCATTTCAAGGAGCACAGTAGGGGTACTCTGTACCAAAACCCGAGTATTCTTTACAAAAGGACCCCGAAACATAAGCAACGGGGCCTCGTTAGTCACTTGGGCGGTTGCAAGCCTGAGCAATTGGGGGCTCGCCTGGTGATTCTCCACATTCCAAAGGCATGAGTTCTACTTCTCAAGTGGTGGTCCATGGTCTGCTAGGGAGGAAAACTCCCCAACTGGAATGGAAGCCCTGAATGGGATGGCGTGTGCGCAGCTTAGGTAACTTAGGTAGCGCTGACTGCCCTTTGATCGCCTGTAGGTTAACCCAGCATTTGGCATATTTTATTTTCTGAAATAAACCCTTTGACACAAATGTTTCCCACCAAACAATGTGTTGAGTGAGTTATTTTATCATCGTAGGCTACATACATAGTCCTTTACCAATATTTCTGTGGAGGGTTACAGATATCGACACTAAGCAGAGAATCCAAAGCAGGATTTAGTTAGTTCTTTTATAAAATGATATCCATATGTTTTGTATTCACTTTCCTAATAATTACCTGTGCTTATGAGCTAATTATAATTTATATAAATGTTTTTCATATCTTATAATCTAGGTTAGTTTATACTAAAGATTTGTAGTGATGCCATCATTGCAGTCCTTGACCTCTTTTAACCCCTTGCATGCTCATGATGGAACCATTCCGGCATGAGCCACAGTGGGGCTGTGCTGGTGACGGAATGGTTCCGTCACGGCCCGGTCGCTGCGCCTGCGCGGCGCTGATTCTGCGCTGAGCGTTCCATTGAGCGGGTGGTACCAAAATGTGACGTAGCCCACGGGTGGGCCAGTGAGAACACCTCTGTATTCCCTGCTCTGTGGGTCATCTACAGGGGCTCGAGTTGTAAGGGAAATATGCTTGGGGGCGAAATTCATTTGACTCCAACCAGCGTGGGACAGGCTGTGTATGGTCACTTTTCCAAGAAGCCTGAATACACCGCTCATAAGGTCTGCAGTGCTTTTAAATCTTCTCTCCAGGCTAACAGAGGGTGATTGGACATCTCTGTTGTAACATGTTATGACATTTTATCTTGGCTAAAAAAGCCCTTTCAACTCTAAGCTGTGATGCAGAACCCACGTGAGTGTGGAACATATAGACTAAAAACTGCCAATACAATCCTCATTAGGGTGAGGAAATCGTACCTTTTCTTTGTCTTGTTGGAAATTCTGGATTCACTTCCCTTGAGGATAATACTTCGATATGATAAGGTTGCGTGAAAAAATCAACATTAAGTAGATCTGGGGATAATGTTATTGAGTTATGCATTAAATAGATTAAAAAACGAAGACATACATATTCAATAAGGAATAGCACAAATGTCTGCTTTTTTAACCAGAATTTTTTTAGTTTTAGTCATTAAACACATGCACACACACACGTGAACAAGGCTCACGGGAGCCGAAACACGGGAGCCTAAATCTATGGGCGGTCCTGCTAAGAACTTGGGGGTTTGGTTCGGAAATGATCTGAAGTTTGAAGATCATATTAAAAGACTTACTGGTGCCGGCTTTGGAACTCTCAAAGCTTGACGCAGATTCTTTCCTCTTCTGCCAAGAAAGGCCAAAGAGACTGTGGCGCGCGCCCTCATTCTTTCCAGGCTGGACTACGCGAATGCCCTGTTCTGTGGCCTACCTTCCTATCTGATCAAACGGCTCCAGGTGATTCAGAACGCGGTTGCAAGACTCCTGTTTAATCTGCCCCAGGAGATCCAGTATTCGCCCTCACCTGTGTAGCCTACACTGGCTTCCGGTGGCACAGCGTATTACCTTTAAAACTTTGGTCCTTTCCTTTCGAGCGATCCATCAACTTGGGCCACTATACCTGAGAAAAAGCTTTTCTCTTTATGTCCCCAATCGCTGCCTTCGATCAGCTAATCAGTGCAGGATGGCTGTGCCCAGATTTAAGTTCACCCGGCTGGGAGGTCAGTCTATCTCGGTGATGGTTGCCAGAGCCTGGAACGCACTCCCCCTCCACCTGCGGGCAGCCCAGACCATCTCATGCTTTAAGAAAGGTTTAAAAACTCATCTGTTTAATATTACCGATTAATTTACCCATTAGTTCCCCCTCTCTGCTCACCGCACATCATTCCACGCTCCGCACCAGGATACTCGCGAGTAACAGAGCGCGTTATAAAACAATTAATAACATAACATAACATAACACGTAATGCCAACCAAAGAAAAATAAACTTTTGCACTTACCTTTGGTCTGTGTCCGTTTATGAAGGAGCCTGATTGAATCCCAGGAAAAACAGAAGAAAGTAATATATATATATATATATATGTGTGTGTGTGTGTGTATATATAAAATGGAGGAAAGTAATATATATGTATATATATATCTATATCCGTCATCCTTTGGCTCATCCGGCTTCTGTGGCGCTCTGTGATGGTGCGTGACCCTGCGACCGAGCCTAGCCGCCGAAAATATGTCAAACACTTCCCTTCCATGGAAGAAAAGAACGGGTCACGCTCTGGATCAGGTTTTTGCAATTCTTAATATTTTATTTAATCAAAAGGGATTTGTACTAGGAACAAAATAGAAACCCAACGCGTTTCGGTCTCCACCCAGAACGTATTCACGGTAACGCCCCTCTATTCAAACAACCGTTATAAACAGATTTCAATGTTGCAGATTTCCGAATCAATGCTAAAGGGCGTTATGGGTTTTGGAGTCCTAAGTAATTCATCTCCTTTGCTGATTATTAAATATTCTACATTTTGTAAATATATGAGTTAAAAACAAGACCCACAGTACCTTTCTCTGCTTATTTCCAAGGTCACGCAGTACCAACATGATACTCTACTCTAACACAAATTCATTCTTTGCATTACTCTTGAAGGTTAATTGTTTGGTTCTTCGGATGCCTCATTTCCGTATTTCATTGATAATCAGTATATTCCACGTCATATATTCAATCTGTTTTACATATAGGGGCATATTATCAAGCGAGTTTGCACCATTTTAGCTGCACTTTCCGGCGGTAATGTAGCAATTTTTTTATCGCACTATCAAGGCCTCGCTAGCGCATGTAATCCTGCGATAGCAGACGGTTTTGTAACGCATCCCATGCCAGCGATATATATCGCTAATCAGATGCAAAGTAGGCGTTCCTTACAATAACGTCATTAAAAACATCGCAAACACAACTTTGCTGTATTATCAACGTGGCCCCGGACCCACGAAGCGATGAGAAAAGTCCAGCTAACCGCAGTTATCGCAGGAAATTAACACCTGATTAAAAGTTGACTTAACCATCTTTTCAATGGGAGGTGGGTTGATAGGCTAAGTTCACAATGGCGTATCAGCAAGCATTTTATTTTCGCAGGAAGTTTATTGCAGGATTTCACACACTATCGCTTGTTTGCACCGCTATCGCTTCTGAGCAATGCGTTTATAAGGCGCTGCTAACACGGCGAGAAAATCCAACGATATGTCGCGATAACAAAAACGCTCTACCCGCGGTTTGCGATAATTATCGCAGATTGTTGGTAATATGACCCATGGTTTTTACACACAGAAACACACATTTTTAAGAAAACGTTGTTTTAAGGTCCTAGAATGGTAGATTTGCTGCTCCATTCATAATGTCATTTATGATGTCAACTATTTACCATTCTCCTCCAGTGGAGAGTGTTATTGTTTTCACAATTTGTTTTACACTCCTCAAGTAAATAAATATATACTTCATACATATGACATTATCTTGTTAGAGTTCCAGCAAAATACAAAGGCTTATACAAAGGCTCAAAAATTTGATCTGTTGTACTACTTTGCTGTGATAATTAAACTGGTATTCGCAGTGTGTTATATTATATGTGTAGACAAAACTATTGAAGCATAAACCTTTCCAACTAAACCTCCATAAAACCATATAGATCCCTTCCCACCTTCCCTCCCATCCAACCCCCGAACGAGAGCCCCATAGCATGTTGTGTGTAAAATGAATCCACGGCGCTTCCGCTTGCACCCTGAGTTAATCTACGCCACACTTCAGGGTTAGGGTATGTAATGGGGGTTATACACTGATATCTGTGTTATGCACTCTGTACATATCCTCCTGCCAGGTAGCTTGTTGTATACTGTGTGTTCCTGTGTGTAATATCTTGGTATTGTCTTCTCTACTTCCCTTAACGGGGAAGAGAACTAGTGACCGAGAAACCCTCCTCGCCTTTGAGCTTCCTCAGCCTCTATCAAACCCAATCCATCTTTAGCATCTCTGATAATGTTCATGCTTTCATAGACAGTCCATCTGAGAAGTTCACGTTTCCATTTGTCTATTTGAGGTCTCTTTGCCGCCTTCCAGTGTATTGTAATGTACCGTTTTGCTATGATCAGAGCCAAAGCAATACATTTCGAAGTGATTTAAATTTTTTAAAATTATTTTGTCCTCATACTGCCAACGCTCTTATTCGGATTCCTCCTGTCTCTCCTTATCAGCCTATACCAACCATCGGAGGGGACAAAGAGAGCAGAGCTCTCCGGCAAAGTTATTACTGTTTCTGTTTCCCACTCCTGTTCACTTTGGGGGCTCCAGGATGTTACTAAGGAGGCCAGGACCAACAGTAAGCATGGCTTAATCATAAGACTCTCTTGCCTTCTCCCTCCATTCTATCAAAGCAGTGCAGATCCTGACTTTGCTTCTTTGGTCACACGCCATATCAGATTCGCTGGCGTAAATAATAGTCTTTAAACGTTCCGCAAACGTTGGTGAAAGTTCTGACTTCCATTTTCCACATATCTCTTGTCTTGCTAGGATGATAACAAAGAAAGTAAACTTTGTACAAAGAGCATTCAAGTGGTAATCATTCGTAAGACCAAAGAATATCAAATTAGCACTTACCTCTATTGGTATTCCCAACACTTCTTCTAAGAAATAACATACTCACAGCCAGTATAGTTTGATATTCGGACATTCCATGAACATATGCTTGTCATCTGCTGCGGAATATTTACATCTTGGACAGTTATACATGTTACCTGTAACTTTTGATAACTTTTGTGGAGACCAATATACCCTATAAGCGGTATATAGGTGATTCCTTTTGAGATATGCTGGTTTTACCACATCCTGTAAGATAGTAAACAAATCAGACCATAATTTGTTAATGTCTTCACTACCATATTCTTCTCCCCAAAGATACATAATTTCACTCTCCCAACTGTCCTCCGCATCCACTAAGGCCCAATACCAGAAGGAAATATCTTTTTTCCACGTATCCACTCTGGTTACTTGATCCATTTTCGGATTTTCCTCCTCCTGGGGCCAGCTCTGTGATGCCCAGCAAGAGGATATCCGATAATATTTGAACCTCGTCAAAGTTCCTCTTGTGAGATTGTTAAGCACATCCCAGCTGACTAAATTGGATTCCTTTTTCAAGTCTCCCCATTTATTTAATCCTCCCATTCTCAACGGCTGGCTAAGTAGATCCTTCAAACATTCCGGAGCACCTGGGGAGTCCCAGATTGGGGCTTGTGCTGCGTAATATGGTACCTTTATTTTCTTCCTGAAGTAGACCCAAGTCTCTAAGGCGGCTCTTAAAATCTTAAGCCTTACTTTCTTGTAGAACTTCGGATCACCATATTTGTAAAGAAAATTATTCTGGCCTTGCACCACATCTTTTAACATGGCCTCAAATAATAATCCTAATGATGAGCTATTCGGCTTGCTTGCTAGCATTTGAACGTTTTTCAAATGAAAAGCATAACAGTAAGTTAATAAATCGGGTAGTGCCAGTCCGCCCATGGTAAGCCCTTTTCTACGTTTTTTCCAGGTTATCCTTGGACCTTTCGTCGCCCAAATGAAGCTTCCTATTTTACCTTGTACCTTCGCTATGTCTACCTTTCTAAAGGAAAGTGGGATAGAATTATATAGGAAGGTAACTTTTGGTAAGATAATCATTTTCACGAGATTGACCCTCCCATAGATGTTTAAGGGGAGGTTCTCTGATCGTGAAAATAGACTTGTTATCCCCTTAGTTATTTTCTTCCAATTACCTACAGGAATATCCTCTAGTTTCTGTGTGAGCTGTATCCCTAGATATCTCATTTAGTTTTGTACCCCCGGGCTTCTCACCTCCTGATTCCATTCCATGATTTCAGTTTTTTCCCTATTTATTTTATACCCTGAGACCTCACCAATCTTCTCAATCAGCCTTGGAATTGCTTCTTGAGGGTTTGTTATATATAAAAGCAAATCATCTGCATATAGTGCTATTTTGATTTCTAACCCACCCATCTTGAAAGGCAAAATTGAGGTGTCTTCTCTAAGCCAGGTGGCAAACGGGTCAATAAATAGGTTAAAAAGGAGTGGGGACATAGGGCACCCCTGCCTAGTGCCTCTTGTGATACCGAACCAGTCTCAGTTCTCCATGTACTAGCTCTTTTGCTTTATGGCTAAGGTATAGTTTTTTCACAGTTCTTACTAAGTTATTTGGAAAGCCGAAATTTTTTAGGGTCTCCCACAAGTATGCCCAATTTACCTGATCAAATGCTTTAGCAGCATCTATTGCCACTACGGTTGGTGGGACATTTCTTGCTTCAGCCGAGTCAATGGCCCCCATTACTTGAAAGGTTAGTTCATTTAGCTGCCTCCCAGGTATAAAGCCCCTTTGATCCGGATGTACTACCCCTTTTATTACCTTTGAGACCCGTGAAGCAACTATTCCTGAAAATATTTTCCTCCTCGGTAATGTCTTGTACCAACGATGTCTTTTGTTCTTCTGTCAGTTGGGGTAAAGTTATCTGTTTTAACCAGTTCTGAATGTTTCCGTGTTCTGGCTTTAAGTCCTCCTGATCCTCTTTTTATTAACTTCTTGATCGTGTTCCTTGCCCTGTCTGCCTTAGCCTTCCACGCCAATAAGGAGCTGCACTTCTCCCCATATTCAAAATATTGGAGCTTGCTTACTTTCCACCTTTCAAGGAGCCTCTTATCTATCTTTGCCTGAAACTCAGCCTGCAAACTCTCTAGCTCTTTCAGTAGTGTTGTAACTACACTTAAGCTCTCCATTGATGCAATCTGTAATTCTCTTTCTTTTTCCTTGATATTTATCTTCCTTACTTCCTCTTGCCTACTGAGCTTTTCTTTTTCCCGCTGTTACGGCCTTCATTATCCCCCTTAAGTAGGCCTTGAAAGCCTCCCATACTATCTGGTCCTTGGCTGTTCCTGAGTTGTATTTAAAATAATCATCTGTCTTTTCCTCTAAATCTTTAATCACTTCTTCATCTAATAGCATCGCCCTATGCACTGTCCACCTTCTCTGTATTTCTTTTTGCTGCAATATCAGGTTCATAACAACTGCTGAATGGTCTGACAGTATGGCAGGAATATGTTTTATCCTCTCTACCTCTGTGAACAATTCTTGATCTATAAGGAAATAGTCAATTCGGGAGTGATGTCTGTATTTCTTGCTGTAGAATGTAACATCTCTAGCTTCCCCGTTCATAATTCGCCAGATATCAACCAAATTAAACTCCCTCATCATATTTTTTAAGCTAGAAGTTGATTTGGGGGGCTATTATACTTTGCTTTTGAAATATGGTCTAAATCCTTATTTAAAACCAAGTTGAAATCACCCCCCCCCCATTATAATAGGAGCTGTCGTATCAAGCAAATTAGTTTCTAGTTTAGAGACTGCACCATTTGGTCCATAATATACTACACAGACCAAGGGCCTATTTTGTATCGTTAAGGTGGCCACAAGCCATCTCCCCGACTGGTCTGTCTCATACTTATTCATCTTTATTCCTGAATTACATCTAATTAGTAGTGCTACTCCCCTGGTACTTCCTCTTTGCTCAGAACAGAGGACCTCCTGAACCCATCTTACTATGCTAAAAACCCTGTTTACACTATTGTACTTCTAAGTGGGTTTCTTTCAGAAAAATAATGTGTGCTTCAGTGCCCCTTAAAAACTCTATACCCCAAATAGCTTACTCTTCCTCCTCAGACCATTCACATTCCATGTTAATAGTTTAAGTTTATTGGATTCGTTCATTTTTCTCTATAACCTCCTAGCTTCTTCAAGCATGAATCTAAAGCATGTATGAAGACTCATTTTTTCATTTATTTTACCCTTTGCTCCCCACACCCTGTTCCCCCCCTCCTCCCCCAGAACCCCTCCTGTTTCTTCTTTGGCGGTCCACAACCGCCATTCGGAAACCTCCATTTGCAGCGTGAGGCATTGATACAAAAAAGAAAAAAATTAAAGAAAAAGGAAAAAAAACAATTATATATACATTATATTTACACCCTATAATTTCTACCAGCCTATACTAGTTTTCTGGTCTCACTATTATTATTTTTTTTTCCCCCAGCTCGTGCTTATGTCTGCATCTGTACCAAAAAATCATCAACTTCGTCTGGGATACTAATGTTGTGCATCTTATTTTGCCACATGATTTTAAGCATTGATGGAAATTTTATTTGGACCTGTGCACCTCGCCTTCCCAATTCCCCCATTCTAGTCCCGAGTTCCCACTGTCTCTGAGCCATTCTTTTATCAAGATCTGTTCTAATTTGATAACCAAAAGACTCATGTGTTAAAGGGGTTTCTTTCAGAGCTCTCCCCAATACTAACTCCTTAACTGCATACGTGAGAAAGTTAATTAGTATTTTCCTGGGAGCCTTTCTTCAGGGATTCAACTTGAAGGGGTTTCTGTGGACTCTCTGAATCTCTTTTTCAAGCTCTATGTTAGGTCTGTCCTTCAGGATTCCTTCTTTTAATAGTTTACACATAAAAGACTTGGGGGCATATTATCAACAACTAGCGATATTTATCGCTAAATAAGCTTAGCAAAATTCTTTTTACCGCCGCGCATCGCGGATTTTATCGCAGAGATAACGTGCTATTAGCAACGTTTATCTCCAATGCAATACAATTTCCGGCGAAAGCGGCGAAATGCGTGAATATCGCTGGAAATCCAGCGATATTCAGGCATTAACGCCAATAGGGTCTTAACCTGAATATCCACCTCCCTTTGGATATACAGGCTAAGAAGTGGTCTGAGCAGGCGTTAGGTTTTTGCGATATTCGTGCTTAGCATGATTTTTTTCAACGCTACGCCTGCGTTGATAATAGGCGATAGCGATGTTAGCGACTGCTTTTGGTTGCTAACAGGTTGGGTACACCCACTTTGCATGTCATTAGCGATAAATATCGCTAACATGCAAAGCGGGCCCCAAACCGCTCGCTATCGCCTACAAGCTGTTGCCAACTGCTGTTAGCAACAGCTTGCTAATAGGGCGATAAAATTATCGCCGCTTTGCAGCCGAAAACGGCCGCTAAAGCGGCGATAATCTCATATCGCCCGCCTTGATAATATGCCCCTTGATATCTCCACCTTCTGCGCCCTTCGGAATTTTAGGGACCCTTAAGTTATTCCTCCTCACCTGCATTTCTAACCTTTCCATATCTTCTTGTAAGGTTTTATTTTGCATTTTGAGTTATTCCAGGTCCTTAGTATTGCCTGACACTGTCTCAGACAGAGTCCTGACCTCGCTCTCCAGAGCCCCAGTTTGTGCAGCGATTTCATCCAGCTTCTCTTCCATGACCTCACACTTATCATCTAATCATTTCTGATTAATCTCAGAGATCTCGAATTTGGAGAAAATGTCCCAAAATAATCACCTCTCACTGCTTGCTAATTCATCATGTTCACATTTGTGAAATGACTATGTGTTTCATCATGTAAAGACAGATACTTGATATTTTTCTAAAAATTGACCCCTGGGAGGGTGAGGGGTTGTCAACGGTGGGTTCCCATGAACTACTATGGGGCTCAGTAGGCACTTAGGACCTGATTACGATGATGGTGGGATCACCACTGACAGCCTGTTGGTGGCGGTCCCACGCCACCATAATGAAAATTTCTGCCTGCCACATTAGGATGGCGGGCGGATGGGTGGCGGTCAGAGAGACCGACTGTCATGGATCCGATGGGCTCATCAGACCATCAGAGGGAACTTCAATCCCTACAATGGTGGCAGTGCCTGCCAGGCAACGCTGTAGGGATTATGATGTTCCTCCCCGACGGCCAATTCATGGCAGTTTACCCACCATGTAAAGGCTGGTGGAAAGGGACATTGGGGGCCTGTGCTAGAGTTACCCTTCCACCCTGGCCCTCAGCTTTGGGTTTTGCGGGGCACCTATGGTGCCCCCCTACATATCCCTGCACCATATGGCAGGCAATGCATGGTACCTGCCACACGGTGCAGGGATAGGTGTTATGTCTATTTTTTGTACTGTGGCGTGTGCCGCAGCCTGCAGCACCAGCTGCAATACAAAATATAGACATTGGGACCGCCGTGGTGGTGGTCGCATCCTAATGCCTATGGCGGGACTGCCGCCAGCATGTCCCATTTACGAAAGGATGACGGTTGGATGAAAATCCGACCGCCATCAGTATGAGGCCCTTAGTTTGGTGGCTTTACCATGGGCTTCACGCTCATCTCATGGTCTCACATTCTCCCCTCAAACTTAAATGGGAGACAGAGCTTTCCCAGGAGATAATGGATAGAGACTGGGCGACCCTGCTGGAATATCCTAAAAAGGTGTCTAGGAACTCCAGGTTTAAATGCATAAGATTTTCTATACTGAATAGAGCTTATCTAACCCCTTATAAACGTACACAAATGTTTCCAGCACCTCTTCTGAATGTCCTCATTACCAAGCATGGAGACCAACGTCCTATACATGTTGTGGTCATGTCCATCTTCGAGCAATTATTGGGTGGATGTCTCAGCTTATTTGTCAGCGCTTACCGGCCTTTCATACTGGGAGGTCCCAGTGAATTGCCTCTTGAGTTTGCACCCCAGACCAAAGAGCGATAACGTGGAGCTGCACTTCACTGACTTTGCTGTACATTGAAATTCCTGTACATTTGCTCTGTTAGAGGCCAAGCAGCAGATCATCAGACACTGGGGTGGCAGATTTACTACTTCTGGCGCATCTCTACTAATCAGCAGGGATGCGCCAGAAGAGTTGCGACACATCTGCCCACCCGTACGCCACCACTGATGCGCCAACATTTACAATGCGGCGCACCGTGGCACACGGATGGGCAGATGTGTGTCGCCCCCCCCCCCCCGTGGAAAGGCGCCGCATTGCTGGAGCTGCGTCGCGAGCGTGACGCAACACAAGCAAGGCTCGGGGTGCCCCTATTCCCAACATGCTGCGTTAATCCTTACACCTGCCTCAAGCAGGCGCAGGGTTTTGACGCAGCATGGCCTTAAAAGTGACTGAGTGAAATCTTGTAGATTTCACTCAGCCACTTTTCGGAGGCGTTTATGCGCCGGAAAGCCCCCCCGCCCCTGTGATGGAACGCCCACATGTGGCGCAGGGCTTTACAACATGACGCATCTCCCTAGATGTGTCACGTTGTAAATACCCTGCATCATGGTGCTGGCTTTGCGCCGCCGCTGCGTCACTAAAGTGACGCAACGGCAGCGCAAATGTGCGGCACTGGGCTTGTAAATCTGCCCCTGGAAGTCTCCAGTCAAATTATGTGGCACAAGGAAGTTCTTAGATGGGGTCAGGCAGAGAGGGGAGCTCTTAGACGGGAAGAATTCCAGGGTTTACTTAATAAGCCAATCACGATGGGTTTGTACACCATGTTGGAGAAGTTCAGAGTCCAAGCCGACTTGTTGGATGTCGAGTAGTCACACCGGTCTAGCAATTGCTGTATTAAGGGATTGGGCAATGGGCTGTATTCCTGACGTCCCCTCTTTCCAATGGCGACCCCTGGGTGTGCCCCTCTTTTCTTTTGCAAGTTCCATTATCATTACCAATTATTATCTCTGCCCCTTCTACCCCCAGAGGTGGATGAGTACTCCACACTCCTCTAATTCTGCAGATATTGCCTTCCCGGAAGTTCCCATGCCTCCGCTCCACTATCTTGCATCATTTACAGATAGGTGACTCGGACTAGGTTAGTCCTGTTCATTGGGGTCGAGAGGGGGGGTAATACTGTATTGTATTACTGTGCGGTTTCTAGAGGTAACTAGAGTCAGACCTTTTAGATACACTCTGTTAAATATAATTCTATGCACTACATTGTACAATTTTCATTCCTTTTTAGGTTTCGGCTGGAGGGCGGAGCTCTTAGCTCCGCCTCCAGAGAAATCTCTTGATTCCAGTAAGGAAAATGGAAAACGCCCCCCTGTCCCATTGGCTAGCTCCATAAATGGAGGCTAGCCATTGGAACAGACATCTGTCCGTCAAGGCCGGACCAGATTCGGGGGCGTTCCCGAGATTTTTTCCCAGGGCGGAGTTAGGTTTTTTCCCGTTCCCTCCCCTTTCACTGATGCGCTGTCCATTTCCGCCCCCCCCTCGCTGTCCTGTGCACGTTTCCCGACGTCCGTGTCCTCTCCCGCCCCCTCCCGCCGTCCGTGTCCTCTCCCGCCCCCTCCCGCCGTCCGTGTCCACTCCCGCCCCCTCCCGCCGTCCGTGTCCACTCCCGCCCCCTCCCGCCGTCCGTGTCCACTCCCGATTGATTGTTATCTAGAGCCGGTGCCCACCCGGCATTTGCCCGTAAAAATCAGCCCCCGCCTGCCTACCTAAGGAGAAGGGCCGCTGCGCTGCCCGCAGCGACCCGGAAGTGGTTGGCCGGCCGGCCGGCCAATCACAGCGCGGCCGGCCGGAAGTGCCCGCCCCCGCAGCCCGGGGGGAAGAAAGAAGAAGCATGGCGGCCGGTTTGCAGGGCTCCCGTGATGCGAGGGAGCCCTGCTGCATCTAGGAGAAGAGCCCAGGAGGAGAGGAACCCCGCCCGCGGCCCCAAAGCGACCGCCGGAGGAGTGCTGCAGGGAGCAAGGCTCCCGTGTGAGGAGGAGAGCCCCGCCAGAAGACAGTCGGTGAGTGCGCGAGCTTGATCCGAAGGTATCAGAGAGCTTCACATGAGCACTAGTTGCATTACAGACGGACAAATGCATTGGGGGGGAGGGTCCTAAGTAAATTGCCCACAATCACAGGATGCTGTGTCCCAGTCGAGACTCGAACCCGGTTCACCAGTCTCGAGGTTGACTGCTCTAACCGTTTGGCCACATCCTCTTCCGGAGGACGTAGAGCTCAAGCACTGAATGCTAAGTTCCTAGGTAATGGGACGAACAACTCTGTGGCACATATGAAGCTAGTGTTCAAACTTTGGCAGCAAAGGTCATTCAATTATTTTAAATTGTGGAAATTCTCCACGATTGTGCTAGTTCTCTACTCGGGAAATATAATTCTGATTTGCAGCACCTTCTTGTTTAGGAATTCGCGATCAGCTCTAAACGTTAGCTGTCACGGATCCTAAAGTGCCCCTGCGATTACACTTTCTTAGTCTGCCTCCTGACCTCTCTCCGTTCTGTTTATCTGCAATGTCCAGGCTGGGCTCGACTGAAAAGAGTTGCCATCTGGTGTCGTAGTTGACAAAGAAAAACACGTAACCAGAGCTATAGGAGGAATGTTTAAAGGGCGAAAGTGGGGGTCAAAGGGCTCTGAAAGAACACAATGGGGTCATCCTGATTCCATTTTACCCTGCATTCAAGGTGGACATAAATGTATACAGTTATCCCCAAGGCAACTGCAAAAATGTCAAGAGCACGTTGATTTAGACGCTACTAAAATTAGGAACTTGAACACTAATCACACAAAAAACAAAACAGCTGCCAAGTAAGCAGTCCAGCAACTTTACACTAGTGTTATTAGCATTGTTTATTTAGACAGCTTAGAAATCCACGAAAACAATGTGAAATTAGGTGAAAAATGGCCTTTTCCAATATAGTTCAGTTTGAGACTTGCTTCTTGTGGAAGGGTAAACGGCACAATCCTACGGAATAAATACAATCATAGCCCCTCTGGACACTAACGAACTGTGGCTACTATTTATTTGCCAATTTGAATACGCAAAATGACAACCGTGGGTTATCATTATGGCAAAAACAAGAAGTTATTTATTTAAAATTCAATGCTAGTTTAAATTGTCAGCAGATTTTCACTTCAGTTGCAAAGCTTTTTACAGGAGCACTCTCTAAAACGGATCACAATCATAGCACGGTGATACCTTGAGAAGAAGACTGCAGGATAGGAAACAAGAATGTTTATGTGGGATTACTGAAAGGTGGTCCACATCACCAAGTTCTACATTGTTGTGGCTCAATTTGAATAGAGAGACAACGCAACACAATTTGCGCAGACAGAAAAAGAAGAAATACGTATGCCATTATATTAAAGACACTTAAGTTACTGTACTCAGACTTTCCTCTTAAATGATCAATGAGTACCTCAGTTTGGTTGGGTGAACCAATCTTTCACCCAACAAGATGGCTGCTTTTCTGGAAAGCTCCTGACCCTTCTCACTGTCAGAGTATATTCCAAAATCCGAATTACCCTGGTGCAATATACAGAACTCAGTTGTTCAACAAAAGTATGACAAGAATTAAGAAATGCTAAAGGAGTGGCCCTCTTCCGATCCCCTTCAAATGCCGGAGCAGTAAGTAAACCATTCATGCTCATCTTCGACTCAATGCCCTCACTGGCTTGGATGGAGCCAGTCAAGGCCACCACACCACACCACTGAACACGGCCCCGTGACAGCAGGCAGAACAGAGGGAGAGGAGGGTGAGAGGGCTCCTCAAGGCCCCAGTGCAGGACAGACAAACGCACAGTGTAGAGCTGGAACTCTGGGCCATGGAATGTGCTGCTACAAGAAGTAGGGAGCAGTATTCGCCCAAACCAAAACCTGCAACAGACAGGACTGGGAGACATTGTGTCAAAGGACAACCAGTGCATAGGCATTTAGGGATTATCCACGTGGTGAATGGTATTCTAATTGCATTCTTCTGATGGGAGATGATCAGTCAATGACGGAAGCAACACAGGTGCATTGATGCAACTAAATGAGTTCTACATGTAAGAGGAGGCAATATCAATAACCATAGTGCCTCATAAGTGAATCATAAATCACAGATACCTTTGGTACTGGATGAACTTATCAGATTTGTATACTAAAGAAGTCCTATTGGGGTAAAGGCACAACAGCAACAAAGGAAGAACCTATCTACATAGAACCACGCTCCCTCTACGAGCTTGTGCTCGTGCATAAATTGCTTAAGAATAAGTGAAAGTGGCATAGCTGAAAAGATTTGCTGCGGAACTGGACATCAAATCCTTCATGAAACAAGGGAAGGTTATAGGCTTGGTCAATCAATGGTGCTCACTAACCTTTTGGCTTTACAAATGTTTGTCAATTCGATTCCGCATTGCCCCAATTAAAAAAAAAAAAAAAAACATAACTTAAAAAACAAAGGTCGCTACAGCGTCAGGATATAAACGTGGGTATCATTTTTTGGAAGATTTACATAACCCGCTCCAAGAGGGCAAACAAACTTGATGCAATTAATCACGCTTGAAAAAGCGCTGAAGAAAAACGTGCATCCTAGTAGGAAATTTGAGATGGCCATAGTCCCAAAGCAAGTAAAAACATTTTAGCAAGAAAAAAACAAGCATTTACAATGCAACGATTTCGCCTTTGGAAAAGTTTGAGCTATTGGCATTGTAAATGACAACATTTGTATTTGTGTTGGTTTTGAAAACAGATAAATAAATGGCATTGTCCTTTACATTGCCAATCGCTCTAACTTTTCCAAAGGCGAAACCGTTGCATTGTAAATGCTTGTTTTATGATGTACTGCTTGTACAGTAAAACCAGATAATGCAATAAAGTTTGTGTTAAAAAACAAACCTAGAATTTATGTTGTTTAAAGGCAACATAGAGCCTGACGTTTTGTGAACCATTGTGACAAATTACATATGGGTTTTTTTTTCAATATGATCTAATGGAATTTGTGTTAAAAGATTCTCCTTTATCAAACTAGAAGAATTAATGTTAATTCAGATTAAGATATCTTACCTTGTCGGTTGTGTTAAATACCATACTACTCCCCACACCTTTATAATTGTGTTATTAATTTTTCACATGAGAGGGAAAACTGGTCTAGTGGGCGGAGTGCACAAGGCCAGGTGTTCAGTGATCCCCAAATCTGCCCTAAATATTGGCAAGCCTACTCATCGTATACTCTGTCTGGACCACCACCGGGGGAGGAAGGGATTGTATTGATCTATCACACAAAGATGAATATTGTGTTCTCAAACGTGCTTATAAACTCCCTCTAACCAGGTTATAGGGTAGGATAAGTGCAAACGTGCAATGCATGTGCGGCTTTG
Organism: Lissotriton helveticus; assembly: GCF_964261635.1. Taxonomy (NCBI): domain Eukaryota; kingdom Metazoa; phylum Chordata; class Amphibia; order Caudata; family Salamandridae; genus Lissotriton; species Lissotriton helveticus. The sequence continues at coordinate 282,699,257 of NC_136058.1, read as the reverse complement.
GTGCTCCATTGTCAGTGCCCACACTAGTAATGGAAAGCTCACCATCCAGCACTAATATTGGTGGGATTTCCACTGGAAGTTTCCCCCCACAAAGTGTCTCCTAATATCGCGATGGTAGCAGTCTGTAGGAAAACACACATTGCAATGGCGGATATCCCACTATGCAGTCAAATTCCTATAGCTCATGTAGCCGGAGATATACATCCACCACATTGCCAGAGGAAAATTGCACCAACAACACCTATAAATGCCAGCACAGCCGATTCAGGCGGGAGACCAATGGTTTTATTATTTTCAAAATGGTTTCACTAGAGTTTAGTGAGCCACTTAGAGCTTAAGCCAGATGCTTGACTCTGGCTCAGTTCGAGGTCCTCTTTGAACCCTGAGCCAATAGGGACCTTTTATGTGACTTAAGTCTTCTTCCCTCCCTCCCTCCTTCTTGTGTGCTTTTTCTTGGGTGTACCAGGGCACGAGTCAGGGGTACACGCGGGTGGATGGCGTCCTCCCACTTTTTTCACAGGGTGGACGTCGTCCCCCCTGCCAAGAAGTTGGGCCACACAGAAATATATGCTGAATTCGTCCCGGTGTAATTTCCAAACACCAGGGGCCTCATTTATGAAAAGTGACGCATCGCTGCGTGAAAACAGCGATGCGTCACTTTTCACTGCGCTCTCCCTGCGACATGATTGATGCGTCATATTTATAATATGACGCATCATGTCGCAAGGAGTTACAGATACGTCAGTATTTCTGACGTATCTGTAGGCGCAAAAGTGATGCATTGCTGGAGTGTGTCACAAAAGTGACGCAACTCCAGCAATGCTTCCTTTCACTTGGGGAAAGCCCCATGTGAAAGGGCTTGCGTCAGTCTTACGCCTGCTGTGAGGCAGGCCCAAGATTTTGACTCAACAGCATCCTAAAAGTGACGCAGTGAAATCTAATAGATTTCACTGCGTCACTATTACGAGGCTTTTTGCGGGTGAACGCCCCCTCTGCATACATTATACCTGACGCAGGTATAATGTAGCGCAGGGGTTTACAAAGTGACGCATCTGCTTAGATGCGTCACTTTGTAAATAGTGCGCATCAGGAGGCATGTTTTACGCCTCCGATGTGTCACAAAAAGTGACGCATCGGAAGCGCAAAACTCACGCAAGGCCTCATAAATGAGATCTCAGGACACTTTCAGCAGTGCCTGCACGGTGTATGCTTTCGATCGCAACAACGTGCAGGCGGGGACGGGAGGGGGCTCTCTTATTTCTGACTCCTGCTGGGCCCTTAACAAAGGCCGAATCTGAGGGGTCATCAGGCCTCCTTTTATTGGAGTGTCCTGGCTGGCAGCAGTCAGGAGTCTCACACCTAGAAGCAAATGCAACAGAGGGGAAACAAAGGCTCACTCCTTGTTAGCACTTCACACATACTTAAGAGAGGCAGCTTTTCACTTTGTTCAGGCTCTGATTTGGAGATATGCATGCACTGTAAGAACGTCAATGTGTTGATCTTTCCCAGTATGTGCCCTAAATAAATTGCATTTATATAGCGCTTACTACCGCTGAGGTGGCATTGTAATAATTTAAATATCACTATTTTTTCTTTTAAAGCACCATGGCTAGAGGAAGCTTTACGCTGACAAAAGGCAACAGTGTTTTATGTGTAGCGTACAAAAGTGTGAATCTTCTGCCTAAATCAGGAGGGTTTGCAAGTATACTCAAAATGTGCTCAAATGTACTCGTGATACACCGTCTAAACATTTATGTGAGGGCTTAAGATCTGATGTCACTTCTTGTGATGCAACTTCCTCTGATGTCACGCGCCTCATGTCACACGCTGTGATGACACTTGCATACTGATCAAACACCCCAAAACATATTCCTCAGTACCCAAAAACATATTCCCCTATACCCATACTTACGTTATCCAAACATTAAAAAAAACATGCTTTTACTATTCATGCATTTACAACGAATTTCGTTGTAAATGTATGCGTGGTAAAAGCATATGAAATGTAATGCCATGCGTTATAATGGCATTGCAGAGTCATGGTACTTTCGCAATGAAAGTATGCGGAGTGATGGTATGCGGAAAGAAAGTTGCGGAATAATGGGTTTTTACCCTCCCCGGTAAGTACATTGGTGGTACGGCGGCTCACATCTCCAGCAACATACTCATATTTTTTCACCACCGATTTGAAAAATGCACAGGTCTCTCTCATTGATGGCGAGCACCGACATGCACTTTAGACACACCTCCCGCCACAAGTTCTAGAATTGCGACCTAGAGATGGGGAGCTACGTTCGAATCTCGGCATCAGCTCAACATCCTGTGATTCCAGGCAAATCGCTTTGTCTCCCGTGCCTACCACAAATGAATGTGTTCTTCTGTAATATAAATTGTGCTCATGTCACAGATAAGAAATGCTATCAAAACGAAATCCTACAAAACAATATACTACTGGCCGGCAGCAATTCATACCCGGACAACGCCGGGACGGGCTGCTAGTTATTATGATAATACCATTATACATCTATATCTATCTATCTATCTATCTATCTATCTATCTATCTATCTATCTATCTATCTATATATATATATATATATATATATATATAATAGTATAGTATGTTTTTTTTAACTTTGTCGGTTCCCTGGCTCGGCTCTGGCTCCATTCTTCCAATTAATTCTCTGGCTTGCTCGTCTTTAATTTTAGGTGCCTCAAATTTAAAATTGCTTCCACTTAAAACGAAACACACTGTGGAAATAAATCCACCCATCCCCCATTTTTTCAGTATTCTTCTCTTTTCCGTTTCCACGGGTTGGTCTGTATGAAAACTCTACACATAGGGGCAGATTTACAATAAATACATATTAGCAGGGATGCGCCACCTATTGTGCGACATGCCTCTGCCACCATTGATGCGCCGCATTAACAATGTGGCGCACCAATGGGCAAAAACGACACAATTGCGTGACGCATCTGTGCCGTAAAGGCGGCTCTTTGCTGGAGTTGCGTCACAAGCACGACGCAGCTCCAGCAATGCTCTGGGGGCCCTATTCTTACAATGCTGAGTCAATCCTTACGCCTGCTTCAAGCAGGCGCAGGGTTTTGACGCAGCATGGGCCCCAAAGTGACTGAGTGAAATCTTGTAGATTTCACTCAGCCACTTTTAGGAGGCGTTCCTGTGCCGGAATGCCCCTACCCCTGCGCAGGAACGCCTCCTTCTGGCGCAGTGCTTTACAATGTGACGCATCTCCCAGATGCGCCACGTTGTAAGTACCCCTTACCATGGCGCATCTTTTGCGCCAACGCTGCATCACAAAAGTGACGCAACAGTGGTGTAAAAGGGGCGCAAGGGGCTTGTAAATCTGCCCCCCAGTATTTTAAGATAGTACATGTGTAATGTTATGTGTAAGGCGCACTATCACCCGCGAGGGTATGCAGCGTTGCATATGTACACCAGTTTAAGTTTCAGCCCTATTAGGAATCACTTGGCATACAAGCCTGTACATTCAGACCTTACCTGTGCCTCAGTCTCTTGGATAGCAACTCTCAAGGAGACTGGAAGAGGACTTCTTTCATTGCGGTATGCAAGTTTTTTGGTCTTCCATTTTTAAACATGCTTTTCATGCTCTTTGGTATAATGGCCAGCAGGTGGCAGCATGCCCTCACGGTTCGCATGCGTGACCCCAGTCCACAGAGACTGGGAGTCATCGGATTTGGATCAAACTCTCCTGCTGCTAAATTACAAGCCGCGTCTTGACTGATACATCAGGCCTGGGGAGGTGTGTTGTCAGGTGATGTATTGCACTAAACATCCCTGCCCCTGGTGCCTGTTTCTGAAGGCACTTGTATTTATCATCGTAAAGGGGAAAGTTTTCTCTCGAGGAGTCGCTGGGACAGCCGCGCGCTGAGTACAATTCAATTCAAAGCCAGCCCAGCACGAGGACATGACTGCTAACCACAGGGGGTCTGCACCGCACTTCTTCAAAGTGCTCTGGGCAAAAGATTACTGTTTATTCCTTTTACTTAAAACTTGTGAACATAAACGTAGCCCCTGATGGCCCTTATTTCTTTCACAGTTAGGGGCTTATTTAAAAGCCCCTTGCGCCGCCGGTGAGTCACTTTTAATATTGAATAAAGGGACTCAGCGGCGGCGCAGGGGGCTTATAAATAACCCCCTAAATTTAGTAAAGAAGGGGCAGATTTACAAGCCCCTTGCGCCAACGGTACGTCACTTTATGTGACATACCAGTGGCGCATTTTACTGCTCCATATTTACAAGGACAGGAAAAGCCACCCTGCGTGACTTTACCTGTCCTTGTAAATATGGCCCCTTTGCAGGCAGCACTTTGCGTGAAAGGAATGTTCGTTGGGTGTTCACATGTAACACCCAAAGAACCTGACACATTTTCAGATTTACGAGGAATCGTCCATCTGCAAATGCATGTGAATGCTACGCCTCCCCAGGGGAGGAGTAGGGAGGTGCAACGAGGAGAAATGCATTAATTTATCCTCATTTTCTTTTCCTCTTTCTATGCGTGCTGCATTCTGCAGTACACATAGAAAGAGGAAATCACCTCTAATGATTGTTTTTGTTCAGGAAGGGTTCCTTTCCTGAACAAAAACAATCTCCCCACAACTCAGGCATCCTTGCACCATGGTGCAAGGGTGCCTGAGCCGGCGCATGGCAGGAGTTTGTGCGCCAGCGCAGGGGGAAGCACAAAGATGTGACATATTGTTGTAGATATGTTGCATCCCTGTGCTTTGAAAGTGACTCAGTGCGGCACAGCCAAATGGCTTGCAAAATGCACTGAGTAACTTTCCTGTAAATCTGCCCCTAAGTTTGTAGATTTATATAGCGTGGTTTATCACCTATAAGGGTATCCAGGTGTTGTCCATGGGGACTGTGATTTGCCCAGAATCAAAGGATGTTGTACCTACGCTGAGACTAAAACCCGAATCCCCAGCTCATGAGTCAACAACTCTGCCAACTGCACAACATCCTCTACACCAATTTGAATTATTTATGTATCTCAGGGTTTTATTTATTTTTATTTATTTAGAAGTTTTCTATAGCGCTAACAAGACCCGAAGGTAGCAGAGCGCTTTACAGTAAAAGGAAAGGCATGGTGAGCAAAAAGATACGTAACAAATAAAGGCAGTCCTCAAAGACAATGTTGGGGGAGAAGAAGTTCGTAACAGTAGGCCTTTTGGTAGAAGGATACAGAGATAGCACATAGTTCGGAGGGAGATCCTCGTTATCTAGGACCCAGGGAACGGGTGAGGAACAAGGATTTGAGTTGGATCTTGAAGTCCGGATAGGAAGGTAGAGTTCTGATATGAGGGGGGAATAGAGTTCCATATTTTGGGGGCATTTCCAGTGAAGGAGCAGTCCGCAGTTTTCTTCTTTCTGGTTTTTGGTGGGATGAGCAACAGGGAGTTGGAGCTTCTCAAATATCTGCTTTGGCCTGCTTTTTTGAGCTTGTTAGCCATGTATTCTGGTTTACCGGTGTGGAGGGCCTTGTGTGTTAGGCAGGCCGTTCTGAAGGAGCTACGCATTTCCACCGGGAGCCATTCAAGTTCTTTGAGTGCTGGGGAGATGTGGTCAAATTTTTTGCATCCTGTGATCATTCTTGCTGCCGCATGTAGTGTTGTTTTTAATGGAGCCAAGTGTGATTTGGGTATGCCTGTAAGGATTGAGTTCCCATAGTCCAGTCTAGATAGAACTAGAGATTGGGTGGCTAGTTTGAGGTCTTTGTTTGGAATAAAAGGTTTTATTTTATTCAGCAGTCTGAGGTTGAAGAAAGCACTTTTTGCTGAGTTCTTAATGTGGTTTGTCAGGGTTAATTTGGGGTCAAGGGTGAAACCCAGGGATTTGACGGAATCAGTTGGCGTGAGAGAACCTTTAAGAGCATCGATCGACTTCAGCCATTCAGTGATTTGAGGATTGTCTTCTTTGTTTGAGATGAGAAGAGTTTCGGTCTTGTCGGGATTGAGTTTCAGGTGGTTTTTTGTCAGCCAGTCTTGAACATCTTTTAAGACAGCATTTAGTCTGTGGATGTCATTAAGCGAGGAGGTTTCCAGGTAGATCTGCGTGTCATCCGCGCAGAGGTGGAAGAGGATATTGGCATTCCTGAGTAGTTTGGCGAGCGGTTCCATATAGATGTTGAAGAGCTGAGGTAAAAGTACTGATCCTTGGGGGACACCCTTGTTGACTTGCTGCGTTTCAGAGGTGAAGTTCTTCAGTTTTATTATTTGCGAACGGTTGTGGAGAAAGGAAGAAAACCAATCAAGAACAACTTCGCCGAGGCCAGCTCTTGCTTGCAGAGTTTTGATGAGGAGCTTATGGTCTACCGTGTCGAAAGCTGCGGATAGATCAAGGAGTATGAGAAGGCAGCACTTGTCAGCGTCAAGAGAACCGTGAATGTCATCTATGATGTTCAGCATCGCGGTTTCTGTGCTGCGGCCTTGTCTGAAGCCAGATTGGAGGGGATCGAGGAGATTGATTTTATCCAGATGATGAGTCAGTTTCAGAAGAACACAGCGTTCCAGTGTTTTGGCCAGTAGAGGGAGGTTAGATATCGGTCTGAAATTGTTTAAGTCTGCAGAGTCAAGACCGGGTTTTTTCAGCAAAGGAGTGACTTGTCCCATTTTTAGGCAGTCAGGGACCACTCCGCTTTGTAGGGAGCTGTTTATGATTTTGCCCCAGATGGGAGCTAAAGTGAGCTTCATTTTTTTGACTAGTGAGGGAGGAATGGGGTCTGAGATGTGAGCTGATGGTTTGGAGGTCGAGATCAGCGAGATTATCCCAGTTTCCTGCACGTGGCGAAAGCTTAGCCACGGTGCGGGGGGGGCCAGAGAGGAGGGTCTGAGGGATGGCTGCGTTACTGATGTCTAGAGATAGTTCAATTTTTAGGACCTTGTCGTTGAAGAAGCTGGCGAAGTTATCGCAAAGTTCTTTGAACGCTTGCAAGGGTGGGGGTAGAGGCTTGGATGTTTGATGTCTGATTATGTTGAAGAGCTCCTTAGGTCTGTTTTTGGAGTTGGCTAGAGCCTCTCGGAAGAAGCTGGATTTCTTGCTTTTGATATTGTTGTTATACTTCTTGTGGGCTGTTTTTAGTTCTAGGCGAAGGTTGGTTGTTGGGTTGTTTCTCCACTTTCTTTCTTTGGCTCTCAATGATCTTCTTTCTGCGTTGAGGTCCGCATTGAACCACGTTCTGGATGGGGTGGCGCGGCTTCTTTTGAGCTTTGGCGGAGTTAGATTATCGAGAATGGAGACTAGCTCAGAGTTGTAGTGGTCAGTGAGTTCGTTGGTCGAAAGATGTGGGGAGTTGTCTAGAAGAAGAGAACTTAGCTGCCCTTCTAGAATGTCTAGGGGGACTTGGGAGAGGTTTCTTGACCATTTGGGTGGGTCTTGGGGAGGTTTAAGCGGGATGATGGGGTGATTAATGTGAAATAGGATCATATGGTGATCTGACCAGTCAACAGGGAGTATGTGGTTGATCGTGATTGAATTCTTTTGTGCAATGATGGCGTCCAATGTGGCTCCTTTGTAATGTGTCTCCTCGGTGCAATGTTGAGTGAGGTTGTTGTCGGTGAGGAGGTTGGATAGTGATCTAATTAGAGGGTTATGGGATTCATTCCATCGGAGATTCAGGTCACCAAGGATTATGTTTTTGGAGTCATCGAGAGCGTCTTGGGCGATCAGGTTGGATAGTTGGTCTCCAAACTCATTGTTTCTGCCCGGGGGGTGATAAAGAAGATGGCAGAGTAGAGAGTCATTGTCTTTGGTTTTGATGGAAGCGGATAGGCATTCAAATGAGTTGTATTCAAAGGGGGAGGTTTCTGTGATGTTCCAGCTGTCCTTGCGGATGATAGCAACTCCACCTCCTCGTTGTTCTATTCTGTCTTTGGAGATGATGGAGAATCCCGGTGGAACCAGCATGTCTAGGCAGGGGGGAGATGACTTATTAAGCCAGGTCTCAGTGAGGAATGCAACGTCTATGTCGTGTGTGAGGATGGCTTCAGCTATGTCCGTTGCATGTAATGAGGCCGATCTGCAGTTCATTAGGAGGCAGTTGGTGATTCTCTCCTGAGTGCTGGTGGTTTTGTCTTTAACTTCTCTGGGTATGGCGGTGAGGACTGGTAGTCTTTGTCGTTTGAGGGTGGGTTGATCTTTCCGGAAACCAGTGATAACTTGGATTTTAGATTTAGGTGAGACTGAGATGGGAGAGTCGTAGGTCGTGGCTAGTAATGCTGCTTCACTGTCTGACATGGGGGCTTCTGATCTGAGTGGTCTGGTGGTCAGGTGTTTTGAGCCTGCTAGGGAGTGAGATGGGTTAGTTGTCGGAGGCTTGGTCCGTGAGGTTCTGGGGAGTTCGTTTTTTTTGGGACTGGAAGCCAGGACCTTGGGGTGGGGATCAATCGGGTGAGTGTTGAGGGCTTCTGTGGGTCCCTGGGTGATGATGGCATTGGCGAGGAGGGGCGTTAGGGGAGGGGTATTGGAAGGTTTGGGGGTATTACATTGAGTACTGAGGGGTACTATGGGACCCTGGGTGATGTTGGGGTTGGCGAGGAGGGGTGTTCGGGTAGGGTGTTTGACGGGAGTACAGGCAAAACCGAGGTTGAGGAGTGTTACTGTAAGGCCTTGGGTGATGGAGTCGACCTGTTTTTCCAAGGCTGAGAGCCTTCTGGTTATGGAATCAATGGAGGTGTTGTGGGCATCTGCAGTGGGGCCGGGCGTGATGTGGTTAGGGAGAGTAAGTTGAGAGATAGGGATCGGGGTAGAGGGAGGGGGTGGTGTGGGAAGAGGGCTGGGTGGGAGATTGGACATGGGAGGGAAGGGGAGAGGGTCGGGGGGAGGATGGGGTGGGGGATGTTTGAGTGTTGGAGGGACATTGGAGGGGAGGCTCATTGGCTGTGGGCTGCCTGTTGACCGGGGGGTGAATGTCCTCGGGGGTGGGTAGTAACTGTGGGGGGTGGGGGGGTAGGGGGGGGGCGAAGGGGGTGAGAGTTGCGTTTCCTGTTGGTGGTGGATGGATGGGCGAGGAGGGTGGGATGAGGCGGGGGGGAGCCAGACGGGCTTTGTGTGGATCGGGGTGGGTCGTGTCGCGATCATCTCTGATTGTAGAGGGAGAGGATGGTGAGGGTGTTGATGCGAGATGGGTAGGAGGGGCGGACTTGAGAGAGGGAAATAAGGAGTCAAAAGCTTCCAGATTATCATTGTTGGCTTGTATGAGGACTGTGCCATTGGAGAAGATAGTCACGGTTGTATAGCCCCTGCCAACTGATCTGAACGGAAGAATCGTAGTTAATTTGCAGCTGTGGGCAGTGGAGGTGGTTTTGGCGATGAACATCCGTGATCTGATTGTGAAGTCCCAGTATTCGGGTCTTTCGATGTGGAATATTAGGTCCATCTTCGTCGGTCCTGTGGTGGTCGAGTGGTAGAGGTCAATGATTAGGGTTTCTTTATGTTTGCGGATGAGTTTCTGCTTGAATATGCGTCTGAGCTTTGTAGAGAGGAGGGGGGGGAAGATGATGGTGAAGGAGTTCCGACTGTGAGGTTTGAGGTGGACAAGTGGGATTGGAGGAGGAGGGGGCGATTGGTCCCGGGCCATCGTGTGGATAGTAGAGGGTGGGAGGGCCTGGATGAGTTGAGATCCGAAGCTTGGAGCTAAGGTGGCCCAGGGTATCGAGCCGCGTTGTTCCCGTGGAGTGATTGAGGGTGACGTTCCAGGCCTGAGGAGAGGGTCTTAGAGCCCGTGTGGTACTTCTTGGGAGTATGCAGGTGATCGGACTCGATTAGTTGATGGACTTTTTGTAGACTAGCGTCTTGAGAATGGAGTGAGATGAGGATTCTGGTCAGGGGAGGGCATGCAAAGAGCCTCCCAGACGTACACTCCAATGGCCAGCTCAGTACAGGATCTGACCTGACGCAGTTCTAGGTTGCTGACAGCAAGCTCTATTGTCCATGATCATTCTGATAGAGTTGCGCCTTATCTGGTGTAAAGGTAAGGGTTTTTGAGACTACAGGGTCTCCTTGGTCATTTAGGGGAAGTGGATGTGAATAGTGGGAGAGGACGATCCGTTGTCCCCCTGTTGGATGCCCCACTCGAGTTTAGCAGTCAGAAACTTCACTGTAACGTCAGGCAATGTCTTCGATGGCCGCCATTTTGAGGTCAGGCACACGGCCGGCGGCGGTGGGCAGCAGAGGGAGCCGGAGGGAGACTTTAATTATTACAAAAGGAGGAAGATAGGGCTGTCACTTGGCGCCCGCGTAGTAGATGTTGCCTTGCAGGTGGAAGATGCACCTCCGAGGGACATTCGAGTCAGGCGGCATCTTCTTTGTCCGCCATTTTGGGGACAGGCGGTGAGAGGGCAGCAGTGGGAGCCGGGGCGGGGACTTACAGATTACACTAGCGGTGGATCGGGGTGTAGCTTAGGCGCCTCAGCCGAGGTAATTACCTTTAGAGTGTCAGGGGCGACTCCGGGGTAAGTTAGGGTCAGGCGGCGTCTACTTTGTCCGCCATTTTGGAAACAGGCAAGAAGTCTGAGGCGGAGAAGAGCCTGTAGCTTCGTTGAAGGGATTGCTGATAATAGTCACGATCCGGGCTGTAGCTTGGTGCTCATTAGGCCGACTGAGCGCTTGCAGGGAGAAAAGGAGTGGCTCCGGAGGAGGCTCTTGTCAGGCGATGTCCTTAATGGCCGCCATTTTGGGGACAGGCGTAAGGGCTTACCGGAGGCGAGCGTCTCAGGGCTCCGGTGGTGATTGCTGATAATAGTCACGATCCGGGCTGTAGCTTGGTGCTCATTAGGCCGACTGAGCGCTTGCAGGGAGAAAAGGAGCGGCTCCGGAGGAGGCTCTCGTCAGGCGATGTCCTTAATGGCCGCCATTTTGGGGACAGGCGTAAGGGCTTACCGGAGGCGAGCGTCTCAGGGCTCCGGTGGTGGAATGAGGTCCTGCGCTGTTCGGCGGGCTTGAGTTGCTGAGTTCTTCGTTCCTGGTACAGGCGATGGTACTGGACTGCTGGATCCGACGCTGGTCTGTGTCAGGAAGGTAAGTGTCCTGGGGTCGCAAGGAGGGCAGAGGGGCGCCGATCAATGTAGAGCGAGATCGGGCGGCTGGACTCTGCTTTCCTGAGGCGGGACAGGCTTCACTTGTCCTTCTTGAGCTTCGGTCGTCGTTCCTGGTGTTGGGCAGCGCTAGGGGGGGCTCTGCTTGGGGTATTATTTGGTGAAGCCAGGAGCTCGGTTTCAGAGCTTACTACCCCCCCGCGGCCATCTTGGTTAGTTCAGTTAGTTTTGAGACGCTTCAACCAGGGCATGGACAGCAGTGATACCAGCTTGGTGCACATGGATGTCTAGATACCACAACAGCTGTAGGCAGAGCAAGTGATGGAATAGGGTGACCAACCGTCAGTACATTTCACAGACCGTCCTTAATTTGGATCTCACATCCGTTGTCCATGACAATCACTTTTACGGACGCCTTTTGTCCGTAATTTTGGGCATTGGGAGCATCACTGTTCCCCTGCCAGAAGCCTCAGCTCCCAGATGGGGCCACCTCGCACTCCTCTGATCACAAGAGCAGCCCCAGCCCGCCCATTGTCGTTCTGTCTGCGGCTGATTGCCACATACCGAATGACAATGGGCCAGTCTGTGCTCTTACTGCATGTGGTGGGCCTCCTCTCGCCCCATTCTAGGGTAGGACATTCAGTCAGGTGGAAGAAATGAACAAAAATGCCCATGCTTTTAGGTGAGAATCCTTATACATAAAAAGGGTAGACCCAATGGTACTGGGACCTTGGTGAATACTAGTACAATCTAGAGTGGCCCTAGTAACTGAAGATTAACTGGACATATAACACATAAGTATCTAAATAGCAATACTCATTAGCAAGAATAGTATGCAGGCAAATGTTATTTAATCACAATGCCACATAATTGAATAATACACATATATGTCACAGAGCACAATTTTGATATATATATACAAGTGGTGCCCAGCAGGACAGAGAAAAAAGGAAGGGGTAAGTGAATTGGGTGAGGATACGTGATGGAGTGAGAAAGCATGGAAAAAAGGGTGCAATCGTATGCCAAATTCTCAATAAATCAGGCTTTTAAGATGTTAAGCCAATGGTACATTAGTTATCCATGTAGGTAATCAATAGCTATACCACATAAGTGAAACACAGTAAATATTATCTCTGTTGTTTTCAAGGGTTAGCTTTAAGAGAAAGAAAAGTCGACATTTGGATAAGTAGATGGATGGGTGGATGGAAGACTGGATTGCTAAATGAAAGAGGGATGGAAAGAAGAAGGGAGGATGGATGACTGAAAAGGTGAATGGGTGGAAGGATGAGTTACTGGGTGGATGAATGAGTAAGTGAAAGGATGGTTGGATGGGTGAAAGGGTAGATGGATGAGTGAATGGATAGACGAGTGGAAGAGTGGATGGATGAGTGTACGGATGGATAAGGTGAAAGGATGAATAAAGGGATGGTTGAGTGAAAGGGTGAATGAAGGGATGGATGAGTGGCATGATGGATGGATAGAAGGATGAATGATGAATAGGTTTGCAAATGGATGGGCACACAGATGGAAGGACAGAATGAATTGCGAAAGCCTGAATGATGTAGGAAAGAATGATTACACCTTGTAACTCCCATTATCTTAAGTACATTTCCTATAGATTGACTTTCACATTTATATGAGTCATTTTCTCTATATAATATGTGTGTGTGATGTAACGCACTCCGACATCCTGTCCTACTTACGTGGGATGTGTAGCACTATAAAATAAATTAAATACACATGAGAGAGGGTCTATGTAAAGAGGAGGGTCACCATTGGAGGGTGGTAGCAAGGCTGGACTGGCCGGACAGGACATAGGACGTTTCCCTGGGAGACTGGAAAGGTGGGAAGGGGGGGTTTGTTACCACAAAAAGACCTGCACATTTGCTCAAAGCTGCACACATACTGAAAAACCATGAAGTGCACAATTGTCTCAACCTAATATAAACCTCTTTTCACTTCTACTTAAGTGGTTGTCTATTTTCTTACTTATATACTATTTTTTTTTGTCCTCATTTGTATTTAGCCACTATAAATTAGAGATGCAAAAAAGGGGAGGGAACGACAAGAAAGGAAGGTTTTAACTTCCAGGCTTCAGTTACGCCAATATATGAGGGAATCCGATCACTCCTTTTACAGAGAGGGTGTACTGGACAACTTGGACCCTTAAATTGGTCCAACCTTTTACCCCTCTCTTGTCTCCCTCCTTCCAAATCTGTTTCTCCATTATAACAGGACATATGGAAAATCCGCACCAGGACTTTCAGTTCAAACCATTTTGGACTTCCTGGCCTGTATAGCTATCACATAATCATACGACTAAGGGCCAGATGTAGGTAATTTCAATTTTCCGATTCTTAAATACCGACTCATACCGAATCGGTATTTCAGAATCGGAAAATGGTATGTAGATAAAAAATCGATAAAACTTACCGATTCGGAATGACTCGGTATTTGAGTTCGGTATATACCGAATCGGTAAATTCCGATTCGGTAAATTCCGAGTCGGTTAAACCTATTCATTCCTATGGGCCTCCTGGCCCATAGGAATGAATGGGTTTTACCGATTCAGAATTTACCGAATCGGAATTTACCGATTCGGTAAATACAGAATCGGTAAATACCGAGTCGGCAGTATGAAAATCGACATGTGAGCTGCCAACCAATCAGGGACACCCTACACACCCCACTACCAAGGCCCAGAGAATCCAACTAATCAGAATGAAGTACCCCTCCCCAGTACCTGGGAGTGGTGTGGTATATAAATAATTTAATACCGGATCTATTTTTCGGAATAATCAATAAACAGATAGCTCAATAAATAAGAGTCAAGATTCGAGGTAGCTGGAGTTTACAGGCTTTAATCAGACATAAAGGACAGGAACAGGACAGCCTGTACGGGAATAGGATGGCAGCTGCCGGGGGCAGGATCTGGGAGCATAAGGGAGGAAGGGATAACTTTTTAATAACAGTTCACAGTATATATATCAAAACAATTGCATTACATTCAATACAGTAGGCGTAGCAGTAGGCGTGGTTCGTAGCAGTCGCGAAAGATAAGGGCAAAATGATGTAACAAGAAGGCGTGTACATAGACATGTGATGTAAACGTAACAGAATATGTCATAAACGGGGCGGAAACATGGAGGGGGCTACCTGAGCAGCTGGGACCTCTAACCTAGTGGTGCGCGCAAACTGGCAATGACGTGTTACCAGGGAGAACTGGGGGGCTATGACTTCTGCGCTAGAAGAGGAGACTAAAGTCTGGAGTGTCAGAGCGACATGTACCCAGGCATATCTAGTATCTGGTGTTTAGAGTACATGTTGATAGAATCCAAAAGTTATCAGGGCAAAGGCTAAAAGACATTAAGACTGGTGCATGCATAAGTCTACATGTAGTGCGTGTGCTATTCTATGAATACTAATACAGTATTTCTCTTACATGGAGACATAAAGGCTAGACCATGACGGAAACTATTGATGCGATTCAGTAGCTTAGGAATGCAGAGAAGGAAGGGCTGAACTGATAACTAGAAACATAACATACTCTTGGCAGACTGGGAGGCAGAGCCAGGCCGGGCCGGGCACTGCGTGGCAAGAAGTAAGCTAAGGGTCAGGGATACAGGTGGGGGCTGTATCGCTCCTCGGAGAGTGTTCAGGAGACAGGAGCTGAATCTGAGTCCGGGCCCTTTTGAGGCCTAGAAACGGGGATGATTCAATGAATTAACGTGCACACTGTAAAATGTGGCAACGTAGATTTACATAGGCCTAATATTCGTTGTTTTCACGAGGACTGGAAACTGGCATACTAGAGATGGACACAACTATAATTGCGTCTTTAATCGATCAGAGGGGAATACATGCATATCGATCATACACATATAACATAAGATGGGGAACACGTAGGCACATACAACATGGCAAAATTTACTTTTCCACATTGCCTCCTTGTGCCCTACGTTTCCATCAGGAAACATCAATATTCATGATACCATCTATCATTTCATATAGCATCATTTGCTCGTCTCGAATTGTCTTGGAACGGGACTTAGGACTAGGAATACAAGAGGTAGCACACATGCCGCAAATCGCAGGGCCACATTGTATACAGAATATGTATACTGAATATGATCATTACTGCAATACCTAGGAATGACAATACTTTCCATCCCCAGGCAGATATAATATTCCAGAGCCAACCGAACCATGTCCAGGTGCCTGGATTCTGGTGTAACTGATGGGCAATTTTATGAAGTCTGGTTATAGCTGAATAAACAGACTGCGCGTTATTAGGAATGAAAATGCAGCAACTAGATCCGATGACTCTACATGCTCCTCCTCTATCGGCCAGTATGACGTCAAGAACGAGACGATTTTGGAGCACGACAAATCTCATAGCAGATTGCTCTTCGGTTAAGTTACCTAGAGCGGAAGTAGTCTCATTCACTACTGCTTCAAGGGTTCTGGTTAACCTACGTATTAACTTACTATTCTGGACAGGGCCTATAAAGAAGAAGAAACCTTTATTGAAGTCTTGATACTGTTCTAGAGTAGTTTCAGTTTGATCGACAATTGGGGACTCGATCTCCCTTCTATGTCTGACGTGTACTAGATGTGTGTTTCTGTGATAATCAGATGGGGCTTGAAAAACTGGTGGCAGTAGGAAAGCAATGTAACATGTTCCATCCCAATCGAGGGGCAGACGAACATATGCGGTCTGACCACAAACAAAATAAGAATGACGTGAAGCTTTGAAAATAGATTTCCCACTGTCACTATACTCGACAGTAGTAATACAATCACTATGTCCTACATGTGCGGAACCATTCTTTCTGACACATAATTCGCCTTTGACTGGTAGTACTGAAATAGCAGGCAAATCTGGAGTAGTATCAGACTGAACATTCAAGACCATAAAATTCGAAGAATAATTACCTCAATCATATACTTCATTTTCTAGATCTAACCCTGTTCTATGGGAGAGACCTTGCTGGTCTGGAAAACATGTTCTATTCAGAAGGGACATATCATTTGAGGATGACGTTAACGTGGACCATGCTCCACACGAACCATTATGTGAAAACGGATAAGGAAAGAGTGGCAGAACTCCCTTCGGTGTCTGGAAAGGGGGGAGTCGACCACACACCCAACAATTAGTGGCATTGCTGGTCTGGTGTGAATAGTGTAACATTCTAATGAATGTATTATTGCTCATAGCAAGACGATAGGATAGCTCGTGAGGAGGCAGATCACTAAATGTGTGCTCTACTGTAACATTAGAAAACTTGTTTGCATGTGAACTTGGAAAACATAAATGTAATGCATAACTTGTGCAGGTAACCATTAAACTTAGAAACAATAAGAAACTTAGAAAAACGATACATCTTATAGAGTTTTGACTAACTCTCTCACTATGGGGGTCTATCTCATACATGTCAGAAACCTGTCTAACCGTTTCACCCGAGAGGGACTTAGACAATTAAACTGGCTGACTTATTTTACTAGACCGGAGCTTCAATTTATACTCCTGTTGCGGAGTTTTCTCTAACAGGGGAACTTTATGTTCAGAATCAAGTTCAGAGTCTGGTTTCAGGCAGTCTTTAGAAATGTCCTTTGAAAATGTTTTTTTACGAATTCCATGGAACTTCTTTATATGGGACAGATGGACCCACCCCTTGCGGCCCTCCAACTTCACGGCCGTGCGGGTGGTCAGGAGAACAAGTCGCGGCTCCTTCCAACGAGGCTCCAGCGGGCTTGAACGATCAAAGTTCTGTACTAGCACGAGGTTGCCTGGAATGACTTCATGCGGTTTCACCTCGGTATTGTCTGGAAATGCGGCGGCAACCTGTGAACGACAAGAGTGTAGGGCAGACATCAAGGAAGCTAGGTAATCTGTCAGCATATTACTGGAAACATCTGTAATACTGCGGGGTCTAGGTGTACCCCACATATTTGGGGGGCGGCCGAATACGACCTCATAAGGGGACAGACCTGATCTGGAATGTGCAACCATCCGCATATAGAATAAAGCAACTGGCAGGGCAACTAGCCAGTCTACACCTTTCTCTTTACATATCTTGGCAATACGGATTTTCAGGGTCTGATTATGTCTCTCTACGAGACCGGCTGCTTCAGGATGGCGCACACAATGGAACTTCCACTGGTACCCTAACAAAAGGGAAACTTGTTTCATGAGTTCAGATGAGAATGGCTGGCCGTTATCAGAATACACGACCCTAGGGAGTCCATAGCGGGGAAAGAATTCACGAACCAACTGCCTGGCAGTGGTCGCTGCTGTGTAATCTGTAACTGGATATGCTTCTGTCCACCGGGACAAAGCGCATACAACTACGAGGACATACTTGAAACCTCGACATCGCTCCATCTGAATATAATCCATCTGGAGGACTTCAAAAGGGTGGTCAGGAGGTTGGAATCCACCTTGTTCCACCGGGACACTTTTACCTGGATTGAACTGACAACATATCATACAGGTACGGACTTTCTGCTTGGCTGCAGCTCGTAAGTGCTTGTTGAACCAAAGGTTCTGAATACTGTCTAACATAGCTTTTTCTCCTAAATGTGCTGGACTATGTGCGGTATTGATAATAACTTGAACCATAGAGTCGGGGAGAAACCATGTGGCTTTTCCCTTCGTCACCCATCCTTGATCTGTCTGGACCCCTCCTTGTTCGGACCATTTCTTGATTTCATCGGGAGTAGCATGTAACTGTATGTCTATGACATCTTGTGTAGGGTCCTTTACTGTCATACATGTAGTCGGATCTGGAGTGAGTGTCTGTGTCGGAATGTCTGGGGTCTGAGCTGTAAGCTTGGCTGTTCGATCTGCTAGATCGTTACCTTGGGAAATGATATCAGTAACTTTCGTATGTGCTTTGCACTTCATGATAGCGATAGCTGTCGGTAAATGTATTGCATCTAACAGAGCTTGAATGAGGAGACCATGCTGAATCTTGGTTCCATGAGAAGTCATGAAACCTCTCTCCTGCCAGAGTACTCCAAAGTCGTGTACGACTCCGAATGCGTAACGTGAATCTGTGTATATGTTTACTTTCAGGTTCTTAGCACGTATGCAGGCTTGGGTCAGAGCGACTAGCTCTGCTGCTTGAGCAGACAGGGTGTCAATACGATGTGTCTCTATAACTTCTGTGTCAGTAGTCACTGCATACGCGGCTACTAGTTCTCCTGTACTTGTTCTCATACATGAACCATCCACATAAAGTGTCAGGTCGGGATCAGGTAATGCAATGTCTGTCAGGTCTTGTCTTGGCTTAGTCATAGTGTTAACAACTTCCACACAGTCATGTGTGGCCGGATTTGAAGTAACTGACGGTAACAGTGTGGCAGGATTTAGAACGTTGCAGCGTCTGATTTCTATGTGTGGCTGGAACAGTGTCAGTTCATAACCTGTTAAACGTGCAATTGTCAAGTGCTGAGTCTGTGTTCGGTTTAAAAGAACTTCCACGGAGTGTGGAACTTGTACTGTCAGGGAGTGTCCTAATACTATGGAATCACTTTGTCTGATGGCTAGAGCTGTGGCTGCAACTGACTTGAGGCACGCAGGCAGAGCCTGGGCCACTGGATCTAATGTGCTCGAGAAATAAGCACAGGGCTTGTACTGTCCTGCTTGATCTTGTGTGAGAACAGATAATGCAGTACCATCACGTTCTGTGACAAAAAGTGTAAAAGGCTTACTGTAGTTCGGTGTAGCTAGAACAGGTGCTTGACATAAGGCTTTCTTTAATTCATTAAAAACAAGTGTATGTTCAGATGTCCAAGGGAGGACAGTCGATACGGCTGCCTCCTGTGTCGTTAACTGTATCAGTGGCTTGGCTAGAAATGCATACTGAGGAATCCATTGTCTGCAATAAGAAGTGAGGCCAACAAAAGCTTGTACCTCCTTCTGTGTCTTGGGCTGTGGAAGACTCGCTATTAACTGGATACGGTCTGGTGTCAACTGCCTACCCCACTTGGACAGTAAGTGGCCTAAGTAGATCACTTGCTGGACACAGAACTGAAGCTTCGAAGGGGACACCTTGTGCCCCATCTCGGCTAGGAAATACAGAACTGTAAGTGACGCTCGCTCGCAGTCACGTTCAGAACGGGCTGTGATCAGTAGATCATCGACATACTGGAGCAGGGCAGTGTCAGTTGGCATGTGAATATTGTCTAGTTGTCTCTTAAGTGCTTGACTGTAAATACTAGGACTTTCTGTGAAACCTTGAGGAGCTCGTGTGAATTTATAGCTCCTTCCATTTAAACAAAAACCGAAAAGGTACTGACTGTCTGGATGAATGGGGACACTGAAAAATGCGTTCTTGAGGTCGATAACAGTGAAAAATGTAGCTTCGGAATTAATGGCTGTCAATAGGGATGAAATATCTGGGACTACTGGATACTGGGGAATGATACATTTATTAAGCTCTCGAAGGTCAATCACTAATCGATATACTGGAGGTGCATTTGGATCAGTACGTTTCATGACTGGAATGATAGGAGAATTACATACATTGGAGTCAGTTTCTACAACCACTCCTTGAGCAATAAGCTCGTCAATAATTTTGGATAAGGCTGCTACAGCCTCAGGTGGCAATCTGTACTGTCTGATTCGTGGCAAAACTATACCTTGTTTGAGAGTCACACGATGGGGTGTGATGTGCATACATCCTACATCAGTTGGACCTTGCGCCCATAAATGCTGCGGGACATTCAAGAGTCTTGGATCAAAATCACGTAATACATAGTGACCTTTGAAGTCACGTAAAAACAATCGGATTCCTTCTGGGGAACATCAAATTACTGCACCTAATTCCTTCAGTGTTTTAATACCTAACAAATTTTCTGGACATGACTTCGTAAGTAACAAGTCAGTAGTTCGGGACAATGGACCAACTTCTAGGGAAACTGGTTTCGAAATTTCGTTAACAATTGGCTTTCCTGAAAATCCAAGGGAAACATTTTTAGAGCCTGAGAGCGGAGCCCCTGGAACCTCGTCATGACTGATAGTAGTCCTACTTGCCCCTGTATCAATCAGAAACTTTCTGTCTTTCCCTAATACTTGACTGTGTACATAGGGACCCTCTTGATCTACAGGTATCTCGATGAGAGGCAAGCCTACCTCCCTCTCTAGGCTGTTTCATGAATACTGTTGATATTCTGGATACTCTGTCTGGGCATACTGGTACATCTGCTGTGTAACATGCTGTGTTGCAGCGATAGGCTGCGGTGCTGGAACTGTCTGTTGTGCATTCTGGGGTGACTGAGAAGTCTGTGAAACTTGTTCTTGTCTAGGCGGACGTGGTCTTTCTTTAGTTTTACCAGTGGCTATGTTGTGTTTCAGAACTGCACACTCGTTTATGAAATGACCTGGCTGTTTACAGTAATTGCATGTCCCTTTAACGGGAGCTGCAGGATGACTGGCTTGATTCGGACCCCTCTTCTGACTGTCTTGTGGAACAGATTGTGCAACTAATACTTTCATTTTCGTATCTTTCATACGTCTCCTTTCATGTTCTTGCTCTTCCCTGATTCTGTTCTGGTGATACTGGAGCATCTGGAGCATTTGTGACGGGGTATTAGCTTGACAGGTACTTTCGACTTTCAAAGCTCGATTTTTAACTTGTGGACTTGAATTCTCAACTAGTTTAGTAACAAAAAGATGAGGGTACGACTCGCTACTTGTCTTCAAACCACTGTTAATAATAAAACATTTCTCAAATCTAGAATAAAAATCACTAGTGTCTTCATCCTGTTTCTGTTTGCATGCTGAGATTGCATCCCAATCTTCCTTTTTCGTGGCTAGTAACCTTGGCAAAACTTGTATCAATAACTCGGGCAATTCTTTACATTTGTCCCCAAGACCGGTACCTGGTACTCGTATTTTATCTTCAGCTTCTAGAGCTGTCCAATCAATCTTTTTCTCTCCCACCTCCCATTCTTTTTCCTTGAGTTTTTCATATACCCCTGCGGGCAACAGGACCTTTAGCATTTTAATGATATCTGGATACGTGTATTCTCCCATACGGAGCATGTCTTTTAATTCTCGATGGAACCCTGCTGGATCTTTGTCGTGACAGGGAATTAATTTCTTCATCTCTAAGAGTTCCATCTTTGTGATAGGGGTGTAAACAAATACTCGTTGCATTTCACCACCCGCTGTCCTAACTGGGTGTACTTCTCGTAACGGATGCTGTCTATCTATGTAAAATGGTTTACTTTCTGGAGGTGAGACGTGAACAAAATGCGGATTCAAAAACGTTCTATATTTGTGACGCTGTTCTAGAATGACACTAATTAAATCGGTACCTAAACCTCTCCATCTATATTGGAGTAACTCGTTCAGAACATCATTTAACGGACCTGGATCAGAATGTTGACCCTCATACAGTGTAATGAGGTGCTGAATCATATACATACCCACCAGTCGCTGCTCGGCTGGGGGCAGTTTCAGAAACATTTGTGCCACTATTTCGTCTGGAAAAGTGGTAGAATCAGTAATCCATCGGACTGCTGATCGGGCTAATTCTTGTTCATGCATGGTACTAAGTTCACTATAACCGATTCGTGATTTCAGAATGTGATCGGTAGCTTGAAATACTTGCTCAAGAGAACCTTGTTCTGGTGCTGGAAGAGGAAAAACTTTCTTGTGTTCTAGGCGTGAATGTCAGTCGGGAAGTCTAGTACGACCTACATACGCTATTCTGGAGGGATTCTCGTCGTCTACTTCTTCAGTAGGAGAGTCGTCTTCTTTCTCGGACACTTGTGCTGCTTTGCGTTTCTCGTGTAACTTTATTATTTCCTTACGAATTTTCTTGTACATACTCTCTATACTACCTAGTGTCTTGTGTCTTCCCTCGGCTATATGATCACTCCACCTTGTCAGGACTTTCATTTCGGTCGGATGTTTAGTTGGATAATCTTGTTCCCTTATTAAACAATTAATTAGAAACTTTAATAGCATGAGCTGAGTCTCGGCTTTCCTTTGAGACATGGCTTCACCAATACTTTCTGGATCTACTCCTGTACGGATGAAACGATATATTCTGTCTAGGTCTTCTTTCATATTCGGTAGGGTGTCCAAGTACTCGGTCACCCATCTTACACGCAATGAATATATAACCATATCATTATCGCCTGGGACTGGGTCATAACGGCATTCAGTGAGAGCTCGCTTGATATCGGCAACTGACTGATTTTTGGGCGACCGCTGTAACGCTCGGGCATGTAGCTCGAGTAATGTCACACGTCTGTGTTGCGGCGGGGTACAAGGAGGACTTCCCCCCCCCGCGGCTCCTAAACTAGAATCGTCGACTGGTACCGTACGGGCTGGCAGAGTGACTGATGTAGCGGGTACTTGGACTGTGGGCTGGACCGGGGGTGCCGTAACAGGTGCTGCAACGGGTGCCCCGGTGGCTGGAGGAACTGGAATTACATTATTTACAGGGGCTGGCGGAACAGTATTTGCATATTCTGGGACTGTGTCATCCAAATAGGACGAGAGAAAAATATCAGCTGCGGTCGGTTTATGACGTAGCTTAATCGGAACTAATGTCGGCGGAAAATTACATGGTGCTTCCGGGGTTGCTTTCGGCAAGCCCTCGGCAAGAAGAGGGTACATACCCTTAATAAGGGCATTTCTCTGTCTGTCTGACTGTTCGGCTTTAACTCGTTCACCTATTTCGACTAATTCCCTTTCTTGGGCTTTTTCTGAGGATTCCCTACTTAATTCTGATTTTCTGATTTCTTTTTCGGTTCTTTTATGAGATTCTTTGCGCCATAACTCGATGGCATCTTTCTGGGACTGTCTGGCTTTCTTTTTCCATAATGCTTCTTCTACTCGCATGATGCACTCGGCATCCCACGTACCTGATACAGGCCATCTATATTTCTCTTCTAATTCCTTGGTGTACTCCACCCATAAGTCTAGATATAATATGGCACTTATGCCATGTTTATGATACATAAAATGACCTGGACTGTCCCTAGGCGGGACAGGAACTGCTTCCTCGAGCAGACCTTTTCTAGTTTTTAACTGACGTAATTTCGAGAACAGAGGCATAACTTAGGCTGGAGTCTGGACACAATACAATACACGATGAACACAATAATAACTGAAAAACGAATCACTCATACCACGACATTGAAAACACATGGAATAACATTTATAATAACAGTTCGGACAGAATACATGAATTTTCTCGAGAACAGAACTTACTGGAACAGAAACTTACTAGAATGACTGGATGCACTGCTAAAACAGTACAAAACTTACCGGTCCCATAAAGAGACACGTCAGGACCCGCGTCCACCTAAGTGAACACTTCGTGTTGGATTTGCGTACCCAAACCCACGGACCAGAGACAAATCAATTTGACCCTGTCGAGATACTACCCCAGCAACGGTACTCACCGGGCAGCAAGAACGGAAGGCCTCGGACTGGACTGGACTGCTACGACGACGGACGGACGAACTTCGGACTTCAGTTACAGGTGGGCCTCTGGATACCTCGGACCTTGGACTCTCGGCTTGGGCTCTGGTCGGGACTCGCCGCGTTCCTCACCGCCTCGTCTGGACGCTGGACCGCAACCTCCGTCTCCTCCGTGGGCCTGAGGGATACTTGAAGCAGAAATATCTGCACGTGCACGGTATGGTTCCGTCACGGCTGCAGAGGATCAGGGGGCCTGCGTGGCTTCTCCGGCGCGTGGGGAAAGGGCAAGTCCCTGTTCGGGCGCCATTATGTGGTATATAAATAATTTAATACCGGATCTATTTTTCGGAATAATCAATAAACAGATAGCTCAATAAATAAGAGTCAAGATTCGAGGTAGCTGGAGTTTACAGGCTTTAATCAGACATAAAGGACAGGAACAGGACAGCCTGTACGGGAATAGGATGGCAGCTGCCGGGGGCAGGATCTGGGAGCATAAGGGAGGAAAGGATAACTTTTTAATAACAGTTCACAGTATATATATCAAAACAATTGCATTACATTCAATACAGTAGGCGTAGCAGTAGGCGTGGTTCGTAGCAGTCGCGAAAGATAAGGGCAAAATGATGTAACAAGAAGGCGTGTACATAGACATGTGATGTAAACGTAACAGAATATGTCATAAACGGGGCGGAAACATGGAGGGGGCTACCTGAGCAGCTGGGACCTCTAACCTAGTGGTGCGCGCAAACTGGCAATGACGTGTTACCAGGGAGAACTGGGGGGCTATGACTTCTGCGCTAGAAGAGGAGACTAAAGTCTGGAGTGTCAGAGCGACATGTACCCAGGCATATCTAGTATCTGGTGTTTAGAGTACATGTTGATAGAATCCAAAAGTTATCAGGGCAAAGGCTAACAGACATTAAGACTGGTGCATGCATAATTCTACATGTAGTGCGTGTGCTAGGAATATTCTATGAATACTAATACAGTATTTCTCTTACATGGAGACATAAAGGCTAGACCATGACGGAAACTATTGATGCGATTCAGTAGCTTAGGAATGCAGAGAAGGAAGGGCTGAACTGATAACTAGAAACATAACATACTCTTGGCAGACTGGGAGGCAGAGCCAGGCCGGGCCGGGCACTGCGTGGCAAGAAGTAAGCTAAGGGTCAGGGATACAGGTGGGGGCTGTATCGCTCCTCGGAGAGTGTTCAGGAGACAGGAGCTGAATCTGAGTCCGGGCCCTTTTGAGGCCTAGAAACGGGGATGATTCAATGAATTAACGTGCACACTGTAAAATGTGGCAACGTAGATTTACATAGGCCTAATATTCGTTGTTTTCACGAGGACTGGAAACTGGCATACTAGAGATGGACACAACTATAATTGCGTCTTTAATCGATCAGAGGGGAATACATGCATATCGATCATACACATATAACATAAGATGGGGAACACGTAGGCACATATAACATGGCAAAATTTACTTTTCCACAGTGGCCACACCCATGCAGGTGCACACCAACTGAACAAACATTTGAGCTGAGGTGAGAGGAGCTGAGCATCCAGAGCCAAGCACTGCAGCAGGATGGAGTCTCAAGAAGGGCAAAAGGAAGGTGGGGAGCGCAAAAGAAAGATAAAGTTCAGTCCAGAAGAACTACAGGTGGCTGTTGAAGAAATAGTAAGTCACTACCACCAAATATTCAGGAAACAGTCTCTACATGTAGCAGAGTGTGTGAAGAGGAACATATGGCTTGGCATACAGGGCAAAGTCAATGCCATTGGTGTGACCCACCGGGAGATCGAGGACATTAAAAAGCGTTGGTATGATCTGCGCATCATAACCAAAAAGAAGAATGCTGCGCAGAAAAAGGATGCTGGTGTGACAGGAGGTGGCAGGAGCAAAGCACCAAAACTGACAGAGATGGAGGAGCTTGTCGAAACCACCATGGAGCCAGAATGCATCTATGGGATTGGAGACCTGGACAGTACAGCAAGAGCAACTAAGAAACAAGGTAAGATGCATGTACCCCAATCCACAACCAATTACCTGAACCCGTACCCTACTGTGTAGAATCATTACACTGCAGAACAGATCTTACTTGGGGCCAGCATTGCATTATGGTAGACGTAGTCCTGAGTACACACATGCAATGCATACATCACAAGACTCAGCAAGGCATGTCACACACATCACCAAACACACAATGTACACTGTGCAAAGGTGTGTAAACAATTTATTTATGAACTACACACAGATGAACAACAACATTGACCCTATATCATTTTGATTCCACAGGAGAGTTCTCACGCACTCCAGCACCAGCAAGGGAGGAGAGGGCACCAGCAGCTAAGAGAAGGGAAAAAGAGAAAGAAGGCACAAGTCACAGCACTGTGGAAGGAGGCAACACCCAGGAAGCCTCATCACCAGAGCGAGCCTCTACACCTGTCCCGCTATCACCTCTGTTATTCGGAGCTCCTGAATTGTTAAGCACACCGCCTACACCCAAAGCTAAGTCCAGGTCGTCCATGCAGGGAAGTGCAAGTAGGCCTGATGTGCCCCCTCAGAGGATCCTGCAATCCTCTGATTCGGAGGATGAGGATGTTGTACAGCAAACAATAGCACCTGTGGCTGACAAGGCTACACCACAGATTCCAGAAGGCTCTGCGCGCACCAGTGTCCTAGGCAGGAGGGCACGTGAGGGTGGCGATGGCCAGGAAGGTGGGAGCGTATTCTGTGGCCTGGAGGCCACAATGGTCAAGGTACAGCGCATGCAGGCCAAGGAACTGTTGGCCGTGCATAGGCAGGTGCGCTGCATGAACAAGAAAATGACCAACATGGACAAGGGAATAGGCCACATAGCATGCAGTTTGGAGGCAATATCAAAGGGGATAACAGACATCTCCAACTACATGGGTGTACTGTCTGAGAAGTTGGACAGAGATCACATACAGCGGCGCAGGGAGCGGCAATATATGCGG
Source organism: Lissotriton helveticus (assembly GCF_964261635.1). Lineage (NCBI taxonomy): Eukaryota > Metazoa > Chordata > Amphibia > Caudata > Salamandridae > Lissotriton > Lissotriton helveticus. Next base: position 282,672,750 of record NC_136058.1, on the reverse strand, counting down.
CAGCAGTCATAGTCTATTAACAGATTTGCTACAGCTACTTCACTACTTTGCCGACGCTCAATATCCATGCAGGATGCAATTGTGCACTGCTGCACAGACTTGACACGGGGCATGGGAAGGGTGACCTCTGCGATGGAGCAGATGCTAACCACTAACACAGGCAATGCTGGTGACACGGGTATGGAGGAGATAGAGGTGTCAACCAGCAGGAGTGGCTCAAGCACACCTGTACCAGAGGTGCGCAGGAGCGTCAGGCACAGCCATGCTGAGTCAGGCCCCAGCAGAGATACTGAAACCCAGTCACATCAATCCCGCAATGTAGTGCGTGGGCGTAAGCACTGAACAATGCCAAAGATCCACAGGACTGCACACAGTGACGGCAACTGAGCACAAGCAGTCATGGACATGGACAATGATGGGCAATGGCTTTTCCTATGTAATGATGATGTAGTGAATATTAAACTACACTCGTCAAACACTATACCTGTCTATGTGTCATACATTACCTAGAAATATCGACGTGTAATTTCTGTCCGTCTCAATCTTCCATCTGTTGCTGCTGGTCCTGATGCTTGGGGGTCTGCATGTTCTTGGTCATCATCGATGTCCTCGTGATGTGTCACCTCCACCTCGGTGCCTTCTTTGGTGGCAAGATTCTGCAACATGGCACAGGTTACTATTATCTTGCAACACTGGATGGGGGTGTACTGTCGGGCACCTCCACTCTTGTGGAGGCAACGGAACCTGCTCTTGAGGAGTCCAAATGTTCGATCCACTACGTTGCGAGTTGACCTGTGTGCCACATTGTAACGCCTTTCGCCTCTGTTAGTTGGGTTGAGGTATGGTGTGAGCACAAAGGAACGCAGGGCATATGCACTATCGCCTAGGAGGGAATGAGAGGTCCATGAGTTACATACACATGACACATACATCTGCCATTCATTTCAGGGTGTGTTACACTTATTTACCTAGCAGATATCCATCTCCAAAATCTCCAGCAACAAGCCGTGTGTATATTCCGCTGTTCTGGAATATGTAGGAGTCGTGCGTGCTCCCAGGAAATTTGGCCACTATGTCTGTGATGATGTTGCCAGCATTGCAAATCACCTGCACATTGATGGAGTGCGTTGACTTACGATTTCTGTAGATGTGTTCTGTGGCTGCAGGTGGGCATAGTGGAATGTGTGTGCCATCTATGCAGCCTATCAGAATGCGGGAAGTGTGCCAGTCCATAGAAGTCAGTTTTTGTTTTAGCAAGTTCTGCAGGTGTGTCAGGGAACCGGATGTAATGGTCCATTCTCTGCTTCATGGCATCCAGGAACTCCCTGAAAAAACGGGACAGACAGCTCTGGGACACACCACCCACTGCAGCAATCACACTCTGGTAGCTCCCAGAGGCAAGCAGGTGTATGCTACAGAGCACCTGCATACGGGGTGGGATGGCGTGGGCCCTGGGTGTTGGGTGATCCAGGTATGGGTGGAGGTCCCTAATTAAGTGCATGATGGTTCTAGGGTGTAGCCTGTACCTCTGAAGTATCTCTGGCTCAGTCAATTGGAACAGGGTGATCCTCTGCCTGTACACCTGCTCCTCCCTTCTCCATACCCTCTCACCTGCAGCGCGTAGCCTTTTCCGCCTCGCAATCACATAGAATGCCGCCATTCTTGCAACACTGTTGCATTTTGGGCCCTTTTATATAGCCTGCACCTGGTTACCACCTGCTTTCAGTCCATGGTAAATACCGACTCTTAAATACCGAATTTCATTGAATTCGGTATTTTTGGCCTTTCCTACATCTCGATGGGCATTATTTCCGATTTCTTATTTACCGATTCGGTAAATAAGAACTCGGTAAATAAGGAATCGGTAAATACCGATTCGGAAGATATGGACTCGGTAAATACCGATTCTGACTTTTACCGATTCATATTTACCGAATCGGTGCATTTTTGACACCTACATCTCCTTTTCCAAATACCGGTCGGAAACGGCAGATTTTACCGATTTTCGGCCGTTACCGACCGGTATTTGCCTACCTACATCGGGCCCTAAATCCTTAACTAGAAAGAAAAAAAGGAAGCAAAAAAAAGGAAAAAAAGAGAAAAGATGATTGGTACCTTAGAAGATAAATTAGAAACAATACTTTAGGCATTTTAATTTGTCTTTTTAATGACAATTCTGGTGCTCGATGGGTCCTGATACACTATTTTATTAAATAACCTGAGCAAGTGATGTCCGGACTGGTGAGACCCAACTCCTGCCTTACTCTTGCTCGCCTGGCCTGTCTAGGGAGAGCTAGGACCTTTTTGTAAGCCAAAATTTGATGGTTCGCGAGGAACTTATTGGAGGCACTGGGGAAAACTAAATGGCCATAGTTAAAAGAGGGCACTAGTTTTGCCTTAAGAACTTTCAAAATGGGTTCAGCAGTTGGACTGTGAAGTCGCTGATTAAGGCTTTTGAAGAGAAAATGATGCCAGCCGCTTTCCTTCTCAGATGTTTCAGATGGTCTGTAGGTGTTGCTCCTTCCGATAGCCACAAGCCCAAATAGTTGTAGCTCATACTTGTTTTATTTTGCAGGGCCCCAAGTTGCCAATGTGTGGTCTTCTTATGAGGGTACTTCCCGAATATAAGTATCCTAGTCTTCTCATAGTTCACCAGGAGCTTGTTCTGTTGGTTATATCCATGCAAAGCTTTTAGGGCCTTCTGTAAGCCAGTTCTCGTGTGGTCCATAATTACGATGTCATCCGCATACTGGAGTATTTGAAGCTATCAAATGTACCTCTTACACTGACCCAGAAGCTACCAGTTCTTCAAGCTTCAGACAGACAGTAAAACCACTATCAAAGCCACCCTTGCACACTGGCCCTCCATTAACCTCCTCACCAACCTCACCACACCTCTTGCCATGGGCACCAAAGACTTCGTACTCCTAGGCAATCTCAGCTTTCATCTCGATGACCCACAGACCCCAACTCCACAAACTTGCTCGAAAGTCTACAGGACACCAGCCTCACCCAGGTCATACAAGTTCCTACCCACATTGCCAAACACACCCTGGACTCCATCTTCTCCTCCACAGCAGGTTAAAGTCAGCCAATATTTCACTCACATGGTAGGATCACTCTATCGCCCACTTCTTCATAACAGGGCCACCAACCACCCCTACGAAGTATAGCACCACCCCAAGCCGCATTTGAAATAATGTTACAGAAATGAAATGGCTCAACGCCCAGCAACTGCACTACCCAGAGCCCACAAACAACCTCATCAATGACCCACACAACTTCAACAACTGGATCATCACCTGTGCCAATACCCTGGCACCCCTGAAAAACCCCAAACCCAAACGATCCAGCAAACACGCTAACTGGTATAATGCTGACCTCAGATAGTCCAAGAGAATTTATAAACAACCCAAAAGGAAATGGCTAACCACCTGAGGAACCACCGCAAGAAACACCTACAAGGCTTCATTTAGACATTGTCACAATCAAGTGAAAGAGACCAGAAAAATGCCATGGCCCTGGATATGAAATCTAGCTCCAACAACTGCAAGGAACTTTTAGCCATCATCAGGAATTTATCTAACAAAGAGCCACAACCAACACCATCTCCCCTAACCAGGAACTCTGCAACGACCTCTCCAAATCACAAAGATCTACAGCAACTTCAAACCCCAGCTACTCCCCGTGGACCTTCCCAGCCTGCCTACCTCACAAACTACAGATTGCCAACTGACATAATTTCAGTTGTTTTTAGAATTAAAAAATGTACATCCAATATCCATCAAGGACACTGCAGCAATACTGAAAACAGTTCACTCTGGGGCACCCACAGACCCCTGATCCCACATCGATCACCTGGGAAGGACAATGGTCAGCACTTCACTCACCTCCATCATCAACACTTCCCTCAAGAAGACAGCTTCCTTCCCAGATAGCTGGAAACAAGCCGAAGTCACTGCCCTCCTCAAAAAACCCTCAACTGCTCAGTACTCAGCAACAAGGATCTCACTGCCCACTTCCCAGCCAAAGCCATGGAGAACAATAACAGGAAAACGTTTTAACCACCTAGAATGCTACAATCTCCTGGACCACTCACAATCAGGGTTCTGAAAACACAAGACCACCAAAATAGCCCTAAAACCTGCAACCGACAATAAGCACACCATCCTCATCCATGGACAGACTGCTTCCCTCATCCTCCTTAACCTCTCCACCGCTTTCAACTCAGTCTCCCATCACACACTCATTGTCAGACTATACAAAGTGGGAATACAAGGAGCAGCACTCCAATGGACAACTTCCTTCTTCTCTAGAAGAGCACAAGTCAAGCTATCGCCGTTCATATCAAAACCCAAGGACCTCATCTGCAGAGTTCCATAGGGATCATCAGACAGCCCCACACTTATGAACAAATACATGATCCTCTGGCTAACATCATCAGATCCCACTAAATCAACTTCATCTCCTACACTGACGAAACCCAGCTCAATTTTACCCTCTCAGACGATACCGTCACCACCAAGACAGACTTCAAACACTGCATGTTCAGCAGAGCTAATTGAATGAAAGAGAACTACCTCAAGCTCAACACCGACAAAACAAAAGTACTTAACTTCAGGAATAAGAGCTCAACTTGGGTCTTCACCAGGTGGCAGCCCAAACTCAGAACCACCCTAACTGACTAGTTTAGGAACCTAGGCCTCATCCTGGACACCAACCTCACCATGAAGTCCGAGTTCAGCGATGCTACCTCCGCATACTTCGACATCCTCCATTTGTTACATAAAATATTCAAATGCTCCCATTGGACAGCAGACATACCATCACACAGGCCCTAATAACAAGCAGATTGTACTACTTTTTTATTTTTATTTTATTTTTAGCTGTATTATAACGCGCTCTGTTACTCCCAGAGTATCCTGGCGCGAAAGGAGAGAGCAAGCAGGTGGCCAAAAAAACAAACAAAAAAAACCTTAAAATTAGTCTAATAAGCAAATCTAAAAAGATGAGTTTTCAGTGCCTTCTTAAAAGGTACAAAATTCTGGATTGATCTCAAAAACAATGGCAGAGTGTTCCAAGCAGACGCCGCAAGGACAGCAATTGACTGGCCTCCAAGACGCACTCGCCGAAAGCGAGGTAAGCTCAACAAAATATGATCAGCTGAACGTAGAGATCGAGTGGGGGCGTAGCGGCTAAATCTTTTCTTCAGATACGAAGGCCCAAGGTCGTTGACTGCTTTAAATGCTAGAGTCAGGATTTTAAAAGTAATCCTTCGTGATACTGGCAGCCAATGTAGTTCTTTCAGATGGATTCGTACACTCTCTCTACTAGGCACGTTGCAGAGAAGTCTCGCCGTCACATTTTGAATGATCTGTAATCGGGCGACTAGAAAGGCTGGGGTTCCGCTAAGAAGAGAGTTGGCATAGTCGAGCCGTGATAGTATTAAAGCTCTCGCGACAGACTCTCTTGCCGAAGAGGGGAGATAAGGAAAGAAATTTCTCATAGCCTTAAGAGACCCGAAGCACACCCCTGTAAGTTTCTTTATGTGTGCCTCGAACCTCAGATCCTCCCCAAACCAAACTCCCAAGTTCTTTGCAGGAGTGATAACTGAACTTGGCTGGGGAAAATCCGAAGGCCACAGGAGTTCTCTAAAATTAGGCGAAAATTGGCCATACAACAAAATTTCTGTCTTATCTTCGTTACATTTCAGCTGTGCCGCTGCTAACCAGCTGAAAACCGAAGAAAGACAGGAACGAGTAGCCTCAGTGCCTAGTGCTGTGCCAGGCCATGTAAATAATAATTGCGTATCATCAGCGTACGCTATAATTTTGGCTCCCATTTGTTCAGCCATCACTATAAGCGGGGTAAGATACACATTAAAAAGCAGGGGGCTCAATGAAGACCCAAACAAACTATGCTGGCATCCCAACCCATCCTCTTCAAAGACTTCAAACCATCCAAATGCCACCGCCATTCTCGTCCTCGACCTTCTGCACTGATCTCTAACACACTACTCCTCAGAGATCTCCACTGGCTCCGCAGCCAAAAGCACTGCTAGCTCAAACTTCTCACACACACATTCAAGTCACAACACAACACAAGACCCGCATACCTCATTCACCGGCTTTACTTCCACCAACCCACCAGAAAACTTTGCTCAGCATCAATTGCACACACACATCCCGCATCCACAGTAGCAGAACTGGAGGGCCTTGAATACTTAAAGGTGGGTGCCCTGGTGCCCCTTGAGGGCACCCACCATATAGTAATTGGGGGCCATGGGGAGAGCCCCAGGGCCCGTGCAGCTCCAGCCAACTTCCCGCATGCATCGGGAGACGGCATTGCTCCCGTCCAAGCAGATGCAATATTTTGATTTGTTGCCCTGCCCTCTTCAGTACCAGCAGGAAACAGACAAAATTCCGCTCCCAGTGGTCAGGAGCGTTTACAAAGCTCCCACCCCCTGGGAGAAGACTTGGTGTTTGCTTCCACTTGGCAGGAAATAAAAAAAATGCTCTGGCCAAGCGATTGCAAAGACAGATTTCTCTGCCCACACCCGTGCAGGCAGGGAAACCACTATATCCCAAGGTTGGGCTCACTGGGACATAGCTATTAAGCTGGAACGGGGACTTTGATCCAATGGGCCCCCTCCCTCTTTACAGTAATTTCAGCCCCATAGGTGGACTCCCAGGGGCCTTTACTGGTTTGGGGAGGGGGGGTCATCCGGCACCCCCCTATATTGAAGAAATCTGCCCCGCAGGATGGGGTCCCCAAGCCTCTAAAAGCTTGGCGTGGGGGCTGAGTGGCCCCTACTCTCCTTTTTACCACATTTCAGCCATGGGGGTGGGCTTGCCGGAAACTTTAATTGCTCAGAGAGGTGGGCCTCTATTAAGAAAATCAACACCTTCCCCCTCGCGTGACCCATCCCTTTCCCCTCGCGCGACCCATCCCTTTCCCGCAACCACCCTTTCCCCATATGCGAACCCCCTGTCCCCATATGCGAACCCCCTGTCCCCATATGCGAACCCCCTTTCCCCACGCGCGAACCCCCTTTCGCCTCCCTCGCGCAACCCCCTTTCCCCTTGCGTGACTCATCCACCCTCCTCACCACCCTTTGTTTGTGGTGGCCACCACTGTAGGAGGTATTGTTTTAATGATTTCCTGAACAGTTAGATTCTCGGGTCTTACAAGAATTTCAGATGGTTTGAAGAGTGTCCCAGAAAGTGATCATGTTTACTCCATAGGGATGCCACTAACAATCAGTCAATCATTTGTAAAGTGCACTACATACCCGCGAGGGTCTCATGGCGCTGGAGGGGGGGGGTGCTACTGATCGAACAGCCAGGTCTTAAGTATCCTCCTGAAGGTCAGCAGGTCTAGGGTCTGTCGTAGGCTCAGTGGGAGGGTGTTCCATGTCTTGGCGGTGAGGTGGGAGAAGGATCTCCCACCGGTGGTTGTTCTTCAGATGCATGGGACGGTGGTGAGTGAGAGGTCGGCGGCGCGTAGCTGGCGGTTGGGGATGTAGAAGGAGAGGCGTCTGTTGAGGTAGGCTGGGCCGGTCTTGTGGAGTGCCTTGTGTGCGTGGGTGAGGAGCTTGAAGGATATCCTCTTGTTGACGGGGAGCCAGTGCAGGTTTCTCAGGTGGGGGGTGATGTGGCCGTGGCGTGGTATGTCGAGGATCAGTCATGCTGAGGCGTTTTGGATGCGTTGTAGTCGTTTGATGAGCTTGGTCGGGGCTCCCGCGTAGAGGGCGTTTCCGTAGTCGAGTCTGCTGCTGATAAGGGCCTGGGTGACTGTCTTTCTTGTATCTGTCGGGATCCATCTGGAGATCTTGTGGAGCATGCGGAGGGTGTTGAAGCAGGAGAAGGAGACGGCGTTGACTTGCTTGGTCATTGAGGGGCAGATTTATGTTGAACTTGCGCCACTTATGCGCCTACGTTGCATCACTTCTGTGACGCAGCAGCGGCGTAAACCCTGTGCCACGTTGCGACATACTTACATCTTGACGCATCTATGGCGATGCGTCACGGTGTAAGGCCCAGCGCCACATGAAACCTGCATCAGGTTTCATGTGGGCGTTTCCGCGCAGGGGGGGCGTTCCATCACAGGAACGCCCCTGAAAAGTGCCACAGTGAAATCTACAAGATTTCACTGAGTCACTTTACCAATGCTGATGCGTCAAAACCCTGCGCCTGCCTGAAGCAGGCGTAAGGCTTGATGCACCACGTTACAGATAGGGCAAGTTGGAAATGTGCTGGAGTTGCGTGCCACACGCAACACAACTTCAGCACTGTGCCAACTTCACGCCCTAGATACGACACGCATCTGTTTATTCCTGCGCCATGGTGCGCCGCATTGTAAATGCGGCCCATCATGGGTGGCACAAGGATAAACTTGCGTGGCGCACCTTTCCTGGCGCATCTCTGCTGATTTGCAGAGATGCGTCAGGCAACATAAATGTGCCCCCCAGAGCGTTGAGTCGAGGATGATTCCCAGGTTGCGTGCGTGGTCGGTTGGTGTCGGGGCTGCCCCCTGTGCCGTCGGCCACCAGGAGTCGTCCCAGGCTGAAGGGTTGGAGCCGAGGATGAGGACTTCCATCTTGTGCGAGTTCAGCTTCAGATGGCTGGTCTTCATCCAGGCGGCGACGGCCTTCATTCCTTTGTGGAGGTTGGCTTTGGCGGTGATAGGGTCCTTGGTGAGGGAGAGGATCAGCTGAGTGTCATCAGCGTAAGAGATTATGTTGAGGTCGTGCTGTCGGGCTACGTGTGCGAGCGCAGCCATGTAAACAGCGTCAGGCTGAGGGAGGAACCCTGGGGTATGCCACAGATGATCTCGGAGGCTTTGGAACGGAATGGGGGATGCGGACACTCTGGGTTCTGCAGGAGAGGAAGGAGGTGGTCCAATCCAGAGCCTTGTCTCGGATCCCTGCGACGTGGAGGCGTGCACGGTGTCGAAGGCGGCAGAGAGGTCTAGGAGGATGAGTGCTGCGGTCTCTCCGTTGTCTAGCAGGGTCGTGATGTCATCGATGGCGGCGATGATGGTAGTCTTGGTGCTGTGGTTGTTGCAGAACCCTGACTGGGAAGGGTCCAGGATTCTTTTTCTTTGAGGTATCGGGTTAGCTGTCTGTTGACGGTTTTCTCGATGACCTTGGCCGGGAAGGGGAGCAGAGAGATGGGCCTGAAGTTCTTGAGGTCTCTTCCGTCTGACATAGGTTTTTTGAGTAGGGCGTTCATCTCGGCGTGTTTCCAGATCTCTGGGAAGATCGCGGTCTCGAGGGAGAGATTGATGACATTGCGCAGTAGGGGTGCGATGGAGCTGCTTGCTCTGTTGAAGACGTGGTGCGGGTATGGGTCTGACGGAGAGCCGGAGTGGATTGTACGCTTGGTCTTGATGGTGTCATCGATACTCACGCTGGCCCAGGCTAGCAGGGGGTCGTGGTTGATGGTGTGCGGAGGGTCTGTTGTGTTGCTGTCTGTTGGGGCTGTTTGGCTGTTGAAGCAGTCGTGGATGTCTGCTATCTTGCGGTGGAAGAAGGTGGCGAGGGAGTCGCACAGGGCTTGCGATGGCGGGATGTCGTTGGTGTTTAAGCTGGGTTTGGAGAGTTTCTTCACGATGTTGAAGAGCTCCTTCTTATTGTGTGTGTTGTTGTCGAGGCGGTCTTTGAAGGAGGTCCTCTTGGCCGCCCTGATGAGGTGGTGATGGTTGCGGATGGCGTCCTTGTGTGCTGCATGGCTGTCCGGAGTTTGTTCACTGTGCCATTTCTTCTCTAGTTTCCGGCAGGCTTGCTTGGAGGCTAGGAGTTCTGGGGTGAATCAGCTGGCCCTCTTGCTGGTGTCTCTGTGGGGGGGTTTCTTCAGTGGGGCGAGGGTGTTGGCGCAGTCCTCGATCCAGCATCTGAGGCTGTGGGCAGCGTCATCGGTGTTGGAGTGTTCGGTGGGTGGGCTAAGAGCGAGGTTTGCTCTTAATTGGTCTTCAGTGATTTTGCTCCAGCAGCGGCAGGGGATCTGTTGGGTGTGGTGGGCTTCTGGAAGGTGAAGTGGATGCAGCAGTGGTTGGTCCAGAGGAGTTCGGTTGTGTGGCTGACGGAGACGCATGGACTTGAGGAGAAGACGGGGTCGAGCGTGTGGCCAGCGGAGTGGGTGGGCATGGTGACTAGTTGCTTCAGTCCGAGGGTGGAGAGGTTATCGATCAGGGTTGTGGAGTTGTTGTCGTTGTTGTTCTCAAGGTGAAAGTTCAGGTCTCCGAGGAGGATGTAGTCAGTGGAGGTCAGGGCGTGCCTGCTAATCAAGTCGGCAATGGAGTCGCTGAACTGGGGGCTGGGTCTGGGGGGTCGGTAGACGAGGCTGCTCCTGAGGGTGGAGTTAGGGTCTATGTGGATCTGGAAATGTATGTGTTCGGCGGTGCTGAGCGCGTCGTCGGTGCTAGTCGAGACCCTGATGCTGTTCTTGTGGACGATGGCGATTCCTCCTCCGACTCCTTTGGTGCGGTCTCTGCGGGTGATCCTGTAGCCGTCTGGGATGGCTATGGCGATGTCGGGTGCGGAGGAGTCATTAAACCAGGTCTCTGTCAGGAAGGCGACGTCAGGGGATGTTGTGTCGAGCAGGTCCCAGAGCTCGACGGCATGCTTGCGTGCAGAGCAGGTGTTCAGTAGTATGCATTGGAGATGGTTGGGGTCTTTCTTGGCGGGGCGCAGCCGCACAGCGGCCGACATATATGGGGAGGTGGGAGGGAGGAGCAGCTGGGAGGCGGGAGGCAGGGGCAGCAAATGGGCAGTGGGCTGTCAGGGTGGCGGGGCCGTAGGGTACGCATCGGCGAGGGAGGTGAGGGACAACGAAGGTAACAGAAGGAAAAAGGGGCACAAAATCAAGGGAAAACCGTGTGGCACAGAAGGCAAAAGGGCACAAAAAACGAGATGAACAGAAGGCAAAAGGGGCATAGAAACTAGGGTAAAACGAGTTGCACAGAGGGCAGAAGGGCACAAAAAACGAGTGGAACAGAAGGCAGAAGGGCACAAAAAACGAGTGTAACAGAAGGCAAAAGGGGCACAAAAACAAGAGAAAAACTAGTGGCACAGAGGGCAGAAGGACACAAAAAAACGAGTGGAACAAAGGGCAGAAGGGCACAAAAAACGAGTGGAACAGAAGGCAGAAGGCAAAAGGGGCAAAAAACAAGGGAAAACCAAGTGACACAGAGGGCAGAAGGGCACAAAAAACGAGTGGAACAGAGGGCAGGAGGGCACAAAAAACGAGTGGAACAGAATGCAAAAAGGGGCACAAAAACGAGGGGAAAAACGAGTGGCACAGAAGGCAGACAGGCACAAAAAACGAGTGGAACAGAATGCAAAAAGGGGCACAAAAACGAGGGAAAAACGAGTGGCACAGAAGGCAAAAGGGCACAGAAATACCGGAAAAACAAGTGGCACAGAGGCAAAATACAGAACACAGAAATACAGGGGCAGCTAAGAACAGAAGGCAGAACGGGCAGAGAGGCACGGGGCAGTGAGGGGAACAGAAGGGAAAACCAGGCAGAGACACGGGGCCGCGAGGGGAGCAGAAGGGAAAACCAGGCAGAGACATGGGGGCGGCAAGGGGTACAGAAGGAAAGACCGGACATAGAGAGCACAGGGACAGCGAGGGGAACAGAGGGAAGAAAAAGGGGCACGGACCACGTACAGGCAGCGGGGGAAGATAGACAACAGTAGTCACAGACACAACAATGAAAATACAGGCAATACAATAAGAGCAATAAAGCGGAGGATGAACAAACCTACGGCCTACCACTGGCCACCAGGGATGAGGCGCAGGTGGTAGCCTGCGGTTGGTGGAGGGCCTCGAACTTCCTCAGCAGCGGCAGCTGGGGCAGGGAGACACAGGCGGTGCTGTGCGGAGGGGGAGCGACCTACCTGGTGGGGTCAAGGGTTGCTCAGGATACCTGTCACATAGCCCAGAGGGATTTGTGCATATTATCTTAATTTGAATTATTTGCTCCAGCTGGAGACAGTGGTCAGTTCCTTGCAAGTGTGTTTTGGTAAAAGAACAAATCTCCTGCTGTGTTACCCATCCTCTAGAGTTTTGCTTCATGGGAAGGCCTGTGTGATTGATATTTAGGAGTCTGGATGTGGGAGGATTAGATCTACTATTAGCCCCACACCAGGGGGCTAAAACATTGAAAAAAAATGGTGACCAAGTTACAAAGGTTTTGTTAATCAGTAGGAAACACACATGAGCAAGCCAACCCTCCTAAAAAGGGTTCAGAGGCAGATGGATACGAGTTCTCTCCTTGAGAATAAAATTATATTAGTTGGGCAAAGGGTGCATTTTCCAGGCCAGTGTGTGATTAACTGATGGAGAAGTCATGAGTCTTATTAATAGGTCATTCTAAAGGGGCATTCCATTGGAGAGTGGAGGTGTTTTGTGGGAGCTTAGTCTTGTGTCAGTATTGGGATACTTAAGGATTTCATGTCGCCCTCAGCCACTGTCTCCAACATTGTTGCCTTCCAGCAACTCTGCAACAATCTATACAACTTCTTCCAAAGCAAAATCGCAAATATCTGCAGCAACTTCACACACCAACCCATCACCCGAGAACTCGTTGCTAACCTACCCACCACCAACCATGACAGCCATCTGACAAAATGGACAAACCTCACCAGAAACGACACGGTGGCAATTATGGGGACCTGCCACTCAGGGCCCGTAAGGACTCATGCCTCCACCATATCTATAACTTAGGAACATCACCAATCAATACCACCCTGATCCACATTATCAACACCCATGGCTTCTGCCGCATTCCCAGGTTTACAACCTTTCATAAACCTGGGAGTGGAAAAGAATGGTACCCCTCCCAGTGGAGGCGTGGGTAGGCGCAATAAGGAGAAATGTTTTCATTTGTCCTCGTTTTTATCTCTTTCCTCTTTTCCTTATTTCCTGCAAAAAAACAATCAGGAGAGGTGATTTCCTCTTTCTATGCATGCTGCAGAATGCAGCACTCATAGAACGAGGAAAAATGAGGAGAAATTAAAACATTTCTCCTTGTTGTGCCTCCCTACATCTCCCCTGGGGATGCATAGCATTCTGGCGTATTCCCAGATTTACGAAAGGTTGTACATTTTGGAAATGTAGCAGAAGCCATGGGTGTTACCTGGGAACATCCAAAGCAACACCCATGGCACGCCCCTTTCATGCAAAGTGCTGTATGAAAAATGCCCATATTTACAAGAACACGAAAAGCCATACAGGGTGGCTTTACTTGTCCTTGTAAATATAGGGCAGCAAAATGCACCATCGGTGCATCACAAAATGTGACGCACCAGCGGCCCAAGGGGCTTGTAAATATGACCCAAAATATTAAGGGGTCAAGAGAACAAACCACATGCAATCGCAGGTAATTGTGGTGTGTGTCAACACATCCAGAATGCTGAACTAGGATTAGTAAATGAGAGAGCAACAGTACAAGTGGACTTGGAAACTGAGTTAACTTTGTGGAAAGAAGTGACTGAGACAGTAATAAGTATTGACATCAATGTCCTTCTTAATGACCTTGCTGAAGAACTGGGAGTGAAGAGGGTTTGCAGAAACATGAAGAGTGACAAGATCGGTGGCATCTTGTCACTCTTCGTGTGTATTTTGAATGGGGAGTCATTCAAGATGGGGGAGAAGGCCACACTGTGTACAACCTGGGCAATGTTAGACTGTGCATATTTATTATTTATTAGTGTATTTTATAAAGCGCGCAGCTACCCGAACGGGGTGTCCCGGCGCTGAAGCTCAGACTGCTATGCAAAGGAGGAGGCATCCTAACAGAAGAGGTGGGTTTTCAGGGATCTGCGAAAAACAGGCTCTGATTGGGTCAGGCGAAGGGAGATCGGGAGCTTGTTCCAGCGGCTTGAAGCGCCCACTTGGAATGTTTTGCCTTCCATGCGAGCTTTTTTGAATCTCGGTACAACTAGAAGCAGTTTAGAATTAGAGCTGAGGACTCGGTGTTGCGATAAGGACAAAGACATGATGTGAGATAGGCTGATCCATGTCCTTTTGTGCTCCAGAAGGCCAGGGTCATGGCTTTAAACTCAATTCTTTTATGGACGGGCAGCCAATGTAATTTCCGCAGGTGTGGAGAAATGTGCTCTCTGAGTGAGATGCCACTGACTAGTCGGGCTGCGGCATTTTGGACTATCTGAAGTGTATGGCACAATCCTGCTGTTAGGCTAAGGTACAGTCCATTAGCGTAGTCCAAATGCGATGTAATGAGGGCTTGGACTATTGTTTTTCTAGAACTGCTGGGCAAATAATTGATAAATTTTTTTATCATCCTCATTTTACGAAAGCATGCCGCCAAGACAGTTTGGATTTGATTATGAAAAGATAAGCATTTGTCCCATCTGACGCCTAGATTTCTGACTAAGTCTTTGGTGGGGGGGGGGGGGGCAGGGGGGGGGGGGGGGTAGGCTCAAATCAATTGGCCACCAAAGATTCGAGTCCAGAGGGGAAGGGTGATTAAAAAATAAGACCTTGGTCTTTCCCGCGTTAAGTCTAAGAAAGTTAAGATCAATCCACTTTGCAATATCCCTGAGTCATAAGAAAAAAGAAGCTGAATATCATCAGCATAGGAAGTCATCTTGATTCCCGTCGTAGAAATTAATTCGGCCAGAGGGTAAAAGTAGACATTGAAAAAAAGCGGGCTCAATGAGGACACCCCACTTGAGTGGCCTACTGAGAGAAGTGAAGGGAGGAGTGTGGATTTGTTGTTTGCTGTTGGACAAGAAAGAGGCAATCCACTCGAGGGCCGTGCCTTGAATGCCTATGGCTCTGAGACGGTTCAGGAGGATCGGGTGAGAGACGGTGTCGAACGCCGCCGAGAGGTCCAGCAGCACCAACACCGCCCTCGATCCCCGGTCCAATGACCACCGCACCGAGTCGGCCCTTTCTATCAAGGCCGACTCCGTGCTGTAGCCAGGACGGAATCCATGTTGAGAGTTATGTAACAGGCCATTAGATTCAATGAAGTTGGCCAGCTGTTTATGAGCAAGCCTTTCGAGAATCTTGGCCGGGGCAGGGAGAAGGGAAATGGGCCTATTATTGGCCGGATTCTCTGGGTCCGCAGTGGGCTTTTTCAAAATAGGAACCTGAAGGGCATGTTTCCATACGTCTGGGTAAATGCCAGAACTCAGGGAGGCATTCCAAATGGAGTTAAGATGGGGGTTTAAGAGAGCAGCTAAGATTTTATATTGTTTAGCCGGCCACCGGTCTAAGGGAGATCCAGATTTGCATATCAGTAATTCCTGGAGGGAGAGGTCTTCCGAAATTTCCAAGAAGTCTGCAAAGACAGGTGTCATGGCAGGGTTGGCTGGCTGGTCTTCCTGGATATTAGGGCAAACAGCAGTGGGGAAGGAAGCGTAGATGAGATCGATTTTTTCTTCGAAGAACTCGGAGAGAAGGGTACAAAGGGCTTGAGATACTGGCGGTGGGCGATTGAGAGCCTGCGGGTCCGTAAAAGATTTGACCGCGTTAAATATTTCTCTAGAAGAATTGTGAGCTTTGTTTATTCTTTCAGATAGGTAACTTCTTTTATGAGTTATGATCAATTTCCGATACTCTTTGAGGGCCGTCCAGTACTTCAGTTTACTTTCTGCCGAGAAAGTCATTCTCCAGCAGCGTTCTAAGGATTTGCAGGCAGACTTTTTTTGTCTTGGGTCATCCGAATACCAGGGGGCCACAGGGGAAGATCTATAGGTCTTAATGGGCCGAAGGGGGGCCAGTAGATCAATGGCTGTAGTCACCCATTTATTAGGATGAGAGATACGCAGGTCCAGATCGGGGGCACATGGAGGATTGGGAGTAGCGAGATGGTCAAGCAAGAGTTCTGGGGAGATGTTACTCCAGTTTCTACCATATTCCTTAGCCTGAACAATAGGTCTATCATGGTGCCGCCTTTGGATAACAAATGGGATAAGATAATGATCTGACCATATAACTGGTCTAGGGTCCTTAACCGAGATATCCGGAAGATTCGAACAAATAAGGTCCAACATATGGCCGGCTTTATGGGTGGGAAGAGTGACTAGTTGGTTAAGGCCACAACTTACCAAAGTAGACACAAAATTAGTACTAAGAGGACAGGTAGCATCTTCCACATGGAGATTCAAGTCTCCTAGTAAAGTAAAATTGGCATACCGTGAGGGTGGGACTAGGTTTAGGAGGACGATATACCAAGATGCCAGAGCAAGAAATAGATGCGAAAAATTTAATGCAGAAAGGGAGGACCTCAATAGAGTCAATTGGCTCATAGTGGAATGAAGAGATAGTCCATTTTGATTTATAAATAATGGCGATACCACCTCCGATTTTGCCATTCTGACGGTTGGCACATAGTATGCTATAGCCAGCAGGAATGGCCAGGGTCAAAGCGGGATTAGTTTCGTCGCCTAGCCAGGTTTCGGTCAGAAATAATAAGTCACAGTCATTGTCGCTAAGAGACTGGGAGATGTCAAAGGTAAGGGTGGGCGTAGTTCGCAAAGTAGCGCTACGCGAAGCTACGCGAAGTGCACTTCGTACTACGCGAACTTCACGTAGCACTACGCGAGCTGCGTAGTAGCATGTTCGCACTGTGCAAGATGCGTTTTCAATGATTGCACAGTGCGGACAAGCATCCGGCACTGTGCAAGCATTGAAAACGGCATCTTGCACAGTGCGAGCTGTAGTTTTCTGCTGCTCGAGGAGATTATTACTCTTGCGGCAGCTTTCTCAACGCGAACAGGTAGTTTCTCATTGAGAGCGGTCGCGAGCATGCGCAACCACTCACAATGAGAAACCTGACCTCCTCGCGTTGAGAATCTCGCCGGGATGTCATTTTGCTTGCTCGCGGTCGCGAACATGACGTTCAGGACCGCGAACAAGCAAAAAATGAGCGCTGCACTACGCTACGCTGCACTACCCATGTTCGCACTGTGCTACGTGCCGCTCGCGTAGTGCGAAGTTGCAAAAACTTCGCAAACTCCGCGAGCGGAACGTAGTGCTTCGCCCAGGGTTAGTCAAAGGAGTGTTTAACCAAAGACCGACAGTTTATTAAGCCGGCAGAGAGGGTAAGTGACACTTCGGGTTCAAGGAGAGATTGTGCCGGCCTAGCGTGCATAGTAAGTATAAACTGTAGAAAGTAAAAGGAGATCAACCAAATGCACATGAACAATTGGTAAAGACTACCCTGGAGTATTGTATTGCTCAAATTTCCAAAAGGTGGATTATTCACAGTGCAGTGGTGGACCACTATGAAACGGCCACAATCACATTGAATTCTGGATGGCATCAAAACTTCTTTCTGAAGAGATCTCTCCTCGCACAAATGCCCCTGAACCAATGGCAGATGCTGACCACTACCATGAAGGAAGAATCATTCACTCCCACAAAGATGGGGTGTATCTGCATGAGCAATGGGGTCTCTCCCTCCTCTTTGCTTTACTCAATGCTTACACCTAACAACAAGGTGATGAATGGAATGCTTGACTTAATCTCAGCCACTGGCAATCGCTTGGAGCCACATTCCAGTCCATAGTTTTTTGTCCACCATGCTATTCTAGACAGAGGCCTACCTTATGCACTGGAGGCCCGATTCACAGAATGAACTTAAGACTCTATCCTAAACTTACTACTATTTTGGTATTCACAGAATGCACTTACTACTTTTGGCATTCACAGAATGCACTTACGACTTTTGGTATTCACAGAAGTTAGGATTTTGTCTTAAGTTTGTCTTAAGACAAACTTAAGACAGACTTAAGACAAACTTAAGACAGACTTAAGACAGACTTAAGTTAGGATTTTGTCTTAAGTCTGTCTTAAGTTTGTCTTAAGTTTGTCTTAAGTCTGTCTTAAGTTTGTCTTAAGACAAACTTAAGATTAAGGGGCATATTACCAAGGGTGGCGATAGGCAATTATCGCCGGTTTAGCGGCCGTTTTTGGCCACTAAGCGGCGATAATTCTATCGCTCTATTAGCAAGCTGTCGCTAACTGATGTTAGCGACAGCTTTTAGGCGATAGCGAGCGGTTTGGGGCCCGCTTTGCATGTCAGCAATATTTATCGCTAATGACATGCAAAGTGGGCTTACCCAACCTGTAACGTCGCTATCGCCTATTAGCAAGGCAGGCATAGCGATGGAAATATTCCCGCTATCTCCAAAAACCAACGCCTGCTCAGACCAGTTCTTAGCCATGTTATCCAATGGGAGGTGGATAACATGGCTAAGAGCATTTTGTCGCTAATGCATGTATATCGCTGTATTCTCAGCGATATTCACGCATTTCGCCTGATTTTTATCGCTTTTGAGATAAACCTTGCTAATAGCAGGTTATCTCAGCGATAAAAACCGGTGATGCGCGGCGATAAAAATATTGCCGCTAACCCTACTTAGCGATAAATATCGCTATTTGTTGGTAATATGCCCCTAAATCCTAACTTCTGTGAATAACAAAAGTAGTAAGTTCATTCTGTTAATGCCAAAAGTAGTAAGTGCATTCTGTAAATACCAAAATAGTAGTAAGTTTAGGATTGAGTCTTAAGTTCATTCTGTGAATCGGGCCCATCATCACTGACCTACTCCTCGTGGAAACAGTCAATCCCAAATTGCCCGGCGAGATCTCATCTAGAAGGCAACACACGCACCCTTAGGACAGTTTTGAACTATTTGGACCTCTTCAGTTTGGTGCTGGTACAGTGAGTATCGGGCCGACATCTGGGCATACCCTTTACTCTGTGTGCATTCATCCAACAAGCAGCAATGTGATGGAAAGGGAATCACCCCACACCTCTCAAACTTAGGGCGTCTACTGCAATCAACATCAAGTTGATGGTTTTAAACAAAAAAGATGATGGAAAGATTGCTTGAATGATATCAGCCACTGGTGATTGCTCAATTTTATAATCCAGACCATCAGTTTTTCCTCCACTGTGCCACTCTAGACAGACACCTACCTGTTGCAAATCAGTATTTGTCCTGCTCCACTAGGAACAGCCCAGGCTGAACAGGCCAGATACCCTCCAATGGGGAACACATGCAAACCCAGTCTGGTTTAGACCTACTTAGGTTTTGTCTATGTCGTATTCCTGTGGGAATAGTGAGCAAGGAACCCACGCCTGGGTATATTTTCACACTTAAGTCATCTACATCAAATAACTACAAGATGATGGAAGGAAGGATTGAATAGATCTCAACCAGTGAAGATTGCACAGGCTGCAATCCAGAGCATTGTTTTCCATCCACTATGCAGAAAAGTGGCTGGACATTCATGTTACGTGTTATCGATAGTGTCATGCTGCTTCTGAGTTTCTAACACCGCACAGCCGTGCAGAGTAAGCCTTGCCTTTTCGGTCTGTTATCCTGAGAGAAACAGGTACCAAAAGTGAGTACTTGACCATTCATTTGACGTCTGACAGTACTGTGATCTCAGGACTTCAGTGTTAAACTACAATAACTGTCCCAGTTATTGCTCATGTAATCTGACTTGTTTTGCACACCAAGAAGAGGTTGCCCCACATGTATAAGCAGTGAACCTAAAAAGGCCTGAGAATTGTGACTGCAAAATATATCACAGCGATACAAAAGGGGATGATGGACGGAGCGTTTGAGCAAATCAAACACTCACCCCCAGTCAACTGATCTGGGTTTAATCCATCACCATTCTTTAGCTCACTCTGCCACCCAAGTTCAGACATGGCAATATGCAAATCAGTCTGACCCTGTGCCTCATGGGAACAGTCCAGCCTGAACTGCCAAGCCATGTCTTCCCTGGAACGGAAACAAGCATCCTGGGACCGGTTTCGGATTCATAATCCTCATCAGCCAGGCTATCTTGACATTGTTCTACATTCTGTCCATCAACTGTGTTTTTTGCAAAATATACCACAGCAAAATGGAACCAGCCTCTCCCAAATCAAAGGCCCCACCGCATGAACACCCTCATCCCAGATTTAACATATCAATCTGACTCCATGAAGTTCTTGAAGAAGAGAAAAACATTAATTTCAGAAAGTGAATTTCCTAACATCATTTCCAAACGATCACATGTCTCTTGTTGCTGGGTAATTGCTTGCCCTGCAAATCACCTAAATAAATTGCCAAATAGCAAATGATACATCAGAGGAAAACCAAGAGGATGGTGATCTGTGGGATACTAACCCTCACACCCAGCCAGAAAAGTGGATTGCATACCAAACATACCTAGGCAATCAATTCAGCTATTCATTTATTTATGTATTTCATTGATGGCATTTACAAAGCAAAGTTAGCCACAGTAACAACTGAACACTTTACAAGACGAAGATAAGAGTAACCAGTAACCGCATAAATAAAGTGATCGCCTGGCCATGCAGCCTTAAAGCGGGTGTTAGGGAATGGTGACAAAGGCAATGCTACAAAGAGAGCATTTGAAAACTTTGGGGCATATTATCAAGGGATTTATCTCCGCTTTTTTGGCTTTAAAAGCCAAGAAAGTGGAGATAAAATTATCTCCCTATCAGCAACAGGGTGCTAACACGCAAATTTGCATGTTAGCACCCTTTTTCTCTGCGCTTCCCCTTGCATCTCTAATGAGATGCAAAGGGGGCGTTACAGAGAAAAATAATAGGAGAAATGTTGTTAAGCGACATTTCTCCTATTATCAAGGATTTCGCTAACCCTGTTTTTTTACACCTGGTATTTTCCTGACTTAGCCATGATATCCTATGGAAGGTGGATATCATGGCTAAGTTTGTGAGCCCCTATCATCAAGCTAACGCCAAACTTCGAGAGATTATCGTTGGTTTTCCAGCGATAATCTCTCATTTGGCAGTTAGCGCGAGGATTTTTATCACTTCTGAGATAAACCTTGCTAATAGCTCTGCGATAATTTCCAACGATGCTTAGCGTTAAAAAAAGGGTTGCTAAGCCTCGTTAGCGATAAATATCGCTAATCGTTGGTAATATGCCCCTTTGTTCCAGAGATCCTAGCAGAACCTCCAAAGACTGAGCCTGAAGTGTGAAGAAGAGGCTGGACTGGAGGGAAATGACCACAAGAGGTGAACAGAGGATCCTGATAGGTCAACATATAGTTAGGGAGGTGCAAGTGCAGCAAATATATAAATCTTGTGGGATCTTTTTTTATATCCGAGAAAAGGCCACACAAACCTCTGGAGATATGGAGATAAAGTTGTCACCCCAGAAGGAAGTTCCACTATGCTTTATGATAAAAAAACTGGTACTTTAACTTCAGTAATTCTCTTTTTGGTGGATACTCTATCTAACCTAAAATTCCTCACTTTTAGAATATGCCCATGTTTAAGACTGGAATTCTTCGCCAGTGCGCCTGCATGACAGTAGGTGGCGCCATCTGACTTCATGCTGAATCTGTACCGCCCCGGAAATGACGGAGAGCTGCATATCAATGCCACCTCTGTACGCTAATCTCACTTTTGTGTATCTTTCTCCTTCCACACCCTCATGTAGTGTCTGGGTGGGCACACACGACATAGACTCAGTGTGGACGTTTACACCTTCTTTATTCTTGCGTCTGCCCTCTTCCCACTTTGTATCCCAACTGCCTAGCCTGTTCCTCGACTCCTCCCTTTCCGCCCGCCTCTGTCTTGCTCCCCGCGCAGGTCCTGGTGCCCCTGCCTTCACGTCATCACACCTCCCCCCTCTGTAAAGAAAAAAACAAACAAACACACAACAGTACATCAGCTCCTCTTCTTTCACGTCACTGGACATCTCACTTACAGTTCTTCAATGGGGCGTGACGGTTTTCTAATGGTCCATCTGGGACGCAACTGAATGTCAGGGTTATCGGGCTCTCATCCATCAGGGGCCAGCAGTGACGATTGACCACTACCGGATGGCGCCTCAGCTCTTATATCCTCAGAGACTGGTTCAGCCAATAGTCCTCTGACACTGGGACTGCACTTCCTGAAGTGCGTCACGTTCCTGGTGACTCTCTTCCCATTTGTTTCGGCAGTGATCAGAGTTCCTTTCTGCTTGGTGACCCTCAACGGTGTCTCGTGATAGCTGCAGTCAGTCTTTCTCTGCTGGTCTTGCCACACTAGCACCCAGTCCCCCTCCTGGATCGAGACAAGGGTGGCTTTTCTGCGGTCGTCTGCGTAGCTCTTCATCTTTTCTTTCTTTATTCTGTCCACGGCGTCAATCTCTTCATGATCGGAGTCAGTATACATAGCAGCCTCGGGTGAGTTCATCATGGGAAATCTAGTACGCACTGGCCTGCCCAGCATGAGGGTGGCCGGACACTTGCCTGTGGTGGAGTGAGGCGTATTTCGATAGGCTCGTAACACTTCGTTGAGCACTGTTTGTGTATTTTTCCGGGTGAGCTCCGCTTGTTGAATGTTTTTTTTGACTGTGGCCATAAATCGTTCCACCATTCCGTTTGCCTGTGGCCAGAGTGGCGTGATTTTGCGATGTTTGAAATTGAGGTGTCGCGCAAAATCAGCAAAGTCCTGACCGTTAAATGTGAGGTCCATTGTCAGATGTTACCACCTGGGGAATGCCCCATGTGGCGAAGACCTCATCAAGAACCGGTATGGTGCTGTATGCCTTGGTGGACGTGATGAGTTGTACAATCGGGAATCGAGAATACTCATCCATAATAACTAGGACGTATTGTCCAAATTTGAACGGCCCACAGAAGTCAACCGCAACTTGTTGCCAAACGCCATCCGGCAATGGAGACATTTGCAGTGGTGCAGGAGGGTCTGGACGGCTCACCTGTTGGCATTGCGGGCAGTCCTTCAGTGTTAGCTCAACCATTGGATCCAACGTTGGAAACCAGACCCGCTCTCTCAGTGCCCCTTTTGTAGCTACAATGCCTCGGTGACCTTCATGGGCCAGATTGATGACTCCTTGCCGCAGTTGTTTAGGAATTACTATTCGACTGTCTCGCAGAACTAGACCATTGACGGCGATCGACAATTCGTCGTGGACGTGCTTGAACGCAGATATCTCTTGGGTGTTAATCTGGGCACCTTGTCCCTTGTCTTCTATGTGTCTCCAGCTGTTGGTTTGTATTCAACGTTTGACTTCTTGCAGAGTAGCATCTTCTTGAGTGGCATCACAGATCGCTTCCAGCGGGACAGCAGGAGGCCTGGCCTGAGCCACCACGAAATGTATGTGCTCCTCCGCTATCGATTGCTTGGACTTACTTGTCAGGTATGGGTGCCTTGACATGTAGTCGGCAGGATTTGCCGCCTTCCCCGGCTTATGCACGATGGTGTAAGTGTCATCGACTTTATATAGTATGTCCACGAGTTTTAGTCGTTTCGCCGTAGGCAGACTTAGGAGGCAGTCAGCTTCAGGCCCATCGATGACGTGGATGTAAGCTTGGATGATGCGATTTTGATAGGTCAGGTCCGTTGGAAACTTCCCAAGACAGGGGAGTGGCTTCTTGAACATCCACGTGTATACTCGCACATGGGCATTGCCCAGCTGGGGTGGTGTCTTCATCCTTTGATATTCATTCACGGGTATGTAATTGAGAGAGGCTCCACTATCCAGCACAAACTTGGCACAGTGAGAACCAATTTTGATGTCAAGCCGCGGGTATTCCTTTAAGCTGTCAGGATCCGCCACCAGGCATATGTATTTGTCGCTGTCCTGCGAGATGGGTGACAGCGATCTGGACTCTCTTGACGAGGAACGCCGAGATTGGTAGGTCCGGCGGGAGTGACAGCTGGTGTGTGACGACCCAGTAGACGAATCTCGGTGATCTTGCACCACTTTAGCATGATGGCGACTGCTTGAGGGACGAGACAGCCTGGTGTGTTCTCGTTGATCATCTTTCTGGGGAGTTCCACACACACTTTCAAAATGATTGTCCCTTCTACACTTGCGGCACCTCTGACCTAGTGCTGGGCACATGTCCATATGAGGGAAGTCATATCCGCACCTGTGGCATTTGAGTTGGCGCTCCAATCTCTTCTTGGTGCGACTTGAGCTTCTGCGTCGACGACTTGAGGGATGGTGCTGCATTTTGGACCTGGAGGAACGAGTTTGCGCTGGGGAATGTCTACGTGTATGTCGAGACTGAAGTCTGAAAGCTTGCTCGCGTTTCTCACTTTGCCCAGCTTCCATTTTCTTCGCATGCTCCTCAGCCTGATCGTGCACTCGCGTCATTTCCTCAATTTCATCTAGTGAATAGCTCTTTTTTAGTAGCCTCCGTCGCAGTGATTCTGATAAGCAGCCTTCAATGATTCTCAATCTGAGCGCATCCTCGGTGGAGAAGGATTCAAATTCGCAGTATCGCGCTAACCGCCTCGGACGTGTAATAAACACACTCATAGGTTCCTCTTTCTCTTGCGATGCCAGGTTGAACGTGTACCGCTCATAGTCAACGTTCTTTTTGTGTAGAAACTTTCGGTTAAGCGCCTCGCAGACATCAGAGTACGACGATGCAGCCGCCGCTGGCAATTCTTTTATGATCTGACCAACTTCTTTGCCTTCTAGATTCCGTAGAGCGATTAATTGCTGTTCTTCATCGGTCACGTGGGACCCATTCATGAAGTCCGTGAAATCCTCCAGCCATTCTTGCCACCGGAGACCCATACCCCCACCAGATTCAAGAGTGAGTGGTTCTGGGGGGCGCAGGAACGACACTCCTAGCACACCCATGTGACCGAGGCTGGCGGTCGCCTGATGTTGGCGCGACGATGGAGATCCTGACATCGTGCAGCTGTGAGACCCTTTTCGGCCGATCACACTGCGAAGGCTCCTCTTCTACAGCTACTTCAGCTTAGTCTCCACAGGCAGCTAAACCGTCTGCTTCCCAGGTTTGGTAGAAGAATATAGTTCCACTCTGCACTCAACGTTATGTATCCACAGACTTCTGGCACCTTCACACAGACATCCGCCACTTCTGCTCACGATTTTATATTTGCCAGTTGAGTTTGTCAAGGCTTGTTGACTTTTTTTTTTAGCACTCTGCCTGACTTCCAAATGTCCGCCAAGGATCCCTGGCAGGGGATTGGACGAGGCACCTGACCTCAAGATGGCCGCCGCGAGAGTCTTTCTCTTCCTGAGACTAGGATCCTGATCTGCATGGACGAGGAGCACTTCTCCTCCCAGATCCACAGCAATACCGGCAGGCCCTCACCCGACCCCAGAAGCAGCTCCGCAGGCACAACAGATGAGAGAGGCGCTCGCAGGCCGCCTCACGCGCACTGTTCAGCTGGGGTGGGCTCCCAGTATGCAGGCAATGGAGTGTTCGGCTCACGAATTCCCGCAGCGCGACTGGAGTGGGCTCCCAGCGCGCGTAGTCACTAGCGCAGCGGCACAGCAGTAGGGCAGACAAGCGGTCAGACACTCTGAATGCGCCACCACTTTCGGGCACCAGACGCCCGTGACAGCAACACCAACCATTGCTATGCAACTCCGCACCACCACAGGTCCCGTGGCCACCCTCGTCGCCAGCTGTAGTGTCTCGGTGGGCACACACGACACGGACTCAGTGTGGACGTTTGCACCTTCTTTATTCTTGCGTCTGCCCTCTTCCCACTTCATATCCCAACTGCCTAGCCTGTCCGTCGACTCCTCCCTTTCCGCCCGCCTCTGTCTTGCTCCCCGCGCAGGTCCTGGTGCCCCTGCCTTCACGTCATCACACCTCAGGCATGGAGAATAGATGAATTGTGGGTGACAGTGTACCAATCACTAACCTGGGATCTTTTCAGGCAATCAGAGGCCACTCCATAGAATGGTGGGCAGGTGGGAGGCAAGTGAGGAATCTGCTGTAATTTAGAGTATCCATCCACCAGAAGCAATGTTACAGAAGGTACTCCTTCTTCTAATGGAATACTTCAAACCGCAGATTACACTCCAGCCATACCTCCCAAAAAGTGACAGGTCCAAGTAGTGGACTCAGCCCAAAATGGCCTGCTGAATCGTGTGGACACAGTAACCTTCCCACCGTATCTGGCTGTCAAGGCAGTAGTGTTTCGTGAACCTTCGGGAGGAGGTGAGACGCTGTAGTTTGTGCACCTGCTAGGTGTCCCTCAAGTCAATTGCTTTTGCATTTGACTCACGAGGGACACCTAGTAACGACTAGTGGAACTGCAGCTCCATGAAAGGGTTTCAATGCTTTTGAATTTGACTAGTGAGGGACATCTAGTAACGACTAGTGAAACTGCAGCTTGATGTAATAATTTCAATGCTTTTGCATTTGACTCGTGAGCTCTTTGTAGAAATATTTTGATAATGTATACTATAATATTCACTGCCCACTGCTAATCTCGTCTGATAATGCTTTGCAGGGCCTTTGGTTGGGATTGTATTTTTGCTCATAACTATGCTTGAGGTGGTTCTAAGAGGATGGGACCACCACCTAATCATTCAGCAAGATGTGCTCTTTGTATTCAATCACAGTCAAACAACAAGAGAGTGTCAAAAAAGAAAAATGAAAAAATAGCACAAAGCCAGAGATGGAACTCTTCCTAAAGAATTCGCATTGGAAATCAATAGGGATTTTCTTAGAAGCCCTCACTCACCACCCTGGGTGGTGACATGCTTCATCATCGGGTCCACCAGGAGAAGCCGAGTGCCTCCCTGGTGTGCTGCAACGCCAGAATACTGCGGAGCTGGATTTTTTGTGACAGTGATGTGCAAAATTACGTGATCTTGAAATTGTCAAGGACTGTACCATAAAGAAAAAAATGTATTCAGTGGTCAGCCTGACAAGCTTAAAATATGTGTAGGGAAATGTGCCAATTAATGTATTGTTTATTTCCACTTAAAGTGGGGTCGACATGTTTCAGCCCTTATGTGTGAGATTACTGGGCTTTCTTCAGGACCATGGGTTGTGCACCTCGGAGGTGTGGGCGCGCTAAGGTCCACCCTACCAGAGGACGTGAAAGGTAAAAAATTGCAGTGTAAAAATTAGTGCGAGAAACAAACCATCAAGTTGTGGGGATTACCTCTGCTTTAGAGGAACCTGTATAGTCTGGAGATAAAAAAGAGACATACAAACACAGAGGACAAACATAGAGTTAATGAGATCTCTAATCAGTGATGTTGTCTGGAAGATCACTCTCTGATTATAAGTGCTTTGGCTAGTCAAGAAGGCGTGACCGTAGTGCCATATATGCTACATTTGTGTCGTCAAAGACGATGCTTCAAGCATGCAGTATGGCAAAAGGAAATGTCCTGATCGAATATTGGACTGTGATGACAACACTCGTGATTAACGATCAATTGGCCAGACGGTGGAGGCCAGTGGTGTCCACCTATCGGATATGAAATACTGTCTATCAGAAGGGCATGAAATAAAAGAACATTCTCACTTGTTTAAAAAAGGATCCACGCCCCTTAGGTCTCGGGAGGTGGGTGGGGCGACAATGGCACACCCTGCAAAGGACAGAGATAGCAGAAGGGTAAATATAGTAACAGAGCATGGGGTACTTAGCTTAGTAGGAAGTAGGTGAGGATCGCCCTTACGCCCGCAACGCCCAGCTCCCGCTCGGCACCTAGCGTCTCCTGCTACCGGACCTCGTGGATGGTCTCCGGCAGACAGGAAAACGCTGAAGAAAGGAGCCGGCGGGAGTGGGGGCGCGGTCAGGAGAGCAGGGTCCAATCCCGTTTCGTACCCGGAGCGAGGCTTGGAGTGTCAGCCAATCACACTCCTGTGTATCAAAGAGAGGCTTGGAAAGCATTCGGAATGGCCGTGTTAGTCAGCTCGAGTGAAACACGAAAAGACTTGAAACTTTATTAATCCTAGTAGAGGACAAAAGTGAAGAACGAGCATTACATTGTATGCTCAATGCCTATGGACCTCAGACCGCTTGATATAGTAATTATCATATACTAAGCGGAATCGATCGTGGATAGAGAAATAAAATGAAATTAATGAAATTAAAGAAGGGAGAGGAAGGAAGGAAATCCAAATGGGATTTCTACAAGGGAATTGAACGAACGTGACTTGAAATAAAATACAATACAATGGAGACTTTTCAAGTTGCACAGATAGGAGGTTCTGAAAAAGGGTATCAGCCAATGTCTACCTAATTAAAACCTAAAAAAGGGTTCAGATAGGGATTTATGAGATACTTCTAGTTAACAAGAAAGCTGTTGGCAAGGGAACTGGTGGAGGTAAGGGGTATATTCGCCAGTGTCTGCCGGAGGGGCAGTCCATCAGAGAGTTTCAAGGAGGCATATGATTTAAAGCCTAACGTTTAAGTACAGAGGACCATGAAATTTGGTCATTAAGGCCAGTTAGGTGGGTCCTCAGTCTGTAGACCCAACGTTGTTCTTTTTCAAAGAGAATATTGGTGGTGTTTTTATTGGTAGTGACCTTTTCAATTATGGTCTAGTGTAGATCGTTGGGTGTGTGATTTTGTTGTAGAAAATGTTCACTCATTTTGGTAGCTGTCTTGCGACATCTGATGTTGCTCTAATGTTCGCAGATACGTGTTTTCACCTTGCGAGTGGTCATTCCTACGTATCTTTTTTGGCAGGGACATGTGATAAGATAAATCACATTGGTGGAATTGCAGTTACTATGTATCCTTTGTGTCCATATCTTTCCTGGTTCCAATGAGAGTTGTTTGGAGTGTGTTGTCAAATGACACACACTGCAATTTGAACATGGGTAGTGCCCAATAATAGGGGGTAGGTCCCAAGCATCTGTAATTGGTCTTTCAATTGGTAAGTTGGACACTGTCGAGTCTGGCCGGGTATGTACAAGGGAGTCCTTCAGACTTCTGACTTTCTTAAAAGAGAAAAGAGGTTTCTCCCAAGTTCTTTTATTGCTGGTGATGATTCTCCAGTGTTTATTTATCGATTTCTTCATGGCATCTGATAGACTGCTGTAGGTGGTTACACATGTA
Source organism: Lissotriton helveticus (assembly GCF_964261635.1). Taxonomy (NCBI): domain Eukaryota; kingdom Metazoa; phylum Chordata; class Amphibia; order Caudata; family Salamandridae; genus Lissotriton; species Lissotriton helveticus. The sequence continues at coordinate 282,643,911 of NC_136058.1, read as the reverse complement.
AGGGGTATGTTTGAAGGTTCCTTTATAGTTTCTTCCAGTAGTGCTTCCCGTGGTTGGTTTCTTGCTCGTTTGTCTCCTTTGTCAAGGATAGTGGTAGGATATCCTCTAGATTTCAATCTTTCAGTGAGCTCATTTGCTTGAGTTTTGTAGTCTCTGGTGTCACTACAATTGCGCCGTATTCTGAGGTACTCGCCGTAAGGAAGGTTTTCCCTAAGGGGTCTCGGGTGGAAGCTGGAGAACTCGAGCAAGTTGTTTTTAGCCGTCGTTTGTAGTGCGTTCTGGTTTTTAGGATAGTTCCACTAACAGTGATGACTAAATCTAGGAACACTACCTCATGTCTACTCAAACAGTTGGTAAACTTGAGATATGAGATAGGAATCCAAAGTATTGACCCAGATCAGAAATTGTTCAAGAGACTGGTCGTCGCCCTGCCAAATAAGGAAAATATCGTCAATATACCTCCTCCATAATCCTATGGAGGATGAGAAGGGGTTGTTATTAGGCAGGATGTATTTGGACTCAAAGTCGTGGACATAGAATCCGGCTATACTAGGAGCAAATGTGCTGCCCATTGACGTGCCAGTACTTTGGAGATATAATTGCCCTTGGATCTCGAAATAATTTTCTTTCAAGGCCAAAGTGGCACAATTAAGTATGAATTGTTTTGGTGTTGTATACTCCCATGTATTTGAATCCAACGCTCTGCTTAGGACTCTCAGGGTTTCATCCTGGGGGATGCTTGTATACAAGCTCTCGATGTCAAGTGTTACAAGAGTGATTGAATCTGCTTCAAAGCTCATAGGTTCCAGTAATTGTAACATATTGTTGGTGTCTCTGAGATAAGTGGGTGTGTTCTGTATTAAAGTCTTGAGGTATTAATCACAGAACGTAGAGAGGGGTTCAAGGACAGAACCGATCCCTGACACAATGGGTCTTCCGGGGGGGGCTCACATTTTTGTGAGTTTTGGGCAGGGTGTAAAAATATGGTATTGTTGCCCCGCCTGCCGTCAAGTAATCTGCTTCATGTTTGGAAATCCATTCATTGTCTTCAGCTTCTTTTACTAAGTCTTGTATACGTGACTTCAGTTCTGGTGTAGGATCTGCTGTTAAAGGGGTGTAGTTGGTCCTATTATTCAGAAGGTCTCTACACACATGTTCATAGTCTACTGTATTTTGGATCACTATCCCACCCCCTTTGTCCGCTGGCTTGATGTTTATGTCTTTGTTGTTTTTGAGTTTTTCCAGGGCCTGATATTCCAGGGCTGAGAAATTTTTGAAGGAGTTGGGTATTGAAAGAGTTTCCATATCATTGTACACTGCCTGTTCAAAAGCCGTTATTTCGGCTGGGATAGAATGTGGCGGAGGAACAAATGTGGATTTCAGTCTGAAATTGGTATCAAATGGAGAAGGGTCTGTCAAAGAGTTTTCTTTGGCCTCAAAGAATGCTTTAAGTTTCAGCTTTCTAAAAAAATCACCTAGTTCACAATGGAGTCTAAATTTGTCTGGTCTAGCCGTGGGAACGAATCCCAGGCCTTTCTCAAGGACCTTTGTTTCTGTTTGGCTGAGAACTTTGTTGGAGAGGTTTGTGACTATGCTCATAGTGCACTTGTGCTTGGTGTTGGTGTTTTGCTGCGGGTATGGTTGCCCACAGGGTCCTCCAATTCCCAAGTGACCTGGTTGTTGTTGCCTCGTCTCCTTCCTCTGCCCCTCCCGCCGCTCTCTAAAAAAGGCATCTGGTGTTGGTTTTGGGGAAAGTGGGACTGCATATAGGGATTCCAACCCATCATTGGGAATTGTGGTGGTTGTTGAAAGAAAAGTGGTGGTGGGCCATTTGCAGGTGTGCCAAATGGTGGCCAGCTAGGCTGTTGATTGTTATAGTTAGATCTGCCTCTACCCCCACATCGTCCTCTCTGTTTGTGACCTTGGTAGCTTGAGCTATTACTGCTAGTCAAAGAATTGCTGTCAGAATCATCTGATTTGTTAGATTCTCTCCTTGATGGAGTATAGTCAGGGTCAGAGTATGGGTATACTTTATTGAACTCGAATTTTTTCAGGTCTTTTTGAAATTTCGTGACTTTGAATTGCATTAGCGAGTCTTTGTATTCGGTCATCTCTTTATTAATTTCATCAAGGCGTTTTTTGTAACCAGTTATTGTAGTTTTGAAATGTGATTCTGTTTTTTGAATTTCCACCAATAGGGCTTCTGAGAGGCATAGTGCTGTTTTTATTATCAAGACTAGCCTAGCACAGCTCTTTGTATTCAAGGCATCTGCTTAGTTCTCTCCCTAGGTTAGGGATCATCCCAAAATCATCACCTCTATCACTGCTTGCTAAATTTTCACTTTCACTTTTGTGAAATGACTATATGCATTTTAGCATGTAAAGACAGAAAAACGTGTTATTTTATCAAAAGTATATGAGGTTTCTGTTTTATTAATTAGGAGTCCGATGAGCGAAGTTGGGAATTCATTGAGTTTTTGTAGTAGAACTCTGTCAACTACGCCCACCCTTAATGTTTGGTGCATCATTCTGCCTCCTAGGAAGTGTTTCCATTGTAAAGCACAGGGGACCGTCACGTCCCAAAATTACACTCAATCGCAACACTAGTTTTACACATCCATTTTTTTATTTCATACATGCATTACAAATCAAACCAATCCTTTTTTCTTTTTTGTTATTCTTCCCTGCAAGGCCCAATGATTTACTTTATGTCAAAACAAACTAATTGCTAGTGACACCTAATGTAGTTCCCATAATGGCTTCCATTACAGGTAGAATCTTTTGGCATCAATCCACATTCTGTGCTGATAAAATTCTGGGGCATATTTACTCAAAAATGATGCAGCGCTGCAAGCTATCTTGCTGCGCCGAATTGCGTCATTAGGAAAGTGCAGGGATGTGGCATATTTACAGCAATACGACGCATCCTTGTGCTTTCATCTGCACTGTCGCACAATTAGTTGCTTGGGTGCCTGCATTGCAAGGATGATTGTTTTTGTGCAGGAAGGTATCCAGATGCACCACACATAGAAAGAGCAAAAAACGAGGAGAAATAAAGTTATTTCTCCTCGTTGCACTGCTTTAACGCTTCCCTTGGGGAGGCGATAGAATCTGACACATTCCCAGGTTTACGAAACCTTGTAAATCTGGGAATGCATCAGATTCTATGGGTGTTGCATGGGAACACCCACAGCAACACCCATGGAACACCCCTTTAACGCAGAATAATGTGTGAAAGGGGGCCATATTTACAATGCCATGAAAAGCCAAGCAGGGTGGCTTTAGGTGGTCTAGTAAATATGGACCGGCACACTGTGCCTCCGGAGCGTCACAAAAGTGATGCTCTGGTGGCGTAAATGTGCTGCAGGGGCATTGTAAATATGTTCCTCAGTGTGCACCACAGACCCTCCTCTTCTACTGCCAAGCAGATGCTTACATACAAATACAGAGTGCCAGGTGGCTTTGCAAAACCAATAGGTCTGACTAATCCCTGAAAAGGCATGCTAGACCTATTGGCTTTCTTTGCCAATAATTGTCTTTTTTGTATTAGTATTTATTAATTTAGCTATAGCACTTTGCTAAAGCATGTTTTATAGATTTTTTTCTACAAACACTCGGACTGGTAACAGAGATGAAACGAAGACGAGTATTTGAATGGACATGATGACATAGCCATGGGAAAACACATGAACGGAGGGAAAGCCAAATGAAGATACAAACACATGGAGTTAGGGTCCCAGAGAGGCATGGGGAAGGGTAGGCAAGGGTAAATGAAGGCATGGACACAGGGAGATATTGACATAGGGAGAAGTGCTTCTGGGGAATGGACACAGATGCAAATAACAGAAGACAGAGAAACAGTGAAATGTGACCACACTGAGACATAGATATACACAGACATCAAGGGATACCAGCAGGTGCTGCAATCTCTCTTTTCCTGACCTTAGTACACTGGGCACTTTCCTTCTGTACTGCAGTGGGAAAGTGTGTGCGCCCTTCCTGCACATGTTAGGCTAGGCCTGTAAAATGGTACACCAAATTCTGAGGTTCTGTGAATTCTGAACCCGTGGGTTCCATTTTGTGTATGGCAGCCATTTTGTGGTTGCCCTCACATAGGCCATGATTGTGGCTGAAACCAGTCTTTTAAGGACATGTAGACCTTAGCTCGAGTTCATGCTGACTCCTGTTTGACCTGAGTGAACTGACCCTGTTGCCGGAAGCTGACCTTGTGAAACCAGTTACTGCCCTTTAGCTGATCAAGATTGAGGATCAAAGCACAGGACATTGTAGAGTTTGGTATGCACACACACCCCTTATACTGCTTCTTATCTGTTTTCTGTTCCTTCTTTTATGGTCTGTTTATGATATGGGTTGTGGTCCTTTTATTATGGGTTTGTCCGGCTTATGTAAGAAGGAATGTTAGGCATTTTGCATGCTTGGAAAAGCTAGGACTGCCCTTACTTGTATGCTGAAGTTTGCATATAAAAGGCCTCTCTTTTCTGAATTCTTCAGACTGCCTCATTCAGTTGCTACGGCTTCTGTGTGACGTGGCCTCACTTATTAAATTTAATAAAGATGTCTTTTCATATTTTCAGCTTCTGTGCCAAGTTTTTTTTTTATTAGTAAGTATTCCCTGAGAATGAAGATTTCAGTTCTTCAAATGGCGCGGCCAACATTGGCTTCATCAGAGAAGTGACTTTCTGTGGGAGTGATCTGGTCAGAGGACTGAAATCTACTGAGGAGGACAGAACAGGATTCTACTAAGGAGGTACTCTGTGCACAGGGATTCTGGAGATTCTTTGATTCTGCAGCCCAGTATATTTCTGATCTTCCTGATTTTGATCCTCCACATGCTGTCACTCCTGACTGAGAACCTTTTTGGCGTGAGTATTCTAAAAAAGACCGGTAGGTCATGTAGAACTTGACAGTTAGAATTTGGATAACCTTTTGATTAGTAAAAATAAGAAGTGGGTTGCTCCCACGACTTTGTTTGGTTTCTTGGTTTTGATTTGGTTATTGCAATTACCAAAGCCGAGGGGTTTGGTTTCTTGGTTTTTGATTTGGTTATTGCAAAATACCAAAACCGAGGGGCTCGTATATTTGCGAGTGTATTGGTAGAGATAACCCCTTGAAGTTTGAAGCTAGATTAGTGAGCTATAAGATGCCTAATCTTAGCAAATCTGGGACTGTAGCTTTGGAACTTTGGAATTTGTGTTGGCCAACTTTGGATTTGTATAGGTTTGGATATGCGAATTGCAATTTGTGTAGGCAGGTAATGAGGAGATATTTCTCCATTTGGTTTAGTTGAACGGTGTACGTACGAAAAGTACCTTAAGCACCACTTTGATTATAATACTTGCGTATTCCGCAGTATTTTTGGCATGCCTTTTTGTAAGCGCACATGGAAAAATGTGTTGCTTTTTTTGGAAGGTACCATAGTGTGATGTGAAGTAAATTAGCCGGCCCCCCTAAAGGGAATATCTAAATAGGTTTAGATTTACAAACATATTTCTTCCTTGGTGATTTTGTATCCCCAGGGAATTAAAATATGACATAATACAAAACAAGGATCCTTTGTTCTGCGCAGTTTTATGAATGAAGATATGCAGAACGATTTTGTTTGGTGTTCTGCTAGCCAAAGCTAGTGAATTGAGTGTATTTTCGCTTCTTGGACATACATCAGTCTGTTGGGCTGTTTTTGCAGTCTTTTTGAAACACAATTGAGAAGCGTTTCTTGTAAATATGACTTACAACTAATATTTACAAATGGTTTGGTTTAAGTACAGTCTCTGGGCTGTCCTTGGTTTCTGTCCTGAGTATTGATTTGTGGGTTAAATGTGTGTTTAAATGTCTATGTGGGTTTCCCATTAGTGCAACTTCTGTAAGTACATAGCGATGGCGCTGTTCACGAGATGCATGGCTAAAGCGCGCTGTATTGTGTGTCCTGAGTGTTTTGACCACTTTCTGTTTAGGTCTGAAATTAGCTCAATGTCTGTTCGTGGTTTTTCTTGATGTTTTCAGTCTATTAAGCAACATTTTGTAAGCATATTCTTGGGTCTGTTGCTAAATAAAATTGTCCTTTTTAGAAAGAAAAAAATGGCGCAAACATTTTGTCATGTTTCAAGTTAGGCGTCTGTGCTTGGGCTTATAAATGAATGCGTCTAAAAATGATAGGCAAGGGATGCAGCTTGCTCTTATATGTGGACTTATCAAAAATAATTGTGCTTATTAATTTTTTTTATTAATTATGAAAAATAATTATTAAAAATAAGTGCTACAAAATTCGTTTTTTACTATTCATGAAGCTTAATGCTCATACTATGACATCGTAGCATTAAAATGTAATTTAAGTTGTGCTATACCGCATAATGAGAACATTAGCATATGGAATTTCACTTAGCGCAGGCGTACAAAACTCATTTTTCTAAAGATTTACATGGGATATGTCTGATTAAAAATCTCTGTAATTTGTAAAGAACATTCTGAGGATGATTAATATGTATCACAAGTATAGGATATTTATTTTTAAGTGCCCCAAACATCAAAGTCGAATTTGGGTAAAATAGACCATTTAAAACAGCTTTCATGCCATTTATGGTAGCTTTAAAGTGCTTTAGGCTTCAGTAAATGCATACATTTAGGTGTAATACAAATTAGCAGACTGTCCCCATTTGGGGTTTGCTTTTAAATGACCCAGTGAGATCCATTTACGGTTGATGAAATGAGTACCATTGCAACAAGCATTTGTTCTAAAACTGGTATGTGTGTTATTAGGTTCGGTGAATTATTCACAGTAACTGTTGTTTAATAATCTGGGAATAGAGATAATTTTTAGCGCCTAAAAAGGAGAAATTATTTTTCAAAATAGAGTGAATTATTGCAGGTTAGGAGGAATTAGGAAGGCCTTTCGCCTTTGTCAGCCTCAGAATGAGCAGAAGCTGTGGGCTAGGAGAACAGGCTGCTCAAGTTGCGCTAAGATGCTATCTTTAGTTTTCCTGTAAACAATGGAAGAGGCTGTCATGTTGACATTTGTGACCTTTTAAATTAGGGCCTTGTCTCTGTGGAATGCAGAATGACCTTGCTAAACAGGCCTCTAAAAGGTGGGGTTTCTGGTCTCTAAATAAGAACATCAATAAAATTAAAGAACTGAGGGGCATATTATCAAGGGGGTTTATCTCTGCTTTTTTGGCTTTAAAAGCCAAGAAAGCGGAGATAAAATTATCTCCCTATTACCTAGCTGTCGCTAACACCAGTTAGCGACAGCTAGTAGGAGATAGCGACCATCTTGGGCCCCACTTTGCATGTCGGTGATATTTATCACTAATGACATGCAAAGTGGGCGTGCCAAGATGTTAGCGACTGGAAACAGTCGCTAACATCGCTATCTCCTATTACCTACTTTTGGAGATATTCGCGCTAAGCGTGAATATCTCCAAAAGCTAACACCTGCCCTGAGCAGTTCTTAGCCATGTTATCCAATGGGAGGTGGATAACATGGCTAAGAGCATTAGCTCGGTAATGCATGAATATCGCTGACTTTTCAGCGATATTCATGCATTGCGGCCGTTTTTTATCGCATTTGCGATAAACCTTGGTAATACCAAGATTTATCTGCGATAAAAAATCACCGCAGCTCAGCGGTAAAATTTTGTCTCTAACCAAGCAATAGCGATAATTATCGCTATTGCTTGGTAATATGCCCCTTAATTCCAAAGGGAAAAAATATGAAAAAGGTTTCTTTGAAAGTCCCAACACATGCTAAATGCTCTGCAGAAATGATATATTTGTATCTCTGCCTCTAAAAATAATGTCTGCTAGTTGCTTTTATTTGACCGAAAATGAAGCATTGCATTAAGTCTTAGACAGAAAATAAGATGAAGCTTTTTATTGAAATTTTGAAGGCTACATGCCTAAGTGAGAACGAATTGTGGCGCAAGGCTAACATGGAGTGTCAGTGAAAGAATTTTACTTTTGGAAAGATAAAAGGGCTTTATCTTGCAAGGTGACTGACAAGACGGTAACAGTTAAGTAATGGAAATTTATTTTTGTGTCTGTTAATATGTATTATGTTTTGTCTTCTGATTAAAAGTTATAATTGAAGTCTGTTTTATGAGAAATGTCTCTCTTTTGTGTGTTGTGTATTTTTTTTTTTGCTTCTGCCAACAGATCATTCATGGATTGTTCTAGGTGATTTTAAGGCTGACAAGACAGGTGAGTTTGGTTGGTTGAAATGAAATGTGTTTTTGCGTAACTCCTTTGGAAAGAAATGTCCATGCGTTTTTCATGTTTGTGTATTTGGTTCTATCATGAATTGTTCTTGCTGGTTCTGTGTGTCTGAAAGTTGTATTTGACAGCAGATATCCACTAATTGGTGATCTACTGTCAAAAAGGAGGGTAAGGATTTTAAACCTGACAAATTAAGAAGGCCTCAATAGTGGGTTTTGGGATGCAGGTTCCCAGTGCATAAAGTACAGGACTTGAAGTGGGTGCGTCACCGCTCATTTACATATGTTATTGTCTTGTCTATGTTTTTGTGCTTGATATACAGCGAGTATATCTGATGGCTTGACATGTCCGTTTTGTGCGTTTTTTTTGCATATTTTTGTTTTATGTTGCTGCTTATGATACTATTACAAGTTTACCTGTGTTGTGAAGGGATATACATGACGATGTGTATCCTGCAAACAGTTGGGTAGATTTGCTTTGACACTAAATTTCACAGAAAAACAGACAACACTTCATCAGTGTATGTCAAATTTGGCTTTAATGGTATTTGAAGGAAAATAAAAAAGAGATATACAGAATGAAAGTGTGTCACATGCTGTTAGTCACGTACTGCCCCTCTCCTTAAGGAACAGGCAGCCCTAAAATGATGTATCCTGAATTGGACGTAAGGATAAATTATAGATCTGTGACTTTTGTGCATTGTGACCTAATTTTTATATTACATTAGTCAGTTTTGTTCTGCTTCCTAAGTAGTGTATGGCCTTGTGCCATAAAGGAAACCAGGTTTCATTTTTCCCTGAAGAAGGAACTGGAACATTAGCTGAGATTACCGTATATGGTGTAGCGGCCAGCGGTAGAGTTTAAATTTGGGTATTATTTTGACCTTTTGTGTATCACCCATACTCTTGGTATTGTGTCACATGCCTGACTATCACCCAAGCGCATCGTGCCTAGTTATTGGAATTTTAGCTGTGTCCTAGTTCCATTTCCCTTTTCCATATTCTTTTCACCAGTTAGCCCATTTCTTTATTGTTGTTGAATTATTCAGGTTCACACTTTCAGATTGCAGTAATGTACCATGGACCCCCATCTTATGTATAATTCCCTTTTGTATAACCAGACTGTTTTCCCTGATAATCTGTATTATGCGATTTTTCTTTTGAGATGTTCTAGATAAGGAATTTTGGAACACCTATATGTAATCATTGAGATAAAATGTGTTTATCCCATTAGACGATGCCACTATGTGTGAGGACATCCATTCAGATAGAATTCCCATGTCGCTATCTACCCTTAGATGGTGGAGGATATGCTCTCACACGGAAACCCAATTGAAGAGCCTAGAGGCATTGTTTTGCCTACTGCCTTTGTTTTTGTATTGCCTTTGAGAATGACAGTGTATTTCAACGCAGAATTGTCCCTTGGCGTATGGCCACTCCTTTGAAGATTGCAGGCCACCTGTTTTCAGTCCCCTTGTTATACAATGAACTGTTTAAAGCATCGCACTTGCTCCATCAGACGGCATTGGACATCACAGAACCAGAATTTCAGTGCAAAAGAGCACCTGTCATGTGCTGGTAACCTCTGACAGTGTGCAGTCCCTTGAGCCCCTTCGCCTGAGTTTTGGCCACACACACATCCCTCCCCTTTTCCTTTGCTCCAACGGAAGTGCAGTGCACCGGAGGATCCAAGATTGGCAAAAGGCACTCCATTCTGGTGCCCATGAAAGAGCAGCCTGAGCGTCCTCTGACACTGAATGATGAGTGTTGGACTCTGAGAATGGTCCCGGGTCTGCACGAGATGATTTGTGCTCATGATCAATGAAGATCATGCTATCTGTAGTGTCTGCCGCAGAGGAGAGATACTGGTGCACTGCCTTGAGACACTGAGACTTTCGAATAAAGTCCATTCTCTGTGGAAGAGTATTCCCTTTTCACCTCTCGCCACTGTTTCACCTGAAACATATAATAAGTTACTGAAATGCATAGGAGCCATAGAGCCATAAAAATGTTGCTAGATAATTTTAGGATTTGCTTTCTGCTTAGGGTTGTGAAAAACGATACATTTTGTTTGTAATAGTGGTCATTACTTTCTCATGTTCTCTATATGTTCTTAAAAACGTGTTTTCTAGTGTTTTAAGCATGATGTTGTCTCTGATGGGTGGGATTGTTTTTGCTACCCAGTTGACATCTGTACCCATCTCCCAACCTATGTCCCTTCCTACTACTACTTCTTTGCATTCTTTCCATACTTTACCTGAACATGAACTGGTTAGGAGGTCAGAGTTTACTAATATTTCCTTTGTACAGTTTCAGCATCAATACCAGTTAGTAATGAACACCACTAATTGTTGGGTGTGTGGTCTTATGCCACATACTACAGATAGAGGTATTCCCTATTTTGGTTCTGCCATTTAGTTACAATGGGTCTGGGCATAGTTGGTTTCACAAGCGGTTTCCGTGCGATTGCATATAATGGGTGTTAGGAGACTGATTCTTATTATTTTGCTGGCATTGTTTTAAAGTAGTATTCTGTTTAGTAAAAGCAGAATAAAGTCCATTCTCTGTGGAAGAGTATTCCCTTTTCACCTCTCGCCACTGTTTCACCTGAAACATATAATAAGTTACTGAAATGCATAGGAGCCATAGAGCCATAAAAATGTTGCTAGATAATTTTAGGATTTGCTTTCTGCTTAGGGTTGTGAAAAACGATACATTTTGTTTGTAATAGTGGTCATTACTTTCTCATGTTCTCTATATGTTCTTAAAAACGTTTTTTCTAGTGTTTTTAAGCATGATGTTGTCTTTGATGGGTGGGATTGTTTTTGCTACCCAGTTGACATCTGTACCCATCTCCCAACCTATGTCCCTTCCTACTACTACTTCTTTGCATTCTTTCCATACTTTACCTGAACATGAACTGGTTAGGAGGTCAGAGTTTACTAATAATTCCTTTGTACAGTTTCAGCATCAATACCAGTTAGTAATGAACACCACTAATTGTTGGGTGTGTGGTCTTATGCCACATACTAGAGATAGAGGTATTCCCTATTTTGGTTCTGCCATTTAGTTACAATGGGTCTGTATGGGCATATCAGACGATGTTTATTTATGCCAACGGAGTCTATCCCTTGTGTTCCATGAAAGATAACTCGAGTAATAGTGCCTTAGTGAAGGGAATAACGGATAATATTGAAATCGATTCAGACACAGACTGAGTGATTGCCTATGTAAGGGCAAAAGGAGGGTCTGAGGTTCTGTGAATTCTGAACCCGTGGGTTCCATTTTGTGTATGGCAGCCATTTTGTGGTTGCCCTCACATAGGCCATGATTGTGGCTGAAACCAGTCTTTTAAGGACATGTAGACCTTAGCTCGAGTTCATGCTGACTCCTGTTTGACCTTAGTGAACTGACCCTGTTGCCTGAAGCTGACCTTGTTAAACCAGTTCCTGCCCTTTAGCTGATCAAGATTGAGGATCAAAGCACAGGACATTGTAGAGTTTGGTATGCACACACACACCCCTTATACTGCTTCTTATCTGTTTTCTGTTCCTTCTTTTATGGTCTGTTTATGATATGGGTTGTGGTCCTTTTATTATGGGTTTGTCCGCTTATGTAAGAAGGAATGTTAGGCATTTTGCATGCTTGCAAAAGCTAGGACTGCCCCTTACTTGTATGCCGAAGTTTGCATATAAAAGGCCTCTGTTTTCTGAATTCTTCAGACTGCCTCATTCAGTTGCTACGGCTTCTGTGTGACGTGGCCTCACTTATTAAATTTAATAAAGATGTCTTTTCATATTTTCAGCTTCTGTGCCAAGTTTTTTATTTATTAGTAAGTATTCCCTGATAATGAAGATTTCAGTTCTTCAATACCCAGGGCGGATGGGAACCAGGCTAATAGGGGGTTGCTGCACTGATTGTGCCACCCACCTGAATAACAGCCACAAATGTCTCATACTCAGGTTGGCCGGTCTCACTCTGTAGCCAAACCTGAAGGGGCTGTTTACTACCACCAACCCTGCGTAGGTGAGTGGCCAGCTTGGTACATCTGCCTGTGCACTGCCCGGGGAGGGATGAACCCTCATGTGGGTATCCGTTCCTAGGGGGTTGGCTCTCACTATGGGAGACTTCCTGGGTGTGGCCAATTCTCTTGTTAAGGACTTTGGGCCTGGGGCACTTTTCCACTGTACATGGAGTATGAAGGTGCATGCACCCTTCTGACGCATGTTAGGAAGTGGTGCTCATGTGAGGTCTCTAAAACATCAATCAGGTCTGCCATGGCATGGCCGGCTGGTGGGGGCACCCTCACACCTATTATGTTTTAAGACCTAGGTCCAGCCTGTCCCACAGGTTGGTGGGCGCCCAGGCATTGATGGTGTCTTTGAATGTGTGTCCGGCTTGCCAATACAGACTGACATGCACTCAGTGCCGGGGTGTGCTAGATATGGCAGGCTGGTAGGCACAATCGCACCATTTTGCTCCTAAATATGTGTCTTGCTGGCCATTGTAGACTGGTATGTGCTTTGCGCCAATGGTGGTCCTAAATATAAGTTCAGCCTACCATTGCATGCTGGTATGTGCTTTGTGCCAATGGCGCTCCTAAATACCTGTCCAGCCTGCCATTGCAGGCTGATACGTGCAGTTTTTCATTTACTCAGACTGGCCTGTGTGAGTCACTAGCCCTCCTGAAAGGACCTTTCACTTCCACCTGAGTACCCGAGGGTACGTCTTAAGATGTGAAGTGATTGGTAGGTGAAAAGTAGGGCAGGTACACATGCGTGTACCCTGCCCCGGTAGTGAGGAATAACCATGTGTGTTTTTGCTACCTCTGAGGTTTGCTCTTCCCATAGGCTAACACGGGGAAATGGTTGAAATTTCTTCAGGCAAAATTTTGTGGTGCAACCTTTACTTCACTGGCGAGACATACGTGGTTGGACCATGACATTTTGGGGGGGCGGGACACAATTAAGGTGTCTGAGGTGGAGGCCTATTAGCCTATTCTGACTAGACTAGTGATATCAGCAGTAGAATGGAGGATTTATTGAGACAAAGGGATTGAACTTATATCCAACCTAGCCACCATGCTCGCATCCCTCCAGAACTCCGACAGACAACACACCACGAAAGCCACCTGGTTCACCATGGACCTTCAAGAATCGAAGTGCTAGTGCCGATCATGTGAGAAAGCATGGAGGAACAGCAAAACCCCAGAAGCATGCACGGCCTACAGGACTGCCACTATGGTACACCACCAACTCATAAGATCTACAAAGAGGAACTTCATTCAGGACAGAATCCTCTCCAACTACTGCAACTCCAAGGAACTCTTCAACATCATACAAGAATTCACCAGACCCCTCAGCTAAACCTCCGACGTCCCTTCCTCCCAGGACCTCTTCAACAAACTCAGCTCCTCCTTCCACCACAAGATCTGGACTCCTTATGACAACTTCAACAAACATGACCAAGGCACCAATCCTACACCCTCCACCAGCAACGCCACTCAGACGACCTACCTCGCCTGGACCCCTGTCACCACAGAAGACACTGCAAAGACCATGAGGAGCATACATTCCGGAGCACCCACTTTTCCATGCCCGCCGCACATCTTCCACTGGGCTGCCTCTGCCATTGCACCAGAACTACGACGGACATTCAACTGTACCATCGAAACAGGCAAGTTCCCCGATGACTGGAAACATGCAGAAGTCAAACCCCTCCTCAAGAAGCCGTCCGCAGACCCAATGGAACTCAAGAACTACAGGCCCATCTCTCTCCTCCCCTTCACTGCCAAAGTCACTGAGAAGATCATCAACATCCAGCTAACAAACTTTATAGAATCCAATTACATCCTCGACGCATCCCAATCCGACTTCCGCAGCAACCACACCACTGAGACCGCCCTCCTAGCCTCCATGGATGACATCCACACTCTCCTCAATCAAGGCCACACTGCAGCCCTCATCCTACTAGACCTCTCAGCAGCCTTCGACACCATCTCCCACCGCACACCAGCAGCCAGACTTCACGATGACGGCATACAGGGAACTGCTCTAGACTGGATCCGCCACTTCCTCGCTGACCGAGCACAAAGAATAAGACTCCCGCCCTTCCTCTCCGAACCCACATAGATCAGATGCAAAGTACCCCAAAGAACCTCCCTCTGCCCCACGCTTTCAACATCTACATGGCCCCCCTCGCAAACATCGTCAGAAAACATGGACTCAGCATAGTATCCTACACCAACGACACCCAGCTCATCCTATCCGTCACCAAGGAACCCAACATCACCAGACACAATTTCCAGGAAGAAATGAAGGACGTTGCATCCTGGATGAGCAACAGCTGCCTGAAGCTCAACTCAGAGAAAACAGAAGTCCTCATCCTCAGATCCATCCCCTCCGCGTGGGACGACACCTGGTGTCCCCCTGCCCTCGGAACCCCTCCAATATCCACAGACCACACCCACAACCTTGGTATCACACTCGACTCCTCCCTCACCATGAACCGAGAGATCAACGCTGTATCCTCCTCATGCTTCATCACCCTCAGCATATTCTGCAAGACCTTCAAATGGATCCCCCCCCAAATCCAGGAAGACCGTCACCCATGCACTCATCACCAGCAGGCTGGAATACGGGAATGTTTTCTACGCCGGAATCAACAAATGCCTACTTCACAAACTCAAGACCATCCAGAACGCCGCAGCCAGACTAGTCCTCAGCATCCCACGACAAGACCACATCACCCAGCACCTACGAGAACTCCACTGGCTCCCCGTCAATAAAAGAGTAACCTTCAAGCTGCTCACACGCCTACAAATCCCTCCATAACACCGGGCCCCAATACCTTCTAGACACCCAAGAGAAAGCTCCGCTCCTCTGACCAAGCGTTAGCCGAAATCGCCCACATTCACAAAGCAAGAATGGGATGGAGATCCTTCTCCTAAATCACGGCCAAGACCTAGAAAAAAAAACCCTCAACATCAGACGAAGCCCCACACTGCAAGCATTCAGGATGAGCCTTGAGACCTGGCTCTTCGGATGACCAGACCTGCCCGAAACCCCCTTCCCCACCAGCGCCTTGAGACCTCAACGGGTGAGTAGTGCACTCTACAAATCCCTGATTGATTGATTGATTGAACCTATATCTGATAAAGATCATACCTGACTCACTTGTGGTGAACAATATGTGTTGGCTGTTTGCTCCTTATCACATTTTGGATTATATTCTACTGTGATGGGACTTCTATATATATGCACTCCCAATGTAGTGGTGCATCACCATTTGTGTGTTTTAATACTGTCTGATCGTCTGGTCGCACCTTTGGAGTGGCAGGTGTTTGGTTAAGTGCACAGGAAAAATAATAAATCCAGGTAAACTGGGACAAGGGTGAAGTGCAATGTTAGGAGTGGCTCGCTGCTTTGTTGTGTTTGCAGGACTATTGGCTTTGTCAATGGTTGTTAGTTGCATACGATAAATAGGCAACAACTATGGCTTAGTGTTGTTTATGATATTGAAAATGCTTCAGTTCTGAAATTATGAGACTGTGAAAGACCTACAACGAGGGGCATATTTTCTACAGAATGGAGAAGCGTGGCATTAAGCAAACACTGCTAACGCCACACTTCTCTATTCTGAAAAGGCAGGGATGCGCCGTATTCACAAGAATGCGCCACGCTCCTGCTTTTCCACTAGCGCTGAGTTCAGCTGGCTAGCATCAACGCAGGCACCTTTGCACCATAGTGCAAGGGTGTCTGCATTGGGGGGAATGACTGTTCATGTGCAGGAAGGTCTCCCTTCATTCATGTCGTTTCGAAACTTCTATGTGTGCTGCTTAATTCAGCACACATAGAAGTTGCAAAACGTCATTTTTTTATTGATTGTTTATGTGCAGGAAGGGTAAGCTACATCAAGGTGCTTAATGCTGCCTTGTAAATAATGCGAAGCCCCTATCGCTGCCTTGTAAATAAGGCAAAGCCCATATCTCCACCACAAAGTCAGTAAAAGTGACGTTGTAGTGGCGATAGGGGCTTGTAAATATGCTCCAGAATCTCTTTGAAGTTACCTCAAAGGCAATCAATCAATCAATCAATCAATCAGAGTACTTGTAAAGCGCGCTACTTACCCGTGAGGGTCTCAAGGCGCTGAGGGAAGGAGGGTGCTGCTACTGCTCAAAGAGACAGGTCTTGAGGAGTCTTCTGAAGGCGAGTAGGATTTGGGTCTGCCGTATCTGGGTAGGGAGGGTGTTCCAGGTCTTGGCGGCGAGGTAGGAGAAGGATCTGCCGCTGGAGGTCGTTTGTTGGATGCGGAGGACAGCGGCGAGGGCGAGGCTGGCGAAGCGGAGCTGGCGGGTGGGGGTGTAGAAGCTGAGTCTGCTGTTCATGTAGTCTGGTCCGGCGTTGTGGAGTGCTTTGTGTGCGTGGGTGAGGAGCTTGAAGGTGATCCTCTTGTTGACGGGGAGCCAGTGTAGGTCTCTCAGGTGGGGGGTGATGTGGCTGTGGCGGGGGACGTTGACGATCAGTCAGGTGGAGGCGTTTTGGATGTGTTGTAGTCGTCGTAGGTGTTTGGCTGGGATTCCTGCGTAGAGTGCATTGCCGTAGTCCAGTCTGCTGCTGACGAGGGCCTGTGTCACCGTTCTTCTTGTTTCGGTCGGGATCCACTTGTAGATCCTGCGGAGCATGCGGAGGGTGTTGTAGCAGGAGGAGGGGATGGAGTTAACTTGCTTAGACATGGAGAGGGAGGAGTTGAGGATGAATCCTAGGTTGCGTGCATGGTCGGTGGGTGTTGGTGCTGTTCTCAGTGTGGTCGGCCACCAGGAGTCGTCCCAGGCTGAGGGGGTGGGTCCGAGGATGAGTACCTCCATCTTGTCCGAGTTCAGCTTCAGGCGGCTGCTCCTCATCCAGTCAGCGACGGCCTTCATTCCCTCGTGGAGGCTGGTTTTGGCGGTGTGTGGGTCTTTGGTGAGGGAGAGGATGAGCTGGTTGTCGTCGGCATAGGAGATGATGTTGAGGTCGTGATGGCGGGCCACTTGTGCAAGGGGGGCCATGTAGATGTTGAACAGCGTCAGGCTGAGGGATGAGTCCTGAGGGACGCCGCAGATGATGTCGGTGGCTTCGGATCGGAAGGGTTGGAAGCGGACGCTTTGGGTTCTGCCGGAGAGGAAGGACATGGTCCAGTCAAGGGCCTTCTCTTGGATTCCGGCTTCTAAGAGGCGTGTCTTTAGAGTGCGATGGCAGACCGTGTTGAAGGCGGCCGACAGGTCCAGGAGGATGAGGGCTGATGTTTCGCTGTTGTTTAGTTGGTGCCTGATGTCGTCTGTGGCTGCGATGAGGGCTGTCACGGTGCTGTGGTTTCGTCTGAATCCGGACTGGGACGGGTCCAAGATGTTGCTGTCTTCCAGGTGGTGGGCCAGTTTTCTGTTGACGATTTTCTTAATGACTTTTGCCGGGAACGGGAGCAGGGAGATGGGCCGGAAGTTCTTGACGTCCTTGGGGTCTGCCTTGGGCTATCGAGGAGGGCGTTGATTTCGGCATGCATGCATCTTTCCGGGAATGTCGCTGTTTCAAAGGAGATGTTGATGACCTTCCATAGTTGGGGTGCGATGGCTGCATCTGCTTTGTTGAATATGTGGTCTGACGGAGATCCTGAGTGGATGGAGTTCATGACCTTGCGTGTCTTGTCTTCGTTGACGTTGATTCAGGAGGTCAGGCTGATGGCGCTGGTGGTGTTCACAGGGGAGGTGGGGTCTGGCGTTGTCAGGGAGGTCGTGGTGTTGAAGCCGTCGTGGATGTCAGCGATCTTGCGGTGGAAGAAGATGGCTAGTGAGTCGCACAGTTCTTGTGAGGGCGGGATGTCGTTGGCGTTGGCGCTGGGGTTGGAGAGTTCCTTTACGATGCTGAAAAGCTCTTTGCTGTCGTGTGCGTTGTTATCCAGGCGGTCTTTGAAGGAGGATCTCTTGGATAATCTGATGAGGTGGTGGTGTCTGCGGGTGGCGTCCTTGTGGGCTGCCTGGATGTCCGGTGTGCATTCGTGGAGCCATATTTTCTCCAGTTTCTGGCATGCGCGTTTGGAGGTCTGGAGCTCGTCGGTGAACCAGGTGGCTCTCTTGCTGACGTGGTTGCTGGAGGATTTCTTGAGCGGGGCGAGGGTGTTGGCGCAGTCGTTGATACACTGCCTTAGGTTGCGGGCTGCGGCATCTGGGTTGGTGGGGTCGGTGGGTGGGTTCTGGGCGAGGGTGGTGGTGGTGGTCAGCCGGTCTTTGGTGAGTTTGCTCCAGCAGCGGCGAGGCAGCTGTTGGGTGCAGTGGTGCGTGGTTGGTTTCTTGAAGGTGAAATGGATGCAGCGGTGGTCGGTCCAGTGGAGATCGATGGTGTGGTCGAAGGCAATGTGGGTGCCTGTGGAGAAGATGGGGTCCAGCGTGTGGCCGGCGGCATGGGTGCGTGCGATGATGAGTTGTCTGAGGCCGAGGTTGACGAGGTTGTCGATCAGGGTGGCGGAGTTGGAGTTGTTGTAGTTCTGGAGGTGGAAGTTCAGGTCCTCGAGTAGGATGTAGGATGGAGGATGGAGGCGAGTGCGTGGATGCTGGCGAGGTCGGCGATGGAGTCGCTGAACTGAGCCCGGGGTCCGGGGGGGTCTGTAGATGAGTGTTCCTCTGAGGGTGGTGTTGGGTCGGTGTGGATCCGGAAGTGCAGGTGTTCGGCGGTGTTGAGGGTGTCGTCTGCGTGGGTGGCGACCTTGAGGGGGGATTTGTGGACGATGGCTATTCCTCCTCCGGTTCCGTTGGCACGATCCCTGCGGGGGATCTTGTAGCCGTCCGGGATGGCTATGGCGATGTCGGGCGCCGAGGAGTCGTTCCACCAGGTCTCGGTCAGGAAGGCCACATCTGTGGCGGGGGTGTCGAGCAGATCCCAGAGCTCGACGGCATGTTTGCGTGCCGAGGGGGTGTTGAGGAGTATGCAGTTGAGGTGGTTGGGTCCTGTCCTTGGAGGTTTGGTGGTTCTGTCGCAGGTGAAGCTGCAGGTGCGGCAGGAGAAGGGTCCGTTTCGGGGTGGCCTGGAAGCAGGTGTGGTTTTGGACGGTGTTGAGTGCGTGGAGGCTGCTGGCGTCGTAGTGGAGTCTGGTGTCGTGGCTTTCGCGGGAGAGAGAAGATGAGGAGGAGAAGGAGAAGGAGGAGGAGAAGGACCTGGAGGAGGAGAACCTGGAGGAGGAGAACCTGGAGGAGGAGGAGGACCTGGAGGACCTTTGAGCCCTATGGGCGTTGCGTGCCTAGTGCCTGCACTTTTATATTTTCATTTGAAGCACCGAGGACAGGACTTATTTCTAATCATCAGACTTTGACCCAGAGCACGAAAGAGAAAGGGAAAAAAGGGAAAAAAGAAGCAAGAAAAAGTTAGGAAAATTGACAAAGATAAACAACAGAATTGAAAAAGAAACGGTAAAAGTGAAATAACGATATAGGAAGTGCGCAGTGTTGGAAGAAAGAGGCAGGAGGTGGAATCAAGAGTATGCCTTGGTGTTCCTCAACCCCAACATTCGTGTTGGCGGTGGGCTCCTTTGAATTCCCTTAGGTACTGCGCTTATTTTTGTTCTAAATTAAGCTCCGCGTGCAGGACTGTTTGTTACAGCACTCCCCCATGCATATATGATATTCTCCTCAATTCACGATAAAATGAGATTCTGTGACCCAGATGAAGCGCTGTCCAGTAGAGCAGCTGACACTAAGGGGCCGGAGGCCAGTCTCCACTTTTTCACACTCATTCGGTTAAAAGTGGAATTGCAGGGGCATATTACCAAGCAATAGCGATAATTATCGCTATTGCTTGGTTAGAGACAAAATTTTACCGCTGAGCTGCGGCGATTTTTATCGCAGATAAACCTTGGTATGACCAAGGTTTATCGCAAATGCGATAAAAAACGGCCGCAATGCATGAATATCGCTGAAAAGTCCGCGA
The DNA here is from genome assembly GCF_964261635.1 of Lissotriton helveticus. Lineage (NCBI taxonomy): Eukaryota > Metazoa > Chordata > Amphibia > Caudata > Salamandridae > Lissotriton > Lissotriton helveticus. The sequence goes on along the minus strand of NC_136058.1, from coordinate 282,623,732 downwards.
TATTCATGCATTACCGAGCTAATGCTCTTAGCCATGTTATCCACCTCCCATTGGATAACATGGCTAAGAACTGCTCAGGGCAGGTGTTAGCTTTTGGAGATATTCGCACTTAGAGCGAATATCTCCAAAAGTTGGTAATAGGAGATAGCGATGTTAGCGACTGTTTCCAGTCGCTAACATCTTGGCACGCCCACTTTGCATGTCATTAGTGATAAATATCACTGACGTGCAAAGCGGGGCCCAAGATGGTCGCTATCTCCTACTAGCTGTCGCTAACTTTAGCGACAGCTAGGTAATAGGGAGATCATTTTATCTCCGCTTTCTTGGCTTTTAAAGCCAAAAAAGCGGAGATAAACCCCCTTGATAATATGCCCTGCAGTGCCCAGGACAGCATGAAGTAAGCACCTGCCCAATTAAAGCACTGCTGGACCTCAGAAAATATGTGTTGGCTCCCACGACATTCGCCTTCCATTCACTGCTTCAACAGGAGCCACTTCCACCCTAACTAATTTGGGGGCACATTAGCAAGAACCTCGTTAAAATCATCGCTGTTTTAGCGACAGGAAACTGCAATTAAAACGGTGATAATGGGCTTGCTAATATGCGTTACAGAATTCCAATAGAAGTCCAGGTTAGATGTGCAGGACATCTAACCTGGGCTTCTATTGGAATTCTATAGCGCATATTATCAAGCCCATTATCGACGCTTCAGCGGCAGTTTCCTGCCGCTAAAGCGGCGATAATTTTAATGAGGTTCTTGCTAATATGCCCCTTAGTTCATCGCTTGGTAGGCTATGGGTCTGTTTTAGAAGTGAGGGGGCCGTGAGCAGGCCCCCCAGCAACAGAGAAGCCAGTGCAAGAGGAGGTCTGCCTCTTGTTCACTTTAGTGAAAGGGTGAGAGATGCAACTGCCTGGGCCCTTATTACTAGTGGCTGGTAATTGGTGTGAATGTGATATAACAGCAGACTCGGCCGTGTCAACAGTTATGGGGTGCGATAAATACCCCCCAATTACGCGTTTTCTGGTGAATAACTTGCGGCTTTTGATGCTTACTGCATCAAAAGCCACATGTTACTATGATACCTGAAATCTTTCCCTGATTAATAACAGCAAGCTCGATCTGTTGTTATTTAATACCACAAAAATCATAATTGCGATGTGTGTGGTAACAGAGTTTATCGCAAGTAACCGGTCCTTAGTCACAAAATATGGGCATCCGGCAGAAAAGTGACCTCCGTCCCAATCAAAACAGCATCACCCCTGCTGGTCCTGCCGGATAGAAGGGCACCGGGTGGCAGCGGTGCCCTCCCGCCGCCACGGCGACCTCGCTCGCTCCCCGCTGACACGTGCGGCTGCTTCCACTCTGCCACTTCCAGCGCGTGGGGAGCGCGGACACCGCCGCACCGAGGGGCGGCCCGGGCGGCGCTCCCGCCGCTGACCCGTGCTGTTGATTAACGAGCTGACAATATTGTATTGATAACGAATTAACCCCGAGCCCTCCATGTTTCAGTGTCGATAGAGCAGGAGCCGCTACACGCCGCGGATCGCAGGCTGCCAGCTCGCCCTTCCCGCTCAGTGCTTCTTCACACATGTGACAACTTAAGATGACCGCCTACAGGGGGGGGGAGGTGGGCCTTTAAAGATGGCGCCACACCAGCTGGCACCGCCACTGGCCACACCATGCCTCATCCCTGGCACACAGGTCTCCCTAACTTTCATCACCCTCTCACCAGGCAGTAACCTCGAGAAAACCTTCAGAAGAAATATGGTTATTGTAATGTGTTGTGTAGACTGTGACTGCCCTGATCAATTCTTGGGCCTCCGTGTTTTTGGTGGCAAATTATGAATTTATTGCAATTGCCACATAACCAACCACCTGATGCATAATTTGCAGTTTTCGACAAAAGCATTTTGTTCTCCACCCAATACCTCCCTGCATAATAGATGCATACTTATTATTATTATTTTTTTTAATTATAATTCCACTGGCCCTGGTTATGAGTGAGACATTCACCCACTACCACATTTGGGTTTGAATATGTGGGGCACTGAACCGTTTTTTTGCCATTGACTGGTACTAAGCAAGAAGTTAGCAAAAAGCACAACACAAACAATAGAGCTGCTAACAGTACAGCAGGTGCAGTGGCACCAGGGCCTAGAGTTGTGAAGAGGCCACTGCATCCCAGTTAAGTCTGCATTTTACTACTCAGCTGGAGGGAGGGAACATTTTCTATGTTTGCCCAGGGTCCCTGAATCTCTAGCCTCGCCCCTCCTCAATCGGAAATATTGTTAGGAGAACACAGGAGCATATTAGCAAGGGCGATATCGCCGCTTTAGCTGGACTTTTTCCCGCTAAAGCAGCGATATTTTTATCGCCCTATCAGCAAGCAGTCGCTAAAAGTAGTTAGCGACAGCTTTTAGGCGATAGCGACTGGTTTGGGGTCTGCTTTGCATGTCAGCGATATTTATCGCTAATGACATGCAAAGTGGGCGTACCCAACCCGTTAGCGACTGAAAGTAGTCGCTAACACAGCTATCGCCTATTAGCAATACCCGGGACGCGATAAAAAAATGTGCGCTAACCATGATTAGCGCCAGGATTTTACACCTGGCAAAAACCTGACTTAGCCATATTAGTCAGTTGGAGGTGGATTCTACGGCTAAGTCCCCACCTGCCTATTAGCGAGATTTTCCTTAGCGATAGGATTTTCATCGCTGGAAATCTCACGTTAAACATGGGATTCGCCGCTATCACTGGATTTTTTTATCGCATTGGAGATAAACGTTGGTAATACGGCGTTATCTCCGCGATAAAATCCAGCGATAGGAGGCGATAAAAAAAATCACGCTAAGCGAGGTTTGCGATAATTATCGCAAGTTGTGGCTAATATGCCCATGGTTATTTGTATGTATTGTGTACGCTGTGAATGCCCTGATCAATTCTTGGGTCTCCATGTTTCAGGTGGCAAATTATGAATTTATCGCAATTGCCACATTTTGTTCTCAGCTCAATCCCTCCCTGCATAATAGCTGCATAATTCCACTGGCCCTGGTTATGAGTGAGACATTCACCCACTACCACATTTGGGTTTGAATATGTGGGGCACTGAACCGTCTTTTGCCATTGACTGGTATTAACCAAGAAGTTAGCAAAAAGCCCAACACAAGCAATAGAGCTGCTAACATCAGTCCAGCAGGTGCAGTGGCACCAGGGCCTAGAGTTGTGAAGAGGCCACTGCATCCCAGTTAAGTACTACTCAGCTGGAGGGAGGGAACATTTTCTATGTTTGACCAGGGCCCCTGACTCTCTAGTCTCGCTTCTTCTCAAGAGGAAATATTGTCAGAACACATTTCTTTACATCAGTCTAACAGCCCAGACAGATGCCCTCTCGGTTGAGCACGAGGGGCGCAATGTTTCACACGGATCTACTTTGCACTTTCCCTTTTTTCCCACCTTCACCTTTTCTTAGGGTAAGGTTACCAGGCGGATGTATGACGTTACAACGCATGCTTTTACCACGCTTGCTGTTACAACGCAAGTATTACAAGCAAACCTTTACAACGCATTACACTTGGGGGTGCTGGATAGTGAATAGTTTAATTTACTATTCCAACTCCAGTCCCCGTGGACCCTAGGGAAGGTGTTGGATAGTAAATTAAAACTATTCCCTATCCTAGAGCGCCCCCCAGTGTAATGCGTTGTAAAGGTTTTCGTTGTAATACTTGCGTTGTAACAGTACTGCGTGGTAAAAGTTTCGCTGTAAAGGATGTTTCTCTTACAAGGCAGCAGGAGTATACCAGTCAAGGTTGCAAGGGGGTACTTTTTATTTTTCTTTCTTACATACTCCGGGTCGATGATTTTTTTTTATTTGACTGCCAGTTGTAGACAATAGCTATTGGAATTGTATAACGCATATTAGCAAGCCCATTATCGCCGTTTTAGCGGCAGTTTCCTGTCGCTAAAACGGCGATGATTTTAACGAAGTTCTTGCTAATCTGCCCCCAAGTTTTCATTTTGGTGTTTTTAAGAACTGAGGGGCATATTATCAAGCAGGGAGTTAAAATTATCGCCGTTTTAGCGGCAGAAAACTGCTGCTAAATTGGCAATAATGGGCTTGATAATATGCCCTGGAGAATTCCAATAGAGGCCCATGTTCACACCAGAATATGGTTTCTATTGGAATTCACAAGGCCATTTTATCAAGCCCATAATCGCCGCTTTAGCGGCAGTATTCTGCCGCTAAAACTGAGATAATTTTTAACACCCTGCTTGATAATATGCCCCTGAAGGAGGTACTGTAGAAGGGATATTTGACGTTACATATAATAGTCAGGGCTGTGAAATGTAGTCCTACATGAATCTATTCTATGTGCCTAGTCTACCAAACTTGTGAATAAACACAATGAGGTCGGGATCCTCCATCACTGTAACCCTTGGCAAATATTGCCCATATCATTAGTTTGTCAGTGTGCATCAAAAATTAAACAAAATAATGTGCATAATCCTTACTATGGAAATCCCTACATACCTAAATGTCAAAGCTCTCAATTGAACTGATTGGTTCATCTCATTGTTATGCTGTCTGGGTCGTAATGGACATGATTCTAATTAAATTGAGACCAAGGTATGTCTTCATTTAGACCCCAAATATGGGTCTTTAGTTTGTATTTCCAACATTGTTTTTTTAGAGGAGTTTGCTATGGAGTGTGCCTTTGATTTGGTGTGATTTTATCAACAACAAGCCAATATACGGCGGCCTCAGCATGACCTTGGTCAAAAAACTGTATTGTTGCATTAATGTACTTGGTTGTCATCTAATGGGAGACTTGTGTATCTAAATGCATACTCTGACTTCAGTGTTGTTGCTCATATATGCTTTAAAGCGGTACAAAAGGGGGGTGGTGATGGACGGAGCATCTGAACCAATCAAACACTCACACCCAGTCAAAAGATCTGGGTTTAATCCATCACCGTTCTTTAGCCCACTCTGCCACCCCAGTTCAGACATGGCCATATGCAAATCAGTCTGACCCTGTGCCTCATGGGAACAGTCCAGCCCAAACTGCCAGCCATGCCTTCCCTGGACCGGAAACAAGCTTACTAGGACCGGTTTCTGGCATTTCAGCCGTCTTCAGCCAGGCTTGCTTGAATCCAGTGGCAAAGTGAGCATGGGGCTCACGTCTGAGCATACCCTACCAACTTGTGGCGAACAAAACGGTACAAAAGGGGTTGGAGATGGACGGAGCATCTGAACCAATCAAACACTCACACCCAGTCAAAAGATCTGGGTTTAATCCATCACCGTTCTTTAGCCCACTCTGCCACCCCAGTTCAGACATGGCCATATGCAAATCAGTCTGACCCTGTGCCTCATGGGAACAGTCCAGCCCGAACTGCCAAGCCATGCCTTCCCTGGACCGGAAACAAGCTTCCTAGGACCGGTTTCTGGCATTTCAGCTGCCGTCTTCAGCCAGGCTTGCTTGAATCAAGTGGCAAAGTTAGCAAGGGTGTTTCGGGTCCAGGGAAGGCATGGCTTGGCAGCTGATTCCCCTTTCCCAGCGGGACACAGAAACGCCGAGGGCTTACCGGCGTCTTCCCACGTTTGCAGTCAAGTGTTGCTGTAGCCGCTTTCTGTTCAAGTAACAGCTAGCCGCACCCGCTGCGCGGGTGCCGCGTCGCAGTTTGGCTGAGCAAGGCTGTTGGGAGCACGTTTGCTCACAGCCCCTAGGAAGGTCATCTGGGAGCAGGGTCGCGCTCTATCCATCAGCGCCGCCGGTGCCGCTGCAGGGACTCAACTAACCAGGAGTCCCTGCACCACGGCACACCTGCAGACCGATTGCCCCTCCCACCAATCGAATTACGCCCCATAAAGGAACGCCCCTTCCCCGCTGTGCGGGAGCACGCGGGAGAAGCCCGGGACAAGGGCGGGACCATCTCAGGCCATCAGGGGCCAGACGAGGCCGGGCCGGGCCACATCTCTTGGCCCTGTAAAGTGGGCACCCAGTCAACGGGACAATGGCTTCAGGTACTCGATCCTGTAAAACGAAGAAATCTGCAGGAGACGTTGTTTTAGGTACTATGGACCAATTCATAACTCGAGCAGTTTCCATAGTCGAAAAGGAGATAATCCTGGCTGAACGAAGATTATCCCGGGACTCTATGAGTATGTCCAACAGGCGCTCATCTCTGGGTGCCATTGCCCTAGCTGCTAGCCCTGGACATATTTCCCTAACTCCTTTGGTAATAACAGATTCCCCAATAATTGATGAGAGAGTGAGCCGGATTAGGGCTAGTTTAGAAAGGGTAACTACCACCGCACCAAGTATTGTACTTGACCCGACACACTCCAACTCCTCCGTCCAAACTAACCCTTCGCCGGGGGGGCAAACTCTGAATTGCAATCCTGAAAACCATGTAGCATCTAGTCCCCCGATGCTATCTAGGGAAGCCATGAACTCCTCACTCACTGTAGCACACACCGAAGCCAGTACTCCCAGAGTAGTAGCTCACCAAACCATACCCGCAGGGAATCTAGTTTTAGGCTCAGTCCCACAAAAGAAGAGAAAGCGACCCGCTAGCCCCCGTAGGGGAGGCTCTCTAAAGCCCCACAGCAAAGTAAGTAGGAACATTGTATCTAAAGGGCGCACCAGTTCGAATCAGGTTCCTTACCCAAAACCATACGCGACCCTCACCGGAGATTCTCCATTGGAAGGCATTCCCGGTCATAAGGCTCCTATAGATACCAGCATTTTCCCTCAAGTTGAGAGCATAATTAAGTCTGTGGTGATGCCCCTCGTAGATAAGATCGATGGCCTCACACGCAAACTAGCCTCACTTGAACAGTCAATGCTGGACAACTTTTACGCGGTGAAATCATTAGTCAAATTTCACGCTAAGGCCCAGGTTGAAGAAAATGGCGGGCTAAGGAGTGGTGCTGTTCCTTTAGTTCCCTCTGTCACCATAGCCCACCCTGAGCCCACACCCTGCCTAAAGTCGCCCGGCCTGGGAAAGGCACTCCAACCGCAGCATCCCAAAAGCGGAACCACACCCTCACTATTAACTCCTACTCCTGAGTCTAGTTTGGCCCGACCAAGGAACAAAGCTAGTACCCAGGCACCCAAGGTACTGAAGTTTAATTTTGCTGCAAATTCCAAGCCTATAGTGCCACACACCAAGGTACCAGGAAGCACAGTGAACGCAAAGAAGGGTGATACAACCCCATCCCTCCCAACTCCCGCTAAACAGGCTGTGCCCAAACCTCCAGTAAAAACCTCGGTAAAATCCCCGGCTAAAGACAGGGGAAGAAGGCACACGCCAAATGCTAGCCTTCCCCCTGGTTGTAAGCCTTATGTGGTAATTTTAACGGGGGTCCCTGAGCTTGAAGAGGGTTCTTGTGAGTTATATTCTGACCTTAAACACAAGACGCTCTCCTGGCTCAAAGCTAATAGACCCCTCCCAGGGCATATCGATGGTAGAATAGCCTTTGTTCGACGTGTGGGTTGGATTGGTAACAGACGTAAGGATCTTACCGGGGACTGCGTGTTGATCAATTTCAACGACCCCAGAGCAGCAGGTATGATCTGTAGTCAGCAGTCGCATTACAATTTCTGCGACATTCAAACTAGGGATTTGGGGTACTTCTATCACCCCCCTCCTCTAATGGGGCCCAGAAAATCTTTACAAGATGAGGGCAGAGGAGCATGGTTCCCTCATTATCCATTATTGGACCCCAGAGCAAGGGCTTGGACACCTGCTCAAGCAGCCGCCCCACAGGGTTGGGGTTGGTGACTTGGTAATTTAGTGGCAACAAAAGCCCCCCTTCCTAGTGTCAATACACCACGCACAGTTGGGCGGGCACCCTTGTCCAATATTTCTGTGCCCCAATCCCCGTCTAACCCAACTATGCCCTCTCTCTCAGGCGATGGGTCTGAGAATATTGAGTTGGTGGATGGAGCACAGACTCCAGGTACACAGGGTGGGAATGCAGGATGCGTTGAGCCCCTACATCATGCATCCCTGAAAGCCATTAGTTGGAATGTGGCAGGCTTAAACAGTAAGATAGATGTCCCGGACTGGGTGGCGCTCATTGAACCCCATTCAGTCTGCGCATTTCAAGAGACGTGGTGCATAGAACCAAGGTACAGAGTGGGCCATGCCACCTTCTTTGTCCCGGCAGATATTCCAGCATCGGGAAGAGGTCGCCCATATGGAGGTCTCTTGGTTTGGGTAGATATTTCCCTGGGATGGAGGGTATACCATCATCCCCAAAAATCTCCAGACTTGATGCACCTCACTGTAACATGCCCGAGGAAAGCTGAAAAACTGGAGATTATTAACATCTACACACGAGGGGCCTCTGGGAGAGCGTTGTCACCAACTCTCTCGGACTTGGAGGTAGTCTTGGGTGAGTGCAATAGCGATTCGTTAATTATGGTCATGGGGGACTTTAATTGTACATTCGAGCCCCTGTTGCCCGACGAATCCCTGGACTTATATGATGAAGATTCAAGGAGAGGTGTCCCGTCACTTGATCTCCCAATCATAAATAGTTGGACTCCGAGAATTATCCAGTTAAATTCTCTCACACTTGAGCACGGCCTGAGAGCAGCCAACGGGAGGACACGCTCAGACCTAGCGGGGGCACATACATATAATAGGGTTGGTCATTCATCCAGGATAGATTATATTCTTTTAAATTTCTCTTTGTGGGCTCACATTAAAGATATGATAGTCCTACCATCCTTGGATAGTGACCATAACGCACTCTCTTTGTCCCTATCATACTGGTGGAGGGAGATTCACCCTGCTTGTGGAAACCACGATATACCAGCGTCTGGTCCATTGGGAGGGGTGGTTCCATCAAACTGCCTAAGACGCTTGAAATGGGACAAAGTGGCAATAGATGAAGAGAAACTTTCATGTATCAAAGCTGTTACTTCTACAGCCTGTGCCACCTTAGAAAATGAGCCTGTCAGCCCAAATCGGATTACAGCAATGTTTAGCGAGATCTCGCTGTCAATTGGGGACCTATTTAAGACCAAAGTAAAAAAGGGAAACACTAACCGGGATAAGCGGCAGGGCAAACCTGGTTGGTATTCGAAGGAGTGTCGAGCTAGAAAGAGAGCACTGATATTGGCTGTAAAAAGTGGAGATGCAACCTTAATAGCCATCAAACGCAAGAGTTATAAAGCGGAGCTTAAAACAGCAAGGAGAGACTGGGAAGATGACTTTTGGCAGGAACTCCGTATCGCCAGTGGTGGAAAAAATGCAAAAGGTTTCTGGGACTTAATTCGCAAGAAAAATAGACCCCTAGATACAGTCATCACCTGTAACATAACTGAGGATCTCTGGTACTCACATTTTTCGAAACTGTATACAGCGCCAGTAGCTGAAGCGTTGGATTTCGCATTACCACAGATCCCTCGAGGTGACGAGAGCTATGATGAAAGTCTGTTTACCAAGAAAGAAGCGGAAGGTGCTATAAAATCTCTCGCCCCGCGCAAAGCGGCTGGTCCCGATGGGCTTCCGGGCGACCTGCTTCGTGCAGACTTAGGCGATTGGAGTATGTTAATCTCATCAGTATTGAACGCCGCCATGGTGGGTGCTCCACTGCCCGCCTCTTGGATGGCCGCCGAAGTGGTCCCTCTGCACAAAAAAGGCTCAAGAGAAGACCCTGGGAACTACAGGCCGATTAGCCTGATAGATTGTTCGCAAAAAGTAGCAGGCAAGGTCCTCCTAACCAGAGTACAGCAGTGGGCAGATGAAAACAGGATACTTTCGGATCTCCAAGCAGGGTTCCGAACTGGTACAGGAACAATCGAACAATCGTTAAGGCTATTCATGATTCACTGGAAGGTCGTCACGATTGGGAAGGGCACTTTATATCTTGCCTTCATCGACCTCCGGACGGCCTTCGACTTGGTTCCCAGAAATAACTTATGGAAGGTTCTTAGTGATCTTGGCCTGCCACCTTACCTGCTCTACTTGATCATGAAGTTCCACGAAAAAAACTATGCCCAAATTCGCTGGGGTCCGAACGGTCAAAAGACCTCAAGAATAGATGTGAATAGAGGCGTCCGGCAAGGGTGTGTTCTTGCCCCAACACTCTTTTCGCTCTATGTTAACGGGGTGGTGGACCACTTGTCAAGGATATCAGCAGATGCACCTCGCTTGGCAGGTCGCTTAATTCCCACCCTGCTTTTTGCGGACGATACTTTGCTTCTGTCAAAATCGCCAATGGGCCTACAACAGCTTCTCTCTGGTTTTGATGACTTTTGTAAACAAAGAGGACTTTGTATAAACACAGACAAAACAAAGTATCTTATCTTGAATCCCCCGCAAAAACTTGGCCCTCCTCCAACACTGGGCTCGGTTGCTCTGGATAGGACCAAGACTTTCGATTACCTGGGTATCCGGCTGGTAGATTCTATGAAATGGGACCAGCACCTGACCAAAATGCTGCTAAATTTGAAAAAAGTAACCGGGACCCTGCTGAAAGAGCAGAGAGCTGCCTCAACTAAACCTATAGCTGCAGTTTTGGACATTTACTCGGCCAGAGGAGTAAGCGCCGCTCTGTATGGGGCGGAACTTTGGGGAATGTCAAACTCGAAAGATCTTACTCGAGCTGAGAACACCTTCTTGAGAAGCTTGATGTCCCTTGGTCCTTCTGTCCCCATCCTGCCACTGCAATTGGACATGGGCTGTCGGGCGATTGAAGATCTAGCAAAGCTACGCCCTTTGCTTTTGTGGGCCCGCATCTGGAGAGTCCCTGAGCTCTCAAGTTATGCGGATGGCCTGCGGGAGATAATGAGATCGACAGGTTGGGCGAAAATAAAGTGGCTAACGGATATTAAAGCACTACTCACCAATCTGGGGCTGGAAGAAGCATGGCACCAACAGTCAGCCCCGCCCAAATCAACGATAAAACAGCTTTATTGGAATTGGGTGGTAAGTAGAAGGAACTCTTCTGCCTCGATCTGTAAGTCGACCAGAAATTTTATGGAGTCCAAAGATGTCCCCATTAGAGAACTGTATCTGGACATAATCTCAGCCCCTTGGGAAAGATCCCTGTATTTTAAATTTAGAATTGGTCTTCTCCCTGTAAAGGATCTTACTAGCCACTGGAAAATTCCCTACCAGACTGCTCCATGGTGCCCCTTCTGCCCACAGCGCTATGAATCTGTCCCTCACTTTTTATTTGAGTGCCCTGCCTATAAAGTCCCAAGGATGAAATGGTTAAAACCCCTGTGTCGTACACTGGGAACCAGACATTGCAATGAGGCACTAAGGATTCCTGTTTCAGACACTCGCACTTTTTATGCATGCGCCACCTCGAAGTATCTTGGGTGGGCATGGCGGATTCGGTCAAAAAGACTTAGACAAATTGTTTAATTATGTTTTTATTTTTACGGCCTGTTCTATAACCATGCCTATTTTAGGTAATTTAAATATTTTTCCCCCAAAAAAAAAAAAAAAATAATAGTAAAAATTGCAGACTTAGATCATGCAAGGGGTTTCTTTTTAAAATACGTTTTTATCTTTAAATGCTTTGAAATGAATTTTACTTGTATGTATGCTTTTAAAGATATTCTATATGTCGAAATAAAGCCTTTTTGACTTGACTTGACTTGACTTGATATCCCTACTCCAACAAATTGAGGACCTCAGTTTCTCTTCCTTTTCAAGTAACCAGGACATTGGCTATTTATCGATGCCAAAGTTTGATGTAAATAAGGAAGGGATTAGACTGGGTGTATAAATGGTGTGACTCAAAGAAATGTACATAAAGGCAGGCCAGGCTGGGAGCAAAAGTGCTTCTCGACAAGGTCCCCTTGATCTATTGGAATACTGTTTCCTCAGATTGAAAATAAGTTCATTCATGTGCGAATCGTGTACAATCAATGATAAATGTTATTGGTGTTATATATTCCCATGGTTCATTAGATGTGATCACCTCAACAACTTAAAGTGGTTCGTTTTGTGGGTTATTTGTGTATAGGGCCTCTATATCTAGATTTATCATAATTTCCTCTTGTAGTGAGAACATTTCAGAAAGTAAGTTGAGGACCTTTGTCCGATCCCCTAGGTAAGTATACTGTACAACAGGTTTGCCCAGTGTATCTGGGCTCAAAATTCAAACCGGGGACAGGAGGGTGTCATAGCAGGATCTTTCACCATCTGGATGAATCAGGTGTTACTTCGTTTCAACTTTTAGCAGTACTTAGGAAAGCAGTAGCATGTCTTGGGTTGCCACCAGTAGAATACAACACACATTCTTCCCGCATATGGACAGCCACGGAGGCAGGCAGGAGGAGTTGGTCTGCGGACAGGATACAGGAATTGGGCAGATGGTCTTCTGATTGTTACAGAGGGTATGTGAGGGAGGCCGGTGATGAGGGAGAGAATGATATTGTGATTAATTGAATTTATGCTATTTCTTGTAAGTTCTGTAATAGGCCCTGAGAGAGAGGAACAATTGGTTTAGATTGTGGGCCATTCATTCGTAAAATGGGTAGAGAGACAAGCTTTTAAAAGACCACATGGAACTTAGGGGTATATTTACAAGGGAATAGCGCCACCAGAACATCACTGTTAGTGATGTTCTGGTAGCGCTATACCCTTCTCCATATTTACAAAGCAGCGATAAGCCACTTTGAGTGGCTTAACACTGCCTTGTAAATACGGCTCCTCTACACGCATCACTTTGTGTGAAATGGGCGTGCAATAGGTGTTGCTGTGGGCATTCCACCACAACATCCATTGCCTTTTGTTGCTGCCCTATATTTACATGGATGAGTAAATCTGAGGCAGCGCCAAAAACGAATGCCACGCAATTACAGGCGTTAGGATGGCGCAACAAGGGTAAATACTTTTTTCCTCCTCATTTTTGCTTTTTCTGTGTGTGCTGCATTCTGCAGCACACTTAGAAAGAGGAAAACACCATAAATGGTTGTTTATGTGCAATCTGGACATAAACAATTATTAAATAATGGTGATTTGCTACTTCTATGTGTGCTGCAGAATGCAGCATACAGAAGTAACACATCACTATTGCTGATTGTTTATGTGCAGGAAGGGATCAAACTGGCTGTGTTAAAAGCAATGAAACAGGATTTGCAGGAAGTGAAGGCAGATTGGTCAGGGACCTTTGTGTTGTGGACAGAATTGATACCAATGACAGAATGGTGGGGGGTAGAGAAGCTGGCTGCCATTGATAAAGCCAGGAGGAACATAAACAGAGTGATGCAGACGTTTACTGGGTGGAGGGAATTGGCAGGGTTGTTCCCCAGACTCAAAGGGGCATATGTCACCAACATAAGTCTCAAATGCGTACTCCTAAATTGAAGATTGGCTGTTGAGCATGCGGCAGACATTGCCAACATCATCCTTGCCCAGGATCTTGACCTTGTAATGTTGACGGAAACCTGGCTAAATGACTCCGATGCTGTCTCCCTGGACCTTTGAATACCTCCCAACTATGAAACAATTAGGTTGGACAGACCTCATGTTTAAGGTGGAGGCATAGCATGTTTGCACCGCAGCAATCTATTTTTGAAAGTTCTTCATGCCAACCTCCTGCCGTCATGTGAATACCTTTGCAATGAAGTGACTGGTGGCAACAATCTCTCATGTAGACTGCACACATTCTACCACCCCCCACGTGAAAACCTTCCCTTCACAAAACAGGTCATGGACATTATCTCTGCTAACGCTGACTTCCATGGTACTCAGATCTTTTTGGGTGATTTCAACCTCCACTAGAATGATGATATGTTATGTTATTTTTATTTGCTATAGCGCCCGTATCACTCGGGGGCATCTCAGCGCTGTTGCAGACCCCAAACTGGAAATACGGACCATTGATAATTAGTATAAGTAAACTTTTAGTAATTTCCTACATTTGCTGTATGTGGGAGTTTCTCATAAATATGCGGGTAGTTTGTTCCAATACCCTGGGGCGAGATAGGAGAAGGACTTTCCCCCAGTACACATTTGGTGGATTCGGGGTACGTAGAGAAGTGCTTGCGTGCTTGATCTGAGAGTACGTCCGGGAACATAGGTCTTTAGTTTGTTTTGAAATTAGCGTGGGCCATTGCCTCTTAAGGCATTATACGTGAGGCAGCAGATTTTAAAACAGGAGATTTTTTTCACTGAGAACCAATGTAGTTCTTTCAGCAAAGGTGCCGAGGGGGTACCTGCCAGCCAATTCAATACGAGTCTGGCTGCAGGGTTCTGGACGACCTGGAGCTTGTTTAGCAGAGAGTCATTGACGTCAGCCAGGAGGGCATTTCCATAGTCCAGTCTGCTTATCACCACAGCCTGAACCAAGGTTCTACGGACATGTGTGGGGAGGAGGGGGAAGATTCTGCGCAACAGGTGCATCTTGTAATAGCACTAGCTTGTAATTGCTGCAATCTGATCTTTCATTGTGAGGGCTTGATCAAGTTTAGCCCTACTGTTTGTTTAGGCACGGGAGTGGCACCCAATTGATGACGCCACCACTTGTCTGACCAGATGGCTGGGGCTTTTCCAAGCAACATAATCTCAGTTTTTTCTGGATTCAGTTGGAGACAATTCTCCATCATCTAGTTAGAGATTGCCCACATTCCTGCTGAAAAATCGTTGTTTCTCCAACTCCAGGTCTTGGCCCATAGTGAACATCAGCTGAGTGTCATCAGCGTATGATATGATTTCAAAACCAAAATGCTCAGCTTTCTTTGCTAATGGGGCCATGAAAATATTCAACAGGGTGGAACTCAGGCACGAGCCCTGCGGTACACCCTTGTCCAGACGTGTTTTGCCTGAGGAGAATGGTCCCAATATGGGTGTCTGTTGTCAATCCGACAGAAAGTGCTGCAGCCGTTTTAGTGCTGTCCCCTGGACTCCAATAGCTTGTAGTCTGTTTATGAGCCTTGGATGGGAGATAGTAACAAAGGCTGCTTATAGGTCTAATAATATAAGTGCCACTGGTCTTCCTGCATCCATCTCCAGTCTCAGTGAATCAGTCACAGCCAGGAGTGCGGTCTCTGTACTGAACCCAGGTCGGAATCCAGATTGTGAGGGATCAAGGATGGGATTGAGTTTGAGGTGCTCTCCCAACTGCTTATTTATTAGGCTTTCCAGTTGCTAGCTCAAAAGTGGGAGCAGAGAAATCGGGCGGTAGTTACTGAGTGAATGTTGGTCCAATGTTGCTTTTTTTAGTATGGGCATTACACAGGCTTCCTTCCTTTTTTGGATCACGGGAGCGCACTTGGTGGCTAAAAGAGATATTATCTTTAGTGGACATAGATCCTGAGGGGATCCGGATTTGGCTGTGGACAGGAAGTTATATACTTCCTCTAGGGTAATGGGCTGAAAACTGTCAAGTGTACAGGAGCTTTCTTTCCCTTGCCCTCCTAGCACGATGTTGGTTTCTGAGTCCTAAAAAGGGATGACCGGAAATTTTAACTAGATGTGGTCAATCTTTTCCTGAAAGTATTTGGCCAAGGAGTCACAGAGTTCCTAAGATTCCGTGGGGGAACTTCTGCATGCTTGTGGGGAAATAAAATCCTGTACTATGTAAAAAGTACTTTTGGAGAATTGTTTGCTTGTTCTATTTGGTTGATTATAAACATCTGCCTGGATGTTTTGATGTTCCGGTGGTATTGGGATAGAGCCTGTTTGTACTGTTCCCTATCACAGGGCTCTTTCCTTCTCCGCCAGTGTCCCCCTAGGGTTTTACATTTCGTTTTTTCTTTCTTTAGTTCTGGAGAGAACCATGGGGCTGAAGGTCACCGATGTGAGGGACCATGCTTTTTAACAAGTATCGCTGTGTCCAGAACCATCGTGATGACAGAGTTAAAGCATTTCAGTAATTCAGACACCTCCAAGTTATTGTTAGGTAGCTTGGGGTGAAAGGCATCACTGAAGGCTTCAGGGGTGAGTTTATGCCAAGGTCTGCGTGTTTCTTGATACCGTTCTTTGTTTATAGTGATCCCATGAGATGACGGGAATTTTGTATCAAATGTGACTGCAAAGTGATCAGTCCATGTAAGGGGTAGAAGAGAATTGTACGTCAACTGGCCTAAGTTAGAAAAAATTAAATCCAGCGTATGTTCAGCTGAGTGAGTTGGGCCGGTGACTCTTTGGAAAAGGCCTAGTAATTCTTAAGTTCGTTAAGAGTGTCCTGACCTTTGGGTTAGTATGTTCTTCCCCATGGAAATTGAAATCCCCTAGCAGAAGAATTTTTTTTGATTCTAGTACATATGTGGTTAATTGTTCTATCAGTAGATCACTAAGGTTTGTTTTGGGTCCTGGGGGGAGCTGAAGCAAAGCTCCATGCCAACTTTCAGAAGCCGATATATTTATCTTAAAAATACTTAGCTCTATCGACTTATTGCTTAAGGTTGAAATCCAAGTCACGTTTAAGGTGTCTTTGAGAGCTATGTCAATGTCAATGTCAATGTCAATGGTACTTGTAGAGCGCAAACAATCATCCTAAATAGGATATCACGGCGCTATTATGACAAAAGTAGGTGGTGGCAAATAATAGGGTCATAATTATAATTTAATCAGATTTGGGGAAAAGAAATGTTTTAATTGCCTTCTAAAGGACAAATAACAATCAGTTAATCTAAGTTCCATAGGCAACTCATTCCAGCTATTTGCCGCCAGGTGGGTAAACGCCCGTCCACCCATCCTGGCTGTTTTCACACGAGTATTTCTTGCTCTGGCTGCCGTGCGGGATCGCAGGTTCCTGGAGGGAACGTAAAATCTGATTTTGTTTTTTAGGATGTGAGGGCCAGTATTGTGCAAAGCTCTGTGCGTTATGCACAGCAGCTTAAACGTGGCTCTCTGCCTCATTGGTAGCCAGTGAAGCTCACGCAGGCAACTTTTGGCTGGATCATACTTTTTTTCATTACAGATCGCCTTCGCCGCAGCGTTCTGTACGATTTGTAGTTTAGAAAAGAGGTAGTCAGCTATTCCCACGAGCAGAGAGTTCCCATAATCCAGCCTGCTCATTAATAAGGATTGGACCAGTATTTTCCTACACTCAATAGGGATCCATGGAAAAACTCGCCAGGGCATCTTAAGTATAGCAAAGCCTTTGCCACAGATTGTTGATACGTGAGCTTTCATGCTCAAGGTGTTATCCAAAGTCACGCCTAAATTCTTGGCCGTTGTTGCTGGACTGGGAGCGGTGCCCAGGGTTGTGGGCCACCAGCTGTTGTCCCATAGCTGTGTATGTCTACCAAACAACAGTACTTCGGATTTATCTGCGTTTAGCTTGAGGCAATGGTTGTGCATCCAGTTGGCTAGTTCAGTTAAGCAGTTCAATAACCTGTCCTTAGGGTCATCTTCTTCATCCAGTGCCACCGCCTGCTTTTCCTTCTCTGTCGAGATGAATTAATTTGTAGCTATCCGGAACGGCTAATTCGACAGTTGGGAGATTAGAGGGGGTAAGCCAAGTTTCTGTGAGATAGCAGATATCAGGGGATTGAGAGGTAAGCATGTTCCATATCTCAATTGAGTGCTTGGCTAGTGACCTGACGTAGGTCATGTCTTGGTAAATTGGGTCTCTTAGCTTTCACTGGTGATGTGATCATTTTAGGGTTGCTTGGAAGTGGCAATTGAGGCAGACTACTGGACCTTGTGGGTACTGGTTGGGAAGGCAAGCTGTGATGGACATTTTCCAGATTGGTGAATGTGGATCTGGTGCAGAGATTTACCTGAATAGTGTAGACGGTGAGAGTTTGATGTTCCTTTTATCTCAAAGAATCCAGGGTACCCGGCTCCTGGCGACGGTCTGGCGTGGAGGGGCGCGGACGGGCGCAGACGTGCTTGCCTTTGGCGTGCCTTCGGCGCGCCAGCGGCACATATGCTGTGCATTGTGGCCGGTATGTGTCTTAAATAGTTTAGTAGCTAAACTGCTAACCGTGCGATTCCACCACCCTGCTTCCCAACCAAAAGTGAGATCTTTAGCCCTCAGCTCCCGCCACACAAATGGGACAGCCCGCAGTGGACCAATGATGCAAATGATATGGTGGTTAATAGCCTTAAATCCTTCCTACTTGACCTCAACCTAACCCAAATTTGTGATAGCCCGACTAATATTAAAGGAGCTACCATAGATATTGTCATTGGTAAACCCAACTCTGTCCTCCTCGAGTCGATCCCCCCATGTGATTGGACAGACCACTATTGCATCACCTTCCTCATCTTGGATTGGGCAAGAGTAAATAGATCCCAGCCTAAGAACCCAAAACAGCTGAAAAGATGTCTACGGAACATTAACTCACAAGGTCTGACTGCTCTCTGCGATAACAGCCTGCCCCCTCCTTGCACATGTCGGACGTCTACGGCCTCACGGACCACTATAACCGCTCAATGCTCAATGTGCTAGACTCAGTTGCTCCACTACAGCTTAAGAGAATGTCCACTAAACTCTCCAAACCATGGTTCAAAGAGAGTCTTAATTCCAATAGAAGAAACTTAAGGCTTGCAGAAAGGTCATGGCGAGCCAACCCCTCCCTTGAACATCTCCACCATTTGAGATCCCTGCAAAGCATACACAATAAACGCATCAGAGGCTCGAAAGCCACCTTTTCCAGATCTCAACTAGACCAAGCAAAAAACTGTCCAAAAAAACTGTTTGAAATCATCAAGTCCCAATCTAACAGCCATCCTAATCTCTCGTCACCGGGACAAGGGTCTCTGCCGACCTATGAAGAATTTGCGGTCTTCTTCAAGGATAAGACTATCAAGATTGAGACTGAATTACGCTCTGCCCTTGATCACCTTTCGATCAATCCTCTAATCACCTCACCCTCCATCCCCCAGGCCTAGATCTCACTGACCCTGCGCAGCCCTACCTGCCCAAAAATACCGCATCCTGGAGCTTGTTCCAAACATTGGATAAAGGCACTATTCGCAAAATGCTGGGGACGTTGAAACCTTCCAATCACTACAATGACCCTTTGCCAGCAAACCTTTCCCCGGAGGTTAGGGCCTCCTTACTAACACTCTGGACTACGATCGTCAATGCCTCACTTCAGCAAGGTGCAATTCCTGATTGCCTTAAATAGGGTCAAGTGACCCCGATTTAAAAGAAACCAGCCGCAGATCCCACTGACCTTCATAACTTTCGCCCAGTGTCTAACATCCCCACCTTAGCAAAGCTCCTGGAGACATGAGTGCTCGCCCAACTCTGTTCCCATATTGAACATTTTCAACTCCTAGACCAATATCAATCTGGTTTCCGCTCGGGTCATAGTACAGAGTCCGCAATAACACACATTGTTGATGATGCGCTAAGAATATTGGATCATAATGAGTCGTGCCTACTGATCCTTCTTGACGTCTCGTCAGCATTCGATACTGTCCAACACCGTAACCTAATTGACCTCCTGAAACACAGGATGGGGCTGTCTGGGCCTGTACTTAATGGTTCTCTTTGTTCCTTCAGAATAGATCCCAAAGCTTCAAGGTGAACCAATCCCTTTCCCATCCTGCACCAGTCATGCTGGGGTCCCCCAAGGTTCAGCACTGTCTCCCATGCTCTACAACCTGTTTATGGAGCCTCTGACAGAAATTCTGAAATCACCCAGCATTCACTATCACATGTACGCGGATGATACCCAACTATACCTGAAGAGTGCCTCCCCTGAGGACATCCAATCCCTCAATTCAATACTGCTGGAAACACAAAGCTGGCTAACACGTAACCACCTTAAGCTAAATGGTTTAAAAACCAACTGAATTCCTCCTAATCTCATCCCACAAGCATTCCCCGGTCTTTGAACAATGGTTGAATTAACTTACGGCTCTAAACTACAGACCTCTCCTCGTTGATTTGGCATCTTCTCTGGGTATCATTCTAGACAAAAGCCTGAACATGCAGAAGCACATCAGCTCCCAACAGGAAACTCAAACCCTATCTACCGGCTCAGGACCTAAAGGTGGCGGTGCAAGCACTAGTGATCTCCAAGTTGGACTACGGTAGCACAACGATTTGCAGATTGCCTAGAGTAAAGACATCTCCTCTTAGGGTTGCCCTTAATTCTTCTGCTAGGCTCATAATGGGCACTAACAGATTCAACCATATCTCTCTGGACTTGCTGGCCCTGCACTGGCTTCCCTATGAAGCGTGGATACAGTTAAAAATTGCATGCATAGCACACAAAGCCATACACTTCAAGTCTCCACTGGATCTCGCTCAGAAACTGGAGCTCTCATGTGGTTCAAGAGCCTTCAGAAGCGCCAGCACCCTTTTACTCAAACCACAAAAATGTAAGAAAAAGAAGACATACAATCGAGCCTTCTCAGGTATGGCACGAGGATCTGGAACTCCCTTCCCCCTGAAGTCAGGGTGAATTCCTCCACGGTCCTCTTCAAAAAAGAGGGCAAAGGGCTCCTGATGAAGAAATTATTGCCTCTGCTGTGCCCCCCATCTGCTTCGGAGCCAGAAATGTAAATTTGTGGCCCAGCTGCTGGGCTCACGAGAATGTTCAGCCAATTTTTAGACAGTTAATCTGTTGTTTCTTGTTGATGCTGTTTTGATTTCTTGTACTCTGCCTGATGTATAAACTGTAAAGCGCTCTGATACCCTTGGTGGTCATGTTCGCGCTATATAAAACTTTCAAAATAAGTATGTACAAGGAAGTGGCATAGTGAGGCATTTGCTGTCTTGGCTTAACACCTCACTCCGCCACTACAGAAAAGCAAAGCTGCAACATATTTACAAGGATATGGTGCAGGATTGCATTTCCCCCTGCACTGGTGCTACACTTAGCAGTGTAGCGCCAACACATGCACCCTTGCACTAAGGTGTCCTTTCCTGCACATAAACAATCCTGAAATGCCATTTTTGTCACCTTCCTAGATATAAACAATCCAAGGCGCTTTGTTTTTTCCATGTGTGCTGCACAAGGCAACACACATAAAAAAAGCAAAACCGAGGAGAAATAAAGCATTTCTCCTTGTTTCGCCACTTTGTTGCTGCCTCCTATTTATGCTGCCCTTGTAAATAGGGGGTAACGCCAAAAACAATGGGTGTTGCGGTAGAACGCCCACTGCCCACCCCTTTCACCCTAAGCATTATGTGAAAGGGGGCCTCTTTTACAAGGCAGGGTTAAGCCATGCTAAGTGGCTTAACCCTGCCTTTTAAATAAGGCGAGGCCCCTATAGCCACCACAATGTCACTCAAAGTGACATTGTGATGGTGATAGGGGCTAGTACATATGCCCCAAAGTACTAGGAAGTACATTTTTTCCACAAGGACAGGTTGCATTGGTCACCTATGGTTATGGACCTATACCTGATGCAGATGAGGGAAGTGTTAGCAGAGGCAATGGGGTAAGAGTATGGCGGTTAAGTTGACAACATTGTAAATAGGTAGGGAGATAGCAGCATCAAAATAAATGAAGGCAAGAAGGGGGTGTCTGTTGAGTGGCTAAAAAACCCAGGAGAGGGGGGCTTTTCTGGATGGCAGTTTGCCCCTAGGTTGTCATTGTTCAATCAGTTTATTGCTGTTGCAGTTCAGGAAACAGTAGAAGGAGAGGGTATAGTTGCAGAAGACAGGCAGTTAATGTTTATGGTTATAAGAGGTTAAGTTAATTCAGAAAACAGAATGTAGATGCAGGGCAGGATGGACAGGTTGTGGTAAGCGTTTGGGGAAAATAGAGGGGTGTGGGTAGGATAAACAGTGGATGAAACTTGATGTATTAGAGAGGCCAGTAGTTTTGTAAGTCAACATTGCCTAGGGAGTTTTATTGTTCATGATGTGCACTTGTTTCTTTAAAGCAGCCTTTCATGCTTCTCTGTCCCAATGCCTGATGCTTGTCCCAACTATTCCAGTTAGAAAAGTATGTTCCACTGCATGCAAAGTCGGATATCAGTTGCTGTTTTCCAGTTGGGTAATGTGGCATAAATTGCCACAGATTGCATGTATCCCATTACTTTGAAATAATAGAATCTAGGTGCATATTATCAAGCACAGACGATAAAATGATCGCCGCTTTATCGGCAGGAAAATGCCGCTAAAGCCGCGATAATGGGCTTGATAATATGCCCTTGTGAATTCCCATAGCAGCCCAGGTTAACACCAGAACCTGGGCTGCTATGGGAATTCACAAGGACATATTATCAAGCCCAGTTTCCTGCCGATAAAGCGGCGATAATTTTATTTGCCTGTGCTTGATAATATGCCCCCTAGTCCCTTATTTGGCCACAGAACTCAGAACAAAATGCAACTGAGACAGTTATTCGACTAGGATGATCCTAAGTGGTTTTCAGACTTCTTCACAAAAGGTCTTCACAATCTGAAAGTTTTAGGACATAGTCATAAATATCCCTTTTCCATTCTAATAGTCCACAGGTGTCTGCAAATACATACACATATCGGATCCCCCGCAGATGCTGGAGCAAAATCACCGCTGACCAGCTCGCCACGTCACTGAGCCAGAACCCACCGGCCGACACCAATTTACCCGACACCAACAACGCAGCTATCAACCTTGCACAGTGGATCACCAACTGCGCCAACAACCTCGCTCCATTGAAAAAGCCCCACAGCAAGACCACCAGCAGAAGACACTCCTGGTTTACAGACGCCCTCAAAGCCGCAAAGGGATCCTGCCGAACACTCGAAAAGACCTGGCGCCAAGAACGGACAACTGAAAACCTGACAACCCTCAAAGTCGCCACCCGCGAATACCATCAGTAAATCCGGACCACCAAGAGGACAGCGTTCAAAGAGCGACTGGACAACAACACCCAGAACAGCAAGGAACTCTTCAGCATCGTAAAAGAGCTCTCCAACCCCGACGCCAGCAACAACAATGTTACCCCCTCGCAAGACCTCTGCAACTCCCTTGCCACGTTCTTCCACCGAAAAATCACAGACATACACGACTGCTTCGGACCCCAAACTCCAGTGCCGGACATCAAACCAGCAACCCCCAGCATCACCATCAACTCCTGGGCCCTCATCAGTAGAGAAGACACCATCCACGTCATGAGCACCATCCACTCCGGCTCCCCCTCCGACCCATGCCCCCATCACATCTTCAACAAAGCCGGCACCACCATCGCACCCCACCTGCGGAACGTCATAAACATCTCCTTCACATCAGCAACCTTCCCTGAGAGCTGGAAGCACGCAGAGATCAACGCCCTCCTGAAGAAACCCACAGCAGACCCCAAGGACCTCAAAAACGTCCGTACCATCTCTCTCCTCCCCTTCCCGGCTAAAGTCATCAAGAAGACCGTCAACAAACAGCTGACTGCATTCCTCGAGGGCAACAACTCGCTCAATCTCTCTCAGTCCGGATTCCGAGCCAACCACAGCAACGAGACCGCCCTCATCGCAGCCACCGACGACATCAGAACCCTAATAGACAATGGGGAAACAGCCGCCCTCATCCTTCTGGATCTCTCCGCAGCCGTTGACACCGTATGCCCCCACACCCTAATACACCCCTCAACAACACTGGAATCCAAGGAAAGACCCTGGAATGGATCACCTCGTTCCTCTCCAACAGAACCCAAAGAGTCCGCCTCCCTCCCTTCCGGTCCGCGGCCACCGAGATAATCTGCGGCATACCTCAGGGTTTCTCACTCAGTCCAACACTCTTCAACATCTACAGGAGCCCCCTCGCCACCATCGCACGAAAACACAACATCAACATCATCTCCTACGCCGACGACACCCAGCTGATACTCTCCCTCACCAAGGACCCAGCCACCGCCAAAACCAACTTCCAGGAAGGAATGAAAGAGGTAGCAGACTGGATAAAGCGCAGCCGCCTCAAGCTCAACTCAGACAAGACGAAGGTCCTCATCCTCGGTCAATCCCCATCTGCCTGGGACGACTCATGGTGGCCCACGGTGCTGGGAACCGCATTAACACCCACGGACCACGCACGCAACCTGGGCTTCATCCTGGGCTCCTCCCTCTCAATGACCAAACAAGTAAACGCCATCTCATCCTCATGCTTCAACACCCTGCGAATGCTCTGAAAAATCTTCCGATGGATCCCCACAGAAACCAGAAGAACAGTCACCCAGGCCCTTGACACCTACCCACTGGACTACGGGAATGCCCTATACGCAGGAACCACCGCCAAACTGCCGACTCGGCTCCAGCACATTCAAAACGCCTCCGCAGGTCTCATCCTCAACATCCCTCGTCACAGCCACATATCCACCCACCTAAGAAACCTCCACTGGCTCCCCGTCAACAAGAGGATCACGTTCAGACTGCTCACCCACGCACACAAAGCGCTCCACAACATGGGCCCCGACTACCTCAACAGTCAACTCTCATTCTACACTCCCACCCGCCAGCTTCACTCCACCAGCCTCGCCCTCGCCACCGTCCCATGAATTTGCAGAACCACTCTGGAGGAAGATCATTCTCCTACCTGGCAGCGAAGACCTGGAACTCCCTCCCCACTCACCTACGACTGACCCAGGACCATCTCAGCTTCAGGAAGCACCTCAAGACCTGGCTCTTCAAGCAGTAGCAGCGCCCCCCCCTCCCCACAGCGCCTTGAGACCCTCACGGATGAGTAGCGCACTTTATAAATGCATTGATTGTATTTTTAAAGTGCATATATCACCCCAGGGTAAAAAGGCACTGAATAACAGATGTTTATTGCTACCCAGTTCAATGGGACTCATTTTATCAACCTCGGAAGGGCGAATGACTGAGCGGACCCGGCGGGATTTGTACCTATGACCATGAGGCCAAACACAGGCCATTGCAGTGTACACATTGGTCCACTAAGCCATCAGACCTGGCAAACCTTGCTTCCATGTGCCCTTCTGCAGTCAATAGAGATTGATAAAAGTATGACACAGAGACTGGAAATTGAATCGCTGTTGATGTGTGTACTTCCAAAATTATCACAGTACCCCGGCACAGCAGTCTGTGCCTAGAGTGACCTCTCCTAGATATTCTAAAAGGTAAGTTTTGGCCTCATTGTAAAATCCCCTTTTGATACTTTGTTGATGGAGGGTGCTGAGACCAGTGTGTTGAGTGTTTCAGTATACACATTTAATATCATCCTGGCCCCCTCCTTCCTGGGCTCCAATTCCAAGGGGAGCAGAGGAGAATCCTGTGGTGACATTGGGGCCGATTCACAGAACTAACTTAAGACAAAATGCTAAACTTACTACTTTTGGTATTCACAGAAGTTAGGATTTTGTCTTAAGTTTGTCTTAAGACGGACTTAAGACAGACTTAAGACAAAATCCTAACTTAAGTCTGTCTTAAGTTCGTCTTAAGCCAAACTTAAGACAAAATCCTAACTTCTGTGAATACCAAAAGTAGTAAGTTTAGGATTTTGTCTTAAGTTAGTTCTGTGAATCGGGCCCCATTATGCCCCGCTCATAAATGGCCAGGTGTTTCTGGGTGTGTGAACACTGAACATAATTTTACTGGCCAAGAAATTGGGCCAGTAAAACCACCTTGGGAGAGGGCTGCAGTCCAGTCCAGCCTTTGTCCATTCCCCTCCTTAGGCACAGTGGAAGAATGTAATACCAAGGCCAGGCACTATCCTCTTCCTCCCTCCCAACCAACCTCCCTCTGCCCTCTTGCCTCTGCACTCAGTTATCACATTCTCAGTTTTGTTGATAGGACTATTCAGTTAGTTGTTTAGCAGGAAGTGTAATTTTGTGTCATCCACATACATTTGGAAGTTTACCTGGTACCGTTCAAGTAGTTATGATATGATATCCATTTGTAGAGCACAACAATTCACACCAAATGTGTATCTCGGCGCTATCCTCTTCCGATCTCATCCCCAAACTTCTAGAATAGCCAGGTGTTAGAAGGTGGTTCTGACATTTTGGGCCACCCGGATTTTTTGCTTTTTGAGCACCTAATTGTTGAGCTTTTACTGTGGGGGAGCCTCATAAGTTGGGACTCACCCACAGTGAACTCAGGATGAAAGATACTGCATGGGGATTTTACTTGTGTCCTCCTGGCTTGACCAAGCCACTGTGCTGCAGCTGGAGTAAGGGACACTGGGCTGGTTACATGCAGACACATGTGTACATGTGTGTGCACACGTGTAGGGGCTGCAAAGGGGAGATACCTTGCGTGCGCAATCCAGGAGCAGCTACAGAGGGAATGGTGTGGCAGGACTTATGCAGAATTGGGTGGTGACATGAAATAGGCTTTATACACGGGGAAGGAACATGCCAGGGAAAGTCAGTGTGTTTTACTGTTTTTCACATTATTCCCCTATGGGGATTTGGAGCCCATGGGCTAGAGTAACTTTCATAAGGCCTACAGATTCCAGACACGCACTAAAGTCCCCTGTAACGGATGTGCGAAAGAGTATTCTGCAGAGTCCAAAGTCATATTTGTACTGCTTTTGGGTCATCCAGAACTGTCATATTTCGCTGAACCAGCCATAACCAGACCCTGGCTGGGGGCTGACCTCAGCAGGTTGGATTGATAACCTTTCTTCCACAAGCGAAGGCCTCCTCTCCACGAAGAGAAGATGGGTGGGACTACAGGCTCATCCATCAGCAGCTATCACTGTGTGCCAGGCACCAGGCTACACCAAGGAGGGAAGGCAGCGAAGGGGGAAGGGGCTTTTTCAGAGACCATGTGGCAAGAGACCCTGGGCGACATCATCTTGAACAAACCCAGAGGCTGGGCAGGAAGGAGGGAGCAGGGGCAGTGAAGTGATGTGTCGCTGTTTGATAGGACAGACCGAGACTTCCTGCCAGGCCCCTACTCAACATTTAAAAAGTGCTTGCACAGGAAGAGAAGCTCTCTCTTGGGTGTGGTCTGCTGAGGCAGAAGGTGCTGGAGCCTGGCGCAATGGGCAGTTGGAGGGAGGAACCCCCTGACTGCCCCCCCCAGGAACCTGAACAGCGCCAGGAGAAGGGTTCAGTACCAGTGCGCAGAAGCAGGGGCCTCTGAGCAGGGAGAAGAGAGGCCCAGGAGGAGAGCAGGTGAAAGGCTGGCGCAGGGAGCCAGTGAAGACAGCTCCCTGCCTAATTCCCCCCTCAGAGACCCAGAGGGTGAAGGAGAGTGCTCCCAGTGGCTGGGGAGCGCCACCAGGAGCAAGAAGAGGCCAAAAGCAGGAAGATCTGACCCCTGGGGGCTGAGATATGCCCCTAGAAGGTAAGTGACCTTTGACCTGTGGCCAACCGACGACGAAGTGGGTAGAGCTCCGCCTCCGGTTCAGAGAATGTACCCGGGGTGGGTCAGATCCCAAGGGCTGCCCCCAAAAGAAGTTAAGTCGGGGTGTGCCATCGCGCACCCCGTTTAAGAGCCCCTGCCCTGGCCCCCGAAGGAAGAAGCGGAAGTCGGGGAGCGCCGTCGCGCTCCCTGTGAAGATTTCCCACCTCCACTGATTTATAAGGAAGGGTGTTGCAGTACTGGTTACTTCATCTCTAAGCTGGAGTCATTTAACATTTTCGGTCCCTTTTTGGCGGTAGCAATTTTAAAGGGCAGGTTGTGAATAGCAACGGGGCTTAGGCCTAGATTTACTAAGCCGTTGCGCCGCGCTAGGCAACGTATAGGCTTATTCTAAATTTACAAAGCAATGGAAGAATTTACACAGCTTTGCATGACTCTGTAAAGAAATGTAAGCCAGGGCAGCTGTTTGCACTGCATTACATACCATTTCAACTTGGGAGGCATTCCATGGGTGGAGAATGGGAGTTCCCATACATCAACCCATGAATTTTGGCACATTCCCAGATTTGCTAAAACTAGTAAACCTGGGAATGCATCAAAATCCTATGCCTACACCAGTGAGGCATAACGAGGAGAAATGTCTTTATTTCTCCTCGTTATTTCCTCTTTCCTCGTCTGCTGCATTCTGCAGCATGCTCGGAAAGAGGAAAATGCCTCTAGGGATTGTTTTTGTGTGTCTCTTCCTGTACAAAAACAATCCTGCATGTAACACAGGCACTCTGGCACTATGGTGCAAGGGTGCCTGAGTTGGCGCTAGGCAGATGAAGTTATCGGCGGCACAAGGGGAAACGCAGAGCTGCACCATATTGTTGTGAATATCGTGCAGGCCTGCGTTTCTAAAGTGACGGAACATGTTGTTAGCCTTCTAAGCTTAACTCCACGCGCTACCACTTTCTTTGTAAATATGTCCCAGAGTGCGCTAGAGCAAGGAGACAACAGAAATGCTCGATATCTTTGTAAATATGGAGCATATCTGCCCGCACCATTTTATGCAAAACAGCACTGTAACTGTGCTTGCTGCCCTACGTTGCATGAGAAAATATAAATCTGCTCCTTAGTGTTTTGTTGGGGGATGAATATCTCTCGCTAAACCCTCTCTTAACTTCTGCTTACTCCTCCTTAATTTCCTCCTCTTTAGTCATAAATATTTCCCATTTTCCAGCCACTCCCCTCTGACCCGGCCCCATTTACTACTAAAATGTTTGGAGACAGTACACTCGGAGCGGTCATCCCTGCACGGAAAAAGACAGGAGAGGTGGTGGCGTAACCTCCACACGTTAGTTTGTAAATAGAATTTTGCAGCACATGTGTAGCACTACTGTAGTACTACAAACATACTTCAGAATGCAGTTCGTGAATAGGTCACTTTAGTTTAGTTGGTCTTTTTTTTACTAGATGGATGCAGCACTTCCAACACCTGTTGGACGTAAGAAGGAACACAATGAATCGCCTACGGCCGCAGTTCCAAGTGTTTGCTGTGAATATATATCATTTGTGAATCACCAATTAAAGCAGCTTTATTTGTTTTGATCCTATTAAAATCTCTGTTTCCAGTGCACTTTAGAATTACAAAAAAGAAATGTACTTCATTTTTGCTTTCCTAACTGCTGAATGCGTACAGTTAATTTGCAAGTATTTACATTTTGTTGTATGTTACAAAAAAACAACATCCTAAGATGGTCTCATATTTCAACTTTAAAAATTCCTCTCCCTTTGCAGTCAAAGAAAAAAAAGTAAACACTAAACCCAAATTAAAAGAATAAGCAACAACTTGTCAGAAAACATATCCTGACATTTGACCTCTGTTGTTGAACCACTGCAAATGTGACACGCTAAACAGAATTTAAAGGCATCATTATTTATTGCCCGGACTTTAGCGACCCACCAAAAATCAGCTGTGATCAACCAGTGTGTCACAACCCACTGTTTGGGACATATTACCTCATAGTCACTACATCATCGGGGGTTCCCTTTGTTGTGACCCTAAGGGAAGATAGATATTCGTTCCATGTGTGGTAAATAAATAATTAATTACCGGTTCTATTTTTCAGGATACTCATATAAACAGATAGCTCAATAAATAAGAGTCAAGATTCGAGGTAGCTGGAGTTTACAGGCTTTAATCAGGCATAAAGGACAGGAACAGGACAGCCTGAACGGGAATAGGATGGCAGCTGCCGGGGACAGGATCTGGGAATGAACCAACAACAAAGAATTTACAGAGTTCCCCGGACAAAGTCAACTAAATGACTAACGTGAACCTCTCTCTCATATTGAGTTCAACAGAAAAAAGTGAATGTTGTGAACCCTTTACGGAATTTGGGGATGCCTCACACAGGTCACCGGTTGGACGACTATTGTCATCCCACCCGGCGATCGTCCAGCGTCATCATCGGTATCCTGCCCCTGCGACAGACTGGCGGTGCAATGCCTGTCGGGCAGCACCGGATGCTGCACTTTGGCGGGGTTCTTTTATTCCTTAGCCAAAGGGTGTGTGAGTGTGAGGGGCCTAAAAAAGTGCAATAGTGAGCGTGAGTGTGGTCTAAAAAAAGTCAGTGGAGTCCATGGGGAAAAGAATTTAATAGTATGGCTCACTGCTTTATTAAAAGGAACGATAAGGGGTATTGAGGCGGGATAAATAAAGTAATCGTGCCTCATTCAACCCTTAGTGAACGTGTGGTCAACATGTTTCTTGCCACTCAGGCAATTCATCAGGACCAAAAAGAAGCTCATATAATTGCTAACAGATCCCTCAGTAATCAGAGGAATCAAGTATACGACCTGGAGTGTGTCGTAGGGACAATCCTTCGTCCAGTCCCTCCCAAGAGCTAGGCAAGGAAAAGGAGAAAGAGTGTTATTAGAGATATAATTGGAACTGTGTCTGTATTCCCCTAGCTATTGTTGAGTTAAGACCAATAACATGCTGGTGATGCATATCGGGGTGTAGATGGGTTTGTGAAGACCCCATCCTGGAGACACTTTTGAGTGAGTGAGACGGTCCAAATCCCTCGTGGAAGAGGAATCACCACATTGTATATGTGTAAACAGTGCTCATTAAGCCGGCATGTGATATGTGTGCACTGAAAATGACTCGTACAGTGGTCTATACTCATATCGTCTATCGTGACATGCCATGCCTACATTTCATTTGAGCAAGCAACTGTAAGTGTGCGCATTCACACACGTGAAATTCAAATTAAAATTATTTCCAGACAATCAGAAGAAAGAGAACCACATCGACACTCTAGCTCAACAAATCAATGGCCACCGCTAGTTGGCGCCTGTGTGGTGAACAAGCCTTAATGTGAGATATTCAACACACTGGGGACGGTCGCCATGCAAGCCTTACCCGTGATCCCAGGGTCGGACAGCTCTCACGCGCTGACCTGGTGGGGCCAGAAATAGGTTACGGAACCTGAAACGAATCAACAGTGCCGCCAAGTCAGGGCGTTGTTACTTAGCGGGACGGCTCATCGTCACCTGTGGTCCCGCTGAGGGTCCGCCACGGCGATCGGAAAGGACCGCTCGCGGGGGTCCTTGCATGAATCAGTGCGCCTTACCTGATTATCGCTGGCAGAGGGCGTCTAGTCACCTACCCCTCCCACGTCGGAATTACCGCAGGTCAGCCGGTGTAGTCGCGACCAGCCGCTGCCTCAGATAAGCCCTGGAAGCGCGGGCGCCGTAGGGGCGTGTCCTAAGCCTGTTGCTAGGCAACGTGACGCCGGTACAGACAGTGATGATTCCCCCTGGTTGTAGTAAGGAGTGAAACGCGGGAGCCATATTGGAACGGGGAAGTGGTTTAACTCAATGGCTCAAAATCAATGTTGGTGAAGGGGCAATGGGTTCGTGTAGAGAGATTCTCTCACCCCGTTTCGAGAACGTGTGGCAACAAGTCTCAGCCAGAACTCGAAGTGACTTAGGGGAGGACAATCAGTCCCTAGAGTGAACTATCTAGCCAGCATTGTCCACGGCACCGCATCATTGAGCCCGAGTTCGTCGGTGCGAAGACGATGCACCCATCTCTGCTCCAATCTGAAGAGGGCTTGTTGGTTCATTCCAGGTTGGCACTCGAGGACAGTCCAGCGCATATTCTCAGTGGAGTGGTTATATTCTTTACAGTGGTCATAAAGCCTTGTATGTGTTTTTGCACAGCGAATGTTGCTATTATGCTCCCTGATGCGCTCTTTCACCGGGCGCATCGTCATCCCAATGTACAGCATATTACATGGGCACAGCAGGACATAGATACACCTCGAGCTATTACAATTGGTGTGTTTGTTTATGGTCCAAGTGAAATCCCCTTGTAATTCAATAGTTTTCCCCTGGATGGTTTGGGGGCATACTACACATGAGCCACATCTATAATGTCCAGTGACTGGAGGGAGGTCCCATAAGGTCTTGACTGGTCGAGTGCTCGATTTTTTCGGGCGGGTGTGGATCAGCGTGTCTTTCAGGTTCGCTGTCCTCTTGAAGGCAAATCGGGGCCGCGATAATTCCATACCTGCGGAGTTCAGGATCCCCCAGTGTGAATTAATAGCCTTTTTAATGAAAGTTGAATGACTGGTGAAAGATGTAACGCAGGTTATGGTGTCGTCTTGTTCTTTTGTGTGCACCTCCAGTAAGGCCTCTCTGTCGTTATTTAATGCTCTTTTAAATGATTTCTTCAACAGTCGTGTGGGGTATCCCCTCTCCTGGAGCTTGTGTTGTAGAATCCGAGCCTCATGTTTGTAATTCTGGACAGAGCTACAGTTTCTCCGTATGCGAAGGAATTGCCCGAAGGGCAAATTATCCCTCAAGGCTTTTGTGTGGTGGCTTTGATAGAGGAGTAAACTGTTTCTGTCAGTGTCCTTTTTGTAGAGGGAAGTACTAATTGTTTCTGTTTCCAAGCAGATAGTTAAGTCAAGGAAAGGTATCGATGATTCGGAGATGGTGCCCGTGAACTTCAGGAATGGGTCTTGTTGATTAATCCACTCGCAGAAGGCTTCGCAGCTAGGTCGGTCCCCCTTCCAGAAGATCAGAATGTCGTCGATGTAGCGACGCCAGAGAGTAAGATTCT
Organism: Lissotriton helveticus; assembly: GCF_964261635.1. Lineage (NCBI taxonomy): Eukaryota > Metazoa > Chordata > Amphibia > Caudata > Salamandridae > Lissotriton > Lissotriton helveticus. The sequence goes on along the minus strand of NC_136058.1, from coordinate 282,591,476 downwards.
CTCTGTATGGGTTGTGATCTGGAGGGTAAATGTGATGCTTTTCGAACGAGGCCATGTAAATGCATGCCAGGCTCGGTGCAAATGTCGAACCCATCGAGGTCCCACGGACCTGATGGTACAGCTGAGATTCATATCTGAAAAAATTTTCTAGGACTAGAGAAGGGACTTGGATTTGTCCCTACCCCAACCCCGGATACCTTCCAAGAGACGATTGAGCTCAAACAATTCTTTAGGAAGATACGCCTACGTGCCTTCTTCGAGAACCAACCTGAACTGCCGAATCTAGACACAGGCCTAAAAAAGCCTTCCACTTTCACCCCCACTGATGGGATGGTACCGCCAGAAGTCCTAACCTTCGAGCGGGCAGTGTTGAGGAGCCTGCGGAACAAACCGGTGACCAAACCCTTCCACAACTTATCCACTGCTGAAAGACTAGCATCCAACAATCTGGGCAGAGATGAGTCCATCATCATCAAGCAGGCAGATAAAGGGGGAGCAACAGTCATACAAAGTCACGAGGACTACGATCGCGAATGCAGGAGACAACTGGCAAACATGACACACTACAGACCACTCATAGAGGATCCCACCAAACGGCTCTCCAATACCATCATGGGTCTCGTCATTGAGGCTGAGACAAATGAGTGGATAAGCAAGAAGGAGGCAGAGTTCTTGGTGACACCAGACCCAGTGACACCTTACTTCTATACCCTTCCAAAAATACATAAGGGTATCTCTCCAGTCCCCGGGAGACCTATTGTCTCGGGCATCGGGTCATTATTAGAACCGCTATCGCAATTTTGCGATGCCTTTTTTCAACCGCTGGTGAAACAAATTCCATCGTATTTACAGGATACCAGAGACGTCCTCCGCCTGATCGCCGATATCGACGGGAGAGAAGACATCGACTTGCTTCTCACCCTTGACGTAGAGGCATTATATACTAATATCCCTCAACAAGCTACACTTGAAGCAGTTGACTCATTGATGCGAGAAGAAGAATGGCTGTCCCCAACACCGATCGCCTTCATTATGGAACTAGCCCACATTGCCCTCACTGAAAATTTTTTCAGATATGAATCTCAGCTGTACCATCAGGTCCGTGGGACCTCGATGGGTTCGACATTTGCACCGAGCCTGGCATGCATTTACATGGCCTCGTTCGAAAAGCATCACATTTACCCTCCAGATCACAACCCATACAGAGAGAATCTTACTCTCTGGCGTCGCTACATCGACGACATTCTGATCTTCTGGAAGGGGGACCGACCTAGCTGCGAAGCCTTCTGCGAGTGGATTAATCAACAAGACCCATTCCTGAAGTTCACGGGCACCATCTCCGAATCATCGATACCTTTCCTTGACTTAACTATCTGCTTGGAAACAGAAACAATTAGTACTTCCCTCTACAAAAAGGACACTGACAGAAACAGTTTACTCCTCTATCAAAGCCACCACACAAAAGCCTTGAGGGATAATTTGCCCTTCGGGCAATTCCTTCGCATACGGAGAAACTGTAGCTCTGTCCAGAATTACAAACATGAGGCTCGGATTCTACAACACAAGCTCCAGGAGAGGGGATACCCCACACGACTGTTGAAGAAATCATTTAAAAGAGCATTAAATAACGACAGAGAGGCCTTACTGGAGGTGCACACAAAAGAACAAGACGACACCATAACCTGCGTTACATCTTTCACCAGTCATTCAACTTTCATTAAAAAGGCTATTAATTCACACTGGGGGATCCTGAACTCCGCAGGTATGGAATTATCGCGGCCCCGATTTGCCTTCAAGAGGACAGCGAACCTGAAAGACACGCTGATCCACACCCGCCCGAAAAAATCGAGCACTCGACCAGTCAAGACCTTATGGGACCTCCCTCCAGTCACTGGACATTATAGATGTGGCTCATGTGTAGTATGCCCCCAAACCATCCAGGGGAAAACTATTGAATTACAAGGGGATTTCACTTGGACCATAAACAAACACACCAATTGTAATAGCTCGAGGTGTATCTATGTCCTGCTGTGCCCCTGTAATATGCTGTACATTGGGATGACGATGCGCCCGGTGAAAGAGCGCATCAGGGAGCATAATAGCAACATTCGCTGTGCAAAAACACATACAAGGCTTTATGACCACTGTAAAGAATATAACCACTCCACTGAGAATATGCGCTGGACTGTCCTCGAGTGCCAACCTGGAATGAACCAACAAGCCCTCTTCAGATTGGAGCAGAGATGGGTGCATCGTCTTCGCACCGACGAACTCGGGCTCAATGATGCGGTGCCGTGGACAATGCTGGCTAGATAGTTCACTCTAGGGACTGATTGTCCTCCCCTAAGTCACTTCGAGTTCTGGCTGAGACTTGTTGCCACACGTTCTCGAAACGGGGTGAGAGAATCTCTCTACACGAACCCATTGCCCCTTCACCAACATTGATTTTGAGCCATTGAGTTAAACCACTTCCCCGTTCCAATATGGCTCCGGCGTTTCACTCCTTACTACAACCAGGGGGAATCATCACTGTCTGTACCGGCGTCACGTTGCCTAGCAACAGGCTTAGGACACGCCCCTACGGCGCCCGCGCTTCCAGGGCTTATCTGAGGCAGCGGCTGGTCGCGACTACACCGGCTGACCTGCGGTAATTCCGACGTAGGAGGGGTAGGTGACTAGACGCCCTCTGCCAGCGATAATCAGGTAAGGCGCACTGATTCATGCAAGGACCCCCGCGAGCGGTCCTTTCCGATCGCCGTGGCGGACCCTCAGCGGGACCACAGGTGACGATGAGCCGTCCCGCTAAGTAACAACGCCCTGACTTGGCGGCACTGTTGATTCGTTTCAGGTTCCGTAACCCATTTCTGGCCCCACCAGGTCAGCGCGTGAGAGCTGTCCGACCCTGGGATCACGGGTAAGGCTTGCATGGCGACCGTCCCCAGTGTGTTGAATATCTCACATTAAGGCTTGTTCACCACACAGGCGCCAACTAGCGGTGGCCATTGATTTGTTGAGCTAGAGTGTCGATGTGGTTCTCTTTCTTCTGATTGTCTGGAAATAATTTTAATTTGAATTTCACGTGTGTGAATGCGCACACTTACAGTTGCTTGCTCAAATGAAATGTAGGCATGGCATGTCACGATAGACGATATGAGTATAGACCACTGTACGAGTCATTTTCCGTGCACACATATCACATGCCGGCTTAATGAGCACTGTTTACACATATACAATGTGGTGATTCCTCTTCCACGAGGGATTTGGACCGTCTCACTCACTCAAAAGTGTCTCCAGGATGGGGTCTTCACAAACCCATCTACACCCCGATATGCATCACCAGCATGTTATTGGTCTTAACTCAACAATAGCTAGGGGAATACAGACACAGTTCCAATTATATCTCTAATAACACTCTTTCTCCTTTTCCTTGCCTAGCTCTTGGGAGGGACTGGACGAAGGATTGTCCCTACGACACACTCCAGGTCGTATACTTGATTCCTCTGATTACTGAGGGATCTGTTAGCAATTATATGAGCTTCTTTTTGGTCCTGATGAATTGCCTGAGTGGCAAGAAACATGTTGACCACACGTTCACTAAGGGTTGAATGAGGCACGATTACTTTATTTATCCCGCCTCAATACCCCTTATCGTTCCTTTTAATAAAGCAGTGAGCCATACTATTAAATTCTTTTCCCCATGGACTCCACTGACTTTTTTTAGACCACACTCACGCTCACTATTGCACTTTTTTAGGCCCCTCACACTCACACACCCTTTGGCTAAGGAATAAAAGAACCCCGCCAAAGTGCAGCATCCGGTGCTGCCCGACAGGCATTGCACCGCCAGTCTGTCGCAGGGGCAGGATACCGATGATGACGCTGGACGATCGCCGGGTGGGATGACAATAGTCGTCCAACCGGTGACCTGTGTGAGGCATCCCCAAATTCCGTAAAGGGTTCACAACATTCACTTTTTTCTGTTGAACTCAATATGAGAGAGAGGTTCACGTTAGTCATTTAGTTGACTTTGTCCGGGGAACTCTGTAAATTCTTTGTTGTTGGTACTTTCTGGGACACATACATTGGACCCCGTTAAAAATTGTCCTATTTTTATGATTCCCCCTTGTTGATACAAAGGATCTGGGAATGGACAAGGGTAACTTTTAATATGGGTGCACAGTATATATATCAAAACAAACGCATTACATTCAATACAGTAGGCGTAGCAGTAGGCGTGGTTCGTAACAGTCGCGAAAGATAAGGGTAAAATGATGCAACAAGAAGGCGTGTACATAGACATGTGATGCAAACGTAACAGAATATGTCATAAAAGGGGCGGAAACATGGAGGGGGCTACCTGAGCAGCTGGGACCTCTAACCTAGTGGTGCGCGCAAATTGGCAATGACGTGTTACTAGGGAGAACTGGGGGGGCTATGACTTCTGTGCTAGAAGAGGAGACTAAAGTCTGGAGTGTCAGAGCGACATGTACCCAGGCATATCTAGTATCTGGTGTTTAAAGTACATGTTGATAGAATCCAAAAGTTATCAGGGCAAAGGCTAACAGACATTAAGACTGGTGCATGCATTATTCTACATGTAGTACGTGTGCTAGGAATATTCTATGAATATTAATACAGTATTTCTCTTACATGGAGACATAAAGGCTAGACCATGACGGAAACTATTGATGCGATTCAGTAGCTTTAGGAATGCAGAGAAGGAGGGCTGGACTGATAACTAGAAACATAACATACTCTTGGCAGACTGGGAGGCAGAGCCAGGCCGGGCCGGGCACTGCGAGGCATGAAAGTAAGCTAAGGGTCAGGGATACAGGTGGGGGCTGTATCGCTCCTCGGAGAGGGTTCAGGAAACAGGAGCTGAATCTGAGTCCGGGCCCTTTTGAGGCCTAGGAACGGGGATAATTCAATGAATTAACGTGCACACTGTGAAATGTGGCAACGTAGGTTTACATAGGCCTAATATTCGTTGCTTTCACGAAGACTGGAAACTGGCATACTAGAGATGGACACAACTGTAATTGCGTCTTTAATCGATCAGAGGGGAATAAATGCATATCGATCATGCACATATAACATAATATGGGGAACACGTAGGCACATATAACATGGCAAAATTTACTTTTCCACATTCCCTCCTTGTGCCCTACGTTTCCATCAGGAAACATCTATATTCATGATACCATCTATCATTTCATATAGCATCATTTGCTCGTCTCGAATTGTCTTGGAACGGGACTTAGGACTAGGAATACAAGAGGTAGCACAAATGCCGCAAATCGCAGGGCCACATTGTATACAGAGGCAGCAACTGAATATGATCATTACTGCAATACCTAGGAATGACAATACTTTCCATCCCCAGGCAGATATAATACTCCAGAGCCAACCGGACCATGTCCAGGTGCCTGGATTCTGGTGTAACTGATGGGCAATTTTATGAAGTCTGGTTATAGCTGAATAAACAGACGGCGCGTTATTAGGAATGAAAATGCAGCAACTAGATCCGATGACTCTACATGCTCCTCCTCTATCGGCCAGTATGACGTCAAGAACGAGACGATTTTGGAGCACGACAAATCTCATAGCAGATTGCTCTTCGGTTAAGTTACCTAGAGCAGAAGTAGTCTCATTCACTACTGCTTCAAGGGTTCTGGTTAGTCTATGGATTAACTTACTATTCTGGATAGGTCCTATAAAGAAGAAGAAACCTTTATTGAAATCTGTATACTGTTCTAGAGTAGTTTCAGTTTGATCGACAATTGGGGACTCAATCTCCCTTCTATGTCTGTCATGTACTAGATGTGTGTTTCTGTGATAATCGGATGGGGCTAGAAAAACTGGTGGCAGTAGGAAGGCAATGTAACAGGTTCCATCCCAAACGAGGGGCAGACGAACATATGCGGTCTGACCACAAACAAAATAAGAATGACGTGAGGTTTTGAAAATAGATTTCCCACTGTCACTATACTCGACAGTAGTAGTACAATCACTATGTCCTACATGTGCGGAACCATTCTTTCTGACACATAATTCGCCTTTGACTGGTAGTACTGAAATAGCAGGCAAGTCTGGAGTAGTATCAGACTGAACATTCAGGACCATAAAATTCGAAGAATAATTACCTAAATCATATACTTCATTTTCTAGATCTAACCCTGTTCTATGGGAGAGACCTTGCTTGTCTGGAAAACATGTTCTATTCAGAAGGGACATATCATTTGAAGATGACGTTAACGTGGACCTTGCTCCACACGAACCATTATGTGAAAACGGATAAGGAAAGAGTGGCAGAACTCCCTTCGGTGTCTGGTAAGGGGGGAGTCGACCACACACCCAACAATTAGTAGCATTGCTGGTCTGGTGTGAATAGTGTAACATTCTTATAAATGTATTATTGCGCATAGCAAGACGATAGGATAACTCGTGAGGAGGCAGATCACTAAATGTGTGCTCTACTGTAGCATTAGAAAACTTATTTACATGAGAAATTGGAAAACATAAATGTAATGCATAACTTGTGCAGGTAACCATCAAACTTAGAAACAATAAGAAACTTAGAAAAACGATACATCTTATAGAGTTTTGACTAACTCTCTCACTATGGGGGTCTATCTCATACATGTCAGATACCTGTCTAACCGTTTCACCCGAGAGGGACTTAGACAATTAAACTGGCTGACTTATTTTACTAGACCGGAGCTTTAACTTATACTCCTGTTGCGGAGTTTTCTCTAACAGAGGAACTTTCAGTTCAGGATTCAGATTAGAGTCTGGTTTCAGGAAGTCTTTAAAAATGTCCTTTGAAAATGTTTTTTCTCGAACTCCATGGAACTTCTTTATATGGGACAGATGGACCCACCCCTTGCGGCCTTCCAACTTCACGGCCGTGCGGGTGGTCAGGAGAACAAGTCGCGGCTCTTTCCAACGAGGCTCCAGTGGACTTGAACGATCAAAGTTCCTTACAAGGACGAGGTCGCCTGGAATGACCTCATGCGGTTTCACTTCAGTATTGTCTGGAAATGCAGCGGCAACCTGGGAACGACAAGAGTGTAGGGCAGACATCAAGGAAGCTAGGTAATCTGTCAGCATATTACTGGAAACATCGGTAATACTGCGGGGTCTAGGTGTACCCCACATGTTTGGGGGGCGGCCGAATACGACCTCATACGGGGACAGACCTGATCTGGAATGTGCAACCATCCTCATGAAGAATAAAGCAACTGGCAGAGCAACTAGCCAGTCTACACCTTTCTCTTTACATGTCTTGGCAATACGGATTTTCAGGGTCTGATTATGTCTCTCTACGAGACCGGCTGCTTCAGGATGGCGCACACAATGGAACTTCCACTGGTACCCTAACAAGAGTGAAACATGTTTCATAAGTTCAGATGAGAATGGCTGGCCGTTATCAGAATACACGACCCTAGGGAGTCCATAGCGGGGAAAGAATTCACGGACCAACTGCCTGGCAGTGGTCGCTGCTGTGTAATCTGGAACTGGATATGCTTCTGTCCACCTGGACAAAGCGCATACAACTACGAGGACATACTTGAAACCTCGACATCGCTCCATCTGAATATAATCCATCTGGAGGACTTCAAAAGGGTGGTCAGGAGGTTGGAATCCACCTTGTTCCACCGGGACACTTTTACCTGGATTGAATTGACAACATATCATACAGGTACGGACTTTCTGCTTGGCTGCAGCTCGTAAGTGCTTGTTGAACCATAGGTTCTGAATACTGTCTAACATAGCTTTTTCTCCTAGATGTGCTGGACTATGTGCGGTATTAATAATGACTTGAACCATAGAGTCGGGGAGAAGCCATGTGGCTTTTCCCTTCGTCACCCATCCTTGATCTGTCTGGACCCCTCCTTGTTCGGACCATTTCTTGATTTCTTCAGGAGTAGCATGTAACTGTATGTCTATGACATCTTGTGTAGGGTCCTTGACTGTCATACAAGTAGTCGGATCTGGGGTGAGTGTCTGTGTCGTGTTAACTGGAATGTCTGGAGTCTGAGCTGTAAGCTTGGCTGTTCGATCTGCTAGATCGTTACCTTGGGAAATAATGTCAGTAACTTTCGTATGTGCTTTGCACTTCATGATAGCGATAGCTGTCGGTAAATGTATTGCATCTAACAGAGCTTGAATGAGGAGACCATGCTGAATCTTGGTTCCATGAGAAGTCATGAAACCTCTCTCCTGCCAGAGCACTCCAAAGTCATGTACGACTCCGAATGCATAGCGTGAATCTGTATATATGTTTACTTTCAGGTTCTTGGCACGTATGCAGGCTTGGGTCAGAGCGACTAGCTCTGCTGCTTGAGCAGACAGGGTGTCAATACGATGTGTTTCTATAACTTCAGTTTCAGTAGTCACTGCATACGCGGCTACTAGTTCTCCTGTACTTGTTCTCATACATGAACCATCCACATAAAGTGTCAGGTCGGGATTAGGTAATGCAATGTCTGTCAGGTCTTGTCTTGGCTTAGTCATAGTGTTAACAACTTCCACACAGTCATGTGTGGCAGGATTTGAAGTAACTGACGGTAACAGTGTAGCAGGATTTAGAATGTTGCAGCGTCTGATTTCTACGTGTGGCTGGAACAGTGTCAGTTCATAACCTGTTAAACGTGCAATTGTCAAGTGCTGAGTCTGTGTTCGGTTTAAAATAACTTCCACGGAGTGTGGGACTTGTACTGTCAGGGAATGTCCTAACACTATGGAATCACTTTGTCTGATTGCTAGAGCTGTGGCTGCAACTGACTTGAGGCACGCAGGCAGAGCCTGGGCTACTGGATCTAATGTGCTCGAAAAATAATAACAAGGCTTGTACTGTCCTGCTTGGTCTTGTGTGAGAACAGATAATGCAGTACCATCACGTTCTGTGACAAAAAGTGTAAAAGGCTTACTGTAGTTCGGTGTAGCTAGAACAGGTGCTTGGCATAAGGCTTTCTTTAATTCATTAAAACTAAGTGTATGTTCAGATGTCCAAGGGAGGACAGTCGATACGGCTGCCTCCTGTGTCGTTAACTGTATCAGTGGCTTTGCTAGAAATGCATACTGAGGAATCCATTGTCTGCAATAAGAAGTGAGGCCAATAAAAGCACGTACCTCCTTCTGTGTCTTGGGCTGTGGAAGACTCGCTATTAACTGGATACGATCTGGTGTCAACTGCCTACCCCACTTGGACAGCAAGTGGCCTAAGTAGATCACTTGCTGGACACAGAACTGGAGCTTCGAAGGGGACACCTTGTGCCCCTGCTCGGCCAGGAAATACAGAACCGTAAGTGACGCACGCTCGCAGTCACGTTCAGAACGGGCTGTGATCAGTAGATCATCGACATACTGGAGCAGGGCAGTGTCAGTTGGCATGTGAATATTGTCTAGTTGTCTCTTAAGTGCTTGACTGTAAATACTAGGACTTTCTGTGAAACCTTGAGGAGCTCGTGTGAATTTATAGCTCCTTCCATTTAAACAAAAACCAAAAAGGTACTGGCTGTCTGGATGAATGGGGACACTGAAAAATGCATTCTTGAGGTCGATGACAGTGAAAAATGTAGCTTCAGAATCAATGGCTGTTAATAGGGAAGAAATATCTGGGACTACTGGGTACTGGGGTATGATACATTTGTTAAGCTCTCGAAGGTCAATCACTAATCGATATACTGGAGGTGCATTTGGATCAGTACGTTTCATGACTGGAATGATAGGAGAATTACATACATTGGAGTCAGTTTCTACAACCACTCCTTGAGCAATAAGCTCGTCAATAATTTTGGATAAGGCTGTTACAGCCTCAGGTGGCAATCTGTACTGTCTGATTCGTGGCAGGACTATACCTTGCTTGAGAGTCACACGATGGGGTGTGATGTGCATAAAACCTACATCAGTTGGACCTTGCGCCCATAGATGCTGCGGGACATTTAGTAACCTTGGATCAAAATCACGTAATACATAGTGACCTTTGAAGTCACGCAAAAACAATCGGACTCCTTCTGGAGAACAGCAAATAACTGCACCTAATTCTTTCAATGTTTTAATGCCTAACAAATTTTCTGGACATGACTTCGTAAGTAACAAATCAGTAGTTCGGGACAATGGACCAACTTCTAGGGAAACTGGTTTTGAAATCTCGTTAACAATTGGCTTTCCTGAAAATCCAAGGGAAACATTTTTAGAGCCTGAGAGCGGAGCCCCTGGAACCTCGTCGTGACTGATAGTAGTCCTACTTGCCCCTGTATCAATCAGAAACTTTCTGTCTTTCCCTAATACTTGACTGTGTACATAGGGACCCTCTTGATCTACAGGTATCTCGATGAGAGGCAAGCCTACCTCCCTCTCTAGGCTGTTTCGTGAATACTGTTGATACTCTGGATACTCTGACTGAGCATACTGGTACATTTGCTGTGTAACGTGCTGTGTTGCAGCGATAGGCTGCGATGCTGGAACTGTCTGTTGTGCATTCTGTGGTGACTGTGAAGTCTGTGAAACTTGTTCTTGTCTAGGCGGACGTGGTCTTTCTTTAGTTTTACCAGTGGCTATGTTGTGTTTCAGAACTGCACACTCGTTTATAAAATGACCTGGCTGTTTACAATAATTGCAAGTCCCTTTAACGGGAGCTGCTGGATGACTGGCTTGATTCGGACCCCTCTTCTGACTGTCTTGTGGAACAGATTGTGCAACTAATACTTTCATTTTCGTGTCTTTCATACGTCTCCTTTCGTGTTCTTGCTCTTCCCTGATTCTGTTCTGGTGATACTGGAGCATCTGTAGCATTTGTGACGGAGTATTAGCTTGCCAACTACTTTCGACTTTCAAAACTCGATTTTTAACTTGTGGACTTGAATTATCGACTAGTTTGGTAACAAAAAGATGAGGGTATGACTCACTACCTGTCTTCAGACCACTGTTAATAATAAAACATTTTTCAAATCTAGAATAAAAATCACTAGTGTCTTCATCCTGTTTCTGTTTACATGCTGAGATTGCATCCCAATCTTCCTTTTTCGTGGCTAGTAACCTTGGCAAAACTTGTATCAATAACTCGGGCAATTCTTTACATTTGTCCCCAAGACCAGTACCTGGTACTCGTATTTTATCTTCAGCTTCTAGAGCTGTCCAATCAATCTTTTTCTCTCCCACCTCCCATTCTTTTTCCTTGAGTTTTTCATATACCCCTGCGGGCAACAGGACCTTTAGCATTTTAATAATATCTGGATACGTGTATTCTCCCATACGGAGCATGTCTTTTAATTCTCGATGGAACCCTGCTGGATCTTTGTCGTGACAGGGAATTAATTTCTTCATCTCTAAGAGTTCCATCTTTGTGACAGGGGTGTAAACAAATACTCGTTGCATTTCACCCCCCGCTGTCCTAACTGGGTGTACTTCTCGTAACGGATGCTGTCTATCTATGTAAAATGATTTACTTTCTGGGGGTGAGACATGAACAAAATGCGGATTCAGAAACGTTCGATATTTGTGGCGCTGTTCTAGAATGATACTAATTAAATCGGTACTTAGACCTCTCCATCTATACTGGAGTAACTCGTTCAGAACATCATGTAACGGACCTGGATCAGAATGTTGTCCCTCATACAGTGTAATGAGGTGCTGGATCATATACATACCCACCAGTCGCTGCTCGGCTGGGGGCAGTTTCAGAAACATTTGTGCCACTATTTCGTCTGGAAAAGTGGTAGAATCAGTAGTCCATCGGACTGCTGATCGGGCTAGTTCTTGTTCATGCATGGTACTAAGTTCACTGTAACCGATTCGTGATTTCAGAATGTGATCGGTAGCTTGAAATACTTGCTCGAGAGAACCTTGTTCTGGTGCTGGAGGAGGAAAAACTTTCTTGTGTTCTAGGCGTGAATGTCGGTCGGGAAGTCTAGTTCTACCTACATACGCTATTCTGGTGAAAATTCTCGTCGTCTACCTCTTCAGTAGAAGAGTTGTCTTCTTTCTCACTTACTTGTGCTGCTTTTCGTTTCTCGTGTAACTTTATTATTTCCCTACGGATCTTCTTGTACATACTGTCTATACAGTTCTGTGTCTTGTGTCTTCCCTCGGCTATATGGTCACTCCACCTGGTCAGGACTTTCATTTCTTCCGGATCTTTATCCGGATAATCTTGTTCTCTTATCAAACAATTAATTAGAAACTTTAAAAGCATGAGCTGGATCTCGGCTTTCCTTTGAGACATGGCCTCGCCAATACTTTCTGGATCTACTCCTGTACGGATGAAACGATATATTCTGTCTAGATATTCTTTCATATTCGGTAGGGTGTCCAAATACTCGGTCACCCGTCTTACACGCAATGAATACAGGACCATACCATCATCGCCTGGGACTGGATCATAACGGCATTCTGTAAGAGCTCGTTTGATATCTGCAACGGACTGATGTTTGGGCGTACGCTGTAACGCACGTTCATGTAACTCGACTAACGTTACACGTTTGTGTTGGGGCGGGGTACCAGGAGGACCTCCCCCCGCGGCTCCTAAACTGGAATCGTCGACGGGTATTGTACGGGCTGGCAGAGTGACTGATGTAGCGGGAACTTGTACTATGGGCTGGACCGGGGGTACCGTAACAGGTGCTGTAACAGGTGCCCCGGTGGCTGGAGGAACAGGAATTACATTATTTACGGGAGCTGGCGGAGCAGGATTTGCATATTCTGGGACTGTGTCGTCCAAATAGGACGAGAGAAAAATATCAGCTGCGGTCGGTTTGTGACGTAGCTTAATCGGAACTAATGGCGGCGGAAAATTACTCGGTGCTTCCGGGGTTGCTTTTGGCAAGCCCTTGGCAAGAAGAGGATACATACCCTTAATAAGGGCATTTCTCTGTCTGTCTGACTGTTCGGCTTTAACTCGTTCACCTACTTCGATTAATTCCCTTTCTTGGGCTCTTTCTGAGGATTCCCTACTTAATTCTGTCTTTCTGATTTCTTTTTCGATTCTTCTATGAGATTCTTTGCGCCATAACTCGATGGCATCTTTCTGGGACTGTCTGGATTTATTTTTCCATAATGCTTCTTCTACTCGCATGATGCACTCGGCATCCCACGTACCTGATACGGGCCATCTATATTTCTCTTCTAATTCTTTGGTGTACTCCACCCATAAGTCTAGATATAATATGGCACTTATGCCATGCTTATGATACATAAAATGACCTGGACTGTCCCTAGGCGGGACAGGAACTGCTTCTTCGAGCAGACCTTTTCTAGTTCTTAACTGGCGTAACTTCGTGAACAGAGGCATAACTAAGACTGGAATCTGGACACAATACAATACACGATAAACACAATAATAACTTTAAGAAAACAAATCACTCATACCACGACATTGAAAACACATGAAATAACATTTAAAATAACAGTTCGGACAGAATATTACCTGGAATACTGAAAACAGAACACATGAATTTCTCGAGAACAGAACTTACTAGAACAGAAACTTTACTAGAATTACTGGATGCACTGCTAAAACAGTACGAAACTTACCGGTCCCATAAAGAGACACGTCAGGACCCGCATCCACCTAGGTGGACACTTCGTGTTGGATCTGTGTACCCAAACCCACGGACCAGAGACAAATTAATTGACCCTGTCTAGATACTACCCCAGAAACGGTACTCACCGGGCAGCAAGAACGGAAGGCCTCGGACTGGACTGGACTGTTACGACGACGGACGGACGAACTTCGGACTTCAGTTACAGGTGGGCCTCCGGATACCTCGGACCTTGGACTCTCGGCTTGGGCTCTGGTCGGGACTCGCCGCGTTCCTCCACCGCCTCGTCTGGACGCTGGACCGCAACCTCCGTCTCCTCCGTGGGCCTGAGGGATACTTGAAGCAGAAATATCTGCACGTGCACGGTATGGTTCCGTCACGGCTGCAGAGGATCAGGGGGCCTGCGTGGCTTCTCCGGCGCGTGGGGAAAGGGCAAGTCCCTATTCGGGCGCCATTATGTGGTAAATAAATAATTAATTACCGGTTCTATTTTTCAGGATACTCATATAAACAGATAGCTCAATAAATAAGAGTCAAGATTCGAGGTAGCTGGAGTTTACAGGCTTTAATCAGGCATAAAGGACAGGAACAGGACAGCCTGCACGGGAATAGGATGGCAGCTGCCGGGGACAGGATCTGGGAATGGACAAGGGTAACTTTTAATATGGGTGCACAGTATATATATCAAAACAAACGCATTACATTCAATACAGTAGGCGTAGCAGTAGGCGTGGTTCGTAACAGTCGCGAAAGATAAGGGTAAAATGATGCAACAAGAAGGCGTGTACATAGACATGTGATGCAAACGTAACAGAATATGTCATAAAAGGGGCGGAAACATGGAGGGGGCTACCTGAGCAGCTGGGACCTCTAACCTAGTGGTGCGCGCAAATTGGCAATGACGTGTTACTAGGGAGAACTGGGGGGGCTATGACTTCTGTGCTAGAAGAGGAGACTAAAGTCTGGAGTGTCAGAGCGACATGTACCCAGGCATATCTAGTATCTGGTGTTTAGAGTACATGTTGATAGAATCCAAAAGTTATCAGGGCAAAGGCTAACAGACATTAAGACTGGTGCATGCATTATTCTACATGTAGTACGTGTGCTAGGAATATTCTATGAATATTAATACAGTATTTCTCTTACATGGAGACATAAAGGCTAGACCATGACGGAAACTATTGATGCGATTCAGTAGCTTTAGGAATGCAGAGAAGGAGGGCTGGACTGATAACTAGAAACATAACATACTCTTGGCAGACTGGGAGGCAGAGCCAGGCCGGGCCGGGCACTGCGAGGCATGAAAGTAAGCTAAGGGTCAGGGATACAGGTGGGGGCTGTATCGCTCCTCGGAGAGGGTTCAGGAAACAGGAGCTGAATCTGAGTCCGGGCCCTTTTGAGGCCTAGGAACGGGGATAATTCAATGAATTAACGTGCACACTGTGAAATGTGGCAACGTAGGTTTACATAGGCCTAATATTCGTTGCTTTCACGAAGACTGGAAACTGGCATACTAGAGATGGACACAACTGTAATTGCGTCTTTAATCGATCAGAGGGGAATAAATGCATATCGATCATGCACATATAACATAATATGGGGAACACGTAGGCACATATAACATGGCAAAATTTACTTTTCCACACATGTACTGATGATTCAGCCGGATGGACTAGAATGCAGCCCGGTAATTACAAGTAGGTGAGCTTAATGGAAGCATTCCAACCATCACTTTCTTGGTTTCTTCAGTGCTATGCCCTAAGTGCGACAGGCATGTCTACATGTAATTCCTATACTCACTGCTCTGTTGGAATCTAGTTATGCCTCACTGGTGAGACCAAAATAGGCAGAAACTCGTTTAGGGTTGCTGGTGAACCCTGGTAGAGTGGACCGAACCTGGCTGTTCAGACTGGAATGTTCCTATACTAGTAGGTACCAAACCTGATTTGCGTATGAACAATCTCTGCCAAGAACAGCATGGTGGGCAAAAAAATGATGAACTGGAATACGGTCCGGGTAATTACCAGTGGCTGAAATTAAATCAAGTATCTCACTTATCATGTTTTTGTTACCAGTGGCTGAGATTAAATCAAGTATCCCACTCATCATGTTTTTGATTTCTTCAGGCAACTGCCTGGGTGTAATTTGTGTGTCCATCTGCTGGTTCTGTTTTTTGCTGTGCAATTAGAAGCACGCTGATATGGCCTAAATAGGTTGAAGACTTCCTGATGTTGTTCTTGTTCCTGTCTGGAGCAGAGCTGGCCTGGCAGCTCAAGTTGGTCTGCTTCTATTGAAGCAGGTCAGAGGCTGGTATGCATAAGGCTATTATCTGACTAGAGCGGCCTAATGGGCAATAAAAAAGATTGGATGTGGCCTTTAGTAACCAGGATTAATTCAAGCATTCCACTCATCACCTTTTTTGTTTTCCTCAGTCCAACAATCTTTACCCAATCACAGTCTGGGTGTAAATTAACCCTGGGCGTAGTTTGCGTAGTAGCACTACACGTAGCTGCACGTAGTCTTCTTTGAACTACATGTAGTACATGTACTGGTAGGAGCCAGGTTTTTTTTTAGGGAAAAATTTGGAGTCGCAACTCCAGCGCGACGATCAGCGCGGCCCACTGGTGTGAATACGCTGGGTGCGCGACACCCAGCGCGGCCCCCTGGTGTGAACGCGCTGGGTGCGCGACTTCAAAACGCGCTGGGTGCGTGACTGCAAGCAAAAAAAAATTCAACATTTTTAAATATAAATCTAGCTTATATATGTTTGGATCTTGCGTGGCTCTAAAACAAGCCCTTGTGTTTATTGGGAGATTTTGGTATCTACAAGTAAGTACCTATGCAGAGTCTAAAGTTGTTGAGAAAGACTCTGTTACCTCATCTGTGAAAATGTACACCATCTCTCCTGTAGATGCCATCCATATTAAAACGCAGATTGTAAATGGAGCCCATCCTATAATCTCTGAGATAAGCAGAACGAGCTTTATTGACAGGTTTCCTAGCTTTCTCAATCTGTGGACAAAATTGATTGGGCCAGTTCCATTTCTGTCTTTGGCATATGTTAGAGTAGACAAAGGCAGTTTGGGGAAAAAGTAACATTAATTCTGCAAAGGTGTCCTTCATTAGCATTTCCAGACCTACCCCAGTCAAAGTGCCTAGGTCATTGCCACCACAGTGCGCAATTATGAGGTCTGGGTGTTGGAGGTGCAAAAAGTATTTAACCAATGGCATCAATTGGTGCCACTTTAATCCTCTCTGTCCAATCCATTTAATGTCTACATTTTGCAAAGCTAGGTCTTTGTCAAAACCTCGCTTTCAGCATACCTTTTGCACCAGAACATATAGCTGTGTCCCACAATCCACACTCTAAGCATCTTGAAGGGAAGTCTGTATGCACTCAGAAGATTTATGTAGCGGAAGTAGGCTGTTTGTAAAATAAGAAGTCTCTAAAACAGTGGACAAGATGCAGTTTTAAAAAAAGAAGAGAAATGATTGGCTTATTTTAGAACATTATAGACTGAAAAATAGGGTGCATGTTTCTGTATTTAAAAAGCATGTTTCTTATTGGTTAGTAAAAACTGTTTGAAAGGTAATTTAGATAGGATAAGCTTGTAATTTGGAAAGTCAAGCACACTTGCTGTTTGAATTTGCAACATTGTGTACTGAACGTGTAACCTGTGTGCTCAGTTGAGTGTTACATGAACTGTTACTATGGTAACAGGCATTAAGCAGAATGGGGTAGGGTTGGAAGTAATGTGTTGCATTAAAATGCGTATTTCTTATTAATATTACAGTAATATGTAATTGCAGTGAGATTTCCCAAGTCACTGGTATAGTTAAATGTAGTGTGTTATGAAAAAAAAAGGTAAAACTATTTGTAATATACTTTTGAAGTCCAGGCGCTACTCCAGAAAATTCCAGAAGCAATTTTGGTTCAGTTAGAGGTCAGTTGGCAAGGCTTGATATGTGTAACCAATAGA
Organism: Lissotriton helveticus; assembly: GCF_964261635.1. Taxonomy (NCBI): domain Eukaryota; kingdom Metazoa; phylum Chordata; class Amphibia; order Caudata; family Salamandridae; genus Lissotriton; species Lissotriton helveticus. Next base: position 282,573,952 of record NC_136058.1, on the reverse strand, counting down.
AATGTGTCTTAGAATTTGAATTAACCTTGGAAGCAATGTGATTTGATATTTACATGTATATGTGTGCAAAATGAGAGGGAAACTTTGCCATTTTTCGGTTTTGCTAAGATCAGTGCACTATATTTCTTTTGTGCATAAGAAAATCTGGTGTGTGATTCAGATACTTCATAATCTACAATTTAATTTGAAGGGTGAGTTATTAATTTGTGAGGTATACTCTGTCCTGCTTTTTTTTTAAACACGAAATATAATTCATAAAATTTGAAGTTACTCATATATTTTGTAATGAAGAAATATGAATTGCAGTTTTTTGTAATGTGTTTAAATGTTGTTTAATATACAGTTTGTATACTATTATGTGTGTTTTGGAATAGGGATTGCTGATTATGACTGATTGTTTAATTTGTGCATATGTACATTGGTATTATAGTGCAGAATTTTAGGTGTTGATTTCAAATTGGAAATGTATATGTTGAGTTAAGGTATTAGTGATGAGAGTAGTCTTTATAAGTGTCTACAGAGGGATAGTTAAAATATGCAACATAATTTTTGGTGTTTGGTTTGAAATTGAAGCTTGTATTTTGAATTTATGTGGTGTAGATAGAGTTCTGTATAGACATACTCATTTATGTTTTTTCAGTGATATGGTAAGAGGTATAGTAGAGAAATGTGAAAGGTTTCTGATTTGTACTTGGCTACATGTAATATTAAAAGTAGTTGTAGAAAGATAATGTAGCAGTAGCGATTCATGCAGTAGTTTTATTCTATAAAGATTTTGTTTGCTGATCAGATATTGCCTTGTTAGTAGTGAGACAATTCTCTAATCACCCATTTAGCACCATACATTAATTATTTCAGTGTAGTAATCTCTATGTATTTAAAAATTCTCTATGCACTATGTTTGGTACAATCAAAGGTGCACAATGTATGCGGTCCCCTAACCCCTTGCAGACTACTGAGTCAGTCCTGCAAGAGTCCAGAGAATAGTCATGCTTGTCTGGAATCACGCTGTGGGTCTGTGTCCACTCCTGACAGAAGCATGTCCTTATTTAATCTCTCTGCTGACACATAAGCGCTTATGAACGTATCCCGCTGTCAGCTACTACCAGTCTGAGAACTGCCTTTGCACTTGCAGAATTTGTTAGGCATTTAGACACGCAGTGGTACACTCAAATGTACACAATGTATGCGGTACCCTAATCTCTTGCAGACTACTGAGTCAGTCCTGCAAAAGTCCAGGGAATAGTCATGCTTGTTTGGAATCACACTGTGAGTCTGTGTCCACTCCTACAATCATCGTGACAGAAGCATGTCCTTATTTATTCTCTCTGCTGGCACATAAGTGCTTATAAACTTATCCTGCGGTCATCTATTAGCAGTCTGAGAACCCAGAGTCTATGCTCTTTTTTAATGAGTCAGGCATTCAGGCAAGCAGTGGTACAGTCAAATGTGCACAATGTATGCGGTCCCCAGTTAGTACCTATGCAGTCTAGGAATATTTCTGTCTCTCCCATGCACTTCTCCATTCACCCATCCAGTTCTATCTACTTACTCCACCAATACCTAAGCACTTATAAATTCACTATACACTCTGTAATACTGTAATTATTGTAGTTACTAGTCATGAACTTATGGAATGGCCTAGATAGTAACACAAGTACAGCTACAATATTTGATGAACTATCCAATCAGACCTTTAACTAGCTAGATATATTATTGATACACTCTTCTATATACCCAGTTAGTACTTATACAGTGTAGGAATTGTCCACTCTGTCCCATGCACTTCTTTAATCATTTATCTACCAGTATCTACTTATTTTATCACTCTATCAATATGTAAGCACTTCCAAATTAAGGGGATCATTAGGATGACGGACGGACTTAGTCCGCCTGCCATCCTATCAGATTACCGGACCGCCCGCCATAAGGTCGGGGGTCCCGTGGGGGGTATTAGGATGCACCCTCTACAGTGGCGGGCGCATCCTGCATTTTTAACATTGTGGCGGACAATGCTAAAAATGCATGTAATGCATTTGCATACACAAAGCGCAGGCACCGCGCAGTGCCTGCCGCATTGTGTATGCAAATGCAGCGGGGTACCACAGGAACCCCCCATGTGCACCCCCCCACCTCACCTTCACCATGGGGGCCCGCAGGGGTCCCCCAAAGTGAAAACCGCCTGCCTTTCCGTGGCGGCATTGCCGCCACGGAAAGGCATCTCCCAAAGCCCATACTAATATGGATAACAGTGTCTGATAGACACCACCACCATATGAAACCTTTTCCGCCCCGGTCGCTAGGAGACCGGGACGGAAAAGCAGAGGACGGTCTTTCCATCCGCCGCGGTCCTCCCCGCCATAGTAATATGGCGGGGGGAAATGGGGGGCGGGCGGGCAAGGATGTCTGGTGGATCGCCACCGCCCGCATGGCGATGGCGATCCGCCCGACATCCTAATTGGCCCCTAAGTGTTCACTCTGTTTGCAACACTGTCAACATTCCAGTTACTAGTGGTATTCTTATAAAATGACTTAGGCACCAACACAAGTACACATACAATAAAATGTGCATAATCCCTTCAAATCTCTAAGTAGATACATACTATTGATCCACTCCATTAAATACTGAAGTAGTACCCATGCAACGTAGGACACGTCCTGTGACTCTCATGCCATACTTCAATCACCCAACCAGAACTATGTTCTTATTGTATCAGTCTGCCAATACCAAAGTACTTATGGGGTAGATTTACAAGCACCCTGCACCACCAGTACATCACTACTTTGTAACATAGTGATGGTGCCAGACACTCCTTCATATTTACAAAGAGAGGAAAAGCCACCTTGCGTATCTTTTCTTCTCCTAGTAAATACAATCCCTTCATACACAGCACTTTGCGTTGAAGGGGTGTTACATAAGTGTTGGTGTGGATGTTCCCACGCAACACTCATAGAACAAGACACATCGCCAGATTTATGAGAAATCATAAATCTGTTGATGTGTGCGAATGCTGTGGCATCCTAGAGTTAGCGTAGCAAGGCACAACGAGGTGAATTGTTTTCATTTTTTGTCCTCATTTCTTCTCTTTCAATTCATGCTGCATTCCACAGCATACATTAAAAGAGGAAAATGCCTTTGCTGATTGTTTTTGTGCAGGAGAGTGTCCCTTCCTGCACAAAAAACAATCTCCCCATGACATAGACATCCTTGCACCATGGTGCAAGGATACCTGTGCCACCACATGGCTGCACTTCGTGCAGCAGTGCAGAGGGAAGCGTAGAGTTGCAACATAGTTATGTATATATGTCACATCCCTGTGCTTCGGGAGTGCCACAGCGCAATGCAGCTAGAGCTTCCAGTGTCACGCTGCAGTACTTCCTTATAAATCTTCACCTATAAATTCACCATACACTACCAATGAATTATTTTAGTCAATCATGCTTTACACATATATTCAACCAAACTTTCACACATTACCAAGCAATTATAGTTCTTTTGTTAACCAGATAAGGTAGTTCTGATAAGAACTTTTTTTTGTTCTTCTTTTTTCTTTTATATATATTTTTTGGGGGGGAACAATTTTGTATTTTTTGGGTGTTTTTTCAAGAAAAGAACAAAAAAAGGAACGAATAAAACAGGAAACTTCAGGAATTATTTATCATCCAAAAAACAAAAAAAACTGAAAATTAACAACAAAGGTTGTGTTGCAGAGCACAAACGGCATCCACCGACTGCTCTCCGAAGCATATTAGTTTTTTGCACTTCACACAGTGCTGTTCAAGGAAGGCAAACTTTGGCCTAATGTCCGGTGCAGGTGTGGCTGATGATGCTGCCCATGTACTTGGCACAGCAGGTGAGGGGTTCCTTGCAGCTCGCCTACATTCCTCCCGAGCCAGATTCAGAAGATGTATGGTTCTCAGATGTTTATACATGAGGCAGTCCCACAGAATATTTCTTATCACTGCCTCTTGAGAGCACTTGTTCACAAATTCTGCATGTCACCTTCCTTGCGTTGACCTTTTTCTCCCCACGTGGAAAAGTGAAGAATTTCCATACGATGGACTCAGGCCTTTTTGGACTTGGTGCCTCCTGCAAAAATTCTTCTTCAGAAGATCCTTCCTCCTGCTGCTGTCCAGAAGCCATTTTTTTGATTTTTTTTTCATAAACACCAAAAAAATAAGCAACAAATGGTTCTTGAAGGAAAAGAGATGTCTCTCTAAAGATGCTCCAACAAGAATGATTAAAATGGGTGGGGTCCTTCAATAGTTACAGTGGGAAATGTTATGAACCAATCAAATCTTTATTTTTGAGGTCACATGGGATCCGCGCACTGTGGCTCACGAAGCATGCACCCAACGCGACTTCGCGAATATATATTTAAAAGTAATATACGTTTATTATAAGTACAAATATATTATTTTTATAAGTATCTTAGATAATCTCTTGCCCTAATATGTATATTAAAGATACATATATATCATATTAGATATTTAAAAAAATTGCGGGAGTCTCGCACCAGCACATATTTGATGTCACGCGGGACCCGCTACAGTGCAAGCATCGTGTACCGTTGTGGCATGTGCCGCGAATGCACGGGAGCAGGAGTCACGGACCGGTCCCATACCAATCGTGCACATCACGTAATTTAAATGTATATGACGTAACTGAAAAAACATGAAGCCGTCGCACATTGTACACGGATCCTTCACGACTTTTTTAAAATGGCGGCTTGAATCTGCGCACCCATCGTGACGGGTACGCTTTGAGTGCACAAATAAAAAAAACGCGACAAAAATAACAATAATAAAGAAAATAATATAAACATATTTAAAATAAATAAATAAATAAACAATATTTCAGTTTGAAATTTTTGTTAAACTTTTTTTTGCAATTTTCATGAATATGTTATTTAATGAATAACATATTTAAAATTAAACAGTTAAAATCTGTAGAAAATCAGTAACTAAAAAATAGATATAACTATTACTACACTTCAAAATTTGCATTTAAAAAAAACCTTTCAAATTCACTGAAAAAAACATAGGTTTCAGAGACATTATAGTTAGAAATTAGCATTTAAAAAACCTTTGAAATTCAGTGAAAAAACATAGGTTTCAGATACGTTATAGTTAGGAATTAGCATTTAAAAAACTTGGAAGTTCACTGAAAAAACCATGGGTGTTATAGGTGTTATAGTTAGGTGGACATTTCACTCGAACAAAACCATAGAAATGTCTCTGTTTGGTTAGTTCTGCTAACTATAACTTCGCACCCGCAATGCTCTGCTGATGATGTCACATAGATCGCGGGCGCGTGAGTTATAGTTAGCAGAACTAAATAAAACGAAGGAATTTCTATGGTTTTGTACGAGTGAAATGTCCAGCTAACTATAACACTCTAGAAACCTATGTTTTTTCAGTGAATTTATAAGGTTTTTTAAATGCTAATTCCTAACTATAACATGTCTGAAACCTATGTTTTTTTCAGTGAATATATATATATATATATATATATATATATATATATATATATATATATATATACATATATTACCTACTGGCGGTTGCCAGTAGGTAGTTATAGTTAGGACCTAGCTACCATAGCAAATCCGCAACATTCTATTGGGAATAACTCTGGCGCCGGTTGAGGAATTTGTGTGTAATTTTCCAAAATTTTGGCCAGTTCCGCTCCGCTCCTTCCCTGGAAGTGGGGGCTGAGAAAAAAGGGGGATCCCAAAACGTGTTTTCCCCATGTTATTTCCATAGGACGGTCTGACAAGTCTACAGCCCGAACCGCTGAATGGAATTACGCCAAACTTGGCAAAATTGTAGGGACTGGTACGCAGATGTGCCTTTGCTATTTTTGGTGGAAATTGCTCCAGTGTTTTTTTTGAAAATTAACTTAAAAAACACATATATATCTAGGCGCGCTCTGAGCGCTCACCGGTACGCGTACCGGAGAGCCCACCCGGCGCGCTACGGGAGTGCGCGAGCAGAAAGCTGATTGGCTGTCGGGTGTCTGTCAACATTCTAAACAGTCCGGAGAGTCCGCCATCTTGTGTCTCGGTAGAATCGAGACACAAGAGGTGAAAAAGAAAGGGGGAAATGATTAAAAGGGGGCAGAGTAGACACCCCCTGACCCCCTAGGTTTTCTGAGGGGGGCCTAGAAGGACCCTGAAGGACAAAAAAAACTTTTTTTTTTTTTTTAATTTTCGCGGGGTAAGCGCTGGGTGTACGCGCACCCTGAGCGCACCAAGGGAAAACAGTGAAAGAAAATCCATACTAATATAATAAAGAGAGAGCCCAAACCTTTGAGGTGGGTAATCTCAGGAACCACAGCACCAATCACAACACCCAATACAGCGTTGGAAAGGGCAGTTGCAGCAGAAGGACATAGGCTATGCAGACACCCACCATATTCATTTAAAAGGTAAAAGAACCGTGCCAGCAAAGTAGTCCCTTGTGGGCGTGTCTGCGTTGTGCTGTGGGCGTGTGCTGGGGGCGTGACAAACGCTGGGGGCGTGTGGTACGGTCCACCCTTTGGGCTGGACTGTTCCCATGAGGCACAGGATCAAGGCTGATTTGCATATGGCCATGTGTGAACTGGGGTGGTGTGGAGTGCAAAAAAAACGATGGATTTAGGCCCAGATCTCTGTACTGGGGTGAATGTATGACATTGTTCTGCATTCTGTCCATCAACTGTTGTTTTTGCATTTGTCACCCCGAGTGGGATGGGTATGCTCAGACGTGAGTCCCATGCTCTCCCACCACTGGAGTCAAGCTATTCTGGTTGAAGACGGCTGATAGCCAGAAACCAGTCCTAAGATGCTAGAATCCGGTCCAGGAAAGGCATGGCTTGGACGTTTGGGCTGGACTGTTGCAAGGGACAAGGTGGGTTTGCATATTGCCATGTCTGAACGGGGGTGGTGTGGAGTACAAAAAAATTAATGGATTTAGGCCCAAATCTCTGTACTGGGGTGAATGTATGACATTGTTCTGCATTCTGACCATCAACTGTTGTTTTTGCGTTCTGCACTTCATGCCATGTCTCATACTGGGGGCGTGGTCTTGTGAGGGGCGCGGGATTATGGGAAAAAAACAATTCCAGCTCTGGGTGTCTACCTTGCTCTCTTTAAATACCCCTGCACCCCATAATCATAACCCACATATACTCCTTAAAATACCCCAACACCCTTAAACACTAACCCATCTTAGCCCTATAAATATACCCTGTATCCCAAAACCCAAACCTATCCCTAAACCCTAAAAATACCCCTGTACCCCAAAACACAAACCTAGCCCTGAACCCTATAAATACCCCTGCACGTCAAAACCCAAACCTACCCCTGAACCCTAAAAATACCCCTGTACCCCAAAACCCAAACCTAGCCCTGAACCCTAAAAATACCCATGTACCCCAAAACCCAAACCTACCCCTAAACCCTAAAATACCCCTGTACCCCAAAACCCAAACCTAGCCCTAAACCCTAAAAATAACCCTGTACCCCAAAACCCAAACCTAGCCCTGAACCCTCTAAATACCCCTGTACCTCAAAACCCAAACCTACCCCTGAACCCTAAAAATACCCCTGTACCCCAAAACCCAAACCTAGCCCTGAACCCCAAACTACCCCTGTACCCCAAAACCCAAACCTACCCCTGAACCCTAAAATACCCCTGTACCCCAAAACCCAAACCTAGCCCTGAACCTTTAAAATACCCCTGTACCCCAAAACCCAAACCTACCCCTGAACCCTAAAAATACCCCTGTACCCCAAAACCCAAACCTAGCCCTCAACCATAAAATAACCATGTACCCCAAACCCAAACCTACCCCTGAACCCTAAAATACCCATGTACCCCAAAACCCAAACCTAGCCCTGAACGCTAAAAATACCCCTGTACCCCAAAACCCAAACCTACCCCTGAACCCTAAAAATACCCCTGTTCCCCAAAACCCATAACTATCCCTAAACCCTAAAACTACCCCTGTACCCCATAACCAAAACTATATCTGAACCTTTAAAATACCCAAACACCCCAAAACATATACCTTGGTACCCCAAAACATATGCCCCTATACCCATACTTACCTTATCCAAACATTTAAAAAAAATACTTTTACCATTCATGCATTTATAACGAATTTCGTTGAAAATGTATGCGTGGTAAAAGCATATAAAATGTAATGCCATGCGTTATAATGGCATTGCGGAGTCATGGTACTTTCGTAATGAAAGTATGCGGAGTGATGGTATGCGGAAAGAAAGTTGCCGAATAATGGGTGTTTACCCTCCCCCGGTAAGTACATTGGTGGCACGGCGGCCCACATCTCCAGCAACATACTCATATTTTTTCACCACCGATTTGAAAAATGCACAGGTTTCTCTCATTGATGGCCAGCACCGACATACACTTTTAGGCACACCTCCTGCCACAAGTTCTAGAATTGCGAACTTTAGAGCTGGGGAGCTACGTTCGAATTTCGGCTTCAGCTCAACATCCTGTGATTCCAGGCAAATCGCTTTGTCTCCTCGTGCCTACCACAAATGAATGTGTTCTTCTGTCATGCCATGTTGTCGAGTTCGCGCTATATAATATTTCAAGGAAAAATAAAGAAGGGCAACTCGAGTTCACACACTATTGAACGCGCACTTTTAAGTGCATCAGCAGTGCACTGTGAATCGCAGCGTTTCACAGGCCTGTCACAGATAAGAAATGCTATCAATACGAAATCCTACAAAACAATATACTACTGGCCGGCAGCAATTCATACCCGGACAACGTCGGACGGGCTGCTAGTATATATATTTATATGTCCAACTAACCAGAATCCCCCTGAAACCTATGTTTTTTTCAGTGAATCCATACTAATATAATAAAAAGAGAGCCCAAACCTTTGAGGCGGGTAATCTCAGGAACCACAGCACCAATCATAACACCCAATACAGCGTTGGAAAGGGTAGTTGCAGCAGAAGGACATAGGCTATGCAGACGCCCACCATATACATTTAAAAGGTAAAAGAACCGTGCCAGCAAAGTAGTCCCTTGTGGGCGTGTCTGCGTTGTGCTGTGGGCGTGTGCTGGGGGCGTGACAAACACTGGGGGCATATGGTACGTTCCGCCCTTCGGGCTGGACTGTTCCCATGAGGCACAGGGTCAAGACTGATTTGCATATGGCCATGTCTGAACTGGGGTGGGATGGAGTGCAAAAAACCGATGGGTTTAGGCCCAGATCTCTGTACTGGGGTGAATGTATGACATTGTTCTGCATTCTGTCCATCAACTGTTGTTTTTGCATTTGTCACCCCGAGTGGGATGGGAATGCTCAGACGTGAGTCCCATGCTCTCCCACCACTGGAGTCAAGCTATTCTGGTTGAAGACGGCTGATAGCCAGAAACCAGTCCTAAGATGCTAGAATCCGGTCCAGGAAAGACATGGCTTGGACGTTTGGGCTGGACTGTTGCAAGGGACAAGGTGGGTTTGCATATTGCCATGTCTGAACGGGGGTGGTGTGGAGTACAAAAAAATAATGGATTTAGGCCCAAATCTCTGTACTGGGGTGAATGTATGACATTGTTCTGCATTCTGACCATCAACTGTTGTTTTTGCGTTCTGCACTTCATGCCATGTCTCATACTGGGGGCGTGGTCTTGTGAGGGGCGCGGGATTATGGGAAAAAAAACATTCCAGCTCTGGGTGTCTACCTTGCTCTCTTTAAATACCCCTGCACCCCATAATCATAACCCACCCATACTCCTTAAAATACCCCAACACCCTTAAACACTAACCCATCTTAGCCCTATAAATATACCCTGTACCCCAAAACCCAAACCTATCCCTAAACCCTAAAAATACCCCTGTACCCCAAAACACAAACCTAGCCCTGAACCCTATAAATACCCCTGTACCTCAAAACCCAAACCTACCCCATAACCCTAAAAATACCCCTGTACCCCAAAACCCAAACCTAGCCCTGAACCCTAAAAATACCCATGTACCCCAAAACCCAAACCTACCCCTGAACCCTAAAATACCCCTGTACCCCAAAACCCAAACCTAGCCCTAAACCCTAAAAATAACCCTGTACCCCAAAACCCAAACCTAGCCCTGAACCCTCTAAATATCCCTGTACCTCAAAACCCAAACCTACCCCTGAACCCTAAAAATACCCCTGTACCCCAAAACCCAAACCTAGCCCTGAACCCCAAAAATACCCCTGTACCCCAAAACCCAAACCTACCCCTGAACCCTAAAATACCCCTGTACCCCAAAACCCAAACCTAGCCCTGAACCTTTAAAATACCCCTGTACCCCAAAACCCAAACCTACCCCTGAACCCTAAAAATACCCCTGTACCCCAAAACCCAAACCTAGCCCTGAACCATAAAAATAACCCTGTACCCCAAACCCAAACCTACCCCTGAACCCTAAAATACCCCTGTACCCCAAAACCCAAACCTAGCCCTGAACCCTAAAAATACCCCTGTACCCCAAAACCCAAACCTACCCCTGAACCCTAAAAATACCCCTATACCCCAAAACCCAAACCTAGCCCTGAACCCTAAAAATACCCCTGTACCCCAAAACCCATACCAATCCCTAAACCCTGAAACTACCCCTGTACCCCTTAACCCAAAACTATATCTTAACCCTTAAAATACCCAAACACCCTAGCAGCCCGTCCCGACGTCCGGGTATGACTTGCTGCCGGCCAGTAGTATATTGTTTTGTAGGATTTCGTTTTGATAGCATTTCTTATCTGTGACAGGCCTGTGAAACGCTCCGATTCACAGTGCACTGCTGATGCACTTAAGAGTGCGAGTTCAATAGTGTGTGAACTCGACTTGCCCTTCTTTATTTTTCCTTGAAATATTATATAGCGCGAACTCGACAACATGGCATGACAGAAGAACACATTCATTTGTGGTAGGCACGAGGAGACAAAGCGATTTGCCTGGAATCACAGGATGTTGAGCTGAAGCCGAGATTCGAACGTAGCTCCCCAGCTCTAAAGTTTGCAATTCTAGAACTTGTGGTGGGAGGTGGGCCTAAAAGTGTATGTCGGTGCTGGCCATCAAGAAACCTGTGCATTTTTCAAATCGGTGGTGAAAAAATATGAGTATGTTGCTGGAGATGTGGGCCGCCATGCCACCAATGTACTTACCGGGGGAGGGTAAACACCCATTATTCGGCAACTTTCTTTCCGCATACCATCACTCCGCATACTTTCATTACGAAAGTACCATGACTCCGCAATGCCATTATAACGCATGGCATTACATTTTATATCCTTTTACCACGCATACATTTTCAACGAAATTCGTTATAAATGCATGAATGGTAAAAGTATTTTTTTTTAATGTTTGGATAAGGTAAGTATGGGTATAGGGGCATATATTTTGGGGTACCAAGGTATATGTTTTGGGGTGTTTGGGTATTTTAAAGGTTCAGATATAGTTTTGGTTATGGGGTACAGGGGTAGTTTTAGGGTTTAGGGATAGGTATGGGTTTTGGGGTACAGGGGTATTTTTAGGGTTCAGGGGTAGGTTTCAGTTTTGGGATATAGGGGTATTTTTAGGGTTCAGGGGTAGGTTTGGGTTTTGGGGTACAGGGGTATTTTAAGGGTTCAGGGCTAGGTTTGGGTTTTGGGGTACAGGGGTGTTTTTAGGGTTCAGGGCTAGGTTTGGGTTTTGGGGTACAGGGGTATTTTAGGGTTCAGGGGTAGGTTTGGGTTTTGGGGTACAGGGATATTTTTATGGTTCAGGGCTAGGTTTGGGTTTTGGGGTACAGGGGTATTTTTAGGGTTCAGGGGTAGGTTTGGGTTTTGAGGTACAGGGGTATTTATAGGGTTCAGGGCTAGGTTTGGGTTTTAGAGTACATGGGTATTTTTAGGGTTTAGGGATAGGTTTGGGTTTTGGGGTACAGGGTATATTTATAGGGTTAAGACGGGTTAGTGTTTAAGGGTGTTGGGGTATTTTAAGGAGTAAGGGTGGGTTATTATTAATCGGGTGCAGGGGTATTTAAAGGGAGCAGGGTGGACACCCGGAGCTGGAATGTACAGAACCTGGGAAGAAAAAACAATGAAATATTTGGCACACGCTTGCTTTTTTTTCCCCGTAATCCCGCGCCCCGCACACACCCAGGCCCTCAGCACACTATATGAGACATGGCATGAAGGGCGGAACGTAAAAACAACAGTTGATGGACAGAATGCAGAACAATGTCATACATTCACCCCAGTACAGAGATTTGGGCCTAAATCCATCATTTTTTTGGCATTAAACACCACCCCCAATTCAAACACGGCCATATGCACATCAGCCTTGACCCTGTGCCTGATGGGAACAGTCCAGCCCAAACTGCCAAGCCATGTCTTCCCTAGACCATATTTAACCATCCTAGGACCATTTTCAGGCTATCAGCCGTCTTGAGCCAGAATAGCTTGACTCCAGCGGTGTGGAGAGCATGGGACTCACGTCTGAGCATACCCATCCCACTCGGGGTGACAAATGCAAAAACAACAGTTGATGGACAGAATGCAGAACAATGTCATACATTCACCCCAGTACAGAGATCTGGGCCTAAATCCATCATTTTTTTGCACTCCACACCATCCCAGTTCAGACATGGCAATATGCAAATCAGCCTTGACCCTGTGCATCATGGGAACAGTTCAGCCCGAAGGGCGGAACGTACCACACGCTCCCAGCGTTTGTCACGCCCCCAGCACACGCCCACAGCACAATGCAGACACACCCACAAGGGACTACTTTGCTGGCACGGTTCTTTTACCTTTTAAATGTATATGGTGGGCGTCTGCGTAGCCTATGTCTTTCTGCTGCAACTGCCCTTTCCAATGCTGTATTGGGTGTTGTGATTGGTGCTGTGGTTCCTGAGATTACCCGCCTCAAAGGTTTGTGCTCTCTCTTTATTATATTAGTACTAGCAGCACGTCCCGACGTTGTCCGGGTATGAAATGCTGCCGGCCAGTAGTATATTGTTTTGTAGGATTTGGTTTTGATGGCATTTCTTATCTGTGACAGGCCCGTGAAACGCTCCGATTCACAGTGCACTGCTGATGCACTTAAGAGTGCGCGTTCAATAGTGTGTGAACTCGAGTTGCCCTTCTTTATTTTTCCTTGAAATATTATATAGCGCAAACTTGACAACATGGCATGACAGAAGAACACATTCATTTGTGGTAGGCACGAGGAGACAAAGCGATTTGCCTGGAATTACAGGATGTTGAGCTGAAGCCGAGATTCGAACGAAGCTCCCCAGCTCTAAAGTTCGCAATTCTAGAACTTGTGGTGGGAGGTGTGCCTAAAAGTGTATGTCGGTGCTGGCCATCAATGAAAGAAACCTGTGCATTTTTCAAATCGGTGGTGAAGAAATATGAGTATGTTGCTGGAGATGTGGGCCGCCGTGCCACCAATGTACTTACCGGGGGAGGGTAAACACCCATTATTCGGCAACTTTCTTTCCGCATACCATCACTCCGCATACTTTCATTACGAAAGTACCATGACTCCGCAATGCCATTATAACGCATGGCATTACATTTTATATGCTTTTACCACGCATACATTTACAACAAAATTCGTTATAAATGCATGAATGGTAAAAATATATTTTTTTTAATGTTTGGATAAGGTAAGTATGGGTATAGGGGTATATGTTTTGGGGTACTAAGGTATATGTTTTGGGGTGTTTGGGTATTTTAAAGGTTCAGATATAGTTTTGGTTATGGGGTACAGGGGTATTTTTAGGGTTCAGGGGTAGGTTTCGTTTTTGGGGTGTTAAGGGTTATGGGGTAGGTTTGGGTTTTGGGGTACAGGGGTATTTTAAGGGTTCAGGGCTAGGTTTGAGTTTTGGGGTACAGGGGTATTTTTAGGGTTCAGGGCTAGGTTTGGGTTTTGGGGTACAGGGGTATTTTAGGGTTCAGGGGTAGGTTTGGGTTTTGGGGTACAGGGATATTTTTATGGTTCAGGCTAGGTTTGGGTTTTGGGGTACAGGGGTATTTTTAGGGTTCAGGGGTATGTTTGGGTTTTGAGGTAAAGGGGTATTTATAGGGTTCAGGGCTAGGTTTGGGTTTTAGGGTACATGGGTATTTTTAGGGTTTAGGGATAGGTTTGGGTTTTGGGGTACAGGGTATATTTATAGGGTTAAGATGGGTTAGTGTTTAAGGGTGTTGGGGTATTTTAAGGAGTAAGGGTGGGTTATTATTATGGGTTGCAGGGGTATTTAAAGGGAGCAGGGTGGACACCCGGAGCTGGAATGTACAGAACCTGGGAAGAAAAAAAAATGAAATATTTGGCACACGCTTGCTTTTTTTTCCCCGTAATCCCGCGCCCCACACACGCCCAGGCCCTCAGCACACTATATGAGACATGGCATGAAGGGCGGAACGTAAAAACAACAGTTGATGGACAGAATGCAGAACAATGTCATACATTCACCCCAGTACAGAGATCTGGGCCTAAATCCATCATTTTTTTGGCATTAAACACCACCCCAATTCAGACACGGCCATATGCACATCAGCCTTGACCCTGTGCCTGATGGGAACAGTCCAGCCCAAACTGCCAAGCCATGTCTTCCCTAGACCAGATTTAACCATCCTAGGACCAGTTTCAGGCTATCAGCCGTCTTGAACCAGAATAGCTTGACTCCAGTGATGTGGAGAGCATGGGACTCACGTCTGAGCATACCCAATCCCCCTCGGGGTGACAAATGCAAAAACAACAGTTGATGGACAGAATGCAGAACAATGTCATACATTCACCCCAGTACAGAGATCTGGGCCTAAATCCATTTTTTTTTTTGCACTCCACACCACCCCAGTTCAGACATGGCAATATGCAAATCAGCCTTGACCCTGTGCATCATGGGAACAGGCCAACCCGAAGGGCGGAACGTACCACACGCTCCCAGCGTTTGTCACGCCCCCAGCACACGCCCACAGCACAATGCAGACACGCCCACAAGGGACTACTTTGCTGGCACGGTTCTTTTACCTTTTTAATCTATATGGTGGGCGTCTGCGTAGCCTATGTCCTTCTGCTGCAACTGCCCTTTCCAACGTTGTATTGGGTGTTGCGATTGGTGCTGTGGTTCCTGAGATTACCCGCCTCAAAGGTTTGGGCTCTCTTTTTATTATATTAGTATGGAGATATATATATATATATATATATATATATATATATATATACACTGAAAAAAACATAGGTTTCAGGGGGGTTATAGTTAATATATATATATATATATATATATATATATATATATATATATATATATATATATATCAGTGACATCACTGATGAAGGGGAATTATTTCCCCAACTTAAAACGCGCCCCAGGGTGTGTTTGCACACATCACCTCAGGCCCTGTCCCCTCCCTTCAGCACTGTGTAAACACGCCCTGTGGCCGTTTTAAGTTGGGAGATTAAGTCCCCTTGAATCCTGAGGGTCCCTTTGTTCCAACTAGCCCACTAGGTACCTCCAGTAAGTGCCACAGAGCTGTGGTGCAGAGAGGTGTAAAAAGCGGCACGGCCTGGACCACCTATCTGCAACACAGCGCAGTGACGCTTACTGGAAGCACCTGGTGGGCTAGTTATTCCCAGGGGCCCTCAGGATTGAAGGGGAATTATATCCCCAACTTAAAATGGGCTCAGTGCATGTTTGCACATGTCACCTCAGGCCCCGTCCCCTCCCTTACCCACTGTGTAAACATGCTCTGTGGCCATTTTAAGTGGGGAGATTAAGGGGCATATCAGCAAGGGCTGGTGATAATTATCGCTCAGCGCTTTTAGCTCGAGGATAATTATCGCCGACCAACTCTGAATTTCATCGCAGAGATAGAATGCTATCAGCAACGCTTATCTCCAAAGCCCTAAAATTGAGAGCGCAAGCTGCCAACTGTGCGATTATCGCTGGAAATCCAGCGATTATCGCACAACTTTTGGCGATAGCTTGCTGATAGGGCTACACATACTTAGCCATGATATCCACCATCCATAGGATATCATGGCTAAGTCAGCTTCAAAGCAGGCATAAGGAAAGTAGCGATAACAGAGGTTATCGCTACTTTTCTTGTCGCTATGCTTCTTTGCGTGAGGCTTGATATTAGGAGAAATGTTGCTTAGCGACATTTCTCCCGTTCTTCTGGGGAGGAACGCCCACTTTGCATCTCATTAGAGATGCAAAGCTGGGCGATAAGGGAAAGGGCGAAGAAGCATGGATTCACGTGTTAGGGTGTCCTTGCTAATAGGGCGTTAAAATTATCACCGCTTTTTGACCAAAAACGGGCTCTAAAGCGGCGCTAATTTTAACACCGGTCCTTGCTGATATGCCCCTAAGTTCCCTTGAATCCTGAGGGTCCCTAGGGTCTAACTAGCCCACTAGGTACCTCCAGTAAGCGCCACAGAGCTGCGTTGCAGAGAGGTGTAAAAAGGGAATGGCCTGGACCACCTCTCTGCAACGCAGCCCAATGGTGCTTACTGGAAGCACCTGGTGGGCTAGATGGCCCCCAGGGGCCCTCAGAATTGAAGAGGAATTATTTCCCCAACTTAAAACGCGCCACAGGGCATGTTTACACACGTCCACTGAGGCCCCGTCCCCTCCCTTCACCACTGTGTAAACACGTCCTTTGGCCGTTTTAAGTTGGGAGATTAAGTCCCCTTGAATCCTGAGGGTCCCTGGGGTCCAACTTGTCCACTAGGTACCTCCAGTAAGCGCCACAGAGCTGTGTTGCAGAGAGGTGTAAATAGGGGCATGGCCTCTGAACACCTCTCTGCAACGCAGCTCCCTGGCGCATACTGGAGGTACCTGGTGGGCTAGTTGGTCCTCAAGGACCCTCGGTATTGAAGGGGAATTAATTCCCCACCTTACAACTCACCAAGGGGCACGTTTGCACAATGGTGAAGGAAGGGGGCGGGCCTGAGGTTACATGTCTGCAAACACGCCTTGTGGCACGTTTTAAGTTAGGGAATTAATTCCTCTTCAATCCTGAGGCTCCCTGGGGACCAACTATTCCACCGGGTGTCTTCAGTACACGCCAGAGAGCCGCATTGCCTGGTTTGGAGTGTTGACAACCAATTAGCATGCAGCTCGTGATCGGGAGGGTGCGCAGATCCTGCGCGCCTCTAGATATCGATATTTTTAATTTTGATTTTCTCAGCAACTACTGAACGGATTTATACCATTTAACAAAAAGGGCTCTTTCTGAACCAAGGGCTACCAGTTTGCCAAATTTGATGTAATTCCGTTCAGCAGTTTGGGGCTGTAGCCGTGTCTAAAATTTCCTATGGAAAATTGCATGGAAAAAACACATTTTGGGACCCCCCTTTTTTTCTCCACCCAGCTTGCAAATCACTACGAAACGTTAAAGATAGGAGCGGACCGGAGCGGGCCATAAGTTTTGAAAATTTCGCGAAGATTCATCAATCGGTGTCAAAGTTATTGGGAATAGAATGTTGCTATTTTCCTATGGATAATAGGTCCTAACTATAACTACCTACTGGCAACCGCCAGTAGGTAACATGTATGTATGTGGGTGTATATATATATATATATATATATATATATATATATATATATATATATATATATATATTCTGCTCAATTCTCCACGTAACAAAGAATTACCCGCACTCACGGAAATTTCGATTTTTCCAGGGTTGCTTTATTTCAAACAGACAAAGACAGACGCCCTCGCGTTTCGGCACACAGCCTTTTTCGATGTCGGTAGCCACCGGACATCGACATGTTTTTAAACACATTCACCTCATTAAAGGAAGGACTACTGGTCAACTGACCATAATCAGCGCCATTTTAGAGTGGTGTTTAATCATTGTTAATGTAATCACTTTCTATTTACCCGTTTTGATGTTAAATAACAGTGTAAACCACTCAGTGATACAAGTATGCTAGAGCGCGAGATAAACATTTATCGCTATCCTCTCGCAAATACAATTATCATATACTGCTATTTCTGCATACTTGTTGAAACAAAACAAAATTGAGCCATGGATCGGCCGTTATCCTTCCTGAAATACTATGCCAGTCTGTTTTCATAAGGGTAAGTCAACCAATAGTTTCTAACTTTATATACATTATATACATTCTTATATTTGTCATAAATCATGTGACAATTTTTGGTATATAATTTTTTTCGTCTCAATATTTCATTGTTGCATTTTTCATTTTTATATACTTTTATATTTCTACAGTTCACTAAGAAAGTTCATGTTTAGTCCATTCGTGGACATACCAAGATCTATCTTATGACCCCATTCCGAACAACTCATATTACAGGAGTCATAAATCATTTACTATCCAAACAAAAATTCACAGAAGCAGTTAATCCTAAAAAACTACGAAGGTTCTCAAATACCATGCCTATGTACACATATACAATTATATACATATATACAAAATGCAGGGAATTCCAATTACATCTTTGCAAATCAAGTAGCTGTTGTTACCGTGCATTTATGTACCCAAGTGAACCATCAGGTCTTCACCACTATTCATGCCCCAAGGTGTTTTGGTATGCAAATCTATAATGTACCTTGATTCAAGTCTGCGAAGTTTCTTGAGTCTACCACCTCCTCTGATGTTATCAGGAATCGAATCTAAACCATAGCACATTAACTTGTTCCTGTCGCTTTGATGTACTTCGGCAAAATGTCTGGCGACTGGATAGGCCTGATCTACCATATCAATTGCCCTCATGTGCTCTAAGATTCGAATTTTAAAGGGGTGCACTGTGCTGCCTATGTACTTCAGCCCACACGTGCAAACAAGACAGTACACCACATTTGGTGTACTGCAAGTGATAAACTTGCTGATTTTCTTGATCATGCCAGTATCTTGAATAGTGTAAGTAAGCGTTCTTTTGCTATTGCAACATGCCTTACACTTGTGGCAGGGGAAGAAACCTCTCATATTTTTCAGGGTGTTACTTTTGGAAGGTACCTTATCTAAGTGGCTCCGCACCAGGTGGTCACAAATGGATCTAGCTGTTTTTAAATGTGACCAGTGGGTAGACAGGGACATCATCACCTATTACGCTGTCTGCTCTTAAAATATGCCAATTTTTCTTCAGCATACGCTTAAGGTGATTTGCTTCCGCTGAGTATGGGGTAATTAATCTAAATTTCCCTCCAACAGTTTTTTGGTTGTCTCTCTTATCTTCAAGTAAACTATCCCTGGTCATGGCTCGTACTTTTCAAAGTGTCTTGTTCAGAGTGATAGGATTATAGCCTCTAACAATGAATCTGGCTACACTCTCGGTGGCTGCAATTTCAAAGGCATCATCTCGTGTGCAATTTCTCCTGAGCCTAAGTAATTCCCCATAGGGGATACTTTGCACAAGTTTGGGGGGGTGACTGCTGGTTGCGTGCAATATCGAATTGCCAGCTGTGGCCTTCCGATATAATGATGTTTCGATCTTGCCCCCAACAACTTGTATTCTCAGGTCCAAATAGTCCACAGAAGTCGGACTAACTGTCCCCGTGAAATGCAAATTGTAATCATTGTCATTCAAGTATGTAATATAATGACGTGCAGTTTCCTCAGGTCCTTGCCAGATAATGAATAAATCATCGATGTATCGATGCCATTTTATCACCGAGCCCCTGGACGTATCGTCCCTGTAGGTTCTGGACACCTGCTCCTCCCACCAGCCCATGAACAAGTTCGCGTAGCTGGGAGCGAAGCAGGTGCCCATCGCCGTACCAGACACTTGTTTGAAATAGGTATCCTCGAAGAGGAAGATATTATTGTTCAAACAGAATTGTAGAAAATCAATTAACATACAATTATGTTGTGCATATCTTAGCTGTCTCTTTTTCAGATATGTTGATACTGCTTCAATTCCCTTCGAGTGTTCAATACAAGTGTAAAGACTTGTTATGTCCAGAACAATTAGTAAGTAGTCAGGTTGCCATTGTACATTTTGGATTTTTGATAAAAAATCTTTGGTGTCCTTAATATAGGAAGGTAATTTAATAACCAAGCTGGCCAGAAAGAAGTCAAGAAACCTAGAGACATGCTCGGTTAATCCCTGGACCGACGAAACAATGGGTCTTCCGGGGGGGTGCAAACTGTTCTTATGCAGTTTTGGAATGTGGTAGAATGTGGGGCAGATGGGATTAGAGCTTCTTAAGTAAAGGTGTTCTTCATTACCAAGCATGCCTTTTTTATACCACTTATTTATGAGTTCGTCATATGCCTGCATACTTTGTTGGTAAGTCTTAAAAGTGGTTTCCTGATAACACTTTACATCTGATAATTGTCTCATTGCCTCACTGAAGTATTGTTCTCTAGTTTGTACTACCACATTACCCCCCTTATCTGAGGGTTTTACGATGATAGATTTGTCATTTGCCAAGGTGTTCAGTGCTTTCATCTCTTCCTGGGATAGGTTGGAACCAAATTTTCCAGTGTTCTGTTTTTTCCGGAATTGCTGAAGATCTTGTATCATTACTTCCGAAAAAGTATCCAGGGCATCAAACGGCATTTGCGGGTTAAAGGTTGAGCAACGTTTGTATGGACTCTCTTCTTTATCTTGTTCAATCCCCGCGTTTATTGCTCGTTGCACCACATCTTGGCTGACTCCATTGTCCAAAGATTCCTCGTTTCTTAGGTCTTCAAGTGTCTCTATACCTGAAAGATCGTTTACTGTAAGACTGTCAGTAGCAGTTAGCCTTGCATCTGGCTTTTTCGTGGGTTTAAGATGAGTCCTAATTTTGAAATATTTGTGCAATTTTAGCTTTCTCACAAAGCTGAAGAGATCAATCCTTGTTTGCGTGTATTCCAAACGTGAATCAGGGCAGAATGTGAGGCCAAGGCTTAGGACTTTGTGTTCCACATCGCTAAGTGGTCTAGAAGTGAGATTTACCACTGTTAGATTAGTCGTTTCTCCCATCTCCTGTTGTTCCGTCTGTGGTTGGTCCAAGTTGGATTTTTTGGTTTTCCTCCCGCCGCCTGATCTTCTTGTCCTCCTGCTTTTACATTTGCGCTTGTTTCTGGGGGCTTGTTTTTCCCCCCTCGTAGCCAACAGTGCTTGATGACTTGAAATTCTGTCTGAAAAGGGGTCTGCTTGCTTGACCGACTTTCAGGCTGCGCTGTAAGTTTATCGCATGATTCATTGCCTGTCAGATCAGATTCTGATGTTTCCACTGTTTGGATTGGTGTTGTCTTTCTTGAACTCAGTTCTTTTCTTGAAACGTCAATTTTTTTTGCATAAGTTAACACTCTGCCCTGGGAATAATCTCTTTCATCCCGTTGGAACCTTTCTTGTTTACGGGTTTTAATTTTTTGCTCATATTTCAATAGTCTAGGTTTCATTTTGTCCATTGCTTCGGTTATTTTTTTGTCATCTTCCTCTTTGCGAAGTTCTTCTTCTAGCTGTTTGATGTCCGCTAATGTTTTCTCACGGTCGCTCCATGCG
The DNA here is from genome assembly GCF_964261635.1 of Lissotriton helveticus. Lineage (NCBI taxonomy): Eukaryota > Metazoa > Chordata > Amphibia > Caudata > Salamandridae > Lissotriton > Lissotriton helveticus. The sequence continues at coordinate 282,552,491 of NC_136058.1, read as the reverse complement.
TATTTTACGAGCAATCCCAATGTGCCTTTACAGTAGTGGGCCGTGTGTTCTGCCCAGTCCGTGAGTAGTTGAGGGTCGGGGTTCTCGTACGAGGGGACAGTATATACCCGTAACCCTCTCGGGACTCTGTCCACCTCGATGTAACCCTGCAGACTGGTTGCCTCCCACCATTTTCTTATTTCGCGCTCATACAAGCGCTCCAATTTCAACATAGTTTCATTAAACTTTGTTTTGGGTTGTTTGGGATCCGGTGCGGTTACTTGAGCTTCGAAAAACACGAGTTTATCGAGGGCTAGAGGGATGTTTATAGACCAAGCCTAAGTATTATCCCCCATAGGAATCAACTAACAACTACAAACTTAGGGGTCTTAATGAGGATTCAGCCGTAGTCCTCTGCTCATCTACACCTTGTCTAAAGTACAAGGGTGTGAATAAAATAAACCAACAAACCAGATCACAAGATGTGAAGAACCAGTAACGTGAGTCCCCACTGGTGTAGGATTCCCATCAACAGTCTTGTAATGATCAATATTATCATTTGGTAGTCCTAATCGGGTATTGTGTCTCTAGATCATTGAGACCGGCATACCCCGATAACCAGATATGGGGTAGCGACCCACAATCACTCGGTACTACCACATGATGTTGATGTGATGGGGAGTGCAGTGTAGACAAAGAAAAAGTGGTGATCTTAAAAAAGGATAGGGAGCTCAACCCAGAAACCTTTAATAATTGTTTGCCCCTTCCTTCCTAAAAACAAGAACAGTGTAATATCATCATCGCAGTCCAAACAAATAGCTGCGAGGAGACCAACATGTTTCAGCCACTCAGGGATGAGTCCTTCGGCTTTCGTCAGGGTCTCTGTTCTATAACAATACTACTGCATTAGTTGTGAATAAAGTGTGAAAAAAATATATATGTAAAAAACACACAAGTAAAAAACCAGTAAAGGATATGATTTTCCCTCAGCTGTTTCAACTCCTCTCTTCGGCACCTGGTCGTGTATGTACTGTATAGAGGGGACAAACGTGCAGGAAAAACACAATCTATTACCCTGGTCTGCATAGAACATAATATATTGTTCAAAAAGGTGTATACTAGTTTAAGTACTCACCCAGTGTGTCCGGGGAGTGGACCTCGCCTCTTCCTGGACCTGGCTCAGGATATATGAGACCCCGCTCTACAATAACAGAAACCGCCTGCGTCAGCTACACACACCGAACAACCAAACATGCAGCTACTCTGGTAATGTATATTCCTACGCAAAGCAAGGTTTTCTGTACATGGAGTAGATTTAACCCCTATCCGTAGGTTCACAACACACCTACCCTCCACCTCCCTGCACGCTACAGGCTGAGTTAGTATGGGTTTTCACAATTCCCAATATATAGCATAAAGCTAGCACAATGGCATGCCCAGTATAACATGCTAGCAAGGAAGGTAATCATACCTGTCCGTCGGTGTCCCTGGCCGTGACTGAGTCAGGGGGAGGCACAGTCCCCAGTGCTCTCTGACTACTTCACTGTTAGGCTATGGAACACTCAACCAATCGGTACCGGCGAGGGAGGGGCTGGCCGAATCGCCACCTCCTCACACGGTACTCTGTATTGTCATTGTAATAGATCCCTTGCCAAATTACCTCGTTTTCAATGTCCGCGATGGTTCCTGGACATGATCACACATCTGTACTACACGGAGCCCGCACTCGATCGCGGCCCCGAGTGCGTCTTCTCGCGAGAGCGGACCGGTAGAGGACTACAAAATGACGTCACGTCATGGGTAATTGTAGTTCATCACACGACCACGGAAGAATTACCACATTACTGTTCCTTGCGTGGCCTGGAGCAGTATCTCCTTGAGCGCCTGAGACCGACTGAGAAGCCAATCCACACTAAACAAAGTACTCCCAAGCTGGGTGTATGGACAAATATGAAAATAATCACTGGCTCGTTCATCCAATAGTATAGAACTACACAATGACATCATAACATTGATGAGTGTAGTTTACTTGGTTGTTAAAGGCTGTGAAAATAGGAACAGACTATCGCCTTTCTAGTATTAAAGGGCACGGCGTGAGACGTCACAGTTAGCGTCATAAGTGCAAAAACATTAAAACAGAATAGCTAATTACTGTTGGAACATTCAATCAAAAAATTGCACGTGGCGAAATATACATCACGCTCCACATGGATTCCTAAAGTACCCAATACGTAAATGCTGGAATTAAACGAAGGGTATTCGTAAATGGCGAACCCCTATCTAAAGTCGGTGCATCCCAAGGAAGACAGGTTCATCATGCCAAGTGACAAAGAACGCTAACTAGGTTGTCCTGTCATGGGGGCAATGGAAACAAATGTGCCCAAACCGGAGCACACAGTAGGCGACGTGCTCTTAGGAGATTCAATAGGTCATGAGCTAAAGACGCTATAGCCAGACACCAAATAATGTGTCTTGCAAAAACAAATCCTCTTGTCATCTGATGTAAGGTGTAAGCCACGCATCACACTATCTATAGAGATCGCGTTAGTCAGGACAAGGAGACCCATGGAATGTCGTCGTTCAGCCCTCGTTTGTGTGTCCCCAATTTGAACACCCACTTCTGTTCACGAACAAAAAGGTATCTAGACACATCACTTACATGCGGTGGAATGTATGGTTTCTCAAGAACATGCCATTTAAAGTCTGTTTCGGCATGGTTACATGTGAGAAAGTGCTTCGTGAGTTTGGAGACATCTTTCCTGCAACGGAAAGTGCTCTTGTGTTCCTGCATCCTCACACGTACCTTTCTCGTGGTCATGCCCACGTATCTTTCGTTACACGTGCACGTGATGAGGTAGATCAGGTTGGTGCTGTTGCAGTTAGTAAACTGCCGCAGCTCCCAAGGCTTATCAGTACCAATGTCCACACTCGTGACTTTAGTCGTTAGAGGGCAAATGGAGCACCCCCCGCAAGGATGATGCCCTACTACCGGCGGGAGATCCCATAATGTCCCTAGCTCTCTCCTGGGTGTAGTCTTGGGTCGTGTATGTACCAGGCGGTCCCTCAGGTTGGTTGAGCGTTTGAAGGCGAATAGAGGAAAGGGGATCTTTTCTCCGCCGCTATTCAAAATTCTCCAGTGTTTTTTGATCACTTTCTGGACAAGGTTTGATTTGGTGTTGAAGGTGCTCACTAGGGTTAAGCGATCCAGTGGTAGTTTCTCTGTGCGTGGTTCCAAGAGAGCAGCCCGATGGTTGTTAGCTGCTCGTTTGTATGAGCGTTGAACCAATTGCTTGGGGTAATGCCTCTCTATCAGCTGTTTAGAAAGCTCATTTGCATGGAGTTTAAAAGTATCTGGGGTAGAGCAGTTCCGATAGACTCGAAGAAACTGCCCAAAGGGCAAATTGTCCCTCAAAGACTTAGGGTGTTGACTTTCATACAGGAGCAATGAGTTCCTTGCCATTGGCTTTTTGTACAATTCACTCTCCAAGCCCCTCAACGTGCTGTAGATAGAGAGGTCCAGGAAAGGGAGTCTGTCTTTGCTCATTTCCATCGTGAACCGGAGATAGTTATTTTGACTGTTAAGCCATTGGTGAAATTGTCCAGCCGATTCACTCGTCCCTCTCCACACCATCAAGATATCATCAATATATCTTTTCCACCAAATAATGGATGGAAAGAAGGGATTGGTGGGATGCAGGACTGTCGACTGTTCAAATTGATGGACATATAGATTCGCCAGCGAAGGGGCAAAAATACTCCCCATGCTGGTCCCAGAGACTTGATGGTATATCTGGTCAGAGCAGAGGACTACGGCTGAATCCTCATTAAGACCCCTAAGTTTGTAGTTGTTAGTTACTTGAGCTTCGCCTACGTTCGATTTTCTAAACATGCCTTTAGCATCCTCGTGCCTGGTTGACTCACAAAACATGTCTGCGTCTAGTGGTTGTTGTCTGGGACAATGTAATTCAGTTCGTAAGCAAAAAACCACTGGAAACGAAATTCCTTACGTTGCGCTGCCACACATTACTGCCTTTCACTTTCAGGACAGAAGGAAAGAGAGACGTTGTTGCTCACCCAATTGCGGGTCTTCCGGCTCGCCGCGCCTCCTCCGAAGCACCGCTTCTCGTTCCCCCGCAGCTGGTACGGCAATATACGGCTTTGCAATTCTCTCCTCGTGGTTAGTGCGGTGCACCGAAAAGTCCGTTATGGTATTTCTGCTCAGTTTCTCCACAACTTCGGTGCACTCAACAACGGGTGCGGGTAGCGGCTGTGGACACCGCTAATATTCTGCTCAATTCTCCACGTAACAAAGAATTACCCGCACTCACGGAAATTTCGATTTTTCCAGGGTTGCTTTATTTCAAACAGACAAAGACAGACGCCCTCGCGTTTCGGCACACAGCCTTTTTCGATGTCGGTAGCCACCGGACATCGACATGTTTTTAAACACATTCACCTCATTAAAGGAAGGACTACTGGTCAACTGACCATAATCAGCGCCATTTTAGAGTGGTGTTTAATCATTGTTAATGTAATCACTTTCTATTTACCCGTTTTGATGTTAAATAACAGTGTAAACCACTCGGTGATACAAGTATGCTAGAGCGCGAGATAAACATTTATCGCTATCCTCTCGCAAATACAATTATCATATAATGCTATTTCTGCATACTTGTTGAAACAAAACAAAATTGAGCCGTGGATCGGCCGTTATCCTTCCTGAAATACTATGCCAGTCTGTTTTCATAAGGGTAAGTCAACCAATAGTTTCTAACTTTATATACATTATATACATTCTTATATTTGTCATAAATCATGTGACAATTTTTGGTATATAATTTTTTTCGTCTCAATATTTCATTGTTGCATTTTTCATTTTTATATACTTTTATATTTCTACAGTTCACTAAGAAAGTTCATGTTTAGTCGATTCGTGGACATACCAAGATCTATCTTATGACCCCATTCCGAACAACTCATATTACAGGAGTCATAAATCATTTACTATCCAAACAAAAATTCACAGAAGCAGTTAATCCTAAAAAACTACGAAGGTTCTCAAATACCATGCCTATGTACACATATACAATTATATACATATATACAAAATGCAGGGAATTCCAATTACATCTTTGCAAATCAAGTAGCTGTTGTTACCGTGCATTTATGTACCCAAGTGAACCATCAGGTCTTCACCACTATTCATGCCCCAAGGTGTTTTGGTATGCAAATCTATAATGTACCTTGATTCAAGTCTGCGAAGTTTCTTGAGTCTATCACCTCCTCTGATGTTATCAGGAATCGAATCTAAACCATAGCACATTAACTTTTTCCTGTCGCTTTGATGTACTTCGGCAAAATGTCTGGCGACTGGATAGGCCTGATCTACCTTATCAATTGCCCTCATGTGCTCTAAGATTCGAATTTTAAAGGGGTGCACTGTGCTGCCTATGTACTTCAGCCCACACGGGCAAACAAGACAGTACACCACATATGGTGTACTGCAAGTGATAAACTTGCTGATTTTCTTGATCATGCCAGTATCTTGAATAGTGTAAGTAAGCGTTCTTTTGCTATTACAACATGCCTTACACTTGTGGCAGGGGAAGAAACCTCTCATATTTTTCAGGGTGTTACTTTTGGAAGGTACCTTATCTAAGTGGCTCCGCACCAGGTGGTCACAAATGGATCTAGCTTTTTTTAAATGTGACCAGTGGGTAGACAGGGACATCATCACCTATTACGCTGTCTGCTCTTAAAATATGCCAATTTTTCTTCAGCATACGCTTAAGGTGATTTGCTTCCGCTGAGTATGGGGTAATTAATCTAAATTTCCCTCCAACAGTTTTTTTGTTGTCTCTCTTATCTTCAAGTAAACTATCCCTGGTCATGGCTCGTACTTTGCAAAGTGTCTTGTTCAGAGTGATAGGATTATAGCCTCTAACAATGAATCTGGCTACACTCTCGGTGGCTGCAATTTCAAAGGCATCATCTCGTGTGCAATTTCTCCTGAGCCTAAGTAATTCCCCATAGGGGATACTTTGCACAAGTTTGGGGGGGTGACTGCTGGTTGCGTGCAATATCGAATTGCCAGCTGTGGCCTTCTGATATAATGATGTTTCGATCTTGCCCCCAACAACTTGTATTCTCAGGTCCAAATAGTCCACAGAAGTCGGACTAACTGTCCCCGTGAAATGCAAATTGTAATCATTGTCATTCAAGTATGTAATATAATGACGTGCAGTTTCCTCAGGTCCTTGCCAGATGATGAATAAATCATCGATGTATCGATGCCATTTTATCACCGAGCCCCTGGACGTATCGTCCCTGTAGGTTCTGGACACCTGCTCCTCCCACCAGCCCATGAACAAGTTCGCGTAGCTGGGAGCGAAGCAAGTGCCCATCGCCGTACCAGACACTTGTTTGAAATAGGTATCCTCGAAGAGGAAGATATTATTGTTCAAACAGAATTGTAGAAAATCAATTAACATACAATTATGTTGTGCATATCTTAGCTGTCTCTTTTTCAGATGTGTTGATACTGCTTCAATTCCCTTCGAGTGTTCAATACAAGTGTAAAGACTTGTTATGTCCAGAACAATTAGTAAGTAGTCAGGTTGCCATTGTACATTTTGGATTTTTGATAAAAAATCTTTGGTGTCCTTAATATAGGAAGGTAATTTAATAACCAAGCTAGCCAGAAAGAAGTCAAGAAACCTAGAGACATGCTCGGTTAATCCCTGGACCGACGAAACAATGGGTCTTCCGGGGGGGTGCAAATTGTTCTTATGCAGTTTTGGAATGTGGTAGAATGTGGGGCAGATGGGATTAGAGCTTCTTAAGTAAAGGTGTTCTTCATTACCAAGCATGCCTTTTTTATACCACTTATTTATGAGTTCGTCATATGCCTGCATACTTTGTTGGTAAGTCTTAAAAGTGGTTTCCTGATAACACTTTACATCTGATAATTGTCTCATTGCCTCACTGAAGTATTGTTCTCTAGTTTGTACTACCACATTACCCCCCCTTATCTGAGGGTTTTACGATGATAGATTTGTCATTTGCCAAGGTGTTCAGTGCTTTCATCTCTTCCTGGGATAGGTTGGAACCAAATTTTCCAGTGTTCTGTTTTTTCCGGAATTGCTGAAGATCTTGTATCATTACTTCCGAAAAAGTATCCAGGGCATCAAACGGCATTTGCGGGTTAAAGGTTGAGCAACGTTTGTATGGACTCTCTTCTTTATCTTGTTCAATCCCCGCGTTTATTGCTCGTTGCACCACATCTTGGCTGACTCCATTGTCCAAAGATTCCTCGTTTCTTAGGTCTTCAAGTGTCTCTATACCTGAAAGATCGTTTACTGTAAGACTGTCAGTAGCAGTTAGCCTTGCATCTGGCTTTTTCGTGGGTTTAAGATGAGTCCTAATTTTGAAATATTTGTGCAATTTTAGCTTTCTCACAAAGCTGAAGAGATCAATCCTTGTTTGCGTGTATTCCAAACGTGAATCAGGGCAGAATGTGAGGCCAAGGCTTAGGACTTTGTGTTCCACATCGCTAAGTGGTCTAGAAGTGAGATTTACCACTGTTAGATTAGTCGTTTCTCCCATCTCCTGTTGTTCCGTCTGTGGTTGGTCCAAGTTGGATTTTTTGGTTTTCCTCCCGCCGCCTGATCTTCTTGTCCTCCTGCTTTTACATTTGCGCTTGTTTCTGGGGGCTTGTTTTTCCCCCCTCGTAGCCAACAGTGCTTGATGACTTGAAATTCTGTCTGAAAAGGGGTCTGCTTGCTTGACCGACTTTCAGGCTGCGCTGTAAGTTTATCGCATGATTCATTGCCTGTCAGATCAGATTCTGATGTTTCCACTGTTTGGATTGGTGTTGTCTTTCTTGAACTCAGTTCTTTTCTTGAAACGTCAATTTTTTTTGCATAAGTTAACACTCTGCCCTGGGAATAATCTCTTTCATCCCGTTGGAACCTTTCTTGTTTACGGGTTTTAATTTTTTGCTCATATTTCAATAGTCTAGGTTTCATTTTGTCCATTGCTTCGGTTATTTTTTTGTCATCTTCCTCTTTGCGAAGTTCTTCTTCTAGCTATTTGATGTCCGCTAATGTTTTCTCACGGTCGCTCCATGCGTATTTTACGAGCAATCCCAATGTGCCTTTACAGTAGTGGGCCGTGTGTTCTGCCCAGTCCGTGAGTAGTTGAGGGTCGGGGTTCTCGTACGAGGGGACAGTATATACCCGTAACCCTCTCGGGACTCTGTCCACCTCGATGTAACCCTGCAGACTGGTTGCCTCCCACCATTTTCTTATTTCGCGCTCATACAAGCGCTCCAATTTCAACATAGTTTCATTAAACTTTGTTTTGGGTTGTTTGGGATCCGGTGCGGTTACTTGAGCTTCGAAAAACACGAGTTTATCGAGGGCTAGAGGGATGTTTATAGACCAAGCCTAAGTATTATCCCCCATAGGAATCAACTAACAACTACAAACTTAGGGGTCTTAATGAGGATTCAGCCGTAGTCCTCTGCTCATCTACACCTTGTCTAAAGTACAAGGGTGTGAATAAAATAAACCAACAAACCAGATCACAAGATGTGAAGAACCAGTAACGTGAGTCCCCACTGGTGTAGGATTCCCATCAACAGTCTTGTAATGATCAATATTATCATTTGGTAGTCCTAATCGGGTATTGTGTCTCTAGATCATTGAGACCGGCATACCCCGATAACCAGATATGGGGTAGCGACCCACAATCACTCGGTACTACCACATGATGTTGATGTGATGGGGAGTGCAGTGTAGACAAAGAAAAAGTAGTGATCTTAAAAAAGGATAGGGAGCTCAACCCAGAAACCTTTAATAATTGTTTGCCCCTTCCTTCCTAAAAACAAGAACAGTGTAATATCATCATCGCAGTCCAAACAAATAGCTGCGAGGAGACCAACATGTTTCAGCCACTCAGGGATGAGTCCTTCGGCTTTCGTCAGGGTCTCTGTTCTATAACAATACTACTGCATTAGTTGTGAATAAAGTGTGAAAAAAATATATATGTAAAAAACACACAAGTAAAAAACCAGTAAAGGATATGATTTTCCCTCAGCTGTTTCAACTCCTCTCTTCGGCACCTGGTCGTGTATGTACTGTATAGAGGGGACAAACGTGCAGGAAAAACACAATCTATTACCCTGGTCTGCATAGAACATAATATATTGTTCAAAAAGGTGTATACTAGTTTAAGTACTCACCCAGTGTGTCCGGGGAGTGGACCTCACCTCTTCCTGGACCTGGCTCAGGATATATGAGACCCCGCTCTACAATAACAGAAACCGCCTGCGTCAGCTACACACACCGAACAACCAAACATGCAGCTACTCTGGTAATGTATATTCCTACGCAAAGCAAGGTTTTCTGTACATGGAGTAGATTTAACCCCTATCCGTAGGTTCACAACACACCTACCCTCCACCTCCCTGCACGCTACAGGCTGAGTTAGTATGGGTTTTCACAATTCCCAATATATAGCATAAAGCTAGCACAATGGCATGCCCAGTATAACATGCTAGCAAGGAAGGTAATCATACCTGTCCGTCGGTGTCCCTGGCCGTGACTGAGTCAGGGGGAGGCACAGTCCCCAGTGCTCTCTGACTACTTCACTGTTAGGCTATGGAACACTCAACCAATCGGTACCGGCGAGGGAGGGGCTGGCCGAATCGCCACCTCCTCACACGGTACTCTGTATTGTCATTGTAATAGATCCCTTGCCAAATTACCTCGTTTTCAATGTCCGCGATGGTTCCTGGACATGATCACACATCTGTACTACACGGAGCCCGCACTCGATCGCGGCCCCGAGTGCGTCTTCTCGCGAGAGCGGACCGGTAGAGGACTACAAAATGACGTCACGTCATGGGTAATTGTAGTTCATCACACGACCACGGAAGAATTACCACATTACTGTTCCTTGCGTGGCCTGGAGCAGTATCTCCTTGAGCGCCTGAGACCGACTGAGAAGCCAATCCACACTAAACAAAGTACTCCCAAGCTGGGTGTATGGACAAATATGAAAATAATCACTGGCTCGTTCATCCAATAGTATAGAACTACACAATGACATCATAACATTGATGAGTGTAGTTTACTTGGTTGTTAAAGGCTGTGAAAATAGGAACAGACTATCGCCTTTCTAGTATTAAAGGGCACGGCGTGAGACGTCACAGTTAGCGTCATAAGTGCAAAAACATTAAAACAGAATAGCTAATTACTGTTGGAACATTCAATCAAAAAATTGCACGTGGCGAAATATACATCACGCTCCACATGGATTCCTAAAGTACCCAATACGTAAATGCTGGAATTAAACGAAGGGTATTCGTAAATGGCGAACCCCTATCTAAAGTCGGTGCATCCCAAGGAAGACAGGTTCATCATGCCAAGTGACAAAGAACGCTAACTAGGTTGTCCTGTCATGGGGGCAATGGAAACAAATGTGCCCAAACCGGAGCACACAGTAGGCGACGTGCTCTTAGGAGATTCAATAGGTCATGAGCTAAAGACGCTATAGCCAGACACCAAATAATGTGTCTTGCAAAAACAAATCCTCTTGTCATCTGATGTAAGGTGTAAGCCACGCATCACACTATCTATAGAGATCGCGTTAGTCAGGACAAGGAGACCCATGGAATGTCGTCGTTCAGCCCTCGTTTGTGTGTCCCCAATTTGAACACCCACTTCTGTTCACGAACAAAAAGGTATCTAGACACATCACTTACATGCGGTGGAATGTATGGTTTCTCAAGAACATGCCATTTAAAGTCTGTTTCGGCATGGTTACATGTGAGAAAGTGCTTCGTGAGTTTGGAGACATCTTTCCTGCAACGGAAAGTGCTCTTGTGTTCCTGCATCCTCACACGTACCTTTCTCGTGGTCATGCCCACGTATCTTTCGTTACACGTGCACGTGATGAGGTAGATCAGGTTGGTGCTGTTGCAGTTAGTAAACTGCCGCAGCTCCCAAGGCTTATCAGTACCAATGTCCACACTCGTGACTTTAGTCGTTAGAGGGCAAATGGAGCACCCCCCGCAAGGATGATGCCCTACTACCGGCGGGAGATCCCATAATGTCCCTAGCTCTCTCCTGGGTGTAGTCTTGGGTCGTGTATGTACCAGGCGGTCCCTCAGGTTGGTTGAGCGTTTGAAGGCGAATAGAGGAAAGGGGATCTTTTCTCCGCCGCTATTCAAAATTCTCCAGTGTTTTTTGATCACTTTCTGGACAAGGTTTGATTTGGTGTTGAAGGTGCTCACTAGGGTTAAGCGATCCAGTGGTAGTTTCTCTGTGCGTGGTTCCAAGAGAGCAGCCCGATGGTTGTTAGCTGCTCGTTTGTATGAGCGTTGAACCAATTGCTTGGGGTAATGCCTCTCTATCAGCTGTTTAGAAAGCTCATTTGCATGGAGTTTAAAAGTATCTGGGGTAGAGCAGTTCCGATAGACTCGAAGAAACTGCCCAAAGGGCAAATTGTCCCTCAAAGACTTAGGGTGTTGACTTTCATACAGGAGCAATGAGTTCCTTGCCATTGGCTTTTTGTACAATTCACTCTCCAAGCCCCTCAACGTGCTGTAGATAGAGAGGTCCAGGAAAGGGAGTCTGTCTTTGCTCATTTCCATCGTGAACCGGAGATAGTTATTTTGACTGTTAAGCCATTGGTGAAATTGTCCAGCCGATTCACTCGTCCCTCTCCACACCATCAAGATATCATCAATATATCTTTTCCACCAAATAATGGATGGAAAGAAGGGATTGGTGGGATGCAGGACTGTCGACTGTTCAAATTGATGGACATATAGATTCGCCAGCGAAGGGGCAAAAATACTCCCCATGCTGGTCCCAGAGACTTGATGGTATATCTGGTCAGAGCAGAGGACTACGGCTGAATCCTCATTAAGACCCCTAAGTTTGTAGTTGTTAGTTACTTGAGCTTCGCCTACGTTCGATTTTCTAAACATGCCTTTAGCATCCTCGTGCCTGGTTGACTCACAAAACATGTCTGCGTCTAGTGGTTGTTGTCTGGGACAATGTAATTCAGTTCGTAAGCAAAAAACCACTGGAAACGAAATTCCTTACGTTGCGCTGCCACACATTACTGCCTTTCACTTTCAGGACAGAAGGAAAGAGAGACGTTGTTGCTCACCCAATTGCGGGTCTTCCGGCTCGCCGCGCCTCCTCCGAAGCACCGCTTCTCGTTCCCCCGCAGCTGGTACGGCAATATACGGCTTTGCAATTCTCTCCTCGTGGTTAGTGCGGTGCACCGAAAAGTCCGTTATGGTATTTCTGCTCAGTTTCTCCACAACTTCGGTGCACTCAACAACGGGTGCGGGTAGCGGCTGTGGACACCGCTAATATTCTGCTCAATTCTCCACGTAACAAAGAATTACCCGCACTCACGGAAATTTCGATTTTTCCAGGGTTGCTTTATTTCAAACAGACAAAGACAGACGCCCTCGCGTTTCGGCACACAGCCTTTTTCGATGTCGGTAGCCACCGGACATCGACATGTTTTTAAACACATTCACCTCATTAAAGGAAGGACTACTGGTCAACTGACCATAATCAGCGCCATTTTAGAGTGGTGTTTAATCATTGTTAATGTAATCACTTTCTATTTACCCGTTTTGATGTTAAATAACAGTGTAAACCACTCGGTGATACAAGTATGCTAGAGCGCGAGATAAACATTTATCGCTATCCTCTCGCAAATACAATTATCATATAATGCTATTTCTGCATACTTGTTGAAACAAAACAAAATTGAGCCGTGGATCGGCCGTTATCCTTCCTGAAATACTATGCCAGTCTGTTTTCATAAGGGTAAGTCAACCAATAGTTTCTAACTTTATATACATTATATACATTCTTATATTTGTCATAAATCATGTGACAATTTTTGGTATATAATTTTTTTCGTCTCAATATTTCATTGTTGCATTTTTCATTTTTATATACTTTTATATTTCTACAGTTCACTAAGAAAGTTCATGTTTAGTCGATTCGTGGACATACCAAGATCTATCTTATGACCCCATTCCGAACAACTCATATTACAGGAGTCATAAATCATTTACTATCCAAACAAAAATTCACAGAAGCAGTTAATCCTAAAAAACTACGAAGGTTCTCAAATACCATGCCTATGTACACATATACAATTATATACATATATACAAAATGCAGGGAATTCCAATTACATCTTTGCAAATCAAGTAGCTGTTGTTACCGTGCATTTATGTACCCAAGTGAACCATCAGGTCTTCACCACTATTCATGCCCCAAGGTGTTTTGGTATGCAAATCTATAATGTACCTTGATTCAAGTCTGCGAAGTTTCTTGAGTCTATCACCTCCTCTGATGTTATCAGGAATCGAATCTAAACCATAGCACATTAACTTTTTCCTGTCGCTTTGATGTACTTCGGCAAAATGTCTGGCGACTGGATAGGCCTGATCTACCTTATCAATTGCCCTCATGTGCTCTAAGATTCGAATTTTAAAGGGGTGCACTGTGCTGCCTATGTACTTCAGCCCACACGGGCAAACAAGACAGTACACCACATATGGTGTACTGCAAGTGATAAACTTGCTGATTTTCTTGATCATGCCAGTATCTTGAATAGTGTAAGTAAGCGTTCTTTTGCTATTACAACATGCCTTACACTTGTGGCAGGGGAAGAAACCTCTCATATTTTTCAGGGTGTTACTTTTGGAAGGTACCTTATCTAAGTGGCTCCGCACCAGGTGGTCACAAATGGATCTAGCTTTTTTTAAATGTGACCAGTGGGTAGACAGGGACATCATCACCTATTACGCTGTCTGCTCTTAAAATATGCCAATTTTTCTTCAGCATACGCTTAAGGTGATTTGCTTCCGCTGAGTATGGGGTAATTAATCTAAATTTCCCTCCAACAGTTTTTTTGTTGTCTCTCTTATCTTCAAGTAAACTATCCCTGGTCATGGCTCGTACTTTGCAAAGTGTCTTGTTCAGAGTGATAGGATTATAGCCTCTAACAATGAATCTGGCTACACTCTCGGTGGCTGCAATTTCAAAGGCATCATCTCGTGTGCAATTTCTCCTGAGCCTAAGTAATTCCCCATAGGGGATACTTTGCACAAGTTTGGGGGGGTGACTGCTGGTTGCGTGCAATATCGAATTGCCAGCTGTGGCCTTCTGATATAATGATGTTTCGATCTTGCCCCCAACAACTTGTATTCTCAGGTCCAAATAGTCCACAGAAGTCGGACTAACTGTCCCCGTGAAATGCAAATTGTAATCATTGTCATTCAAGTATGTAATATAATGACGTGCAGTTTCCTCAGGTCCTTGCCAGATGATGAATAAATCATCGATGTATCGATGCCATTTTATCACCGAGCCCCTGGACGTATCGTCCCTGTAGGTTCTGGACACCTGCTCCTCCCACCAGCCCATGAACAAGTTCGCGTAGCTGGGAGCGAAGCAAGTGCCCATCGCCGTACCAGACACTTGTTTGAAATAGGTATCCTCGAAGAGGAAGATATTATTGTTCAAACAGAATTGTAGAAAATCAATTAACATACAATTATGTTGTGCATATCTTAGCTGTCTCTTTTTCAGATGTGTTGATACTGCTTCAATTCCCTTCGAGTGTTCAATACAAGTGTAAAGACTTGTTATGTCCAGAACAATTAGTAAGTAGTCAGGTTGCCATTGTACATTTTGGATTTTTGATAAAAAATCTTTGGTGTCCTTAATATAGGAAGGTAATTTAATAACCAAGCTAGCCAGAAAGAAGTCAAGAAACCTAGAGACATGCTCGGTTAATCCCTGGACCGACGAAACAATGGGTCTTCCGGGGGGGTGCAAATTGTTCTTATGCAGTTTTGGAATGTGGTAGAATGTGGGGCAGATGGGATTAGAGCTTCTTAAGTAAAGGTGTTCTTCATTACCAAGCATGCCTTTTTTATACCACTTATTTATGAGTTCGTCATATGCCTGCATACTTTGTTGGTAAGTCTTAAAAGTGGTTTCCTGATAACACTTTACATCTGATAATTGTCTCATTGCCTCACTGAAGTATTGTTCTCTAGTTTGTACTACCACATTACCCCCCCTTATCTGAGGGTTTTACGATGATAGATTTGTCATTTGCCAAGGTGTTCAGTGCTTTCATCTCTTCCTGGGATAGGTTGGAACCAAATTTTCCAGTGTTCTGTTTTTTCCGGAATTGCTGAAGATCTTGTATCATTACTTCCGAAAAAGTATCCAGGGCATCAAACGGCATTTGCGGGTTAAAGGTTGAGCAACGTTTGTATGGACTCTCTTCTTTATCTTGTTCAATCCCCGCGTTTATTGCTCGTTGCACCACATCTTGGCTGACTCCATTGTCCAAAGATTCCTCGTTTCTTAGGTCTTCAAGTGTCTCTATACCTGAAAGATCGTTTACTGTAAGACTGTCAGTAGCAGTTAGCCTTGCATCTGGCTTTTTCGTGGGTTTAAGATGAGTCCTAATTTTGAAATATTTGTGCAATTTTAGCTTTCTCACAAAGCTGAAGAGATCAATCCTTGTTTGCGTGTATTCCAAACGTGAATCAGGGCAGAATGTGAGGCCAAGGCTTAGGACTTTGTGTTCCACATCGCTAAGTGGTCTAGAAGTGAGATTTACCACTGTTAGATTAGTCGTTTCTCCCATCTCCTGTTGTTCCGTCTGTGGTTGGTCCAAGTTGGATTTTTTGGTTTTCCTCCCGCCGCCTGATCTTCTTGTCCTCCTGCTTTTACATTTGCGCTTGTTTCTGGGGGCTTGTTTTTCCCCCCTCGTAGCCAACAGTGCTTGATGACTTGAAATTCTGTCTGAAAAGGGGTCTGCTTGCTTGACCGACTTTCAGGCTGCGCTGTAAGTTTATCGCATGATTCATTGCCTGTCAGATCAGATTCTGATGTTTCCACTGTTTGGATTGGTGTTGTCTTTCTTGAACTCAGTTCTTTTCTTGAAACGTCAATTTTTTTTGCATAAGTTAACACTCTGCCCTGGGAATAATCTCTTTCATCCCGTTGGAACCTTTCTTGTTTACGGGTTTTAATTTTTTGCTCATATTTCAATAGTCTAGGTTTCATTTTGTCCATTGCTTCGGTTATTTTTTTGTCATCTTCCTCTTTGCGAAGTTCTTCTTCTAGCTATTTGATGTCCGCTAATGTTTTCTCACGGTCGCTCCATGCGTATTTTACGAGCAATCCCAATGTGCCTTTACAGTAGTGGGCCGTGTGTTCTGCCCAGTCCGTGAGTAGTTGAGGGTCGGGGTTCTCGTACGAGGGGACAGTATATACCCGTAACCCTCTCGGGACTCTGTCCACCTCGATGTAACCCTGCAGACTGGTTGCCTCCCACCATTTTCTTATTTCGCGCTCATACAAGCGCTCCAATTTCAACATAGTTTCATTAAACTTTGTTTTGGGTTGTTTGGGATCCGGTGCGGTTACTTGAGCTTCGAAAAACACGAGTTTATCGAGGGCTAGAGGGATGTTTATAGACCAAGCCTAAGTATTATCCCCCATAGGAATCAACTAACAACTACAAACTTAGGGGTCTTAATGAGGATTCAGCCGTAGTCCTCTGCTCATCTACACCTTGTCTAAAGTACAAGGGTGTGAATAAAATAAACCAACAAACCAGATCACAAGATGTGAAGAACCAGTAACGTGAGTCCCCACTGGTGTAGGATTCCCATCAACAGTCTTGTAATGATCAATATTATCATTTGGTAGTCCTAATCGGGTATTGTGTCTCTAGATCATTGAGACCGGCATACCCCGATAACCAGATATGGGGTAGCGACCCACAATCACTCGGTACTACCACATGATGTTGATGTGATGGGGAGTGCAGTGTAGACAAAGAAAAAGTAGTGATCTTAAAAAAGGATAGGGAGCTCAACCCAGAAACCTTTAATAATTGTTTGCCCCTTCCTTCCTAAAAACAAGAACAGTGTAATATCATCATCGCAGTCCAAACAAATAGCTGCGAGGAGACCAACATGTTTCAGCCACTCAGGGATGAGTCCTTCGGCTTTCGTCAGGGTCTCTGTTCTATAACAATACTACTGCATTAGTTGTGAATAAAGTGTGAAAAAAATATATATGTAAAAAACACACAAGTAAAAAACCAGTAAAGGATATGATTTTCCCTCAGCTGTTTCAACTCCTCTCTTCGGCACCTGGTCGTGTATGTACTGTATAGAGGGGACAAACGTGCAGGAAAAACACAATCTATTACCCTGGTCTGCATAGAACATAATATATTGTTCAAAAAGGTGTATACTAGTTTAAGTACTCACCCAGTGTGTCCGGGGAGTGGACCTCACCTCTTCCTGGACCTGGCTCAGGATATATGAGACCCCGCTCTACAATAACAGAAACCGCCTGCGTCAGCTACACACACCGAACAACCAAACATGCAGCTACTCTGGTAATGTATATTCCTACGCAAAGCAAGGTTTTCTGTACATGGAGTAGATTTAACCCCTATCCGTAGGTTCACAACACACCTACCCTCCACCTCCCTGCACGCTACAGGCTGAGTTAGTATGGGTTTTCACAATTCCCAATATATAGCATAAAGCTAGCACAATGGCATGCCCAGTATAACATGCTAGCAAGGAAGGTAATCATACCTGTCCGTCGGTGTCCCTGGCCGTGACTGAGTCAGGGGGAGGCACAGTCCCCAGTGCTCTCTGACTACTTCACTGTTAGGCTATGGAACACTCAACCAATCGGTACCGGCGAGGGAGGGGCTGGCCGAATCGCCACCTCCTCACACGGTACTCTGTATTGTCATTGTAATAGATCCCTTGCCAAATTACCTCGTTTTCAATGTCCGCGATGGTTCCTGGACATGATCACACATCTGTACTACACGGAGCCCGCACTCGATCGCGGCCCCGAGTGCGTCTTCTCGCGAGAGCGGACCGGTAGAGGACTACAAAATGACGTCACGTCATGGGTAATTGTAGTTCATCACACGACCACGGAAGAATTACCACATTACTGTTCCTTGCGTGGCCTGGAGCAGTATCTCCTTGAGCGCCTGAGACCGACTGAGAAGCCAATCCACACTAAACAAAGTACTCCCAAGCTGGGTGTATGGACAAATATGAAAATAATCACTGGCTCGTTCATCCAATAGTATAGAACTACACAATGACATCATAACATTGATGAGTGTAGTTTACTTGGTTGTTAAAGGCTGTGAAAATAGGAACAGACTATCGCCTTTCTAGTATTAAAGGGCACGGCGTGAGACGTCACAGTTAGCGTCATAAGTGCAAAAACATTAAAACAGAATAGCTAATTACTGTTGGAACATTCAATCAAAAAATTGCACGTGGCGAAATATACATCACGCTCCACATGGATTCCTAAAGTACCCAATACGTAAATGCTGGAATTAAACGAAGGGTATTCGTAAATGGCGAACCCCTATCTAAAGTCGGTGCATCCCAAGGAAGACAGGTTCATCATGCCAAGTGACAAAGAACGCTAACTAGGTTGTCCTGTCATGGGGGCAATGGAAACAAATGTGCCCAAACCGGAGCACACAGTAGGCGACGTGCTCTTAGGAGATTCAATAGGTCATGAGCTAAAGACGCTATAGCCAGACACCAAATAATGTGTCTTGCAAAAACAAATCCTCTTGTCATCTGATGTAAGGTGTAAGCCACGCATCACACTATCTATAGAGATCGCGTTAGTCAGGACAAGGAGACCCATGGAATGTCGTCGTTCAGCCCTCGTTTGTGTGTCCCCAATTTGAACACCCACTTCTGTTCACGAACAAAAAGGTATCTAGACACATCACTTACATGCGGTGGAATGTATGGTTTCTCAAGAACATGCCATTTAAAGTCTGTTTCGGCATGGTTACATGTGAGAAAGTGCTTCGTGAGTTTGGAGACATCTTTCCTGCAACGGAAAGTGCTCTTGTGTTCCTGCATCCTCACACGTACCTTTCTCGTGGTCATGCCCACGTATCTTTCGTTACACGTGCACGTGATGAGGTAGATCAGGTTGGTGCTGTTGCAGTTAGTAAACTGCCGCAGCTCCCAAGGCTTATCAGTACCAATGTCCACACTCGTGACTTTAGTCGTTAGAGGGCAAATGGAGCACCCCCCGCAAGGATGATGCCCTACTACCGGCGGGAGATCCCATAATGTCCCTAGCTCTCTCCTGGGTGTAGTCTTGGGTCGTGTATGTACCAGGCGGTCCCTCAGGTTGGTTGAGCGTTTGAAGGCGAATAGAGGAAAGGGGATCTTTTCTCCGCCGCTATTCAAAATTCTCCAGTGTTTTTTGATCACTTTCTGGACAAGGTTTGATTTGGTGTTGAAGGTGCTCACTAGGGTTAAGCGATCCAGTGGTAGTTTCTCTGTGCGTGGTTCCAAGAGAGCAGCCCGATGGTTGTTAGCTGCTCGTTTGTATGAGCGTTGAACCAATTGCTTGGGGTAATGCCTCTCTATCAGCTGTTTAGAAAGCTCATTTGCATGGAGTTTAAAAGTATCTGGGGTAGAGCAGTTCCGATAGACTCGAAGAAACTGCCCAAAGGGCAAATTGTCCCTCAAAGACTTAGGGTGTTGACTTTCATACAGGAGCAATGAGTTCCTTGCCATTGGCTTTTTGTACAATTCACTCTCCAAGCCCCTCAACGTGCTGTAGATAGAGAGGTCCAGGAAAGGGAGTCTGTCTTTGCTCATTTCCATCGTGAACCGGAGATAGTTATTTTGACTGTTAAGCCATTGGTGAAATTGTCCAGCCGATTCACTCGTCCCTCTCCACACCATCAAGATATCATCAATATATCTTTTCCACCAAATAATGGATGGAAAGAAGGGATTGGTGGGATGCAGGACTGTCGACTGTTCAAATTGATGGACATATAGATTCGCCAGCGAAGGGGCAAAAATACTCCCCATGCTGGTCCCAGAGACTTGATGGTATATCTGGTCAGAGCAGAGGACTACGGCTGAATCCTCATTAAGACCCCTAAGTTTGTAGTTGTTAGTTACTTGAGCTTCGCCTACGTTCGATTTTCTAAACATGCCTTTAGCATCCTCGTGCCTGGTTGACTCACAAAACATGTCTGCGTCTAGTGGTTGTTGTCTGGGACAATGTAATTCAGTTCGTAAGCAAAAAACCACTGGAAACGAAATTCCTTACGTTGCGCTGCCACACATTACTGCCTTTCACTTTCAGGACAGAAGGAAAGAGAGACGTTGTTGCTCACCCAATTGCGGGTCTTCCGGCTCGCCGCGCCTCCTCCGAAGCACCGCTTCTCGTTCCCCCGCAGCTGGTACGGCAATATACGGCTTTGCAATTCTCTCCTCGTGGTTAGTGCGGTGCACCGAAAAGTCCGTTATGGTATTTCTGCTCAGTTTCTCCACAACTTCGGTGCACTCAACAACGGGTGCGGGTAGCGGCTGTGGACACCGCTAATATTCTGCTCAATTCTCCACGTAACAAAGAATTACCCGCACTCACGGAAATTTCGATTTTTCCAGGGTTGCTTTATTTCAAACAGACAAAGACAGACGCCCTCGCGTTTCGGCACACAGCCTTTTTCGATGTCGGTAGCCACCGGACATCGACATGTTTTTAAACACATTCACCTCATTAAAGGAAGGACTACTGGTCAACTGACCATAATCAGCGCCATTTTAGAGTGGTGTTTAATCATTGTTAATGTAATCACTTTCTATTTACCCGTTTTGATGTTAAATAACAGTGTAAACCACTCAGTGATACAAGTATGCTAGAGCGCGAGATAAACATTTATCGCTATCCTCTCGCAAATACAATTATCATATAATGCTATTTCTGCATACTTGTTGAAACAAAACAAAATTGAGCCGTGGATCGGCCGTTATCCTTCCTGAAATACTATGCCAGTCTGTTTTCATAAGGGTAAGTCAACCAATAGTTTCTAACTTTATATACATTATATACATTCTTATATTTGTCATAAATCATGTGACAATTTTTGGTATATAATTTTTTTCGTCTCAATATTTCATTGTTGCATTTTTCATTTTTATATACTTTTATATTTCTACAGTTCACTAAGAAAGTTCATGTTTAGTCGATTCGTGGACATACCAAGATCTATCTTATGACCCCATTCCGAACAACTCATATTACAGGAGTCATAAATCATTTACTATCCAAACAAAAATTCACAGAAGCAGTTAATCCTAAAAAACTACGAAGGTTCTCAAATACCATGCCTATGTACACATATACAATTATATACATATATACAAAATGCAGGGAATTCCAATTACATCTTTGCAAATCAAGTAGCTGTTGTTACCGTGCATTTATGTACCCAAGTGAACCATCAGGTCTTCACCACTATTCATGCCCCAAGGTGTTTTGGTATGCAAATCTATAATGTACCTTGATTCAAGTCTGCGAAGTTTCTTGAGTCTATCACCTCCTCTGATGTTATCAGGAATCGAATCTAAACCATAGCACATTAACTTTTTCCTGTCGCTTTGATGTACTTCGGCAAAATGTCTGGCGACTGGATAGGCCTGATCTACCTTATCAATTGCCCTCATGTGCTCTAAGATTCGAATTTTAAAGGGGTGCACTGTGCTGCCTATGTACTTCAGCCCACACGGGCAAACAAGACAGTACACCACATATGGTGTACTGCAAGTGATAAACTTGCTGATTTTCTTGATCATGCCAGTATCTTGAATAGTGTAAGTAAGCGTTCTTTTGCTATTACAACATGCCTTACACTTGTGGCAGGGGAAGAAACCTCTCATATTTTTCAGGGTGTTACTTTTGGAAGGTACCTTATCTAAGTGGCTCCGCACCAGGTGGTCACAAATGGATCTAGCTTTTTTTAAATGTGACCAGTGGGTAGACAGGGACATCATCACCTATTACGCTGTCTGCTCTTAAAATATGCCAATTTTTCTTCAGCATACGCTTAAGGTGATTTGCTTCCGCTGAGTATGGGGTAATTAATCTAAATTTCCCTCCAACAGTTTTTTTGTTGTCTCTCTTATCTTCAAGTAAACTATCCCTGGTCATGGCTCGTACTTTGCAAAGTGTCTTGTTCAGAGTGATAGGATTATAGCCTCTAACAATGAATCTGGCTACACTCTCGGTGGCTGCAATTTCAAAGGCATCATCTCGTGTGCAATTTCTCCTGAGCCTAAGTAATTCCCCATAGGGGATACTTTGCACAAGTTTGGGGGGGTGACTGCTGGTTGCGTGCAATATCGAATTGCCAGCTGTGGCCTTCTGATATAATGATGTTTCGATCTTGCCCCCAACAACTTGTATTCTCAGGTCCAAATAGTCCACAGAAGTCGGACTAACTGTCCCCGTGAAATGCAAATTGTAATCATTGTCATTCAAGTATGTAATATAATGACGTGCAGTTTCCTCAGGTCCTTGCCAGATGATGAATAAATCATCGATGTATCGATGCCATTTTATCACCGAGCCCCTGGACGTATCGTCCCTGTAGGTTCTGGACACCTGCTCCTCCCACCAGCCCATGAACAAGTTCGCGTAGCTGGGAGCGAAGCAAGTGCCCATCGCCGTACCAGACACTTGTTTGAAATAGGTATCCTCGAAGAGGAAGATATTATTGTTCAAACAGAATTGTAGAAAATCAATTAACATACAATTATGTTGTGCATATCTTAGCTGTCTCTTTTTCAGATGTGTTGATACTGCTTCAATTCCCTTCGAGTGTTCAATACAAGTGTAAAGACTTGTTATGTCCAGAACAATTAGTAAGTAGTCAGGTTGCCATTGTACATTTTGGATTTTTGATAAAAAATCTTTGGTGTCCTTAATATAGGAAGGTAATTTAATAACCAAGCTAGCCAGAAAGAAGTCAAGAAACCTAGAGACATGCTCGGTTAATCCCTGGACCGACGAAACAATGGGTCTTCCGGGGGGGTGCAAATTGTTCTTATGCAGTTTTGGAATGTGGTAGAATGTGGGGCAGATGGGATTAGAGCTTCTTAAGTAAAGGTGTTCTTCATTACCAAGCATGCCTTTTTTATACCACTTATTTATGAGTTCGTCATATGCCTGCATACTTTGTTGGTAAGTCTTAAAAGTGGTTTCCTGATAACACTTTACATCTGATAATTGTCTCATTGCCTCACTGAAGTATTGTTCTCTAGTTTGTACTACCACATTACCCCCCCTTATCTGAGGGTTTTACGATGATAGATTTGTCATTTGCCAAGGTGTTCAGTGCTTTCATCTCTTCCTGGGATAGGTTGGAACCAAATTTTCCAGTGTTCTGTTTTTTCCGGAATTGCTGAAGATCTTGTATCATTACTTCCGAAAAAGTAACCCGGGCATCAAACGGCATTTGCGGGTTAAAGGTTGAGCAAGGTTTGTATGGACTCTCTTCTTTATCTTGTTCAATCCCCGCGTTTATTGCTCGTTGCACCACATCTTGGCTGACTCCATTGTCCAAAGATTCCTCGTTTCTTAGGTCTTCAAGTGTCTCTATACCTGAAAGATCGTTTACTGTAAGAGTGTCAGTAGCAGTTAGCCTTGCATCTGGCTTTTTCGTGGGTTTAAGATGAGTCCTAATTTTGAAATATTTGTGCAATTTTAGCTTTCTCACAAAGCTGAAGAGATCAATCCTTGTTTGCGTGTATTCCAAACGTGAATCAGGGCAGAATGTGAGGCCAAGGCTTAGGACTTTGTGTTCCACATCGCTAAGTGGTCTAGAAGTGAGATTTACCACTGTTAGATTAGTCGTTTCTCCTATCTCCTGTTGTTCTGTCTGCGGTTGGTCCAAGTTGGATTTTTTGGTTTTCCTCCCGCCGCCTGATCTTCTTGTCCTCCTGCTTTTACATTTGCGCTTGTTTCTGGGGGCTTGTTTTTCCCCCCTCGTAGCCAACAGTGCTTGATGACTTGAAATTCTGTCTGAAAAGGGGTCTGCTTGCTTGACCGACTTTCAGGCTGCGCTGTAAGTTCATCGCATGATTCATTGCCTGTCAGATCAGATTCTGATGTTTCCACTGTTTGGATTGGTGTTGTCTTTCTTGAACTCAGTTCTTTTCTTGAAACGTCAATTTTTTTGGCATAAGTTAACACTCTGCCCTGGGAATAATCTCTTTCATCCCGTTAGAACTTTTCTTGTTTACGGGTTTTAATTTTTTGCTCATATTTCAATAGTCTAGGTTTCATTTTGTCCATTGCTTCGGTTATTTTTTTGTCATCTTCCTCTTTGCGAAGTTCTTCTTCTAGCTGTTTGATGTCCGCTAATGTTTTCTCACGGTCGCTCCATGCGTATTTTATGAGCAATCCCAATGTGCCTTTACAGTAGTGGGCCGTGTGTTCTGCCCAGTCCGTGAGTAGTTGAGGGGGAGGGGTTCTCGTACGAGGGGACAGTATATACCCGTAACCCTCTCGGGGCTCTGTCCACCTCGATGTAACCCTGCAGACTGGTTGCCTCCCACCATTTTCTTATTTCGCGCTCATACAAGCGCTCCAATTTCAACATAGTTTCATTAAACTTTGTTTTGGGTTGTTTGGGATCCGGTGCGGTTACTTGAGCTTCGCCTACGTTCGATTTTCTAAACATGCCTTTAGCATCCTCGTGCCTGGTTGACTCACAAAACATGTCTGCGTCTAGTGGTTGTTGTCTGGGACAATGTAATTCAGTTTGTAAGCAAAAAACCACTGGAAACGAAATTCCTTACGTTGCGCTGCCACACATTACTGCCTTTCACTTTCAGGACCGAAGGAAAGAGAGACGTTGTTGCTCACCCAATTGCGGGTCTTCCGGCTCGGCGCGCCTCCTCCGAAGCACCGCTCCTCGTTCCCCCGCAGCTGGTACGGCAATATACGGCTTTGTAATTCTCTCCTCGTGGTTAGCGCGGTGCACCGAAAAGTCCGTTATGGTATTTCTGCTCAGTTTCTCCACAACTTCGGTGCACTCAACAACGGGTGCGGGTAGCGGCTGTGGACACCGCCAATATTCTGCTCAATTCTCCACGTAACAAAGAATTACCCGCACTCACGGAAATTTCGATTTTTCCAGGGTTGCTTTATTTCAAACAGACAAAGACAGACGCCCTCGCGTTTCGGCACACAGCCTTTTTCGATGTCGGTAGCCACCGGACATCGACATGTTTTTAAACACATTCACCTCATTAAAGGAAGGACTACTGGTCAACTGACCATAATCAGCGCCATTTTAGAGTGGTGTTTAATCATTGTTAATGTAATCACTTTCTATTTACCCGTTTTGATGTTAAATAACAGTGTAAACCACTCAGTGATACAAGTATGCTAGAGCGCGAGATAAACATTTATCGCTATCCTCTCGCAAATACAATTATCATATACTGCTATTTCTGCATACTTGTTGAAACAAAACAAAATTGAGCCGTGGATCGGCCGTTATCCTTCCTGAAATACTATGCCAGTCTGTTTTCATAAGGGTAAGTCAACCAATTGTTTCTAACTTTATATACATTATATACATTCTTATATTTGTCATAAATCATGTGACAATTTTTGGTATATAATTTTTTTCGTCTCAATATTTCATTGTTGCATTTTTCATTTTTATATACTTTTATATTTCTACAGTTCACTAAGAAAGTTCATGTTTAGTCGATTCGTGGACATACCAAGATCTATCTTATGACCCCATTCCGAACAACTCATATTACAGGAGTCATAAATCATTTACTATCTAAACAAAAATTCACAGAAGCAGTTAATCCTAAAAAACTACGAAGGTTCTCAAATACCATGCCTATGTACACATATACAATTATATACATGTATACAAAATGCAGGGAATTCCAATTACATCTTTGCAAATCAAGTAGCTGTTGTTACCGTGCATTTATGTACCCAAGTGAACCATCAGGTCTTCACCACTATTCATGCCCCAAGGTGTTTTGGTATGCAAATCTATAATATACCTTGATTCAAGTCTGTGAAGTTTCTTGAGTCTATCACCTCCTCTGATGTTATCAGGAATCGAATCTAAACCATAGCACATTAACTTATTCCTGTCGCTTTGATGTACTTCGGCAAAAAGTCTGGCGACTGGATAGGCCTGATCTACCTTATCAATTGCCCTCATGTGCTCTAAGATTCGAATTTTAAAGGGGTGCACTGTGCTGCCTATGTACTTCAGCCCACACGGGCAAACAAGACAGTACACCACATATGGTGTACTGCAAGTGATAAACTTGCTGATTTTCTTGATCATGCCAGTATCTTGAATAGTGTAAGTAAGCGTTCTTTTGCTATTACAACATGCCTTACACTTGTGGCAGGGGAAGAAACCTCTCATATTTTTCAGGGTGTTACTTTTGGAAGGTACCTTATCTAAGTGGCTCCGCACCAGGTGGTCACAAATGGATCTAGCTTTTTTTAAATGTGACCAGTGGGTAGACAGGGACATCATCACCTATTACGCTGTCTGCTCTTAAAATATGCCAATTTTTCTTCAGCATACGCTTAAGGTGATTTGCTTCCGCTGAGTATGGGGTAATTAATCTAAATTTCCCTCCAACAGTTTTTTTGTTGTCTCTCTTATCTTCAAGTAAACTATCCCTGGTCATGGCTCGTACTTTGCAAAGTGTCTTGTTCAGAGTGATAGGATTATAGCCTCTAACAATGAATCTGGCTACACTCTCGGTGGCTGCAATTTCAAAGGCATCATCTCGTGTGCAATTTCTCCTGAGCCTAAGTAATTCCCCATAGGGGATACTTTGCACAAGTTTGGGGCGGTGACTGCTGGTTGCGTGCAATATCGAATTGCCAGCTGTGGCCTTCCGATATAATGATGTTTCGATCTTGCCCCCAACAACTTGTATTCTCAGGTCCAAATAGTCCACAGAAGTCGGACTAACTGTCCCCGTGAAATGCAAATTGTAATCATTGTCATTCAAGTATGTAATATAATGACGTGCAGTTTCCTCAGGTCCTTGCCAGATGATGAATAAATCATCGATGTATCGATGCCATTTTATCACCGAGCCCCTGGACGTATCGTCCCTGTAGGTTCTGGACACCTGCTCCTCCCACCAGCCCATGAACAAGTTTGCGTAGCTGGGAGCGAAGCAGGTGCCCATCGCCGTACCAGACACTTGTTTGAAATAGGTATCCTCGAAGAGGAAGATATTATTGTTCAAACAGAATTGTAGAAAATCAATTAACATACAATTATGTTGTGCATATCTTAGCTGTCTCTTTTTCAGATATGTTGATACTGCTTCAATTCCCTTCGAGTGTTCAATACAAGTGTAAAGACTTGTTATGTCCAGAACAATTAGTAAGTAGTCAGGTTGCCATTGTACATTTTGGATTTTTGATAAAAAATCTTTGGTGTCCTTAATATAGGAAGGTAATTTAATAACCAAGCTAGCAAGAAAGAAGTCAAGAAACCTAGAGACATGCTCGGTTAATCCCTGGACCGACTAAACAATGGGTCTTCCGGGGGGGTGCAAATTGTTCTTATGCAGTTTTGGAATGTGGTAGAATGTGGGGCAGATGGGATTAGAGCTTCTTAAGTAAAGGTGTTCTTCATTACCAAGCATGCCTTTTTTATACCACTTATTTATGAGTTCGTCATATGTCTGGATACTTTGTTGGTAAGTCTTAAAAGTGGTTTCCTGATAACACTTTACATCTGATAATTGTCTCATTGCCTCACTGAAGTATTGTTCTCTAGTTTGTACTACCACATTACCCCCCTTATCTGAGGGTTTTACGATGATAGATTTGTCATTTGCCAATGTGTTCAGTGCTTTCATCTCTTCCTGGGATAGGTTGGAACCAAATTTTCCAGTGTTCTGTTTTTTCCGGAATTGCTGAAGATCTTGTATCATTACTTCCGAAAAAGTATCCAGGGCATCAAACGGCATTTGCGGGTTAAAGGTTGAGCAAGGTTTGTATGGACTCTCTTCTTTATCTTGTTCAATCCCCGCGTTTATTGCTCGTTGCACCACATCTTGGCTGACTCCATTGTCCAAAGATTCCTCGTTTCTTAGGTCTTCAAGTGTCTCTATACCTGAAAGATCGTTTACTGTAAGAGTGTCAGTAGCAGTTAGCCTTGCATCTGGCTTTTTCGTGGGTTTAAGATGAGTCCTAATTTTGAAATATTTGTGCAATTTTAGCTTTCTCACAAAGCTGAAGAGATCAATCCTTGTTTGCGTGTATTCCAAACGTGAATCAGGGCAGAATGTGAGGCCAAGGCTTAGGACTTTGTGTTCCACATCGCTAAGTGGTCTAGAAGTGAGATTTACCACTGTTAGATTAGTCGTTTCTCCTATCTCCTGTTGGTGCGTCTGCGGTTGGTCCAAGTTGGATTTTTTGGTTTTCCTCCCGCCGCCTGATCTTCTTGTCCTCCTGCTTTTACATTTGCGCTTGTTTCTGGGGGCTTGTTTTTCCCCCCTCGTAGCCAACAGTGCTTGATGACTTGAAATTCTGTCTGAAAAGGGGTCTGCTTGCTTGACCGACTTTCAGGCTGCGCTGTAAGTTCATCGCATGATTCATTGCCTGTCAGATCAGATTCTGATGTTTCCACTGTTTGGATTGGTGTTGTCTTTCTTGAACTCAGTACTTTTCTTGAAACGTCAATTTTTTTTGCATTAGTTACCACTCTGCCCTGGGAATAATCTCTTTCATCCCGTTGGAACTTTTCTTGTTTACGGGTTTTAATTTTTTGCTCATATTTCAATAGTCTAGGTTTCATTTTGTCCATTGCTTCGGTTATTTTTTTGTCATCTTCCTCTTTGCGAAGTTCTTCTTCTAGCTGTTTGATGTCCGCTAATGTTTTCTCACGGTCGCTCCATGCGTATTTTACGAGCAATCCCAATGTGCCTTTACAGTAGTGGGCCGTGTGTTCTGCCCAGTCCGTGAGTAGTTGAGGGTCGGGGTTCTCGTACGAGGGGACAGTATATACCCGTAACCCTCTCGGGACTCTGTCCACCTCGATGTAACCCTGCAGACTGGTTGCCTCCCACCATTTTCTTATTTCGCGCTCATACAAGCGCTCCAATTTCAACATAGTTTCATTAAACTTTGTTTTGGGTTGTTTGGGATCCGGTGCGGTTACTTGAGCTTCGCCTACGTTCGATTTTCTAAACATGCCTTTAGCATCCTCGTGCCTGGTTGACTCTTAAAACATGTCTGCGTCTAGTGGTTGTTGTCTGGGACAATGTAATTCAGTTCGTAAGCAAAAAACCACTGGAAACGAAGTTCCTTACGTTGCGCTGCCACACATTACTGCCTTTCACTTTCAGGACAGAAGGAAAGAGAGACGTTGTTGCTCGCCCAATTGCGGGTCTTCCGGCTCGCCGCGCCTCCTCCGAAGCACCGCTCCTCGTTCCCCCGCAGTTGGTACGGCAATATACGGCTTTGCAATTCTCTCCTCGTGGTTAGCGCGGTGCACCGAAAAGTCCGTTATGGTATTTCTGCTCAGTTTCTCCACAACTTCGGTGCACTCAACAACGGGTGCGGGTAGCGGCTGTGGACACCGCCAATATTCTGCTCAATTCTCCACGTAACAAAGAATTACCCGCACTCACGGAAATTTCGATTTTTCCAGGGTTGCTTTATTTCAAACAGACAAAGACAGACGCCCTCGCGTTTCGGCACACAGCCTTTTTCGATGTCGGTAGCCTCCGGACATCGACATGTTTTTAAACCCATTCACCTCATTAAAGGAAGGACTACTGGTCAACTGACCATAATCAGCGCCATTTTAAAGTGGTGTTTAATCATTGTTAATGTAATCACTTTCTATATACCCGTTTTGATGTTAAATAACAGTGTAAACCACTCAGTGATACAAGTATGCTAGAGCGCGAGATAAACATTTATCGCTATCCTCTCGCAAATACAATTATCATATACTGCTATTTCTGCATACTTGTTGAAACAAAACAAAATTGAGCCGTGGGAATAGAATGTTGCGATTTTCCTATGGATAATAGGTCCTAACTATAACTACCTACTGGCAACCGCCAGTAGGTAATATGTATGTATGTGTGTGTGTGTGTATATATATATATATATATATATATATATATATATATATCCATACTAATATAATAAAAAGAGAGCCCAAACCTTTGAGGTGGGTAATCTCAGGAACCACAGCACCAATCACAACACCCAATACAGCGTTGGAAAGGGCAGTTGCAGCAGAAGGACATAGGCTATGCAGACGCCCACCATATACATTTAAAAGGTAAAAGAACGGTGCCAGCAAAGTAGTCCCTTGTGGGCGTGTCTGCGTTGTGCTGTGGGCGTGTGCTGGGGGCGTGACAAACACTGGGGGCATGTGGTACGTTCCGCCCTTCGGGCTGGACTGTTCCCATGAGGCACAGGGTCAAGACTGATTTGCATATGGCCATGTCTGAACTGGGGTGGTGTGGAGTGCAAAAAAACGATGGATTTAGGCCCAGATCTCTGTACTGGGGTGAATGTATGACATTGTTCTGCATTCTGTCCATCAACTGTTGTTTTTGCATTTGTCACCCCGAGTGGGATGGGTATGCTCAGACGTGAGTCCTATGCTCTCCCACCACTGGAGTCAAGCTATCCTGGTTGAAGACGGCTGATAGCCAGAAACCAGTCCTAAGATGCTTGAATCCGGTCCAGGATAGACATGGCTTGGAAGATTGGGCTGTACTGTTGCAAGGGTCAAGGTGGGTTTGCATATTGCCATGTCTGAACGGGGGTGGTGTGGAGTACAAAAAAATAATGGATTTAGGCCCAAATCTCTGTACTGGGGTGAATGTATGACATTGTCCTGCATTCTGACCATCAACTGTTGTTTTTGCGTTCTGCACTTCATGCCATGTCTCATACTGGGGGCGTGGTCTTGTGAGGGGCGTGGGATTATGGGAAAAAAACCATTCCAGCTCTGGGTGTCTACCTTGCTCTCTTTAAATACCCCTGCACCCCATAATCATAAACCACCCTTACTCCTTAAAATACCCCAACACCCTTAAACACTAACCCATCTTAGCCCTATAAATATACCCTGTACCCCAAAACCCAAACCTATCCCTAAACCCTAAAAATACCCCTGTACCCCAAAACGCCAACCTAGCCCTGAACCCTATAAATACCCCAGTACCTCAAAACCCAAACCTACCCCTGAACCCTAAAAATACCCCTGTACCCCAAAACCCAAACCTAGCCCTGAACCCTAAAAATACCCCTGTACCCCAAAACCCAAACCTACCCCTGAACCCTAAAATGCCCCTGTACCCCAAAACCCAAACCTAGCCCTAAACCCTAAAAATACCCCTGTACCCCAAAACCCAAACCTAGCCCTGAACCCTCTAAATACCCCTGTACCTCAAAACCCAAACCTACCCCTGAACCCTAAAAATACCCCTGTACCCCAAAACCCAAACCTAGCCCTGAACTCTAAAAATACCCCTGTACCCCAAAACCCAAACCTACCCTTGAACCCTAAAATACCCCTGTACCCCAAAACCCAAACCTAGCCCTGAACCTTTAAAATACCCCTGTACCCCAAAACCCAAACCTACCCCTGAACCCTAAAAATACCCCTGTACCCCAAAACCCAAACCTATTCCTGAACCATAAAAATAACTCTGTACCCCAAAACCCAAACCTAGCCCTGAACCCTAAAAATACCCCTGTACCCCAAAACCCAAACCTAGCCCTGAACTCTAAAAATACCCCTGTACCCCAAAACCCAAACCTAGCCCTGAACTCTAAAAATACCCCTGTACCCCAAAACCCAAACCTACCCTTGAACCCTAAAATACCCCTGTACCCCAAAACCCAAACCTAGCCCTGAACCTTTAAAATACCCCTGTACCCCAAAACCCAAACCTAGCCCTGAACCCTAAAAATACCCCTGTACCCCAAAACCCATACCAATCCCTAAACCCTAAAACTACCCCAGTACCCCTTAACCCAAAACTATATCTTAACCCTTTAAATACCCAAACACCCCAAAACATATACCTCAGTACCCCAAAACATATACCCCTATACCCATACTTACCTTATCCAAACATTTAAAAAAACGTGCTTTTACCATTCATGCATTTACAACAAATTTCGTTGTAAATGTATGCGTGTTAAAAGCATATGAAATGTAATGCCATGCGTTATAATGGCATTGCGGAGTCATGGTACTTTCGTAATGAAAGTATGCGGAGTGATGGTATGCGGAAAGAAAGTTGCGGAATAATGGGTGTTTACCCTCCCCCGGTAAGTACATTGGTGGCACGGCGGCCCACATCTCCAGCAACACACTCATATTTTTTCACCGCCAATTTGAAAAATGCACAGGTCTCTCTCATTGATGGCCAGCACCGACATACACTTTTAGGCACACCTCCCGCCACAAGTTCTAGAATTTAAGAGCTGAGGAGCTACGTTCGAATCTCGGCATCAGCTCAACATCCTGTGATTCCAGGCAAATCGCTTTTTCTCCCCGTGCCTACCACAAATGAATGTGTTCTTCTGTAATGTAAATTGTTCTCATGCCATGTTGTCGAGTTTGCGCTATATAATATTGCAAGGAAAAATAAAGTAGGGAAACTCGAGTTCACACACTACTGAACGCGCACTCTTAAGTGCATCAGCAGTGAACTGTGAATCGGGGCGTTTCACAGGCCTGTCACAGATAAGAAATGCTATCAAAACGAAATCCTACAAAACAATATACTACTGGCCGGCAGCAATTCATACCCGGACAACATCGGGACGGGCTGCTAGTATATATATATATATATATATATATATATATATATATATATATATATATATATATATCCATACTAATATATTAAAGAGAGAGCCCAAACCTTTGAGGCGGGTAATCTCAGGAACCACAGCACCAATCACAACACCCAATACAGCATTGGAAAGGGCAGTTGCAGCAGAAGGACATAGGCTACGCAGACGCCCACCATATACATTTAAAAGGTAAAAGAACCGTGCCAGCAAAGTAGTCCCTTGTGGGCGTGTCTGCATTGTGCTGTGGGCGTGTGCTGGGGGTGTGACAAACGCTGGGAGCGTGTGGTACGTTTCGCCCTTCGG
Source organism: Lissotriton helveticus (assembly GCF_964261635.1). Taxonomy (NCBI): domain Eukaryota; kingdom Metazoa; phylum Chordata; class Amphibia; order Caudata; family Salamandridae; genus Lissotriton; species Lissotriton helveticus. The sequence goes on along the minus strand of NC_136058.1, from coordinate 282,519,390 downwards.
GCTGGACTGTTCCCATGATGCACAGGGTCAAGGCTGATTTGCATATTGCCATGTCTGAACTGGGGTGGTGTGGAGTGCAAAAAAACTATGGATTTAGGCCCAGATCTCTGTACTGGGGTGAATGTATGACATTGTTCTGCATTCTGTCCATCAACTGTTGTTTTTGCATTTGTCACCCCGAGTGGGATGGGTATGCTCAGACGTGAGTCCCATGCTCTCCACACCACTGGAGTCAAGCTATTCTGGCTCAAGACGGCTGATAGCCTGAAACTGGTCCTAGGATGGTTAAATCTGGTCTAGGGAAGACATGGTTTGGCAGTTTGGGCTGGACTGTTGCCATCAGGCACAGGGTCAAGGCTGATGTGCATATGGCCGTGTCTGAATTGGGGTGGTGTTTAATGCCAAAAAATTGATGGATTTAGGCCCAGATCTCTGTACTGGGGTGAATGTTTGACATTGTTCTGCATTCTGTCCATCAACTGTTGTTTTTACGTTCCGCCCTTCATGCCATGTCTCATATAGTGTGCTGAGGGCCTGGGCGTGTGCGGGGCGCGGGATTACGGGGAAAAAAAAGCAAGCGTGTGCCAAATATTTCATTGTTTTTTCTTCCCAGGTTCTGTACATTCCAGCTCCGGGTGTCCACCCTGCTCCCTTTAAATACCCCTGCACCCCATAATAATAACCCACCATTACTCCTTAAAATACCCCAACACCCTTAAACACTAACCCGTCTTCACCCTATAAATATACCCTGTACCCCAAAACCCAAACCTATCCCTAAACCCTAATAATACCCATGTACGCTAAAACCCAAACCTAGCCCTGAACCCTATAAATACCCCTGTACCTCAAAACCCAAACCTACCCCTGAACCCTAAAAATACCCCTGTACCCCAAAACCCAAACCTAGCCCTGAACCTTAAAAATATCCCTGTACCCCAAAACCCAAACCTAGCGCTGAACCCTAAAATACCCCTGTACCCCAAAACCCAAACCTAGCCCTGAACCCTAAAAATACCCCTGTACCCCAAAACCCAACCTAGCCCTGAACCCTTAAAATACCCCTGTACCCCAAAACCCAAACCTACCCCTGAACCCTAAAAATACCCCTATACTCCAAAACCCAAACCTACCCCTGAACCCTAAAAATACCCCTGTACCCCAAAACCCATACCTATCCCTAAACCCTAAAACTACCCCTGTACCCCATAACCAAAACTATATCTGAACCTTTAAAATACCCAAACACCCCAAAACATATACCTTAGTACCCCAAAACATATACCCCTATACCCATACTTACCTTATCCAAACATTAAAAAAAAATACTTTTACCATTCATGCATTTATAACGAATTTCGTTGAAAATGTATGCGTGGTAAAAGCATATAAAATGTAATGCCATGCGTTATAATGGCATTGCGGAGTCATGGTACTTTCGTAATGAAAGTATGCGGAGTGATGGTATGCGGAAAGAAAGTTACCGAATAATGGGTGTTTACCCTCCCCCAGTAAGTACATTGGTGGCACGGCGGCCCACATCTCCAGCAACATACTCATATTTTTTCACCACTGATTTGAAAAATGCACAGGTTTCTCTCATTGATGGCCAGCACCGACATACACTTTTAGGCACACCTCCCGCCACAAGTTCTAGAATTGCGAACTTTAGAGCTGGGGAGCTACGTTCGAATCTCGGCTTCAGCTCAACATCCTGTGATTCCAGGCAAATCGCTTTGTCTCCTCGTGCCTACCACAAATGAATGTGTTCTTCTGTCATGCCATGTTGTAGAGTTCGTGCTATATAATATTTCAAGGAAAAATAAAGAAGGGCAACTCGAGTTCACACACTATTGAACGTGCACTCTTAAGTGCATCAGCAGTGCACTGTGAATCGGAGCGTTTCACAGGCCTGTCACAGATAAGAAATTCTATCAAAACGAAATCCTACAAAACAATATACTACTGGCCGGCAGCAATTCATACCCGGACAACGTCGGGACGGGCTGCTAGTATATATATATTGATGACGTCCTATCCGCCCAATTGACAAAGGCGGAAAACACAGGCACGGACCTCCCAACTCCAAAGAATAAATCACAGACTCCCATACAGGATTAGTGGGTGAAGCAGTGCAATTTTATTCAGCAAAATCAGCTTGGACCAGTGTCCTCCATGACGCGTTTCACTCCTCCTGGGAGCTTGATCACATGATGCGTCTCCATTTTACTGACGTATTTAAATAAAGTAAAGTGTGTAAACAATCAGCTGTAACAAATAAGCTAATTGTTTTTTCAATAAACATAAACAACAGACTCAGGCGTTACAGATGGCTATTGGGATATAGAATGCAGTAGCTAGTTATATATTGAAGAGAAGAAATAAATAAAGCGCAGAGTGCATTTAGCAGCAAATAAATTCAATAATTACATAGTGCAAATGTTGTTGCTTCCAAATTCAAAAAATACCAAAACTGGCTCATAATCACTACGGTAAGGCAGATCACAGCAAGTGCAGGAAAATGGAGCACCTAAACTACATCATCTCTTCAACCAGCATTCAATAGTTATTATGCCCACTATTCAAAACAGCAATATATAAACAGCAAGACAGCAGATATTCATACATTATATAGGCAATATTATAAGATGTTTCTATCATCAATGTTATCAAAAATTATCATCAGGCAAGTACACTGCGGTTCAGAAGATAGCTGCAGAAACAATCCATACTAAAGTGCAAGGGCAATGTTATATGGTTAAAAATCTCTCATGGACATCACTGAACCCAACATGCTTGAAAATTCAAAAATGAGATGTATTAAAAGCCAATTGATGATTAGGAAACATCTGCTCTATAAAAACATGAATAAATAGTTTAAATGCCTTATTTTAAAATTGATAGTTTGGATAACGACCAAAAGTGCCACGTGCCTGACAAGTGCAAATAGTGCTGAGCAAAATAATTTATTGTGCAAAAAACAGATCACCACACTAGCAGCACAGGGAAACCCCTGAATCACTTAAGCACATCCTAATCTCACCCCCGGGACCCCACCCTTATGGCGGGCGGTCCAATTCCCCACTATGGTGACGGGCGGACAAAGTCCGCCTGTCATCATAATGACCCCCTAAATATATCAATATTTAACAATAATATTATTATAATCTATAATAACAATAATATAATAAATGAAATATATTTACATAATTACAAAAAATATATATCTACATGTGTATGTTAATGTAAACATATATAATTTAAAACTATTAAAATAATAATTGTAATTGATATAATTTAGGAATTTTTTTTAACTTTAAAAATATACTATAATATACACAATAAATTATAAACCATAGCAAATATAGTACAATATACACAATACATTAAAACCATAGCAAATGATCTGAAAATAATTAAAAAACAAACCACTTTAATTACAAGTAAAAATTAAACAATATAAAAAATTCCATTTAAAAAAAATATATTAATAAATAAAAATAATATAATTTAAAACAATATAAACAGAACTATAAAATTGTAGGAATAATACATAGACTATTCCCATTTCAATCTCTGCAAGGGTAAATTTACTGTTCCGACTCTAATGTGTGCAACTGTAGGGAAAGCATGTGACTCAGAAAGGGTCAAAATTACTATTCCCACTCTGGTCTGTGGAACAGTAGGCAACGTTTTGGACTCAAAAGGGGTACAAAATACTATTCCCACTTCATTCATTGCAACAGTAGTAAAAGTGTTAGATTGCGGAGGGGTAAAATGTACTATTCTCACCCCAGCCAGTGCAACAATGGGGAAAGGGTAGACTCAGGAGAGGTAACAATTTATTATTACAACTCAAGTCTGTGCAACAGTAGGAAAGCGTTGGACTCAGGATGGATACAAATTACTATTCCCACTCCAGTCTGTTCAAAAGTAGGGAAAGCATTGGATACCGGAGGGGTAAAATGTACTATTCCCATTCCAGTCGGTGTGAAACATAGGGAAAGTGTTGGACTCAGGAGGTGTAATAATTTACTATTCCCACTTCAATCAGTGCAACAGTAGGGAAAGTGTTGGATTGTGGAGGGGTAAAATTTACTATTCCCACTCCAGTCTGTTGAACAGTAGAGAGAGAGTAGTTAACTTCAAACAAATAAAATATTTTAACAACTACATTGAATAAACAAAAATAGAAATATATATATATATATATACCGTTTTTAAACAAAGCAAACAATTAAATATGTATTACAATGTTTAATAAATATTTTACATTTCAACAAATATTATTAATAAAATTAATATAACTAAAATGCCACACTATATTCTCACAATAATAACAAAAAACAATAATAATGTTATTTACAATTAAAGAGCATAACACAATTAACAGATAACAGAACACAATTAAAAATATATATATTTTTTTACATTTACTAAAACCTAAATAACTTCCTACCCTATAACTATATTATATTTAATTAACTTACCACATTTCAGCCCCTACAAACTCAACAACATGCACCTGATATATACCTTAACAAATATCTAATTACACAATTTACATATTTAATTATCGATTGAATAATTAGTAATAATTAACATTAATTAGTAATTATTATAATTAATTTCCTTCACAACCTTTACCCCTAGAAACACAAGAACTCACACCAAAATATAAATAAAAATTACATTAATCACATAATTTACATAATGTATCAATTAAACAATTAATAATAATTTAAAAAATAATATTAATTCATTATTATCAAATTACTTCCGACCATATACCCCTATAAACCCCACAATCCAAACCTGAAACTCAACATAATTAGGAAACATTATTACAAAATTATTATACTTAATCAGGAATTAATTAATTAATAGTATTTAAAAAATGTATATTAATTAATAACAATGGGCCCGATTCACAGAATGAACTTAAGACTCAATCCTAAACTTACTACTATTTTGGTATTCACAGAATGAACTTACTACTTTTGGTATTCACAGAAGTTAGGATTTTGTCTTAAGTTTGTCTTAAGACAGACTTAAGACAGACTTAAGACAAAATCCTAACTTCTGTGAATACCAAAAGTAGTAAGTGCATTCTGTGAATACCAAAATAGTAGTAAGTTTAGGATTGAGTCTTAAGTTCATTCTGTGAATCGGGCCCCATGACCTTACTTCCCACCCTACCCCCTTATAAACTCCACAACCCGCTGTGGTACTAAAAATAACAATAAACTATTAAAGTAAATGTAAAAATAGCAATAAGTATACAAACTATATTAAAACAACATTTACAATAATCATACAAACAACTTATGACATATACAATTAAAATACATAAAAATTATTTAAAAACTATATTAATAACAACAATGATATTAACAACATAGATATTTTTAATATCGATATTAACAACATAGATATTATCATCGATATTACTTACCTAAAAATCGATATTCTTGTCAACGATATTTTTGCACATGATATTTTTGCATCATGACATTTTTATCTCGATATTTTTGCCTCTCAATATTTCTTTTTCGATATGTTGTCTGAATACCGCCTTAAAGGACTTGGAATTAATTAATGGTGCCAAGGAACCCAGTTCAAGAGACCCCAATACCATGATGGTGTTCTACCACAATTTATTATTGACCCTAGACACCAGGGCTCCAGCTAAACCTCGAAAACCCAAGCAAAGCATCAAAACATCCGATAAGTGGTTCATAGCGGAACATACTGAATTAAAATGTGTAAACTGAAACTAGGAGCACCAATCGCACAATCCACATTCTGATGAATCCAAAATATGCTGTAAGATACGCAGAAGAGGCTTTCACTGAGCTCCTGCTTCAGTTCAGACCATGTCTCCGGTGTCTGGCGATAGACACAACTAACTTAATAAATGCCCTCCAATCGAGAAATGTGCCTGGCTCTCTGAAGCACACCATCATTACACCCTCTCAACAAAGAAAGCTATAGATCCAAAGATATTATGAGGTTACCACCCCATTTCCAACCTCTCCTTTCCCAGCAAATTAATAGAAATGGAAGTAACAGACAGGGGTAGGTTGATCTAAAACACCTCTTTCACAACTGTGACAGTCCTTCATTTCAGCTCATTTTCTAGGATGTGTTGTCTATTGCTCATCTACACTTGGGAACAAGATCAGTCTGAACTGCCCAGTTCATGCATCCATCTTTTATATATTTTTTTACGGAGTTTTATATAACGTGCACTTGACCCAAAGATATCGGGTATCAGAGCGCTTTACAAGAGCACCAGTTGCGTTTTACATGAGGACACATTAATTTTTGTTAGGCACGGGGAGATTAAGTTATCTGACTAGAATCACAGGATGTTGGCGTCCTTGCCAGGAACCCGGTTCCCTACATTTGAGGTCGACCGCCGTAGCCGGTAGGCCAACTCCTCTCCTCTGCTCTTTGATCAGTCTAATGCTAGTGTTCTCCTTGGATGATTGCATGAGGCAAAAGGAGGTGGTGCTGAGACACATAGGGGGATATGTAGTGGCGGAGGGAGTCATTAGCCGTCATGGCTTAACACCTCACTCTGCCACTTCTGCAACACAAGACTGCACTATATTTAGAAGGATATGGTGCAGCCTTGCATTTCTCCCTGTGCTGGCAGTACACTTAGCAGTGTAGCACCAACGCAGGCACCCTTGCACCATAGTGCAAGGGTGTCTGAGTTCAGGGAAGGATTATTTATGTGTAGGAAGGTGGCCCTGCCTGCACATAAATAATCCTAAAATGCTATTTTATCACTTTTATGTGTGCTGCTTCATGCAGCACACATGAAAGTCGGAACATTGAATTTTTTTTACAGATTGTGTATGTACCGGAAGGGAGACTTTCCTGTACATAAACAATCTATGGCAGTTTGCTTTTTCCATGTGTGCTGCACAAGGCAGCACACATGGAAAAAGCAAAAACGAGGAGAAATAATGCATTTCTCTTTGTTTCGCCAACTTAAGGGCAGGTTTTCCCTGGTTTTAATGTTGGCGCTGTCTCTTATGTACGCTGACATTGTACATAGAGGGCAGCATCTAAATCAATGGGTGTTGCAGTGGAATGCCCACGGCAACAACCACTGCCCACCCCATTCACGCTAAACATAGCGTGAAAGGGTGGCTTATTTACAAGGCAGCATTATGCCACGTTAAGTGACTTACAGCTACCTTGTAAATAAGGCAATGCCCCTATCACCACCACAATGTTGGAAAAAGTGACGTTGTGGTGGTGACAGGGGCTTGTACATATGCCTCATAGTTCCAGACACCCAAAGCACAGGCACAAAGGAGAGGACAACCTTTTCAGCTTGAGCCTATAAACCTTTTGGGAGTGACACCTCAAGTGTAACAAAAGGGGGAAGGCCGACACATAGCTTGCCTCATAATTCTAATGAGACAGCTGCCTCTGGATCTCCACACCCTCTACTCACGCCTAATGTAGGTGTCATTAAGGAGGGACACAGTGCAAAACATGGCCAACACCAATCCCTGCATTTCTAAACAGCCAGCTGTCTCCATCCTTCTTACACAACGGCTAGGCACCAGGCTTCTCCAATGACTAGCTCGTGAGCTACTGGTAGCTATTCAACTACCTGTAAGTAGCTCTCCTGTATGCACCCCAGTTTTCTAAATAAGAAGCTTTTTCTTGTTGAATTAATGTATGTATGCCAAAATTGCGTATTCAAGACGAAGATTTATGAAATTTCACAACTCATGAGCTGATGTTGAGAGAAAAATGGTTGCATGTCCAAAATATATTTAAAGCTGAATTTTGATTGATAAATTATATGGGGAGACTTATTACTACTATCATTACTTTTGTGCCAGGGGCATTGCAGCTGTGGCTGTTTTGTAATACCCAGGTAGAGACATTCCTCAAATCGACAAAGCCTTATTTAACTCGCTGCTGGCAACTCTTTCTGATGTCCTGAAGTGATCACTGCTAGTAATTTTACATATAGTGGTCACTAATGTATACTTGTTTGTTGTGGTCACTATTACAATACTAAGGGACTTATTTACAAACCCTGGGGCAGATTTAAAAGGAACTGACGCATCTATTTAGATGCGTCGGTTTCTTTGCGCCAACGCCGAATGTCCTTGCGCCACTATGGCTACACTATATTTACAATACAGTGCTCCATGGTGCAAGGATTAAAAGATACGTCAGAAATTCTGATGCATCTGTTGGCGCAAAAGTTACGCATTGCTGGAGCTGCTCATGAAAGTGAGGCAACTCCAGCAATGTGCCACAATAGATGGGTGAGTCCCACTCAAAAAACCCTGCATCATTCCTTACACCTGGTTTGAGCAGGCGCAGGGATTTTGACGCAGTGAAATCTTGTAGATTTCACTGCGTCAGTTCTACATGGCTTTTTGCAAGGGAACGCCCACCCTGCATACATTATACCTGATGCAGGTATAATGTGACGCAGGCCTTTACAACGTGGCGCATTTCCCTAGATGCGTCACGCTGTAAATGGATCGCAACATTTACGCTGCGGCTGCGTCACAAGAGTGACGCAACGGCGGTGCAAAAGTCACGCAAGGGGCTTGTAAATAAGCCCTCAGTGCGCCTCAGGAACTTCACTTTTTATGCGGCACACTGGGCTTACCCATATCTACAAGGCCACGTAAAGCTACTCTGCCTGGAAGACAATGCAGCACAAGTCATTGTGTTGCCTCGCACTGCAAAGGAGAGGCGTGCCGTGGGCATTACAGTGGATGTTTCAATGGAACACCCATGGCATTCGACATGTTCCCAGATTTAGAACATGCTGTAAACCTGGTAATGCATCAAAGCCTTCGCCTTCCCAGGTGGTCGTAAGCGTTGTTTTTGTGAATGAAGGTGTCCCTTCCTCCATGGTGCAATGGGGCCCCCGTTGGTACAAGGCAGCCATTTGTGCGCGAGCGCCGGTGAAAGAGGACAGGAATGCGCTGTATCTCATAGATACGGGGCATTCCTGCCTTTTTCTTTTGTCGTAGGGCAGCGCAGCGCAGCAGGAAGACCTGTGGCACTGCCTAACACCAAAATGTTGTGAATGAGGGCCTTGTTTATAAGCCCAGTGCGCCACCAGAACGTCACTTTTTTTTACTTTCCAGTGGCGCACTGGGCTAACCCATATCTAAGAAGCCATTTAAAGCCATCTCTTGTGGCTTTTCATGGCTTTGTACCTATGGTGTGAGGCAACGCAGCGCAAGTTGATGCATTGCCTCACACTGCGATAGGAAGGCGTGCCATGGGCATTACGGTGGGTATTCCCGGATAACATCAATGGTATTAGACGCATTCCCAGATTTACAACATGCTGTAAACCTGGGAATGCGTCAAAAGCCTACGCCTGCCCAGGGGTGGCATAAGGGTTGTTATTGTGAAGGAAGTTGTCCCTTCCTCCATAAAAACCTGATTTCAACTTAGACCCCCTTGCACCATGGGTGCCTCCGTTAGCGCATGGCAGCCATTTGTGCGCCTTTTGCCCTTTTCTTTTGATGAAGGACAGCGCAGCAGGAAGGCTTGTGGCGCTGCCCTCCACCAAAAATAAGTAAATGAGGTCCTCAATATATTAGTACTCACAATGGTTTTCATTGAACACAAGTAGCTCTTACTACACAAAAGATTGGAGACCCCTGCTATACACTATGCCTGTCTGGCATGCTACATGCATTTCCATTGTGTACAGCATGTCCCTGGTCTCTGGTGGCAAGATGGATTCCATTGGGCCCACTGTCAAACAGGGCCAACCCACTCTTGGTTCACACCACTACACATAAGTACGACAATCAATCAAACATTTAGAAAGTGTGGCAAATCACGTGTGAGGGTTTCAGGGCACTGGAGCTGTTTGCTGCTGCGTGGAGGTTTGATCATCCAAACATCCAGGTCTTTAGATCTCTTCTGAACTGCTGGAGTGAGGGTGCGGTCCTGAGATGCAGAGGGGGGTTGCTCCAGGCCTTGGCTGCCAGGTGCAAGAAGGAGCGTCCTCTGCTGTTGGCTCGACAGATCTGCGGGGTGTCTGCGAGGGAGAGGAAAGAAGATCAAAGGTGTCTTGTCATTTGGTGAAGGGTCAGGTGTTTTGTTGATGTATGCTGGTCCTTGGTTGTGCAGGGCCTTGTAAGCGTGGGTCTCCATCCTATCCGACATAAGCAATTCCTCTTCTGAGGAGCCAGTGTAGTTTCCTGCGAGGTGGTATGATGTGGGTTCTTCTGGGGAGGTAGAGTTTGAGTCTTGCCGCTGAGTTCTGTATTGCCTGGAGTCTCTTCAGGAGGTGTGCAGTGATTCCTACATAGAGTGTGTTTCCATAGTCCAGTCTGCTGGTGATGAATGTCTGTGTGATGGTCCTTCAGGTGTCTGTCGGGAGCCACCTGAAGATGAACTTGACATACACAAACTGCATAAATGCTGAATGTAGCAAACGGCCTGGATACATAGCCTGGCTGAAACTTTACAACGAGGCAAGTAGGCTGCTCACCCATCCTTAGGCACAGGTAAAACGGCCTGACTGACTACTTCCAAATATATTCTGCCACCACTGTCAATCTTAAGTAATCCAGAGAGCACTGTACTGTTCTCCCCATGGCATCACATCACACAGGTATCACATAGGGTGACAAGGCGTCCCGGATTTGCCAGGACGGTCCCCGTTTTTCACCAGCTGTCCGGGCAGATTTCTAGAAATGTAGCTCATGTCCCAGTTTTTGGAGAGGGTCGACTAAAAACGGGGGGAGGTGTTTTTTATGTTTTACAAAGCGGGGATAGTTAGCAGTTGTTCCAAGGAAGCAATTTAATTCACGGGCAAGTTACTGGTTTTAAAAATAGCATCTTATGTATGTTCTTACTGCCTGTTTTGTAAATCTCTGCTGAGGAGCGCTGTCATTCTGTGCGCTTGCTTGATGTAAACATATAGTCCTTCTTCTATTTTTGTGAAATGTCCAGTTCTTTTGCTTTAAAATTCTGGTCACCCTAGTATCACATGACTTATGGGGGCATAGACATGGTGTGGGACAATGGATAGGCTCGGACAGTGAAGGGGGTGGGCTCCAGTTGCAGCGCTGGTGGACTAAAATGACTACATCAGCTTTGTTGGCAGTTTGGGATAGGGCCACAGTGCTCAATGGTGGAGAAAGGTCTGTGCCAACTCATCTAGGGAGCTTGTTACATGGATACACTCTTGCAACAAACACCACAAGGAGTTCATGCCGACTTGCACTGTTGCTATTATCATGGTTGCTTACAAAAGAGTAAGGCTGCAGTCACAATTAAAGAAGATTAGCTAAGAATATTTTCGCCTAGTATTACCTAGGAGTGGCAGTAAAGGATAGTAGCGCAAACAATGCCTTCCCACTTGACCAGGACTTTGTTAAAGAAGAGTCCACTTTAAAGAAGATAAAAAAGAAGAGATCAGGTTAGCTGACCGATTTTTCAGTTTTGTTAAAGATCTACCATTAGGGCTTCATAGGACCCGGATCCCTCAGCATGCTCCCCGCTCCCTCGTGATAACCTGACAACCCACATTAGAATCATCAACTGAGATTTGTGTGGGTGTAAAACGGCCATGTTTAATATTTGACATTTCATAAACATGACAAGGCATTTCAAATTCATTATTTACAGTTATCAACACCATTTTATTATTGACTTTCCAGATCTTCTTCAGCAAGATTAAGATTCAAATCCTCCAGCACTAAGGGGCCTTCCAGCTCACATCTTCCATGCCGAGCATCCGCGCAAGGTGGAACCCACATGCGCCGATGAGGAGTGGGCCCCAAACCTCTGATCCATGTCCGCCCTCTCCCGGGGCCCACCCTCCGACCACCAGGCTGACCAGGGACCCAGGAGGCTCGTAACCTGTCGCCCTAGCCTCCCCAGCCGGGGCCATATTTTACAGCGGAGAGCTTACCGTCTCCCCCCTCAGTGCTGGCCTAGGGAGTACGCAAGGCGGACTCCCGTCCATTCCGTCGGTCAATTTTACTGTTCCAAGGTCTTTCTACCGCAACACGCCCCTCCAACCTACTGAGCTAAAGGGACGGGTGGATGGGAGTTAAACTAAAAAGGGGGAGGAAAGAGGGAGACGCTTCTGGGAGCCCGCCACCGGTCGGTCCGGTGCAGCAGAGAAAGGAGAGGCCGGGTTCCCTGCCCCAGGAACCTAAATAGGTCCCCAGTCTCCGCCCCCGGCCCCACCGGAAGTGCGTCCTCTAGCCCCGGAAGTATTAGGTGGCCGGTCGCCCATTGGGGCTGACCGGCCGCCAATAGACTAGACGAGGTGGGGCGGGGGCCGGGGGGGCAGGGCTTAAGTGTGCGCTCCTTGATGCTCGCACTGGTCATAGGACCCGGATCCCCCAGCATGCTCCCCGCTCCCTCCTGATAACCTGACAACCCACATTAGAATCATCAACAGAGATTTGTGTGGGTGTAAAACGGCCATGTTTAATATTTGACATTTCATAAACATGACAAGGCATTTCAAATTCATTATTCACAGTTATCAACACAATTTTATTATTGACTTTCCAGATCTTCTTCAGCAAGATTAAGATTCAAATCCTCCACCACTAAGGGGCCTTCCAGCTCACATCTTCCATGCTGAGCATCCACGCAAGGTGAAACCCACATGCGCCCATGAGGAGTGGGCCCCAAACCTCTGATCCTTGTCCGCCTTCTCCCAGGGCCCACCCTCCGACCACCAGGCTGACCAGAGACCCAGGAGGCTCGTAAACTGTCGCCCTAGCCTCCCCAGCCGGGGCCATATTTTACAGCAGAGAGCTTACCGTCTCCCTCGTCAGTGCTGGCCTAGGGAGTACGCAAGGCGGACTCCCGTCCATTCCGTTGGTCAATTTTACTGTTCCAAGGTCTTTCTACCACCACAAAGGTGACCCGGGCCCACAGGTCCGTCACCTTCCCCCACTGCGCTCTGAATGCCAGACCCCAATTCTACGATCCAGGTATCTGTACCAATGTCTGATAACCGCACTCCATCCTTGTGATACCTCACCTCCTCGGAAACCATTTGGTGTGGAATGAGACGCGAGAGGCCCTTCACTGAGCACAACCCGGCCCATTCCTCCCATTGAGCCGCCTCCCCGTGATATTCCAGGCTCTTGGCCGCACTCTGGGTCCATCCTTGTGATACAGCACCTCTCCAGAAACCATTCGGTGTAGAATGTGACGCGAGCGGCCCTTCGCTGAGCACAACCTGGCCCATTCCCCCTTGAGCCGCCTCACCAAGACATTCTAAGCTCTTGTCCGCTCTCCGGGCCCTCTGCCCTGTGTGGTATCCTACCTGACCATGCGATTTCTGCCAAGGAAAATACACTTCCCAGCCCGGCAAAACTTGGTTAGCGCCAGGGAATAGTGCCCCAGTACCCCTACCACCTTGGCAGGGCACCCTAGTGCACAGGAGAGAAAATGGAAAAGTCAGGCACAGTCATGACCAAATTGCAAGCATCATTTAACAGCTACGCAGGCTTGATATACAGGTGAAACCAGCCGACCACCAGTGTCCCATTTTCCTTGCAGTGTCAGACGATGAGCCTGCCCTTGCTGCTAAGGCTGCCGCCCCAATTCTAAAGAAATCAACTCAGGCTGTCTGTTCTTTAGTGCAACATTTTTTGCCCCAACAAATGGAGCACCAGCTGCAGTACAGTCATACCTGTAGGGCAATCAGGACCCTCCGAAGGCAGGGACTAGCTTGCGTAACCCAAGCATAAGAAATGCACTGCTCCAATCGTAATACTGGTTATAAAGTACAATGTATATACGAACAGTACTATAAAGTAGTTCTGTAAAAGCATTACATGGTTTCCACGCCATAAGTTGCCTAAAACATATAAACAAATACCATGCTAAAAGATGGCGATAAGTACCCAACTAGTGCTACTAAAATATGCCTACCCTGGAGTACCTAACTTAAGTACCGCGCGAGGGAATGAGTAAGTGAGGGGTAGCTTAAGTTTAGTCATTCTCGGCCCCGAGACTATCCAAAATTTCCTACGGGTTTAATCAGCTCCGTCCCCTTGGTTTTAGAATGCATGCGGTCTTGTATCTCTGCTGGTCTGGATAACTCTGGGCATATTTATACTATGCGGGTCCGAGTTTGACATATGATAAGACTTACTAACGTCGCATAAGGACTCCATTCCCTGAAAAACCTTGATTCCTAGGTAAATTAGCATACAGGCATGGGGAAGTGCCAAGGCAGGTTTCTCTAAAAACCGTTGTTGATTCTTTGAACTTAGTGGAAGTAGCCATGCCGTATTTGGTCTGCACCGGTTCAGTCCGAATAAGGTAATGATGTCTATGTCTATATAAGGTTAAGATACACCATGCCCATATAAGGGGATGAATCGGGAAGACTACACTAGGGTCCTAGGTTCATTTACACACAACCTGCACCGTCCACTTGTGTGCAGTAACTGGCTAGCAGCCGCCAAACTCCCTTTTAGGCCGAACCAGAGACTAAACCCATCCAACAAGTTTTAGTGCATCATCTGATCCCATCAGTGGGTGGCACTGGCATTGCCTCTGCACCCCTCCTCCTCTTTCCCATAACCCCCCCTCACTTCCTGCACTTGTTGCTCTACATACCAATGTTCTGAACTTACAGTAAAACTTTGCAACGAGTGCGGCCACTAGTATTTGTTACAGAAATAAAAACCCATCTAAGGAAAGATATTGGTTCCTTCAAAGAACGTTTCATCTGAAATAAATTGAGCAGGCACTCTATGTGCCCCTTAGCTGCTTCTGACATCAAAACTCTGGTCAAACCAACACTGCCCACCAGACATCCAACAAATGTATGAGCATGTGCCAACTGTCAATTTCATGCTTTTGATCCAATGACTCATTTTCTTAATAAATAACTGTGTAAGGTACAAGTTAGCTAATCTTTGAGCATCCATCGACTCAACGTGTTAATGCCTCTAAAGAAAGTGTGTTGACCACTCAAACCCCCCACACCCTCCCACCGCCCCAAGATCAGCGTGCAGCAGCAATCGGTTTGTATACCTATGGATTTCCTCAGCAGAACTGTCTTGTGAGTGTTCCGTAAATGCTTCCACGATCAACAGCTGCCTATGGCCAAACATTTAATCTCCTAACAGTTGTATTCGGCTGTACTGACCAGGGTAAATGAATGACTACAATGAAATTGTGTCCCTGTGCTCCAGCGCCCACATTTCTTCAAACACCCAGGGCCCGATTCACAGAATGAACTTAAGACTCAATCCTAAACTTACTACTATTTTGGTATTCACAGAATGAACTTACTACTTTTGGCATTCACAGAAGTTAGGATTTTGCCTTAAGTTTGTCTTAAGACAGACTTAAGACAAACTTAAGACAAAATCCTAACTTCTGTGAATACCAAAAGTAGTAAGTGCATTCTGTGAATACCAAAATAGTAGTACGTTTAGGATTGAGTCTTAAGTTCATTCTGTGAATCGGGCCCCCAGACTCTGGAATCCGTCCTGGGCAAACCTCACTAGACGCCCCAGGTTGAGCCAGATCTACCTTTCACTCCACAGGCCTCGCGATTTGAGGAAAGGGGGGGGGGGGCTTTCCATTCCTTAATAACTGTAAACCCACTGGCACAGGACATGGACAAAAAATTATTCCTGCAATTTCTTAACACATTATCCCACGAGATGTAAAGTTGTACAAGAACATTAATTACCAGCTGGGGCAATATTAACGCCCCCAGCAACCCTATCACCAAAGAGGAAATTACCCACCACATCAAACAACGTTTGCCTTACTTCCGGTCAAATACCACTTCACAGCAGTATACCCAGATCCCTGCATGCTGCCGCCCATGTCAGCACCCTTGCTTAATCTCGTTTCTGTGCACTTTAACGACAGCGAGGTGCACGGTGAGAAACACGCACCTATTATTTCAACTGACCCACTACTGTAATTGTGAGTAACGCGTCTGTGTCAAGAGTAGGCTGGCCCTAAATAAACTGACCTGATTACACAACCCGATAACAGCAATTTCTGACAATGCAGCGATGGCCATCTGCTCCGATTCACTGTGATTATGAGATATGGGGATACGCGGCTAATAAATTACGCACTCATCAGGCGCCGTACCCATACGTTAAACTCTATCACCGGTTATACATATTGTTGGCCTATTAACCCAAAGAAGACCTTCAAGTGAGCCACAGCATAAGCAGGACACACACCTCACACCCTACGCATGGATTCATTGGTCATGCGCTGCGGCACCGTCACCCGTACTGTTCTCCCTCATCCACAGCAGTGCAGTGCCCTCACCCGTGTCTGCTCCTCACCACTGCCATCTTTACAACGCCAGCTCCTCACGCAAGACATTGGGTTGCGCCCTTCCTGTTCAGGAGTTGGAAGGGAGCCCACCAGTATTGCCCATTCAATCCATGGACTCTTGTGGAAAGAAAACTAGGCAGTTCGTTACATAAGCCTAGCATTAGGACCATCATGACGCTTATATAAAAAGGCAAGACCACTAGTGGGTCAAGGCGGTGCAGCGAGCGGGTGCCGGAGCCCCAAATGGTACGTGCCTAACGTGATTACATTCTAAAGTGAAAGTGAATATTCTTCCGATTTACAGGAAGCCCTCGAGACCTTTCTCAATTGTAAGCAGGCACATGCGGACTCGCCAGGGGCGGCCTGTGCTAAACAAATGAAATTAAACTTGGCGCCCTTCTTTCTCCTCCTCCAACGTATTCCCTTTAACCTCTTCTAACCCACTCTCCTTTTTCTCACAGACTAAAGGCTCCTGCAACGATACGGAAATGTGAAAGCACACTTCGACAAAGTATATTAAGCGTGAAAAGGCTTTTGAACCTCTGATGCCTACCCATCGCTAGGCCAACATTAAGAAGGCACCTTCGGGTAACTTGTACATACTATCCGCTAACGATTATACATTTATAGTCACATGCGTGGGCGGCCACCCGTCTCTTCCGGCTCACTTTGCTCGCAGGCATGGTGTGATCGAAGATATAGCCCCTTCTATTACTGGATAATGCCCTTATCTTTGCATATAATCGACCCCTGTACAGCGCTAATGCTTCGTCCCATGTGGCCCTAGCTATAGCCGGCCCACGTCGATAGGAGAGGTGAACAGCACACCCGAGGGGCCCTGTCAGCAGCGCTCTGCCCGGCAGAAAATTCTTTAACATTCTCGCGCTCCACTGTTATGTCCCCTCTATGTCTCCTCGCACTCTGAAACCGCTCGCGCGCCAACCCAACACACTAAGGGGCAGATTTATGATAACTGGCGCATCCCCAGGGATGCGCCAGTTAATGTGCGCCACAGTGCGCCACAGCTCCGCCACCCATGGTGCGCCGCATTTACAATGCGGCGCACCATGGGGCAAAAACGGCACAGATGCGTGACGCATCTGTGCCGTTAAGGTGACGCATTGCTGGAGTTGCGTCGCAAGCGCGACGCAACTCCAGCAAGGCTCAGGGGTGCCCCATCTTAACAATGCTGCGTCAAGACCTACGCCTGCTTCAAGCAGGCGCAGGCTTTTGACGCAGCATTGGCCTGAAAGTGACTGAGTGAAATCTTATAGATTTCACTCAGCCACTTTTGCGAGGCGCACCTGCCCCGGAACGCCTACCCTGCGCCGGAACGCCCACAAGTGGCGCAGGGCTTTACAACGTGACGCATCTGCCTAGATGCGTCACGTTGTAAATCGTTTGTAGAGATGCGCCACGTTTACGCCGCCTTGCGTGACGCAACGGCGGCGTAAACGTGGCACAAGGGCCTCATAAATCTGCCCCTAAAGGCGCTTCCGGCGGAGAGCTTTGAGGCCCGCTAAGGCGGGAACTTTAAATTATTCGCTACTCTGCTCGTCACCACCCGCCGGTCCCCCCTCGTGGCAGGAAACACGGGCCAAGTTCGCGAGAGCAGTTCAAAGGCAGCCTCCGAGAGCAGTCATGCTCCCAATAACACATTACCGGGAGAAACCTCACCCCACGAAGGCTGCCCAAAAACCAGCCTAAGCCCCTGAAACCTTACCTCCGTCCACGCGGTGGACCAGCTTAAAGACGCTAGGACGGACACAGCCCGTCTGCCTCCCAATCTCAACGCGATGCCCAGCTGCACGCAATTCCGCACGATCCCCGTCCTCGTCGAGTCTGCTGCCAATCAGTTAAACTAAAAAGGGGGAGGAAAGAGGGAGACGCTTCTGGGAGCCCGCCACCGGTCGGTCCGGTGCAGCAGAGGAAGGAGAGGCCGGGTTCCCTGCCCCAGGAACCTAAATAGGTCCCCTGTCTCCGCCCTCTGCCCCACCGGAAGTGCGTCCTCTAGCCCAGGAAGTATTAAGTGGCCGGTCGCCCATTGGGGCTGACCGGCCGCCAATAGACTAGACGAGGTAGGGCCGGGGGCCGGGAGGGCGGGTCCTAAGTGCGCGCTCCTTGATGCTCGCGCTTGTCAGAGATCAAGATAAAAAAACAGGGGCCTCATTTATGAGAAATGACACATCGCTGCGTGAAAGCAGCGATGCGTCACTTCTCAGTGCGCACTCCTTGCGACATACCTGGTGCGTCATATTTACAGTATGACACATCATGTCGCAAGGAGTTACAGATACGTCAGTATTTCTGACGTATCTGTATGGCGCAAAAGTGACGCATTGCTGGAGTGTGTCACAAAAGTGACGCAACTCCAGCGATGCATCCTTTCACATGGGGCAAGCCCCATGTGAAAGGGCTTGCGTCAGTCTTACGCCTGCTGTGAGGCAGACGCAAGATTTTGACGCAACGGCGTCCTAGAAGTGACGCAGTGAAATCTCATAGATTTCACTGCGTCACTTCTACGAGGCTTTTTACGGGGAAACGCCCCCCCCAGCATACATTATACCTGACGCAGGTATAATGTAGCACAGGGGTTTACAAAGTGACGCATCTGCTTAGACGCGTCACTTTGTAAATAGTGCGCAACAGGAGACATGTTTTACGCCGCCGATGCGTCACAAAAAATTACGCAACAGCAGCGCAAAACTGACACAAGGCCTCGTAAATGAGGCCCCAGATCTTTAAGTATGTTTTCCAGGCTTTCTGTAAAAGTTAATTCGAGTGCAAAGGTCACGACCCCACAGGTAGTCACTTTTAAGGGAGCATTTAGCTAAGAGACTGGGGTAGGCACGTGTTCTGGCTTTTAAAAGAAAGCAATGTAATTAACACAGATGATACTGTGTGTAAAAGTTGCATTTAATTACTCTCAGTGCCTCCAGGTCTGTGTGTTCGATGTTAAGGAGTGCTGCCAATTAATTTGTTGTATGCCCCATCCTTCCTGCAAAATTGTAGTCATACATTTTGTTTGCGAAATATACCAGATTTTGTTTTTCAAAATATTGTCACTGTAAGCTAGCTGACTTGTGACTGGGGAGGAGGTGAAAGCTGGAGTAAGCTGGACAGGACTCATAAAGGCATTAGTAGTTGAAGCACATGCACTCTAATGACAAAGAGCGAGTATTGATAAATGGACAGACGGGTGAAATAATGAACTAAAGGGTAGATGGGCTGGCAGAGGGTTCAGTGGATTAGCTGCATGGATGAGAGGGTGGATGTGAACATGGATGGAAAAGCGCATAGCTGGGTAGATGACAAGATTTACACACAAAGGGGTAGGCAGGCGTATGGCTAGGTTGATGGCTGGACTAAAATGCTCAGCTGGAGTAAAGAAACTCTATCAGAATCGCTTCTGCACTAAAAGCAGTACCCCTATCCAGGGCTCGAGTCGGGGTACCAAGCGGGTGGACGGCGTCCCCCCACTTATTTTACCGGGAGCTCGATAACTATAAACTGCAACTGAGTGCAAGCCGCCTTTTGTGACGTCACTTCCTGTTGTGACGTCAGCGTCCCCCCCACTTCTGTTTTTTAGGACTTGTGCCCTGCCCCTATCCCGTACCTGTAAACTCACCTGCATTTGGCCATGGTCCCCTTTTTTTTATTCATCCCATACCAAAATGCATCCACAGACTTTACAGGGGGCGCTTTCACACTTGTATCTCTCTCAAAAAAGTGCTCACTTTGCATTCACCTTAATGTGATCACTTCATTCAAAATGCCTTCACTTGTATGTTTCAGTCCAAAGGTACCCTATCCCTGTTCTCAGAAATGTTAGACTGATTCAAAAAGAGAGTCTCTTACTGCAAATGCAGCGTGTCTTACTGCGAAAGTAAGAGCCAGACACACGCAAAAAGAACAACTTCTTAGCTGGATAAGAAGGGCAGAGGAGTCGGTGCTCGGCATCCACTCTAGAAGCCGCCATGTCCTGGGTCTCAGAGTGCCGCCACGTGCGCCGCCGCCGCCCCGCGCGCGCCCCTGCTGCCCGCCTCGTGCCGAGACACCCGCGCTTCCGGCGCCGCGCGCAGTTTGTTTAATTAAGTATCCTCCCTAATGGGATTGCCTTATTTCCATAACAAACTCGCAGCCTGCCGTAACATCAGCCCCCTCATTCATTACTGGTAATTAGATATGGATTCCCCAACAACTTCATTCCTTATGATGAATGCCCCCCCTGACAGTCACCATTACACATTAGCATTTTTCCAGTGCATTCAATACATCATCTCCCTCCGCTCTTTTTTTTTCTTCAGTGGGCGGGAATATATTTTAAATAAAATATTAGCAATCCATTGCGGAGATTTATGCGTTCTGAAGTGCCTGGAATCTTCTGCCGAGCTTTGAATTACTTCATTATTTACTTGTGCGTCTTCGCTTCACAGTTTGATTGGATTTTAATGGAGTGGGCTCCTCTCCAGGGGAGTCACCACTGGGCCGGACACGAGTGTTCCTGCAGGGTGGAAACAAAAGGCGACTCCTTCCTAGAAGTACCTTAGAAAAGGGGTACCGCGCCTCCAGGCTTGGCACACTTTGGGCCTGGTGGTCCCAGGCTGGGACCCTACAAAGTGTGGCAGTGAGGGAACTTTTGCAAAAGAGGAATTGTTTATGTAGGATAGGATGGAGCATGTGCAAACCTATGCACGTCTATTCACCAAAATACGGACCAGAGAAGGGGCTGGCATTGCACACCCTATGACCCCGATGACTTCCTAGATTTGACCTTTCACCCCACCACTAGCCCCTTAATAGCCAGCTATTTGATTCTCTGGGAGTAGGAGAAGAGTGCACATTGGAGAAAAAAACGACTTCAACGTAAACATGGTTTTTGATAGGATGGCCAACCATGAAGGACTTGGGGAGGCACGTATATGGGGTTGTTTGGGACAGATTAAGGGGCAGATTTATGTTGGACTTGCGCCACATTTACGCCGCCGTTGCGTCACGCAATGGCGCGGAAATGTGGCGCATCCCTGCGACCTATTTACAACGTGACGCATCTAGGCAGATGTGTCACGTTGTAAAGCCCTGCGCCACATGAAACCTGCGTCAGGTTTCATGTGGGCGTTCTGTCGCAGGGTGGGCGTTCCCTCGTAGGAAAGCCCCGTAAAACTGACGCAGTGAAATCTACAAGATTTCACTGAGTCCGTTTTACGACGCTGCTGGGTCAAATCCTTACGCCTGCTTGAAGCAGGCGTAAGGAGTGACGCACCACGTTATGTATGGGTCGCCTCGGTACATTGCAGGAGTTGCGTCGCACTTGCGACGCTACTCCAGCAATGCGCCGCACGTACACCACAAGATGAAAATAAAGAAAGATAGAAAGAAGGAGTGAAGGAAGGACAGGAGGGAGATAAAGAGAAAAGACAAAACTAGAAGAGAAGAATGGGAAGACGGAAAGCAGCAAAGAAAATTAAACAAGAATATTGAGAAGGGAAGAAAGCTAGAAAGGTGTACACATGGAATGAAAAATAAATGGATAGAAGGAAAGGAAGATAAAAAAAGTAATGAAGAGAATAGAAATGGATGAAATTAATAGGAGGTAGGGAAGAAAAAAGGAAAGAATGAAAGAAAGAAGTTAATACTGATAAATGTGCAGTTTTGCCAAATTCTTTTAAAATAATGCTGCAAGATGCATAATTTTAAAGCATACTAAGGAGAACAAATTCCACGGGCTCTTTAATTGAAAGTGTCGGGGGCCTGATTCACAGAACTAACTTAAGACAAAATCCTAAACTTACTACCATTTTGGTATTCACAGAAGGCACTTACTCATTTTGGTATTCACTGAAGGCACTTACTCATTTCGGTATTCACAGAAGATAGGAGTCCTAACTTTAGGACTCCTAAATGCATTCTGTGAATACCGAAAGCCTTAAAATTAGCATTTTTCTCAATGTAGTAGTAGTAAAGTTAGGACTCCTAACTTTAGGACTCCTAAATGCCTTCTGTGAATACCGAAAGTCTTAAAATTAGGGGGCCTTATTTATGAAGGCCTTACACCGCCGGTGCGCCACTTTTAAAATGGGAAAAAGTGACGCACCAGCGGCGCAAGGCCTTCATAAATAAGGTGTATATAACAAGGGAGAGAGTAAGGGAGGTTACACTAGTTATGTGTGGTAGGAACTCCTGGTCCCCGGAATAAATGTTATCAACAATGGAGGAGTACCCCCTAGGGAGAAGAAACAGAAAAAAATCTTTTCTGTGTCTAGAGCGTGAAGCTCAGGTTAGCACAATGTGCCCCAACCCCTAACAGGACAAGGCGTGTCCTTGAAGAAGACCCCTCACTCACCAACCTAGTTGGTGACATGCTTCATCATCGGGGTCCCACCCCATAGGCCGAATGCCCATAGGGTGTGCTGCGACACCTGATTACAGTGGAGCGGGTTCTTTGATTTATATGTGCAAAGTGTTAGAACAAAAAGTGTTTTAAAAGAGGGCCAAATCTACTCACAACAAGACTTTATTCTTGAGTGTTTGGACCCTCGTAAAATCCAGTGTGGCACCTATGCCTTATTAGGAAGGCTTTGGTGTCTAAAGAAGTGTACAAAATATTAAAAATAGCGTAGTGTGCTATGTGCTAAATGAAAATTAGGTCTACATGTTTCAACCATTAAGAAATTATAGGTTTTCGTCAGGACCGTGGTGTTTGAACGGGGTGGTCCGCACACGCTAAGGTGCGTCCTGCCCTCGCTCAATTAGAGACCATAAATAGTGGTCTCGGTGTAAAAAGGTGTTTTCCCTGAATCAGGAGAAAAACATTTAGAAGCGGTCACTGTCGCTTCATGGACATGAGGATCTCCAAGACGGCAAGTTTCGCCACTTGCGACTTCTGCTTGTCAGGAAGAAAAACCTACTTGGTCATTCCTCGATGCCCCGATACTCCACGGGGCATCGAGGAATGACCAAGTAGGTTTTTTTACACCGAGACCACTATTTATGTGCCACACTGGATTTTACGAGGGTCCAAACACTCAAGAATAAAGTCTTGTTGTGAGTAGATTTGGCCCTCTTTTAAAACACTTTTTGTTCTAACACTTTGCACATATAAATCAAAGAACCCGCTCCACTGTAATCAGGTGTCGCAGCACACCCTATGGGCATTTGGCCTATGGGGTGGGACCCCGATGATGAAGCATGTCACCAACTAGGTTGGTGAGTGAGGGGTCTTCTTCAAGGACACGCCTTGTCCTGTTAGGGGTTGGGGCACATTGTGCTAACCTGAGCTTCACGCTCTAGACACAGAAAATATTTTTTTCTGTTTCTTCTCCCTAGGGGGTACTCCTCCATTGTTGATAACACTTCATAAATAAGGCCCAGGATTTTTCTTCATTTACTACTACTAAACTGAGAAAAATGCTAATTTTAAGGCTTTAGGTATTCACAGAAGGCATTTAGGAGTCCTAAAGTTAGGACGCCTAACTTTACTACTACTAAATTGAGAAAAATCCAAATTTTAAGACTTTCGGTATTCACAGAAGGCATTTAGGAGTCCTAAAGTTAGGAGTCCTAACTTTACTACTACTAAATTGAGAAAAGTCCTAATATTAAGACTTTCGGTATTCACAGAAGGCATTTAGGCGTCCTAAAGTTAGGAGTCCTAACTTTACTACTACTAAATTGAGAAAAGTCCTAATTTTAAGACTTTCGGTATTCACAGAAGGCATTTAAGCGTCCTAAAGTTAGGAGTCCTAACTTTACTACTACTAAATTGAGAAAAATCCTAATTTTAAGACTTTCGGTATTCACAGAAGGCATTTAGGAGTCCTAAAGTTAGGAGTCCTAACTTTACTACTACTAAATTGAGAACAGTCCTAATATTAAGACTTTCGGTATTCACAGAAGGCATTTAGGCGTCCTAAAGTTAAGAGTTCTAACTTTACTACTACTAAATTGAGAAAAATCCAAATTTTAAGACTTTCGGTATTCACAGAAGGCATTTAGGAGTCCTAAAGTTAGGAGTCCTAACTTTACTACTACTAAATTGAGAAAAGTCCTAATATTAAGACTTTCGGTATTCACAGAGGGCATTTAGGCGTCCTAAAGTTAGGAGTCCTAACTTTACTACTACTAAATTGAGAAAAGTCCTAATTTTAAGACTTTCGGTATTCACAGAAGGCATTTAAGCGTCCTAAAGTTAGGAGTCCTAACTTTACTACTACTAAATTGAGAAAAATCCTAATTTTAAGACTTTCGGTATTCACAGAAGGCATTTAGGCATCCTAAAGTTAGGAGTCCGAACTTTACTACTACTAAATTGAGAAAAATCCTAATTTTAAGACTTTCAGTATTTACAGAATGCATTTAGGAGTCCTAAAGTTAGGACTCCTATCTTCTGTGAATACCGAAATGAGTAAGTGCCTTCTGTGAATACCAATATGAGTAAGTGCCTTCTGTGAATACCAAAATGGTAGTAAGTTTAGGATTTTGTCTTAAGTTAGTTCTGTGAATCGGGTCCGGGATCACTAACTTTGGTAGAATATTTAGGGGCATATTATCAAGACAGGCGATAAAATTATCGCCGCTTTAGCGGCAGAAAACTGCAGCTAAAACGGCGATAATGGGCTTGATAATATGCTCTATGGAATTCCAATTGAAGCCCATGTTAGATGTGAAGGACATCTAACATGGGCTTCAATTGGAATTCTATTACGCATATTATCAAGCCTATTATCGCCGTCTTAGCTGCAGTTTTCTGCCACTCAAACGGCGATCATTTTATCGCCTGTCTTGATAATATGCCCCTTAGCTTCTTGTGGCTCAAAGTTGGGGGTATTTTTTTTCCTGGGTACTTCCTTGCCAACCGTCCCACATTTTGCAGCTTTATCCTGCACTCATGGCTCCTGTCCCATTGCCTGCCAAGAGGTACTGCAGGACAGGCGCGTTGTCTCACATTTGGGTATGTTCAGGATTCGAGATGCAAAACCAGTCACTTGACTATAAACAGCCCTGAATGTCTAAATGAAAACCGTGCTGGTGACCGGTCATAGGAGTATGCTCTTGGGCCCTCATTTATGAAAAGTGACACACCGCTGCGTGAAAACAGCGATGCGTCACTTTTCGCTGCAACCTCCTTGCAACACCAATGATGCGTCATATTTACAGTATGACGCATCATTGCGCAAGGAGTTCCAGATACGTCAGTATATCTGACGTATCTGTAAGTGCAAAAGTGACGCATTGATGGAGTGTGTCACAAAAGTGACACAACTCAAGCAATGTATCATTTCACATGGGGCACGCCCCATGTGAAAGGGCCTGCGTCAGTCTTACGCCTGCTGTGAGGCAGGCGTAAGAAATTAACGCATTTGTGTCCTAGAAGTGGCGCAGTGAAATCACATAGATTTCACTGCGTCACTTCTACGACCCTTTCTTGCGTCAATACGCCCCCCCTTGCATACATTTTACCTGGCGCAGGTATAATGTGGCGCAGGGGTTTACAAAGTGACGCATCTACCTAGATGCGTCACTTTGTAAATATGGCGCAACAAGGCGCATTTTTTAGCCACTGATGCGTCACAAAAAGTGACGCACCGGCGGCGTAAAAGTGACGCACAGCCTCATAAATGAGGCCCTTGGTGTTTATTTCTTCCATTTAGGTGGTTTCAAAATGCTGCCATATTGTCAGATTAGCGGACAGAGGTACGGGGACAGTATGATTTGCCTATGATCAAACAGTTTGTTAAAGAAATAGCCAGAAATTGCAGCACACAACCACTTGCTGCAAAGGCTATACTTTTACTACTGTATTGCATTATACCATGAAGCTAGGCATGTTTCCGTCCTCTTTCCCACATAACATCCAGTCAAATTTTAATAATCAAACGCTTACTAGCAGCATTTACTCTGAGTCTAAATACTCTCATGGCCATATTTACTAACAATTTGAGTCAGGTTTGCTTTACTTGTAGAACGCAAACCTGACACAAAGTGTTACTTTGGTTTTACTATCCAATGCAAATTGGAATTTGATTTGGATAGTACTTTAAAGTAACATAAAGGGGTCGATTATGATGGCGGACTCCCCGAGGTGGAGGGACCATCCGCAGGGTCAGCGGCGTTCCCTCCGTGGGAATTAGGATGTGACCGCCACCCTGGCGGTCACATCCCTTATATTTAACATTGCGGCAGGTGCTGCTTTAAGCAGCACCCGCCGCAAAGTTAAAAATGCATGCTGTGCATTTGCATGCACAAAGCGTCAGGCACCGGGTGGTGCCTGCCACATTGTGCATGCAACTGCAGGGGGGTACCATAGGTACCCCCCATGTGCACCCCCCAGCCCCCCTTCACCCTGGGGGCCCGCAACGGGCCCCCAAAGCAAGGACCGTATGCCTTTTCGTGGCGGTATTGCCGCCACGGAAATGCATAGCCCCCAGCACATCCTAATATGGCTGGCGGTGTCTGATAGACACCGCCACCATATTAGAGCTTTTCCGCCGCGGTCGCCTTGCAGCGGATGGTCTTCCCGTCCGCCACGGTCCCCCCACCATTGTATTAAGGCGGGGGGAAATAGGTGGCGGACAGGCAAGGATGGCGGACGGATCGCCACCGCCTGCATGGCGATGGCGATCCGTCCGCCATCCTAATTGACCCCTAACTTCGGTGGGTGCTGCTTTGCAATACTTTACGTCAAGGGAGCGTTCCATAGGTGGTGCATGGGAATTTTCCATGGAACCACTCATGGGTTTTGATGCAAATCCCTATCTATTAACATTGTTGGATAGGTATTTGCGCAAAGAACCTATGTCTCTTCAAGGCAGGCGCAATGAGATTTTTTTTTGCATTTCTCGTGGATTTTGCATACTCTTTCAGTAAAATGGCGGTTCTTCTATATAGCTTTAGGATTATTAACCCCTTGTGTGCTTCGGACGGCCCCACAGCGCGAACATTTGCGCAGCGTGGTAGGGGTTAAAGGATGATATGATGTGCTTTCATGGAATCCAGTGACATTTTGTCATTGAATATTACTGCAAACAGGTTTACTTTCTCCTTAGATGGGCTGCCACAGACCCTCCTCTAAAGAGTGGGTAATTAATTTTTGCATTTTTCGAGTGTTCCATTTCCAACAAGCAAAATTCATTTTTTTCCTCTTGCACCTGAGCCAATTTGTTCCCATCCAGTTAAATGTTTCTTCTCTGTGATCCATCTCTTTCGCAGTGTCCTTGGATAAACTGAAGACCACGTGGGTGTTGTCCACATCGTAACGGAGCATCCCCCCATGGGTCTAAACACCTACTATTAATTTAACTATTACTATTGGTATTTGTAGCTCTGCTTATATTTACGGCACTACTAGTGTTACAGCTCTTGGGAGTCAGTGCAGCAGACCGTTTCCATCTATGCAACCAGGAAGTGGAACATCATCCCATCCTGGGATCTGGATTCAAGCTAGCCTGGCTGATGAGGGGGGTTAACCCGAAACCGGTCCCATGATGCATGTTTCCGGTCCAGGGAAGACCTGGATTAGCAGTTCGGGCTGGATTGTTCCCATGAGGAACAGGGTCTAGACTGATTTGAATATAGCTGGGTCTGAACTGGGATGGCGAAGTGAGTTAAAGAACAATAATGGATTCAACCGAGATCTGTGACTGGGGGTGAATATCTGAAAAGTTTCAGCGCTCCGTCCACCATCTCCTTGTATTTGCTTTGTTTGCCCTAAGTTGGCAGGGTATGCCCAGACGTGGGTCCCTTGCTCACTTTGCTACTGGATTCAAGCTAGCCTGATGAGGGGTGTTACCCTGAAACTGGTCCCAGGATGTTTGGTTCTGGTCCAGGGAAGACCTGGCTTGGCAGTTAGGCTGTACTGTTCCCATGATGAACAGGATCAAGACTGATTTGCATATGGCTGGCTCTGAACTGGGATGGCGAACTGTGCTAAAGAATGATGATGGATTCAACCCAGATCTGTGACTTGGGGTGAGTGTCTGATACGTTTTAGCGCTCCATCCACCATCTGCTTGTGTTTGCTTTGTTCACTCTAAGTTGGCAGGGAATGCCCAGATGTGGATCCCTTGCTCACTTTGCCACTGGATTAAAGCTAGTCTGGCTGATGAGGGTTGTTACCCTGAAACCGTTCTCAGGATAATTGTTTCCACTCCAGGGAAGACCTGGCTTGGGAGTTCGGGCTGGACAGTTCCTATGAGGAACAGGGTCAAGACTGATTTGGAAATGGCTGGGTCTGAACTGGGATGGCGAAGTGAGCTAAAGAACGATGACGTATTCAACCCAGATCTGTGACTGGGGGTGAGTGTCTTGAAAGTTTCAGCGCTCCATTCACCATCTCCTTGTGATTGCTTAGTTACAAATAGGACCATGTTTCCATAGGAGAAACATTTTTTTCTTTTCCTTATAACTTTGGTGACGTTTGACGAATTTTAACAAGTTTCCAAAAAAAGTCTCCTCCCCCTCAGCTCCTTCCTGGAACATTCAGGGATGATCTGTCAAACATGGACAAGAAAAAAAAAGGATGGGAAGGCAAAATGTGCTTTCCCCATTCATCTTTCCTTAGGAAATTTAGACACCGCAACAGCCCAAACTACCGAACAGATATACATCAACTTGGCAGAAAGCTAGATCTTGTTGCATACCCTGCCCGCACTCTCCCAGGCAGGGAACATAAGTTTGCTCCTGCCTGGAAGGAGCAGTAAAAAATGCTGCTCCCACCATGAAGAAAGCAAAGGAATGGTGCCAGCTCCTGCCAGTATGGTCAAATATGAGCTTTACGTACAATGTGCAGTCTAGCAGACAAGACGTGCTGGCTGTCTCAATCAAGAGTGTTGGACATGAAAGAAAGCTTTCTTA
Organism: Lissotriton helveticus; assembly: GCF_964261635.1. NCBI lineage: Eukaryota > Metazoa > Chordata > Amphibia > Caudata > Salamandridae > Lissotriton > Lissotriton helveticus. The sequence continues at coordinate 282,490,215 of NC_136058.1, read as the reverse complement.
TGTTAATGTCTCACTTCTGATCAATTGGCATATGTACCGAAAGACTTTGGATGATCGTTGTACTCCTTACTTTTGGGGCGTACATAAAAAGAATTGTACACTGTCCTATGCTAGTTGGATATGTGCCTACCTGCACCAATGGTTCCCGTGAATGCGTGTGTCACCTGCCATTGCAGGCTTGTGTGTTAGTACAGACACACGTATTAGTTAAACCAATGCCCAGGCTGCTTTAGAGGCCTGGACAGGCGCTCTTGCACCCCTGGTGCTGGGGACTATGGGGCATATTTACAAGCCCCTCTACCACAACGTCACTTTTTCTGACATTGTAGTGACGTTAGGGGTTTTGCCTTATTTACAAGGCAGTGGTAAGCCACTCAACGTGGCACCCTTTCATGCTATACTTAGTGTGAAAGGGGTGGGTGATGGGTGCTGTGGTGGGTGTTACATCACCACACCCATTGATTTTGGCACTGTCTCATATTAACAAGGTTGGCGTAAATATGGGGCAGTGACAAAATGAAACCCAGGGAAAACCCGGTCTTACCCTGGCACAATGAGGTGTAATGTTTAATTTCTCCCTGTTTTTGCTGTTTCCATGTGTGCTCCATTGTGCAGCACACACAGAAACAGCAAAAGGCTATTGATTGTTTATGTGCAGGAAGTTGTTCCTTCTTATGTGCAAGAAGCTGTCCCTTCCTGCACATAAATAATCTGAAATGGCATTTTGTAACTTCTATGTGTGCTGTTTAATGCAGCACATTTAGAAGTTACAAAACATCCTTTTTTTAAATGATTTCCCATAGTGCAAGAGTGCCTGCATTGCAGGGGAAGATTGTTTACGTTCACGAAGGTGTCCCTTCCTGCACATAGGCAATCATTAAAAAAAATGATGTTTTGCTACTGCATTAAGCAGCACACATACAAGTTACAAAATGCCATTTCAGATTGTTTATATGCAGGAAGGGATACCTTCCTGCACATAAACAATTTTTCCCTGCACCGAAAGCACTCTTGCACTATGGTGCAAGGGTGTCTGGGTTGGTCCTAGGTGGCTAAATTAGTGCCAGAGCAGGGGGAAACGGAGAGGAAAATGCAGGGCTGCACTGTATTCTTGTAGCCTTGTAAATAGGGTGTGGCCATTCGTTTCAGAAGTGGTGGAGCGTGGCATCAAGCCAAGGAGGCTAATGCTTTGCTCCACCATTTTCTTGTAAATATGTCCAAATGTGACTAACCTTTCAAAGTAGGTCTGTGTGCACAATATCACACGTGCGCCCAGGTAGTGAAGAATACCTATGTGTGTTTTCACTACCTATGCGGCCTGCTCTTCGCATGGGTGAACATGGAGAAGTGTCTGACATTACTTCCGACTGCAATAGTGGATTGCAGTGTAGCAGCCTCATGATGTTTCCTATCAATGGATTTGCCATGCCAAACTCTTTCCATTGGTAAAAGGGTTTTGGCATAACTTGTTTAGAAATGTCACTTATGGGGAGGAGCCTAGCTCGCGGCCGTGATGGTCGCCCTTTAGCTCGGCTCCCGCAGCCCTCCATCCTGACTGCCTATCCTGTCTTTTATCCTGTCCCGGGACGGCACACTTTTGGGGAATTGGAAGCATTACGGCTTGTTTGTACTTACCATCTGACCCCGGGGTCTCGACGTGCAGTGGCTGCGGAGTTCTGGCCCCCGAGAGATAGGGGCCTCTGCGAGACTTGGACCGGGACCTGGCCGGTGGGATCCGACGGCTCTCGGCCCCGGCCGAGAGCGAGAACCAGTGTTGGGAGCCGATGTGCGAAGATCCCGGCGATCCTGACCCGGACCTGCCCTGGTGGTCGCGTGGCCGACGTGGGTGAGAAGCCCCGGGACCTGATTCTGAGAGGGGGTCCCCCCGCCGCTGCTTTGTCCGGCGGCCCTGGTCCTCGGGGCCCGGACTCCGCTTGTTTGGGGCACCGGTGCGGGTGCGGGCGGAGACCCGTTTTGGGCGGATATCCTTTTGGCATTGAAGCCGCCCTTGCTGGGACCCCCGGCGCTTGTAAAGTCCTACATTTGAGAACTGTTATTTCCGGGGGTCCTCGTGGGCGGCGATTGGGCTGATTCACGAAATGGCGGCCGGCCCTCTGGAACGAGAGTCACCCTGTCGCGGCGGGCCCGAGTTGCCTGATTGTGTGGGGATCGGATCTGGTGGGCATGAGCCGACAGTCAGAGATATCCTGGAAGCCCTCAGATCCCTGCACGCTTCCCTCGCCCTGGGCGTCTCGGTGGGTCCGCCACGATCCGCCGCCATTTTGGGCGGCCGTTTCTTCTTGTCCCCCTCTTGTTTCGATGCCTCCATTGCCTCACCCCCCTCGATTGACCTGAGTGTCTCCACCACTGATCGAAGATCGTGTAGTGTGCTGGTGACTTTGGGGCGCCCCGCTTTTCAAGGTTCGGACCCCCGGGACTCGAATGCTGTACTACGACCCTGTTCGACATTGTTGCCTGGAATTATGGACGGACTTCCTCCTGCGCCTGCTTCGATGACTTTGCCTGTGTTTAAAATTGGGACCACCTCGCCCGCTCCAGTGGCGCAACTGAACTCCTGTTTCTCATGGCTCGTGCTTCGATTGTTGATGCATCGATACTTTCAATTTGGACTACTGCTCACTTGTCGATCTATCTACCCCCCCACGTAACTATGCTAGTCACCATTCCACTCGATTATATGCTGACTTCATATTTAGTATGTGGTTGTACATTGCCATGTGGTGGGTGGGATTTGTCGCTCGGAAGGGCTGGGGGTGAAATGTACAATTTCTGCTTGATTCCCGGTATGCGATTTCGTTGCACAACTGTCTCTGAGCGTCGAGGGGTGGGAGGTCCCCTTCTCCTAATATTTTGTGGCGTGTGATGGGGTGTCGTCCTGGTCTGTTTTTAATTGTACTTGTCGGGTTGGGCGGAGGGCTGTGGCCTACCGTTTGTATTATAGTTATTCTGCTCCTCCCTCCTGTTTTCTTTCTCCGCCTTTGTGGCCTTTTTGTCTCGTTTTTCTTTCTTTCTTCTTGCTATATTTCGGGTTCTGGTTTAGGGTGACAGGCACGCTGTTTGAAGGGTAGGCCGTAGCCTTCTACAGGGGTGCAGGGTGGGACGGGTGGGTTGGGTTCTATTTTTTGTTTGTCTTCTGGTTCTATGGCCCTTTTGTATCTCTTTTTCGTGAGGCCGCGTCTGTCCCGACCTCCTGTGGGGTGTTTCAGGTGGGGGTTTGGCATTGATACTCCTCCTGCTACATTTCGGCTGTCCTTCCATCCGATTGCCATGCCCCACTTGGACCGCTAATCCTTTTGTCTCCTGTCCTCCCACCACGGGGAGCCGTGTCGGCGTGTCTTTTACCTTCTTTTTTCCTATTTCCTTATCCCCTTTTATTGTTTGGTTTTTCTTCCCTCCATTTTCCTTTCCCTTCCTCTTCCCCCCCCCCTACCTAGTCCCCCTTCCCTTTTTCCTTCCTGCGTCCCAGAGGGTACTGTGACGGGCGGGTTTTTATGCATTGTCTTCCGATCCCTCTGTTCTGGCCTGGTAGTGTCCCGGGGGGTGGGCGTGTTACGAGGATAATGCTCAGGGGCTGACTGTATCTCACATATCCTGATTTCTTGACTGCATTGTGTTGTCCCCCTGATATTTTGCTCCATGCCCCCTTCTTACTGTTGAGGTTGATTACGGGATGTCGGATGCCTCCGTATTGCGAGTGTGCCTGTCATATGTCCTCTCCCCTTATCGTAAAATTAAGCCTTATTTACTCCTGTGTTTTGGCCCTTTAGTTTCTTTATTTCTTCTCCCCTATTGCGATTGTACGGCCTCTGCTTTGTATTGATTGAATATGTACTATTTGCCTGATGACTCCTGACTGTTTTATACACTGCGGCCGGCCGGCTTGGTTGTGGGCCTCGATTTGTCTTCTTTTGATATCAATAAAGGTTTTCCAAAAAAAAAAAAAAAAAAAGAAATGTCACTTATAGAATATGGACATATCTATGTGCTAAGACTGTCATGTGCCATGGTGCCTGGCTCCAGTGGACACCAGGGTCTGGGTAGCACATCTGTGCATTCCCAAGTGGCAGGCATAAACCATGGGCATTCTACGAGAGGGCGAAATAAGGTGGATTGGAGATACTTAGCAGCAGATTTACAAAAAACTGACGCATCTGTAGAGATGGGTCAGTTTCCCTGCACCTCCATGCGAAACCCATGCACCACCAGGGATGCGCCGTATTTACAATACGACGCACCATGGCCCAAGGATTGACAGATGCATCAGTAATTCTGATGCATCTGTTGCCACAAAAGTCACGCCTTGCTGGAGTCGTGTTGCAAGCACGACGCAGCTCCAGCAATGCATGGGGACGCCTATCCACAATACAATGTGGCACTCCTTAGACCTGCTCCAAGCAGGCATAGGGTTTTGATGCAGTGGCGTCCTACAAGTGATGCAGTCAAATCTTGTAGATTTCACTGCGTCTCTTCTACAAGGCTTTTTTTGCGTGAGAATGCCCAACCTGTATACATTATACCTGACACAGGTATAATGTAACGCAGAGCTTTTCAATGTGACACATCTCCCTAAATGCATCATGTTGTAAATGGGCTGCAATGTGGTGCATTGTTTACGCCAACGCTGCGTCACAAAAAATGATGCAACAGCGGCATAAAAGTGTCACAAGGGGCTTGTAAATCTCCGCTTAGCCTCTATGGGCCGGATCATGGCACCACTAAAGATTAAGATCTGCATTCCATGGCCCCATGTCAGACAGGCCTACAATTTAGGGGAGACATCTGTGGTTCAAAGAGAAACTCCCTTAAACCACCTCTAAATTCAAAGACACACATTAGTATAACTACGGCATCCTTCAGCAAAAGGTGAGTTCCCTTGTGGGGATATGCGACCGGAGAAACTGCACGTTGCCAGAGGACTCAGATGTGCACATGGAGGATAACTGTCCAAATAGTGGCTGGCCTGCGCTCAGGAGCTGTTGAAGTGTGGCGCCCTGGAGTGTGCTCTCCAAAGGTCCGTCTGAGGGCCTTTGGCAGGGAACTGCCGCAGAAGCGGCGATAATGGGCTTGATAATATGTCCTTGTGAATTACCATAGCAGCCCAGGTTCTGGTGTTAACCTGGGCTGCTATGGAAATTCTTTTGTGCCGATAAAGCGGCGATATTTTTATCGCCTGTGCTTGATAATATGCCCCCTAGTTATTTTTCCTCGCTACACCTCACCTCGGGAGGTGTAAGGATTTGGCGCATCCCCAGGTGTACATGTTTTTTTAAATCTGGGAAACCGTAAAAATTCTTACGTTTGCGGCAGGACACCCACTGCAACGCCCATGGAGCACCTCCCGAGCGCAGAGTAAGATAAAACAGCGATTTGCGCTGCCTTGCCTTACTACACATCTGTGAGGCCTTTAAAAGCCATTCAATGCCTCATGGATATGATTTTAAGCTCTGCTCCACCTAGCCATCACAAAAAGTGACGTCCCAGCAGTGCAAGGGGCTCATAAATATACCCCCATGTATCCTGGTTCCACAGGACTAGATTCTCAGAACCAACTTAGAACAAACTCCTAAACTTACTACTTTTGGTATTCACAGAAGGCATTTACACCCACATGCATCATCCCGGCCGTTTGCGAATTCCAAATTGCGAAAAATAGCGAATCGCAATTTGGAATTCGCAAAACGGGATGCATGAATATTTTCTAATAATATTAGCGAATCGGTAAAAATCGCATTTTTTACCGATTCGCTAATATTATGCAAATTCTAATTTGCTAATTCGCATTTCCCATTGATTCCTATGGGCCAAAAGGCCCATAGGAATCAATGGAAATTGTGAATTTGCAAATTAGAATTCGTATAATGTTCATGCATTCCATGGGTGCAGGGGGGGATCCAAAGGACCCCCCCTGCACCCCTGAAATGTATTTTTAAGTGGATGTTTCACACACACATGTCCTAAGGACATGTGTGTCTGTAACATGCAGGTTTAAAAAATGCATTTTTTTGCTTTTTTAAAATTTTTCGCAAATTAACACGAGGGTCAACCTCGTGTTAATTTGCACTTCCAATTTTCAAATTTGCAATTTTTAAAGAAATGATGCATTGCATTTAAGGAATCGCACAAATGCGATTCCTTAAATGCATTCGCATTTTTTAGAAATGCTAAAAAATGCGAATTGTGCACAAAAGTTTGATGCATCCCAAAAAAAGATTTTGCATTCGCAAACGGCCGATTTTTCCGAATCGCACCGTTTGCGAAAAACGTTGATGCATGTGGGCATTAGTAGTAATAAAGTTAGAATTTTGTCTCAAGTCTGTCCTAAATTTGTCTTAAGTTTGTCTGTAGAGCATGCTGGCAAGATACCTAAATACATTCTTATCATAACAGTCGTGGACCACACAGCATATAACCAATTTATAAAAATGAACTTTTCAATGAAAACACTAGGTAATGAGAGACCTGATGATTTTGGGGCCCCCCCTAACCTAGGGGGAGCACCATGCAGATGCCTTGAACACAAAGAGCATAAACAAAAAGCACATTTTGTTGAACTTCAGTGGTGATCCCATCATTTTAGGACCACCCCAAGCACAGTTATTGGCAAAAAACAATCCCAACCAAAGGCCCTGCAAAGCATTATGGGACAAGATTAGCAGTGGCAGTGAATATTATAGTATCCAATATCAAAATAATTCTACAAAGAGCTGCAGTTCCACTGGTTGTCCCTAGATGTCCCTCACAAGTCAAATGCAAAGCATTGAAATTATTCTTCCATCAAGCTGCAGTTCCACTGGTCGTCCCTAGATGTCCCTCACGAGTGAAATGCAAAACCATTGAAACCCTTTCATCAAGCATTTGCATTTGACTTGTGAGGGACATCTAGGGACGACCAGGGGAACTGCAGCTCTTTGCAGAATTATTTTTATATTGTATACTATATAATATTCACTGCCCACTGCTAATTTCATCCCATAATGCTTTGCAGGGCCTTTGGTTGGGAATGCAGTACACCGGGTCGGACCAACCGCCGTTGAACCAATCGTGTACCGTAAGAAGCTGAGTCACCAAATAATAGAGGTAGAGGCTTGTCATCCCAAGACCACCATCAAAGGGCGGGATTCAGCATTGGGCCAGGGCCAGCCTGGGCCTCCGTCCTTCCCATTTAAAAGCACTTTTGACATAGGTTCAGGGGACCTAATAGAAAGTCCCTGAGATCAATGTCATCAGAAAGTAGGGACAAGTGTTGCTACCCTTGAAAGAGTGTTGAGGTCTTTAGCCAATCAAGGCACAACTTCTCAACACTAAATGATGTCACCACCTGGGTGTTCTGTTTGTACATATCGCTGAACAGGCCTATTGATCTTAAACTCTTCGGTCTTACCCAGGAATCTAGATTGCCACCTATTTGTGTCTGTCGGCCAAACCAGCCATCCATTCCAATTGAGGACTTATGAATTTAAAGAACCATAATGGATCATGGTATCTACTCTATCCTCTCTGTAGTGTAAGTGCTGCCAATTCTCAAAGCGTAAGAACGCGGGAATACTCAGTGTGTTTAAATCCTTCATTTTTGCTCTACCAAGACATGAAGTTTGTTGTACTGTTTTATTCATTAAAATCATTTGATGTGGTTTGAGGCATGCTCTAAATAAGGCCTCAGTACCCTGAACTTGCCACTCTTTTGTCCCCCCCTACAGATTTTGTGTCTGTGGTGTTTTTCCAAAAGTTGAAACCCTGTAAAGACAATTGGGAAATGAAGGAAGCAGAGTACATCAGCTTGGTGTTTGTTAGCATATTTTTCTTTGCAGATGTAGGTCAAAGCCTAAAGTAATACAGGGCTGGGTCTGATGTTTAAAAACCTGAAAAATGAGCAAACTCTATTGCAAATATCTTTGAACTACCTTTCAGCGGTGTTGGGCAGTGTTCACTTTGTGTGTAATTACAAACAGCCCATGCGATACTGGCTTTGTGTAAAAAATGGTGACCATAATGTTGATAGCAGAACATGTCTCCATAATTACATATACCATCCTACAATTCATCATTAGAATATGCAGCTGATTGCTGTAGATCTGCAAGCAAAATTATGCACAGTTTCAAAGTCCCAATCATCAGAGAAAGTACTAGAAGTGATGATATCATTTAAGGAAATTTCAAACAAATTAAGGAATTTGCAAAAGTTCAGTTGGACCATACACATCATACAATACACTGCCCCAAACAATTCCTTCAGGAACTGGAACTGCTGTAACGTTCACCAGGGACAAGTCCCTCAATTCACTGTGAGAAGATGCATGTGGTTTCAGAACCAAGTTCACAAGTTGTACTGCAGAGCATTGTGGGAGATAGTGTCCATTCAGAAGTAGGAAAAAGACAGTCATCAAACCAATTGAAAGTACCAGGAAAAGTAACCCCATTGTAATCCAGAGTTGTATCCAGGGTGGGATGTAGTAAGTCTTTTTCAGGCAAAGGTAGAAAGCATAAACAAGTAGCTTGAAAGTAGGGGTGGGCATAGTTGGCGGAGTACTACTACGCGGAATTCCATGATGTTGAACAAAAGCTCCCCTATTCTAGTGGGCACCTTGCACCAATCCAAATGACCCTTATTGATGGTAGGTTTGGACAACCTTTATAGAAAGCTATCCTAGTGGTAGCTGTGGAGAGCAGCATTCAGGCTAAGTCTTGAAGGAATGTAAAGTTGCTTGTTTTACCAGTCTATGATCTCTTGAATGATCAAATGAGACCACAGACCTTGGTCTACGGTCATCACTCTCCCCACAGTGCTGTGGCGATCTGCTTGCCTTCTGCCAGACAACCCTCTGCCTCAGGGTTCGAGCCTTCCCTCAGCCCGCTCCCGCCCATGCCAGTTGCATTTTAATTTCATTTATTTTTCTTATCCTATCCTTTATTTGATTCTGCCTTTGTTTTCGCTGTTACTATGCGCCCACACTCCCTGCCTACTTTTCCGCCATTCCTGTCCCCTCCCATCCCGCGTCCTGCCCCGCTCCCGCCTCTCAGCCGATCGTCTCTCCCCCCTCCCCTCCATATGTCGGCCGCTGCGGGGGAGCGTGCGTGAGACCACAGACCTTGGTCCACGGTCGTCACTCTCCCCACAGCGCTGCGGCGATCTGCTTGCCTTCTGGCAGACAACCCTCTGCCTCAGGGTTCCAGCCTCCCATTAGCCCGCTCCTGCCAGTGCCAGTTTCATTTTAATTTAATTTATTTTTCTCATCCTATTCATCTCTCAGTCTGCTCTGCTATTTTTATTCAATTCTGCCTGTGTTTTCGCTGTTACTATCCGCCCGCTACTCCCTGCCTATTTTCCCGCCGTTCCTGCCCCCTTCCATCCCGCGTCCCGGCCCGCTCCCACTTCTCAGCTGATTGTTCCTCCCCCCTCCCCTACATATGTCAGCCGCTACGCGGTCGCCCCGCTGGCGCGCCAAAGGCAAGCCCGACTGCACCCGTCCATGCCTAGACTGCGCCCAGCGCCAGAACCCCTCGCCCCCAGAAACACCACGACGCCCGTCTGCACTACGACACCAGCACCCCCGCGCACTCAACCCCGGTCGAGAACACACCTGCTACCGGGAAACCCCGAAGCACACCCAAGGACCCTTCACCTGCCGGAACTGCAACTTCTCCAGCATCCGGCCAGCCACACCTCTCACCAAGGAACCCAACTACCTCAGATGCATCCTCCTCAACACCCGCTCTGCCCGCAAACACGCCGTCCAGCTCTGGGAACTCCTCCACTCTACCTTCCCTGACGTCGCCTTCCTGATAGAGACGTGGCTGAGCCCTACCTCCACACCGACATCGCCATCGCCATCCGGAAAGATACAAGATCACTTGCAGGGACTGCACCAACAGAACAGGAGGAGGAATCGCCATCGTCCACAGGAACACTCTCAAAGTATCAACCAACACCGACGACACCCTCAACACCGCCGAACACATGCACTTCCAGATCCACACCGATCCCAACACCACCCCCAGAGGAACCCTCATCTACAGACCCCCCGGACCCTGACTACAGTTCAGCGACTCCCATCACAGACTTCATCAGCACGCACGCTCTCGCCTCCAGGGACTACATCCTCCTAGGAGACCTGAACTTTCAACTCGAGAACAACAACAACACCAACTCCACCACCCTGCTCGACAACCTCGCCAACCTCGGACTCAGACAGCTCGTGACAACACCCACCCACATCGCCGGCCACACGCTCGACCCCATCTTCACCGGAAGCCCCCACGTCTCCTTCAACCGTACCACGGAACCCCACTGGACCGACCACTACTGCATCCACTTCACCTTCAGGAAGTCCACCAAGCACCACCGCACCCGACTACTCCCTCAACGATGCTGGAGCAAAGTCACCGATGACCAGCTCACTATCACCCTTGCCCAGAACCCACCCGCCGACACCACTGACCCCGAAACCGTTGCCCACAACCTCAGACAATGGATCGACGACTGCACCAACACCCTCGCCCCACTCAAGACACCCTCCAACAGCCACACCAGCAAGAATGCCACCTGGTTCACCAAAGACCTCCAGGCCTCCAAAAGAACATACCAAAACTGGAGAAGAACTGGCTCCACGAACGATCACCGGACAGCTACACCGCCAACAAGAACGCCACCCGCAGACATTACAAACTTATTAGTGCCACCAAGAGGGCCTCATTCAAGGACTGCCTAGACAACAATGCACACAATAGCAAGGAGCTTTTCAACATCGTGAAGGAACTCTTCAACCCAAGCTCCAACGCCAACGACATCCCGCCGTCACAAGACCTATGCGACTCTCTGGCTACCTTCTTCCACCGCAAGATCACCGACATCCACGACAGCTTCAACGCCACGACCAGCACGACAACCACCGCCCCCACCACCACCACACGCACCAACCATCTACTCTCCTGGACAAGCGTCAACGTCAAGGACACCAGCGATATCATGAAGACCATCCACTCTGGCTCACCGCTAGACTCATGCCCCCACCACATCTTCAACAAAGCCAGCGCATCCATCGCACCCCATTTCAGTAAGGCCATGAACATTTCCTTCGAGAAATCAACCTTCACGGAAAGCTAGAAAAACGCAGAGATCAACGCCTTGCTCAAGAAACCAAAGGCGGACCCCAAGGACCTCAAGAACTTCCGGCCCATCTCCCTGCTCCCATTTCCGGCTAAGGTCACCGAGAAAATAGTCAACAAACAGCTGACCCGCTACCTCAAAGACAACAACATCCTGGATCCATCCCAGTCTGTTTTCCGCAGCAACCACAGCACCGAAACCGCCCTCATCGCCGCCACAGATGACATCAGGACCCTGCTAGACTTTGGAGAAACAGCAGCCCTCATCCCCCTGGACCTACCAGCCGCCTCCGACACAGTCTGCCACCGCACCCTATGCACAGGCCTACACACGCCAGAATACAAGGTAAGGCCCTGGACTGGACCACATCCGACCTCTCCGGCAGAACCCAGAGATTCTGCCCCCCCTTCCACTCCAATGCCACCAAGAAGATCTGTGGAGTACCCCAGGGCTCGTCCCTCAGCCCGACGCTGTTCAACATCTACATGGCACCCCTTGCCCACGTTGACCGTCAACACAACCTGAACATCATCTCCTACGCCGACAACACCCAGCTGATCATCTCCCTCACCAAAGACCCTCACACATCCAAAACCAACCTCCACGAAGGAATGAAGGCCGTCGCCGACTGGATGAGGACCAGTCGACTGAAATTGAACTCGGACAAGACGGAGGTCCTCATCCTTGGATCCACCCCTTCGGCCTGGGACGATTCCTGGTGGCCGACCGCACTGGGAACCGCTCCGACTCCCACAGACCACGCCTCGCCCTCGCCGCTGTCCCCCGCATCCGAAGAATGACAGCCGGAGACAGATCCTTCTCCCACCTCACCGCCAAGACCTGGCACACCCTCCCCACCAACCTACGGCAGACCCAAGACCTACTGGCCTTCAGAAGACTACTCAATAACTGGATCTTCGATCAGTAGCAGCATCCCCCTCCCCCCCCCCAGCGCCCTGAGACCCTCACGGGTAGGTAGGGCGCTTTACAAGTGTCCTGATTGATTGATTGATTGACGTACACCACAAAAGGTATATATCAAATATATATGTATTTATTCTAAACACAACCCCTCTAGTCTCTTTATGAGGCTAGAGGCAAAAGTCCAATACAAGAACTTAAATAGCACAGAGTAAACTAGCCCAGTATACGTTATGCCCTAGGGGGGCCTCACAAACCATATACTAAAAAAAGTGGTATAAGAACCACGTGAGGGATAGAAGTGAGGCCTAGGGCCTGTAGAACCGCTGGGGCAACGAGGAATCACCCAAGGTAGGGACGCAGGAGACCCACGGGAGAGGCATGCGAGTTACAATTTTAAAGATTAAGGACACTTGGAAGTGAACTACGATGGAATCCTTTTGGACTAGGACACTTCAAGAGTCAAGACCCACGGGAGCACCGGAGTACTCGTGTTACCTCACCCAGGGAAGCCGGGTGCATAGGTGTCTTTTGGTGTCGGGTTTTGCCGTCGATTCCAATGCAGAGCTGCGAAGAAGTGCTGCAGGTGACCAGAGGAAAAGTGTCCAGGTGGATCCAAGGGTGGGTCAGAGATCTGAAGAACCTGAAAGCAGAGGGGACTGAGTCTGGATCACTAGCCAGTGACCAGGATGGCGACAGGAAGATGCCAGCCGATGTTGGGTGTTTTCAGGTGAAGTGGGTGAAGCTTGACTCTTCAGCAACGAGGACCAGGAGGTGTCAAAGATGGCCAGGATCTGGATTTGAGCTGTCCCACAAAGGATGTCAAGTGCTGCAGCGTCAGAATCTGGATTAAACTCAAAAAGCCTTGGCAACAGCAACCCACGCATGATGACAAGATTGGCTTTGGTGCAGCCCAGCAAGGTCTGAGGGACTTATCCTTTGGAGGAGAGTCAGAGCATGTCTGGAGCAACCAGGAAAGCTCAAGAAACAAAGGATTGTCTTTTGTAGGGTCCCACTAGCCAACAGACTAGGAACCATGAAAGAGCCTCAAGCTGCGGTGAAGAAAGGGAACTCACAGGTCACTCATGGAGTGCTGGCCTCTGTACTTCGGTGCAAAAGGTGCTCGGGAAGGGGCTTCAAATACCCCAATGCACAATTTCAGGAAACTTCGGGAAGTAGGTGTAGTTGCAAAAATGCAGGATGTCCAGGAGTTCCGGTCCCACGTCTCTCGTGTCAGCTACAGGTCTCAGCTCTGCTAGGAACTGGTGTCAGCTTCAGAGATGTCTGGAAGTCTATTGTCCTGCGTCGCAGATTCTTCGGGATCCGGCAGGAGCCTCAAAAATGCAGACCGGCAAAGATGCTTCTTTGGTGCCTGTTTGAACAGGGGGGTCACTTCTTGACCCCAAGGGAGATTCTTCAGTCTTTCAGTCGAAATGAAATGTTGATGGTCCAGGATTTCTTCTTCAGAGTTTCGTCCAGGGTAATCTAAAGTCCTTGGGACTACGGGGCATATTACTAAGGGTGGCGGTAGGCAATTATCGCCGGTTTAGCGGCCGTTTTCGGCCGCTAAGCGGCGATAATTCTATCGCTCTATTAGCAAGCTGTCGCTAACTGATGTTCGCGACAGCTTTTAGGCGATAGCGAGCGGTTTGGGGCCCGCTTTGCATGTTAGCGATATTTATCGCTAATGACATGCAAAGTGGGCGTACCCAATCTGTTAGCGACTGAAAGCAGTCGCTAACATCGCTATCGCCTATTAGCAAGGCAGGCGTAGCGATGGAAATGTTACCGCTATCGTCAAATACCAACACCTGCTCAGACCAGTTCTTAGTCATGTTATCCAATGGGAGGTGGATAACATTGCTGAGAGCATTTTGTCGCTAATGCGTGAATATCGCTGTATTCTCAGCGATATTCACGCATTTCACCACTATCGCTGGATATTTTAGCACAATGGAGAAAAACATTGCTAATAGCATGTTTTCTCCACTAACATATCCAGCGATAGGCAGCGATAAAAAAATCGTCGCTAAGCCTATTTAGCGGTAATTATCGCTACTTGTTGGTAATATGTCCCTGGGTTCCTATACTTATACTAAGTTTAGGGTTGGACTAACTCTATGGTCCCACCTACCGGAGGACCTGGGGAGGGGGTGCTTACACCCCTTCCCCTTTGTCTGGTTTCACACCAGAGCTGGGGCTGAGTGCCCAAGCAACCGGTTTGAACTGGGAAATGCATGGAGCACCTTTTGTGCCCAGGCAGTGTCAGAAAAGCATTCACTGAATGCAACCCACCCTGCCCCAATACACTAAAGCCTATCTGGACAGGAAACCTATTGTCCAGGCCTCCCATGCCGGAGTTTCATCCAGCAGCAGGAGGTCAGACTTGTGTCTGTGGCAGCAGCAACCTTTTTGTGATGCTGAGGCTCGTTTAAACTTTAACTGGGTATACCAGTGTGGACATGTCTTCTTCCTCTAGAAGGGTGGAATGCTACCCCGCCGCCAGAACTGGCAGGGGGTAGGATTCCAAAGCATTTGATATAGGTATACTGGGCCCGATTCACAGAAAGAACTTAAGACTCAATCCTAAACTTACTACTATTTTGGTATTCACAGAAGTTAGGATTTTGTCTTAAGTTTGTCTTAAGACAAACTTAAGACAGACTTAAGACAGACTTAAGACAAAATCCTAACTTAAGTCTGTCTTAAATCTGTCTTAAGTTTGTCTTAAGTCTGTCTTAAGTTTGTCTTACCCAGGCTGCAAGTGCAGACCTGTGGTGCCATTTTGGAAGGCTAACCACGGGTGACATTATACGTGCTTCAGCCCCTGGTAGGCCTTTGGGGTACCTATACCCTTGGTACCTAGGGTACCATATACTAGGGGCTCACAAGGTAACTCAGTAACCAATCTGGTATGTACCTAAAGTACATGATATCAATTTAGAGAGAGAACAGCTAGGCTGTGATCCTAATTAGCAGGGCCACAGCCAGACCACAGTCGAAAAACCAGTGAAACACAGCAAAAAGTGGGGGTAACCATAGGAAGCAGACCTTTCTCTCCTACACAACCCCCCCAAACGCAAAGAGCCCGATTCACAGAACTAACTTAAGACAAAATTCTAAACTTACTACCATTTTCGCATTCACAGAAGGCACTTACTCATTTTGGTATTCACAGAAGACACTTAGGGCCCGATTCACAGAATGAACTTAAGACTCAATCCTAAACGTACTACTATTTTGGTATTCACAGAATGAACGTACTACTTTTGGTATTCACAGAAGTTAGGATTTTGTCTTAAGTTTGTCTTAAGACAGACTTAAGACAGACTTAAGACAAAATCCTAACTTCTGTGAATACCAAAAGTAGTAAGTGCATTCTGTGAATACGAAAATGTTAGTAAGTTTAGGATTTTGTCTTAAGTTAGTTCTGTGAATCGGGCCCTTACTCATTTCAGTATTCACAGAAGTTAGGACTCCTAACTTTAGGACTCCTAAATGCATTCTGTGAATACCGAAAGTCTTAAAATTAGGATTTGCTTCAATTTAGTAGTAGTAAAGTTATATATTTGATATATACCTTGTGTGGTGTACTTTCATTCGATCATTCAAGAGATTATAGACTGGTAAAAAAAGCTACTTTACATTCCTTCAAGATGTAGCCTGAAGGCTGCTCTCCACAGCTACCACTAGGATAGCTTTCTATAAAGGTTGTCTAAACCTATCATTAATAAGCGTCATTTGGACTGGTGCAAGGTGCCCACTAGAATAGTGGACATCATATGACAGGCGAACTTCTCACATTGGTGTGCAGCGTGTGGGATTCCAGCTTGCATTGTTTTACCAGATAATCTTGAAAATATCATTTGAAAAATCACTAAAGGTACCAGTAGGTACATATAAATCAAGCTTAGTATACAGTAAGTTCTACTGAACTTAGAAGTTGTAGGTGTTAAGGGCTTAGAAAACCCTGACTACAACTACTAGAGAGGTTTAGTAGGAAATCAAATAATGTAGGTAGGTGCACACACCACACCTCACTAGTCATGGCTTTAAAGGCAGGGCCTAGTGGGTCTCTGCCAGATGTCAGCCAAGGGCAGACATCTAAGTATGACACATTCTCCTTCCAAGAGTTAAGGGGTCTGTGTACCATAAGAATATTAAAGCAAGGACAAAGTCCCACTACCCAACACCTGATAGACATATTAGTGTCGGATGACTTGAAAAAAGCATCAGATCCTGAAAGGATAGGCAATGGAGATGGGGTGAATGCATCAGAGGAAGAGAACACTGGAGAGTTACCTCACCAGGACTCTGAAAATGAATACAACCAGACAGGTGACAATGACCTAGATCTGGAGAATTCAGGGGCATATTATCAAGGAATGGCGTTAAAATTATCACCGTTTTAGCGGCAGGAAACTGCCTCTAAAATGGCAAGAATGGGCTTGATAATATGCCGTAGAGAATTCCAATAGAAGCCCATGTTAACACCAAAACATGGGCTTCTATTGGAATTCTCAAGGGCATATTATCAAGCCCATTATCGCCGCTTCAGCGGCAGTTATCTGCCGCTAAATCGTCAATAATTGTAATGCCGTTCCTTGATAATATGCCCCCCAGTTCTACCTGGAGATGAGGAAGGCCAAAGTGGCCCAAGCCCTGTCCCCCCAAGTAGAGTTGGTGGTGTACCTAGGAAGGAACAGATCACCTTCACTGGAATCTAACCATTCTGGTACATCTGTAGGGTCTTCTGCCTATTCTCATAGGAGGAGGACCTCCCCTGAGAAGAGGAAGCATGAAGCAAGGATGAGAAAAGCCAAGCTTAGGATAAGGAGACAAGAAGTAGCCTTAGAAAATGAGACCTTAGCTCTTGAAAGAGAGAGAAAAAAGATGGGACTAGAGTCCCATGGTGACACAATATCCCTAGTAGTAGGGATAGGTGTTATGACCATAGAAACCTGAACAAGATTGCCCCCCCCCCCATCAGTCAGGAGATGCCCGCCACAAATGGATTGCTGCACTGAAAAGAGCCTGCAAAGTACAGCAGGTACCCCCAGGGCAGTGGACAGCAATCTTGTGGCTCTCCTTTGCAGACAAAGGTAGAGATAAGCTCCTCACTGTAAGAGAAGAGGATGCTGACAATTACACTGTCCTGAAGAGTGCTCAGATAGATGGGGTTGGCCTAACCATTGAACAGTACAGGTTGCAGTTCAGAGATATCCAAAAGGCACAGACTCAGGACTGGGTTGATTTTGTAGATTGTGCTACTAAGGCTCTGGAGGGCTGGTTGCTGGGCAGTAAAGTGTGTGACTATACAGTATTGTATAATCTAATCATGAGAGAACATATTCTTAATAACTGTCAGAACCAGGTCTTACATCAGCACTTGGTTGACTCTGATCTGATCTCTCCCCAAGAATTGGGAAGGAAGGCAGACAAATGGGTCAGAACCAGGGTAAAGCAGAAGGTACAGAACCAAGGTGGTGACCAAAAGATGTAAGACCAAAATGGTGGGGAGAAAGGTAAAGACCATAAGTCTTCACAAGGTCCCCAAAAAGCTTCTAATAGTGGGGGTCCCCAATCTAAAAAGAAAGAAGGCCAAAGAAAACCATGGTGCAAAGTTTGTAAGGTTAATTGTCACTGGACTAGTGATTTCACCAAAAAGGAGACAGCTCCAGCCACCATTGCCCCTAAGGCAACTGTTCCCTCTAGTACAGCTACAAGTGGTGGTTCCCAGCAGAAGGGTGTAGTAGGATTAACTCTGGGATCTGAGATGGACTCTGGCCTAGTGAGAGTGACAACTCAATCTGTTTTGATCTGTGATGGGAGGCATGGATGTACCATGTTACTCCGCATACTTTTACTCCGCATACCGTTACAACCCGACTTTTACAACGCATACCATTAAAACGCATAGCGCTTTGGGGTGCTGGATAGTGGTAAGTATAATTTACTATTCTAACTCCAGTCCCCGTGGACCCTAGGGAAGGTGTTGGATAGTAAATTATACTTATTCCCTATCCTAGAGCGCCCCCCAGCGCAATGCGTTGTAATGGTATGCGGAGTAAAAGTCGCATTGTAATGGTAGTGCGGAGTAAAAGATGCGTTGTAACGGGTGTATACCGGGAGGCATGGATATGACCTCCTCTGTGAGTTCCAGTAATCTGAGCAAGTACAGACAAACACATTTAATCAATGAGAAAAAGGCTGAGGCCTACAGGGACACAGGTGCCAGTGTCACAATGGTGATACCTGACTTTGTGGATCCTGGACAAGTCGTACTTGGAGAGACTTACCAAGTGATCAATGCTTGCAACGTCAGTACCACTCATGGTATGGCAGTTGTTAATTTCTCCTGGGGAGGGGTAACTGGCTTTAAGAAGGTTGTAATCAGTGCAGACTTCCCTGTAGAAGGTTTGCTTGGCAATGACCTAGAGACTTCAGCCTGGTGTGAAGTGGAGTATAGGACCCATGCAGAAATGTTAGGAATCTCAGCACATGCTCTGCCAGTGACTAGGTCACAGGTAAAAAAAGTCTAACACTGGACAGGCACTGGATTCTGGAATAACAGACCAGTTGCCTACCAAGAAAAGGAGCAGTAGGTTTAAGGCAGTGCCTTCCCATCTGGCTCAGAGTGAGGATCAGGCTTTGTGAGCCTGAAGAAGGAACTGTCTCAGAGGAGAATTAACCTGGTCAGGTTGAGTTCTTAGGGACAGGGGCCCTTCCAGGGCAGGTCTGAGTCAGGCGCAGTTGAGCTGCCCTTCTCTTGAACCCCTCACCAGCAAGCTGCTGCTGAGGCTGCTGGAATGCTAGTGGCACCCATAGAATCTATTGGGATGAAGGGCTCCTGTATTCAGAGAGTAGAGACCCCAAACCTGGTGCATCCAGGAGGTTGGTCATACCTTTGGCATTCAGGGGCTTCCTTTTGTCACTAGCACATGAAATTCCCTTAGCAGGACACCTGGGCCAGGACAAGACTTGAGACAGGATAGTCCCTCACTTTCACTGGCCCCACATGTCTGAAGACATAAAGGAGTTTTGTCGCTCGTGTGTAACCTGCCAAGCCAGTGGTAAAGCAGGTGGAACTACAAAGGCCCCCTTATACCACTACCTGTGGTGGGGGTTCCCTTTGAAAGTGTAGGGATTGACATTGTTGGACCAATGGATCCCCAAACTGCATCTGGGCACATGTTTATCCTGGTGATAGTGGATCATGCCACCAGGTACCCAGATGCAATTCCCCTTAGGACCACTACAACACCTGTTGTGGCAAGAGCCCTCTTGGGAGTTTTCTCAAGAGTGGGTTTCCATAAGGAGATAGTATCTGACAAACTTTATGTCTAGCTACTTGACTGCAATGTGGAAGGAGTGTGGAGTGAACTACAAGTTCACCACACCCTATCATCCACAGTGCAATGGTCTAGTTGAAAGGTTCAACAAGACCTTAAAGGGTATGATTAAGAGTCTCCCAGAAAAGTTCAGGCGGAGATAGGATATCCTGTTTCCCTGCCTTTTGTTTGCATTCAGGGAGGTTCCACAGAAGGGGGTTGGCTACAGCCCATTTGAACTTCTGTTTGGGTACTCTGTTAGAGGACCATTTTGTCTGGTGAAGGAGGGATGGGAGTTACCTCTCATACCCCCTAAACAGGATAGTGTGGACTATGTACTTGGTCTCCGCTCCAGGATGGCTGAGTACATGAAAAAGGCATCCAAAAATCTTGAGGCTAGCCAGGAATTACAGAAAGCCTGGCATGAGCAAAAGGCTGTGCTGACTGTTTACCAGCCAGGACAAAAAATGTGTGGGTGGTGGAGCCTGTGGCCCCAGCAGCTCTCCAAGACAAGTGGAGTGGGCCCCATACTATTGTTGAACAGAAGGGAGAGGTTACCTATTTGGTAGATCTTGGAACTCCCAGGAGCCCCCATAGGATGCTTCATGTCAACAGATTGAAACCATATGTTAACAGGGCAGACATGGGCTTGCTCATGGCTACTGATAAAGGACAGGAGGAAGAGAGTGACCCTCTCCCAGACCTGCTCTCTCAGAACCCTGATGATGGATCAGTTGATGAAAGACTACTGTGCAGCTTACCCTGATGATATTGCTGTCTTTAGCTCCACCTAGGAGGATCACCTGGTCCACCTGAAAAATGTTTTGGAGGCCCTGCAAAAAGCAGGCCTAACTATCAAGGCTACTAAGTGCCAGATAGGGCAGAGTCAGTTGGTGTACCTGGGCCACCTTGTAGGTGGAGGCCAGGTTTAACCATTGCAGAGGAAAATCCAGACCATAATGGACTGGGTTGCTCCAATCACCCAGACTCAGATCAGAGCTTTCTTGGGCCTGCCTGGGTACTACAGAAGATTTGTCAAGGGGTATGATTCCATATTAACACCCCTGAATGACTTAACTTCTAAGAGAATGCCTAAGAAAGTTCAGTGGACAGTCAGCTGTCAAAAGGCATTTGATAACCTGAAGCAGGCCATGTGCACTGCACCAATTCTGCAAAGTCCTAACTACTCCAAAGAATTCATTGTCCAAACAGATGCTTCTGAGTTGGGGGCAGGGGGCTGTGCTATCACAATTGAATGATAAAGGTCAGGACCAGTCAGTAGATTTTATTAGCAGAAGGCTGACCCCTAGAGAGAAACGTTGGTCAGCTCTTGAGAGGGAGGCCTTTGATGTGGATGGGGTTTGAAGAAGCTGAGGCCATACTTGTTTAGCATTCACTTCACAGTTCAGACAGACCATAAGCCCCTATTATGGATAAAACAGATGAAGGGTGAAAATCCCAAACTGCTCAGGTGGTCCATTTCCCTACAGGGGATGGACTACACAGTGGAACATAGACCTGGGAGTAACCATGCCAATGCAAATGGAGACTCCAGATATTTTCACTTACAACATGAAGATTCAACTGGTCAAGGTTAGTTTAATGTCATGGGGCCCGATTCACAGAATAAATTTAAGACTCAATCCTAATCTTACTACTATTTTGGTATTCACAGAATGCACTTACTACTTTTGGTATTCACAGAAGTTAGGATTTTGTCTTAAGACAAACTTAAGACAGACTTAAGACAGACTTAATACAGACTTAAGACAGACTTAAGACAAAATCCTAACTTAAGTCTGTCTTAAGTTTGTCTTAAATCTGTCTTAAGACAAATTTAAGACAAAATCCTAACTCTGTGAATACCAAAAGTAGTAAGTTCATTCTGTGAATACCAAAAGTAGTAAGTGCATGGACCAGGTGATCCTCCTAGGTGGAGCTAAAGACAGCAATATCATCAGGGTAAGCTGCACAGTAGTCTTTCAGGCCTGTTAGGACTGTATTCACCAACCTTTGAAATGTGGCAAGTGCATTTTTCAGACCAAAGGGCATTCCCATAAATTGATAATGTCCACTGGGGGTTGAAAATGCTGTTTTTGGCTTCACAACCTCAGCTAGTCTGATCTGCTACTCCATCAACTGATCCATCATCAGGGTTCTGAGAGAGCAGGTCTGGGAGAGGGTCACTCTCTTCCTCCTGTCCTTTATCAGTAGCCATGAGCAAGCCCATGTCTGCCCTGTCAACATATGGTTTCAATCTGTTGACATGAAGCATCCTATGGGGGCTCCTGGGAGTTCCAAGATCTACCAAATAGGTAACCTCTCCCTTCTGTTCAACAATAGTATGGGGCCCACTCCACTTGTCTTGGAGAGCTGCTGGGGCCACAGGCTCCACCACCCACACATTTTTTGTCCTGGCTGGTAAACAGTCAGCACAGCCTTTTGCTCATGCCAGGCTTTCTGTAATTCCTGGCTAGCCTCAAGATTTTTGGATGCCTTTTTCATGTACTCAGCCATCCTGGAGCGGAGACCAAGTACATAGTCCACACTATCCTGTTTAGGGGGTATGAGAGGTAACTCCCATCCCTCCTTCACCAGACAAAATGGTCCTCTAACAGAGTACCCAAACAGAAGTTCAAATGGGCTGTAGCCAACCCCCTTCTGTGGAACCTCCCTGAATGCAAACAAAAGGCAGGGAAACAGGATATCCTATCTCCGCCTGAACTTTTCTGGGAGACTCTTAATCATACCCTTTAAGGTCTTGTTGAACCTTTCAACTAGACCATTGCACTGTGGATGATAGGGTGTGGTGAACTTGTAGTTCACTCCACACTCCTTCCACATTGCAGTCAAGTAGCTAGACATAAAGTTTGAACCTCTGTCAGATACTATCTCCTTATGGAAACCCACTCTTGAGAAAACTCCCAAGAGGGCTCTTGCCACAATAGGTGTTGTAGTGGTCCTAAGGGGAATTGCATCTGGGTACCTGGTGGCATGATCCACTATCACCAGGATAAACATGTGCCCAGATGCAGTTTGGGGATCCATTGGTCCAACAATGTCAATCCCTACACTTTCAAAGGGAACCCCCACCACAGGTAGTGGTATAAGGGGGCCTTTGTAGTTCCACCTGCTTTACCACTGGCTTGGCAGGTTACACACGAGCGACAAAACTCCTTTATGTCTTCAGACATGTGGGGCCAGTGAAAGTGAGGGACTATCCTGTCTCAAGTCTTGTCCTGGCCCAGGTGTCCTGCTAAGGGAATTTCATGTGCTAGTGACAAAAGGAAGCCCCTGAATGCCAAAGGTATGACCAACCTCCTGGATGCACCAGGTTTGGGGTCTCTACTCTCTGAATACAGGAGCCCTTCATCCCAATAGATTCTATGGGTGCCACTAGCATTCCAGCAGCCTCAGCAGCAGCTTGCTGGTGAGGGGTTCAAGAGAAGGGCAGCTCAACTGCGCCTGACTCAGATCTGCCCTGGAAGGGCCCCTGTCCCTAAGAACTCAACCTGACCAGGTTAATTCTCCTCTGAGACAGTTCCTTCTTCAGGCTCACAAAGGCTGATCCTCACTCTGAGCCAGATGGGAAGGCACTGCCTTAAACCTACTGCTCCTTTTCTTGGTAGGCAACTGGTCCGTTATTCCAGAATCCAGTGCCTGTCCAGTGTTAGACTTTTTTTACCTGTGACCTAGTCACTGGCAGAGCATGTGCTGAGATTCCTAACATTTCTGCATGGGTCCTATACTCCACTTCACATCAGGCTGAAGTCTCTAGGTCATTGCCAAGCAAACCTTCTACAGGGAGGTCTGCACTGATTACAACCTTCTTAAGGCCAGTTACCCCTCCCCAGGAGAAATTAACAACTGCCATACCATGAGTGGTACTGACGTTGCAAGCATTGATCACTTGGTAAGTCTCTCCAAGTACGACTTGTCCAGGATCCACAAAGTCAGGTATCACCATTGTGACACTGGCACCTGTGTCCCTGTAGGCCTCAGCCTTTTTCTCATTGATTAAATGTGTTTGTCTGTACTTGCTCAGATTACTGGGACTCACAGAGGAGGTCATATCCATGCCTCCCATCACAGATCAAAACAGATTGAGTTGTCACTCTCACTAGGCCAGAGTCCATCTCAGATCCCAGAGTTAATCCTACTACACCCTTCTGCTGGGAACCACCACTTGTAGCTGTACTAGAGGGAACAGTTGCCTCAGGGGCAATGGTGGCTGGAGCTGTCTCCTTTTTGGTGAAATCACTAGTCCAGTGACAATTAACCTTACAAACTTTGCACCATGGTTTTCTTTGGCCTTCTTTCTTTTTAGATTGGGGACCCCCACTATTAGAAGCTTTTTGGGGACCTTGTGAAGACTTATGGTCTTTACCTTTCTCCCCACCATTTTGGTCTTACATCTTTTGGTCACCACCTTGGTTCTGTACCTTCTGCTTTACCCTGGTTCTGACCCATTTGTCTGCCTTCCTTCCCAATTCTTGGGGAGAGGTCAGATCAGAGTCAACCAAGTGCTGATGTAAGACCTGGTTCTGACAGTTATTAAGAATATGTTCTCTCATGATTAGATTATACAATCCTGTATAGTCACACACTTTACTGCCCAGCAACCAGCCCTCCAGAGCCTTAGTAGCACAATCTACAAAATCAACCCAGTCCTGAGTCTGTGCCTTTTGGATATCTCTGAACTGCAACCTGTACTGTTCAATGGTTAGGCCAACCCCATCTATCTGAGCACTCTTCAGGACAGTGTAATTGTCAGCATCCTCTTCTCTTACAGTGAGGAGCTTATCTCTACCTTTGTCTGCAAAGGAGAGCCACAAGATTGCTGTCCACTGCCCTGGGGGTACCTGCTGTACTTTGCAGGCCCTTTTCAGTGCAGCAATCCATTTGTGGCGGGCATCTCCTGATTGATGGGGGGGGGCAATCTTGTTCAGGTTTCTATGGTCATAACACCTATCCCTACTACTAGGGATATTGTGTCACCATGGGACTCTAGTCCCATCTTTTTTCTCTCTCTTTCAAGAGCTAAGGTCTCATTTTCTAAGGCTACTTCTTGTCTCCTTATCCTAAGCTTGGCTTTTCTCATCCTTGCTTCATGCTTCCTCTTCTCAGGGGAGGTCCTCCTCCTATGAGAATAGGCAGAAGACCCTACAGATGTACCAGAATGGTTAGATTCCAGTGAAGGTGATCTGTTCCTTCCTAGGTACACCACCAACTCTACTTGGGGGGACAGGGCTTGGGCCACTTTGGCCTTCCTCATCTCCAGGTAGAACTGGGGGGCATATTATCAAGGAACGGCGTTACAATTATTGACGATTTAGCGGCAGATAACTGCCGCTGAAGCGGCGATAATGGGCTTGATAATATGCCCTTGAGAATTCCAATAGAAGCCCATGTTTTGGTGTTAACATGGGCTTCTATTGGAATTCTCTACGGCATATTATCAAGCCCATTCTTGCCATTTTAGAGGCAGTTTCCTGCCGCTAAAACGGTGATAATTTTAACGCCATTCCTTGATAATATGCCCCTGAATTCTCCAGATCTAGGTCATTGTCACCTGTCTGGTTGTATTCATTGTCAGAGTCCTGGTGAGGTAACTCTCCAGTGTTCTCTTCCTCTGATGCATTCACCCCATCTCCATTGCCTATCCTTTCAGGATCTGATGCTTTTTTCAAGTCATCCGACACTAATATGTCTATCAGGTGTTGGGTAGTGGGACTTTGTCCTTGCTTTAATATTCTTATGGTACACAGACCCCTTAACTCTTGGAAGGAGAATGTGTCATACTTAGATGTCTGCCCTTGGCTGACATCTGGCAGAGACCCACTAGGCCCTGCCTTTAAAGCCATGACTAGTGAGGTGTGGTGTGTGCACCTACCTACATTATTTGATTTCCTACTAAACCTCTCTAGTAGTTGTAGTCAGGGTTTGCTAAGCCCTTAACACCTACAACTTCTAAGTTCAGTAGAACTTACTGTATACTAAGCTTGATTTATATGTACCTACTGGTACCTTTAGTGATTTTTCAAATGATATTTTCAAGATTATCTGGTAAAACAATGCAAGCTGGAATCCCACACGCTGCACACCAATGTGAGAAGTTCGCCTGTCATATGATGTCCACTATTCTAGTGGGCACCTTGCACCAGTCCAAATGACGCTTATTAATGATAGGTTTAGACAACCTTTATAGTAAGCTATCCTAGTGGTAGCTGTGGAGAGCAGCCTTCAGGCTACATCTTGAAGGAATGTAAAGTAGCTTTTTTTACCAGTCTATAATCTCTTGAATGATCGAATGAAAGTACACCACACAAGGTATATATCAAATATATATATTTATTCTAAACACAACCCCTCTAGTGTCTTTATGAGGCTAGAGGCAAAAGTATAATACAAGAACTTAAATAGCACACAGTAAACTAGCACAGTATACGTCATGCACTAGGGGCCTCACAAACCATATACTAAAAAAGTGGTATAAGAACCACGTGAGGGATAGAAGTGAGGCCTAAGGTTTGTAGAACCACTGGGACAATCAGGAACCACCCAAGGTAGGAACGTAGGATACCCACGGAGGATGCATGCAGTGTCTAAACACAGCCGCGAATCACCATTGACTTCTACGGAGGAAAAGCGAGTTACAATTTTAAAGATTAAAGACACTTAGGAGTGAACTACGTTGGAACCCTTTTAGACTAGGACACTTCGAGAGTCAGGGAGCACTGGAGTACTCATGTTACCTCACCCAGGGAAGCCGGGTGCATAGGTGTCTTTTGGTGTCGGGTTTCGTCATCGATTCCAATGGAGAGCTGTGAAGAAGTGCTGCAGGCGACCAGAGGAAAAGTGTCCGGGTGGATCCAAGGGTGGATCAGAGATCTGACGAACCTGAAAGCAGAGGGGACAGAGTCTGGCCAGTGACCAAGATGGCGACAGGAAGATGCCAGCCAATGTCGGGTGTTTTCAGGTGAAGTAGGTAAAGCTTGACTTTTCAGCCATGAGGACCAGGAAGTGTCGATGACAACCAGGAGCTGGATTCAATCTGTTCCACAAAGGATGTTGAGTGCTGCAGCGTCAGAATCCGGATTGGACCCAACAAGCCTTGGCAACAGCAACCCATGCAAGATGACAAGATTGGCTTTGGTGCAGTCCAGCAAGGTCTGAGAGACTCACCCTTTGGAGGGGATTCAGAGCACATCTGGAACAATCAGGAAAACTCACGACATACAGGATTGCCATTCGTGGGGGCCCACTAGCCAATGTACTAGGAACCGAGAAGGAGCCTCGAGCTGTGGTGAAAGAAGGGGACTCACGGGTCACTCGGGGAGTGCTGGCCTCTGTACTTTGGTACAAAAGGTGCTCAGGGCAGGGGCTTTTACTTACTACCCCAATGCACAACTTCAGGAAGCTTCGGGAACTAGATGCAGTTGCAAAAGAGCAGGATGTCCAAGAGTTCCGGTCCCACATCTCTCGTGTCAGCTACAGGTCTCAGCTCTACTGGGAGCTCGTGTCTGCTTCAGAGATGTCTAGAAGTCCATGTCCTGTGTTGCAGATTCTTCGGGATCCGGCGGGTCTCCTCGAAAATGCAGATCGGCAAAGATGCTTCTTTGGTGCCTGTTTGAATAGGGGGTCACTCCTTGACCCTAAGAGAGATTCTTCAGTCTTTCAGTCGAAATGAAATGTCAAAGGTCCAGGATTTCTTCTTCAGAGTTTCATCCAGGGTAATCTAAAGTCCTATGGACTGGGGGGCATGTTATCAAGCAGGACGTTAAAAATTATCAAGGTTTTAGCGGCAGAAAACTGCCGCTAAAGTAGCAATAATACGCTTGATAATATGGCCTTGTGAATTCCAATAGAAACCCATGTTCTGGTGTGAACATGGGCTTCTATTGGAATTCTCCAAGGCATATTATCAAGCCCATTATCGCCGCTTTAGCGGCAGTTTTCTGCCGCTAAAACGGCGGTAATTTTAAATCCCTGCTTGATAATATGCCCCAGGTTCCTATACTTATACTAAGTTTAGGGGTTGGACTAACTCTATGGTCCCATCTATGGGAGGACCTGGGGAGGGGGTGGTTACACTCCTTCCCCTTTGTCCAGTTTCACACCAGACCTGGGGCTGAGTGCCCCAGCAACCTGTTTGAACTGGGAAATGCATGGAGCACCTTGTGTGCCCCAGGCTGTGCCTGAAAAGCATTCACTGAATGCAACCCACCCGGCCTCAATACACTAAAGCCTGTCTGGGGAGGTGCTAGCACCTCCCTGGACAGGAAACCTATTGTACCGGCCTCTCCTGCCGGAGTTTCGACCAGCAGCAGGAGGTCAGACTCGTGTCTGTGGCAGCAGCATTCATTTTGTGATGCTGACGTATACCAGTGTGTACATGTCTTCTCCCTCTAGAAGGGTGGAATTCTACCCCCGCCGCCAGAACTGGCGGGGGGTAGGATTCCAAAGCATTTGACACCAAAGACGATATGTTTTGATAAAGCCAAACCAAAGTTAGCATTAACTGCGAGGATTATAATGCACTTAAGAGTCTAAGGTAGAGCTATATCATAGAACAGCTATAAGGAGGGATTTCCGAAAGCTGCAGAGGGGCTCAGCTCATGCTAGGGCACCCTCTTACACAAAGAGAGGAGTTGGCCTAACGCCTAAGGCACTCGACCTCGGACCTGGGATCTGGGTTCGAGTCTCGGTAACGACGCCAAACCTCCTGTGATTCTGGGCAAATCACTTAATCTCCCCGTGCCTAAAAATGAAAATGTGTGTTCTCATGTAAAAAAAAAGTAACTTGTGCTATGTAAAGCACTCAGATACCTGATTCGGTTCAGGTCTAGTTCGCGCTATATAAAACTCTACCAAAAAAAAAAAACAAGCCCTCTGCCATCAAGATTGTCAAGGCCTGCCATAGGAGTGACTTATAGGTTAATTAGTGTCTATATGTATAGGTAGATATAGGTATACTTTATCTAAGTAAAGGGTGTTTACACCACCTTACCCAGGCTGCAAGTACAGACCTGTGTTGCCATTTTGTAAGGCTAACCAGGGGTGGCATAATACATGCTTCAGCCCCTGGTAAACCTCTGGGGTACCTATGCCCTTGGTACCTACGGTACCATATACCAGGGGCTCACAAGGTAACTTAGTAACCAATCTGGTATGTACCTAAAGTACATGGTATCAATTTAGAGAGAGAACAGCTAGGCTGTGGTCCTGATTAGCAGGGCCACAGTCAGACTAAAGTCGAAAAACCATTGAAACAGCAAAAAGTAGGAGTAACCATAGGAAGCACACCCTACTCTCCGACACTTTTGATAAAATAACAAGTATTTCTGTCTTTACATGCTAAAATGCATTTAGTCATTTCACAAAGGTGAAAATTCAAATTTAGCAAGCAGTGATAGAGGTGATGATTTTGGGATCCTCCCTAACTTAGGGAGAGAACCAAGCAGATATCTTGACAACGAAGAGCACATCTTGCTGAATGATTGGGTGGTGGGCCCATCCTCTTAGGAACACCCCAAGTACAGTTATGGGCAAAAATACAATCCCAACCAAAGGCCCTTTAAAGCATTATGGGACGAGATTAGCAGTGGATCCACTCAGCCTTTCATCCATTGTTGGGTAACAATAAACATCTTTTATTTAGCACCAAGATACCCAAGGGTGAACGTGCGCGTTACAAATACACATGGTTGGAATGTAGTGTGTCAATTGTGTATGTCCCAATAAAGACTCTCAAATCCTTTATAAGAGTTTGAGCATCAGCCGAGTGCTGTGGCCAAACCCACAGGAATCTGGAGCATGAATCAACTGCCACAAAGATATACTTGTAAGCCCCATCTGATTGTAAGGGGCTGCAGTGGTCCAAATAAACACAAGTCAAAGGCTTGTCTGAGATCAATAGAGGTGTCTGTGCTGGATGTGATATGGTGGGGCCTTTCATCTGCTGGCAGATGTTGCATTAATGGACAAAGTCCTTGGTTTGTTTTGATAGACCTGGCCACCAATAGCGGTTCTTCAGTAATGAAACAGTCGCAGTAATCCCTGAGTGAGTAGAACCCAGACCCTCATGTGAAGCTAGTATCAGTCCCAGTCTGCGATCATATTTGGTATTACTCTATCCCCCACTCCTGGAATCTGAGCATACGGAATGTTTTGTGCATCTAACTTGTAGGAGTACTTGAGTGGAAAGCCTTTTGGCAGGGCTGATCCATTACACGTGGGATTAACTGCCAACATAGTTGTTTCGTCTATCCTCATACTTGAGTTATTGCAGCAAAGGCAGCAGTATGAACTGCTGCTCTGGCGGCTTCATCCGCCATTGAATTCCATTCAATGTGAAGGCCGACGCGTTGATGACTCAATGTATAGATAACATAAGCCCATGGCAGGCCTTCTTTCAGCTTTGCCAATTGTTACCAAAGCATCTTTTGCTTTACTGTGCAACCTTTAGAATTTCTAAATCTATTCTGGTACCAATAGTGTAGGTTATTGTAGGACTGGACACAATAAAATGAATCACACACAATAAGTATAGGGAATTCGCGATCCGTATTTTGTAGTGCCAGTATCAGGGCTTTAAGTTCTGCCAGCTGCACTGTACAGTCCACTACGGACTGAGTGTGTGTTTTTCCTGGACTGAACTTTCCATCATGCATGCGCCCTGTAACAATTGCTCATGCTGCGGAATATTGCTGTTTCACTCCTATGGCAGGCTGGGCAGAACCATCGGTATGAATGATGCATTCATTATGATCTAGAGGCATAATTTCATTCGGCAGAATAAATATTCTTGTTCGTAATGCAAAAATGCTTGTGTTTGTAATGTAGAATTGAATCTGTCCGCCGAACACCTGGGTGGTGCCGAGGGTGGGGTAGAGAGCTGAACTTGTGGTCTCTGCCTCGGTCACCGTGCCACGTCACTTCTTCTGTGATTCTATGCCTAAGTGCCTCTATTTTCTGTGTGTTCTCCTCTTTCTTTACTTTGTTCGGGGTGGCGGGTGGGACAGGGCCTTTCCTCCTCCGGGGTCTTTTTGTAGAATGGGGGTTTCTGGGCGACAGGCACACTGCATGTTGGGGTGGCTTTTTAGCTTCTTGCAGGGGTGCAGGGTGGGGGGTGTTTTCTTGGTCGTTGGGGGGTGGGTTGATGGGAAGTTTGATGTTTGTGTTTTGTTTTTTCAAGGCGATTCTATTTTGCTAATGGTATTTTCGATGTCATGCTCATTGGGGGAGGGGTCCGGCATCACTGTGTGGGATGGGGGGTAGCGGGTTGAGGTTTATTTCGTGGAATGTCAATGGTCTGGGGGATCGTATAAAGCGGGGTGTGGTGTTGCAATGTCTACGACGTTTGTCTCCTGATATTGTCTTTCTGCAGGAGACTCATCTAGTGGGCAATACTTGTCGTGCAATGAACAGGTGGGGCTATCGCCTCGTCGCACATTCGGGGTTTACCACGGGTTCCAGGGGTGTGGGCATCCTTGTCCGGGCTTCCCTCCCCCTGGCGATTGATGATGTGATCCTTGATGATCGGGGGCGTTACGCCGTCCTCGTGGGGCGCTATGAGGGTCGGACCCTTTCCCTGTTTGCCGTTTATGTGCCCCCCGGTCTACAGACCTCTACCTTTTCCGATTTGGGCCGAGTGTTGTTGAGCCTCCCTGATAGTACTCTTTTCATGGCGGGTGACTTTAACTCTGTGTTCTCCGGTCTACATGATCGTCACCCCCCTAGGGACACTCCTTCGGCCCAACAATGGCTGGGTGGGTTTCTGGATACTTTTGGGTTGGTGGATTGTTGGAGACTCATGCACCCTACTCAGCTTCAATACATTTTCCATTCCGGGGCCCATGGGAGTCTGTCTAGACTGGATTATTTCCTGATGCCTACGGCGCAGTCGTCGGCTGTCCGGGAGATTAGACACCTCCCCCGGGGCATCTCTGACCATTCTCCGCTTTGGCTTTGTTTTGAGATGGGGGTGGAGGCGGCGGGCCGGGTGGCTCCTATAAATCCATGGTATCTAACCTCCCCCGAGACCCGTGGTCTCTTGATTAAGTCGTTGGACAAATATTTTCTAGACAACGAGGGGTCCGTCTCCTCTGCGGTGTCCCTATGGGAGGCCTTTAAGACAGTGATCCGCGGGCAGGCCCTTTCCCTTATTGCTGAATCCAAAAAGGCGAGGAATCGGGAGGTGGTGGAACTCGAGGGGGAGATTGTTGGGATAGAGGCTGACTTGGAATTGACTGTTACTCATGATAAACTTCACGCCCTGGGTCTGAAACAATTTGCTTATAGGTCTCTGGTTACGGACGCGGCTAAAATGATGTTTCGGGAACAACAGGGTCGTTTGTATGATGTGGGGGACAAAGCGGGTAAATTGCTGGCGTGGTTGGACAAGAAGAAGAGAGCGAATCGTGTGGTACCGGTGATTCAGACTTTGAATGGTGTGAGAGTGACTGACCCGGTTGAAATAGTGGAATGTTTTGCAGACTATTTTCGTGTGGTTTATTCCCCTGTGTCTGAACGGGATGTGGATGACTCTCGCCTCTTGTTGCGTGATATAGCTCTGCCCTGTGTCTCCGATTTAGACCGAGTCTCTTTGGAGTCTCCTTTCTCCACGGACGAGATAGCGACTGCCATTCGCTCACTCCGTTCGGGCAAGGCTTTGGGCCCGAATGGATTGCCAATTGAGTTGTACAAGCTACGTCCTGATAGGGTGGCGCCCTATCTTCGTACCATGTTTTTGGAGTCCCGGGAACGGGGTATTCTCCCATATGATCAGCGGCTGGCTACGATCGTTGTTATTCCTAAGGAAGGTAAACCCCGTGACCTTTGTTCGTCTTATAGGCCCATTTCCCTGTTGAATGTTGAGCCCAAGGTTCTGGCTAAGCTCCTGGCTACCCGCCTCCTGACGGTTATTAGCGGCTTGATTCATCCGGACCAGTCCGGTTTTATCCCGCATCGTAACACGGCTCTTAATCTGCGTCGTCTCCATGGAGCCATTGCGAGGGCGGGGCTTCTGACGGAGCCGGCCATTTTGGCTTCGCTTGATGCCTCGATGGCCTTTGATACAATAGAGTGGCCCTATCTTTGGGGAGCTCTTGAGAAATTTGGTTTCGGCCCTGGATTTATTGGTTGGGTGAAGTTACTATACGCCGAACCCCTGGCGCAGGTTGTGGTCAACGGTCGAGTTTCTGTTCCCTTTTGCCTCGGTAGGGGGACCAGACAGGGGTGCCCCTTGTCTCCGCTACTTTTTGCTCTTGCTTTGGAGCCATTAGCTGCGTGGCTTCGATGGGAACCTTCACTCAAAGGGATCCGTTGGTCACCAGATTTTGAGGACCGCGTCTCGCTTTACGCGGATGACATTCTTCTTTACCTTACTTCCCCACGCAAATCTTTAAATGTTCTATTTGACGTTCTTACTTCGTTTGGCGCTAACTCTGGTCTGGTTATTAATTGGGCTAAGTCCTGTGTGTATGTTCTTTCGGGTGTTCTGCCCCCGTTGCCGGATAGATTCCCTATCCAGGTCGTCCAGTCTGGCTTCAAATATCTGGGGATCTTTATTACGCTGGACTCCTCACTCCGGTTTGAACGTAATCTCCTCCCCCCGCTTCTTAGACTGCGACTGGATGTGGCTCGCTGGCGTAAGTTGCCCTTGTCCCCTCTGGGCAGGGCTGCCCTTTTCAAAATGATGTCTTTGCCACGATTCCTGTACGCACTTCAGAATTCCTATGATGACGTTCCCGCTACCTATTTCCGAGAGATTGAGAGTCTCCAAAGGCAGCTGATTTGGGACGGGCGTCCACGTATCGCCCTTGCGAAACTTACCATCCCTTGGTTTGACGGGGGCATGGCGCTCCCTGATATCAAGAGATATTACTGGGCTACCCAGCTGTCGGCCATTAACCATGCAATGTATTCCCCGGGTCGGGATCCGGCCTTTGAGATGGACAGACTCCAGCTGCCGGGAGGGGATTTTAATAGAGCGCTTTATTCCAGGTCGGCTGGGCGCCATCTTATGGGCCCGTCCAAGATTGCAGTCAGTGTGTGGCGCGCCGCGAATGTGAGTCTGGGATGGGAGAATCGTTTGACACTGGCGACGCCGCTTTATGCTTCCGAGCGTTTGGGATGTCTCTGGTCTACTAAGGGCTTTGACCGCTGGGATATGATTGGGATATGTAGAGTGGGTGATGTCTGTGTGAATGGTAGAATGAAGTCCTTTGAGGCCCTTCGGGCCGAATATGACTTGAGTGATAGGGAATTTTTTCGTTATCTGCAGGTCCGACATGCCCTGGCCTCTGTTTTGACTCCTGATGTGGCCCTCCCCGAGTCCTCTCCCCTCGAGGATCGCATTCTGGATGGCCACCTTCCCGATAGCACTATCTCCCTAATTTACAAGAAGCTGATCAATAATCGCACTGACTTACTTGTCCGACTTAGGGAGGCTTGGGTCGGCGACGGGCTGGACTTAGATGACGAAGATTGGCAATCGGCACTCTCTTCTCCGAAAGAGGTCGCCATCCCTGCCCGTCTCCGTTTGGTTCAGCTTAAGATCCTCCACCGGGTGTATGTTACTGGTCCGCGTCTGGCTGTGATGGGTTTTTCCCCGGATGGTCTATGCAAACGTGGATGTGGAATGAGTGCGACGTTTCTACATATTATTTGGGAGTGCCCGGGGGTGGCGGCCTACTGGACTGAAGTACTTGCGGTGATGACAGTTGTGACTGGGATTGCCTTACGGCCTGAGGCCCGACGATGCCTGTTGAATGTGTGGGAACCCACCGACTATTCTGTGGCCCAGACCAGATGGGCGACCTTGGGATACATGGTTGCAAAGCGAGACATTGCGCAACTCTGGGGCGCATCTAGACCTCCCGACGTCTCGGTGTGGGAGGGCAACATGGACTGGTCCATGTTCCGCGAGAAGACCGTCTATGTAGCTAGGGGCGGACCCAGGGCGTGGACGAAGATTTGGGGTCAGTGGAACGAATATCGTGGAAATATTTGTACTCCTCCCTTGGTTGACGCACCCGATGTTACCCTGTCTCCCTAGGCTGGTGTTCCCGAGATTTCTTATGCTGTTTTATGATTTGCCTTTCCTCCCCGCTGTCCCCCCCCCCGCCTTGCCGAGTCCTATCGATTGTGATTCCGTCTTCCTGATTAGTGAGTTTCCCCTCTGCCTTCTGGGCTGACTTTGATTAGTATGCATTCGCCTTTTTGTGGTTTGTTGTTTTTTGTATGTATATAACAGAAAATTGTTGTGTCCTGTTCTATACTTCGAGTAACATCTGGTATCTGATCTGTGCCTGGCCACGGGAGTGATCGTATGATCCTTACATTGTGCCTTGATTTTAGCGGCCAGCCCGTGTGGTTGTAGGCCCATCCTTGTAACCTCTATTTGATTGCTCAATAAAGGTTTTTACCCAAAAAAAAAAAAAAAAGAATCTGTAATCTACATCTGTTGCAATGAGAGCGTTAGCCCATTACATCCATCTTGGATGAAAGGCGTTTAGCATTTGGGACACCTGCTTTTGTGACGGCCTCTAAGGTCGGCACCAGAGTCACAACAATTATGCATTTCCCCTAAGCTAGTGCTCTCTCTCTCTCTCTCTCTCTCTCTCTCACTACAGCAGTTTGTACCGCTGTGAGTATTTTCTCAGTGGATGCAAAACGTGTTTCGGCGTTTGTGTACAAATGTGATTTGTATGCAATAGTTATTGTATCACCTTCATTGAAAGTGATATAGGTGTACCTGGTTAGTCCGAGACTACACAGATCACCAGGTTAGTCACGTTAACACGTGTGTGTAAATGTTTGGAAGCTCTCATGTCAGCTTTTACAGAACGTAAATTATTTGGATGTTACTGTGTCCAATGATGCACCGGAAAACCAGGTCTAATTATGTCACATAAAGGTTTTACCTAATCTGCATAATCCAACTGGAAGTTCTATAGCTAAATACCACCCAGAGCAAGGGGAAATTACTACCTGCATAAGATGAGTTCACATGGGAATATCTCTCTATATATATACAGCAGTTATTAAATCATCAAGTTGGATTGAGTTTTAAGGTTAAATCCACAGATCACCAAAATACATTTGCACTTTATTTAATACACATTTAGAAATTGTAGAAAAAATATACATAATGTATAATGATAGAAACCGTGTACAGTAAAAGATAACATAGGGCCTGATTCACAGAACTAACTTAAGACAAACACCTAAACTTACTACCATTTTGGCATTCACAGAAGGCACTTACTCATTTTGGTATTCACAGAAGGCACTTACGCATTTCGGTATTCACAGAAGTTGGGAGTCCTAACTTTAGGACTCCTAAATGCCTTCTGTGAATACCGAAAGTCTTAAAGCTAGGATTTTTCTCAATTTAGTATTAGTAAAGCTAGGGGCCAGATGTAGGACACCAAATACCGGTCGGTAACGGCTGATTTCGGCCATTACCGACCGGTATTTGGTTTGTGAGATGTAGGGGGCCCAAATGTTAACGATTCGGTAAATTTACCGATTCGGTAAAATACCGAATCTGTAAATTTACCGAATCGGTAAATCTATATGTAGGTGGCGCTTAAAATAGTGCCGCAGGCCCTTAAGAATTCGTTATTTACCATGACATACTATGTCATGGTAAATAACGAATTCATGTGTACATGCATATTTGTGCATGTACACCTGTGCCATGTGGCACACATACATGCCCTAAGGGCATGTATGTGTGTCACATGGTACACAAGCCAGAATCAGGGGTGTCAAAGTGACACCCTGTCCCCCTTGACAATTCGGTAATTTTACCGAATCGGTATTTACCGATTCGGAAATTGACATTGATTCCTATGGGCCTCAAGGCCCATAGGAATCAATGGCAATTACCGAATCAGTAAATACCGATTCGGTAATTACCGAATCGTACAGATTCGGTAAAAATTACCGCATTTTTTCCTACATCTGATTTGCCGAATCTAGAATACCGAATCGGTAAAATTCGGTATTCTAGAGTCGGTAAATCAGATTTACTTACATCGGGCCCCACGAGTCCTAACTTTAGGACTCCTAAATGCCTTCTGTGAATACCGAAAGTCTTAAAATTAGGGGGCATATTACCAAGGGCCTTATCGCCGCTTTAGCGGGAATTTTTCCCGCTAAAGCTGCGATAATTTAATCGCCCTATTACCTAGCTGTCGCTAACACCAGTTAGCGACAGCTAGTAGGAGATAGCGAGCTTCTGGGGGCCCACTTTGCATGTCAGCGATATATATCGCTAATGACATGCAAAATGGGCGTGCCAAGATGTTAGCGACTGGAAACAGTCGCTAACATCGCTAACTCCTATTACCAACTTTTGGAAATAATCGCGCTAAGCGCAATTATCTCCAAAAGCTAACGCCTGCCCAGAGCAGTTCTTAGCCATGTTCTCCAATGGTAGGTGGATTACATGGCTAAGAGCATTTGCTCGGTAATGCATGAATATCGCTGACTTTTCAGCGATATTCATGCATTTCGGCCTATTTTTATCGCTTAGGAGATAAACCTTGATAATAGCAAGGCTCCTAAGCGATAAAAATAGGCGAAGAACGGCGATATAAATGTAACCGCTAACCAAGCAAGCAAGCTTTCGCTTAAGCTTGGTAATATGCCCCTACGATTCTTCTCAATTTAGTAGTAGTAAAGTTAGGACTCCTAACTTCTGTGAATACCGAAATGAGTAAGTGTCTTTTGTGAATACCAAAATGAGTAAGTGTCTTCTGTGAATACTAAAATGGTAGTAAGTTTAGGATTTTGTCTTAAGTTAGTTCTGTGAATCGGGCCCATTGTGTTAAAAAATATTCTCTCTCACCCCTCACCATACACTCAAGATCATTCTATCTTCATACAGACTCTCTGTCATACTGCACCTATATTCATTCCACTTACATACTCAAAGTATAGACAACCCAAACATATGGGGGCGTAACCAGGAATAAAGGCGATCTATTAAAACTCTAGAACCCTAATAGTGTCTATTAGTCCTGAGCTAATCTTGGGTCCATAGAGAAAAGCTTAGCAGTATATCAAATATCTCACATTACAATTATTTGTTCCGTTTTTTAACATAGGTATATAGATATCCATACAGTTGTATTTGAATATTCCTGTTACGTCTAGTGCCACCGCGTGCTTCGGTGAAGGCCAAGATGGAGCCCAACCTTCCTCAGGTCACAAGTTCTAGACCTTGTTAGGTTGTCAAAAAGACATATGTATAGGGAGGTTTAGGAGCAAGCAGAACAAAACTTTTTCATCAAAATGTCATATCCTCTTGATAGGAAGAAAACAAAGAGAGGCACCAGTCAGTTTACACAGGTAGTATTGGGACATCTCTTCTCCAACCATCCTAGAACACGGGGTATCATCTTTATAGTAGTCCCAGTGCAGGGATCAATGGGGGGCACCATAGGTGCCCCCTCGGCCCTCAACCGGAGGCTGCAAACATATGGGGTCCTGCTGGGGGCCCCCAAACACACTTTCTGACATGGATTCCATGTCGGACAGGCCGGCATGGAAACCGTGCCGGAAACCATGCATTGTAATCCCAAGGACGGGAAGGCCCGCCCTTTGGGATTCCGAGATGGTTCTGACTGGGAGCCCGTCAGAAACCAGCTGGAATGACCAGTCAGTTTCAGTTCCAACTGGCTGATACATAATCCGACATTTCTGACCTCCATCGGAATAGGCCCAATAATCTTTAAAAAACAAACCATTCTAATTAAATTAAAAAAGTAAACCACTTATACATCTTAAAATTGAGTAACAATTATTGTACACAGTTAAAACATAATTAATAAAAAATATTATAATTTTAAATGAATAAAAACATACCAATATAAATTATTGCAATTTAAAAAGAATTATTAAATATAATACTTAATACATATACTATTATGACTACAATTTATAGAAACTACACAAATTATTGTAGTAAATATATATAACATTTACTACTACCACTTTACACAATGCTAAAATAATAAAACTAACTAAAACGTCCAAATCTCCCTCCAGTAAATACAACAGTAATGAAGTGTTGGAATGTGGATAGATAGTATTTACTATACCCATCCAGCCAGTACAACAGTAACACACTATTGGAGTGCAGAGGGGAAAATTTGCTATTCCCACTTCAATCAGTACAACAATAGGGAAAATGTTGGCTAGCGGAGGGGTAAAATGTACTATTCCCACTCCAGTCCGTATGACCTTAGGGAAAGCGCTGGATTGCGGAGGGGTAACATTTACCATTCCCACTCCAATCAGTGCAACAGTAGGGAAAGTGTTGGATTGCGGAGGGGTAACATTTGTATTCCCACTCCAGTCACTACCACAGAAGGGAAAATGTTGGAAAATGTTGCATAGCAGAGGGGTAAAATGTAGTATTCCTACTCCAAGAAGTGCAACAGTAGGGAAAGTGTTGGATTGCGGAGGGGTAAAATTTACTATTCCCACTCCAATCAGTGCAACAATAGGGAAAGTATTAGATTGCAGAAAGGTAAACTGTACTATTCCCACTCCAGCCAGTACAACGGTAGGGAAAGTGGTGGATTGCAGAGATGTAAAATGTATTATTCCCGCTTCAGTCCATGCAACATTAAAAAGAAACAAAATATCTTGAACAAAACTAAAATTTTCAAAAAAACAAAGTAAATAATGAAAAATGTAAATATGTTGTGAAAACATACAAATATATTTAATATTAAAAAATGTTTTAAAATAAAAACATATTACAATGTTAAATACATATCACAAATACCTACAAATGTTTTTATAACTAAAATACAGAACTAATATATTGTCCCACCCTATAACCTCACAAGACTCACAACCAGCCCATAAAATGTAACTTAAAAAAAATATTATTTACACTATTAATATAAATATTTACTAAACTGATTATAATTAATTAACTATTCATTATGAATTAATTATAGTTAATGTACTTCCCGCAATATACCCTCAAAAACACACAACACACACATAAGATTTTACAAATATTTAAACAATTAACATAATTAATTATGAAGTTAATAGTTAATATTAATTAAAAAGAATTATTAATTAGCTAAAATTATTTTATTCATCAATGTTTACCCTTATAAAACCCACAACCCGCACCTAAATAAAAAAATTAAGTCAACAATTAACAAAATGATCAATTATTTGGTCAATATGAAATAACAACTGTCAATAAATTAAAAATAAATTACATCCAACCCTATACCCCTATCAACCCCACAATCCACACCAAAAATATTTAATTAGACAGTTCATATAATTATCAATTCATATTAATTAAAATTAATTATAAATGAATCAAAAATAAATGACTTCTTACCCTTAACATGAGTAACCCCACAACCCATACCTAAAACAAATACATAATTATCATATTATAATAATCATGAATTATTAATTAAAAATATATTACTTCCTTCTCTTTACCCCTATGACCCTACAATCCGCACCCTAAACAAATTACACAATTTACATAAGTATTAATTAATTAATGTTAAATAACTAATTATTAATTAATTAAAAATAAATTACTTCCCACCGTTTACCTCTATAAACTCCGCAACCCGCACTTATATTATACATAAAAAAAGTAATTGCACAATTAACATAAATATGTATCAATTAAATAAATAATATAAAATAAAAACAATATTTACTAATTTAGTATATTTAAATCTATAAACCCACAACTCGCAACGGAACTTAAAATCAGAAAATGTAATTAAATTGCATTTATTAACTACTAAAAAGCTAACAAATATATAACATATCATAAACAATAATTATACAAAAACTTAACTTCATATACATTTAAAGAATATACTAAAATACATAACAATAATTTAAAAACGATATTTTAAACAACTATAATTTATCAAGTGATATTAATAACTTCTATATTTTAAAAATCAATATTACTTACCTTCATATCGATATTCTTGACTTCGATATTCTTGCTGACGATATTTCCATGTCAATATATTTTAAACTCAATATTTCTGTAGATCAATATTTTAAACTTGCTAGTTTGGACCCAATTATGATGAGGCTTTCCGAGCCTCATCGCGTTTTCAGTTTCGACCACCGCATTACATTGCAAGTAGTCAAAACTGAAACCGGCCAGTCATTCCTTTACGGGTCGCATCATAATTGGCCCCTTTATGTCAGGTTCTCCCAAAAGAGACCCTTGCCTTGTCTGGGTATGCCCCCTCTATTTGGAGAGTTTTGTCATATAAATGATGTGAAGCACTTACCCTGGTATCAAGTGTTTCCACCGTAATATGCTCACGTAGCGCTACTGCCGCCAGATAATCCATCAGGTTCCGGCGAGATATTGTGACTTCTGCCGCTCTGTCCAGCATCGTCACTACCCATTCCCCGTTCAGAAGCAAAGTCCTCAGTAGCCTGGACATTTCTAAATTTGATCCGAGCTACCTTCTTCTTTTTAAATTGAGGTTTGGGAGTCTTTTGGTTGTCTTCCTGATTAATGAAGTAGTCTGAAGTGCGATGTGTTTCCCTTTTTGGCTTGACTCGCTCTTCCGATCTGTGCTCTGACCTCCTGTCTCTCTCCAAACATTTATCAGATGACTCCTGAAAGGAACAAGAGGAACATGTTTCAGCATTCTGATACCTGTCTTGCTGCCTAATATTGTCACGGTTTCTTAAATTGCATTCTTTCTCGTTTTTCCTATT
The DNA here is from genome assembly GCF_964261635.1 of Lissotriton helveticus. Classification (NCBI taxonomy): domain Eukaryota; kingdom Metazoa; phylum Chordata; class Amphibia; order Caudata; family Salamandridae; genus Lissotriton; species Lissotriton helveticus. The sequence goes on along the minus strand of NC_136058.1, from coordinate 282,449,073 downwards.
GAGGAGACCCACCCTGTGACTGTGTTTTTGTTTTGTTAATTTTTTTGTTTATTATTCAATTTTTTCTTAGAAGAATCGGGTGCTTGCCTAAAGTTATCCTTGTCAGAATTGCTCTTAACTATTGGTTTCCCAGTTCTGGCTCCCAGATTATCTCTATCTAGTGAAGCATATGTTCCTTCGATAATCTTAGACAATTCTCATTCCTGCTGTACAGGAGTGGATTCCCTCAGGCGTTGGCATATAGCCACTGCTGCTGCCTCCCCTATAATGTTAATTAATATAATTGCAGATACTTGGGCAAAATTGCCCTTTTTGGCTTGACTCGCTCTTCCGATCTGTGCTCTGACCTCCTGTCTCTCTCCAAACATTTATCAGATGACTCCTGAAAGGAACAAGAGGAACGTGTTTCAGCATTCTGATACCTGTCTTGCTGCCTAATATTGTCACGGTTTCTTAAATTGCATTCTTTCTCGTTTTTCCTATTGAGGAGACCCACCCTGTGACTGTGTTTTTGTTTTGATAATTTTTTTGTTTATTATTCCATTTTTTCTTAGAAGAATCGGGTGCTTGCCTAAAGTTATCCTTGTCAGAATTGCTCTTAACTATTGGTTTCCCAGTTCTGGCTCCCAGATTATCTCTATCTAGTGAAGCATATGTTCCTTCGATAATCTTAGACAATTCTCATGCCTGCTGTACAGGAGTGGATTCCCTCAGGCGTTGGCATATAGCCACTGCTGCTGCCTCCCCTATAATGTTAATTAATATAATTGCAGATACTTGGGCAAAATTGCCCATTAGTTTCCTCCCCAGGTTCAGGGCAGGCTCTGCCTCCTACTCATTCTGTATTTGTTTCAGTACATCTGGGATAACTGCTGCTCAATGGGGTACCATGACTTCTCCTATAAATGGCAGCGAAGATTGTTCCCCAAGTGACACAATCTTCTATTGGGGGAGCCATCCTCATTGGCAAGCACATTGTTAATATTCTGTGTTTTTCCCGCAGGCCCGTATGGGTAAAAACTGCTTCAAGCTGAGCTTTTTTCTGAGCTATCTAGAACTGAATTTTCTCCCAACTGGTGGGAGTCTTTCCCACAATGGTGTTTAGTGTTTGGGGATTGATACCCGTAGTTACCAATTGAGGTTGTACAGCCTGAGCAGGTTGTACTGTCAGTGTTCTCATTATGTATTGTGTAAAATTCCTGTAGATTTTTACTAAATCTCTATAAAGTGTATGCATTCCTGCTGCTGGAAAAGTAGCAGCATCTGGATGTGATGTATAAGAAGCTAAGATCGGCCAGGGGGCTCCTTCTTTACTGAGAGGACAGAGGGGCATGTTATTAAGGACAGGCGATACATTATCGCCGCTTTTATCGGCAGGAAACTGCCGATAAAGCGGCGATAATGGCCTTGATAATATGCTCTATGAATTCCAATCGAAGCCCATGTTAGATGTGGGGTTCTGTGGTATGGGGTAAGGCACCTTTAAACCAATTAATATGCTCTTGGTAAGTTAATAGGATTTCTATGTCCACATACGGAAAGTAATCCTCAGGTGGTTTATCTTCAATATAAGTGTCAAGAAACTGTGTGCGAGCTTCTGCAAGTGGGAATTTAACTCAAGAATAGAATACCTTTGTTATGAATGCTTTGTGTGCCTGAACCAGGAAGGTCACATCTCCACCTGTTGCCGGAAGGCCATGATGCAGTATTTCATAGTAACTGCCTCGCTGAAATTTTCTGTAATGTTTAGAGCAACTACATGTTCTTCAATGTCCTCACCCGCTTCTCTGTTTACGGAAGCGGGTGAGGACATTAAAGAGAAAAGTTATTTTAATTAAATTAATTTTATGAAGATATGGTATGCACAATGTGGGAAACTTCTAATCCTCCAAGCTTGAATAACCTACAGTCAATACATAGGGTATACCTACTCAGCTGAGGTGGATTTATTTCCCTTCCCACTTCGGACCTTTAAGATTGAAATGTGAGTAGGGGTCTGTTAGGAAGCACGACTGAACTACTCAGCTTAACCGATAAATAAGAAATCAACCAACGTTGGTGGCGCCATGTTGTGTAGTTCCTAATAATCAGTAGGATCTATGGGGCATATTATCAAGGGGTTTTATCTCCGCTTTTTTGGCTTTAAAAGCCAAGAAAGCGGAGATAAAATTATCTCCCTATTACCAAGCTGTCGCTAACACCAGTTAGCGACAGCTAATAGGAGATAGCGACCATCATGTGCCCCACTTTGCATGTCAGTGATATTTATCACTAATGACATGCAAAGTGGGCGTGCCAAGATGTTAGCGACTGGAAACAGTCGCTAACATCGCTATCTCCTATTACCAACTTTTGGAGATATCCGCGCTAAGCGCGAATATCTCCAAAAGCTAACACCTGCCCTGAGCAGTTCATAGCCATGTTATCCAATGGGAGGTGGATAACATGGCTAAGAGCATTTGCTCGATAATGCATGAATATCGCTGACTTTTCAGCGATATTCATTCATTGCGGCCGTTTTTTATCGCATTTGTGATAAACCTTGCTAATAGCAAGGTTTATCTGCGATAAATATCGCCGATTTGCGGCGATAATTTTTGTCTCTAAACAAGTTAGAGACAAAAATTATCGCTAGTTGTTGGTAATATGCCCCTATGTGTTTGTTGGACAACATAAACTTGGGGCTTGGTGTTTAGACTGATCCCAGACTCCCCCACAGGATATGTTGGCATAGAGACCAGCTTGCCACAGTACCACTGTAAGCCCCCTAACCTTACCAGTGAGCATATGTTTTTTGGCAACCACTGATTAAGACAACCCTAACCCCTCAGGGATTGTGGAAACCGCACAGAACCTTTCGCTCAGTCACCCGTGCTCACTTATTCTCAGAGAAGTATACAGAGAATGCACAGTGGGACGTTTTCAATATATTTATTGAACCAACGTTATTCTTGTATATAATAAATGTATATATATGTTCTTCTTTATTCGGTTTTACAGGATAGAAAACCATAAAAGTAACATTAAAATACAGATAAATTTTCACTTCATTTTGCACGCCATTGTCCATAAAATCATTGGGGATCCGTAATCATCCTATTTACTACATAAAAAAAAAAGAAAATCATCAATATCACAGTTAAAAAAGCTTCTGACAAATTTCTTCTACATTAAAAGAGCTCATCACAAATTTCTTCTGTGTTTAAAAATACATTTCAAAAAGTTTACAATAAGATTAGAAACACATTCAGACTCTAAAAACTGCAATCTCAACATAGCTGGGCGACAACGACTTATACCCCACGATTTTAACAATGGTATCAAGCAAATCTCACGATGGGCATGATAGAACTTGCAAAACAGGACAGTATGTATAGTTGACTGCTCTGAAATTCCATCACAAGGGCAGGGTGAAAGAATAAGATCCCAGGTATTTTCCACTGGGAAAGCAACTAATCGGTGTAAAATATTTAGCCTGAATCTCGTTAAAAGAAGCCGCTCAAATACTTTAAAATCATATGTTAAGTATGGCTGGATTAACAGGGTAGTCTGGACCGCTATTGAATGTTGAACAGAAACCTTCATTGCTTCGCTTGTAATCCGTAGTTCTTCTAAGTGGCCCAATGCCCTAATTTTCAAGTCTTTCTTCGAGATTTCACCGATTGTCTCAGGTCTTATATAATAGGATCCTAGCCCTAGATCAAACAAAAAATTTCTCACATACAGAAGCCATTTATTTTTAAGTGAGTAATCTAGTGACATACAGTCTGTCATGATTTGCTTCGTTAACTGATTTTTTTTTTTCGGATAGCCAAATTCGTCGCCATAGTAAAAGCGGTTTGATTTTTGCCAGATCCACCAAATAAGGAATCCCCAACTCTGTATGGCATGCAAACGTAGAGACACTTTTAGGGTCCGCTAATAAAAATCTTAAGAATATATTCTCTGCCACTTGCAAGGTGCCGATGTTAGCATGCCCCCACACACCCGCCCCATACAGGGCTATTGCCTAACATTTTGCATTGTAGATTTTTAGCAGTTCTACTGGGGGCCTTTTACCTAGCTTCTGGGAAAAATGTATGAGTGCTACAATAGCTCTCATGAGAAGGTGTTTTCTTGCCTCAACTGCGGCTTTCCAGTTCAGTTTATCGCCAATTAAAATACCTAAATAGGGATACTGGGCCGTAGTTTCTAGTTTTTCTTTACCAAGAAATATATCTTTAACCCCTTTTTTCCCCATGCCCGCTATCATTACATAGGTCTTTTTTATGTTTATGTGTAGTTCTAAACTCCCCATAAAATCTGCATGCCTATCCAAAGCCTTCTGCAATTCGCGTGGAGTACGCGCCAGTATCACGGCGTCGTCCGCGTAAAGCAGAGCTGGAATTGGACGCTTGTTTACTTGCGGTAGGTCCTGACCCGCCCTCAACATTGCCACCTCCAAGTCATTTGTATATAGTGAGAACAGAAAGGGGGCCAGGACACAACCTTGGTGAACACCACGCTCTACGCCAAAAGACGCAGACAAATCACCTTTTACGCCAAATCGTTCGCTCGCAGAGACTTTAGAATATAGTTCCCTTAAAAAGTCTACAAGGGGAACATCAACTCCCATATGTAACAGGACAGACCAGAGCTACGCGTGGGAGACGCAATCAAAAGCGGCAGACAAATCAACGTAAACCAGGTATAACCTGCCCTGCTTTGCGTGCAAGTATTTACCCAGCAACATTGATAGGTTCAGGGCTTGCTCTGTGGTACCGAAGCCCTCCCTGAACCCAAATTGAAGGTCGGAGAGGATCCCGCCATCGTCCGCCCACCGCTGGAGACGCTCAAGCACCACTCTACCCACTACTTTGCCCAGCGAATCCAGTAGTGAGATAGGGCGATAGCAGGATACCTCCTGCCGATCCCCCTTTTTAGGTTTTGACTGGCCATGCGCTTTGCGCATGTGCCAAAAAAACCTCTTGAGTTGTGTGTGTGGGTCGGGATACGCCCCCTCCTCCGATTGGCTAGCTCCATAAATGGAGGCTAGCCATTGGACGAGGGGCCTGTCCGTCAATGCCGGACCAGATTCGGGGGCGTTCCCGAGATTCTTTGGCTTTTGCCGACGTCACGCGACGTCAGCCAAAAGCCGGGAACGCCCCCGAATCTGTCCCGGCATTGAGCCGGCACCCGCCTTCCGATGCAGCATTTTCATTGTTACTATAAGCTTGTTTATTTTATACGTTTTAGCGTTGTGGACATTAAAAAGGACTGAAATGATGTACATATATGTGAATATCCGTTTTAGAGTTAGGTCCTTTGCTGGATGTGTTTTATTTCATGGGAGTAAAGTATACCGAATTCACGCTGGTTTCTCTTTATTTTAATGAGGCGAAAACAGACTAATTTGTGCGGTGATAAATGTCCCAGCGGCGAGCATGCTACTTTTTTTTATTTAATGACAGCCTCATTAGATGAAGTTATTTATTTAGAGCTTCCCATGTGTTACCTATTATAGGGCACCGACCCCCACTGTGAAACCACTAACTTTCCACTTTCCGACCAGAAAAGTGCACCCGGGATCACAGCATCGCCTAATTGTGCACTTCCCGCGGCAGCGAAAGGCCACGAGGCAGCAATATTGTGCTACTGAACACTGCCTGACCCGCTGGGCATTGACAAACATTGCATGCGTATTAACACGAGGAATAAAAAGGTCTGCTTACTACAGAACAAAGGGAATATTTCAAGTAGATAAACTTCCAAATAAGGTAGGAATCGTAAGCTGATAGTTAAAAAAAATGTTTATGCTGTCGCACTTTGAAACTTCCTGCTCACCTTTTAATAAAATTTCGTAACGAACATCAGGCAAACAAAGGAACCGAGAGTGGATTTTAAGGCGTGCAGATTCAGAGTCAGAGTGCAGATTCAGAGTCAGAGTGCAGATTCAGAGTCAGAGTGCAGATTCAGAGTGCGAGTGCAGAGTGCAGAGTGCAGAGTGCAGAGTGCGAGTGCAGAGTGCAGAGTGCGAGTGCAGAGTGCAGACTGATAGTGCAGACTGATAGTGCAGACTGATAGTGCATACTGATAGTGCAGACTGATAGTGCAGACTGATAGTGCAGACTGATAGTGCAGATTGAGAGTGCAGATTGAGAGTGCAGATTGAGAGTGCAGATTGAGAGTGCAGATTGAGAGTGCAGAGTGCAGATTGAGAGTGCAGAGTGCAGATTGAGAGTGCAGAGTGCAGATTGAGAGTGCAGAGTGCAGATTCAGAGTGCAGATTCAGAGTGCAGATTCAGAGTGCAGATTCAGAGTGCAGATTCAGAGTGTAGAGTGCAGATTCAGAGTGTAGAGTGCAGATTCAGAGTGCAGATTCAGAGTGCAGATTGAGAGTGCAGAGTGCAGATTGAGAGTGCAGAGTGCAGATTGAGAGTGCAGATTGAGAGTGCAGATTGAGAGTGCAGAGTGCAGATTGAGAGTGCAGAGTGCAGATTGAGAGTGCAGAGTGCAGATTGAGAGTGCAGAGTGCAGATTGAGAGTGCAGATTGAGAGTGCAGAGTGCAGATTGAGAGTGCAGAGTGCAGATTGAGAGTGCAGAGTGCAGATTCAGAGTGCAGAGTGCAGATTGAGAGTGCAGAGTGCAGATTCAGAGTGCAGATTCAGAGTGCAGATTCAGAGTGCAGATTCAGAGTGCAGATTCAGAGTGCAGATTCAGAGTGCAGAGTGCAGATGCAGAGTGCAGATGCAGAGTGCAGATGCAGAGTGCAGATGCAGAGTGCAGATGCAGAGTGCAGATTCAGAGTGCAGATTCAGAGTGTAGAGTGCAGATGCAGAGTGCAGAGTGCAGATTCAGAGTGTAGAGTGCAGATGCAGAGTGCAGAGTGCAGATTCAGAGTGCAGATTCAGAGTGCAGATTCAGAGTGCAGATTCAGAGTGCAGATTCAGAGTGCAGAGTGCAGATGCAGAGTGCAGATGCAGAGTGCAGATGCAGAGTGCAGATGCAGAGTGCAGATGCAGAGTGCAGAGTGCAGATTCAGAGTGCAGATTCAGAGTGTAGAGTGCAGATGCAGAGTGCAGAGTGCAGATTCAGAGTGTAGAGTGCAGATGCAGAGTGCAGAGTGCAGATTCAGAGTGCAGATTCAGAGTGCAGATTCAGAGTGCAGATGCAGAGTGCAGATGCAGAGTGCAGATGCAGAGTGCAGATGCAGAGTGCAGATGCAGAGTGCAGATTCAGAGTGCAGATTCAGAGTGCAGATTCAGAGTGCAGATTCAGAGTGCAGATGCAGAGTGCAGATTCAGAGTGCAGATTCAGAGTGCAGATTCAGAGTGCAGATTCAGAGTGTAGAGTGTAGATTCAGAGTGCAGATTGAGAGTGCAGAGTGCAGATTGAGAGTGCAGAGTGCAGATTGAGAGTGCAGATTGAGAGTGCAGAGTGCAGATTGAGAGTGCAGATTGAGAGTGCAGATTGAGAGTGCAGATTGAGAGTGCAGATTGAGAGTGCAGATTGAGAGTGTAGAGTGCAGATTGAGAGTGTAGAGTGCAGATTCAGAGTGCAGATTCAGAGTGCAGATTCAGAGTGCAGATTCAGAGTGCAGAGTGCAGATTCAGAGTGCAGAGTGCAGATTCAGAGTGCAGATTCAGAGTGCAGATTCAGAGTGCAGATTCAGAGTGCAGATTCAGAGTGGAGATTCAGAGTGCAGATTCAGAGTGCAGAGTGGAGATTCAGAGTGCAGATTCAGAGTGCAGAGTGGAGATTCAGAGTGCAGATTCAGAGTGCAGATTCAGAGTGCAGATTCAGAGTGCAGATTCAGAGTGCAGAGTGCAGATTCAGAGTGCAGATTCAGAGTGCAGATGCAGAGTGCAGATGCAGAGTGCAGATGCAGAGTGCAGATGCAGAGTGCAGATGCAGAGTGCAGATTCAGAGTGCAGATGCAGAGTGTAGATTCAGAGTGCAGAGTGTAGATTCAGAGTGTAGATTCAGAGTGCAGATTCAGAGTGGAGATTCAGAGTGGAGATTCAGAGTGGAGATTCAGAGTGGAGATTCAGAGTGGAGATTCAGAGTGGAGATTCAGAGTGGAGATTCAGAGTGCAGAGTGGAGATTCAGAGTGCAGATTCAGAGTGCAGATTCAGAGTGCAGAGTGCAGATTCAGAGTGCAGAGTGCAGATTCAGAGTGCAGATTCAGAGTGCAGAGTGCAGATTCAGAGTGCAGATTCAGAGTGCAGAGTGCAGATTCAGAGTGCAGATTCAGAGTGCAGATTCAGAGTGCAGATTCAGAGTGCAGATTCAGAGTGCAGATTCAGAGTGCAGATGCAGAGTGCAGAGTGGAGATTCAGAGTGCAGATTCAGAGTGCAGAGTGGAGATTCAGAGTGCAGATTCAGAGTGCAGATTCAGAGTGCAGATTCAGAGTGCAGATGCAGAGTGCAGATGCAGAGTGCAGATTCAGAGTGTAGATTCAGAGTGTAGATTCAGAGTGCAGAGTGGAGATTCAGAGTGCAGATGCAGAGTGCAGATTCAGAGTGCAGATTCAGAGTGCAGATTCAGAGTGCAGATTCAGAGTGCAGATTCAGAGTGCAGATTCAGAGTGCAGATGCAGAGTGCAGATGCAGAGTGCAGATGCAGAGTGCAGATGCAGAGTGCAGATGCAGAGTGCAGAGTGGAGATTCAGAGTGCAGATGCAGAGTGCAGATGCAGAGTGCAGATTCAGAGTGTAGATTCAGAGTGTAGATTCAGAGTGCAGAGTGGAGATTCAGAGTGCAGATGCAGAGTGCAGATTCAGAGTGCAGATTCAGAGTGCAGATTCAGAGTGCAGATGCAGAGTGCAGATGCAGAGTGCAGATGCAGAGTGCAGATGCAGAGTGCAGATTCAGAGTGTAGATTCAGAGTGTAGATTCAGAGTGCAGAGTGGAGATTCAGAGTGCAGATTCAGAGTGCAGATTCAGAGTGCAGATTCAGAGTGCAGATTCAGAGTGCAGAGTGCAGATTCAGAGTGCAGAGTGCAGATTCAGAGTGCAGATTCAGAGTGCAGATTCAGAGTGCAGATTCAGAGTGCAGATTCAGAGTGGAGATTCAGAGTGCAGATTCAGAGTGCAGAGTGGAGATTCAGAGTGCAGATTCAGAGTGCAGAGTGGAGATTCAGAGTGCAGATTCAGAGTGCAGATTCAGAGTGCAGATTCAGAGTGCAGAGTGCAGATTCAGAGTGCAGATTCAGAGTGCAGATGCAGAGTGCAGATGCAGAGTGCAGATGCAGAGTGCAGATGCAGAGTGCAGATGCAGAGTGCAGATGCAGAGTGCAGATTCAGAGTGCAGATGCAGAGTGTAGATTCAGAGTGCAGAGTGTAGATTCAGAGTGTAGATTCAGAGTGCAGATTCAGAGTGGAGATTCAGAGTGGAGATTCAGAGTGGAGATTCAGAGTGGAGATTCAGAGTGGAGATTCAGAGTGGAGATTCAGAGTGGAGATTCAGAGTGCAGAGTGGAGATTCAGAGTGCAGATTCAGAGTGCAGATTCAGAGTGCAGATTCAGAGTGCAGATTCAGAGTGCAGATTCAGAGTGCAGATTCAGAGTGCAGAGTGCAGATTCAGAGTGCAGATTCAGAGTGCAGAGTGCAGATTCAGAGTGCAGATTCAGAGTGCAGAGTGCAGATTCAGAGTGCAGATTCAGAGTGCAGATTCAGAGTGCAGATTCAGAGTGCAGATTCAGAGTGCAGATTCAGAGTGCAGATGCAGAGTGCAGAGTGGAGATTCAGAGTGCAGATTCAGAGTGCAGAGTGGAGATTCAGAGTGCAGATTCAGAGTGCAGATTCAGAGTGCAGATTCAGAGTGCAGATGCAGAGTGCAGATGCAGAGTGCAGATTCAGAGTGTAGATTCAGAGTGTAGATTCAGAGTGCAGAGTGGAGATTCAGAGTGCAGATGCAGAGTGCAGATTCAGAGTGCAGATTCAGAGTGCAGATTCAGAGTGCAGATTCAGAGTGCAGATTCAGAGTGCAGATGCAGAGTGCAGATGCAGAGTGCAGATGCAGAGTGCAGATGCAGAGTGCAGATGCAGAGTGCAGAGTGGAGATTCAGAGTGCAGATGCAGAGTGCAGATGCAGAGTGCAGATTCAGAGTGTAGATTCAGAGTGTAGATTCAGAGTGCAGAGTGGAGATTCAGAGTGCAGATGCAGAGTGCAGATTCAGAGTGCAGATTCAGAGTGCAGATTCAGAGTGCAGATTCAGAGTGCAGATGCAGAGTGCAGATGCAGAGTGCAGATGCAGAGTGCAGATGCAGAGTGCAGATGCAGAGTGCAGATTCAGAGTGTAGATTCAGAGTGTAGATTCAGAGTGCAGAGTGGAGATTCAGAGTGCAGATGCAGAGTGCAGATTCAGAGTGCAGATTCAGAGTGCAGATTCAGAGTGCAGATGCAGAGTGCAGATGCAGAGTGCAGATGCAGAGTGCAGATGCAGAGTGCAGATGCAGAGTGCAGATGCAGAGTGCAGATGCAGAGTGCAGATTCAGAGTGTAGATTCAGAGTGGAGATTCAGAGTGGAGATTCAGAGTGGAGATTCAGAGTGGAGATTCAGAGTGGAGATTCAGAGTGCAGAGTGCAGATTCAGAGTGCAGATTCAGAGTGCAGATTCAGAGTGCAGATTCAGAGTGCAGGTTCAGAGTGCAGATTCAGAGTGCAGATTCAGAGTGCAGATGCAGAGTGCAGATTCAGAGTGCAGATTCAGAGTGCAGATGCAGAGTGCAGATTCAGAGTGCAGAGTGGAGATTCAGAGTGGAGATTCAGAGTGCAGAGTGGAGATTCAGAGTGCAGATTCAGAGTGCAGATTCAGAGTGGAGATTCAGAGTGCAGATTCAGAGTGCAGATTCAGAGTGCAGATTCAGAGTGCAGAGTGGAGATTCAGAGTGGAGATTCAGAGTGGAGATTCAGAGTGGAGATTCAGAGTGCAGATTCAGAGTGCAGAGTGGAGATTCAGAGTGCAGAGTGCAGAGTGCAGATGCAGAGTGCAGATGCAGAGTGCAGATGCAGAGTGCAGATTCAGAGTGCAGATTCAGAGTGCAGATTCAGAGTGCAGATTCAGAGTGCAGAGTGGAGATTCAGAGTGCAGAGTGGAGATTCAGAGTGCAGAGTGGAGATTCAGAGTTCAGAGTGCAGAGTGCAGATTCAGAGTGCAGATTCAAGATTCAGAGTGCAGATTCAGAGTGTAGAGTGCAGATTCAGAGTGCAAAGTGCAGATTCAGAGTGCAGAGTGCAGATTCAGAGTGCAGATTCAAGATTCAGAGTGCAGATTCAAGATTCAGAGTGCAGATTCAGAGTGCAGAGTGCAGATTCAGAGTGCAGAGTGCAGATTCAGAGTGCAGAGTGCAGATTCAGAGTGCAGAGTGCAGATTCAGAGTGCAGAGTGCAGATTCAGAGTGCAGATTCAGAGTGCAGATTCAGCCCTGTGTGTGGTGAGGAGGGCCCCTCATTGTTTCACATGCTTCTACGGAGGTTTAGGGACCTTGTTGCTTCACTGCTGATTGGGCTCTGAGACGACCATCCTGCCTAGTTACCTGTTGTGAATGGGTATAAACAATAAACGTCCGATTATGGTGCCGGTTGGACCTATCCCCCCCTCAAGAACACAAAGAAACTACTGACATTTTCTACCTGAAATAGACCATCTAATTTGGAAAGACCACCCTGTGTCCTTCCTGATTTTATTTTCACCCAGTCACTAATCTCAAACTTATACTCCTTTCTCTCCATGCTCACATTTGTCCCCTTGCATCCTACACCATTTCAACCTTTCAGCCATGCATGGACCAATTTAGTACCAGGTAAGCATCACACATCTATTGAAATGGGGGTCGCAGTGTGTAGGGCTTGCAGTGTGTGGGGGGGGTCGCAGTGTGTGGGGGGGCTCTGTGTGGGTGTGTGTGGAGGGCTCCGTGTGGGTGTGTGTGTGGGGGGGCTTTGTGTGGCTGTGTGTGTGGGGGGCTCTGTGTGGGTGTGTGTGTGGGGGGCTCTGTGTTTGTGTGTGGGGGGCTCTGTGTGTGTGTGGGGGGCTCTCTGTGGGTGTTTGTGTGTGTCATTTGCGAGAGATAAAGCTAGTTGCATTGTAAATGACAATGCCATTTATTTATGTTTTAAAAAAACACATACATAAAAATAATGTCAAGAGCAATGCCAATAGCTCTAACTTTAACAAAGGCAAAACCATTGCATTGTAAATGCTTGTTAAATATGGGGACCATGATGGATTTAGTCCAGGAGTCCAGCAGCCCCTTCTCCATGACTGCCTTAAACACCCTGGTCAACATTGGGGCCCAAAGATCCGTATTATATTTAAATAGATCTACGGGGACCCCATCAGGTACTGGGGCTTTCCTGTTTTTGCTGGCATTTAATGCCAATAACACCTCATAGATGTCAAATTCTAGCGTGATGGGATATGAAATTGCAGAGGGGCTACTAGTTGCAACTATATCAGTTCCTATCTGTGTTGGGCCCTTCTGAAATATTTTAGAAAAATGGGCCACCCAAGCTGATTCTTCGATCGCTACTTCAATTCTTGGGAGATTGCTTTCATCTGCTAAAAGAGGTACTTTACCACTCTCCAAAAAGCCTCACTATTTTTCTCTGTAGAGCTCTTATGAAGTTGATACCATAAGGCTTGCTTTAATTAACTCTTCCTCTTTTTACGTGCACTGTTATATTCTTTTCTAAGCTCGGTTATAGTCTGTTGATCTCTATGTGTTTTGTTCAGGGCTACTTTTAGTTTTGTATGAGCAGCCGTACAGCTGTGATTGAACCACCCTGCTTTCCTTGGTCCATCTCTTTGGGTCTTTACAATCAGTAATTCCTTGATTTTAACTAGAATTACCGCAAAATTACTTAAAACTTCCTCCTCTGAGGCTGCTAAATCTAGGCATCTAAGAATAAATGGGTAGGCTGCTCTTATCACCTTTTCTGTGATATCCCCGGGATCCACCTTTTCCCATCTTAGGGAATATCCATTTATCTTATCCAGATGCAGAGTGTTCTGAGTTAGCGCACTTAATATGAATTGTGAGGAGGGCTGGGGATGTATTAGGTACAAATCGAGACTGAGGGCGGAATGATCACTTAATATGTTGACTAACACATCAAAACTCCTGACTCTATTAGCCAGAACATTTGATAGTAAAACGTAGTCAATTGTTGTTTCGTGGCCCCTCCCCAGGAACGTTGGTTCAAGCTGATGTAGAACCGGATTCACTTTGTTGGCTATCATGAGACCTAATGTTGTAAGTACTTCATTCAAGAACGACCCCAAGCTAGAATGATTAAAGTGGGCAATGGGGCTATCATATTCGTCCACCAACCCACAGATTTTACTACTACTTCGTGGGCAGGGGTGCAGGTTAAAATCCCCCCATACTATACTTATGCTTACTCCGTCTCCATGATCCTGCGTCAACTGCGAGAGTTTATCTCGCAGGTTAAGCAGAACCTTCAAGACCTGTCCCTCCGAAAGGTTGTTATAGAAATTAAGCAGAAGGATAATCTCTTTTTTATTGAAAGAGAGACAGAGAAGTTGATAGTTTACATCCAGCTGCACTACAGTTATTTTCAGGCCTTGTATCATATTGACTATGAAAATGGTTAGTCCTCCTTTAGGCCTACCCATGGTTCCTGCCAATGCTGGAGTGAAGTATGTCTTAAATCCTATCAGGTGAAGCTCGGTTGTAGACCATGTCTCCTGTAGACAGATAACATTATACTTCTGCAGAAAATTCAGGGCACTTCCATCTTCAACCTTGGGGCGAAGGCCCGCAATATTCCAACAGATAACTTTTAGGAGTTGCGGGTCAATGACTGAGGGGCTGCCCGCTGGGGAGGTGGGGACAATTTGATCACAGTGGCCAGTCGAGGAGCCCTTTGTTGGTGATGGTCAATCGACCATCTCCAAACAACTATACCTGTTTGTAGTCGGGATTCCTCTCCAGCTATCCCCATAAGCTGCCTCCCTGATAGGGTATCTGTTAAAATTGCCTCCCTGCTCCTCCCAGTCTCCTCCTCTGACTCGATGGCCCATTCCATTCCAGTTCCCTTCATAAACTGCTTCCCTGGTAGGTTTTCTGTTGAAATTAACTCCCCACTCCTCCCAATCACATTCCCTATCTTGGTGGCTCGGTCCATTCCAGTTCCCTGCGTAGACTGTGCCAAAACGATTCCTGGGCGGGTAAAAAAAGAGAGACGTTTGGTTTCTATACCTCCATTTTTATCTAGGGTCCCCCAAGAACAAATATGATCCACCGTATGAGGAGCCTCAAAACTAATCAGGATACAATCACCCTGAATTGTTTTTCTTCCATGTCCCACCCAGGGAGCCCTACGTACCATTAGGGTTTTACTCGACCAATAGGGTGGTAATGGTCGGTTCGCGTTAAGCCAATGATGAACCTTGTTCTTTAATGACTAAGTGGGTTCCTCTCTAGGGTTAGCCAGCTCAGGGACACCTGTCATCACCACCATAAAAGGGCTAGCCTCAGGGGGCAAGTTAACAGCAGATCTGCCATCGGAAACTTCCCTGTTCCAGTCTCTATTCGAATTTGGGACAGGGACCTTGGGAATGTTATCCTCTTGGCTAATTTGCACAGTTGGTTCTTTGGGCTTTTCTACGGTGTTTTTTTTAGTTATATTAGGGGTTTTCGATTTAGCATTTACCTCTACAGCCACTCATTTTTTTTCTTGTGGGCTTGCTGAGTTGCTATTAGTTAGTTTGTTTCCTCCCTTCATTAGTGCCTCACCAACTAGTGGATTTTTGCAAGGGTTGTCAGTTCAGCTAGCTGTTTTTCAATGTGTAGTAATCTATTTTCTAACAGGGAAAGATAATGTTTAAGTACCTCTCCCATTTTTATCAGGAGTTGACTATCAGTTTCATTTCTGTTACTTCCCCCCGCCGGATTAACCAGTGTCTCTAAGCTTCCATGTCCCAAGATCTCATTTGGCACAATGTTTGGATGCTCAGTATGCCCATTTTTCCTCCCTCTCACTGTGGTTTGATCTGACTTATCCCCCAGGTTTTTAAATGTCTTACGGATGTCCTTTGTTTTTTTCTGTTTGTCCCTTTTTTTCTGCACGGCGCCCTCCCTCCTTCCCCTCAACTGCCTCGTATCCTCTGGGGTAGTAATCAGGGCTAGATCTGGAGTCTTTTCCAACTCCAGACTTAACTGCGTGTCAGATAGAAGTTGTGAAGCAGATAGATCCACCACATTTGGTAAAGTGTGTATATCAGCACAAACCTCTATCAGGCCAGGGCCCCTGACCTGCTCAGGTGTTCTAGCGGTCGCCAACTGGCCCAGGGAAGATCTTTTCGCTAAAGCCAAATCTTGAGACACTCTGCGTTCCATGAGTGAAATGCTTTGATCTATAAATGAGTTGGCCCTAATGATAAAATTATCTAGGGGATCTATTAACTGAGCCCCTCCTGCAGCTGTTTTGCTCCTACTTCCTCATGTAGTCATGTTAATTAACGTTAACACGATAAAAGATCATAAAACAAGGACCTTTTCTTTAGAGAATAAATATATATGAACTTAAAAGTATTTAAAAACAAACAATTTAGAAAGGCTGGAGCATACATACAGTTCGCAAACAGGAGGAGTTAGAAGGGGGGCCCAGTCCGGTCTTACACGGTCTGTAACGGGCTAGAACGAGCCCGCCCTTGGCCCGGGCTTCGCCCGGCGCCCGTCCGCGCGCGTTCCGCGTACGCGGATATGGCGAGAGCTATATAGCAGGAGGCGGCGGCGGGAAGAGGCTCCAGCTGCGGCGAGTGGCGAGACGCTTGGAATGCTGGGCCTCGCAGTCTCACACCCGTAGGCTCACTTCTGCAACTTGCTCCCCAGGGTGTCCTCTCAGGTTAATGCGGGTAAATCCAAAGTCAGCTCCCGGCAATTAGGATGGGACGGGGATTCCAATGACAGCCCCACACAGCCAACACAGCAAAAGTCACGGCTGGCGAACGGCTCCCGCGGAGCGGGGGCCATGAGCCGTAATAAGCTGCAGGGAGGCGGGGCGGGAAGAGGCTCCAGCTGCGGCGAGTGGCGAGCCGCTTGGAATGCTGGGCCTCGCAGTCCCACACCCGTAGGCTCACTCCTGCAACCTGCTCCCCAGGGTGTCCTCTCAGGTTAATGCGGGTAAATCCAAAGTCAGCTCCCGGCAATTAGGATGGGACGGGGATTCCAATGACAGCCCCACACAGCAAACACAGCAAAAGTCACGGGTGGCGAACGGCTCCCGCGGAGCGGGGGCCGTGAGCCGTAAAAAGCTGCAGGGAGGTGGGGCGGGAAGATGCTGCGGCGAGTGGCGAGCCGCTTGGAATGCTGGGCCTCGCAGTCCCACACCCGTAGGCTCACTCCTGCAACCTGCTCCCCAGGGTGTCCTCTCAGGTTAATGCGGGTAAATCCAAACTAGTCAGCTCCCAGCAATTAGGATGGGACGGGGATTCCAATGACAGCCCCACACAGCAAACACAGCAAAAGTCACGGCTGGCGAATAATAATAATAAATGTGCTGCAAAGATCAATAGACAGAAGAAGGTAAAAGTGATTATGAGCACCAAAAGCGTGAATAGTAGATATAGTTCTACCATGGTGCTAAAACAGTCTTTATATGGTGGCATATAAAACAAGGTAGTAGTAGAGTGTATTCCTACTATGTGAACCCTGCTCTGTATGTACCTAGAATGTGTGAAGGTATGTAGCCAACAATCCCCCCAATGGACAATCCAACCCCATTACCTGATGGGAGAGAATGAAGGACCTCGTCTTGGTCACGAACTGGACACTCCACACAAGATGTCAGATTATTGCTTGGTGGAATCTCAGCATGCAAGTACCCTTTGGGGTCGATTCCGATTCGGGAAAAAAAACGTCCGTACGATTTGTATCCGGAGCCCTCTCCGTACGAATCGTACCCGTCCGTCCGAGTCGCGTAGTACGATCCGTATTCCGTGAATCTGTCCGAATCGTCGTGATCCGTACATATTGCATGGCTGAAACTGTGAACCGTACGACTCGTACACATGCCGTATGACTCGTACACATGCCGTACGACCCGACGAGTATGATCCGGACCGGGGTATGAGGACGCGATTCGTACGGTCCACGTCAGGTAAGGGCGAGTCGTACGGAAAAGCACACAAACATATACACACCGTACGGTCCCTACACCCCATGATCGCAGAGGTACGGTGCGTACCCGTGCGATCATGGGGTGTACGCACCGTACCCCATGTACGATGGGTGTACGCGCCGTACGCCATGTACGATGGGTGTACGCACCGTACCCCATGTACGACCCTTTTTCTACGAGAGCTGAAAACAGCCGTAAAAGCAGAGTTCGCGCCGAAACAGGTACGGAACGGCCCCCCGGGTACGATGCGTACCCGTGCGATCAAGGGTGTACGCACCGTACCCCATGTACGATGGGTGTACGCACCGTACCCCATGTACGATGGCCATCGTACATGGGGTACGGTGCGTACACCCATCGTACATGGGGTACGGTGCATACACCCATCGTACATGGGGTATGGTGCGTATACCCATCGTACATGGGGTACGGTGCATACACCCCATGATCGCACGGGTAGCCACCGTACCCGGGGGTGCCGTTCCGTACCTGTTTTGGCGCGAACTCTGCTTTTACGGCTGTTTTCAGCTCCCGTAGAAAAAGGGTCGTACGGTGCGTACCCGACACGTATCGTACTTGCTGGGTCGTAAAAACCAGCCGCGAACCGTACAGATGTCGCGTACAGCTGGTTCCGAGGGAGAATCGTACAGAGATTAGAGTCGTACGGTCTCTGTACGACTCGTACGGAGTACGGGTCCTGGTACGAATCGTTCTTCGTCGTACGTACGGGGGACGTTGCAGGGTACGATTCGTATGGGAAAAACGCTGCGAACGGCTATTCGGAGCAGTTTTTCCCGAATCAGAATCGGCCCCTTTGTGTCTGCTGAAGTGTCTCATTTTCTAATCTATCGGGATTCTCATCTTTTATAACAGAAAACAGCCTTGTGATGTGCGCATAGATGAGTGATGTTAAGGATATATAGATAGCCCGGTCGCCCAGTGATGTAGATAGAAATGACATTTGTACATAGTGCGAGAAGAGACCTTGTACACAATGTTCAGGGCAATGTAATAATGTTGTGCGAAGTTAGCTGTGTAAACCAGTTTTGTTTCAGAGAAACTAATCCAACGTTATCGCGCAAGCAAATATGTGCAAAAGGTTGCTGCTGAAAAACAGGACACTGTACGACTATAAGCTGCTTCGCTACATGTGCCTAACTTGGGAATATAACAGAGAAATGGGCCCAGACTAATAACTTCTTGAGTCCTGTCCAATATGGTTTTAGGGAGGGCAAGGGATCAATGTCTCAATTTAGAGTTGCTGATCGGGAAATATGTGGTGGCAAAGAATAGCACTATCCACTTCACGTTTATGGATTTAAGCAGTTATTTTGACTGAGTTAATAGGGCAAAGATGCAGTGTTTATTAGGTGATATGGGATTGCCTAAAACCCTGCTGGATTTTTTACGCTCTATGCATTCTGATATAGCTGCTACTATTAGGTACTGGCAGGATGCGGAGTGTACGGACCCACTTTATCTCCTGAGAGGTATTAGGCAAGGATGCGTATTGGCACCCCTCTTATTCATATTGTACATCAATGAACTGAATCAGTTTTGGATCTCCAATGGAAAGGAAATGCCCAGGGTTAGCTCTTTTTGGCCCTTCTCTGCTATATGCAGATGACGCGGTTCAATTATTCGGCCCGGCAAATGATCTCAGGGGACTGGAGGATATGTTTGTAAATGTTATTAATTATATTGCTCTGGACACCAACAACCCAAAAAAACCATTTAATGATTTGTGGAAAGATGATCTCTAAAGTTAGGACTTTAACTATTAAAGGCAAAGAGATTTCGCGGGTTAGTTATTTTCCATACCTGGGTGTTACTTTCTACTAAAATCACAATTGAAGCCCTTGTCTGGCCCTTAGATAGCAATGGTTTTATCAAGCTTGTGGCACCCTTTTTAAGCCTTCTGTGTCTATTGGAAATAAACCTATAGTTTCTCTGCTCTAAATTTAAAGGATGGAATTCCTGCCAGTACTCACCTATGGCACAGCCATCTGGGGCTATCAGAATTGTATAGAAATACAAAGGGAAGAGAATGGGTTTTGTCAAAAACTGCTTGGCGTTGGTCCAACTAGCTCTAGCACTTTAATCCATGAAGATCTGGATCTGGGGTTTGTTGAAGACTTAATAAAACTAGCCCCACTTATGTTATGAATCTCCATCTGGTGTTGGGACCATACAGCTTTCAACAAGAAAGTAATCCAGGATAGTCTTAACTGTGATTTGGTGGATAAAATAACATGTTGGCTTATATTAGAGATTTAGCTATTAAACTAGAGCATCCTGAATTGTATTATACCTCCCAATCCATTGTTAAAGCTGACGGGAAAAGGATGAAACAGAGTTTTTAACGTGTTCATGGAAGCGAGGGAATCGAGGGTCGTTCAGAAACCGATCATGAGAGCTTGTAAAATAATAAAATCCAAACCTGGTTTTGAGCCTTATCTTACCCTGGTTAAAAATCTGTGGGAGAGATGTTTGCTTACAAGATTTTGCTTAGGCTCAATACCGTACAGACTATGGGGCAGATTTATGACGGCCTTGCGCCGCCGGTGCGTCACTTTATTTGACGCAACGGCGGCGCAAACAATGCGCCCTATTTACAACGTGACGCATCTAGGAGATGCGTCACGTTGTAAAGCCCTGCGCCATAGGAGGCGTTCCTGCGCAGGGGGGGCGTTCCTGCGCAGGAACGTCTCCTAAAAGTGGCTGAGTGAAATCTATAAGATTTCACTCAGTCACTTTCAGGACAATGCTGCGCCAAAACCCTGCGCCTGCTTGAAGCAGGCGTAGGTCTTGACGCAGCATTGTGGAGATGGGGCAACCCCGAGCCTTGCGGGAGCTGCGTCGCGCTTGCGACACAGCTCCAGCAATGCGCCACCTTTACGGCACAGATGCGTCACGCATCTGTGCCGTTTTTGCCCCATGGTGCGCCGCATTGTAAATGCGGCGCACCATGGGTGGCAGAGCAGCGGCGCAGGATGACTGGCGCATCCCTGGGGATGCGCCAGTCATCATAAATCTGCCCCTATGTTTTCCTCCTGGACAATATGAATGCAATTCTATTTTAACCTGCCCATTTGATGGCATCGCGCTGCAGACCTTGGATCATTTGGTCTTATTCTGTCCGATGAACCACTACCCGCGCAAGAGCTATTTGCTCCCCATTCTAAGATCGAGGGGTTTCTATCAGTTCAGGCCAGCTTTTCTCCATTTACAGATGCTGGCTGACCCAGCCATTACAGCTGCATATGTGTCCTTCTTAACCCCCTAAGTGCTCCCGTCGGTCAACGCCAGTCGCGAGCACTACCTCCGCACTGCCGCAGAATTCACGCCACAGTTAAGCGGTTCAAAAGTTCCTTGTATTTCAATACTGCCATTCACATCTCAATATCTAACTAAATGCACTAAAATCAGCACCTTCTTTTATTCTGGCTTTTAGATTCTGTTTTAAGATTTTTTTAATCTATTGTACATTTATTTATGGCTCTTTTGTTTTATGATGTGTGCTATATTTTCTTGTTTTTAACTGTACTTTTATGATTATTAATTAATGATCAAATAACAAATTATGGATTGATTGAGGTACATTGGTTGCGTCCTGTGCCATGAATGGTTCAATAAAAGGGCTGACCTATGGCCCTCCTGGCATGCTGGTAGTCCAATACGTACGTGCTTGTCATTCACGTGTTAGCCACTTTCACAAGGTATCTGGGCACAGCAATTTGTAGCCCTCTTTCCAAACCTGCATCATATCTCAAAATATGTGTTTCCTTCATTCCCTTTTATGGACTCACCCTCATTAGAGAGCCAGCTGTGTGGTAGGTATAGGTATGCCCCAACATAAAAAAAATCCTCGAGTTTAAGGTTTTCTCCCAATCTTTTTGTTTAAAAGCAACAAAAAAAAAAATCCCAAACGCGGTGTACGTTTCCGTTGCTCCAGACAGGAGATGTAAGGGAGGAAAAAGAGACAAGAGGGACACCAGTGAAGGACCAGCAACATCGACCCGTCTAGACCCTGCCCCGGTGTTTGCACACTGGCAATGGCGGGCGGCGCGTGCCGCTCCGTGTCCCGGCGCGTGACCCCTGCGTCCACCCGTGACCCGAGCGCACGCGCAGCCTCTGACACAGCCCGGCTGCGGCCTTCCCGTAACCCGACACCTGGCCCCTCTGGCACTAATGCAACCTGTATAGATCCGTCCTGGCTGCGGCCAGGCCCCCCACCGCCCTGCCAAGGGAAATTGCAAAATAATGCTGCTCCCAGACTTCATTACCGCTGGCTTTAAGCAGCACTGACACTTTATCCTTCCTCTGGTTTCCCACCTGCCTCTACCACCTCCCGGAGCCATCAGGGCTCCCCAGCCCTTTCCCCCCTTTCTCTGGATTGACAATAACCTCTAACCTCTTCAAAACCATATTGACAGGGTCAGAGGGCAGCGTACACACTCGCAAGCAGATCGATTTTAATTTGGTTTTCATATCTCGTCTAGGATCAGGGAGCAATTAAAATCCACATGCTTCTTTTTTTTTGTTTTAAATAACATTTGCCCGTGACTGATAACAAGAACAAATTGATGAGCGTGAAGAGTCCTAGCTCAAGGCCATACTCCCACGACCACCCTCTACCTTCACAGCCTGTGGCAAGGTGGCAGTAAAGTCAGCCTAAGTGCCTGTGGTGCCTTTCTGAGTGAAGTGGGCAGCTGAGGCTTTCACCTTGTCCGGACATCGCTTTGTGGCACCACTGATGTATAAAGTGCATTTGTTGGCATCAATGTGCTAGTATTGCATTTGCTCGTCATGCAGTCCATCTGCAGTCTCTAATGCCCTCCCTATCACTGTATTACAACCACTGTCATGAATAACACCCTGTTTGTGATCATACTGCTAGCCTTTATAACCATTGCCACTGGAATTATGCGGCAGGAAAGGACCAAATTGTGAGCTGGAGTTGACTGAATTATGCAGCAAGCAAAGGCAAATTATGCAGCGCAATGCAGCACATTTTGTGGAGGTATTACTTCATTATTTTGTCATTTTGCCCATTTTAACAATGATTTAGCAAATGATTCACCCTTATAGTACCATCTGTAACACTAAAATACAGCAATAAGTTACTGAAAGGTGACCCGTCAACCTTTTCAAAGGGCCTTCCGCTGCACGGATACACAGGTCACTGCGGGGCAGATTTACAAGCCCCTTGCAACACTTTTAGGCTGCTGTTGCGTCACTTTTATGACGCAGCGGTGGCGTAAACAATGCGCCACGTTGCGACTTATTTACAACGTGACGCATCTAGGCAGATATAGGCGTTCTGTCGCAGGGTAGGCGTTCCCTGCAGGAAAGCCCAGCAAAACTGACACAGTGAAATCTACAAGATTTCACGGAGTCAGTTTTACAACGCTGCTGCGTCAAATCCTTACGCCTGCTTGAAGCAGGCGTAAGGAGTGACGCACCACGTTGAGTATGGGTGGCCCCTGTGCCTTGCAGGAGTTGTGTCGCGCTTGCGATGCGACTCCAGCAATGCGCCGCCCGTCCACCACAAGATGTGTCACGCATCTGCCCTTCCTTGCACCATCGTGCGCCGCATTGTAAATGCGGCGCATCTGTGGTGGCGCATGGAGGGGATTGCGTGACGCATCTGTTCTGGCGCATCCCTGCTGATTTGCAGAGATGCGCCAGAACTTGTAAATATGCCCCTATATTTTTTGTAACTTTTGATCTGTTTGCGCTAGAAACATGTTTATTTTAAAATCTCCAAATTATGCAGCAGTTGATGGGTTATGTGACAAACGTGACAAATCCACAATTCTGCTAAAAGTAGCAGCCGCAGAATGGCATAATTGCAGGGGCCCTGCGTTTAATGCCCTGCCTGACGTTGCAGCAGCTGTCATCAGTAATAGCCATCCTATGAACAGAGGCTGGTGCAAATAGCTCACTACCTGTCATTGCATCCATTGTCATTAATACTGCTGCATCTGTTGTTACAGATAATGCCACTAATAACAACCCTCCTAGGATTGCTTCCACTGTCACTAGTCTGCTGTTACGAATACTGCCTCACTTGTCATTGCAGCAGTTTCCACAAATAAGGCAATTTCTTCTTTGTAGTTGTTGTCACTACCAAAGCCTTACCCAAGATTACATTCATTGTCACATTTACTGCCATATTCATCATTGGCCATGCTGTGAATAATGCCTGACATTATGTTACGTCACTAACAATGCTCCACCTATCACTGCAGGAGCTGCCATGCATTAATAATACCAGGCCTGGAATTGCATTCTGAATCATTAGTAACATCCTATTTGTCATTGATGCTGCAGCCTCTAATAATGCCCTGTCTTTGCACTGAGTGTCATGTCTGTCATTGCAGCTGCTGTCACTAGCGCCATAGCTGTCATTGCATTCGTTGTTAGTATAAATTCCCACTCAGTCATTCCCTCTGCTGTTTATAAGAATACCGAACCCATCATTTCAGATACAGCCATTGTCACAGTTAATGCCCTGTCTGTGATTGCAACCACTCGCTTTTACAATGCCCTGTCTGTGATTGCAAGAACCGCTCGCTCTTACAATGCCCGGTCTGAGATTGCAACCACTCTCTTTTACAATGCCCTGTCTGAGATTGCAACCACTCTCTTTTACAATGCCCTGTCTGTGATTGCAAGAACCACTCGCTCTTACAATGCCCGGTCTGAGATTGCAACCACTCTCTTTTACAATGCCGTGTCTGTGATTGCAACAACTCGCTCTTACAATGCCCTGTCTGTGATTGCAACCACTCGCTTTTACAATGCCCTGTCTGTGATTGCAGGAAACCACTCGCTTTTACAATGCCCTGTCTGTGATTGCAACCACTCACACTTACAATGCCCTGTCTGTGATTGCAACCACTCACCCTTACTATGCCCTGTCTGTGATTGCAACCACTCACTCTTACAATGCCCTGTCTGTGATTGCAACCACTCACTCTTATAATGCCCTGTCTGTCACTGCAACGACTCACTCTTACAATGCCCTGTCTGTGATTGCAACCACTCGCTCTTACAATGCCCTGTCTGTGATTGCAACTACTCGCTCTTATAATGCCCTGTCTGTCACTGCAACCTGTCTGTCACTGCAACGACTCACTCTTACAATGCCCTGTCTGTGATTGCAACCACTCACTCTTACAATGCCCTGTCTGTGATTGCAACCACTCGCTCTTATAATGCCCTGCCTGTGATTGCAACCACTCACTCTTATAATGCCCTGTCTGTCACTGCAACGACTCACTCTTACAATGCCCTGTCTGTGATTGCAACCACTCACTCTTACAATGCCCTGTCTGTGATTGCAACCACTCGCTCTTATAATGCCCTGTCTGTCACTGCAACGACTCACTCTTACAATGCCCTGTCTGTGATTGCAACCACTCGCTCTTACAATGCCCTGTCTGTGATTGCAACCACTCGCTCTTATAATGACCTGTTTGCCACTGAAACTACTCACTCTTACAATGCCCTGTCTGTGATTGCAACCTCTCGCTCTTATAATGCCCTTTATGTCATTGCAATCACTCACTCTTACAAGACCCTGTCTGGCACTGAAACCACTCTCTCTTACAATGTCCTGTCTGTAATTGCAACCACTCTGTCTTACAATGCCCATTATATAATTGCAACCACTCTCTCTTACAATGACCTAGATATCATTGCATCCATTCACTCTTATAATGACCTGTTTGCCACTGAAACCACTCACTCTTACAATGCCCTGTCTGTGATTGCAACCACTGGCTTTTATAATGCCCTATATGTCATTGCAACCACTCATTCTTACAATGCCCTGTCTGTCACTAAAACCACTCTCTTCTACAATGTCCTGTCTGTAATTGCAACCACTCTCTCTTACAATGCCCTATATATCATTGCAACCACTCTCTCTTAATGCCCTATCTGTCATTGCAGAAGCTGGTTTTAGCAATGTCTTACATGCTACAGCATCCACTATCACTAAAATCACCATACTTGTCCCTTGTAATGCACTGTCTATGGTTGCAGCGACTGTCACTTATAAAGACTAGTTAGAAGGCATCTCTCCCTTCACCTCCACCCTCTGGAAAGATCCCCCCATCCCCCTTTTCCTGATACTGGTCCCTCACTACTGGTCCCTCACTCTTGGAGTTCAGGTAAGAGTTCAGTTGAGAACCTCTTTATTTTCATTCCAGCTCCCATCTAGTGCCCTGAACTTCTTACACATGCAATACAGACAATCTACACAGATATCTGGACTAATAAGACACCAGACACTCAGACCCAGCTGCTCTGCTCATGTAATGCAAATATTCCCTGCTCCTATTGATGTATAACCTATCTGCTAACAGCCAAACGACATGTTCCCCTGTGCAAGTGCCTGTCATGCACCTGTAAACAGCACATGTCTCAGTGCAGTTCTTTGTTCTATGTAACATAGTACCCTGCCCTCTGGGGCTGAGTTCCTGCTTTACAATAATCACCATTGACTATAAATGGCAGTGCCCTTCCTGCCATCACAGCGTCTTTAACTATTAATAGTTAATTGTAGCCACTAGCACTAACCCCCTGCTGCTACTAATGCCACACCTTTCATTACAGCGCCTATTACTGCTAATAGTTCATTGTAGCCGCTGGCACTAACCCTCTGCTCCTAATAATGCCCTCCTTGCTACAGCTGCCATCACAAACATTTCCATACTTATCACTACTGCTCCTCTCCCGACTGCCCCTGCTCCCTGTTCATCATTGCTCTGCAGGCACAGGGGACTATTTACTAAGATTTACTGCCGTATTTGCGTCACAAAAGTGATTCAAAATGATGCAAAATCTTTTGTTACCTATTTACTTTCTAGCGTAAAACCTGTTTAACGCTGGAAAATCAATTGAAAGTAACGCAAAGCAGCGCATAGCGCATTACGTAGTACCAAGGGGGCATACCACCGGTGGTGCATGGGAGTCCCTAATGGAACATCCAAGATTTCAGACGCGAAACCCTATTCACTTAAACAAGTAGACAAGGTTTAGCATCAGAAAATAGTGTCCATTTCAGATAGGCGCTATGAAGGAGAAATGTTTTTCTATCCTTTATTTTCTGACTTTGCATATGTGCTTCACTGTACAGCACACATACAAAGTGAGAAAATGTTTAAAGTTACTCTAAGCATAATTTTTCTCCAACGTGTAGTTATCAGGAGTTACTGGTAGCGCGCAGCACCCTGGAAGTAGCTCCCTGTAGTGCAGCCCAGCACAGTAAGTAATTCAGAGGGCTAGCCATTTAAATGATGGGAGCACTACACATCTCTACTCTCAAACAGTGAGGGGCATATTACCAACAAGTAGCGATAATTATCGCTAAATAGGCTTAGCGAAGATTTTTTTATCGCTGCCTATCGCTGGATATGTTAGCGGAGAAAACATGCTATTAGCAACGTTTCTCTCCATTGTGCTAAAATATCCAGCGATAGCGGCGAAATGCGTGAATATCGTTGAGAATACAGCGATATTCACTCATTAGCGACGAAATGCTCTTAGCCATGTTATCCACCTCCCATTGGATAACATGGCTAAGAACTGGTCTGAGCAGGCGTTGGTTTTTGGTGATAGCGGGAATATTTCCATCGCTACGCCTGCCTTGCTAATAGGCGATAGCGACGTTAGCGACTGCTTTCAGTCGCTAACAGGTTGGGTACGCCCACTTTGCATGTCATTAGCGATAAATATCGCTGACATGCAAAGCGAGCCCCAAACCGCTCGCTATCGCCTAAAAGCTGTTGCTAACATCAGTTAGCGACAGCTTGCTAATAGCGCAATAGAATTATCGCCGCTTAGCGGCCGAAAACAGCTGCTAAATTGGCGATAATTGCCTATCGCCACCCTTGGTAATATGCCCCTGAGTTTTTTGTTGTTGCCACAAGCAAGATATTCTTTGAGTATATTTACCCAATATGGAATATGTGTATTTGAAAGAAAAATATGTTGAAAAACTAATATGGCAACATTTGAAAACAAAAGGATTAAAAATACAAAATATATTTAAAGCTGCTCTTTGAATAATTTTTCAAACTGAGTTTGGGATGTTTATAGATGTTAGTATATCCTTTATGCCAGTGTCCATTTTCTCCTGTGGCTGATACTTCATTAGTCATGTGGAAGCATTTTATATTGATAAAGCTTTGCCTGACATTGCTGCTAGTAACTTCACTACTTCTTCTGTGTCGGGTGGTTGGTGGTCTTCTACAATATCGTGTTTTGGCATTACAGAATATGTTTTCACTTTATATAGTGTCATACTTCTGGATGGTCACTACGAGTAATTCTGCAAGGTGTGGTCATAATGGTGATTGTATTTAATGTGGTTCTACAGCAGGATCAGTCATAGCCATTAGTAGCTCAGGACTGTTTTCATTGATCAGAAGTAGCTCTCGTTATTGAAAAGTCTGGAGACCACTAATCCTGACCCTCATGTTTTCATTTGAAGAGGTTATGTTGCTGACTGCCACTGCCTGCACACTCAGGGGCATATTACCAACGATTAGCGATATTTATCGCTAACTAGAATTAGCAACACATTTTTTATCGCTAAGCATCGCCGGAAATTATCGCTGAGATAACGTGCTATTAGCAACGTTTATCTCCAAAGCGATAAATTTTCCGGCGATAGCGTGAATATCGCTGAGAATATAGCGATGTTCACGCATTAGCGCAAAAAATGCTCTTAGCCATGTTATCCACCTCACATTGGATAACATGGCTAAGTACTGGTCAGAGCAGGCGTTAGTTTTTGGAGATAGTGGGAATATTTTCATCGCTACGCCTGCCTTGCTAATAGTCGATAGCGATGTTAGCGACTGCTTTCAGTCGCTAACAGGTTGGGTACGCCCACTTTGCATGTTATTAGCGATAAATATCGCTGACATGCAAAGCAGGACCCAAACCGCTCGCTATCGCCTAAAGCTGTCGCTAACTGCTGTTAGCGACAGCTTGCTAATAGAGCGATAGAATTATCGCCGCTTAGCCGCCGAAAACAGCCGCTAAAGCGGCGATAATTGCCTATCGCCCTGCTTGGTAATATGCCCCTCAATTTTAATTTCTTGGGATTCTTTCTTGCTGCGAGTACATACACCATAACGTTTTAATTTAAAAGGGTTCTTGCTGGTTGCCACTGTCTCGACCCTCAGTTTTAAGTTCAGGTGGTTCTTGCAGCTGCCACTGTCTGAAGTTCTCAGTTTTCATATCAAAAGGTTCTGGTACTGACCTGCCTGTGTCCATGTACATCTGCCAGAGGTGGCAGCTGCTACCCCTCCCTCATCCTTTGGTACCTCTGTCACTGCCCTTGGTACCCAGGATTTCAGTTGTCATCAAGGCTGTGCCAGGAACAGAAAGTATGAAGAGTTCTACGCCATGTTTACTTGCTGCAGTGTCCACTATTTGCCCTTTTCGTAGCTCTTCAGCACCAAATAGGAGGCTTTGAGTAGCTCATGGTGGGCAAGACAAGTGGCCACCCTTGTGATGGCCTAGAAGATCAAATAATGCTATGGCTGCTTGTTAGACCTGTCTGCCCTTTTGGTAGTCCCTCTGTAGGAAGGTAGATCCCTGACTATGGTTGCCCCCAACTTTTTGCCTGGTGTTTTGCTGGTTTTCTGACTTAGTTGACCTGGGGCCCTGCTATTCAGGACCCCAGGCCTACTGCTCTCTCTGTAAAATGGATTCCATGTACCTTAGGTACATATCTAATTGGATACTGAGTCACCCTATCAGTCCCTGTACAGTGTACCTTAGGTACCCAGGGCATAGGTGTACCCAGGGCCTACCAGGGGCTGCAGCATGTATTATGCCACCCCTGGCTGGCCATCCAAATCTGACACAACTGGCTGCTTGACAGCTGGGGCAAGGTGGTGTAATCACCCTTTGCTTTAGATATAGTATACCTATATCTAACCCTAAAAATGGACACACAGATCTCCTATCAGTCACTCCTACGGCAGGCCTTGACAATCCTGAAGGCAGAGTGCTTGGAATCGTGTGAGATAGTGCTCTGGCATGAGCTGAGCCTGTCTGCGGCTTTCGGGATCCATCCCTTAGCCGTTTCCATGATATCGCATACCATATACTCTTAAGTGCATTATAATCCTCGCGGTTATATGCCAACTCTGGTATCGCTTTATCAAAACATGTCGAGTAAGGTGTCATACGAATTGGAATACTAACCCCTCGCCAATTCTGGCGACGGGGTTAGCATTCCACCCTTCTAGAGGGACACGACATGTATGTAACCTGTAACCCCGGTTAAAGTCCAACAGAGCCTTAGCTCCACAAAATGGATGCTGCCACCGAGACACAAGTCTGCCCTCCTGCTGCTGGGAGTCCTCCCAGAGCAGGAGATAAGGACAAAGGGTTTCCTGCCAGGGGCGGTGCTAGCACCGTCCCAGACAGGATTTTGTGTATCCTAGGTAGGCAGGGCTTCAGAGGAAGGTGACTGCAAGTGGCACCCCGGTGCTCACTGTGCATAGGCCGGCTGAAACCAGTTCCAGGGGCACTCCAGCCCCTGGCCTGGGGAAAGCCCGCCAAAGGAGAGGGGTGTAACCACCCCCCTCCTGGTCCCACCCATAGGGCAGGACTTAGTCGCGTGCCAGCCCCCTTTTCCCAGATAAAGGTAGGAACTGGCCCCCTTCCAAATCAGATCATCTTTGGAATCAAGACACGACTTTCTACGAAAGGACATCAAGATTTCTTCTTCAAGATTCTCCCTTGTGACTAAGGAGTAGTCACCCTGCATCCGCAGGCACCACCTTAAGAACACTGCGGTCTGCTGCAAGTCCTTCCTCCGGAATCCGACTGCCCAGCTCGACAAGACCCGGCTTCCCTGGCACCTCCGACCTCTACTCACCTCTACAGCCAAGCTGAGAACCGTGAGTGCGACGAGACCTCAAGGGACCGATTATTGCCAAGACTGCACAACTTCTTCACAGCAAGCCCGCCGGGTAATCTACTGGTGAGTGCTTTGGGGTCCGAGAAGCCCCGACCCTGAGCAGCTCCAGCACCGAAGATCAGCCCCCCAGCATCTCCACGATCGGCGTGGGGCCCTTCTGCTTTCTGCTGCTCACCGCGTTGTTTGGCTACTAGCCCGCTGGCTTGTGGCCTTCTGAACGACGCCCGACGACATCACTGCTGCTGGTCTGGTTGCTCCGGACTGGTTCTTGCTCCCTTCCAGAAGAGGAGCACCCCGGACCCTCCTGGTCCACTCAAGACGCCATTTTGAGTCCACCGCGTGGGCTTGAATTAGCCAAGGCTTTGTTGCCCAATCCTGGGTCCTTCGACGCCGACAGCTTCATCCATCGTGGGACAGCTCGCCCCTCCATCCTGGTCGCCGACAACGCCTCCTGGTCCGTGAGATCTGCAGAGCACAGCGTCGCCCACTCACCTAGTCGAGGTGACTACCCTCCGGTGCCCTCCTGGTGCCCCTGACTACTGGCTAGTAGTCACGAACTTGGTCCCCTCTGCTTTCAGGTGTCATCCATCTTCAAGATCCAGGCTTGGATCACTTCGAACTCTCTTCACTGGTCGCCTGCCAGCATCTTTCTTCCAGGCTCCTGGTTCGTCTACGAGGATTCCCGACGTCTTTTGAGACATATGCAGCTGCAGCCCCTGGGCTAGGTAACTTCGGCATTTCGGTGCCCCAGCATAGCCTCACTATCCAAGGGTCAGGATCCACTGTCGTTTTCTTCCTACCAGGTCGGGTTCGCCCGTGAACACTAACTTTAACTTTACTAGCTTTCATAGACTTTGTCCCGCATCCCGCGTGAGAGTGCACACTCTGCACCCGAGTCCCCTGGGCCTCCTAGAAGTAATCTAATGATTCTATAGTCAAGTCCTAGCGATTCCAAAGCCTATTAGTACTGTACTTACCTGCTAGTAATTTCGCATTCCACTTTTTGAGTATATGGTTTCCCGTGCCCCTCGGGCATTTGTATATACTGTGCTAACTTAAGTATTTTTATAAGAGTTTTGTTGTGTGCTTAGCTCCCTGTCTCATAAAGAGCCAGGGTAGTCTTGTTATAAATAAATACACTGTTTATTTTCATAACAACTTGTGTGGTGTCCTTTCACTGGGTGTTCAAGGGGTAATGTGATGGTAAAACAGCTGGCTTAACACGCCCTCTAGAGTCTTAGCCTTAGACTGCTCGTATCCACGCTACTAGGATAGCTGGTCTATAAGGTTGACTTACAACCAATCATCAATAAGGGTTGTTTGGACTGATATATAGTGATCACTAGAATAGTGAACACTGCACATCAGGCCAACTTCTCACACCCTCCTATTTATTTATTTATTTTTGTCCCCTTTTTGCCCCTCAAAACCCGTAATTTTTATGTCCACTGAATTTTTGCGGTGTTGTCCTAGGGGTTAGGTGTTCTTTGCCCTCATGGTCCTTTTTCCTTGAGGCCTAGGTGTCTTTCCTGACTGAAAACTAGGAGATATCTAAAATGGTGGCCATTAACTGCCATAACTGCCATCCTTTGAGAAAGACCCATAGGGTAATATAGAGACCTTCCAGAATCTTCTGGACCCTGCTGGACCCTTTGTGGTCAGCCTATAAAAGGCCAGGGGCAGGGTAGCCATTTTGTGTAGTCCAGAAGGCTTGAGGAGTGAGGCAGTGGTGTAGGGAGGTGGGCGCGCAAGAAGTAGTTAGTTTATCTGAAAGGTAGCCAACCTCTTCGCGAGGAGTTCCCCCCCTAGCTCCTGACCGAGCCCTTTTGTTGGTTTTTGGCATCAGAGAAAGGCGGCTTCGTAATTACAGCTGGCCCCTCGTGACCCCTTTTCCCCCTGCCTTTCCAGACCCTGAGCGCTGATTGTGGCAAGCCCCACTAGTCCGCCTTACCGGTTCCAAAGAGAGGGAGGCAGGAATAAGTTAAGGCGTCCTGTGCTGCCCGAAGAGTCACTGGTGAGGAGGCTGGTGTCTGCGGTGGTGGCGCCGGACAGAGCGCATGCTCAGGGGAGGTGTAGCCGACTGTTGTGAAGAGCGAGGAAGCGCTGATCTTCGCGCAGGCCCAGAAGCGGTGAGCCCGACTGACGGAGTAGGAAGAGAGGCGGCGCCTTGCCGAGATACCGCTTCCCCGCGCCTGCTCAGTGGCGCGATCGTCGAGAGGCGGCGCCTTGCCGAGACACTGCTTCCCCGCGCCTGCTCAGTGGCGCGATCGTCGAGGGAGCTGAGGAGACAGCGCAAGTGACTGAATCACCGCTAGCCCCAGGCAGGCCTCCCCTCAGTGCCGGCTTGAAGAACACTTGTCCCGGCCCAGGCGGGAAGAGCCGCCGGGAGAGGAGAGCTGGTGACTCAGGGCTGGTTGACTGAACCGGCATATTACTCGACTGGCCCCAAGTAAGGTGGAGATAAAGGGGGGGTTGTTGTATGACGGGGAAAACAGCCGTGATACAGAAAGGGGGATCTTTCTTGCCCCCTAATACCTTGGATAACTGAGAGGCCAGCCCTGACAGAGTTGGGGAAGACTGAGACTAAACGTCATCAGGATTAGGAGTAAAGAAGCATAAGTGAAGCAGGGGAAAGCAACTGTGCTAAAGAAGAAAATTGAACCCCTGTGGCTGATAAAGATGGGGATTGAGGTCTAATGTTGTATTCTCTTTCAGAGGTGGAAGGGGAGGAAAAACTGTGACTTTATCTTATTCAAGCACTTGAGCAAGCTAAACATGAGCTGATTGCAGCATTGTACCTGGCTTCTGAAACCCTGGGGGTTACTCACCTAATTGTAGGGAAAGTGTCACATGGTGGTTATCAAGGTATCATTCCAGGTTCCTATTGCCTGGATATTCCCAAGGTGTTAAACCAGGGTGTTTTATGAATTAATGGTTGAAACTGTTTCTTTATGTAAAGCCAGAAATACCGAAGTAACTGGAGGAGGAGGGAGTGAGGAAATTTACATAAACAAGGAGCGTAAATGCACTGAATTCATTGTAACTGTGGGACTGATTTAGCATTTGAACAGAGAGTAAGAAGTCAACAACAAAAGAGATCATAAAGCTTTTCTACTTTTATAAAAAGTAAGGTGTAATGTCATTTTTGGATGGATGGCATTGAGTTACTGAGTGGGGAAGACGCAAACTTAACACATGCTCTTTGGAGTTTAACCTTGCTACTTAGTGCCAAGCTACCTTATATGACTTGGGTGTACCCTAGGTCCAACATAATTGTTATCTAGCGGTGGGATCCGAACTGTGTTTGCGTCTACTCTGCAGTAACTACATGTACTCCACAGGCTTACACCTGGAGTTTTCTCCTGGCGGACTTTCCAATTACTTCTTTTGCTTTTTCTAAATTTACTCCTGGTGGTGGGTGGAGGTAGCTTCAATTTGCCCTTTTGAACCAATTCTTCCCGAGTGGTTGTCCCTACATATCTCATAAGCAAAATGGAATTTGCTCTGGAGGAACTGGAGGCCTATACTACAGCCCAGCTTAGAGACTTTTGTCAGAAGATGGGAGTTTTTTTTAAGCGTGGTGCCAAGAAGGGGGAACTCCAGACCAGTTTGAGAGCGTGGGTGGCAGCACATGGAGAGGGAAAGGAGGAGGAAGAGGGGACGGACCGGGACACAGTCATAGGGGTAGATGGAGTGTTTCCACTTGAGATGGGGAACCTACTACCAGGACCGAGGACCCTTTCAAGGGAGGGCAGCAGTGTCTCCGGAAGAAGCTTAACCGAAGCTGAACTAGTGGACAGGAGGGAGGAGAGACAGTTGAAGTGGGAGTTAGCCAAGATGGAAAAGGAGAAAGAGGAACAGAGGATGGCTCACGAGTTTAAACTGAGGGAGCTAGAACTCAAGGCCCTACCGATAGGACCCTCTAATTCTCCAAATGGTGGCAGCGAAACAAAAGAACCGACCAGGGAATCCAGACCCTACCTACCTAAAGATATAGTTGCCAGTTACAGCTCAGGGGATGACATCGCCAAGTGGCTGGCTGCCTATGAGGTCTCCTTAAGAGCCCATGGGATCCAGGAAAAACACTGGGGGGGTGGTTTATACAAATATATGCCTCCTACTGGACGGGATACACTATTGGCCCTAGAGCAGGATGAGCAGACCCACTACCCCACCATGAAAGTGGCGCTGATCAAAAAGTTTGGACTGACCCCAGAGAAGTACAGGCAAAAGTTCATGGGAAGTCACAAATTAGGCACACAAAATTGGGTGGATTTCCTGGACTATGCAAGGAAGGCATTGGAGGGCTGAATACAAGGCAGCGAGGTGAGGGACTATGAGGGGTTATACGACCTTTTTCTCAAAGAGCATCTACTCGAGAAATGTTTTTCCGAGCTGCATCAACACCTGGTGGACAGCAAGCTGACCAACCCCCGGAAGCTTGCGTAGGAGGCGGACATCTGGGCAAGTACCCGGGTGTCCTCAAAGGGGACTGGAGGGGATTCCCAAAGGGCCGGACAGGGCGCCCCCCAGAAGAAGGAGGGGGGAGATAAAAAGTGGGAGTTCTCTAAAGGTTTCCAAAACAGTTTCCAGAGTAAGGGAACAGGATTCACCCCTAAGGCTAACCCGCCCAGAAACCCTCATCCTGGCCAAAGTCAGCAGCCAAGGGTTGTCCACTCCTTTGAGTGTGGTGGTGTTGGACATTATAAGGGAGATGTCAGGTGCCAAAGAGACCACCCCCTCCCACTGGAGGAAAAGCCCCAGGAGTAGCTAGTGTAGTGCTCGGGGAGGAGTTGCCCTTAAATAAGGGGGGGTGAGTGGGCGGGTGTCACCTTAGTGTCCCTGGGAGATCGGGAGATGGTTCCTAAGATCCTGGTGGTACAAATACTGTAAAGTATGGGCAATGGGTCACCATCAATGGCCAAAGAGGGGAGGCTCTGAGAGACACAGGAGCCAGTATGACTATGGTAAGGAGTCAACTGGTGTCTCCAGAGCAGGTGATTCCACATGTACTCCACCCCGCCGCGATGGCTGACGGCAGATTGGGCTACTATCCTGTGGCCGAGGTTCCATTTGAGTGGGAAGGGGTTGCAGGTTCACTTCGAGTTGCTGTAAGCCCTGCCGTGCCAGTCGATTGTCTGCTGGGAAATGACATGGAGCACAATGTCTGGAAGGAGGTGGAATACCGGACTCCTTCGGAGATGCTGGGTACACCTGACTGGGCCTGTGCAAGCAAAAGGTCTGCGACTACCCGGAGAGGGAGTTCGCCTGGGTTGGAGCCTGGAACAATGGCCCAGCCCGCTGCCAAAAAGGGAAAGACCCGAAGACAGGAGAAGCCTGCTTCGGCTTCCACGCCCCATGAGACAGATCGGCCACCTGCGGTGGTGGGCCAGGAGTCCGTGGAGGGGGAAGTAGTATCCCTGGAGGACTTACCTATCCCTGCCGAGTGGCATGTGGAGGGAGGGCCTACCAGGGAGGAGTTTTGTAAGGGCCAGAAGGAGTGCCCTACCCTTGAGGGACTGAGGCGACAGGCCGAAGCCCAGGCAGCAGGGAACGTTGCAGGGCACTACCACATTTACTGGGAGGACGGACTCCTCTACAGTGAACCCAAGGTACCTTTGCCCGGATCATCACGGGCCTTGGTAGTCCCTCAACGATACCGAGCCTTTCTTCTAGAATTGGCTCATGAGATTCCCTTGGCAGGACATTTAGGTCAGGACAAGACCTTTGCCCGGCTTGTCCCCCACTTTTACTGGCCTCAGATGAAAGTGGCGTCTGACACTTACTGTCGGACATGTGTATCCTGTCAAGCCAGTGGGAAAACAGGGGTGAAGCTGAAAGCTCCCCTGGAACCACTACCTGTCGTTAGCACCCCCTTTGAAAGGGTGGACATCGACATTGTGGGGCCATTGGATCCACCAACTACAGCTGGTCACAGGTTTATCCTGGTTCTGGTGGATCACGCCACGCGGTACCCAGAGGCAATTCCTCTGAGGACTGTCACTGCACCTGTAGTCGCTAGGGCCCTGATGGGGATCTTTACCCGAGTGGGTTTCCCCAAGGAGGTTGTGTCCGACAGGGGGACCCACTTCATGTCAGCGTACATGCGGGCTATGTGGAAGGAGTGTGGAGTTACCTACCGGTTTACTACTCCTTATCACCCCCAGGTCAATGGCCTGGTAGAAAGGTTCAACAAGACCTTGAAAGGCATGATAAGAAGTCTGCCTGAGAGCCTGCGGAGGAAATGGGACGTCCTCCTACCCTGTCTGTTATTTTCCTACAGGGAAGTGCCACAGAAAGGAGTGGGCTTCAGCCCCTTCTAGCTTCTGTATGGGCACCCTGTACGTGGACCTCTCAGCCTGGTGAAGGACGGATGGGAAAAATCTCCCAGAAAGCCTCCCCGGGATGTGGTGAGTTATATGCTGGCCTTCCGGAGCCAAATGGCAAAGTTGTGGAAGCAAGCTTCTGACAACTTGGAAGCCAGCCAAGCAGTGAGAAAGAGTGGTATGACCACAATGCTCACCCTGTGGAGTTGGAGCCTGGCCAGAAAGTGTGGGTGATGGAACCTGGAGAGCTAAGTGCCCTCCAAGATCGCTGGACAGGCCCCTTTGAGGTGTTGGAGAAGAAGGGTAAGGCCACCTACCTGGTGGACCTTGAGACCCCTCGACAGCCCCTACGGGTGCTGCATGCCAATCGCCTCAAACCCCACCATGAGAGGCCCGAGGTCATCTTGATGATGGTGACTGATGGTGCAGAGCAAGCAGAAAGCGAGCCTCTCCCTGATCTCTTTTCGTCTCAAGAAAAGGATGGGTCGGTGGAGGG
The DNA here is from genome assembly GCF_964261635.1 of Lissotriton helveticus. Taxonomy (NCBI): domain Eukaryota; kingdom Metazoa; phylum Chordata; class Amphibia; order Caudata; family Salamandridae; genus Lissotriton; species Lissotriton helveticus. Next base: position 282,412,162 of record NC_136058.1, on the reverse strand, counting down.
AGTGATTCTCTCCCCATCCCTAACTCCTGAGCAGCGAGAGGACTGCCGCCAGGTCCTGGAGCAGTATTCCTCGTTGTTCTCCCTTGTCCCGAGAAGGACCCACCTGTGTACCCATGATGTGGACACAGGAGACAGCTCACCAGTGAAGTCAAAGACCTACCGGCTGTCAGACAAGGTGAAGGCCAGCATCCACGGTGAGGTTACCAATATGCTGGAGCTAGGAGTCATTGAACCTTCCAGTAGCCCCTGGTCCAGTCCGGTGGTTTTGGTACCAAAAGCTGCTCCACCAGGCACCACTCCAGAACTAAGGTTCTGTGTGGGTTACCGGGGACTAAACTCAGTGACCAAGACTGATGCTTATCCGATCCCTAGGGCGGATGAATTGATTGACCGGCTGGGAGCTGCCCAATACCTGAGTACCTTTGACCTTACTTCAGGGTACTGGCAGATTTCCCTTACAGATGGAGCAAAAGAAAGGTCAGCTTTCTCCACGCCTGAGGGACACTCCAGTTCTGCGTGATGCCCTTTGGGCTCAAGACCGCCCCTGCCGCTTTTCAGCGGCTGGTGAACCATGTCCTCTCCGGAATGGAGGCTTTCTCCGCTGCTTACCTGGATGACATTGCCGTCTTCAGCAGCAGCTGGGAGGACCATTTGCGTCACCTGCTGCAAGCTGTCCTCCAAGCCCTGAAACAGGCTGGCTTGACAATCAAGGCCAGCAAATGTCAGATGGGCAGGGGTCGGTTGTGTACCTAGGTCACTTGGTGGGTAGGGGAACAGTGCAGCCCCTCCAGGCAAAGATTGAGGCCTGGGAACCCCCCAAGACCCAGACTGAGGTCCGAGCTTTCCTGGGCCTCACAGGTTACTACCGTCGCTTTGTGAAGGGGTATGGTACTATTGTAGCGCCCCTCACAGAGCTCACATCCAAGAAACAACCTCGACGGGTAGTCTGGACAGAGGCTTGTCAGCAAGCCTTTGAGAAATTGAAACAGGCAATGTGTGCAGCACCGGTCCTGAGGGCCCCAGACTTCTCCAAGGAGTTCATCGTCCAGACAGACGCATCCGAGCATGGCATTGGGGCAGTGTTATCGCAACTCAATGAAGAGGGTCTGGATCAGCCTGTAGTCTTCCTGTCCAGGAGACTGCTTCCCCGGGAACAGAAGCGGAGTGCAATTGAGCGGGAAGCTTTTGCGGTGGTGTGGGCTCTGAAGAAGTTGCGGCCATACCTGTTTGGCTCGCACTTCCTGGTTCAGACCGACCACCGACCACTCCGTTGGCTGATGCTAATGAAGGGGGAAAATCCCAAGTTGTTGAGATGGTTCATCTCCCTACAGGGAATGGACTTCCGGGTGGAACATCGGCCTGGAGTGGACCACGCCAATGCAGACGGTCTCTCTAGGTACTTCCATCTTAGTGATGAGGACTCCCAAGGGGTTGGGTAGCTCTCCCCACTTTCAGCTGGGGGGGACGCGTGTTAGACCTGTCGGCCCTTTTGGTAGTCCCTCCTATTTATTTATTTATTTGTGTCCCCTTTTTGCCCCTCAAAACCCCTAATTTTTATGTCCACTGAATTTTTGCGGTGTTGTCCTAGGGGTTAGGTGTTCTTTGCCCTCATGGTCCTTTTTCCTTGAGGCCTAGGTGTCTTTCCTGACTGAAAACTAGGAGATATGTAAAATGGTGGCCATTAACTGCCATAACTGCCATCCTTTGAGAAAGACCCATAGGGTAATATAGAGACCTTCCAGAATCTTCTGGACCCTGCTGGACCCTTTGTGGTCAGCCTATAAAAGGCCAGGGGCAGGGTAGCCATTTCGTGTAGTCCAGAAGGCTTGAGGAGTGAGGCAGTGGTGTAGGGAGGTGGGCGCGCAAGAAGTAGTTAGTTTATCTGAAAGGTAGTCAACCTCTTCGCGAGGACGTCCCCCCCTAGCTCCTGACCGAGCCCTTTTGTTGGTTTTTGCCATCAGAGAAAGGCGGCTTCGTAATTACAGCTGTCCCCTCGTGACCCCTTTTCCCCCTGCCTTTCCAGACCCTGAGCGCTGATTGTGGCAAGCCCCACTAGTCCGCCTTACCGGTTCCAAAGAGAGGGAGGCAGGAATAAGTTAAGGCGTCCTGTGCGGCCCGAAGAGTCACTGGTGAGGAGGCTGGTGTCTGCGGAGGTGGTGCCGGACAGAGCGCATGCTCAGGGGAGGTGTAGCCGACTGTTGTGAAGAGCGAGGAAGCACTGATCTTCGCGCAGGCCCAGAAGCGGTGAGCCCGACTGACGGAGTAGGAAGAGAGGCGGGGCCTTGCCGAGATACCGCTTCCCCGCGCCTGCTCAGTGGCGCGATCGTCGAGAGGCGGCGCCTTGCCGAGACACTGCTTCCCCGCGCCTGCTCAGTGGCGCGATCGTCGAGGGAGCTGAGGAGACAGCGCAAGTGACTGAATCACCGCTAGCCCCAGGCAGGCCTCCCCTCAGTGCCGGCTTGAAGAACACTTGTCCCGGCCCAGGCGGGAAGAGCCGCCGGGAGAGGAGAGCTGGTGACTCAGGGCTGGTTGACTGAACCGGCATATTACTCGACTGGCCCCAAGTAAGGTGGAGATAAAGGAGGGGGGTTGTTGTATGACTGGGAAAACAGCCGTGATACAGAAAGGGAGATCTTTCTTGCCCCCTAATACCTTGGATAACTGAGAGGCCAGCCCTGACAGAGTTGGGGAAGACTGAGACTAAACGTCATCAGGATTAGGAGTAAAGAAGCATAAGTGAAGCAAGGGAAAGCAATTGTGCTAAAGAAGAAAATTGAACCCCTGTGGCTGATAAAGATGGGGATTGAGGTCTAATGTTGTATTCTCTTTCAGAGGTGGAAGGGGAGGAAAAACTGTGACTTTATCTTATTCAAGCACTTGAGCAAGCTAAACATGAGCTGATTGCAGCGGATCACTGACATATTATCGAAATACACTATATCGAGATACAAAAATATCGACACAAAAATATCGAAATCAAAAATATCGTAGTCATATCTACATAATGGTAAGTACAAAAATATCGAAAAAATAATATCGTTGTACAAAAATATCGAAATAAAAAATATTGTTTTTTTAAATGTATTAATAATAATGTAAAAATAATTTAAAAATACATATAATTTTACAAATATTATCGCATGTTTTTACAACGCAGATACTTTTACAACGCATACCATTACAACATAAGTATTGGTAAGTATATAATAATTTTTTATGTAAATTTATTAAAATAAATATAATATAATTTAATTTAATTTAATTTAATTTAATTAATTTAATTTAAATTTAATTTTACTTTAATTTTTACACTGTACCCCTGTACCCCAAAAACCCCAAACTGACCCTGAACCCTAAAAATACCCCTTTACCCAAAAACTAAAAACTGACCCTGAACCCTAAAAATACCCCTCTACCCAAAAACAAAAAACTGACCCTGTGCCCTAAAAATACGCCTTTACCAAAAAACTAAAAACTGACCCTGAACCCTAAAAATACCCCTTTACCCAAAAACTAAAAACTGACCCTGTGCCCTAAAAATACCCCTTTACCCAAAAACTAAAAACTGACCCTGAACCCTAAAAATACCCCTTTACCCAAAAACCCAAACTGACCCTGAACCCTAAAAATACCCCTTTACCCAAAAACAAAAAACTGACCCAGTGCCCTAAAAATACCCCTTTACCCAAAAACTAAAAACTGACCCTGAACTCTAAAAATACCCCTTTACCCAAAAACTAACAACTGACCCTGAACCCTAAAAATACCCCTTTACCTAAAAACTAAAAACTGACCCTGAACCCTAAAAATACCCCTTTACCCAAAAACTAAAAACTGACCCTGAACCCTAAAAATACCCCTTTACCCAAAAACTAAAAACTGACCCTGAACCCTAAAAATACCCCTTTACCCAAAAACTAAAAACTGACCCTGAACCCTAAAAATACCCCTTTACCCAAAAACTAAAAACTGACCCTGTGCCCTAAAAATACCCCTTTACCCAAAAACTAAAAACTGACCCTGAACCCTAAAAATACCCCTTTACCCAAAAACTAAAAACTGACCCTGAACCCTAAAAATACCCCTTTACCCAAAAACCCCAAACTGACCCTGAACCCTAAAAATACCCCTTTACCCAAAAACAAAAAACTGACCCAGTGCCCTAAAAATACCCCTTTACCCAAAAACTAAAAACTGACCCTGAACCCTAAAAATACCCCTTTACCCAAAAACTAAAAACTGACCCTGAACCCTAAAAATACCCCTTTACCCAAAAATAAATCTAATTAATGTAATTAACTAATTAACATTAATTAATTACCAATTAATTTTTAATTAACAATAACAATAAATTATATATCTTAGCACATTAAATCTAATTAATGTAATTAACTAATTAATATTAATTAATTACCAATTAATTATTAATTAACAATAACACTAAATTAAATATATTACCACATTAAATCTAATTAATGTAATTAACTAATTAGTTTCAATTAATCACAAATTAATTATTAATTAAAAAATATTTAAAAATATATATTAATTATTTAATTATTATTAAATTACTTCCCACCCTATTCCCCTATAACCCCACAACCCGCTCTAATACTAAAACGCAAAATGTTAACATAATTACTAATTTTCAAACATACATTTCTAAACATATTTAGCAAACATATAAACAACATAATAAAATACATAACACTAAACAACAAAATTTCGATATTACTAACATACATACCTTAATCTCGATATTCTGTCTGTCGATATTATGGCACATCAATATACTATACCATCGATATTAAAACATCGATATTATTGTATATCGATATTTTGTTTTCGATATTTTGTCTGACTACCGATTGCAGCATTGTACCTGGCTTCTGAAACCCTAGGGGTTACTCACCTAATTGTAGGGAAAGTGTCACATGGTGGTTACCAAGGTATCATTCCAGGTTCCTATTGTCTGGATATTCCCAAGGTGTTAAACCAGGGTGTTTTATGAATTAATGGTTGAAACTGTTTCTTTATGTAAAGCCAGAAATGCCGAAGTAACTGGAGGAGGAGGGAGTGAGGAAATTTACATAAACAAGGAGCGTAAATGCACTGAATTCATTGTAACTGTGGGACTGATTTAGCATTTGAACAGAGAGTAAGAAGTCAACAACAAAAGAGATCATAAAGCTTTTCTACTTTTATAAAAAGTAAGGTGTAATGTCATTTTTGGATGGATGGCATTGAGTTACTGAGTGGGGAAGACGCAAACTTAACACATGCTCTTTGGAGTTTAACCTTGCTACTTAGTGCCAAGCTACCTTATATGACTTGGGTGTACCCTAGGTCCAACACTGCTGTACTGTGTTGCGAGACATTTTTGTAAATATACCACACAGTTCTAATGTTGCTGGGATCTTGCATGTCGACAGTGTCAGGGTCCTATTTTTGCTGCCAGTGGGATATGGCTGGCTGACAGTGCCCAGGCCCTCATTTTTAATGACTCCAAGACCCTACTTGCAGACAGTGTCTAGGACCTCTTTTTTAAAGGCTGAAAGATCCTGCTTGCTGACAGTGCCTGGGCCCTCAGTTTTAATGACAGTGAGATCTTTGCTGACAGTGTTAGTGCCCCAGTGTTAATGACAGTGAGCTCGTATTTGCTAACAGTGTCTGGGCCCTCAGTTTTAATGACAGTGAGATCTTTGCTGACAGTGTTAGTGCCCCCAGTTTTAATGACAGTGAGATCGTAATTGCTGACAGTGTCTGGGCCCTCATTTTTAATCATAGTTGGATCTACCTTGCTGATAGAGCCTGGATATTATTTGTAATGATGAGTGGCATCTTGCCTGCTGACAGTCACGTGGTTGTCAATTTTAATGGCATCAGGATTTGGCTTGCTGACAGTGCCTGGGGCCTCAGTTTTAAAGACTGCAAGACCCTGTTTGCTGACAGTGTCTGAGGCCTCCGTTTTAACCCGTTTACCGTTGCGGTTAGATCGCCGCAGTGCGGGCGTTCTAAGGAGTGGACAGGGCCGCGTCGGCCATTGGCCGTTCGCAGCACCAGCGAGGTAGTGCTCGCGACGGCCAACGGCCGACGGGGGCACGGAAGGGGTTAAAGACTTGAAGACCCTGTTTGCTGACAGTGACTGGGACCTCAGTTTTAAAGACTGCAAGACCCTGTTTGCTGACAGTGTCTGGGACCTCAGTTTTAATGACAGTGATATCTTGCTTGCTGACAGTGTTTAGGACCTCATTTTTAATCATAGTTGGATCTACCTTGCTGATAGTGCCTGGATATTAATTTTGATGAGAGTGGCATCTTGCCTGGTGACAGTCACGTTGTTGTCAATTTTAATGGCATCAGGATTTTGCTTGCTGACAGTCCCTGGGGCCTCAGTTTTAAAGATTACAAGATCCTGCTTGCTGACAGTGTCTGGGACCTCAATTTTAAAGACTGCAAGATCCTGTTTGCTGACAGTGTCTAGTACCTCAGGTTTAATGACTGCAAGTCCCTGTTTGCTGACAGTGTCTGGGACCTCAGTTTTAAAGACGGCAAGACCCTGTTTGCTGACAGTGTCTGGGACCTCAGTTTTAAAGACTGCAAGGCCCTGTTTGCTGACATTGTCTGGGACCTCAGTTTTAAAGACTGCAAGACCCTGTTTGCTGACAGTGTCTGGGACCTCAGTTTTAAAGACTGCAAGATCCTGTTTGTTGACAAACTCTGGGACCTCAGTTTTAATGACAGTGATATCTTGCTTGCTGACAGTGTTTAGGACCTCAGTTTTAATCATAGTTGGATCTACCTTGCTGATAGTGCCTGGATATTAATTTTGATGAGAGTGGCATCTTGCCTGCTGACAGTCACGTGGTTGTCAATTTTAATGGCATCAGGATTTTGCTTGCTGACAGTGCCTGGGGCCTCAGTTTTAAAGATTACAATATCCTGCTTGCTGACAGTGTCTGGGACCTCAGTTTTATTGACATTGATATCTTGCTTGCTGACAGCGTTTAGGACCTCGTTTTTAATGACTGCAAGGTTCTGCCTGCTGACACTGTCTTAGACCTCAGTTTTAATGTCAGTGAGATCTTGCTTGTCGACAGCACCTGGGGCCTCAGTGTTATTGACTGCAAGATCCTGCTTGCTGACAGTGCCTGGGCCCTCATTTTCACTGAAAACTGCAAACTATTTGTCATTTATGCTATGCTATTTCTTTTCATAATATCAACTTAATTATCTAGAGTGGTGCGGACCAGCGGCGGCTCCTGCACTTAGGCGGAGGAGTGTCGCTCCACTGCTCTATGAGCAGTGCAAAGGATAAATGAAATTATAATAACAGAACGTTATTATCATTTTATTTTAAGTATAATGGAGCCAGGGTGGGGTGGGGTGATGTGGGGCTGGGCTCATGTCAGAGGGAGGAGTGGCTGGTGCACAATAAGTGTGCATGATGGTTTGGACAGCCGTCTTGGGCCAGCCAAACCATCATGCACACTTAGCATGTTCTCGACCCGCCTGTATTGCACAGCCTAGGTGGAGAGCATGCACAGGCTCCCGCTTCCTGTCTGAGCGCCGAACCAAGCCGCTCAGATCAATCATGATGCTGCAGTCATGCTGGTGACAGAGTGTCATGATTGGCTAGGGCAGTCTGGGAGCCTGGGTGCTGCCGGGAGCTAGGAAAACAGCGAGGGCGGGGGCGAGGCGGCAGCTGGTGACCAGCGACCAGCAGGTACGTCTTCTTTTTTTTCTTTCCTTTTATTTTACGCCTCCTCCCCCCGGTGCAGTAATAACGCATTGCTGAAGTGTGTCGGTAAACTGACATAACTCCAGCACTGTGTCATTACACATGGGGCGAGTCCCAGATAAAAGGCCCTGCCTCACTCCTTATGCCTGCTTGAAGCAGGCGCAAGGATTGGGATAGAGTCAAGTCATAGGAGTGGTGCAGTGAAAACTCATAGATTTCACTCGCCACTCCTACAAGGCTGTTTTATCTGGAAATGCCCACCCTACATATATTATACCTGATGCAGGTATAATGTAGGGCAGGGCTTTACAAAGTCACACATCTGGCTAGATGCGCCACTTTGTGAATAGGGCGACGTGGCGCATTGTTTACACTTCCAGAATGGCAATTTGGAACTCCTATGTGTGCTGCATTGTGCAGCACACATAGGAGTTGCAAATCATCATTTTTAGGTCGAGCCTACATCGCATGCGCTGTCTGCAAGACCTGTTGTGGTCAACAAAAGGACTTTCATCCCACCTCCTACTTACCATTGGGTCACTGCTTCGTCAATCTTCTTTGCTTGCTCCTAAATCGTTCACGCAGCGGATACACCACTTTCGGTCAAAGCTAAGGAGCACCGGCCTAGTACAGGCTCCTTACGCTTACTTGCTTTATCTGTTGTTGAAGAGAATTTTTGTTTTTAAAAATGTTCCTTTCCGCCGTCGCTGCTTCCAGCATTTCCCTTAATACACCCTCCGACACAAATGCTGTGTTCTGACACTCTGAACTCAGCACGTGCCACAGAGTGTGCCAGTTTGTAAACAATCCAGCTGTGCACCTTGCCTTAGTTTCTGCCCACTTCTTTAGTTCCGTTTTCTGCTTCCTGCCTTTCAGCACCGAAACTGTGTACCATGGTGTCCTCATACTGTCATTTGTTCCAAGCTGCATGCAAGCATCCGGATGCATTTTGTTAGGGAAGCCCTGCCCTGTCCAAAGCATGAGTCAGGTAAGATATTCACTTCCTGTCTTCTTTAGCCCTGCATGACTGCAGTTAGGCCTTTTCTAAGCCTCCCAAAGCTGGCAAATAAGGGAAACTGGTTGTTTGCCGAGGATTACACAGTGTAGCAACTGTGGGAGTCAGGGTTGAACCAAGGTCATCCGAGACCAATTTAACTATTTGACCTTCTCACATAATTAGAGGCGTACTGTTCTAATTGAAGCAGAATATTTCCCCACTTGTTGGTGCCTTTGTGGTTGGAAGGGCTTCTCTACCAAGTCGTCAGTGAATGTTTAAATTAGAGAGATTCCTGGAAACACCGCTCATCTTGCTACAAGTGTTCGTTCATGTTCCTCGTACGGTATGTAGGCTTTATGTAGCACTGTTTCAGATGAACATGGGCTAGTCCATGATGTAGCCCTGTAAGGTAGAAAGTTTTTTTGTTTTTGTTTTACCTTTTGCTCATTGAGCGCTGCTGCCCTTGAGTCCTGTCTCCACTTTGTGCTAAGTAGACCTCGGGGGCCTCATTTATGAGGCCTTGCGTGAGTTTTGCGCTTCCGATGCGTCACTTTTTGTGACGCATCGGCGGCGTAAAACATGCCTCCTGATGCGCACTATTTACAAAGTGCCGCATCTAAGCAGATGCGTCACTTTGTAAACCCCTGCGCCACATTATACCTGCGTCAGGTATAATGTATGCAGAGGGGGCGTTCACCCGCAAAAAGGCTCGTAATAGTGACGCAGTGAAATCTATGAGATTTCACTGCGTCACTTTTAGGACGCTGTTGCGTCAAAATCTTGCACCTGCCTCACAGCAGGCGTAAGACTGACGCAAGCCCTTTCACACGGGGCTTGCCCCATGTGAAAGGAAGCATTACTGGAGTTGCGTCACTTTTGTGACAGACTCCAGCAATGCGTCACTTTTGCGCCTACAGATACGTCAGAAATACTGACGTATCTGTAACTCCTTGCGACATGATGCGTCATATTATAAATATGACGCATCAATCATGTCGCAGGGAGAGCGCAGTGAAATGTGACGCATCGCTGCTTTCACGCAGCGATGCGTCACTTTTCATAAATGAGGCCCCGGGTTTCTAATTCCGCCTCCGAGTAAAATCTAGCCATGAAGCGAGGTCTCTGCTATGTGCCCTGGTGAACTTTTGTTCTGTTCATACTCCTACTGCCTGTTTTTTACTCCACCGTGACCTCATTTGCGGGAATGGGCAGAGTGCCACCTGCAGGCCGTGCCTACACCTTGTCCGGGATACCAGGTGGTGGTCAACACACCTCAGGACTGGGAAGAAAGGGGCATATTACCAAGCATTAGCGAAAAATATTGCTAAGCTTGGTTAGCGGCTATATTTATATCGCCGTGCTTCGCCTATTTTTATCGCTTAGGAGCCTTGATATTATCAAGGTTTATCTCCTAAGCGATAAAAATCGGCCGAAATGCATGAATATCGCTGAAAAGTCCGCGATATTCATGCATTACCGAGCAAATGCTCTTAGCCATGTTATCCACCTACCATTGGGTAACATGGCTAAGAACTGCTCTGGGCAGGCGTTAGCTTTTGGAGATAATCGCGCTTAGTGCGATTATTTCCAAAAGTTGGTAATAGGAGTTAGCGATGTTAGCGACTGTTTCCAGTCGCTAACATCTTGGCACGCCCACTTTGCATGTCATTAGCGATATATATCGCTGACATGCAAAGTGGGCCCCCAGAAGCTCGCTATCTCCTACTAGCTGTCGCAAACTGGTGTTAGCGACAGCTAGGTAATAGGGCGATTAAATTATCGCCGCTTTAGCGGGAAAAATTCCCGCTAAAGCGGCGATAAGGCCCTTGCTAATATGCCCCAAAATGTTTTCTGTTTTACTCGTTACTCGTTAAACTCTCTGATGCCCCTGGAATTTAGTGGTGCTAATAAAACAAAACAAAAAAACAAATATATAAATATTTACCATGCGCTCAATCCAAGAAAATAATCAAGGACCTAAACATCTCACACATTTTTACTTTGTGTTTTATCCTTTTCCATGCTCATGACGAGCAGAGCTCGTCATGAGGCACTGTGCTCTGGTGCTCATGACGAGCTCAGCTCGTCATGAGCCGTGGAACGCTCGCATGCGGGGATAATTCCCCTGCTGTTCTGAACATTCCACAGGAGCCGGTGCACCTGTGACGAGCTCAGCTCGTCATGAGCACAGGAGCTCCGTGCCTCATGACGAGCTGAGCCCCCAAAACAGCAGGGGAATTACCCCCCCCCCCGCAGCGAAGGGGTTATAGAGCGTGATAGTGACCAGGTAGGGTATCAGAGCGCTTTACAGGGATAACACGTTGTATACAAGTATGAAATCACCAAAGAAAAAAAAATACCATAAGTAGGAGTAGAAGGAGGTGAAACATTTGGGGTATAACAGGGTGTATACAATGTTCAAATCATAATGCTGAGAAATCCAGCAAATACATTTGTGGGAGTACAAGATCAGTACAAGATGGATTGCAGCCAGTCAGTCGAATACAATGCAATAGGTCTCGGATTTGCGAGGACTTCAGCTAGTGGTATTGTAAATGACAATGCCTTTTATTTATGTGTTGGTTTTTAAAACAGACAAATTAAAAGCATTGTTATGTAAAATGCCAATAGCTTAAACTCTTGCAAAGGCAAGACCTATTGCATTGCAAATGCTTGTTTTAATTGTTTATGTGCAGGAAGGGACACCTTCCTGCACACAAACAATCTTTCATGACATTTGCTGTTACTATGTGTGCTGCACAATGCAGCAAACATAGAAACTGCAAAAACGAGGACAAATAAAATATTTCTCCTTGTTGTGCCATATTAAGACCAGGTTTTCCATGGTCATAATTTTGGCGCTGCCTCCTATTTATGCCACCCCTGTAAATAGGGGGCAGCGTCAAAATCAAAGGGTGTTGCGGTGGAATGCCCACCACAACACCCATTGCCCACCCCTTTTATGCTAAGTTTAGCATGAAAGGCGGCCTTTTTACAAGGTGCCATTTTGCCACGCTAAGTGGCTTAACACCACCTTATAAAGAAGGCGAAGTCCCTATCGCCACAAGAACATCTCTAAAAGTTACATCCCTGTGGCAAAAGGGACTTGTAAATAAGCCCCGATGTTTTTTCATCATGTTGTAAAAATATTCAAAATGCTAAATATTAAGCAAAACGTCAAAATATATATATAAAAATAAAAGTGCCTAGCAGCACCGGCACACGAGTTCTGAAACACAAGCGCACTCCTTTTCAGGCGGCTGTACACAAATGATCAAGAAAAAATGCTGTTACTCACAGGGCAGCCAATAGATGAAGTGTACTGACCCATTGCCTCATGCTGTTAGCTGTGGTGAGCATAAGCAAAATGTGACTGAGAGTTGAACAGACCAATGGTAAGCAAATGTATATCATAGTCATAATTTCTTGACTACCAGAAAATTGAGAAAGGGAATATCGAGGGTAAGTATATATAATATTTAGGTTTTAAATATTGACAACTAGTAACTAATATCCTCTGTATGGTATGAAGTTAGCTTTTCGTTAAATTTATATAAATGTATATTGTAAATGATTTAATGTAAATAACAATAATACAACGTACCTTATAAGAAATATATACAATAATACCACTCCTGTAATTAACATATCTTATATAACTGTAGTTCTGGGTGTGGTATTGATGCAGAGATTTTCAAATAGGACTCATAATTAGCCCAATAGTGATGGGACCCAACAAAGGAGTGAGAAAACAGAGAACATACAAATATCTCTCCAATATTACCTCTTCTGACCTTTATCTTGTTGGAGTTACCTCTACAGCACCAGTAAAGCTTCAACCATTGCATTGTGCACAGTACATCATACAATGCATACATGTAATTAAATAAGGTGATAATTACTGTTCAGTTCTTTCAAAGAAATTTAACTTGTTGTATTTTAATATAATTAAAATTAAATAAATACAATGTTGTTGAAAATAATATAACAAAATATTTTATAAAGGTGGTGTTGAAGCTTAGTATTGGGGTTGTATCAAATTAATTATAACTACATTACAACATATATTTACCATTGGTGGAGTTAGGGTTCAGGTTACGATTAATATTAAAATATGAGCTAGGTATAGCATATAGTTAGGGTTCATGAGTTTTGAAATCTAATGAAAAATTTAATTAGGTTCATATAACTACATTTAATTTAATAAAAGTAAATTTAAATTATTACTGATAAGGCATAAGATTAGGGTAAAGGGTAGGGTTAGGCATTAACAATGAGGTAAAGGGAAGGAGCTACGCGCGCATCCGAGATGGCCGCGTGAGCACAGGGCTCCTGAGGACCCTCGCTGCCTCCCGCATTTATCCTGGACAATATCCTGATTTGATGGAAGGTCGTTGAAGACACAGCCCGGCTGATGTACTAGCAGGTTTTTGGGTCGGAATCGGATGCAGGGTCCCTGAGTTCTGCCGTCTTGAAATTTGTGGCCTTCTCCATGGAACAGCCTGGACCTTGAGTTGTAGCAGTGCCCAGGTCGTAATTTAACAACAACGGCGTGTGGGGATCAGACCGCAGCCTCACTTCACTTTCGGTTTCGTTTCTTCAGCGCACCGTCTCCTATCTGCGGTGTGTCTGTTGATCGGACGAGCTCCGATGCCAGCTCATTGAGCTTCGAGCTAGCGACTGTTTGGCTGTGTACTCGGATTGGCCCAACTTCGCCTCCTGTATTCTTGTGTGTGAATTTTAAGGAGCCATTTGAACCAGATCCCAAGCCTCCCTCCGGGGCACCCGGCTCGCCATGACGGGCAAGCCTGAGGGTGAAAAACGGAAAGTCAAGACCACTATCCGTGGAGGTTCAACCCAGACGAATGTCATGGATCGCTACACACTTTCTAAAGGATCCCCTGGTGGCGCGCCTAAGGCCCGGGAGGAGGCTGTCGACGATCCTGTTGTATCGGCGGAATTAACGCTACAGGACGAGATGGGCGCCATTTCTGGTATTCAGTCTTCTATTGGCCAACAGTATGAAGCCCTGGCTCTGAAGTTGGACACGGTGGCTATTGATGTCAACCTCATTCGAACTGATTTGGCCAAGACGAACGAGAAGGTGAAATCATTGGACCTAAAGACATCCAGCCTTACCACGGATGTGTCCGACTTGCAAACAGAAGTGTGCAACCTTAGGTCTGCTAATGACTTTTTTGCTCGTCGCTTGGAGGATTTTGAAGGCCGTGCACGGCGCAACAACGTGCGTATTATTGGGGTCCCGGAAGATTCTAGTTCACTCGCCACTGATCTTCGGGTGGAGGACCTCATTCTTAATCACCTTGCACCCAAGGGCCTGAGCAAATTCTTTGCCATCGAACGTGCGCACAGAGTGCCAGGGGGACAGGCGAAGCCCGGTTTTCCCCCCCGTCCGATTATTGCACGGATCTTCAACTTCAGAGATCATGACCCCATTTTGCAGGCGGCACGGACAAGCGGCCCCACGCAGTTCAAGAACGCTGCTATGAACTTTTATCCAGACTTTTCTCAATCGGTCCAGGGATTTCAAGGGGTGAAACGGCGACTGAGAGACATGGAACTAAAATACGCCATGTTATTCCCGGCCCGACCACGCGTTGAATATGACAATCGGACATTCTTCTTTGTCAGGCCTGAGAAAGCGAGTGATTGGTTGGACACTTTGCCGGCTCGCCGTGCTGGGCAGGAACATGCTGGTGGTGCTGTGGTAAATAAATAATTAATTACCGGTACTATTTTTCAGGATACTCATACAAATAGATAGCTCAATAAATAAGAGTCAAGATACGAGGTAGCTAGAGTTGACAGGCTTTAATTAAGCGTAAAGGACTGGAACAGGACAGCCTGTACGGGAATGGGATGGCAGGGCCCGGCAGCTGCCGGGGCAGGATCTGGGAATGGCTAGCAACTTTTAATAACAGTGCACAATATTTATAGTTAAACAATAGCATTACAGTTAATACAGTAGGCGTAGCAGTGGGCGGAGTTCGTAGCAGTCGCGAAAGATAAGGCATAAAGTGGGTGTAACAAGAGGTGTGTACAGGGCGTATACATAGACATGTGATGCAAACGTAACAGAATATGTCATAAACGGGGCGGAAACATGGAGGGGGCTACCTGAGCAGCTGGGACCTCTAACCTAGTGGTGCGCGCAAACTGGCAATGACGTGTTACTAGGGAGAACTGGGGGGCTATGACTTCTGTGCTAGAAGAGGAGACGAAAGTCTGGAGAGTCAGAGCGACATGTACCTAAACACTATCTAGTATCTGATGTTTAGAGAACATGTTGATAGAATCCAAATGTTATCAGGGTAAAGGCTAACAGACACTAAGACTGGTGCATGCATAATCCTATATGTAGTGTGTGTGCGAGGAATATTCTATGAATATTAATACAGTATTTCTCTTACATGGAGACATAAAGGCTAGACCATGACGGAAACTATTGATGCGGTTCAGTAGCTTAGGAATGCAGAGAAGGAGGGCAGGACTGATAACTAGAATCATAACATACTCTTGGCAGACTAAGAGGCAGAGCCAGGCCGAGCCGGGCACTGTGAGGCATGAAAGTAAGCTAAGGGTCAGGGATACAGGTGGGGGCTGTATCGCTCCTCAGAGAGGGTTCAGGAGACAGGAGCTGAATCTGGTGTCCGGGCCCTTTTGAGGCCTAGAAACGGGGATGATTCAATGAATTAACGTGCACACTGTAAAATGGGGCCACATAACTTTACATAGGCTTAATACTCGTAGCTTTCACGAGAACTGGGAACTGGCATACTAAAGTTGGACACAACTATAATTGCGTCTTTAATCGATCAAAGGGAATACATATGCATATTAATCATGCACATATAGCATAAGATGGGGAACACGTAGGGACACAGAACATGGCAAAATGTACTTTTCCACATTCCCTCCTTGTCACTACGTTTCCATCAGGAAACATCAATATTCATGATACCATCTATCATTTCATACAGTATCATTTGCTCGTCTCGAATTGTCTTGGAACGGGACTTAGGACTAGGAATACAAGAGGTAGCGCAAATGCCGCAAATCGCAGGGCCACATTGTATACAGAGGCAGCAACTGAATATGATCGTTACTGCAATACCTAGAAATGACAATACTTTCCATCCCCAGGCAGATATGATACTCCAGAACCAACCGGACCATGTCCAGGTGCCTGGATTCTGGTGTAACTGATGGGCAATTTTATGAAGTCTGGTTATAGCTGAATAAACAGACGGCGCGTTATTAGGAATGAAAATGCAGCAACTAGATCCGATGACTCTACATGCTCCTCCTCTATCGGCCAGTATGACGTCAAGAACGAGACGATTTTGGAGCACGACAAATCTCATAGCAGATTGCTCTTCGGTTAAATTACCTAGAGCAGAAGTAGTCTCATTCACTACTGCTTCAAGGGTTCTGGTTAACCTACGTATTAACTTACTATTCTGAACAGGGCCTATAAAAAAGAAGAAACCTTTATTGAAGTCTTGATATTGTTCTAGAGTAGTTTCAGTTTGATCGACAATCGGGGACTCAATCTCCCTTCTATGTCTGATGTGTACTAGATGTGTGTTTCTATGATAATCAGATGGGGCTAGGAAAACTGGTGGCAGTAGGAAGGCAATGTAACATGTTCCATCCCAATCAAGGGGCAGACGAACATATGCGGTCTGACCACAAACAAAATAAGAATGACGTGATGCTTTGAAAATAGATTTCCCACTGTCACTATACTCGACAGTAGTAGTACAATCACTATGTCCTACATGTGCGGAACCATTCTTTCTGACACATAATTCGCCTTTGACTGGTAGTACTGAAATAGCAGGTAAGTCTGGAGTAGTATCAGACTGAACGTTCAGGACCATAAAATTCGAAGAATAATTACCTAAATTATAAACTTCATTTTCTAGATCTAACCCTGTTCTATGGGTGAGACCTTGCTTGTCTGGGAAACATGTACTATTCAGAAGGGACATATCATTTGAGGATGACGTTAACATGGACCATGCTCCACACGAACCATTATGTGAAAACGGATAAGGAAAGAGTGGCAGAACTCCCTTCGGTGTCTGGAAAGGGGGGAGTCGACCACACACCCAACAATTAGTGGCATTGCTGGTCTGGTGTGAATAGTGTAACATTCTGATAAATGTATTATTGCGCATAGCAAGACGATAGGATAGCTCGTGAGGAGGCAGATCACTAAATGTGATCTCTACTGTAGCATTAGAAAACTTATTTACATGAGAAATTGGAAAACATAAATGCAATGCATAACTTGTGCAGGTAACCATCAAACTCAAAAATAGAAGAAAACATAGAATAACGATACATCTGATAGAGTTTTGACTAACTCTCTCACTATGGGGGTCTATCTCATACATGTCAGAAACCTGTCTAACCGTTTCACCCGAGGGGGACTTAGACAATTAAACTGGCTGACTTATTTTACTAGACCGGAGTTTACTTTTATACTCCTGCTGCGGAGTTTCCTCTAACAGGGGAGGCTTGGAATCAAAGCTTGTAGCGGGACAGTCCTTGAGAATAGGGCAGTCTTTAGGATTTTGGCAGTCCTTAAAAATGGAACAGTCCAATGTTTTTATACGACATCCATGGAATTTCTTGACGTGTGACAGGTGCACCCAGCCTTTGCGGCCTTCCAGCTTCACGGCCGTGCGGGTGGTCAGAAGGACAAGTTGAGGTTGTTTCCAGCGGGGCTCCAGCGGGCTTGAACGATCAAAGTTCCTCACAAGTACAAGACATCCTGGAACGATTTCATGCGGTTTCACCTTGGTATTGTCTGGAAATGCGGCGGCAACCTGTGAACGACAAGAGTGTAGGGCAGACATCAAGGAAGCTAGGTAATCTGTCAGCATATTACTTGAAACATCTGTAATACTGCGGGGTCTAGGTGTACCCCACATGTTTGGGGGGCGGCCGAATACGACCTCATAAGGGGACAGACCTGATCTGGAGTGTGCGTCTGTGTCATGTTAACTGGAATGTCTGGAGTCTGAGCTGTGAGCTTGGCTGTTCGATCTGCTAGATCATTACCTTGGGAAATAATGTCAGTAACTTTCGTATGTGCCTTGCACTTCATGATAGCGATAGCTGTCGGTAAATGTATTGCATCTAACAGAGCTTGAATGAGGAGACCATGCTGAATCTTGGTTCCATGAGAAGTCATGAAACCTCTCTCCTGCCAGAGCACTCCGAATTCGTGTACAACTCCGAATGCGTAACGTGAATCTGTATATATGTTTACTTTCAGGTCCTTGGCACGTATGCAGGCTTGGGTCAGAGCAACTAGCTCTGCTGCTTGAGCAGACAGGGTGTCAATACGATGTGTTTCTATAACTTCGGTTTCAGTAGTCACTGCATACGCGGCTACTAGTTCTCCTGTACTCGTTCTCATACATGAACCATCCACATAAAGTGTCAGGTCGGGATTAGGTAAAGCAATGTCTGTCAGGTCTTGTCTTGGCTTAGTCATAGTGTTAACTACTTCCACACAGTCATGTGTGGCAGGATCTGAAGAAACTGACGGTAACAGTGTAGCAGGATTTAGAACGTTGCAGCGTCTTATTTCTATGTGTGGCTGGAACAGTGTCAGTTCATAACCTGTTAAACGTGCAATAGTCAAGTGCTGGGTCTGTGTTCGGTTTAAAAGAACCTCCACGGAGTGTGGAACTTGTACTGTCAGGGAGTGTCCTAACACTATGGAATCACTTTGTCTGATAGCTAGAGCTGTGGCTGCAACTGACTTGAGGCACGCAGGCAGAGCCTGGGCTACAGGATCTAGTGTGCTCGAGAAATAAGCACAAGGCTTGTATTGTCCTGCTTGATCTTGTGTGAGAACAGATAATGCAGTACCATTACGTTCTGTGACAAAAAGTGTAAAAGGCTTACTGTAGTTCGGTGTAGCTAGAACAGGTGCTTGGCATAAGGCTTTCTTTAATTCATTAAAACTAAGTGTATGTTCAGATGTCCAAGGGAGGACAGTCGATACGGCTGCCTCCTGTGTCGTTAACTGTATCAGTGGCTTTGCTAGAAATGCATACTGAGGAATCCATTGTCTGCAGTAAGAAGTAAGGCCGATAAAAGCACGTACCTCCTTCTGTGTCTTGGGCTGTGGAAGACTCGCTATTAACTGGATACGGTCTGGTGTCAACTGCCTACCCCACTTGGACAGTAAGTGGCCTAAGTAGATCACTTGCTGGACACAGAACTGGAGCTTCGAAGGGGACACCTTGTGCCCCATCTCGGCTAGGGAATACAGAACTGTAAGTGACGCTCGCTCGCAGTCACGTTCAGAACGGGCTGTGATTAGTAGATCATCGACATACTGGAGCAGAGCAGTGTCAGCTGGCATGTGAATATTGTCTAGTTGTCTTTTAAGTGCTTGACTGTAAATACTAGGACTTTCTGTGAAACCTTGAGGAGCTCGTGTGAATTTATAGCTCCTTCCATTTAAACAAAAACCAAAAAGGTACTGGCTGTCTGGATGAATGGGGACACTGAAAAATGCATTCTTGAGGTCGATCACAGTAAAAAATACAGCTTCAGAATCAATAGCTGTCAATAGGGATGAAATATCTGGGACTACTGGATACTGGGGTATGATACATTTATTAAGTTCTCGAAGGTCAATCACTAATCGATATACTGGAGGTGCATTTGGATCAGTACGTTTCATGACTGGAATAATAGGAGAATTACATACATTAGAGTCAGTTTCTACAACTACTCCTTGAGCAATGAGCTCGTCAATAATTTTGGATAAGGCTGCTACAGCCTCAGGTGGCAGTCTGTACTGTCTGATTCGTGGTAACACTACACCTGGTTTGAGAGTCAAGCGATGGGGTGTGATTTGCATAAAACCAACATCAGTTGGACCTTGTGCCCATAGATGCTGCGGGACATCCAGTAATCTTGGATCAAAATCACGCAATACATAGTGACCCTTAAAGTCACGTAAAAACAAACGTATTCCTTCTGGGGAGCAGCAAATAACTGCACCTAATTCTTTCAATGTTTTAATACCTAACAAATTTTCTGGACATGACTTCGTAAGTAACAAATCAGTAGTTCGGGACAATGGACCAACTTCTAGAGTAACTGGCTTTGATATCTCGTTTACAATAGGCTTTCCTGAAAATCCAAGGGAAACATTTCTAGAGCCTGAGAGCGGAGCCCCTGGAACCTCGTCATGACTGATAGTAGTCCTACTTGCCCCTGTATCAATCAGAAACTTTCTGTCTTTCCCCAATACTTGACTGTGTACATAGGGACCCTCTTGATCTACAGGTATCTCGATGAGAGGCAAGCCTACCTCCCTCTCTAGGCTGTTTCATGAATATGCTTGATACTCTGGATACTCGGTCTGGGCATATTGGTACATCTGCTGTGTAACATGCTGTGTTGCAGCTATAGGCTGCAGTGCTGGAGCTGTCTGTGGTGCATTCTGTGGTGACTGGGAAGTCTGTGAAACTTGTTCTGGTCTAGGCGGACGTGGTCTTTCTTTAGTCTTACCAGTAGCTATGTTGTGTTTCAGAACTGCACACTCGTTTATAAAATGACCTGGCTGTTTACAGTAATTGCATGTCCCTTTAACGGGAGCTGCAGGATGACTGGCTTGATTCGGACCCCTCTTCTGACTGTCTTGTGGAACAGATTGTGCAACTAATACTTTCATTTTCGTGTCTTTCATACGTCTCTTTTCGTGTTCTTGCTCTTCCCTGATTCTATTCTGGTGATACTGGAGCATCTGGAGCATTTGTGACGGGGTATTAGCTTGCCAGGTACTTTCGACTTTCAAAACTCGATTTTTAACTTGTGGGCTTGAATTCTCGACTAGTTTAGTAACAAAAAGATGAGGGTATGACTCGCTACCTGTCTTCAGACCACTGTTAATTATAAAACATTTTTCGAATCTAGAATAAAAATCACTAGTATCTTTGTCTGGTTTCTGTTTACAGGCTGAGATGGCATCCCAGTCTTCCTTTTTCGTGGCTAATAATCTTGGCAAAACCTGAATCAATAACTCGGGTAATTCTTTACATTTGTCCCCAAGACCGGTACCTGGTACTCGTATATTATCTTCAGCTTCTAGAACTGCCCAATCAATCTTTTTCTCTCCCACCTCCCATTCTTTTTCCTTGAGTTTTTCATATACCCCTGCGGGCAACAGGACCTTTAGCATTTTAATGATATCTGGATATGTGTATTCTCCCATACGGAGCATGTCTTTTAATTCTCGATGGAACCCTGCTGGATCTTTGTCGTGACAGGGAATTAACTTTTTCATCTCTAAGAGTTCCATCTTTGTGATAGGGGTGTAAACAAATACTCGTTGCATTTCACCATCCGGTGTCCTAACTGGGTGTACTTCTCGTAACGGATGCTGTCTATCTATGTAAAACGGTTTACTTTCCGGAGGTGAGACGTGAACAAAATGCGGGTTCAAAAACGTTCGGTATTTGTGGCGCTGTTCTAGAATGACACTAATTAAATCGGTACCTAAACCTTTCCATCTATACTGGAGTAACTCATTCAGAACATCATGTAACGGACCTGGATCAGAATGTTGTCCCTCATACAGTGTAATGAGGTGCTGGATCATATACATACCCACCAGTCGCTGCTCGGCTGGGGGCAGTTTCAGAAACATTTGTGCCACTATTTCATCTGGAAAAGTGGTAGAATCAGTAGCCCATCGGCCTGCTGATCGGGCTAGTTCTTGTTCATGCATGGTACTAAGTTCACTATAACCGATACGTGATTTCAGAATGTGATCGGTAGCTTGAAATACTTGTTCCAGAGAACCTTGTTCTGGTGCTGGAGGAGGAAAAACTTTCTTGTGTTCTAGGCGTGAATGTCGGTCGGGAAGTCTAGTTCTACCTACATACGCTATTCTGGTGGGATTCTCGTCGTCTACCTCTTCAGTAGAAGAGTTGTCTTCTTTCTCACTTACTTGTGCTGCTTTGCGTTTCTCGTGAAACCTTATTATTTCCTTACGAATTTTCTTGTACATACTCTCTATACTACTGAGTGTCTTGTGTCTACCCTCGGCTATATTATCACTCCACCTTGTCAGAACTTTCATTTCGGTCGGATCTTTAGTCGGACAATCTTGTTCCCTTATTAAACAATTGATTAGAAATTTTAATAGCATGAGCTGGGTCTCAGCTTTCCTTAGAGACATGATTTCGCCAATACTTTCTGGATCGTCTCCTGTACGGATGAAACGATATATTCTGTCTAGATCTTCTTTCATATTCGGTAGGGTGTCCAAATACTCGGTCACCCGTCTTACACGCAATGAATATATAACCATATTATCATCGCCTGGGACTGGATCATAACGGCATTCGGTAAGAGCTCGCTTGATATCTGCAACGGACTGATATTTGGGCGTACGCTGTAACGCACGTTCATGTAACTCGACTAATGTTACACGTTTGTGTGGCGGCGGGGTACCAGGAGGACCTCCCCCCGCGGCCCCTAAACTGGAATCGTCGACGGATACTCTTCGTGCTGGCAGAGTGACCGATGTAGCGGGTACTTGTACTGTAGGCTGGACCGGGGGTAACGTAACAGGTGCTGTAACAGGTGCCCCGGTGGCTGGAGGAGCAGGAATTACATTATTTACAGGAGCTGGCGGAACAGGATTTGCATATTCTGGGACTGTGTCGTCCAAATAGGACGAGAGAAAAATATCGGCTGCGGTCGGTTTGTGACGTAGCTTGGTCGGAACTAATGGCGGCGGAAAATTACATGGTGCTTCCGGGGTTGCTTTCGGCAAGCCCTCGGCAAGAAGAGGATACATACCCTTAATGAGGGCATTTCTCTGTCTGTCTGACTGTTCGGCTTTAACTCGTTCACCTATTTCGATTAATTCCCTTTCTTGGGCTCTTTCTGAGGATTCTCTACTCAATTCTGACTTTCTGATTTCTTTCTCTGTTCTTTTATGAGATTCTTTGCGCCATAACTCGATGGCATCTTTCTGGGACTGTCTGGATTTCTTTTTCCATAATGCTTCTTCTACTCGCATGATGCACTCGGCATCCCATGTGCCTGATACAGGCCATCTATATTTCTCTTCTAATTCCTTGGTGTACTCTACCCATAAATCTAGATATAATATGGCACTTATGCCATGTTTATGATACATAAAATGACCTGGACTGTCCCTATGCGGGACAGGAACTGCTTCCTCGAGCAGACCTTTTCTAGTTTTTAACTGACGTAACTTAGAGAACAGAGGCATGACTAGGCTAGAGTCTGGACACAGTACAATACACGATAAACACAATAATTACTTGAAAAACAACTCATTCATACCACGATATTGAAAACACATGGAATAACATTTAGAATAACAGTTCGGACAAGATACTACCTGAAATACTGAGAACAGAACACATGAATTTCTCGAGAACAGAACTTACTAGAACAGACTAGATGCACTGCTGAAACAGTACGAAACTTACCGGTCCCATAAAGAGACACGTCAGGACCCGCATCCACCTAAGTGGACACTTCGTGTTGGATCTGCGTACCCAAACCCACGGAGCAGAGACAATTTAATTGACCCTGTCTAGATACTACCCCAGCAACGGTACTCACCGGGCAGCAAGAACGGAAGGCCTCGGACTGGACTGGACTGCTACGACGACGGACGACGAACTTCGGACTTCAGTTACAGGTGGGCCTCCGGATACCTCGGACCTTGGACTCTCGGCTTGGGCTCTGGTCGGGACTCGCCGCGTTCCTCCACCGCCTCGTCTGGACGCTGGACCGCAACCTCCGTCTCCTCCGTGGGCCTGAGGGATACTTGAGTCAGAGAGTCAGAGCGACATGTACCTAAACACTATCTAGTATCTGATGTTTAGAGAACATGTTGATAGAATCCAAATGTTATCAGGGTAAAGGCTAACAGACACTAAGACTGGTGCATGCATAATCCTATATGTAGTGTGTGTGCGAGGAATATTCTATGAATATTAATACAGTATTTCTCTTACATGGAGACATAAAGGCTAGACCATGACGGAAACTATTGATGCGGTTCAGTAGCTTAGGAATGCAGAGAAGGAGGGCTGGACTGATAACTAGAATCATAACATACTCTTGGCAGACTAAGAGGCAGAGCCAGGCCGAGCCGGGCACTGTGAGGCATGAAAGTAAGCTAAGGGTCAGGGATACAGGTGGGGGCTGTATCGCTCCTCAGAGAGGGTTCAGGAGACAGGAGCTGAATCTGGTGTCCGGGCCCTTTTGAGGCCTAGAAACGGGGATGATTCAATGAATTAACGTGCACACTGTAAAATGGGGCCACATAACTTTACATAGGCTTAATACTCGTAGCTTTCACGAGAACTGGGAACTGGCATACTAAAGTTGGACACAACTATAATTGCGTCTTTAATCGATCAAAGGGAATACATATGCATATTAATCATGCACATATAGCATAAGATGGGGAACACGTAGGGACACAGAACATGGCAAAATTTACTTTTCCACAGTGCTGAGAGGGGACTGATGGACCAAGAATGATTATGGTGCCTGTGTCCGGAACACTATTCAACGTGTCCAGCTGAGGCTCACTGACTTCCTTGATCATTCCATTCGTATCTTGGGAGGTAGCGGGGATGGCGGGACCCCTTTCCTCCTCTGGGGTTTATCTTTGTGTAGATTAGTTCTTTGTTTGTAATTGTTAGGGCGACAGGCACACTGCAAATTGGGGTGGCTTTTGAGTCGGTGCAGGGGTGCAGGGTGGGGGGGAGTTGTGTTGGGAACTTTGGGGGGAGGGAGGGCCATGTTTTGGGATTGTTTGTTTTTTCTTTTTCAAGGCAAGGTACTTTCATTATCTTTGACATTGGTGTGACGCTCGTTTTGCGCTGGGAGTTCATTGTGGATCTGGATGGGGGGTAGAGGGTTGAGGGTATTATGCTGGAATTTGAATGGGTTGGGTGATCGGATAAAGGGGTGGTTATGCAGCTATTGCGGCGCCTTTCGCCTGATGTCGTTTTGCTACAAGAGACACACTTGATAGGAAATACTTGTCACGCTCTTAACAGACGGGGTTATCGTCTTGTTGCCCATTCTGGATTTACATCTAGTTCTAGAGGAGTGGGTATTTTGCTTAGGGTTTCCCTCCCCCTCGAAGTTGACGATGTGATCCTTGACGTCGATATGTTGCACTTGTTGGGCGGTGGGAGGGGAAACCAATTTCATTGGTGTCGGTGTATGTCCTTCCGGGCTTACAATCCACGACATTTACGGTCCTGGGGCGTGTGGTTCTCGGTCTCCCGGAGGGTGTTTTGATACTGGGTGGTGATTTTAACTCCGTCATTTCTGGCAGAATAGACCGCTATCCGCCCCGAGATCTTCCTGCTGCGCAATCCTGGTTGGGTGACTTCCTGGAAACATTGGGTCTTGTAGATTGTTGGAGACTAATGCATCCAGAGCAAACACAGTATACTTTCCATTCGGGAGCTCATGGTAGTCTTTCTAGACTGGATTATATCCTGATACTGGTTGCCCTGTCCCCTTCGATTGGAGAGATTAGACACTTGGCCCGGGGTATATCAGACCACTCCCCTATTTGGTTTCATTTTAGTCTTGGCATCGGCGCCGAAGGGAGGGTGGCCCCGATTAACCCCTGGTATCTTCTTAACCCTAAGACTCGCACTGAATTGATTAAATCATTTGACCTGTATTTTACTGAGAATGCCGGTTCTGTATCCTCGCCTGTTTCGTTATGGGAAGCTTTTAAGACTGTGATCAGGGGACAGGCATTGTCTTTGGTGGGGTGTGCTAAGAAATGTAAGAATGAGGCAATTGTTCAGCTCGAGACTGAAATCACAGACCTGGAGACTGCATTGGAACGAGAGGTGTCTCGAGAAGCATTACATGTCCTCCGCCTTAAACAATTAGAATATAAAACTTTGGTTACTGATGCGGCAAAGATGATGAGTAGGGAACAGCAGGGACGGCTATACGATGTGGGTGCTAAAGCAGGAAAATTGATTGCCTGGCTGGACAGAAGGGAGAGAGCGAGTCGAGTGGTTCCGGTGATTGAGACATGTGGTGGTGTGCGTGTAACGGACCCTGTTGAAATTGTTGACTGCTTTGCTGATTATTTTCGAGAGGTCTATACCTCGGTGTCCGACAGGCCCGAGGAGGATTCGCAGTTGTTGCTTCGAGATATAGCACTTCCATGTTTGTCGGAATCGGATCGGGATTGTTTGGATGCCACGCCCTCGGTGGCTGAGGTGGCTCTCGCACTACGTTCCATTCGTTCCGGCAAGGCTCTGGTTCCCAATGGCCTTCCTGTTGAACTGTATAAATTACACCCTGATACTCTAGCTCCCTATCTCCGTGATATGTTTTTGGCTACGCGAGAGAGTGGCTCCCTCCCCAGAGATCAGCGTCTTGCTACCATTGTGGTGATCCACAAGGAGGGTAAACCACAGGATCGCTGCTCCTCTTATAGACCCATTTCGCTCTTAAATGCGGAGCCTAAGATCCTCGCCAAACTGCTTGCTAATCGTCTGATTACGGTTATTAGCGACCTGATTCATCCGGATCAATCGGGTTTTATCCCGCACCGTAACACGGCATTAAATTTGCGACGTTTGCATGGTGTACTCGCGAGGGCCCCGACGCTGCATGAACCGGCCATCTTGGCGTCCTTGGACGCCACAATGGCCTTTGATACAATAGAATGGTCTTATCTCTGGGCGGTACTCGCCAAATTTGGATTCAGCGCTAGTTTTATTGGTTGGGTCAAACTCCTGTATGAAACGCCACTGGCAGAGGTGGTGGTTAATGGCCGTGTCTCCGTGCCTTTTACTCTTGGGAGAGGCACGCGGCAGGGGTGTTCGTTGTCCCCGCTCCTCTTTGCTTTGGCGTTGGAGCGACTCGCCGCTTGGCTACGGTGGGAACCTTCGTTGAAGGGTATACGCTGGACGCCGGAATTTGAAGATCGCATTTCCTTATACGCGGATGATATTTTATTGTACCTTACATCTCCCCAAAAATCGCTCAACGTATTGTTTGACGTACTTAACTCCTTCGGGAAGAACTCGGGTCTTATCATTAATTGGTCGAAATCCTACATTTATGTACTTGCGGGTGATGTCCCTCGTTTGCCGCGGGGCTGTCCCATTCAGTTGTCGCAGTCTGGCTTTAAGTACTTAGGTGTGTTTATCTCGTTGGATCCGGCGGTTCGCTATGAACGCAATTTACTTCCCCCACTCCAAAGGTTGCGCTCCGATATAGCGCGTTGGCGTAAATTACCGTTATCTCCCCTAGGGCGTGCGGCCCTTTTTAAAATGATGTCCTTACCGCGGTTCCTCTACGCACTTCAAAATAGTTTTGATGTCATCCCGTCGAAATATTTTCGGGAAGTGGAATCGTTGCAGAGGCAATTAATTTGGGACGGACGTTCACGCATCGCTCTTCCAAAATTGACACTTCCTTGGTATGATGGCGGTATAGCGCTCCCGGATATTCGTAGGTATTATTGGGCCTCCCACCTTGCTGCCATCCACCACGGGATGTATTGACCGGCTTTGAATCCATCATTTGAAATGGATAAGTGGCTGCTCCCGGGTGGTGATTACTACAGGACGCTTTATTCGGGACCCTCGCGTTCACAACTCTCGGGACCTACCGCTATAGCCGTGCGGGTATGGCATAGCGCAACGGCGGCTATGGGCTGGAGTGATAAACTAACTGGTGCAACTCCGCTCTATGCCTCTGCGAAGTTGGGTGGCCTGTGGAAAACGAAGGGATTTGATAAATGGGACAAGATCGATATTAGTAAAGTGCGTGATCTCTGGGTTAAAGGAGAGGTGAAGACCTTCTCGGATCTGCGAGTAGAGTATAAGCTAAGTGACAGGGAAAAATGTTGTTATGTCCAGGTACGCCATGCTCTGAAATCTGTATTGCCAGTGGGTAGTGATATTCCGGAATCCTCTCCCCTCGAAGATCGTATACTAGACGGTTATGTGCCAGACAGTACTATCTCATTGTTCTATAAGAAAATGATTAATGACCGATCGAGTCTGCTTGATCTCCTTCGTGAAGCTTGGATTGCTGATGGTATTGAACTGGATGATGAGGACTGGCAGTCCGCGATCTCTTCTCCCAGGGAGGTGGCGATTCCGGCCCACCTCCGTCTGGTCCAACTCAAGATCCTCCACAGAATCTATGTCACCGGTCCTCGTCTGATCCATATGGGATACTCCACGGATGGCATGTGTAGGCGTGGGTGTGGTCTCCTTGGCACCTATCTCCATATCATATGGGAATGCCCTGAGGTGGTGCGATTTTGGAAACGTATACATGAGGTGATGGATGAAGTAACGGGTGTTGTGATGATGCCGGAAGCCCGACAATGTTTATTGAATGTGTGGGGTCCGAATGATTATGACGTGTCGCAGCTTCGGTGGGTGACTCTTGCCAAAATGATTGCGAAGAGGGATATTGCACAGCTGTGGGGGTCCCCGAGGCCGCCTACAGTGACTGCTTCGAAAGAGAGTCTGGACTGGTGCATGTTCAGAGAGAAGACAGTGTATATGGCACGAGGCAGACCCAAAAAATGGGGGAAGATTTGGAACCAGTGGAACTCATACCGTGGAGATATCTGTGCGCCCCCACTCACTGCGATTCCTAGTCCTTCCCAGTCGCCCAGACCTACATTCCTTCTAGCTGTGGTATATTGTGCTGTTCATATGCAATTCTACCTTTGGCGCCCTCCGCTCATCTGTATTCAAATACTCTTTTCTCCTGTTGTCATATATCTCCCGTCCGCCTTGAGCGCAGACCTAATGGCTGTATTATTGCTGTATCGCCTTGATTGTATGTTTGATGTGTTGTTTTCTTTTGTTTTATATAATAAAAAGTTACAAAAAAAAAAAACCAATGAGGTAAAGGTCCTAATGAGGAAATGAATTGGAGGCAATGGTAAAATTGTCGACGGATAACTGAAGTGGTGATGATATGTATCCTTGAATTGTAATAATTAGACTTTCATATATTCCTTCCTTGTTTAAAATGAAATGGACCAGATACTCAATATGTATGTTGGTATCAAAGAACAGTAGGTATCCGTTAGCACGGTTATACAACACTTCAGTAAGGTTGATAATAATGACAAACAATAATATTTCATCCACTAGGTCATATGCCACCTCATGGTAAGCATATATTTACTATTCTTACCTCTATTTCTACTTACCTATACTTGCCTAACTTACCTTACGATGTAGTGGTTAGGTCCATATAGTGAACTCAATATACTTGTCAGGTGATAACGCATGCAATATTGCGAGCACCAACCCTATTGACCATGGCAGTTTGAGGTCTACACGACGTTAAAAACTAGACACGAGCACTTTGCCTCACAGCTTCCATTTTCAACACTGTTATGAGGTGTCCCACCATCCACTATTGCCATCGCAGTGCATGAGAAGCACTTCTTCGATATTAAGAAGAGCCAATATTGAGAAAAATCCACGTGCCACAAACAGGACCTTTTGCAAACTGCCAACACGCTAATTTTCCAAAAGCTTCTCTACTAGCGGAAAACACCAAACCAGCCCAAGCAACTTGGTAGCACAACAAACTAGCTAAACACTGACAAGGAAGGCACCCACCAAAGCTGCCTGGCAGCAACAAGAAGCCATGGTAAAAAACTGGAAATGGCAGGCAAGGAGAAAGAAAATAAAGAGCAGAGAGTGGGATCCTCCCTGCATTACTTTAGTTATAGAATTTTACTTCTGAGGTATAACTACACACAGAGCATTACTCCTTCGCCTCTTGTTTAACCCCTAAAGACTAACCTGGAATACCATCAACCAATGACTGAGCAGAATGGCTATAAATGACAGCCAACATTTTCTGTTCATTGAATGTCCATCTAGCAGATTCAACTCTTTCCCTGGACAAGGATCTATCTCTGGAACCAGACTGCATTCCCCCAAAGATGGCACAATGGGACCACACCCGTACCTGGGCTAGCCAACACTATGCCGGCACCACGTTCCTCTTCACATGTCCTTTGCCAACGATACTGACACCTACGTATTGTTTTGTGCCCTGCACGCCGGAACCCTCAAGCTGAAGCTGACCAGCACTTCCTCTTTTACACTGTGCAGTGGAGAACAGCATCTCAGAAGCACCACAAACAACCCATGAATAGTAGGTAAAGAAAAGTCTGTTGTGGCCACCCATTCCACAGCCCAGCTCTGTTGGTGAGCTGAATGTGGCTGCTCCAGTTGACACTTGCCACTAGGGTCCATGTATAGGGACTAATCTTCAACCCTCTTGAAAATGGAGTCAAAGTCAACCTGTGACAGGAGGAGCTGCTCTTCAGCTTCTCTGGTGGGTTTTTGTGGGCAAAAGAAACAATTAATGAACCGAATTTTGGAGAATGCAAACATTCACCCCCAGTCACAGGGATCTGGGTTTAATCCATCATTCTTTTGCTCACCACACCACCCCAGTTTGGACCCAGTCATATGCAAATCAGTCTTGATCCTGTTCCTTGTAGTAACAGTCCAGCCCGAACTGCCAAGCCAGGTCCTCCCTGGACCAGAAACAAGCATCCTGGGACCGGTTTCTGGACATCACCCTTCATTAGCCAGGCTAGCTTGAATCCAGTGGTGTAGTGAGCACGGGACCCACGTCTGGGCATACCCTTCCCACTTAGGGCAACATATGCAAAAAAAACAATTGATGGTCGGAATGCTGGGCAATGCAAACATTCACCAGGGCACCCAGGACAAAGTCTGTAAGTTTGGATACACCGTCAGGGGCATCATGGATCTGAGTATGGTGGAATATGATTTATGTTTTGAAAGTCGATCTGGCAAATAGAAACCCCCTGTGGTACTCCACGTCCGACAGGCTGGAATCGTGGTGTTCAGGACAATGCTCGTGATGACTCAGCACTGACAAAGGCATTATGTTGGATACATTTTTAGAGATAGTGGGGCGTATTATCAAGGACCGGTGTTAAAATTATCGCTGTTTTATCGCCAGGAAACTACCGACAAAATGGCGATAATGGGCTTGATAATACGCCCTTGTTAATTCCCATAGAAGCCCATGTTGTGGTGTTAATATGGGCTTCTATGGGAATTAACAAGGGTGTATTATCAAGCCCATTATCGCCGTTTTATCGTCAGTTTCCTGCCGATAAAACAGCGATAATTTTAACATCGGTCCTTGATAATATGCCTCAGTGTTTTTCACTTTACTTGCTCTTTTGCAGTAATTGGCAAATTATTTTGTTACTGTGAGTAATCATCAGTGTACCTTTTCCTTTTTGGCGATTTGCAACTGTGACAGCCATCATTACGATGTTATTGAAAATGCATATTACCAATAGGGTCAGGGTTTTTCGTCAAAAGGAGGCACTGCTCCTGTCTGGGATCTCACTCACAGGAAGAAGGATATGATTTACTCTGAGCTCCTATTCCAGGATGACCGAGCCGTTCCAGGAATCCTTATCTCTGTACGTAGACTCCTGAATTCTGGGTCCTTAAAGAGTCCACTTGGGTTCTCTCCTTCTAGAAAACTGTAGTTGGGCATAGAGTGGTTTAATTGGATGATGTTTCTTCTAAGGTGTGCTCTTCAGTGTCTTCTGGCTTCTACCTCTATGACATGGATTATGACTTAGGGCCCGATTCACAGAACTAACTTAAGACAAAATCCTAAACTTACTACTTTTGGTATTCACAGAATTAGGATTTTGTCTTAAGACAGACTTAAAACAGACTTAAGTTAGGATTCTGTCTTAAGACAAAATCCTAACTTCTGTGAATACCAAAAGTAGTAAGTTTAGGATTTTGTCTTAAGTTAGTTCTGTGAATCGGGCCCTTAGAGCTTGACCAACATTGACGGCCATTATCTTGTCCCTGGTGCACCGCCCATGAGTGGTAGTACAGGGCAGGTTGTGCCGGAAGCTGTTGTTTTTCTAACATGCTCTCTGCTTGGCCTGGTCCTGGATTCCTCTGAGGCACATTGTTAGCACACCTTTGCTCGTACAACGCGTTGCCTGGTTACCAAATGCACAAAATGGCGTCTGCGTTGCGTCAATACGTCATTGCCGTCTGACGTTGTCTGACGCTGGTCTCCGGTGCGCTTCCTGTTAGACGTGCTGTGTGACGTCTGTAGCGCGAGTGGCTTGGTTCGAGCGGTGTCGCAAGAGGAGATCAGGTAGGCTGATGTTGTTCTGCTCGCGCAGAACTTTAAAAGATGCAAAGTTTTCGAAAGATGCAGCGGACTGCTTTAACATACATTTCTCTCAGATTCGAACCTCAAATGAATTTCGACGCTCAAAGTTACCTTGGGTTGAAGTGGTATCTTTGTTGGGAGATAGTCAATCAGTTAATCCGCAGTCGATCAACAGGACAATAGTGGTCCGTCTCAGTTTCAAACAATAACACAGTTCTCCAAAAAGGGTGACGATCTTGAATGTAAAGGTTGGGCTCACTGGTTAAATCAAAAAGTCGCTCAAACTCACCGCTAGTTTGAACGAGGTATCAATGCCATGGGTCGTTTTCCTTTGCTCGCTTATATTTCCTTAGTTCTCCTTTCTTCGCTGGTACTTCCCTTTGAGGTTGGAGCACTTTCCCATAAAGTAACTTGAAATGGTTCTTATGGGATTTTCTTCTGGTGATTTCTTTTCCTTCAATATTTCTTCTACATGTTATTTTCAATTTTGTCAAGTTCTTCACCAGTCTAAAACTTCTTCCTCTTTTTTTTTTTTTTTTTGTTGCGTGGTTCTTCTCTCACCAGTGGAGTTCTTCTCTCTCTGTAGTTGTTTAGCTCACTCTGCTCATCGTCGCCATGTGTAGTAAATGAAGTAATGAGGTCAATAAAAGGATATAAGGCATTTATTATGCACTACAGAGAATAACTGGTGATCCCATCAGAAAGCAGGGAGCTAACTGACTGGAGAGAATACAGTGGAAGATGACATCATGAAAACGGAATGTAAGACTTAAAGGGGTACAGCTAAACATAAGTGCAGAGAATACAACATACATCCTAGCTCATACAGCTTTGGGTAAGTACAGCTCTGGCTCGCCAAGGCTATCCCACTACACATTTCCTCCTGAATTGCTGCTAGGAGAGACCTCTGTGAATGCACCCTTGCGGGTATGTGCCTGTCATCCTTCTCTGACCCTCTCCTATTGGCTTACTTCGCTTGCCCCATCCTCTTTCCTCACTCTATTGCCTGTCACAGTTCACTTGTCTCTTCCCATTCTTAACCCCGTCACCTTCTCTAACTTCTCTGTGGCAACAACTCATTTTGCTGTTTTCATCTCTTTCTGTTACGTTCCCTGCCAACTTCTTAAATGGGTCCCTTTTTTCCACTGACACCCCAGTGGTGTATAGCTACAGCTGAGAGTTAGCATGTGGGGGCAAAGTCACTAACATTTTGTACTGGGTTTGTGTAGCAAAAGTGACGCAAGCCAACACAATATGTTTATTTTGTATTTACTTTTCAGGATCAATCGTGTGCTGTAAAGTTACCTTTGCACTGGTTTGCATTACTTTGCATCAGGTGAGCATTCCGGGGGTTGTACATGGGCATTCCCATTTAATCACCCATGGGTTTTGATGCAAAGCCCTATCTACTAATAAATGTCAACAGAGATTTCCCCCAAAAATAATGTATTTTTACAGTAGCAT
Organism: Lissotriton helveticus; assembly: GCF_964261635.1. Lineage (NCBI taxonomy): Eukaryota > Metazoa > Chordata > Amphibia > Caudata > Salamandridae > Lissotriton > Lissotriton helveticus. Next base: position 282,378,668 of record NC_136058.1, on the reverse strand, counting down.
TAACTTGGAGAAATTATTTTATTTCTCAAAACATTTCTAACTTTGCATGTGTGCTGAACTATACAGCACACATCTAAAGTGGGATAAGTTTTAAAGTTTATTTTAATATAGTATGTTGTACTAAAAGGGTATGTTTTCAGTACAAAATCTATGCTAGTTAGCATACATTATAACACACTATTGTACAAAGGTGTGTTCATGGTGCTAGTGAGCCTAATTGTGCACCAGCACTAGGCAGGGTCAAACTGGGTCAAAAAATAGGGCCGGCACCAATATTAAAAGGAACCACTGCTAGCGAATCAGAAAGCTAAAGAAACATTTGCAAATCAGGCCAGATTTGAACTTGTAAAAACACGATGTATGTGTATTTTTCCAAGGTATGCGGGACAGCATACATTTGTGCTTGCTGCAGGCAATGTTTGTGGTAACATCAAGGAATTCAACAGTAAAACCGTTCCACCTAGCCATAAAACAGGCCCACAAAGTGCTAAAAAAAACCTGGCCCACACACTGATGTGTCAAACCAGCCTATCGGGCCCTGCATAATATTCCTATAAGCCATTCCGACCCTGGCACAAGGGAGTGACAAGAGCGTGCCATTACTTAGCAGATATGGCACTTTCCTTCTCTCTCCCTTCTAGACAACACAGCGAAGCAACACTGGTTGCTACGCAGCATTTCATGATTGTTTAGTAAATATACCCTGTGGTGTCAGTAATTATGCATTTAGCCCACATCCTCTTGTTGTTGGCTCGGTTCCCGCTTTCGCCTGCCATGTTGGTGGTTGTGCTGAGGTTGGCATTATAATTGCTTTGGCAGTTGTGTTTGATAGACTTTCGCCCTGGGCTGGAGTGAGAGAATGTATTGAACAGTGGACTGTGGCCTTTGCAATGATGGTAAGTGGGGACATGTGCCACCGCAGTATGTGCCCTGGTGAAGTTCTGGGGCCGTATCTTACATACAGCGCATTTTCCTTGTTTGTGCTGGGCACACCTTTTAAAAGGTCCGCCCGTATTAGGATGAATGCGTTGCCCCCAGGGCAGAGGTGAAATCGCGCTACCCCCAGGTCAGCACATTCATATGAAAAACAGAGCAGCTGCTTTGAAATCACTTTGTGTTTCACTGTGGATGCAGAAACCCACCTGCACTTTAAAGAAGGATTAGAGATCCCCTTGCAGGTGGGTGTAGTGAGTGACTTGAGCTGCCTGCAAGGGGATATCTGGGTGATCCATGGGACCCCAATTTTAGGTAGCGTACTGTCAGTGCTCCTTCTGACAGCTTCTTTGATTCTGCACCCGCGTCTATTATATGGCGAGGGCACAGAGGCAAAGGGATTCCCTCATTTGCATTGAGCCATTCCCCAGGCAAATGAGATAATGCCCTCAAATTATAGCGTTGGTGCTTTATGTGTGCCAGCACTATTGGTATTACAGAAGGGGATGCACATCGTCTGCAGCCCATTCTGTAATACCAAAGTGCCCTACCGGTGCACCAAGCTGGTGCAAACGCCCATTGCGCCCCTGGGGAACTTCCGTAATATGGCTCCGAGGGGCATATTACCAACGATTAGCGATATTTATCGCTAACTAGACTTAGAAACCAATTTTTTATCGCTAAGCATCGCTGGAAATTATTGCTGAGATAACTTGCTATTAGCAAGGTTCATCTCCAAAGCGATCATTTTTCCGGCGAGAGCGTGAATATCGCTGAGAATACAGCGATATTCACGCATTAGCGACAAAATGTTCTTAGCCATGTTATCCACCTCCCATTGGATAAAATGGCTAAGAACTGGTCTGAGCAGGCGTTAGTTTTTGGAGATATTCACGCTTAGCGCGAATATTTCCAACGCTACGCCTGCCTTGTTAATAGGCGATAGCGACGTTATCGACTGCTTTCAGTCGCTAACGGGTTGGGTACGCCCACTTTGCATGTCATTAGCGATAAACATCGCTGACATGCAAAGCGGGCCCCAAACCGCTAGCTAACGCCTATAAGCTGTTGCTAACATCAGTTAGCGACAGCCTGCTAATGGGGCGATAGAATTATCGCCGATTTAGCGGCCGTTTTCGGCCGCTAAGCGGCGATAATTCTATCGCCCCATTAGCAGGCTGTCGCTAACTGATGTTAGCGACAGCTTATAGGCGTTAGCTAGCGGTTTGGGGCCCGCTTTGCATGTCAGCGATGTTTATCGCTTTGGTAATATGCCCCCTGGTTTTTACCTGTATTATCTCCACATGTGTTGATATCGCACATGTGGTGTGTTGTGTCATGGAATGTACCCATTGGGATTAGTTCAATATCCTCAGCTCTGTGCACTTGTTCAGTGGTGTTGGGTGATGTAGCCCGTTCCTCTGGAATAACGTGGCTTATCTGCGGGGAGAGCTCTCCTCCTCTGTCCTGAACGTGGCATCTGTCGATGGCCACCTCACGCCTTGGAAGCTGTTCCACCACCTTATGACTCGATAGAGATGGTGCAACACTTGACACAGCTCTGAGACTCTGAATCCTGCAGGCAGATGCCATGCAGCCAGTGCAATCCTAAGAATATTCGGGCCCTGGGCAAGAAATATTTTGGGGCCCCCCTTTCGGATGATATTTTAATTTTATTACCCAATTTCTTCTAATTCAAGCCTAACTGGTGCCAAACAATAGAGAACTATACGTTAGCAATCACACAAAAACAGCTGAAGTATTTCCTGGAACACCAAAATTCCTAAAAAAGGAAACTTGGGGGCATATTATCAAGAACTGCGATAAAATTATCGCCGCTTTAGTGGCAGGAAACTGCCGCTAAAACGGCGATAATGGGCTTGATAATATGCCCTTGTGAATTCCCATAGCAGCCCAGGTTAACATCAGAACCTGGGCTGCTATTGGAATTCACAAGGACATATTATCAAGCCCATTATCGCCATTTTAGCGGCAGTTTCCTGACGCTAAAGCGGCGATAATTTTATCACAGTTCTTGATAATATGCCCCTAGGTAGTGAAAGTCAGAAGTAGAAATAGGCAGAGAAGGGTTATGATAGAAAAGATCACTTTCTCAGGGGGGAGCTATTTCTCTCTCTCTCTCTCTCTCTCTCTCTCTCTCTCTCAATCCCCCCTACCCCCACCACCATCCACCCCCTCCTCCCTCTGGAAGAGGGCTAGCAATCCAGATAAAGCTGGTCAAGTTATTTCACTTTTTCTTCGTAATGGTAGACCCATTTAATATGCATAGGTGCCCACTGCCCAGGGGCAGATTTACAATAACTGGCGCATCACTGCACAATAGCAGGGGTGCACCAGTTATTGTGCTTCATGGCAGACACCTCTTGCTCCACCATGGATGCGCCGCATTTACAATGCGGCACACCACGGGGCAAGAATAGACAGTTGTGTGACGCATCTGCTGCCGTGAAGGTGACGCATTGCTGGAGTCGCGTCGCAAGAGTGACACAGCTCCAGCCAGGCTCGGGGTACCCCTATGCCTAACATGCTGCGTCAATCCTTACGCCTGCTTCAAGCAGGTGCAGGGTTTTGACGCAGCATTGCCTTAAAAGTGACTCAGTGAAATCTTGCAGATTTCACTCAGCCACTTTTAGGAGGTTTTCCTGCGCCGGAACGTCCCCCCCCTGTGCCGGAACGCCCACATGTGGCGCTGGGCTTTACAACATGACCCATCTCCCAGATGCGTCACGTTGTAAATTTGCCGCAGCATGGCGCTGGCTTTGCGCTGCCGCTGAGTCACAAAAGTGACGCAACGGCGGCGTAAAAGTGGCGCAAGGGCCTTGTAAATCTGTCCCCTAGTATTTTACAGCAACAAAGGTGCTTCTAAGCGCTTGATCCGAGATGTTACAACGGGATTGCAGCAGACAGAGAGTGTTACGTTGGCATATAGCCAGTTCAAGCGGTCTTTCTGCAGAAGGAGTGGTACCCAAGGGCTCTCGTGCAGCGGCCACAGAGCTCCAGAGGACGGCTGAGACTCATCTCCTTTGATGACCCTGGCCACCTGCAGATATATGTGCAGGCCAAGGGTGCCTGGCCCTGGTTGCAGCGCAGACAGTAGCGTGGTTCACGCATGCAGATGAATTCCCCGTTATCATTCGCTGACCCGCGGGTTCTGATCCCGGCGGCTGTTCTCTGAGACGAGCAAACTCCTTCCCTGGCAGAGGCGGGAGGGCACCGCAGCCCTTCTGACTGAAGACCCCGGGCTCTGCCAACCCCGGCTGGCATGCTGGTGGGCGAGCAGCCGGTTTCAATTTATCAATAAGTGCCTTCATTATTTGGCCACACGCTTGGCATATTCATTGATCAAAGCAGAATTGTTCTTGGCCCCAGGGATGGCGAGTGTTCGCGCGATGCCCGGGGGAGGAGGTGTTTAGTGGTGAGCCGCAGGGCTGTGCAGAAACCACACTGTATGTGGCCACCCAGCAGGCATGGTGGGGTGGGCAGGCTTCCCTGGCGCGAGCTCATGTGTTCTTCGTGCTACACACGTGCTCACCAGCGCTGTCTTACTCCTGCTGATACTTACTCCATCTTTTCACTCAAAAATCACCCGTTGTGGCTGTTGTGCACATGTAGCTTTGGTGCTTCGGCAGACTGTATCCCAATGGTCTGCAGGTGTGCAACCGAATGTGTTCAATGTTCTTCTACTCTCTACTATTTAGGATTGGTGCCCAGAGGCTGCAGCTTACATCAGATGCCACTCTCTCTCCTTTAGTATAGCTCCTCTGCATGAGCTTCATTCTCTAGGCGTTAGGAATCCTTATTTGATCTCATTTGCTCAAGAACGGTACAGAACTCCCATCAGGGCTTACACAGCCAATGTTCTTATCCTGATGGCGTCTGGTGCCATACCTTGGTCCTAGTGCCTTGTGCACCCCCTTCTTTCTGTGAGCTTTACACCAAAAAAGTAGCTCCGCTCTGGTCTACAAGGCACTACAGAAAGTCACAGACACCAAAGGTCCATAACTGAGTAACAAGATAGCTTCACCATCATCATCTTCATATATAGAGTTGATACCCTATTAGTCAGGGGTGTCCAACCTAGGTCCAGTGGAGCAGACACACGCCAGAATTACAGGTTATGCATATAAGGTAAAGGTGCATAGTCAGTCTTATCCTCAAAATCTGGCACTGAACCAGTCGTCTTGGGTCTACATTGGACACCTCCATCCTAAGGGTTGAACTTTCTGGCCCAGAGATAAACAGAGTAGGGGGAGATCACAGTAAAAAAGTCTTCGCTTATATGGAGATCAGCAGGTCACTAGCAACAATGACAGTGGACTCCCCAGTCTGCAGGCATCACATTTAAACAGCCAGTCTGCTCCTTTAACTCCTTCTGCTCAAGGTGGCAACAACCTCAAGGTGGGATCACCTTGAGAAGGCACACCACGATCAGCATAGTTGACTTGTAACCAATTTAGATAGATAACTGTGCAATCGAAAATTATCTTATGGCCGATTGTGGCTGCCTTGAAAGCATTCCTGGCCTTCACTGGCAACAAAGTAGTCTACAAATACTTCAGGTGCAGTAGGTGGGGAAAGAGGTGTTCTTCTTGTTCTTTGTGCAGCAGAGAGCTAGTGTGGTGTTCCACTGTCTTCCGTGTGGAAGAAGACGCTGTACAGTTATGTGGTAGATCACTGGAGTAACAAAACTTGTGGGGGGCCCCTGCAAAGTACACAGAGACCCTCCCCCCCCAGGCCCAGTCAGGAGCTCTCAGGCCAGGGGCCCGCCACCCATGCATAGCGCTGGAAGGGACTCCCTGGAGCTCAGGGGCACCTCCTGCACCACAGGGTCTGGGGGGCAAATGTTACACCACTGTGGTAGATGCAGTGCTGTGGTGTGGGTTTGTTTCCATGGGGTCTGCTAACCTCTTTATGGGGCAGATTTATGTTAACTGGCGCATCCCCAGTGATGCGCCAGTTAACATGCGCCACAGTGCGCCACTGCTCCGCCACCCATGGTGCGCCGCATTTATGATGCGGCGCACCATGGGGCAAAAACGGCACAAATGCGTGACGCATCTGTGCCGTAAAGGTGGCGCAATGCTGGAGTTGCGTCGCAAGTGCGACGCAGCTCCAGCAAGGCTCGGGGGTGCCCATCTTAACAATGCTGCGTCAAGCCTTACGCCTGCTTCAAGCAGGCGCAGGCTTTTGACGCAGCATTGGCCTGAAAGTGACTGAGTGAAATCTCATAGATTTCACTCAGCCACTTTTGCGAGGCGCACCTGCCCCGGAACGCCCCCCCCTGCGCCGGAACGCCCACAAGCGGCGCAGGGCTTTACAACGTGACGCATCTACCTAGATGCGTCACGTTGTAAATCGTTCGTAGGGATGCGCCACGTTTACGCCGCCTTGCGTGACGCAACAGCGGCGTAAACGTGGCGCAAGGGCCTCATAAATCTGCCCCTATGTTTGTTTTCAGTTTTGGGCTAATGTGGTTGTATGCAACTGACTGTCTAAACTAGTGTCAGTCTGTTGTTCCTGCTTATGGTTTCCAAAGGAATCAGGGGGCATATTATCAACAACTAGCGATATTTATCATGAAATAAGCTTAGCGACATTTTTTTTATCGCCGCGTATCTCCGGATTTTATCGCAGAGATAACGTGCTATTAGCAACGTTCATCTCCAATGCGATAAAATATCCGGCGATAGCGGTGAAATGCGTGAATATCGCTGGAAATCCAGCGATATTCAGCCATTATTGCTATTAGGGTCTTAACCTGAATATCCACCTCCCATTTGATATACAGGCTAAAAAGTGGTCTGAGCAGGCGATAGGTTTTGGCGATATTCGCGCATAGAGCGAATTTTTTCATCGCTACGCCTGCGTTGATAATAGGCAACAGCGATGTTAGTGACTGCTTTCAGTCGCTAACAGGTTGGGTACGCCCACTTTGCATATCATTAGCGATAAATGTCGCTGACATGCAAAGCGGGCCCCAAACCGCCCGCTATCACCTACAAGCTGTTGTGTACCACTGTTAGCGACAGCTTGCTAATAGGGCGATAAAATTATCGCCCCTTTGCGGCCGAAAACGGCCGCTAAAGCAGCGATAATCTCATATCGCCCGCCTTGATAATATGCCCCTAGGTGTGTTAACGATTGCTAGCATTGTTATTGCTTCCATGCTCTGCCTTGTCTGGGCAATGAGGTTTTACAAGGCTGGTTGGCAGATAGAGACTGGGCTGAGGAGGGTGGATGCTGTTCCTGGTAGGTGTTCTGTTGAGAGACATGTCTATTACAATAAACCTACTACATATTTTGTACAACGTTACAACCCCTTGCAGAGGGCAGGAAGAGGCCTCAAAGGCCCGCTTCCCAAGTTACAGGCCAGGGCCTCAGGTGAGAGACTATAATGAAAGAGAGGGTCTTTACCAACTGGTGGAGAAGCGTGGCTCAGTGTGGAGAAGCGTGGCTCAGTGGTTAGAGGCGGCAGACCCGGAAGCTGAGATCAGCCGTGGACCAGGGTTCGATTCCCCGCCTCGGCGGGTCTCGAGCTCAAAAATTCCACGGACTCGACAATTCTTGCTCCGGTGCCTACTCGACTCACGGGGTCACACTCTGCGACTCTGGGCAATAGCTTGCTTAATCTCCACTACGGCCCCTCGCGGCGGGATGCCTGGCTTTCACCTTGTGAATACCCTGCCGGGGTATCTCACAGGGGAATACCAGGACGGGTTCCCTAAGCAAGCGCCTTGAGACCCCTGGGTGATTCGTGCGCTATATAAATCAAAATACATTTACAAATACATAGACTGCGGCAGGAGGGCTTTAAGGCCTATTAGAACACTCCACCAGCTCGAAGTAAAATGTTCTAAAATGAACAAGAAGAAACAAAAAGACAAGCATTGGCATGCTGGCGAGAAGATCTATATCAGTCAATATTAGTCCTGGGCCACTTCATTGTCGTCACTGGAGCTCTCACATTCCTGTGTTGTAATGTAGCAGTATACCCTGCTCCAAAGTGCCGTACCAGTCTGTTGGACCTAGGGTGTCCAAGTCACATAGGGTAGCTTGGCACTAAGTAGCCAGGTTTAACTCCAAAGCACATGTGCTAAGTTTGCGTCACACCCATCAGTAACATCACATCCATCCACTCCAAAAAGGACACTACACCAAATCTTTTTTAGGAAAATAAGTGCTGCTTTATAAAAATATCTTGTTTTCTCTATCACTTTATCACACTATTCTTATCAATTCTTTTCCTTTAAATCACAGGTTTCTCCATAGGTAGTATTACATCAATAATCAGAAAACTCAACATTACATTGCATTGCATTTGTTGAAAGATTCATTCCCCTCAATACTGATCCTGACAATCTCAATCAGTGCTAAGGTTTCTGATAGGACACCCTGTAACTTTTCTACAAAATTCTCTAACCTTTTCCTGTCCAGTGAAACAAGCTAGGGCCTTGGCTTACCTTTACAATACACACACCCGCCCTTCTTGGCAAATTAGGTACAGGTAGTTTTACTGTTAGAATGAGTTCCAGTGAATGCTAGTGGAGCAAAAGGATAGTTAATCACTGCCAGGACTCTGACCATGTACTGATAACACACAGTTCCCTGGTTACTGATTTGAGGTTTCCAGAACCGTCTTACAATTGGCCAGACTCCTGCCACTAAGGTAGAGTTTCTTGGATTTCCCACGAACCCCTGACAATTCTTCCCTCTTCACCTGGATTCCTCAGCTGACCCGTTAGCCAACTTACTGCGGTGGTGTCCCTCTAGAGCCCCACTCCCCCAGCTTACTTGTGGAGTGAGATAACCATCATCGACCTCTTACTGCCGCCGGGAGTCCTCGATTTCACCACAGACCCCCCCCGATGGCAGATACAAGCCTTTTTCCAGCTCCTACAGCGATGAGCCCCACTCCGCTTGTGATCCGGTGTACTAGCAGAGAAGGGAACTTCTCTTCACTCGTCGGGCGGTCTTCGGTCTTGGGGTGACACCCACCGGGTAAAGCCGAGCCTCTTTCCCCACCGGTTCTGCGCCGCCGAGGAGTCGCTTTCAACCAGCCCCGCCTCACGGAGTGTGCGCGGCAGAAGGAACACTGCAGCGCGGCGCCTCCAGGAGTCGCTTTCAACCAGCCCCGCCTCACGGAGTGTGCGCGGCAGAAGGAATACTGCAGCGCGGCGCCGCCCACCTCGGGGGAGAGACCTCACCAGCTTCCTGACTTGCGCAGCCGGCGGAACACTTCCCTCGGCAGCGCTCTCACCTCCACCGGACTCCAGCGGATGGCCAAACCTTCTTGATTTACAAACGGTGCCACAGTTCTTTGAGAATGGGGGGGGGAAGGAGTTGAATGCTCCCCGGCTCAATGACAGGACAACCTCCCGGCATTCATCAGTACCCAGGAACGTGGGTGAGTGAAAAAGGGGTTTCCGTGTTACAGTACCCCTAACAATCCAGAAGTGGTGGGTTGACGGTAGAGGGTAACACCTCAGCTACTTCTTCTGACGCTCAACCAGGCAGTGTACCTCGGTCGCGCTCACCGCTGCCGTCCTCACTTGGGCTCTTAACAATGGAAACTGCCTCAGGGAAGTTTCCCTCAGCTGGGCCAGATCAACAGTAAGGGAGGTAGATTCTCTGCACGAGCAGCAGACCTTAAAGGACCATCAACCCTGACAGGATCTCCCTTCCCTATTCACCGCAGTCTGCACTCCAGTCAGCTCCTCAAAGATGCCTCACTACCTGGCACCTTCTAAAATGGCTGCCCAACATTCCGCCTTATATAGGCTGACCTTAGGAGGTCCAGAAGGGACCAGAAGGTTCTGGAATACTCCTATTCTACCCTATGGGTCAAGTCTCAGGGGTGGCAGTTATGGCAGTTGATGACCACCATTTTGTGTGACCCTTACTTTCTAGTCAGGGACAGGCACCTAGGCCTAAGAAAAAGGACTATGAGGGCAAAGAAAACACCTAACCCCCTAGGACAACACTGCAAAAAATTCAGTGGACATAAAAAGATAAAAAGGTTTTGAGGGGCAAAAGGGGACAAAATAAATAATTATTAGGAGGAGCTACACAAAGGGCAGACAGGTCTAACACGCGTCAAATGCCTTCTGTGAATACCAAAAGTCTTAAAGTTAGGACTCCTAACTTCTGTGAATACCGAAATGAGTAAGTGCCTTCTGTGAATACCAAAATGAGTAAGTGCCTTCTGTGAATAGCAAAATGGTAGTAAGTTTAGGATTTTGTCTTAAGTTAGTTCTGTGAATCGGGCCCTGTGCATCTAAGTGTACTGCGCTCCCTTATATTCCTTTTAGTACTACAGACAGTAGCACCTAAATCTCGCTCTACTCCACCTCGCTCTTCTCCACCTCGCTCTTCTCCACCTCGCTCTTCTCCACCTCGCTCTTCTCCACCTGTTGCAATACATTCTGGCTGCCCTGTTGCTCTAGTTGGGTGAGGACTTTGACTTCCTGCCTGCAGTGTCACAGAGGCTAGTATTCTCTTCACTCCTCTCCAAACTAGTAGTAGCTAATGCCGCAAGCACTTACAACCCACACAGCCGCTGAATAGCACACCGGTGCTCCTAGATATCACGTCAAGACACCATGAGCAATGCTAACCTAAAGACTAAGGGGCATATTTATGAGGCTGTCACACACCGCAGCAAGTTACCTTCCATAGTTGCCCGGTGTCACTGGGAAAGGGCAGGAATGCGCTGTATTTAAGCAAAACTGCACATTCATGTCCTTTCTCCCTGCAATGCCGCCGTTTCCGCAGTCTAGCGCCAATGCACCATAGTGCAAGGGTGCATGTGTTGTTGGCAAGATTGTTTTTGTGCAGGAAGGTTCACCTTCCTCCACAAAAACAATCCATAGAGGTGTCTTCCTCTTGCTATGTGTGCTGCACATGCAGTACACATAGAAAGAGGAAATAACGAAGAGAAATAAAGTTATTTCTCCTCGTACGCCTCACCTGGGGAGGCGTATCTTTTTGGCACTTTCCCAATTTGACCAGGTTTAGTAAATCTGGGAAAGCGTCAAAAACAATGGGATTTGCGTGGGAATACCCACAGCAACGCCCGTGGAATGCCTCCCTTGCGCGGAGTAAGGCAACACCACAATGTGGCTTTGCTTGGCTTCATAAATCGGTCTTAGAGGCTTGCATCACACATGTACGACTTTCCGTGGTGCAAACTTGACATAAGCCTCTCATAAATTTGCCCCTAAACCTCACCAAAGTCTCACTAACCATGAGTGCCATTTGGGTTCATCAGAGGTCCCACAATGGAACATCTTAGTGACCCTTGGTATTCTGGGACTGCAGAGGAGAGTGATGCTGCCAGAAAGTAAACTGGGGACCAGTTTTATCATTGTATTGAGTTGTCCTCACATCACGCATGGTGTCACAACAACAATGCAATACTTAAATTACATTCTGTAGCACCCCTAGACAGCGGAAAATGCCTCAGGGGATTGTTTTTGTGTAGGAAGGTGTCCCTTCCAGCCCAAAACAATCCTGCCTGCAATGCAGACCCCCCTTTCACCGCAAAGGTGCCGGTGTTGGCGCTAGGCAGCAAATTGTGTGCCAGCGAGCGCAGGCAGAGAATGAGCCATGCTTGGCTATGTGGTGATTTATTCTTGCCTCCTACACCAATAATAATAATATTAATAATGATAACAATAATGCAAAGAAGAAGAAGAAGAAGACAATGCATGGCATTACTGAAAGGATTGTTATTTAAAACACATCACTAGTAAAATAGACACAACAGTGAATGTTTTCTAAATTTGAAAATCTTTAATGTAGCCACATGGTGGCCATGTTTAGGTGGTCTTATGTGTGGCGATTTCTTTTCACGGAATATGGTTGCAATAAAAATTATATCAACCGTTACAATGTTACGGCCAGACCAATTGACTTTGCCAATGCTTGTTTTCAATCTCTGCCCCCTATTCCTCTCCAAGTACTTCATCAGCCTCAAATTCATGGCTGGGTGTCGCTGAAAGAGAGGGTGTGGAGAATGAAAGGAAACAATGGCAGGAGATCTAAGCAGCTCTCTATCTCCCACTTAGCACCCCCAGGGATACCACCCCCACGTCCCCTTCTTCTCCAAATCAGGCCTCCGGTACCACATTGGTAGTCACAAGAGTTCAAGTGACTGTGAAGGCCAGTTCTTGCTCTCTTGTCCATGGATGAATGAGGGAGGAGCAGTGCCTTGGTGCCCCCACAGCCCACCTTACCTACAATCAGAGCTCCTTCAGGTAAGAACGGGGAAGACGGGTGAAGGAAGCAAGAGGCTGCATTGTTCATATATGTTTGCATGTGGGCATCTGAGGCTGCTCTTGGCATATGTGAGTACAGAGCATGTGACACTGTATCTGGTCACATAAGCTTGGACTGGGGGCTTAATGCTGTGTTGGGAGCAGGAGGCTCTTTTGCGGTGTATGCAGTTGTGGCCCATCCTAACGGGCCCTCCTTACCTTTTGCCCAAAAAGAAGAGTACCAGTCAGGCTGAGCAAAGGTCAGCCTGACAGACACTCTTTAGTTTCAGGTCAGGCAGCCAGGAGCTCGACATGTACTAAATGTGCAGGTGCCTGGCTGTCTGAGAAGAACTTTGCAGGGCTGAAGATGTCACAGCTCCTGTAGGCGTGACATCTTCACCCTGGCAAAGCACCTCGAGGCACTCCCACTTGTGATGAGGGGGAGCGTCACTGATTGCCTTAGACCTGGGTGCTTCAGATCTAAGCCCTTAAATGCCATGGGGCGACTGCCAATCCCCGCCACAGAGTGGGGTGGGGTCAGCAACTCTCACTGACCCTATCCAATGAGTCTGGACTGCTGCCTTCCCTCATGACACTCATGAACTGGGAGTGGACACAGCATGCAGGGACACATATGAATTGGGAGGCGATATAGCTGGCAGGGACACACATGAACTGGGAGGGGATATAGCATGCAGGGATACTCGTGAACTGGGAGTGGACACAGCATGCAGGGACACTCGTGAACTGGAAGTGGACACAGCATGCAGGGACACTCGTGAACTGGGAGTGGACATAGCATGCAGGTACATGTATGAACAGGGAGTGGCACAGCATGCAAGGACACTCGTGAACTGGGAGTGGGCACAGCATGCAGGCACACGTGTGAACAGGGAGTGGGCACAGCATGCAGGAACACTCATGAACAGGAAGTGAACACAGCATGCAGGGACACACTTGAACTGGGAGTGGATACAGCATGCAGGGACACTCATGAACTGGGAGTGGACACAGCGTGCCTCATTTATGAGAAATTACGCATCGCTGCGTGAAAGCAGCAATGCGTCACTTCTCAGTGGGCACTCCTTGCGACATACCTGATGTGTCATATTTAATGTATGTCGCAAGGAGTTACAGATACGTCAGAAATACTGACGTATCTGTAAGCGCAAAAGTGACGCATTGCTGGAGTGTGTCACAAAAGTGACACAACTCCAGCAATGCGTCCTTTCACAGGGGTCAAGCCCCATGTAAAAGGGCCTGCGTCAGTCTTACGCCTGCTGTGAGGCAGGCGCAAGATTTTGACGCAACGGCATCCTAGAAGTGATGCACTGAAATCTAATAGATTTCACTACGTCACTTCTACGACCCTTTCTTGCACCGGAACGCCCCCAGCATACATTATACCTGGCGCAGGTATAATGTGACACAGGGGTTTACAAAGTGACGCATTTACCTAGATGCGTCACTTTGTAAATATGATGCAACAAGGCACATTTTTTACGCTGCTGGTGCGTCACAAAAAGTGACGCACCAGTGGCGTAAAAGTGACGCACAGCCTCATAAAGGAGGCCCAGCATGCAGGGACACACATGAACTGGAAGGGGATATAGCAGGCAGCGACACACATGAACTGGGAGGGGATATAGCAGGCAGGGACACACGTGAACTGGGAGGGGATATGGCAGGCAGGGACACACATGAACTCGGAGGGGATATAGCAGGCAGGGACACACATGAACTGGGAGGGGATATAGCATGCAGGGACGCTCGTGAACTGGGAGTGGACACAGCATGCAGGGACACTCGTGAACTGGGAGTGGATACAGGATGCAGGGACGCTCGTGTACTGGGAGTGGACACAGCATGCCGGTACATGTGTGAACAGGGAGTGGGCACAGCATGCAGGCACACATCTGAACAGGGAGTGGGCACAGCATGCAGGGACACTCGTGAACTGAGAATGGACACAGCATGCAGGGACACTCATGATCAGGAAGGGAACACAGCATGCAGGGACACACATGAACTGGGAGTAGACACAGCATGGAGGGACACTCGTGAACTGGGAGTGGACGCACCATGCAGGGATTCTCACAAACTGGGAGTGGACACAGCATGCAGTGACACTCATGAATGGAGAGGGGGCACAGCATGCAGGTGGAATCATGACCTGGGAGTGGACACAACATGCAGGTACACGTGTGAACAAGGAGTGGACACAGCATGCAGGTACATGTGTGAACATGGAGTGGACACAGCATGCATAGACATTTGTGAACTGGGAGTGGACACAGCATGCAGGGACACACCTGAATTGGGAGTGGATACAGCATGCAGGGACACACCTGAACTGGGAGTGGACATACCATGCAGGGACACACATGAACTGGGAGTGGACACAGCATGCAGGGATGCTCGTGAACTGGGAGTGGACACAGCATGCAGGGACACTCATTAACTGGGAGTGGACACAACATGCAGGTACATGTGTGAACAAGGAGTGGACACAACATGCAGGTACATGTGTGAACAAGGAGTGGACACAGCATGCAGGGACACTCATGAACTGGGAGTGGACAAAACATGCAGGTACACATGTGCACAAGGAGTGGACACAGCATGCAGGTACATATGTGAACAAGGAGTGGACACAGCATGCATAGACATTCGTGAACCGGGAGTGGACACAGCATGCAGGGGGACACCTGAACTGGGAGTGGATACAGCATACAGGGACACTTGTGAACTGGGAGTGGACACACCATGCAGGGACACACATGAACTGGGAGTGGACACAGCATGCAGGGACACTTGTGAAATGGAAGTGGACACAGCATGCAGGGACACTCATGAACTGGAAGTGGACACAGCATGCAGGGACACTTGTGAAATGAAAGTGGACACAGCATGCAGGGACACTCATCAACTGCGAGTGGACACAGCATGCAGGAACACTCATGAACTGGGAGTGGACACAGCAGGCAGGAACACTCATGAACTGGAAGTCAACACGGCAGGCAGGGGCATTAATGAACTGGGAGTCGACAAAGCGGGCAGGAACACTCATGAACTGGGAGTCGACACAGCAGGCAGGGGCACTCATGAACTGGGAGTCAAAACAGCAGGCAGGAACACTCATGAACTGGGAGTCGACAACACAGCAGGCAGGAACACTCATGTACTGGGAGTCAACACAGCAGGCAGGGGCACTCATGAACTGGTAGTCGGCACAGCAGGCAGGGACACTCATGAACTGGGAGTTGACAACACAGCAGGCAGCAACACTCATGTACTGGGAGTCAACACAGCAGGCAGGGGCACTCATGAACTGGGAGTCGAAAACACAGCAGGCAGGAACACTCATGTACTGGGAGTCAACACAGCAGGCAAGGGCACTCATGAACTGGGAGTCGACACAGCAGGCAGGAACACTCATGAACTGGGAGTCGACACAGCAGGCAGGAACACTCATGAACTGGGAGTTGACACAGCAGGCAGGAACACTCATGAACTGGGAGTCGACACAGCAGGCAGGAACACTCATGAACTGGGAGTCAAAACAGCAGGCAGGGGCACTCATGTACTGAGAGTCAACACAGCAGGCAGGGGCACTCATGAACTGGGAGTCGACACAGCAGGCAGGGGCACTCATGAACTGGGATCTGACAACCCAGCAGGCAGGAACACTCATGTACTGGGAGTCAACACTGAATGCAGGGGCACTCATGAACTGGGAGTCAACACAGCAGGCAGGAACACTCATGAACTGGGAGTCAAAACAGCAGGCAGGGGAACTCATGAACTGGGAGTCGACACAGCAGGCAGGGGCACTCATGAACTGGGAGTCAAAACAGCAGGCAGGGGCACTCATGAACTGGGAGTCGACAACACAGCAGGCAGGAACACTCATGTACTAGGAGTCAATACAGCAGGCAGGGGCACTCATGAACTGGGAGTCGACACAGCAGGCAGGAACACTCATGAACTGGAAGTCGACACCGCAGGCAGGAACACTCATGAACTGGGAGTCAACACAGCATGCAGGGACACTCATGAACTGGGAGTCGACACAGCAGGCAGGAACACTCATGAACTGGGAGTCGACACAGCAGGCAGGGGCACTCATGTACTGGGAGTCAACACAACAGGCAGGGACACTCATGAACTGGGAGTTGACGCAACAGGTAGGGGCACTCATGAACTGGGAGTCGACGCAGCAGGCTGGGGCACTCATGAACTGGGAGTCAACACAGCAGGCAGGGACACTCATGAACTGGGAGTCAACATAGCAGGCAGGAACACTCATGAACTGGGAGTTGACGCAACAGGTAGGGGCACTCATGAACTGGGAGTCGACGCAGCAGGCTGGGGCACTCATGAACTGGGAGTCAACACAGCAGGCAGGGACACTCATGAACTGCGAGTCAACACAGCAGGCAGGGGCACTCATGAACTGGGAGTCAACACAACAGGCAGGGACACTTAAGAACTGGGAGTTGACGCTACAGGTAGGGGCACTCATGAACTGGGAGTCGACGCAGCAGGCTGGGGCACTCATGAACTGGGAGTCAACACAACAGGGAGGGACACTCATGAACTGGGAGTAAACACAGCAGGCGGGGGCACTCATGAACTGCGAGTCAACACAGCAGGCAGGGGCACTCATGAACTGCGAGTCAACACAGCAGGCAGGGGCACTCATGAACTGGGAGTCAACACAACAGGCAGGAACACTCCTGAACTGGGAGTTGACGCAACAGGTAGGGGCACTCATGAACTGGGAGTCGACGCAGCAGGCTGGGGCATTCATGAACTGGGAGTTAACACAACAGGCAGGGACACTCATGAACTGGGAGTCAACACAGCAGGCAGGGGCACTCATGAACTGCGAGTCAACACAGCAGGCAGGGGCACTCGTGAACTGCGAGTCAACACAGCAGGCAGGGGCACTCATGAACTGGGAGTCAACACAACAGGCAGGGACACTCATGAACTGGGAGTTGACGCAACAGGGAGGGACACTCATGAACTGGGAGTTGACGCAACAGGTAGGGGCACTCATGAACTGGGAGTCGACGCAGCATGCAGGGACACTTGTGAAATGAAAGTGGACACAGCAGGCAGGGACACTCATGAACTGGGAGTCTACATAGCAAGCAGGTACATGTGTGAACAGGGAGTGGACACAGCATGCAAGAACACTCATGAATGCGGCCAGTGGTGGGAAGTGACATAGAACGGTCATTGGCCCTGGGATCTGCATATGGTACTGCTAGTCTAGGGGCACAGCAGTGGCAATTGTGATATCTGCTGCTGATATATGTTTATTTGTAAAGAGCTTTGTAGTCTGCATGCACTTTGCCAAATGGTACATTGCTATTGGTCCTGGTTCTGTGTACACACATGACTGTTGGTAACCTTTGTTAGGCTGCTCCCTTGTGTGACTGTCCCTAGTTGTTTAGGACCCATAGGCCACACCCAGCATTTTTTCAATTGCACCCACACATTTTGGGGCATATAATCAAGGGCCAGCGATAACATTATCACCGCTTTAGCGTCCGTTTTTGGGCGAAAAGTGGCGATAATGTTATCGCTGTATTAACAAGGACTTTAGCGTGTCTCCTTGCCTTAGCGCCCGGTTTCCTATCGCCTCACCTCGCATCGCTAATGAGATGCAAGATAGGCATGCCCCTAACAACTAAATTATAATATATCGCTAACGGTGCTTTGCTGTATTTACAACTAAGCCCCGTCCGGTTTAGCGCTGATTTTTTTTCGTGCTAACTTGGCCGGAACACTGGAATTTAACGTCTGTTAACTTCCAAATCAATCAATCAATCAAGCCATTTGTATAGCGCACTACTCACCCGGGAGGGTCTCAAGGCGCTTGGGGGGAGGGGGTATGCTACTGCTCGAACAGCCAGGTCTTGAGTTGTTTCCTGAAGGCGAGATGGTCCTGGGTCAGCCGAAGGTGGATGGGGAGAGAGTTCTAAGTCTTGGCAGCCAGGTAAGAAAAGGATCTTCCTCCGGCGGTGGCTCTTCTGATGCGTGGTACGGCTGCGAGGGCGAGGCTGGTGGACCGTAGCTGGCGGGTGGGCGTGTAGAAGGTCAGGCGGTCGTTGAGGTATTTGGGGCCCAGGTAGTGGAGAGACTTGTGTGCGTGGGTGAGGAGCCGGAACGTTATCCTCTTGTCGACGGGGAGCCAGTGCAGGTTCCTCAGGTGGCTGGAGATGTGGCTGCGTCGGGGGACATCCAGGATGAGTCGGGCGGAGGCGTTCTGGATGCGCTGGAGTCTTTTCTGCAGCTTGGCTGTGGTTCCGGCGTAGAGGGCGTTTCCGTAGTCCAGTCGGCTGGTGACGAGTGCCTGGGTGACAGTCTTCCTGGTCTCGGTCGGAATCCAGCGGAAGATCTTGAGAAGCATGCGCAGGGTGTTGAAGCACGATGAGGAGACGGCGTTGACTTGTCTGGTCATCGAGAGGGAGGAGTCCAGGATGAAGCCCAGGTTGCGTGCGTGGTCGGTTGGCTTGGGTGCGGTGCCCAGGGCTGGGGGCCACCAGGAGTCGTCCCAGGCGGAGGGCGAAGGTCCCAGGATGAGGACTTCCGTCTTGTCCGAGTTCAGTTTCAGGCAGCTGTCCTTCATCCACTCGGCGACGTCTTTCATCCCTTCGTGTAGGCAGGTTCTGACGGTGTCGGGGTCTCTGGTGAGGGAGAGGATCAGCTGGGTGTCGTCGGTGTAAGAGATGATGTTGAGGTTGTGCTGGCGTGCGATGGCTGCGAGAGGTTTCATGTAGACGTTGAAGAGGGTGGGGCTGAGTGAAGATCCTTGCGGGACTCCGCAGATGACTTCGGTGGCCTCGGAGCAAAACGGGGAGAGGCGGACTCTTTGTGTTCTTCCGGCGAGGAACGAGATGATCCACTCCAGTGCCTTCTCTTGGATACCGATGTTGCTGAGGCGCTGGACTAGGGTGCGGTGGCAGACCGTGTCGAATGCAGTGGAGAGGTCCAGGAGGATGAGGGCCACTGTTTCCCCCCTGTCGAGCAGGGTCCGGATGTCGTCGGTGGCTGCGATGAGGGCGGTCTCAGTGCTGTGGTTGGCTCTGAAGCCGGACTGTGAGGGGTCGAGGGATCCGTTCGTCTCGAGGTAGGCGGTCAGCTGTCTGTTGACGATCTTCTCGATGACTTTGGCAGGAAAAGGGAGGAGCGAGATGGGGCGGAAGTTTTTGAGGTCGGTGGGGTCCGCTGTGGGTTTCTTCAGGAGGGCGCTGAGCTCGGCATGCTTCCAGCTCTCCGGGAAGGTGGCGGTGTTGAAGGAGGCGTTGATGATGTTCTGGAGATGGGGTGCGATGGTGGAGTCGGCCTTGTTGAAGACGTGGTGTGGGCAGGGGTCGGTCGGTGATCCGGAGTGGATGGTGTTCATCGTGCGGGCTGTGTCTTCGGTGGTCACCGTGGTCCAGGTGCGAAGGGTGGCGGTGGGGGGCGTTGGTTTGACGGTTGGGTGCATGGGCGGTGCGCCGAAGCTGTTGTGGATGTCGATGAAGGCATACCTACAATGGGGGATGGATTGTGTGGCTAAGACCACAGGCCCTATCATCAAGGATATCGCAGTTTTCCATGGAACATCGCTGGAAAACCAGCGTTGTTCCATGGAAAACAGTGAAATCCCCGCTACCGCTGGAATATTTATCGCCATGGCGCTAAGCGTTGTTGATACAGTGCTGACATGGCGATAAGTTCCAGCGATAGGGAAATGCGCGCTAAGAGCGGCCAGCGATAATTATTGCTGCCGCTTGATAATATGCCCCTTTGTTTTTCAAAGGTTTAGGGTTCCAGACATTTTTCATCTTAATTGAGGCACATGCCACACCAAAGGGCATATTACCGAGATGTGCGTTGCAAAACGCACAACGCACATCTCCGTATCGCCGGCTATCGCCGGATTTCATCGCCTAATTAGCGCGCAATTATCAATGCGCATCAGGCAGGCGATCAGAAATCCGGCGATAGTCGGCGATATGGCACATTAGCGCATGAAAACAAACATTGTTTTCATGCGCTAATGTGGGCCTTGATAATATGGGGGGTGTATTCAGCTTTATGATCCACACCCCCATGTTAACAATGCCTAACGCCTGGTCGGAGCAGGCGTTGGGAGACCTGTGATAAACGAGTTTATCGCAGGTCTCCTTCTCCCAACGCCTGCCTTGGTAATAGGGTGTTCCCACCTCCAACCACATTTTACATATGGTTGGACGTGGGAACGCCCACTTTGCATGTCATTAGCGATGTTAATCGCCGAAATGCAAAGTGGGCTCGGGCCAGACTTTATAGTGCCCTTGGTAATAGGGCTCTAGCAGTATCGCCGCTTTCTCGGCACAATTCGCCGAGAAAGCGGCGATACAAGCCCTTGTAATATGCCCCCAAGTGCCTCTCCCCTTTGCACCCTGGCTCTGATTCCAGGCAAGGCCCGACCCTGGCCCGTGTGTTTTTTCATGCTCACATGTATCGAACGAAGCCCCCTCTCCTTCCACATTTTTTCAGAAACACATTCATTTTTTTCATGCCATTTATGCAGCCACTTAGCGCACACGAGAATGTGCCTCGTGGTCCCACTTGCACCGACTGACCCGCATGACAATCTTCGTTAACAATACATTGGATTTGTGTTCATGAAACCAATGAATGCTGTCTCCGGGGAAGAGGGGGGCATAGATCATATTACCTAATTCTATTTCCTGCGGCCATACTGTATGTTTGCCTCACAATTCAATAAGAGAACAAAGAAAAGGGACATTCTAGTGCAGATAGATTCAAGCAGTGTGTTCAAAAGCATCCTTCTGACGAAGTTCAATGCATGATGAATTAGATTAGTGCACAAACACACACCCACACAGAGCCACAAAGGTCTCATCTGTGAACCCTCTCTCTCTCTCTCACACACACACATCTTATTTTGTGTATTCTCTCGCACACACAAACACACACATGATAAAGATTTAGGGCCTCATTTATGAAGCTGTGCATCACTTTTACGCCGCTCGTGCGTCACTTTTTGTGACGCACCAGTGGTGTAAAAAATGGGCCTTGTTGCGCCATATTTACAAAGTGACGCATCTAGGTAGATGCGTCACTTTGTAAACCCCTGCGCCACATTATACCTGCGCCAGGTATAATGTATGCAAGGGGGGCGTATTGACGCAAGAAAGGGTCGTAGAAGTGACGCAGTGAAATCTATGAGATTTCACTGCGTCACTTCTAGGACGCCGTTGCGTCAAAATCTTGCGCCTGCCTCACAGCAGGCGTAAGACTGACGCAGGCCCTTTCACATGGGGCTTGCCCCATGTGAATGGATACATTGCTGGAGTTGCGTCACTTTTGTGACACACTCCAGCAATGCGTCACTTTTGCGCCATACAGATACGTCAGAAATACTGACGTATCTGTAACTCCTTGCGCCATGATGCGTCATACTGTAAATATGATGCATCATTGGTGTCGCAAGGAGTGCGCAGTGAAAAGTGGCGCATCGCTGTTTTCACGCAGCGATGCGTCACTTTTCATAAATGAGGTCCCTAATTCTGTGAATCCACCCTCTCTCTTTCTCTCTCTCTCTCTCACTCTCTCTCTCTCTGTCACACTCTTTCTTTCTCTCTCTCTCACACACACCTCAAAGTTCTCATTTGTTGATTACTCACACACCTAAAGACATAAAAAAAATCACATTCTGTGAATCCTTTCTACCTCTCTCTCACCCACAAACACACACCTCAAAGCTGTCATTCTGTTAATCCGTCTCTTTCTTTCTCTCTCACACACGCACCTCAAAGGTCCCATTCTGTGTACACTCACACACAAAGAAACATCACAAAAATATCATTCTGTGAATTGTCTCCCTCCCTCTCACACACACAAACACACAACTCAAAGGTCCCAGCTTGTAAATCTTCACAAATACACACACCTCAAATGTCTCATTCTGTGAGCTGTTGCACACACATACTTACTCTCTCACTCACACAAACACCTCATCCTATGAACTCTCGTACACAAACTCACAGTCACACCACAAAAGCTCTCTCAAACACTGCTACCTCAACGGCCTCATTCTGTGAGTTGTGGTGTGCACATCCCTAAACAAGCACCCATTCGCAAACACACACCTCAAAGGTCTCATTCTGTGAGTTGGGGTGCGCACATACCTAAACATGCACCCAGGGCTCGAGTAGGGGTACCACGCGGGTGGACGGCGTCCCCCCACTTATTTTACCGGGAGCTCGATAACTGGAGCAAATGGAGCCACACATTCCCTCTTTTGCCTCTCTGGAGAGAGATTGGAGCTCATTCAGAACGCTGCTCATGCGCTGGCTTCTCTGATGCAATCGCATCTAAGGGGTGAGCGAGGAGAGGCAATGAGTCTGATGGTGCATGCCACCTTTCGTGACGTCACTTCCTGTCATAACGTCAGCGACCCCTCACTTCTTTTTTTAGGACTTGTGCCCTGCATGCACCCATTCGCAGACAGACACCTCAAAGGTCTCATTCTGTGAATCCTCACACATAAACACATTCACACATAAGTGTCTTATTCAGTGCTTCAAAAGGAAATGTAGGAGTGCAGGTACTCACTCTTTAGAGTACCTGTTTTCTGCTGAGAAGTGACTGTCCTCTCCCATTAAATATATTACAGCAGTGCTAAGTGCCGGTACTCTTCCTTTCAAATGTAAGAAGTGCAGGCACTCAGTACCCGTCAGTACCTGCCCATTTAAAGCACTGGTCTTATTCCATGAACCCTCACACATAGGTCCCCAAGATCTCGTTGTCTGAATAGTAGCACTCGCGCAGCTACACGCACACATAAACCTAGGGCTTGTTGTGTGAGCCAACACACACATACACACCTTTAACGTGACATTGTTTGTGTTCTTGTGCAGGCCACATACAAAAAACAGAGGGGCATATTTAGAAGCCCCTTGCGCCACCAGTACATCACTTTTTGTGACGCAACAGCAGTGCATTTTGCTGCCCTATATTTACAAGGACACGTACGCCACCCTGCGTGGCTTTTCGTCCTTGTAAATATGGCCCCTTTTCATGCAGCACTTTTGCGTGAAATAGGCGTGGCATGGGTGTTCCCACGCAACACCCATGGATTCTGCCACATTGTCAGATTTACAAAATTTCGTAAAGCTGGGAATGAATCAGAATGCTATGTCACACAGGGGAGGCATAGGGAGGCGCAACAAGGAGAAATATTTTAATTTTTCCTAGTTTTTTCCTCTTTCTATGCATGCTGCATTCTGCAGCCCATGTTGAAAGAGGAAATCACCTCTTGTGATTGTTTTTGTGCAGGAAGGTGCCCCTTCCTGCACAAAAGCAATCTCCCCTGAACGGCAGACACACTTGCACCATGTTGCAAGGGTGCCTGCGTTGGAGCATGGCAGCCAATTGTGTGCCAACGCAGGGGAAAGTACAGGGATGCAACATCTTATTGTAAATATGCTGCATCCTTGTGCTTTGAAAGGGACTCATCGCTAAATGTACTTAGCGCATTTTTTTTATCGCTGCCTTCGCTGGATATGTTAGCGGAGAAAACATGCTATCAGCAACGTTTTTCTCCATTGTGCTAAAATATCCAGCGATAGCGGCAAAATGTGTGAATATCGCTGAGAATACAGCGATATTCACGCATTAGCGATGAAATGCTCTTAGCCATGTTATCCACCTCCCATTGGATAACATGGCTAAGAACTGGTCTGGGCAGGTGTTAGTATTTGGAGATATTCACGCTTAGCGTGAATATTTCCATTGCTACGCCTGCCTTGCTAATAGGCGATAGCGACGTTAGCGACTGCTTTCAGTCGCTAACTGGTTGGGTACGCCCACTTTGCATGTCATTATCGATAAACATGCATGCAAGCGGGCCCCAAACCGCTCGCTATCGCCTGAAAGCTGTCGCTAACATCAGTTAGCGACAGCTTGCTAATAGGGCGATAGAATTATCGCCGCTTAGCGTCCGAAAACGGCCGCTAAAGCGGCGATAATTGCCTATCGCCCTCCTTGATAATATGCCCCTCAGTGCAGCGCAGCCAAATGGCTTGCGGTGCCGCGCTGATTCACTTTCTTGTAGATAAGGCCCAAAGATCTCATTCTCTAAGTGTACTTGTGTGTTCACATATGAACATACACATTTTAACGAACACACACACACATGCTTATATGGCCGCATATTCATATTTATAGAGGGCTCCAAAAAGGGACAGAGTGCCACTGAGCTCAGTTTGAACACCGCCAATCCCTCGAACTGAGCACCCATGGAAGACCGGTAAGCCCTCGCAGACATGATGTCATAGCTAGCGAGAAAAGACTGGATAAACTATAGAACTTCCAACTATTTTAAGCACCAGTGCAATGAAGTGCCAATTGACCCAAGTTAGCATTACACGGGGTAATTGAATAAATATAGGAGCAGATTTATGTTAACTGGCGCATCCCCAGGGATGAGCCAGTTAATGTGCGCCACAGTGCGCCACAGCTCCGCCACCCATGGTGCGCCGCATTTACAATGCGGCGCACCATGGGGCAAAAACGGCACAGATGCGTGACGCATCTGTGCCGTAAAGGTGGCGACGCAGCTCCAGCAAGGCTCGGGGTGCCCTATCTGACCAATGCTGCATCAAGACCTACGCCTGCTTCAAGCAGGCGCAGGCTTTTGACGCAGCATTGGCCTGAAAGTGACTGAGTGAAATCTTATAGATTTCACTCAGCCACTTTTGCGAGGCGCACCTGCCCCGGAACGCCCACCCTGCGACGGAACGCCCACAAGCGGCGCAGGGCTTTACAACGTGACGCATCTGCCTAGATGCGTCACGTTGTAAATCGTTCATAGGGATGCGCCACGTTTACGCCGCCTTGCGTGACGCAACAGCGGCGTAAACGTGGCGCAAGGCCTTCATAAATCTGCCCCATAGTATTACATTCTAAATGCTTCATTTTGTTTGCCTTCGTGCATGTTTACAAACACACTCAGGTCCACAAAAACGCCTCAGCACAAACATAAATAGAACTAAAGGACTTATTTACAAGTCCCTTGCGGCGCTGGCACTTCACTTTTCTCCATATTAAAAGTGACGCAGCGGTGGCGCAAGGGGCTTGTAAATAAGTCCCTAAAGATCTAAGGCGCATATTTACAAAAGAATGGCAGAGCTAAAATAGCTAACGCCAAACCCTGCCATACTGAAAACGTGGGGATGCACCTTATTTACAACAATACAGTGCATCCCTGCATTTTCCCTAGCGCTGGCATTAAGTGTCTGCATTGAGGTAATGATTGTTTATGTGCAGGAAGGTGCCCCTTCCTGCACATAAACATTCCAGAATGGCGATTTGTAACTCCTCTGCGTTTTGCTTTGTGCAGCATACATAGAAGTTGCAAATCATCATTTTTTAAATGATTGCTTGGTTGTAGGAAGGGACACCCTCCTCCACATAAACAATCATTCATGACGTGTGCTGTTTCTATGTATGCTGCCCAATGCAGCACACATAGAAGCAGAAAAAACTAGGAGAAATAAATAATTTCTCCTCGTTTCGCCATGTTAAGACCAGGTTTCCCCGGTCTTAATTTTGGCGCTGCCTCCTATGTACGCAACCCTTGTAAATAGGGGGCAGTGTCGAAATCAATGGGAGTTGTGGTGGAACGCCCACCGCAGCACCCATTGCCCACCCCTTTCACGCTAAGTACAGTGTGAAAGGGTGCCTTATTTGCAAGGCAGCATTAAGCCAGGTTAAGTGGCTTAACGCCGCCTTGTAAATAAGGTGAAGCCACTACCGTCACAGGAACGTCGATAAGAGTGACGTTCCTGTGGCGATAGGGGCTTGTAAATATGCCCCTAACTCTTTAAGGTTTATTCACAAAGGTAAAATATACATGCATTTTCACTCGTGCATATTTACTAATACACCTAGGTGTAACTCTACACTTTTCTTGTTTTTCACCATTTCTGAGCGTAGAGTTACACCTAGGTGGGAACCTCCATGTCTCTGCCCCCTCAATCCAAGGGTGATGCCTCTTACCTTTACAATTTACCTTTTCAATTTTACTACTAGAATCTTTCCAAGCATAGTTGAAGATCTATCCACTGTGGTGGAGACCTTCTAATGGGAAAAACTAAGGACATTTTTTAAAAGGTCTTTGGGACATATTATCAAGGACGGGCGATACATTATTGCCGCCGATAATATGCTCTAAGAATTCCTATCGAAGCCCATGTTAGATGTGAAGACATCTAACATGGGCTTCGATAGGAATTCATAGAGCATATTATCAAGCCAATTGTCGCCGCTTTATCAGCAGTTTCCCGCGGCGATAATGTATCGCCCATCCTTGATAATATGCCCCTTTATTCTTTAAAAAATGATTACAAACATTTCAATGTATAATATAAAAGTAAATTTAATTTAACATACTATTAAATGTTGAATTAATTTAAATTATTTTTCATCTTTTTAATAAAAGTAGAACAGTTTGTTTACATTTATGCTAAACTTAGTAATATAAAAGTAATATAAATATCTACATATAGTATATATAATGCTTCAAATTAGCACGCAGTGAGAGAGGTGATGATATTGGGATCCTCCCTAACCTAGGGGGAGTGCCAAACAGATGCCTTGAAAACAAAAAAGCACATCTTATTGAATGATTTGGTAGTGGTCCCATCCTCTTAGGACCACCTCAAGCACAATTATTGGCAAAAAAACATTCCCAACCAAAGGCCCTGCAAAGCATTATGGGATGAGATTAGCAGTGGGCAATGAATATTATATAGTATCCAATATCAAAATAATTCTACAAAGAGCTGCAGTTCAACTGGTGGTTACTAGATGTCACTCACGAGTCAAATGCAAATGCTTGATGAAAGGGTTTCAATGGTTTGGCATTTGACTCGTGAGGGACATCTAGTAACGACTAGTGGACTGCAGCTTGATGTAAGAATAATTTCAATGCTTTGCATTTGACTCGTGAGGGACATCTATTAATGACTAGGTGAACTGCAGCTCTTTGTAGATTTATTTTGATACATTAACAATACAGTAATTCCTTTAATATATAGTTTACTACCTGATAAACAATCCTCAACATACACTGAATTTTTATCAGTGATAAAATCAAAAACATCTAACAAAAGCCGTAGAAAAGTAATAATTGACTTTGAAATTTCTATTATTAATACAATTACAAAAATATATCCAGAAACCCAAATTCAAGGATGTTTTTTTCACTTTTCTCAGGCATATTGGCGCAAACTTCAAAAAACATCCTTAATTGAGGATTATATATCAGACAGTAAACTATAGTTTGAACTTAAAAAACTAAGGGGCATATTACCAACAAATAGCGAAATTTATAGCTAAGTAGGGTTAGCGGCAATATTTTTATCGCTGCGCATCACCGTTTTTTATCGCTGAGATAACTTGCTATTAGCAAGGTTTATCTCAAAAGCGATAAAAATCAGGCGAAATGCGTGAATATCGCTGAGAATACAGCGATATTCACGCATTAGCGACAAAATGCTCTTAGCCATGTTATCCACCTCCCATTGGATAACATGGCTAAGAACTGGTCTGAGCAGGCGTTAGTTTTTGGCGATAGCGGGAATATTTCCATCGCTACGCCTGCCTTGCTAATAGGCGATAGCGACATTAGCGACTGCTTTCAGTCGCTAACAGGTTGGGTACGCCCACTTTGCATGTCAATAGCGATAAACATCGCTGACATGCAAAGCGGGCCCCAAACCGCTCGCTATCGCCTAAAAGCTGTCGCTAACATCAGTTAGCGACAGCTTGCTAATAGGGCGATGATATTATCGCCGCTTAGCGGCCAAAAACGGCCGCTAAAGCGGCGATAATATCATTTCGCCAGGCTTGGTAATATGCCCCTAACTGTCCTTTGCTTTGTTCTTCCTGATAGTGTAGACGAGTACTACACCTCAATTACTGAATCTGAGTATTTTACAGCAAATGAAGAAAAATTGGCACCTATACTAAATTATTTTGAAGACCCATGGATTGACCATCTAAGCAGGTCGGGTCACAGAAGGACACCAGGGGCCTCATTTATGAGGCCGTGCGTCACTTTTACGCTGCCGGTGCGTCACTTTTTGTGACGCACCAGCAGCGTAAGAAATGTGCCTTGTTGCACCATATTTACAAAGTGACGCATCTAGGTAGATGCGTCACTTTGTGAACCTCTGCGCTACATTATACCTACGCCAATTTCTTAGGCCTGCCTCACAGCAGGCGTAAGACTGACGCAGGCCCTTTCACATGGGGCTTGCCCCATGTGAAAGGACACATTGCTGGAGTTGCGTCACTTTTGTGACACACTCCAGTAATGCGTCACTTTTGCGCCATACAGATACGTCAGAAATACTGACGTATCTGTAACTACTTGCGCCATGATGCATCATACTGTAAATATGACGCATCATTGTTCTCGCAAGGAGGGCGCAGTGAAAAGTGACGCATCGCTGTTTTCACGCAGCGATGCGTCACTTTTCATAAATGAGGCCCCAGGTTTCCATGTGGACTGGTAGAATAGTTACTCATCCTGCTTAGAGGGAGGAGCAAAGACAAACAATGCCATAGAGGGATGGCACAACTCCTTCAA
Source organism: Lissotriton helveticus (assembly GCF_964261635.1). Lineage (NCBI taxonomy): Eukaryota > Metazoa > Chordata > Amphibia > Caudata > Salamandridae > Lissotriton > Lissotriton helveticus. Next base: position 282,349,790 of record NC_136058.1, on the reverse strand, counting down.
TAAAGCAATTGGAAAACTTCATCCTAATGTATATCATTTTTTGGAAATTTTCAGGAAGGAGCAAAGTTTCCAAGAAATGAGAATGGCACAATCATTAACAGGTAGTCTAAACCCACCTATTTCTTACAGAACTAAAGAAATGTCAGAGAGACTATTGGGTGTAACGCAACAATTTTTGTAGCAAGTGGCTGCAGACTACCTGGTAATCTTGCACACATCCTACACTTTTAAAACACATTGGGGCATATTATCAAGGACCGCTATTAAAATTATCGCCATTTTATCAGCAGGAAACTGCCGATAAAACGGTGATAATGGGCTTGATAATACGCCCTTGTTAGTTCCCATAGAAGCCCATGTTCTGATGTTAACATGGGCTTCTATGGGAATTAACAAGGGTGCATTATCAAGCCCATTATCGCCATTTTATAGGCAGTTTCCTTCCGATAAAACTGCGATAATTTTAATACCGGTCCTAGATAATATGCCCCATTATGTTTACTTGTCTGTTTTAACCTAAAATAACTCCTCCTAATTCAATTGGCCATAATAAACAAATATTAAAATTAAAAATTAAAGTCGGGTCTTCTTACCTTCAGAATTCTTCTATCTTCAACTCTTGGACTTACATACATACCATCCATTACAGTCCTTTTATTCTTTAATCTTTAATCCATAATAAATAACAAATAATCAATGTAAACAATCCATTACCCGATGAAAAAGATGTTAATATGTACAGTAAAATAAGTGTATACATCAAAAAACGCACCCAATAAAAAAATCCAGAAAATAATTTTTGGTGTAGAAAAAAACGCAACAAAATCCAACGATGCAATCAAATCATTAGGCAAATCCAAATGCTTTTTGAAATCCCTTGAAATCCAAAATGAGGAAACCCAAGAAAAAAATCCCGAACAGTATGTTTTTTTAAATATAAAAAAAGCCAACATTTTCCAAAAACCAATCCATCAAAACCCAAAATGTTGTTGAAAATGTTATTAGAACTTCTAAAAGATATTACATTTTAAACAATGTATAAATACATCTAACCACGAATATAATATAAATGTGTTACCTATTAAACAACGTACTGCTAATGGCACTTTTGTTAAATTAAGTACTTCATATATATAACATCAAGTACTTAACTAACAAAAACTATTCTAGAAAAAACAAGATCCGACGTGGGCCTACTACTGCAACATGTAATAGCGGGAATCAATTCGTGGAAACACAACAAACCTACGTAAAAAATATTTACTAACTAAATATACCTCCCTCCTTACAATAAACAATACCACTACACTATGGGGCCGATTCCGGCAGGAAATTAAACTGACCGACATGGACCGGGAACGGAGTCTGACAGACACATACAGGTCCCGTACGATCCGTGTAGTACGATGCAACGCCCGTGACGTACAACCGACTGGTACGGTATACAAGCCATGCGAATGAGCCGTACGGAAACCAGTGATTCGCCCGGAAACTGGACGCGATTCGCACCGACCGACACGCACCCGGAATGTACCCGACCGACACGTACCCGCGATGTCCAATGTGTGCAGTACGATGTAATGCGTGTGAAACCAGACTGACTTGCACGGAGATCAAGCCGCATGACCGACAGGCACAGAAAACAGGGACCTGAAGCAATAGAGATCTCTGCGACCGACGCATATGAAACACAGAAGAAAGTCAGTGTGAAAGACTCGGAGAAGCCCGCATGAGCCAAGATCAGCTTCCGTCTCGGTCAGAAGAACGTCTCCTTCATACCTAAAAAACAAAAAAAAAAGAAAAAAAAAAAGACCAAACAAGCAATGACAAGGTCAATAAATACTTGAAAAAAAAACATGGAACAAAGACACACCCACAACTCCACCTATATAAAGGCCTAAATTCACTACCATGATCCTTTGCAAATTCCACATTTCAGCCAGCAGAGAACACCATCAGACAGCAACTACAGACACACTCACAACTCACCCATCACACAACCTTCACACCATTAGCACCTCTCCAAAAACACTCTCACATACACCCAGCAAAACTGACACTCACCCACCCTCACTTGTACCCTCACACACACATCCCTCCCCACCACCACCCATCACCATGCCTCCTAAGAAGAATCCCAAATTCACAGATAGTGAGTTAGAAGTCCTGGTAGATGAAATCCTCAGAGTAGAGCCGCAGTTGTTTGGTACATCGGTACAAAGGACCCCTCATATCATGGAAAACAAAGATGTGGGTGAGGATTGTGGACAAGGTCAATGCACTAATGTTGCACACAAAGGATGGCATCCAGAACAGGTGGTATGATGTGCGCAGGAGGGTCAAGAAGCTCCTAGAGAAGGAACACGCCTTGAGTCAGCACACTGGCTGTGGCCCTCCTGCCAAACCAGTATACTTCAGGTCCTGGGAGGAGAAGGTGCGGGACATCCTACCACCAGAGCGTCCATGGTCTATCAGACATATCAGAGCCTGTGAGTACACAACCAATATACCTAATATTGTGTTACAATACACACACATCACTGTCAAGGGGACAGTGAAACCATGCACCATTAACAAACCCACACTAACCAAAAAAGAATCATCCCAAGATGTGTATGCTAGTCAGACAAACACTATACCTGCCATCTCATAGTGATTTGTAACTGTGTCATGACATGTACAAACCTACCAACAAATAGAGCAAAGCAGTGGCACAAATCTAAATAAACACTGTCAGACATTTTGCTACCACAAACATACTACCTCACAGTGAAGCTGACTGACAGGAAGGAATAGTGGGTGTGCAGGTGAAGTGAGTGTAGCCAAAAGCATGATGGGGATTGTAGTCACAGATACTGCTCACCCTCCCAGTTGGCCCATCAATACCTATCTAAACCATGCTCACATCACAGGGAGTGGAAAAGAACTGACAAGGTGGCTGACACTGGGTTCTGCTGTGGGGAGCACAAGACCCTGGTAGGGGTTGTGCTCAAATCAGAAGCAGGACACCACAGCCTGACATCCTGAAAGCCAACTTGCACGACCTGCAACGGAAGCACGTTTCATGGTGGGTTGTCTGGCCGAGTGGGAAGGAGGACTGACAGCTTTGACCATACTTACCAGCATGTTTCGTTATACACACAACTCCACACAAACTCCACACAACTCACCTGGGATAATGCATTGATTCACACTCTATTGAAATATCAGACAAAGATCTACCACACTGGGTTCTGCTGTGTGAAGCACAAGGGCTCTTTTTGGACTTGTAGCCAAAAAAACACCAGGACTGCACTGTCACCCATCTTGTCAGCACAGGCACATTCCCTCACAGGGAAGCAGAGTCAAAAGGAAAGAAGTATGGGCATGCTGGGAAGGGGGGTGTAGCTAAGAGCATGATGGGAGTTGCAGTCACAGACAATACTCACCCACCTACATGGCCCAGCAAGCTCACACTGAACCATGCTCACCTCACAGGGAGTGGAAATGGACTGACAAGATATCTGACACTGGGCTCTGTTGTAGGGAGCACAAGGCCCTGCTGGGACCTGTGCAACAACAGACAACAGGACAACGCTGTCAGCCATCTTGCCATTGCTGCCACACTCCCTCACAGGGAAGCAGAGTCAAAAGGAAGGAAGTATGGGCATGCTGGGAAGGGGGGTATAGCTAAGAGCATGATGGGAGTTGCAGTCACAGACAATACTCACCCACCTACAGGGCCCAGCAAGCTCACATTGAACCATGCTCACCTCACAGGGAGTGGAAATGAACTGACAAGATGTCTGACACTGGGCTCTGTTGTGGGGAGCACAAGGCCCTGCTGGAAACTGTGCACCAACAAACAACAGGGCAACACTGCCAGCCATCTTGCCATTGCTGCTACACTCCTTCACAGGGAAGCAGAGTCAAAAGGAAGGAAGTATGGGCATGCTGGGAAGGTGGGTGTAGCTAAGAGCATGATGGGAGTTGCAGTCACAGACATTACTCACCCACCTAGATGGCCCAGCAAGCTCACACTGAACCATGATCCCCTCACGGGATTGACAAGATGTTTGACACTGGGCTCTGTTGTGGGGAGCACAAGGCCCTGCTGGGAACTGTGCACCAATAAACAACAGGACAACACTGACTGACATCATGAAAGTTAACCTGCATCCACTGCAATGGTGGCACGCTTCATGGTGGGATAACTGGCCTGGGGGAGAAGGAGGTCCTGATTTAAAACAAATACCACCAATGCCGGCCATACACTCACCTTCTCTGCTAAAACACATTGCACACGTGGTACCAGGCACTCACAAAGTAAATGCCCTGGTAAGATGGCTGACACATGGGCCTGAGAAATGATGTGGCTGCAAATAACACCTATGCACTATCCAACCCCAAAACGTTCGCACACACAGCCATTGCAACTGTATGTTTAAACTCACTGTCTGGGGATGCACTGTCCAGGTGTGCCCCCTGGCCTGGCTGTGAAGGTTTTTCTTGCAGATGACAAGTGTGGAGATCCAGGTATAGTACATAGCACAAACCACACAGGAACTCACATAAACATCATTGATAGGGGACACCTGACAGTGAATGGAATGGACACCCCCATATAGCTGACACTAAAGCATGGTCACATTCACACTAGGTGCTGTCGTGAGCTGTATTCCACTCCTACATCGTTCTGCAACATATGCATCCTTCACACAACCCACCACTCAATTTCATAGACACTGTAAACACAAGGACTAACCTGGACTGCATTGGCAGAGACATGCTACTCACAGCAGCAAAACCGCAACAAACACAACACTGACTATCACTGTCATGAGCATGGAAAAGCCAGAGAGCTGCTGTGCTCAATCCATATCACCATGGAGGACATTCACAAGATATATCACTTTTGCACGTACAAAACCCAGCACCAGCATCATTAGCTATGGTAACATCAACACTTGTATGAAATGAGATGGGAACTAGGAATACAGAAACAATAAACAGATTCTCCCAAGAGATCTCAGGCTCATCGGACTGTGACTATGTTATACCGACACACCAATGTGACGCACAAAGACTAGCAAAAACTGCTACCACACATGCCCCAATCTTGCAATATATCCAAAGTGGAATTGCACGTATGTCCTCGTTAAAGGTCAAATGTAGACAGGGATGACACACCTATGTCAGCCATGTGGTGGCCCTTGAGTAGCAATGGCCATGTACATTCAAATCTATACATCAGCTGGTCATGCACAAACTTTGACATGCCCATTAAAATGCTTCTGGTTGGCAGGACAATGTGCTACAACAATATCAATCTCTGTCTGTGACAACTTAGGACAATGCAGTGTACAGGCACCCATCCTGACGTACAGTTGCAACTGTCATATATGTGAACCATTAATGCCTGTAGAAACTTAACTTACATTACGTGTCTCTTCCAAACACAGGTGGTGCTGGGGACACAGCAGCAAACAAAGAGGAGTCCCTGTCCCTGACTCCGGTAGACCCTGAGATCTATGGTGTGGATCAGTCTCTGTCCTCTTCGGATGACGAAGAACAACCTGGTACCTCCGGTGTGAGGCATCATGCAGCACCAGCAGTACAAACATCTGCACCCCCTGCACCCATTCCTCTAACATCTGGCAACAGACAGAGCACTCCCACCAACACGGACAGACCAAGGACACAAAATTCCGACAGCACAGGGACACTGGCCACCCAGGAAGCTACGGACAACACCACCAGTAACAACACCCAAGGGGGCCCAGGGTCAACTGTGCTTGCTACCGCTGGTCCTGCCCGTGTGGCATGGGGTGGTGGGAGAGGTGGTAGGCAGCGGTCATGGCTTGCAGAGGGGTCTGTACTGCATGATGATCCCCAACTGGTATGCATCATAGATGCGTACCAGGATAGCACCGGAGGATTCGGCCAGGTAGTGGGGATCCTCAAGAACATTCAACAGGAGCAGGCTGACCATCATGCTCGAATGGAGTCCAAGTGGGATGAATTTACTGTGGTGAATAGGGACATACTGACATGCCTCCGCCAGATAGCACCAACATGTCCACACCTCCCTGTGTGCCCACAACATCTGTTGCCGCAAGATCTGCAAATGCCACAGGGAGGGAGGATGACTCTGGTGGAGAGTGCTCTGCACTGCAGACGCCTGTACCTGAGGATCCCCCCCAGAAGAAGAAGAGGGGTTGTCTGAAGAAGGACTTCTCCCAGGAACACAAAACAAGTTCTGGAAATTGTTCTTTGTATGAAAAACCGTTCACCTCCTTGAATATAACCCAACTCTCCAACATAACATGGAGGGTTTATGTTGGTATAATGTAGCCGATGACTGTGAAATTTACTCTGTACATCTCAGCGACCAGCACTTCAAACTCATCTGTGAACTTTGGATTCCAAACCCCAATGTACAGCACCCACCATCCTGTGCACTATCCTCACACATTTTGTAAATAAACTCACTATTACACTTTACTTGCCTATGTTGTGATTCCAACTTGGTATGTGTCATGGAGATGATGATCTGCTAAAGAACACAGTGCATGCTAACTACTACAGCAATGTGATCAGCGTTATGTGAGTCACGGTGATGTGACACATATGAGGGAGACACACCACTAGGGCACCACAGCACATAGGGCCCGATTCACAGAACTAACTTAAGACAAAATCCTAAACTTACTACCATATTCGTATTCACAGAAGACACTTACTCATTTTGGTATTCACAGAAGGCACTTGCTCATTTCGGTATTCACAGAAGTTAGGAGTCCTAACTTTAGGACTCCTAAATGCCTTCTGTGAATACCGAAAGTCTTAAAATTAGGATTTTTCTCAGTTTAGTAGTAGTAAAGTTAGGACTCCTAACTTTAGGACTCTTAAATGCCTTCTGTGAATACCGAAAGTCTTAAAATTAGGATTCTTCTCAATTTAGTAGTAGTAAAGTTAGGACTCCTAACTTTAGGACTCCTAAGCGCCTTCTGTGAATACCGAAAGTCTTAAAATTAGGATTTTTCTCAGTATAGTAGTTGTAAAGTTGAGAAAAATCCTAATTTTAAGACTTTCGGTATTCACAGAAGGCATTTAGGAGTCCTAAAGTTAGGAGTCCTAACTTTACTACTACTATATTGAGAAAAATCCTAATTGTAAGACTTTCGGTATTCAAAGAAGGCATTTAGGAGTCCTAAAGTTAGGAGTCCTAGCTTTACTACTACTAAATTGAGAAAAATCCTAACTTTAAGACTTTTGGTATTCACAGAAGGCATTTAGGAGTCCTAAAGTTAGGACTCCTAACTTCTGTGAATACCGAAATGAGCAAGTGCCTTCTGTGAATACCAAAATGAGTAAGTGCCTTCTGTGAATACCAAAATGGTAGTAAGTTTAGGATTGTGTCTTAAGTTAGTTCTGTGAATCGGGCCCTCACTCACCATGGCCATGTAACTCATCGCCAACAAAGATGTTGACCAGAAATACAGTGGAATGCATATACACCACACCTATCCACAGTCAGTGGTAACAAGCCCACAGGTGAAGTAAGGAAATGTCAGTCAGATGTGTGAAGACAGACAACGCACATAACAAAGTGAAGCACAGGTTTATTACACATCAGCAACATGTTTATTCCACAACAGTTGCAAGGTAATTCCACGTGAAAGTGGGCACACGGTCACCAAGTGTCGAAGAATTGAAGTCCTGGGGTGTATAGTACATCACTTGATGGTAATCAACAACTTCCACCCTGGAATTGGATTCTGGGTGTTGGGGGTCACAGTTGACCAAACAACAGGCAAAGTACCCTGGGAAGGACAGACATAAGACACAGTCAAAAGCACAGCAGAACAGGATAGAAATGCAATACACATGCACAAAACATGTCAAAAGAAACCTACACAGAAACAAGTTAGCATGTCCACACTGTTGTGGAGTACAGACTTCCTGAAAGGACACATCACTGCACACATCCAGTCAAGTAGCACACAGACACACTCAAACAGCAACAGAGCAGCACCAACACTTTTCAGGCTAACTCAATACATTGACATGACAACCCTGGAAACTCACATTCAGGTGAAGAAGTTGTTGATGTGCTGTGTGCGGACATCACCCTCATCATCATCATCATCACTGGCATGGTGGCCCAGGCCAGGATCCTCCACAGGTGGCGGATGTTGGTCATCATCATCCTGGATGAGAGGCAACTTCTTCCGCACTGCCATGTTGTGTAGCATGCAGCATACTATGAAAATTGTGCACACCTTTGCAGGGTCATATGGGAGAGCCCCTCCGGTCTTGTCCAGGCAGCGGAAGCGGCTTTTCAGGAGACCAAATGTCCAGACGATCACTCTCTTGGTCCGACCATGTGCCTCATTGTAGCGCATCTCGGCTGGTGTCACAGGGTTCCTGAGGGGTGTCAGCAACCACGGCATGTTGGGGTATCCGGAGTCACCTACATAGAAAAAATGCACATTAGCTGAGTTTTGAAAGAGGCTGGAATACAACATTGCCAAACACACACAATGGTAAACAGTCAGTACACACCAACAAGCCAGGCACTCTGGTTTGGCATCTGTGACATCATTGTCATAATGTGACTACTCTTCATGATGTAGGCATTGTGCGCAGAACTGGGGAAACGTACACACACATGTGTGTCCGCTAGACATACCACCAGAGCATTGATGCAGTAGAAATGTTCCTGTTCCGGTATGTCTGCTCATGTGCCCGTGGTGATACCAGGGCCAAATGTGTACCATCAATTGATCCGATGACGTTCGGCATCCTCCCCAGTGTATAAAAAGCAGCCTTTATATTAGTGAGTTGACTTGGGCTAGTAAACTTGATGTACAGGTCAAGGAAATGCAACATCCCCTCCAAGACATCGCGAAGCACCCAACTGAACATAGTTTGCGACATCCCATCAGCAGTAACCACAGGGTACTGGAAGGTACCGGTAGCAAAGAAGTGCAGGGCTGCCATCACCTTCACCTTTGGGGTCAGTGCTGTAGAGTATGTCCGGCCAGGTAGCAGATGTGGCGCCAACTGCTCCGCCAACTCCTCAATCAGTGACCTGGTGAAGCGGTACGGTTGGATGCAGTTGCGTTCCACCATGGTTTCAAGGTCTGGGAACGGTCTATGGACAGCTTGTGCCTTGCAGTACAGAGATGGACAAAGGAAGATTGTCCATTCATCCACCCATGTGGCTATGACCAAGCAAAATATCACATGATACATCATGACAATACACAATGAACTGAGGTGTGTGCTGTTGGGTATGGACACTTATGTCACCTACATGCCCATTGTTAGACCCGGCACCATTGGCGTGGGTCTCCTCTCCATGTTTCGCTGTTGTCTCCTCTGTTTTTGCCGGTATTAGATGCTCTGGGCGCTGTGCCACTGCCATTCAGTGCCACAGCGCGAATGCTCCCTATGTAAATGTAATTGTGAATTGGTATATCCCTGATTGGCTTATTTGGGTTACCTATTAGTCCCTAGTAGTATGGCCTGTGTGTGCCCAGGGCTGGTAACCCAAATGCTACTGGTGGGCCTGCAGCGCTGGTTTGCGCCACTCACAGAAGCAGCTTGTAAATGGTACCTCAGACCTGTCACTGCAGTGTCTGTGTGCAGTCCAGAACTGCCATCTTGGCTGTGGAGTGCCCACACTTCCCTGCCCCTGAACCTTCCCTTAGCATCATGTCAGTCACCCTTATGGTAGGTGCATTGTGTGTGTAAGGTAGGACATGGCTTGATATGTGTAGCATGTCCTGGTAGTGAATTACACTCCATTTTGTTTTTCAGTGCTGCAAGGCTACCTGTTCTCCATAGGCTAGAATGGGCAGTCTGACTATTACATCTTATAGTCCTAACTGACTCAGGGAACATGGTAGAAATTCGAGTTTAGTATGCATGAACTCAGAATAATAAAATACATCTTTTAGAAAAGTTGGTTTTAATATTCTAGGTTTGCAAATACCACTTTTAGAAAGTAGGTATTTTCTTGCCAAACCCTTCCAGTGTGCTTTGCTGTTATGTGTATTGACTATCTGGGATTAGAGGGACAAGGCAGGCTGATTCAGACCTGGGTTGAATAGAGAGATCTGCATTGAGTACTGGGGAGGGGTACCTCCTTCACCTGAATAGGGCTGTGCCTGGCAAGGTGAATGCTGGCTCCACCTCCTACTGAGCGTCTGATGGCAGACCCCCTCTTTCTGAAAGGAAGGATGCAGCCTGGTCAACAAGGTGCTCCAGGCCTGAGCAGAACTGGTTCTGGCTGGGTTCAGTGACTAGAGACTTTTGAGAACAAAAATGTTTGGGATATAAATATCTGTGCCCATACCCCTGATTTTTGTATTGCTCCTGGATGTCAAGAAGAACCTCTGTCCGTTTCACTGGAGGGCTCTGCAGGAGAGGACTGTCCTTGTGCTTGTGTGCTATTTCTTGGATTGGCCTGCAGTAGTTTCCCCGGGACTTGGAAGAAGAGGGAAAAGGACCTTTGAGAGATTTTTTTTTGCTAAAGCAATCACCCAAGGGCTAGAAGAGAGCTAGCCTCCTGCTGGAGTCACAGCCTCCTCATTCCTCCCTGCGAGGATTTCTATCTGAAGGTGAGGCCTCTGTGAGTTCCAGGGCCTCTAGTTCTACCCCAGAGAAGAGAGTGCTGAAATTGTCGCTAACGCCCGTTTGCGAGCCGTCGCAGCTGAAGAGCTTCCGAAAAATCACCGCGCTGCTGCCGCCGAGTGCTCGCAAACCAAGAATCATCACATCGCACGCTTGCGGGCCCCAAAGTGCTTGCTACTCCCAAAGATCATCGCATCGCACATTTGCGGGCCGCTGAGTGCTCTCTAACCCCGGATCATCGCATTGAGATCATTGCATCGCAGTGCGGGCGCCGTGCGTCTACCATTTTCCTCGCATCACACCCGGAGCGTCGGTCCCTCGCGGAGCGCCATTTCTTCTCATCACAACAGGGTCGCACACGCAACAGGCTCAGCGCATCATCCCCCCTTGCGGCAAGGTTTGAACGCATCACTGGCCTGGCGTGAAGAAGTTTGTCGGTTTGTCCCGCACGCTTCCGCAGACCGGCGCATCATCTTCCTTTGCGGCAAGGATTCAACGCATCGCCGGCCTCGCGTGAGGAAAATCATCTCAACAGCTTGTTTGCGACATTTTATTGATTTTACTACGGAATCCAGGTACTTTGTAAGTAAAAGGGTCACAGAGACCACTGCCTTGAACTGAACTCCTATTTGCACACTCTGAACTATTTTTACAGCATTTCAAGAATAATCCTGGGGCATATTACCAACAACTAGCGATAATTATTGCTATGTTGGCTTAGCGGCTATAATTTTATCGCCGTGTAGCGACGATTTTTATCGCTTAGGAGCCTTGATATTATCAAGGTTTATCTCATAAGCGATAAAAATCGGCCGAAATGCATGAATATCGCTGAAAAGTCAGCGATATTCATGCATTACCGAGCAAATGCTCTTAGCCATGTTATCCACCTCCCATTGGATAACATGGCTAAGAACTGCTCAGGGCAGGTGTTAGCTTTTGGAGATATTCGCGCTTAGCGCGAATATCTCCAAAAGTTGGTAATAGGAGATAGCGATGTTAGCGACTGTTTCCTTTCGCTGACATCTTGGCACGCCCACTTTGCATGTCATTAGTGATAAATTTCTCTGACATGCAAAGCGGGGCCCAAGATGGTCGCTATCTCCTACTAGCTGTCGCTAACTGGTGTTAGCGACAGCTAGGTAATAGTGAGATAATTTTATCTCCGCTTTCTTGGCTTTTAAATCCAAAAAAGCGGAGATAAATCCCTTGATAATATGCCCCCCTATTTTACAGTATTGTGGCTTTTTCACGTATTGGTCTATATATAAAGATACTTATTTATTTATAACTACTTGTGTGGTGTCCCTTTGTAGTGTTCCTCACTGTGTTACTATGTATGATCATAAATGCTTTATACACTGCCTCTGAGATAAGCCTAGCTGCTCGTGCTGCGTTAACACAGGGTTGAGCAGGGGTTATCAAAGGGTGTAGCCCCCTTACTCTGACTTAGGAAGAAGGGTCCGTACTTGGACAGTGGCCAGCCATTGCCAACTAGAGACCTCCATTTCTAACATTGCTGGTCAGCGGTGAGGATCTGGACTTGCATTTGTGATCACATACAGTAATTATAGTGTACACTACTAGTGAGTGCAGACCATAACGCAACCACATACATTTTTGCGGTTTTTTAATTCTATTTTTGATTGATCTCGCTAGTTATTCCTACAATGGGCAAGCCGGGATCCAATGCCTCGGAGGAGCTCTCATGGGAAGAAGAGAAATTAGATACCTACAATTGCAAGCAGCTCAAATATTTTTACAAACAATTCACAGTCCATATCACAGGTCTCACTAAGAGGGAAGAGTTTTACAAAGCACTGAAGGCCTGGCTAGAAGCCAGGGATGCCCCTAAAGATGGGGGCGAGACTCTGGAGGAGGGAGAGTATGCAAGAGAGCGGCAGGTGGAAGTAGTAGATTTGGTAGGTGGTAAAGCGCTTTCCAGCCCGGGCACTAGTGTGTCCTCAAGGGGTCTGTCTCCAGAAGAGATGGAGGACAAGGAGAGAGAGAGAGGCGGCATAATATGGAGATGGCTAAACTCAAGATGGAGGGTCAGAGGGACCTAGGGGCATATTACCAAGCAATAGCGATAATTATCGCTATTGCTTGGTTGGAGATAAAAATTTACCGCTAAGCTGCGGCGATTTTTATCGCAGATAAACCTTGGTATTACCAAGGTTTATCGCAAATGCGATAAAAAACGGCCGCAATGCATGAATATCGCTGAAAAGTCAGCGATATTCATGCATTATCGAGCTAATGCTCTTAGCCATGTTATCCACCTCCCATTGGATAACATGGCTAAGAACTGCTCAGGGCAGGTGTTAGCTTTTGGAGATATTCGCACTTAGCGCGAATATCTCCAAAAGTTGGTAATAGGACATAGCGATGTTAGCGACTGTTTCCAGTCGCTAACATCTTGGCACACCCACTTTGCATGTCATTAGTGATAAATATCACTGACATGCAAAGTGGGGCCCAAGATGGTCGCTATCTCCTACTAGCTGTCGCTAACTGGTGTTAGCGACAGCTAGGTAATAGGGAGATAATTTTATCTCCACTTGCTTGGCTTTTAAAGCCAAAAAAGCGGAGATAAACGCCCTTGATAATATGACCCCTAGAGAACAAGAAGTTAGAGGTTGAGATAATTAAGATGAAATTTGAACGTGAGAGAGTATTGAGGGAGTTGGAGATTAAGGCAAAGAATGTAGAGATCTTCCTCTCTGGTGGCAGCATACCTGTAGTGCATACTGAGAATAGAGTATATATACCTAAAGAGGTTATTAAGGATTTCCACAACAGTGAAGATATTGGGCAGTGGTTTTCAGCCTATGAATTAGCCATGGTGCCCCACCGGGTCCCTAAAAAGGGTTGGGGAGCTGCTGTGGGGGCGCTTTGTTAAAGAGGGGAGGGATACCTTGTTGGACCTGCCCCAGGAAAGTAGAATGGTTTATGCCCACATGAAGGAAGCTTTGATGACCCACTATGGGTTGACCCCTGAGATGTATAGGCAGAGGTTTAGGACCTGCAAAAAGTTAGATGGTACCACGTGGGTTGAATATGTGTCTTTTTTTGCAGAGCAATGGACGCTGGGTAAAAGGTAGCAAAGTAGAAACTTTTGAGCAACTTTATGATTTGATTGCATGGGAGCCTTTATCTAGTAACTGTTTTCCTGAGCTACGCCAGCATCTGATTGATTGCAAGCTAACTAACCCTAGGAAGCTTGCTGAGGAGGCGGACCGCTGGGTGAGCACCCGAGTTCGCAAGGGTCTGATGGGAGACTTCGCCAAAGGTGAGCAGGGTCCCCAGCAGAGAAGTGGGGGGACAGGGGTAAACCAAGGGAGTTTCCAAGAGGACCCCAAAGTAATTCCCAAGGGAAGCAAGCAGTGGTGTCCCAGCCTCCCCAAGAACATAGGTCAGTGCCCCCGACAGGTAGGCCTGTTCAGAGGGGGCCCCTTACTTGTTTTAAGTGTGGCCAAGTGGGCCACCAGTATTTTGATCCCTAGTGTCCACTGAAAGATCACCCTGCACCAACCCGTGCACCACCCCACCAGCTTGCTAGTATAGCCCTGGGGCAGGAAGAGATGGGCATTCCAGATGGGTGGGACCCCGTAGAATTGACCCTTGTTTCATTAGGAGACTTGGAGATGGTCCTTAAACCTGCTCTGCCTGAAAACACTAAGAAGTACAGGCAGTGGGTGACCATCAATGGCCATGGAGTGGAGGCTCTAGGAGACACAGGAGCCAGTGTACCTGCTGTCAGCTCATGGTTGGTGTCCAAAGAGCAGGTTGTCCCTCATGCATTCTACCTTGTAGTGTCAGCAGATAACTCAGAGAGCCAATATGAGGTGGCTCAGGTTCCCTTTGAGTGGGGGGGGGGGTCTCAGGAACTCTTTATGTGGCTGTGTGGCCTGCCATGCCTGTAGTCTGTCTGTTGGGCAATGATTTAGAGAACTTCCCGTGAGCTACGTTGGAGAGGAGAGCTCACTTGCAAATGTTGAGTCTGCCTGAATGGGCATGTGCTACCACTAGGTCCATGGCAGCCAAGTAGGGTGTTGAGAAGGATCTGGAGCCTGAGAGTATGGCCCAGATCTCTGCCTTAGAGAGAAGGGGCAGGGGGCACGTGAAGCCGGCCCCCTTGGCTCCCACAGCCAGGAGGGAGCAGCCCCTGAGGGAGATGCGCTGGAGCCTACCGGGGAGCAGAGTGCCAAACTGGGGGACCTGACTGAGCTGACCCATTGGCAGCAGGGAGGAGGGCCCACCAGGGAGGAGTTTTGTGAGCAGCAGAGAGTTTGCCCTTCTCTTGAGGGTATGCGGCAACAGGCTGCTGCCCAGGCAGCAGGTGACCAGTCTGGTTCACATCTGAGTTATTGGGAGAACGGTCTCCTGTATAGGGAGACTAAGGCTGCTGAGCTGAGGTCAGCCTGTGTGCTGGTGGTGCCCGCATACTTCAGAGCCTTCCTACTGGGGTTGGCTCATGACATTCCATTGGCAGGACATCTGGGACAGACCAATACCTTTGAAAGGCTGGTCACCCTCTTTTATTGGCCCCAGATGTGCAAGAGCTCAGACGCTCATTGCAGGACATGTGAGACTTGCCAGGCAAGTGGGAAGAGTGGGGGGAAGATCAAGGCCCTACTCCAGCCCTTCCCAGTTGCTAGTACCCCATTCGAGCGAGTGGACATTGACATTGTGGGGCCTCTGGATCCCAGGACAGCCATTGGCAACAGGTTAATCCTGGTCCTGGTGGACAATGCCACCCGGTACCCTGAAGCCATCCCGCTCAGGACGGTGATGGTCCCCGTTGTGGGCCGTGCACTGATGGGGATCTTCTCCCGCATGAGGTTCCCCAGAGAGGTGGTGTCCGACAGGGGGACCAACTTCATCTCCCATTTTTTGAAGTCTCTGTGGAGGGAGTGTGGGGTAACTTATAAGTTCACCACTCCCTACCACCCCCAGAAGAATTATTTTGATATTGGATACTATATAATATTCACTGCCCAC
Source organism: Lissotriton helveticus (assembly GCF_964261635.1). NCBI lineage: Eukaryota > Metazoa > Chordata > Amphibia > Caudata > Salamandridae > Lissotriton > Lissotriton helveticus. The sequence continues at coordinate 282,334,163 of NC_136058.1, read as the reverse complement.
TGCTAATCTCATCCCATAATGCTTTGCAGGGCCTTTGGTTGGGAATGTTTTTTTGCCAATAACTGTGCTTGGGGTGGTCCTAAGAGGATGGGACCACCACCAAATCATTCAATATGATGTGCTTTTTTGTTTTCAAGGCATCTGTTTGGTATTTCCCCTAGGTTAGGGAGGATCCCAAAATCATCACCTCTCTCACTACGTGTTAATTTCTCAGTTTCACTTGTGTGACTTTAGCATATAAAGAGAGATATACATATTTGATCATAACTGTCACTGTGCAGGATGCCATTTATAATTATTTTGCAATTTTTTCACAGTGCAGACAAGTACACAGTGTTATCAGCTATGCTACACACCCAGGCTTAGTTTAGAGGGGCAAGGCAGGCTGAGTCAGACCTGGGTTGAATAGAGAGATCTGCATAGAATACTGGGGAGGGGTAGCTCCTTGATCTGAATAGGGCTGTGCCTGGCAAGGTGAATACTGGTTCCACCTACTACTGTGCATCTGATGGCAGACCCCTTATTTCTCAAAGGAAGGATGGAGCCTGGTAAACAAAGTGCTCTAGGCCTGAGCAGAACTGGTTCTTGCTGGGTTCAGTGACTACAGACTTTTGAAAACAAAGGGGCAGATTTACAAGCCCCTTGCGCCACTTTTACGCCGCCGTTGCGTCACTTTTGTGACGCAGCGGTGGCGCAAAAGATGCACCATGGTGTGGGGTATTTACAATGTGACGCATCTCCCAGATGCGTCACGTTGTAAAGCCTTGCGCCACAAATAGGCGTTCCTGCACAGCGGGGGGGGGGGGACGTTCCTGCGCAGGAACGCCTCCTAAAAGCGGCTGAGTGAAATCTACAAGATTTCACCCAGTCACTTTTAGGCCAATGCTGCGTCAAAACCCTGCGCCTGCTTGAAGCAGGTGTAAGGCTTGACGCAGCATTGGAAGAATAGGGCACCTACGAGCATTGCTGGACCTGCGTCGCGCTTGTGACGCAACTCCAGCAATGCATCACCTTTACGGCACAGATGCGTCACGCATCTATGCCGTTTTTGCCCCATGGTGCGCCGCATTGTAAATGCAGCGCATCATGGATGGTGGAGCTGCGGCGCACAATTACTGGCGCATCCCTGCTGATATGCAGGGATGCGCCAGTAATTGTAAATCTGCTCCAAAGACTTTTGGGGTATAAATAAATGTGCCCAAACCCCTGATTTTTGTATTGCTCCTGGATATCAAAAAGAACCTCTGTCTGTTTCACTGAAGGGCTCTGCAGGAGAGGACTGTCCTTGTGCTTGTGTGCAATTTCTTGGATTGGCCTGCAGTAAGTTCTCCTGGACTTTGAAGAAGAGGGAAAAGGACTTTTGAGAGAACTTTTATTTTGCTAAAGCAATCACCCAAGGGCTAGAAGAGAGCTGGCCTCCTGCTGGAGTCACAGGCACATCTGACTCCCCCACCAGCCTCCTGATTCCTCCCCGTGAGGATTTCTATCTGAAGGTGAGGCCCCTGTGAGTTCCAGGGCCTCTAGTTCTACTCCAGAGAAGAGAGTGCTGAAATTGTCGCTAACGCCTGTTTGTGAGCCGCCGCAGCTCAGGAGCGTCAGAAAAATCATTGTGCTGCTGCCGCTGAGTACTTGAAAACCAAGAATCATCGCATTGCACGCTTGCGGGCCCCAAAGTGCTTGCTACTCCCAAAAATCATCGCATCGCACATTTGCGGGTCGCCCAGTGCTCGCTAACACCGGATCATCGCATCGAGATTATCGCATCGCAGTGCGGGCGCCGTGTATCCGCCATTTTCCTCGCATCACGCCTGGAGCGTCGCTCCCTCACGGAGCGCCATTTCTTCTCATCGCAACAGGGTCGCACACGCAACTGGTTCAGCGCATCATCCCCCCTTGCGGCAAGGATTCAGCGCATCGCTGGCCTAGTGTGAAGAAGTTTATCTCCTTGTCCCGCACGCCTCCGCAGACCGGCGCATCATCCTCCCTTGCGGCAAGGATTCAACGCATCGCTGGCCTCGCGTGAGGAAAATCATCACTACAGCTCTTTTGCAACATTTTGTTGGTTTTGCTATGAAATCAAGGTACTTTTTAAGTAAAAGGGTCGCAGAGACCACTGCCTTGAACTGAACTCCTATTTGCACACTCTGAACTATTTTTACAGCATTTCAAGAATAATCTTATTTTACAGTATTGTGGCTTTTTCACGTATTGGTCTTGTCTATATATAAAGATACTTATTTTTTTATAACTACTTGTGTGGAGTCCCTTTGTAGTGTTCCTCACTGTGTTACTGTGTATGATTATATATACTTTACACACTGCCTCTGAAATAAGCCTAGCTGCTCGTGCTACGTTACCACAGGGTTGAGCAGGGGTTATAAAAGGGTGTAGGCCCCTTACTCTGACTTAGGAAGAAGGGTCCCTACTTGGACAGTGGCCAGCCATTGCCAACTAGAGACCCCCATTTCTATCACCCATCATCTCACATCTCAACTCAACATGTGTACATAAGTTCCATGTAGTGCAATGGCAAATCATTAGGCTGCATCACAGTAACTATGTACTGCTGTCACATTCCAAACACATATCACAGTGACAAGTGAGGACTAATGTCTCCCAGGCATCACAGCTCTTTGACAGGCAGATACCCAGGTTCCCTGTATTGCCACATGGACACTGGCATGACATGGCGTATCATGTACACACCACAAAACAACCATGAGTACCACAGGTAGTGGCCCCTGTTGTCACTGAGACACACACACAACATCAATGTTGATGCACAAAGCACATGGATGTGGATACTGTCTCCCATTGGGCACATGGAATCAGAGACATCTGAGACACAACATGCACCCAGACTGTGGGTGTACATCAGAATTGTGGCAATGGGTTTCGCTGTGATGTACATAACATCCCACCAAGGATTCAGGGTGTATGTGACATGTCATACACATATCCAACCTGCAACTGTGTCCATGACTCATGCTCTTAACTGAACAGTGTGACATCACAGTGGTAATGTGTACAACACACAAAGGATGCTGTCCCCATGAACCTGTGCGCAGCCTGGGAGTGGCTGCACCAAAGTGCCACACAACTAACCAAATGTTGCCCCCTCTACACACACAGGTAATGCAGCCTTACATGCCTTGGGATACAGTGTGGCACAAGCTGTGGTGTTGTAGGTGTGCACCTGAGTCCCTGGCAAGTAATTGTGTGTGGAATCAGTTAACAAGTTATACCAATGTCAACCGACACCGGTGATTTCTACAGAGAAGCATCGCACACTTGTGGCCCGAGCCGTGCGCACGTCTTGGCCATTGACTGCAATGTGGACCGACGCGGATGACTTGTATGCAGACGCGCCGTGCAGGCATGGACCGAGCCGTGCACACGGGTGCATGTTGATTTTCAAAGTACATGTCATACAGTTAGTTTACCGAGCCGTGCGCACTCATTGGCTATGGACTGTCATGGTGACGGACGCGGATTCAAAACTTGTACGAGTCGTGCGCTGGAAATTCTGTTGGCTGCCTACATCAATGTTGCAAATCCTAGGGTGTCATGAAGGTGGAATTTTGAACGATGCGGAAGACATGTACGAGTCGTGCAATTCTATGGATTGGCCAGATTCATCGGATGCAACCGCGTTGGACATATCACTTAGGACACATGGCACAGATTCTGCCTCTGCAGCACAGATATAAGGCTGGCTGGCCCCCAGAAAGCTCACTTGCCTGCACTACATGCTACAGGACCACATCTCTGCTACCACTGCCGCTGTCTCTGCATCCTCTAGCTACTGCTATGGCACGTACTGTTGAGAGATCCCCAGCATTCACAGAGGAGGAGAACCAGGCCCTGCTGGACAGCCTCCTTTCACAGTACTTCAAGCTGTATAGGAACCAGGGGAGCAGGTGAGTGTTCAGTCCACTGCCTTCCGAATTGTGCATGTTGTCTGACTAGCAGTACTAGCAGTGTGTACACCAGTGGCAAGCACACTCACTGAGTACTTTCAACCCCCAAAGTGTGTAGGTACATGTGATGAACACATGTACTGCAACAATAGTGAATCTGTGCAAGCTTTTACTTCCCAGCCAATTTTATCATGTCAGAAATGCAGGATAATTGGCCATTTCCATGGGTGCACTACCTGTCTACGGGCCCGATTCACAGAATGAACTTAAGACTAAATCCTAAACTTACTACTATTTGGTATTCACAGAATGCACTTACTACTTTCGGGATTCACAGAGTGAACTTACTACTTTCGGGATTCACAGAATAAACGTACTACTTTCGGTATTCACAGAATAGATTTAAGACTACTAACTCTTAAGTCCGAACTCGGCCGTAAATTCCGGCCCGGAGGCGGAGCTTGCGGCCCAGAGGCGGAGCTTGGGGCCCGGAGGCGGAGCTTGCGGCCCGGAGGCGGGGCTTGCGGCCCGGAGGCGGAGCTTGCGGCCCAGAGGTGGAGATTTCAGCGTGGCAAAAATCCCCACCTCTGAGCCGGAAGCTCCGCCTCCAAGCCACAAGCTCCGCCTCCGGGCTGGAAGCTCCGCCCCCAAGCCGGAAGCTCCGCTTCCGGGCCGGAATTTACAGCCCGAGTTCGGACTTAGAGTTAATAGTCTTAAATCTATTCTGTGAATACCGAAAGTAGTAAGTTTATTCTGTGAATCCCGAAAGTAGTAAGTTCACTCTGTGAATCCCGAAAGTAGTAAGTGCATTCTGTGAATACCAAATAGTAGTAAGTTTAGGATTTAGTCTTAAGTTCATTCTATGAATCGGGCCCTACCTCATTTGCCTTTGTGATGACTACATGTATATTCAACAGTGTGCAGCACAAATATGTGGCATGTGTGGAAATGGCCTTTTTACTTTGTCATCCTCATAGGTTGATGCCCACCAGAAGCAGGAGATCTGGCTGATCATTGCCTGGGCCATTAGATCAGTGGGGGTCTACAAGCGCCGGATCCGCAACTGCCAGAAGAGGTGGCAGGACCCAGAGAATCGCAAGGGTCCAGCTGAAGCTGTCGCCTCCTCGCAGGAGGGGCAGACACCGGACCCTAACCCCCCACATGCTCAGGATTCTGGCTGTGGTTTTCCCGGACCTGGATGGGCAGTTGAAGGCCAGACAGCAGCAACGGGGGGGGGGGGTCCATGCCTAATCTGTGAACGGTGTCTGACATGCTATTTGCAGTCTGTTGGCCTGGTTACACTTCCACATTACGTGGGACTTGTAGTCCAGGACTCAGGTCCCTCAATTATGTAATGCACCCTCCTCATCTGATCCATATGTGTGGCCCTTACAGTCTGTGACTTATTTCACTTGGGCACTGTGTCCTTGCAGTCAACTCAGCTTAAGGTTCCGGACAGCATCTGTTACCGGGACTCTGTAGTGTGCTTTGTGGGTGGGTCAATTTTTTACACAATGCCTGAGAGCTGACATGTGATCTGTATGTGCCTTTGATATGTGTTTCAATTGCTGATCTGACTTACCTCATGTGCAGAAGCAGCAGGTGAGACGAATTTTGGGGCATCAGTAGTATGTATATCAAGTGTGTCACACTTGCTTAGCCACCTGCCTACTGTCCAGGGCTATACACTGTTTCACGTTGACTTTGGCAGTCATGCCTACTCCAGGGCATTAAAATACTCTGTACTCCCACTCCCGTGTATCAACTTACAGATTGTGCTTGTGCCCTCAGGTATCTGCCTCTGCGTCATTGTGGTGTGGAGACAAGACCTGTGTGACATATGGGTGCGTTATAATTTGACTTTGCACAATGGTGTATGCAACTGTGAAGTTCAGGCAGCTGTGTTTCATTCACAGCAGAATCTGAGGTGCTCATGTTCAGGGAGTTGGGTTTGCAGTCACTCATATGCCTAATTTGTATGATGTGGGGTCATCAGAGTCCGAATTATGAGGCATATTACCAACAAGTTGCGATAATTATCGCTAAATAGGCTTAGCGTCAAATTTATCGCTGCCTATCGCTGGATATGTTAGAGGAGAAAACATGCTATTAGCAACGTTTTTCTCCATTGTGCTAAAATATCCAGCGATAGCGCCGAAATGCGTGAATATCGCTGAGAATACAGCGATATTCACGCATTAGCGACTAAATGCTCTTAGCCATGCTATCCACCTCCCATTGGATAACATGGCTAAGAACTGGTCTGAGCAGGCGTTAGTTTTTGGTGATAGCGGGAATATTTCACTCACTGTGATGTGTGCGGTCAGTGCAATGCAGGTGACTAATGTTGGTCTTGTTTTACTAATTCTATCCATATACATCCACAGCCACATGAGGGGACAGCGACACGGACCAGTAGGAGCCACAGAGCCAGACTGGGACAGCTACCGAGGAGTTGGAGGGACCCAGTGGGCACGGAGGATGAGGGGAGCCACACCGAGGAGTCCTCAGTACCATCCACCTCAGCTGGGGACCACTGCAGCTCGGAGGATGACTCCCTTGTGGAGGTGGGTGTCAGCAGCCAACAAACTCCAGCTAGTGAGGCTGTCCCACCACCACCACCACCATTCTGCCATCGGTTCCCATCCCAGAGATCCATGGAGGCTCCAGTGTTCGCGAGCGTGTCTCCTTTGTGCCAGGCACCGCACCCCCTGCCCCTGTGTCCCCTGCTGCCCTGAGTGTGGAGTCTGTGGACTTGATTCAACAGATCCATGTGGGGCAGACATCAATGCTGAGTGTCCTCCATGCACACACCAGTCTCTTGACACAACTGGTGTCGTTCATGGAGGGCATGTCATCGGGCATGTCTGCCCTACAGAGGACCAATCAGTCCATGGCCTCCTCCCTGACTGCAGCAGTGTCCCTCCTCCAACAGTCTCTCACCCCTCCTACCTCTGCCCCATCCACAATTCCTAGCACCCTACCTGTCCCAAGCACACACACCAGCACATTCACGCAAACACACAGACACAAGCAGCACACAAACACCCAAACCAATGCCTAAACGAACACGCAAGCAACATCAGGGGACTGGTAACACACTCACAGGGGATGGTTTGCAAACACACACACAGTCATCCACAACCACTCCGCAGTCCTCTGATACCTCCACCTCCAAGACCCCTTCCCTTGCCTCACGTGCAACCCCATCTCCCAAGCAGCTCTTCCTCTGTGACCTTGGCCTCTTCCCCACCGATCCAGCTGATCCAGCGTACAAGGGGAAGAGGAAGTCCCCACACACAGAGGGGGGTGCCCCTCATACCCGGACACCCTCCCCCAGATGTAGGCAGACTGAGACCACCACCCGCAAGTCACCCCGGACCGAGAAGAGCAAGACCCCACCACCGCCCTCAGCTCCACAACACAGTCTCAGTCCTCCATCTCCCAGGCCACCACTCCACAGGTTCCCCCGCCACACCCTGCCCAAGTTTCCCCCACCCACAGATACACCATTCCAAAAATGCTCAGGCCCTCCCCCACTACCACTTGCTCTTCCACCCCCACCCCCAGTCAGCCTGTTTGTGTCACTGGTGTGGGGACTGTGGCTCCCCTCTGTCCTGCTGACCTCACCTGAACCACAAACGTTCCCATGGAGTGTGGCACTGCAGTAGAGTCCACGGCCACCCCGTCTGACCTGCCCACTGCAGTTGTGCTGGCACACACACCATCTGACATGTGCCCCACAGTTGTGATGGCACCCACTATGTCAGACACCTCCACTGCAGTTGCCAGTGACTCTTCTGCATCCACCACCCCTTCACTGCCTGCTTCTGCTGAGCCCTGATCCTGTCCCTGCGGTGCCTGGCCTGCCCCCATGTATGCCCCTCCGAGTGGATGTGCCCTGTCCTTAGCAGTGCAGGCAGGCAACGGGTGACAGTTGCAACTCACACCCTATTTGGACTAATGATATGGACTGGCCATTGACTTTTGTTTTTTCTGGACTTTACATTTGACTTTCTCATGTGCTGAATAAAGCATTTGTTGTTACATAGTGATTTTGATTTAGCAGTACATTATGTTGATGCTGTTATGATGCAGGATTTTCAATGTTGAACACTGAGGTGTTGATGTGATGTACTCCATGTGGTCCATGAGATATGTATCCTATTCTGGTCGGTATCCATGTCATTCTTTGCAGCAAACTGGGTGTGTCATGATTAACAAATTTTGCACAGGGATGTTAACATTTCATTTGCATGGTCACATCTGTTGCTTGCAACCATGCGCATATGATGTGCTTCCCACTGTCCAAATTGTCTACTTCCCTGACTGTGGGCTCATCTCCACTGGACATGCAGGTGTGGGCATCATTGGTGTAGGAGTAAACTGTGGGCCATATTATCAAGCAGGGGCGATACATTATCGCCGCTTTTATCGGCAGGAAACTGCCGCTAAAGCGGCGATAATGGGCCTGATAATATGACCTTGTGAATTCCCATAGAAGCCCAAATTAACACCAGAACCTGGGCTTCTATGGGAATTCACAAGGGCATATTATCAAGCCCATTATCGCTGCTTTAGCTGCAGTTTCCTGCCGATAAAAGCGGCGATAATGTATCGCCATTGCTTGATAATATGGCCCTTTGTTCTCTGTGCAACTTGCTAGACATATGTATTGAGTATGTGCAGATGACTTAAGGGACACTCCCATACCCAGGCTGATGTGACCAGAGCCTTCATTGTGTGGTAACTGATGGCTGACTGACCAAGTGTTCTGCTGACATGACTGAGACCTGCTGGAACTATGTTTGGCACAGCTGAGCTTCCACAGGAGTTGATTCCCCTCACGTAAGTGTGTGTTCCATGACATTTTGCCTGGGCCCATGGTGTGTGTTGTGTGAGCATGTCTGTGTGTGTTCCCATCCCTTTTTATACACAGGCTGTGTTCCCTTAATATGTTCCTGTTGCTGGTGCTTGCTGAGTTGTACTGTGTTCACCCCACATCTTTATCCTGGTCTTCCAGGAATGTGGGTGCATGACACACTACTGTTCATTGGTGTGTCATCCTTAGGGTTTTTCAGTTCTGAGTGGTGATGATGTGGTCAGACGAAGAGGAAAAACAGGGGTTCCCATGGCACTTGTTTGTTCCCAATGTCATGTAGTTGTCCCTAGGTGGTACCTTTCAGTGATTGAGACACGTGTAAGTGTGTGTGGCTGCTCCCACTCGTGAGGTTCATTGGTGAAATGTTGGCAAGTGCCAGCATGTGTGCCTTGTGGTTCTCCTGGCTTCTGCATTATCCTGGAACTGTGGCAGTTATTCCGAAGATAACGGGAGCTTTGACGTCATGGCCATGTACCGCATACTGTAGAGTATGTCTGTCATTCACCGGGGTTGTAGACTGTCCTAGTGTGATTAGTCTGTGCACCTTAGATCCTCCCAACATCACTGTGTTTGTCATGGGTGCATGTGCGATTTCATCAGTCCATGTGGACTTCACGGATGCACATCGATGCAGTTCAGGGTGAGTGGTGTTGTGGGTGGACACATGTGAATGTTTGCATGGCTCTGCCCCTACCTCCCTTTTGTCCCTGGATGATGGGCCATGCTGAGTGCTTTGTGTTTGTGTGGGTGTGATGTGCGTTTGTGGCACAGGACACATGTCTGTGTTTCACAGTTTGAAGGACATCTACCTTTGTCATCACAGTGGACGTATCATGCAGGCTTATGTCACCCCAATGTGGGGAGTGCTGTTGTGGGTCTGTCTCTTGCTGTTTTAGTTGCTGTTCATTCCAGCCTGTGCCACTTGTGTTTTTTGGGATCCCTCTCATCTTACAATGCCTGATTGCCCACTAAGGGCTGGCCAATTCATGGGTTACTTTTGTATGGCACTGTGTCCACATCTGTGTCATTGTAGTTCATCTCCCCTCATGTGTTGTGTAGTTGCCTGGGGATACTGAGATATACAGAAACACATGTTGTGTCAGATATGCAGTGTGAGGTTGCCTGTCTGTGTTTGTGCATCCGCACCAGTGCATTGGTATTGCTGTTGTGGGCCATTGACTGGATGTTGTTTGGGTGATTTCTCCTGCTGTCCCTGTGAGTCATATCTAATCATTCTGCTCATTCATCCTTTTTGTTAAGTCCCATTGCTGCCATGGAATGGGAGTTTGTGACCTGACACCTACTATCTACACAGGATGTTATTGTTATTGTTATTGTTATTGTTAACTGGGTTTTATATCGCGCCAAATCACCGTCAGGTCTCAAGGCGCTACTAACCGATACAACAACAAATTTAACAGGGAATTGTTGGCCTACCTCATAGGGGTCCAAAAGCATCTCTGAAGAGAAGCGTCTTCAAAGATCTCCTGAAAAGAAGGAGGTTGGTTTCTTTGCGAAGGACCTCGGGTAGCCTATTCCACATTGAGGAGCTTGAATTGAGAAGGATCTCCCTCCTTTGGTTGCCAATTTAAAGCGTGGACATGTCAACAGTTGGGAGTTGGAGGATCTTAAGGCTCGCTTGGGATTGTAAACTTCGAGCCTCTCTTTTATATAGGCAGGTGCCTGTCCGTAGATTGCCTTGTGGGTGATACATAGGCTTTTAAATTCCACCCTTTGCTTTATGGGAAGCCAATGTAGCCTGTGCAATAATGGGGAGGCATGGGTATGTCTAGATGCTCTAAATATTAGCCGTGCTGCATCATTCAAAGTGACCTGCAGGCGGTTGATTAAATTCTTTGGCAGACCTAAGTATACTGCATTCCCATAATCAATCCTGGAAACTATTGTTGCCGAAACAATGGTGCGGAGCATATTTGTAGAAAGTAGGGGGACCAACTTTCGCAACTGCCTAATCAGGTTAGTACAAGTTCCAACAACAGAGGATACTTGACTGACCAATGACAGCTCCTGGTCGATCTTGATACCGAGGCTCTTTACACTGGGACATGGTTTTGGGGTCGGTCCAAGTTCTTGAGGCCAGAACAGGTCATTCCAAGGTGAGGTGGCTGTTGATACTACCAAGACCTCCGTTTTATCGGGATTGATTTTTAGTAGATTCCTCGTCATCCAGCCCACCGTGAACCGAAGTATATTCTGGGCCATGGACTGAGCCGATGCTGTGTTATCGATACTCAGCAATAGCTGAGTATCATCGGCATAATTAAACACCTTACAGCCCATGTTCACCAGAGAATCTATCAGTGGCTGCAAATAGAGATTAAACAAGAGTGGCGAGAGTGCGGACCCTTGCGGGACTCCGCACTCTAGAACACCCACCTCAGAGACACAATCTGCTAGTTGGATCCTCTGAGTCCTCTCTAGCAGAAAAGATCTTAACCATTTGAGGGCCTGATCTTTTATCCCAGCCACAACCAGTCTGTCCATCAGCACGGCATGGCTGACAGTATCAAACGCCGCTGAAAGATCTAAAAGTATCAGGGCGCTTGGTTTTTTACTGTCAGCCATGCATCTAAGTTCATCCAGCACCGAGAGTATTACTAACTCAGTGCTGTGATGGGCACGAAACCCCGCTTGCCGCTCCTGGAGTAGATGGTATGACTCCAGGAAAGGTGACAATGACTTTAATACATGCTGTTCTAGGATCTTGGACAAAAAAGGCAGCTGGGATATTGGCCTATAGTTTTTCAAACAGATCGGGTCAGCCCCTAGTTTTTTTATCAGAGGTCTGACACGTGCTTCTTTAAAGCTGGTTGGTAATATGCCTGTATCTAGAGAGTTGTTTAAAAGGTCTAGAATCTGGTCCTCCAGAACGGGAAGCGCCATCCGAAAGATTCCAGGAGGGCAAGGATCTGCGGGGGAACCAGATTTGGTTGAGATGGCAATCTGTCTAAGAGTTGTGGAGTCTATACTGGGGAATTTAGAGATAGTGAAGGACGGAGGAGTTTGGGGGACCTGTGAAATAATAGGCATATTAGGGATATCCTTCTTAATATCTGCCAGAATGTTTGCTACCTTATCAAGAAAATAGTTTTGGAAAGTATCACAATCGATCACTGTATCTGCCTTTTCCTCCTTCTTACTTAATTCTTTTAAGATTTTGAAAGTTTCTTTTTGGACGTTTACTGCGTTTTTTATGCGGATTTCGTAATAGTCCTTTTTAGCTGATATAATCAGTTTTTTATACAACTTCAACGATGTTCTATAGAGATCGCAGTCTGTATCATCTTTAGTTTTCCTCCAGCATCTCTCAAGGTGGCGGAGCTTTCTTTTTTGATCCCTCAGGCTCTGGGTAAACCAGGGAGCTCCTTTTTCTGCGCCCTTTATTTTCTGGGTCTTTTCTGGTGCTATCTGGTCGATGGATTGTCTAAGACTCATCACTGTAGTAGTGTAATTTTGGTCTAAATCTAGGGTATCATGTGGGCTCGTTGACTGTTTTATGTATTTGGGGAGGACATCAGCGAGAGTTACTGAATCTACTTTTTTCCACTGACGCACTTTTTTAGTTTTTAATGGGAGTTTGGCCTGAGGACTGTCCAGAGGGACATCACACAGGAGTAGATGGTGGTCGGACCAGATACATGGTACAATACTCGTGAGGGCCACCTCCGGAATAGAGGTCCAGATTAAATCAAGGGTGTGGCCCTTTATATGGGTTGGGGCTTCCACTAATTGTTCAAAGCCTAATGTGGTCATGGAGGTCTGTAGCTGACGTGTCGGTAAATCTTTATCTGCTCTATCCCAATGAACGTTAAAATCACCTGTCACTAGGATTTTCTTGTATCGGGTGCATATGTCCAATACTATAGGGAAGAAAAGGTCATTAAATACCAACGTACTTCGTGGTGGGCAATAAACAGTGAGAACGATAAAACAGAAGTTATTCAATGTGATTTTTACTCCAAGTAGATCTACATTGTTTATAGTTTCAGCTAGAACCTTGGCTACTGTTAGCTGTTTTTTAAAAATAATTGCTACACCTCCACCTCGAGCGTCATCCGGACGATTATGCCAGATCATATCATATCCACTTGGGAGAGCAGCTATGATGTCTAGGGAAGAGTTTTCACCCAACCATGTTTCGGTGAGGGTCAGTATGTCGATAGTCTCATCCTGTAAAAGAGTAAATATTTCCAGGTGATGTTTCTGGAGTGACCTGGTGTTTAAGGTGGCAAACTTTAAAGGAGGTTGTTGGCAAATATTTCTCCGACTAAGAGGACGTAGGATGTTACATTCCTTTAAGGTGGACAACGTTATAGAGTTTATAACGTGCCCATCTAAATCCAGTGAGAGAACGTCGTTTGCAGAATAAGACAAACGCCTGCCAGAGTACCTAATCCCTGAGCCCGATCGAGCGCGGACGGGTGCAGACGGGCAGGACTCTGGCACGACTCCGGCGCAGGTCCGGCGCATCCGCAGTACGCGTCCCCTTTGCGGAGTCATGGCCGTTCTTTTTATAGCGCTGCTAGAGCGCGAGATCCGCCTGGCCCACACCCAATATGTCGGCCAAGCTCGAGATCACAGCCCTCGGCGTCAATGCTCGGCCGAGGGCGGTCCAGAGGTAGGGGAGGGGGGAGGGAGCACGAAGCGCTGTGAGCGCTAAGGGGGTCTCTAAACTCTAGTGCTTCGTAATCAAGCGCAGTCAGACACACAAAATAAAATTGCTGGGGAAATAGTAAAAACGCTTCTTAATCAGGCGCAATTACAAACACGATTAAAATTGCAAGAAATGTTTCTAATGTGCCAAAGTAAAGGAAGAGACCTCCCGGCTTCCGCCTCAGGAGGGAAAGTTGCTTCTGCTAGTTGCTCTGCTAGTAATCACTGGGAAAGTTCCCTCTTCCCTTTTTATAGCGCTGCTAGAGCGCGAGATCCGCCTGGCCCACACCCAATATGGCCGCCAAGCTCGAGATCCCAGCCCTCGGCGTCAATGCTCGGCCGAGGGCGGTCCAGAGGTAGGGGAGGGGGGAGGGAGCACGAAGCGCTGTGAGCGCTAAGGGGGTCTCTAAACTCTAGTGCTTCGTAATCAAGCGCAGTCAGACACACAAAATAAAATTGCAGGGGAAATAGTAAAAACGCTTCTTAATCAGGCGCAATTACAAACACGATTAAAATTGCAAGAAATGTTTCTAAAGTGCCAAAGTAAAGGAAGAGACCTCCCGGCTTCCGCCTCAGGAGGGAAAGTTGCTTCTGCTAGTTGCTCTGCTAGTAATCACTGGGAAAGTTCCCTCTTCCCTTTTTATAGCGCTGCTAGAGCGCGAGATCCGCCTGGCCCACACCCAATATGGCCGCCAAGCTCGAGATCCCAGCCCTCGGCGTCAATGCTCGGCCGAGGGCGGTCCAGAGGTAGGGGAGGGGGGAGGGAGCACGAAGCGCTGTGAGCGCTAAGGGGGTCTCTAAACTCTAATGCTTCGGAATCAAGCGCAGTCAGACACACAAAACAAAATTGCAGGGGAAATAGTCAAAACGCTTCTTAATCAGGCGCAATTACAAACACGATTAAAATTGCAAGAAATGTTTCTAAAGTGCCAAAGTAAAGGAAGAGACCTCCCGGCTTCCGCCTCAGGAGGGAAAGTTGCTTCTGCTAGTTGCTCTGCTAGTAATCCATATATTGATTTGTGTGTCAATTTTCGAGAGTGTGTATGCATTATGATGGTCACTTCTGCTTTTCTGTCATTGCACACTGTATGCAATGTCAGCCACCATGGGTGGTGCTTGTCTGCACATGGCCGAGAGAATGCTTTATTTTCACTGCACTGTTAGCCTCACCACATCTCTGTGTGTATGGAACACAACCACTATTTTGCCACAATAGTGTTTCATGTTTTGGGACCAGGAATCATATATGCTGTTTGGTATTTGCAGCGTTTACCATGATGACATTTACCTTTTGGTTACTGTGATGATGGGGGGTTTAGACCCCATTACCACAATGCTCAACATTTGCTGCACTTTAGAACCCCACACTTAACTTTTGTTCTACACAGTGATGTCGGGTTAGGGCACATTGGCACAGTGCTTATGTGATGCTTGACTTGTGTAGCTCACACTCAGTTCTAGGTCAGACATGTGATGAGAGTTACATTGTATGTTCGAATTTATATTCACCGTTGTGGGCATTTGTCACAGACACACACTGTTGTCATGATGTTAGGGGGATGTATTTTGCTGACATACCTAATGTTGGTGCATGATGGATGTGTGGCGCATCACCTATCCGATGAGTCGGGGTGGTAGTAGTGATGGGCAACAAGTCCCCTATGAATTGGGGTGGTAGTAGTGATAGGCAACATACCCGCTATGAGTGGGGGTGGTAGTAGTGATAGGCAACATACCCCCTACGAGTTGGGGTGGTAGTAGTGATAGGCAACACGTCCCCTAGGAGTGGGGGTGGTAGTAGTGATAGGCTACATACCCCCTATTAGTGGGGGTGGTAGTACTGATAAGCAACATACCCCCTATGAGTAGGGGTGATAATAGTAATAGGCAACAAGTTCCCTAGGAGTGGGGGTGGTAGTAGTGATAGGCTGCATACCCCCTATGAGTGGGGGTGGTAGTAGTGATAGGTTACATACCCCCTAGGAGTGGGGGTGGTAGTAGTGATAGGTCACATACCCCCTATGAGTAGGGGTGGTAGTAGTGATAGGCTAAATACCCCCTATGAGTGGAGGTGGTAGTATTGATAGGCAACATACCCCCTATGAGTCAGGGTGGTAGTAGTGATAGGCAACATACCCCCTAGGAGTGGGGGTGGTAGTAGTGATAGGCTACATACCCCTTATGAGTGGAGGTGGTAGTACTGATAGGCAACATACCCCCTATGAGTGGGGGTGGTAGTAGTGAAAAGCAACATACCCCCTATGAGTGCCGGTGGTAGTAGTGATAGGCTTCATACCCCCTAGGAGTGGGGGTGGTAGTAGTGATAGGCTACATACCCCCTATGAGTGGAGGTGGTAGTACTGATAGGCAACATACCCCCTATGAGTGGGGGTGGTAGTAGTGAAAAGCAACATACCCCCTATGAGTGGCGGTGGTAGTAGTGATAGGCTTCATACCCCCTAGGAGTGGGGGTGGTAGTAGTGATAGGCTACATATCCCCTATGAGAGGGGGTGGTAGTACCGATAGGCAACATACCCCCTATGAGTGGGGGTGGTAGTAGTGATAAGCAACATACCCCCCTATGAGTGGGGGTGATAGTAGTGATAACCATGCAACCCCTATAGTGGCCTGTTGCTAGTGGACAGGATATGGACCCCCTGGGTGTGTGTGACATTTGGCGGGTATGTGTCATTTGTTTGTGTGGTGGGTGTCTGACTTACCGTCTGTGCCGTCTGCGTCTGTTACTGATCCGGTCATAGACGCACAGTACTGGTATGACCTGCACGATGGAATTCATGATGTGTTTGTGTCGTACATGATGCTTGTTGTTCCGTCTTGTACCCATTGCTAGCTGGTCCGTCTCATAGCCGTGGATTGTGTTCTGGCGCAAATCGTACCTGATATGCAGCTTTCCGGAATGCTGTGACGTGCTGGACGTTGGACCCGTTCAGCGCGTAGGAAGTACGCATCGTACTTGTCCGGCCGGAAATTGCTATGAAAATGGTTCCGTGCGGCTCGATTGGGCATTTACAGGTCCGGCTCGTACGGATATTGTGGATGGAGTCAGAGCGCACGTGTCAGTCGGGAATTTGGCACATTTCCGTAATGTACTTCTTCGCCCGGACGGTCCGGCTCCTGGAACGATTTGGTCGTACAGTAAGACTGCGGACAGCTCCCGGTGAGCTGTCCGCCCGGGATCGGAATCGACCCCTTAGTATTTTAATAATGTAAATGTATCTTACCTTAACACAGCCCTCCCTTGCTTCTGTTCTCTCCAGCGGCGCTCTCCGTAATGATGAAAATCACGCCTACATCACATATTTCTGTGAAAATGAAAAAAGGACAATTTCTCTCATTGAAACCATTGGAAAAGTGTGAGAAACTTATTAAAAGTGTGTATTTTAAAATGTTATAATACTAAAAAAAATTACAAATATTTTTTGAAAATATTATTAAATATAACTGATTTGTTTATATTTTTTCTGAATGTATTACAAATATGCTACAAATGTATAATAATCAATAAAAAATGTTTATAAAAAGTTAACTGTTTTGTATTTCTATATAAATGTTTATTAATGTTTATTGTAAATTAAAATTGAAAATGTATTTTGTGTTTTATATGTATATCTAATAATTTTTTATTTTATTAATCATTTACATGTGCTTTACATTGTTAGATATATGATATAATTCACAATTTACTTTTAGCAATAACAACTTTTTAACTTACAAAGAAATACTTTGTAAAATTTTACAAGAAGCTAAATATTTATAAATTATGTTTTTTAAAGTGTATATCGCAAAAATTTATTTTTAACCTAAAAATTTAATATTTACCTCCAGAATTAATACCTGAGTAATGTTTTTATATCATAATTAATATTAAATATTTCTATAAATACATCCATAATAATTATAATAGTATCATTATTATTAATACCTGAGTATTAATTTACTAAAATATTAAGCCTACACCGTAAAAATAAATTAAAAAATATATATTTACCAACTAAATTAATATCTGGATATTCTTTTTTTTACCAAAACAATAAAATTATTTCTAAAAATATTTCCCTATTAATTTCTACTGTAGCATTAATATTAATACCTTAGTATTAATTACCTCATTAATAACTATTACCAAATATATAAATATTATATTTATTTTGTAAATAAATATAACTTAAATTTTTCAATAATATAAAAGTTATAACAACAACGTACCATACTATAGTTAAGCATGCGTTGTACCTACATATGCGTATAGTATGCGTTCTAAATTCCTGCGATTTCACTGTTTCTGCGTTGTAAAAGTTGCGCTGTAAAGGCATTACGTTGTAATGCCTGCATTGTAAAGGATGTTTTCCCCTAGGGGAATATGTAGAAGGGAATTGCATCATCGAAACGCTATTTTTCCGATGTTCCGGTGGCGCAATGCCCTACACCATCTTCGCATGGATTAGCGCCGCTTTGTAAATATGGTACCTTTTATCAGGTATCTGCGTGAAAGGGGCATGCAATGGGTGTTGCTGTGGGCATTCCACTGCAACACCCATTGCTTTTTTACGCTGTCCCAGATTTACAAGTGTGTGTAAATCTGAGGCAGTGTCAAAAACTAACATTAGATTTGCACATGAAGAAGAAATACTATCATTCCTCCTCGTTCTTGCTCTTTCTATGTGTGCTGCATTCTGCAGCAAATGTATGGGCTTAATGCCACTGGAGCGCCACTTTTTACGACGCTCCGGTGGCATTGTTCTCTACCCCATATTTGAAAGGTGGCATTAAGGCACTCAATGTGGCTTAACTCCACCTTGTAAATATTCCCCTTACTGCAGCAGTACGCTGCGTCAAAGAGGTGGGCAAAGGGTGTTGCTGTGGGAATTCCACCGCAACACCCATTGCTATTTAATGTTTCCCCATATTTTCAAGAATGGGGCAGCGCCAAACACTAAGACCAGGTAAAACCTGGTCTTAGAATGGAGATAAGAGGAGAAGTTATTAATTTATCCTCGTATTTGACTCTTTCTATGTGTGCTGTATTCTGCAGCACACATAGAAAGAGCAAATTGCCTTTAAAGATTGTTTATGTGCAGGAAGGTGTCCCTTCCTGCACATAAACAATCACCTCTGCACCACAGGCACCCTTGCAACATGGCACGAGGGTGCCTGCACTTGTGCATGGCTGCTTTTTTAGCACCAGTGCTAGGGCAAAGCAAGGGCGCGCTGTATTTCTGTAAATATGGTGCATCCCTGCAGTTAAAAAATGTCGGAGCGTGGCATTACCAATTTTGGAGTAACACCGCGCTCTGACATTTTATTGTAAATACCCCCATAGAAAGAGTAAAAAGCCAAAAATGATTTATGATTTTTTATGTGCAGGAAGGTACACCTTCCTGCACATGAATAATCATCCCTGCAACACAGGCACCCTTGCACTATGGCACAAGGGTGTCTTGTGTTGGCGTCAGGCAGCTATTTTAGCGATATGGAAAACACTGTATTCTTGTAAATAGGGTGCATCCCTGCATTTTGGAGATGACGCAGTGCGGCGCTACAATATTTTCCGCAGGGCCATTTCCTTGTACATATGCTACCTGGTGTGACTGACTCTTCCAAACCTCCCTGGGAAGTCAAAATATCTTTCCTGTATTTATTTTATTTTATTTTATGTTATGCGTTTTTATATAGGGCAGGTGTCAGAGCGCTTCACAATAGGAACAGTAATGATACATGAGGAGAACATTACAAGTGAGCATCTTACAAAAGCAAACGTTACATTACATGAGGCAATAGTTTCAATTGTGAATGTATCAAGAGCAAACAAACTACAAGAGTTACCAAACGGTACGTTACAAGAGGAAAACGTGACATCTGTGCATGTTACAAAAGCGTACAAAGTACAAGTAGAGGTATAATACTGCAATAAATGACAGACACTCAAAATACAAGAACAAACGTTACGTAACATGAGGCAATGGTGGCAATTGTCCATGTTTCATAAGCAAACAAAATCCAAGAGGTAGCAAAGGATACATTACAAGAGGGAAAGTGACGTGTGCATGTTACAAAAGAGTACAAAATACAGGTAGAAGTATAATACTGCAATAAATGGCAGACACTAAAACCACAAGAACACACTGGGGAGGCACTTCTATAGTCAGGGAGAATATAGGGGCATATTACCAAGCATTAGCTATTGCTTAGTTAGAGACAAAATTTTACCGCTAAGCTGCGGCGATTTTTATCGCAGATAAACCTTGGTATTACCAAGGTTTATCGCAAATGCGATAAAAAACGGCCGCAATGCATGAATATCGCTGAAAAGTCAGCGATATTCATGCATTACCGAGCTAATGCTCTTAGCCATGTTATCCACCTCCCATTGGATAACATGGCTAAGAACTGCTCAGGGCAGGTGTTAGCTTTTGGAGATATTCGCGCTTAGCGCGAATATCTCCAAAAGTTGGTAATAGGAGATAGCGATGTTAGCGACTTTTTCCAGTCGCTAACATCTTGGCACGCCCACTTTGCATGTCATTAGTGATAAATATCACTGACATGCAAAGTGGGGCCCAAGATGGTCGCTATCTCCTACTAGCTGTCGCTAACTGGTGTTAGCGACAACTAGGTAATAGGGAGATCATTTTATCTCCGCTTTCTTGGCTTTTAAAGCCAAAAAAAGCGGAGATAAACCCCCTTGATAATATGCCCCATAATTTCCTATAGTGACCGTCCTGACCTAATCAGAACCGGTCGCTCCACCTCGCTCCTGAGCCGCTTGGTGTTCGTGGCTGCTTGGTGTCCACATTGCTCCCTCCTGGGCTGCCTGGTATCGTTGTGCTCATTGCTGCACCTGCCATTGCTGTTAAGCTGCTTTGATTTGCCCATCTCGTCATTTAGATTGTGCTCATTGCTGCGCCTGCCATTGCTATCAAGTTGTTTTGATCTGCCCATTTCATTTAATAAAACTGCTCCGCTTTGCCTGGTATCACCGCTTTTGCCAGATTGTGCCCCCGACCCCGTCCTGCATTGTTATCGTGCCATTTGTTGTGCCTCTCCTGCTCCCCCACGGCCCCTCCCCCGCAGCCCTCCAACATCCCCAGACCTCGCAACCCCGCTCCCGCCTCCCAGCTGCTCCTCCCTCCCACAGAAAGACATAAGGATTGGAACGTGCAGTAAGGAGCTGTGACCGTCCTGACCTGATCAGAACCGGTCGCTCCACCTCGCTCCTGAGCCGCTTGGTGTTCGTGGCTGCCTGGTGTCCACATTGCTCCCTCCTGGGCTGCCTGGTATCCTTGTGCTCATTGCTGCGCCTGCCATTGCTGTTAAGCTGCTTTGATTTGCCCATCTCGTCATTTATATTGTGCTCATTGCTGCGCCTGCCATTGCTATCAAGTTGTTTTGATCTGCCCATTTCATTTAATAATACTGCTCCGCTTTGCCTGGTATCGCCGCTTTTGCCAGATTGTGCCCCCCAACCCCGTCCTGCATTGTTATCGTGCCATTTGTTGTGCCTCTCCTGCTCCCCCACGGCCCCTCCCCCGCAGCCCTCCGGCATCCCCAGACCTCGCAACCCCGCTCCCGCCTCCCAGCTGCTCCTCCCTCCCACAGAAAGACATAAGGATTGGAACGTGCAGTAAGGAGCTGTGACTGTCCTGACCTGATCAGAACCGGTCTCTCCACCTCGCTCCTGAGCCGCCTGGTGTTCGTGGCTGCTTGGTGTCCACATTGCTCCCTCCTGGGCTGCCTGGTATCGTTGTGCTCATTGCTGCGCCTGCCATTGCTGTTAAGCTGCTTTGATTTGCCCATCTCGTCATTTATATTGTGCTCATTGCTGTGCCTGCCATTGCTATCAAGTTGTTTTGATCTGCCCATTTCATTTAATAATACTGCTCCGCTTTGCCTGGTATCGCCGCTTTTGCCAGATTGTGCCCCCCGACCCCGTCCTGCATTGTTATCGTGCCATTTGTTGGGCCTCTCCTGCTCCCCCACGGCCCCTCCCCCACAGCCCTTCGGCATCCCCAGACCTCGCAACCCCGCTCCCGCCTCCCAGCTGCTCCTCCCTCGCTCCGCCCCCTCCACGATCCATTTATGACAGATGCCTTTACGCGCAGCGTTCACGCGCAGCGGGCGCGCAATCTGCGCGCCGAAGGTGCGCCAAAGGTAAGCCCGTCTACGCCCGTCCGCGCCTGGACCGCGCCCAGCGCCTTACCCCCTGGCCCCCGCCAAATGAACTCCACCCACTTAACTTACGACGCCGCAGCCCTCTATGCACTCAACACCGACCGACTCCCCAACTGTGACCAAGCCGCCCCAGGACGCACCCATGGACCCTTCACCTGTCAATCCTGCAAGTTTTGCTGCATCAAGACCTACACTACGCCCACTAACGCCAAACGGAGCCCCGACAATAACCACCTGAAATGCATCCTGCTCAACACCCGCTCGGTCCACAGACACGCCATTGAACTATGGAACCTACTGGACACCACAACGCCGGACGTCGCCTTTCTTACAGAAACCTGGATGAACACCTCATCAGCGCCCGACATCGCCATAGCCATCCCGGACGGCTACAAGATCATCTGAAAGGACCGCATCAACCAAACAAGAGGAGGCATCGCCATCGTCCACAAGAACACCATCCGTATCACAACCAGCTCCGATGACACCTTCACCGCCGCCGAACACCTCCACTTCCAGATACACACCGACCCCAAGACCACACTAAGAGGCACCCTCATCTACAGACCACCAGGACCCTGCACACAATTCAGCGAAGTGATCACTGACTTCATCAGCCCACACGCCCTCCCCTCCGAGCACTACATTTTCCTAGGGGACCTCAACTTCCATCTGGAAAAGAATAACGACAGCAACACCACCACCCTGCTGGACAACCTCTCCAATCTGGGACTCAAACAACTGGTAAACACCCCCACCCACCACGCCGGACACACGCTCGACCCAATCTTCTCCTCCAGCAAGCACATCTCCTTCATTCACGCCACAGGACTCCACTGGACGGACCACAGCTGCATCCAATTCAACTTCAGAAAGACCACAACCCACCCCCACCCACAACAAGTCCCACGCAGAAACTGGAACAAAATTACCACTGACCACCTCATCACATCGCTACACCAAAACCCTCCCGCCAAACCATCGGACCCAAACCAAGCAGCCATCAATCTCGCACAATGGATCACCCACTGCGCCGACGAATTAGCACCCCTGAAAAACCATCACAACAAACCAGGTAGCAAAAATGCCTCCTGGTTCAATGACAACCTCAAGAACTCCAAAAAGAACTGCCGCACCCTCGAAAAAGCCTGGCGAAAAAACCCAACCACAGACAACATGACCGCCCTCAAGAACGCCACACGCAAACACCACCAGCTGATCCGATCCACCAAGAAATTAGCATTCAAGGATCGACTCGACAACAACGCCCACAACAGCAAGGAACTCTTCAGCATCGTCAAAGAGCTAACCAATCCCAGCGCCGGCTCTAACACCATCACTCCCTCTCAAGACCTCTGCAACTCTCTAGCCTCATTCTTCCACAGTAAAATCGCTGACATACATAACATCTTTGGCGACCAGTCCACCGCCCTCACCACCACCGAACTGAAGCCCCCCACCACCACCCTTGACGCCTGGGACCCAATCAGCACCGAAGACACCATCCGCTTGATGAACTCCATTCACTCCGGATCACCAACCGACCCATGCCCCCACCACATCTTCAACAAGGCCGATTCCATCATCGCACCCCATCTCCGGGATATCATCAACTGCTCCCTCAACACCGCTATCTTCCCAGAAAACTGGAAACATGCCGAACTCAGTGCTCTACTGAAAAACCCACAGCAGACCCGACTGAACTTAAAAACTACCGCCCCATCTCGCTCCTCCCTTTCCCTGCCAAGGTCATAGAGAAGACCGTCAACAATCAGCTTGCAGCCTTCCTCGAATCTAACGGCTCCCTCGACCCCTCACAGTCCGGCTTCCGAGCCAAACACAGCACCGAGACCGCCCTCATCGCAGCCACAGACGATAACCGAACACTTCTCGACAACGGGGAAACAGCGGCCCTCATCCTCCTGGACCTCTCCGCAGCGTTTGACACGGTCTGTCATAGCACCATTGTACAACGCCTCAAAAACATCGGGATACAAGGAAAAGCACTGGACTGGATCATCTCGTTTCTCGCTGGAAGAACCCAGAGAGTACGCCTCCCCCCTTTCAGGTCAGAGGCCACCGAAGTCATCTGCGGCGTACCACAAGGATCATCGCTCAGTCCCACCCTCTTCAACATCTACATGAGCCCCCTCGCATCCATCGCACGCCAACACAACCTCAACATCATCACCTACGCCGACGACATCCAGCTGATCCTCTCCCTCACCAAAGATCCAAACACCGCTAAAACTAACCTACACGAAGGGATGAAAGACGTGGCCGAGTGAATGAAGAACAGCCGCTTAAAACTGAATTCCGATAAGACGGAAGTCCTCATCCTAGGATCATCACCCTCCGCATGGAACGACTCATGGAGGCCACCGGCCCTGGGCAGCGCACCCAAACCAACAGACCATGCTCGCAACCTGGGATTCATTCTAGACTCCTCCCTCTCGATGACCAGACAAGTCAACGCCGTCTCATCATCATGCTTTAACATCTTACGTATGCTCAGAAAGATCTTCCGCTGGATCCCCACCGAAACAAGAAAGACGGTCACCCAAGCACTTGTCACAAGCCGACTGGACTACGGAAACACCCTCTACGCCGGAACAACAGCCAAATTACAGAATAAACTCCAACGCATTCAGAACGCCTCCGCCCGACTTATCCTAGACATACCCCGTCACAACCACATATCCGGTCACCTAAGAGACCTTCACTGGCTCCCAGTCAACAAGAGAATAACGTTCCGTCTCCTCACCCACGCACACAAAGCCCTATACGACCTGGGACCCAAATACCTCAACACGCGCCTGACCTTCTACATCCCCACCCGCCAACTTCGATCGTCCAATCAAGCCCTCGCCGCGATGCCACGCATCCGAAGAGCCACCATGGGAGGAAGATCCTTCTCCTACTTAGCGGCCAAAACCTGGAACTCTCTCCCCACCCACCTCTGCCTTACACAGAACCCCCTCTCCTTCAGAAAACAACTCAAAACGTGGCTATTTGATAAGTAGCGAACACCCCCCCCCCCTCCCTCAAGCGCCTTGGGACCCTCTGGGTGAGTAGTGCGCTATACAAATTTTCTTGACTTGACTTGACTTAATGGAAGTACTTCCTTCAGATAATAGAGAGGGCGTCAATTAAATTTGGAAGTGTCATTGAAGGAGGAGAACTTTGAGGTCAGTTTTGAAGGCCTGGGAAGAGGTGGTGGTCCGGAGCTGAGGCGGAAGTGAGTTCCAGATTCTCACCGCGTTGCCTGAAAAGGATTGGGCCATTAATCTTTCCTTCTTGAAAGTGGGAGGTTCAAGCAATACATTTTCCGCATTATGTGATGGTCTAGAGCCTCCAGAGAGTTTCAGTTTATTCTCCAGGTAGCGAGAAGAGGAGGAGTGCAAGGCTTTGTGGGTGATATTGGCAGTCTTGTAGATAGAGCTTGCCTCGATGGGAAGCCAACGGAGGGTGGATAAAAATGGGTGTGATGTGGTCGCTTCTTTTGGCCCCATATATGAAACGAGCTGCTGAATGGAGATCAGATTTAAGGGGGGACAGGTGGGATTTGGGGAGGCCAGTAAGAAGAGAATCGCAGTAGTCCAGTCTAGAGAGAACCAGCGATTGGACCAGGGTTTTAAGGTCTTGCTCCGGGAAGAAGCGACAAATCCCCCAAAGAAGGCGCAGTTGGTATCCAGCAGACTTTGCAATGGAATTTATGTGGGAGAGTAGATTGAGTTTTGTGTCGAGTATGACACCAAGGGATTTTGCCCTGTCGACAATGATGGGTTTATTGTTAAGTAGATTCATCTGTGATTGAACCGGGGGAGGAGAAAGTGAGGAGGAGAGGAGGAGGAATTCAGTTTTGGAGGGATTCAGAATCAGTTGATGAGTTAACATCCAGTTTTGAATGGAGTGGAGAGTAGAGCTTAAGATGGAGAGGTCGTGAGTGGAGGCAACCTTGAGGTAGATTTGAGTCACCCATTTTCATGTAGACCATGGCATCTTAAAGCAGAGAAAAAGTGGGTACAAAGTGCCACCTCGGATTGTTGGCTTTGTGAATGATCGAGGTGTGGTATTTTAAATCATGCCCGCCCACCCACCGTGTCCTTGTGAGGTCAAGTCATAACAGTTTTCCGAAAGTGTATCTGTATTTTCTTTGATATGTCCTTCGACCTGTTATTGCAGTGCGTGTTATGGACACTAGGTGTCAGGAGCAGCCAAGGCAGAGATTCCTCCACGCGGTCTCTAGTTCTAGTGAGCGTTGATTTAACGGTGCTATCATGATAATGATTTGAATGCTAACCATGAAGTGCATACGCCGCCGTTAGTGGCTGCTAGGCGCTTGAATGATAGTGTTTTAATATTATAACACCCAGTGGTGTTCTTTTTTAATTAAAATATGTATTATCGTGCTAACCTAGCACAGTGATGAAAGGATGAGATGGCCCTGCTGGGATTCAAACCTGTGGCCTTCCAGACTGGTTGGTGATTCTCAGGGGTGTAGCTTAAGGGGGTTGTTTGGAGTATTACACCTCCCTAATACATGTATTCTGAAGTAAATAGTCGGGAACAGATGCTTTCAGTCAGGTATGGTGCGGTGTCTGTAGGATTTCACCTGGGATTTTTCATGTACACACACACACACAAAATCAATCTCTTTTTATTTTGAAGAGCTTAAAAACAAATTTGTTATTTTACAAAACATTGGGGCATATTATCAAGCACAGGCGATAAAATTATCGCCGCTTTATCGGCAGGAAACTGCCTCTAAAGCGGCGATAATGGGCTTGATAATATGCCCTTGTGAATTCCCATAGCAGCCCAGGTTCTGGTGTTAACCTGGGCTGCTATGGAAATTCACAAGGGCGTATTATCAAGCACATTATCGCCGCTTTAGCGGCAGTTTCCTGCCGATAAAGCGGCGATAATTTTATCGCCTGTGCTTGATAATATGCCCCATTTTGTTTTGAGTCCTCCTAGCAATTTGCGCTCCTCTTTCTTTCTACTGCCCCTTAAGCCTCCCTCATGTCCTGCTTCACAGATAATGGGGCATATTATCTAAGAATTTCGATAAATACGTTTATCACTCAAAATCCTATCGCCATCTATCGCCGATTTGTATCGGCCTGTTAGCAGCGTATTATCAATGCTCAGCTACCAGGCGATGTCCAAACTGGCGATAGATGGTGATAGTGAACATTAGCGCGTGAAAACAAGCGATGTTTTCATGCGCTAATGTTCACCTTGTGAATATGGGGGGTAGATCCAGCATTATAATCCACCCCCCATGCAAAGTATGGCTAAGACCCAAAAATAGCAGGCGTTGGGAGACCTGCGATAAACGAGTTTATCGCAGGTTTTTGTCTCCCAACGCCTGTCACGGGCCACCTTGAAAAGAATGCGTTCCCACCTCCAACTGCATTTTACATGTAGTTGGACGTGGGAACGCCCACTTTGCATGTCATTAGCAATGTTTATAGCTGACATGCAAAGTGGGGGGTATGAGGCTTGAGGCAGGCGTTAGCATGCCCTTGTTGATAGGGCGCTAGAAGTATCGCTGCTTTCTCGGACCAATTCGCCGAAAAAGCGGCCATACTTCACCTTGATAATATGGCCCAATGTATGTTAACAAGATATGCCAGAGTGATTGTTGGGAAATCTGAAGCTCAAGCCCCCCACATTTTTTAAATGTTTTGCACCTTATTCCACCGGTCACACTTTTAATTTTAGACCTAATGGAACTACTTTAACAAAATAAAAATATTTAGAAAACACTCCCAGCTATTTTTAAATAATTTAAGCAATTGAGTATTAAACAAATACATTCAGATTTGTATTAACATTTTTTGTAGTGTGAAATAATCGTACATTCTAAATAAAAGTCATGAGTATTTTAGGCGGTTTTCAAATTGTAGCTGTTACTTAAAACCTTGATAAGGTTTCACTGTCACTTATTGATTAGGCAAAACCCCCCCATTTACCCAGGAATTAAATACTGTACTGAAAGACACAGAATATCCTGATTGTGTCCCAATTATCTTCACATGTCTGCAGTTGTAAAAATGTGCAACTTCATAATGGAATACCCAAAAAGGGAATAAAATGGGAATATTCAGGGAATATTTATATGCAATTAGCACAAATAAAAAGGGCAGTGGCCCTTTTGCATTTTTAACTCTGGATTCAGTCAAGGCATTTTTATTTCAACAAATGTATATATTTATATATCTATATATCTATATACTAGCAACCCTTCCCGACGTTGTCCGGGTATGAATTGCTGCCGGCCAGTAGTATATTGTTTTGTAGGATTTCGTTTTGATAGCATTTCTTATCTGTGACAGGCCTGTGAAACGCTCCGATTCACAGTGCACTGCTGATGCACTTAAGAGTGCGCGTTCAGTAGTGTGTGACCTCGAGTTTCCCTACTTTATTTTTCCTTGCAATATTATATAGCGCGAACTCGACAACATGGCATGAGCACAATTTACATTACATAAGAACACATTCATTTGTGGTAGGCACGGGGAGACAAAGCGATTTGCCTGGAATCACAGGATGTTGAGCTGATGCGGAAATTCGAACGTAGCTCCCCAGCTCTAAAGTTCGCAATTATAGAACTTGTGGCGGGAGGTGTGTCTAAAAGTGTATGTCGGTGCTGGCCATCAATGAGAGAGACCGGTACATTTTTCAAATCGGTGGTGAAAAAATATGAGTATGTTGCTGGTGATGTGGGCTGCAGTGCCACCAATGTACTTACCGGGGGAGGGTAAACACCCATTATTCCGCAACTTTCTTTCCGCATACCATCACTCCGCATACTCTCATTACGAAAGTACCATGACTCCTCAATGCCATTATAACGCATGGCCTTACATTTCATATGCTTTTACCACGCATACATTTACAACGAAATTCGTTGTAAATGCATGAATGGTAAAAGCATGTTTTTTTTTAATGTTTGGATAAGTTAAGTATGAGTATAGGGGTATATGTTTTGGGGTACTGAGGTATATGTTTTGGGGTGTTTGGGTATTTTAAGGGTTCAGATATAGTTTTGGGTTATGGGGTACAGGGGTAGTTTTAGGGTTTAGGGATAGGTATGGGTTTTGGGATACAGGGGTATTTTAGGGTTCAGCTGTAGGTTTGGGTTTTGGAGTACAGGGGTATTTTTGGGGTTCAGGGCTAGGTTTGGGTTTTGGGGTACAGGGGTATTTGTAGGGTTCAGCTGTAGGTTTGGGTTTTGAGGTACAGGGGTATTTTTAGGGTTTAGGGATAGGTTTGGGTTTTGGGGTACAGGGTATATTTATAGGGTTAGGATGGGTTAGTGTTTAAGGGTGTTGGTGTATTTTAAAGAATAAGGGTGGGTTATGATTATGGGGTGCAGGGGTATTTAAAGGGAGCAGTGTGGACACCCGGAGCTGGAATGTTTTCTTTTCCCGTAATCCCGCGCCCCGCACACGACCACGGCCCCAGCACACGATATGAGACATGGCATGAAGGGCGGAACGCATAAATAACAGTTGATGGACAGAATTGAGGTTCCGTGAATTCTGAACCCGTTTCATAAAGGTCATGGTTTCGTTACGAATTTGATATTAGCGAACCGTAACTAGTTAGTACGACAAGTATGAGTGTTTTTATCACGTTAGACCGATGGATTCACTACGTATTTAGGGATTTCGTTCTGAACCCTTGGGTTCCATTTTGTGTATGGCAGCCATTTTGTGGTTGCCCTCACATAGGCCGATGACTACGGCCGAACGAGTCTTTAGCACACGTACACTTTAGCTGACTTCTGAATGACCTGAGCGAACTGACCCTCTTGCCTGAAGCCAACCTTGTTAGGCCAGTTCCTTTCCCAGTAGCTGATCAAGATTGAGGATCAAAGCACAGGACATCGTAAAACTTTATTGCACACAAATATGTCTTATCCTACTCTCACCTGTTTCTGCTCCTTTCTTTATGGTCTATTTTCGATGAGGATGTGCCTTTTTTTATTATGGGTTCGTTCGACCTGTCTAAAGAAGAACGTTGGGTTTGACCGATGATTGATCATGGGATGGGCAACTGAAAAGTGGGTTTTTCCGTCATGCGATACCTCTGGTGTGGATACATGTGATTGGACAGTTTGTAAATGTAAGGTATTTGTCTGGAATGTGATTTTTGGCATAAAAAGGGATGACTTGCTTTGTAAAATTGAGCAGTCTCCTGAAAACTCATACCGTGTTGACTTCTAGGACTTCTGTTACTGGCTGCAGCCAATAAATTTGATCTTTGACGCCACCAAGAAGAGTTCCGTGTCTCTGTGTTCTAAGACAGGTGATACCCGAAGACTTTGGGCATGCCCCTGGCGCCGCCGGGTCTTAAATAACCCGGTTCTTCAGTTGGCGCTTCCAACGTGGGGTGACTTCAGCGGTACCGGTCCAAGCCTGAAGATCGTGAGGAGCTTCGTGAGGAAATTCTGGAGGACGGCCACCACTTCATCGACCCTGGCATGTCGAATGTGGACTGAAGGTCTTTTCTGCGAGGCTTCCCGCTTTCCTGATGGCTACGAAGGACTGCTGCCCTGACTGTCGCCCTGTCTTGGACCCATTTGTGATGCTTTGTACGGCGAGACGATAGACGGGTCTTCTGGTGGCGTGACTGATACCTCAGTTAAGTATAAGTGGATCGCTCCCAGTCCTTAGTTTTTGGTCCTTTGGTTCTTAGTTTGTTTGGTCCTTAGTTTTGATTTGAAAATTGCAATTTCCAAAGCCGAGGGTCTTGTATATTTACGAGTGTATCGGTAGAGATAATTCCTTGAAGTTTGAAGCTCGTTTAGTGAGCGAAGATGCCTAATCGTAGCAAATTTGGTACTTGGTTTGGTTGTGGTTGTAACAGGGATTCCCGATTGGAAGATTCATGTCCGATACCTCCGGTTGGAACTCCAACTTATGAGCTCTACTCTAACACGGCGTGGGCCCCATTATGTTTAATGAAGTATGGGTCCGATACACTAGGAAAGACGGTGTTTTAAAATGGCCACATCATGGTAGCTATGACACAGAGATTCTAGATAATTTGGAAGTTAAATTATTTAGGAAGAAACCCGGCCGGCAATGTTTGACTCCTTTCGCCTTTGGCGTAAAGAAGCCAGACAACGAGAAATTAAACAAGCTAAAAGAGATAAAAGGGAAAAGGATGTATCAATAATGCAAGCTGCTAGGCAGTTTAAAGAAAATGAAGAAGATAAAGCAATTGAGGTGTCAGATAGGCAACATAATATGGCTATTGATAAATGTTAGAAAAAAAACAAAGTTGGTGATGGACGGAGCGTTGACAATACAAACACTCACCCCCAGTCAAGTGATCTGGGTTTAATCCATCACCGTTCTTTAGCTCACTCCGCCACCCCAGTTCAGACATGGCCATATGCAAATCAGTCTGACCCTGTGCCTCATGGGAACAGTCCAGCCCGAACTGCCAAGCCATGTCTTCCCTGGACCGGAATCAAGCTTCCCTGGACCGGTTTCTGGCATTACAGCCGTCTTCAGCCGGGCTTGCTTGACTCCAGTGGCAAAGTGAGCAAGGGACTCACGTCTGAGCAAACCCTGCCAACTTAGGGCGAACAAAGAAAAACCAAAGGTGGTGATGGACGGAGCGTTGACAATACAAACACTCACCCCCAGTCAACTGATCTGGGTTTAATCCATCACCGTTCTTTAGATCACTCCGCCACCCCAGTTCAGACATGGCCATATGCAAATCAGTCTGACCCTGTGCCTCATGGGAACAGTCCAGCCCGAACTGCCAAGCCATGTCTTCCCTGGACCGGAATCAAGCTTCCCAGGACCGGTTTCTGGCATTACAGCCGTCTTCAGCCGGGTTTGCTTGACTCCAGTTGCAAAGTGAGCAACGGACTCACGTCTGAGCATACCCTGCCAACTTAGGGCGAACAAAGAAAAACCAAAGGTGGTGATGGACGTGAGTGGGCTGGGTATGCTCAGACGTGAGTCCCAGGCTCTCCACACCACTGGAGTCAAGCTATCCAGGCTGAATGAAGCCTGATAGCCAGAAACCGGTCCTTGGATGCTTGATTCCGGTCTGGGAAAGACATGGCTTGGTAGTTCGGACTGGACTGTTCCCATGAGGCACAGGGTCAGAGCTGATTTGCATATAGCCAGTGTCTAACCCAGGGTGGTGTGGAGTGCAAAAAAACGATAGATTTAGGCCCAGATCCTTGTACTGGGGTGAATGTATGACATTGTTCTACATTCTGTCCATCAACTGTGTTTTTTGTAATTTTCACCCAGAGTGGGCTGGGTATGCTCAGACGTGAGTCCCAGGCTCTCCACACCACTGGAGTCAAGCTATCCAGGCTGAATGAAGGCTGATAGCCAGAAACCGGTCCTTGGATGCTTGATTCCGGTCTGGGTAAGACATGGCTTGGTAGTTCGGACTGGACTGTTCCCATGAGGCACAGGGTCAGAGCTGATTTGCATATAGCCAGTGTCTAACCCAGGGTGGTGTGGAGTGCAAAAAAACGATGGATTTAGGCCCAGATCCTTGTACTGGGGTGAATGTATGACATTGTTCTACATTCTGTCCATCAACTGTGTTTTTTGCTATTGATAAATGTTATACAGCATTGCCATCTCTTCTTGAGAATGCAACATAGGACCCTGAGAAGGATCCTCTGATGTCACATTTGTTGAGATTGCTACCCCCTTATGCACAGAGTGCTACAGCACCTCCGCAACCTCCAGTTGCACAACCGCTTGTTGCTGTTCAGCCACTGGCTCCTCCTCAGCTGGTTCTTCCTCCTACGCCGCAGCCTCCTCTGGGGCCGTCGACTTTGCTATCGGTTTTGTCTGGAACTACTTTGCCTTATTTTCCTGTACCTTCAACTTCTCTTGCTACTAACACTACGCTTCTATCACCTCAAAATACTTTGTCTCCTGTCCTTATGACAGCTTCTCCTTCTGCTCGACAACGAATGACTGATACTGTTACTGGTCTTTTGTCTCCTTTCTTTGGGTCATTGAGTATGACCCCTGTTTCTGCACGTAAACAAATGCGTAGTCAGCTACCTGGGCCCGAAGAACATGCAGTGTTAGATCTCTGGGCTCGCAGATGGGTTTCGAATGTTTCGAGGTATAACTTAGAGTCAGTTATGGATGTTTTCCAGCAGTGGGAAGCACCCAAGCAAAGGTATGTTTTTGAAGTTATGTGTACTTTCCTTCGTGAGGAATGGGAAGATAATGATTTGGGGTCAGTTCCTGTAGAATTGCTAAATGTCCAGTCTGATTTTGCGAAAGGGACGATAGTGGGTCCCGGAATTGAGAATGCAGTTGCGATGGTACTTGCGTTAAGGAGCGATTTCCCTTCTCAGCGACTGTTTGAGCCTGATTCCGCAGTTAGGAGGAAAGTGAGACAGTATCCGATGAGAGCAGTTCCTCCAGTGTGGCGTGATGCGGTAGCTGCTGGTCCGAATAATGTTCCCCCAGCTATACCAGCACATTTTCAAAGAGTATGGGTACATGTGCCATGGAAGAGAGTAGAAGTGTTGGCCCTTAAACAGTCTTTACCTGATCCCCGTAAGAATCCAGCTGGCTATTACAAAGAATTGTCCCAGACAGTTGACGCATGCATCATGAATTTAGCCGACATAGATATGCTGTTGGGTAATGTAGTACCTCAACCTCTGTGGGCAAAAATTCGTCATGAGGATCATGCAGTTGAATTAGGTGACACATGGCTCAATATTGCTGCTGCAGACGCTAGATAGGTTGGTGGTGCTAAACCTGAGGCTTTAGTGGCAGATCTACCTGGCAGAATTATAGATCTTATGAAAACGATGATGCCAGCGTTACGAGTAAATTGGGACAAGTTAGCAGCATGTAAGCAAAAGAAGGACGAAAGTGTATCTGATTTCTTCACTAGGTTTGAAGAGACATTTATAGATCATAGTGGTCAGGATATGAGTACGGAAGGTGGGCAAAGATTGTTCGTAGATAAGTTTGTCTTTAACTTACTGCCTGAACTATGTAATAAGTTGAAAGATTCTGAAAGTTCTTGGGCTGTTTCTTCGTCGGCCCAGATATTGGCAACTGCATAGTACTATGAGAATAGGGATAAGGACGAGAAAGATAGAGTAGAGAAAAAGACTAAAGACTTAAAGACAAAGGATCTTTTGCAGCAGGCGTATCCGCCTCGCTCGAATCAGCAAGAGTCACAGCAACGCCCACAGTTTCAGCAACCTCCACAGTTTCAGAGACCGCAACAGAACGCTGGGTATTTTCCTCCTAGACCCCCCTTGGGTTTGAATCAGTGTGCGTATTGTAAGGAGGAAGGTCATTATAAAAATGAGTGCCCTGTTTTACGACAACGCACGAGTGGTATGCCAACCCCGAGAGGCCGTGGTGGTTTTCAGCAAGTGTCAAGGGGTAGAGGACGTGGTGCGTTTCCTCAAAACGAACGTTCCTTTCCCCCGCAGAATTCTATGAATTGCTTTGATCAACAGAAAATGACATTTGGTCGGTCGACTCAGTACTATGCCGATGACTATTATGTTGAGAGTGAGAATGCTGACTATAATGATTGCTAGGACAGCCATAGACACAGAGAGGGAGTAGTGCCTGTTCCAGTAGAGAGTGGGCCTTATGTTGCAGTAGCCACATCGGGTGTGGTAGAGCCTTTTCTTTTGGATACTGGTGCAGCGAAGAGTTCTATCATGCACTCTAAACTCCCTGGCGCACCTTTGTCTGGCTTAACGAATGTTTCGGTAGGATTCTCTGGCGCCCCAGTTCGTAATCCAGTTTCTAGTCCTTTGTCTCTTTCTATAGGACCGTGTGAATTGGAAGCACCCCTCATTTTAACGACAGGTTGTGGTGAGAATTTGTTGGGCTTGGATTTGTTGAAAAGGTTGAATGTGATATTGCATTGTTCTCCTTCGGGAGTACAGCTTACATTGGGTAAGAAAATGATCTCTCCGATGTATTTGTCTAAAGATCGGCTTCCACCGGAATTGCGTTCTCTCCCTGATACTCTTTGGGCTACTGGTCCTAATGATGTGGGTCTTTTGGAGATTCCACCTTACGTTGTAACGCAAAAGCAAATGTTAAAATGCCGCGTATTCCCCAATATAGGATTTCTAGCAATGGTGAAAGAGCGCTTTTAGCGATCATCTATGATTTGATTGAGAAAGATGTGATTGAAGAAACGAGAGGTAATGTGTGTAACAGTCCTGTTTTGCCTGTCCTGAAACTTACTGACTCTTCTCAGCCACCTGTTTACAGGTTTGTGATCGATCTTAGAGAGGTTAACAAGATCGTCGTTCCACAGTTTCCAGTTGTTCCGGACATTACTGCCTTGTTGACTTTGATTCCTGCTTCAGCTGCTTGGTTTTCAGTCATCGACTTGAAAAATGCTTTCTTCAGTATTCCAATTGCTGAGGAGAGTAGAGATATTTTTGGCTTCTCTTTAGGAGGCCGAAGCTTCCGGTTTAAAAGAGCTCCCCAAAGCTATTGTGAAAGTCCTTCTATTTATAGCCAGGCTTTGAAGACTCAGCTTGATACTCTTGTGTTGCCTGCTGGTGCTGCTCTTATTCAGTATGTGGATGATCTGTTAGTGGCCGCTGATGATGAGAAAACTTGTAAAGAAGCTACTCTTTCTTTGTTGCGACATCTGTCAGACTTGTATCATAAAGTGTCACCTTCTAAGTTGCAGTATAGTCGCCAAGAAGTGACCTACTTAGGTCATCTCTTGTCAAAGGAGGGAAGAAGGTTGACCCCAGAACGAATTCAAGCGATTGCGCGAATGACTGTGCCAAATACGCTGAGAGAGGTGCGTGCTTTCTTGGGTATCATGTCATATTGTAGACAGTGGATACCGAATTTTTCTTTGCTGGCCAAACCTCTGTTGGCATTGACTTGTGAAGATACACCGAATCCTCTCCCGTGGTCTGACGATTGTCAGAAAAGTTTTTCGGAATTACGTGATGCATTGTGTTCGGCTCCTGTGTTGGGTACTCCAGACTATAGCAAGCCTTTTACGTTGTATGTGCACGAGAGAGAGGGATGTGCGTTGTCAGTGTTGACACAATCTTTTGGGGACAAGCAGCATCCATGCGCGTATTTCTCATCAACGTTAGAAACAGTTGCTAAAGCATTGCCGAGTTGTTTGAGAGCTACAGCCACAGCTGCCGTTTCTATTCGACAGTCTGCTGGTTTGGTGTTGGATAATACGCTGATTGTGATGGTTCCACATGCAGTGGATACCTTATTAAACAGGACTAAGACACAGCACCTTACTAGTGCACGTCTTTCATGTTACGAGTTGACACTGTTGGCTAGCCACGTTCATATCAGAAGATGTAACGTGCTGAATCCAGCTACGTTATTGCCGATCTCTACAGAGACGGATGTCCAAGAACAGCATGATTGTTTTCTTCGCACAGAGGAAGAAACAAAAGCTAGAGTGGATCTTAAAGACACTCCTTTTGAGAATGTGGATGGTACGCTGTGGGTTGATGGTTCGTGTTTTAAGCTTCCGAATGGTGAGACGACTGCAGCGTATGCTATCACAACTTTAAATACAGTTGTTGAGACAGCACGTATACCACAGAATTCTGCGCAAGCAGCAGAGTTGATTGCACTGACTAGAGCGTGTGGTTTGTCTGAAGGAAAGAGAGTGAATGTGTATACCGATAGTCAGTATGCGTTTGGTGTTGCCCATAGTTTAGGA
This sequence comes from Lissotriton helveticus, assembly GCF_964261635.1. Taxonomy (NCBI): domain Eukaryota; kingdom Metazoa; phylum Chordata; class Amphibia; order Caudata; family Salamandridae; genus Lissotriton; species Lissotriton helveticus. The sequence goes on along the minus strand of NC_136058.1, from coordinate 282,297,769 downwards.
CGTTTGTGGAAAGAAAGGGGATTCCTCACATCCCATGGAACTAAAATCCAGCATGGACAGTTGGTGAATGAGCTTCTCGAATCACTTACTTTGCCGAAGCAAGTTGCGATTGTGAAGTGTAGTGCTCATCGGAAGGTTACGGATGATGTTGGCCGTGGTAATGCGTTTGCGGATGAAGTTGCAAAAGACACAGCAAGAAATCTGATGAGTCGAATGTATGTGGCAGGCCCTGCGAGATGGATTGGTGATGTTGGAATGTGCGAAGATACGATTGAGAGTGTGAAATCGATACAGGCTGAAGCTACTGAAAGTGAGAAGAATGTTTGGAGAGAAACTACGGGTAGATTGGATTCGACTGGTTGTTGGGTTGAATTGTCAGAACACCAAAGATGGATGTTGCCAGATGCGTACGTGCTTGCAGTGGTTACTATGGCACATGGTTTGTCTCACATCAGTGTGAAAGGGATTTGTAAGTTGTTGGCTCCAGTATGGCAGAATGCTGGAATTCCCAAATGTGCGGAGAATGTGGTCAAGAATTGCATGGTGTGTTTGATGTATAATCCTGGCAAGGGAACCCCAACTCCAGCTGGTCACTTTGCTCCTCCGACCTATCCGTTCGAGGTTTTGGAATTGGATTTCATCCACATGGAAAGGTGCAATAATTTAAAGTATGTCCTTGTAGTTGTTTGCGCCTTTTCTAGATGGGTAGAAGCATACCCCCTAAAAGATAATACTGCCTCGCCCACTGCTAAAGTCCTGGTCAAAGAATATTTCCCTAGGTTTGGGTTGCCAAGGATGGTGTGGAGTGATAATGGAAGTGAGTTCGTGGGGAAGGTGATGAAGAGAGTGTATGAAGGGTTGGGAATTCACCAGAAATTCCACGCTGCGAATCATCCCCAATCAGCTGGTTTAGTTGAGTGCTATAATGGCACGTTAAAGTTAAAACTGGCTAAGATTCAAGCGAGCACTGGTCTTCAATGGCCTGATGCTTTACCGTTGGCACTTTTGTCAACTAGAGCTACAGTACATTCCCGGATAGGCCTTAGTCCCTATGAGATAGTTTTTGGCCGTCCGGCAAATGTTTGGGGAGTGCCGAGGCCAACGAAGTTTAGTGACATCGAATACCCTATGCTAGTGGACTACTTGTATGACTTGACGGCTAAATTACGTGTCTTACATTAACAGGTTCATGATAAATTGCCGCCAGCTTCTGTGGATCCAGGTCACACCCTCAATCCTGGTGACTGGATTTTGGTAAAGATCTTTCAGCGAACCAAGAATGATCAGCCCCGCTGGACCGGTCCACACCAAGTCTTGTTGTCTACGAGGACCTCAGTGAAAGTTTTCGGGAAAAAGAACTGGATCCACAGCTTACATTGTAAGAGGGCGCCGTTGCCTCTGCCGTACGACTAGTGGGTCCGTGAAGGTATTGCAGATTCAGAGACTGAAAGGGTGCCGAAGTTTGCACCATTTAGCGACGCAGAGTTGGTGTGGAGAGGCTCAGAGAAAGAAAATGACGATGTCCTTCAAGAAGCTGTGCCTGTGTCTCAACAATTAGACACTACTGAGCCTGAACTTTTGTTTCGTGATCAGACATTGCCTGGTAAAGGCCGTTATAATTTGCGACCAAGAGTTGTGGGACTAATAAAGTAAAAATTATTTTCTTTGCTACTTTTGAAAATTCAGCTCTCCCATCTGAGAAACTGTTTTGACCAATTTTTGTTTTTCGAACCGCCATCTGGGTTCAGCTGTAAGGTCGCGGTGTAAAGACTTGGGAGTGCAAGCCGAAGCACAAGGTCGAGGTTCTGGTTGGTCCTAGAGCATTCCCTGGACTGACAGACGCATTGATTAGCACGGAAGAACCAACCGCCGCGAACAGCACGGTTAGAGGATGGAGTTTTTCGAGATGGAGAGACCTGTTGAAGAAATGAGTTTTAAGAGAAAAATGTGTCAAATTATGAGTAGAAAGTGTTTCCTAATATTATGTCTTCTTATGTTACTTAGCTTGATGATGTTTTTGATGGGATATATTATATTCTCTTTTCAAGTGACGTTTGTACCCACTACACAACCCATACCTTCTTCTACTGTTTCTTCGCATTCTTTTCATCCTCTGCCTGAACATGAATCCGTTAGAAGATTGGAATTCGTTAATAACTCCTTTGTTCAGCTTCTGCACCAACACCAGCTGGTAGTGAACACGACTAACTGTTGGGTGTGTGGCCTTATGCCTCATACTACTGATAAGGGTATTCCTTATCTGGTCCTGCCATTCAGCTATAGTGGTTCTGTGTGGGCATACAGAACGATGTTCATCTATGCTCGTGAAGTCTATCCTCTACGTTCTGTGAAAGACAATCCAAAGAAAAGTGCTCTAGTTAAGGGAATAGTCAATATGATTAGAGGAGTTGGTTCCTATGAGACAATCCCGAGAGATGAGACACTAGCGTATATTGGATGGAACGTGACTGGATATGGAGTTAGTCTGAGTGAGAACCAGCGAGCGTAAAGATCCTCTCCGATTTGGATCGTACCCCATCAGGGTCATCTTTGTCTGCAAGGTAATGGCAAGAATCCGAGAGCTCAGTTAGGGAAGAGTATCTGCACTGAGACGTATGTTTTTGCGTCCAAGACTTCCCCATAGTTTCTAACAGCTAAGGGTACCTATTTTGTCTGTTACGATAGAGCGTACACATGGTTGCCCCCTGATTTCTCAGGCACATGTTTTGTTTCGTTCCTGTTGCCTCCTACATATACAGCTGCGGCAGATTACCACAAGACGAGAGTTGTTAGAGGTATCTTCAGTAAGAAAGATACTGCAAGACAAGAATTAGGAGATTTTTTGAAGGGTTTTCTGTCGTTTTGGGGACCTATGGTTAACAGCAGGAACATACGGCAATTGACGAGAGTGGTTGAGTCCACCGTAGTTGAAACTGCCGGTGCCCTTAGTAACTTGACTGCTGAGCTCCAGTCGGATCGCCTTATGACTCTCCAGAACAGAGTTGCGTTAGATGTCATACTTGCAGATCGAGGTGGGGTATGTAAAGTAATCCAATCAAGTTGCTGCGTTTTCATACCAGACAATGCTCCTACGGTATACCAGGCCATTTCCAAGTTACATAAGATCTCTGAGTCTATAAATGTGGATAAAGGAGATTGGTCGTTGATTGGATGGTTTTGGGAACTGTTATCGACCTGGGGATGGAAGATTCTGATGATCATTGGGATGGCTTTAGCGATTATTTCCTGTTCTGTCTTTGTGTGCAGTGCGCTCCTGCTATATGTGGCCTCTGTGCTACTACGTGTGCAAGGAGACCTGTCCCAAGAGAGGTACTAAGTAATAGGATTATGCTCCAGCAACATCTCGATGATCTGATGAATATAGACCTGGACTCAGATTGACGTGAGTGTAGATTATTGCCTATGTAAGGGCAAAAGGAGGGTCTGAGGTGCCGTGAATTCTGAGCCCGTTTCATAAAGGTCATGGTTTTGTTACGAATTTGATATTAGCGAACCGTAACTAGTTAGTACGACAAGTATGAGTGTTTTTATCACGTTAGACCGATGGATTCACTACGTATTTAGGGATTTCGTTCTGAACCCTTGGGTTCCATTTTGTGTATGGCAGCCATTTTGTGGTAGCCCTCACATAGGCCGATGACTACGGCCGAACGAGTCTTTGGCACACGTACACTTTAGCTGACTTCTGAATGACCTGAGCGAACTGACCCTCTTGCCAGAAGCCAACCTTGTTAGGCCAGTTCCTTTCCCAGTAGCTGATCAAGATTGAGGATCAAAGCACAGGACATCGTAAAACTTTATTGCACACAAATATGTCTTATCCTACTCTCACCTGTTTCTGCTCCTTTCTTTATGGTCTATTTTCGATGGGGATGTGCCTTTTTTTATTATGGGTTCATTCGACCTGTCTAAAGAAGAATGTTGGGTTTGACCGATGATTGATCATGGGCTGGGCAACTGAAAAGTGGGGTTTTCCGTCATGCGATACCTCTGGTGTGGATACATGTGATTGGACAGTTTGTAAATGTAAGGTATTTGTCTGGAATGTGATTTTTGGCATAAAAAGGGATGACTTGCTTTGTAAAATTGAGCAGTCTCCTGAGAACTCATACCGTGTTGACTTCTAGGACTTCTGTTACTGGCTGCAGCCAATAAATTTGATCTTTGACGCCACCAAGAAGAGTTCCGTGTCTCTGTGTTCTAAGACAGGTGATCCCCGAAGACTTTGGGCGTACCCCTGGCACCGCCGGGTCTTAAATAACCCGGTTCTTCAGAATGTAGAACAATGTCATACATTCAACCCAGTACAGAGATCTGGACCTAAATCCATTGTTTTGTTTGCACTCCACACCACCCCAGTTCAGACATTGCCATATGCAAATCAGCCTTGACCCTGTGCCTCATGGGAACAGTCCACCTCGAACTGCCAAACCATGTCTTTCCTGGACCGGAATCAAGCATCCTAGGATCGGTTTCTGGCTATCAGCCATGTCTGAGCATACCCATACCACTCGGGGTGACAAATGCAAAAACAACAGTTAATGGACAGAATCCAGAACAATGTCATACATTCACCCCAGTACTGAGATCTGGGCCTAAATCCATCGTTTTTTTGCACTCCACACCACCCCAGTTCAGACATGGCCATATGCAAATCAGCCTTGACCCTGTGCCTCATGGGAACAGTCCAGCCCAAAGGGTGGACCGTACCACACGCCCCCAGCATTTGTCACGCCCCCAGCACACGCCCACAGCACAACACAGACACGCCCACAAGAGACTACTTTGCTGGCACGGTTCTTTTACCTTTTAAATGTATATGGTGGGCGTCTGCATATCCTATGTCCTTCTGCTGCTACTGCCCTTTCCAACGCTGTATTGGGTGTTGTGATTGGTGGTGTGGTTCCTGAGATTACCCGCCTCAAAGGTTTGGGCTCTCTCTTTATTATATTAGTATGGATAGATAGATAGATAGATAGATAGATAGATAGATAGATAGATAGATAGATAGATAGATAGATAGATAGATAGATAGATAGATAGATAGATAGATAGATAGATAGATAGATAGATAGATAGATAGATATGTATATGTATGTATATATTACCTACTGGCGGTCGCCAGTAGGTATATATAGTTAGGATTTTTTCTCTATGGGATTTTTGAAAATTCTATGTCTAATAACTTTGGCGTTTGTGGACGGAATTGGCTGAAATTTTCAGGAAAATGGAACATTTTGTTTCTGAGCAGCCCTTGAAAATTTGGGGGGTGTTCGTCAAGGGGGGGCTGAGAAAAAAGGGGGGTCTCAAAACGTGTTTTTAACATTGAGTTTTCCATAGGGCGGTTGGCCTCACTTTTAGCCCGAACGGCTGAATGGATTTGCATGAAACTTGGCAAAATTGTAGGGACTGGTAGCCCGATGTGCCTTTTGTAGGTCTCAATATATGTGCTACAGTGGATTTTGAGAAATTAACGTTTAAAAAAAGATATATATCTGTAACAGCGGACCGGGCAGCGCTCCAGGACGCGTACTTTTCGCGCAACGGAGCTTTGTGAAGCGAAGCTGATTGGTTCTCCGGCGTCTGTCAACATTCCAAACAGTCCGTAGCGGCCGCCATCTTGTCTCTCGGTAGGATCGAGAGACAAGAGGAGGCCAAAGCGAAGGGGCAAATGACCATAAGGGGGAATAGTAGATCCTCGCTGACCCCGTAGGTTTGATGTGGAGGTTTTAAAAGTGCCCCGCGGGGCAAAAAAAAAAAATAATAATAATAATCGAACGGCTGAATGGATTTGCACGAAACTTGGCAAAATTGTAGGGACTGGTAGCCCGATGTGCCTTTGCTAGGTCTCAATATATGTGCTTCAGTGGATTTTGAGAAATTAACGTTCAAAAAAATATATATATCTGTAACAGCGCACCGCTTCGCGTACTTTTCGCGTTACGGAGCTTTGCGAAGCGAAGCTGATTGGCTCTCCGGTGTCTGTAAACATTCCAAACAGTACGTAGCGGCCGCCATCTTGTCTCTCGGTAGGATCGAGAGACAAGAGGAGGCCAAAGCGAAGGGGCAAATGACCATAAGGGGGCATAGTAGATCCTCGCTGACCTCCTAAGTTTGATGTGGAGGTTTTAAAAGGGCCCCGCGGGGCAAAAAAAAAAAATAATAATAATAATCGAACGGCTGAATGGATTTGCACGAAACTTAGTAAAATATTAGGGACTGGTAGCCCGATGTGCCTTTGCTAGGTCTCAATATATGTGCTTCAGTGCATTTTGAGAAATTAACGTTCAAAAACAAGATATATATCTGTAACAGCGCTCCGCTTCGCGGAGATAAAATTATATCTGTATTACCTAGCTGTTGCTAACACCAGTTAGCGACGGCTAGTAGGAGATAGCGACCATCTTGGGCCCCACTTTGCATGTGAGTGATGTTTATCACTAATGACATGCAAAGTGGGCATGCCAAGATGTTAGCGACTGGAAACAGTCGCTAACATCGCTATCTCCTATTATCAACTTTTGGAAATATTCGAGATAAGCGCGAATATCTCCAAAAAGTAACAGCTGCCCTGAGCAGTTCTTAGCCATGTTATCCAATGGGAGGTGGATAACATGGCTAAGAGGATTAGCTCGGTAATGCATGAGTATCGCGGAGTTTTCAGCGATATTAATGCATTGCGGTCGTTTTTTATCGTATTTGCGATAAACCTTGATAATAGCAAGGTTTATCTGCGATAATTTCTGACGGTAAAAAAATCTTTGCAATGCATCGTTAGGGATAAATATCGTTTAACTTTGGTAATATGCCCCAACGTCTGTTAACGTTCGATTCGAAGGAAATCAGGAAGTGTTGAAAAACATTGTCTGCGCCATCTTGTCTTTTTTCAAATGCCACACTTTTGTCGTGCACGGCAGCCATTTTAGATGCCTTGACCAGACCCACTCTGTGCACGCTGTCGATCCTTAGCATGGCTCCCCACCCTCGCAAGCATCTCACCCAGGCAGTGGTCACCCCCGCTGTCTGTGTTATGCATGGGTAATAAACCTCCCCCATCTGCGCTGCTCTTCCCTGAGAATCACACCCTGTGCCCGCCCGACACCTCCCTTTCGCCCTATTCACTACCGCACCCTCTGACACTCCTTTTCCTCTGTGTCCGATTGTCCAGGCCGGTCCTAGGCTATCAGCTAGCCCTGCAGATGTAGTTTATGGCCACAGCTGTAAAGAATCACCCCTCTTCAAAGGAGTTATAGTAGATCAAGGTCCACACTCGATGAGATCCGTCACAGCAGAAGCGTTGCTATTATCTGAAAACCATCCTGTATTGTGATTGGGGAGGGGACCGAGCGTGAAGCGGAAGATTCCAGGGATGACTCTTTGTACATCAAAGTTTTTACAATTATGTGTCACATTAAAAATATATAGCACTCCGACAAAGTAGTAAGATTATAAAACTTTAATAATTTATAAATATATACAAGAAAACAAAAATAGTAATAACATATAAACATTTTTAGGGAAAAACAACGAAGTAGCGGTCGGCTGTGCGAATAGTCCCAACGCAGCACAACGTCCAGATTTCCGGCGTGGGGCGTCGCGGGGGGTGGGTCATCAGTAGCAAACTGTTGTGCGAATAGTTCCAAGGCAGCAGAACGCGCCGAAATCTAGATGACACGAAAGTGATGTCTAGTAAGTTGCCACCCAGCAAATAACGGCGTGGGGCGTCGCGGGGGGTGGGTCATCAGTAGCAAACTGTTGTGCGAATAGTTCCAAGGCAGCAGAACGATGGCACCAAGGTGATGTCCAGTAAGTTGCCGCACTGGTTTTGGTATCCTACAATGCTGCTCCGAATAACGGCGTGGGGCGCCCCGGGGGAGGCGGCGTGAACGGGCCTCTCCAGGTGGAGTCTCATCTGTTGTAGTGGGGCGCCCCTTTACCGTTTCAGTTGCCATTCCGTCCGTTTTTGGTCCACTGTGTCAAAAGCCGCAATTCAGCTGAGTTGCGCCCACTCTTGCGGTGCAGCGATAGGCGGCTGTCACAGGACTCTCAAAATGGCGGCAGGCTCTTTCCTTTTTGGGCCTGGTGCACTGAAATGGCCCTGGGACACCTTGGAAATCGGACGCTTGTCTGCTAGGTCTTGGACCCCATTCTCGAAAGCGTCCCCTCCGCCTTGAGAATTCATCAAAAGTTTTGGGGGCCCCGACTCCTGCAGGCTTCTGGTGGGGAGCGGCTGCCATGATTGCTCGCGGAATGACCACGACGGAGCTACGAGATGGTGGTGCTCTCATGCTGACGCCAGTTTAGTCTGAAACATCCAGAAACAAGGTGGGGCTTTCATCGTTTGGGGAAAAAAAAAAGTTTTCATCCAATGAAAAGTGTTGTTTTTAGGTCATATGATCAAGCCTTCCATCATTAGGAAACCAAAAGTAAAATGAACCAATGAAAAGTTTTATAAACAAGTCACATGACCTGTTATGCGGCATAGGGTATAAAATGCGGAGAAAATACGTTGGCACGTCAGGCGGCGTCAGTAGCGGACCGATGTGCGAATAGGCCGAAGGCAATACAACGCGTCAAGATCCGGATGGCACCGAGGTGGTGTCCAGCAAGTTGCAGCACTGGTGTGGCCATCCTACAATGCTGAAAGTCGGCGTGGGGCGCCCCGTTGGCCTGTGAGTTTGCGTCAGTAGCGGACCGATGTGCGAATAGGCCGAAGGCAGCACAACGCGCCAAGATCCGGATGGCACCGAGGTGGTGTCTAGTAAGTTGCCGCACTGGTGTGGCCATCCTACAATGTTGAAAGTCGGCGTGGGGCGCCCCGTTGGCCTGTGAGATGGCGTCAGTAGCGGACCGATGTGCGAATGGGGCCAAAGGCAGCGCAACAATATTTTCTGACTGACACCACAAGGCGCTGAGATGCCAAGATCCGGATGGCACCGAGGTGGTGTCTAGCAAGTTGTGGCACTGGTGTGGCCATCCTACAATGGTAAAAGTCGGCGTGGGGCGCCCTGTTGGCCTGTGAGATGGTGTCAGTAGCGGACTGATGTGCGAATGGGGCCAAAGGCAGCGCAACAATATTTTCTACAATATTTTCGGAGTAGAAGACACCACAAGGCGCTGAGATGCCAAGATCCGGATGGCACCGAGGTGATGTCTAAGTTGCGGACTGATGTGCGAATGGGGCCAAAGGCAGCGTAACAATATTTTTTGTATGGAAGATACCACTAGGCGTTGAGATGCCAAGATTCGGATGGCACCGAGGTGATGTCTAGCAAGTTGCTGTACTGGTGTGGTCATCCTACAATGCTGAAACTCGGCGTGGGTCGCCCCATTAGCCTATGAGATGGCGTCAGTAGCGGACCGATGTGCGAATAGGCCGAAGGCAGCACAACGCGCCAAGATCCGGATGTCACCGTGGTGGTTTCATAGTTGAGAGGCACTTCATCTGCAGTGGGGCGCCGAGATCCGGATGGCACCGAGGTGATGTCTAGCAAGTTGCTGTACTGGTGTGGTCATTCTACAATGCTGAAAGTCGGCGTGGGGCGCCCCATTAGCCTGTGAGATGGCGTCAGTAGCGGACTGATGTGCGAATGGGGCCAAAGGCAGCGCAACAATATTTTCTGAAGAGAAGACACCAAAAGGTGCTGACATTCCAAGATCCGGATGGCACCGAGGTGGTGTCTAGCAAGCTATGCAGTTGAGTTGTGTGCGCACTTGCGGAGAATAGGTCGAAGGCAGCATAACAATGTTTTCTGAATAGAAGACACCACAAGGCGTTGAGATTCGGTTACCACCGAGGTGATGTCTAGCAAGTTGCCGCACTGGTGTGGCCATCCTACAATACTGCTCCGAATAACGGCGTGGGGTGCCCGAAGGGGGGGGGAGCCGGCGTGAATGGGCCTTCCTAGGTGGAGGCTCGTCTGCTGTAGTGGGGCGCCCCTTTACCGTTTCAGTTGCCATTCAGCTGAGTTTTGGCTGCTCTTGATGCTACAGCGACAGGCGGCTGCAAGAGGACTCTCAAAATGGCGGCCTGTTCTTTGGATTTGGGCCTGGTCCACTAAAATGGCCCTGGGACACCTTAGAACTCGGACGCTCGATTTTTTTTTCCTTTCCTGTACATGCAAAAAAAGGTAAATGCCCGGTACGTTACACGCTTCATCTGCCACGATGAACTCTCCAGAGGAACCGAAAAAAAATATAGTTGTGGTAACTATAACATGCATCGTCATATGGAGAGGTGGCACCAATTAATTATAGTGCTGCATAAAAGAGAGATTTGGAGGAGAACCCCTGACCTGCTAGTACATTCATCAAAGAAGTGGCACTGAGAGCTTCAGAGGCAAGGGAAACGGTCCCAAATATTTAGAAGAACTTTGGAAAGATTAAAATGACATGTTTAGATTGTGGCAAATTAATTTCATGTGGACAGATGAGTGTTACTCTAATAAATACAGCATAGGAACATCATCATAGTCGATGGTTGGTAGAGACATTTTGACTATATCCTGGACCTGCCCGTCCTCGCCCAAAATGGCGCCGGAATAAATGGGACTCGTAACTCCTTGTTGTGTACTGGTTGCAGAACCTTGAAATCACGAGATACGTATGCAGTTTTGAAGCACATGGCGGGCGGGGACGAGAATTGATTGAATATTTCGACATCCCTATTGATATTAAGTTCTGATGTGTTATTGATTACTGTACTGTTGAAAGTTCGAATTAACGTCACCCATGGTACTTGCCCGCAAATGTATATCTAGATAATTTTATTGTAACTGGCCCTGTCGTATTTTAATTATAAAATGTACGTCCACCGATTCCGTAACTGTTAGACACCTTAGTTCTTGCAACCTAATGGCCCGCCCGTTACGTTCCTCTACAGTGTAAATGTCTATTCATCATATACGATTACAGTTTGCTCTGTGGCAGGCCCACGTGGTTATAGGCAAGTATTTGTATAATGAAATTTTCACAATAAAGGTTTTTAAAAGAAAACATGGTAGTAGTATATACATTGGTAAAGTTTTTAATAATAGTGACTGTTTTAGAATCATTAAAAGGCAAGTGAAATAAAGCAGACCAATTACATGAAGGGTAAAAGGTATAATACGAAGGAACGCAGTAAAGATAAATGGTCAAGGGCTGTTGTGTTTTCTATTCCTGCAACATAAAGTGATCGATAAGAATCTCATATTCAGGCGTATCGGCGACTAAGACAGCAGGTCGACCCTCTTTTGCTCAACGGCTCCGTCATGGGACGAAGAAACGCTCTTTTTCTCGAAAAAAGAATATATTTTACTTGCAGGACAGTTGTAAAATTTCCGGGAAAGTACATTAGCCTGGAACATTATAACATATATTTAAGAAAAAATAATGTTCGGAAGTAATGAAAAGCGTAATTTTTAGGTCATATGACCAAGCCTTTCATCATTACAATAAGAAAAGTAAAATGAACCAATGAAAAGTTTTATTAACAAGTCACATGACTTGTTATGCTTACGTTACGCGCTGCGCGCCCCGGATGACTTCCGGATGCGCTAACGCGGCGCGTCATATGACGCATTACGCGACAACGCAGGTACAGAATATAGTCAAAATGTCTCCACCAACCAGCGGTCGGAACACAACCCCTTTCAGCAGGCTAAATAGTTCTGTTAAATGACAACAGAAGGGACAGGCAACAAGAACCATCAGTCAAAGAGGGGAGGGCTAGTTCTTCTCTACCGGGTTACATTGGGGCGCTACCGGAACTGATCGAATTGGTAGTCTACAGTGTTTCTGGATGTTTCAGACTGAAGCTGGGGTTAGCATGAGAGCAGCACCATTTTGTAGCTCCGTCGTGGTCATTCCGCAACCAATCATGGCAGCCGTTCTTTATCGTTATTTTGGGCGGGGTGGGTGGCGGAGCCGAGCTGTTTTGCAGCCATCATTGTGTGGAGTTCAGTTCATCTCACTAGTTTTGTATTTGTCATGAGGGGTTGTTCCTAATGTTTCTATTTTAGCGAGGTCAAAAAGAGATCCCATTAGTGGCCTACTGATTTTGCTCGATTCCTTTTCTTTTTTTTTACACGATTTTTCGTTATCTGCAAAGACTAAACAGAGTATTGCGACTCTGTGTTTGTTTGTAAATAGAGAATGAACCAAAGAGAACTAATTCTAAAACAGTAAATACTTGGATAACAATCAATCAAATGGAGAGAGAAGCAGGCACGACGGATTACAACGGGGGCAAAGGCCTGCGTTAACTACCTTTCACTATCTGCAAAGAGAGAGTACTCCTAATAGAAATGAGGGGGGGGGGCACCATTCAAAGCAGATCAGTGTGCATAAACGCGAAAATGTTTTCACTTACCACGTACTTGACATTCGACAGCTTATGATATTTGCTATTAAAAAACCATTGAAATTCACTGAAAAAACCATAGGTTATAGACCATATATAGTTAGGAATTAGCATTTACAAAACCTTGAAAATTCACTGAAAAAACCATAGGTTATAGACCATATATAGTTAGGAATTAGCATTTAAAAAACCTTATTTTACTCACACAAAACCATTGAAATTCCATATATAGTTAGTTGCACTAACTATATATCGCGCACCCGCAATCCACTGCTGATCATGTCACATATTACATCATTCATGACATGGTCAGTGACATCACTGATGACATCTCAAATGACATCATTCTTGTGCTAATACGATAAACCTCTTCAGACTCTAATATAACCTTAGATACACTCAGTGTATACAGACACTCACACACTGCCACTCATCCATGGAGTTACTCACACACCCAGTCAGTCATGCAAAGAAACAATCTCACCTCCATTTCTTCAACTATACAGTTAAACACACCTTACTTATTGAAACATATACTAACACATATTTACTCTCTTATACAATCCCTGATACAAGTTCACAATGATCGATACAACCACTCACTCATTCAGTGGCTCTCATGCACAGTTATTTATATATGCCAACTCTCACATGTACTGTGTTTTACATATGTACTTACTATGACATGTAGCATTGAGATATCCATTCACTCATGCACACAGTCAACTGCCTATGTAGCTGTTTCCACATGCACTCTTGAACTCATACACCTAGTGAATAAACTGCTCACACATCTATGCATAGAGTCACACACCTTCCAGCCACCCCCACACAAACTCAATCTCCCATATAAATACTTGGGCAACCAATTAATAACACATATAGCCTCTCGTATAGCTAATGATCAACACATGCAGCAGTTTACAGAACAACAGACATAATGATGCACAAATTAAGACAGTTTAGTCACTAACCCATGCATTCAGTGAGACACATTTAATCACTCACTCATACAGTCAGTCACGCACCTACTAAATCCTTCATCCAGACACTTATACATCCACTCATTCTTCAATATGTAAGACATATTTTAACTTTACAGAAACATACAGTCACTGGATGTTGTCATCAGTGATGTCATCAGTGATGTCATTTGAGATGTCATCAGTGATGTCATCAGTGATGTCACTGACCATGTCATGAATGATGTAATATGTGACATGATCAGCAGTGGATTGCGGGTGCGCGATATATAGTTAGTGCAACTAACTATATATGGAATTTCAATGGTTTTGTGTGAGTAAAATAAGGTTTTTTAAATGCTAATTCCTAACTATATATGGTCTATAACCTATGGTTTTTTCAGTGAATTTTCAAGGTTTTGTAAATGCTAATTCCTAACTATATATGGTCTATAACCTATGGTTTTTTCAGTGAATAGATATATCTATATATCTATATATGCATACATATATGTGTGTGTATATATGTATATATATATATATATATATATATATATATATATATATATTGGCGTTATTTATAAGGGCTTTCAGTCAGCTCTCTTCATTTTGTTGTTATGTCTTTCACAATTGCATTTCACCCATCACATCATACAGTATGAGGCAATGGGTCAGCTGACTTCAGCCATTGGCTAAGCGCTCTGTGAGTGAGGGCATTCTGCTCTTTGTGCACTTTCACACAAAAAGTAGTCCCCTTGTATAGTTTTACAGAAAACATTCAAAACACCACAGAGATTAGGAAAGCTAAAATTAGACGGTAAACACCAGAGCGAATGGCTTTGTCAGTGCTTGTTACTAATAGGGAGGGGGGGCTATTTAGATTTGATTCACAAAAGCATTCAAGAGTATGAAAAAGAGTACTCCTTTAGTACTACTTTATGTACTCGTAAATGCTTTTGTGAATTGGCTACTTAGAGGGGTATATTTACAAGGGGATAGCATCAACAGAACCTCACTTTTTTTGGCTTGACGCCACCTTGTAAATACGGCCCTTTTGCACGCATCACTTAGCTTGAAAGGGGTGTGCAATGGGTTTGCTGTGGTTGTTCACCACAACACCCATTGCTTTTTGATGCTGCTTCAGATTTATAAGGATGTGTAAATCTGAGGCAGCACCAAAAACTAACACCATGCAAGAGCAATCATTAGAATGGCGAAACGAGGAGAAATACGTTTATTTCTCCTCTTTGTTCTTTGCTTTTTCTCTGAGTACTTCGGGGCATATTACCAAGGGTGGTGATAGGCAATTATCGCTGGTTTAGCTGCCGTTTTCGGACACTAAGTGGCGATAATTCTATCGCTCTATTAGCAAGCTGTCGCTAACTGTTGTTAGCGACAGCTTTTAGGTGATAGCGAGCGGTTTGGGGCCCGTTTTGCATGTCAGCGATATTTATCGCTAATGACATGCAAAGTGGGCGTACCCAACCTGTTAGCGACTGAAAGCAGTCGCTAACGTCGCTATCGCCTATTAGCAAGGCAGGCGTAGCGATGGAAATATTTGCGCTAAGCGCGAATATCTCCAAAAACTAACACCTGCTCAGACCAGTTCTTGCAAAAAACATTACATATGAAGGAAACAAGAAGGCTCAGTTAGTCAGTACATGGCTTGTAATTCACCAATTTTTTGAGATATTTACACATGGAAATACAGTTGAAAGCAGCACTGTACAAGAAAAATCATGTAGCAACCCAAGAAGCACTTGGTGACAAGGTGATATGTACAAGTGAAAGGTGACGGCGCAAGTGAAGGGGGTGAACAGCGTGAACGGCGCAAGGTGACAAAATTATATACAGTGATGGCTAAGATGATTGATAAATTCAAGTTTTTTGTAGCACATTAGATCACAGTTATGAGCCAAATGTTGTAGTGCGCCAAATAATTGCGCTGTAGTGTCGACGCCGTTTCGATCCACAATGATTTGGGATCCTCTTCAGGACAGGGTTGGCGGATTGGTGTAGTGCTGGAGTTCAGATAGGCGCTGGTTCAAAATTGTACCAAGTCGTCTTGAGGCGATCAATTCCAAGAATAACTGTGTAGAAGGCGTCCGTGGCGATACAGGGAGCAGCGTCTGAATGAATCTGTACTGCTGCCGGAGTCTGAATCGCGAGCGAGGGTTCCGACCTACGATGAGGGGAAACTGCAGTTTGCCCTCATCGTAGGTTGGAACCCTCGCTCGCCACGGACGCCTTCTACCCAGTTATTCTTGGAATTGATCGCCTCAAGACGACTTGGTACAATTTTGAACCAGCGCCTATCTGAACTCCAGCACTACACCAATTCGCCAACCCTGTCAATCAATCAATCAATCAATCATAACACTTGTATAGCGCGCTACTCACCCGGAAGGGTCTCAAGGCGCTTGGGGGAAAGGGGCGGCTACTGCTTGAACAGCCAGGTCTTGAGCTGTCTCCTGAATGCGAGGTGGTCCTGGGTCAGCCGAAGGTGGATGGGGAGGGAGTTCCATGTCTTGGCCGCCAGGAAGGAGAAGGATCTGCCTCCGGCGGTGGCTCTTCGGATGTGTGGTACGGCGGCGAGGGCAAGGCTAGCGGACCGTAGCTGGCGGGTGGGCGTGTGGAAGGTCAGGCGGTCGTTGAGGTACTTGGGGCCCAGGTTGTGGAGAGACTTGTGTGTGTGGGTGAGGAGCCTGAACGTGATCCTCTTGTTGACGGGGAGCCAGTGCAGGTTCCTCAGGTGGCCGGAGATGTGGCTGCGTCGAGGGATGTCCAGGATGAGTCGGGAGGAGGCGTTCTGGATGCGTTGTAGTCTTTTCTGTAGCTTGGCTGTGGTTCCGGCATAGAGGGTGTTTCCGTAGTCCAGTCGGCTGGTGACGAGAGTCTGGGTGACCGTCTTCCTGGTGTCGATCGGGATCCATCGGAAGATCTTGCGGAGCATGCGGAGGGTGTGAAAGCATGAAGAGGAGACGGCGTTGACTTGTTTGGTCATCGAGAGGGAGGAGTCCAGGATGAAGCCCAGGTTGCGTGCGTGGTCTGTCGGCTTGGGGGCGGTGCCCAGGGCTGGGGGCCACCAGGAGTCATCCCAGGCGGAGGGTGATGGTCCAAGGATGAGGACTTCCGTCTTGTCTGAGTTCAGTTTCAAGCGGCTGTTCTTCATCCAATCGGCGACGTTTTTCATCCCTTCGTGGAGGCTGGTTCTGGCGGTGTCGGGGTCTCTGGTGAGGGAGAGGATCAGCTGGGTGTCGTCGGCGTAGGAGATGATGTTGAGGTTGTGTTGGCGTGCGATGGCTGCGAGAGGTCTCATGTAGACGTTGAAGAGGGTGGGGCTGAGTGATGATCCTTGGGGGACGCCGCAGATGACTTCGGTGGCCTCGGAACGAAACGGGGGGAGGCGGACTCTCTGTGTTCTTCCAGCGAGGAACGAGATGATCCACTTCAATGCCTTCTCTTGGATGCCGGTGTTGCTGAGGCGCTGGACTAGGGTGCGGTGGCAGACAGTGTCGAACGCGGCGGAGAGGTCCAGGAGGATGAGTGCCGCTGTTTCCCCTTTGTCGAGAAGGGCTCGGATGTCGTCGGTGGCTGCGATGAGGGCGGTCTCGGTGCTGTGGTTGGCTCTGAAGCCGGACTGCGAGGGGTCGAGGGATCCATTCGTCTCGAGGAAGGCGGCAAGCTGTCTGTTGGCGTGTTCTCGATGACTTTGGCAGGAAAAGGGAGGAGCGAGATGGGGCGGAAGTTTTTGAGGTCGGTGGGGTCCGCTGTTGGTTTCTTCAGTAGGGCGCTGAGCTTGGCGTTCTTCCAGCTCTCCGGGAAGGTGGCGGTGTCGAAGGAGGTGTTGATGACGTCTCGGAGTTGGGGTGCGATGGTGGAGTCGGCCTTGTTGAAGATGTGGTGGGGGCAGGGGTCAGTCTGAGATCCAGAGTGGATGGTGTTCATTGTGCGGGCTGTGTCTTCGGTGGTCACTGCGGTCCAGGTGCGGAGGGTGGCTGTGGGGTGCGTTGGTTCGACGGTTGGGATCGAGGAAGGTGCGCCGAAGCTGTTATCGATGTCGGCAATCTTGCGGTGGAAGAATGAGGCGAGGGAGTCGCAGAGATCTTGTGACGGGGTGATGTCGTTGTTGCCGGTGCTGGGTTTGGAGAACTCGTTGACGATGCTGAAGAGTTCCTTGCTGTCGTGGGCATTGTTGTCAGGTCGATCCTTCAGTGATTTCTTCTTGGTGGTGCGGATGAGCTGGTGGTGCTTGCGGGTCGCGTGTTTGAGGGCGGTCATGTTGTCCGTGGTCCGGTCGAGGAGCCAGGCTTTCTCGAGGGTGCGGCAGGTCTTCTTGGAGTCCTTGAGTTCGTCGGTGAACCAGGGGGCCTTCTTGCTTCTGGGTTTGCTGGGAGGGTTCTTCAGTGGTGCGAGGTCGTCGGCGCCGGCGGTCAGCCACTGTGTGAAGTTGCGGGCTGCTTCGTTGGGGTCCGGTGTGCTGGCAGGAGGGTTCTGGCTGAGGGAGGTGGTGAGCTGGTCGGCGGTGATCTTGCTCCAGCTTCTGTGAGGAACCTGTTGCGGGTGGTGGTGGGTAGTGGTTTTTCTGAAGCTGAAGTGGACGCAGCTGTGGTCGGTCCAGTGAAGTTCGGTGGAGTGGCTGAAGGCGATGTGCTTGCTGGCTGAGAAGACTGGGTCAAGCGTGTGGCCGACGTAGTGGGTGGGGGTGTTGACCAGTTGCTTGAGTCCGAGGTTGGCGAGGTTGTCCAGCAGGGTGACGGTGTTGCGGTCCTTGTTGTTCTCCAGGTGGAAGTTGAGGTCCCCTACGCGGATGTAGTCGGCGGAGGGGAGGGCGTGTGGGCTGATGAAGTCCGTGATGTCTTCGCTGAATTGTGTGCGTGGTCCCGGGGGTCTGTAGATGAGGGTGCCTCTGAGGGTCGTCTTTGGGTCGGTGTGAATCTGGAAGTGGAGGTGTTCGGCGGCGGTGTAGGTGTCGTCGGCGTCGGTCGTGATGCGGATGGTGTTCTTGTGGACGATGGCGATGCCTCCCCCAGTTTGGTTGACGCGGTCCCTCCTGATGATCTTGTATTCATCCGGGATGGCGATGGCGATGTCAGGGGCTGAGGAGGCGTTCATCCATGTTTCAGTGAGGAACGCGACGTCTGGTGATGTTGTGTCGAGCAGGTTCCAGAGTTCGACGGCGTGTCTGTGGACGGAGCGGGTGTTGAGCAGGATGCACTTGAGGTCGCTGCTGGGGTTTGGCTTGGCGGGCGCGGTGCATGGTCGGAGGCAGGTGAACTTGCAGGTTGTGCAGGTGAAGGGTCCGTGGAAGCGTTTCGGGGCGGCTCGGCAGCAGGCGGGGTTCTGGCCGGCGTTGAGTGTGATGAGGGTGGCGGCGTCGTAGGTCTGTTGGGTCGTCTCGCGTCGGTGGGGGCCAGGGGTCCTGGCGCTGGGCGCGGTCCAGGCGCGGACGGGCACAGACGGGTTTGCCTTTGGCGCGCCTTCGGCGCACAATCGGCGCACCCGCTGCGCGTCCCTGCGGTCGCCATTTATGGCGAAGTGGGAGGGAGGGAGGAGCAGCCGGGAGGCGGGAGCGGGGAGGGTACAGAACAAAAAGGGGGCGTGGCCGCTAGCACCCTGTCCTGAAGAGGATCCCAAATCATTGTGGATCGAAACGCCGTCGACACTACAGCGCAATTATTTGGCGCACTACAACATTTGGCTCATAACTGTGATCTAATGTGCTACAAAAAACTTGAATTTGTCAATCATCTGAGCCATCACTGTACATAATTTTGTCACCTTGCGCCGTTCACGCTGTTCACCCCTTCACTTGCGTCGTCACCTTTCACTTGTACATATCACCTTGTCACCAAGTGCTTCTTGGGTTGCTTCATGATTTTTCTTGTACAGTGCTGCTTTCAACTGTATTTTCATGTGTAAATATCTAAAAAAAATTGGTGAATTACAAGCCATGTACTGACTAACTGAGCCTCCTTGTTTCCTTCATATGTAATGTTTTTTGCATACACAACTTAATTGCCTGTCAATTTGTTACCTATTGGGACATTGTTTTCTATATATACTTCATACCCAGTCCCAGTTTGGTCTATGGGTCCTACTCCTGTTTCTTTTCACCAGACCAGTTCTTAGCCATGTTTTATCCAATGGGAGGTGGATAACATGGCTAAGAGCATTTCATCGCAAATGCGTGAATATCGCTGTATTCTCAGCGATATTCACGCATTTCGCCGCTATCGCAGGAAAAATTATAGCTTTGGAGATAAACGTTGCTAATAGCAAGTCATCTCAGCGATAAATTCCGGCGATGCTCAGAGATAAAAAAAATCGACGCTAAGCCTATTTAGCGATAAATATCGCTACTTGTTGGTAATATGCCCCTTCATTCTGCATCACACATAAAAGTAACAAATAGCCATTATGAATTGTTTATGTGCAGAAAGGCACACCTTCCTGCACATAAACAATCATTCCCTGTAACGCAACCACCATTGCACTATGGTGCAAGGGTACCTGCGCTGGCGCTAGGGAAAACACAGGGGTGTGCCATATTGTTGTAAATAAGGCACATCCCTCTATTTTGGAAATCTCAGAGCGCGGTGCTGCAAAATTTTGGCGCAGCTCAGTGCTCTGACATTTCATTGTAAATATACCCCAGAATTGTTTTCAACTCGGAAAGCTGGAAGGCAGGTTGGCCTTACAATGCTGTGGTCTTGCTTTGCCAATTTGCTTAGCAGGCTCTGTCAAGGTCACTAACAACTACTGACAAAGCTTTTACTTTTGTTCTGCAAAAAGTTACACTTTATTCACAAATAGCGCCAATTTGCGGTGTCACAGTACCTTCCAAGCGTTCACAATATGACAAATGACAGATGTGCGGCACTATAAGAGGAAGGCCTTAATATTTCAAAGTTTGCACTGCGTAAAGCAAAATACAGCATCAGTTCACTTAACATTTTAAAGACCCACAGCCACGCTGTAAACTGTGGGGCATATTACCAACGATTAGCGATATTTATTGCTAACGAGGCTTAGCAACACATTTTTTAACGCTAAGCATCGCCGGAAATTATCGCAGAGATCACTTGCTATTAGCAAGGTTTATCTCAGAAGTGATAAAAATCCTCGCGCTAACTGCCAAATGAGAGATTATCGCTGGAAAACCAACGATAATCTCTCGAAGTTTGGCGTTAGCTTGATGATAGGAGCTCACAAACTTAGCCATGATATCTACCTTCCATAGGATATCATGGCTAAGTCAGGAAAATACCAGGGGGCATATTATCAAGGGGGTTTATCTCTGCTTTTTTGGCTTTAAAAGCCAAGAAAGCGGAGATAAAATTATCTCCCTATTACCTAGCTGTCGCTAACACCAGTTAGCGACAGCTAGTAGGAGATAGCGACCATCTTGGGCCCCGCTTTGCATGTCAGTGATATTTATCACTAATGACATGCAAAGTGGGCGTGCCAAGATGTTAGCGACTGGAAACAGTCGCTAACATCGCTATCTCCTATTACCAACTTTTGGAGATATTCGCGCCTAAGCGCGAATATCTCCAAAAGCTAACACCTGCCCCTGAGCAGTTCTTAGCCATGTTATCCAATGGGAGGTGGATAACATGGCTAAGAGCATTAGCTCGGTAATGCATGAATATCGCTGACTTGTCAGCAATATTCATGCATTGCGGCCGATTTTTATCGCATTTGCGATAAACCTTGGTAATACCAAGGTTTATCTGCGATAAAAATCGCCGCAGTTCAGCGGTAATTTTTTGTCTCTAACCAAGCAATAGCGACGCTATTGCTTGGTAATATGCCCCAGGTGTAAAAAAAAACAGGGTTAGCAAAAGCCTTGATAATAAGAGAAATGTCGCTTAACAACATTTCTCCTATTATTTTTCTCTGGAACGCCCCCTTTGCATCTCATTAGAGATGCAAGGGGAAGCGTAGAGAAAAAGGGTGCTAACATGCGAATTTGCGTGTTAGCACCCTGTTGCTGATAGGGAGATAATTTTATCTCCGCTTTCTTGGCTTATAAAGCCAAAAAAGCAGAGATAAATCCCTTGATAATATGCCCCTGTGTTTGTTGCCTCACATAAGTGCTTGTATAACCTTTAGTAATGGTCCTCAGGATATATTTATGAAGGTTTTGTACGCATGGCACAAAACACGGCAAAATGTAGCATCAAGTTACCATACATTATAAAAGCCCACGGGGCATATTATCAAGGGGGTTTATCTCCGCTTTTTTGGCTTTAAAAGCAAAGAAAGCGGAGATAAAATTATCTCCCTATTACCTAGCTGTCGCTAACACCAGTTAGCGACAGCTAGTAGGAGATAGCGACCATCTTGGGCCCCGCTTTGCATGTCAGTGCTATTTATCACTAATGACATGCAAAGTGGGCGTGCCAAGATGTTAGCGACTGGAAACAGTCGCTAAAATCGCTATCTCCTATTACCAACTTTTGGAGATATTCGCGCTAAGCTAAGAATATCTCCAAAAGCTAACACTTGCCCCTGAGCAGTTCTTAGCCATGTTATCCAATGGTAGGTGGATAACATGGCTAAGAGCATTAGCTCGGTAATGCATGAATATCGCTGACTTTTCAGCGATATTCATGCATTTTGGCCGATTTTTATCGCTTAGGAGATAAACCTTGATAATATCAAGGCTCCTAAGCGATAAAAATCACCGCAGCTTGGCGATAAAAATCGCCGCTAAACCAACATAGCGATAATTATCGCTAGTTGTTGGTAATATGCCCCCACATTCGCATGTGGAGACACTGCCATGATTTCAAACGCTAACATCACCCCCATTAAACCAACCTTTTGTGTTATGTTGTCAAACAAATGTGGTGGGATAGTCAGACATCTTGAGCGCCTGCTATTAAACCTTTTGTGCAGTCTGTGAGTTGCTGTCTCTGCCTTTCATCCTCTATGAGTTGCAGCTGTGGGGACATTGCAGGAAAAATGAAAAATAAATAAAACTAAAGTAGGGATGGCTGGGAGAGCAACAGATGAGGTGGGGAGGAGCAACACAGCCACAAGAGATGAGGCAGAAATGTCAAAAAAGCAAGTACACTGCAGAGAGAGAGGGGAAAACACATGCCCCCGAATGGAGAGCTGAAAGCAAAAGCAAAAAGTAGTTCCTAAATTATATGCAGTGGAAGAAGATAACTTATTTAATCAGAAACACGGTAAAACAGTAATCCTCCAGTGGAGTGACAAGCTCAAAAAGAGGAAGGAAAACATTGGCGACGCCAATAGGTCTCACCTATGCAATATCTATGTACTTTTCCAGAGTTTTGTTTAGCCATGCTGTACAGCAGCACAGCTGCTCTGCATCATGGCTAAAAGTGAAGAGAAAAAAACGCAATGACACGGCCAGGCAGTAGCGGCCGCCGGTTATAAAATATTGTGGAGTGTGATGGCGCCAAACTCACCATAAATGCCGCACTTCTCCCCAGCATGGCACCTCTCCCCAGCGTCCATAAGCTTTAATGGAAGGAATTCCTTTCTGCTCAGTGGAATGTGAATCCAACCAATCCTGGAGCTGCTCTCATCAGCGGGAGAGCAGATCCAGGATTGGTGGGAGCAGGCTAACCTAGAGTTCATTTTGAGGCTGGAGCCTGTGCCAGAAACCTCTCTCCTGTTTCACAGCATGGGGATTTCTGTATCTACAGTGCGAATGTTGGGCTGGCCGTAGATAGCCAGCCGGTCAACCCGACATGCGCAGTGACAGGGGCAGTAATCTTGCAATAGCAGAATTCAGCCCCACCCCCTGCCCACACTTGTGCTGTACACTGCGCGAGCTGGTAGTAAAATAAAATGGCATATGCTATTTTTGTTGGGTGCCTTTGCCTTCTGCACTCGCAGCAGGCGTGGAGACACTCCTCCACTCTTGTGGAGTGCTGACCGTGTCATAGCACTTTTTAGGTCCCGCCTGAGCAGCACGCATGTGCTGCTCTGCGAGACTTCTTGTAAGGGGGCTTCAAAAAGCTTACCACACGCTTGTGCGTGTGTGGCCTATTGCTTGCGGTTACCCGCACGGGCGCCATATGTTTTGAATTATTGTGCCCGGACGAGATAATTCAAAACATATGGCCTGGTGCACGCTCTCGCACGCACGGGCTTGTTAGGCTTTGCACGCACTTTATGGCCGCTCTGAGTGCCCCCTCCCCCACCACAGAGCGCGTCTACGTAAGATGCAACTTGCACAATCCAAACTGGCTTGAAGGAAAGCTCCAAGTCGCGCTGGAAAAATGGAACACACATGTCTCCACAGCAGATGAATTAAAACCAACCCACACTCGCCACCAAATCACCCCTAAAGTTTACGCGGCTCGACCATGAGAGCAAACGCCGCTACTTCTTTGTCTTTGCTCATGTTAGACTTTAACAACTTTAGTTGTACGTGGAGAACCTCTAATGTTCTTCATTTATGTTACCTAATTACACTTGTGTTGCCTTCCAGTCTCGTTGTAGCGCTCCCACCGGCAGGTGGCGCAAGCCGAGGCAGTCTCTGTCCCGTGCAGCTGATAGAAGCCCGACCCTCACACCGCAGCGGTACCCGCACGGCCCTCCCACCTCCCTCCCGCACGCAAACAGGCCCTTTGGCACTCCTGACGCCCACATTGCCCTGCCAGCTCCCTCTCCCCACCAGTGATGACCACAGTGCCCTCCCACCTCATTCCCGCACGGGCCCTTTGGCACTCCTGATGCCCGCAGCTCCCTGTCACCTCCTTCCCACCTCCAGCGACTTCCTTAAAGCCCAGACATCACCGGCATCATCACAGCGAGGTAGGCTGAGGGTGAGGAGGTCCGTGGAGGGCTGGTGCACAGGCTGTGAAAAGGACAGACTTCCTAAGACGTCACTCCCACTGAGTTAGAAGCTAAACTCCTGCCTTTTACCAATACTAGTATAACAAGTTCTTTAAGTGGGTTGAAAAACTGTGGGGTCTCTCAAAGGGGAGTGGATGATATAATTAGGCCATGGCATAAAACACCTACGCTACAAATCTGTGTTTAGCATAGTGAGCCGCTTCTGCCATTGCACCCAGATCTATAATACAACAAGTAACATAACACTTATAAGGTCACAAAGGCGAGACCTATTGGCTATGCCAATGCTTGTTTACTTTATATTCAGCCATGCTGCACATGTCGAGGTCAAGCGCGGAGAAGGTGTGTCTCAGCATGAATACTGTCATGTAAACATGCTCTTTCACGAAGAGGCAATTACAAACACGAAGGACCCGTCAGAGTTTCAAATACATGTGCTGAAGCCGTGATATCCACTTACAACAGCGCCAACTCTGTTACCTGTGATGCCATGACAGTATTTATACGTATCGACAATGACTTTTGCTACTAAAATAAAAAAGGATCGCAGGCCCAAAAGCGAGAGTAGCTGAAGAACATTCACTGGGCAAGGAAGCAGTACTTGGGCATGACCCAGGGGAAGGACAAACAGACAAAGAGGTGTGAAGCCAGCACATGCTGTCAAAACAGGAGCCAGCCACTTAAAGTGGCAATGAAGCCAACCAAAGGTAAGTAATGGGTGGGCTGTCAGCTCCCTTTAAGCTAAGAAAATATCTTGCCACTGACACAGCATGAACTGTCTTATGCGAGGGCTAAAAAGCAGAGGCATGCGTGGCCAAGATGGCGAGCATGGCGGACGTGGATTGAGCGAACTCCGTCCCGCCGCCAGTGATCCTTCCTAATATCCTGCGTCGCCCCAACCTCTGTCCGCCCTAAAGTGAGAGGCTGTCCGCGGGAGCAGGGGGAGACGGCCCGACAGTGATTTCGGGGCCCCGGAGGCGTGATCTCTGCCGCCTCCGGCAGCGCAGAGCCGAGACAGCGGTGCGGCCTACATTGAGCGCCAGAGCCGGGGCCTGGATTTGTGGGCGCCACGCCCGGAAGTGAGGTGACGCCGGACCGGCTGGGGTGTGGGGAGCCGCCCCGCCCGCGCGACCTGTGGGGCCGCGGCAAAGCATCCCTGGCGTAGAGTGAGCGGCGTCGGAGACCCACTGGCGGTGCAACCAGCGTCCAGACTTCTACGGTGCGGTAAGGGGGAGCCGCGTGGCGTGCGGCCTGGTGGGGGAGGGGACGCTCCTGCGGAGGTGCCTGGCCCAGATCGGCGGCCGAGTCGTACCGCGGGGTTAGTGGCCCTCGGAGCGCCGGGAGACGGCAGTCATCCGATCTCTCGCTACTCCCCACCATAGCACCCCCCCCCCCCCCACCACCACCTTCAATTGATCCTGCACCAGCCCTCTGTGCCCTGGGCGCCGGTGGGGCATTACCCATCACTCGGCGGTCGGGCCGGACCACGGTGGGGGACACTGGCCGACTACGACGACACTCTGGTGCGCCTGTGGATTGCTGACGGCCGTCTTCGCTGGGTGCCACGAAGGGGGGCCGGGGCTGCCTTCCGCGTCTTCCGTGTCGGTGGGCGCAGCCACATTCAGTTATCCTGACTCCACCACGGGGCCCTCCTAAAGTGGCTTGACTCTTGGTTGTGTGGTGGTGTGGGACACATCCTGTGGTGCAGTGCGCCGGGCCGGCTTGGGGTACTACTCCTTGGACGCCACGGTATCGGTTGGGGCCGTCTCTATACCCCTCCATCCCCGGCAGGCGGGCGTGAGCCCCACGAGAACAATGACTAGAGGAAACAACAGCGGCGGCTCTTCCAAGCAGGGCCCGATGGACAAATTTGCGGGGCCGAGTGGGAGTGCGGGGGCCTCAGGAGGACAGCAGAGCTCGGGCCCAGATAATGCGGCGCTAATGACAGCCATCACGCAATCTAGAGATATGCTGGATGCGAAGATCGGTGCGGTCGGAGCGGATGTTACTCTGCTTCGACAGGATTTGCGCAACGCTGTCGCCCGCATCACCGAAACTGAGACCAGGATCACGGAGGTAGAGGACGACGTAGTGATCCTTAAGAAGAAGGTGGCGGCCATGGAGGGAATCCAGAAGGGCCTGGCGCTGCGAGTGGAGGACGCGGAAGGACGGGCCAGGAGAAATAACTTGCGCTTTGTGGGCTTTCCGGAGGACTGTGAGAAGGGGAATATGGAGGCCTTCTTGACTCAGTGGCTGGAGGGGTGGCTTCCACCGGAATCCCTCTCGCGCTGCTTCATTATCGAGCGGGCCCACCGGGCCTTGATGCCGAAGCCGCCCACCGGGGCTCGCCCCCGGGCCGTGATAGCCAAACTGCTCAACTATCAGGACAGGGACACCATCCTACGTCAGGCTCGCGCCAAGGACCCCCTCATGTTTGAAAACCACAAAATCCTGATTTTCCCGGACTACACCAGACTGGTCCAGCAGCAACGACAATCCTTCACGGCAGCGAAAGCACGCCTTCGTGAGTTGAAAATCCCGTATGCCCTGCTCTACCCGGCCCGCTTGCAGGTGGTGTTTCAGTCTTGCACTCAATTCTTCAACTCTCCGGAGGATGTATTTGAATGGACGGACGAATCGGTACGGGTTAAGGTGCACACCCCTCCGAGGAGGGGCTCGGATTCGTCATCCACATCGGAACCCAAGAAGATGCCCCGCAGGTCACGCAGCAGGAGTAACTGGAGAGCGCGCTCCAAGAAGCGCTTGCCTTCCCAGGAGAAGACTGTGGAAGAAACTGAGGCGACGGATTCCTCCCCCCCGAAGTCTTGAGTCCCTGTGATATACTGGCCCTAATAGATGTTTCCGGCTCATGGGGCCGTGAAGGTGCTTAGAGGTGCAGGACAGCCAGATTCAGATATCGGACTTGCCATCTGGACTACTGTTAAATCCATTGTGATCCGTGGGTGGATCATGGGTCGGGAGGCGCTCGAGAATGAGCGGGTTTTCTCCCGGAGTTAGTTCCCACGTTGGGTAGAGGGTAGTTGGACTCTTAGTGGGTAGTTGGGAGGGATCCATTGGTGTTGTGGTTCTCCGACCTCCCGTTGGGGGTCTGGGATCGCCTGCACCGCGACAGGTACTTCAATGTTGCTGAGGTATGGGGTGGGGGGTTGGAGGGGGGTTGTTGGTATAGTTTGAGGCCGGGGGGGGTTGGCGGGGGAATGGGTAGGGGGTTGGGGGGTAGGGGGGGAGTTGTGGGAGTGGGTAGGCCTAGGGTAAGCACGGTGTATGTGAGTGTCTGGAGGATGGTAAGAGTCTGTATGTGGCCTCTGATGCCCGATGTACTGAAGATCTGGCCCCCTGATGGCGACTGACGGACAATGGGCGGAACCCCCACGAGCTTCATTGCGCATTTTGAGCTGGAATGTAAGAGGGGTGCTCGACAGAATTAAGAGGGGAGCAGTTTTGCGTATGGGGAAGAAGGAGAAGGCGGACGTTCTACTCCTCCAGGAAACTCATCTCATGGGCACCAAAACCCTTAGCTTACGTAGATATGGTTATGATCAGGTGTTCCATGCAGGGTTTACGAGGGGCTCTAGAGGAGTTGCAATATTGATACACCGTCGTGTGCACTATACGCATGAAACGCAGTGGCTGGATGCGCATGGCAGGTTTGCCTTGGTCAAAGGAAAGGTTGGGGAGGAGCCCGTGGTGTTTGGCAGTGTCTATGCGCCGCCCCCGCTGCAGGATGCCCTGTTGGAGCGGCTGTTTGATGTTTGGGCTGAAATCCCGCATGTGTTAACTATCGTGGGCGGTGACTGGAATGACGTGATGAATGGGAGGCTGGATCGCTGTAGGCCAGGGGGTGATCAGTCGCCTGAGGCTACGACAAAACTGAGCAGATTGGTGCAGGGGCTGGGTTGGGTAGATGTTTGGCGTTATCAGCATGCATGTGGTCGTGAGTACACGTTTGTGTCTGCTGTTCACAAATCCTTCTCTCGCCTCGACTACCTTTTTGTCCCCCAGCCCTGGATAGGACGGGTGGGCTCTACCGCAATACTCCCTAGGGGACTGTCGGATCACTCCCCGGTTTCGTTGACACTGCTTTTAAACACAAAGAGACAGCCGTTCCGTTGGCGCCTTGCTACGTGGCACTTACAGCGCGATGATTACCAATCGCACATGAGGGATGCTATAGCGCACTACTTGACCGAAAATGACGGCCCTGACACGTACGCCATGACCTTGTGGGAGGCGCTAAAGCCGGTGCTCAGAGGCGTGGATATAGCGTGGTGCGCGGCGAATCGTAGGGCCCGCGGGCGGGCCATAGCGGAGGCGGCGAGTCGGATTAGTAGCCAGGAGGCCGACTGCACGTCGGGAGAGAGTGGCGCGGCGGTGGGGCAACTGCTTTATCTCCAACAGATGTATCATTCCTTACTGTTAGATGAAGCCCGCCATACCTGGCTGGCTATGCAGAGTAGAATTTGTCAATGGGGGGATAAGTCCGGCTCGATGCTCTACAGGTTGTGCCAGGGTACATATCAGGCCCAGCCCTTGCCTGGACTCCGAGACGACGCGGGAAGCCCTATCACTGACCCGGAGGTCCTGGCTGAGACCTTTGCTCGTTACTATGAGACGCAGTACGCGCCCCGGGAGACTCTAGCGGCAGAGGACATCGACAGATTCCTGGCTGATCTCCCGCCTCGGGCGCTCTCGGATGAGGGCCGAGCCCGACTGGACCTCCCCTTGTCTGCGGAGGAACTGGGAGAGGCTCTGAGTGAACTGAACGCTGGAAAGGCCCCTGGGCCCAATCGGTTCCCCTGCGAATTTATGAAAATGTTTCATCTTCAACTGGGGATGCGCTATAGGAAGGCACTAGAGGCGGCTCGGGACGGTGGATGCCTTCCGGCGGACTGGCGTCATGCGGAGGTGGTCGTCTTTTGCAAGCCTGGGCGGCCGCCGGATCGCCCTGAGTCATATCGTCCGCTTTCCTTGCTGAACTTCGAAGCAAAAATTTTAGCAAAAGCCTTGGCGAAACGCCTTTGTCCCTATATATCGGACCTGGTCCATCCAGACCAGGCCGGTTTTATGCCCCACAGGGCGACTCGACATAACATTCGCAGGGCGCAGTTGGTGGTGGAAGCGGCGCGAGCGGCTGATATCCCGGCGGCCCTTTTACTGGCAGATATTGATAGAGCGTTTGATTCCCTGAGCTGGCCGTATCTTCGGGCGCTGCTTCTACGCCTCAACCTAGGCCCCCGTTTTCTGTCCTATATTCATTTACTCTATACTGACTTGACAGCGGCGGTGCGGGTTGCGGGAGCGGTGTCCAGTTCCTTTCTGATAGGCCGGGGTACGCGGCAGGGGTGCCCCCTCTCGCCCTACCTGTTTGCACTAGCGATGGAGCCACTGGCGGCCTGGGTGAGGATGGATGCACAGTTGCGTGGTGTGGAATGGGTGGGAGGACCGACTGACAGAATCGCGCTTTATGCCGATGATGTCCTTTTCTTTCTTACGGACCTGAATAGATCCGGCCCTAGGGTCCTCGACATAATGCGCATCTTCGGCGACGTGTCCGGCCTCACATTGAACGTACAGAAGTCCAAATTGTGGGTCCTGGGAGATAGTAGTGCCTTGGGTCCTTGGGCTTTGGCCCTGCAGGAGGCGTGGGAGGCCTTAAATATCTAGGTGTATTTTTGACGGACGTGCCGGGAGTGTCGTGGTCCCGCAATGTTCTACCCGTTTGGGATAGAATACGATCGGACATGCAAATATGGTCCAGGATGCCGCTGAATGTGTATGGACGCTCGGCCATCTTTAAGATGGTAGCCCTACCTCGCCTCCTTTATCAGCTTCAAAATTATCCATACCCGATATCGCGGCAGTGGTTTCGGCAGGTGGATTCGGCGTTGGGCCGGTTCTTGTGGACGGGAGGGGCAGTGAGGGTGGCGCTCCGCACATGTTTCCTCTCGACGTACTGTGGGGGTCTGGCAGCCTCAGACATTCAGTCATACTATCAAGCGTCACACCTGCTGGTCCTCAATGAGTGGTGGTATGGGGATCGCGGTGACCCGACTTAAGCCCTGGAGAGATACCTTATGGACCCGCACACGCTCCATACGATATTATACTCAGTGGCGCTTCGCAAAAGACTCCCGGCAGTCACACAGACGGTGTTCCGGGTGTGGCGCGATGCGCTCCGCCGTATGGGATGGTGGAACAGACTGACGGGGGAAACCCCGCTGTGGCACAATGGGAGGCTGCCGGCTTTGGCTTCCCTGCGGGGCTTTGGTGGCTGGGATGCAATTGGCGTCTCGGCGCTGGGTCATGTTATGAAGGGCCCGGTCCTAAAGTCGTTTCAGGCTCTGCGAGAGGAGTATGATATGCCCCAATCCCAATTCTTTCGATACCTACAGCTTCGACATGCCCTGACCCCTACCATAGCAAACTTGACTTCTTTGCCAGAATTCAGTCCTCTTGAGGCTAAATTGTTCATGGGGGAATTGGAAACAAAAAAAATCTCTAGTATATACCAGACACTAGTCACCCATTGTTCCCCCTCCCTAGACAAATTGCGGTTGGTGTGGGAAGGAGAGTTGGGGAGTTTGGAAGAAGAGGATTGGAGGGAGGCCCTGGAGGCCCCTAGGGGAGCAGCGATTGCGGTGCGCCTGCGCTTCATTCAATTCAAGTACCTCCATAGGGCATACTATACGAGGGAACGACTGTGGAAAGCGGGTCTGATTGCCTCCCCGGACTGTCTGAGGTGCGGCAGTGCAGTGGGATCCTTTCTTCATACGGTGTGGGAGTGTGTGAGACTGCAGAGATTTTGGACAGGAGTGTGGGAGTGCCTGGAAGAGGTGCTGGGCTGGGAGCTCCCCCGCTCGCCGAAGTTGGGCCTTCTCCATGTAATGGAACAGGTGGGGGGTAATTTGTACAAGCGGCATTTGCTCCTATTGGGCCTTATAGTGGCCAAGAGGGACATAGCTAGGGCCTGGAAGGCTACTAGAGCCCCAATGCTGGAGGTGTGGAAACGTGGTTTGGACTTTAATATAGGACTAGAACGTCCGATCTTTGAGGCGAGGGGGTGTCCTGCAAAACATTATAAGATCTGGAAGAAATGGGCTGACTATAGAGGCCTTCTGCTGGACCCCCTGGAGCCTCGGGTCACCGACGCAGATCGCGTCAGTACTGGCTTAGGGTGACATGGCTCACGTGCAGCGTTTACGATTGCTAGGCTCCTCTAGATGGACAATACAGACACCATGCGGGGTGGAGGGAGGGTTCTGGGTGGGTTTGTGGTGGGTGGGAACTGGGGGTATATTAGCTGGCTGTATATGAATGTGATGTTTTTGATATGCCCACTGCCTCTCTGCTACTTAGGGAGCGGTGGATTATTTCTATTATGCTGTCAACTGCCAAAACCTAATAAAATTTGTTTTGAAAAAAAAAAAGCAGAGGCATGAAATTGACAAGCCAGGCAATGATCTATCTGACCCAATGGCCATTCTGTGTATTTATTGTATTGCACATAATAAATCTTCAAAAACAGACAGCATAACCTGTTTGTTCGTGGTGCCTAAAAATTTGAACTGTCCCGGGGTATGTGAGCTCTCTGGTCACCCTACAACACTAAAATAATAGCTTCTTGGGTTACTGAGTGCTTCATTTCACACCTATTCAATTTCTAAACTCAAAAAACAACAGATGTTACTGTTACTTCTGTGGTTTTGACATATTTCAAACTCATGGCCATCAGGTCACTAAGAGGTTCTGTGACAAACATTAGAGGCATATTTACAAGGGGATTGCACCACTGGAGCATCACTTTTTATGTGCAGGAAGGTGTTCCTTCCTGTACATAAACAATCATCCCTGCAACACAGACACCTGTATTGGAGCTTTTTTAGCGCCAACACAAGGGAAAACATGGCACTTCCCACCATTTTTTAAATGACGCAGCACAGTGCAGCCAGATCGCTTACAGCTCTGCGCTATTTCTTAGTAAATATACCCCAAAGTTGCTGAGCCATCTTGTCCAATACACTCAAATTACTTTTCACATGCATCTTTAGTGATGTCCCTATCTCTGTAGAAGCCACTTCATCTCGCCTTGTAAAAAATCACTTGAAATCAGAAGAGTATTTGCATCTTTGTCATTTATTGATTAGAAGCATTGCATACTGAACGTCCCCTGTGTTATTTCCAAACACTGGACTAAGAAAGAAGTAAGACATGAACATAGAGAGGTTTTTAATAAAGATGGATGCTCTGTTCTTTAGCCTTCTGTTGGATGACATTAACCAAGGTGGATCTTACACTTGAGACTTGGGACATGCCCATTTCTGAAGGAAGCTAGGACCTGTGGCCCACTATGCTTTATATATAATGCAGAGGGTTTTGAATTTGATCCTAAATTTCATTAGAAGTTAGTGGCGAGTTTTCAAGCCTGGCTTAATATGGTAACATTTCCATAAGCGCAGCACAATCTGGCTGCTTGATTTGTCAATAGTCTGGCAATACAATATGTTTTGGGGGACGCAGATGGAGACTTTGGGGAAGATTTTCAAAAAAGTCACGCAACGCAGGGCAGCATTGTGCAACAGGCAGGGAACAGGAGAGCGCCATATTTACAGAAATATGGCTCTCTCCTCCCCTCTCCCTAGTGCCGGCGCTGATTTCAGCTGCTGTGTGCCACGCACACACCTTAATGCCAGTGACTTACACCCACATGCATCATCCCGGCCGTTTGCGAATTCTAAATTGCGAAAAATAGCGAATCGCAATTTAGAATTCGCAAAACGGGATGCATGAATATTTTCTAATAATATTAGCGATTCGGTAAAATTCGCATTTTTTACCGAATCGCTAATTTTATGCTAATTCTAATTTGCTAATTCGCATTTCCCATTGATTCCTATGAGCCAAAAGGCCCATAGGAATCAATGGGAATTGCGAATTCGCAAATTAAAATTCGCATAATCTTCATGCATTCCATGGGTGCAGGGGGGGGCCAAAGGACCCCCCCCTGCACCCCTGAAATGTATTTTTAAGTGGATGTTTCACACACACATGTCCTATGGACATGTGTGTCTGTAACATGCAAGTTTTAAAAATGCATTTTTTTGCTTTTTTAACAATTTTCGCAAATTAACACGAGGGTCAACCTCGTGTTAATTTGCACTTCCAATTTTCAAATTCGCAAATTTAAAAAAAATGATGCATTGCATTTAAGGAATCGCACAAATGCGATTCCTTAAATGCATTCGCATTTTTTAGAAATGCTAAAAAATGCGAATTGTGCACAAATGTTTGATGCATCCCAAAAACGGTTTTTGCATTCGCAAACGGACGATTTTTCCGATTCGCACCGTTTGCGAATGCAAAAAACGTTGATGCATGTGGGCATTAGCCTGTGAGCCTGTGTCTAGCATAGGTTTTGTACAAGAAGGGTACCCTTCCTGTACAAAATACTATGCCTAGACAAATTTAAACGCTTTCCCACTTTGTATGTGTGCTGCACAGTGCAGCACGCTTGCAAAGTAGGAAAAGAAAGGAGAAATGGAAACATTTCCACTCTTAACGCATCCTTTCAGGTGGTGTTAACTTTTGCCACTAAAACATGTCTACAATTGTTTGTAGATAGGGTTTTGTATCAAAAGGCATGGTTGGTTGCATGGGAACGGCCATGTACCATTCATGTAACGCCCCCTTGGAGCTAAGTAATCCAAAGCAATGCTTCTTGCTGCTTTGAGTTACTTGTAAGGTGCTTTCCAGCAAAAAACACGTGTTCTGCTGTGTTAGAAGTTGGCCTGGCATATGCTGTCCACTAGTTATAGTGATTTATAAAGGGGGTGGTGATAGACAGAGTATCTGAATTAAGCAGAACACTCCTACCCAGTCAAAAGATCAGGGCTTGATCCATCACCGTTCTTTAGCTCACTGCACCATCCCAGCTCAGAACCTGGCTACATGCAAATTAGTCTGACCCTGGCCCAGTGCATCATGGGAACAGGGCAGACCAAACTACCAAGCCAATTCTTTACTGGAAAGGAAACAAGCTTCCGGGGACCGGTTTCTGGCATTACAGCCGTCTTCGGCCCGGCTTGCTTGAATCCTGATGGTGCAGTGAGCAAGGGACTCACATCTGAGCATACCCTTCCACACTTGTGGTGGCCAAAACGATTTATAAAGGGGGTGGTGATGGACAGAGTATCTGAATTAAGCAGAACACTCCTACCCAGTCAAAAGATCAGGGCTTGATCCATCACCGTTCTTTAGCTCACTGCACCATCCCAGCTCAGAACCTGGCTACATGCAAATTAGTCTGACCCTGGCCCAGTGCATCATGGGAACAGGGCAGACCAAACTACCAAGCCAATTCTTTACTGGAAAGGAAACAAGCTTCCGGGGACCGGTTTCTGGCATTAAGCCGTCTTCGGCCCGGCTTGCTTGAATCCTGATGGTGCAGTGAGCAAGGGACTCACATCTGAGCATACCCTTCCACACTTGTGGTGGCCAAAACGATTTATAAAGGGGGTGGTGATGGACAGAGTATCTGAATTAAGCAGAACACTCCTACCCAGTCAAAAGATCAGGGCTTGATCCATCACCGTTCTTTAGCTCACTGCACCATCCCAGCTCAGAACCTGGCTACATGCAAATTAGTCTGACCCTGGCCCAGTGCATCATGGGAACAGGGCAGACCAAACTACCAAGCCAATTCTTTACTGGAAAGGAAACAAGCTTCCGGGGACCGGTTTCTGGCATTACAGCCGTCTTCGGCCCGGCTTGCTTGAATCCTGATGGTGCAGTGAGCAAGGGACTCACATCTGAGCATACCCTTCCACACTTGTGGTGGCCAAAACGATTTATAAAGGGGGTGGTGATGGACAGAGTATCTGAATTAAGCAGAACACTCCTACCCAGTCAAAAGATCAGGGCTTGATCCATCACCGTTCTTTAGCTCACTGCACCATCCCAGCTCAGAACCTGGCTACATGCAAATTAGTCTGACCCTGGCCCAGTGCATCATGGGAACAGGGCAGACCAAACTACCAAGCCAATTCTTTACTGGAAAGGAAACAAGCTTCTGGGGACCGGTTTCTGGCATTACAGCCGTCTTCGGCCCGGCTTGCTTGAATCCTGATGGTGCAGTGAGCAAGGGACTCACATCTGAGCATACCCTTCCACACTTGTGGTGGCCAAAACGATTTATAAAGGGGGTGGTGATGGACAGAGTATCTGAATTAAGCAGAACACTCCTACCCAGTCAAAAGATCAGGGCTTGATCCATCACCGTTCTTTAGCTCAGTGCACCATCCCAGCTCAGAACCTGGCTACATGCAAATTAGTCTGACCCTGGCCCAGTGCATCATGGGAACAGGGCAGACCAAACTACCAAGCCAATTCTTTACTGGAAAGGAAACAAGCTTCCGGGGACCGGTTTCTGGCATTACAGCCGTCTTCGGCCCGGCTTGCTTGAATCCTGATGGTGCAGTGAGCAAGGGACTCACATCTGAGCATACCCTTCCACACTTGTGGTGGCCAAAACGATTTATAAAGGGGGTGGTGATGGACAGAGTATCTGAATTAAGCAGAACACTCCTACCCAGTCAAAAGATCAGGGCTTGATCCATCACCGTTCTTTAGCTCACTGCACCATCCCAGCTCAGAACCTGGCTACATGCAAATTAGTCTGACCCTGGCCCAGTGCATCATGGGAACAGGGCAGACCAAACTACCAAGCCAATTCTTTACTGGAAAGGAAACAAGCTTCCGGGGACCGGTTTCTGGCATTACAGCCGTCTTCGGCCCGGCTTGCTTGAATCCTGATGGTGCAGTGAGCAAGGGACTCACATCTGAGCATACCCTTCCACACTTGTGGTGGCCAAAACGATTTATAAAGGGGGTGGTGATGGACAGAGTATCTGAATTAAGCAGAACACTCCTACCCAGTCAAAAGATCAGGGCTTGATCCATCACCGTTCTTTAGCTCACTGCACCATCCCAGCTCAGAACCTGGCTACATGCAAATTAGTCTGACCCTGGCCCAGTGCATCATGGGAACAGGGCAGACCAAACTACCAAGCCAATTCTTTACTGGAAAGGAAACAAGCTTCCGGGGACCGGTTTCTGGCATTACAGCCGTCTTCGGCCCGGCTTGCTTGAATCCTGATGGTGCAGTGAGCAAGGGACTCACATCTGAGCATACCCTTCCACACTTGTGGTGGCCAAAACGATTTATAAAGGGGGTGGTGATGGACAGAGTATCTGAATTAAGCAGAACACTCCTACCCAGTCAAAAGATCAGGGCTTGATCCATCACCGTTCTTTAGCTCACTGCACCATCCCAGCTCAGAACCTGGCTACATGCAAATTAGTCTGACCCTGGCCCAGTGCATCATGGGAACAGGGCAGACCAAACTACCAAGCCAATTCTTTACTGGAAAGGAAACAAGCTTCCGGGGACCGGTTTCTGGCATTACAGCCGTCTTCGGCCCGGCTTGCTTGAATCCTGATGGTGCAGTGAGCAAGGGACTCACATCTGAGCATACCCTTCCACACTTGTGGTGCCCAAAATGATTTATAAAGGGGGTGGTGATGGACAGAGTATCTGAATTAAGCAGAACACTCCTACCCAGTCAAAAGATCAGGGCTTTATCCATCACCGTTCTTTAGCTCACTGCACCATCCCAGCTCAGAACTTGGCTACATGCAAATTAGTCTGACCCTGGCCCAGTGCATCATGGGAACAGGGCAGACCAAACTACCAAGCCAATTCTTTACTGGAAAGGAAACAAGCTTCCGGGGACCGGTTTCTGGCATTACAGCCGTCTTCGGCCCGGCTTGCTTGAATCCTGATGGTGCAGTGAGCAAGGGACTCACATCTGAGCATACCCTTCCACACTTGTGGTGGCCAAAACGATTTATAAAGGGGGTGGTGATGGACAGAGTATCTGAATTAAGCAGAACACTCCTACCCAGTCAAAAGATCAGGGCTTGATCCATCACCGTTCTTTAGCTCACTGCACCATCCCAGCTCAGAACCTGGCTACATGCAAATTAGTCTGACCCTGGCCCAGTGCATCATGGGAACAGGGCAGACCAAACTACCAAGCCAATTCTTTACTGGAAAGGAAACAAGCTTCCGGGGACCGGTTTCTGGCATTACAGCCGTCTTCGGCCCGGCTTGCTTGAATCCTGATGGTGCAGTGAGCAAGGGACTCACATCTGAGCATACCCTTCCACACTTGTGGTGGCCAAAACAATTTATAAAGGGGGTGGTGAAGGACAGAGTATCTGAATTAAGCAGAACACTCCTACCCAGTCAAAAGATCAGGGCTTGATCCATCACCGTTCTTTAGCTCACTGCACCATCCCAGCTCAGAACCTGGCTACATGCAAATTAGTCTGACCCTGGCCCAGTGCATCATGGGAACAGGGCAGACCAAACTACCAAGCCAATTCTTTACTGGAAAGGAAACAAGCTTCCGGGGACCGGTTTCTGGCATTACAGCCGTCTTCGGCCCGGCTTGCTTGAATCCTGATGGTGCAGTGAGCAAGGGACTCACATCTGAGCATACCCTTCCACACTTGTGGTGGCCAAAACCATTTATAAAGGGGGTGGTGATGGACAGAGTATCTGAATTAAGCAGAACACTCCTACCCAGTCAAAAGATCAGGGCTTGATCCATCACCGTTCTTTAACTCACTACACCATCCCAGCTCAGAACCTGGCTACATGCAAATTAGTCTGACCCTGGCCCAGTGCATCATGGGAACAGGGCAGACCAAACTACCAAGCCAATTCTTTACTGGAAAGGAAACAAGCTTCCGGGGACCGGTTTCTGGCATTACAGCCGTCTTCGGCCCGGCTTGCTTGAATCCTGATGGTGCAGTGAGCAAGGGACTCACATCTGAGCACACCCTTCCACACTTGTGGTGGCCAAAACGATTTATAAAGGGGGTGGTGATGGACAGAGTATCTGAATTAAGCAGAACACTCCTACCCAGTCAAAAGATCAGGGCTTGATCCATCACCGTTCTTTAGCTCACTGCACCATCCCAGCTCAGAACCTGGCTACATGCAAATTAGTCTGACCCTGGCCCAGTGCATCATGGGAACAGGGCAGACCAAACTACCAAGCCAATTCTTTACTGGAAAGGAAACAAGCTTCCGGGGACCGGTTTCTGGCATTACAGCCGTCTTCGGCCCGGCTTGCTTGAATCCTGATGGTGCAGTGAGCAAGGGACTCACATCTGAGCATACCCTTCCACACTTGTGGTGGCCAAAACGATTTATAAAGGGGGTGGTGATGGACAGAGTATCTGAATTAAGCAGAACACTCCTACCCAGTCAAAAGATCAGGGCTTGATCCATCACCGTTCTTTAGCTCACTGCACCATCCCAGCTCAGAACCTGGCTACATGCAAATTAGTCTGACCCTGGCCCAGTGCATCATGGGAACAGGGCAGACCAAACTACCAAGCCAATTCTTTACTGGAAAGGAAACAAGCTTCCGGGGACCGGTTTCTGGCATTACAGCCGTCTTCGGCCCGGCTTGCTTGAATCCTGATGGTGCAGTGAGCAAGGGACTCACATCTGAGCATACCCTTCCACACTTGTGGTGGCCAAAACAATTTATAAAGGGGGTGGTGAAGGACAGAGTATCTGAATTAAGCAGAACACTCCTACCCAGTCAAAAGATCAGGGCTTGATCCATCACCGTTCTTTAGCTCACTGCACCATCCCAGCTCAGAACCTGGCTACATGCAAATTAGTCTGACCCTGGCCCAGTGCATCATGGGAACAGGGCAGACCAAACTACCAAGCCAATTCTTTACTGGAAAGGAAACAAGCTTCCGGGGACCGGTTTCTGGCATTACAGCCGTCTTCGGCCCGGCTTGCTTGAATCCTGATGGTGCAGTGAGCAAGGGACTCACATCTGAGCATACCCTTCCACACTTGTGGTGGCCAAAACCATTTATAAAGGGGGTGGTGATGGACAGAGTATCTGAATTAAGCAGAACACTCCTACCCAGTCAAAAGATCAGGGCTTGATCCATCACCGTTCTTTAACTCACTACACCATCCCAGCTCAGAACCTGGCTACATGCAAATTAGTCTGACCCTGGCCCAGTGCATCATGGGAACAGGGCAGACCAAACTACCAAGCCAATTCTTTACTGGAAAGGAAACAAGCTTCCGGGGACCGGTTTCTGGCATTACAGCCGTCTTCGGCCCGGCTTGCTTGAATCCTGATGGTGCAGTGAGCAAGGGACTCACATCTGAGCACACCCTTCCACACTTGTGGTGGCCAAAACGATTTATAAAGGGGGTGGTGATGGACAGAGTATCTGAATTAAGCAGAACACTCCTACCCAGTCAAAAGATCAGGGCTTGATCCATCACCGTTCTTTAGCTCACTGCACCATCCCAGCTCAGAACCTGGCTACATGCAAATTAGTCTGACCCTGGCCCAGTGCATCATGGGAACAGGGCAGACCAAACTACCAAGCCAATTCTTTACTGGAAAGGAAACAAGCTTCCGGGGACCGGTTTCTGGCATTACAGCCGTCTTCGGCCCGGCTTGCTTGAATCCTGATGGTGCAGTGAGCAAGGGACTCACATCTGAGCATACCCTTCCACACTTGTGGTGGCCAAAACGATTTATAAAGGGGGTGGTGATGGACAGAGTATCTGAATTAAGCAGAACACTCCTACCCAGTCAAAAGATCAGGGCTTGATCCATCACCGTTCTTTAGCTCACTGCACCATCCCAGCTCAGAACCTGGCTACATGCAAATTAGTCTGACCCTGGCCCAGTGCATCATGGGAACAGGGCAGACCAAACTACCAAGCCAATTCTTTACTGGAAAGGAAACAAGCTTCCGGGGACCGGTTTCTGGCATTACAGCCGTCTTCGGCCCGGCTTGCTTGAATCCTGATGGTGCAGTGAGCAAGGGACTCACATCTGAGCATACCCTTCCACACTTGTGGTGGCCAAAACGATTTATAAAGGGGGTGGTGATGGACAGAGTATCTGAATTAAGCAGAACACTCCTACCCAGTCAAAAGATCAGGGCTTGATCCATCACCGTTCTTTAGCTCACTGCACCATCCCAGCTCAGAACCTGGCTACATGCAAATTAGTCTGACCCTGGCCCAGTGCATCATGGGAACAGGGCAGACCAAACTACCAAGCCAATTCTTTACTGGAAAGGAAACAAGCTTCCGGGGACCGGTTTCTGGCATTACAGCCGTCTTAGTGGGCACCTTGCACCAGTCCAAACAGCCCCTTAGAGGTGATAGGTTAAAGACAACCTTATTTGAAAGCTATCCTAGTGGTAGCTAGGGAGAGCAGCCTTCAGGCTAAGTCTTGAAGGAATGTATAGCAGCTTGTTTTACCAGTCTATAATCTCTTGAATGGCTAAATGAAAGGACAACCACACCAGGAATATATATAAAATATATGTATTTATTCTAAACACACCCTACTAGTCTCATTATGAGGCTAGAGGTCAAAGCACATATGTTACACTTAATATATCACAGTAAATTAGCACAATATACGGGGAGCCCCTGGGGAGTACCAAACCATATATTAAGAAAGTGGTAAAAGAATCACGACTTGACTAGACACAAGGCCTAAAGCCTGTAGAATCACTGGGACCACAAGGAGCCACCCAAGGTAGTGACACAGGGGACCCATAGGGGACGCGTGCAGTGTGAGAACACAGCCGCGAATCACCGTTAGTTTCTATGGGGAAGTCGCGGTTGGAAATTTAAAGATTAAGGACACTTAGGAGAGGACTTTGAGCATACCCCTTTAGACTTAATGGGTTCTAGGGCCAACACCCAAGGGAGCACCAGAGTACTAAAGTTACCTCACCCAGGGAAGCCGGGTGCATGGGTATCTTTTGGTGTCGGGAATCATCATTGATTTCAATGGCGATCTGCTGAAAAGTGCTGCTGCCATCGAAGTGGAAAGTGTCCGGGGGGATCCAAGCCTGGATCAAAGATGAGAAGAATCTGAAAGCAGAGGGGACAGAGTCTGGGTCACTTGCCAGTAACCAGGGGCACGATAGACGAATGCCCACCGATGTCGGTTGTTTTCAGGTTGAAGAGGTGAATCTTGACTCTGCAGCCCCGAGGACCATGAGGCATCAACGACAACCAGGAGCTAGATTTGAGCTGTCCCACAAAGGATGTTGAGTGCTGCGGCATTGGTGACTGGATTGGACCCAGCAAACCTTGGAAACAGCAACCCATGCAGAAAAAGAAGAAATGCTTCAGTGTGGATCATCAAGGTCCGAGGGACTCACCAAGTGGTGGAGAGTCAGGGCACGTCTGGAACAACCTGGGAAACCCAATGAAAGTCAAAGTTGCCTTCTCAGGAACCCACCAGTCGACAGACATGGGATCACAAAGGTACCTCCAGCGAAAACACAAAGGGCGGGCTCACGGAACACTCGTGGAGTGTAGGCCAGCGATCTTCGGTAGAAAAGGTGCTTGGGGTCTGGGCTACAAGTAACCCAATGCACAGCCTCAAGGAACGTCGAGAAGTGAATGC
The DNA here is from genome assembly GCF_964261635.1 of Lissotriton helveticus. Lineage (NCBI taxonomy): Eukaryota > Metazoa > Chordata > Amphibia > Caudata > Salamandridae > Lissotriton > Lissotriton helveticus. The sequence goes on along the minus strand of NC_136058.1, from coordinate 282,256,028 downwards.
ACTTGCAAATGTGCACGGTGTCCAGGGGTTCCGGTTCCACTGTACCCACGAAGGCTACGGATCTCAGCTTTGCTGGGGACTCGGGACAGCCTCGGAGAAGTCTGGAAACCCATGTCCTGTGTTGCAAATAATTCGGAGTCCAGCGGGAGCTTCGGAGATGCAAACCAATCAGATGCGTCTTTGGTGCCTGCCAAGCAGGGGAGTAACTCCTTTACTCCAAGGGAGATGCTTCAGTCATCTAGTTGTGTAGATTGTGGATGTTCCAGGATTTCTGCAGCAGAGTTTCGTCCAGGTGTAATCTAAAGTCTTGTAGTCAGGGGTTTCTTTCTTATACCCAAGGAAGGGGTTGGACATACTCTGGGGACCCACCTATGAGAGGGTTTGGAAAGAAGGGTAGCTACACCCATTTCTTTTGTCCAGTTTCACGCCAGAGCAGGGGCTGGTAGCTCCTGCAACCGGTTTGAACTGGGCTACGCACAGGGACACCAAATGTGCCCCCAGTGCAGACTTCAAAGCACTCTTGGAGTGCACCCACCCAGCCCCAATACACTAAAGCCTGTCTGGGAGGTAGTTACACCTCCCTGTAACAGGAAATCTATTGTCCAGGCCTCCCCTGCCAGAGTTTCGGCCAGTGTGGATCATCAAGGTCCGAGGGACTCACCAAGTGGTGGAGAGTCAGGGCACGTCTGGAACAACCTGGGAAACCCAATGAAAGTCAAAGTTGCCTTCTCAGGAACCCACCAGTCGACAGACATGGGATCACAAAGGTACCTCCAGCGAAAACACAAAGGGCGGGCTCACGGAACACTCGTGGAGTGTAGGCCAGCGATCTTCGGTAGAAAAGGTGCTTGGGGTCTGGGCTACAAGTAACCCAATGCACAGCCTCAAGGAACGTCGAGAAGTGAATGCACTTGCAAATGTGCACGGTGTCCAGGGGTTCCGGTTCCACTGTACCCACGAAGGCTACGGATCTCAGCTTTTCTGGGGACTCGGGACAGCCTCGGAGAAGTCTGGAAACCCACGTCCTGTGTTGCAAATAATTCGGAGTCCAGCGGGAGCTTCGGAGATGCAAACCAATCAGATGCGTCTTTGGTGCCTGCCAAGCAGGGGAGTAACTCCTTTACTCCAAGGGAGATGCTTCAGTCATCTAGTTGTGTAGATTGTGGATGTTCCAGGATTTCTGCAGCAGAGTTTCGTCCAGGTGTAATCTAAAGTCTTGTAGTCAGGGGTTTCTTTCTTATACCCAAGGAAGGGGTTGGACATACTCTGGGGACCCACCTATGAGAGGGTTTGGAAAGAAGGGTAGCTACACCCATTTCTTTTGTCCAGTTTCACGCCAGAGCAGGGGCTGGTAGCTCCTGCAACCGGTTTGAACTGGGCTACGCACAGGGACACCAAATGTGCCCCCAGTGCAGACTACAAAGCACTATTGGAGTGCACCCACCCAGCCCCAATACACTAAAGCCTGTCTGGGAGGTAGTTACACCTCCCTGTAACAGGAAATCTATTGTCCAGGCCTCCCCTGCCAGAGTTTCGTCCAGTAGCAGGAGGCCAGACTCATGTCTGTGGCTGCAGCATCCTTTTTGTGATGCCAGGGCTCTTTTAAACTGGTACTGTGTGTACCGGTGTGAACATGTCTCTCCCTCTAGAAGGGTGGAATCATACCCCTGCCACCTGGACTGGCGGGGGTATGATTCCAAATTGTTTGACCCCAAGCACGACATGTTTCCTTGCAGCCATTCCAAAGTTAGCATTTACCGCGAGGTTATGATGCACTTAAGAGTATATGGTCTGGCTGCATCACAGAACAGCCCCCGAGAATAGGTTATGAAGGCTGCAGAGGGACCCTGCTCATGCATGGGCACCCTCTCACTCAAAACCCAGCACCCTACCTTCAGGATTGATAAGGCCTGCCAGAGGGGTGACTGATAGGTTTATATGTGAAGTGATTTAAGGTAGATATAGGTAACCTATATCTAAGTAAGGGGTGCATGCACCACCTTACCCAGGCCGCAGTAGCAGTGTGGTGTCATTTTGGAAGGCTTTCCAGGGGTGGCATAATACATACTGCAGTCCCTGGTATTCCTCTGGTGTACCTATGCCCTAGGTACCTAAGGTACCATATACTAAGGACTCATAAGAATACCCCCGTAACCAAACTGGAGTATCCCTACAGTACTTGGAATCAATTTAGAGAGGAAGCAGCTAGGCTGGGGTCATGGATAGCTGGGCCCCAGCCAGACTAAAGTTGAAAAACAGTGAAACATCAGCAAAAAGTGAGGGTAGCCATGAGAGCAGATCCTACTCTCCTACATGCTGGAAAGTAAATTGGTAAAAAAAAAAAACATCTTGTGCTGGTTAGCGTCACTTTTGTAACACTAACCCAGTGTGAAATGTTTGAAATTCTACCCTTTTGTTGCAAGTTGTCCATGTCAGTCAGCATCAGAGAACATGTTAGTGCTCTTCTGTGGTTGGTTGAGAGAAACAGCAGGATTATTCAGAGGTGTCTGAGTTGGAAGTTAATGCTTTTGACCAGTGTGTGTGTTGATTTGTGGGACAAAGGTGATGTTCGAATTGAAAATAATTCTTATGTTTCTGACCTTTGGGGTGAGAAGGAGAGGATGTCTCAGGTTAGGAGGTCAGGCGAAGGGGTTGACTCTAAACTGAACCCTTTTACAACTAGGACATCAGTTCTGTTTCTTTTCATACAGGAACCTTTCTTTGATCCAGAAGTAAATCTGATGTAAACACTCCACTTTACACTGTTCTGCTTCTCTGCACTTTTGTCTATGCCGGAGTGTATATGGGTATCTCCAGGCAGGCCAGAAATGGGATCCAATAATGATCTAGAACATGGGACACCTTTCTAACCAAAAGTCATCAGACAAAATTACATGATAAACGGAAAGTTCTATGTTTTGTCTTTAGAAGCAAACATTTCAAGGACCGCATGTTTCTTTAAATGATCACTCCAAAGACACGAGCCCCAATATGATAATTGTTCATGCAACACTGTGCGGTGGCCTAAAAAGCTGCCTTGTGCGATGCTTAAAGTCTTAGAGGTGGGTGTACGCTGTCTAAAATAATATTTCTACTGGATGCATCCGCTTCCAGTTAAAAATAATGGGGCAGATTTACAACAAAGTAACGCAGCACGGTGCAGCAAGTCATTTTGCTGTGCCATGCTGCGTTAGTTTGGAAAGCACAGAGATGCGACATATTTACAAGAATATGTCACATCTCTATGCTTCTCCTGCGCTGGCGCACAAACTACTGCCATGCGCCGGTGCAGGCACCCTTGCACCATGGTGCAAGGATGCCTGTCTCGTGGGGAAATTGTTTTTGTGCAGGAAGAGACACCTTCCTGCACAAAAACAGTCACAAGAGGCTTCTTCCTCTTTCAATGCGTGCTGTAGAATTAAGCACACATTGAAAGAGGAAACAACGAGGAGAAATTAAAACATTTCTCCTCGTTGCGCCTCGCTACGCCACCTCTAGGGTGGCGTAGCATTCACAAACATCTCCAGATTTACGATTTCTCGTAAATCTGGAGATGTGTCTTGTTCCATGGGTGTTGCTGTGGGAAAACCCACAGCAACACCCATGGAACGCCCCTTGCCCGCACAGTGCTGCGTGTAAAGGGGCCATATTTACGAGGAGAGGAAAAGTCACGCAGGGTGGCTTTTCCTCTCCTTGTAAATATGGAGGAGCCCCCTGCGCCACCAGTACATCACGAAAAGTGGCATAGTGGTGGCGCAGGGGGCTTGTTATTCTGCCCCACTATGTCTAGACAAACATAGAAGGATCCCAAGAACTAGATTTGTGCTGTGCCCTTTAGCACATATGCAGTGCGTGTTGTTTTTGAGAAATTAAAAATGTTGTGTTTGTTGGTGCCTGTTAGTTTTTGACCCAAGGCCCAATCTAGCTATGTTAGTACATTGGCCTTTGCGTCAAAACCTACTCATGTTTGTGTTGATCTGCCCAAGTAACACCCCAGTATTACCACCTTGATTCAGTGCACTAGGTGCTTTTTGCACAGAGAAAAGGGCACCTTTGCAAAATGCCTTTTGCACTGCAAAGTAAATTGCATATGCCATTTTGCATCACGTTGCCTTTGCACAGGGCTTTAGGAAATCTGGTCCCACATTTTCACCTGCGAGAGCTTTACTAGGGTATATAGTATTAAGAACAAAGAGACGTAATTAATAGGCCAAAATGTCTCGCTTATGTGATAATCACTCCTCATATGAATGGGTTAAGAGTCAGCGTATTAAGTGATCATTTGTGCATTGCGCATCAACCATCCACCCTCATGTGCACTCTGGAAACAAACTCTAATAGTATTCTCCAGAAATGCCCTTTACTGGTTCTCATCTTACCTTTCTAAGTGTCACCAGTTTATTTACATGGGAACCTCTAGGTCCCAAGGATCCCTATAACCTGTCAAGTCCCCCAGTTTACTTGAATGTCTCCTCTACTCTAACCCCTTCGCTGCGGGGCAAATTCCGCAGCGGTGCGAGAGGGGGGCGGGGCTGGGCGTGATGCTCCCGTACTGACGATGGCTCCCGGCCGTCATAAATCACGGTGGGCGTGTGCTCATGATGGCCGGGAGCCGTTCGATCTCCGCCCACTGATTAATTCCCTCGCACAGACGGGGAATTAATACCGCGTGGGCAGAGCGGTAACGTTCAGAGGGCTCCCGGCCGTCATCAGCACACGCCTACTGTGACTCAGGACGGCCGGGAGCCGTCATGAGCACCCAAGGAGTTAAACATCAAACACCTCAAGCAATGGGTTATGTTCTGTCTTTCCTGCTGATCTCTACTGTCAGCATTCCCAGATGGAGTGCACTTATGTCAGTGGGTTCTGGGTTGAATTAGAATGATGTTGGCTGGCTTCCGTTGAAGAAGACTAGTGAACTCTTGGGTACTGTTTGATGTTGCTCGTTTGCCATCTCAATTAAACCTATGAGATTAATAACCTGTCTACTTTACAAGCAGACCGTGAAACCAGGGAGTGAAACCTCAACACACTGCCTGCACGTCATCAAGACCTGGATGTCCAGTTCCTACCTGAAGATCAACCCAAGCCAGACAGAATTAATGTTGTTTACCAAGAAGAACCAATAAGCACCAGTACTAACCTGACTCAAAAACCTGACCCGTGACAGTTTCAATCCCCAACTTTCACTGAATGCCAAATTACTTGGATTATCCCTGGACACAAATCTCACCTTCAAGAAACACACATACAAAAAGCAAATACGACTTGGTGCCAGCTCTCTCCTAAAAGAAATGAAACTGTTTGTTCCACATAGAGACTACATACCTGCTGCTCAGGCCCCCATACTCTCACATCTGGATTAGGTACCATACTGCTCCATGGCCTTTGAGATTCCCCACTTGCACCCCTTAAAGGCATCCTACACGCTACAGCATGTCTCATCCAGGGCTGTAAGAAATATAATCACATCACTTGATGGGGAAATACTGGCACAGGGTGAAAGCCTCTTTGCCGTCATACTGGGATACCAAGTACACTTCGTTCACTGTGAGTCCCATTGTCAATGCTTAGGCAGTAAAGAGAGACTTGGGCCACCTATGCCTGGAAGATGGTTGCATCGTCTTGCAGTAGGCTGATGACCTCCTTGTGACATCTCCATCACTTGAGGCCTGTGAAAGCTTGCGAAAAAGACACTGTAGCTCTGCTGAACTACCTGCAGGAGAGAAGACACAAAACCTCATTGTCAAAATGCCAGTGCTGCCAAGAGGTGACTTACCTGGGTTTTGTGATATTCCAAGGTACACGCCGCATATCACCTGACAAAATTAAATTGTTTCAGGGCATTCAGCTCCTGCCCACCAAGAAAGGAATGATGTCCTTCCTGGGGATAATGAACTGCTGAACTTTTTGACTCCTAGATACGTTTTGTATGATAATGAACTGCTGCCATCAATGGGTCCATGAATGCAGATGCTATGACTAATGAAATTGCAAACTGTTTCAAGAAATTGAAAGAGACATTGTGTACTGCGCCATCATGGGGACTGCCTGACTACAAACTGCCTTGCCATCTCTGTTTCAGAGCAAAATAACATGGCAAATGAAGTGATGCTGCCAATGGTGTGCTGATATAGCTGGAAAAGAAAGGCCTGTGGGATGCAACTATGTAACTTTGCTTTCTGAAGTGAATAGGGGTAAGCAGCTGTGATGGTGGAGAGGACGGCTCTCATTGTGATGGACTATACCTGTATTGTCTAGGTGCCACACTTGGTATGGTTGTTGTTGTCTGGATCGACACAACATTTTCTGCTGGAAGGCTCACAGGTTATAATGGCACCATGTTCTCTAACTGTAATGTCATAATAAGATGCCCACCTGTTAACTTGGCAAAAGTATTTCCTGCAATAGGTTATTCTGATGAGATCCATTCTCTTAGAAAGAGATGAGAGACTAAGTAAGTTGGTGCTAAGATTGTAGAAAACGGCACCACACCAAGATTAGAAACTATTAGCAAAGACAGACTAATGAGTGATTGTTGGACCTGGGGTTCCAGATCACTTAGGGTAGCCTGGCACAGAGTAGGACGGTCAAACCCAAATGCAAAAGTGTTAAGCTTGCGTCACACCCTTATAGTAACTCAGCATCCATCCATTCAAAAATGACACTACACCAATTTTAGGAAAATATGAGCTGTTTTATAAAAATAATTCTGTTTACTCTTATTTATCTTATCCGACAGCTTTGTTATTATTTAAACCCAGTATTTCTCCATTTGTTCCTTTGCATCAATTAAAACTCAACAATACTTTGTACCTGGTGATACACTTAATCTCCCAAAACATACAAGTTAAACAACAACTTCACAGTTTATATTCAGTAACGGCAAGTTTAGGGTTTCTCTATGGAGTAATCAGTGTGTACATTTCACTCAAAAGCCCTTTGTGTTTTAAAATAGGAAGATATTCAGGTGTAGCAGACAGTTCCACAGGGAATTTACAGTAAACTTTCTCTTCTGCCACTGTAATAGAAAGGTTAAGCAATAAACACAGTCATTGACAGTATTCAAATAAGCTCAGAAGCCTTTTTCCCACTTTGTCACCCTTCTCCAGCTTCCTGGTTCCCCTTTTCTAGGGTCTCAGTGGCTTCCTGGATTCAATTCTCCCTGACTTGCCAACTTTGTACTTCCAGTCAGGTTATAGGGGGAAGAATCTCCCCTCCGGGACCTTCTGTTGACAGTCCCCAGACCCACAGCAGATCTCAGTTCCCTCGTTAGCCCCCAGATCACTCCTTACTTGAATTATCTGGTATTTGTCTCCAACGTCCCGATCAGCTGAGGGAGGCCAGAAGTGTTACTTGACCCCAATCCGTTCTCAACAGTGCCTCCCCCACAGGTGAAGCCACTCACTCACCGGGCTAACACTGTGGGAAGGCTACGCGGGAAGAAGGGGAGCGGCGTCAGTGGGCAAGCGCAGGAGACCAGCAACTCCTCTCTGAACCTGCTCGATCGCGGCAGGTCTCTTGTTGCCGCTCCGCCCCCACACAGGGACTAGCGATCACCTTGCAGAGCCTGCGCAGCTCCGCGGTGGCGCAATCCACTTCAACAGCGCCTCCCCTTCATAGAGACTAGCGTTCGCCTCACAGGGCCTGCGTAGCTCTGCGGCGGCGTGATTCGCTCCAACAGCGCCTCCCCTTCACAGAGACTAGCGTTCGCCTCACAGGGCCTGTGCAGCTCCACGGCGGCGTGCTTCGCTCCAACAGCGCCTCCCCTTCACAGAGACTAGCGTTCTCCTCACAGGGCCTGCGCAGCTCCGCGGCGGCGTGTATCTCACGGCCACTCACTCTGCCCTTTCCTCAGAGCGGCCACGCTACCTCTTTGTCACTGCCACTGACTCTTTCCCTAGGCTTACTATCTTCCTCCCGGACTCACTCGTTAGAAGAGATGTTCACGCGTTGGCGATATTTAGCCCAGGTGAGAGGGGATCAGTAGGGGAAAGGGTGGAGTGTTTATGATTATAAACCGAAGGAGAAAAAGGGGGAAAGGTATCAAATCCCCACCTTCTGTTCTCTCTCCTATCGTGGTAATGCACTCAAAGTTTCTAATAGATGTCCACCCACTGAACAACGGGGGCCGAACTACCACACCGTTCAGTCTCTTAAGATCACTCCTATTCCCCCTCAGGCTAGAGGTCGACTTTCAGGTTTTGGGAGGATCTATTGTCCAGGGTCATCAGGAACTCAACTTGGCAGGGTCAGGTCTGCAGAAGAAGGGGAGAGGGTGGTGAAAGCAGTAAGGAGGCAACCCTAAGGAAGGAAGTCAACCCTTTGAATGTCCTACCCCCGCCTACTACCACAGCCTGCACTCCAGCTGACTCTCTCTCTGTATGACAAAATGGCCGCCTTACAGTTGGCCTTTTTATACCCCTAGCCCCTAGTGTCTAGAACAGGCCAGAAGGTTCTAGATTCCCCATATGTGTCTATGGGCCAGTCCCTGAGGTAATCAGTGTTTGGCAGTTACCAATCACCATTTTGTGTATCTAACCTTGCCCTTAGAAAAGGAGGGATTTCTAGGCCTATGAGGAATTATGGGGTCAAGGAGTACCTAACCCCCAGGTCATCACCTAAACATTTCAGTGGACATCAAAAATGAAAGGAATTGAGGGGCAAAAAGGGGACATAAATAAATAAATAATAGGAGGGACCACCCAATGGCCTGTCAGGTCTCAGACGCGTCCCCTCCAGCTGAAAGTGGGGAGAGCTACCCAACCCCTTGGGAGTCCTCATCACTAAGGCGGAAATACCTAGAGAGACCGTCTGCATTGGTGTGGTCCACTCCAGGCCGATGTTCCACCCGGAAGTCCATTCCCTGTAGGGAGATGGACCATCTCAACAGCTTGGGATTCTCCCCCTTCATGAGCATCAGCCAACGAAGGGGTCGGTGGTCAGTCTGAACCAGGAAGTGCGAGCCAAACAGGTATGGCCGCAACTTCTTCAGAGCCCATACCACTGCAAAGGCTTCCGCTCAATTGCACTCTACTTCTGTTCCCGGGGAAGCAGTTCCTAGACAGGAAGACAACAGGTTGATCCAGACCCTCTTCATTGAGTTGTGATAACACTGCCCCAATGCCATGCTCTGATGCGTCTGTCTGGACAATGAACTCCTTAGAGAAATCCAGGGCCCTTAGGACCGGTGCTGCACACATTGCTTGTTTCAGCTTCTCAAAGGCTTGCTGACAAGCCTCCGTCCAGACTACCCGTCGAGGTTTCTTCTTGGAGGTGAGCTCAGTCAGGGGTGCCACAATATTGCCATACCCCTTCACAAAGCAACGGTAGTAACCTGTGAGGCCCAGGAAGGCTCGGACCTCAGTTTGGGTCTTGGGGGGCTCCCAGGCCATGATAGCCTCAATCTTTGCCTGGAGGGGCTGCACTGTTCCCCTACCCACCAAGTGGCCTAGGTACATAACCGACCCCTGCCCGATCTGACATTTACTGGCCTTGATTGTCAAGCCAGCCTTTTTCGGGGCTGGAGAACAGCTTGTAAGTGACACAAATGGTCCTCCCAACTGCTGCTGAAGACGGTAATGTCATCCAGATAAGCAGCAGAGAAAGCCTCCATTCCAGAGAGGACCTGGTTCACCAGCCGCTGAAAAGTGGCAGGGGCGTTCTTGAGCCCAAAGGGCACTACGCAGAACTGGTAGTGGCCCTCAGGCGTGGAGAAGGCTGACCTTTCCTTTGCTCCACCTGTAAGGGAAATCTGCCAGTACCCTGAAGTAAGGTCAAAGGTACTCAAGTATTGGGCAGCTCCCAGCTGGTCAATAAGTTCATCCGCCCTAGGGATCGGATGTGCATCAGTTTTGGTCACTGAATTCAGTCCCCGGTAATCCACACAGAACCTCAGTTCTGGAGTGGTGCCCGGTGGGGCAGCTTTTGGTACCAGAACCACCGGACTGGACCAGGGGCTACTAGAAGGTTCAATTACTCCTAGCTCCAGCATCTTTGTAACTTCAATGTGGATGCTGGCCTTCACCTTGTCTGACAGCTGGTAGGTCTTAGACTTCACTGGTGGGCTGTCTCCTGTGTCCACATCATGGGTACACAGGTGGGTCCTTCCCGGAACAAGGGAGAACAGCGAGGAGTACTGCTCCAAGACCTGGCGGCAGTCCTCTCGCTGCTCAGGAGTTAGGGATGGGGAGAGAATTACTCCCTCCACCGACCCATCCTTTTCCTGAGACGAAAAGAGATCAGGGAGAGGCTCGCTTTCCGCTTCCTCTGCTCCATCAGTCACCATCATCAAAATGACCTCAGGCCTCTCATGGTGGGGTTTGAGACGATTGGCATGCAGCACCCGTAAGGGCTGTCAAGGGGTCTTAAGATCCACCAGATAAGTGGCCTTACCCTTCTTTTCCATCACCTCAAAGGGGCCTGTCCAGCGATCCTGGAGGGCACTAAGCTCTCCAGGTTCCATCACCCACACTTTCTGGCCAGGCTCCAACTCCACAGGGTGAGCGTTGTGGTCATACCACTCTTTCATCACTGCTTGGCTGGCTTCCAAGTTGTCTGAAGCTTGCTTCCACAACTTAGCCATTTGGCTCCGGAAGGCCAGCATGTAGCTCACCACATCCTGGGGAAGCTTCCTGGGAGACTTTTCCCATCCGTCTTTCACCAGGCTGAGAGGTCCACGTATAGGATGCCCATACAGAAGCTCGAAGGGGCTGAAGCCCACTCCCTTCTGTGGAACTTCCCTGTAGGAAAACAACAGACAGGGTAGGAGGACGTCCCATTTCCTCCGCAGGTTCTCAGGCAGACTTCTTATTATGCCTTTCAAGGTCTTGTTGAACCTTTCCACTAGAGCATTGGTCTGTGGGTGATAAGGAGTGGTAAACCGGTAGGTAACTCCACACTCCTTCCACATAGCCCGCATGTATGCTGACATAAAGTTGGTCCCCCTGTCGGACACAACCTACTTGGGGAAACCCACTCGGGTAAAGATCCCCATTAGGGCCCTATCCACTGCAGGTGCAGTAATGGTCCTCAGGGGAATTGCCTCTGGGTACCGTGTGGCGTGATCCACCAGAACCAGGATAAACCTGTGACCAGCTGTAGTTGGTGGATCCAATGGCCCCACAATGTCGATGCCCACCCTTTCAAAGGGGGTGCTAACGACAGGAATTGGTTCCAGGGGAGCTTTCAGCTTCACCCCTGTTTTCCCACTGGCTTGGCAAGATACACATGTCCGACAGTATGTGTCGGATGCCACCCTCATCTGAGGCCAGTAAAAGTGGGGGACAAGCCAGGCAAAGGTCTTGTCCTGTCCTAAGTGTCCTGCCAAGGGTATCTCATGAGCCAATTCTAAAAGAAAGGCTCAGTAACGATGAGGGACAACCAAGGCCCATGATGAACCGTGCACGGGTGCCTTAGGTTCACTGTGGAGGAGTCCATCCTCCCAGTAAATATGGTAACTCCCAGTAACGTTCCCTGCTGCCTGGGCTTCGGCCTGTCGCCTCAGTCCCTCAAGGGTAGGGCACTCCTTCTGGCCCTTACAAAACTCCTCCCTGGTAGGCCCTCCTTCCTCATGCCACTCAGCAGGGATAGGTAAGTTCTCCTGGGAGACAACTTCCCCCTCCACTGACTCGTGGTCCACCACCGCAGGTGGCCTATCTGTCTCATGGAAGCCGAGGCAGGCTTCTCCTGTCCTCGGTTCTTTCCCTTTTTGGCAGCTGGCTGGGCCTTTGTTCCAGGCTCCAGTCCAAGCGAACTCCCCCTCCGGGTAGTCGCGGACCTTGTGCTAGCACAGGCCCAGTCAGGTGTACCCAGCATCTCAGAATGAGTCCGGTATTCCACCTCCTTCCAAGCATTGTGCTCCATATCATTCCCCAACAGACATTCAAATGGCACGGCAGGGCTTACGGCAACTCGAAGTGAACCTGCAACCCCTTCCCTCTCAAATGGAACCTCGGCCACAGGATAGTGGCCCAATCTGCCGTCAGTCATCGTGGTGGGGTGGAGTACATGTGGAATCATCTGCTCTGGAGACACCAGTTGACTCCTTACCATAGTCATACTGGCTCCTGTGTCTCTCAGAGCCTCCCCTCTTTGGCCATTGATGGTGACCCACTGCCCATACTTTGCAGTATTTCAGGGCACCTGGATCTTAGGAACCATCTCCCGATCTCCCAGGGACACTAAGGTGACACCCGCCCACTCCCCCCCTTATCTAAGGGAAACTCCTCCCCGAGCACTACACTAGCTACTCCCGGGACCTTTCCTCCAGTGGGAGGGGGTGGTCTCTTTGGGCACTTGACATCTCCCTTATAGTGTCCAACGCCACCACACTCAAAGCAGTGGACAACTCTTGGCTGCTGACTTTGGCCAGGATGAGGGTTTCTGGGCGGGTTGATCTTAGGGGTGAATCCTGTTCCCTTTCCCTGGAAACTGTTTTGGGGGCCTTTTGAGAACTCCCTCTTTTTATCTCCCCCCTCTTTCCTCTGGGGGGCGCCCTGTCCGGTCCTTTGGGAATCCCCTTCAGTCCCCTTTGAGGACACCCGGGTACTAGCCCAGATGTCCGCCTCCTCAGCAAGCTTCCGGGGGTTGGTCAGCTTGCTGTCCACCAGGTGTTGACGCAGCTCGGGAAAACATTTCTCGAGTAGGTGCTCCTTGAGAATAAGGTCATACAACCCCTCATAGTCCCTCACCTCGCTGCCTTGTACCCAACCCTCTAATGCCTTCTTTGCGTAGTCCAAGAAATCCACCCAATTCTGTGTGCCCAGTTTGTTACTACCCCTAAACGTCTGCCGATACTTCTCTGGGGGTCAGTCCAAACTTCTTGATCAGCGCCATTTTCATGGTGGGGTAGTGGGTCTGCTCTCCCTGCTCCAGGGCCAAAAGTATATCCCTTCCTGCAGGAGGCATGTATTTATACAAGCCACCCCCCAGTGTTTCTCCAGTATCCCATGGGCTCTTAAGGAGACCTCATAGGCAGCTAGCCATTTGGCGATGTCATCCCCTGCACTGTAGCTGGCGACTACATCCTTTGGTAAATAGGGTCTGGGTTCCCTGGTTGTATCTTTGGATTCGCTGCCACCATTAGGAGTCCCTGCTTGTAGGGCTTTGAGATCTAACTCTCTGAGTTTCAACTCATGAGCCATCCTCTGCTCCTCCTTCTCCTTTTCCAACCGGGCTAACTCCCACTTCAGCTGTCTTTTCTCCCTCCTGTCTGCTAGTTCGGCTTCAGTCAAACTTCTCACGGAAACACTGCTGCCCTTCCTTGAGAGTGTTCTAGGACCTGTCAGTAGGTTCTCCCTCTCAGGCTGGTACAACACATCTGTCCTGATGACCGTGTCCCGCACCTCCTCTTCCTCCTCCTTCCCCTCTGGGTGTGCTGCCACCCACGCCCTCAAGCTGGTCTGGAGTTCCCCCTTTTTGGCACCACGCTTAAAGAACACTCCCATATTTTGGCAAAAGTCTCTAAGTTGGGCCACAGTATAGGTCTCCAATTCTTCCAGAGCAAATTCCATTTTGCCAATAAGAGTCAGGGACAGCCACTTGGAAGGAAATATTTAAGAGGGTAATTAGAAGCTACCTCTACCCACCACCAGGAGTAAATTTGAAAAAACAAAAATATAATTAGGGAGTCCGCCAGGAGAAAACTCCAGGTGTAGGTCTATGGAGTACACTACGTTACTATTGAGTGGACGCAAGCACAGTTCTCATCCCACCGCTGGACACCAATTATGTTGGACCTGGCGGTGGTTCCAGATCACTTAGGGTAGCCTGGCACAGAGTAGGAAGGTCAAACCCAAAGGCAAAAGTGTTAAAGCTTGCGTCACACCCTTATAGTAACTCAGCATCCATCCATTCAAAAATGACACTACACCAATTTTAGGAAAATATGAGCTGTTTTATAAAAATAATTCTGTTTACTCTTATTTATCTTATCCGACAGCTTTGTAATTATTTAAATCAAGTATTTCTCCATTTGTTCTTTTGTATCAATTAAAACTCAACAATACTTTGTACCTGGTGATACACTTAATCTCCCAAAAGATACAAGTTAAACAACAACTTCACAGTTTATATTCAGTAACGGCAAGTTTAGGGTTTCTCTATGGAATAATCAGTGTGTACATTTCACTCAAAAGCCCTTTGTGTTTTAAAACAAGAAGATATTCAGGTTTAGCAGACAGTTCCACAGGGAATTTACAGTAAACTTTCTCTTCTGCCACTGTAATAGAAAGGTTAAGCAATAAACACAGTCATTGACAGTATTCAAATAAGCTCAGAAGCCTTTTTCCCACTTTGTCACCCTTCTCCAGCTTCCTGGTTCCCCTTTTGTAGGGTCTCAGTGGCTTGCTGGATTCAATTCTCCCTGACTTGCCAACTTTGTACTTCCAGTTAGGTTATAGGGGGAAGAATCTCCCCTCCGGGACCTTCTGTTGACAGTCCCCAGACCCACAGCAGATCTCAGTTCCCTCGTTAGCCCCCAGATCACTCCTTACTTGAATTATCTGGTATTTGTCTTCAACGTCCCGGTAAACTGAGGGAGGCCAGAAGTGTTACTTGACCCCAATCCGTTCTCAACAGTGCCTCCCCCACAGGTCAAGCCACTCGATCACCGGGCTAACACTGTGGGAAGGCTACGCGGGAAGAAGGGGAGCGGCGTCAGTGGGCAAGCGAAGGAGACCAGCGACTCCTCCTCTGAACCTGCTCGATCGCTGCAGGTCTCTTGTTGCCGCTCCGTCCCCACACAGGGACTAGCGATCACCTTGCAGAGCCTGCGCAGCTCCGCGGCAGCGCGATCCACTCCAACAGCACCTCCCCTTCACAGAGACTAGCGCTCGCCTCACAGGGCCTGCGCAGCTCCGCGGTGGCGTGATTCGCTCCAACAGCGTCTCCCCTTCACAGAGACTAGCGTTCGCATCACAGGGCCTGCGCAGCTCCGCCGCGGCGTGATTCGCTCCAACAGCGCCTCCCCTTCACAGAGACTAGCGTTCTTCTCACAGGGCCTGCGCAGCTCCGCGGCGGCGCGTATCTCACGGCCACTCACTCTGCCCTTTCCTCAGAGCGGCCACGCTACCTGTTGTTACTGCCACTGACTCTTTCCCCAGGCTTACTATCTTCCTCCCGGACTCACTCATGAGAAGAGATGTTCACGCGTTGGCGATATTTAACCCAGGTGAGAGGGGATCAGTAGGGGAAAGCGTGGAGTATTTATGATTATAAACCGAAGGAGAAAAAGGGGGAAAGGTATCAAATCCGCACCTTCTGTTCTCTCTCCTATCGTGGTAATGCACTCAAAGTTTCTAATAGTTGTCCACCCACTGAACAACGGGGGCCGAACTACCACACCGTTCAGTCTCTTAAGATCACTCCTATCCCCCCTCAGGCTAGAGGTCGACTTTCAGGTTTTGGGAGGATCTATTGTCCAGGGTCATCAGGAACTCAACTTGGCAGGGTCAGGTCTGCAGAAGAAGGGGAGAGGGTGGTGAAAGCAGTAAGGAGGCAACCCTAAGGAAGGAAGTCAACCCTCTGAATGTCCTACCCCCGCCTACTACCACAGCCTGCACTCCAGCTGACTCTTTTTTTTTTGCAGTTTTATATAGCGCGAACTAGAACCGAACCAAATCAGTTATCAGAGCGCTTTACATAGCACCAGTTACGTTACATTTTTTTTGTTTTTAGGCACGGGGAGATTAAGTGATTTGCCCAGAATCACAGGGGGGTTTTTGGCGTTGTTACCGAGACTCGAACCCAGATCCCCAGGTCCGAGGTCGACATAATGACATAATGGCCGCCTTACAGTTGGCCTTTTTATACCCCTAGGCCCTAGTGTCTAGAACAGGCCAGAAGGTTCTAGATTCCCCATATGTGTCTATGGGCCAGTCCCTGAGGTAATCAGTTTTTGGCAGTTACCAACCACCATTTTGTGTAACTAACCTTGCCCTTAGAAAAGGAGGGATTTCTAGGCCTATGAGGAATTATGGGGTCAAGGAGTACCTAACCCCCAGGTCAACACCTAAAAATTTCAGTGGACATCAAAAATGAAAGGAATTGAGGGGCAAAAAGGGGACAAAAATAAATAAATAATAGGAGGGACCGCCCAATGGCCTGTCAGGTCTCACAGTGGTACACTGATGGTTCCTCCAGCAGACTGATAGACACTGATTACAGAGCTGGATATGCTATAGCAATAGCTGAAGTGCAGCTCTGCCACTAGGAACACCTACCCAATAAGATGAGCTGTATGCTGTAACAAAAGCATGAATACTAGTCAAGGGTAAAACTGTTAACATTTACACTAACTCACATTATGCTTTGCAGTTCTTATTTGTGGCCAGCTGTGGAAGTACCACGGATGCATAACAGAAGCAGGGCGCCTTATTAAAAATGGTCCTTTAGTAAGGATCTTATTTACAATACTATTATACACCACGATAGCTGTTATAAAATGTGAAGCCTATGTGAAGGAGTTGAAGACCTTACTATTCCCTAGGGGCTAGTTCATCTTCTCTAATCTGGAACTGTAGGATAATCGTTGATTCTTGTCTGAGCGCCAAGATACCCGTAGGGTGATAGCAGCGCTATATAAGAACACAATACAATACACATTACAATACAATACTAGAGCTAATACTAAGTTAGCCAAAGGTGATGCCATCGTTGACATAGCATTAAATGAAAGCATCTTACAGCCAGTGCAGATGGGACTAATGAACACAGCATTCCAAAAATATAGCTAATTCAGAGACAATTGTTGCAAGCTAATGTAAAGGAAGCACAATGGTCTGCAACACCAGATGAACTTAGAGGGAGGATTGATGATGGATGTGAGCCGAACAATGAAGAGAGTATGGGCCTACCAGGATGAGATGCCTGTGTCCCCACGCAGTATGTTCCTTTCCCTTACAAGACTGGAGCAGGGACCCTCTGATATTGCACAAGGGAGGATGAATGTGCAGATGCATGTTGCTTCCCAGTGAATGGATTTAAATATTTGCTGGTGTGGGTGGATATGTTTTCAAAATGAAGAAGGTGTATCCAACAGGGAAGAATAATACAGCAACTGGGGCCCAGTACCTTGAAAAAACTCCCTTGCCCCCCCCGCCCCTTTGCCAGCCCACACCATCTTCAAAACCATCTGCTTTACTTACAAAGCTGTCACAAAGAGCATTCTTCATCTTGCAGAAAACGCTCACTGACTCTGGTGCTTCTCAGCACAGCTGCAACCAGGACACTATCAGATTGCAGACTAAGGGACAGATGTTTTTTTAAAAGGCACGCAACACAACCCTCAAAAAGGCAGTGCTGCCTTGTGTGACAGGGAGGGAGCAGGAGAGACATATCTACAGAAATATGTCTCCCTCCTCCCCATTCTCTTGCACCAGTGCTGCTTTCAGCTGTTGTGCTCCATGTACACACCTTAGCGACAGGGCGCAAAGTTGCGTGCCTGAGTCTAGCATAGGTTTTGTACAGGAAGGGTACCCTTCCAGTACAAAATACTATGACTAGACAAGTTCAAACACTTTTCTCACTTTGGATACTGCACAATGCAGCACACATGCAAAGTAGGAAAATAAAAGAGAAATTAAAAACATTTCTCCTCTTAACGCCTCCTTTGAGATGGCGTTTACTTTTGGCGCTAAACACTATCTACAATTGTTTGTAGATAGGGTTTGTGTCAAAAGACATGGGTGATTGCATGGGAACACGCATGTAATGCCACCTTGGTACTAAGTAACGCAAAGCAGTGCTTTGCACTGCTTTGTGTTACTTGTAGGGTACTTTACAACGCAAAAAAAGCTTTCCGCTGGAAAGTAAATTGGTATAAAAAACATTTTGTGCTGGTTAGTGTCACTTTGGTGATGCTAACCCAGGATAAAATCTACCCCTCAGAGGTGCAAAAAAGGAAAAAAACGGGGTAGCGCGCATTTTCCAGTTAGGCACTGTGGCAATATTTACCAATGAGTTGCGCTGCACTTGCGCCCCACAGCGGGGCGCAAGAGCGACACAACTCATAAGTTAGACTTTTCAAGCCACACAAGGTCCCCTTGCATGGCCCTGAGTGGCTTGATAAATCTACTGTAACACAATGCAGCACAGATCGATACGGCGCATTAATCTGTCCCTAGGAGGTGTTCCATGAATGGTGCGTGGGTGAACACCCACGCACCATCCATGGATTTTTACACATTCCCAGATTTACCCTTACTGATAGATCTGGAAATATGTCGAAATGCTACACATCCCCAAAGGAGGCATAACAAGGAGAAATATGCTTATTTCCCCTTGTTTTCCCCTTTCCATGTGTGCTGCATTCTGCACACATACACTTTTTTTGCATGTAATACAGCACAGCGCAGCAAGGTGGCTTGCTACACTTCGCTGCATGACGTTTTAATAAATATGCCCCTCATGATCGCAAACAGCATCCCTGTATTCATCACTGCTCCAATTTAGGAAAAAGTCAAAGACACATCTCTTTAGAGAACACTACTTCATGATGAATTAACAGTCAACTTACCAGCTACCACTCCTTTCTAGTGTCGATTTAACACCTTCGCTGCGGCGGCTATTCCGCCGCAGCGCTAAGGGGGTGGGGGGACCGCGCAGCGCGCCCATGCTGGTGACGGAACCGCTCCGTCACCAGCCTCGGTTGAACTGTGCTCATGATGGAGCGGTTCCGTCATGGCCCCGCCCGCTCAATAAAACGCGCCGCGCAGGCTCGTCGAGCGGGCCATGACGGAACCGCTTCTTCATCAGCACAGCGCTACCGCGGCTGATGACGGAGCGGTTCCGTCATCAGCGCGGAAGGGGTTAATGCTTGTCTTTCATACTGTACATTGCTTAGCTGCCTATTGGCTAGGTGTGCTCTGTAGAAATACATAATTGGATAAATACGTCATAATTTGACTCAGATCTTGAGAAATTTTCATGTTACATTTATTTAAATACTAGCAGATATAACTTTATACAAAAAGTTCCATTAATTCATGTAGGACTTGGTCCTCTCTGCAGTTTCACACCCAAACGTTTTGCCTTCATGCCTCCTGTTTTCTGAACCCATCCTTGTTGGTTTTTAGGACTCTGGGGACTTTATCACTGCTAGTCACTGCTAAAGGGCTTGTGCTCTCTCCTTTACACATAGTGAAATTGGCTTTCACCCAATTGGCACATTTAATTTACTTGTAAGTCAATAATAAAGTGGTACTACAGGTACCCAGGACCTGTAAAGTCTATGCTACCAGTGGGCATGCAGCACTGATTGTGCCACCCACTTAGGAAGCCTTTTAAAACATGCATCAGGCCAGTGTTTGCAGTTTTAAACTGTCATTTCGACCTGCCAACCTAAACCTTCCTTTTTAATACAAATAAGTCACCCCTGGGGTAGGCCCTAAACAGCCCAATTGAGAGGGTGCAGTGTATTTAAAAAGCTGGACATATAATTTTAAGTTTTATATGTCCTTTATCACTACTGGAAGGTCTGCCACTCCCACAGGATAACATTTGTGTACCTTTTTACATTTAATAAGTGATAACTTCTGATTGGGATTGGGTCGGAATGTCGAGTTTGATCTCTAAAGGACTATAATTTAATACCCTCTTTAATGCCACATTTTAAGTCACAATTTTGAAAATTGCACTTTTAGAAAGTTCTCACTTTCTTGTCATAACCATTTGGTGCCTGAAGCTTGCCCTTGGGTCAGATGACTAGGTGTGAGTGGAGACTGGCCTTTGTATATTCCTCCCTGACAGCGACACAACAGAGAGATTCTGTGGTGGCAGGATGGACCATTTTGGCAGAATAGGGTGGCAGACCTGTCACCTAAAATAGTTGTACTCCAAAGGGGCTGCCTCAGCACACTCACAAAGGGTTTCACACTAGATCATTGTGCCCCAGACAACCATGGCAGGGTGACAAGAAAGCTTCCTATACTTCAAAGGAGGTTCGGATATAAAAATAGGAACCTTAGACTCACTCTTCAGTTCACTTCTTGACTTACACAAGGATGGTCAGATGACTGTCCCGCTCTCTGCGGCCTACTGTGTACTTCAGAGAACTGTTCTGCTGCCTGGAGTCTGGTGTGTGCCCACAGAGGTCTACCCTGCTGCTTTTGACCTGCTTTTCTGGTTCCACCCAGGACTTCCAGAGTGATTCCAAAGGCTAGTTGGCGGGTCTCCTAATCACAGCCTCAGGGACAGAAAATGCTAGATCCATCTTGAACCTTTATCTGGACCCAGCCCGAGTGAGTACTAAGCCTCCAGGTGGTGCCCCTCCAGTCCTGGACCCTTGGAAGTGGGTGCTGAGCCAGCCTAACTGAAGTTTCCACCAAATCCGGCATAAAGTGACTCAAAGCCCCGCAAAGCAGCACCGCGTAGACAGCACATCAAGGACATAAGATACAATCTTCAAAGAGCTAAACGTGGTCCTGTTCCCGGCTCACGGTCCATCACGGTTGGCCTGAACTTGTGACTCTGTTCTGGCGCAGCATGACCAGACAATCTCAGTTGGCGCTTTGCGCCTTTTGGAGCTACTTTTAGATAAATCTTTAAGATTGCATAGCTCCAGTTCTACTAATTGGATTTTTGTTGTTTTGGTGTCAAATACTTTATTAAAATGTACTCTATTTTTCTAACTTGGAGCGGGATTTTTCTTTTGTTGGCTTTTCACTTTACTGCAGTTTAAGCGTTGCATAAATACTTTACACATTGCCTAAAGTTAATCATGCCTGCTTTTGTGCAAGCTACCAGTGGGTTAAGCACAAGCTAATTTAGTACCTGTTTGAAGTTCACCTTGACAAGGATTGTGACTGTTGCTGGAGAAGGGCTTTCAACCCTCTCAACCAACAACTCAATTTCTCAAATTTGGGGGCATATTATCAAGAAAGACACTGCCGCTAAAGCGGCGATAATGGGCTTGATAATATGCCCTTGAGAATTCCCATAGACGCCCATGTTTACACCAGAACCTGGGCTGCTATGGGAATTCACAAGGGCATATTATCAAGCCCATTATCGCCGCTTTAGCGGCAGTTTCCTGCCGCTAAAGCAGCAATAATTTTAACGGCGTTTCTTGATAATATGCCCCTTGGTTATTAAATCTTTATTTGCATTGGAGATATTGCTACATGGCGAAGTTGTGTTTTAATTTTATTTATTTTTATTTAGAAAGCGCAGCGCCAACATCAAAATTTCAGCTGGAAAGAGAAGGGGTAAAATGAAGATGTGGGGAACAAGCGAATAAGTAGAAATCTGGCTCAATTATATGAACCGTGACAGGTTTGAACCCCAACTTTGACTGAATCCCCAGTCATTTGGATCCTCACTGGATTTCAAGGAACACATTT
Organism: Lissotriton helveticus; assembly: GCF_964261635.1. NCBI lineage: Eukaryota > Metazoa > Chordata > Amphibia > Caudata > Salamandridae > Lissotriton > Lissotriton helveticus. Next base: position 282,234,687 of record NC_136058.1, on the reverse strand, counting down.
TCCCCAAACAACATAGACAGCCTGGTACCGGCCCTTTCCCCCTGCAGACTGTTAATTGTTTGGGGGAAGTTTGGGGGCGTGGCCAAGCAGCATGGCCGACAGGACGTGAGCTCCTCCAGCTCCGTCCCGAGGACCAGCAAAATCCTGCCATTGATCCTACCCGGGCTCTCCTGATCGCTGGAAAAGCGTGTCGATAGGAGCTGTGACCCCGCTGGGGCCCATGAGCCCGAAAAATCGGACCCACGACCTGCGTTCCTCTGTGAGAGACGGCACGGGTGCTCCTTGAAGGCAGAGACGGCGCGTTGCCCCACGCAACGCCGGGGACTGGGCCTGCACGGTGGGGCCGGACTGCGGGCACACCACACGGGGCTCCCGACCTGGGCGAGCCCCCTGCTGTCCGCCGGGGATCTGGCCGCGACTCCCGCGCTGTGAGTGGAGGATTGGAGGGCGGCGGCTCTGCGACCCTGCTGCTGGGTAGTGAGGAGGAAGTCCGGACAGAGGCGCCGTCCATTTTGTGCATTGCTCCTGTGTCGGAGCTCTGGGCCCCCTCCCCCCCCCCCCTTCCTCTGCCGATGCTGGGTGCTGTGTCCCTGAACCGCCGAAGCGGCTACATCTGGTGGAGGAGGCCGTGAGCACCGTCTACCCTTACTCTGTGTCACAGTGTCTTGTGACCACGGGAGCCTCCGGGCTGCTACGTACCTGGCTGGACCCGACACCTTCACGAACCCTTGCACGGACTGGGTGCCTGCTTCCCTCCTCCTGTCGAACCTCTGCCTGTCTCCTCATTTGGCTTCTCGCCAACCTTCCTGCATCTGGGGGGACTCTGGAACAGCGTCGTTGGGCCCACTGTCGGACTGCGCCCCTCCCCCACACGCCCGCCATCTTGGGACCTGTGCCGGGCGGCCTCCAGGGAGTCCGAGGCGGCTGGTGGCGGAGCGCGCCTCTGTCCCTCCCGGCCCAGATCTGCGGAGCCTGGGGGATCCTCTGATAGACTGCCAACAGTGAGTGCTGTGGGGTGAGGAGGTGCTGATGCCCGCGTTTTCACTGGTCCTGCTCACTGTTCTCTAGGTGGGATCCCATATCCTGGCCCCCACTGATGGGTGGCGGACGCGTGCTACCCCTGCGCTGTCTGGCCTCTCAGCTTACTTGAACCACTGGTACTGCATCGTCTGTGTAGCGCGGGGGGCGCCTATCATCCCTGACTTGGATTGGTTCGGGGGGGCCCTCCTTGGGCAGCCGGGCTTGAGGTGCGCATCTTGTGTCATACGGACTTAAGCTGCTCGTCATGACGGCCCGCGGTCCGAAGACCTCCCAGCCTAATACGATCGTCCAGTACACCACCCCTCGCCACCAGCCGCAGAGGATCATGCGGCAGACAGGCCCTGAGGACAGAGGTGAGGATCCGCCGGAACCGTCCAGAGCTGAACTCCTCAAGGCTATTCAGGGTTCACACGCGGCCCTGGAGCACCAGATTGAGACGGTCTCAATAGATGTGAACCTTTTGAGGACGGACCTTCGCAACGTCGCGGACAAGGTTTCGGATGCAGAGGGCAATATCACTCAACTCCAGGGGGAGGTCGCTTCCCTACAAAAGTCACTTGCCCAGCTCAACTCTACTACCCGGGCACTGGAAAGGCGCGCTGAGGATGCAGAGGGACGGGCGCGTCGGAGCAACATACGAGTACTGGGAGTTCCGGAACGACTGGAGGCGGGGAACCCTGAGCGCTTCCTAGAGACTTGGATCCGTGAGCACCTGTGTCCGACTGGTTTGTCCAACGTCTTCATTGTGGAACGGGCGCACAGGGCCCTGGTGCCCCCTCCGCGACCGGGAGAGGCTCCTAGAGCCCTCATTGCGAAAATTCTGAATTACAAGGACCGCGACTGTATTCTCAAGGCGGCGAGGGAGACGGGGCCCCACACAATGGAGAACAGTCGCATTTCGATATACCCTGATTACACCCAACAGGTGCAGGAACAGAGGAAATCCTACTTGAGGGTTAAACAAAAACTCCGAGACATGCAGCTTCAGTACATGCTTCTGTATCCCGCCAAGCTCAAGGTACTTGCCCAGGGCCGGGCACATTTCTTTGAGACACCAGCGGAGGTTTGGGAATGGCTGGAGATCAGAGGGGATGACTTGCCCCCAGGTGAACGAGGGGGCTCGCGTGACACTTGGGGTACCAGGCCAAAGAGACGGCGTCGTGGTAGGAGAAATCGTCGCTCTAGGTCCCGAGGTTCTCCTGAGGCTCGACCCACGGTGGGACCGGATGGAGCCATCCTTATGAATGACTCGCCAACGAGAGCTGGCTCAGGCTCAGCGGGGGCGGCTGCTCCTAATGACATCCTGGTACCGGACACTTTGCAGGAAACACTGCTGGACACAGCTTCTACAGCCCCGGTAGTCCCGGAGACTGCCCTACCGGCACCGGAGTTGGAATGATCCTTGCTTGCACTATCGTGCCATTTCTGTGTACTCCCTTTCAGATGTGCGGGCCTCCTTTAACCTGCGATTCTCTGGCCTGTAGCATTTCACCATTGTCGACGGGGTCATCCGAACTCTGGTCGGTACCTTGTGATTGCATTTGGGTCATGTGAGCTTTGGGGGGTCTGAAGTGGAATTGTTTGATGTTGTGTTTACTTAACTGATACGGCTGGGGAGATTTGCCCGGGTGATTCTCTCAGAATCATTTGGTCTTTCGGGGAGCTGGGTGGTGGGTGGGTGGGGTTGTTTTGCTGTGTGTGAGTGTGTGTGGAGTGTGTTGTATGGGGTGGCTGTGCACGTCCTGGCACTGACGGGGGAAGGGCGGGGTGGCGGTTTTGGTTGTTGCTATCCTATTGCTCGTGGGTGGTGGGGGGAGGGTGTTCTTGCAAAAGTTTCGTGTTTTGGGGTTGTTGGGGGGTTGGATTGGGATTGTGATGAAGATGACACTGACATTATGTGCATATTGGTTCCGATTTGTGGGAAGTTTGCCCTCAGAGCGGCGTCCCTAGATTTAAATGTAGTAAGGGCCACTTGGAGGCGGTCCGAGTTGCGCCTATACTGTAGCCCGTTTGGGCGTACGCCCTGGCCATGGGATTTAAGTTTTTAACGTGGAATGTGCGTGGCTTGGGCACGTGCACCAAGAGACACAGGGTCCTCACCTTCCTTAAACGCCATGGGGTTTCGATTGCTTGTTTACAGGAGACCCACTTAGATGAGGAAGGCGCACAACGCCTGGCTAGGAAGTGGAGGGGCCAGTTTTTCCATTCCTCCTATTCTACATATGCCAGGGGGGTTCTTATCTGGGTGGCCCCAGGGATCCCCTGTGCTGTTCAATATATTGACGCAGATGTGGAAGGTAGATATATACTGGCGAGACACAGACTAGATGACAAGGACCTCCTACTTCTGAACACGTATGCCCCGAACATTGATGACCCGGCCTTCTTCTCCCAGATACAGGATATTGTGGCTCCAAGTTTAGATGCGCCCCTCCTTTGGTTCGGTGATTTTAATTGCGTACTGCACCATGAGTTGGACCGTCACCCGTCCAGAGAGGGCACTAAGCCCCGTATGACGGTGCGCTTACGAGAAGTGATGCATAATCTTGGGGCAGTGGATGTGTGGCGTACTTGCCACCCCACACAGAAGCTTTACACATGCTATACTCCGACGCACGGTACACATAGTCGGCTAGACCGGGTTCTCGCAGCTAACCCTCCCTCCTCACTTATATTGACGGTTACACACCAGGCCCGATATCTGTCGGACCATGCCCCGGTCACGTGCGTGGCGCAGTGGCCTGATCGTGCGTCGCGCCCACGTACGTGGCGCCTACCGACTGACCTGCTTCAAGATCAGGTAGCTAGGGATCATGTAGCAACGTCGCTTTCTGACTACTTGGAACTCAATTGGGCGGGGAATGACCTGTCCTACTCCACCCGGTGGGAGGCACTTAAGGCAGTCGTACGCGGAGCGTGTATGGGCTTATCGTACGGGGTCAGGAAACAGTTGCTCTCTGACTTACGGACGGCGAAGGATGCACTCATGCGCGCCCAATCCCAGCCCGATCCGACCACGTCGGACCAACAGGCGGAGGGTCTTGCCCTGGTATCCATCCACGACATACTAACGCGACTTGATAAATTTACGCTGGGCCAGTATAGGCAACGTCTCCACCGTGAAGGGGATAAGTCGGGCCGCTTGTTGGCCTGGATTCTTCGTCGGGAGTTCACGCCCGAACGAATCGTGGCCCTACGGAACCCCAGTGGCGTTATGGTCCACTCGGAGGCGGATGTTCTTGCAGTCCTTCGAAGCCATCTGCAAACCGTATATGAAACTGACTCGTCCATATCAGCGGACGCCTACCACTCGTATCTTGAGGACCTCCGCCTACAGACCCTGCCGGAAACTGTGGCGAAGGAACTCGATGTCAAGCTGACGCTGGGTGAGATTACTGCGGTGATAGCCGCCCTCCCCCGAGCCAGGACTCCTGGTGGAGATGGATACCCGGCTGAGTTTTATCAGGCTTTTGGACATGTCCTAGCCCCCCCCTCTTACAGGTCTATAACGAGGCTCTGCGTATTGGCACCCTTCCACCCTCCATGAATCAGGGTGAGGTGTGTATGATCTTGAAGCCGGGCGGTGACAAAACAGACCCCGCAGCTTATCGACCTATCACATTGATAAACTCAGATGCAAAAATCCTTACCAAATTGCTGGCCATTCGCCTAGCCCCGCACATGTCCCAACTCGTTCATCCCAACCAGTGCGGCTTCATCCCGGGTCGCAATACGGCGATGAATTTGCGTCGCCTGAATCACATATTACATGAGGTGCGGAGACGAGAGGGTCCTCACGTGCTGGTCTCCGTTGATCTGGCCAAAGCCTTTGATACTGTGCACTGGGGTTATCTATTGCACATGCTCCTGAAAATGGGGTTTGGTCCTGGATTTTGCAATTGGATCCGGGTGCTCTACAAGGCGCCCCGAGCCAAGGTGCGGCTGGGATCGGCCCGCTCCGACGAATGGTCGTTAGGGAGAGGCACCCGACAGGGCTGCCCTCTCTCCCCTCTCTTATTTGCTCTTGCCATTGAGCCCCTCGCCGTTTCCGCCCGTAGGGAACTCCATGACTGGGGCATAGTGGTGGGGGATACTAGCAATGTTATCTCCCTCTACGCGGATGATGCGCTCTTCTATTTGACTTCCCCGGTGGAGGCCCTCCCCGTTTTAATGCGGCTATTGGACCACTTTGGTGCGGCCTCTGGCCTGCGTATGAATGTTAACAAGTCTCTGGTGTTACCCCTGACGGATGCTGTCCCGGTCCCAGATGCGGATCCCCGATATTTAGGCCTCAGGTGTGAGCGGGTGGCGTTTCGGTACTTGGGTATTCAGGTGGCAGCTTCTGACGACGCCCTCCTGGCGTACAATATAGACAAAATCCTCGCAGGCCTCGGTAAATCTATTGCCTTCTGGAATACACTTCCCCTCTCCCTCATGGGGCAACTGGCAGTTGCCAAGATGGTGATGCTCCCCAGAGTCCTTTATGTGTTGCAGAATACTCTGTGTCCGTTGCCGCCACGGGTGTTCCGTACCCTGAACTCGCTTCTCACCTCCCTACTTTGGGCGGGTGGGCGTAGCAGGGTCGCGCTAAGCACGGTAACGAGATGCTGGGACGAAGGTGGCCTCGAAGCCCCGAGGTTTGACCTGTACTACTATGCAGCACAGCTTCTCCCGGCCGCCAGGTGGTTTGCTGAACACGAAAACTGGGAGTTGGCACTGTTGGCAGGCATGACTACTGTTAAGGGCCTACAGGAGGCCTTGATGCAGGGTCGAGGTGCTGACGATACTCTGCCCTATGTGGTGAGGCATACGGCCAACGTTTGGCAGCGCTTTGTAGAGAAGGTTCTACGGCGCGCGCCGTTCCATAGGGGACTCCCACTTTGGATATTGGCCCTGATACTCACACTGGAGGCGAATATGTCCTTTAGGGAGTGGCGTTTGGGCGGCTGCGAGACCCTGGCGGATCTCTACCCGGACGACTCCTTTGTGTCCTTTGAGAAGGCCATGGACTCCTTTAACCTCGAGGAGGGCCAATACCTACACTATGGAAGTCTTAGGGAGGTGGCCAGGACGACGTGGCCCCAATTCCCAGAGGCACCCCAGCTCACTTATACTCTGGACATTATTTTATCCTGTGGGAGAGGTAGGCGCCTGATTTCCCTTCTTTACTCCGCCATGCGCCGAGACTCGACTCCTCCGTTGGCGCCGGCCTGGGTGGCATGGGAGGCGGATCTGGGGATATAGCTGGACCTGGCCCAGAGGAGGCGGATTGCACTGTTGACTCGTAGAGTATCCTGCAATGCACGCTTTAAGCTTATACACTTTAACTTTGTTCACCGTACTTACATGACACCTGTCTCCCTCCACCGTATATCGTCAGATAGACGTCACAATTGCCCTAGATGTGGGATGGCAAGGGCGGGGTTCCTGCACCTAGCGTGGGAATGTCCATTGGTCCAGGATTTTTGGCGCAGGGTGGTGATATTCATTACCCGTGCCACACATCTTCGGTTGCAACTGGACCCACTTCCCTGCCTGCTAGCGTTAGTGCCTAAACCGAAGAAGAAAGGTCTGTCTTATAAATTGCTGCAACTTCTGTTGGTACTGGCGAGGAGACGGGTGGCCATTACCTGGATGGGTCAGAGGGCGCCTGAACTTTCTCATTGGTTACGAGATGTCAAGGAATGGACCTTAGCGGAGGAGACCCACATGCGGCGCTCTCGCAGAGACGAGAAGCTCCAGGATGACTTACTCGCCTGGAGAATTATGTGTATGGATGGGATGAGGGAGGATGACTCGGACGCTACCAGCGCTGAGTTGTTTTCCTCTGCGTCCTCGGAGTCTGGGGATGGGGAGGAGGGGGGTCTAGAACGGAGTGTTTGAGGTGGTGAGGCGGCCCCTGGTGGTCACGCTACTGTTCCTTGGCAGCCATGTTTGTATTAGCTGGGATTCCCAATAGGCCACACTACATTGTGATGACTGCGCCCTAGCTGGTCCTTGCATGCTTCTCCTCCTATATTCGGATCAGCACTAGAATGTCATTCATGGGGTAGTTCGTTATTGTTCAAACTGTTATGTAGTGTAGGAATGCGACATAAGAAAACTGGCGTGGACATTGATAATGTTTTATTGTTATTTGGAGCACGGTTGCACTTTTCCCTATTCGAATGTATGTTTACTCCTGCGCCGCCCTGCCTCCGGGATGTGGGCCATACACGGCTGTGTATTGATTCTGGGACTATTTGTTCCTACTGGTTCCATACTGACTGGGTTGATGATTGTATACCTTGTGCCTTCTTCTTATCTTCGCCACAATAAAAAATACTCAAAAAAAAAAAAATTTGTTTGGGGGAAGTTTGAGCATAGATTGCCTACGTTGAGCAGGGACATGATGAGTGCAACGAATAACACAATGATTTGAGTAATCTGTGAGAAATTGATGTCCCTCTTAGGAGCAGTGGTAGTTCACCCTATCAGTGCTGCCGTCGGCCGCTGAACGTTCGGAGCACTAACTGGCTGGTGCTGCGAACGTTCAACGGCCGACGCGGCCCCGCCCACTCTCTACTACTAACGGCTGCAGTAAACGGGTTGAATTACAACTATATTGTTGTGCTTACTTGCAGCTTGAAGGACAATGGAAGTGATAGTATTTCCCACCAGTTCTCTAATCTCTAACTTCCAAGCTTTCAAACAGCGCAACCATCATGTATCCATGTATCCAGCACCAGATGCGCCGGAGCTAATTCCCAATCAGTTGATGGCCACCTGCTGTCTCCTGAATGCTAAGGTGGAGCTGTGCATAATAAGTGTAATTTTGGAAGATAATGTCCTCACTACTGTGGATTTTGGCCAATTTGGCCTCATTGGTCTTGGAGCGTAGGTACTTATGATGAATATGGCAGGCAGGGTAATCAGCATGGGGTTGGATTTCTTCTATGTCATAAGGGCAACCCTTTTATTGATGGTTCAATGTGTGAACACCATCACTGAACCATTTCTTACCCCCTGCTTTACTAACAAAGGGACTGCAGCATACCAGAAGCCCACAATAATGAAAGGTCCTCCGTTTTTCAAGAGTACTTACTGAGAATCTCAGAATCTCAAAAAGCAAGCAGCAGGCCTTTTCCATCAATGCAGCTAGGAACTGGAACAACATCCCTGTATTAATCAGAACAGCTCCAATTTAGAAACGACGAAGATGCAGCTCTTTAAGGAACACTACATCTCAATGCAATAATAGCACACTTATGCACACAGATTCCAGTCACCTCTCCTTTCACGAGTTGACTGTATGCTTGCATTAGACCCTGTTGCATTTGGCTAGGCTTGCTCTATACAAATCCCACATACAAAAATACTTAGAATCTCACTTTATGGGTGTCCAAGGAGAATATTGAGAGATTAAAACACTTGTGTAAAAGCTTGTCGGTATGCAGTATTGAAATGTTTAGTCCAGTGAGAGGAAACCATTGGGATTCTGGTGTCGAACAGGCAGCTGGCCAAGGCAAAGAGAATCACACAATAATAGTCTTAGATATTTCTGTCAGTATTCAATTAAAACAATATATTGAGGCCGTGGCATATGTCATGCGCAGATTGCGGAATAAGTCATGTACCCCTATATACAAGAGGTGGAGGGTTTACCACCCCCCATACTGAGGTTTCCAAGGACAGCAGCAAATAGTTATTTATTTTTCCTTTCCTTTCTGTCTGTTCCTTCTCTACCTTTTCTACTTTCTTCTTTTTTCTCTCCTTGTTTTTGCTTTTCATTTCTTTTTTCTCCCTTCTTCCTCACTTTCATCCATCTCATTTCTTTTGCTCCTTTCTCTGCTTAATTTTTCTTTTTCCTCCATTTTTTCTTAATTTAATTCCCTTTCTTTGTTCTGCTTCTTCCTTATTGTCATTTCATTCTCTATTTTCTACTTTCTTCCGATCTCTTTTCTGTACTTTTTATTCTGTTCTCTTTTGCCATATTTCTCTTTCTTCCTCTTTCTCTTTAATTTTCTCTCTTTCTCTGTCACTGCTTTTTTTCTTTCTTTGATTCTCTCTGTCTTTCTACGTTTCCCCTTGTTTCTCTCTTTTATTCTCTCTTTTATTCTCTCTTTTTTCTTTCTTCTCTTCCTTCTTTTACTCTTCTATAATTTTTTTAATCTCATGCTTTCTTTGAATCTTTTTTTATTATGTTGTCTCTTTTGTACCCCTCATATTTCTTTCTTCTTCACTAACGTTCTCTTCATTTCTTGACTACTTTCTATCTTTTTACTTCTTTTATTTCTTTCAGTACGTCCATCCTTTCTTTAAGAGTGCTTAGCTTCTTAAAGCAATCTCTTCAGCATTAATCTGTTTGCACATTGGATGATGGGAATAACCTTTGGTGGCTGCAGAGATTTGTTTACATGAGAGAGCAATGAAGTCTTCATGTGCTTTGGAAAATTTATTATTAACTTTTGTAGTTAGGGTACATTGTAGATGTTGAAAATGAACTTCACCCAATGGAGTTCAGGGCAACTATCCAAATTGTGGAATTCCTTTAGGCCCTAGATCTCAACATGTGTCTACTCCTTGTTGTGAGTGTAAGGTGAGCAGTGGGCTTGGAGAAGCATGGAAGCTCACATCACTCCATTTGGATCTGGATTGCAAGGACAGTGGCAGCCTGATTGATGAACAATCGAGGGTCAACAGTCAATAAAGCACTCAACGCAAATGTCACTACATGTTGCCTACGTGTTAGAACACTGACGTAGCATGGCACCAATACCTTAGCCATGTGTATCTGTAGCAGTAATGCAATGCACTGTCAATTTTTGCCTTAATCTTTTGCATGGATAGTTCACCAAAATGCCATATATCAAGGAGTACTGAAAGTGACATCACACATCTTTAACCCCCCTCCCCCATGGCATCCTAAGGTTGAGCTTTTCTCCAAACCTTAGTCCCACAAAAGCCTCATGTTTGATAGAACTTAGCTAGGGAACAAACAGAGAGTAAACAATACAGAAAACAAACAGGGGGGCATATTTACAAGCCCCTTGGGCCACCGTAGAATCACTGTTTTGGTGCTCTGTGGCACACAGTGCAGGCTTGCATCTGCAAGACCATGCAAAAGCCACCCGGTTTGGCTTTTCATGGCCTTGTAGATAAAGTGTAAGGCTACGCAATGCAAGATGCTGCGTTGCATAACATTGAAGCAGGGAGGCGTGCCATGGGTGTTGCTGTGGGTGTTCCCATGCAACACCCATGGATTTTGACGCTGCCCAGATTTACAACATCTTGTGGGTCTGGGGCAGTGACAAAAATGTATGCCTCCCTAAAGCAGGTGAACATGGAGCAATGTTTACATTATTCCTTGTTTTCCCTCTTTACACATGTGCTGCATTCTGCTGCACACATAGGAAAAAGCCTTACGTGATTGTTTTTGTGAAGGAAGGTTTCCCTTCCTACACAAAAACAATCATGCCAACAAAACAGAAACCATACACCATGGTGCAAGGGTGCTTGCATCCGTCCATCTCCACCCCCTTTTGTACCACTTTGTTCGCCATAAGTTGGCAGGGTATGCTCAGACGTGAGTCCCTTGCTCACTTTGCCACTGGATTCAAGCAAGCCGGGCTGAAGACGGCTGAAATGCCAGAAACCGGTCCTTGGAAGCTTGTTTCCGGTCCAGGGAAGGCACGGCTTGGCAGTTCGGGCTGGACTGTTCCCATGAGGCACAGGGTCAGACTGATTTGCATATGGCCATGTCTGAACTGGGGTGGCAGAGTGGGCTAAAGAACGGTGACGGATTAAACCCAGATCTGTTGACTGGGTGTGAGTGTTTGATTGGTTCAGATGCTCCGTCCATCACCACCCCCTTTTGTACCACTGCATTGGTGCACGGTGGTAATTTTGCAAATACAGTTCATTTCTGTCCTTTTGAATTGGCGTAGGGCAGTGCAGCAAAATGACTTGTGGCGCTGCCCTGTGCCAATTCTTTGTAAAATATGCCCCATAGTTTCAAGGACCCCCGACGCACCTGCGCGGCGCTGATTTCGAGCCTGCGCGGCGCATTCTATTGAGCGGCCGGGGCCATGACGGAACTGCTCCCTCATCACCACAGCTCACCCCAGGCTGGTGACGGAGCGGTTCCGTCACCAGCGTGTGAGTGCCGCGCGGCCTCGCCCCCTTAGCGCTGGGGCGGAATAGCCGCTGCAGCGAAGGTGTTAACTCCAGCCCAGGAAGCCCTGACCAGTGGGGGAGGGTCCTCTCCACACAGTTAGTGCAGCTAAACCCAGATAAGAGCTGAGGGTCTCCCCCAGCCCACCAGGCCTTTCCAAGGAAATAGGGAGGGGGACGGGGGAGCTGGGATGTCCAGCAGGACAGCTCGCATTCCTCACACTGGCTCAAATCCCCATTCTTCCCCTGTACACCCACGGGCTCTCAAACACACATCAGTCAGACAAAGGCAACAGACCCACAGGCATGGCAAACTGCACAGACTTGGTCAGGAGGGTGCCTAGGGACTCACCCCTCCTGACTATAGATTTATTGCTGCCACCACTGTCAGTCTACCACAGCCTTAATAGAGAGGGCAGTAGCCACTCTCTGAAAAATAGGGGTGCACTAGGCATGCCCCCTCGACTTCAGAGCCAAGCTCTAGGGTCTCAATCCATGTAAACAGGGAGACCCTCAGTGGACATGTATGATTGTCATGCTCACTGAGGTAGGGATCTAAAAACTATACAGTAGCTTTGGAGAGACTTGCCTGGAGATTAGCATAAGGCAGGGGAAGCACTCTCTCCAGAGACATGCAGGAGACTTCCCGTCCCAACATATGCCCTCCCCAGATCAGAATGGCCGGTACTTACTTCCCAGTGGGAGAAGACCGATCATCTGATTGGATAAACCGGAGGGAAAGTCCATCTGCATTACCGTGCTGTAAGCCTGCTTTATGTTCCACTGTAAAATCTAGTCCCTGCAGAGATATGGACCACCTGAGCAACTTTGGGTTTTCCCCTTTCATTGCCATGAGCCACTTGAGGGGCTTGTGATCTGTCTGAACCACAAACCGTGCACCAAACAAGTAAGGCCTGATTCTTCGAAGGGCCCACACTATGGCAAAGCATTCTTTTTCCACTGCAGACCAGTTCTGCTCCCTGGGGAGTAGTCGGCGGCTGATAAAGGCCACCGGATGCTCCCTTCCCTTTTCATTGAGCTGGGCAAGAACTGCCCCAACTCCCTTGTCTGAAGCATCTGTCTGCACAATGAAGGTCTGACTGTAATCAGGGGCCTTCAGTACAGGTGCATTGCATAGTGCAGCCTTCAATCCATCAAATGCCTTCTGACACTCTTCAGTCCAGATCACCTTCCTGGGCTGCTTCCTAGCAGGCCGGGTGTCCCCTGTGTCTGTGTCAAGCGCACAGACAGGCGTCAGCCCAGGGGTAAGTGAAAAGAGACGGGACAATCTCCCCAGCAGCTCTTTACACTCCACCTGCTGTTGAAGTGTCAGTTCAGAGGCAAGCTTAACTCCCTCAAATGAACCATCCTTCTCATCACCTTGCAATAAGTCAGGGAGGGACTCACTCTCCTCTTCTAACTCTTCAGCCATGGCAAGTAAAGAAACCGTGTCATTCCTGGGAAGACACACCACCCTCTCTAAGGGTACCTCCACGACTGGTAGGGGAACCAAGGGTGCCTTCAGCGGGCCACCAGACATGCTGCTGGCCTGACAGACCAGGCAGGTATGGCAAAACTTCTCCACATCCTGACCTACTCCTGGCCAGTAAAACAGAGGTGCTAACCTGTCCTTTGTCTTTTTGATGCCCAAGTGACCAGCTAGGGGTACTTCATGGGCTAGATGCAGCAGGAAATTCCTGTGTACCTGAGGAACCACCAACTTTTTGCTGGCTCCTGGCTCTGGGTCAGCAGGCTCACTGTAAAGGAGTCCATCTTCCCAAGCCAGCTTGTACTTTCCGACTACTCCAGTGGAGACCTGCTCCTGAGCAGTCGTCCGCAGGCCAACAAGTGTAGGACACTCAGCCTGTGCCTTACAAAATTTCTCATGGGACGGTCCTCCTGCCGCAAGCAGCTCCTGCAGCTCTGGCAGGGACCCAGACTCCAACACCTTATCCGCCTCTGGATGCACACCTTCCTCTCCAACAGGATCAGGAGGTGCAAACACCAGGGCAGGTGCCTTCTCAGAATCTGCCCTTAGTTCTTGTTCTGGCCTGTTCCCCTCTAGTGTCTCTTCCACTAGAGCGGTCCCCACTTCACTAGGAAGCAGTTTTTCAGTCTGTGCCCTAGTGAGCACAGCTGATGAAATCCAGGCCATATAGGCCTCAGGGTCTGATACTAACCCGGGTTCAACAAGATCATTCCCCAGAAAGCACCCAGCACCCTGCTTCTCTCGCACCCCGACATTGACCATGGCCTTCTTGCCATTCACCCCTTCCTGCACTCTAGCAAGAGGGTACTCCATGTCATCACCACTAGCTACAAGTCCATACCCCTTGGAACCAGGAATGATCTCTTCAGGTTTGAGATATTTGCGTTCAACCATAGTCCTGTGGGCACCAGTATCCCTCATGGCAGGAACCTTCCTTCCATGGATACTTGCCACACTCATATACCCCGTTGAGTTAGTGTGAATATGCTTAAGGGCTTCTGGGTCAAGTTCCCAGATGTCCCTGGTGACTAAGTTAAACTCACTTGGGCCTCCCTTCATGTCTGCCCCCACTGAAAGCACACTTGCTATCACGGGTGCCACTGGCACCACGTCCTTCACTGGGCAGTCTGGCTTTGAGTGTCCCTCTCGGTGGCACTTATAGCATTTAATCACCGTGGGAGTGAAAGGACCTTTACCTCCTCTCCCCTCCTGGTGCTGACTCGAGGCCCCGTTCCCCTTAGACTCTGTTCCTGACTGAGAGCCTTGGGAACCGTTCTGGCCCTTCCCCTCTGGTTTAGGGCCAGCCTGCTGGGAGTTCTTTCCCCCATGGGCTTGGAAAGGGGTTGCCCCTGCCCCCTGTTCACTCTGTTGGCAAGCCACTTATCTGCCATCACTACAAGTTTCTCAGGATCCCTCTCAGGAAGGTCAGACAAATACTGTCTGAGTGGGACAGAGCACTCCTCCCGGAGACGCTCTGCAATCATCACCTGATTTAGGGACTGGTAATCATTTGCTTCCATCCCTCTCACCCACTCATTCAAGTCTCTCACTATGTCATGGACCCAATTCTCAAAAGGAACCTCCTCTGCCTTCTTGTTCTCACAGAACCTCTGCAAGTACTGGGCTGGTTTCAACCCAAACCTCCTAATCAAAGCATCCTTCATGCACTCATATGTCAGACTGTCTTTCTCAGGCATTCTTTCAATCACTTCAGTCCCTTCCCGAGGGAGGCGACTCAGTAAAGTCGCTGCTTTAGACTGACCATTAAGACCTTGAGCATACAGAACGCCTCCGCACGACTCGTCGTGGACATCCCGCGCCACAACCATATCTCCGCCCACCTGAGAGACCTACACTGGCTCCCAGTCAGCAAGAGGATCACGTTCAGACTCCTCACCCACGCACACAAGGCTCTCCACGACCTGGGCCCCAAGTACCTCAACAACCGCCTCACTTTCTACACGCCCACCCACCAGCTGCGATCGACCAGCCTCGCCCTCGCCACCGTACCACGCATTCGCAGAGCCACCGCCGGAGGAAGATCCTTCTCCTACCTGGCGGCCAAGACATGGAACTCCCTCCCCATCCACCTATGGCTGTCCCAGGACCATCTCTCCTTCAGGAAGCAACTCAAGACCTGGCTTTTCGAGCAGTAAGGGACCCCTCCCCCCCAGCGCCTTGAGACCCTAGTGGGTGAGTAGCGCACTATATAAATTGATTGATTGATTACATGCTAGATGAAAGGCACGCATCCAACTGAGAATATCAGTGCCAGGGACATACATGTGTATCAATTCTTTTGGTACCTTGGTGGTATTTTCCTTTCCCTGGGACTTTGAAGTGGATGCACCATCCACAGAGCTAAGCCCACTATCAGCTGCTAACTTGAGCTTCTCTTTCTCCAGGGCTATCCGCTCTATCTCCAATTCCCTATCCTTCTCTTTCTCCTGCCGCTCCCTTTCTTTCTCCTTCTCCTTCCAAGCCCACTCTTCCTGTCTGACCCTTCGTTGCTCCTCTTCTGCCTGGCGGGCCAGCCTTAGCTTCTCCCTTTCAAACTCACTTGCTTTCTCCTCTGCTAAATCCTTAGCTTCCTGGAGTTTCAGCTGAAGTTTAAGGGTCTCTGCTAGCTCAGTCCCTCCTAAGGAGGCGAATCCTGGGACAGGGGAAAAGGTAGCCCTGGAGATAGGGGGAGGTGAAAGTCTAGGGGCAGGTCTAGGGGGAATACCTAGGGGAAAGCCTTGGGGAATGCCTTGGGGCTGGTACAGGAGAAGCCTGCACTGACTGACTTGGCAGGCTTGTGGTAACAGTGCTCTCCAACTCTTGCACAACAGTGACCTCTTGCTCAAAGCATTTTGTCATGTGGCTAATCAAGTGCTCCCTGTCCTTAGACCTTGGGACTTTCCACCCCCTTTCAGCACACATTTGCTTTAATTGCTCCACAGTCAAGTTCTGCAGTTCCAATTCCTCTCCAATGTTATCTGTCATTTTACATATAGCTTATGGATATTAGCTGGAATTGTCAAGTGGCCTCAGTGTCCACTGAGCCTGAAGTCTAGTGATCCCTCGCCGCTTGCCACCAATGTTAGACCCGGCTTCCTGGGCACTAGGGCACTCAGGGGTAACTGCGCTCCAATCGTATCAACTGGAGTGTTCCCTCACTGGTGTCCTGGGTCCCTTAGTACTGAGGCCCCAGGACACTAGTGAGGGAACACTCCAGTTGATGCGATTGGAACACAGTTACCCCTGAGTGCCCTGGTGCCCAGGAAGCCGGGTCTAACAGCGATGTAATGGCATGCTATGTATGTATGTATGTATTGGCATACTTGTATAGCGCAATTGCTGTCACCCAACGGGTATCCTGGCGCTTTAGACTTTTGTAATCCATACACGATGTTTCCAGCTACTGCCCAGCTTACATTGTTCTAGGAAAGAGGTGTGTTTTTAGAGCTTTCTTGAAAGAAGGGAGATCTCCCATACTTCTCAAGCACAGCGATAGAGAGTTCCACAGTCTCGCTGCGGTGAACCTGAAGGACCGACCTCCCATCTGGGTCCTCAGAATCTTGGGAACTACTACCAAGCAAGCTGAGGCCGAGCGGAGAGATCTGGACGGGGTGTACCAGGAGAACAAGTTCTGCAGCAGTGGAGACGGACCCTCTCCATGAAGGGCCCTAAATACCAAACAAAGGGCTTTAAAATCAATCCGCTGAAGGACTGGCAACCAGCGAAGATCCCTAAGTGCCATAGCAGATGAGTCAGAACGTCGGCGCGAAAGGGCCAGTTTGGCAGCAAAGTTCTGTACACGCTGCAGTTTTCCCACCAAAGTCGTAGGCGCCCCCAGAAGTAGTGCGTTACAGTAGTCAAGCCTACTTAAGATGATACTCCGCACTACCTCTGGCCTGACCTGCACAGGGAGCAGGGGTAGAATCTTCAGCAGCGTACGAAGCAGTGCCATACAGGTGGCCACCGTTTTATTCACGGACACGTCCAGCTGCAGGTTGGAACCGAACAGAACCGGAGAAGTGTGGCTCAATGGTTAGTGCGGCAGACCCTGATGCAGAGCTCTAGCCCGGGACCAGGGTTCAATTCCCCACCTTGGCTGGTCTTAAACTCAAAAATTCCACGGACCTGATAATTCTCGCCTCGTGCCTATTCCAATCATGGAGTCCCACTCTGCAACTCTGGACAATAGCTTGCTCAATCTCCACAACGGCCCCCACAACGCTAAGGATGCCTGGCCTCCACCTTGGGGATGCCCAGGAGTGGACACCTCACAGGGAAAGCCAGGATGGGTTCCACAGCGGTATTCGTACAAGTGCCTTGAGACCCTTGCGGGTGAGTAGTGCGATATACAAGTATCAATTTACCCCCAGGTTCTGAACGGATTCAGCCGGTAAACTAGTGCCCTGAAAAGGAGGCCAAAAATCCTGTGGAAGAGGCCTAGGGGTGCGATCCATTGAGCAGTGCAACACCTCGGTTTTGGAGCTGTTAAATTGCAAGGAGTTGTGGCTCAACCATTCCGCCGTAGTAGTCATGCAACGGTGAAAGATCTCTTGTGACATGGCCTCCTTTCCCTCAAATAAGAAGATAAGTTGGGTGTCGTCAGCGTAATTGGTGACTGCTATGCCGAAAGATTTTATCAGCTTGATCAGGGGACGGAGGTAAAGATTGAATAAAATCGGGCTGATGGCCGACCCCTGAGGCACGCCCTGCCCAACCCTTCTGATGTTAGATTTAAAGGGTGGCAGGGCCACCACCTGGTGCCTATTACCAAGGTAAGACACCAACCAGTCAAGGGCCAAGCCAGACACCCCCACTTCCTCCAGTCTCCTGATCAAGATCGTGTGGCTGACCATGTCGAACGTGGCCGACATGTCGAGCAGCACTAAAAAGGCTGCTCGACCTTGGTCGGCACGCATCCGAAGATCATGCAAAACCGTCACCAGTGCTGACTCCGTCCCATGGGCTGGTCTAAAACCGAATTGAGCCACGTCCAAGCAAGCATTGGTCTCTAAGAAGCTGGAAAGATGTTTTGTGGCCAATTTCTCCCTAATTTTAATTGGGAATGGAAGTAAAGAAATAGGCCTGTAATTTGCTGGGCAGGTGGGATCCAAAGTTTCTTTCTTCAGGAGTGGAGAGACCACCGCCAGCTTCCAGCAATCCGGGACCCGTGCAGACCTGAGGGACTGACAACAGATGGAAAAAAGTGGGGGAAAAAGCTCTTCACGGAACAGTTTCCAAAATGTATGTGGAAGTGGATCAAACGGCGAGCCCGAAGAGACACCGTTAGCCAATGCACAAAAATCCTCGAAGGACGGCAGAGGAAAACTGTTCAGCCGAACTAGCCTAGCATCTCTCTCCGTGATAAAAGTCGAAGTGAGATTAGGCAAGGACTGAGAGTCAGAGCCTGGCGGTGTAGCAAGATTGCTCAGGATGGTTGCAATCTTGTCCTCAAAGGCCTGTGCCAACGAGTCACATAAAGATTGAGAGGCAGGAATATCATTTGCAATGCAGGCAGGACCGCCAAGTCTTTGACGATCTTGAATAGGGCCTGAGACTTGTTCGCGGCTGATAATAACGATTCCTCTAAGAATCTGGCCTTGGCACGTCTAATCTGAGCTTTATAGATCGCCAGTGCCTGTTTAAAAAGAGCTCTATCTGATTCAAGGTACTGCTTTCTCCAGGCACGCTCAGCCCGTTTGCACTGGAGTTTAAGCTGAAGAAGTTCCCCTGAGAACCACGGCATGGCGTGTTTGGTCCTAACTCTAGTTTTTCGCAGCGGGGCCAATGAGTCCAATGAGGCCAAAATTCGCTGGCTGAGGGTCTCATAGCTCACATCCACACTATCTCCCAGGGTGAAGCCATCCAGAAGCAGAGTAGGCAGAGTTGGCTGTTTAAGGAGTTTAGACCATTGTCTACCCACCTTAGTGGCTCCTAAACTGCCTTTCTTCGCTGAGGCGGCAGAAAGTGAGAGAGAAAAATGGACGAGCGCATGTTCTGTCCAACACTGGGGTAGGATATTCCGTATGGTCACTTGGCATACGTCTGCAAAGATCAAATCTAAGACGTGACCCTTTAAATGGGTCTGAGAGAGTACTAACTGCTGCAGCTGGATGTTGCGGCAGGCCCGGACCAACTCTTTAAAAGCAGAGTCAGTCGGTCCATCCGGCCACAAATTAAAATCCCCCAACACCATAAACCTTGTGTGGGAGTTAGATAAATCATAAATAAGATCAATAAGCTCAGTCACAGCAGGCAGAGCGCTGGCCGGGGGTCTATAGCACAGCAGCCCAGTATGTAAAACACCTCCCTGACCATTTAGGGAGAAACTCAGCAGTTCACAACCTGGGATTGCCTTAATATCGAGCTGGGAAAGATCTAGTGTCTCCCAGAAAATCAGCCCAACTCCCCCTCCTCTGGCCCCCACCCGGGGATTGTGTCTGATTTTGTAGCTAGGAGGGCAAGCTAAATCCAATTCCACCGTGCTATTCGCTCTAGTCCAAGTCTCTGTCATGAAGAGTACGTCTAACTCGTGAAACTCAATGAGTAGCGCAATTTCTTCAAAATGCTTGCTGAGAGATCTCACATTCAGCAAGCCACAGGACAAGGATTCTTGATGCCTACTGATGGTGTAAGGCTGGCGACTGGGAATAGTGCCGGAGTTCAGGCTTATAAGTTCATCACGGGAATAAGTAAGAGCAGCTCGAGACGAAAAGGCAGCATTTCCGGCACCTGGCGCATCCTGTGCGCGAACGGGCGCAAACGGGCTTACCTCTGGCGCACCTCCGGCACGCTCCCGCTGCGCGCCATCGCTGTGCGCAAATTGACTATCCATCTTAAATGGCCGTACACATGGGAGTCGTGCAAGGGAAACAACTAGTCCCCCAACAAAGATGGCGCCCGTAGATCGGCAGCCCCAGATTCCCTCTCCCAAAATGGCGGCCTGAAACGCCGCAAAGCGATGAGTGTCGGTGCCTGACTGCCCTAAATCCTGCCAAGTTCAGGGTGAGCCCAACTATTATTGTGCAGGTAAGAGCTACTGCTACAATGTTGCCCCCAGACAGCCCAATACAAAACAGCAAGCGCAGATATGCAGCGCGATCTTAATCTATTTAAAAGTCAAGCACAGATATACAGTGCTTTTAAATAATAAGTATAAGGGTTTAAAATCAATGAACAACAAAGTGTGCGCTGCGGTAAGCAAGTCTACCTGTCAGCGGCCGAATCCGAAGTTTAAATAAGCTCCTGCGAGCTCTTCCAGACATGGGAGTCGTGCAAGGGAAACAAATAGTCCCCCAACAAAGATGGCGCCTGTAGATCGACAGCCCCAGATTCCCTCTCCCAAGATGGCGGCCTGACACGCCGCGAAGCGATGAGTGTCGGTGCCTGACTGCCCTAAATCCTGCCAAGTGCAGGGTGAGCCCAACTATTATTGTGCAGGTAAGAGCTACTGCTACAATGTTGCCCCCAGACAGCCCAATACAAAACAGCAAGCGCAGGTATGCAGCGCGATCTTAATCTATTTAAAAGTCAAGCGCAGATATACGGCGCTATTAAATAATAATTATAAGGGTTTAAAATCAATGAACAACAAAGTGCGCGCTGCGGTAAGCAAGTCTAGAATGCGTTGTAAAGGATGTTGCAATGTAACAACTGCGCTGTAAAGGTATGCATTGTAAATGTATGCGTTGTAAGGTCATACATTCCTAATCTTCACTGCGGATGACCTCAACAACTCCCCAGCTACTAATGATGTTGCTGTTGGACTTCTACTAAGCCTATCATTTGTATTCGACACATTTGAGCCACATTTGAACGCCAAATATGAACCCAAAGACTCTGTGACACTTGTATCCGGGTCAAAGTGCTGAAATGAATAACAATCTACCTTAAGGACAGATCCCAAGTTAACTCCAAGCCCTATTCTTTTCATGTAGGCATCCCACAGGGCTTAACAATTGCACCCTCACATTTAAATGCCTTTGTAGCCCCACTTCCTGAACTTGTGAACTCTTTTAACCTCACATACTGCAACTCTGCTGATGATACTCAGACCATAAAACTGGAACAATCTTTAGAATTTAAGACTTCCAAACTTGCCAAATGCCTAATGTCTCTGAAACACTCGGTGCTACAGAATCATCTCATATTTATCTCGTAAAAAACTGAAATTATTTACTTCCTTGTGGCCACTGGAAATGGGACAGCTTCTGGTAAATGAAGTAAAAAGAAATAAACAGGCTTGATCATGCCCATTAATCATGGACTTAAAGTAAAAAAGAAGTAGATTAAGCTTGATCATATCCATTTATGAACCAGAGCCTTAAATTCAAACTCAAATGAACAAAGTGACAAAAGACTTGTTCTAGCCAAAGAGAATACTTTGACTTTTACTCTCCCACCTAGGCCTCTTATACTGTGAACAGCATTCACTGGCCCTAGTGATGTCACATCTAGACCATTCTAACGAGCTCTACACTGGACGCTCTACGACATTATTCAGTATTATTCATTATTTCTCTATCAAAAAAGCTCTTCACTGCCTACATGTAGCAAGAAGACTGTCCTTCAAAGCCTATTACAGAGCATATCTACTCTACAATTCAAACTCGAATTATACAGTCAAAGGAGTTTCCTTATTTCAAGGACGATCCACGTCCGATTATAGCCCCTTATCAAAAAACACATCTAGGGGAAAACTCAACCTCAGTGCAGACATGCAGGTTTAGGAATTCATTACCAAAGATGATAAGAATTGTCATCAAAAACAAGCTACTCCTAGAATGGGTACAACCCTGGTGTGCACCACCACCATCTGGTTGCATCTTTGTGTTCTTGCTGCTTGACTTGCCATCCACACTATTGTTTTGGTTTCTTGTTAAGATATTGTGGTTAATAATCTTGCCCTTTTAATTCCATTTTGTATTACTTTGGACCAGGTTAAGAAATATTTTGCACTGGGTTTGCATCACAAAAGTAACACAAACCAGCTCAAAATAGTATTTTTGCATTTATTTTGAAGCACACAACTTGTTTGATGCTGGAAAATTGCCTGAAAGCAACACAAAGCAGCTCAAAGTGTATTTGATTGGAAGATCATGGGTAGTTCCATGCTACCACCCATGGTTCTTGACTCAAACCCCAATTTGCTAAAAATTAGTAGACAGTGTTTTGCTCCCCAAAATAACCCTATTTGAAACGAGGCATTGACAAGTATAAATGCTTTTATTTCTCCTAACTTTTTACGCTTTTCATGTGTGCTGCACTGTACAGCACACTCTGATGTGGAAAAAGTTGATAAGTCTATCTAGGTGTAGTATTTTGCATTGGAAGGATACCCTTCCAGTACAAAACCCATGGTAAACTCACGCAGACACCTTTGCACTATGGCGCAAAGGTATGTGTGTGGGGCTCGGCAGCCTGATTGTGCGCCAGCGCTAGGGAGATCTGTAGATATGGTGCTTTCCAGCTCTCTCCCTGTCATGCAAAGCCCTCAGCAACTCTGAGTGCTGCGCTGCGTTTTGTGAAGGTCTTGATTATCTGGGCCTCAATCTTCTCATTTTTACACTTCATCGCATGGCTTTAAGAACTGTAACCCACATTCCCTGTGATCTGTTCACAAGGCGGTAATCTACAGAGCCATAAGGACTCACTATTACAATTGCATGAGGCATGGTTTAACCCGTTGGCTGCTGCCGTCGGCCATTGGCCAACGGCAGCACTACCTCGCTGGTGCTGCTGTCGGCCAATGGCCGACGCGACCGCGCCCGTTTTTTAAAACGACCACAATGCCGCAAAAAAGCGGAAGCAGTCAACGGGTTAACAATAAAACTACACCGGATATTCATTTTGCCAATTTTTCCAATCCTGTTTCCTTGATTGAATGTGTGTAACAAAGGTTTGCTTCACAGGCTACAACAGTCGAACATGTGCCTGATGAGGGACCTTTAATAGGTCTGAAACGCATTGGTGTTTACAACAGAGATGCTCGTAAAGATGTGCTTATCTAAGCACAGTTATTGAGTTTATCACATGTGGATTATTTTGTCCTTGACAAGTATCTATCAGTCATTTGAAATTGATGTCTTTCAGAAACAACAATAAAACATTTTAAAAATAATAACGCATGAAGAATGAATTAACTCACTTGCAAATCTCGTGCTTACGTATGACATATCTGGGGTGCAGTACTGCACCTCATCTCAAATAAACCTAACAATGATCAACACCTTTCTCCAGCAATGGACTAGCAAAGTAATATCTAGTTATGTGACTACTTTAAAAGTGATTTGGGACCTGGACAATAGGTAGGAAAGTGTTCTAAAAACACTACAACACAATACAAGCAGGGGCCTCAGTCAAATCAGACCTTGAGGTTTTTTTCACCTTTTGTGCTGGTGTTGGGACAAAACCTGGTCCTTGCCTCTATATGAATGCCAGATTGTCATCGCCTCTGCTTCCGGTCACCAGGATCTTGGAGTTGGCCTCATTTAGACCTAGGAAGTTCTCACCATGTGCCCTAGACACAGAATTTTTGTTTTGCTGATGTCCAGGGATCAAGTGGGATGTGTTTGTCATTGGCATCTTCACAAGGAGACTGTGTGAGTTGAGCTTATATGGCATGTTACATGGTGGTACCATGTGAGTTGGCAAGTCTGCTACAGTGGAACATAGAGGTGTGCAGAAGACCTGCAAATCCAACCCTAGGCCTTTCTGCAGAACACATAGATTAATAGTCTTGCATACATACTTAAGACAAACTTTAGACAAAATCCTAACTTCTGTGAATGCCAAAAGTAGTAAGTTCATTCTGTGAATACCAAAATAGTAGTAAGTTTAGGATTGAGTCTTAAGTTCATTCTGTGAATCGGGCCCGTAGTGAGTAGAAAAAGGCATATGTGTCTCATGGAATAGATACTTCGGAAGAAAGTCTTGGAGAGGGATACGGGGAGTGGCTCGGCCACTACCCCTTCTACAAACCATGGTACTGTTTTACCCAGTATCATCTTTTGAGAACGGGAAAATTTCAATTTTAGTTTCAATGTTTTAAACCACGCCCTGAATAGCACAGAGCACGCCTCCTGGAAATGATTCCTTAGTTATGCTGCTTTGACACCCCCAAATGCTTTTATCCTACTTAAATTAAATTAAATGTTGAATGTATGAGGTTTTTGTACTAATTAAGATATTTGAGGCGTTATGTGTAAAGATTCAATGTTTTGTAAAAATGTACAAATTTGAAATGTAAAAAATTTCAATAAAAGTAAAAGGATTTATTTCAGACTGAAAAGGAAGTCTATGGCACATATTGTGGGATTTTCGATATGGCCTCTCTAGAGTAAGAGAGCAATAATTAAGGAGCAGTATTGGCATATGTTTAGTTCTTTATTTATCCTACTTAAAGCACGGACTATAGTTCACTAGGCAGCCCTGAGGCGCCATAGTGGGAGGGGGTCAGTGCAGGATTTTGAATGACAGGTGAAGGGCCAGCCTAGGAGGACGCACTGGAACGGAAGTGCACTCGAGAGTAGGTTGATTGACAGCTCAAGCGTGCACAGGCTGCTCGAGAACACAAAGGGCCTTGAAATGAAATGTGAGGCAAGACTCCCGCGCGACACCTCACGAAGGACAGCACACCCAGTGTGACAAGACATCACGGCACCCAGGCAAAGATTTATACTTGTTTAATTAATGTCAGGCATCCTTTACACAAAGGGGACTGACAGGTACCCTTTCCCACGCTTGTTTATAGTCTATTCACTGACACTCACTTCGAGATAATGCGTGAAACCACCTTCTGAAATGTGGGTTCGTCGGATATTTTTTTGTCTTTTGACTTGTGGGAGGAGAGGTGAAACGCTGGAAGTATTATATATAAATGTAAAAAAAAATGTGGAAGGAATGAAAAAAATTGACTGCCTGCAAAAGAGGCAAGTAACATTAACATTATTTTCTCCGGTGTTTAAACCCTTAATTTATACTTTTAAACACTGACTTCTTACAGTAAAGAATACATTAGAACTAGTCAGTATTTATTAATGCATTTGATGCACGACGCTGCGCCCAAATGCCATGTATTCATTCCTTCAAGTGCAAGCAATAGCGCTGCCTGAGAACATGGTGGCTTCCCAGCACAGGGCGAAGGAGCGTCGCCCCACTGCTTTTCATTAGTGTAAATGAAGGAAAAATAAAATGAAAATAACCGAATGTTAAATGTTCTTTTTTCCTGCTGCTGCGGCTTTGCGGGGCGGGGCTGCTCTGTTCACAGAGCAAGGGGAGGAGTGGTGGGCACTAGGTAAGTGCGCAGGAAAGTTTGGCCAGCTGTCTTGGGTCGGCCAAACAGTCATGTGCACTTTGCATGTTCTCCACCCAGGCTGCATTTCAGCCTGAGCGGAGAACATGCCCAGGCTTCCAGTCCCTGTCTGAGCTCTGAACCACTGTGCTCTGACCAATTGCAACGTTGTGATTGGCTTAAGGAAGCCTGGGTGCTTCCTGTTCCGACCCCACACGGAAGAGAGATGGAGGAGAGATGCTGCAATAAGGTAAGTTTTATTTTTACTTCTTTCCACCCCCGCCCACCACTCCCGATACGTGCCAGCTGCCACTGGCCATAACATGCTTTCTTTTGAAGGTCACATTCAGGGTCGAGTTCTTCTATAAGGCAATCAGGCAGTGCCCAAAAGGCTGGTCTGACAGCTCAGTGTGTGGGCCGGTTTGTGGCTGTTTGTGGGCCTGTTTCGCGGTCTGCTGGGCCAGTTCTTACTGTTAATGTATCTAATATTACCACAAACACTTCCTGCAGCAAATACACATGCATGCAGTGTCTCAGACCTTGAGAAGCACCTAGACAGCCTGTCTTTACAAGCTCAAAGCAGCATTAATTTGATAATATTGGCCGATTTTTAGCTATTCCAAACAACAAGGGGCCCAAAGGGGATTTGGACTGGGTACAGGCTGCCCCCTACTCACTAGACTCCTCAAAACACTGTGCCTGCCCTTACAACAAGGTGAACTATCCCTTCACTTGGGTTTTTCAAACAATCTCAGTAGTGGGTATATCTTAGTCCTACTACCAACTTCAGTGTCTCATGTCACTCTTTCTTTGCATATCCATGTCTAACACCACGTATGTGTGTGCAAGCGAATTCCTTGTGCTATACTTCTCTCTTACTCTACCCTTCTCTGGTGAAAAAAGGGGAGGGGAGGTTGGCAACGCCTCACGGGAGCAACCACCAAGGGGGATTTGTCAAACTGGTTCTCGCTTGACTCCCCGCTTTATCATCATCAGCAGTTGCCAACCTTGAAAATAAAGGGGATAAAACTGTGCACAAAAAGAAACTCAGTGTAGTTATGTGAATGACCCACCTAAGTGATAGGGCCTAACCTCCAGGTTATGAGTTATAGGACCTATTTGGTTAAAAAGAACTGGGCTCCACTAGCACTTTCCACTTTATTCTTTGCCGTGTGCCTGTTCTAATAAAAACCAACATGTTTCATCGCATTTTTAGCTATCTCACGCGCTATTTTGGTGCCCGAACCTGTGGAGTAGTGTGGCTCACTGGTTAGAGGCGGCAGGCCTGAGAGCAGAAGTCAGCCTGGGACCAGGGTTCAATTCCCGACGCGGCAGGGTCGTGGACCTTGGTCAGCGGACTCGATAATTCTCGCTTCGGTGCTTACTCTAATCAGGGGTTCCACTCGGCAACTCTGGGCATTAGCTTGCCTAATCTCCACAACGGCCCCACCAATTCCGGGGATGCCTGGCTCCACCTTGGGGACTCCCAGCAAGGGACCATCCCACAGGGAAAGCCAGGACGGGTTCCCCAGAGTTATACAGCGCCGGGACGCCCCGTTGCTGGGGCAGCTGTGCGCTTTACAAGTATACTGCATTTACATTTACATTTACCTATGCTCTGTCCGACCCTGCTCACATCTCCCTGTCATAAACATTTTGCTTCACTTTTTAAGCATTGTGTTAAGAGCGAACACGGGAGCATAAACACTGGATCATAAAATAACAAGTGTGGGGGTAGGGTGGGTAGCAAATGTTCAATTTTTTTGAGGGGTCTTCTGAAACAGGTACAGGTTACTTGGTGTGCCACGCTTCAATAAAACTCAACATCAGAAAGGAGGCCCCGACAATGTGCATCTGCTAAAGTTTAACAGGGTTTGAAAAAAAGCAAACTAGCACTGGGGCGGATTTGGAACAATGCACTAACAGGTAAGGTACTATTTGATTGGTTTCGGGGCACCACAGCCATGAACGTCGATTCACCATAATGCTAGGTTAGAGGAAGGTGACATCATGCACATGTGGGCCTTAATGGCGTCACAGGAAGTGATATCATATGGATCTAGAATCTTGCCTGGAAATGATGTCACATGACCATAACCCTGACAACATCACAATAATTGACTTAGCTGATGTTCCATAATAACTGCATAATCAATATATCAACACAATGCAAACACGTCTATTGTAGATTTCGCCTATATTAGGCTGCTGTCATGATAAGCCAGGTAACATTACTAATTTCTTATATTACATGAAAGATTATGTGTTTGCCTAAAGAGGCTATAGTGCCACAAAACGCCCAACATCTGGTTTAGGAACACACACAAAAACATTTATATCAATGCCCTTATGAACAAATACTTGAATCTCCTCTCAGTAGATCCCCAATGCAACACAAACCCTATCCCAGACAAATGTAACAGGGGCGGCTCTAGGCTCATGGTGGCCCTGGGCAGGCAGCGTAGGTAGGGGGCCCCGGAAGAGGGGGTCTGGGCTGGGTGAAGCCCCCCGGAGCTTAGGAGGGGGGGGAGTCAGGGTGTTAGGAAGTGGAACAGAGCCGGAGGCCGCCAAATCCCTGCCAGGGGCTGCCACGCAAATATGTATCCATCCTCAAAGGATTATTATATTAATGATATATATTGGCATGGTGGCCCCTGGAGTTTGGTGGCCCTGTGCAGGTGCACAGCTTGCACATGCCTAAGGCCACCCCTGAATGTAATAACTGCATGGAAGCCTAGTAGTGGAATTTGCACCTCTAAAGAGCACGCGCCGCAGACCCAAACTTTCTCTGCCTTGGCTCGCAAAAGATGTTTATCAGGAAGTATATCAGAAAGCACGACAAAGAATGGATACAAGCATCGAGTCTGGCTAGGCTGAGAATTGCAGGGAAAATGCTGCAAAGGCCACACCTTCAAAGCCAAGTCAACTCATATCAGATCCCTCCTCGACGGTGGAAAGTACCCGTCTAAATCTCTATTTGATCAGCAGTCAAACAAGCCTTCATATAAGACTATGCTGATGACTTCTGAGGCAATGCCTTGGTGAAGGTTTTTTGATATAGAAGCCATAGTCCTTTCCCTACCTGCCATCTCTGGGGGAAATTATTTCAGAGGACAGTGGTCCCTAGACTAGAAGAGAATGTACGGAAACAATGACTATAGACCCAAGCAGTATTATATTGTAACCGCTATCCAGCCGGACAGGGGTATTTGCAGTATGTGAGATAAACATAAAAATGGGTAGCACAACAAATATTTACAGTGGGACACAATCCTGCGTCCAAGCTCACATGACATAAAAACGAAACAGAAAGGCTCAGGCAGAGTGCGGTTGTTTGTATAAGACAATTTTAGTATCACAATTTATAGTAGTGCCACCATTACACATATTTAGATTTGAAAGGTAAAGTGTATAAGGTGTACAACAAGTCGACGGCGTTTCGATCCTTACAGAAAATACAGGATCATCATCAGGACATTATCAGTGTTATGCCTGTAAACATTTGCCAGAGATTACTATTTAGGGGATGCGATGACTGATCTGGCGCCCGTGCCAAGTACGCGGTGGTAGGATGGTGGGAACACCACGTTGTGGTTTGGTCACGATGGACTTAATCAGGGAGCTGTACCTTCCAAAAAGTACTGCCGGACATTGTACGTAGAGAAATGAGGATATGTGGCAGTCTCAATATCAGGATTGTCTTTTCGATTTAGAATAGTCAACATAAAAGGTTTTGCGAGCCGCCAGGGCGGTCTCAGCGGTCCGGGAGCAGGTGCGTGGCAATGCAGGAGTCTGCCGATGGTACAGCGTGGGCTTCCAGTTGGTCTCGGAAATGTAGTCTGGGGAAAATAGCAGAGAATAATTTACCTCTCAAAGCACCGTGGTCCAGGTGTCTTTTTGTCCCAGAGTCCAAACTACTGGAGACAAGAACAACGGTGAAACCATCAAATTACTGTCTGGTGCTATCCCTGGTCCTATCAGTAAACATCTCACCAGATCCTCCCTTTTTTGGTACACCGTGATAAACCCTTTCCGAGAGCTAGCTACTTTCCTGGACTCTCTAAAAGTTGTCCATATATCTCACATATATATATATATATATATATATATATAGGACTGTACTAGTTCTGTGCTTAAATACTTTGCTGTATAAATTGCAAAAGACTTTGTCATTTTCTATCTCGGCAGTGGATAGCACTGTGCTAATCCTATGCTTACAAACTTTGATAGAAAAACAGACATTTGAGGTGAGCAGATCTAGAGTGTCGCTGGTGTTGAGAGTGCTCTTACAGGGACTGCTTTCCACCTAAACTGAGACCTACCCAGAGTTCTCTCCTTCTTTTTTGCATAATTTATGCGTCACTCTATGCCTGAAAGGGTTTTGTTTTGACTTAATACTGGGTGCTTCCTTGTGTCTGGACAAAGCTATACCTCTCTGAAGAGCTCTAATTAGAGCGAAACACTGTGTCAGGGGTTGCTTTTATTCATTTCAGGTTGGCTTGAGTTGGTATTTTACCAATTCAAAGCTGTAATATTGTACCTGGAGTGATAAATGGCTTTTGTTATTTGACAGCTCGGCAAGGACAGCACTCTACTAGTCCTATGCTTAAAGACTTTGCTGTTTAAATGGCGAAAGACTTTGTCATTTTCTATCTCGGCATGGATAGCACTGTCTAATCCTATGCTTAAAAACTTTGATAGAAAAACAGACATTTGAGGTGAGCAGATCAAGGGGCATATTACCAACCAATAGAGATAATTTTTGTCTCTAACTTATTTAGAGACAAAAATTATCGCCGCAAATCGGCGAT
The DNA here is from genome assembly GCF_964261635.1 of Lissotriton helveticus. Taxonomy (NCBI): domain Eukaryota; kingdom Metazoa; phylum Chordata; class Amphibia; order Caudata; family Salamandridae; genus Lissotriton; species Lissotriton helveticus. The sequence continues at coordinate 282,204,905 of NC_136058.1, read as the reverse complement.
TTTTATCGCAGATAAACCTTGCTATTAGCAAGGTTTATCGCAAATGCGATAAAAAACGGCCGCAATGCATGAATATCGCTGAAAAGTCAGCGATATTCATGCATTATCGAGCAAATGCTCTTAGCCATGTTATCCACCTCCCATTGGATAACATGGCTAAGAACTGCTCAGGGCAGGTGTTAGCTTTTGGAGATATTCGCGCGAATATCTCCAAAAGTTGGTAATAGGAGATAGCGATGTTAGCGACTGTTTTCAGTCACTAACATCTTGGCACGCCCACTTTGCATGTCATTAGTGATAAATATCACTGACATGCAAAGCGGGGCCCAAGATGGTCACTATCTCCTATTAGCTGTCGCTAACTGGTGTTAGCGACAGCTTGGTAATAGGGAGATAATTTTATCTCCGCTTTCTTGGCTTTTAAAGCCAAAAAAGCGGAGATAAAGCCCCTTGATAATATGCCCCCTAGAGTGTCGCTGGTGTTGAGAGTGCTCTAACAGGAGCTGCTTTCCACCTAAACTGAGACCTACCCAGAGTTCTCTCCTTCTTTTTTGCATAATTTATGCGTCACTCTATGCCTGAAAGGGTTTTGTTTTGACTTAATACTGGGTGCTTCCTTGTGTCTGGACAAAGCTATACCTCTCTGAAGAGCTCTAATTAGAGCGAAACACTGTGTCAGGGGTTGCTTTTATTCATTTCAGGTAGGCTTGAGTTGGTATTTTACCAATTCAAAGCTGTAATATTGTGCCTGGTGTGATAAATGGCTTTTGTTATTTGACAGCTCGGCAAGGACTGCACTCTACTAGTCCTATGCTTAAAGACTTTGCTGTTTAAATGGCGAAAGACTTTGTCATTTTCTATCTCGGCATGGATAGCACTGTCTAATCCTATGCTTAAAAACTTTGATAGAAAAACAGACATTTGAGGTGAGCAGATCTAGAGTGTCGCTGGTGTTGAGAGTGCTCTAACAGGAGCTGCTTTCCACCTAAACTGAGACCTACCCAGAGTTCTCTCCTTCTTTTTTGCATAATTTATGCGTCACTCTATGCCTGAAAGGGTTTTGTTTTGATATATATATATATATATATATATATATATATATATATATATAATTTTTTTAAGTAATCACTGGATCTCTATAACCTAAACAACTTTATCCATTTTCTTTCCATCACTTCTCAGGTAAGGTTATAGAAAGCAGTGTAGCCTTCCATCTGTCATTTCACATCCATACGAAAGACTTCCTAGACACTTTCCAATCTGGCTTCAGATTCTGTCAATCTGAAGACTCATTCAGCATCCTTGACTCTGGAAGCCCATGTCTTCCTGCTTTCCTCGACCTCTCAGCTATCTTTGACACATCAACCACCACACTTTGTTCAGCATCTGGAGGAATTAAATGGGCACCGATGGGGTGGCTCTTGACTGGTTCACCTCCTATCGGATGCACAGTTCACAAGTAGTGAAAAGTGGAAGCCGGTCTCCAACCACGTCAGCCTGCAAGAAGGGGTTCTTCAAGCCTCTATCCTATCGCCTACCCTGTTTAATCATTTTTTCGAGCAACTATGTGATATGTTTACGAGCTCAGGCCATTTTTCACCTGTATGCTAATGGTACCCAGATCTACATGAAGGTCTCATTCCTGAATATAATCCTCTTTCTCTCTAACACGATGGCAAGAAATCAAACATGTATATCTACTTACCACCTTAAACCTTATCCTGCAAAAACAAAAATCCTTCTAATATCACTGAAGAATTCCAAACTAACTGCACAAGAGTGAACAGAATCATTCCCTGTTCTCTATTGACAACCCACCATTGTCCAGAATGCTAAGCCCCTTGGCTTCATCCCCAACAGTCAGCGTGACCTCTAGAGTCAAATCACACCCAGGGCTAAGAGCGCTTGCGTCCAGTGAAGGTTGCTCTGAGGGATCTGGTAGCTCATTCCAGCACAGGATTTACAGCAGTGCTTAATTTGAGGCAGTGGTTTCCGTTGCTCAGCACCGGCACTTAATTATCAACACCAGCACTTATATCGTCAACTCAACCCATGCATTTTTTAGATTAAGTCATTAATTAAGTGATGAAGTGATTAGAATCCGACACCGAGACTCAAACCTGGCTCCCCAGTTACGAAGTCAGCAGCTCTGGCCATTACTCTGCATCCTCTATCCACTTTCATGGTTAGTAGTTGGCTCTGTTTTAGGCGGCGTTAACAGGAGAAACGGGCTGCTGTTAGCTGCCTCCTGACGGGAGCCCCGGCACTTATTTTTTTACAAATTAACCACTGATTTACAGTCAGTTGCTCAGGCATTGATACCAGGCTAGACTATGGGAACTTGCTCCTTTCTGGAATCCTTAACGCACACTTAGCTCCACTCATTGCAGAATGGATGCAGACGCAGGCATCAGTTTGCTTTGTTATGGGCTACAAAAAAACAGACCACATCCCACCCATCCTGCTATACCTCCAATGGCTTTCAAATGAGACAAGAGCTCAATTTAAAACTACCTTCACTACATACGACCTACAGGCAGTCCTCTTCGTCCATTTACCTGACTGAAAAAATGAAAATCTCAGAAGCACAATGGGATTTAAGAAAGGCACAACCCATTCTCCTGGAGATTTCTCAACTTTATACAAGAACACTACATGAGTCACTCATTCTTCAGAAGCACTACAAGAATATGGAACTCCCTTCCTCAGACTTTTCGTAAACCCTATGCCATGCTACCATCAAAAAAGAACTTAAGATTCTTCTCTTTGAAAGACACTTGGGCTTAATCTATGCTCCCACGCACCCATAAAAGACACCTGAGGATCCTACTGTCTGTTTTATTTTTCTTTTCATGTGCTTTATAGATTGTCCACTTGAAAAGCACTCTGATACCCTCTCAGTGGCGGCTCCTCGGCTATGGCAGAGGAGTGTCACCCCATGGCTTTTTAAGCAGTGGCAATTAGAAACATAAAATGATAATAACTTGAGAGTTTCTTGTTGAGCAATAGAGCTAGCCGTTTACTAGTTTTCACATGAGAACTTTTACCGACAAGATTAACGATACGCTATTGCTCAACAAGAAACTCAGAACATTTATTCGGATCATCCCGTACCCTTAGAGCCTCACACATTCAAAACACAGTACATTCAAGGCCCCTGAAGAAGGGACGAGGGTCCCGAAATGCATCGGGCCAACCTTTTTTCAACGATCGTCGTAAATCAAAGAGTTGTCTGTATGATATTGAATACAACAAATGTACTCTTTAGAGCAATTGTTAAGTTTATATGAAACATAAGCACACGTAAAAATGATTTTTCATAATCCTTGGGTAACTGAAAAAAGTGATTCAAAATAAAAATATGTACTTAATGAAACCCACAATCAGAGTAAAGTTGAAAAGCTGTGTGCTAGGCAGGGTCGAGTGCCAGAATGTTGCCATTTGAGGCATCCAAATACCACCAGTGACCCTTCTGTCAAAAATTAACTTTAGTATGTCACAGCCAGAATTTTGTCATGGTTACCTCCTTCCATGTGGCAGGGTATTCCTCCATTATGCTAAGAATTACCTCCAAAATGCTAATGCCAGCATTTGCCAAAGGTGCTCCGTACATCACGAATTTCCAGCAGTATGCCAGTGCCACCATTTTTCCATATGTACCCATGGTACAATAATTACCTCCAGTGTGCCAGTGCCAACATTTTGCCATGGGGTCCCATATGCCGAGAAATACTTCTGGTATGCCAGTGCCAGGATTGTGTCATGTGTGCCTGTCTTGCTAAGAATTGTATCCAATATGCCAGCACCATTTTTTGCCATGGGGCCTCCATAAGCCTTCAGTATTCCACAACAGCAGATTCACAGGCGAACACCACATTCTCACTCACTTTCACTTACATTCACTCATTCGTATTCATGCTCACTCACTTGATTTCATTTATTCTCATTGCTTCTTTTTCACTGGCTCTCATGCTCATCTGGTGATCTTAAAAAATGGAGGAGGTGAGCAGAGTTTTTTTATGTTATGTCATTTTAATTTAATGTATTGATCGCTAGAATCACCCCCAAAGGTGGTTCTCAGCGCGAGAGCAATTGACTGACGACAGACAAAAAAGATGCCATCCTTAAAATAGGTGGGTCTTAAGAGATTTTCTAAAATGGAAGTGATTTTCACAGGTGCATAGTTGCCGTGGCAGGTGTGGGGCGAGAAAGGAGAACGATCGGCAGCCTGACCTGGTCTTTCTGAACCTGGGGACCTTGAGCCTGGCCATGTCACATTATCTTAAATGTCTAGAGGGGTGTAAGGAGGAAGAGTTTAAGTTAAATACATAGGCTTTTTTCCATGCAGAGCCTTGTGAGTTAAACAGCATAGATCTTGAACATGCTTCTATTTCTCAAAGGTAACCAGTGCAGGGACGGACGAAGAGGGGCAGTTGCCTTACCTTGGGGGGAGAGTGGGGTGGGGGGAGGGGAGAAGGGTGGGGGTGGAGGTAGGGGGGAATGGGGGGCGGGTTACAAACAAGATGTGCAGTGGTGTTCTGAACTGCTTGAATCTTGGATAGCAGCCTCTCATTTATGGAGGCTAAAAGTGAATTATCATAGTCCAGACGGCTGATAACCAGTGCCTGGACTAGTGTTTTCCTTGTGGAGAGTGGCAATAGAGGAAAGATTCATAGGCAACATCTAAAAGCATGAACCTATAGTAGTTGATGTTTGTTCTTTCATACAAAAGGATTGGTCCAGGCAGACTCCCAGATTTTTTTTACCACTGATTTGGGTACAGGGGCCACACCCAATTCTGCTGGTCACCAGTCAGGTGACCAAAGAAGTTGGGCCTTTCCGAACAGCATAATTTACGTTTTTGCTGTGTTAAGCTGGAGTCTGTTTTCCGAAATCCAGGTTGCAACGGCTTTCATCCCAGCGGAGAAGGATACTTTTGATTTGGTAAGATTATTCTCAAAGGAGAAGAGCAGCTGCGTATTGTCAGCATATGATATAATCTCAAAGCCACATTTTCTGACAATTTTGGCGAGGGTGGCCACACAATGTTAAAAAGCATTGTCTAATGACATAGTTCTTGACTTATAAGGGACAAGAATGACCGTTTGGGTCCTATTTGAAAGGAAGCCAGCTAACCATTGCAGAGCAGTTCCATGGATACCGATTTCTTGTAGTCTGCCAAGAAACCTTGGGGCATATTGCCAACGATTAGCGATATTTATCGCTAACTAGGCTTAGCAACAAATTTTTTATCGCTAAGCATCGCCGGAAATTATCGCTGAGATAACTTGCTATTAGCAAGGTTTATCTCCAAAGCAATCATTTTTCCGGCGATAGCATGAATATCGCTGAGAATACAGCGATATTCACGCATTAGCGACAAAATGTTCTTAGCCATGTTATCCACCTCCCAATGGATAACATGGCTAAAAACTGGTCAGAGCAGGCGTTAGTTTTTGGAGATATTCGCGCTTAGCGTGAATATTTCCAACGCTACGCCTGCCTTGTTAATAGGCGATAGCGACGTTATCGACTGCTTTCAGTCGCTAACGGGTTGGGTACGCCCACTTTGCATGTCATTAGCGATAAACATCCCTGACATGCAAAGCGGGCCCCAAACCGCTCGCTATCGCCTATAAGCTGACGCTAACATCAGTTAGCGACAGCATGCTAATTGGGCGATAGAATTATCGCAGCTTAGCGTCCGAAAACGGCCGCTAAATTGGCGATAATTGTCTATCGCCCCCCTCGGTAATATGCCCCCTTGTGTGGGACACTATCAAATGCTGCTGACAAGTCTAGCAGTATCAGCATTGTGGGTACATTTGCATCAAGGGAGCATTTGATGCGTCGCTGACCACTAGCAGAGCTGTCTCTGTATGTGCAGCGGTCTAAACCCCTAATTGATTCAAGGTAGCTTGTCAGTTGCTTGTTAATATGCTTTTCCAGCAACTTACCCAGCAGCGGGAGAAGTGAGATAGGCCGGTAGTTAGTAAGGTCTTTTGAAGCCAGATTGGCCTTTTTTTTGGATAGGTCTAATCAAAGTCGACTTTCAATCTAAAGGGACTTTTCCCTTGGGGATGGATAGATTAAATAGAGGGAATTTGAGGGGCCAATTCGTGTTTTAGGAACATAATTTGACAATTTGAGTTTTTGTTTTAGTGAAAGATCCACTTTTAAAAAGGAAACATTAAGAAGTAAAATGTGCAGTTCACTATTGCATACATTACAGTGGCTCATGCAGCATTATAATCACGTAAAGTGAAGAAAGGATTTGAAGATTGTCTCACTATGCATTGCAAGCCTTTAATTTTAGCTTCCATACTAATAGTATTCAGAGGTGAATGAAGTCTTTACATGAGCTAAGCTTCTGCTTTGAAAGCATTCTTTTGACCTGCCAGCCCTGTCCGCTTCAGGTTGAATTAGGGGTAAAGCAGTAATTATTATGGGGATGTCTAGCCTATTATTATGCCCATTTGTTCCGGGCTAATGGCTATGGCCATGACAATTTAAATACCAATGTGCAAGTGAGTGCAAAGTGTAGGCATTAACATGACATTGTGATTGGCCAGGCCCTGGGAAGGGCTGGAGTAGAATGTGTACGATGACTTACATGCAAGGGCTGCCAACGAGACCTGTTACACTCCGTGAATGATACAAATATTGTTGTTAAAAAAATTTGTTGTAAGAATATAATGTCAAAATGTTGGGCAAGTCAAGAAATATTGAGTAACAGAATATAGAAGGTAAGAATATTGTTTCCTATTTATAAAATATCATTTTTTACAAATGATATAATATTGTTTCCTTTACTATAGTTGTGTTAGATATCATTTTTAATTACTTTAATATATATTAGTTATTAAAATATTAGATTTAGAATGATGACAGTAATTGCTTTATACATTTTATTTACACTTAGTCATTTATAATTTAGTAGAGAGTTGTTGGGTTTGTAGGGGTACAGGGTGGAAAGTTATTTAAATTATGAATTATTGTTTTGTATTTACACATTTTTATGTTAACTACTTATTTAATTGGCAATGAATCACATAAACAACTTAGTTATTTTTTTAATTATTTAATTGTATTTTATGATTTTTAATGTGTCATTTAGATTTCCCATAGTTTAATTACTAAGTTATAATGTAGTAGTAGGTTGTTGAGTTTGTAGGCACATAGGGTGGGAAGTTATTCAATACAGACATTTTTAAATAATTGTTCACGTTTATTAAATAGTGATTGGTGATTGCATACATTTTGTAAATTATTATTTGTTATGACAATAATTGGTTGTATTTGAATTAAAAGTTAATTGATAAGTGCATTTGATAATACACTTTAAAATGAATGTTATATTTATTGTTTTATTCAGTTATATTTAATTACTATTTTAATGCTATTGTTGTTTTATTTATACTTATAAGGGTTTTTTGTTAGTGTCTTTTTTGTGGCTAGTAGGGAGGGAAGTGTATTCATTTTAAATTTAATTTGTTTGATAGTTGTTGAATTACATTTCAATTATTAAATGTAATTGTTTTCAACTACATTTAATTTCATTTATGTATAAAGAATGTTTTATTTGAAATTTGTTTTAATATTATTTATGTTGTTAGGTACTTGAATTTCTTTTTTTTTTTTTTACATGATTAGGAATTTGAATGGTACGGAAACGCCCTCTATGCAGGAGCCTCGGCCAAACTCCTGAAACGGCTGCAATGCATCCAGAACGCCTCTGCAAGCCTGATCCTCGACATCCTTCGCCGCCGCCACATCACTCCCCACCTGAGACCTGCACTGGCTCCCTGTCAACAAGAGGATAACCTTAAAGCTACTCACCCACGCACACAAGGCACTCCACAACACCGGACCAGCGTACCTCAACAGACTCAGCTTCTACGCTCCCACCCGCAAGCTCCGCTCCGCTGACCTCACCCTCGCCACAGTCCCCTGCATCCGAAGAGTGACCTCCGGTGGCAGATCGTTCTCCCACCTCGCCGCCAAGACCTGGAACACCCTCCCCAACCACCTACGGCAGACCCATGACCTGCTGCCCTTCAGAAGACTCCTCAAGACCTGGCTTTTCGAGCAGTAGCAGCATCCCCCAACACCTTGAGACCCTCACGGGTGAGTAGTGAACTTTATCAATGCTATGATTGATTGATTGATTGATTTACCCTTTCTAAGGTCAGCACTTTCCCTGATTTTGCTTACATTGGAGTGCAATTAGTAAATGTAACCCCTTTTAAGTCCACCACTTTCCCTACTGTTGCTTAGATTGAAGAGGGAATAGTATATCTAACCCCTCAAACGTCCAACACTTTCCATACTGCAATTTAGATTGGAGCCATAATAAGAAATCTATCCCTTCCAAAGTCCAACACTTTCCATTATTTTGCTTATTTTGGCTTGGGATTAGTAAATGTAACTCCTCCAAAAGCCACCACTTGACCTAATGTGGATTAGATTGGAGAAGGAATAGTAAATCTATCCCGTTCAAAGCCCAACAATTTCCCTGTCCTTGATTAAATTGGAGTCAGAATATTAACTCTGGTTCCTCTGAGCTCCAACGCTTTTGTTAGTGTTGTTTATTTCAGATTGTTGGTTTTGTAAAAATAATTTTACATTTTGTCTAATATTTATAATATTTAGGGAAAAAAGACATTTTATAATATGTTTATTAAGTGTGATATGTTTTTGTAAATACATATTTGTTAATTTTAACTGTAAGTTATTGTTAATATGTTTTAATTGTTAAATGTGTTAATCATTTTTAAAGTATGTACTAATATAATAGTTTCATAATAATTAAAAAAAGTATATTTTTTTATTAAGTTACGTATGTTTGTTATTTTTTTATCTTTTATGTTTAATATTTTTTATGCAATATAATTTAAGAAATATATATCTTCTAGAGACTATAGACAACTAACACAAGTTGGCTCAATTGGCCTGGCTTTTGGAAATGTGCTAAGTGCAGTGCATGTGAACATGGAACAAACAGAACCTGAGAAAATCAAGGAGCACATCACATGAAATACAAATTTAGAGGTTTATGTTTTAGAATGCCAGGTGGCAAACAGTATGTGGGAAGCACTGCTAATAAACCGAAATTGCTGATCTTACAACACCTTCAAGCTATAAAGAAGAACAATAGTTACTTACCTGTAATGTGTGGTTCTCCAGTATTGGTGTCTTTCATAGATTCACATGCCTAAATCATTCCCCGTCGTCGGAGTGGGAGTCCCACGGTACATAAAAAAAGCAATAATAAGCCTGTAAGAAACCAAAAACCTTGGTAATAACCAACCAGGAAGTAAAGTAGCCCTAAGCTACAGTGCAAAAAACTTCCACACCTATGACTATCCTAGTCATTTTGTATAGACCAAACTGCAGCCAATCAGGCGACAGCACCCACTAGAATGTTCTCCCCAGAGGCTCAGGCTCTCAGATTTTCTCGCACAGGAGTGAAAGCAACATAATAGCCTGAAAGAGCCTCTGAGGGGAGGTGGGTGGGTGCATGTGTATCTATGAAAAACACCAACAATGAAGAACCACAGATTACAGGTAAGTAACTATTGTTCTTCTCCAGTATTGGGGTATCTTTCATAGATTCACATGCCTGAATCAGCGTAGATAGTAGTACAAAAACATTGTGCTCATTAGACGCTACTCATATCTCAGTATACATGTATTGTTAGAGAAAGAGGCTAAAATGTAAGAATCAGCGTCTAAAAAAAGAGCAAAGAGGAGGAGGGAGAACAGAGGCTCACCTTATTTGAAAAGATTGCGTAGAACTGCTCTTCCCACCGAAGTATCTGCATCACTTGCAGTGTCCAAACAGTAATGTTTGGTGAAGGTATGCCTGCTGGACCAAGTTGCTGCCCTGCAAATCTGATGGAGAGGCACACCAGCGAAGAGAGCGGTAGAAGAGGAGACCGCTCTTGTAGAATGCACTCTTGCAAAGATTGTAGAGGTCTTCTCGCATGCTGGTGACACAGGCTAATCGCTGAGGACACCCACGGGCTATGGTCTGTTTAGATACAGCGTATCCCTGACGTAGTCTTCCATATGCTACAAATAATTGATCTGTCTTCCGCAATGTAGCAGTTTGTTGGAGGTAGAATTTTAGACATCTTCTGATGTCTAGTGAATGCAAGGCTCTTTCTGCCGTTGTTTGCAGATTTGGAAAGAATGTCTTTAGAATCACCGGCTCATTAAGATGAAAGTCAGCTGGAACCTTTGGCATGTAGGTCGGATTCGTACGTAGCACTACTGAATTTGAGGTGAATTGCAAAAAAGGAGATTTGGTCGTGAACTCCTGAATGTCACTGACCCTCCGTGCTGACGTCAGTGCTAAAAGTAAGGAAACCTTCCATGAAAGGAACTTGAGATCTACTTTATGAATAGGTTCAAAGGGGTGATGCATGAGCTGAGCGAGCACAACATTTAAGTACCAGGATGGAGGTGGACGTCGAACAGGAGGAAACATCCGGAATAATCCCTTGAAAAATTGCTGAATTATTCTTGATGAATAAAGGGAAGTAGTTCCGTCCTGACGGAACCTTGAGATGGCAGCCAAAAATACCTTTAGAGTGGAATGAGATAGACCCGATCTAGCCAGGTGAAGAAAGAATGGCAAGATCTATTCTGGTTTAGCATGAATCGGATGAAGATTAGCCGAGTGACACCAGGCACAAAACCTTTTCCATTTGAACTTGTAAGTCTTAATTGTGGCCGGCGCTCTAGCATTGGCTAGAACCTCTTGACAATCCGCCGTGATCCCTAAATGGGCGAATTCAATGTGTTGAGGAGCTATGCTGCTAATTTCAAAGAGGCGGGGTCCGGATGGCAAATTTGACCCCCTTGTATGGTCAGGAGATTCGGTATTGGTGGCAACTGAATGGGATTGCACTCCGAGAGGAGGAGAAGTTTGGTGAACCAATACTTTCGAGGCCATCTGGGCGCAATGAGAATCAGGCGGCATGGTTGTCTCCATCTTCCGGATGATTCTGGGACCCAACGGAATTGGAGGAAAGGCGTATGCATATATCTGAGACCAGTTCATCGAAAGGGCATCCCCGCATGAGTTCCTGTGGGGAATCCAGCTTGCAAAGCGTAGGCATTTGCGGTTCTCATTCATTGCAAACAAATCCAGGTCGAGGTAACCCCACTCCCGAAACACTCGATCTAAAGTCGGTTGGAGGATCTCCCACTCGTGATTGGATATTGCAGACCGACTGAGGGAGTCTGCTAACACGTTGGAAAATCATTGGAACGTGAACTGCTGACAGATTGATTTTGGGATCCAGGGCCCAATCCCAAATCTCCTGCGACTGCTGAGATAGTAGGGCCGACCTTGTACCTCCTTGTTTGTTTAAGTAATGCATACTTGTTGTATTGTCTGTTCGAATCAGAACTGTGGATCCCTCGATGACTGCTCGAAAAGACTTCAGGGCTAGAAAAATGGCTCTTAGCTCTAGGAGATTTATGTGCCACTTCCTCTGTTGCACACTCCATTTTCCGTTGACCGTCATTCCCTGAAGGTGTGTGCCCCATCCTTCCAGCGAAGCATCCGTGGTGATGGTAAACCTTGGCACTTCCGTCAGGAATGCACATCCCTTCTTTAGATTGTCTCTTTGCATCCATCATTGGAATACCTCCCTCATTCGAGGAGTTATGTTGATCAGGTCTTCGAACGACCCTGAAACTTGTACCCATTGGAGAATGAGTTCCTCTTGTAGGGATCTCATTCTGAGGCGACAGTTGGGAATCAGAGGGATGCAAGAGGAGATTATCCCTAGGAAAGATTTGAACAGCCGACCGGAAACACACTCTTTTTGTAGTAGTGGGGAAGCCAACTTGTAGATCTTGAGTTGCCTTACTTTTGAAACGAAAGCCTGAGTGAGCAGAGTGTAATGTGGCTCCCAGGAAAGACTTTCTTCGAGCTGGAGTTAGATGGGATTTCTCGAAGTTGACTGAGAGACCCAGAAACTGAAAAAGTGAGAGGCACCTTTGAACATGAGCTTTTGCTGTTCCTAGAGAACTGGCCTTGATAAGGCAGTCGTCCAAGTATGGAAAAATTTGAATGCCTTCCAAACGAACATGTGCTGCCACTGGAGCTAGTATTTTCGTGAAAACTCGGGGAGCTGAACAAAGCCCAAATGGGAGAACCTTGAATTGAAAGTCCCTGCCAGCCACTCTGAATCTTAAGAACTTCTTGTGCCTGGGAAGGATGGGCACATGGAAATAAGCATCCTGAAGGTCGATGGTTGCCATGTGATCTTCTTCCGAGAGAAACTGGAGAATTTCTTGAAGTGTTAACATCTGAAAGGATAGTTTTTTGAGGTATTTATTGAGGGCACGCAGGTCGAGGATAGGGCGCCATTCTCCTGACTTCTTGCGTAGGAGGAAAAATCTCGAATAAAACCCTCTTCCTCTTTGCAATTGAGGTACCTTTTCGATCGCTCCTTTCCGAATCATTACAAGTATTTGGGAGAACAGCTCCTTGAGTTGAGCTGGTGGTGGACCCTTTGGAGGAGAATTTGGAGGGGATTTGACAAATTACAATGTGTGGCCCCTGGCTACTACATCCAGGACCCATTTGTCCGTAGTAATTTTTAACCAATTTGATAAGAAACTGGATATTTTTCCTCAAATTTTCGGCTTTGGAATGGGTAGAGATGGTGGCAGGTTGTCCGTCTCATTTATTTTTGGAGGAGTCTCTTCCTCGATAAGAAGACTTCCTTCTTGCTTGAGAATAATTGTTTTCTCGCTGACCGTACGTTTGTTGTTTGTACGGTTGGTACCTCTGATTACTTTGAGTGGTTTGATACGAACGTTGTTGAGAGTATCCCCCTCTGTTGGAAAAATTGCCACGTCCTCTTGCACCATGAAAGGACGTTTTACGAAATTGCAGACTCCCCAGCGATCTTGCCGTCTCCGTGTCCTTCTTTATGGTCTGCAATGCTTCATCTACATGCTGACCAAAGAGAAACTCCCCGTCATAAGGCATGCCTATGATCTTAGCCTGAACCTCTTGGTGGAAGACTGTTGATTTTAGCCAACCTTGCCTTCTCAGCACTGCTGCACCCGCCAATCGCCTGAAACCAGTAGCTGCTACATCTACTGCAGCATCAATCATGTCTGCAGAGGTACACTCTCCTTCATGCAATATCTTCTTTGCTTCAGATCTTTTGGGTTCCGGAAGCTTTTCAATATATGGTGATATGTCCGACCACATCTGCCTATCGTATCTCCCTAATATCGCTAGGGAGTTTGCAGCACGGACAGTAGTTGCAGCTATAGTCAAAACCTTTTTGCCGATGGAATCCAGACGTCTGCCATCCCTGTCCGGTGGAGCGGTTACCTGCGAAGATGGATTCCTGGCGCGTCTCTGAGGCGCTTGGGTGACAACTGACTCCGTCTTTGACTGTCCTATATGGCATGCTGGCGAAGTTAGAGGTGCCTTGTATTTCTTATCTACACGAGGCAACACTGCAGGGAGAGAATTCGGTGACGACATTATCTTTAGACCCTCTTTCCAAATAAAGTCAATTATTGGACTTGTCTTAACTTGTTTCTGTGGTTGATCCTTAAAATCATACAGGAAACAGTCATCCTGTTTAGTTTCCATTGAAATTAAAAATCTTCTTGTTGCTCTTTCCATTATAAGATGGAATCCTCCGATATCCACAGGCGGAGAGTCCGCAGCAGGTGGGTCAGTTGGAGAAGGGGTTTGTGTTAGATAATCGTCCCACTCCGACAGCACTGATTTATCATCCACCTCCCCTTCTTCTCTGTCTTCGTCAGAAGTGACATCCCCTTGTGTATGGTGAGATGGTATTGGTGAAGGACTGACTGTAGGTCGTATCTCTGATGCTGGTACCGGAGAAGATTGCCTTGGAGGTCTAAACACTGCTGTAGATGCTTGAGGCATAGGCATAGAAAGGTGTGATTCTCCCGATTCAGATGGTGGGAACCTGTCAATAGTAGTTGTTTAGCATATATTGTAAATTGTTGAGGAGATCTAACGGCATCTGTGCCGTAGGCCCAGAGGTAGGAGGAACCCGACTTTTAGGTTCAAGGAACTGTTCTTCTTCTTCTTGATCCTCATCCTGGTACTTTATAAGCAGCTCAGATGTACTCCTGGCTGCACGAAACCTCTCATCCCCATCAGAGTCTTCATCCTCCTCAGAGTCCAACAGTTATTCCGGCAACTTCAGTGGGGAAAGAACCGCCAAGGAGGAGCCCCGTCTTTCCAATAAGGAGGCTGTCGTAGACTGCGAAGCTATTGAGACTGCCGACGGCGCAGCAGACCAGACTTGTAGCTCTTTACAGGATGAGAGGAGGCGTCGGCGGAACAGCAGTCGACGGTGCCGTCGACGGAGAAGGTGTATTGATAGTGACTGTCGACGGGACAGTAACCTTCGTCGACGGGACATTCATCGTCGACTATATTTTCGAGCACGTCTTCGTCGACGAGGCAATCTTCGTCGACGTTGTTCTTGACGACGAGGTGGTCTTCGTCGACGATGGGGCCGTCGACGGCAAGGTGGTCTTCGTCTACGAGGAATCCGTCGACGGGATGACTTTCGTCGACTAGGTCTGCGTTGTCGAGGTATGCTTCGACGACGATGGGCTCGTTGACGGGACCTTTAGAATTCTCGCCGATGATGGGGTGTCGGCGAACTATGGCATTACCTTCGTCGACAAGATGGGTCGAACTGATACTGAGACCAGCGTCGACGGGGTAGAGGCTGAAGACATTACCATCTTTGGCTTCAGCGATGAGAAGGTAACCGTCGACGTTGAAGGTGCCATCGACGAAGTCATTTTCTGAGGGAATTTTTTTGAGATAGTCTCTTGGAAGATGAAGATTTTCCAGACTTTCTCTTGGGCATTCCAGGTCCAGCTTTAGAAGATGGAGATGCCTTTTTTGAAGTAACAGCCAAAGGCAAGCCAGAATCCTTGGAGGATTTTTTTTTTTGCAGAGTTTTATATAGCGCGAACTAGATCCGAACCGAATCAGTTATCAGAGGATTGGGCTGTTTGACACCTTTGCCCCAAGAGAAGTTATCTCTACCTCAGCTTTCCTCTTTCTAGAGGACATAGTAGACCCAGAGGCTATACTTCCTACCTCAATAAGGGGGTTATCCTGGTCCTTTATGTTCTGCAGCCACAGGAGAAGACGACCTTCCCTGTCTCTGAGGGTCTTCTGAGGAAAGGTTCTGCAGATCTTACACTCCTTTACCTCATGGTCTGGATATAGACAATAAATACATTTCTTGTGGGGATCTTCTTTAAACAGCCTAAGCTTTCCACAAGATTCACAAGGTCTGAAGAGGGATTTAGAAGAGGACATCTTCAAGTAGGAAAAAAACAACCAAAGTTGTGAAGTACTGAGCAGAGCTCTAGGAGACTCCCTTCACACGACGTGAGGTAGAAAATCTGAGAGCCTGAACCTCTGGGGAGAACATTCTAGTGGGTGCTGTTGCCTGATTGGCTGCAGTTTGGTCTATACAAAATGACTAGGATAGTCATAGGTGTGGACGTTTTTTGCACTGTAGCTTAGGGCTACTTTACTTCCTGGTTGGTTATTACCAAGGTTTTTGGTTTCTTATAGGCATATTATTGCTTTTTTATGTACCGTGGGACTCCCACTCAGACGACGGGGAATGATTCAGGCATGTGAATCTATGAAAGACACTCCAATACTGGAGAACAGAGACTTCTCTTATCCCATATCCAAACGCTTTTGGGAAGAGTATTGAGGTAACACCAAAAAGCTACGATACTTTGGAATCAAACACATCAGAATAGAAGACAGAGGAGGTGATCGAACATTGGCATTAAATAGAATGGGGCACGACTAATTATATTGATGGGAATGGAAGCTCCCCTGGGACATAATTTGCATGCTTAACTGCCCGTTCACTTATGAAATATTTTGATGTTCCTTTGTCTGAATGATCATGAACACAATTTCCCCTTGTGTCTACCTAAGGTCTTTACATTGTGACTTAGTACAGGATCATCTTTGAAAAGTCAAAGATAAGAATTTGGGTGTCCCTCAGGATATTTTTATATATATATGCGCAATGATGCAGCCAGCGCTGGCTCTATCAGATCTTTTTTTTTCTTACATCAGGTGGGAGGGAGGCAATACAGGCACCGTGAGCGAAAAAGCAACACAGACAGCCGGAAGGCGAGGGTGGGAGGGAAGAAAAAACAATAATGGGTGGGGGTGTGGGGGGTGGAAGGGGAAGAAGCAGCAAGGGTGGAAGGGGAAGAAGCAACATGGACAGGAAGCATAAAGAAAAAAATAGAACCTGAATCACAGCGAGCTGTTGGTAGACAGTGGAAGGACCTTAATCAAAGTAAATCCCACACAAAACACACACCTTTAAGGTAAAATGTCAGACTCTTGCTGTTACAACACATTTACTTGGACAACTGGAGGCCAGTAGAAGCCCAGGTTAGATGTCCTGCACATCTAACCTGGGCTTCTATTGGAATTCTATAACCTATATTATCAAGCCCATTATCGCCGTTTTAGCCGCAGCTTCCTGCCGCTAAAACAGTGATAATTTTAACGACGTTCTTGCTAACATGCCCCTCAGTCTTTCCTGATTTATAAAGCAAGGTGCCACTGGCCTCCTTCGAATGCTGGGAATCTGAGAGATTAAGGGATGAACAACCAAGTCTTGATATCGATCTTCAACACTTGGCACACAAGATAAACTTTACAAAATTTACAAAACTAGCACCTTCTGCAGAAGCTGTAGTGGTGTTGCTTCAGGTGAAAGTAATTAACAGCACCTCCACATATAGGGTCCCACAGAAGTAAAGCCGTCTAGAAGCGGTGCTCATCTGATTCAGGATTGTGCAAAGTTGGAGCTCAAGAAAAAAAAAAAGCTTTCCCCTTGGGTCCAAGGCGATCAGACATATCCGAATTACAAGAAACTCAGTTGGAGGACAACCAGCTAACCCATGGGAGACGGCTGAGAGAATGTTTTTTAGTGGGGAAAGGATACGTTCTCCGTATTACATCAACAACACACACTAATGGGTATCCCCACCTGATGGATATTTCTGATAGACATTCAAATGAGACTCCCTCTGCACTGGAAACAGAAATGTTTCTTTAGACCCTCATCCACTCTAGTAGTGGCATGCTTCATCATCCTTATCCCTAACAATCAAGACGGGCTCGACTGTATCCCAGGGAGCACTTTAGAAATAGACAGAAGCCAGGGTCTTGTTTTAGAGAATACAAATACCTTGAACAAACATGGTATCCCTTTATCGGTGGTTGTTCAGGTATGATTTAAAGCCCAAAAATGGGCGTAAAAATTGGGGGATGATGACACTATTACCCTATACTTCTGTTGATATGTTTCAGACCGTATAAAGATGGCCACCAAGGGCCCAGGGCTTTCATCAGGACAAAAAAAGTATCCTGGAGTCTTCTATCCCGTCTCCAGCGCAATTAAAGGGGGACAGACATTCATAAAAACGGATTACATGCAAGAACTGGCTTACAAGCCCAGTCAACTAGATCAATAGTTAATCTTGATTTCTGTAAGGAAAATTACACATACATACATACATTCAGGTGAGTTCATTATCTCTACGAGTGTGATGAAATCCATTGTGGTCATGCAGAACAAGCGTGAAAGTCATCAGCCCACCAATGGTTCCTCTGTAAAACATAACACAGTTTAAGCGTTTCATCGTTGCGGTAAGTGAATTCATGCTGTGAAGGAGCACACAATTACACGCCCAAAAAGTTTTTTGTTGGTAATGGCTAAAAATCTGCCATGTGTACATACAACACACATACTTGTTACATACATATAGACAAACAATCTTACCCTACTCTGGAATTGTCGTACTCCGCATGGGAGATGGGTGCGTCTCTGTAGAAACATACTGAAAGTAGGTAAAGCCAGAACATATGCCGGTAAGCGAAAAGGAAACTAGATACACTGTGGTAAATGTAGGGATAAAGAGCTCCACTTCTTGTACTCACATCGTCAAGGGTGTCACACCGCCCAAAAACCTAATCGTATCCTCGCTCCTGCAGACTCAGTCATGGTCCGATGTCAGAGGCGTAGTGCATTAAGAAGATAACACGGACAGCATGTATGGGGGACATGATGACATGATTTCACCATTGCAGTTGACATGGGGCGCCAGTGATCCTGGGAATTTGAATCCAATGGGCAGACCACAAGAAACAGTAACTGCGGTCAGTATATTACATACAAAAAAGGATCATCCGAGCTCTACAATGGCAGAATGATCGGTATGCATTAAATATGCAACAAGTCTGAGGAGAAAGATAAATACAATTCAACCCATATACTTAAGCTCATACTTTCCTTATAGTAAACACAATATAATCGAGCGATGGGAACCCAAAGTACTGGTTGCTAGCAAGGTGTCTGGTCATGTATTTGTGTTGGAATGATTGACATGGAACCAGGGGGAGAGGATCTATACCCCAATCAGCTGGAATCTACTAGGATAAATATTTTTACAGAGAATTGAGCAAATTCCAGGGACTTTGGTCATTTAGGCCATATCTGTTTGTCCAAAATTTGTAGACCGAGCATTGTTTGCGCTTCAGCAGAGTTTTAAACATGTCACTACTGAAAGTTATTTTCCTCAATGATTGTTAAATAAAGATCTGAGTCCCGATGTCTTTTTCCACACAGTGTTTGGCTTGTTTGGTTGAGGACCGCTGGCACCGGTTGTTACTTCGGTGTTCCCTAATCCTTGTCATAATCTTCATTGACATCATGCCTATTTACCTCAATGTACAGCCGCATTCGATCATAAAAACTATATTTTTGGAGTTGCAGTTGGTAGGATTACTCTGCTCCCATGGTGTTGTTAAATTGAGTTTATTTATCGTAGTGTGCAAGTATCCTGGTTTGTAGTGACATTTATTGTTGGTCTTGTGTGGACTAAGATGTTCCTCAGGCTAGTATGTCTTTTAAAGGGGACGCGAGGTTTCTCGAAGTTCAAATCATTACTCGTCGGAATCCACCAGTTCTTAGCGATCATTTTCTTTACTTCTTTGAAGACATTGCTATATGTACGTACACCAATTAGATTTTTTTCCTTAATCGTATTTAATAAAGGTTCTAACTGAGATTATTTCTGACCCTTTTATTGGCCCTCTGAATCAATCCCCAGTAGTAGTGTCTGCTCATAAATTTGGTGCGAACACAGCTGCCACTTTTTTGTAATCTAAATTGGAGCAATTCCTCTTAACACAGAGGAACTGTCCCCACTGGCAAGTTTTCCCTAAGCTCACCGAGGGGTGTGCACTTTCAAAGTGAAGAAGACTATTCTTGTCTGTTGGGTTTTCGTAAAGTTTGGTAATTAATCTCCCCCATTCAGCTTTTATAGTTACATCAAAGAAGGGTATTTCACCTTTACTTGTGGTTATGATAAACTGTAAAAATGTGGTTTTGATTGTTCAAACATTCCAAAAAGGGTGTTGCTCTCTCTATTTTACCATGCCAGACGATTAATTCATCTGCAATGTATGTCAGTTGTAGTTCTTGTTCGAAGGGGTTATTGTTCTATATAGGTGTTGTTGTTCAAACCAGTGTATGTACAAACAAGCTTTACTTGCCGCAAACATGATCCCCATTCCTATGTTGTTGTAAATACACTGTCTTTGACCTTGAAGAAGCTTTTAGTTAGGCCCAAGTGGGATAGCTGTATAATGAAATCAACTGGGGCTTCAAAGTAAAGTCCACATTTGTAAAGCGCACAATCACCCGTAAGGGTCTCTAGGCGCTGGGGGGCCTTCTGGAAGATTAAGCGAGCTATTGCCCAGAGTCACATGGTGCTGGGCTAACCTGCCGCCGGAGCCGGGGATCGAACCGTGGTCCCCAGATTCCAGCGTCAGTCGCCCTGGCCGCGGCGCCACACCTCTTCCAAAGGGACAATCCTTTTCAGAAAGGTTGTCTTTGATAACTCATAAGCTCTCCTCTAGGGGTATTCTTGTGTACAATTGTCTGCTTGTAAATTTTTGGCAGGGTTCAAACGTACGGTATTCTGGGTTTTTAGGTAGTCAAGAATTTAACCTCTTTCCTATTATTCCTTCCTTCCTTCATTCATTCTTTGCTAGAACTAATGGAGTTGCGATTTCTTTTTATAATTCTTCAGTGGGATTGGTTTGTAATATCTTGTAGTTCCTTGTTATCTCTCAATAATGTTAAGCATGCTTCTCTATATTCTTCAGCAGACTAGATCACAATGGCACCAACTTTGTCAGCTTTCAATGTCGACGCATTGTACATGAACACGCCTCAAGAGAGCCAACGAGTTACCAAAGGCATCCTTTCTGAAAAGGATTGGCTCTTCGAGGCCCTGGTCGACTGGATCATGCAGCTAACCTGCTTGACCCCAATTAAAACTTCTTCAAGTTCTAAGACTCAATCTATTTACAACAACATGGAACTTCAATGGCGGATTTGGACGTGAAATAATTTGAACTCCGAGAATTCCCTCTTCTCCTAACCTCAGAAACCCCTCTTTTCCTTGCTTAGGAACCTCTTAGTTCACACTAGACCAAAAAGAAAAGTCACTGCAAACCAGGACATTCTGTGGGGTTTCCCAAGGGTTACAGGCAATTACCCTGTGACCAATGTGAGGTGTGTCTCCATACTCAACACACTATGATGAACAGACCTCAATTTAACGACACCATGGCAGCAGAGAAATCACACCAACTGTAACCCCAAAATTATAGCTTATCTAATCGAATGCCCATGTAAATTATGGTACATAGGCATGACGTAGAGAAAGATTAGACTTGGGAACACAGAAGCAACATCCTGTTTCTGAGGTCCTCTACCAAACACTATTTTGGGAAGTATGACACGGAGACTCAGTCAGATCTTTATAGGACAATCATTGAAAGAAATCACAAATTTAAAACTCTGCTGGAGCGCAAGAAACGTGGGTCTAGACTTGGGACAAACCAATAAGGCCTAAATTATGGGATTTCTTGGAATCAGCACAAATCTCTAAATAAATAAAGTCTTTATCATAGTAGATTACAGCTGAGTGGGGTATAGACCCTCCCCCCAGTTACTATGTCAATTTTTCCGACCAAAATACTTGCCCCAACACCTTGCTAGCCACCAGTACTTTGGGTTCCCAACACTCGATTATATCGTGTTCACTACAAGGGCCTATGTATGCTCAAGTATGAGCATAAGTACTGGAGTTGAGGTGCATTTATCTTTCGCCCCAGACTTACGTCGCATATTTAATGCCTACCAATCATGCCGACATTGTAGAGCTCTGACGGTCCTTTTCCGGGTTTTCCTATGAAATACACTGACTGCTCAACTGCTACTTGTGGTCTGCTCATTGGACACAAATTCTTATGATCACTGGGGGGGTGCTCGTCATCCATAGTGACAATTATGCCACCACGCCCCCCACAAATGCTGTTCATAGGTTGGCTTCTTCATACACTGCCTCTCAGACATCAGACTATGACGGAGCCAGCAGCAGCAAGGATACAATTAGGTTTATGGACAGTGTGACACCCTTGAAGACGCGAGTACAAGAAAAGGAGCTTTCTATCACTACATTCACCACACTATATATAATGTCCTGTACTTGTTTTGCTTATTGACAATGTTCTGACTTTACCTACTATCAGTGTGTCACTACAGGGTGATGCCTCCCTCCTCCTCCCATGTTGCCTAGAACAATTCAAAAAGAACAATTGATGGACAGAATGCAGACCAATATCATACATTCACGCCAGTACAGAGATCTGGGCCTCAATCCATCTTTTTTTGCTCCCCATGCCTTTCCAGTTTGTATGCAGCCATATGCAAATCAGTCTGGACCCTGCACCCAATGGGAACAGTCAGCCAGAACTGCCAGGCCAGGTCCTCCCTGGACTGGAAACAAGCATCCTACGACCGGTTTCAGGGTTTCACCCCTCATCAGCCAGGATAGCTTGACTCCAGAGGCAGAGAGAGCACGGGACCCATGTCTGGGTATACCCTTCCCACTTGGGGTGACAAATGCAAAAAGAACAATTGATGGACAGAATGCAGAACAATGTCATACATTCACCCCAGTACAGAGATATGGGCCTAAATCCATCATTTTTTTCTCCCCATGCCATTCCAGTTCGAACCCAGCTATATGCAAATCAGTTCAGCCCGAACTGCCAGGCCAGGTCCTCCCTGGACTGGAAACAAGCAGCCTAGAACTGGTTTCATGGTTTCGCCCCTCATCAGCCACTGGATTCAAGCTAGCCTGGCTGATGAGGGGTGCTTCCCCGAAACCAGTCCCAGGATGCTTGTTTCCGGTTCAGGGAAGACCTGGCTTGGCTGTTTGGGCTGGACTGTTACAATGAGGTACAGGGTCAAGAATGATTTGCATATAGCTGGGTCTGAACTGAGGTAGCGAAGTGAGCTAAAGAAGGATGATTGATTCAACCCAGATCTGTGAATAGAGGTGTCTGAAAAGTTTCAGGGCTCCATCCATCATCTCCTTGTGTTTGACTAGAACAATTCCTCAGTAGGGTAAGATTGTTTATATCTATATGTATGTCACAAGTATGTGTGTTTTATGTACACACTGCAAATGTTTAGTCATTAACAATGAGAACATTTATCTGCATGTAATTATGTGCTTCTTCCACAGCATGAATTCACCTACCACGCTGATGAAAAGCTCAAAACGTGAGTTATTGTGTTTTACGGAGGAGCCTTTGATGTGCTGTTGACTTATTCTGCATGACTACTGTGGATTTTATCACATTCGTAGAGATAATGAATCCACCTGAATATACATTCGTTACTTTCCTTACAAGAATCAAGACTGAATATCGCTCCTGTTGAACGGGCTAGTAAGCCCGTTCTTGCTAGTAATCTGTGTTTTATGGTTGCCTGTCACCCATTAATTGAGAGGTAGACCGGAGACAAGAATCTGGGGCACTTGTTTGCGCTGATGTAAGCCATGGACCGTAGGTGGCCATCCTTTCCCGGGCTCAAGCAGGTCGACAGAAGTATAGGGCAATAGGTTCATCATCCCTGAATTTTTACCACCATATTTGGCTTTTAATCATATCTGAACAAGTTGCAATAAAGGGATACATTGGTTGTTCAAGGTATTTTTATTCTCTAAAACTGTGGTTCCCCAACCTGTAGTCCGAGGACTCCTGGGTGTCCGTGAAGCCTCCTCAGGGCACCCGTAAACTACTTAGAAAATTAATTATGAACAGTTTAATAAAGTGTGTGTAAATAAAAATGCAAAATGTATAGTCAAAAATGTAAAACATACTGCACATGTGAAGGCACTTGAAATTGGAGGTTAAACATGTAATTAGTATCCTCAGATTGATTTGTGGGAGTGCGGGTGCATCAAATAGAACATAAAACGCCCGCTGCTATCTATATCTAAAGTGCTCCCTATAGTCCGGCCCATCTTGGTTTTTAGGGACCAGAAGGAGAACCGATGATGAAAGATGCACTACTCGGGAGAGTGTTGGTCTATCAAACGAACACAAGTTCCAGTGCAGAGTGCATCACCTTTGAACCTGTGACTATCGGAAATATCCATGGGGTGGAGACACCCATTAGTGTGTGTTACCCGACAGATCCTCCAGCATAGCCAATGGCAACATTCGATCGTAAATTCACTATCCATTGCGATAGTTTATAAAGAAGGACTGAAGGTAACTATAATTGAACAAAGAAGTTGTTCCCTGATGGAAGTCATGATCTTTAAGATCAGTTCGGCTTCTAAAGCCCACTGGAAGGGAGCATTAGTATACCGCCCTCCAGGGCCTAGCACAGGTTTTACTCCAGCTCTGACCGAATTATTGGCCCCATATTTTAAAGCTAAAGAAGATTTCCTTCTTTTGGGGGATTTTAATATTCACGTAGACCTCCCCAATCTTTCTGAGACAATGTCTTTGCTTTCTGATCTCACCCTTTTAGAGCTTGAAATACAGAATAAAGGTCCTACTCATATAGGAGGCCACACTCTGGATCTAATTTTTTCTAACTGCTCTAAGATATTACGTAGACCCTCGACCCGGGTAAGCTGGTCCGACCACTTTTTGGCAGAATTTGTCCTCCGTGGCCTGGACAAACCTAATAAACACCCTGTCCTTCCGCCCCAGTGGCGTAGACAATGGCATAAGGTGACATTGGATGACCTACAGACAGTGTGGACAGAACCCACTATTTTAGCTACAGACAATGTGGACTCTGTTCTATCTAGGTTTAACACTACCCTTTCAGAGGCGGTTGATTTGTTGGCCCCTATGAAACTACATAAACAGCATCCCATATCTAAGCAAGAGATTTGGTACACTGAACAACTTCGGTTGGAAAAACAGATGTAGGAGATTGGAAAAAGTCTGGCGGAAGAACCACACAGAGGAAAGTAGGAAAGAATATACTGATGCCCTGTCCTTATACCACAAAAATATCAGGCTGGCTAGGAGGAGCTGTCTTACTTTACAGCTGACAGAGGCGGGCAATTCCTCCAAAGAACTCTACAGGATTCTATAAGACTTTTGTGAAACCCAAAGCCTGTGAGAGTCCTGATGATTTCTCTCAATCCCTGTGCGATGATATTTCCTCATTCTTTGAAAATAAAATAGAGCTGATCTATGAAAAAATTATAAAAGTAGTTAACTGTAAGGGTAATGCCACTAGTACTCCTCCACTATCAAGCTCACATAATAGTGGCATACCTATACCCACATTCACTGTTTTTCCGGAGATTAGTCGAGATGACATCAATTCGCTGACAAGTCATATTAATACAGGGTCTCCTTTGGATTTCATGCCTGCCAAAATGGTTGCTTCTCTTGGCAACCTACTGACCCTATGATTCAAACAATAATAAACCTTTCTCTTAGGGAAGGTCGGGTACCGCGAGAATGGAAAAGAGCTATAGTTAACCCTATTCGTAAGAACTCGGCCTCACCATGGACAGACTTATCTAACCTCCGCCTAATTTCCCTTCTGCCATATTTAAGCAAGCTGACCGAGAAACATGTGAATACCCAGTTGTCCAAATTCATCGAGGCATCAGGAGGACTTGACCACACCCATCAGGTTTCAGACCCAACTACAGCACCGAATCAGCGCTCCTCTCTGTGACAGATAACATCAGGATGGCACAGGACAGAGGGGGCTCTATGATTCTGGTGCTGTTGGATCTGTCCGCAGCCTTCGACACGGTTTCACATGATATTCTCCACGGCCGCCTGCAGAAGGTGGGGATAGGAGGTTTGGCTCTGTCCTGGTTTGAGAGTTTTCTCTCAGGCCGCTCACAAAGTGTCAGCTTGGGCTCCTACCATTCCATCTCTAGGGAGCTCACCAAGGGAGTCCCACAGGGCTCATGCCTAAGCCCCACACTATTTAATCTGTATGTGGCCCCTTTAGCTGACATTGTGAGAGCATATGGATTCACTCCAGTGTTGTATGCTGACGACACTCAGCTTCTGTTTCCATTCCAGACCCTCACTCCTGCAATTAAACATTCTTTTGCGGAGGGAATGAGAGCAGTGTCTGACTGGATGGCCTCCAACTGCCTACAATGTAATGTGGGCAAGACAGAGGTCATGCTTTTTGGGAAGGCTCCTCTCCTCTGGGCTCCGGATTGGTGGCCATTGGACTTGGGCCCTGTCCCTTGCCCTAAACAGACAGTGAAGAACTTAGGTGTACGATTGGACCAGGGACTACTGCTAAAAGAGCATGCGAATCAGGTGACAGGGTCCTGTTTTCAGATGATTGGACTTTTGAGGCGTGTATTTCCGTTCTTGTCGGACACTTTCAGAAAGACCCTTGTCCAGGCCCTCGTAGTCAGCCGGCTAGATTACTGTAATGGCCTCTTATCTGCTAATGAAGAGGTACTCAGCAGACTGCAAGTGGCCCAAAACACCGCGGCGAGAATGGTCTTAAATGTCCCGCCTAGAACACCCTCTCGCCCCCTCCTGGAAAGACTCCATGGCTACCCATTCGTCAACGGGTTAAGTTCAAGATCTGGTGTGTTGTACATAAAAGTTTGTTTGGCTCAGGCCCTCAATATTTGGCTGAAAAATTTAACATTTATAATCCTGGACGTTTTCTTCATTCTAGCGGCCAACTATTGCTACAGATTCCTCCGGTTAGGAAGGTAAGGCAGGGCGGTCGAGCTCCATCTTATATGGGCCCTACCCTTTGGAACAAACTTCCCCTTGGCCTGAGACAAACTACCAATTACCTCAAATTTAGGAGAACACTCAAGACACATCTGTTTTTGACAGCATAATTTTATATGCCTTCCTAAAGCTCTGTTTTGATGCACATTTGGTGAACCAAGCGTGGATATACCCCTACGGGGGTCGAGTCCTGCGCTAAAGAAGCACTTAAATAAAATAAATAAATAAATCCACTACTAGGGATGTTCCAAACGGTGAGGGGAACGGGGAGGACCAAAATTCTCATCCCGACTTCCCAGTGTGGTCTCACGTGTGTGATTCCAAGGAAATCCTTTTGATCTCATCGAATTTCAGCAGCATTAAAAACAGGACAACCTCAAATATTTACCAAAACGTAAAAAGAACCTGACATTTACAAATTCACTGATGAAACTGGAGCCCCCGCTGCCCCGGGGAGCCATAGCACGCCCCGGGGTGACGGCAGAGGCTCACACAGGGCACCCTGCACTGGCCTGGCCGGTTCTTCAGCCGGTGAGACCCCAGTAGGGAAGGTAAGGGCTGCGGCCCGGCTCTCTGCTGCCCTGGCACTAGCAGCGAAGGTACAACAAGAACGGAGGCGCCTCCCTCACTGGAGCCCCCGCTGCCCCGGGGAGCCATGGCGCGCCCCGGGGTGACGGCAGAAGCTCACACAGGGCACCCTGCACTGGCCTGGCCGGTTCTTCAGCCAGTGAGACCCCAGTAGGGAAGGTAAGGGCTGCGGCCCGGCTCTCTGCTGCCCTGGCACTAGCAGCGAAGGTACAACAAGAACGGAGGCGCCTCCCTCACTGGAGCCCCCGCTGCCCCGGGGAGCCATGGCGCGCCCCGGGGTGACGGCAGAAGCTCACACAGGGCACCCTGCACTGGCCTGGCCGGTTCTTCAGCCGGTGAGACCCCAGTAGGGAAGGTAAGTGCTGCGGCCCGGCTCTCTGCTGCCCTGGCACTAGCAGCGAAGGTACAACAACAGTCCTGCCAAGCGTCACGCAATAGGTGTGACACTCACGCATTTCAGTGCAGTGATCCGCATCACCGCACTGAATGCATTTGTCACGCATTCTTGCCACCTGTGCCAGCGCGCCAGCAGCTCCTGTGCCCAGGCTCTCTGAGAGTGCTGCTCTCAGCCCGAATGCCTAAACAGTTAACTTAGACTGCAGCTGAGCTCTCTGAGCTCGTGAGCGGCGCCGCGCTACAAATGTATCTCTCTTCTCTGCCAGTCCGACGGCCCGGGCTGCCGGCTATGTCGATACAGCCTCAGAGCTGTCAATCACGTCGGTGGCGCACCACAGGGGCCAGGATTAATCCGGATGTGCCGGCCTGGTATAGGGCCGTCACATCCGGAGGAAGCAGGAAGTGCAGAAGCGGCGGGAGAGTGCAGGCTGCGGCGCACGAGCTGTCTCGCATCATGGCCACCCGCCGCGGCCCCGGCGTTAAACACAGCTGCAGGCTGCAGCCCACCTTGACGGTGACCCCCCACTGTGGCAGCTCAGCTGAGCCGGCGCCAGCTCTGGCCACCTCACCACCAGGAAAACTCAGAGCACGGCCGCGCCGGGCCCAGGGGGGGCGGTGCCGCAGCCCCACGGCGGCAGCAGCAGAGCCCAGCCTAGCCCGAGGCGAGCCGAGTGAGTGTCCGTCGGCCCGGGCCGGTCGCGCGGGACAGAGTAGTGGACGATCATCGACCTGGGTGGGTGCCGTGGCCGAGGGGCAGCAGCATGTCTCTACCTGGTAAGTGTAAGTTTCACTAGTGTCCACGCAGCGCTGCGCACGCGACGCCGCCGGTGTGGTAATGGTTTTATTTATTTATTAGTTGGTTATGCATTTAGTGCGGACTTTACCTGACTGCTAGCTCTCTTCTCTGCTCTGACAGAAGTACGGGAGTCGAATCAGCTGAGTCATACCTGCCTATAAGAACTGCAAGGTACGGGGCAGGAGAGAGGTAGGGAGAGGAGCGCGCAGCCATGGAGGGTACATCTGACCCCTCCCTGGAGTACGTCCTGCGAGATCAAGACTGCGGTAAGAGGTCCGCCTGCGCTCGGACAAGTTGTTTATTATATATAGAACCCGTTACACAGTAAGCTACCATCTCCGGCCTAGCCCGCCCTCCTCTGCTCACATGGAAGCGAGAAGCACGCCATGAGGGGGCTCAGTCTGGAGACTTCACCCCTAATATAATGAAATTGGCCCAGACCAGTCCGACAATGGGAGAGGTTTCTTTTCGCAAGTAGGCGTGATGTTTTTCCATCGAGGAAAGCATACTCGGCATGTATGTAGGAGTGATGAGTTTGCACTACATGATGACAAAGAAATTATTTTTTAACATTCCATTTTTTAACTCGGCAAACTTGTTTCTCGAGCGCAGTGGAAGAGGTATTGACTGATTTTAGCTGCCTGAGATTTCACGTTATGATGAAAGGAAGTGTTTTTTGATTCTGCTTGAATGTGTGGTCCCTTGCTGGGCAACTTTTCACTCTCCCTCTTCATGGACAATGTTATATGGTATGGTTTGGGGTTTGAACTGAACGACTCATTATAAAATCTATAATCACAGATTCTTTAGCCTCATGAGGTCACCTAAAAGTGCTGGAGAGTTCCGGAGCTAGTTTTCATGTTACACCCATGCTACCATCCATACGTGAGAGTGCACGTGCCCTGCTCTACACATTCGGCCTCAGCAGCATATTGCTTGTATGTTTTTATAAATAACAAAAACCTTTTCTGAAAAGCAGTGTGAAAATGCAAAAGGGAGAAATGGTCCCTTAGGGAAGAAAAAACACACTTTGACTAGTTACAGTTCACATTTAATGGTTCTAAAATGATTTCTGAATTACCATGATTAATCACCTGTGTGCAAATTCTATCTCCATGGAGTTTTAAAAGATACGTCTCTTGCTAGCCTGAAATATGAAATGGCTCCTCTCGGAACCCCTTCCTGTAACCATCTTCTTAGAAAGGGGCAGTAGGTTACAGACTTTGCATTTCAGGGGTTTCGCAGCAGCTTGAAAGTCTTTCCAAAGCATATTATTGATGTAGAGGGCATATTTTCTGGTATTTAGCTTTTTCCATGGACTTAAGTGCTTGGTTTCATTCAGGGGGAAAAAAAGTCTCTAAGAACTGCAGTCACACCGTCTGTCTCCGGTTAATGCGCTTCCATTTGTGGTGCTTTGCTGCAGTTTTTAAGATCTCCTTAGAGTTTCTTGTTGGTCAGATGGGTGTATTTTCTGATATTTATCTGTTTCCCTCGTCGTCATTGCTTGATGTTGCTCACGAGAAAGTGTCACTCATAGTCGCTGAAATGTCACTCATAATTACACAGATAGTATGAAAATGTCACACATAGCAATCTGAAACCTTGGCAGCTATGCAACAAGAACGGAGGCGCCTCCCTCACTGGAGCCCCCGCTGCCCCGGGGTGACGGCAGAGGCTCACACAGGGCACCCTGCACTGGCCTGGCCGGTTCGACCCCGGAAAGGAAGGTAAAGGCTGCGGCCCGGCTCTCTGCCGCCCTGGCACTAGCAGCGAAGGTACAACAAGAACGGAGGCGCCTCCCTCACCTGCTTCCCTTCCAGGCCGGAGTCACTGGGAGTAAAATAAATAGTGATGTTTGAAAGTACTAAGCTGAGCAGATACGACCCTGAAGTAATGGAGCGGAGCAGCCGGTATAACCCGCAGGTCTCATATCTAATCACCCGAGGAACATTTCAAGAGCCGTTTGCCATTCCCCCAAGTCATAAAATGAATTTATAGTTTTGTATTAATTTGAGTAAAATGAAACTGGCTCCTTGTGTTAATGGCTGCAGGGAAGGAAGATGCCGGCTTCAAAGGGCTCCCCCAAGGCTGAAGAAAATGGTCTTGAACAATTGCTTTCGATGACATTTCCGATAGCGGGAGCCGCTCCGGTTAATCCCGCTAATTTCCACTCTGGCGGCGGGGGACATTAGCAGGAGGCTAGCGGGGGCTCCACCTCAACGAAGAATGGATTCTGCACCTTGGGACCCACATCGGCCCCAGTGTGCGAATTCAGGGGCAAACCCAGGAGCGGCTGACCGAGGGGCTCTTCTCCAAACCGAGGGCACCACGAGTACTTTGAGGGCAAGCATTTTTTATTAACGGACGCCCCTTCTATTATTAATAGCACTGGGATGACAAAGAAAATGGCTGCGAAATCACCAGGTGACGTCTGACAGCACCAGCAGGCACGTGACATCACCAACATGTTAAGCCAACCAACCGCATGCTTTGGCATTGACGGGCTGGTCATGTGCACTGCCCAAGGAAATCTACTTTTAATGTTAACAGGACGGCCTGGCACCCTGAGCCCGTTTCTTACATTTTTTTAAGTGGACATTTACATATCTGGAAAGAGACACTCCGTGCCCACAAAAAGTGTCACGCACAGCACAGAAAGGCACATATAGTGGGGGTACAGTAGATTGTGTCTTCATCCTGGATGTTTACTGGAGGACAACACACAGGCTAGACAACGTGCCATACGCACATTACGGGGTGCACGTGAGTGCAGCCAGCTGCAAGAATGAGTTCCTAAGAATTGTGGCCACTTTCGAGCACTAGTAGAGGAGTCTGAAAGGAAGTTTTTAAAGCAGAAAGAGGAGAAGGCACGAAGCTAACCGTTATTTCCAGTAGTATGGACCTGGTAGTGTGAATGAGCTGAACAGTAGGCAGCACAGCGAGGTTCAGGGATAACAAATACATGTAGGTTAGTCAAGCGAAGGTTCCAAGAAGGCACGTTCTGGTGGCCTTTGAGGTCAGTAGTCGGTGGTGTATCATTCATTATCCGCAATAAAGGATTATGCAAGTTGCCCTTTTTTTTTTAGGAGAGTCCGCTAATTTGGTGATGGCAGAGGCTAGAGTGAGGTCATGAAGGTTATAAAGAGTTCTCATGGCAGAGTGCAGTACTTTTTCTGGTGGAAGGTAGGAGTACAGAGGAAGGCCAACAAGTTGGCAGTTTCAGGAGTCTGACTTGCTCTGGACGAGTCCGATAATCAAGTGAGAACAGATTTTATGGTTATTAAGAACTTATCTCATCTGGGTTTGGTGGCTCCGTGGACTAATGCATCCACTGCAGGGGCTTGTGTTCGACCTCATGGTCACAGGTTCAAATCCAGGCGGGTCCACTCAGCCTTTCATCCATCCGAGGTCGATGAAATGAGTTGGGTAACAATAAACATCTGCTATTCAGCTCCAATATACCTCATTTGGGTGAACTTGCACTTTTCAACATGTTGTTATCTCGCAGCCAGTCATGATACTATGAACCCTTTTCAAAGGAGAAATTAAAAAGCAATTGTCTTCCTTTTTAGAATCGGGTGACTGAGTACTCCCCTAGCAACAGCTCATAAAAAACATTCCTGCTTCAGTCACCCTGTCCTGAAAAGAATATGTACTTAGCTGCTGGCTGGAATGAAGAAAAATACACGGTATAACATTAAACCATTTATATTATTATATGTATATATAACATATATACACGTTCGTTTATTTCCTTTCGTTTTTCCCCTTTCCTAATGTGAAAACAATCGCAGAACTGAGAAAAATGCATGTAATGTTCTCGGCTTTTCATTTTGGAAGGTTGTCTTTCAATAAAATTCTTAACAAAATAAAAAAAAATGCAATCAGAGAACAACAATGCCACGGATTAGTATGTAGTTTTCAAGAGTCTATTCCATTTATACACAACATTGTAAACATATATAATTTATATCACATGTGCTTCGTTTATACACTTGTCTTTACGTGTCCTTTTCTCTTTCTTAGTTCACGAGACGATCGCAAGAAAAGAAGACAACACAGTTACAGGTTACTGACTATCCCCCGGTCCGGTGGGATGGTACCGTCCTTCCCACCCCCAGGACTGTGGCACTGTCCGTGGTGATGCAGAAGCCGAGGGCGGCATTGGTGCTCCTCCTTCAGACACTCCAGCGTTGGCAGGTTTTGAGATGTAAACAATCACAGGCCGGAAGTCGGGATAGCGGTTCCGGGGTCACACGCAGCATGTGTTTGCACAAACGTCTCCACGACGGCTCCCAAAGAAGTGGAAGATTGTGAAGCCGAGGGTTCATTTGCCCTCTTCTTTGTACCGGTTAGTCCCGGCACGCTCCTGTCCCATTGTCACGCGCTGCTCACTTGAGTCCTTTCAGGTATAACATTGTCTGGAAAGGTTGTGCCCTCCCGTCCCTCCTCTGCAGAGCAGCCACTCAGTCTCCGGAAGTGAGAGATGGGGGGCTTGTTCCACGGGTCCGGCCACAACGCCCCCTGCGTCTTTCATAAGTAAATGCGCCGCAGGTCCCCAGGGGATGTGATGGTGTTGCATTGGGGGCACAGCTTCTTTGCACCCTGAAACGACAAAAACAAAGTGGTCAGAAGGTGCCCCTATGGGGGAATATGGACTTCTGCGGCAAAACTGCACTAAATAAATTTGATCAGAAAATCCACAAATAAGACCAGTGATCGCCTGATGGTCAGTTTCTAGGGCACAGGAACCTCGGTCACCTCATTCATCCAGGGCCGCCCTGAGCACACCACAACTAGATACATTTTTTTAACTGCCATTGTTAACACAAATGTATTTAGATACAGTCATCCACAAGGAGCGCAGAATGAGCCATTTATGGAGTAATTAAAGTTTTTTTTGCAGATAAAATAATTATAGCAAACCAGCTTGTGTCATGGCCTAGAAAGAAAAACCACCGACATATGCCAAGGCATTTTACAAAATAAAGAAATGCTTATGTCATTGTCGAACTGAATCACTAAATCTCAGGCAGACGTCAATGATACTTTCTTATAAATGTTTCTTCTTAGTTTAAATGTGCAGAGATCTGATATCTTGAAACGTTAAATAACTTAAAATAAGGCTAGTATCTACACACCCACTTAGGAAAACATTTTTTAGGTTTAACAACATTTTATTTGCAATTCTGCCTTGAACAGTACTTCTGTGCAATCTAACCTGCAGCCTGAGAAAAACGAAGCTGTGTTTCTAAGAATGAGAAGAGAGTGAACTTACAGGCATCATTTATTGCTAGATGCAGGGAATGAGACTTTATGGAGGCACCCTACCCCTTAGGAAGGAGGTTTTCCATTCATGAACATTAACATTAACATGAACACCCCTTCAGGGTGTGTGGGGGCAACTAGACTTGTTCTTCCCCTTGGTTAGTGGGTCCACTTTAACCTAGGTGTCCTTCTCTTCTTTCACTCTCTCTTTCTCTTTTAGGGCACATGGTTAACTTTCGTACCCTGCCTTAGGAACAGTGTCCCCAGTGGTTGGAATTAGCACCAAGTGTGCCGCATAAACAGGACCCGTGGCCTGACTGGCAGCTCCACATTCTTCCCTTGATTAACCCCTGCCATTTCCTACAATAAATGGTGCTCGAACTACAGAATATTAAAAACACGTAAATATCTACGATGCACAAGAGAATACATTAAGGATGACCTTACTTGTGAAAGATTGGACCACCAAGCTCTCAGAAGCTGGGTGCCGAGTCAGAAAGACCGACTCTCCATTGGCTGGTCTATGTTGCTAGTTATTGAGCAAATGACGAGGGAGCTGTACAGGGGTTTGTCCATGATGCCACAAGAGAGTCTCTTAAAACCCCATTTAGTGGTAACAAGGGCTCAGGCTGAGTAGGCAAATGTCCACAAATAGGTTTGTGCTTTTCTCTCAGTTGGCAGTTATTGATATAGTTCTTGTACTTACCTGCAGAAAACAACCCCAAAAGAGGCACTTTTCTCTGAGAGCTGTTTGGCGAGGTCACATTTTATACATTCATACATAGCTCAGCATCAGTATAATAAAAGGCAGTAAGTTGTCTATTATATGAAACATTTCGGAGCCTTCAAGTACATCACAATCACAGCTGTACAGAGCCACCAGCATCCGGTAGTACTGGCAACGAGGAAGAGGCTGGGTATCATCCAAGAATGGAGGCTGCGCTTTGGCCATCTCTTAGTGAGACATGGGCCTCATGCGAGCGGATGATGGCTTCGTATTGGAAGTTGGCACAGAGCGCGAATCCTGGGCAGGCAACGCTGGAGTCGAAGTCAGAGCCAGATCAATCAGGACTTGTGTTGCTTATAGGGACCAAACGGGTCAGTCAGTGCCAGGGGAAGTAGAACTAAGGGTCCTAGCTGACACTGCATTAAAAATCTGCAGCATGACCTCTATGAACGCCATCTGCTACAGGGTCAATGATGGTCTCAAAGGTTCGACGCATGCCGGGACCAACCATGGGATGGGCTTGGAGTTGAACGAAAGCTGCAGAGTCGCAGCTTTAAATTGTTGCTGTTTCACCTGTGTGTGCAAGTGGCGAGAGGGAGACGAGTGCTCGCTAACGGCACAAGTCGAACTTTGATGATCAGATCACTTGGAGCGAGATCTGGAATCGGTACAGGCACGGCCCCCGACTTGGAGGTGAGCCGATGTTTCGAGTACAATCTGCCCTGCTTTTTGTCCTGCAATTTAAAGTTTGACTTCATGCTTCATGATTGCCTTCCAGTACACATCATGGAGCGTATGTCAGATACTTCAATACATGACCAGTGCTGCAGAATGCGGCAGCTCGTTTGATTCTCAGGCTGCCCAAAAGGGCGCCTTCTAAGGCGGCCCTCCAGAAGCTACATTGGCTCCCCGTGAGGAGAAGAGTGGAATATAAAGCCCTCTGCACTTGTCATCGAATTTTGAATGGCAGGGCGCCCGACCCTTTGAACAAACTGATCGAAGTGTATCATCCAACACGAGCGCTTAGATCCGCTGGGGGTGGTCTACTGAGGATCCCCAGAGTTAAGAAAGCACGCATGGGAGGAAGGTCCTTCAGATGCCTAGCGGCAAGTAACTGGAATAAACTACCAGTGGACCTGCGCTTGGAACCGGAGGAAGCTAGGTTCCGAGCAAAACTGAAAACATTCCTCTACTCTAAATAAGTGTCCGCTTTGCTCTGTGCTCCCTGCTCGCTGCCTCTCCTTTTAGCGCGTGGACACGCCGGTGTGCGTAACGCAGCGCTCTACAAATGTCCCAATAATAATAATAATAATAATAATAACCTAGACACCGCAGGCACACGTTGTGTGGATCTGTGACCAGCACCTGCTTCCGAGAGTCGCAGCCCGGCTTAAAGGCCGTGGAGACATGAGACTCCGTGCCATTTCTTCCAGAGGCAGTAGGAGTCTACTAGAGTTTGACAGCATCCCCCACTGGCACACAAGAGCAGTTCCTTGAAAAAATCCAGATCCAGTCTGGCGCCTGGATAGTCCAAAGGTGAGGAATCTACACTTATAAGCACCCATAAGTAAACCGCATCAGCATCAGGGCCTGGCAGACTCCGCTCTACCCCATCTCACACACCATGGCAAAGGCTGATTCCACGTCTCTTTGGGCACAATCCTAAGGACGGATAATATCAACTATGCACAGTGGGAGCCCTTTCTGTCCTCCGCCGACTCTGTTGTCGTGTGCAGGTTCCATTTGCAGCGGGTGCAGACAGACCCCCTTCCTGGGAGTCCACAGGGGTGCTTAGGAGCTTTTCACGTGTACGTGCACGCAAAGTGCGCACAAGGACCAGGGCCGGAAGCGGGACTCCGCATAACGCCAACACCTGCCAGCTGGCATCACTAAACTGTTCCCTTGAAATACAAATATAAAACACAATGTTTTACAGTAAGTCACACCTGCCTCAAGCCGTTCCCCTGGGTGTCTGAGTGTGCTTTCATGTGCCTGCTGTAAAAGCCCGAGTTGCCAGTACAATTCTCTTCCCCGTTGCTTCCATTAAACTTAAACAAATTGTTTATTGAGGAACACAATGCCGGGGGAACGAAGGAACGCGCTGGCGTTCGCTCCACCCAACCTGTGCCCGGAAGGCGGCTGGTGGGGGCTGTGGCGTGCACTCATACTTTCAGGGAGACGCGGCCGCGATTATTAAACACGCTCTCCCACAGCTCTCGGGCTTGTTAAAAGAACAAATACCTCTGTTCGTGGAGGGAGAGAAGAGATACCTTAATTGGAACAATGCAGATTTGGAAAGTTATTAAAGCGCCGCGGCCAGCTGCTATGTGCAAGTCATTACATTTATAAATGGGGAGGAAAGAAAGTGGGGGCTGCGGGGCGAGCCTGTGGAGGAAACACTCGCCTTAACAAGATTACACAGGGACTTTGATCGGGACACAAAAGCAGCAGGGTATTCCAGGCCTTTACAGCGGCCCCGGGCTCCGTTTTAATGGTTCCATTAGTAACAAGCCACGGCCAGGCACGCTGCATTTCAGCCCTTTAAAAGTGGGAGCAGTGCAAAAGCCTCGCCAGTAATAAAGTGCCGGGCTGGGGAACAGATGAGAGGGCCCTTATTAATTGCTTCCCGGCACGAGTGCCAACTCTCGGTGCGGCTGGCGGGGTCCACACCCCGCCTGTCCCCGGGCCTTCGTTAACGAGGGATCGGCGCGGCCTCAGCCCGAGAGGAAGCGGCAAATGAGCCAAGACGGTGACGTGTGAGCTGGAAAGCGGTGGCCGCCCCTGCCCGGCAGTGGCCAGCTGCGACTGGAGACTGCGTGGAGGGAAGGGGCTGGATGCGAAGCCCCTCACACCAGAGAGGAAAGGCAGACACCAGGAGCTAGAAGCGGCATCTTAAAAGCAGGGTTCAGCGCTGACGAACGAACGGCGGAACGGCCGACACTATACACAGGTGGTTGTTGCGGTAGAGGCACTAGATTAAGGGGGTCCTCCAATATAAACTGGGGGAAGCGGGAGATGGCAGTGCTCCTTGGTGGGCCAGGTGCACCGACAGCTTGGAGAAGGGAAGACGAGGCTCATGAAATCGAACAAAACACTGAAGAATGGAGGGCACTGTTTGCAGTTAGACCCGCGCCGCCTTGATGTGCCTACTTGGGGAAGCTATACATAGTGGGCCAGACAGCGCGCGCGGCTCGGGGCCGGACCCCTTCCTTTTACTCTTTTCCTTACACTTGTAGGGTCATCACTACAGTTTTATGGCTAACTTATTTGTAAGGACAATCCATTTGGTCACTAGAAAGCAACTACCTTTCTCTTTATAGCGCCCTTGCAACGGGTTGGATTGGTTGAAATATGCAAACAAACCCTTTTCTACCTCCTCGAAGACATCAACCAGTGGCATTGCCAGACTAGCATTCTGCTGAGGTCACCCGTAAAAAGGCCTCATTTTACTACTATTTATTCTTTGTTGTGGTGCATAAGAGGTGCTACTAGCAGTGCACAAACGGAGGCCCGAGGCTAGGATTTGAGATGAACACTGGTAACAAGCCTCACAGGCCATGGTCAACCCACTGCCAGTCAATGGAGCCCAACTACTGCATGTTTCTGAGGCCTACAAGCCAACCACATCATATGAACATGTAAGACGCTATTTCAAAGTTGTACTTCCAGCAGTTTGCAACATCCTGCAAATTTACACCTTCCACATCCAACCAATCCCCTGCATTACTCCTGCGCTTGGACTGCACCTCAATGATAACCTACTATACTCTACTATTAATACAGTGTGCCATTACTGTGTTCTCCCAAGGCAGTTCCATCTTAGCCTCCTCTTCAGTGCATGAACCCGCTCTTTTTCTCAGTGCCACATTCTGAATACAGTTATGTCAGTGTCTGCTGCACAGCTGGTCCTGAAAACCCCTATGCGGCCTTCTTCCAAACGAGGTGTTCCCAGCAGTTCATAGTTAACTACTAATAATTAAGACAACAAAAGAGAGCGACAAATTCAAAGTCTGAAGCCCAAGCTGGTTTCAAATGGCTCCAGACTGCTGCAACACCAGTCTGGAGCTGGTAAATATAGGCAAAAAGCAGTTAACACAAAAATAACGGATTGAAATATATTTAACTGGAAAATAATTTAATTGGAGCAGGACAGCCACACAAACACATGTTTCAAAACATCTGCTTCCCAAACACTTCTTCCAGGTTGTCCCAAAACACAAATAAGGACCAGACTAAGAAATCAAGTGTTCCCTCACCAGAGTGCGGAGCCAGCATTCCTCACAGTGTACATGCCAGCACTGGATCGACGTGAGGGGCATCGTGTACGAGTCCTGGAAGAAAAGACAGACAGGATGTGTTACTTGAGAAGACAAGCCATAATCATTCAGAGTGCTATATATCTACAAGCGAGGTATGGAGGGATTCAAGCTAACCAAAGCAGAAGATTCCTCGTGGTATAACGAAATGGCTACTTACCCGTAGGACTAGTTCTGCAGCTTTTAGAAACTTCTGGATTCACATGCTGTGCATTATTCCGCTATTTAGTAGTTGGGTCTAGAATTTTTTCTTTATAGTAGGAGTCCCCTCCCTCCCTCCATTTTTGTAGGCCTGGGCAATGAACTCCACTCTGCTAGCAGAGTTTGCGGAGATTTGTCAACTACACATCCAATTAAAAACACAGAATTCAGGCAAAAACTCCGTACCTCCACATAGCGGAGTCAGCTACTAAACTGCACCCATAAATGCTTTGATAAAGCAACTTTACACGCTAAAAAGCATATAATCAATTCACAAAAGTGAACTTTGAAAATGAAAAATAGGCAACGAGAGAGGTGATGATTTTGGAGTTCCCCCAACCTAGGGGGAGGACCAAGCAGATGCCTTCAACACAAAGAGCATATAATGCTGAACGATTCAGTGGTGGCCCTATCCTCTTAGGACCACCCCAAGCAGTTAGGAGCAAAAATACAATCCCAACCAAAGGCCGTGCAAAGCATTATGGGACGAGATTAGCAGTGAGCAGGGAAGGATTAGTTACTTACCTGTAATCCTAGTTCTCTTCCAGGAGTATCCTCATCAAAGTCATAAGCATTAGAATATTCCCGCCCATGTGCGGGACCCCGGAAACACTATATTATATGTGCCCCACATATATATATACACTCATATATATATAAATAATATATATAAATATTATATATATATATATATATATATATATATATATATATATATATATATATATATATCATGCAATAGCAGCCTAATAAAAACAGAGCTGAAATATGCTGTGTAGAATTTCCACCATACATGTATAATAATAAGCATTAGAAACATGACAAACAACAAAAAAGTTTGTTTAGAAATTGTTTTAATGCTCAGAAAGCAGTAGAAATTCTTATAACTCACTGGAAGCATAGAAAGCTCCCAGGCTGCATTGCAAACACACAGTCTAAAAAGACTGAAAAGCTAACCTGTAGCTGCATAGCAATAAACTGACACCGTGCCTTTAAGGCACTCATGACCCCCAGTATCCCATCATGCCTCAGGGGTGACAGTTAGGTCAGTTCTTTTCGGAGACTGAAAATAAACCCAATAACAAATAGGTTAACAATATCTCCTTATTCAAGAATGTCCTTTGCCCGGGGAGGCGGGAGGGTTGCTTATGACTTTGATGAGGATACCCCTGGAAGAGAACTAGGATTACAGGTAAGTAACTAATCCTTCTCTTCCAGGGGATCCTCATCAATAGTCATAAGCATTAGAATAGAATAGCGAGCCTCACCTCATCTCCCTGCGGGCAAAGGAGTAACAATACAGTAATAAACCATATTAAGCCTAGAAAAAACTAAGCTCGTATAGGCCGTAGGCTACCCAAATAGATTCCTCAAAGAGGCTTGTCCTACTTGAGTATCGGCCCTGGAATCAGACTCGAGACAGTAATGTCTCGTAAAGGTATGAACTGATTTCCAAGTCGCAGCCTTGCATATCTCCGACATTGGAATGTCGTGCAAGAAGGCTACTGTAGCGGCCTTCCCTCTAGTGGAATGCGCTTTGGGTGACTGCAACAAAGGCTTGCCTGCAAGCTGATAAGCAAATTTAATGCAAGAGACAATCCATCTCGCGATGGACCTCTTGGCCGCTGGAAAACCTGTTCGCATTGAACCATAGTTCACAAACAGTTGATCCGTTTTCCTAATCCCTTTGGTCATTTCCAAATAGAACTTGAGCACTCTTCAGATCTAAGGAGTGAAGTGACCGCTCGGCTGGGGTCGTAGGATTTGGAAAAAATGACGGAAGGGAAATGGACTGATTTATATGAAAATCAGAGATGACTTTAGGTAAGAAAGCTGGATGAGCCCTTAAGACTACCCTATTGTGATGAAAGATAGTGTATGGTTCTTTTGCACAGAGAGCTTGAATCTCGCTGACTCTGCGAGCAGAGGTAATCGCCACCAAAAAGGCCGCCTTCCAAGAGAGATGTTGCAAAGAGGCCTTGTGGATGGGCTCAAAAGGTGGTGACATTAACCTGGATAGCACCAGGTTTAATTCCCATGGAGGAGAAGGATTTCGCACAGGGGGATACACTTTCTTCAACCCCTGGAGGAAGTCCTTAACCACTGGAACCTGAAAGAAAGACACCTGATCTGGTGATTTTCTGTATGCTACTATGGCTGACAAATGCACTCTAATAGAAGCGTATTTTAAACCAGCCGTAGCTAGGGAAAGGAGGTATGGCAATATGACGTCCTCCTGTCCTTTAGTCGGATCAAGGTGATGATCCCTACACCATAGGAAAAACCGCTTCCACTTAAACGCATAGGACGCTCTCGTGGAAGGTCTCTTAGCCTCCTTTAAAATGTTCATGCACTCAGGAGGCAAGTTCAAATGTCCATATTGCAGGACCTCAGGAGCCATGCTGTTAGGTTCAATGATGGGAGGTTGGGATGCATTATCCTCCTGTTCATCTTGCTCAACAGGTCCGGCCTGCAAGGAAGTCGTCTGTGTGGACACACAGACAGATGTAGAAGATCCGGGTACCACCACTGCCAAGGCCAATCCGGAGCTATCAGGATAATTTCCATGTTCGACCTGCAGAGCTTGGAAACTACTCTCGGAATCAGAGCCAGGGGAGGAAACGCGTAAGCGAATGCCCCTGACCAATCCATCAGCAGAGCATTCCCCTGAGTCCCTGGTCGGTGGAACCTGGACGCGAAGGCGTGGCATTTGGAGTTTGTCGTCGTCTGCAAACAAATCTATGGCTGGACGACCCCAGCAACGAAAAAGCTCTTCCACTACTTCGTCGTTTAGCACCCAGTCTGGCTGATCTTCGAAGTGCCTGCTGAGTGCGTCTGCTTTTACGTTCAACTCGCCTGAAAGGTGCACCGCCACTATCGTGAGGCCTCGAGAGAGGAGCCAATGCCAGATTGCCTGAGCCTCTCGAGACAGAGGGCGAGACCTTGTGCCTCCTTGTTTGTTCAGATAGAACATGTTGGTCGTGTTGTCCGTTTGAACTAGGACTGAGTTGGACTCTATCGCTGGTAAAAAAGCTTTGAGAGCCAGGAATACCGCTCTGAGTTCCAGCATATTGATGTGGTATGTCTGCTCCTGCGCAGACCACAGGCCTTGAATCTGAAGCGGACCCATATGCGCTCCCCAACCCTGCAGAGAGGCATCCGTCACTATCGACTGGTTTGGAAGAGGCTGGTGAAACCAAACCCCCACCAGCAGATTCTTTCTCCGTGTCCACCATTTGATGGCGTCTTTTGTCGCTTGGGAGAGTTTGATGCGATCCTCCCAAAGATCTGTCGCCTGGTCCCATTGATCCTCCAGAGCCTGCTGTAGAGGACACATTCTCAGCCTGGCGTTTGGGATGAGAAAGATGCAGGACGCCATGGAACCTAGCAGGGATGCTACTTGTCGGGCTGTTGGAAGCCGAGAGTTCAGCAGGATTCCACATTTCTGGCTCATGGAAAAAAGTCTCTCCTCCGAAGGAAACGCTTTTCCCACGTTTGTGTCCAGAACGGAGCCTAGGTAGTGGATTGATTGAGTAGGCCGCTGGACTGACTTCTCCAGGTTCACATGAAGTCCGAGCCTGTGCAACTGGAGTAGACACAGATGTAGATCGTGTTTTACCTGCACTGGAGATGGACCTTTCAGGAGCCAGTCGTCCAGGTACGGGTAGATGAAGAGCCCCTTCTTGTGAAGAAAAGCCGCCACCACTGCCATGCATTTGGTGAAGACTCGTGGTGCGGACTTGAGACCGAAGGGTAGCACTGTGTACTGATAGTGTTTGTTCCCTACGAAAAACCTTAAGTACTTGCGATGTTGTAGAGCAATAGGGATGTGAAAGTACGCATCTTGTAGGTCCACCGAACACATCCAATCTCCGACTTGAAGATGTGGGCATATTTGGTGAAGTGCGATTAATCAACTGGGAGGGATGAGGATTTAGAGTGTCCGTTTCTTTCCCCAAAATAATCAATTAGTAATCAACAAAATTGGACACTTGTTACACTGCTCGACTTTCAGTTGAGTGCAAATAAGGAAACCCTCAGAGAAGTCAATGTCTGCTTGGAAATTGCGGTGTATTTGTTTCATCCGCCCCACATTGACATTCACGCAGTTATCATAGGGTTATTCCTGTTAGTGTGTACTGCTAGCCTCATCCAGAGGCACCTCCAGTCTCGAGTGCAGTGTCCAGAGACGAAAGGACTTTCCCCAAAAAAGTTGGTTAAAAAATGAAAAAGAGTGCCCGGAATTTTTTTTTTATTATTTGGGCAAACTTACATTATTTAAAAGGTTGTGAATACTCAATGATAGGCCGAGTTACTGGGCCATATGGTATTACTGGGTTGGAGTTGTCGACATGTTTCAGCTCTATTTGGCCAGGCGGTCTGTAGAGCTTTCGTCAGGACTTACAAAAAGATAGGGACAAACAATATTTACATACACATATAATACTACTCACACGGATTGTGCGGTAATCCCAAACTCATTGCATTGATATGAGTGTTGTGTTCTTCACGATCTGTCGTGATTACGAACTCTGCTTCCTGCGGGGGTACCTTCAGATTCTGCAGAGCCGCGTGGAGTCTTCGCTCCTGCCTTGTGCTGACTCTGCCCCCGGAGCTCTACAGGCCGCCTGGCCAAATAGAGCTGAAACATGTCGACAACT
The DNA here is from genome assembly GCF_964261635.1 of Lissotriton helveticus. Lineage (NCBI taxonomy): Eukaryota > Metazoa > Chordata > Amphibia > Caudata > Salamandridae > Lissotriton > Lissotriton helveticus. The sequence goes on along the minus strand of NC_136058.1, from coordinate 282,161,734 downwards.
CCAACCCAGTAATACCATATGGCCCAGTAACTCGGCCTATCATTGAGTATTCACAACCTTTTAAATAATGTAAGTTTGCCCAAATAATAAAAAAAAAATTCCGGGCACTCTCATTTTTTAACCAACTTTTTTGGGGAAAGTCCTTTCGTCTCTGGACACTGCACTCGAGACTGGAGGTGCCTCTGGATGAGGCTAGCAGTACACACTAACAGGAATAACCCTATGATAACTGCGTGAATGTCAATGTGGGGCGGATGAAACAAATACACCGCAATTTCCAAGCAGACATTGACTTCTCTGAGGGTTTCCTTATTTGCACTGAACTGAAAGTCGAGCAGTGTAACAAGTGTCCAATTTTGTTGATTACTAATTAAAATATTTGGTGAAGTGCCAACATGCGAAACTTTTCTCTGACGATGACCTTGTTTAGAAGTCGTAGATCGAGTATTGGTCTGAACTTGTCCTCCTGATCTTTTTTGGGGACAAGAAAGTACCTGGAGTAAACTCCCTTTCTTCTTTGAGCGAGAGGAACCTCCTCTATCGCTCTTTTTTGTAGTAGGACTTTTACCTCTCTTCGGAGCAAGCTTAGTTGAGGGTAAGCGCTCTTTGGAGGAATGCTCTTTGGAGGGGCACGAAAACGTAGCCTGTATCCATTGCGCAGTATATTCAGCACCCACTGATCCTTGGTGATGCTGACCCACTCTGCCAGGTGTTGTGAAGCACTTCCTCCCACTGGAGTGGGCAACGGCGCCAGAGGAAGCCACTGATCAGGCTTTTCCTCCTCTCGTGGTGTTAGAGGATTGCTGATGACCTCCTCTACCTCTGCCAGGTTTACCTCGAAACTGGGATTTCCCCTGCTTCTTATTTTGGGACCACTGAGGGGTTTGAACCCTCTGTTGAGCCCCTCTCCCCTTGTTGGGCTTGAAACGGCGCTCGAACTCTTTTTTCTTTTCCAAGCCCACCGCTTTCACTGTGTCCAGTTCCGTCTTCATTCGGGTCATTTCTTCGTCAGCATGCTCCCCGAAGAGAGTGGAACCCGAAAAGGGGAGATTAAGGATGCGATGTTGAGCATCCGGCTTAAGGCCTGTCAGGCGCAACCATGCCGATCTCCTGGCACAAACCCCATGAGAATAGGAGTGCGCCGCCAGGACAGCACCATCCGCAGCCGTGCTTATCATCTGATTCGCCACCAGACATCCTTCAGTCACGGTCTCTTCAAAATCCTGCTGGTCTTCTTTTGGCAGCTTGGCTTTGAACCTTTCCATAGAGTCCCATAAGGCTCTGTCGTAGCGACCCAGAAGTGCAGCCGCACTAGAAACCTTAAGAGTCGACGCAGCTGAGTTGCAAACTTTGCGACCCCAGGAGTCTTGAGTCTTGCTGTCCTTGTCTGGTGGGACTGAAGAAGAACCGGCAACTGCGTGTGTCTTCCTCGCCGCTGCCACAATAACTGAGTCTGCTGGAGGGTCAGATCGTACAAAAACCGGGTCAGAAGAGGCCGGTTTGTATTTCTTCTGGATGCGGGCTGGCACAGCCCTGATAGCCGCCGGAGTTAGGAATACCTCCTTGACAGGATCCATAATCCCCGGGACTAACGGTAGTAGAGGACGGGTGATCGCCTTTTTGTGTAAAGTCTCAAAAATGACTGTCGTTGTAACCTGAGGGACAGACATTTCAATGCTCAGCTTCTGAGCTCCTCTTTGCAAGACATCCAGATACGTGCCAATGTCATCCACTGGGGAGGATCGGGACGTAAGACTGTCCGTCAAAGTAGGGGAGTAGTCCCTCTTGGAAGACCTGGTAGAAGAGGTAGATGAAGTAGACGGAGTTCGTCGACGTCTACAGTGAACACTGTGCCTCCTCTCTTTTGATCGTTTCGAACGCTCTTCTCGTCTAGGAGAGCGAGACCTGACCCGCTCCTGTGGTTCATTTCTGGGAGATCGGGGCCTGGGAGATCTGGTAGGTGGTCTCACAGGAGATTTGCGCCTGGGAGGGCTAAGCTTGTCCATCTCCTCCACCAGATCCTGAAGAGGAGACCTGTGCTGCGAGCTGGCATAGTCTTGCATACGCATTGCAGCCCCAGAATCTCTCCAATGGTCCAAAGACCTGTACCATCTAGGTGATAGCCTGACTTTATCCGCCCAAGGGTCCGTCCGACGCTCAGGTGATTTGCGTACCGGACTTCTGGACTTCGAAGATGCCGTGGAGGAGCCAGAGGACCTTGAGGTGGAATGACGGGAAGATGACTCCGTTACCATCACCACATCTGAACTTCTCGACGTCGAGCGATCTTCCCTCGTGGTCGAGTGCTTTCGTGGAGTTGGCGGATCAAACAATCTTGTTTTTGAATGTCTATGCGAGGATGTGTGGTCTCTCGACGTCGAGCGCCGATGAACAGCCGCCGGAGTTCCCTGTCTCGACGTCGAACGGCGAGTACCGGCCGTCGACGGAGCCCTCTCTCTCGACGTCGAACGACGATGCCCAGTCGTCGACGGAAGTCTCGACGTCAAACGACGATGTCCCGTCGTCGACGAAGCACCCTGCCTCGACGTCGAGTGACGATGTCCAATCGTCGACGGAGGCCTTTCTCTCGACGTCGAACGGTGATGATCAGCCGTCGACGGAGTTTTCTGCCTCGACGTCGAATGTCTGTGCGACGACGGTGGAGGGGTATTGGACACCCTCGACGCCGAGAGCTGACGAGACACCGACGGAGACTGCCTCCTCGACGCCGATCGACTCTTCCCTGTCGACGGCGGAGGGGTCTTGGTCCCCGGTTGACGGCGGCGGAGTTCCCTTCCTCGACGTCGGACGTCGCCCGGTTGACGCCGGCGGAGGGGATTTCGACGATGGAACTGGATCCTTCGTCGTCGTCAACGTACCTGGTCTTCTCTTCGACGGCGAGGCCCGCAGTCGACGGTAGTTTAGACTATGAATGATCCACCGGTGGTTCTTTTCTCAGCGCCTAGCCCGACGCTGAGGGTGAGGGGTGTGAAGACTTCTTTCTGGAAGATGAATGAGTCTTCTTGGAGCCCTTCCTCACCGGAGATCTTCCTCTTGATGACCTATGAGCTAGGCCATAAATGCAAATCCTCTCCCTGTCTTTTAAAGTTCTTCCTGACAGGTGTTCACAATGAGGAAAGGTGCCTGGATCATGTTCCTCAGGCAGACACAGGATACAGACGTCGTGGTTGTCTGACTTGGCCTTCTTGTTGCCACAAGAAGGGCATTTGTCAAAGAGTGAAGGCATTTTCAGGAGAAAATGCTCACCAAAATGACTGAAAAAGACAGTATCTTACTTGACTAGATGTTAAATGTCGAGTAAGAACAAAAAATTGTCAAAAGTGAAGTTTTTCTGTCAAAAAACAGGAAAATTAGTGGAGCTGTGTAACCAGGGTCCTTCTCTGAAGGAGCCGGAAAGAACAACTGACCTAACTGTCACCCCTGAGGCATGATGGGATACTGGGCGTCATGAGTGCCTTAAAGGCACGGTGTCAGTTTATTGCTATGCAGCTACAGGTTAGCTTTTCAGTCTTTTTAGACTGTGTTTGCAATGCAGCCTGGGAAATTGTTTTAATGCTCAGAAAGCAGTAGAAATTCTTATAACTCACTGGAAGCATAGATAAGCTGAACAGTCAAACAAGCGTATCCATCCAGGATTAAAGAAACTTCAACTCCCAGACTGCATTACACACAGTCCCATCCGGGCAGCCATTGAGAGGCGTGTTATGAATGAATCATGCAGTCATGGGATTACACGCCATTTCGTACTATGCCGCTGAGGAAGAAGGAATTCGAAACGCGTACGGCGAGACTGTTTTTAACCTTCCGTTATGTAGCGTGCCATCTATACCAATGATTAAAGGTTTTTGGGTTGAACCTTCACTGCTGTCGGGTGCTTCCTACCTGTGTGACAAACCCCTGAGCTTTGATATTTGGCGGCAGTCCAGCCGTCGGGATGGCACCACCCTGCGAGTAAAGGGGGGGCCAAGAGGAAAGTGATTGACCTACCTCAGTTTGGGGCAGCGGTGTTGGATGAGGATGGAAGCACATGCGGGGGCTCATCCAGAGCCTTATCAGGTGGAACAGTCAAACAAGCGTATCCATCCAGGATTAAAGAAACTTCAACTCCCAGACTGCATTACACACAGTCCCATCCGGGCAGCCATTGAGAGGCGTGTTATGAATGAATCATGCAGTCATGGGATTACACGCCATTTCGTACTATGCCGCTGAGGAAGAAGGAATTCGAAACGCGTACGGCGTACGGAGAGACTGTTTTTAACCTTCCGTTATGTAGCGTGCCATCTATACCAATGATTAAAGGTTTTTGGGTTGAACCTTCACTGCTGTCGGGTGCTTCCTACCTGTGTGACAAACCCCTGAGCTTTGATATTTGGCGGCAGTCCAGCCGTCGGGATGGCACCACCCTGCGAGTAAAGGGGGGGCCAAGAGGAAAGTGATTGACCTACCTCAGTTTGGGGCAGCGGTGTTGGATGAGGATGGAAGCACATGCGGGGGCTCATCCAGAGCCTTATCAGGTGGAACAGTCAAACAAGCGTATCCATCCAGGATTAAAGAAACTTCAACTCCCAGACTGCATTACACACAGTCCCATCCGGGCAGCCATTGAGAGGCGTGTTATGAATGAATCATGCAGTCATGGGATTACACGCCATTTCGTACTATGCCGCTGAGGAAGAAGGAATTCGAAACGCGTACGGCGTACGGAGAGACTGTTTTTAACCTTCCGTTATGTAGCGTGCCATCTATACCAATGATTAAAGGTTTTTGGGTTGAACCTTCACTGCTGTCGGGTGCTTCCTACCTGTGTGACAAACCCCATAGCTTTGATATATATATATATATATATATATATATATATATATATATATATATATATATATATATATATATATATATATATATATATATATATATATGTATATATATATGTGGGGCACATATAATATAGTGTTTCCGGGGTCCCGCACATGGGCGGGAATATTCTAATGCTTATGACTATTGATGAGGATCCCCTGGAAGAGAATATTATAGTATCCAATATCAAAATACTTCATGTACTCTTAGCATGACAAGGACTAGATCCTACCAGCTCCCCCTGCTTGCTCTGTACCCATTCTTGGAACGGTCTCATGTGTAGCCTTGCATGCGGTATTCGTGGTATGCAGGACACAATCATTACTAATAACCTCACCACAGTACTCACTGTCAGACTGACCCTTCCGGTAACAGAGAACTTTTTGAGTTATAGTTTGGACTCATTTCTCACATGGAAAATCCTTCGCTTGGAGTGTGTTTATTTTCACTCCCAAGTACAGCTTCTGTTTTGGCGTAAGCGAAGACTTCTTCATATTTATTGTGAATCTGTGTAATGGGGCCATTACTGTTTTTATGTAGTTTTTGCACTTGCTGTCACCAACCAGTCATCTAAGTAGGGGTACACACATATTCCCTTTTTTCCTTAGGTGAGCAGCTACAGTTGGCAGGTACTTTGTGAATACTCTGGGAGCTGACTTTATGCCAGAGGGCAGTACTTTGTATTGGTAATGTGTTTTTTATTGATAACAAACAGCAAGAACCTTTTGCCTTCTGGATTCATTGGAATGTGTAGATAGTCATCTTTAGGTTTATTGTTGTCATGTAATCCCCTAGTTGGAGTGGTGTGTTGACTTCCTGTAGGGTTGTCATTTTATCTTTGTGTTCTTATAAAGTAGTTTAGAAAGCAGAGGTCTAGTATTGGCTGCAGTTCCTTTAGTTTTGGGATTAGGAAGAATGTCTGATTTTTCTACTTGGAGAATAGTTTTTCTGCTTTTTGCTTTTATAGCAATTCCTTTACTTTCTTTGGAGTTACGTTATTTCTTCCTAAATATGTGTTTTGGGATGTATGTTGGGAGTTTTTCCAGTTCTATGCAGTCAGTATCCATGTTCGATTACACCGAGGCTCCATCTGTCCAATGTCACCTTTCTCCACTCCTGGAGGAAGTCTCCTATTCTTCCCCCTCTGGTGTTTTGTGTGGGTGGGTGGAAGTCCAATTTTACTGAGTCACTAGGTTGTTGTCGTTCCTCTTGACGGCAGGCTTCTTCCCCTTGTTTGTCTAGAAAAGGCTTGTCGCTTTGGTGGGTGGAGTTGTCACTTCTGCGACCCAGTGTTTGGATGGCTCGTGGTTTGAAAGATTTGCTGAGATGCCTCTGTTTGAAAACCACCTTTTCCTGAAGGTCTTCCAGTGGGGGTGGATCTCCTTTGTTGGCCCATAAACTGTAGGGCCCCTATTGATTTGGCTCTATCATTACCTTTTATAATCTGCTGCACTGTCGCCTGCTGACTTTCCGAACAAATGTTTCCCATTGAAAGGGCTGTTGATGATGTTGGCTTTCACTTCGTTTTTGAAGCCTGATATTCTTAGCCATGCATGCCGTCTTTAATGTAGTTCTAGTTACCAATTGTCTTTCCGCTGTGTCTTCGGCGTCCAATGCAGACTTTAGGCATGGGTTGGCTATGCTTTTTCTCCTCTTCAGCTATGGCATTTTCTCTCTTTTGATATTGTTCAGGCAGGTGCTTCATCAACACTGCCATCTCTTCCCAGGTTTGATGGCCATATCCGTTTAGCAAGGTTTTGGAGTTTGCTATTCTCCACTTGGTTGCTGGCTCCTCTTTCACATTTTCTTCTCACCATTTGTATCCTTTTGCTTGCTCCATCCTGAGGAAGCCCAGAAGTGGCTGGGATACTTGCCCTCTTTCTGGCTGTACCTACTATGATGGAGTCCACTACCACACTGACCCAGATGTATGGTGGGTCTTTAAAGGAGTAATTCTGTATTTTCTCCACCCTGGAGAGTCACTGACCTGCAGGTTGCTGGCTCCTTTAACGCTTCTCTTCCCTGATACAAGATGCTTGTGAGCATTGGGAGGAATTTGTTTTTGTTTTGAGGGGGTATTAGTGCCTCTAGTAAGAAACATGTCTGTGCATTTTCTTCGTCCAGTTTTACTCCATAGCGTTCAGCTGCCTTTTGGACTAGTGGATTGTGAATGGTCAGATCATCAGGGGGCTAGGGCCTCGAAGGACATGTGTCTGGAACTTCCTTGGGAGAGTCTGCCTCGAGATCTTGCCACTCTTCTTAGACGCCTTCGGTCTCTTCCAGATATTTAAAAAGACCATGTCCTTCGGTCTCCTCTTCCTCGTAAAAGAGTTCATGTCCTTCCTGAGGCTCCGGTGTCAGAGGGGGTCCACTTCCCCCGAATCTTTATCCTCTCCTGTACCTGCCATCAAAGGTTTTGATAATATTCAAAATGCCTGTAAGGAGGCTTTGAATAATTTTTTCTTTTGAAGGACAGCAGCTATTTCAGCTACAAGCCGTCGTCTATTGTGCTCTACTTTGAGTCTGCATTGTTTGGCATAGAGTGTAGGTGTCGCTCTCTTTTTTGACATTGAAGATTCAGCTCATGTTGGATGAGTCGCTGTCTTTTTTTGGGCTCTGATCATCTTTCGCCGTCTATGTATTTTCAGAAGCTTTCCCAGCTGCGATATACTCTGTTTGGGACCAGAGGGGTTCTTTGTGCCTTAGTTTTCCTTCGATTAGTGACATTTTGAGCGCCAGGACAGACTTCTGTTGTCAGGAGTCCAAAGTTTTCAGCTCTACCGCTACCATCTTTTTTGGTGTTACCTGTACACATTTTCCTTTTGACTGCCTATATTCTTTTTTCAACGTCAACTTGTTCACTCGACAACTCCAAATCTCTAAGTGATGCGGTTTCTTTTTGCCCCGGCATTGTGTAATGTGAATGCCTGTGGTTGTGTCTTCGATTTAAAATCTGTGCAGGCCTCACAGGAGTCAGATTTGTGATCTATCAACAAATAGCAATTGTAGACCGGATGGCTGTCGCTCTGTGAAAATTTATGATCCACTGTGGGCAAAAACGAAATGGAATCTTCTCCATTTCACATCAAGCGGGGAACCCCTTTCCTTGTGTTCTCCTTCAAAGTAAAGTCCACTTACATCGATTTTCGATTGTCACTCGATAGAATCCTCTTACACTCCTTTTCTATCGATATTCCGTAGATTTTCTTTGATAAAAAACCCAGTTTGCTGCTTCAGATTCTTTCTGTAGCTTTTGAGATCTTCACAATGCTTCCAGACTCAATGCCGGAAAAAAAATAATCTGGAGATGGTAAACAAAAGTGAGACTTACAGGGAGGACGTATAACATCAGAAGAGGCTGGAAGCAGCACCAAATGGAGGGGACCGTCGGTTTGTGTGTGTGTGTGTGTGTGTGTTGGGGGAGGGGCAGGGAAGGACTATTATGAGGAAAAAAAGTCCAGACCCAAACACTAGATGGCAGAACAATGCATTGCATGTGAATCCAGAAAAAAGTGTCATGCTGCAAAATCCAAGTGCCTCCTAATCTCCCAAATGAGAAGTATCTAAGCGAGAGCATCTGTCTGAGAAACAATCACTGCTACTATATACAGGGTGCAGCCATTCAAAGGACACAAGAGAAGGTGACACACCGCCTCACTTTTGTGAAATCACTGTGAGAATCATGCTCAGGTTGCTAAAATGAAGTACTCTATTGGACGGATGAGAAGTAGTAAATAGTAGGCTTGCTATGACAAATGATTATTCATTTATCACCGAGTGTCGCGTCCCTCAGTAGTGAATAGAAAACTAAAATATTGCAGAGGGCAATGTGCAAGCAAGGGTCCCTCCAAGCACGAGTAGAAATGACATGTTCTTAGTATACACTCATTCCACTGTATCCCAAATGACAGCACGTAGGTTTCTATGAAGAAAGACATAACTAGTCGCTACACTGCTGCTGGTGCCCTAAGGGCTCTTTTATGAAGAGACAACTGCACTGCCACGGAGCTCCAATACCAAGTCAGCAGCAAGAGTGAGAGGGCACGGCTCCCGAGTACAAGGAGAGCGAGTTGAGAGCGAGTTGGGGTCTCAGTACACAGTAGCACCCGAAACACTGTTCCAGTATGGAGCACTTTACAACCTGAGCCCTTAGGATACAGAGCTTTGTACTGCACAGATTCTGGGAAGAAGGCTAATAGGCAATCAGAAGCAAATACAAATGACCCAACAGCCTAAGAGCACAAACTGGCCGGTGTAGGTACTGCAATATGAATCCAAGAGATACGGTTTTCAAAAAACCCGAACAATTCGAGTTTACGGTTGCATTCGGTCCTGAAATGCTTTAACGGACTATTGAATATCTAACTGGGGGGAATGACTCAATTAAGGAAGACAGAGGCCGGAATTAATAATCTAATATTTCAACAAACACTATACCTCTGACACCATAAATCACAATTAATTTTAAGCCACAAAAGTCCCTTTTATTGACTTTGTGCTTGCATTCTTATTTTTTCTTATTTCTTCAAAAACGTGTTGTCGTTTAAGTATCCCTCAACTATACATAACAAAATGTACTCAATGTTTCACAAAAGAGATAACATTTATAAAAAAGCACATATATACATTACATTACTCACTAAACATATTTTACGTATTCAACATCAGTAAACAAATACATACAGCTATTTCTACATATCATATAGTGTTTCATTTAATTTATACACTGGAATACATTTAACACTTATTTATTTATTCAAAGTTTTATATAGCGCGAACAGGATCCTTACAGATATCAGAGCGCTTCACAAAGACAGGGTAGGGGCAGTAGGAGTCAACAGAGATAATGGGAATAGTATAATAGTCAATAACATGGTAATAACAGGGATAGTAATAACATACATAAAACAAATCAATATACAATCAGGTAAAGAAGTAGTATAGGACAGCACAAGTCATTGATCCCACTACAGATGTCTTCAGGTACCCCTTGGGTGTGTGGGTGGCTTATACCAATGTTTTAGTATAGAGAGAATAATGAGTGGGGCATCGGGAGAGTGGATCAGTAAACCAACGTGTATCATATCTTGGTCGGTAGTAAGAGAGTAGCGTAGTAGTGCCCCCATCAAGTAGAAGTATAGTGCCAAAGGACAGGGTGAGCAGTGATACAAGGCAATGCATAGTCTCTGATCCAACACCTATAAGGTTCAGGAGATCTTGGCCAGAAGGATGGTTTTCACCTCTTTCTTGAAGAGTGCAGTGGAGGAGATAAGCCTGGTTTCAGGAGGGAGCGCATTCCAGATCCTGGGTGCCATTCCTGAGAAGGAGCGCTTGTATGTTTTCACTTTCCGGAATCTACGAGGTTTCAGGAGTAGATTTTTTGTACTCCTATTGGATCTCGAACCTCCCGATATAGACAACTTTTGAGCGAGGTAGTTTGGTGCCTTGTGGTGCACGGCCGCGTGTGTCATAACTGCAATTTTTAGCTGTATTCTGGCTTCAAAAGGCAGCCATTTTAGAGACTTTAAGTCTGGGGATATGTGCGAATGCTTTCTTGAGCCAGTAATGAGTCTCGCGGCAGCGTTCAGGGAGGCTCTTAAGGGTGCTGTTGTGGATAGCGGGAGTCCGCTGAGGGCTGCAATTCCGTAGTCTATTCGAGGGATGACTAAAGCTTGTACAGCAGTTTGGAAGTCTTTGGCAGGGAGGAAGGGTTTAATTTTCCTCAATGTGTTAATTTGGAAGTTAGCTGCTTTTGTGGCTTTGCTAACGTGCTGCTGCATGTTGAGCTTGGCGTCGAGTGTGATGCCTAGGGATTTCGCAGAGTCCACGATGGTAGGTTGGACATTGAGTGCTGTTAGGTTGTTGAGCCAGGTTTGGGTGGAGGAAATTTTCGCCGGGGGTGAGATGAGTAGGAACTCAGTTTTCAGAGCATTTAGTTTGAGGTGATTATCGGCCAGCCAAGATTGAGTGTTAATAAGCGTGGAATTCAGATGTTTGATATCTTCCGGGGATTGTAACTTTAGGTAAAGTTGTGTGTCATCGGCGTACATATGGAATTGAACATTGGATGCTTGGAGCAAGGTGGCGAGCGGTTCCATGACGAGGTTGAATAGTGTTGGGGAGAGGGAGGATCCTTGTGGAACACCTAGATCTGCAGGCACAGGAGTAGATAGCACATTGTCGATCTTGAACCTCCGAGACCGGTTGTGAAGGAAGGACGAAAACCAATTGAGAACAGTTCCCGATAGCCCCATTCTAGTGCTTAGCAGCTCCAGCAAGTTCTCATGTTTGACCGTGTCAAATGCTGACGAGAGGTCAAGAAGGATGAGGAGGCAGGACTCATTGCGATCAAGAATTTGGAGGGCGTCATCAATGATGTGTGTCATAGCTGTTTCCGTGCTATGTTTCGCTCGGAAGCCTGATTGATGAGGGTTGAGGAGGTCAAATTGGTCAATATGTTTTGTTAGTTGGAGTTGGACACATTTCTCCAGCAGTTTGGCCAGGGTGGGGATATTGGTGATGGGCCGATAATTGTTTAGGTCAGACGGATCAGCTGTAGGTTTCTTGAGTATAGGCGTGACTTGCCCCACCTTAAGGGAGTCTGGAATGTGGCCTTGTTGCAAAGAGCTGTTGATGATTTTGGTCCAGAGAGGGAGGAGCAAGGGGATGAAGTCTTTTACAGCATTAGCAGGTAGAGGGTCTGTGAGGTGATTAGAGGGCTTCAAGGTGCAGAGCAGTTTGTGTATTGCTTCTTCTGAATAGGTATCGAAGTACATCCAAGATGCCTTGTTTTTAGGTTGATTGTCAGCCATTCTGGTGTGGTTGGGGTATCGGCTTACATCCTTGATGAGGTCATTTCTTATGTTGTCAGTCTTTAGCTTAAAGAAAGCAGAGAAGGCTTCGCAGTGTGGGGTGTCATTTGTTGTGCTGTTTGATTGTATGGGTTGTGCCTTGTATCAAAAAATAGCAACAGTGTATGATTTCCTAGATCTCGTTGTGTCCTACTTTTATCTGGGGTGCTGGAACAGAGTCCCACTTGGTTCTCTGCACTATCTATTTATAGGGTCCTTTTAGGGGTCAGAGACTGCTTGGCAGCTTTTTGATGTGAGTCAGACTGCTTCGACTCTACTGGCTGAATGAAGCGGCATCCTTTGGTATCTTGGTTAGTTCTGATCCACTAAGTAAGCCGATGTGTTTCGACCTTGTAAACGTGGGACCAACACACTTTATTTATACACAGGTCTTCATCAGGGCTGAATTTAGTAGAGGTAGGACATCTTTAATCATCTTCTGTTGTGGGGGTAGATTGCTATAGCTTTTCTACCGGTTCTCTTGTGGTTTTCGGGGAGAATAATCTTTTAGTCTTTCCAGACATTCTGTTGCTTGCTGGACATTAAAGATCCATCTGGCAGTGTCCGGACACAATAGTAGTCAGGTGTAACCGTACAGAAGGGTAGGCGAGTCCAGACTTCTGCAGATGCAACGGTAGCAAATAATGCAGAGGACCGTAGGCTTTTGAGAGTCGAATTGCTTGGGGATGCAATATCGGACAAACCTTTTACACTTTGTGGAATAACACACTCGGGTAGTAGGCCTGCTGGTATCAAGTAGGATTGTCATGCACTCCTGTGGAAGACGAAGATAGCCAGACTCAAAGATCTTCGGTGCGATCACAAGGCTGAGCTGTCTGGGTACGTGACTTAGCCTAGGATCTGGGTGAGAAGTTAGAGGCTGTTCGGGATAGGTCCAGGATTGACCTCAGGCAACCATCCTTCTTTAGCAGGAGGCAGTAAAGAATGCAGATGTCCTTACCATAGTGGTGATGGAGCACCCCCTCTAGGGCGCCATTAAAAAGCCTTTTGACCTCTTCTTCAAGTGGGTGAAGATGTTCAATGCCAAGGGCATGTTTTCAGGGGTAGAGGGTGGTGTGAAAAGTTCAAAGTAATAGCTGTGGAGAAGGACTACAAGAACCCACAGATCTGGGGTGATTCACCTCATGCAGACACCCTTGGTGTAGCCACTGCTCGCCTGCTGGTGGAAGGACTGCTGTTGCTTGCGATAACTGTAAGCCTGATAAGGGGAGGTGGCTTTCCTTCTGCCTCGACGCTGCCCCCTAGTGGATGAAGTCTGAAGACCACCCAATGATTTTGCAATGACTGTGTCCTTTCATTTTTTCTCCAGCTTCTAGTTAACCAACCTGTGCCTCAAATAGGTGTTTTCCACCAGATGGACGGTTGAGGAGACAGAGCTGTTGGTCCTTCGGTTTGAACCCCGCTGCTGCCAACTCCCCGGTAGAGTGTCTGCGGCATCAGAGGCACAATGGATGTTGAGGGAGATGATCTTGCCCATGGACACCCCCTCAACCGCAAGACCATCATCACTACATGTGATTTGTTCTACGGAAAAATAAATACCCAGGAGCCCAACCTCAGAGCAGAGAATAAGTGTGGGAAACGTACACGGTCTCTAGAACCTCCAGCAGCAAAAAGGTTACTATAGTCCACTCATGCAGAATATATGCTTTCCAGATGTAAAAGCTTGAACGGAGCCAACGCAGAACCTAGACAGCAAATTAATCAGCACACAAAAATACACCACATTAAGTTCAATGCTAAAATGGGGAGAGCTTCAGAGAATAGAAAAAAACACAGGACACCTATATGTCTGTTCAGAAGAAGCGAGCTGTGCATAGACACGATGGGGCCCAAGGTACAAGATGGTCGCTCAGTGCACCCACCGCCCAGCAGCCTCTCAGCCGCTATGCACACACATTTCCTTCTAGATGGCCAGGATGGAACACAACTCACCATGCAAATGAGGCATTTGTAGCGGTCCCCGCGGGAGAGCTGCCGCTCGAGTTCTCGGATGCGGGCTTTGAGTGCTTCAAACGTGGTCACGGCAGAGTCTTCTGTAATTCTACAAAAATGATGAAAAAAAACAGTCAGGAGGGGTAGCTAGACTAAAAGCAGTAACTGCAAACACAACAATGATGGACAGAATGTGGATCAATGTCACACATTCACCCCCGTCAAAAGATCTGGGCCCAAATCTATCGTTTTTCCACTCCACACCACCCTGGGTTAGACAATGGCGATAAGCAAATCAGCGCTGACCCTGTTGCCCCATGGGAACAGTCCAGTCCGAACTACAAAAGCCATGTCCTTCCCAGAACGGAAACAAGCATCCGAGGACCAGCCCGGTTTCGAGGTAACACCTCTCATCAGCCCGGCTAGCTTGATTCCAGTGGTGTGGAGTGTCTGGGACTCACGTCTGAGCATCCCCAGTACACTTAGAGCGGTAACTGCAAACACAACAATGATGGACAGAATGTGGATCAATGTCACACATTCACCCCAGTCAAAAGATCTGGGCCCAAATGCATCGTTTTTCCACTCCACACCACCCTGGGTTAGACAATGGCGATATGCAAATCAGCGCTGACCCTGTTGCTCCATGGGAACAGTCCAGTCCGAACTACAAAAGCCATGTCCTTCCCAGAACGGAAACAAGCATCCGAGGACCGGCCCGGTTTCGAGGTAACACCTCTCATCAGCCCGGCTAGCTTGATTCCAGTGGTGTGGAGTGTCTGGGACTCACGTCTGAGCATCCCCAGTACACTTAGAGCGGTAACTGCAAACACAACAATGATGGACAGAATGTGGATCAATGTCATACATTCACCCCAGTCAAAAGATCTGGGCCCAAATCCATGGTTTTTCCACTCCACACCACCCTGGGTTAGACAATGGCGATATGCAAATCAGCGCTGACCCTGTTGCCCCATGGGAACAGTCCAGTCCGAACTACAAAAGCCATGTCCTTCCCAGAACGGAAACAAGCATCCGAGGACCGGCCCGGTTTCGAGGTAACACCTCTCATCAGCCCGGCTAGCTTGATTCCAGTGGTGTGGAGTGTCTGGGACTCACGTCTGAGCATCCCCAGTACACTTAGAGCGGTAACTGCAAACACAACAATGATGGACAGAATGTGGATCAATGTCACACATTCACCCCAGTCAAAAGATCTGGGCCCAAATCCATCGTTTTTCCACTCCACACCACCCTGGGTTAGACAATGGCGATTTGCAAATCAGCGCTGACCCTGTTGCCCCATGGGAACAGTCCAGTCCGAACTACAAAAGCCATGTCCTTCCCAGAACGGAAACAAGCATCCGAGGACCGGCCCGGTTTCGAGGTAACACCTCTCATCAGCCCGGCTAGCTTGATTCCAGTGGTGTGGAGTGTCTGGGACTCACGTCTGAGCATCCCCAGTACACTTAGAGCGGTAACTGCAAACACAACAATGATGGACAGAATGTAGATCAATGTCACACATTCACCCCAGTCAAAAGATCTGGGCCCAAATCCATCGTTTTTCCACTCCACACCACCCTGGGTTAGACAATGGCGATATGCAAATCAGCGCTGACCCTGTTGCCCCATGGGAACAGTCCAGTCCGAACTACAAAAGCCATGTCCTTCCCAGAACGGAAACAAGCATCCGAGGACCGGCCCGGTTTCGAGGTAACACCTCTCATCAGCCCGGCTAGCTTGATTCCAGTGGTGTGGAGTGTCTGGGACTCACGTCTGAGCATCCCCAGTACACTTAGAGCGGTAACTGCAAACACAACAATGATGGACAGAATGTGGATCAATGTCACACATTCACCCCAGTCAAAAGATCTGGGCCCAAATCCATCGTTTTTCCACTCCACACCACCCTGGGTTAGACAATGGCGATATGTTGCCCCATGGGAACAGTCCAGTCCGAACTACAAAAGCCATGTCCTTTTGTAGTTCGGACTGGACTGTTCCCATGGGGCACAGGGTCAGCGCTGATTTGCATATCGCCATTGTCTAACCCAGGGTGGTGTGGAGTGGAAAAACAATGGATTTGGGCCCAGATCTTTGGACTGGGGTGAATGTGTGACATTGATCCACATTCTGTCCATCACTGTTGTGTTTGCAATTACCTAGACTAAAAGCAGGCCACGAAACATCAAGGAGAGACCAGGATAGCGGGAATGCAGGGAAGACAAGGTAGGAAAAGGCTTGACTGATCAGTGAAGGCAGTGGACCGCGGTAGTGTAGCACTGCCAGGGGTGTGTGGGGTGTTTTGCTCCTGTGACTTTTTATTTATTTTAAGCGTTTTTATATAGCGCGGACTTTACCCGAAGGTGTCAGAGCGCTTCACAATAGAAACAGTGGTGAAACATGAGGAAAAAATTACAAGTCAGCATGTGACAAGAGCAAACGTTACGATACATAAGGCAATAGTGACAATTGTGCATGTATCAAGAGCAAACAAAATACAAGAGGTAGCAAACGATACGTTACAAGAGGAAAAAAGTGACATGTGTGTATGTTACAAAAGTGTACAAAGTACAAATAGAATTATAATACTGCATCTAAATGGCAGATACTCAAAACACAAGAACTAACGTTACGTTACATGAGGCAATGGTGGCAACTGTGCATGTATCAAAAGCAAACAAAATCCAAGAGGTAGCAAATGATACATTTCAAGAGGGAAAGTGCCGTGTGCATGTTACAAAGGAGCTAAGGAAGCTCTCCCTTCTAAAGCTGGGAAGAGTCCCCCGGGCTCCACAAAGAGTCCTTGTATAAAGGTTTCCCAATGGTATTCAAAAAATAAATGTCAATTGTTCAATTTGAAAATGTATTCATATTTATCCATCTTGTTGTATTCACAAGGGTGTATTCCATTTATGTACAATCATTCCTTGCAATTCAAGTAATGCACTCTAGTAATCCCAATGCATTTCGGCATATTTATGATGCCTTCATCTGGGGATATATGTTCGTAGCGTGCAAACGCGGTTCAGAGAATCGAAGGTGTAATGGTTCCCATGCCGGGATGTTACAAAGGAGTACACAATACAAGTAGACGTATAATACTGCAATAAATGGCAGACTCAAACCACAAGAACACGTTGGGAAGGCACTTCTATAGTCATGTAGAACAGAATTTCCTATAAAGGAGGGACTTCCTTCAGATAATAGAGAGGGCATGAATTAAATTTTAAAGTGTCTTTGAAGGAGAGCTTTGAGGTCAGTTTTGAAGGCCTGGGAAGAGGTGGTGGGCCGGAGCTGAGGCGGAAGTGAGTTCCAGATTCTCACTGCGTTGCCTGAAAAGGATTGGGTCATCAACCTTTCCTTCTTAAAAGTGGGAGGTTCAAGCAATAGATTTTCCGCATTTCGTGATGGTCTAGAGCCTCCAGAGAGTTTCAGTTTGTTCGCCAGGTAGCGAGGAGAGGAGTGCAAGGCTTTGTGGGTGATACAGGCAGTCTTGTACATAGATCTTGCCTCGATGGGAAGCCAACGGAGGGTGGATAAAATGGGTGTGATGTGGTCGCTTCTTTTGGCCCCATATATGAAACGAGTTTCTGAATGGAGAACAGATTTAAGGGGGAACAGGTGGGATTTAAGGGGGGACAGGTGGGATTTGGGGAGGCCAGTAAGAAGAGAGTTGAGGTACAGTCTGCAGAGAACCAGCGATTGGACCAGGGTTTTAAGGTCATGCTCCGGGAAGAAGCAACGAATCCCCCAAAGAAGGCGCAGTTGGTATCGAGCAGACTGCAATGGAATTAATGTGGGAGAGTAGATTGAGTTTTGTGTTGAGTATGACACCAAGGGATTTTGCGCTGTCGACAATGATGGGTTTAATGTTAAGTAGATTGATCTGATCCATCCATGATTGAACCGGGGGAGGAGAAAGTGAGGAGGAGGAATTCAGTTTTAGAGGGATTCAGAATCAGTTGATGAGTTAACATCCTGTTTTGAATGGAATCAAGAGTAGAGCTTAGGATGGAGAGATCATGAGTGGAGGTAACCTTGAGGTAGATTTGAGTGTCTTCCACAGAGATGATAGTGGATCCCGGATTTACTTAGGAGATTTCCCAATGGTTCTAAATAGAGTTTGAACAATGTGGGTGGAAGTATAGAGCCTTGAGGAACACCTTGGCCTACCGCCAAAGGAGATGAAAGACTATTCGCTATTTTGATCATTTGGGATCTATCAGAGAGGAAGGAAGCAAACCATTTAAGCACAGTGCCCTCCATGCCCATTCTCTGTTGAAGAGTGTTAAGGAGAGTGTTGTGATTGACAGTGTCCAAGGCTGCAGAAAGGTCAAGGAGAATAAGAAGACAAGACTCCCCGAATCGAGTATGCGCAGTGCGTCATCAATCACTTGCAGCAGGGCTGTTTCAGTGCTGCAGTTTTGAATGAAGCCAGACTGGAAGTTGTCGAGAAGATCATTGTCCTTGATATGACGAGAGAGTTGTTTCGCTACACATCTTTCTGTGATTTTTGCAAGAAAAGGTAGGTTAGTGATGGGGCGGAAGTTGTTGAGGTAGTTCGCATCAGCAGTGGGTATTTTAAGCAGAGGGGTGACCTGCCCAGTTTTGAAGGAAACAGGAAAGGAGCCTTGACAGAGGTAGAGGTTAACCAGAGTGGTTCAATAGGACAGAGAATGGGTATAGAAGTCAATGGCAATGGCACTAGGGATAGGGTCAAGGGAATGGTTGGAGGGCTTTGTTTCGAGGATGCATTTGAGGAGGGCATCTTCGGAGATGGGGTCAAAGTTCTGCCAAATGGCTAAGGATTTGCACTCCTCTGGAGGGGTAGGATAACTGACCTGATCCACAAGTGATTTTACTTTTTCGTCAGAGTATAGCGAATTCCGCTGCTTTCTTTGTTGACTCCTCCAACTTGGAGGTTGGGGGAAGAGCAGTTTGGATTCTTGACGAGATCGAAAAGTTTTGGATTCTAGATGAGATCGAATAGTTTTTTGGGTCTATATTTGGCTGAGTCGGGGAGGGTTCTGAAGTGCGTCGCTTTTCCAAGGAATATGCGCTTGCTGAACGAAGCGTGGCCAAATTATCAGTGGAGGGCGCTTGTCTCCATTGTATCTCCAGGAATCTTAGGCACTTCCTTTCTTCATAGGGGGATTTGTTGAACCAAGGTGCGGAGGGAGTGGGTCTTTTCTTTTTGCTTTGGAGAGGAGTGACTTTATTGATTTCGACTGCAAGGACTGTGAGGCATTGGGAGGTGAGTTCTTTAACATCTAGGTTCGGGTCTAGCCTTGGAAGTGACAGCAAAGCTGATTCACAGAAGGTACCGAGGTCAATATTTTTAGTGTCACGGAACCAGGAAGTAGCCCTCTTAGGTTGGCCGAGAGTTATAGAGTGTGATAGGTGAAGAAAGAATACAATGAGGAAGTGGTCAGACCAGTCAACATGAATAGGGGTAGCGTTAGTAAGCATGTCTGTTTTTGAAATAACAAGGTCCAGGATTGAGCCCTTAGAGTGTGTTGTTTCTGTGCAGTGTTGGATAAGATCGTTTGCAGAGAGGAAGGTGGCCAGCAAATTCGCAGAAGAGTCTTGAGACGAGCCCCAGTGGAGATTGAAGTCACCCACCAAGATCTGATTGTCACTTTGCGAGTATTGGTCGCTAATGAAGTCAGTGAGCTCCTCCATAAACGAGGGGCCGCTACAAGGCGGCCAGAGGACCAAACACCGCCACACACACTGGGCATTTCAAGCAGGCCCATCTGGCAGCGCCAGACTTCTCAAGGGGCCAGTCCAAAACTGAACCAGTAAACAAGAGTGAAGGTGAAAGAGTAGCATTAATCATAGTTTTGTGAGAATGCTGTAAAACTCTTAACAGCCGACACAGTGCACGGTGTGAAGCGATGGAGACACCAAAAGAATTAAAAAAAAATACAAAACTTGGAGACACACAGCCAAGAGCAGAGAGAAAACTGGACTGAGCGAGCTACAGCTGGCAGTGAAATGAGCAGATAACCCTCAATATCTGCGTATGTAAAGTTTCCTGAATCAGCCAGGGGTATGCCTTTCCCGGACATGCACAGAAGAGCGGCACCTAGCTGCTTCTCAAGAGGAAACCAATGTGTTTACATCCTGCATCGAAGGCAAAGATGGAAGTATTCGAGAATCAATAAGCAGGACCGTAATGAAGCAGCGAGCTTCGCACTTAATACCGACACTTACCCGCCTCTTCCACAATGAGAGGATTAACTTCTGTTTGGTGCCGTAAGAGGTGTAAAATGGCGCTGATGGAACTTTGCAATTATGCACTCAAACTTCTCACTCTGGAGCTAAATAAACCAGGGCACTAAATAAACCAGGGAGCTGTAACCGGCTGCAGACTAGACCTCCTCTGCCTCCCCAAGGCACGAGTCTTTCATACACAGGCTGTCTGAAGAATCCCTGGGCTCTTCGAGGAGGGCCAGTCTGTGATCTTTTCTGGGATGGGAGAAACCAGCACTACGAGTCTTTCTGTCCACACCTGGACCCTCATTTATGAGGCTACTGGACAGGGCCTTGGATGCAAGTCACTCAGCAGAACGACATGCAGTCTAAGGATAGCTTCACCCTTAGACAATACATCAGATAACCAAGTGTCTGGAAAACAACAAGCAAACCGATAACAAAAACAAGACTGCCTGATAGGAGGGAGGTGTTTGGTAACTGCTAGTGACCAGCTAATCAAGAATAAACAGAGGAACCAACAACATAAACATATATGTGCCTGAGATGGAGGATGCCTGGCAGAAGAGAGTTGTCTGGGGTCTGACAATTACAAGTGAAACAGAATACACAGGCGAGCCAAGAACAGCAAAACATGACTGCATGAGATGGAGGATGTCTGGCAGAAGAGAGTTGTCTGGGGGCGGACATTTACAAGCGAGCCAACAACAGCAAAACACGACTGCCTGAGATGGAGGATGCCTGGAAGAAGAGAGTTGTTTGGGGGCTGATATTTACAAGCGAGCCAGGAATACACAGGCGATCCAACAGCAGCAAAGCACGACTGCATGAGATGGAGGATGCCTGGCGAAAGAGAGTTGTTTGGGGGCTGGCATTTAAAAGCGAGCCAACAACAGCAAAACACGACTGCCTGAGATGGAGGATGCCTGGCAGAAGAGAGTTGTTATGGGGCTGATATTTACAAGCGAGACAGGAATACAAAGCAGAGCGACCAGCAAAACATGCATGAGAAGGAGGATGCCTGGCAAAGAGAGTTGTTTGGGGGCTGATATTTACAAGTGAATCAGGAATACACTGGCGAGCCAAGAACAGCAAAACATGCATGAGAAGGAGGATGCCTGGCAAAGAGAGTTGTCTGGGGGCTGATATTTACAAGTGAATCAGGAATACACTGGCGAGCCAAGAACAGCAAAACATGCATGAGAAGGAGGATGCCTGGCAGAAGAGAGTTGTTTGGGGGCTGATATCTACAAGCAAGCCAGGAATACAAAGCAGTGCCAACAGCAAAACACGACTGCCTGAGATGGAGGATGCCTGGCAGAAGAGAGTTGTTTGGGGGCTGACATTTACAAGCGAGCCAACAACAGCAAAACACGACTGCCTGAGATGGAGGATGCCTGGCAGAAGAGAGTTGTTTGGGGGCTGACATTTACAAGCGAGCCAACAACAGCAAAACACGACTGCCTGAGATGGAGGATGCCTGGCAGAAGAGAGTTGTTCGGGGGCTGACATTTACAAGTGAAACAGAATACACAGGCGAGCCAAGAACAGCAAAACATGCATGAAAAGGAGGATGCCTGGCAGAAGAGAGTTGTTTGGGGGCACATATTTACAAGCGAGACAGGAATACACAGGCAAGCCAACACCACCAAAACATGACTGCCTGAGATGGAGGATGCCTGGCAGAAGAGAGTTGTTTGGGGGCTGACATTTACAAGCGAGCCAACAACAGCAAAACACGACTGCCTGAGATGGAGGATGCCTGGCAGAAGAGAGTTGTTTGGGGGCTGACATTTACAAGTGAAACAGAATACACAGGCGAGCCAAGAACAGCAAAACATGACTGCATGAGATGGAGGATGCCTGGCAGAAGAGAGTTGTTTGGGGGCTGACATTTACAAGCGAGCCAACAACAGCAAAACACGACTGCCTGAGATGGAGGATGCCTGGCAGAAGAGAGTTGTTTGGGGGCAGACATTTACAAGCAGGCCAGGAATACACAGGTGAGCAAACAACAGCAAAACACGACTGCCTGAGATGGAGGATGCCTGGCAGAAGAGAGTTGTTTGGGAGCTGACATTTACAAGTGAAACAGAATACACAGGCGAGCCAAGAACAGCAAAACATGACTGCATGAGATGGAGGATGCCTGGCAGAAGAGAGTTGTTTGGGGGCACATATTTACAAGCGAGCCAGGAATACAAAGCAGAGCGAACAGCAAAACATTCATGAGAAGGAGGATGCCTGGTAGAAGAGTTGTTTGGGAGCTGATATTTACAAGCGAGCCAACAACAGCAAAACATTACTGCCTGAGTTGGAGAATGCCTGGCGGAAGAGTTGTTTGGGGGCTGATATTTACAAGCGAGCCAGGAATACACAGGCGAGCCAACGACAGCAAAACACGACTGCATGAGATGGAGAATGCCTGGCGGAAGAGTTGTTTGGGGGCTGATATTTACAAGCGAGCCAGGAATACACAGGCGAGCCAACAACAGCAAAACATGACTGCCTGAGAAGGAGGATGCCTGGCAGAAGAGAGTTGTTTGGGGGATGATATTTACAAGCGAGTCAGGAATACACAGGTGTGCCAACAACAGCAAAACATGACTGCATGAGAACGACGATGCATGGCAGAAGAGAGTTGTTTTGGGGGCTGACATTTACCAGCGCGTCAAGAATACACAACATCCAACCATGACTGCCTGAAAAGAAGGATGGCTGGTAAAATAGGTTTTTTTTGGTGGGTGGGGCGACATTTACACGTGAGCAGGTGATCCAGAAGGGGACAAAGTTACTCACGATTCCGGACAGTGCGAAACTGGCCTTTTAGAAACAACTATTCCCATGGACTACTTGCCTGGTTGAGAGGTACATGATGAGGGCCTTATCAGGCCTAGTGGGAGCAGGCATGATCACAGAAGCATGCACAGTGGAGGGTAGGACCAGGGCATGAAGTATCAAATAAAATAACAAAGACACTCCATCGAGGGAACAAATGCTCTAGAAGTATACAGTTCACAAGTCATAAACACCAGGTGCTATCTTCGTCATGTTGATGAAATCCAACGTGCATCACCTTGGAACATTACACTGCTAACTCTGTACATACAGTGCCTGAAACTGCATGCAGAGATACACTGATAATACACAAGGGGCCAGATGTACGACTATTCCATTTTGCGGGTCGCAAATTGTGATTTTTTGCAACTCTCAATATGCAACTCGCAAAACGGAATGTACTAAGTGTCTCAGACACATTTAGCGATTCCAAATGACCTCGCAAATGACTTGCCAATATTCATGAGGTAGGCCACAATTTGCGACCCATGGGGAATTGCCAGTACTCACAGGGATGGTGGCCAGCTGGGGTCAGCAGACCACCATATCTGTGGCTGCTTTTAAAAAAAGAAAAATTAAATGTTTCTGGTTTTCTTTTTTAAGAGTAAGCTGTGGTCAGCGAGACCACTGCCCTCCCTTAAAAAAACGTTCTGACTGCCAGTCACAAAAGGGAAGGAGTCCTGCGATTGTTGTGCAACTGCAAATGCGATCGCAAAACAATTGTACTTGGCCTTGCGACTCGCTTTTAGGAAGGGACGCCTTTGACACGCCCCTTCCTAATAGTGACTTGCAAACCATATTTTGCCACTATGCAATAAGTTACAGATTCGCAAAATAAGGTTTGTACATACTACAACCCTTTTTAGCAGTCACCAGCGGCCCGATTTTTCATTTGCGACTGCTGAGAAAGGTTGTACATCTGGCCAAGATCTCTGTAATGTAAGTTGCGATGAAAGGTCCTGTACACCTACAAGTCTGTAGATTGTCAGTAAGTCAGTAAGTCCCACTGATGGTTCAATATGGTCAGCAAAGAGATAGGACGCACAGAGTGAGAGGAGCCCACTTAGCGGCGGGTGTAAAGTCTGACACTGAAGTGAATGAGAGTAGACTGTCAGCAAGGGGGGGGATGGGCCTTACTGGAACAGGTTGACTGGCCTTGTGACAGGTACATAAATGCTCAGATGTCAGGATTTCACGGTTCCGACGGGTGTAAAGGAGAGACGGACGAAAGGGAACTGGAGGAGGTGTGAGCCAGAACATCCCTAGTCTCATACTGAAGTCATTACTGTGTCAAGAGGAGGGAGCACAAAGCCATATTTAAAGCGACCATCCGGCAAATTGCATCAGATGGCCCATGGTGCAGCGTAGTGCCATTACTCTATATGCAGCATGCTGGTTCCACTATTACTTCCTAGCCCTTGGTCCCCACAGGCAGAACCTGGAGCAGGATGACCGAGCTGTCGCCATCCTTCTTCGTTCTCCTCTGCTGGTCAGCGGTCGAAGGTTGGAGGGTTTCGTTTAGCACACTTGACTTTTGTAAAGCACAGTGCTGCGCTCGACGTGCAGGAAAGCTGGACAGGGATATTAAAGTGTGCAGTGAGCAGGCACCCAGAAGCAGGTTAGCCTGTAGTACTGTTGTGCTACATGAATGATGTACAAATACTTCACTATTTGCTTCCACGATCTGAGGTAAACAGTGAGAAAAGCAACTATAGCAGAAACAGCAATGAGGACAATGCTTTATACAAGAAAAAATGTTCCCTATTATTATTATTGTACCTATTGGCAGATGTTTAAATCCTTCTGCAGATCCCATTTTAAACTATGTACGCATTTTATCGCTTACTATACCCTACTTTGAGAACTACGTAAACCTTTGAAAATCAACACCAAGTGCAGCATGCAGATTTTATTACAGAAGCAAAAATGTAAAGAAAAAACACTGATAAAGGCAGTAGCTCTCTCCTCTGTGAGAGCTATTGGCTTTGGGAATGTCTTTTAGCCATACTGTACAGTTTTTTGCTATTGATGCCCGGGTTCGTCTCCTGAAAGAGCTGCATCTCATGTGCACTTGTGTGAGCTCCACAGCAGTGCTAGATCTGCTCACTAAAGTGATGGTTGTGTGCTAAGCTTCGCTGCTTTTGAGCTAGAGGTGGTATGTGCATTGCACATGCGCTAGGAGAAATGATTTGATTTTGATTTGCACAGTGCTTTAGGACATTTAAACTGCATGTGTGGGGTGAGTGTTGAGGATTTTACATTATGTGTGTTGATGCCACACTGCTCTTGAATATTAGCAGAGGCTTAACTGGATGTTGCTTAGGTGCTGTAGATAAGTATGTTCACAATGTAAGTGTGTGATACAGGAAGTGTGCTGTACCTATGCGCATACGGAAAGGATGAATACCATCAAACTAATGTGGATCGCATGCAGAGTGAGAAACCACACTTTTATCTAGCAGGCAGGCATGCTAGTGCCTGAACACAGCATACCACAGAAGGCTTGGAACCCCTGAAGTTTGGACCCAGTGTGGGCAGACAAGAACACTGGTCCTACCAGTGCCTGGCCTGAAAAAGCCTCCTCCAGTTGATCATCAGTAGGGCTGTGCATCAGGGCCCTCGTTAGATGCACGTGACTACAGCTCCGAGCATGTCATGCTGTAGGGAACCTGCGCAATCAATGACAGAGCTATTGATTAAGGTATTATCACTCCATATGCTGCAGACATGGTTAAATATACCTTCATCACATCTCAAAACGGCATGCACTCGCCGGGCTGGGATCTGCTGCCGAGCTGAAGGTCAGTTCAGGCCAGTCCTCCGGCAGCAGGGCCCTTCATCTGATCCACTGGTTAAACGAATGATGCCCGAGCGAGCTATGGGTTCGACGCACGGTCCTTACACGAAGGGACCAAGACCTGAGAGCACTTTACAGTAGTAGCAGGAGACAGTGGAATCATGGATTCTGCGTCCTGTCCACGAGCAGTGGCAGAGATCATGTGGAAGCAGTGGCCTTCTAAGAACACCTACAGCCTTCAAGATGATTGTCTAGCCTTGAAGCAAAACACCCACAACCTAGACAAAGCCTGGAGACCTGCGAGGCACAGACAAAAAGCAGAGTAGACTGGCGGGTCTGAAGCACCACAGGCAGTGATGGGACGAGGAGCAGTTCCTGGAAAATTTAATTTGAAGTTAAGAGAACCATCAGGAGATTTGGCGAATGCCTGTTCCCGTAATGGGCGTGAGGGCCGTAGGGTTATACTGGCCTGGCCGCAGAAAAAGCACGGGAGCAGTGGAATAAAGATGGCCGTCATAAGGGATGGTGCTAGGTAGCCCCCCATCCTCCACGGTCAGGATAAACCCACAAAGTGGAGGCAAATAAAGGAAGCAGAGGGAGAAGCCCACAAAACGAGAGAGCGCGCAAAGCGCAGATCAATGATTGGTGGGCGTGCTAAGCAAATGAACCAATTTAACGGGCGTCCCTTAGAAGATTTTACGGTCACTAAAAGAGGGGACAAGGACACTAAGGCGGTGGCAGGATGGTATGTTCTACAAGAAGCATGGACAAGAGTTGTCAGAGTAGAGGACAACCTTGTGGAAGGAAAAAAAAACAACACTACTGCACAACTACATTTCTAGTTGAAGCAATAGGGACTTTCATATACTTTAAACCTCTCACTGCCCTGTGCAGATAGCCTACAGACCCTATGTGGACTCTTGTACGAGGACAATCAGAAACTCACATTCATTGCTGGGTCATCATATAGAATTGTTATAATGCAGGCCTTTTGTAATTCAGCAGAAAATAAAAAAATTACTCAATGATTTTTTTTCTGTGAAAGCAAAAATCGCCGTGAACCGGGCTGGCCTGGCCTGCAAAGTGGGTCACAGTTTTGTTTCGCTATAGTTTGATGTGCCCGTTCAGTTTAGTGAAGCAGAGAGGAACAGTTCTAGCTGGTAGTTTAAATTACTGTTTAGTGTAATTGGACAGTTCTACCTTGTTAGACCGGGCACCATTGGCGTGGGTCTCTCTTCCATTTTTGCTGTTGCCTCATGTATTTTTGCTGGTGTTAGATGCTTTGGGCACTGTGCCACTGCTATTCAGTGCCACAGTGCATGTGCTCCCTATTGTAAATTGATGTATTAAGGAGTGGTTCCATGTTTGGCTATTTGTTTTACTTGTCAGACCCTAGTCTAGTGCATTGAATGTGCCCAGGGCGTGTAAATCCAAATGCTGCTGGTGGGTTTGCAGCACTGGTTGTGCCACCCACAGAAGCAGCTGCGTAAAATGTGTCCAAGGTCTACCATTGCAGAGCCTGCGTGCAGTCTGGTACTGTCATGCTGACCGGGCAAGTGCACCCCCTTCCCAGTCCCTAAACCTTTCTTTCTTCAAATCAGTCACCCCTATGGTAGGCCCAAGGGCACGGTGCATTGTAAGTATAAGTTAGGACAAGCCCTGATGAGTGTGGCATGTCCTAATAGTGAATTACAGCCATTTTCGTTTTTCACTATTGCAAGGCTACCTGTTCTCCATAGGCCAGAATAGACTGTTAGAGTTATCATATTTTATAATCCTAACTGTCTCAGATGGTCGAAATTCGAGTTTAGTATGCCTGAACTCAGAATAATAAATTACATCTTTTAGTAAAGTTTATTTTAATAT
Organism: Lissotriton helveticus; assembly: GCF_964261635.1. Classification (NCBI taxonomy): domain Eukaryota; kingdom Metazoa; phylum Chordata; class Amphibia; order Caudata; family Salamandridae; genus Lissotriton; species Lissotriton helveticus. Next base: position 282,134,326 of record NC_136058.1, on the reverse strand, counting down.
TCTGTGTTTGCAAATACCACTTTTAGAAAGTAGGTATTTGCTTGTCTAACCATTCAAACCTGCCTCTGCTGGGTTGTGTATTCCAATGTCTGGTTTTGTGAGTGACAGGGCTGGGGAATTCCAGGAGACAGGCTGAGTCATCCAGTGGTGAATAGAGAGATTTGCATCTAGATGGGAGGGAGGAGTTGCACCTGAACCTCAAATAGGACTGTGCATGCCTTCCACAATGCTGGCTCCACCCCCAGGGGAGCGGCTGATTTCTCTGCCCTGCAGACAAAGAAGAGAAGGTGTCTTGTAAACAAAGTGCTTCAGGACTGTTCTTGCCTTCCACAATGCTGGCTCCACCTCCTGTGGGGCGTCTGATGTGCCTGCCCTGCACTGTGAAAGGAAAGGAGAAGTCTGGTAAACAGAGTGCTTCAGAACTGGTTTGCACTGGGAAAAGGCCCTTCTCCCCTCAGAGAACAAAGGATTTTGGGGTATAAATATTGGGACCCTGATCCCATGAAATTAGATCACTTTTGGACTACAAGAAGAAACCTTTACTGAGGAGAGGAACCTGAAGAAACTGAGGAGGGACTATTCCCAAGCTGAAGTGCTGCTTGGGGGGATTGGCCTGCAGTGGTGGCCTTACTGCCAAAGGAAGGAGAAAGGAACTTTGTGTACTTTGCTTTCAACTTGTGAAGGATCTCCAGGGGCTTGGAAAAGAGCTTGCCTCCTGCTGAAGTCTCAGGGACAACAGATTTTACCCCTCAGCTCCCCAGAGTTCTTTTGGAAGTGCCTGTTGCTGTTTTGGGCCTTCTGAAGAACTGCGTGTCGCAAGGTGCTGGAAGCGCGACTCAACGAGAAGAAGCGTGTCGCCGTCGCTGAGCCTGCCGTCGCAACTCCGAAGGAGGGTGTCGCTGCTGGAACGGTCGCACTTCACCACATCGACCAAGAGCACCTCGCATCCCCGAGGAGCGCGCCGTCGGAGCTGCTACCGCCACATCTTGGATGTCGCCGCAACGAGCGTAAGCTTCACGCATCGTGGGAGAAGAGAGTCGCCGCTGGAGCAGTTGCCGTCGCATGGTAAGGGCGTCACCGCTGCAGTCCACGCATCGAACCGAGGATTCTCGTATCCCCGAGACGCGTGCCGCATCTGGAAGATCTTCATTTCTTTGTATCTGAACTTTGCCGCATTTTCCATCGCTGCGACATTGCTTGTCGTGGAAGCGCAACACAACCTCAGGTACATTGACGCAGTGTGTCGCATCCAAGAACTAAACTGAACTAAGCTTAAATCTACTAGCTTAAAGTAATCATAGTGTGTATTTTTGTTGTTTATGGTCTTGTGGTAACTCTATATAAAGTCTACTTATTTTTTATATAAAACCTGTGTGGTGTCCATTTGTAGTGTTGTCACTGGGTTACTGTATGTGGTCACAACTGCTTAACTTACAACGCCTCAGAAGTAAAGCCCTTCTGCTCGTGCCAAGCTACCTAGAGGGTGAGCAGTGGTTATTTTTGGAGTGTAATCCCCTTATCCTGACTAGAGGAGAGGGTCCCCATTTGTCACAAGTACCTACCTGTGCCAACTAGAGACCCCCAAATCTAATATACTTGCTAGTTCCCATTACTATTTAGTGCAATTGGACAGTTCTGGCTGGTAGTTTCCATCACTTTTGGCGTGCCACTTCATTCTAGTGACGCGGAATGACAGTTCTAGCCGGTAGTTTAATGTAATGGAACAGTTCTTGAAAGTAGTTTCCATCATTGTTTAGTGTAATGAGAAAGTTCCAGTTAGTGTAATGGGGCAATTCCAGTTGGTAGTTTCCATCACTGTTTAGTGTAATGGGGCAGTTACGGATGGTAGTTTCCACCACTGCTTAGTGTAATGAGTAGGGGTGGGCAATAAATTCCACTCTGCTGGTGGAGTTTGCAGAGTTTTATCCCCTCCACGTTCTGCTTGTAACAAGGAGTTATGGCAAAGCTTCACCAGCAGCCACATGACAGTTTTTTCTCTTGCACAGCTCACCCCCTCATAGTTAGTGAACATAAATTGACGTCCCTCAGCTCGATTTTCGGAAGCCAAGACAGCACATGGTGAGATTTTCTCAACGCAGTAATGGGACAGTTCAAGCTGGTAGTCTCCATCACGGTTTAGTGTTATGAAAACTATATAAACTTGAAAAAAATATGAAAAAAATATAAACTTCTGAAAACCCATCTGTTTTCCCTGTAAGTCCTTCTCCTGGCCCTGAATCTTTTTCACAGCGCGGGGACACGCCGGGATGGCGTCACCAGGCGCTTTACAAGCCCCTTTATTATTATTATTATAATTATAAGACAGTTCAAGCTGGTAGTCTCCATCACTGTTTGGTGTAATAAGACAGTTCTACATGAGTTACCATCGCTGTTTATGTAATGAGACAGCTCCTGCTGGTAGTTTCTACCACTATTTAAATGTAATGGGACAGTTCCAGATGGTAGTTTCCAACCAGTGGTTGAAGTGGGCGGGATCCGGAGGGTACGGCGTGCCCCTACTTCTTTCATTTTATGCAATCCGTTCCCCTACTTTTTAATTTTAATAAAGCGCCCCACGACGGCCGAAATAGCCACGTCCTATAGATAAGGCTCGGCATTTGTGGCCATTCGGGGACAGGGCATAGAAGGAAATGGGCTCTGTCTCTACCTTCTTGCCCAGAGACCACGTGGAAAGTCAGTGTTCGCTTTTCCTCCTCTGCCGCTGTCCCTCCTGTTTTTCTTTCTCTTTTCCCCTCGCTTTCTGTCTCTGTCTCACTCCTCATTTGCTGGAAGCTGTAACTTCAAAAAACGGCACACACCATCTATTTTCCTTTATTTGTTCCCTTGTGAAATGGATCCAAAAAAAGAAAAATACTTTTGCTGGAAATGTCGTCTTTTTCGACAGTTTTTTATTCCCAAGTGCATCTTCTGGGACGGAGAGAAAAAAAGGTTCAAAAGATTAAAAATAAATAACTAAATGAAGCTAGACAGAGTGGTCGCAAAGTGGACAGATTGGTTTTATTGACAACCACACATATTAGTGCCACTTAACAGAGTTTGCCAGGGAAGCGCTAATTTCGTTTTCTGGTCTTTTTTTGGACAGCATTGTTTCCCCCCCCCGAGTGAGGAAGTGCAGCAATCCTGGAGATACTGCAAAACCTGATTGATGTGTGGATGTGGGCTTCTTAAACCATACTGTTAACGGTTTGTAAGGATATCAGCAATGGACATTGAAAGAGGTCCCTTTCGGGCACTGTAGTCAGTTCCTTAACTTTTCAGGCTAAACACTCATTGATTTCTGAATAATGAGTTTAAAAGTGTTAAGGTAACCATGTTGTTCCAGCTTACATTTCACATGCTTTATTTAATCTTGCATTCCCTATGAGTGTTTGCTTTTTTCCAGGATGTTGTTACTTTTTTTTTCAGGCAGGATAGTCTAGTGAATAATTTGAATTGTGTTGCATCCAGGTGTTTATACCGGGGCGAAACTGGGTGTAGATGACAGCAGTGCAAGTTTCTCTCAGTGGGGCAGAACGGTGTTCAGTGGGGGAGAGGGTGTGGCACAATGGCCAGAGCTGCCGAATTTGGAACTGGGAACCAGGTTCAGCCTTCATTACCAGTCCACTTTCCTGAGGGAGCACATTCCAATGCTAGACCAGGAAGGGCCCCACTAGACCTTAGAAGCACAGGTGTCTTAGCACCAGCAGGTGGACTCTGGCGGTGGCAATTGTGGGTTAACCCTCAAGTCCTTTCCACCACTATCCATACTGAAGTTAACCACCAGTATTTCTGGCAGGCCTATGATGCAGCACACCCTAGAGCAGAGGTCTTTAAACTTTTGGATGCCGAGACCCCCCTGTCAACATTTTCAGGTGTAAGGACCCCCTTATGACAAAAAATTCCAAACCTGTTGGCAGAATCTGCATATTTATCAAACTCCAGCTCTGGACCAGGCAGCACAACAACTTTTGGTCCCAGAGCAGGCGTGGGCAGAAAGCCTGGATTCATGGCTCTGCCAGGTTAACAAACGGTTTCCTAAGCCTACATATTTAAGGGCAGATTTACGTTACCTGGTTCATCCCTGGTAATCAGCAGGGATGCGCCAAGAAACGTGCGACACGCAATGCCATTGTTCGCCACAACGGATGCGCCGCATTTACAATGCGGCATGCCATGGTGCAAGGATAGGCAGATGCATGTCGCATCTAGCGGCTTCAGGTTGCAGCAGTTGTGTCGTGGGCGCGACGCAACTCCAGCACTGTGCCAACCCGGCCTATTTTCCACATGGTGCGTCACACCTTACGCCTGCTTCAAGCAGGTGCAAGGTTTTGACGCAACGGGGTCGAAAATGTGACTGAGTGAAATCTTGTAGATTTCACTCGGGCACTTTTTCGAGGCATTCCTGCTCCGGAACACCCACCCTGCGGCGGTACGCCCACATGAAACCTGACACAGGTTACATGTGGCGCAGGCCTTTACAACGTGACGTAGCTCCCTAGATGTGCTACGTTGTAAATCCCCCGCAGCATGGCGCTTGCTTTACGCCGCCGCTGCGTCACAGAAGTGACGCAATGGCGGCGCAAAAGTGGCGTAAGGTGCTTGTAAATCTGCCCCTCAGTGCTTTCATTTTTTACATCTCCAGCATATCCACAGGACCAAATTCTCACAAGTTGGAGTGCTGAGATGCAATGGGTCTTCTATATAATGTTTTTATAAGATACATTATTCTTATAATAAAAATAGGCAAAAGTGAAAAACATTTTGGGGTAGATTTACAAGCCTCTTGTGCCACTTTAAGTCACGTTTAACATGGGAAAAGTGACACAAAAGTGGCGCAAGTGGCTTGTAAATCCGCCCCTTGTTGTACAGAAAAAACCTTTTAAGATGTATGAATGTTTTTTCTGTTCTTAGTTAATTTAATTTGTTGTTGAACTGTGACATTCTTCACTTCCTGGAGTTTTATTCACAGCTGCGTTTGATAGAACTGTTCAATGTGAGGAATAGGCAGAGTGGGGACCCAGGGGGTACAGGAACCAGAAAAAACCTGAAGTCTTGGTAACCTGTTTACAAAGGCATGTAAATAATCAAATGGTCTTTAACGACCTGTCAAAAACTCGGGTGTGCCGGAGATAAGACTCCAGACACTGCCCAGCCGACGATCCCACAGCAGCTCGAGCAGCACTGCAGCTGAGACACAGACAGGGAGGAGGGGGGCTGAAGCCCTTGGCCCTGGGCAGAGTGACTGGGAAGGCGCGACTCCCTTTCCATCGCTCCACGGCCCCCCTGGAGGTCGCGCCCCACAGTTTGAAGACCCCTGCCCTAGAGTGACAGTGAATCGGTCACTGATGTCACAGGACTCTTGAGGCCAATCAGTCTCACTCATTGATACCTCTGTAGGCCTAGTTTTAGAGGTAGTAGCTGCAATTCACTAGGGATCAGCAAAGCAGGGTTTAAATGCACACCAAACTAAGTTCGCAAACTTCACGGTCTCCCTGCTTCATGCACAAGCACTTTTAACGTATGCGGCCTGCTTTGGGGCCACTGGAATTATACAGCAATGGAGGACAAAATCATGCCGCAATGTTAACTACGTTTTGCAGCAAAAAAAAAAAAAAAAGACTGCAGCGTAATGGGTTATATTTTTTGATACTTTATTTTGACATTCTTACACATACTAACAGTCTCTGGAAACATTTTCCCTAATTAGTAACAGTGTAACAGAATTTGCGAAGGGCCCTCCACTTTGCAGCAGCACAAGACACTTTTTATTTAGTACGTTTTGATCCGTTTGAGCTACAAACAATTTATTAGTTAAAATAGTCAGATTATGCAGCAGATGATGTATTAAGTGGCAAATATAGCAGAGCAATAATTATGTGGGAAACATTTGCGAACAAGGATATTTTGCCATTTATGTTTGAACTGCTCTTGTGCAAAAAGGAAGGAGAAATGCTGATGACAGAAACTACATGGCTCGGAGACAATCGGCTTGTGATTCCACTTTAAGCGTATTTGGGACCTTCTGTGATTGGAAACGTATCCCACATTGTGAAGGTATTTTAATGTCAATAACTCATATTAATCCTTAAATAAACATGTGTATCCAAAGGTTGAACGTAATAAGCTAGAACTAGCCAGTGAAATGCCAAAACAAATAGTACAAATTGAAATGTGTTGCTTTCTGGCCACACCCGACTACGCCAACTGACCCAATTCTCAGGTTATTCCCGCCCTCTGATTCTCTGCCCACAGTTCCCCTATTTTTTTCCCCCACTTCGACCACTGTTTCCATCAGTGTTTAGTGTAATGGAACAGATCCAGATGGTAGTTCTCATCACTGTTTTGAGTAATGGGAGTTTTAGCTTGTAGTTTCCATCACTATTTAGTGTATCGAGAGAGTTCCAGATGGTAGTTTCCACCACGGTTTAGTGTAATGAGCCAGTTCTAGATGGTAGTTTCCACCACGGTTTAGTGTAATGAGCCAGTTCTAGATGGTAGTTTCCACCACGGTTTAGTATAATGAGCCAGTTCTAGATGGTAGTTTCCACCACGGTTTAGTGTAATGAGACCGTTCTAGATGGTAGTTTCCAGCACGAACATTTGACTTTACATCATATGCTGAAACTATATCCTTTCAATACAAAGTTTGGTATCAAGGCTCTAGTGAATGAGAACAGCCCTGTGTAACATGATCTGTAATATGCAATGCTTACTGTGTGTTTTCATGTTAACTGTGTTTTTATAGTGCTTGGCGTCTAGGCGCTATAATACTGTTTGGGGTCAGAACTCCGTCCCAGAGGGTTGTAGAGACTTCTGGTTTTCACTGTTTATCCTAGTTTTATGTGTAGAATAATAATTATCTTGTGTATTAAAGTACTTTTCTTTTATAAAAAGTAAAGCACTGACTGGACATTGAGTTTCAGCTGGTGGTACGGTTTACACTGTATTCTGAATGTCTAACCCCACCTCACCTCCTTGAGTAAGCCTTGGACTGCTCTGTCTCGCTACCCTGAGAGAGTCAAGTGCTGGAGAGGAGTACTTGGTTATCCAGTTTTGGGTCCCTTAGTACTGAGGCCCCAGAACATCAGTGAGGGAACACTCCAGTTGATGCGATTGGAGCGCAGTTAGCCCCGAGTGCCCTGGTGCCCAGAAAGCCGGGTCTAACACCCCCCACCCAAAGCAACAGAAGTACCCTCCCACTGTGAGTGAGGACACCGCTCTAGTGGTGTCAGAGATCTGATCAGAGGTGCCGGATGTCTTGGCACAGTTTACTGGAGTCCCACTAGTCACTGGCTAGCTGTAGGAGGGTAGTGGCTGGGCAGAGTGCCAGTTCACCCTGATACCCTCAGAGTTCACAAAAAGAAAGGTGGGGGCCTGTTCACTGGCCTCTATTCCCAGTTACTGCTTGTACAGGCTCCCACAGCGCAAGGGAGGAGCCTAGAGGGGATTTGATCTCACCTTCAAAGACTAGAATCAAGCATCCTCCTCTCTGGCTCTCGTCATGTGCTGCAAGCTTCTTTCCACCAGCCTTTGTGATGTGCTGTAAGCTTCCTTTCCACACCTTGGGTGATGTGCCGCAAGCTTCCTTTCCACACCTTGGGCAGCTGTCTGTAATTTCCTTGGTCCAAAGCGAACGCTCCTCCAAGCCTCACAAAAACAGCTGGTCCTTAATGTTGCTGATGCCTTCCTTCCAGACCGCAGTGAACGAATAGTTTTCTTACCTGTCGGTGTAGTTTTGCAGCTTGAAGATCTTTCTGGATTCACTATGCTGTGCATTATTCCGCGGTCTTGTGGTTGGGTCCGGATTCGTAGTCTTTCTTTGTGTTTTTTTTTGTTTTTTTTCTTTCTTTGCCCAGGTGGGCGTCGGCGTCACACCCCCTTTGGGTGTATTTCCGGTGACGTCGGCATGCTTCCTGCGGAAGCTCCCACTCTTGGGCGCCATCTTCGGGTTCTTTTTTTCCGTGTTTCTTTCGTTTCCGAAGTAATGGCAATGTTCTTCTTAGTTTGTATTTACCGCTTTGTACTTTCAAAGTCTATTCTTTAGTTAACCACCTCTTCTCTCTCCAGCCTCATCTTTCTGGCGGAGGTGGGTGGGTTCGCTAGTGAATCCAGAAAGATCTTCAAGCTGCAAAACTACACCGACAGGTAAGAAAACTATTCGTTTTGCAGCGTGAATCTTTCTGGATTCACTATGCTGTGCATAGATTTTGTAGCGGTTTCTCATCTCTGTGGCGGCTGGGTGGAAGATGAGCGTTGGGTGTTGAATATGTGCTGTAGCACCTTCTGTCCCACTTGAGCTTCCTTGTTCATTTGTATGTCCACACAGTAGTGCTTCGTGAACGTGTGCACCGAAGCCCATGTTGCCGCCAGGCATATGTCCTCTATGGGTGTGTTAGCCAGGAAGGCTATTGTAGCGCCCTTCTTCCTGGTGGAGTGGGCACGTGTCCCCTCAGCCAGTTCCTGTCCTGCCCGTTTGTGGCAGAGTTGGATTGTTTGTGCGATCCATCGTGCAATGGTCCTTTTGGTTACTGCTTTGCCCATGAAGCTGTTTGCGAAGGACACAAAAAACTGTTTCGTTTTCCTGTGCCCCTTTGTCCTTTCAATGTAGTGCATGACTGCCCTTCTGGCGTCCAGGGTGTGCAGAGCTCTCTCTGCGCTGGTTGTGGGTTTTTGGAAAAAACTCGGTATCTGTATAGACTGGTTCATGTGAAAATTGGATACCACCTTCGGCATGAAGTGTGGGTCAGTCCTCATCACAACTCTATCGTTGTGTATTTGTATGTATGGTTCTTGTAGCGTCAGCGCTTGAAGCTCGCTTACTCTGCGTAAGGACGTTATCGCAACCAGGAAGGCTGTTTTCATAGTTAGCATCTTTAGGGAGGCCTTGTGAAGTGGTTCAAAGGGCTCTTTCATGAGTTCCGTTAGGACTGTGTTCAAGTTCCATGCAGGTGGCGGCACCCGCTTGGGTGGTGCGATCCTTTTCGCTCCTTCTAGGAATCTCTTCACCACCTGTGATGTGAAGAAGCTCCTGCACGTTTCTCCCCTTGTGTAGGCTACTATCGCTGCCAAGTGAACTCTTAACGAGGATGAGCTAAGGTTCTTCTCCAGTAAGTGCGTCAGGTACCTTAGCACTGTAGAGTCCCTCTTCATCTTATTGTGGAGTCTTTCCTGTCTGCACCATATTGTGAATCTTTTCCATTTCGCAACGTAGCACTTTCGAGTGCTGGGCCTTCGTGCCTCCCGAAGTACCCTCAGGGTGCTTTCTGGTAGTCTCAAATGTGCGAACTCTATGTCCTCAGGAGCCACGCTACTAGGCTCATGCTCTCTGGCTCTGGATGCAGTACCTCTCCGTTCTGCATGGACAGTAGATCTTTCCTCCTGCTGAATCTGTGGGGTGCACACTGTGTCATCTCCATGATCTGCGAGTACCAGGTCTGCCTCGCCCACTGCGGTGCGACCAGTATCAGTGTCATGTTGCTCGCTCTGCACTTGCTCAGTACTCTGTGCATCAGTGGTATCGGGGGAAAGGCGTAGGCAAATGTCCTTGACCAATCTATCCATAGGGCATTCCCCAGTGTCCCCTCCTCGGGCTGCCTGGATGCGAAGTTTTGGCATTTTGCATTCTGGCGTGTGGCAAACAGGTCCACCGATGGTGTCCCCCACCTGTCGAACAGGTATCTTGTCTCCTGAGCATTGAGCTCCCACTCGTGGGATGCCGATGTCTGCCTGCTGAGCCAATCGGCTTGTATGTTGTCCTTCCCTGGTAGGTGTATGGCTAGCAGGTCTATCTTGAGAGGGATGGCCCATCTCCATATCTCCTGCGCCAGCGTTGAAAGCGGTGCGGACTGTGTGCCCCCCTGCTTGTTGATGTAGAACATCGCAGTGGTGTTGTCTGTTTGTATCAATACCTTGTGCTTGTACAGTCTTGTTTGAAAGGCCTTCAGTGCAAGGAAGATTGTCTTCAATTCTAAGTAATTGATGTGCTTTGTGGCATCCGTCGGTGTCCACAGTCCCCTCACCTTGAGCTCCTCCATGTGAGCGCCCCATCCCTTCAGGGATGCGTCTGTGGTGATGGTCACTGTTGGCGTTGGGGGCGTTAGAGGCTTTCCCCTTGCTATGTTCTCCATGGTCCACCATGTCATCTCCTTCTGCACTGCGTGCGTTACAACCACTAGATCCTCCCAACTGCCTGTAGCTTGTGACCATTGCTCCTGTAGCCATTCTTGAATGGGTCTCATGTGGAGTCGTACATTCGGTACCAGGTGGATGCATGATGCCATCATCCCCATGATCTTGCTCGCCGTCCTCACTGTCCGAGCTTGTCCCTTCCGGTAGAGGCGAGTTTCCTTCACCAGCGCCCTCGCCCTCTTCTCGCTGGGGAACACCTTGCCCTGTAAGGTGTTGATCTGTGCTCCCAGGAAGATCTTCACTTGTTCCGGCTCCATTGATGATTTCTTCCAATGGATGGAGAACCCCAGGTTTATGAGCGTGCTGGTCACTGTATGTGCGTGCAGCTTGCATTTCTGGTATGAGTTTGCTTTCACCAGCCAGTCGTCCAGGTAAGGGTATACATGTATTCCCTGCCTTCTTAGGTGCGCTGCGACTGCTGCGAGGCACTTTGTGAAAACTCTTGGTGCCGATTTTAGACCGAAGGCCAGTGTCGTGAACTGGTAGTGGCTTTCTCCGACGGTGAACCTGAGCATGTGCTTGTGCTTCCTGTTCATTGGGATGTGCAGGTATGCGTCTTTGAGGTCTATAGTGACCATGAAGTCCCCGGTCTGCAACTGTGGGAGCACCTCTTGCAGGGAGGTCATTTTGAATTTTTGCGTTCTTATGAATTTGTTCACGAACCGTAAATCGAGAATGGGCCTCATTGTCTCGTCTACTTTTGGTACCAGGAAGTATGTTGAGTATACTCCTGTGTTTCTTTCCTTGAAGGGTACCCTTTCTATGGCCTGCTTCCGCAGGAGTTCTTTTGCTTCTTCCTGAAGGCACTGCAGCTGCTTGCTTGCTAGCGGCTTTCTTCTTGGTTTTCTGCTTGTTGGCCTCGCCTCCAACTCTATGCAGTATCCGAATTGGATAATGTTGAGGATCCATTTGTCTGATGTGATTCCTCTCCACTCCTGGAGGTGGAATCTTAATCTTCCTCCCACTGGTGTCCTGTGGTCGTAGGTGTCTAGTTTGTCTTGACCCATCTGTACGTGCTGTCCCCTGGGATCTTTTTTGTGGGTGGGCACACGGATTTTTTTGAAGTCACTTGGAGGTGGGCTGCTGGCCCCCTCTTCTATTTTGTCCCCGTCCATTTCTCCCTCGAAAGGACTGGCCTCTTTGTTGGTACTGCCAGGGCTGTTTCTGATGGCCCTGCTGACCCTGCGAGTCTGCCTGGTGCGTTTGCTGGAAAGCCTGGTGTGATGTACCTGGCTGGTTTCCGCCTCTTCCGCCGGGCCTCCGTGACGGGGTGCCCCTCTTGTTCCCTCTGAACTGCAATGCTCCCATGGATCTTGCTGTTTCGTTATCCTTCTTAAGTTGGCTGAGTTGCTCATCAACTGTTTGTCCGAAAAGCGTACTGCCGTTGAACGGTGTGTTCAGGATGCTGTGTTGCACCTCCGGTTTGAAACCGGATATCCTGAGCCAGGCGTGTCTCCTTTCCGTGACGCCCATCATCATGAGCCTGCTGGCGGTGTCTGCCCCATCCAGGGCCGTCTTAAGGCAAGAATTTGCAGCATTCTTCCCCTCTTCAATTAGCTTTTCGGCTTTCTGCTTGGCATCCTGGGGCAAGTCCTTCACCAACTGCCCCAGTCCCTCCATGATTTGGTACATGTGTCTGTTTACCAGGGCGTTGGAATTAGCCATGCGCCAGTGGGTCGCGGCATTCCGTTCGATCCTTCTGCCCACCAGATCCATCCTTTTGCTCTCTTTATCCGGTGGCGGGCCCGAGGTAGTGGGTACGTTAGCCCTCCTCCTTGCTGTGGCCGTGATAATGGAGTCTGCGGAGACCGTGCCCTGAATGTAGGCCGGGTCCTTTGCGGCATGCTTGTACTTCTTCTCAGTTCTGGGAGTTACTGCCTTGCATGTTGCGGGCTCCCTGAAAGCTTCCTTCCCCTGAGCCAAGACGCTCTCGAGCATCGGGAGGAACTGGCTCCTCGTTTGTGTTGGGAGCAATGTTTCCAGAAGGAAGTCTGCTTTCTGCTTCTCTTCGTTGAGCTTGAGCTTGAAAGCTGCTGCGGCAGATTGTATCACCGCGTTGTAGGCCCCGATGTCGTCCGGCGGCGAGGGCCTCGAGGGGTAGGTGTCGACCACCTCCTCCGGGCTGTCGGTGTCGACATCGATGTAATCTACCTCCTGAAGGTCATAGGGCGCCGACTCTGTGTCTGTCCTGCCCTCATCTTCCTCCCCATAGCTGTAGCTCTCGTGGGGATTCTCGTACTCCTCCTGGTCGTCGAACACCTCGACGTCCTGGTCTTGCTCGGTGACTTCGGCGACCTCTTCTTCTTCCTCCTCGACCGCCTCCAGCACTGGTGGCTTGGTCTTGTGAGGGATCGTGAAGGCCTTCATCCTTGCGTCGAAATCTTTTTTCCGCTGCATGAAGTTCTCCATTTCTGCCTCGAGGCGCCTTCTTTTCTTTTCCATCTCGGCCGCGTGTTCCGCGTCGGATGGTTCCGCCGCTCTCTTCGACGGATGGCTCGTCGCCGTGCCTCTCGGAGTCGAAGTTTTCGACGTCGAACCGGATATCGGGTCTCTGGTCGTCGTCAACAGTTTCGGGTCTTTCTCCCTCGTCGATCGATCCTTTTCGGGGACGATTTTCGACGTCTTCTGCTGATCAGCAGCTCTCGGCGCCGGGGACTCCTTCTCTGAGGATCCGCTGGGCCTGGGAGTAGTCGCGGACGCCGCCTTTTTTGGCGTCGGCGCTTTCGGGGTCTTGCCCTCGATTTTTCGAGACTCAGAGTCTCTCGGGTTCTTGGGGGCCGAAGAGTCTCCTACCTTGTCAGAAGTCTTCGTGTAATCGGTCTCTACGACCGTGTAGCTGTCGTCTTCGGCGGCAGCGTTGTCTTCTTCCTCGGAGGACATCCCCAGCTCGTAGAGCGACGGGGTCGGGGCCTTCCCCTGCAGGGCGGCGTGTGCTACCCTCTGCCTCTCTCTCACACGAAGGGTCTTCGGGGTGAAGGCGGAACAGGCGTTGCAGTCTCCGCTTTCGTGGTCCACCGGTAGGCAAAGGTTGCATACCGGGTGCTGGTCCTTCTGCGCGTACTTGTGGTGGCAGTTACGGCAGAACTTGAACGGCGTGTTGTCCATCCTCGAGCGTCCAGGGCCTCTCTGGTCGCGTGTTCGTCGACGGTCGTCGAAGATCTGGATGGAAAAGCCTTATCTTTGCTTGTCTTTCGTCGGTGAAGTCCCCTGGAGTCTTCAGATGACTTCTCCTCGTCTTTTCTGTATTTTCTTTCTTCTTTCTCCAAAAATGTCTGGAGCCCAAACGGGAACGATCCAGACCCGACCGCGGAAAAAAAGAATCTGAAGATGGCGCCCAAGAGTGGGAGCTTCCGCAGGAAGCATGCCGACGTCACCGGAAATACACCCAAAGGGGGTGTGACGCCGACGCCCACCTGGGCAAAGAAAGAAAAAAAAAAAAAAAAAAAACACAAAGAAAAGACTACGAATCCGGACCCAACCACAAGACCGCGGAATAATGCACAGCATAGTGAATCCAGAAAGATTCACGCTGCAAAACAGTCTTATCTCCTATCTTCACACCGCGGGGTCAGGGCTGACTAACTTCAGAGGGCTCTGGTGTGGCCAAAACGTCAGTCATAGACCAGTCTTGAACAACAGCTGACCACTCAGGCCAGACTTATCACCTTTGATTGATAGGCTCATCCAATCAGAGGGTCTGCTTACTTTTGCATCCTGAATGCACCTCCAATCACAAACCATTCACCGCGTGTTCAATGCATGTACCAGGTCCCTTTCTGTATCAGGCTGTGCAACTCCCTAGAGAGGAATTTTAATTAACTCCAGCCCAGGAGGCCCTGACAAGTGGGGGAGGATTCTCTCCACAAAGTTAGTGCAGCTAAACCCAGATAAGAGCAGAGTGTCTACCCCAGCCCACCAGGCATTTCCAAGGAAATAGGGAGGGGCACGGGGGGAGCTGGGATGTCCAGCAGAACAGCTCGCATTCCTCACACTGGCTCAAATCACCATTCTTCCCCTGTACACCCACGGGCTCTCAAACACACATCAGTCAGACAAAGGCAACAGGCCCACAGGCATGGCAAACTGCACAGACTTGGTCAGGAGGGTGCCTAGGGACTCACCCCTCCTGACAATAGATTTATTGCTGCCACCACTGTCAGTCTACCATAGCCTTAATAGAGGAGGCAGTAGCCACTCTCTGAAACATAGGGGTGCACTAGGCATGCCCCCTCGACCTCAGAGCCAATCCATGTAAACAGGGAGACCCTCAGTGGACATGTATGATTGTCATGCTCACTGAGGTAGGGATCTAGAAACTATACAGTAGCTTTGTAGCGACTTGCCTGGAGATTAGCATAAGCCAGGGGAAGCACTCTCTCCAGAGACATGCAGGAGACTTCCGGTCCCAACATATGCCCTCCCCAGATCAGAATGGCCGGTACTTACTTCCCAGTGGGAGAAGACCGATCATCTGATTGGATAAACCGGCGGGAAAGTCCATCTGCATTACCGTGCTGTAAGCCTGCTTTATGTTCCACAGTAAAATCTAGTCCCTGCAGAGATATGGACCACCTGAGCAACTTTGGGCTCTCCCCCTTCATTGCCATGAGCCACTTGAGGGGCTTGTGATCTGTCTGAACCACAAACATTGCGCCAAACAAGTAAGGCCTGAATCTTCGAAGGGCCCACACTATGGCAAAGCATTCTTTTTCAACTGCAGACCAGTTCTGCTCCCTGGGGAGTTGTTGGCGGCTGATAAAGGCCACCGGATGCTCCCTTCCCTTTTCATTGAGCTGGGCAAGAACTGCCCCAACTCCCTTGTCTGAAGCATCTGTCTGCACAATGAAGGTCTCACTGTAATCGGGGCCTTCAGTACAGGTGCATTGCATAGTGCAGCCTTCAATCCATCAAATGCCTTCTGACACTCTTCAGTCCAGATCACCTTCCTGGGCTGCTTCTTAGCAGGCCGGGTGTCCCCTGTGTCTGTCTCAAGTGCACAGACAAGCGTCAGCCCAGGGGTAAGTGAAAAGAGACAGGACAATCTCCCCAGCAGCTCTTTACACTCCACCTGCGGTTCAGGTGTCAGTTCAGAGGCAAGCTTAACTCCCTCAAATGAACCATCCTTCTCATCACCTTGCAATAAGTCAGGGAGGGACTCACTCTCCTTTTCTGACTCTTCAGCCATTGCAAGTAAAGAAACCGTGTCATTCCTGGGAAGACACACCACCCTCTCTAAGGGTACCTCCACGACTGGTAGGGGAACCAAGGGTGCCTTCAGCGGGCCACCAGACATGCTGCTGGCCTGACAGACCAGGCAGGTATGGCAAAACTTCTCCACATCCTGACCTACTCCTGGCCAGTAAAACAGAGGTGCTAACCTGTCCTTTGTCTTTTTGATGCCCAAGTGACCAGCTAGGGGTACTTCATGGGCTAGATGCAGCAGGAAATTCCTGTGCACCTGAGGAACCACCCACCTTTTGCTGGTTCCTGGCTCTGGGTCAGGAGGCTCACTGTAAAGAAGTCCATCTTCCCAAGCCACCTTGTGCTTTCCGACTACTCCAGTGGAGACCTGCTCCTGAGCAGTCGTCCGCAGGCCAACAAGTGTAGGACACTCAGCCTGTGCCTTACAAAACTCCTCACGGGACGGTCCTCCTGCCACAAGCAGCTCCTGCAGCTCTGGCAGGGACCCAGACTCCAACACCTTATCCGCCTCTGGATGCACACCCGCCTCTCCAACAGGAGCAGGAGGTGCAGACACCAGGACAGGTGCCTTCTCAGAATCTGCCCTTAGTTCTTGTTCTGACCTGTTCCACTCTAGTGTCTCTACTACTAGAGCGGTCCCCACTTCACTAGGAAGCAGTTTTTCAGTCTGTGCCCTAGTGAGCACAGCTGATGAAATCCAGGCCATATAGGCCACAGGGCCTGGTACTAACCCAGGTTCAACAAGATCATTCCCCAGAAAGCACCCAGCACCCTGCTTCTCTCGCACCCCGACATTGACCATGGCCTTCTTGCCATTCACCCCTACCTGCACTCTAGCAAGAGGGTACTTCATGTCATCCCCACTAGCTACAAGTCCATACCTCTTGGAACAAGGAAGGATTTCTTCGGGTTTGAGATATTTGCGTTCAACCATAGTCCTGTGGGCACCAGTATCCCTCATGGCAGGAACCTTCCTTCCATTGATACTTGCCACACTCATATACCCCATTGAGTTAGGTTGAATATGCTTAGGGGCTTCTGGGTCAAGTTCCCAGATGTCCCTGGTGACTAAGTTAAACTCACTTGGGCCTCCCTTCATGTCTGCCCCCACTGAAAGCACACTTTCTATCACGGGTGCCACTGGCACCACATCCTTCACTGGGCAGTCTGGCTTTGAGTGTCCCTCTCGGTGACACTTATAGCATTTAATCACCGTGTGAGTGAAAGGACCCTTACCTCCTTTCCCCTCCTGGTACTGACTAGAGGCCCCGTTCCCCTTAGACTCTTGTCCTGACTGAGAGCCTTGGGAACCGTTCTGGCCCTTCCCCTCTGGTTTAGGGCCAGCCTGCTGGGAGTTCTTCTCCCCCTTGGGCTTGGAAAGGGGTTGCCCCTGCCCCCTGTTCACTCTGTTGGCAAGCCACTTATCTGCCATCACTGCAAGTTTCTCAGGATCCCTCTCAGGAAGGTCAGACAAATACTGTCTGAGTGGGACAGAGCACTCCTCCCGGAGACGCTCTGCAATCATCACCTGATTTAGGGCCTGGTAATCATTTGCTTCCATCCCTCTCACCCACTCATTCCAGTCTCTCACTATGTCATGTAACCAATTCTCAAAAGGAACCCCCTCTGCCTTCTTGTTCTCATGGAACCTCTGCAAGTACTGGGCTGGTTTCAACCCAACCCGCCTAATCAAAGCATCCTTCATGCACTCATATGTCAGACTGTCTTTCTAAGGCATCCTTTCAATCACTTCAGTTCCTTCCCGAGGGAGGCGACTCAGTAAAGTCACTGCTTTGGACTGACCATTAAGACCTTGAGCCTTACATGCTAGATGAAAGGCACACATCCAACTGAGAATATCAGTGCCAGGGACATACATGTGTATCAATTCTTTTGGTACCTTGGTGGTATTTTCCTTTCCCTGCGACTTTGAAGTGGATGCACCATCCACAGAGCTAAGCCCTCTATCAGCTGCTAACTTGAGCTTCTCTTTCTCTAGGGCTATCCGCTCTTTCTCCAATTCCCTATCCTTCTCTTTCTCCTGTCTCTCCCTTTCTTTCTCCAGCCTCTCCCTTTCCCTCTCCTTCCCCTTCCAAGCCCACTCTTCCTGTCCGACCCTTCGCTGCTCCTCTTCTGCCTGGCGGGCCATCCTTAGCTGCTCCCTTTCAAACTCCCTTGCTTTCTCCTCTGCTAAATCCTTAGCTTCCTGGAGTTTCAGCTGAAGTTTAAGGGTCTCTGCTAGCTCAGTCCCTCCTAAGGAGGCGAATCCTTGGACAGGGGAAAAGGTAGCCCTGGAGATAGGGGGAGGTGGAAGTCTAGGGGCAAATCTAGGGGAATACGTAGGGGAAAGCATAGGGGAAAGTCTTGGGGAATGCCTTGGGGCTGGTACAGGAGAAGCCTGCACTGACTGACTTGGCAGGCTTGTGGTAACAGTGCTCTCCAACTCTTGCACAACAGTGACCTCTTGCTCATAGCATTTTGTCATGTGGCTAATCAAGCGCTCCCTGTCCTTAGACCTTTGGACCTTCCACCCCCTTTCAGCACACATTTGCTTTAATTGCTCCACAGTCAAGTTCTGCAATTCCAATTCCTCTCCAATGTTATCTGCCATTTTACATATAGCTTATGGATATCTGCTGGAATTATCAACTGGCCTCAGTGTCCAATGAGCCTGAAGTCTAGTGATCCCTCACCGCTTGCCACCAATATTAGACACGGCTTCCTGGGCACCAGGGCACTCAGGGGTAACTGCACTCCAATCGCATCAACTGGAGTGTTCCCTCACTGGTGTCCTGGGGCCTCAGTACTAAGGGACCCAAAACTGGATAACCAAGTACCCCTCTCCAGCACTTGACTCTCTCAGGGTAGCGAGACAGAGCAGTCCAAGGCTTACTCAAGGAGGTGAGGTGGGGTTAGACATTCAGAATACAGTGTAAACCGTACCACCAGCTGATAAACTCAATGTCCAGTCAGTGCTTTACTTTTTATAAAAGAAAAGTGCTTTAATACACATAAGATAAATTATTCTACACATAAAACTAGGATAAACAGTGAAAACCAGAAGTCTCTACAACCCTCTGGGGCAGAGTTCTGACCCCAAACAGTATTATTGCACCTAGACGCCAAGCACTATAAAAACACAGTTAACATGAAAACACACAGTAAGCATTGCATATTACAGATCATGTTACACAGGGCTGTTCTCATTCACTAGAGCCTTGATTACAAACTTTGTATTGAAAGGATATAGTTTCAGCATATGATGTGAAGTCAAATGTTCGTGATCAGCCCCATAAACCCCCCACCCAAAGCAACAGAAGTGCCCTCCCATTGTGAGTGAGGACACCGCTCTAGTGGTGTCAGGGATCTGATCAGAGGTGCCGGATGTCTTGGCAAAGTTTACTGGAGTCCCACTAGTCACTTGCTAGCTGTAGGAGGGTAGTGGCTGGGCAGAGTGCCAGTTCACCCCGATTCCCTCATAGTTCACAAAAAGAAAGGTGGGGCCTGCTTCACTGGCCTCTATTCCCAGTTACTGCTTATACAGGCTCCCACAGCGCAAGGGAGGAGCCTAGAGGGGATTTGATCTCACCTTCAAAGACTAGAATCAAGCATCCTCCTCTCTGGCTCTCGTCATGTGCTGCAAGCTTCTTTCCACCAGCCTCTGTGATGTGCTGTAAGCTTCCTATCCACACCTTGGGTGATGTGCCGCAAGCTTCCTTTCCACACCTTGGGCAGCTGTCTGTAATTTCCTTGGTCCAAAGCGAACGCTCCTCCAAGCCTCACAAAAACAGCTGGTCCTTAATGTTGCTGATGCCTTCCTTACAGACCGCAGTGAACAGTCTTATCTCCTATCTTCACACCGCGGGGTCACGGCTGACTAACTTCAGAGGGCTCTGTTGTGGCCGCTCGTCAGTCATAGACCAGTCTTGAACAACAGCTGATCACTCAGGCCAGACTTTTATCGCCTCTGATTGATAGGCTCATCCAATCAGAGGGTCTGCTTACTTTTGCATCCTGAATGCACCTCCAATCACAAACCATTCACCTCCTGTTCAATGCATGTACCAGGTCCCTTTCTGTATCAGCCTGTGCAACTCCCTAGAGAGGAATTTTAATTAACTCCAGCCCAGGAGGCCCTGACCAGTGGGGGAGGATTCTCTCCACAATGTTAGTGCAGCTAAACCCAGATAAGAGGAGAGTGTCTACCCCAGCCCACCAGGCCTTTCCAAGGAAATAAGGAGGGGCACCGGGGGAGCTGGGATGTCCAGCAGAACCGCACGCATTCCTCACACTGGCTCAAATCACCATTCTTCCCCTGTACACCCACGAGCTCTCAAACACACATCAGTCAGACAAAGGCAACAGCCCCACAGGCATGGCAAACTGCACAGACTTGGTCAGGAGGGTGCCTAGGGCAGTGGTTCCCAAACTTTTTTGACCTGTGGCTCCCTTGACCTAATCGGCAGTTGGCCGTGGCTCACCACCATTTTTTTACCGGTGGGTGGGTGGGGGTATGTACTTCCTGTTGTCTTCCTTAAAGTATTGGGAAGCAATGAAGGTATTATAATGGTTGGAATGCTTGAATTATTAATCTCATCTTTCACTTCACTCATCTATCCATCCTTTTGTCCATCTACCCCCTTTCACTCACTCATCAATCCTTACATCCACCCTTTCACTCATCCATCCATTCACCATTTCACTTATCAATTCATCCATCCACCCATTCACTTGCCCATCATCTTCCTTTTCATTCATCCATCCTTTCATACACCCATCCACCAATTTACTCGCCCATCAGCTGCCCTTTCACCCATCCATCCATCCTTTCACACACCCATCCACCCTTTTACCCATCCATCCACCCTTCCACCCATGCATCCATCTATTTACCTTTTCTCTCATCCATACTTCCACTCATCCATCCATCCTTTCGTTCATTATCTATCCATTCCCCCTTTCATTCATCCATTCATCCTTTCAGTAATCCATCCAGCCATTCAGACATTCCTTCACTTATTTATTCACCCACCTTTTCACATTATGAGCCGAGCCTTTGTCTGCAGAGTCGCAGACAGAAGAGGCCTATCAAGAACGAACTACAGCAAGGGGTGGGGTGGTGGAGAGTTCACTATGCCCCTGCACATAGGCAAACTGAAAACGTAGAAGTCATGAGTCACACATGATGCACAGTGCCAGGACGTGAGGTGACTGTGACAAGGTGTTGTTTCCAGGGCTTTAAGTGGTGTCAAAAAACTGGGGGGTCTCTTCAAAGGGGGTGTTGGATGTAATTAAGAGCGTAGTTTAAAACACCTAGGCTAAAAATCTGCTCTTAGCATAGTGTTGCGCCCGACTGGTATTATGTTATTTCTGTCATTGCATCCAGATATATAATACAGCAAGTATCATTACACCAACAACAAGCCAGGACTATTGGCTTTGTCTATGGTTGCTAGTTCCTTAAAATAAAAAAGCAGCGACCATGGCTTTGTTGAATATAGCGCACCTATCCGTCACACTGCTGAATACAGGAACTTTTCCTCGTAATGATTCATTCTTTATAAGTAATCACATTTTTCCAAAAGTAAACCATTGATATTTCCATACTTCTTTCCAGAGTTCATCCATGCTTATTAATCACTTGCAGAGACAGCGGTATTCCACGTTGATGCTTTTATTTAACATTTTCAAATGCCTCCTGCTGTCCATCCAGACTTTTAACAGCGGCATGTGTATGTAAAACATTCAAAAAGAGATGGCTCATAGTGTTCCACCCAATGCATTTCGAGCCTATGGGCTCTTCGTCAGGGGTTGCTGAAACAAATGAGTAACTAAACCGACTAAACAATGCAAGTTTCACTTGATATTCTAAACATTAAATCATGTAACCCTCATCAGCCCCACCTTCCTCTCTATCCCAACTTTACTCATAAACCACCCATTCATCAAGGCAAAACAAAAATACACATAAGGCTAAAATGGCACACCCTCCCAACGGTGCAATATTGCATCCTAGTTCAAAAGCCTAATCCACTACATCTTCACAAGTATTACCAACTCATGCTTAAAACTCATGAGCAAACTGCCGTGCAACACCCCTCTAACCTCTAGCGATGTCCCCCGAGTGCCCTAAAATAGTGACCCCTTTAGTTGTTAAAGTTAGCATTCACACATATCATATACAACCCGCGGCAAATTACCTTAAAAGCCACATTAGCAGTCTTCCCACTCCATGCGTGTTCGCAAAAAACTAACTGAAGCATGTGGTGTATCTGCTTCACAGGCCATTCTAATTATGGACTCGCCCACGTGTGCTCAATCTGTTCAAGGTAGGCTCTGACCCCGTAACCTCCACTTTCAGAGCTCCAAGATTTAAAGTGGTATAGTTAATCAAGCCCCGAAACACAGTATTGTGCAAAAATATCCAAATGAGTGAACTAAACAAAGGCATATAAACCCCCCCCCCCTGCACCATATCTAATCATTAATATAATATCACCCAAAACGTAATCAGGACTTACTAAATAATCAGAACGGATTATCTGAAGTACTAAGTTTATGTGACTATCCCCATTGAAGCCAGGCACATAATGCTCATTTGTGATTCACAACTGTTCGTTTTACCCCAATGTTAGAATAAATCACTTTCAACAGGAACGTTAGTTAAAACAAAAACATCCTTAATAAAGAACATAATATATCTCTCCAATGAAACTAGACATGCCCTTGTAGTCAGTAAAATTAACTAGAAATCCACTCTTGATGTTCCGTGTTATTCCACTGTCTCTGAAGTGAAGTTTCAATAAAACTGTCTGCTTTTTTGTAGATTCCAACCTGTGATCTGTGAGGCTCAAACTAGTGAAGGGACAGTGAATATTGCAAAGCAAGAAAAAGAATATAAGAATGCACTCCTTCCCTTTAAAGTCTTCATAATAATAATGTTGAATGCACCTCCTTGTTGCGTGCGTATCACAACAAGGAGGTGCTGTCAACATTATTATGAAGATTTTAAAGGGAAGGAGTGCATTCTTATATTCTTTTTCTTGCTACTGTACACTGAGGCAGGAGGAGCCACCACATGCTTTAACACCCCAGACTGCCCCATTGTCATTCTGTGTGTGGCAATCAGCCACACACAGAATGATAATGGGTGGGTGGGGCTGCTCTTGTGCTCTAGGATGAGTGCGAGGCGGCTCCATCAGCGGGGGTGAGGCCTCTCACAGGGGAGCAGCGCTGCTCCCTGTGATGGCCAAAATTACAGACAAAAGGCCGAATGGACGGTCCGTGCAATTTACGGACGGTTGATCTCCCAGACTGTGCGCGGCGCCCCTGGCACCTCATTACGGCGCACCGGGGTGCCGCGGCGCACAGTTTGGGAACCACTGGCCTAGGGACTCACCCCTCCTGACTATAGATTTATTGCTGCCACCACTGTCAGTCTACCACAGCCTTAATAGAGAGGGCAGTAGCCACTCTCTGAAAAATAGGGGTGCACTAGGCATGCCCCCTCGACCTCAGAGCCAAGCTCTAGGGTCTCAATCCATGTAAACAGGGAGACCCTCAGTGGACATGTATGGTTGTCATGCTCACTGAGGTAGGGATCTAGAAACTATACAGTAGCTTTGGAGCGACTTGCCTGGAGATTAGCATAAGGCAGGGGAAGCACTCTCTCCAGAGACATGCAGGAGACTTCCCGTCCCAACACTGTTCTAGATGGTAGTTTCCAGCAGGGTTTAGTGTAATGAGACCGTTCTAGATGGTAGTTTCCAGCAGGGTTTAGTGTAATGAGACCGTTCTAGATGGTAGTTTCCACCACGGTTTAGTGTAATGAGACAGTTCTAGCTGCCATCACCTTTCACCGTGCCACTTCATTCCAGCGACGCGGAAGGAGACAGCTCTGGCTGGTAGCACAGTCCAGTACCAACATCCTGCTTCATATCAAAGTGGCACTCCACATCTGAACTGTAACGAGCCCCACAACTTCACTCTTGGGACTCCTGCACCGCTCCAACTACACCTAGAACCTGAGAGGGGAAGAGAACGTGTGCACTCCAATATGGAGTCACATGTTCACTCCCTCACTTTACCAGCAGAGGGCCCCCTCTCCCTCCATGCCAGGCACCTCGTGTGAATCCTTCCCAGACATCTCTCTGAGGCCAGAGCTCAGCGGTGACAGTGGATTTCACGCTGTGGGTACCGCTTCGATCCGCACCCGAGAAGCAAGGCCACAAATGAAAGCGAACAGAATCGCTGCAAGAGCACCAGAAACGATGGAGGAGGGGGTGTTGCACTCCCGGGCCCCCGGGCAAGCCAGTCATTCGGCCGAGACTGGGCCCGGACTCGTCTCCTAGGCACCGAGTCAGCAAGACTGTGGGTTTAAGGCAGGAGCCGGCTGGTGGGCCAGGGCACCTTCCACGCCTCTTCTATAGATTGTTGGTGCTTTGTAGGCACTACATGTCACTTTGGGCTCACCCCAGAGCGCTAGCCCCAACACGCTGAACTAAGGGGGTATAGAAAAGAGCCCCACTGCCACCAGCACACCCCAACATCCCAAGTACCCCGGACAGCCGAGGAGAATGCTTTTCAAGGCACAATTTCAACTATGATTTTCAAAACCAAGCGTGACGCCCACTTTCACATACCTGCTTGTATCAACTCTCGCACATGTTTCTGCTGAGGCAAGACTGGGGTAAGTTACTTCGGCGAAAACGGAATAAGCGATCAAGGCCAGTATCGGAGGAAGACAGACTATTTTTAGGGAGGGGATTCATCTAAAAGCCAGGGGCTCTATAGGGGTAATTTCGGAGCAGGGCTCAAAGGAGGCACTGGCCAGGCATCACTCACCTGAGCCGGAGCAGGCCGACAGACTGACAGGTGGAAACCCGAAAGGGCGCCGAGCATTTCATCATTCCATCATGAACTACGCATCCCGCAGGCTCAAATAAAGCGGCCCTTCACAGGCTTCAGATGGTCCAGCACGCCGCCGCCCGCCTGGTACTTAGATGGCCCAGAAAGTCCTCTGCTTCGGCTGCACTGGATGCCCTTCACTGGCGCCCCATCCACAAACGTATTCTGTTTAAGGTACTAATCATTACCTATAGGGCCTTTCATATGCAGGGTCCGATATACCTCTGCAAAAGCTTTACACGATATCATCCCTCCCGTAATCTTAGGTCCGCCACAGCCAACCTGCTCATTGTTCCCAAATTCAGACTTTCTACGAAGGGGGGTAAATCCCTGGCAGTGATGGGTGCTAGGGCGTGGAACAAACTCCCTCACCATCTGCGCCAGATCACCTCCGAACAAGGTTTCAGGAAATCGCTTAAGACCTGGATTTACAGCCTCTTGGATCCAGTATGCAAATCATTAGTGTAAGGTCTATTCCCTCTGTGGACAGTACGGCTGTGATCTATCATTCGGCTGGTTTGAGTAAAAGCGCCAAGATGCTCCTTGGAGTGATAGTGCGCTATATAAATGTCACATCACATCACATCACACATCCCACCTCTGCTAAGAGCCCCTGTGAGCAGGCTGGAGGGGTCAAGGGTCAGGAGAAAGGAGCCCCTCCGGTGCTGGCGGGTCCGCTCAGGTCAGAGAGGCCTCTTCCTGCAGTGGAGGCAGCTGCAGGCACTGATGGACACCGGCCGGGAGGAGGCAGTGCGAACCCTCCAGCACCGACGCACCGTCCAACGAAGCAGGTCTGCATTACCAGACGGCAACGGAAGCGATTGTCTGAAGTACCGACAGCTGAAAAACAAGCACTGGCAAAGCCAATGTCTGGCGTTGGCTGCCAGCCTTTCGATCCGTCAATGCTGCTTTATTCGGTGAGGATTTTTGCAAAAATGTATGGTCTAATATTTAAAAAAATGGCTAAAAGCTAAAGTTTTTTCTGGGCCTCAAAGAGCACACGTTGCACAGTAATCCTTGGCACTGAAGGGACCTACTCAGTGCAGATGGCTTTACTCGCTGAGACATTAGCCAATCACGTCAGTGGGCCCTGTACATCATTTGAGGATGAGAAAAATAGGGGCTTCCACAGTGAACGGAAATGAAAACCCCGCAGAAGGCCCACTTGCATGAGGCACAGTGGCCGAAACATCTAGGAGGGCTTTGTGTAGGGGCCAGTCAACAACAGGCCATGAGTGGCCTGAGCTTTAGAAAACAGCAACTCGGGCACCTGGTCTGGAAAAGCAGAACAGGTAGCACAGCCGTACCAACTAGTGTCAATGTGCCACATTATCCAGATGTGTGGCAGCACCGAGAGACCCCCCCCATGCCCGCTCCTAGTTAACAGAGATACAACACCTACCATATGCTATCTGCAGACATTGATCTATGTAGTCCCAAGTATATTTTTAAAAGGTTATCTTGTAACTAACTTCCATCACAAATGCACACCCCCTACATCTCCCCCCACGCCCCCCCCAAATATTCAATGCATGCATTCTTCTCTTTGACTCTCCAGCCAGTGATTAATGATCTTGTCGTTCTGATTTATGACCGACCCCCGACAGATTAGAGCCCCTCCCCGCCCTGCCACTGGAAGCACTCTGCTGCCCAACTCTGGGGGCCCGGCCAAACAGCACGGGAAATGTGGGCGAATTATTAAATAAACATTCATGCGTCGTGTCTCTTGCCATCTTCGGCCGGCCGTCTGGTGGCCCCCTCCCACGCTGACACCCAACAGCTGGTGATTCATGGGGAGGCTGGCGAAAATGTTTCATGTCGTATATCATGCCGCCGGCGCGCTCCCTGCCCTGACGGAGATAAACTGATCGACCACAGCCGGCTGCAATGAATTTATGACAACACAAAATTGAGGAAAACAAATGGGCGCTGACCCGCTGGGGCCAGGAAGCAGGACTCCTTCCCTGGCCTGCAATCTAGTTTGGTGGCAGCAAGCAAAATTGAACATTGGCACTCTGAATTAAGATGCTGGCCTGTAACCTTCAGGGGGAGGCGGGAGGGGCACGTGGGACCCTCCCCGCTCCCCGAGATGGGAGCACAGGCACGGAGACAACTTAGTTAAGGATGGTGGGAAGGATGGACTTCAGCCTGAGGCTGCCAGCTATTCATCTTGAGGCGACTTAACTAGTGCCACTGCGGGATGATGGAATCCGCGGTCTGCCAGAGGATGGCGAGGGTCACGCCAGTCCTAGAGGTGAAGGCGTTCACAGCAGCAACACAACCTTCATTTCCACAGACTGCCCAAGCTCGGTGTGATGTCTGCATGCGGAAGGCACTGTCAAAGTGAAGAAGTATGGAAAGGACAGTCTAAAAGCACTGGTACTGTACACGCAGCGCACCCCACTCCGCTGTCTTTGCACACCTGTTCCATTTAAGACACGACAGTCCGAGGCAGGAACAGTTGTCTCTAAACAGAGTGCAGTGTTTCCGTCATTTGCAGCTGGAATGTCACTGCTTGTGGGTCCCTGAAACCAGATCTATAGGACTGCGCCTTCAGCACTTACTAGTTGTACAGAAGGAACTTGGGTTTTCCATTCAACGCTATAATTGGGCGGTTTACCAGCTATTAGTAGCAATAATACAAACACATTTTTTAAAGACTAAAAGTATCACTTTTTTTGTCAAGCACGTTTTTCAGGACCTAATAAATAGTTCCAGAATAATTAAAACTAAGTGAATTTAGAATAGGTTCACGTTTTAAATCATGCACAGACTCTGCACAGCGGAAGGGTGTTTCCTGTCAAAGGAGTAAAGGATATGCTGCCAAGGATTCAAGTGGGGCTTTGCCATCCATCATAGTTAAACAATTTCCAAACCACAGACAATTAGCATCTGCAAAGGACACATTACATAAAACATGTACTTTTCATATGGCTACGCTCGAAATGGGGAATATTCTACTGATCACATCTGCCATTCCTAGCTGGCAACACATACCTAGCATGTACAGGCTGAATATGTGTTCCGATCAAACAAGTGCTTGCAGTTTTATCCTGGAAATCATTAAGTGAACACTGCCCTTTCAGCTCCAGAACATTGGAATCTTCGGACCAGAGAGCTGATCTCTAAAGACACCTATAGGACTTGTAGCCAAGAAGACATCATTCCGGAAATCTCAGTCCCAAGAGTCACAGCCTGCTCCATGGAACCACAGCAACAAGTGATCCGCTACAATGGAACCTCGTCCTCGGAAGCAGAATGGATGACGCTAAATGATAGGACTTGCTCAACTGGGTTGATCCAAGCTCAATGGTTGCAGGGTGGAAGACCACAGAGCTCTAAGTATTTCGTACACAGGCCATGCAGGCAGCTGCACTATCAATCCAAACCTCCCCACTGCCAGTACTGCTGTGCCAATGCGTGGAGAAGTGTAGGTAAAGCCACGGTGGCCACCACATTGGAGTGCCATCTTGGAGTTATAGAAAACAATGTCACCAGATGGTCTCCCTCGGTGATGGTCTTAGCCAATGCTTACTACACAATCATGAGAAAAGCCAATAGGGGCAACCAGTGGGCAATGGGAAATAGCTTTTTTGGGGTGGAGGAGACACAGGATAAGGTGGTACAGAGGCGGAGAATAGGGATGTGGCATGAGAGACAGGCCTAGCATTAGCAGTATTCGATGTTGGTCGGGGAAGACGATAGATGGGAGGGGATGGGGGGGGGTAATAAGGAGAGAATGGGAGGAGGGAAATAAAAGATTGACTGAGGAGAGCGAAGGGGAGGGAGCGAGAGAGGTGGGAAAGAGTAGGACATACACTCATTGAATACTAAAACCAAACTGCTTGACAAACATGGACAAAATTGTCCTCCAACGTCAGCCGTAGGATACACTCAACCAATTAAAAAATAGGGCAAAACCTAAAACGTTCTGGGGATGTGACCAACACAAGAATAGGGAGAAAGGCAGCCACTCCACTAGGTAGAACCAAATATTGGAGCTGCCTGATAAAGGTGAACTTTGTGTTTGCTTTTTCCCCAGGAGTGTTTTTTTTTTTTTTAATTTAGAATGAAATAAAGCAGGAGTGGGGCCTGTATGAAGTTCTTCACTTGAGCCCTATAAAAGCTCTGACAAGCATGGATGGAACCAAGTGTGGCAGGCAACGATCAGCATTTTCAAGGGAATGAAATTGTACATTGGGATTCAGGAGGCGGCTGTTACTATAGCCGAGGTGCCTATGAAGAGGGACCATGGTTCCGGAAAGAAGGGAATATGAGGTGATGGGCAGAAGTGAAACAGGGAGAAGGAATCCAAATTAACAGCTTCAAAACGAATCACATAGAACATATAAACACACGCACAGATATATTTATTTATATTTGTGTAACAAAACATTTTCCTGAAGTTTTGAATTCACAAAGCTTTGGTAATGAAAGATTGTCCTCTCCAGAGACGAATAAAGGAAATAGAAAGAAAACAAACGTGGAGATGGTGGAAGATAAGGCAGAGGAGGCAGCCAGTGAGAAGAAACAAGCCATGGAAAGCATGTAGTAAGCTGCCAGACTGGGTCGGATAACAGAGACCGAGGCGAGGACAGAGCCGTGACATTTGCCAAGTGTGGCGAGGGGCTGGGAGGGATGCACAGATCTCTGCCAACCAGGGAATGCTGTCAACATTAACTGCCGCAGCAATCCACACCTGCAGTGCCAAGCTGATCATCATGTTAACACAGCGTGAAGGTACAAGACTGTGGATGGTACATTATTTAGGATTCCTTTTAATACTGGACTCAAATAAAGCAGCAAAGTGGAAAACTTCATTTTAGAAAACATAGTTTCCGCTTTGGTATGAACACCCTCCCACTCACATCGCCTGACACCAAGACCACTCTGGTGGGTGACCGGTCTCCTTGAACGTCACCCACCCCCTCAATAGTAGGGAAAGACGTGTTTGGGCTGGCTTTCGTCTGGACTTTAGCTTTCAAGGAATATAGTTTCTTTTATTTTCCGCATTTGATCCTCTGTCAACATAGGTCCACAGAACAGACATCTCAACGTGAGGCGCTGCATAGACAGTTGTGCTGTGTCCATCTGAGACCAGATCAGAGAACGAGGATGTGTTGAGGGGCGAATAGGGAGTAATTGAGACAGTACATCGAACTGCTGATGTTTTCATATGTATGCTACACATTTACAATCGGAAACTTAGGGAGACCACGTTATTAGCAAAAAATGGCAGACTGTTCCAGTCATGTTCCATGGGACCCTAGCTCAATAGATTTATTGAAAACCCTGCCCGTATGACCTTTGAGGGTCCCTTGCAGTTCTTCAGGGGCCACGAAGAAGAGATGATCACCTTTCAGCGCATGCTCGTTGAAGCTAAAAGCTCCCTCTGCACTCCGGGACCCCGGAAACGACCCTCTAATGGCATGTGTGTGTGCTTACACTACAGGGTCACCGCACAGAGCACTGCCGAAAAACACCCAAAACACCCCCACCGTCAGAAACTCAATCACATCTCCTTCCTTGAGTGACTGCAGCATAAATTCGGGGGCGAAAAGTCAGCTCTGGTTTGGGGGTCGGGTGCGGGGGGTGATGGGAAAACTCATCCTGTTTGGGTTGCCCCCACACCGGGTCACATCGTCGCACCCTTCAGAGCAGATATCCCACCTCAAGATCACACCTGGAGTGGCCTCTCTGGCTCCCACAAATGACACCTGCCAAGGCTGTCAGCCCAATTCATTTTCTGACCTAGAAGAAAGAGGGGCGGGCTGCGGGGGCAGCGCTGAGAAGGATGCAGCCCTCATAAAAAGCAGTGATGAATAAACACAATTGCTGTGAGCCGCCACCCACAGCTGACAAAGGTGATAAAGCGCTGCGCTTCCGAACACTTTCCTGCAAATGCTAATCAGCGCCTACATGTCGTTTAACACGCCAATCAATAATGGCAGGATTTAAAAGCAGAAATTAGAGATATGAAAAATGAAGGCAGGCCATTTCCGACTCAGAACTTCAGGCGCGCGCGGCCGAAAACAAGAAAAATGAAACCAATTTAGCTCCAGATTAAGAAACAGAAAACTCAAGATGAATCAATTTAGCCTGCACACTAGGTCACCATACATCACGGCTCCGGGCTGGATTGGGAACCTGCCAGCCGGTGCAAATTCCGTCCTCCGAGCCACCCCGTCCCGCTCAATGCTCATGAGGCATGATGATAACAAACACTTCATTTATCAGATGCACAGACTTGAGGCCGCACATCACAGCGCTCGGCGAGCCTGGCGAGGAACTGGGGCAAAAGCAAGCAGGCCCCTGACCTGCAGCGCCCCCACAGAGATCCGGGCACAGGGGCATCAGAAGCATTGAGACTCCATGCGCCCTCTCGTCCTCGGCTCGTCTGCCAAAAGTAAGAACCCTCAAATCTAACCCCCAACAAATATCCCAGGGTCTAAGGGGGAAAGAAGAATCGGACCCATTCAAACTCCACGAGCAACCCTAGTCTAAGTCCAGCCTGCCAACATTCACAGCTAAAGCAAGAGTCTCCAATTCCAAACAAACTATTCCAGTATTTTAAGAGGGTTTTCAGACATATAAGGGGGCAAGGAAGAATCACCATTCAAAACTCCAAGAGCAACCCTCATCAAGCCCCAGGCTTGCAACAATCACAGCTAGAACATTTCTACGTCTGCCCAAAGTAAGAGTCTTCAAATCCAAACTTAAATATTCCAGGGTCTTACGGGGGTTTTCAGCGATCTGAAGGAAGGAGGAGGCATCAGACCTATTCAAGACTTCACCTACACTAGTCTTGTGAAGCATCTGGAGCATTTACGATACTCTTAGTGTGTTTACCCTAAAGGCAGCCAAAGTGCTCTACGCCCTCCAAAAGTAAGAGCCCTCAATTCTAAACTCCATCAAATATTCTAGGGTCTATGGGGGAGTTCAGAGATTTGAGGGGCAAGAAAGCATCAGAACCATTCGAGACTCCGTGAACAACTCTTCGTCATACCGACAAGCTCCAGCCTGCCAACATTCAGAGATAGAGGACCTCTGCGGACGCCAAAAGTAAGAGCCCTCAATTCCAACCTCCAACAAATATTTCAGGGTCTAAGGGGGTGTTCAGAGATCTGAAGAAACAAGGCGGCATCAGGACCATTCAAGACTTCATGTACACTCTTCTGTCGCTGGGAAGCATCAGCCTGCCAAGACTTAAGATACTCATCACATGTTTACCCTAAAGACAGCTAGAGCACTCTTCGCCCGCAAAAGTAAGAGCCCTCAATTCCAACCTTTAACTAATATTTCAGGATCTCAACAAGATTTTCAGAGACCTGAGGGGAAAAAGAGGCACCAGAACCATTGGAGACTCCAAGAGCTCCCCTTCATTTTAGTCTTGCCGACTAGCTCCAGCCTGAAATCATTCACAGCTATAAGATCTGAGTCCGCCAAACAGAAGAGTCTTCAATTCCAAATACTCCAAGGTCTCAAGGGGGTGTAAGTGGCATGTGTATTTGAGTATTGCACTTAATTGCTATGCAGCTCGCGCTAAACAAGTCACAAGTAATACCTGTGGATCGGCAGGAATGTTTAATACAGAATGTGACACCCTCCAACTCCCAACCCCCACCGGCCACCATGCCCCCTGGTCTGGTCTCCACTCACTTTTCAATGTCGCTGTTTTTGCAGGTCTTCGGCAGCGGCTCCTGTTTACTGCTCTCACCGTTACTCGTGGAGGGCATTTCTAGAAGGCAAAAAGATTTCACACCTTATGATCTTTGGCCACACAGTGCCTACAACTGATGAGCTAGGGCACATGACATATCCACATTCAGGTGTACATTAGTCTCGAGAGTGTCTGATGCACGCAGCCAGAAACCAGTGTCCTTAATGCCGCTCGTGAACACATAGATTTGGGGTGAGTGTAGTGTATGAGGGTATCAGACTCTCAATAGCGGACGCCAACACCGGCCCAAGACTCTTTGCCAAGTGCATAAGAAGACTAGTGGAGATTGGGTGCAGATTTAAACAGCACACTAACGCAAGACGGACCATGCTAAATCATTTCTGGGCACTGTCATAGATGTCTGTGGCAATGCGAACCGCTAATGATGCACGAATACGCAAGACTTTGCATCTGTTGTGCGTGGATATTGCAGCGTCAGTAGTACACTATGTTACAGACTCTGTCCCACCAGTGCCAGCCTTTCAGAAGCACCAGCTGTGAGACAAACTGGTGATTCTAAAAACCGGTCAGTGGGTCCTAACAGTAGAGTCCTTTTGACAAATGGTGTGCCCTGGTGAATGAGACACAGATTAAAGGCCCAAAGGGAAGCCCAAGGAACCCTGTGCAATCAGGTAGATTCATGCAATACAACTGACAACAAGTAGTTAGGCAGGAAGAGAGTCGCCACATGAATGTGCAACATCAGGAAGGGCTAAGGTGTGGGCCCAGGGTAAACGGTGCCACCGTCCAAACGTTTCAAAGTCTGTGCAGTCATATGCACATTGTAGATCAAGATATCCCACCCTCTCTCCCAAGGGGCTACTCTGTTCACGATACACAGAAGAACCTGCGCTGCCCAGACACACACATCCGCATTCATACTACAACTCAAGCAGCAAAAGCATAACCCTCAGGAAGAGAACACGTGTCTCAACTCACCGTCGCTGGCCCATTTTGAAAATTCGGGGGTTATTCGGGTGCTGGGCGTTCCACCGCTAGAAGGGGAACAAAAAGCCATCCAATTAACATCTGCACTTAGAGCAAACTTGAGCCATAACACCTGCTAAACAGAAGCATGCCACATGCGGTGGAACATGTTAAAGCGGTCAAGATACTCTCTCCCCCCCACCCACCCCCTCAACTGCAGCCAAAGAAGGACAGCCTTTCAACCACCCAGAACGTTGTCATAGTGCCAAGAAACTCTGGAGCACGTCTCCAAAAGAGTTAGCTGAAGATCACATTGGTAGTGCAGGCGTGTGTTGACTCTACTCGTTTGTCTGCAATGCCATCTATTTTGCGTTGGCGGTTCCAGTAATTGTTGGGCAGCACAGTTACAAACAATCTTTGAGCCCAACAGGTAAACTCCATTTCCTTCTCTCGCACACGTTGCCTCCCGGCTAAGGCTGCATGGAAGGGACGGTCTGGGGCCTGCAGGGATTTGGGATCAGGAAATTAACCGTATCACAAGATGTGCTTTGGCAGAGAGGCTACCACAGCCGTTAAGTGAAACTACTGCAATCTGTGAAGAAGTAAACTTCAGACAGAACCCTGTCCATTACACCTGGGCTTCCCTGGTGAATCTCCACAGTCTGGAGATTGGGCCCAAATACTTTCTTCGGAGCTCCCGGCGACGCTGCCAAATGACAGGTTACTGATTACCAAGACTACTTGCTCTTCTTTTCCACCACCCTGCACTTCCTTCCCTAACCCAACTATTTCAGCTTCGGGTTCATTACTGCTCTCTCCCTCTTAAGCGCTTTTCTACAGTTCTCTCTGGCTTGCTCTTCTCTCTTCCTGATGAAAAATAAGGGCCGGACCCTAAAATCAGTACTTGTGGCTGCGACCCGCCACCACCAGCACAAGTTAAGCACAGGGTATGAGGATATGCAACAATAGACCCCAGGAGGATTAACTTCTCATGGTTAATCTCACACTGTGTGACCACAAGCAGTGGCCGGTAACTCCTGCGTGTTCAGCTCCTAGACTAAAGTCCTTTTCGTAGGTACAGACCGCTGCAGGAAGTAAAATAGCAATCCCTACCCCAATGTGCCAAGAAAGAAGTCCACCATTCAGATCCTCTAGCAATAGATCTCCAGTGGAGGCTGCGCCTGCGCACACACACGGGCCTTGTATATTAAACCCCCATAGAGGCTGCGCCTGTGCGCACACACAGGGGCCTCTTGTAGTAAAACCCCAGTGGAGGCTGCGCCTGCGCACACACACGGGCCTTGTATATTAAACCCCCATAGAGGCTGCACTTGTGCGCACACACAGGGGCCTCTTGTAGTAAACCCCCAGTAGAGGCTGCGCCTTCGCACTCACACGGCCCTTGTATATTAAACCCCCATAGAGGCTGCGCCTGTGCGCACACACGGGCCTCTGGTAGTAAACCCCCAGTGGAGGCTGCGCCTGCGCACACACACGGGACTTGTATATTAAACCCCCATAGAGACTGCACCTGTGCGCACACACAGGCCTCTGGTAGTAAACCCCAGTGGAGGCTGCGCCTGCGCACACACACAGGCCTTGTATATTAAACCCCCAGTGGAGGCTGCGCCTGTGCACACACACAGGCCTTGTATATTAAACCCCCATAGAGGCTGCGCCTGTGCGCACACACGGGCCTCTGGTAGTAAACCCCCAGTGGAGGCTGCGCCTGCGCACACACAGGGGCCTCTTGTAGTAAAACCCCAGTGGAGGCTGCGCCTGCGACACACACGGGCCTTGTATATTAAACCCCCATAGAGACTGCACTTGTGCGCACACACAGGGGCCTCTTGTAGTAAACCCCCAGTAGAGGCTGCGCCTTCGCACACACACGGCCCTTGTATATTAAACCCCCATAGAGGCTGCGCCTGTGCGCACACACGGGCCTCTGGTAGTAAACCCCCAGTGGAGGCTGCGCCTGCGCACACACACGGGACTTGTATATTAAACCCCCATAGAGACTGCACCTGTGCGCACACACAGGCCTCTGGTAGTAAACCCCCAGTGGAGGCTGCGCCTGCGCACACACACGGGCCTTGTATATTAAACCCCCATAGAGACTGCACCTGTGCGCACACACAGGCCTCTGGTAGTAAACCCCCAGTGGAGGCTGCGCCTGCGCACACACACAGGCCTCTGGTAGTAAATCCCCAGTGGAGGCTGCGCCTGCGCACACACACAGGCCTTGTATATTAAACCCCCATAGAGGCTGCGCCTGTGCGCACACACAGGCCTCTGGTAGTAAACCCCCAGTGGAGGCTGCGCCTGCGCACACACACAGGCCTCTGGTAGTAAATCCCCAGTGGAGGCTGCGCCTGCGCACACACACAGGCCTTGTATATTAAACCCCCATAGAGGCTGCGCCTGTGCGCACACACAGGCCTCTGGTAGTAAACCCCCAGTGGAGGCTGCGCCTGCGCACACACAGGCCTCTGGTAGTAAATCCCCAGTGGAGGCTGCGCCTGCGCACACACACAGGCCTTGTATATTAAACCCCCATAGAGGCTGCGCCTGTGCGCACACACAGGCCTCTGGTAGTAAACCCCCAGTGGAGGCTGCGCCTGCGCACACACAGGCCTCTGGTAGTAAACCCCCAGTGGAGGCTGCGCCTGCGCACACACACAGGCCTCTGGTAGTAAACACCCAGTGGAGGCTGCGCCTGCGCACACACAGGCCTCTGGTAGTAAACCCCCAGTGGAGGCTGCGCCTGCGCACACACAGGCCTCTGGTAGTAAACCCCCAGTGGAGGCTGCGCCTGCGCGCACACACAGGCCTTGTATATTAAACCCCCATAGAGGCTGCGCCTGTGCGCACACACAGGCCTCTGGTAGTAAATCCCCAGTGGAGGCTGCGCCTGCGCACACACACAGGCCTTGTATATTAAACCCCCATAGAGGCTGCGCCTGTGCGCACACACAGGCCTCTGGTAGTAAACCCCCAGTGGAGGCTGCGCCTGCGCACACACACAGGCCTTGTATATTAAACCCCCATAGAGGCTGCACCTGTGCGCACACACAGGCCTCTGGTAGTAAATCCCCAGTGGAGGCTGCGCCTGCGCGCAAACACAGGCCTTGTATATTAAACCCCCAGTGGAGGCTGCGCCTGCGCACACACACAGGCCTCTGGTAGTAAACCCCCAGTGGAGGCTGCGCCTGCGCACACACAGGCCTCTGGTAGTAAACCCCCAGTGGAGGCTGCGCCTGCGCACACACAGGCCTCTGGTAGTAAACCCCCAGTGGAGGCTGCGCCTGTGCGCACACACGGGCCTCTGGTAGTAAACCCCAGCAGAGCTGCGCCTGTGTGCACACACGGGCCTCTGGTAGTAAACCCCCAGTGGAGGCTGCGCCTGCGCACACACACAGGCCTTGTATATTAAACCCCCAGTGGAGGCTGCGCCTGTGCGCACACACAGGCCTCTGGTAGTAAATCCCCAGTGGAGGCTGCGCCTGCGCACACACACAGGCCTCTGGTAGTAAACCCCCAGTGGAGGCTGCGCCTGCGCACACACAGGCCTCTGGTAGTAAACCCCCAGTGGAGGCTGCGCCTGTGCGCACACACGGGCCTCTGGTAGTAAACCCCAGCAGAGCTGCGCCTGTGCACACACATGGGCCTCGTGTATTAAAACCCCAGCAGAGCTGCGCCTGTGCGCCCACACGGGCCTCTGGTAGTAAACCCCCAGTGGAGGCTGCGCCTGTGCGCACACAGGCCTCTGGTAGTAAACCCCCAGTGGAGGCTGCGCCTGTGCGCACACACGGGCCTCTGGTAGTAAACCCCAGCAGAGCTGCGCCTGTGCACACACATGGGCCTCGTGTATTAAAACCCCAGCAGAGCTGCGCCTGTGCGCCCACACGGGCCTCTGGTAGTAAACCCCCAGTGGAGGCTGCGCCTGTGCGCACACACAGGCCTCTGGTAGTAAACCCCCAGTGGAGGCTGCGCCTGTGCGCACACACGGGCCTCTGGTAGTAAACCCCAGCAGAGCTGCGCCTGTGCACACACATGGGCCTCGTGTATTAAAACCCCAGCAGAGCTGCGCCTGTGCGCCCACACGGGCCTCTGGTAGTAAACCCCCAGTGGAGGCTGCGCCTGTGCGCACACAGGCCTCTGGTAGTAAACCCCCAGTGGAGGCTGCGCCTGTGCGCACACACGGGCCTCTGGTAGTAAACCCCAGCAGAGCTGCACCTGTGCACACACATGGGCCTCGTGTATTAAAACCCCAGCAGAGCTGCGCCTGTGCGCCCACACGGGCCTCTGGTAGTAAACCCCCAGTGGAGGCTGCGCCTGTGCGCACACACAGGCCTCTGGTAGTAAAGCCCCAGTGGAGGCTGCGCCTGTGCGAACACACGGGCCTCTGGTAGTAAACCCCAGCAGAGCTGCGCCTGTGCACACACATGGGCCTCGTGTATTAAAACCCCAGCAGAGCTGCGCCTGTGCGCCCACACGGGCCTCTGGTAGTAAACCCCCAGTGGAGGCTGCGCCTGTGCGCACACACAGGCCTCTGGTAGTAAAGCCCCAGTGGAGGCTGCGCCTGTGCGAACACACGGGCCTCTGGTAGTAAACCCCCAGTGGAGGCTGCGCCTGTGCGAACACACGGGCCTCTGGTAGTAAACCCCAGCAGAGCTGCGCCTGTGCACACACATGGGCCTCGTGTATTAAAACCCCAGCAGAGCTGCGCCTGTGCGCCCACACGGGCCTCTGGTAGTAAACCCCCAGTGGAGGCTGCGCCTGTGCGCACACACAGGCCTCTGGTAGTAAACCCCCAGTGGAGGCTGCGCCTGTGCGCACACACGGGCCTCTGGTAGTAAACCCCAGCAGAGCTGCGCCTGTGCACACACATGGGCCTCGTGTATTAAAACCCCAGCAGAGCTGCGCCTGTGCGCCCACACGGGCCTCTGGTAGTAAACCCCCGGTGGAGGCTGCGCCTGTGCGCACACACAGGCCTCTGGTAGTAAACCCCCAGTGGAGGCTGCGCCTGTGCGCACACACGGGCCTCTGGTAGTAAACCCCAGCAGAGCTGCGCCTGTGCACACACATGGGCCTCGTGTATTAAAACCCCAGCAGAGCTGCGCCTGTGCGCCCACACGGGCCTCTGGTAGTAAACCCCAGCAGAGCTGCGCCTGTGCGCACACAGGCCTCTGGTAGTAAACCCCCAGTGGAGGCTGCGCCTGTGCACACACAGGCCTCTGGTAGTAAACCCCCAGCAGAGCTGCGCCTGTGTGCACACACGGGCCTCTGGTAGTAAACCTCCTCCAAGCACAAGAGCAGCCCCACCTGCCCATTGTCATTCTAAATGCGTAGGGCACTAGGTAATCAAAGGACCAGGCGGGGATGCACATAGGAACATACAAACCACTCCAGCCTGGCTGGTGGCACCAGCATCGCTCCAGCGTCATCCACACGTACTTTTCCAAGAGCACGGGACAATGTCAGCTTTGGAATCAGGTGCGCGAGAGGCACAAGTTGAACACCCGCAATTTAAAATGAATATATGACATTTCCATTCGAGGGAGTGAGGCATAAAGATCTGTTTATTTTGTGTTTTTTAGATAACGTAATTTCGTCTCACACTATACTTCAAAGCGCTGGAAGGGCATTCTAATACTGGTTTTACATATCCCCATTGTAAAACTCATGATCCTGAATACTACTATCATGCAATACATAAAACGAAATACAAATAAAACCATCACAGACAACTGAAAGAAGTATTAATAGCGGAGACAAAAATCCAAGCAGATAACACAATATTGGTTTATGTTTTGTGGTTTTAAATAACGCGCGTTCGGCCCAAGAACATTGGAGCGCTTAACATGTACACCACGTTCGTGTTTTTTTTTTTGAGTCATGGAGATTCCACAAAAAGACCAGCACAGCGGCTGCAGCTTACTTCAGAACAGCTCCGCGGAGGGCCTCCCGCTCCTTGGCCTCGGCGGGCTCCTCACCGGTGCAGGGGATGATGTCCGCCTCGGTGTACCTGGCGCAGGGTGTTAAGGAAACATGGAGATGTCAAACAGTGGCTAACCCGCTCTGCTCTCACCTCAGCTGCACCAGAGCAGCTTTGGGCGTCAGGACCGGGCGAGGGTGTCAAGTCAGCAAGGGACCATACTGCACCGGCAGTTATCCAAAGAGAAAACCAATAGTTACTTACCTGTAATCTGTGGTTCTCGAGTATTGGTGTCTTTCATAGATTCACATGCCTGAATCATTACCCTGTCGTCAGAGTTAGAGTCCAACAATAGATAAAAAAGCAATAATTTTCATATAAGAAACCAAAACCCTTGGTAATCACCAACCAGAAAGTAAAGTAGCCCTAAGCTACAGTGTAAAAAACTTCCACACTCATGACTATCCTAGTCATTTTGTATAGATCTAACTGCAGCCAATCAGGCGTCAGCACCCACCAGAATGTTCTCCCCAGAGGCTCAGGTTTTCAGATTTTCTCGCACAGGAGTGAAACCAATGCTATCGCCTGAGGAGCCTCGGAGGGGAGGTGGGCGGGTGCATGTGAATCTATGAAAGACACCAATACTGGAGCACCACAGATTACAGGTAAATAACTATTTTATTTATTTATTTATTTATTCAAAGTTTTATATAGCGCGAACAAGATCCTTACAGATATCAGAGCGCTTCACAATGACAGGGTAGGGGCAGTAGGAATGAACAGAGGTAATGGGAGCAATGTAGTAGTCACTAACATGAAAGGATAATAATAACATACATAAAACATATCAATATACAGTCAGGTAAACAAGTAATATAAGACGGCAAAAGACATTGATCCCACTACAGAGGTGTTCAGGTACACTTTGGGTGTGTGGAAGGCTTATAGCAGTGTTTTAGTATAGAGAGAGGACAGAGTGGGGGCAGCGGGAGGGTGAATCAGTGCCCCAACGTGTATCATATATTGGTCGGTAGTAAGAAAGTAGCGTAATAGTGTCTCCCTCAAGTAGAGGTATAGTGCCAAAGGCCAGGTGAGCAGTGACACAAGGCAATGCAGGGTCTCTGATCCAACACCTATAGCGTTCAGGAGATCTTGGCCAGAAGGATGGTTTTCACCTCTTTCTTGAAGAGTGCAGTGGAGGAGATAAGCCTGGTTTCAGGAGGGAGCACATTCCAGATCCTGGGTGCCATTCCTGAGAAGGAGCGCTTGTAAGTTTTCTCTTTCCGGAATCTACGGGGTTTCAGGAGTAGATTTTTTGAGCTTCTATTGGATCTCGAACCTCCTGAAATAGACAACTTTTGAGCGAGGTAGTTGGGTGCATTGTGGTGCACGGCCGCGTGTGTCATGACTGCAATTTTTAGTTGTATTCTGGCTTCAAAAGGCAGCCATTTTAGAGACTTTAAGTCCGGGGATATGTGCGAATGTTTTCTTGAGCCAGTAATGAGTCTTGCGGCAGCGTTCAGGGAGGCTCTTAAGGGTGCTGTTGTGGATAGCGGGAGTCCGCTGAGGGCCACAATTCCGTAGTCTATTCGAGGGATGACTAACGCTTGTACAGCAGTTCGGAAGTCTTCAGCAGGGAGGAAGGGTTTAATTTTCCTCAGTGTGTTGATTTGGAAATTAGCTGCTTTTGTGGCTTTGCTGACGTGCTGCTGCATGTTGAGCTTGGCGTCCAGTGTGATGCCTAGGGATTTCGCTGAGTCCACAATGGTGGGTTGGACGTTGAGTGCTGTTAGGTTGTTGAGCCATGTTTGGGTGGTTGAAATGTTCGCCGGGGGTGAGAGGAGAAGGAACTCAGTTTTCAGAGCATTTAGTTTGAGGTGATTATCGGCTAGCCAAGATTGAGTGTTAATAAGCGTGGAATTCAGATGTTTGATATCTTCCGGGGAATGAAGCTTTAGGTACAGTTGTGTGTCGTCGGCGTACATATGGAATTGGACATAAGCTTGGAGCAAGGTGGCGAGCGGTTCCATGACGAGGTTGAACAATGTGGGGGAGAGGGAGGATCCTTGTGGAACACCTAGATCTGCAGGCATAGGTGAAGATAGCACATTGTCAATCTTGAACTTCTGAGTCCGGTTGTGCAGGAAGGACGAAAACCATTTGAGAACCGTTCCCGATAGTCCCATTCTAGTGCTTAGCAGCTCCAGCAAGTTCTCATGTTTGACCGTGTCAAATGCTGACGAGAGGTCCAGAAGGATGAGGAGGCAGGACTCATTGCGATCAAGAATTTGGAGGGCGTCATCAATTATGTGTGTCATAGCTGTTTCCGTGCTATGTTTCGCTCGGAAGCCTGATTGATGAGAGTTGAGGAGGTCAAATTGGTCAATGTGCCTTGTTAGTTGGAGTTGGACACATTTCTCCAGCAGTTTGGCCAGGGTGGGAATATTGGTGATGGGCCGGTAATTGTTTAGGTCAGACGAATCAGCTGTAGGTTTCTTGAGTATAGGCGTCACTTGCACCACCTTGAGGGAGTCCGGAATGAGGCCTTGTTGCAGGGAGCTGTTGATGATTTTGGTCCAGAGAGGGAGGAGCAAGGGGATGAAGTCTTTTACCGCATTAGCAGGTAGAGGGTCTGTGAGGTGATTAGAGGGCTTCAAGGTGCAGAGCAGTTTGCGGATTGCTTCTTCCGAGTAGGTATCGAAGTGCAGCCAAGATGCCTTGTTTTTAGGTTGAGTGTAAGACATTCTGGTGTTGTTGGGGAATCGACTTACGTCCAAGATGAGGTCATTTCTTATGTTGTCAGTCTTTAGCTTAAAGAAAGCAGAGAAGGCTTCACAGTGTGGGGTGTCGCTTGTTGTGCTGTTTGATTGTAGGGGTTGAGTCTTTGTTTGGGTCTTGATTAGTTCGAACAGCTTTCTTGGCCTGTTTTTTGCTTGATCCAACTGACGGCTGAAAAAGTCCGCCTTTGTGCGCTTTATTTTCCTGAAGTAGGCGCTTCTTTTGTTCTTAAGCCTTTTGAGGTGCAGTGCTGAAGGGTCCGATCTCCAGGTGCGCTCTGCCATTCGCATAATACGCCTGTCGTCATTGAGTCTATCATCATACCAGGGGTTAGAAGTTTTGGTGGAGACTCTCTTCAGTTGAAGTGGGGCGACTTCATTGACTACTGTGTTCATAGAGTCAAGGTAGTGGTCCATCAGTGTTTGAACATCCGAGGCACCTGAAGGGGGAAGGAGGAGATTGCCGATGTGGGGAGGCAGGGTAGAGGGGTTAAGGTTCTTCATGTCCCTTTTCCAAGTTTTGGATTTGGTTGGTTGAGCTGGGATAGGTTTCACTTTTTCATTGATAAAGAAGGTGATAATGTGGTGGTCAGACCAGTCGCAGGGTTCGATCGCCTCCAGCTGTGTCGAGTTCTCTTTGGCAATGATAAGATCGAGTATCGAGCCTTTGTCATGTGTTGGTCTATCGCATATTTGGGTGAGGTCAAGCGCATTAAGGAAAGATTTGAGACTATTCACCACTGTGTCTTTCTGATCGTTCCAGTGAAGATTGAAGTCACCCAGGTAGACTTGGGTTGTCTGCCGACCGGCATTGGAAGTGATCATGTCCATGAGTTGTTGGGTGAATATGAGGTTGTCACCAGGCGGGTGATAGAAGAGATGTAAAGCACACGCTTGTTTGCCCTCGCTGGTGATGTCGAGGCAGAGGAGTTCACTGGAGGGGAAGGCGGGAGGGGTGATTTTAGTAACGGAGAGGTTGCTCCTAAACATGCAAGCAATTCCCCCGCCCGTCTTGCCAGGGGACCTGTCCAGCCTAATGATGTTATAGTTGGGGGGGACTAGTATGTCCATAATCGGGGTAGAGGCTTCAGTAAGCCAGGTTTCCGTTAGAATGGCTAGGTCCAGATCCCTAGCTAAGACGAGCTCAGCGATGTCGGAGGAGTGTCTCTGGGCCGATCTGCAATTGAGTAGGATGCATTTGAGTTTGGGAGAGAGAAGGGAGGTCGAGCCTTCTAGTGTGAGGGGGACTTTTCTGAGGTTGTTAGGGACGGAACCTCTATTATTGAGTGGTGTTGGGAGCCTCAGAGGGTTTGTAAGAATTGTGGGTATGGGGATGTGTACGTTGGACATGTGTTTTTCCGGACCTGGGCCATAAGAGTGCAGTAGAGAGCATAATTCACGGTCCGACAGTGGGTTGAGGGCACGCCGGGGGCGGTGGGCGTTAGTGCGAACGGGGATAGTCGGCCAGC
Organism: Lissotriton helveticus; assembly: GCF_964261635.1. NCBI lineage: Eukaryota > Metazoa > Chordata > Amphibia > Caudata > Salamandridae > Lissotriton > Lissotriton helveticus. The sequence goes on along the minus strand of NC_136058.1, from coordinate 282,091,195 downwards.
GCGGGTGTCGTCGGAGGCGAGGGTATGTAGGGAGGGTGCGTCGTTTGTAGGGTAGAGGGGTGGTGGGAGGTAGACTGAGCTGGGAGGAGAGAAGCTCTTTGATTGCGTGGACATCTTTTTTGATTTGTAGCATGTCCTCTTTGACTTGCTGGAGGGTGGATAGCGTCTGGTCATGGGGTATATTGGGGATGGGGTTAGTGATGAGAGCTATTGGAGAATCGTTGAGTAGTGAGTTGGAGAGCAGGCAGGGTATCGAGGGGGTGGATATGCTAGCGTTGTCGGAGTGTTCTGCAGTGCTAAAGAGTGGGATGGCATTCAACGTGGGGGCCTTTTTGTGGGCGAGGGGTGTGGGTGAAGTAGGAGAAATGGGCGGTAGGTGGGAGGCATAGGTGGTGCCGTCAGTGGGAGGCGGTGTCGGTGGGTAAAAGAGTGAGTGAAGGCTGGAGACAGTGGGGGAGATAGGAGGGTAGTGGGGGCTGAGAATAGGAGGTGGGAGAGAGGGGGATGCTAAGGTAGAGGAGACGGTATGTTCTGTATCTTTCGTTGGGAGGGTGAGAGTGTCTTTGGCGGGAGCTGGGGAGGGAGGGGTGTCCGCCGTGGGGGGGATGGGAGTGGGGGGTGGATAAGCTCCAAACGGTGGTGTGTTCAGATGGCGGCGTGTGGGTGAGTGTTATTATGTCAGGTGTAAGAGGCTCGTGGGTGGGAGTGGGGAGGGGGTTGGGGAGGGAGAGGGGTCTGCCGTGGGGGGGGAAGGGAGGAGGGGGTAGATACGGCCCGGGCGATGGTGTGTTCAGATGGTGGCGTGTTGTGAGTGGGAGTTGTTAAGTCAAGTGGGAGAGGTATGGAGGGGGTGTGAGAGGGGGTACGAGGGGTCCTGTTAGAGGGGCGGCTAGTATATGATGTGGAGCCGTTTGTGACTGCTCTTGGGGAGTGCGGGGCGTTAACCGCAGGTGGGTCGTTTACTGGGGTGCTAGGGGTATAGGTGTTGTAGGTGGGGGCTGCGACGTCAGGGGTGGTAGTGCTGGTGGAGTTGTGAGTGGGGGTCCGCAGCTTGGAGAGGTGTTCTTTGAACCTGGGGAACATGTTGTCTAGCAGTTCCAGGTTCTTATCCGTGGATTGAATTAGGACAATCCCGTTATTGTAGATAGTAATGGTAGTCCTGCCAGGGAAGAGGCGGGAAGGTGTGGTAGAGAGAGTTAGGCCATGAGTTGTTTTCCTGGTGGTGGAGACGGTGAGTAGGGATAGGAACACTTTTCTCCATTGGGCTCTGCGTGGGGTGTGGAAGATGATGTCAGTATTCAGGGCTCCATTGCTTGGAGAGAAGTAGGTGTCGGCAAAGGGTGTTTCAGGGTGCGATCTCAAGAAGTTACGTTTAAAACGTTTAGTGGCTTTTTTGGTGAGTGTGGGAGGGTAGATAATTCTAAAAGTGTGCGTGCCGTTGGGCTCCATTATAGAAAGGCTGTGATGTTGGGTATAGGAGAGTGGACGACAATAAAACTGTCAGCCGCTAATTCCAGTGTAAAGGAGTGACACTTGAGGGTGACCAATATGTAAGAGGTAGAAGTCAGTGCAATCCAGGGACAGCAGTGCCTAAGGTGCAGCTTGCACAATGTGTCCAGTATGCGAGGTAGCAGTCAGCTTACTCCATGTACATAATATGTGAGGTAGAACCGGTTAGGTGGAGTCACATTTACACATCAGGGTGTCCGAGGTAATAGTGGTGTAGTCGGGGTGTAGAAGGTAGCTGGGTACAGCATACATGACTAGCAGCATCGTGAGGTATCTTACATCGAAGAACCCACACATAAATGAGGTAGCGAACAGTGAGTGATAGGGATAAGGGAGATATAGGTGCAGCTTACCGCATATATAGTATGAGAATAGCGCTAGATTATTAATGAATTACTGGGTCCGATAAATGTGCAAGCAATTTACAGCAATAGCAAATACGACAGTAGAATATGAGAATATGAGGTAGCAATCAGTGCACTGTCAGCGAGTAATAGTGAAGATGGGTGTATATTGCCCAAGATGTAGGGTACCAGTGGTAGTATAGTACTGCACTAGAAGGCGGATCATTATGCACATCAGGAGCTCTAGGTTACATAAAATGTAAAAATGTAAAATACAATAGTAATAAATGTCGCAGTAAGAGACAAACATTTAAAAACACAAAATAAAATCCGCAGTAAAATACAGACACTAAGGGACACATAGGTTTAAATATAGGGCTAAGTGAGGCTACATAGAGTGGTACATAGGTCACATAAAATGTAAAAATGTAAAATACAATAGTAAAAACTGCCGCAGTGATAGACAGACACTTAAAAACACAAAATCAAAGCCGCAGTAAAATACAGACACTTAGGAGCACATAGGTTTAAATATAGGGCTAAGTGAGGACCTTGGTACCGATAGTGAGTAATAGTCGGCAATAGTCGGCAGGACTAGTCCATGATGGCCGTCAGAGAGAGCAGGAATAGTGTTTAAAGATGGCCACCAAGTAGGGAGGATGTAGTCATTAGTCCTCTTTTAGTTGTTGCTGTTTTGGTAGCCGGGCAGAGCAGTTTCACATTCCGTTCCGGCTGTCTCAGGGTCCTGCATACCAAGGGAGTCTTATCTCTAGATTGTTATCTGAAGAAGGGTTGCTGAGGGGCCTCGTGTGTTCAGGCGGGGGTAGAGTGTTCAGTTCAGTTTAGTTTATGGCCCCGGCCATTTTGAAGACAATAAGTTTCATTTTATTTTATATAAGATGTATCAATAACCCATATCGTAACTTATCCAACAAAAGTATTGGGGCACAAACAATACCTTAGTCCACCTTCACTTTGGTGTGTTCTCTGCACGTCCAGCCGCCGGGGCAAATACGTCCATAATTGCCAGCGTTTGCGAAACACCAGCAGTGGAGCCCAGATCGACGGGCTCACCGGCCGTCACTGCTCCAGAGTATTGCATCCACGCAGCCCTTTCCAAAGATAGGCGTGAGCGTGCACAGGTTCCGGTAGTTCAGGGCAGACCTTAAGGGCATATTCTTCCTCCATGCCTGGCTCGCCCTTAGACGCTTGATGACCGGTGTGTAAGGGGGTGTGTGAGGGAGAGCCGTGTCTGATCCCTACGTCCTCACCCCCACTCCTAGGGCGAGGGCGGTTGCAGACGGAGGGCGAGCTCCCCTTCCCCTTGCCGGGACACGCCGCTCACAACCCGCGGGGATCCGTCAGGTGAGCCCAGCCTCTCGCCCGCTCTCCGCCAGTCCGCCCGTCCTGCAGCTCCCCGACCAGGTGTCGATGCAGAGAGGCGCCGGGGACAGACCAGCCGAGCTGGATTTTGTCAAGCAGATGCTCAAAACGCAGACAGTGTTACTCTTGCCGTACTCAGCAAGCCAATCAAGCACAGCAATCAATTTAGAGTTATTTCATAGAAATGTTGAACGCTGTACATAAATCATCTCCTTTAAGCCCCTCAAAGCCTGCAGGGGTGGAAGCGTGGCGGAGACACTCTTCTCGGGTCTGCCAGACCCCGGTGTGCCCTCGGGTCCGTTTCAGCCACGGGCGTCTCTCTCGTGAACAGCTCAGCGTTCGGCAAGCGGTGCGGGACCCCCGCGATGCCGCCACAGCCTCCTCAGCTCCGGCGGAGATGGACCTGGTCACGGCGATCTCAGCGGTGGAGTCCTCACCGGTCCGGTGCGGTCGCGGGAGCCAAGCGACGCCTCCACGGGAACCCGGACTCCAGCTGCTCCGATGTCCAGTGTCGAGCAGCAACCCTCTCCACAGCTCGCTACACCATCCAGGGCTCCGCTGCGGTTTCTGGTGAGTAATTTTTCAATCCAGTTACTTGCAGTAAAGCCTGTTACTTGTATTAAATCCAGTTACTTGTTTTAGCCCTGCGCAGATGGGTGCTGTCCGGGATAAATCCATAAAAGGATCCCAGGCACTAGGAGCTCCGGACTGGAGCTCTTACCAGGCGGCCATCTTGGTCTTCTCCAGTATTGGGGTGTCTTTCATAGATTCACATGCCTGAATCAGAGTAGTTAGCAGGACATACCATCCCACCCATAGACGCTCCTTGTATCATAGTGCATACGCATGCTTTGCAAACAAGAATCACATGTAAAATAAGCATCTAAAAGAGCGTAGAGGAGGAGAGAGAACAGAGGCTCACCTTATTTAAAAAGATTGCGAAGCACTGCTCGTCCCCCTGAAGTATCTGCATCGCTGGCAGCATCTAAGCAGTAGTGCTTGGTGAAGGTATGCTTGCTGGACCAAGTTGCCGCTCTGCAGATGTGAAGGAGGAACTCCAGCAAAAAGGGCTGTCGAGGAGGAGACCGCTCTCGTAGAATGCGCCCTTGGTAATGTTTGCAATGGCCTTTCTGCTTGCTGATGACAGACTGATTGCTGAGGACACCCAGCGGGTTATGGTCTGTTTAGATACAGCGTATCCCTGACTTATCCTTCCATATGCTACAAAAAACTGGTCTGTTTTACGCAATGTAGCAGTTTGTTGAAGATAGAATTTGAGACATCTTCTGATGTCAAGGGAATGCAAGGCCATCTCTGCTACCGTTTGCGGATTAGGAAAGAATGTTTTTGGAATTACTGGCTCGTTAAGATGAAAGTCGGATGGAACTTTAGGCATGTAGCTTGGATTGGTACGAAGCACCACTTAATTTGAAGTGAATTGTAAAAACGGAACTTGATGGTAAATGCTTGAATGTCACCGACTCTACGTGCCGATGTCAGTGCTAGAAGAAGAGAAACCTTCCAGGAAAGGAATTTGAGATCCACCTTATGAATAGGTTCAAAGGGGTGGCGCATGAGTTGGGAGAGCACAACATTCAAGTACCAGGAAGGAGGTCGACGCCGGACAGGAGGGAACATTCGGAATAGACCTTTGAAGAATTGTTGAATTATTCTTGTGGAGTACAGAGAATTAGAGCCATCTTGACGGAACCTGGAAATGGCCGCCAAAAACACCTTCAGTGTGGCATGAGACAAGCCAGATTTAGCCAATTGAAGAAAGAACGGTAAGATCTGTTCTGGTTTAGCATGGAGTGGATGTAAATTGGCTGTGAGACACCAGGCACAAAACCTTTTCCATTTAAGTTTGTATGTCTTAATAGTAGCAGGCGCTCTAGCATTGGCTAAAACTTCTTGACAATCCTCTGGGATATCTAGATGGGCGAACTCAACGTGTTGAGGAGCCAAGCTGCTAATTTCAAGGACGCTGGGTCCGGATGAGGCGACATGGTTGCTGTTTCATCTTCCGAATGACCCTGGGAACCACAGGAATCGGCGAAAAGGCTATGCATATATCTGAGACCAGTCATCAAAAGTGCATCCCGCAAGAGTTCTTGTGGGGAATCCAGCTTGCAAAGTGTAGGCATTTGCGGTTCTGATTCGTTGCAAATAAGTCCAGGTCGGGATGACCCCACTCTCAAAAGACTCTGTTCAGAGTCGGTTGATGAATTTCCCATTCATGATTGGACGCTGTAGTTCTGCTGAGCGACTCCGCTAACACATTGGACATTCCTGGAACGTGCACTGCCGAAAGATTTATCCTGTGATCTAGAGCCCAACTCCAAATCTCCTTGGCCTGCTGAGAAAGACAGGCTGATTTTGTGCCCCCTTGTTTGTTTAAGTAATGCATACTTGTTGTATTGTCTGTCTTGATTAGAACTGTGGATCCTTGTATTACTGTTCGAAAGGACTTCAAGGCCAGAAAAATTGCTCTCAACTCTAGCAGATTTATGTGCCATTTCTTTTGATGCGTATTCCATTTTCCATTGACAGTCATTCCCTGTAGGTGTGCCCCCATCCTTCCAGGGAAGCATCCGTGGTGATGGTATACCTTGGAACTTCCGCCAGGAATGAACGCCCTACTTGTAGGTTTTTCTTTTGAACCCACCAAAGAAAAGCTTCTCTCATGCGGTAAGTTATGGTGATCCTGTCGTCGAACGACCCCGAGACCTGCACCCATTGGAGGTTGAGTTCCCCTTGGAAAGGTCTCATCCGAAAACGGCAGTTGGGTATGAGAGGGATGCAGGATGATAGCATCCCTAGGAATGACTTAACATTCGTACTGAAACGTACTCTTTTTTCCGCAAGCTGAAGGCCATGTTGCAAATCCTGAGTTGTCTTTCTTTTGAGACAAAGGTTTGAGTGAGCAGAGTGTCTAATGTGGCTCCCAGAAACAATACCCTCTGTGATGGAACAAGATGGATTTCTTGAAATTGATTGATAGTCCCAGAGACTGGAAAAGCGACAGGCATCTTTGAACATGTACTCTTGCTGCTCCCAAAGAATTGGCCTTGATAAGGCAATCGTCTAAGTATGGGAAAAATGTAATGCCTTCCAAGCGAAGATGTGCCGCCACTGGAGCGAATATCTTTGTGAACATTCGGGGTACTGAATGAAGTCCAAATGGGAGAACCTTGAATTGAAAATCCCTGCCAGCCACTCTGAACCTTAAGAATTTCCTGTGCCTGGGGAGGATGGGTACGTGAGTAAGCATCCTGAAGGTCGAGGGTGGCCATGTGATCGCCCTTGGAAAGAAGCTGGAGGATTTCTTGAAGTGTTAACATCCGGAAGGACAGTTTCTTGAGGTATTTGTTGAGGGCACGCAGGTCGAGGATAGGGCGCCATACCCCTGACTTTTTTCGTATGAGGAAGAACCTCGAATAGAAACCTCTCCCGTTATGCAATTGAGGAACTTTTTCGATTGCACCTTTCCGAATCATTATATTTATTTGGGAGAACAGCTCCTTGAGGTGAGCCGGTGGTGGACCTTTTGGAGGTGAATTTGCGGGGGTTTTGACAATTTCTAAAGCATGTCCTCTGGCCACTATATCCAGGACCCATTTGTCCGTAGTAATTTTAGACCAATTTGAGATGTAATGGGATATTCTTCCTCCAACTTTTGATCTTGGTGTGGGCAGAGGTGGTGGTAGGTCTCATTGCCTTTTGGAAGAATCCCGTCCCCGATAAGAGGACTTTCTTTTTCCTTGCGAAAAGTTGTTGCCTCTCTGTCCGTATGTTTGTTGCTTACACGGCTGGTATCGCTGGGTACCCTGTGAAGCTTGGTACGAGCGTTGTTGGGAGTAGCCCCCTCTATTAGAATAGGACCAATGTCCTTTGGCACCCCGAAAGGACGATTTGCGAAACTGCAGGTTTCCCAGCGACCTTTCGGTTTCAGTATCTTTCTTTATGGCCTGCAAGGCCTCATCAATGTGCTGGCCAAAGAGAAATTCTCCATCGTAAGGCAGATCTATTTTTTTTGCCTGGACCTCCTGGCGGAAGGATGTTGACTTCAGCCAACCCGGTCTCCTCAGTACTGCTGCACCTGCCAGTTGTCGGAAGCCTGTAGATGCCACATCTACGTCTGCATCAATCATCTCCGCAGAAGCGCACTCTCCTTCGTCTAATACTTCTGATCTTTCTGGTTCCGGAAGCTTTTCAAGATATGGTGAAATATCCGACCACATCTGTCTATCATATCTCCCTAGTATTGCTAGGCAGTTTGCCACACGGATTGTAGTTGCAGCTATCGTTGACACCTTTTTGCCAATGGAGTCCAGACGTCTGCCATATCTGTCAGGTGGAGCGGTCACTTGTGAGGACAGGTTTCTGGCTCGTCTCTGGGCTGCTTGAGTGACAACCGACTATGTCTTAGCTTGTCCTATAAGGCATGCAGGTGATGTGAGAGGCGCTTTATACCTTTTGTCTACACGAGGTAAGACTGCGGGTAAAGAATTTGGAGTCGCCATGATTTTAAGGCCCTCCTTCCAAATAAAATCTATAATTGGGATTGTTTTTACTTGTCTTTGTGGCTGATCTTTAAAGTCATACAAAAAGCAATCGTCTTGTTTAGTTTCCATAGCAATTTGAAACCTTTTTGTTGCTCTTTCCATTACAAGATGGAATCCCCCAATGTCCACAGGCGGAGAGTCTGAGGAGCAGTAGGTGATAGGGTTTGCGTCTGGTAATCGTCCCACTCCGACAGTACAGATTTATCATCCACCTCTCCTTGCTCTCTGTCATCATCAGTGGTTATATCTCCCTGCGTATGGGGAGATTGTGCCGGAGAAGGCGGAATTGTGGAACGTACGTCAGATGCTGGTGTTGGAGAAGATGGTCTTGGGATTCTTAAGGTTGAAGCAGGTATTTGAGAAAATGGTGTTGCAGGAAGCGACTCCGCCGATTCAGATGGAGGGAACCGGTGGTAATAGTCGTTCAACATATATTGCAGATTGTTAAGGAGATCCAACGGCATCTGTGCTGTTGGCACTGCAGGAGGGGTTTGATCTATAAACTCAGGAAGCTGTTCTTCATCCTGATCGTCCTCCTGAAACTTTATCAGCAGTTCTGAAGGACTTTTGGCCGCCCGGAATCTGTCATCCTCGTCAGATTGTCCATCCTCCTCCGTCAGATTGTCCATCCTCCTCCTCTTCTGAATCTAGAAGCTGCTCAAGCAATTTCAACGGTGATAGAGCCATTAGAGAAGAGCCTCTTCTTTGCAATAAGGAAACCCCCGTAGGCGGAGAGGTAAAGGAGGCAGCAGACGGAGCAACAGACCAAACCTGCAAATCTGTGCATGAAGAAAGGAGAGATGTTGACAGACAAACCGTTGACGGTATCGTCAACGGGAATATTGTATGAACTTTGGCCGACGATGAAACAATGCTCTTCGACGATGATGTAGTCTTCGTCGACGACGTAGACTTTAACGACGGTGGAATTCTCTTCGACGACATAGCCGTCAACGACGATGAAGTTCTCGTCGACGGTGAGGTAGTCGACGGCAAGGTGATCTCCGTCGACGAGGAACCCGTCAACGAGATTACTTTCGTCGATGATGCGCTCGTCGACGACATCCTTTTTGTCTTCGACGACGGAGCATCTACGCTTGATGGCAGTATCTTCGTCGACGAGATGGGTCTAACTGAAACTAAGACCATCGTTGACGGTAAGGAAGCAGACGACATTATCATCTTAGGTCTTGGCGATGAGAAAGTAACCGTCGACGTGGAGGAAACATCGAAGACGGAAACCGTCGACGGAGAAGCCGTCGACGATGCAGTCGTCGACAAGGTCTTTTTCGGAGGCAAACTTTTCTGTGACAGTCTTTTAGATGGTAAAGACTTAGCAGACTTTCTCGGGGGCGTATTAAGTCCGGATTTTGAAGGTGGAGAAGTCTTTTTTGCGGTAGAGGAGGAAGGCAAGCTTGAATCCTTAGCTTTTCTCAACACCTTAGGCCCAGGAGAAGATACCTCTTCCTCAATCTTCCTCTTTCTGGAAGAAATAGTAGACCTCGAAGCCAAACTTCCTACCTCAGATAGAGGATTATCCTGATTCTTGATCTTCTGCAACCATAGTAGAAGACGACGTTCCCTGTCTCTGAGGGTCTTCTGAGGAAAGGTTCTGCAGATCTTACAATCCTTTACCTCATGGTCTGGATACAGGCAATAAATGCATTTTTTGTGGGGCTCTTCTTTAAAAAGCCTAAGCTTCCCACAAGACTCACATGGTTTGAAGAGAGATTTTGAAGAAGACATTCCAAAAATAAGTAGAAAACCAGTCAGGTTGAGAAGTACTGAGCAGAGCTCAGGGAGACTCCCTTCACACAACGTGCGGTAAAAAATCTGAGAGCCTGAGCCTCTGGGGAGAACATTCTGGTGGGTGCCGACGCCTGATTGGCTGCAGTTTGGGCTATACAAAATGACTAGGATAGTCATGTGTGGAAGTTTTTTTACACTGTAGCTTAGGGCTACTTTACTTCCTGGTTGGTTATTACCAAGGGTTTTGGTTTCTTATATGCAAATTATTGCTTTTTATGTACCGTGGGACTCCCACTCCGACGACGGGGGAATGATTCAGGCATGTGAATCTATGAAAGACACCCCAATACTGGAGAATCCTTAGTATTACGCTGCGGAAGGTTTAACCGCATGCGGGCTGCGGCTATTTTCGCGCTGCGCGTTTTTTTTTTAAAAAGCCGCGTTACATGACTAGCACAGCTCGTCATCAGGGTGCGAGCGGCGCAACTGATGACGAGCTGAGCTCGTCATCAGCGTCGAAGTGGTTAAAGCATCGTAAAAACGTCTTCAACAAAAACACACCAATATGTGATGCAATGTTTAGAGCTGTCGGCGACAATGCTTTAACATCGATTTCACCCGTGTATCACAATAAAGAAAATGTATACAACAGCAGGGAAAGGGGGTGTTTTTCCTCAGCAAAGCTATAGGTTAGCCATACATTACTGGATCCCCGCCAAAGTAAGGCAGTAGCCTTACGTACATTTCCCCTTCTTGCAGGAACACTGAAATGAAAAGAAATGAATTTGTACTTGTACCCCACTGGGGTTTCCTGGCGCTGTATGCATACCGCTATGGAACCCTTCCTGGCTTTTCCCTGTTAAATGTTCACTCCTGGGCACCCCCAAGGTGAAGCCAGGCATCCCAGCGCTGTTGGGGCCCTTGTGGAGATTAAGCAAGCTATTGCCCAGAGTTGCAGAGTGGGACCCATGATTAGAATAGGCACCGAGGCGAGTATTATCAGGTCCGAGGAAATTGAGCCCAAGACCCGCCGAGGCGGGAATTGAACCCTGGTCCCGGGCCAGACCTCTGCATCAGGGTCTGCCGCTCTAACCATTGACCCACACTTCACCACTCTTCAGACCTTTTCAGGTTTGGCCTAAGCGGAGACCCTTTGCTTTCAATAACACACCCAGAAGCTTTAAGCCCTCCCTCTTCGTCCACTGGTCTTCTGTGGTGTCATTCACACTTGCTTCGGCCCACCACAGCATAAAGCAGGAGGGCACAGGGCCAGCCCCCTCCAGCCACTGGCTCACCTGACTGAGTGACAGCATTCTACCCCTGCACTGGCTCACCTGCCAGAGTGACAGCATTCTGCCCCTGCACGGTCTCACCTGCCCGAGTGACAGCATTCTGCCCCTGTACTGGCTCACCTGCCCGAGCGACGGCATTCTGCCCCTGCACTGGCTCACCTGCCCGAGTGACCGCATTCTGCCCCTGCACTGGCTCACCTGCCCGAGCGACGGCATTCTGCCCCTGCACTGGCTCACCTGCCCGAGTGACCGCATTCTGCCCCTGCACTGGCTCACATGTCCGCGTGACCGCATTCTGCCCCTGCACAGAGTGCACATCTGCACAATACGTAGCCCTTTCAGTGCTAGGCATTGCTAGTGCAAAGAGCGCTTTTACATAAACAGTCAATCTAATTTGGCTTTTACACAATGTTTGGTTTCATACAATATGTGCCTTTGTACAAAAAAAACAAATAAGAACTGGAAAATCCAAAACTTAAAACAGCAAAGCCCAACTGGCTCTGCCAATGCTGGTTTATCAAGAGTTATAGATCACCGACTTGTCGAAATGTAACCATTTTCTTTTCCACAAAGAAAAATCTTTTTAATGTTTTTACTGTAGAACACAAGTGGTTTGATATATTGTTTTTGGTTTATCAAGACAACTGATATTAATATTGACTCACAGGTGCTCCCCTAAAAGTGCATTAAAGATTTAACAAATCCATCACTCGCTCTCAGAGTACTGTAACAGTTCTGTGACAAAACAATGCCCACTTACGTCGGACTGCTGAAATGAACAAGCAGTGGTAAAGTTAATAAGTCTGTACTGGAAAAGTAGGTGCAGTGGCTTCATTAAAAAAAAATTAGTTTTATTGCAAACGTATGCCATAAAATGCAAAGGAAAACCTTCTGCACTCTAAACGTAACAACGTCTTTGCAATACATGTGTAAAAGAAAAGAAAAAAATACTTTCACTTATAATACAACAGTATGGGAACTTCCTAGCAGGCAGGTGTACTAAAACAGGTATAAAATTATTTTTTATTTGTACGCCAGTTCACAGGAAATGCACTAATGGCCTGGAATTACTAGAACATGAAGGCATAGTTTAAACAGGTGAGGATGAATAAAGAATAAATAAAAAAAATGAAAAGGAAAGAAAAAAATTACAGGATAACTATAGTATTGGCCCACGAGGCCCTGCACTGAATTTCAATTCTGTTATGGGGATTTGCACAATTAGTAGAAAAACGTCATCACACACAGAAAAAGAGCCTATGGCTGAAGTGGGCATGCCCACTCCTCCTCGGTATGCTGTGGTAGGTGGAAGCAACATTTGATTGACGTTAGAAGAGTCCAATAGATAACGAGGACTGACCTAAAGCCCCTCTTCATTATGTAAACATGTATGTATTGTTTTCTAGAAATTACATTGAATACACCAGTCTTAAAACAGCAAAAGCTGCCTAGTCCAGACCTAGAAAGGAATAAGATAATGCAAGAGAACGCTGCAACAAAAACTGTAGGATCTGAATACAATACACTGCAAATGTTCCATTCATCGCTGGATGTAATGCACTTTATTGAGCCTACTTAATAATTACACAAAGATGTTCAACTCCATTAACTTTCCAAATCTAACTCCTTTTTGATGTAACACTAGAGACAGGACCTGAGGTATTGAAAGCTAATGTCCTGGAATACTTCGCCTGGTCCAATAAAAGGTATTATAACCCCCCTCAGGATAATTTTGACAGATTAACACATAAAACCGCACGACACAAAGGCCGGTTTTACGTGGTTATTCAAAAGCCATTACTCTAGGGACAGCTGCAATCTCATTTTTTAGGCCTGTCTTAGCAGACAGTGCAAGGTGTCTGCTGGCGAAAATACCTTGCCTTCTTACAGTGGGCTTAAAGCCTGCACATTGTTTACCACTGGTTGGATTTGCCACACATTTTCTTGCTTTTTATAAATACGCGTGTCTGAGTTTTACTTTCCCTTCTTGCGTTTGTCCCTCTACTAGAGCAGTGACGCAAATACTTGTACCTTTCCATTGCTCACTTTCGAAGCGCTACTTTTTTATTTTTAGTTCAAGTACAAGAGAGCCCGTCTTTCCAGACATCTTGCTTGTGCACAGCGCCATCCACCATGGTCCGCATTGTCTCTCCCTCGCCAGTGTGCTTCTCTCACACTCGCTCCGTGTTGTTCTAACCCTCATGAGCTTCTCTTCCCACATTGCTTTCTTGCCAGAGTGCAGCAGGTACAAGTTCCCACTCTCTCTAACCGATGTGCTTCTTTACCCCAAGCTCCATGTTCCTCTCTCACCAGTGTTGCTCTCCCCACCCTACCTATTGCTTCTTCCTTCATTTGCACCCACCCTGGGTTGCTTCAGCCCCCTCCACACAGTGTTGATCTGCCCCCCATATTGATTCCTACACCACCCGTGCCTTCTGTGTTACTTTCCCCATCATATCCCTCCACTTCGCCTCCTACCATCCGTGTCTCAATAAACAAAGCTTTTGTGCTTTTTTTAATGTAAGGATCCAACTCCGATAAGTACATAAAAAGAAGGGGGGGAAAACAGAGCGTTGTTTTGTAAACGCACTCCTACAAAATGAGGTGGATGGATGAATCATAGTGGCTTTTTCTTATTTGAGGACTTTTTATCCAAGCTGCACAGTATCTGGGATTCCGTACATCATCACTAAAACCATTAGCAAAGTCAACAGGTCCTAAAGGCAAGGTACTCCGGATAGTGCTTGATACTACCAACTTGGAGCACTGCACTAAATACAATAATTTCAAAAAATGCAATGCTGTGCTAGCCCCACTGGCTTTGGAACTTGCAAATAAGTCACCCAGAGATCTCTCCACCAGACACAATAAACCACTAAGTCTTCATACTGACTACAGATGAGTTGAGCTAGCCCTTACACATTTTGGTTAAGCGTTGAGAAAGCCATGCAAGGACACAATGATCTATGCTTGGTGGATTCGAATTACTTTAAACTAATATGCTGTCCAACTTTAAAGACCTCCTCAGGCCGTTACCCAGGCATTTGAAGTTGTACCTAGCAATATTTAAGATGAGATGCCATGTGATGAGCAAAAGAATGATGGATTTAACTCCGATCTCTTTACGGGGGTGAATGTTTTTATTTGTTCTGCAGTCCGTCCATCAATTGTCTCTCTTTTGTTTTCCCACCCTAAGTGCGCCAGGTATGCCCAGACGTGGGTCCCCGGCTCACTGTGCCACTGGATTCAAGCTATCCTGGCTGATGAGGGGTGAAACCACAAAACCGGTCCTAGGATGCTTGTTTCCGGTCCAGGGACCCATCCTCCTACGGCAGACCCAAGACCTACCAACCTTCAGGAGGCTACTCAAGACCTGGCTATTCGAGCAGTAGCAACACCCCTCCCCCCCCCCAGCGCCTTGAAACCCTCAAGGGCGAGTAGTGCGCTTTACAAAAGTTATGATTGATTGATTGATTGATGGAGGACCTGGCTTGGCAGTTTGTGCTGGACTGTTCCCGTGAGGTACGGAGTCAAGACTGATTTGCATATGGACTGGTCTAAACTGGGGTGGCATGGTGAGGAAAAGAATGATTGTTTTAGGAGGGTGAATGTTTTGAATTGTTTGTCCATCAATAGTGTGTCTATGACATGCTCCTCACTAACCGGGAAGTTGGGTACTTGGTGCGATATGGCAAGTTGATCATGCAAAAGCCTCCAACTTTCCTAACTTAGAAAAGACCTGTCTAATGGGAGGTGGGGCACCATTTGAGCGAAACAGACTGCAACACTATTATTACGAACACAATATATATTAATATCCAGCCAGGTTTATGTTAAGAGAAGTATCAATTAATAAACACCTGAAATTTTCAATACACATTTAGAAGGTCGGTAGAAGTCTCAATGCCCTAGCCATGATGTTTTAAAATGAAGGGACATGTTTTTTAGGGTGATGGCTCTGTTCCATTGTCTAGTTATGAACATGGATACAATTGGTTCATCCCTTTGTGAGGAACAAGGGTTCCTAAACAAATGGCAGTAGTGCAGTACTGATACCGTAGTTGGTAGCCAAAGAGCACAAAGAGTCTTGGGTCTTTTGGTGGTGAAAAGGGTAGAATGTTGTCTAATCTGCAAATAGGGAATTTGTAATCTGTGCCGAAGAGACTGCGTCCAGTCTCCAAACATATAATCAGGGGCAGAGGTCAGGCAGGTAATGAACCTCTGCACGCAGCGCAGGGGGACTCTCTAGTATGGTTCGCAGACACTTTGATATCCCCGATATCCACACCAACAAAAAGGGGGTGGGTTTCAAGTTTGCAAAAGTTATCCGGTGGTGCAGTAAAACTGAACTCAACAGCACAGTTTCCACTACTAGAACCTGATGGTAACATCCTGCCATTTCTTGGCATGGTTACTGGGTGGGCTTCCAGGTGGTTGGCCTCTTGTCTCTTGGTTTAAACTGAATTCAGTGCTCACATTTGTGGTTAAGTCGATCTTAGGAAGCCTTCATTCACAGAAAAAGATCAGCAGGTGGCTTAGTCTGGATCACCTTCGTGTATGCCAAGCACGAGAAAACAGTCCCATACAAGTATTTCCTTTCTGAAGATGTTCGGTATATTTTATGTTTATTTTAGCGCTTACTTGGGGAAGCTGTTTCATCTGGAAAGCTTACGTGTTATCCTATGGAGCAAGAAAGATTTTGTGGTGGGATTGGGAGGATGGGGAGTAGACACAGTGACGAGAGACCATAGACGTGTGCAGAAGAGTGAACAAGGGAACCTAGGTCACAAACGAAATCCAGTGGAGAGAGGTACGTCTGTAGGGAACACAACTTACTTTTGCTATGCTAATAATTTGCAGAATTCATCCAAACAGTCCTCAAACACCCCGAATGAGGAAAAAGTGGGATTGTTTTGGTGTGAAAGTGGAAGAGGTGTGGCGCCGTGGCCAGGGCGACTGACGCTGGAATCTGGGGATCACGGTTCGATCCCCGGCTCCGGCGGCAGGTTAGCCCAGCACCATGTGACTCTGGGCAATAGCTTGCTTAATCTTCCCGACGGCCCCCAGCGCCTAGAGACCCTAACGGGTGATTGTGCGCTTTACAAATGTGGATTATTATTATTATTAAAGTCGGCAGCACTCACCCTTGTGGACAGCCACGCAATACCCCTACACGCAAGAATTACAGCCACATACATCAAGCACGCTGAGGAGGGTTGGTATTCCAACAACATCTGCAATTTAAGCTTTTCGTACCTCCAATAGAACACTAGATGTGGTGCCCAGGTAGTACCTTAGATAAGAACCTCAACAGATGCCGCATAAGCATAAATATGTGGGAGCCTCAAATATGCACGAGGGGACTGGTAGGCGATATTATTAGAAAAAAATAGAAGAATTAACAGCTAGTATCATCAGCTGTGGCCACTGGCCACCCCAAACTCTCACAAAGAACAGAAGCAACATGTCGCACATGGAGACTCTACCAATTTTAGAAGACCTGTAACTGCCAAACCTCCAGCCCACAGCCTTAGAAAGGGAATATGAAACTAGAACTTCAAGAGGTAAAGGGGCACACTACCAGATGGTGCAGAATTCAATTGAGTACATACATTATTCTGCAGGCTTTCGGGCTGGACTCCCATTAGCTCGTTAATAGTGAAACTGAGTGACGTCACAACCTTCACCTCTCTCAAAGGACTTCAATAGTAACCGCATTACTATGAAGTACACAAACATCAGGTGTTTCTTGTATTTTGTACAGAGAGAGTGCTCGAGCATGCTTGCTCGTACAGGAGTCCGTCAAAAGGATACTGTGGCTTCCCGTACTCCAGGGTGTCGTCACCATCCACATCCAGGTCAGCATCGCTGTCGTGGTTCTCTTTGCTGCTACACATAATAAACCCCGACCCTGTTGGAGAGACCAAAGAAGAGAGGAGAACATATTAAGAACCTTTAAGTGACCATCTCCACCAGGCGCTCCACTTTAGAAGATTTTTTTATTTTTTTTATTTAATGAGTCTTGAGACGCTCGATAAATAAACAAGACAGAAGAGAACTACCTACCTCCGACACCTTTACTATGTCACTCCCTTCCGTAGACAAAAGACCTGCTCAAAAGGCAGCACGAGGGGCCTTCTGAAAGTGTAACCAACACCACTGGTCATTGCACCAGTCAACAGGGGCAAGTTCCATCATACCTTTCTGCGGCCCACCAGATACTTGCAAGCCACTGTCAGTCCACTTTAAAAAGAGAGTTTCAGCTAGTAAAAATAAAAAGCATACTCATCAGTGAAGGCTCCGGAACACTTCAAAGAATCTTAGTTTTAGGGGGTGGGGCTATACCCATATCAAGATGTCAGGCTGGTGATGCGTTGGGCCGGTTTCTTCCTCCTAGGAGCATTATGCAGCAACCCATGAGCAGAATAACCGGTAGAAAAGAAGACTTGCATTCCCTGTTTCTATGGAGGGAATGCAATTTTGCTGAGGGAGCATCCCTGATGGCTTATAACGTCGTCGAGGTTTGGATAAGAGTGCAGCCATCATGGGCTCTGGTCCAGGCTTTCGAGGTGATACGACAGCGAGAGAGAAGAGCCCACATGATAACAGAAAGAGGGAAAAGAGGAGGTGGCCTGTTTGGGGCTAAACAATGATCACCTCATCTGATGCCCTGCCAAACTTGAGCGCCCTGAGCAAAAGTTTGATTGCTGGAAATCGGACAAAGAGAGACTTCTCAACTGACTGGGGTGACCCAGGGAGGGGGGGGGGGGGGTGGGGGTGGAGTCCGAGCACATAGAAGCAAATGCAGCATTTTATAGAATCTATATTGAACACAAATGGCGCAATTCACAGGCTGTTAGAGCAGTTTGTGCTGGCCCAGACCCATGTAGAAATGCATGGCTGCGTTCGTACTGGCCCTGGACCAATGTGCTTTTACTGGATTCGGTTTCCCTTAATGATATTTAACCACTTCCATGCTAATGACAAGGTGAACTCGTCATGAGGCACACTGGATCTGTGCTCATGACAAGGTCAACTCATCATGTATAATGGGAAACATAAATCTCCAGCACAGGAGGGGAAAACCCCTTAGCAGCCAAGTGGTTAATACTAAGGGTAAAGTTAACGTCCAACTGTAGTACAGTCGAGAACATGGCCCAGAGTCTTCTCCATAGCTCCTAGTCAGTAGAGAAGTTATGGAGCTTGTCAGGGTTTATAAAAAGGCTATTTGCTCGCTGAGACACTCTTGATGCCCAAGCCTAAGACTAAAACCAATCAGAGGAAGCTTAAGGATGACCCTTTCAAGTTTTATGAGAACAGAAGCTATCAAAGAAACTGATAAAAGAAAGCACTCCCCAGGGCAATGGCAGAGAAAAGGGTGGAATCACCGACACTGTTTACCAAAGAAGATCCTCAAAGCTGCCCGACGAACATCCTTCAGAAGATTTCAGAGATGGGGTCCGCTCAATTCCAATACCTCAAAATGGAGAGGACTGCAACCAGAGCAAGATGAATAAAGATTTGCAAGTGATTGGAAAGAAGCTTGGCACAAATGAAGAGGACAATATTGTTCAGAATCAGGAGATGGAACACACAGGAGACCTGCTCAAAGATGGAATGAGAAATAAAGGACTTGAAAGATAAATGCTAAGATTTAGAAGATCTATCTAGATGTGACAATATAACAATTTGTAAGTTCAGAGAATGGGAGGAAGAAACTCCTGTGCAGATATTTTTAGAGCAATTCTGCAGAAGGACGATTCCTACCATATTCCTATGGAAAGAGCACACAGAGTTGCACCCAGAGAGAGAGGAACTATGGGCGTGTCCCAGGGATATCTTGGTTATACTGGGGTCATCACCCCTCAAGGATACGATGATTCAGAAGTCGAGAAAAAAGATACATTCTTATTTCAAGGGAAGGTTCTGACTTTGTTCCAAGATATCTCCCCAGCCACTTCGAATAGAAAACATTCACTCTTTCCAATAACAGCAGAATCATGAAAAAGACAGGGTTGATCCAGGTGGACTTTTCCATTTGGTTTCAAATTGAATCAAAAACTCCCCTAATATGGTAAGGCAGATGAGGGCTAGGAGGTCCTGGGTTTATCAGAAGATCCCAAACTACAACCACAACCCCTCAGCAGGATATATGGAAAAACCAAGCCCTGTAAGGAGGCAACTATATAAATAGTAAAAGCAGTGACTATGTGGCTGGAACTAGTCGCATTAACTTTTGAGGGACACCAAACTCAGACATTGGATTAATAACTATTTCAGACCACTCGCTGGTAACATGTCCAACTGAATTGGATGCTAAACCAAACAAGAGAGGAACTTGGAAGTTCAAGAGAACGTTTCAAAACTTGTTCAAAATATTAAATTGGTGATCCGAGACTATTTCGACAATAAGCAGAATGATAAAATGTTGTAGGCAGTTCTATGGGATGCTTTTAAGTCTATGGTTAGAGGCCAGTGTATAACTGCTAAAATTATACAAAGAAGTGTGGGAAAACTAATCAGACAAACAGTAGGAGGAGTTGAGGAAAGATGAACACAAATAGTAATCTAAGGACTTACCCATTTAGCAGCCACTGAAAAATGTGAGTAAGCACACCTACGCGTCAAGTAGAAGTTTTATGAGAAATTCAATAAGGCCGACTCCCTGTTGACAAGAAGACTTGAAATAGCTGGTACAAATAGTAGAATTCCCAACATAAAGGATCACACACGGGTAATTTGGGATGGAGAATCAACAAAAAGGTAAATATTCCAACATTAGTATGAAAACTTCTAGGCCGAGGAGCCAATCGACGATGCCAAATTAGAGAGCTTTCCTACAATCCTTCAGTTACCTAAACTAACCACTGCTGTTAGAGAAACACTGTAGTTCCCTATATCGCAGAGGAAGTCTTATTTGGTTTAAATTCATGAACCCTTATTTAAACGCCTGGTCCTGATGGACTTTCAAACTCTTTTTAATAAGCAGTTTTGAAATGTATTGTCCCCCAAAGTGACAGCTATCTTTAATTTGACCTACAATCTAAAACGGTAACGACAACCACAGCGGAAGTGAACATTTACTAACCTAGTATTTTTGCAGAGCTTTTCTCATTCACCAGACCATCGCCCTTCTAAACCCAGATGTATTATTATTATTTTTTTTAACAAAAACACGGATGAACAGACTTTTACCGCATCTCCATCTTTAATTTACCCTGACCAATCGGGGTCTAACCCCAATAGGCAAGCATCAGATAAAATGAGACGGATGCTTAATCTTGAATTGAATTGAATTGAAGGGGGTCTTATCATGCGCAAACTTAGCCCAATGGGCGTCAAGGCGCCTAATTCCAAATCCAGCTCATAACAAAAAACCCTGCAGCTCAACCTGTGTAAGCTCTGGAAAAACACCACGTTTTTAAGGCCTTTTTAAAGAGCGACAGAGAGGGTAAAATCTTCAACTCCATCGGCAAGATGTTCCAGAGCTGTGGCGCAACGACGGAGAAGGCCCTAGCTCCCCATCTGGTGAGCTTAAAGCGGGGGACAACAAGTTGGAATAGTCCCGAAGAGCGCAAACACCTTGTAGGGTGATAACGGGTAAGCAGGGAGCGGATAGCGCCTTTAGGTCCATCCTCGAGAGCTCTGTAGGTCAAACACAGAATTTTAAAATAGATTCTGTGCTGAATAGGCAGCCAATGAAGGTCTCTCCTCGCAGCAGTAGCAGAAGAGGCCCTGGGAAGATCCAGGACAAAACGTGCAGCAGCATTCTGCACGATTTGCAGTCGATGTATGAGGCCCTTGTTGGATTCCATGTAAAGAGAGTTGCAATAATCCAACCTGGAACCAACAAGGGCGACTGCAATCTGCTTGCGTGCTTGAAGAGACAGATAACTGCGAATTCTATTGAGCGTCCTGATCACGCCCCAGCAGGTCGAAACAGTCCGATTCACCTGTAGGGACATCGAGAGTGAAGTATCGAACACCACACCCAGATTTCTGGCGGATTGCGAGGGAGTGGGGCAGATGCCAAGAGAGGAGGGCCACCATTCACTCGACCAGATATCTTGGTCCTTCCCAAAGACCAGGACCTTAGTCTTCTCGCCATTTAGCTTCAGGGAGTTGTTAACCATCCAATCTGCAACATGTTGCATACAGGACCTGAAGCTAGAGGCAGATGTTATGACAGAGGACTGAGTGAGTGAAACCATGATCTGGGTGTCATCGGCGTATGATACCACCTCCATCCCCTGCGATCTTACAAGCCTGGCAAGGGGGGCCACGTAGATGTTGAACAGGGTCGGACTTAATGCCGACCCCTGTGGCACCCCACATTGCAAAGACTTTGCCGGGAGAGGTGGTTGCCGAGCATCACTCTCTGTTCCCTATCAAGGAGAAAGGAGTTGAGGAGACTCAGGGCCGAACCAGTGACACCTGCCTCCCTAAGCCGAGATGTTAGAATGGCAGGAGACAGAGTGTCAAATGCGGCCGTGAGGTCCAATAGCACAAGAACAGTAGTTTGTCCAGCGTCAACCTTGCATCGGATGTTGTCGACTACAGAGGTGAGAGCAGATTCTGTGCTATAGTGTTTTCGAAATCCATGCTGGGTGATATCAAGATACTCCGAGGCTTCAAGGAAAGAAGATAAGTGGCGATTCAGGTGTGCTTCTAAAATTTTTGCCGGTGCAGGGAGCAGGGAAATGGGTCTGAAATTTTTCAAAAGGCCCGGATCGAGTGAGGGCTTCTTGAGGAGCGGCCTCACAATGGCCTTCTTCCATATTGATGGAAAAGTGCCTTGGACTATTACCTTATTCATCACCTCAAGTAGGGGAGGAAGGAGGCTGTTCCTACACTCTTTTAGCTTTTTAAGAGGCAGTGGATCTAATGGAGAGGAAGACTTCGTCTTATCCAGAAGAAGATTCAATCCCTCCAAAGACATAGAAGGAAAATCAGAGAGGAGGCTGGAAGGAGCTATATCCAATGCCTCAAAAGAACGTATGCCTGGAAGATTATTTTCAACCAAGGAGAGGCGTTGTACTTCTAAGGAAGTGTGAATATCAAAGATTTTTTTATGAAAAAAGTCTGCAATGTTGTCACAGAGACGTTGAGAGCTAACTACGGGGTCTGGAAGTTGAAGGGAGCATAGCGAATCCGCAATTTTGAACAGCTCCCTGGCGGAAGTAAGTGAGCTAGTCAGGTTGGAGAAGTATTCCTGCTTCTCCATTATCACTTTCAGCTTATACTCCCGTAGAGCGGACTTATGAGCCTCCCGATCCATGGGATCCCAGGATTTCCTCCATCTCCTCTCACTGCTTCTGCAGCCCTGTCTTAGTAGTCTAAGATGGTCCGAAAACCATGGCGCTGATGGTTTCCGCCGGGCTACATATCGCAGGGATGCGGGGGCAAGTTTTTCTACTGCATTAGTGATGGAATCCTGCAGAACTTGTGCTGCCTCATCCGCGTCTTTTGGGGAGAGAGCCTCTGGTGTAGGAACAAAAGGGGCAAAGGCCTCATTCGTAAGGTTTCTAAGATTTCTTCTAGAAACGAAAGGGGTGGTCCCCTTCTTAGTAAAATTGGAGGTGGAAAAGGCTAAATAGAGAGGAACCGCAAAATGATCAGTCCACACTAATGGTAAAGGTGTGCCGCTGGAGAGTTTTAGATCATTAGAGAAAACCCCGTCAAGGATGTGACCTGCTGTATGAGTGGCTTTAGTAACAAGCTGAATAAGATCACAGGCTCCGAGAGATTCAACCAATGATAAGGTGTCCTTAGAGTGAACCTCGTCAAGATGGAAATTGAGGTCACCTAAAATGGTGAAGGAGGGCTTTCCAAAGTATGGCTCAAGGATCCTCAAGATGTCCGAGGCAAAGTTAGCTCTGTGACCAGGCGGCCTGTAGATCAATATACCCGTAAAGGAGACTGAAGACATCAAATTCCCACGGTGTTAAAGTATTTCTCAAAGCAGAAAAAGCCCTGTATCGAGTCCACTACAATGTTTGACTCGAATGTTAGAAAAAAAAAAAAAAAAAGACTACTTCTATTTTGGCTTACTACCAGCTACCTACACCCAAAATGCGTATCAATTAATAAAGCAGCTATGGAATCTGGAGGCCTTGCAATGCTGACCTAGATATGCTCTATTTAGAAGCACATCGCCACATTCTTTTTAAACGGTAACTATTAGAATCTGAGAAGCCCAGGGTACATATGGAAGCTGAAATCCTGGGCAGAAATACATTGGCTGTTGAGTAGTTTTGCAAGAAAAACCACCCTCCAATAGGATATATGTGTTATTTTGATATCCACACCAGAGGTAAATGGACAGACTGGGAAGACCAAAGGCAATTCGACTTTCCTCTTCCCATTCACCCCCTCTTTTTAAGTCTTGCCTAAACAGCACATGCACTGCAGGACGATTGTTTACAATTCAGTGGGCTTACACTGCACAAAGGCATACCATTAGTTGTTTTTGTTGTCACTCTTACTTGCAGTCTTTTTGTTGCTTAGCTCCCATATGCTTCTCTTCCTTTCTAGTGTTATCTCCTCTCTGGAGCAAGGACCACATATATGCATTCTTCCTAGTCTTTCTTTGTTCGTCTGCGTCTTTTTGCAATTTTATGAGTGTTTCATTATTTCAGGGCGTGGAATGTCTTCCTACTTTTACACAGGCACATGCCTTCTTATTTATGATTCGGGCTTCCGGTTTTATGGTATTTATTTTTCGACATTTGCGTCTGTATTTATGTAAAAAATTTTGTTGTTAATTTTTTCTGTATTTACCCATTTTTATATTGTATTTTCTATATAAATAAAGCTGTAATGGGTATTTTTCCACATTTATTTAACCAATAAATTTATACTTGCATATGAATGTCCAAAAGGTTTCAGCAGTATGCAGGGCAATAGCGTTATCTGAAAACACTTGAATTGTAAAATAACAAATAACTGTATATCTGCACTAAATTAGGCTTAATTACGAAATCTATTGCCTTTTTTCATCTCTCCTACTTCTCAATCTGTGCACCTACTGACCTCGCACTCATGATTGAGAATAGAAAAAAATCGTCCAAAGGCGGCCCTTTTTCCGGATTTTTCTATATTTAAAAATAAATACAGAAAAGAAAATAAATAGTTTCCAGTCTGTATTTATCTGTAAAAATCAGTAAAAACTGAAAAGTGGGAACCCTATTTATGATGCTTTCACCCCATCTGCCATCTCTATTGATGCTTTAGTTACTTACGCACACAGCTATGCTACTGTACACTCCTCTACACCACTAACGTTTAGCCAACTGAAAAGCAGCCACGCTGCTGTACCACACGGATGGAAGACTGGCAAAACCAACAGCTCTCAAGTAGGCTTTGCCAATGCTTGTTAAACTCAGATTTCTCTCCTGGAGTTAAAGGTGATCATTTTAGCAGCTGGAAGAAAGGGTCTGTAGAATGTGGAGGGAGCGCTCTATTAACTTGGTTCACTTCAATTGTTGAGTGTGTTTAGTATTGTAGTGAAGGATAGTTGAGATCAGTCTATGGTGGCACTCATAATCGACCACAGGAAAAATATGCAAATATTTGAAGAACCAACATAAAAGTGGTCAATAGTTGCTACATTTCAATGAACTGAAAAGGTGGGAAGGAGATTCCTGAGAAAGAGTGCTCGAGCATGCTTGCTTCTATGTGATAGACCGAAAGGGGAACCAGGGAATTAAAAGTAATCTGGAATCGCTAAGTAGATTCACATCACCAGATCGATAAGCAGTGCTGACAGCAGATCAGAGGAATGTCGCTATCTTGCCAATAAGGACACCGCGTTGAGGAGCCAGGAGAGAGAAAGCAGTGCTCCCAAACGCAGCCCAAGCAGCTGAAAGCAACAGCACGGTCACGCAGGCCCCACAACCAAAGCAGACTTCTTTAAATCATGAATCTGACGGCCACGCGCCGCTCTGCCAATGAAGGGGCGAGGAGCACAAATGTCAGTACCGAGAGATCCTAATTTGACAAACACTGCCCCGTTTCCCTCCCATTAGCCCAAATTAATTCTAGTTATTCCAAGGCCGGTCAGGACAAACACAATCCAGTTAATGTAATCAATTGAACAGCATATCGATCAGAGTACTGGGTACTGTTTATTTATGAGCAGGAACACGTTGAGAAAAAGAAGAACATCGCGATAAATGACCATCTGCGTTGCACAATCGACTGTACTGAAAATAGATTTCTGATCAATGCAGTGTTTTGGGTTACATTTTAATGCAGTTAACATCAAGTGGAAATACATATTTTCTAAAAATGAAAAGGGAGGGGTACGGTAGATAAAGGGAAGTGCCACGATCATGTCAGTGCAGACAAGAGGTACCTCAGCAGCACCTGGGTCACGAAGTGTAATCCGATTGTGGGTTCAACAAGTCCGACTCCAGACAGGGTTAGACGGAGCTCCGAGTTTGGGCCAGGATGGAGGGGTGATGGCAGCTTTACACGCGCGCCTTGTAAGTTTCCAAGCGAGATTAGTTACAGATCTGTTCAGGGTGTCTTTAGTAAACTCCATTGATTGGGCAGCTGACAGCCGCGCCGAGTGCGGTGCTCGAGCGATCAATGGCCGCGCTGTCACCTGCCTCTTGGCTGAACAGTTGACAATGCAATTATCCAGTGCGGAGACAGGGAGTTGGCGTGCGTCAAACACACTTAGGCAGCTTCCGGCGCCGCGGTGTAATGCGTCAGTGCGCCAAGCAGGTGGGCAGAGGGGGCCCGGGCCTGGGCAGCGCCACGACACCGGCTCAGCCCAGATCTGCCTGATGCCTTCGGACAGGTGTGTGACTGCTCAGAGGCACCGCCAGCAGCAGGTCGGATCGACAGGGGTCTGTGGATTCAAATGGCACCAACACAAACAGGATGTTTGTGCATCAAGTGCCAGCCCGGGGGACAGGCGAGGAGGATCTGTGCAGGTTTTCAACCTGGCGATTCAACGGGAGAGCACCTTCCTGCGTGGGGAGGGGTACAGCCAGCAGGTGCTTGCTTGGAGCTTCACAGAAGTTTTAGGTTGTCTTTTTAAAGTTCATCAATGAACATTAAGAATAAAAAGAGCTACGCTGTTCGGGGCATGGCACTGCTTTGTATCCTAGCAGACGGAATATTAAAATTACATTTAGCTAATTTTTGTGCAATCCAGCCATAGAGATTAAAAGTGCTGGGTAGGCGACTAGATAGTAAGGCCAAATGATCACAAAAAACAAGCACATTTAAAACATATTGGCTTTGTCAATGCTTCTACCCATTCTGTAAATCAAGAAATATGGTAAAAAGGCCATGTTCCAAGGGAGGGACAAACGAGGCCATGTTCCAAGGGAGGGACAAACGAGGCCATGCTCCATGGGAGGGACAAACGCAGCCATGCTCCATGGGAGGGACAAACGCAGCCATGCTCCAAGGGAGGGACAAACGTGGCCCATGTTCCAAGGGAGGGACAAACGAGGCCATGCTCCGAGGGAGGGACAAACAAGGCCCATGTTCCAAGGGAGGGACAAACGAGGCCATGCTCCGAGGGAGGGACAAACGAGGCCCATGCTCCGAGGGAGGGACAAACGAGGCCCATGCTCCGAGGGAGGGACAAACGAGGCCCATGCTCCGAGGGAGGGACAAACGAGGCCCATGCTCCGAGGGAGGGACAAACGAGGCCCATGCTCCGAGGGAGGGACAAACGAGGCCCATGCTCCGAGGGAGGGACAAACGAGGCCCATGCTCCGAGGGAGGGACAAACGAGGCCCATGCTCCGAGGGAGGGACAAACGAGGCCCATGCTCCGAGGGAGGGACAAACGAGGCCCATGCTCCGAGGGAGGGACAAACGAGGCCCATGCTCCGAGGGAGGGACAAACGAGGCCCATGCTCCGAGGGAGGGACAAACGAGGCCCATGCTCCGAGGGAGGGACAAACGAGGCCCATGCTCCGAGGGAGGGACAAACGAGGCCCATGCTCCGAGGGAGGGACAAACGAGGCCCATGCTCCAAGGGAGGGACAAACGAGGCCCATGCTCCGAGGGAGGGACAAACGAGGCCCATGCTCCGAGGGAGGGACAAACGAGGCCCATGCTCCGAGGGAGGGACAAACGAGGCCCATGCTCCAAGGGAGGGACAAACGCGGCCATGCTCCAAAGGAGGGACAAACGAAGCCCATGTTCCAAGGGAGAGACAAACGAGGCCATGCTCCAAGGGAGGGACAAACGCAGCCATGCTCCATGGGAAGGACAAACGCAGCCATGCTCCAAGGGAGGGACAAACGTGGCCCATGCTCTGAGGGAGGGACAAACGTGGCCCATGTTCCGAGGGAGGGACAAACGTGGCCCATGCTCCGAGGGAGGGACAAACGAGGCCCATGCTCCGAGGGAGGGACAAACGAGGCCATGCTCCAAGGGAGGGACAAACGAGGCCCATGTTCCAAGGGAGGGACAAACGAGGCCCATGTTCCAAGGGAGGGACAAACGAGGCCATGCTGCAAGGGAGGGACAAACGAGGCCATGCTGCAAGGGAGGGACAAACGCGGCCATGCTGCAAGGGAGGGACAAACGCGGCCATGCTGCAAGGGAGGGACAAACGCGGCCATGCTCCAAGGGAGGGACAAACGAGGCCCATGCTCCAGGGAGGGACAAACGAGGCCCATGCTCCAGGGAGGGACAAACGAGGCCCATGCTCCAAGGGAGGGACAAACGAGGCCCATGCTCCAAGGGAGGGACAAACGAGGCCCATGCTCCAAGGGAGGGACAAACGAGGCCCATGCTCCAAGGGAGGGACAAACGAGGCCCATGCTCCAAGGGAGGGACAAACGAGGCCCATGCTCCAAGGGAGGGACAAACGAGGCCCATGCTCCAAGGGAGGGACAAACGAGGCCCATGCTCCAAGGGAGGGACAAACGAGGCCCATGCTCCAAGGGAGGGACAAACAAGGCCCATGCTCCAAGGGAGGGACAAACAAGGCCCATGCTCCAAGGGAGGGACAAACAAGGCCCATGCTCCAAGGGAGGGACAAACAAGGCCCATGCTCCAAGGGAGGGACAAACAAGGCCCATGCTCCAAGGGAGGGACAAACGAGGCCATGCTCCAAGGGAGGGACAAACGAGGCCATGCTCCAAGGGAGGGACATCTGTCCAAGGCAGAGCAGGAGCAACTGGCAGGCAAAAGAAACCCAGTGCAAACGTAAACGGAAATATTAAAATACATAAAAAGGAATAAGAAACAAAGGCGATTCCGGAAGAAGCAAGGTTAGGCCCCAAGACACTTCAGGATGGAGATCTGATCGAGTTTAATCATCTCCCTTCGGTTGGTGACCTTTATAAATGCCAGTCATAATCCTTGGCTCGAATTCCAAAGAGCATTTTCTTGAAGGGCTCTCTTACACTTTCTTGCACTAAGTTTACTGTCTCACTCGGACTCACTCAGTCTCACTAATTCACACAGTCTCACTTATTCTACTCTGGCCCACTCATTCTAAATTACTCAGTCTTACTGTGACTCAGTCTCACAAAACAGTAACACCATGTCATGCTCCCTCACATTCATTCTCACACATACTGGTCCTTACTATCACTCATTCTCACTCACGGACTCGTTCCTTCACTGACTTTCTCTCACTTTAACTCACACATAGTCACACAAACATGCTCACAGTGCTGGAATGACGCAGGCACCTTCATGCACTTGTGTCAGCAATCAAATGTCACTAGCTAGCTCAATTTATTGCTGGACCCGAAACGGGCCTGCACCTTATTTTTATTATGTCAAGAATTATTAATTATTTACTCTTGATACAAGAAAAATGGACCGCAAAACAAGGAGGGTGTAGTGTAGATGTGGAGCTCCTAAAGGAGAGCCGCCACTGGTCCAGGGACACCTATCCATCAAACCAATCCATCCACTGAATCATCTATCCTTTCACTTATCCACCCCCCCTTTCATTCATCCATCCATCCATCCATCCACCCTTTTGATCCATCTATCCATTATCCTCCCTTTGGCTCATCCATCTATCCACCCTTTCACTCAGCCATCCACCCTTCACCCCATCTATCCACCCTTCACCCACCCGTCATTCCATCCATTCCTCCAGTTACCCTTTTATTCAGCCATCCATCCTTTCACTCACTCAATCCATTCACCCTTTCATTCACTCATTCACTCATCCATTCACCATTTCACTCATCCATCCTTTCAACTATACATCCATCTACCCATCCATCGTTTTACTCATCCATTATTACATACATCCTTTCACTCATCCATCCTTTTGCTCATCCATTCATAATTTCACTCCTCTATCCATCCATTTACCCATCAACTCAGATACATCCACTCATCCATCCATTTACTCTTCCACCCATCCATCCACACTCTACCATCCATCCTTTCTCTCATAATCAACCCATCCTCCCACTCCATCCATTCAATCACACACCATCCCTGCCTTTCACTATTCCATTCTTACATCCATCCTTTCACATTCATCCATGCATCTTATCATACACCATTCATTCCATCCTTCCAGCCAGCTACCCTTTCTTTCAATCACTCACTCATCCTTACAAGTTAATTATATGCCTTCGTCTGCAGAGCTGCAGACAGAAGAGGCCCATCAAGAACCCCACTTCACTATAGCTGTGGTGGGTTGACGGGGGAGGGGCGGGGTGAGTATACCCCTGATACAGACAGAAGCTTAACTGTACACTTACCTCTTAGTACACAAGTGTAATTGTTGTCCACAGCTGGGTACGTCGCTCTCTTGGGTCTCTATGGTCAAGATATGCAGCTGAGCACAACAGAGCGCTCCTTAAGGTTCTTTTTTTCACCCTTCGTATATCCTGCCTCTCTGAGGTGACCAACAACTTGTTGCCCCCCACTCCCTCCTTGTCTCGTCGGCCTGCACCAACCGCAGCCTCTGAAGTGGATGGAGTTTTGGAACTCCTCCAAGGGCCACTGTTTATGCACCTCAAAAGCAATCAAATCACCTACGTTATCTTCAGTTGCTCCGTGTCTATTTCCCTATTCTTGCCTCTTCCCGGAGGGTGGCATGGCAAAGCCCCCTTTGCCCAAGTACACCAGGCGTCCCTGCTTGGGACCCAATTTTATGTTCAAGTACAGAAAAGGCTTCACAGAGAGGAGTGACCCAAAAATACAAACTTTTCTTTTCTGATGAGATTTTTAGAACTTTATTTTTTTTACTTTTAAAGACAACCAAAACGATATATTTAAAGGGCCTAGCCTTCTATCGTGAACTCTACAACTCATTACTAATTAGGAGGCAAGAGGGCCTAGTGCCTAGTCTCCAACCAGAGTCAGGCTCTTCAAGGGTCTCCTGTGATGCCCATGTGCCTGCCAGGAGGCGAGTGCGCCCAGTCTCCAACCGGAGGCAGGCTCTGCAAGGGTCACCTGCGATGCCCATGTGCCTGGCAGGAGGTGAGAGGGGCTAGTGCCTAGTCTGAAACCAGAGGCAGGCTCTGCAAGGCTCACCTGCGATGCCCATGTGCCTGGCAGGAGGTGAGAGGGGCTAGTGCCTAGTCTGAAACCAGAGGCAGGCTCTGCAAGGGTCACCTGCGATGCCCATGTACTTGGCAGGAGCCGAGAGGGCCTAGAGTCCAGTCTCCAACCAAAGGCAGGCTCTGCAAGGGTCACCTGCGATGCCCATGTACCTGGCAGGAGCCGAGAGGGCCTAGTGCCTAGTCTAAAACCAGAGGCAGGCTCTGCAAGGGTCAACTGCGATGCCCATGTGCCTGGCAGGAGCCGAGAGGGCCTAGAGTCCAGCCTCCAACCAGAGGCAGGTTCTGCAAGGGTCACCTGCGATGCCCATGTACCTGGCAGGAGCCGAGAGGGCCTAGAGTCCAGTCTCCAACCAGAGGCAGGCTCTGCAAGGGTCACCTGCGATGCCCATGTACCTGGCAGGAGCCGAGAGGGCCTAGAATCCACTCTCCAACCAGAGGCAGGCTCTGCAAGGGTCACCTGCGATGCCCATGTACCTGGCAGGAGCCGAGAGGGCCTAGAATCCACTCTCCAACCAGAGGCAGGCTCTGCAAGGGTCACCTGCGATGCCCATGTACCTGGCAGGAGCCGAGAGGGCCTAGAGTCCAGTTTAAAACCAGAGGCAGGCTCTGCAAGGCTCACCTGCGATGCCCATGTGCCTGGCAGGAGCCGAGAGGGCCTAGCGCCCATTCTTCAACCAGTGCCCAGCAGGGATGACACTCTGTTCTATCAAGGAGTGTCGCACGCACTTTAAATGGTACTTGCCGCTTACTGGCTCGTCCCTTGTCTGTCTCCCTTCCAGTGAAGTTGACTGGACGGCTTCCCGAGGCTGGCGTTATCACTCCCTCTAACCACTCTTGGCAGGCAATCTAATTCCCCCTGAAAAGGTCAGCGCCATTTTAACTGCCTTTCAATCACATTAAGCACGCTGCTGCTCGTGCTGGGAGCGGCGCGCCTTCAGCTCCTCAGTGGAAGGCGATCGATACCCTGACATAGCGCCTGTTCTCGGCTATCCCCTTTCCTTACAAACTCGGTCTTTTGACGAAATGGAGCATGGTGTCAATCGACCCCCCGGGCTCCCCTACAAAAAGTACAAGGGATAGGACCGCTGGCTTGTGCTCGCCGGCTTGAAATACCAAACACATCTGCACAGAACGGCTGGCGGCAGCCATCTTCGAAAGGGCTCTTGCTGCTGCATTTCAAGAGGAAGATCTTCCCTCCGCCAGCCAATGAAACAGACTGTGTTGAGGCCTTCTGTCTCCAGAGCCTCTGCTGGGACTCCACTTCATATATGCAGCAGCTTCTGTTTGTGCGCCTGCTCCACCAGTCGATCCCAGCCTGCCTCGCCTTTTCAACTTTCAGAAGTCATGACTGGATGACAGGAGCTTCCAGAAGGTCAAGTAGTATTTGCTCCTTATATACCAGGATGACCCTGTATCCATCTCACAACAAATCC
The DNA here is from genome assembly GCF_964261635.1 of Lissotriton helveticus. Lineage (NCBI taxonomy): Eukaryota > Metazoa > Chordata > Amphibia > Caudata > Salamandridae > Lissotriton > Lissotriton helveticus. The sequence continues at coordinate 282,059,401 of NC_136058.1, read as the reverse complement.
TCCCCTCCTTTTATTGAAAGAAAAAACAATAGTGGACGATAAACTGCTTTTAACAACTGGGCAAATCCGTTAAAGGGATAGAGCCGAGAGCAGGAGGCTGCAGCGCTACAGACGATGGTTTCTGAAGAAGGATTAGTTACTTACCTGTAATCCTAGTTCTCTTTCAGGGGTATACTCATTAAAGTCATAAGCACTGAATAATGTATAGGCTAATAAGACCTTATTACACACTTTCTGCAGTATGAAAATACTCCATACACCAATGCAATAAACAGGCTGCATTTCATAACATAAATACCCTTTATTTTCATCAAAGAATCTGTTGTAAAAGGCAATTAGCCTAACAAGGCTGCATATGAAAAAATGTCTGTACAGAAAATCAGACTGGCACCTCGCTTTTAAGGCCCCAGAGAATCTGAGCACTTTGCCTTTAAGTCCTCCAGGAGACACCCTGCTCCCATCATGCCCCACAGGTGACAGTTAAGTCAGTTCTTTTCTACGGTACAGTAAACTTTAGCAGGAATCTGCACTTAAAAAATTTATAATACATATTCAAAAACATCAATGCTACTGCTTGCCCGGGGAGGCGGGAGGGTGCTTATGACTTTAATGAGTATACCCCTGAAAGAGAACTAGGCTTACAGGTAAGTAACGAATAGTTTTCTTACCGGTCGGTGTAGTTTTGCAGCTTGAAGATCTTTCTGGATTCACTATGCTGTGCATTATTCCGCGGTCTTGTGGTTGGGTCCGGATTCGTAGTCTTTTCTTAGATTTTTGTTTTTTCGTAGCCCAGGTGGGCGTCGGCGTCTCACCTCCTTGGGTGCATTTCCGGTGACGTCGGCATGCTTCCTGCGGCAGCTCCCACTCTTGGGCGCCATCTTCGGGTTCTTTTTTTCCGTGTTTCTTTCGTTTCCGAAGTAATGGCAATGTTCTATTAAGGTGATATTTTACCGCTTTGTACTCTTAAAGTCCTTTCTTTTTTAACCACCTCTTCTCTCTCCAGCCTCATCTTTCTGGCGGAGGTGGGTGGGTTCGCTAGTGAATCCAGAAAGATCTTCAAGCTGCAAAACTACACCGACAGGTAAGAAAACTATTCGTTTTGCAGCGTGAATCTTTCTGGATTCACTATGCTGTGCATAGATTTTGTAGCGGTTTCTCATCTCTGTGGCGGCTGGGTGGAAGATGAGCGTTGGTTATTGAATATGTGCTGGAGCACCTTTTGTCCGACTTGTGCTTCCTTGTTCATCTGTATATCCACACAGTAGTGCTTAGTGAACGTGTGCACCGAAGCCCATGTTGCCGCCAGGCATATGTCCTCTATGGGTGTGTTAGCCAGGAAAGCTATTGTAGCACCCTTTTTCCTAGTGGAGTGGGCACGTGTCCCCTCTGCGAGCTCTTGTCCTGCCCGTTTGTGGCAGAGTTGAATTGTCTGTGCGATCCATCGTGCAATAGTCTTTTTGGTTACTGCCTTTCCCATGAAACTGTTGGCGAATGACACGAAGAACTGTTTTGTTTTCCTGTGTCCCATCGTCCTCTCAATGTAGTGCATGACTGCCCTTCTGGCGTCCAGAGTGTGCAGAGCCCGCTCTGCGCTAGTTGTTGGTTTTTGGAAAAAACTCGGTATCTGTATAGACTGGTTCATGTGGAATTTGGATACCACCTTCGGCATGAAGTGTGGGTCAGTCCTCATCACAACCCTATCATTGTGTATTTGTATGTAGGGTTCTTGTAGCGTTAGCGCCTGAAGCTCGCTTACTCTGCGCAAGGACGTTATTGCAACCAGGAAAGCTGTTTTCATAGTCAGCATCTTTAGGGAGGCCTTGTGAAGTGGTTCAAAGGGCTCTTTCATGAGTTCCGTTAGGACTATGTTCAAGTTCCATGCAGGTGGCGGCACCCGCTTGGGTGGTGCGATCCTTTTCGCTCCTTCCAGGAATCTCTTCACCACCTGTGATGTGAAGAAACTCCTGCACGTCTCTCCCCTTGTGTAGGCGACTATCGCTGCCAAGTGAACTCTCAACGAGGAGGAGCGAACGTTCTTCTCCAGCAAGTGTGTCAGGTACTTTAGCACTGTGGAGTCCTTCATTTTATTGTGAAGTCTTTCTTTTCGGCACCACATTGTGAATCTTTTCCATTTCGCAACGTAGCACTTACGAGTGCTGGGCCTCCGTGCCTACCGAAGGACCCTCAGGGTGCTTTCTGGCAGTCTCAAATGTGCGAACTCTATGTCCTCAGGAGCCACGCTACGAAGCTCAGGCTCTCTGGCTCTGGGTGTAGCACCTCTCCGTTCTGCATGGAGAGTAGGTCTTTCCTCCTGCCGAATCTGTGGGGTGCACACTGCGTCATCTCCATGATCTGCGAGAACCATGTCTGTCTGGCCCACTGTGGCGCGACCAGTATCAGGGTCAGGTTGCTCGCTCTGCACTTGCTCAGCACTCTGTGCATCAGTGGTATCGGGGGAAAGGCGTAAGCAAATGTCCCGGACCAATCTATCCATAGGGCATTCCCCAGAGACCCCTCCTCGGGCTGTCTGGATGCGAAGTTTTGGCATTTTGCATTCCGGCGTGTGGCAAACAAGTCCACTGATGGTGTTCCCCATCTGTCGAACAGCCACCTCGTCTCTTGAGCATTGAGCTCCCACTTGTGGGATGCCGATGTCTGTCTGCTGAGCCAATCTGCTTGTATGTTGTCCTTCCCTGGTAGGTGTATGGCTAGCAGGTCTATCTTGAGAGGGATGGCCCATTTCCATATCTCCTGCGCCAGCGTTGAAAGCGGGGCTTACTGTGTGCCCCCCTGCTTGTTGGTGTAGAACATCGCGGAGGTGTTGTCTGTTTGCAGCAACACCTTGTGCTTGTACAGTCTTGTTTGAAAGGCTTTCAGTGCAAGGAAGATTGTCTTCAATTCTAGGTAATTGATGTGCTTTGTCGCATCTGCTGGCGTCCACAGTCCCCTCACCTTGAGCTCCTCCATGTGAGCGCCCCATCCCTTCAGGGATGCGTCTGTGGTGATGGTCACTGCTGGCGTTGGGGGCGTTAGAGGCTTTCCCCTTGTTATGTTCTCCATGGTCCAGCATCTCATCTCCTTCTGCACTGCGTGCGTTACAACCACTAGATCCTCCCAACTGCCTGTAGCTTGTGACCATTGCTCCTGTAGCCATTCTTGAATGGGTCTCATGTGGAGACGTACATTCGGTACCAGGTGGATGCATGATGCCATCATCCCCATGATCTTGCTCGCAGTCCTCACTGTCCGAGCTTGTCCCTTCCGGTAGAGGAGAGTTTCCTTCACCAGCGCCCTCGCCCTCTTCTCGCTGGGGAGCACCTTGCCCTGTAAGGTATTGATCTGTGCTCCCAGGAAGATCTTCACTTGTTCCGGCTCCATTGATGATTTATCCAATGGATGGAGAACCCCAGGCTTATGAGCGTGCTCGTCACTGTGTGTGCGTGCTGCTTGCATTTCTGGTATGAGTTTGCTTTCACCAGCCAGTCGTCCAGGTAGGGGTATACGTGTATTCCCTGCCTTTGTAGGTGCGCTGCGACTGCTGCGAGGCACTTTGTGAAGACCCTTGGTGCTGATTTTAGCCCGAAGGCTAGTGTCGTGAACTGGTAGTGGCTTTCTCCGATGGTGAACCTGAGCATATGCTTGTGCTTTCTGTTCATTGGGATGTGCAGGTAGGCGTCCTTGAGGTCTATCGTGACCATGAAGTCGCCGATCTGCAATTGCAGGAGCACCTCTTGCAGGGAGGTCATTTTGAATTTTTGCTTTCTTATGAACTTGTTCAGGAACCTTAGGTCCAGAATGGGTCTCATTGTCTCGTCTACTTTTGGTACCAGGAAGTACGTTGAGTATATTCCTTTGTTTCTTTCCTTGAAGGGTACCCGTTCTATGGCCTGCTTCCGCAGGAGTTCCTTTGCTTCTTCCTGAAGACACTCTAGCTGCTTGCCTGCTAGTGGTTTTCTTTTTGGTTTTCTGCTTGTTGGCCTCCCCTCCAACTCTATGCAGTATCCGAATTGGATGATGTTGAGGATCCATTTGTCTGATGTGATTTCTCTCCATTCTTGGAGGTAAAATCTTACACCAGTGGGAGGAAGATTATGTGGTCGTAGATGGGTAGCTTGTCTTGACCCCTCTGTACGTGCTGCCCCCTGGGATCTTTTCTGTGGGTGGGCACACGGAGTTTTTTGAAGTCACTTAGAGGCGGGCTGCTGTCCCCCTCTTCTATTCAGTCCACGTCCATTTCCTCTCCCTCGAAAGGACTGGCCTCTTTGTTGGTATTGCCAGGACTGCTTCTGCTGCCCCTGCTGAGCCTGCGAGTCTGCCTGGTGCGTTTGTTGGAAAGCCTGGTGTGATGTACCTGGCTGGTTTCCACCTCTCCCGCCAGGCCTCCGTGACGGAGTCCCTCTTTTGTTGCCTCTGAACTGCAATGCTCCCATGGACCTTGCTGTTTCGTTATCCTTTTTTAGTTGACTGAGCTGCTCATCAACTGTTGTCCCGAAAAGCGTGTCGCCGTTGAACGGTGTGTTCAGGATGCTGTGTTGCACCTCTGGTTTGAAACCTGAAATCCTGAGCCAGGCGTGTCTTCTTTCAGTGACACCCATCATCATGAGCCTGCTGGAGGTGTCTGCTCCATCCAGGGCCGTCTTAAGGCAAGAATTTGCCGCGTTCTTCCCTTCCTCAACCAGCTTTTCGGCCTTCTGTCTGGCATCCTGGGGCAAGTCCTTCACCAACTGCCCCAGCTCCTCCATGATCTGGTACATGGGCATGTTTATCAGGGCGTTGGAATTAGCCATGCGCCAGTGGGTCGCGGCGTTCCGTTCGATCCTTCTGCCCACCAGATCCATCCTCTTGCTCTCCTTATCCGGTGGTGGTCCAGAAGTAGTGGGTAAGTTAGCCCTCTTCCTTGCTGTGGCCGTGATAATTGAGTCTGCAGAGACTGTCCCCTGAATGTAGGATGGGTCTTTTGAGGAATGTTTGTATTTCTTCTCTGTTCTGGGAGTTACTGCCTTGCATGTTGCGGGCTCCCTGAATGCTTCCTTCCCTTGAACCAAGACGCTGTCGAGCATTGGCAGGTATTGGCTCCTTGTTTGTGTGGGGAGCAATGTCTCTAGAAGGAAGTCTGCTTTCTGCTTCTCTTCGTCGAGCTTGAGTTTGAATGCCGCTGCGGCAGACCTTATCACCGAGTTGTAGGCCCCGATGTCGTCTGGCGGCGAGGGCCTCGAGGGATATGTGTCGACCGCCTCCTCCGGGCTGTCGGTGTCGACATCTAGGTAATCCACCTCCTGTAAGTCAGAGGGGGGCGTCCGTCCTGCTGTCCTCTTCATCCCCATAGTTGTAACTATCGTAGGGATTCTCGTCCTCTTCCTGGTCGTCGACCACCTCGACGTCCGGGTCTTGTTCCTCGGCGACCTAGTCTTCTTCCTCGACCACCTCTACCACTGGTGGTTTGGTCTTGTGTGGGATCGTGAAGGTTTTAATCTTTGCATCGAAATCTTTCTTCCGCTGCAAGATGTTTTCCATTTCGGCCTCGAGGCGCCTTCTCTTTTTCTCCATCTCGGCCGCGTGTTCCGCGTCGGATGGTTTGGCCGCTCTTTTCGGCGGTTGGCTCGGCGCCGTGCTTTTCGGTGCCGAAGTTTGACGTCGACCCGGATTTTGGGTCTCTGGTCGGCGTCGGTAGTTTAGGGTCCTTCTCCCTCGGCGTCGATCGGTCCTTTTCGGGGACGATTTTCGACGACTTCTGCTGCTCAGCAGCTCTCGGCGCCGGGGACTCCTTCTCAGAGGATCCGCTGGGCCTGTGGGTACTCGCGGACGCCAGGTGTTTTGGCGTCGGCGCTTTCGGGGCCTTGCCCTCGTTTTTTCGAGAATCGGAGTCTCTCGGGTTCTTGGGGGCCGGAGAGTCTCCTATCTTATCAGAAGTCTTCGTGTAATCGGTCTCTACGACCGTGTAGCTGTCGTCTTCGGCGGCAGCGTTGTCCTCTTCCTCGGAAGACATCCCCAGATCGTAGAGGGACGGAGTCGGGGCCTTCCCCTACAAAGTGGCGTGCGCTACCCTCTGTCTCTCTCTCTCACACGAAGGGCCTTCGGGCTGAAGGCGGAGCAGGCGTTGCAGTCCTCGCTTTCGTGATTTACCGGTAGACAAAGGTTGCATACCGGGTGCTGGTCCTTCTGCGCGTACTTGTGGTGGCAGTTACGGCAGAACTTGAACGGCGTGTTGTCCATCATCGAGCGCTCAGGGCCTCCCTGGTCGCGTGTTCGTCGAAGATCTCGATGAATTCTCCTTCTCCTTTGCCGACTGCTCGTCGATGAAGTCTCCTGGAGTCTTCAGATGCCTTTTCTTTGCAATTTCTGTCTTTTTCTTTCTTCTTTCTCCAAAAATGTCTGGAGCCCAAACGGGAACGATCCAGACCCGACCGCGGAAAAAAATAATCTGAAGATGGCGCCCAAGAGTGGGAGCTTCCGCAGGAAGCATGCCGACGTAACCGGAAATGCACCAAAGGAGGTGAGACGCTGACGCCCACCTGGGCAACGAAAAAAAAACAACAACAAAAAAAAACAAAGAAAAGACTACGAATCCGGACCCAACCACAAGACCGCGGAATAATGCACAGCATAGTGAATCCAGAAAGATTCACGCTGCAAAACGAATCCTTCTCTTCCAGGGGATACTCATTAATAGTCATAAGCACTGAATAGAGTAGCAAGCTCATACCCACAAGACGCGGGGGAACAGATAAGAGCATAGCAACAATTTAAACACAGTGTTCAGCTAGAACTAGAAAATAAATTTCTGAGCGATGCTTGACCAACTTGCGCATCAGCCTGTGTGTCTGAATCAAGACAATAATGGTGTGTAAACGTGTGTACTGAACGCCACGTCGCTGCTTTACATATCTCTGCCATAGACACATTCCTAAGAAGAGCTGTGGTAGAAGCTTTTCCTCTCGTAGAATGGGCTTTAGGTCTACCTGATAAAGACCTATGTGCTAGCTGATAAGCCAGAAGAACACATGACACAATCCATCTAGAGATGGATCTCTTGGATGCTGCCAAACCAGTGTTAGTAGGACCATAATTGATAAATAAACGGTCTGTCTTTCTTAAAGCTTTTGTCCTGTCTAAGTAAAACTTTAAGACTCTCTTCAGATCCAAAGAATGCAGAGCCTTTTCAGCAGAACTAGAAGGCTTTGAGAAAAAAGTAGGCAATGTTATGGTTTGGGTAATATGAAAATCCGACACTATCTTGGGCAGGAAAGCAGGATGCGTCCTGAGTACCACTCTATTTGCATGGAAGACAGTGAACGGTTCTTTACAACACAGAGCCTGAATCTCGCTAACTCTACCAGCAGAAGTAATGGCTACAAGGAACGCTACCTTCCAAGTTAAGTGTTGCAAAGAAGCTTTATGTATAGGTTCAAAAGGGGCACCCATTAACTTGGTTAACACCACATTAAGCTCTCAAGGTGGAGAAGGAGACCTGACTGGTGGATACACCTTCCGTAAACCCTCCAGAAAATCCTTCACCACAGGCATCCTAAAAAAGGATGTCTGAGAGGGCGATTTTCTGTAGGCTGTGATTGCAGCAAGATGGACTTTAATGGAATTAAACTGCAGACCAGATCTTGCGAGGTATAACAGATAAGGTAAAATCACCTGTTCCTGACCATGAATCGGGTCAAGATCATTATTTTGACACCACAGGAAAAAACGTTTCCACTTGAATCCATAGGATTTCCTTGTAGAAGGTCTTTTTGCCTCCTTTAGAATGTGCATACAATCCGGATTTAGCTGCAAGTGTCCATATTGGACGACTTCAGGAGCCATGCTGCCAGGCGTAAAGATGACAGATTGGGATGAAACACTCGCCCCTTCTGCTTGGACAGAAGATCCGGGCGACATGGCAACCTCCTGTGTGGCACTTCCGACAACTGAAGGAGATCTGGGAACCACCACTGGCGAGGCCACTCGGGAGCAATCAGAATCATCCTGGAGTTGGTCTTGTACATCCGGTTGATTACTGTCGGTATCAACAGTGTTGGTGGAAAAGCGTACAGTAAGTTCTGATAGCAGTCTATCAAAAGGGCATTCCCTTGCAACCCTTTCTGGGGAAACCTGGATGCGAAGACGGGGCATTTTGTGTTTGCCGCGTCTGCGAACAGATCGATATCTGGTGTTCCCCATGACTGGAAAATACTGTGCACGACTTCTTCGTTGAGCACCCAATCGTGAACTTCAACGAAGTCTAGGCTGAGATCGTCCTCCTGCGAATTGAGAGACCCTGGCAGGTGAACAGCTGTTATTGACAAGTCTCTTGCTAGTAACCAATTCCAGATGGTCTGGGCTTCTAAGGACAGAGTCCTGGATCTGGTACCCCCCTGCTTGTTTAGATAATACATTGTCGTTGTATTGTCTGTCTGCACCAGGATGGACCGAGTATGTAGAGATGGAGCCAGAGACTTTAGAGCAAGATGGACAGCCCTGAGTTCGAGCAGGTTGATGTGATATCCTTTCTTGAACTCTGACCATAGCCCTTGTACCTGCAGAGGGCCCATATGAGCACCCCAGCCTTGGAGTGAGGCGTCCGTGATCAGAGTCTGCGTCGGAGGGTCCTGATGAAAAGGCACTCCTCTCATCAAGTGTGTTCTCTTCATCCACCACCTGATGGAATCTTTTGCAGACTGGTGGAGACAAATCCGATCCTCCCAGCCTCCCGTTCTCTGCTTCCACTGATCTTCTAGGCACTGCTGCAGAGGACACATGTGCAATCTTGCATTTGGAACAATGAAGATGCAAGATGCCATGGACCCCAGGAGAGAGGACACTTGCCGAACTGTCGGGTAATTGGACTGAAGAAGATGATGACCTTTGGACTTGAGATCGAGAACCACCTCTCATCCGAAGGACACACGTTTTCTCTTTCTGTGTCCAGCAGGGCCCCCAGATAATGGATCCGCTGTGTCGGATTCATTATAGATTTCTGGAGGTTGACTTGAAGACCCAGTCTGCGCATGAGGTGGAGGCATATCGACAGATGCTCCTCCAAGAGAGATGGGGACGATCTTTTCAGAAGCCAGTCGGCTAAGTACCGTTATATGAAAATCCTTTTCCTTCGAAGAAAGGCCGCAACTACCGCCATACATTTGGAAAATGTTCTGGGCGCTGACTTCAGGCCGAATGGAAGTACTGCATATTGGTAGTGATGAGCAGATACTTGAAACCTGAGAAATTTGCGATGTTTTCTGGAAATGGGAACATGAAAATAGGCATCTTTCATGTCGATGGAGCACATCCAGTCCCCCTGATGTAACTGGGGTAAGATCTGATGAAGCGCTGGCATTCGAAATTTCTCTTTCCGAATGTACCGGTCCAGAATAGGCCTGAATTCTGCGTTTGGACCCTTCTTCCTCACTAGGAAAAACCGTGAATATAAGCCTCGATTTCTCTGCTGAGGAGGAACCTTCTCTATGGCTTTCTTTCCTAGGAGTATACTTGCTTCTTTTTGTAAAAGCTTCACATTCCAATGTAACATTTTCTTTGGAGGAATGAGAGGAGGTGGCTTTTTGAAAAGGAGATGGTAACCGTTCTGAATGATACCAATCACCCACTTGTCCTTTGTCAGTTGCTTCCACTCGTTTAAGAATGACACAATGCTTCCCCCTACCGGAGTGGTCCACGGCTGCGGAGGAAGACTCCCTTCATTGCTTTTGAGGTTGTTTGGCAGCAGCGAATTGCTGCCTATTTCCTCCTCTTCCTCGTCCAGGGCAACGCTGTTGGAACTGCGATCTCTGTTGGTTCTGGCCCTGGTTTTGCGAGGACCAATTTGTTTGTTGACTCTTTTGTTGAAAAGGCCTCTTGTCGTAGGGACGAAAAGTTCCTAGACGTTTAAATTCTTTTTTCTTCTCTAGGCCTACAGCCTTTAAAGTATCCAACTCTACCTTCATTTTTGCCATCTCATCGTCTGCGTGAGACCCAAACAATGTCGACTCATTGAACGGCAAGTTGACCATTTTCCTCTGGGCTTCAGGTTTTAGTCCAGTAAGACGCAGCCAAGCTGAACGCCTAGAACAAATCCCATGCGCATAGCCATGCGCTGCAAGATCCGCAGAATCGGCAGCTGCACTAATACTTTGATTAGCGACCAAACCTCCTTCCCCTACAATCTCCAGGAAATCTTTTTGATATTCTTTTGGAAGCTTGTCTGCAAACCGAGCCACAGAGTCCCACAAAAGGCGATCATAACGGTCCAGTAAGGCTGCCGCACTGGCCACTCTCATCACCGACCCAGCAGTGTTACACATCCTGCGACCTAAGGAATCCATGGTCTTACTGTCCTTTTCAGGTGGAGCAGAGGAAACAGAAGTTGCAGAATGCGCCTTCCTGGCTGCCGCCACTATAAGGGAGTCTGGAGGAGGATCAGAACGTAAGAATAAAGGATCTTGGTCAGGAGCCTTGTACTTCTTCACAATCCTAGAAGGGCCTGAACCCACCGTGGCTGGAGTCAAGAAAGTTTTCATAGCAGGCTCCAACAAACCAGGAACCAAAGGCAGAAGAGGTCTAGCAGAAGTCTTGTAATGCAAAGTCTTAAAAATGACAGAAGATGTCACTTGGGGAACTGCCATCACAATGTTGAACTTATTTGCTCCACGACATAAGACATCGCTAAAGGTGCCTAAGTCATCCACTGGGGATACTCTCGAAGGGGGACTTGACGATATCGTAGGAGAATAGTCTCTATACGAACTTCTATTCGGAGATGACGATGAAGAAGATGATGTAGGAGACCTACTTCGCCTTTCAGGAGTAGAAGACTTCTGCTGTCTGCGTTCTCTAGAGCGAGACCTAGAACGTGATCTCCTAGGCAACACAACCTCCAGAGTTCTCACACTAGTTAGGTTCGCGGATGGTTGCATCTTCCAGTGTCGTAGGCTTTCCAACCATCTCGGTGACATGTTAATTGGCTGTGCTGCACGCTCCGGAGAGCCCTCTGACGAAACTTGCACAATCTGAATTCCCAGTGAAGATTTGGAAGACCTTGAAAAGCCACTCTGCTCAGATCGTGGTGAGCCAGATGGAGTTTGTTCTCTGGGAACTCGTTGCCTTTCCTCTGACACCGACTGCCTTGAAGTAGAACCAGAGTGCGCCACCACCGAAGAATCCTGGCACGCAACTTTTTCCTGCAGGTCTTGAGGTGTAGAAGTCACCAAAGGCAGTGGAATCACTTCAGACTTCGACATAGACCTATGGGAGGTCCGAGAGGCTGATCTCGAATGTCTCAATGCCGACCTTTTGGCAGGTGGGGGAGACATAGCCACTGATACTCTCTCTTCATGCCTCAAGCATGTATAGATGTCGAACCACGTCTCGATGGAGACTTCAATCTCCTCTTCTTTTCATGTCTGGACGTCGCATCATCCTTCGACGTCTATCTTACTTTCTTTTTCGACGTCTTTTCTCTTTAACATCTTTCGTCTTTCCTTCGACGTCGACCGTCGTCTCTCCTTCGACGTCGACCGTCCTCTCTCCTTCAACGTCGACCGTCCTCTCTCCTTCAACGTCGACCGTCGACTTTCCTTCGACGACGATTGATGTCTCTCCTTCGACGTCGAGTGCCGTTTCTCCTTCGACGTCGAGTGCTGTTTCTCCTTCGACGTCGAGTGCTGTTTCTCCTTCGACGTCGAACTCCCTACCCCCGACGTCGTTCTTACCGCAACAGACACCAGATGTCTTGACGTCGAGAAACTCTTCGACGGCGACTGCCTCGACATTGAGTTCTGCCTCACCGGTGATGTCCTTGACGCCGATGGAGCTTTGTCTTGCCTCAGCTTCGATAAGCCTGAAGGCGATCTTGATCTCGACGCTGAACGCACCTTTTTCGACGTCAACGCTTCCTGAAGACGCTTTTTCTTGGTTGTACCTTCAGGAGACACAGATCTTCGACGATTTTCACCAGAAGAGGGCCTTCCAAATGAGATCAAGCTTTTAGACCCCTTTCCTTCTCTTTCTAAACGACCTAGAAGCTGCATCTTCTCCCTTTCTCTCAGAGTCCTGCTGGAAAGGTTAAGGCAGTGATAGCATTCATCCACCTTATGAGAAGAAGGAAGACAAACCACACAAACAGCGTGTGGATCAGTCTTTGACATTTTCTTCCCACAGGAAGGACATTTATGAAATAAAGGTGGCATAACTGACTAAAAAACTACAACAGTTTAGTCAGAAAATGAAAGCAAACCACCACTAGACCTAAATCTTGTCAAAAAAGACAGGAAAAAAACAAATTCGGACTGAAAAAAGCCAAATTTAGCCAAGCTCAAGTTCCAGGTTCCTCACAGAACAAGCCGGAAAAAAGAACTGACTTAACTGTCACCTGTGGGGCATGATGGGAGCAGGGTGTCTCCTGGAGGCCTTAAAGGCAAAGTGCTCAGATTCTCTGGGGCCTTAAAGGCGAGGTGCCAGTCTGATTTTCTGTACACAGACATTTTTTCATATGCAGCCTTGTTAGGCTAATTGCCTTTTACAACAGATTCTTTGATGAAAATAAAGGGTATTTATGTTATGAAATCCATTTTTAGGCTCTAGCCTGTTTATTGCATTGGTGTATGGAGTATTTTCATACTGCAGAAAGTGTGTAATAAGGTCTTATTAGCCTATACATTAAGTTGGGCTGCATATTATGGGGTTATACATGTATATGTGTATATTTTGGTTTAGTACTATGTACTAATTATTGTATATTTACACATATATATGTATATTGTTATATGTTCCGGGTTCCCGCTCACGGGCGGAGATTATTCAGTGCTTATGACTATTAATGAGTATCCCCTGGAAGAGAACAGACTGGTCCTGGGATACCCTGAAAGCAGGAGGCTGCAACGCTACAGATGATGCCTTCTGAAGAACAGGCTGGTCTTGGGATACCCTGAGAGCAGGAGGCTGCAGCGCTACAGACGATGGCTTCTGAAAAACAGACTGGTCCTGGGATACCCTGAAAGCAGGAGGCCGCAGCACTACAGACGATGGCTTCTGAAGAACAGACTGGTCCTGGGATACCCTGAGAGCAGGAGGCTGCAGTGCTACAGACCATGGCTTCTGAAGAACAGACTGGTCCTGGGATACCAGGACAGGAGGAGGCGGCAGCGCTACAGACCATGGCTTCTAAAGAACAGACTGGTCCTGGGATACCCTGAGAGCAGGAGGCTGCAGCACTACAGACCAAGGCTTCTGAAGAACAGACTGGTCCTGGGATACCCTGAGAGCAGGAGGCTGCAGCACTACAGACCATGGCTTCTAAAGAGCAGACTGGTCCTGGGATACCCTGAGAGCAGGAGGCTGCAGCACTACAGACGATGGCTTCTGAAGAACAGACTGGTCCTGGGATACCCTAAGAGCAGGAGGCTGCCGCGCTACAGACCATGGCTTCTAAAGAACAGACTGGTCCTGGGATACCAGGACAGGAGGAGGCTGCAGCGCTACAGACCATGGCTTCTAAAGAACAGACTGGTCCTGGGATACCCAGAGAGCAGGAGGCTGCAGCACTACAGACCATGGCATCTGAAGAACAGACTGGTCCTGGGATACCCTGAGAGCAAGAGGCTGCAGCACTACAGACGATGGCTTCTAAAGAACAGACTGGTCCTGGGATACCAGGACAGGAGGAGGCTGCAGCGCTACAGACCATGGCTTCTAAAGAACAGACTGGTCCTGGGATACCCTAAGAGCAGGAGGCTGCGGCACTACAGACCATGGCATCTGAAGAACAGACTGGTCCTGGGATACCCTGAGAGCAGGAGGCTGCAGCACTACAGACCATGGCATCTGAACAACAGACTGGTCCTGGGATACCCTGAGAGCAAGAGGCTGCAGCACTACAGAGGATGGCTTCTAAAGAAAAAACTGGTCCTGGGATACCAGGACAGGAGGAGGCTGCAGCGCTACAGACCATGGCTTCTAAAGAACAGACTGGTCCTGGGATACCCTGAGAGCAGGAGGCTGTAGCGCTACAGACCATGGCTTCTGAAGAACAGACTGGTCTTGGGATACCCTGAGAGCAGGAGGCTGCAGCGCTACAGACGATGGCTTCTGAAGAACAGACTGGCCCTGGGATACCCTGAGAGCAGGAGGCCGCAGCACTACAGATGATGGCTTCTGAAGAACAGACTGGTCTTGGGATACCCTGAGAGCAGGAGGCTGCAGCGCTACAGAGGATGGCTTCTAAAGAACAGACTGGTCCTGGGATACCAGGACAGGAGGAGGCTGCAGCGCTACAGACCATGGCTTGTAACGAACAGACTGGTCCTGGGATACCCCGAGAGCAGGAGGCTGCAGCACTACAGACCATGGCATCTGAAGAACAGACTGGTCCTGGAATACCCTGAGAGCAAGAGGCTGCAGCACTACAGATGATGGCTTCTAAAGAACAGACTGGTCCTTGGTTACCAGGACAGGAGGAGGCTGCAGCGCTACAGACCATGGCTTCTAAAGAACAGACTGGTCCTGGGATACCCTGAGAGCAGGAGGCTGCAGCACTACAGACCATGGCATCTGAAGAACAGACTGGTCCTGGGATACCCTGAGAGCAAGAGGCTGCAGCACTACAGTGGATGGCTTCTGAAGAACAGATTGGTCCTGGGATACCCTGAGAGCAGGAAACTGCAGCGCTACAGACCATGGCTTCTAAAGAACAGACTGGTCCTGGGATACCAGGACAGGAGGAGGCTGCAGCACTACAGACCATGGCTTCTGAAGAACAGACTGGTCATGGGATACCCAGAGAGCAGGAAGCTGCAGCGCTACAGACGATGGCTTCTGGAGAACAGACTGGTCCTGGGATACCCAGAGAGCAGGAAGCTGCAGCGCTACAGACGATGGCTTCTGGAGAACAGACTGGTCTTGGGATACCCTGAGAGCAGGAGGCTGCAGCGCTACAGTTGATGGCTTCTAAAGAACAGACCGGTCCTGGGATACCCTGAGAGCAGGAGGCTGCAGCGCTACAGACGATGGCTTCTGATGAACAGACTGGTCCTGGGATACCAGGACAGCAGGAGGCTGCAGCGCTACAGATGATGGCTTCTGAAGAACAGACTGGTCCTGGGATACCCAGAGAGGAGGAAGCTGCAGCAGCACCACAGACCATGGCTTCTAAAGAACAGACTGGTCCTGGGATACCAGGACAGGAGGAGGCTGCAGCGCTACAGACGATGGCTTCTGAAGAACAGACTGGTCCTGGGATACCAGGACAGCAGGAGGCTGCAGCGCTACAGATGATGGCTTCTGAAGAACAGACTGGTCCTGGGATACCCAGAGAGGAGGAAGCTGCAGCAGCACCACAGACCATGGCTTCTAAAGAACAGACTGGTCCTGGGATACCAGGACAGGAGGAGGCTGCAGCGCTACAGACGATGGCTTCTGAAGAACAGACTGGTCCTGGGATACAGTGAGAGCAGGAGGCTGCAATGCTACAGATGTTGGCTTCTAAAGAGCAGACTGGTCCTGGGATACCATGAGAGCAGGAGGCTGCAGCGCTACAGACGATGGCATCTGAAGAACAGACTGGTCCTGGGATACCCTGAGAGCAAGAGGCTGCAGCACTACAGACAATGGCTTCTGAAGAACAGACTGGTCCTGGGATACCAGGACAGGAGAAGGCTGCAGCGCTACAGACCATGGCTTCTAAAGAACAGACTGGTCCTGGGATACCATGAGAGCAGGAGGCTGCAGCACTACAGACCATGGCTTCTGAAGAACACACTGGTCCTGGGATACCCTGAGAGTAGGAGGCTGCAGCACTACAGACAATGGCATCTGAAGAACAGACTGGTCCTGGGATACAGTGAGAGCAGGAGGCTGCCATGCTACAGATGATAGCTTCTGAAGAACAGACTGGTCCTGGGATACCAAGACAGGAGGAGGCTGCAACGCTACAGATGATGGCTTCTGAAGAACAGACTGGTCCTGGGATACCATGAGAGCAGGAGGCTGCAGCGCTACAGACGATGGCATCTGAAGAACAGACTGGTCCTGGGATACCCTGAGAGCAGGAGGCTGCAGCGCTACAGACGATGGCTTCTGAAGAACAGACTGGTCCTGGGATACCCTGAGAGCAGGAGGCTGCAGCGCTACAGACGATGGCTTCTGAAGAACAGACTGGTCCTGGGATACCCTGAGAGCAGGAGGCTGCAGCGCTACAGACAATGGCTTCTGAAGAACAGACTGGTCCTGGGATACCCGGAGAGCAGGAGGCTGCAGCGCTACAGATGATGGCTTCTAAAGAACAGACAGGTCCTGGGATACCCTGAGAGCAGGAGGCTGCAGCACTACAGACAATGGCTTCTGAAGAACAGACTGGTCCTGGGATACCCTGAGAGCAGGAGGCTGCAGCACTACAGACGATGGCTTCTGAAGAACAGACTGGTCCTGGGATACCCTGAGAGCAGGAGGCTGCAGCACTACAGACAATGGCTTCTGAAGAACAGACTGGTCCTGGGATACCCTGAGAGCAGGAGGCTGCAGCACTACAGACAATGGCTTCTGAAGAACAGACTGGTCCTGGGATACCCTGAGAGCAGGAGGCTGCAACACTACAGATGATGGCTTCTGAAGAACAGACTGGTCATGGGATACCCTGAGAGCAGGAGTCTGCAGCACTACAGACAATGGCTTCTGAAGAACAGACTGGTCCTGGGATACCAAGACAGGAGGAGGCTGCAGCGCTACAGACGATGGCTTCTGAAGAACAGACTGGTCCTGGGATACCCTGGGAGCAGGAGGCTGCAGCACTACAGACAATGGCTTCAGAAGAACAGACTGGTCCTGGGATACCCTGAGAGCAGGAGGCTGCAGCACTACAGACAATGGCTTCTGAAGAACAGACTTGTCCTGGGATACCCTGAGAGCAGGAGGCTGCAGCACTACAGATGATGGCTTCTGAAGAACAGACTGGTCATGGGATACCCTGAGAGCAGGAGGCTGCAGCACTACAGACAATGGCTTCTGAAGAACAGACTGGTCCTGGGATACAGTGAGAGCAGGAGGCTGCAATGCTACAGATGATAGCTTCTGAAGAACAGACTGGTCCTGGGATACCAAGACAGGAGGAGGCTGCAACGCTACAGATGATGGCTTCTGAAGAACAGACTGGTCCTGGGATACCATGAGAGCAGGAGGCTGCAGCGCTACAGACGATGGCATCTGAAGAACAGACTGGTCCTGGGATACCCTGAGAGCAGGAGGCTGCAGCGCTACAGACGATGGCTTCTGAAGAACAGACTGGTCCTGGGATACCCTGAGAGCAGGAGGCTGCAGCGCTACAGACGATGGCTTCTGAAGAACAGACTGGTCCTGGGATACCCTGAGAGCAGGAGGCTGCAGCGCTACAGACAATGGCTTCTGAAGAACAGACTGGTCCTGGGATACCCGGAGAGCAGGAGGCTGCAGCGCTACAGATGATGGCTTCTAAAGAACAGACAGGTCCTGGGATACCCTGAGAGCAGGAGGCTGCAGCACTACAGACAATGGCTTCTGAAGAACAGACTGGTCCTGGGATACCCTGAGAGCAGGAGGCTGCAGCACTACAGACGATGGCTTCTGAAGAACAGACTGGTCCTGGGATACCCTGAGAGCAGGAGGCTGCAGCACTACAGACAATGGCTTCTGAAGAACAGACTGGTCCTGGGATACCCTGAGAGCAGGAGGCTGCAGCACTACAGACAATGGCTTCTGAAGAACAGACTTGTCCTGGGATACCCTGCGAGCAGGAGGCTGCAACACTACAGATGATGGCTTCTGAAGAACAGACTGGTCATGGGATACCCTGAGAGCAGGAGGCTGCAGCACTACAGACAATGGCTTCTGAAGAACAGACTGGTCCTGGGATACCAAGACAGGAGGAGGCTGCAGCGCTACAGACGATGGCTTCTGAAGAACAGACTGGTCCTGGGATACCCTGGGAGCAGGAGGCTGCAGCACTACAGACAATGGCTTCTGAAGAACAGACTGGTCCTGGGATACCCTGAGAGCAGGAGGCTGCAGCACTACAGACAATGGCTTCTGAAGAACAGACTGGTCCTGGGATACCCTGAGAGCAGGAGGCTGCAGCACTACAGACAATGGCTTCTGAAGAACAGACTTGTCCTGGGATACCCTGAGAGCAGGAGGCTGCAGCACTACAGATGATGGCTTCTGAAGAACAGACTGGTCATGGGATACCCTGAGAGCAGGAGGCTGCAGCACTACAGACAATGGCTTCTGAAGAACAGACTTGTCCTGGGATACGAAGACAGGAGGAGGCTGCAGCGCTACAGACGATGGCTTCTGAAGAACAGACTGGTCCTGGGATACCAAGACAGGAGGAGGCTGCAGCGCTACAGACGATGGCTTCTGAAGAACAGACTGGTCCTGGGATACCCTGGGAGCAGGAGGCTGCAGCACTACAGACCATGGCTTCTGAAGAACAGACTGGTCCTGGGATACCCTGAGAACAGGAGGCTGCAGCACTACAGACGATGGCTTCTGAAGAACAGACTGGGCCTGGGATACCCTAAGAGCAGGAGGCTGCCGCGCTACAGACCATGGCTTCTAAAGAACAGACTGGTCCTGGGATACCAGGACAGGAGGAGGCTGCAGCGCTACAGACCATGGCTTCTAAAGAACAGACTGGTCCTGGGATACCCTGCGAGCAGGAGGCTGCAACACTACAGATGATGGCTTCTGAAGAACAGACTGGTCATGGGATACCCTGAGAGCAGGAGGCTGCAGCACTACAGACAATGGCTTCTGAAGAACAGACTGGTCCTGGGATACCAAGACAGGAGGAGGCTGCAGAACTACAGACAATCGCTTCTGAAGTACAGACTGGTCCTGGGAAACCCTGAGAGCAGGAGGCTGCAGTGCTTCAGACAAGGGCATCTTAGAACAGACTGGCACTGGGATACCCAGAGAGGAGGAGGCTGCAGAACTACAGACTGTGGCTTCTAAGGAACAGATTGGTACTGGGAGGGATACCAGGAGCAGGAAGCCACAGCACTACAGACTATGTGTTATAAATAACAGATGGATACTGGGTGATCAGAGTCGTCTTTTGCAGTTAAGAGGTTGGAGTATTGGAGCACAGTGCGCCTGGGTCCAAACTGGGGTGGTGTGGTGAGCAAAAGAATTATGGATTAAACCCAGATTCTTGTGACTGGGGTGAATGTTTACATTGTCCAGCATTCCGTCCATCAATGGTTTCTTTTGCATTTGTCGTCCTAAGTAGGAAGGGTATGCCCAGACGTGGATCCCGTGCTCAATACACAACTGGATTCAAGCTAGCCTGGCTGATGAAGGGTGATGCCCTGAAACCGGTCCCAGAATGGTGATTTCTGGTCCAGGGAAGACCTGGCTTGGTAGTTCGGGCTGGACTGTTCCCATAAGGAACTGGGTCAAGACTGATTTGCATATGACTGGATATGTATGTATATGGTGAAATATATATATAATATATACACTGTGCTCCAATACTCCAACCTCTTAACTGCAAAAGGTGACTCTGATCACCCAGTATCCATCTGTTATGTATAACTCTTAGTCTGTAGTGCTGTGGCTTCCTGCTCCTGGTATCCCAGATATATATATATATATATATAGATATATATATATATATATATATCTATATATATAGATATATATATATAGATAGATATATATATATATATATATATATATATATATATATATATTCACTGAAAAAACCATAGGTTATAGACCATATATAGTTAGGAATTAGCATTTACAAAACCTTGAAAATTCACTGAAAAAACCATAGGTTATAGACCATATATAGTTAGGAATTAGCATTTAAAAAACCTTATTTTACTCACACAAAACCATTGAAATTCCATATATAGTTAGTTGCACTAACTATATATCGCGCACCCGCAATCCACTGCTGATCATGTCACATATTACATCATTCATGACATGGTCAGTGACATCACTGATGACATCACTGATGACATCTCAAATGACATCACTGATGACATCATCCAGTGACTGTGTGTTTCTGTAAAGTTTAAATATGTTTTAGATATTGAAGAATGAGTAGATGTATAACTGTCTGGACGAAGGATTTAGTAGGTGCATGACTGAATGTATGAGTGAGTGATTAAATGTGTCTCACTGAGTGCATGGGTTAGTGACTAAACTGTCTTAATTTGTGCATCATTATGTCTGTTGTTCTGTAAACTACTGCATGTGTTGATCAGTAGCTATATGATTAACTATATGGGTTATTGATTGATTGTCCAAGTATTTGTATGGGAGACTGAGTGTGTGTGTGGCTGGCTGGGAGGTGTGTGACTCTGTGCAGATCAATGTGTACTTGTATCAATGATTGTATAAGAAAGTAAGTATGTGTTACTATATGTTTGAAAATGTAAGGTGCTCTATGTTTAACTGTATAGACAAGAAAATGGAAGTGTGATTGATTCTTTACAGGACTGACTAGGTGTGTGAGTAACTCCATGGATGAGTGGCAGAGTGTGAGTGTCTGTATAGGTGTATGAGTGCATATGATAGTGTTGTAAAGATGAGTGATTGTATGTATGAATGATTGTATGGGTGAATGAGTGAATGTGTGTAGACGTAGGAATCAGTGAGTACGTATGTAGTAACTAGTATTGGTGTGTCAATGGTTTCAAAAATTATACTCTGTATTTAACACTGGGTGAAACAGAGGTTATATTAAAATGTGAGGAGATGCATTGTATTGTCACATGAATGATATCATCAGTGATGTGGTCATTGATGTCAAATGAGATGTCATCAGTGATGTCATCAGTGATGTCATTTGAGATGTCATCAGTGATGTCATCAGTGATGTCACTGACCATGTCATGAATGATGTAATATGTGACATGATCAGCAGTGGATTGCGGGTGCGCGATATATAGTTAGTGCAACTAACTATATATGGAATTTCAATGGTTTTGTGTGAGTAAAATAAGGTTTTTTAAATGCTAATTCCTAACTATATATGGTCTATAACCTATGGTTTTTTTCAGTGAATTTTCAAGGTTTTGTAAATGCTAATTCCTAACTATATATGGTCTATAACCTATGGTTTTTTCAGTGAATTTCAATGGTTTTTTAATAGCAAATATCATAAGCTGTCGAATGTCAAGTACGTGGTAAGTGAAAACATTTTCGTGTTTATGCACACTGATCTGCTTTGAATGGTGCCCCCCCCCCCCTCATTTCTATTAGGAGTACTCTCTCTTTGCAGATAGTGAAAGGTAGTTAACGCAGGCCTTTGCCCCCGTTGTAATCCGTCGTGCCTGCTTCTCTCTCCATTTGATTGATTGTTATCCAAGTATTTACTGTTTTAGAAATAGTTCTCTTTGGTTCATTCTCTATTTACAAACAAACACAGAGTCGCAATACTCTGTTTAGTCTTTGCAGATAACGAAAAATCGTGTAAAAAAATAAGAAAAGGAATCGAGCAAAATCAGTAGGCCACTAATGGGATCTCTTTTTGACCTCGCTAAAATAGAAACATTAGGAACAACCCCTCATGACAAATACAAAACTAGTGAGATGAACTGAACTCCACACAATGATGGCTGCAAAACAGCTCGGCTCCGCCACCCACCCCGCCCAAAATAACGATAAAGAGCGGCTGCCATGATTGGTTGCGGAATGGCCACAACGGAGCTACGAAATGGTGCTGCTCTCATGCTAACCCCAGCTTCGGTCTGAAACATCCAGAAACACTGTAGACTACCAATTCGATCAGTTCCGGTAGCGCCCCAATGTAACCCGGTAGAGAATAACTAGCCCTCCCCTCTTTGACTGATGGTTCTTGTTGCCTGTCCTTTCTGTTGTCATTTAACAGAACTATTTAGCCTGCTGAAAGGGGTTGTGTTTCGACCGCTGGTTGGTGGAGACATTTTGACTATATTCTGGACCTGCGTTGTCGCGTAATGCGTCATATGACGCGCCGCGTTAGCGCATCCGGAAGTCATCCGGGGCGCGCAGCGCGTAACGTAAGCATAACAAGTCATGTGACTTGTTAATAAAACTTTTCATTGGTTCATTTTACTTTTCTTATTCTAATGATGAAAGCCCTGGTCATATCACCTAAAAATTACGCTTTTAATTACTTCCGAACATTATTTTCTCTTAAATATATGTTATAATGTTCCAGGCTAATGTACTTTCCCGGAAATTTTACAACTGTCCTGCAAGTAAAATATATTCTTTTTTCGAGAAAAAGAGCGTTTCTTCGTCCCATGACGGAGCCGTTGAGCAAAAGAGGGTCGACCTGCTGTCTTAGTCGCCGATACGCCTGAATATGAGATTCTTATCGATCACTTTATGTTGCAGGAATAGAAAACACAACAGCCCTTGACCATTTATCTTTACTGCGTTCCTTCGTATTATACCTTTTACCCTTCATGTAATTGGTCTGCTTTATTTCACTTGCCTTTTAATGATTCTAAAACAGTGACTATTATTAAAAACTTTACCAATGTATACACTACTACCATGTTTTCTTTTAAAAACCTTTATTGTGAAAATTTCATTATACAAATACGAGCCTATAACCACGTGGGCCTGCCACGGAGCAAACTGTAATCGTATATGATGAATAGACATTTACACTGTAGAGGAACGTAACGGGCGGGCCATTAGGTTGCAAAAACTAAGGTGTCTAACAGTTACGGAATCGGTGGACGTACATTTTATAATTAAAATACGACAGAGCCAGTTACAATAAAATTATCTAGATATACATTTGCGGGCAAGTACCATGGGTGACGTTAATTCGAATTTTCAACAGTACAGTAATCAATAACACATCAGAACTTAATATCAATAGGGATGTCGAAATATTCAATCAATTCTCGTCCCCGCCCGCCATGTGCTTCAAAACTGCATACGTATCTCGTGATTTCAAGGTTCTGCAACCAGTACACAACAAGGAGTTACGAGTCCCATTTATTCCGGCGCCATTTTGGGCGAGGACGGGCAGGTCCAGGATATAGTCAAAATGTCTCTACCAACCATCGACTATGATGATGTTCATATGCTGTATTTATTAGAGTAACACTCATCTGCCCACATGAAATTAATTTACCACAATCTAAACATGTCATTTTAATCTTTCCAAAGTTCTTCTAAATATTTGGGACCGTTTCCCTTGCCTCTGAAGCTCTCAGTGCCACTTCTTTGATGAATGTACTAGCAGGTCAGGGGTTCTCCTCCAAATCTCTCTTTTATGCAGCACTATAATTAATTGGTGCCACCTCTCCATATGACGATGCATGGTATAGTTACCACAACTATATTTTTTTTCGGTTCCTCTGGAGAGTTCATCGTGGCAGATGAAGCGTGTAACATACCGGGCATTTACCTTTTTTTGCATGTACAGGAAAGGAAAAAAAAAATCGAGCGTCCGAGTTCTAAGGTGTCCCAGGGCCATTTTAGTGGACCAGGCCCAAATCCAAAGAACAGCCATCTCACAGGCTAATGGGGCGACCCACGCCGAGTTTCAGCATTGTAGGATGACCACACAAGTACAGCAACTTGCTAGACATCACCTCGGTGCCATCCGGATCTCGGCGCCCCACTGCAGATGAAGTGCCTCTCAACTATGAAACCACCACGGTGACATCCGGATCTTGGCGCGTTGTGCTGCCTTCGGCCTATTCGCACATCGGTCCGCTACTGACGCCATCTCACAGGCTAATGGGGTGACCCACGCCGAGTTTCAGCATTGTAGGATGACCACACCAACTTGCTAGACATCACCTCGGTGCCATCCGAATCTTGGCATCTCAACGCCTAGTGGTATCTTCCATACAGAAAATATTGTTACGCTGCCTTTGGCCCCATTCGCACATCAGTCCGCAACTTAGACATCACCTCGATGCCATCCGGATCTTGGCATCTCAGCGCCTTGTGGTGTCAGTCAGAAAATATTGTTGCGCTGCCTTTGGCCCCATTCGCACATCAGTCCGCTACTGACACCATCTCACAGGCCAATAGGGCGCCCCACGCCGACTTTTACCATTGTACGATGGCCACACCAGTGGCACAACTTGCTAGACATCACCTCGGTGCCATCCGAATCTTGGCATCTCAACGCCTAGTGGTATCTTCCATACAGAAAATCTTGTTACGCTACCTTTGGCCCCATTCGCACATCGGTCCGCAACTTAGACATCACCTCGGTGCCATCCGGATCTTGGCATCTCAGCGCCTTGTGGTGTATTCTCTTCAGAAAATATTGTTGAGCTGCCTTTGGCCCCATTCGCACATCCGTCCGCAACTTACACATCACCTCGGTGCCATCCGGATCTTGGCATCTCAGCGCCTTGTGGTGTCTTCTACTCCGAAAATATAGTAGAAAATATTGTTGCGCTGCCTTTGGCCCCATTCACACATCAGTCCGCTACTGACACCATCTCACAGGCCAACAGGGCGCCCCACGCCGACTTTTACCATTGTACGATGGCCACACCAGTGCCACAACTTGCTAGACACCACCTCGGTGCCATCCGGATCTTGGCATCTCAGCGCCTTGTGGTGTCTTCAAATCAGAAAATATTGTTGCGCTGCCTTTGGCCCCATTCGCACATCGGTCCGCTACTGACGCCATCTCACAGGCCAACGGGGCGCCCCACGCCGACTTTCAGCATTGTAGGATGGCCACACCAGTGCGGCAACTTACTAGACACCACCTCGGTGCCATCCGGATCTTGGCGCGTTGTGCTGCCTTCGACCTATTCGCACATCGGTCCGCTACTGACGCAAACTCACAGGCCAACGGGGCGCCCCACGCCGACTTTCAGCATTGTAGGATGGCCACACCAGTGCGGCAACTTACTAGACACCACCTCGGTGCCATCCGGATCTTGGCGCGTTGTGCTGCCTTCGGCCTATTCGCACATCGGTCCGCTACTGACGCAAACTCACAGGCCAACGGGGCACCCCACGCCGACTTTCAGCATTGTTGGATGGCCACACCAGTGCGGCAACTTACTAGACACCACCTCGGTGCCATCCGGATCTTGGCGCGTTGTGCTGCCTTCGGCCTATTCGCACATCGGTCCGCTACTGACGCAAACTCACAGGCCAACGGGGCGCCCCACGCCGACTTTCAGCATTGTTGGATAGCCACACCAGTGCGGCAACTTACTAGACACCACCTCGGTGCCATCCGGATCTTGGCGCGTTGTGCTGCCTTCGGCCTATTCGCACATCGGTCCGCTACTGACGCCGCCTCACGTGCCAACGTATTTTCTCCTAATTTTACACCCTATGCCGCATAACAGGTCATGTGACTTGTTTATAAAACTTTTCATTGGTTCATTTTACTTTTGGTTTCCTAATGATGGAAGGCTTGATCATGTGACCTAAAAACAACACTTTTCATAGGATGAAAACTTTTTTTTTTCCCCAAACGATGAAAGCCCCACCTTGTTTCTGGATGTTTCAGACTGAAGCTGGCGTCAGCATGAAAGCACCACCATCTCGTAGCTCAGTCGTGGTCATTCCGCGAGCAATCATGGCAGCCGCTCCCCACCAGAAGCCTGCAGGAGTCGGAGCCCCCAAAACTTTTGATGAATTCTCAAGGCGGAGGGGACGCTTTCGAGAATGAGGTCCAAGACCTAGCAGACAAGCGTCCGATTTCCAAGGTGTCCCAGGGCCATTTCAGTGGACCAGGCCCAAAACGGAAACAGCCTGCCGCCATTTTGAGAGTCCTGTGACAGCCGCCTATCGCTGCACCGCAAGAGTGGGCGCAACTCAGCTGAATTGCGGCTTTTGACACAGTGGACCAAAAACGGACGGAATGGCAACTGAAACGGTAAAGGGGCGCCCCACCACAACAGACGAGACTCCACCTGGAGAAAAAAAACAGCTCCTCCTGCGGAAAAAAGAATCAGATGGCAACCACATACAGGAACTTCAGGAGCGCTATGTAACTTCACTCAGGGAACGGACTTAACACCAAATGTTGGTCAACAACGCCCACACAATTTTTTTTTTTTTTTTTAAAACCAAAGAAGAGAGAAGGACCAAAGACAATTCCAGACCCAACCATTAGATGGTGGAATAGATGCACAGCATTTGAATCCAGAAAACGATTTGTGCTCAAAACTTTAGTTTCATCTCCATCAGGTACACTTGGCTGCCACCAACATCACAACAAGAAAGGTTGTGTGTGTAGCAGTTCAACATTAGTTATAGTTTCACCTCATGTATAGTAATTGTTGTAAAATGTCCACTACCATCACAATAATGCAGACACAGGCTTCTATCTAACTGCCCAATGTTACTCTGGCTTGTAGGGTCGACTGCGAGGATGCAGTGTCCACTGACATCCGCTTGCATATGTGCAAGGAGATTTTAGAGACTAGCATGATGGAGTTTAGTGTTGTACATATTAATTCTGCTCACACGTCCAACATGAATACCCAGGGACAGCGCTTACAGTACAATGATACCGACTAGTACTAAAGATGACAAAAACTGACTTCAGACCCATGATCCTTCATAACTAGATACAAGAAAATGATCTAGAACAAGACCTTAGTCTCCTTCAACGAGCTGGTCATTCATCATCCTTGTCGCCCACACAAACCAGACAGAGCCCTCTTCTGCCTTAGTTCCCGGTGCAGTAGGTTTGTGTCCGGCTTCCTCTCCTACTCATACACATACACCTAATGCCTTAAAGACTACCTCTGCTGTGCATTTGATGAAGCCCTTCATAATTTTTCTCGTTAGTACTCTCACACCTCTGTGTGGTGTTGTCATTCTGTTCAGAATCCTTGTCATTTCCCCAGCCACAATCTTAAACCAGCACCACATTCTACCCATGTGAATTGTTAGTGTGCCTGTCATGGGCGCTGATATGAAATGAGAAACAAACGTGCTGTTTCTCTTGCCAGTAGGCCCTGCTGGGCCCGTGCTCCATCAGCCTGTCACCCCGTTGCATCCATTAAAATGCCCTGTACGGCGGGAAGGGTGACTGAGTGGCAACAGAGGGATGTTAATGCATCATTCAAGAGACGTCCATTCTCCAGGCACCTTTCCTCAGTCGGACAGCCCTTTTTAAAAGAGTGTTGGTTATGTGTTGGAGAAAAATCTGCCATCCCACCAGAACAAAGGAGCTTGTGCCACAGAGCCCAAGTGGCAAGCTCATCTGAGCTAGGACGAAATAGGAACACACAAGGTCATCATCACAGAGCAAGCCACATGTCCAGTAAGTGTGTGCCAGCATAGATTTTCATGACACTTTATGTAGTTAACTGCATACCTTTTGTAAGGAACCAATTACTTATTTATTTTCTATTTCAGCTTTTATATGAGAACCTCCATGGAGCCTAAGCTGTCAGTGAAGGGTGTTGCCCACTGTGGCCTCTACTCAAGCTCAGGATCTAGGTGCAAACCAAGACAAATTAAATATTCCCTAAAGTCCCAGGGCTGGAGACATGGAGTATGTCTCCATATAACTCATACTCTCCTTTAGGCAATTCCCCAACTGACGGATGAGTGGCGCAATGTTGGGGGCGGGGGGGGACGGGGGTTGCGTGTGAACAAGTGTACCAGATTTTACCCACACAGAGGGTCGATTCAGAGATTGAGATACGTTGTCCTATTCCTTGACTTCACCAGAAATGAAATTACAAATACTTGATGTCAACAATCAGGTACATGGACAGTCCACTACAATCCATTCAACGACAAAACAAAATCATGTTTTGCGTCCCAATCTCTTCTCATGTCCACAAACCTTGGCTTCCAAGAAGGTGTTAGTTATGACTATCCTCCATAGAATTTAAATAAGTAGGGTCGTTTTTAATCACACCTTCACTTTTACCTCAAAACGCTAAGATGACAACGAGGGACTTATTTTAAACTCTCACTTGTCACAGTGGTGGCCTCTCAGACGACAGGACACAGACATCTCAAACAATTGTAGAATGAGACATCAAGTATCGAAAAACAATTTCAACATCTTGAAGTAGAACCAGCATTATCGAAGAGAAAAAAATGTGAAAACAAACAGGGGCTTATCCCCTAGTGTTTGTAGTGTACAGAACACTACAAACACATGCTACCCATGTTCCAACCCACCTCCTCTCACTTAATGAGAAGACCAGATCATAACTCGGATAGGGCTGTACACAAACACCTTGATTTAAGTGGGCAATGAAAAATGCACAAGTGACAAAACTCCGCACGTCACATTTGTGAGACAGGGTGTGGAAACTGCTGCTGCCCGAGCAGCTTTGTCCTGTATGCTGAACAATCCACCTCCAAGAAGGTAAGGACAGAGGCTGCATGTTCTCCCCAGTGTGAAAAACACATGAAAACCATTAAAAAAAAAATGGTGGGAGGAGACATGTAAAGAGCGTGCCAAGAAACTAAGAACTAGACCTCCATGGGAATCATATACAAGAGGGTGTCGGAACCTGCCCGTCCATCCGGATACAAAGGATGGCACGGAAACACACACACTTTTAACATTAGCCCAACCGTGTTAGCAAACATTCTAACTACACAGAGTGAACATGCTAACAATAATAGCAAAGTGAATAATATTTACCCCGGAAGCCGCCTTCCAGAAGGGTGGTGGCTCGTACCCTCTTCTGGCCGCACCATTCATACTCTTCGAAGCGGGTCCCATTCTCGTTGTCAATGTCCACAGAGTCGTCCTCGTTCATGCAAGAGCCTTCCCTCTGTAGAAGAGAGGGAAAAAGGAGTGAGCAACAGCAACATGAAGCATATTAGAGCACTGACTGGAAAGAACTGGCTAGCCTAGAAGTAGTGAGGCCCTGCCTTGCAAGACAGATGTGAGATGGCAACTAATAAAGCAGAAAGTCAGGTCAATGGGTTTGTAAAGGCCACGTGAAAAGTGCGCCAGAGTATGGCAAAGTGAGCCCACTATGCATAATGAGGTGGAATGTGCCAGGGATGGTATCCTATTTTCTGCAGTATGCTCCAGCACGATAAGTGTGCCAGGCACAAGAGGAGGCATCACACATTTATATCTACCAAGGCAGAATTGTCCTAGGGCAGAGTGCAGCCCCCACTAATAATGTGACGTGGGTTGTGGACAATGCTAGAACGGTTGGCAGGTATCAAGCAATGGGAAATAAACCACAGGGTGTGTAATATACCAGAAGAGAGGGTAACTAACAAAAAATACACAGATCCAGGGCTGGGGAATGCTACCAGTCAGAGCGATGTGCACCATGCATGGAATAGGTCAGAGTTCAAGTTGTGTGCCATGGATAACTGCCAATGCTGAGAGGAAGAAACCAATTAAGGTTTTGAAGCTCTTACAGACTGATATGATCGCACAATTCTGCCTTCTAGGGGTTGGGTTCAGAAGGCTTTTTGTTCTAAAACGTTTCTTCGTGAGTCGGCGTCAACACAGGCAGAGCCCTTTTATGAAGTCAAAAGTAATCCCACAATCCCCACAATCTCCTTCCACGAACCTCCTGCAATGGGAAAGCTTGCATGTGAATCTAGAAGAGTATCGAGCTGTAAACCATAATTCCATTTAACTGGTTTATTTTGAAGCGGGAAATGTCTTCTAGATTCACACACTTTGCACAGACTTAGGGGAATGGTTACTTACCTCTAGGTATAGTTTTGCAGCACAAAGATTTTTCTGGATTCATATACTGCTCACTGCCATCTATCGGTTAGGTCTGGAATATTTTTCTGTTTGTCTGTTTTTTTCCCTTCTGGATGTCATCTGCCATCATTTGGTGATATCTCAGTCGCTTGCGACGTCAGAAGTGCGCCTAAGAAGTACTTTTGTGATATTGTGTCCATTTTTGCCAGGGCTTTCTGCCTGCAGATTTAACCCCTCCAAAGTTTTTATGCACCACCTTTCTGGGATGCTTAGAGGGTCACATGTGAATCCCGAAAATTCTTCAAGATGCAAAACAACATCTACAGGTAAACAGCCATTTCTTTTTGCAGTCTGAATCTTTTCTGGATTCATATACAGTGCACTGATTTTGTAGCAATATCGTTGTTTTTGAGGTTGGATTGAAAGGAGTTTGTGCTTTCAAATAGATGCTTTAATACGGTTTCACTCATTTGCGCTTTTTTGTTACCTTGAATGCCCACACAATTGTGTTTTGTAAAAGTGCCTATGGATGACCTTTACATATGTCGTTAATGGAAATGTTTGTTAAAAAAGGTTAGGGTTGGCCTTTTTTTGGGCTCTAGGCTTCTCTTCCAGCTGTATTCTGTCCTTTCTGTAACACGTCTAACTTGTATAGACTATCCACTGTGTGGTGGTACATTTTGTCACTGGTGAGCTAGCGATTTGCTTCATCTTTTTCAGACAGTACATGGCTGCGTTTTGAACGTCCAGCGTATGGACAATCCCTTCTGCATTTATCTTTGGTAGCCGGAAAAACCTTGGCAGCTGAATGGTGTGCTCTACTGTCCATGAGACCTTCTTTCTTGCACCAATGGACAACCCTCTCCCACTCTGTGGCATAGCAGTGCCTTGCACTTGGCCTTCTGGCTTCCCTCAGAATGTCCATTCTCCTCTTCAGAAGATTCCGATGTCCAAACTCTAGGTTTTCAGGAGCCAAGCTTTTAGACTGAGGCTTGTTGGTCCCGGGTGACCGACCAGTCCCCTTTGCATGACAGATGGTCATCTGATGCTGGTAGCTTTATCACTTTTCCCCCCAATATCTCCCCGCAGGTCTGGTGTGATGCTATCAAGATGGGTGTGAGTGTTTGATTGATTCAGATGCTCCGTCCATCACCACTCCCTTTTGTACCGCTTTGTTCGCCATAAGTTGGCAGGGTATGCTCAGACGTGAGTCCCTTGCTCACTTTGCCACTGGATTCAAGCAAGCCGGGCTGAAGACGGCTGAAATGCCAGAAACCGGTCCTTGGAAGCTTGTTTCCGGTCCAGGGAAGGCATGGCTTGGCAGTTCGGGCTGGACTGTTACCATGAGGCACAGGGTCAGACAGATTTGCATATGGCCATGTCTGAACTGGGGTGGCAGAGTGGGATAAAGAACAGTGATGGATTAAACCCAGATCTGTTGACTGGGTGTGAGTGTTGGACGGAGCATCTGAACCAATCAATCTCCACCCCCTTTTGTACCGCTTTATTCATCAAGATTAGCGTCATGGGAAACTCATTACACTTGTTTATCACAAGGAATATCAGTGAAATTGGGAGGGGGGGTCGGGGAGGGGGGGGGGGGAGAAGAGTAAGCACATTTTCCTGATCAACTGCATTCCCCAGGGACAAGAGTTGCAGATGCCAAAATGCAAAGTTTTGGCATTTTGTGTTTTTTTTTTTGTTGAGGTGTGCCAAACTGCTGAAAAACCTTTTCTAATACTTGCTTTATTTTCCCCTACTCATGCGAGATGCTTGCCTGTCTGCTTAGTCTGTCCACCTTTACGTTTTGTATACCGGATAGGTATTTTGCCATCAAAGTTATTGGTTTTTGAATAACCCATCTTCAAATATCTTAGGCTAGGATTAACAACGCATATGACCATGGTACTCCTTGCTTTTTGAAGTAAAACTATGTGGCCATGTTGTACATATGAATTTGTACTGTCTTCCCGTTTACTTACGTTTGAAAAGACACTGGTGCCAGAAGAAATGGACTTCAGTTTCAGCACATATATGCGTTTTACTGCTTCCCTTATTTTCCACAGGCCCTTTTTGATCTCTTCATCCTGTGTGAGACATATCTGTAGTGATGGTTACTGATGGAGTTGGCTGTACAAAAGGCAGGCCTGCCTCTACATTATTCTAGTTCCACCATGCCATCTCATACTGTACCCTCGGAGTTACAACCACTCGATCTCTCTGTTTGAGACCACTCATTTTGAATCCATTGGTGAATTGGTCTCAAAATAATGTTGAATGAATAGGATGCATGAAGCCCTCATGCCCATTAGTTTTCCAACTGTCCTCCGGCCAGAGACTGCCTGGAAAGGAGAGTCTGCTCACTCAATGCCTGCATACATTTGGCTGTGAGGCATGCTTTTGCCCACCTGGAATTTTATCTTCATACTAGAAAGAACTTGTCCTACTCCAGTATTGGGGAGGATTTTTACAAGTTTATTTAGAAACCGAGTTGTTGCAGTGTATGCATGACTGCTTTTATGCTCCTTCAGCATTGCGTGATCGAGGTTGCCTTTAATAGCTAGTCTTCTAGACAAGGGAACACTTGTGTTCACTGTCATCTCACAAGAGCTGCTACCACAGTCAGCCATTTTGTAAGCATTCTCAGTGCTGACATTATACCAAAAGGAAATACAATACATTGAAATTTACAACAAATGAACTAAATCGTTTGTGCTTCTTGTTTATTGGCACATGCAGATAGACGTTCTTGAGGTCTATGATCTCCATGTAGAGCTCATTCTGCAGGACAGACATGACCTCTTTAAGGGACGTCAGCTTGCATTTGTGTCTTTTTAAATTTAAGAAACAGAGTTTCAGAATTGGTCTCAAGTGTTTTGTCTCTTTTTTTGCACAGGGAAAAACAGAGTAGATTCCCTGGATAGTCTCTTCCCTTGGTACCATTTATATTGCTTGTTTTTTAAATTTATTTTTTTAAAGAGTTCCTTGGTACATTTTCTCGTGCTTGGCCTCACACTTGGAGGTTTTATTTCCTAAGGAGTTCGTTGCAGTAACTGTGTTGAATAATATTCAGTATCCATTTGTTGGAGGTGACTGACATCCATTCCTTTAGGAAACCTATCCACCCCCCCAACTGCCTAAGTGTTATGTGGCAGCACACTCCTTCCTTGAAGTCATTTGTTCTGAGGCCGCCCATTTTAGGGGCTTGCAAGATGTTGAAGGGAACTGCCACTATGCCGATGTTGAATGGCATGCAACTATATGTTGGAATGAAGTCTCCTCTTCCTGACGGCTCTCATATACCACTCGTCCCCCTTCTCATGTCACTGTGAAACTTCTGGGTTTCCATGGTCTTTCCTTGTTATTATTCTTTTTATATGCTTGAGGGCGTAATCTAATGCCGATGTAAACAACTGGTCTCCAGCGGAGGGAGCGTTAATAATAACCTCATGTTTAAAGCCGGATACTCGTAACCAGGTAAGCCTCTTAAGGGTAGTGCCAGCACATGCGTCCGGAGTAGACTTCAGACAAGTCCTGGAAACAGCCTTGCTTTCTTCTATGATGGTGTTTGTCTTCCTCCTGCACTGGTCGGGGAGAGGTTTCATTAACTCCTCCATTTCCTCCCAATGTTGATGGGCGCATCAATCAAAGAGTACATTTGAGTTGGTTATCTTCCATTGTGTGGCAGCTGCTGTCTCCATGTTGTGTCCCACCATCTCCACCCAATAGCTTTCCTTTTCTGGTGGTGGGCCATTAACATAGGAACACTGGCTCTCTTTCTGGTCGTGGCAACAATTATTGAATCAGCCACTAAAGTGCTTTTTTATGTATAAGGGGTCCTATGACGAGTGCTTATATTTTGTCTCCACTCTTGGAGTTACAGCTCTCTAAACGCCTCCTTACATTGATCACGAAGGCTCAGGAACACGGAACAGTATAGAAGGGATTTGTGATGGCAAAATAATTTTGAGAAGAAAACAGGCCTGTGACTGTTGTTCCTCAAACTGCACTCTATGTTTTTCTGCAGCTCTTTTAATCAAATCACTTCACATTGCGATGTCATTGTGGTGAAGACCTCGAAGTGTAGGCATTAATACCCTCCCCTGGTAAATCTGTAGTATATTTTTTGAGGGAGTTTTATATAGCGCAAGCTTGACTAAGGTTTCAAAACACTTTGCATGAGCACTAGTTGCGTTACAGACAAACACATTAATTTTTGTGAGGCACAGGGCGATTAAGTGATCTGCCCAGAACCACCTGATGTTGAGCGTCCCTGCTGAGGCTTGAACCTGGTTCCCCAGCTTTGAGGTCCACCTCTCTAGCGGTTAGGCCACATCCTTTTCCCCCTGTGGACATCTCACTAATCTTCTGTGGCGCTCTGGAGGTCTTGAAACCCCCCTTGCTCTTGCATTGCTTTCTCCTGTTTCCACTCTTGAGGTTCATGTGTAATTGGTGGCTGTAGTTCAATGTGTTACTCCTCGTCTCCCTTTATTTCATTTGGTTTTGCATGGATTCAAAAATCAGGGATTTGTCAAAATCTCTCTTATTCTGGAGGATCACTGCCATTTCTACCTCGGGGAGTCTTTTTCCTATTAATCTCGAGTGCTCTATGTTCGTCACGGAGTACAGACGCCACCTTACTCTTTGGGGGTTGGCGTGAGTTGCTTCGGCTCCTTCTCCTCCTCCTCCTCTCAGTTCCAAACACTTTGTTGAAGCCATCTTTCTTATATGATACCAAATGCTTGAAGCTTTAGGCCCTGTTAAGCTGACATAAGATTCACTGCACAAGATGCTTGTACTTTTGCATTGTGCCTCAGTAAAACTGCTTTTATAATGCAAGACTTGCTCAAGAAAGATACGAGAACAGAGCAAGATGCTAGCTTAGCCACAAAGTATTTCAGCATATCACATTTTAAAATATTTCTGGTACGTGCTATGATGTTGCAAATTGTTACATGGAAAAGTACCAAGGCTAATACATTGCATTACAGTAGAAAGTCCCAGAAGCTGCCTACTCAAAACATGTGGTCAGCAACTGTATATTTCTGACCATAAATGGTGTAGCGCAGCCTAGGCCTTTGCTAATTGGTCAAGTAGGCCATGCTTAATTTGTGCTACGTTTATTACGATGCAGCATCGTCTTGTGGTCTGTGTCTATAAATGCTTGTGTTTTACTTCTGCTATTAGAGCACTCAGCACCCATCTGAGGCTCCTGTGCACGTTAAATATATGCTCTTTATTTTACTCAGGTGGATGTAACAGAGTTATGATTTTGGGTTCTACAGATTTTTCAGTTTCCACAGCTTTTCGGTGTCAAAACTGCACCAAGGGTCCTCCTCCATTGGTGTTCTTGTGTCAGGACACGCGAGGTTCTTTTTGCTTCAGCCTCCCTTCGTTTCTTGATGGTTCAGAGTCAAGGGTGTCTTCGGGGTCCTAGAGACAGAATGCTTCAGCTCAAGCCCACTATTCCTTCTCTTGCGGGCTACCTTGCTCTCGCTTTCTTCAGCAGCTCTTCTTTTTAGAGCTCAGCTGGGTCTTTTTCGACATCGGACCGCTCTTCTTGCTCTATCTCTGTGTCCTCAATGTTTTCTTCATCCTGGTTTGAAAGGCCAATTTCCCTGAGCAAACGTTGAACTTTCTTTTAGGTCTGCATCATGTCATAATGCGTTCACCTCAGTATTTCCCTGGTACCATTGGCTGGAACTTGCCACACACGTCACCACCTTTGACACAGTGATCTCTTGGAAGACAGAGGTTGCAGTCCTCGTTATCATCTTAGTACAACCTTATGGAGAAACACCTAAAGAGGGGAGGGGGGGGGGGGAGAGGGGGGTGGGGAGGGGGAGGAGGTATCAATTTCCCTCAATGATTCCAGTCCCTCGGAATGCGCATTGTTTGTCCTCACAGGCGACCACCAGCATGGTGCAGCCACTTTAGTTTGGTGATACCTGGATGGTGGGTATCCTAGGAGTCCTTTCCTTGAGTGAATTTTTTTCACCCTCTTCCAGCAGTTCTGCTCGATGAGCAGTCGAATATTCCTCCAAATGTCAACGATCTAAGAGCGCTGGTTTCTGTGTCTGGGAGGGGACGTGTGTGTGTGTGTGTGGGGGGGGGGAGGGGGGAATGAGGGCAGGTGAGCGGGAAGCGAGTAACCAGAGGCAGATTCTCTAGAGTTGCTGCCCCTTGGTTTACCTCTGCCACAAAAAAGGGATTTTGTTGCAGCTGCCTCTATGTGGATTTTGAAAACTAGTTGCACCCAATTTAATTCTGTGCCTTTCTGTTGTAAACCGGTCTCTCTTGCTCCTCCTCGTTCAGCTTCCTTTTTTGAAGGAAGGTCTGTACACCTGGAGGACCCCATGGCCTTGGTTGTATAGCTTGCTTCACTGCCTCCTGAGTCAGGGCCACCCCAGGGCTGAAAAGTTTGTTGCCTGTGAGGGGCATTTCGATGATATTTGACTGGACCACTAGTTTTAATGTGGAGATGCGCAGCCCTGCAGTCATGCGTGCCTCCTCACTACTGTGCTGGCTACAAGCTGCCTGCTCATTGTATCAGCAGCATTTAAGCCCTACTTAAGGCGGGGTGGGCAATGCTTTTGCCTTCTTTAACCAGACTTCTAGCCCTCTTCTGGTATTCCTCTGGGATATGCGACATAAGGTCCTCTACGTCCTTCCAGTGCGGGTGTGCATGATTGGTAAGCAGAGCATTAGAGTTGGGTATTCACCATTGTGTGGCAGTTGTCTTTTCAGTTTCCAGCCCACTATGCCCCTTTTACTCTCCATGTCTGGCAAAGTGTCCATGATTGCTGGTGACATAGTCTCTTTTCATGCAGTGCTTAATATCAATGAGTCTACCTCAACAAGTCCTTGGATATACTTGAAGTCCTGGGTGGATGCCTTATAGAGAGGATGGTCTTGGGATGTATGTGCCTATCTCCTCCTATAGGAAATCTGCCATGACATCCTCCCATAAGGGTTCCCCAAGCATGAGAGCACTTATGTTCTTCGAGTTACTCCATGTAAAAGTATACTCTTTTCCCATATCTGTCTCCTATTCAATATCATGCTATAACAGTTTCTTCCTGCTCTGCAGTCTGTGTGTCCTGCCTCTGCTTTTAACCCCTAAAGCCTTTGGACCATAGTTTCTATGAAAGCTTTCTTTTTCTGCATCACGTTTTCGATTTTCAACCTCCAATGCCCTCTTTTCTCTCAACTTAGACGACGTTGGAGGTTTTGCTGTCCTTCTGGGACTTGACATCCTCCTTCGCACTCAATCACCTCACCCGGTAGGAAGAGAGGTCTCTTCAACTCCTCTGACTGCAAGGTTTTTTTGGAGTCGAGCGATTGATTTTCTGCAACTCTACTGTTTCACTCGAAGATTTGTGCTGTTATAGTCTTGGAAGGTAGCCTGGATGTCTTGACAACTGTAAGGGTTTTCAGGCATGTGGCACTGTAGGTTTATCTTCCAGGTCTGTGTCTCGGTGCTCGCCCGGTCCTTCCTCAGCATCACCTGAGAAACCCATTTCCTCACTCGACTGAGCAACCCTTTTTTAGTACCAACTGCCAGACTACATTTATTTCTATGCATTAGAATATTGGCTTTAAGCAGCGAGCATGGAAAAGACACCTCCAACTCATCCAGTCTGTATGTTCTGTCTCCCAGGAGAACATGCTTGTCATTTAGGGCCAACTTTCTGAGGGAGTTCTTGCAGAACTTAATAAGCTTGCTAGTAGTGTAAAATGGAATCATAAAGCAAATAGCATCAAAAAGCCCAGGAACTCCACATTGATTTGAACCTATTTTCAGACTACATCAAATTTACAACCCTCCTCCTTTACCAACAAATCCCGAAAAACCTCTCTCCATCACAGATGTCTATTTCAGCGAATTCCTTCTAGCAGTTTCCATTTTTTCCTAGTAGTCTTCATAACTGCTTAAGACAAGATAGTAGGGAGATCTCTAAATGAACCTTCACACTCAATGGTGGGAAAAAGGAATCTAAGACGGTGAACAGACACATTGTGGGATTACAAATCAACGTCATACAAGATAAGAGCTCCAACTATGTTGACGTCCACTCACAAAAAAGAATTGGTTTTATAACAAACACTTTGGGAACCAACCACTTGAAGGCATGTTAAAATAGAAGAGATTTCAAAAGTATTTTCCTCTCTCCTGCCTGTGTACTCTGCATGCTTTCCTGCCCTCTAACCGGACTCCATACTGCAGCAGTCCACGTCTTTGACGGCAAACTTTGCCAGCCCACAAGAGAAGCATGTTAAGGCCCCTAAATAGCTAACAGCCAGGTGCACTTGGACAGCTGGGTCGAGTAAAAGCGTGAAATAGCCTGTTGTGTTTGTTGCTACCAGCCCAGACCCAGGACATTACACAGGAAAAGAAATATAGATCTGAATCCATGCACTGAACCCAAATGAGATGATCTGCATAATTGAGAGTTACAAGTCTGATGAGCAATTGAGCGTGGTTTTTAAGTATGAATCCTGTAGTCTGACATACATGTGCTTTGGTACTGCTTTCTATTATGCCCTAGATGGCACTTGAAGAAATCGAATATCGAATTCTTAAAATATTGTGGAATAGCAAGATCTAAACATTTACATGAAACATCTGTCATACCAATGCAAACATGTTACAAAAAAGGAAAATGAAAGCAAAAAGTATGGAGAAACGTTGAGACCAAGGCAAAGAGTGTGGGCAATAGCTAAAGTATTGCTAAGGCTGTGCAAATAATCGGCAGAGTAAAGTTAACAGCATGGACAATATTAAGAACAATGGAAATAAACAAAAATATAAAAGGCCAAAACCATGTGAGGAAATAGTGAAAAAAAAACAAATAGTGAGATAACCGTGAAATATCTGTGGCACCAAAGAAGTCAATGAGCCCGAAGCAAACAGTCCTGGGTACCTGGGAGAACTATTGTGACTGCAGCAACCACTGCAAAACATTAGAGAGATTAAAGGTCAGAGAATGTGAGCAAGAGAGACCACTCCTAACAGTACGGCCGAAATCACAGGCCACAGCAACAAAGAATCAGAAAAAAACTGCCAGTTCTACGCCTACAGAACTGAGCACTCAAGATCCAACGGAAATGCATTCTCACCGATATGGTCAAATGTTTTCACTTATGCTTTTCTACCATTTCCCCTTGTTCCCAGGGTGCTGAAGAAGTTCAAGATAGACCACTGTTCTAAGATTCTGATTGCTCCCACATGGCCAGAACAATTCTAGTAAAGTGGCCCGTTTAGACTGTTCACCAATATAGTTAAAAATCCATCCCAAGCTCCTCAAAAGATGCAATGGGCAGCTTTTCCGACACAACCTGAAGCCACTCAATCGGACAGCTTGGTTTCTCACCACTTGGATTATGTTC
This sequence comes from Lissotriton helveticus, assembly GCF_964261635.1. Classification (NCBI taxonomy): domain Eukaryota; kingdom Metazoa; phylum Chordata; class Amphibia; order Caudata; family Salamandridae; genus Lissotriton; species Lissotriton helveticus. Next base: position 282,020,394 of record NC_136058.1, on the reverse strand, counting down.
GCCTCAACATCCAGTTGCTTGAAATGAGATATTTCCTCAAGCACCTGTTAAAACAAAGCTTATAACACTAAATGAAAGAGCGTCTGTAAGTGGTGGAAAGGCAGAGGGCTTAATTGTATATTGATACACCCCATCGGGTACTGCACAGTCTCAAATAGTCACTGGTCACAGTTAACCTGGCTGCAATCCACAGATTTCGGATCGCTGACAATGTATCATCATTATTCTCTGAATGGGCACTTCAAACAAATTATGAAGGGCCTTTTTAGGGATTTCCCTCCTGTGCCATAGGATTTAAAGAAAGTGATTAGTCGGTTGATGCGGCTTTCTTTTGACTCAATCCATAATGCACTTCTGAAATACATCTCATTGAACACTGCACTGTTGCTGGCTCTCACTTCAGCAAGTAAGGTTAGTGAGCCACTAGCATTCACCATTAGAGAGAGATACCTCTGTTTTACAAAAGGATAAGGTACTAACCTTAGGTTCATGGATAAGGCACTAACCTTATGTTCATGCCGCAGGTCTAATAGGATTTTTACCTAAATTAACATGTAATTATTTGTTCCCTCTTTCTTAATCTATTCATGTCAGTGGAAAGATGTGCAGATGCAGCAGGTTCTACGTAGACCAGACTAACGACTTTTGTTCTTGGGATCATTTATTTTGGCTGTCCACCCACTCAAGGGCCATTCATTGTCTAAGCAAGGAACTGCCCCTTGCTGTCAATCTGCATTACTTTTTGTCTTAGTAAAGCTAATTCCCTACTTCAAGGAAGAAGAGGTGCATTCCATAAGAAGCATGGCAACAATTTCTATGCTGGGGTGTCTCCAAGACATTTGCTAAGCAACCATTTGGAAAAGCAGTGATACTTTTCCTAAGCACTATTGCTTAGATAGAATTGCAATAGCTAACGCATCAATGAATCAAGTAGTTCTACTTAACCGGTTTAATTAAGTTGAGGCGGGTTCTCATATTCATATTCAATGTACTGCTTGCTATTTAGATTTAATCATGTAAATCTATATAAGATCCAATGATGGAGCAGACATCAGTTACTTGTCATTCCAGTTCGTCAGCATTAGTATCCTTCATAGATTCACATGCAACCCATTCTCCTCCACAGTCATAGGCTCACTATCTATTTCCTAGTTCGCTCACACTTCTGCTGTGAAATCGGAACTATGGGAACGTCTAGGGGAGTGGAGAGATCAGCATTTCTACCTAACTGGCTGAAGTATGGGTAGTTTCAAATGAGGTGGATGTGCTATTAAACAAAGTTATTGGGCCTATGGTCTGTAACACAGCCTATTGATATTTAGATTTTCCAGGGATTTCCCATTCTAATGACAAGGAATGATTCAAGAACGTGAATATATGAAATATCCAATGCTGGAGAAGGGGGATAGTTCCCTCACAGCAGAGGTGACCCATCAGCCTGAACCAAACCAAGTTCAGACCAACACAGACTGCCAATCATTCTTTTAGAAGAAGGTGATATTTTTTTAACACGAATGTGTAGGGCAGCATATACTATTTACAATCTTTTTTTAAACACACACTTCCAGACTTGGAGTTTCAATGTACCCTATACAGGGAGTGCTCTCAATACACAGCACAGTCCCATCTGTGCTTCAGAATATACAATTGTGCTGTGAAGTACCCTCATTAAAAGGACAAGCTACTAATGAGTAGATTAGAATAGTCCAAGATTCAAAGGTCCAGATGCAGACAAATCGTCCTGCTTGCTAAGAAAAACCATTCCAAAAGAGCAAGTACCTTTGCAATAAAAAAAGTTCACAAAATTCAGTCTACAGCTACCCATATGGCAGGGAAGTATTCCAGCACTCGAGATAGTGGCCATTTTAGGAAACTGTCAATTTACGTGCCACCACGTTAAGGTTAACGTAGAAAAGTGAGAAGGAGGAAGTGACAGAAGAATTGATGCTGGCAGGAGCAAGCCCTACGTCAGTTCTACCTGGGTGAGGCACAGTTCCACATGCCTACTCATGTCCTGCTCTGATCCAGACAGAGGACGACTGCAGAGCGGACATACCTGGCCCTCGTCTTGCTTCCTCCGTTTCATTTTCCCAATCCGCGCTGCAGCCAAGGGAGAAAGAAAGAAGGCGGTTAACTTCTATATTTCCACATACAAAGTGCTCTCACATGCAGGTACAATTAAAACATGGTAACAGAAACCCACCACAAGTGCCATCTTAGTGTATCCATTCAAAAATGCCCCATATCACTCTATACATGTAACCAACAAAATTCCATGCAAATCAAACGGGACCTCTCCCTGCAAATACGACAAAATATAGCCTTACCATCAGACAATAAGCTAACAAACTACAGCAAACAATAAGCATTAAAAAAAACACTGAAACTGCTCAAGAAAAATATTCTTGCACCGTCACTCAAAGAGCTACAAAATAAAACATATTTCAAGACAAAATGTTTAGAGAATTTTAACTGTATATCTTTCATGAAGCACCCCCCAAAAAGGTTCCATAAGTCACATTAAACAAGCATTTGCAATGCAATAGGTCTCGCATTAGGAAAGTTTGAGCTATTGGTATTGTAAATGACACATTTTTTATTTAGGTGTTGGTTTTAAAAATAGCGAAATTAATAGCTTAGTCATTTACAATGCCAATAGTTATAACTTTCGCAAATGTTATACCTATAGCATTTGTAATGCAATATGTGTTGTATTTACATGACTTAGATGTATTGTTAATACACATAACAATGGCTTTTAATTTTTTTTATAATTAATACTTAGAAAAAAGTTATTGTAATTTATAATGGCACTAGCGTACATTTTTGTAATTAACTTTTGTGAAGATTATGTTCAGGGTATTTTATTGAGACGAAAATCCAAGAACAGAAGTGAAATATTAACATCTTTTTGTGGGCTTGAAAAAAGTACAGACGGACAGGAGGACGGTGTTGCAGCTGCTGAGATGGCGCTTGGGAGCATAGAGTGTGGCGTAACAGGACAGTGGGGGGATGGTTGGGTTGGGGGGGGGGGGGATGTGAGCCTTAGGTTCGGAGCTGCCGTCTTTGGAGGGGGTGGGGTTGGGTTTGGGTCTAGGCATGGTTTATCGTCCTGGGGCTCATGTGGAAGGGTGCAAGGGGGGGGGACACCGTGCTTAGGCAGCCTGGGGAGGAGGCAGCGAGGAGTTTTCATTGCTGCACCAAATAATTTAACATTTGTAACGTTTTATTATTAAAATACCTTTTCCCTCGATAATACCAAAGAGACACAGCAGGAAGTCATGGACTCATGCATGGCGTGCACAATCCCGGGCGGAAGTCAGGCAGGCCGGGGGCGGGACGTCAAGACACACCGGAAGCCCAGGCGGGAGCCTACCCAGCACTGGTACGTGTGGGCAGGAGGAGAAGGGTGGCTGGCGCTAGCGGGGCTCCCGTGAGGTGAGAGAGCCCCGCACCGAAGGAAGAGACCGCCGCCGCCTGCAACGAGCCCTCGCATGGAGAGCTGGAGACGAGTACCGGAGAGTGGGGGCCTTTGCTGAGCTGCGAGAACGGGGGGCATGTGTGTGCGCGTGCGGCGGCGGGGGGGCTCTGTATGTGTGTGAGCGTGCGTATGTGTCTTGGAGTCTGTGTGTATGCGTGTGTGTGTGTGTTTAAAAGAGGCCGATGACTGTGGGGGGGAGGGGGTGTGTGAGCGAGCGAGTGTCTGTCTGTGTGTGTATGCGCACGCATGTTGCTGAGAATGTGGACGGAGCCGACATGCGCGTTCAAGCAGGCAAATCCAGCAGCAGAAGCGCGTAACACCCTCCTGTCCCTAATTCCCCCGAGACGGGCGCCTATACGTCTCTAGCTGGACGCATCCTTCAGATGCTACTCCAGCGAGACCTAAAAAAGAAACATCTGAAATGCACTAGGTCTCCATGTACAGACGATAGAAACAAGCTGCTCCTGCAAGTAACTAATCTATAAAACAGGAGACCCTCAGCTCAAAACAATCAGATAAAATCCTATTTTCTTTCAGCGCACTAACCATTTTCTGTAGGATGTAACACTCTGAAGAGTACCCTCCTCATTCCTACTCCTATACAGCCAATTTGGCATGTTTGACTGCAAAAGGCAAAATTTTACGTTGGGATCCTCAAGACACAATCTTCATATCCTGTTCAGCTCACCTGGCTTACATTCTCACTTGCAAGACATTTTCGAGCAGCCTAAGCAACAGCCTCTACTAAATAGATCCATTATCAAAATAAAAGTGATGTTACACATAGAACAGTCTCGCACTTCCTTTCAGAGCCACTAAAAACAAACCTACACAAGCAATTCATATCTTGTGAATTGCAGCCTACCTGGGCCCCAGATTGCAGTGAGCAGAGTCCAGGAAGTGGTAAGGAGACAGACTAGTGCGGTTTCTTCCCAAAACAAAAGTTGTTTAAAAAACAATTTTCCCTTTCTGTGATTACTGTCTTTGCATGTGGTTGTTACAGTTTAAAATTGCAGTTTTTACCTGCCTGTGATTGCATATGTTATTACCTGTTTTGTGTTTTAAACTTGTAGTTTTCCCTGCCCATGATTACTTGCATTTAACGTGTTGAATTGTGGGATTTGCAGTCCAACCTCTGTAGTTTGTCCCTCTCATTCCTTGGTGACAAATCGGTTTTCCCTCCAAATTTCTCCTTTGCTCTGTGCTAAGACTTGTGTGTTAAAACAGTGCACCCCCAGCCACCATTTTGTGTTCACAAGTCAGTGAGGCCAGCCCCGCTGTCCCCCCCCCATCCCCCCAGCAACAGGGATATTCTACATCAGAGGGTGCTTCTGTGAGCTGTTTAAACTGTATTTACTGGGGCCTGTGCTCTTCGTTTTTTGGCCAGCCGGAGGAGTAAAGTTCTATTCAAACAGTATTGTTAGATTTCGAGTTAGTGAAGCCTTTACCTGCAGAAATCAAAAGTGTGGATTGAGCCTGTCTGTCTCCTATGAGATTCTGAACAGGAGAAGCAGCTGCCCAGCCCCCACCCTCAGGCCAGCAGACCATTGGCTAATCAGCTACCAGGCAAGTCTGAGCCCTCCTCTCACACCTGCCCAGGCCCCTTAAGTCCTTGCTGGGTGCACCCCAAATCATTCTCCTCCATCTTGTGAATCGCAGCCTACCTGTGCCCCAGATTGCAGTGAGCAGAGACAAGGAAGTGGTAAGGAGATAGCCTAGTGCTGTCTCTTCCCAAAACAAAAGTTATTTAAAAAACGGTTTTCCCTTTCTGTGATTACTGTCTTTTTCATGTGGTTGTTACAGTTTAAAATTGCAGTTTTGACCTGCCTGTGATTGCATATGTTATCACCTGTTTTGTGTTTTAAACTTGTGGTTTTCCCTGCCGATGATTGCTTGCATTTAACATGTTGAATTGTGGGATTTGCAGTCCAACCTCTGTAGTTTGTCCCTCTCATTCCTTGGTGACAAATCTGCTTTCCCTCCAAATTTCTCCTTTGCTCTGTGCTAAGACCTGTGTGTTAAAACAGTGCACCCCGGCCACAATTTTTGTGTTCACAAACCCCATTTCTCATCCTGTGCCTCTATCAATATATTTATTCTTAAATATACTTAATTCCTTTATGTATCTATATATTTTCAATGTACTTATGGATCTATATATTTATCACTTTCTTCTAATTTAGCATTTCCAATGCACTAGTCTATTTCTCTGCCTATACTTCGCTCAATATATCTTCTAGCCCAACCTTCTGACTCATCTCAAACTTCTTTCTAGTACTCCTTCCAATGCACTACCCTCTCTCTCATCCTATACATCAATATATCCTCTACAACCACTCTCTCATTTATCCCAAACCCCATACCACTACTATGATCGCCAAAATAACCATTTCTAGACGCTCTCCTGCTCTACCCCTCCTTGCATCAACTGACACCCTTTTACTACACCGATCCACTAAAACAAACCTTTCTAAACTCTCCCCTCTGACTCCTCCCCTCCAAAACTCTTTTAGTCATCCTAAAGCCTCTTCCTACTGCTAAGACCTAAAAAGATTTTTTTTTAATCCTTCACTCTTTTATCCCTCCACTATCCTTTCTAATCAAAATTAACAGACTAACATGTTCACTTCTCAAATTCCATATTCAACTATACTAATATACTGCCCAAATAACTGAATAACATATCTACTACTCAAATTACTTCATATTTATACTATACTAATTTTAAACACTAACACTAATCCTTTATGGGTTCCGGAGTGACGTGCTACTCGCCAGAAAAGCCCTTCAACACCCATCAGGGGTAACAAGTGCTATATGAATGCAAATCTTTCTTTCCCTTTTATCCCTCCGCTATCCTTCTCACTCCAGGTTAATATCCACCACTGAAATTACCTCATATTTCACCATATTAATTCACCACTAATCCTTTATAGGCTTCCTGAATGCGTCAACAAGTGATAAATAAATACAAACCTTTGTCCTCCTCTATCCTTCTGCTATCATTCCAAATCCAAATAACTGACTAACCTATCCACCACTTAAAATGTACTTGCATGTTTCACTATACTAATTCAACACTAATCCTCTATGGGTCCCGGAGTAGCGTGCTACCCGCCGAAAAAGCGCCTCGTCAGGGGTAGTAAGCGCTATATAAATGCAATTACAATACAATACAATACACAGAGGACTTCAAGTATCTCATGCATTCAGTAAGTAAACAACAGACAGAAAAGTGCAGAGCACAGACGAGAGGGACTCAAAATGGCGGAGTGGAAGAGGAAACAACCACACCAACAGCCTCTTGGATGTTTACAGAGACTTCCAGCAGTGGCAGTATTAGTGGCAAGTGCCATCACTGCCAAACCTCCTGCACAACAAATATTTTCTAGAATCTCTGAATAGGTATGTTTTATGCATTTCATATTTTTGATCACTACAAAACAGCATTATGGCAAAAGGGAATGTTGCTTTTATCGTTGACAAGAGTTTCAAGTCTTAACTGGGGCACAGGCGCAGAAGACTGGCGGTTAGGGGAAAGGTGTTAATAGTGTACACCGTGGAGTTTATGATACACTAATACCTGGGGTTAAGAGAGAAATAAGGATATAGAACAAAAAAAAAAAAAAGAAGATTAATTAGAAAGAAGAAGGGAAGAGAAAGATGAACCAAAGGAGAAAGAATAGACCAAATATGACTCAAGACTATGCAGGGCGGGTGTGTCAGGAAACGCACAGCCTAAACAGACCTGGTAGTACAGTACAGTACAGTACAGATCTCCTGTCACATTCATGAGACCATGTCACCAAGCTCTACCTGCAATTCCAAGTCATGAACGTGGCGCCGCGCCACGCCACACTGCCATTGATGGCAGCAGCCCTGGACGCTAAATTCAGCCATCACTTTTAATTAGCGCACCAGAGATGGAGCACTTCCAATGGCAAGAAGGCAGGAGGGAAACTTGTGTGCAGCTATCCCAAAGGGGGTGCAGATCAGGGAACAGGCAAACTGGACAGCAGCATGGTTAATTAACTGGGACGAATGCGGTCATCTGTAATTAGCGTCATGATCCTCCACCACACACTACTGTCTCACAAGCAAAGTTTTCAACTCTGTTCTAAATGGAATAGATTAGGCAGAACATGATCAAGAAAAAAGGGCCATCTATGTCAGAAGGACAAATATGTGATGGATTCCCAAGCATAGAATGCAATTAGGCTCCATATGAAATCTCGCCTAGGTCTTAACTAACTTTTCCTCCCTAAAAGATTCCACTCAGTGACAGAAACTTCCAATATCCCTTCATTTATAGCTCTGGCCAAGAAGCTCTGGTCTAAACATTTCCACTCAGAACTTTTGCAGCCAAGAATCAGAAAACAAATTCATATTCCAGGTTGTTGCTCGACCAAACGATTTATTTCATCTCCCTTGCGATCCTTATTTTACAAATTTGGAAGCAGATTGGAAAAGACTAAATACTAAAAAGCACCAGAACAGTCCATTCACTCTGGAAGCCTAGAGGGAGTCAGTTTCAAGCACTAAACAAGACTTCTCACTAATTTAGAAGATCCCACTCTCGTTTCTACAGATGATTCTGTGCCAAAAGAGCTCAGTCTGCCAATTCAGAAAGTCCACACTATTTTCCGGCATGTGCTGAAGGAGCCTGCAACACTGAAAGCTATAGGTGCAAAACAGAGCTTGAAAAAGGAGGAGATGGAAACTGCTACACCACACCTCAAATAGCATCCATCTCTAGAGACCGGAACCCTTGACAAACACCTATTTCTCAATCATTAATTTCTACTTCATGTTGAGGGACAATGCACATGGGAGACTTATTTTAGAATCATATTACAATGAAAAGACACTTCCCCTCAACATCATTTTGTAGCTTGTCCAGTAGGCTATTGCTACATAATGGAGCTTACACCATTAATGGCTAACCTATAGTATTCTATATAAAAACCTAAGTAAGGGGCTTTGGTGGAGAGCCTTTTAATCATTTGCTTCTTTGGATCAAGAATATTCAGTCTTTGACGTGATAAACTGGCTGTATCCTTACGCCTCTAATGGAATGCTTGAGAAACTCTTTTAGATCTGAAAACTATACTTCATTGCCCACATTTAATAATTGCATCTCATTCATTCCTTGTTTACACAATTCTTCTTGATTTGCACTGCAGAGGGCATTTTTTATTGCTCAACTGCAAGAGTCAAAACCTATTAGCTGTGTCAAAGCTGTATTTGTATTGGGCAGGGAATAAAGCAAATCACAATAACTCATTAGGGATAGTCTCTTCAAATTCACACATTGCCCATGTACCACCCTTGTGAGTGCCTTCGTGCGGACAATAATAAACCACAAAGCAGCACATATGACCATACATTTGGGAAGTTATCTGAAGCAAGACAATACTTCATCAATCACAAAAAGTGCCTCTAAGGGGCATAAACGTTTCCCTTTGAGGGCATGATACGGCTGACAGAAACAGAAAAATATATTTTAACACATAATGTTGAAAAGCCTAACTGACAAACCAGAAAACGTACATGCTTTAATTCAGAAGTTACTTTTTTTCCAGATACAACAGTACTCTTCCCCTTCTTCAGCCAACATAATCTCATTTTCCAACACAGGACTAAGCCCTCTCATCTGCCATAAGCAATACTGGCTCCCAGTACAAGGGAACTAAACGTTGGTCACAATCTTTCAAGCCAAACACAGACTGGGCTTGATCAACAATCAAGACAACCAACCTAATCGATCCTACATGACGGATCTATCCATCCATCCACATTGTGGATCAAACCAGACACAAAGGACACATGTTCTAAGCAGAGCTGCAGTGACGGAACGTTCTGATGCTCTCCAGGACTTCTTACCCGTATTCAAGAAGGAAAATAGCACAGGCACGTACTCCAACCCACTCATTTTCAGCAGCTTAAAACTGGAGCATCCACCACCAGACAGGGTCTGTGTATGGATGCTTCACCCAGCCTTGTCTGTATTGAAGGGGCCATTAACCGTTAAAGCCTAGAGGGAAACAGAGTCTTGATATATATTTATTAAGCCACAAAGGATGACTTAACAGAGCAAGCAAACTATATGGCACAATTACCACTAGGTGACAGGATCAGAACCGCTAAGGAATTATGAAATATGCTGTCAAATCGATTGTTGAAATGACAATTACACAGAGGCAGGTCACATCCTCTAGGCAAATTATAAAGCTCCTGCAAAGGGTGGGTGGTGAATTATAAAATGTCCTATAGCTGGTTAGGTGAACACCAGAAGAAAACGAATACAATACATGGAGGATCTGTGTTGCAGTGGCCAAGTTGAGGACCTTGGATCCCGCAGAACTGGTTTCTTCTCCAGGCCTTGATCAGAATTTTGTGACAGGGACTAATCTCTTAACTTATCTGCAATAATATATATTTCTGTAATTATGTAATATAAAAATGATCTAGAATTGTCTCCAGGCGCCTGCTGATATAGATCAGACCTCTCTGCTCCTTAAGTAGGTTCACACTATTCTCCCATTAAAAATGAAGAGAGGACACACGACACCACAAGGAGCTACCACCTGTAGATCTCCAATGAAGGACAAGTACTACGCGCCCTAAACTGGCAACAGGAAAAGTAATGAGACACAAATCATGAGACAGCTAGTACACTGCTGGGTGTTTTTCCTGTAGAACTCAAAGATGGAAAGATTCTAAGATTTTCATTAACTGGTAAAATGAACACTGGCAGACTGCAACATCAGAGCTCCATTAAGTCGGCGGTTCTACATTTGACAACAAGGTTCGAAAATTCCCCTTGCTTACTTAAACAGTGAGATTTATCCTAGAGCAAGGGCATTCTGGAGACTGCAAGCCCTGCATGGCGAGAGGGTTTAAAACGTAGCCGCTGACACTTACTGGACTTGGTTTCATTTTTGGTGTTGCCATTAAAGGCTAGGTGATGTGTAGCCTGTCCTCCAGAAGAGAAGTGACATTGGTTGACTGCTTCATTCATACTGCAGGTCAATAAGGAAGGGTGGGCCTCCCAATTCATAATGAAGGCTGCATAAAGATCCTTACTGTTGCGGGAGCATAGAGCTTACCATGTCACTGCGGCTGGGAACATCTACCACGGACCCAAGTACTAGTTGTTCAACAAGAATGAGCACACAAAGAGACATTGGCTTGGAACAAACATCTGTTAATAAGGATTCCACTGTGTCACGTGATTGAGAAGGACCCAAACTACTGAGCTGCCTCGTGACTAAATACCTCCAAGAATAACCATTAACTCTTAACGTGGTGATGGGGTTGAATCACTGTCCTCCTGCAATTGAGGAACACCCTCCTAACTGCAAGAAAAAACACTTACAACGTAATGGTGCTCGCAACTCCCCGTGTCCTTTTATTTGACCGGCCAGATCTCCTTCACCCTGTCCACAAACATCCACTGAGGAGAGATATACTTCAGACACATCAAACATTTTCTAGAATTACTTTTATAGGACAAAAGTGGTCTCCAATGTGTCCTCCTACCGTTGACATTTCAAAAACATTCAATTCAGGACAACCAATTAAACTGTACTCAAAAGATTCTAATTAGCTACCTTCTGACGATCAATAAACTATAGGGAGGAGGAAAACAGGCTAAATATAACCTAGACACTGTTGACGTAGAACACAACTCTGCACATCTGTGCCAGATCAATAGTCCTAGGCTTAAGTATAGCATTTGCTCAGACATGGCTGCAAGATCAGTGACAAATAGCATTTCAGGCAGCGGTCACCCAGTTGTTGACAACAATCATTCGTCAGGCGTCGATAATGTGCATTCATACTGTCTATCATCCTCCAAGACATGGATGTGAGAGCGTTAGCTAGCAGAGATGCTCTTCTTTCATAGAGCTAGTTGTTAAGACCCAATACTCAGCGCTAACCAGAAAGAATGGGGCAAAGGGACACTGCTGCTGTAGCTCGCTGATCAGAGTACGCACCTTTTGTCTGTACAGAACATCAGTATCATTTGACTCTCAGAAAGTGATCTGAACCATTTGGCTTCCTCGATTTTGACAGTAAATACTTTGGACAAAAATTAGATTAAAAAAAAGGTGCAGCTTTGACGCGCCACAAAAAACATAGGCATGAGGCTACTGTCAAAGTGTGGATGGTGGCAAGTTCACAGATCGCAAGCAAGCTACTGTAAGCACACAAGCCGTGCAGAACTTAGTGTTTTCTTTTTGGACCTTTTTAAACTGACAATAATATCCAAGAAAAGCTTAACTGCACTAATGAAATATACTTCATTCAGTATCTTTCAACATATGAAGTACAACTAACTTATTACATTCAAAATGTTCACCAATTTCTCTTGTGCACTTTAAAAGGAATAGTAAATAGGACTCAAGCGTCAACACCAGTTAATTGTAATGAAAAGTTAAGTTGGAAAAGGGAAAATCTGAAATTAAAAAACAATTCTTATAACCTTAATGGTGTTTCAATATTATTCCCACACAGGGAGGACAATTTAGTGTTATCCAAGGTTTATTCCCAAGACAACTGTACAATTCCAAAGTTCATTCCCAGACAATCGTACAATTACAAACAGTGACTAATTTGATACGTCTGAAGATCACCACATAATTTGCACAAAATACGTTCAAAGACTCCGTCAAAGTCCCACAGCATAGCAATTTAAGAACAATTACATCATGTCCCAAGGGCTTCAGTGGCAATGGGAGATGCTACACAACATCACCTGGCCAATTGCTGCTCACATGCTGGTTGCTCTTTAACTAAAAGCAAAGCTTAGTTGAGATCAACTAAAAATGCTTAGCTTTAACTTTGTGCTGCCACACCAGAAGGGTAAAACAGCAGTGCTGATACTTCGCAGATTCTCTCTTCTGTTTTTTTAAATTTTTTTATTGTAATTGTCCCAAAGCTTTTCTACAGCAAGTGGAGCCTCCAGTTTCAATTTCGCAGTCTCTTTTTGGGTCACATTTTGAAACACTATAAAATGCAGGAGAGCCCCCTCATTTGCCACCAGGTCTGTATGACCCTTTTCTGTTCAGCTGGAAACAGTGTATGAAAGTGCCACTTAGTGGTAGTGACAGCGCTCAGCTCTGCTACAAAACAAACCATGTTGCAGGATTCTGGTGCCAAATTTTGCTTCTCCTATGCTACTTTCCTCTGGAAGGAAAAACTAAGCAGAACAAGCACTGGCAATGCCACCAATAGGTCCGACTTCAAAGAAATGTTGTATGGTAATATGAAGCATTACAAGTAGATCCCATAGGAATGGGTATGTATTGTGTGGAAGCAAATAACTGTAAAATAATATTGGTGTTGATTAAAAGGTCAATGGCAGTTAATGACTGCCCTCCTCCCATCTTTGCTACTCCCAGAGAAAGGCAAACCCCCATAAATGTGTTATTTAAGACACTTTTACAGCATGAAAATATTGTGTGTGCTCCTTAACCCCTTGCATGCTCATGACGGTGTAGTGGACGGGATTCAGACAGCCCCCGGACGTCCTCCGCACTCACCCACTGTGACGCATGACGGCCGGGGGCTGTCCGAATCCCGCCCACTATTCAAATCGCCCGCACTGCGTGAAAATTTGCACCGCATGCAGAGGGTTACAGTTCAAGATCAAGCCGCTGGATTAAATAAACAAATTTATCAGTGTTGTGTGGTGGGCAAGCACTTTCATTGCAGAAGTACACAACTTCTGCCCAAAACATGTACTCCTGGCTCCCAAGGTGTGGACGGAGCCAAAGGCTCCCTTTTCTTGTAATTCTCACATAATTGTTTAACAGGTGCGCTGTCAAGCGAGACCATAAAAAGGCAGCATCTTATCTTTAACGCCAAGTTAAATGGTGCTGTTGTCACGCTGTACTGTGGAAGGGATCTTCTCGGCGTCCTGAAGTTAGTCACCAATGAAATGTGAATTAATATTATTCTTGCAGCACCATTACCATTGAGGATTTCTCATGAAAATATAGCCGGTCCAAAATTAACTGCTTTTTGCACCCAATCATTGAAGTTTAACATTTAAGAATCTATTCTGTTTACACCCTGTCATCTACGGATGACGGCCCTCAGGAAACAGATGTCCGGAAAGACCAAGGTGCAGCAGCGAGTATACAAGGACAAATTTACTGACAGAGCGCCCAATATACATGAGGAAATATCTGCAGGGGCAGATGTAGCAGCAAGTGCATATATATGAATATCAGTATGACCAGATAGCGGTAAATGCAGAGTAGTCACAGGAGATCCAGTCATCCACTAAAAGATGGCCAGACACTGCCCATCCATGAGCTCAATTGCCACTGCAGAAATGGACATCACACAAACATGGATGAAGATGTTCCCAGTTCAGTGGTAGAGGTGGACACACAGCAATCGATGAATGTGCCCATGCGGTCTCTATTCATAGTGCTAGATAGTGAAAAGCACAATGCTTCGGCACACTTTAACATTTCACATGTTCTCTTGTCCTGTGCCAATGCACCCCATTTAAGCACTTGGACCAAATGTTCTACCATGGGCCTGAAAGACTAAACTGCACGCGTGCTTCAGTCACAGTGTTAACAGTACACTGAAAGAAACTCCTACTTCTGTAGATCTCTTTCTAGGTTCCACTGTTATGCTGCTCATCAGCTGTCTGCACAGGGCATACGCCACCCAAAGACTACTTCAAAGTTCTGAAGGAGAACAGACAGGGTAATGTTGGGCGCGATAAGAAAGAGGCAACAAGAAAGGGACAAATGGGGCACTACTAGCCTCCTTAGCGCTCTTCACAATGGGTAGCATTGCAGTCACGAAAATGCAGATACTGCAGATACTTTAACACTTATCAGCACTTCCGATCTCCCTCTCCAAGTGCTTATTCCGGAAACTGAATGCAATCATCTCAGATCTGATATGGGGCAAGGGAAGGAAGAGAGTGGCTCTTCACAACTTGTATGCCCCACTGGAGAGAGGAGGCCTGGGAGGCCCTCACTACAAACTGTATTACATAGCTGCGCAGATGTAGTGACCTATGCAACGACAACCCGAACATGGGATGCCTCACCAAAGTAGCCAAACTTTGTTGGCGCAGGTACGTGGTCACGGGGCACGGCTGCAAACCCTACACACCCACTCTGCCGCTGTGGTGTTCCTGGCATCCACCGTCACAACACAAGACCTTGGAGGGAGTCGGATATCCTCGAAGTGGGGGGGATCTGTATGAACAAGAACTTTTGCTGGCATACAGAACCCATCTCCCCAATCTTACAATTACAGCTAGTGCAAGGTATGGGCAAATGTGCAATTACACAACTGTGTAAGAGTTGCTGGAGCCCTGCAGCTCGAACCTTCACACCTGAGGGATAAATGGGCCCTCTCAATTGGATAGGACCTTATGGTAACACAATGATCCTGTGTGTTGGAACAGACCTAGCATTCATTCCATTAAAGGGCCGCACAGCAATGGCCTGAAAGTCAGCCGTGGCACCGCCACTATCCCCCTGGCTGAGCAACCTCTTTTAATCGGCGACTACCGAGACGATCATCTGGTATTCACTCCAGCTGCGGTGAGGGGTGGCGACTCAGTGGGACACGTACCTAGACCACTTAACCGCAAATACAGACACAAGATCACCCTGAAACCAGGCACACGTATCAATGTCTCTTGGCATGGCCCAGGAGAAATGTCGGAGGCATCCCTCTGGTGGCTGGCAACACGTCGAATATACACTTGGACGTAACCCCACACTGTCATAATTAATGTGCCCCGGTTTGTGTGTATTTGGTAAATTGTTATGATAAGCTAGAAGACATTAGGGGAAGCAGAGCATCTAAAAACGTGATGTGTTGCTCTGCTTTTTCCTTTTAGAGCGGTGCCTCCTGTTAACCTGAGCTGTTGCCAGGTGGGGTGAAGTAGTTCCCTCAGATATTGGAGGTAAGAATAAAGATTTTTTTCCTCGAAGGAAGTATGCTAGCTGGCAACGTAGTGCCACTCTTTCGATGTATTAATAGAATCTGAGAGCCTTCTCCTGTTTTTATAGATGCTGTTTTTGTATTTTTTCAGATCACTCAAGATACTCAGGTATCGTTGAGGAGATAATTGCTTACAACGTTCACGAAGCAATCAGGTTGCATGGTGTCCAACCATTATATTTGTTTTCACTTTGCAGTAGCATATTACATTTTGATAGGTCCTGACGAAAGCACAAGGCATAATTCTGCCATCAATGTGCTGAAACATGTTGACCATTTAAATATAATATAGACAGCTATTTGTTGAAACTGTCTAATCGAACTGTTTTTAACCTTGGGTTGCGGTGTACATAAATAAATATTTTGGGTCCCGCGCAGCCTAATTTTAACATCACATTTGCACTGCATACATTTCCCACTCACTTCACCGCTCATATCTGGTTATTAGACTACCTACCATCAGAAGAAAACATCCTCTGGCTCCTTCACCACTATGATGAAGTTGTAGCCCTTGAAGTTACTAGTTTGGCTTTCAGAGGAGACCCAGATGATGAAGCATGTCACCCATCTGGGTGAGTGATGGGATCCGAAAAACTATTGAGTATTTCTTTCGGTTAAGAATAGTTTTTTTCAGTTAGAAATAATGTTTTGTGGCGGCGATCAGGAGGAATATCTCAGATTCAATAGTTCGTAGACCATGGGATATTCTTTGTTTGTAGAGTTCAGTTATTAGGGGCATTCTATCCCATTTGGTCTTTAAAGATTGCCTCTGACCCTACCTATTATTTTGTTGTGACGTAACCCCACACCCTCTACCCCCCACCATGCACTCCAAAGTGGAATATGTAGTTCTATTCTCCCATAATCCCCAGGAGTGCTCTAAAGCCCTCCACCCCACTCAGTCGATGGGACACTTAACTGACTCCACACTACAGACATTAACGGTTTTACCCAATTGGGAAGTAGTTGAAACGTTTTTGCTTTATCGCTTTCGCTGTGAAACAATGCAGCAGTTTTACACTGGCACGATACATGGATGCCTCATACTCTGCCTACTTGATGATAGATTTGTCCTGGACATGAGAATGATCAAATCGAACATACCCAAGAATATGAAAGAACTTATTACCCAAGCACTCAAAAAAAGAAGTTCAAATACAATAATTAGAATTATCACAATCTTGGTCACTGTTGGTTCAAATGAAAGACAGAAGTCAAAGAATTTGTTTATTCAACTCGTGAAAAGGATCTTCTTAAAAAGGTCCTTATTATAATGTGCAATTTCGACCTGGTTTGCGAGTTGAAGGACGCTAAGAGCATGCACAACTGAGAAATTTTGCTCAGGATACTTATCAAGGTTTCATGCTCTCTGAACGTCTATGAACATATGCTTCAATGAAGGAATGACTTACACAGGCTGAACATGACCGTACTTATTAAATCATATTACTCGAAATTGATCATGAAATTGACTTAAACATATTATAATAAGGAACTATAAGAACATCCTTTCCACGAGTTGAATAAACATCATTTGGATCAATATTGACTTGACTACTCTACTGGCAACTGACATTGTTTCACAGACTAACGATCATCTGAGCCCTGAAGGAGTCACCACATTGTAAAGAAACACATGTTGGCTGTTTGTGTTGAATATACGCTGCGGATCAACACATTGTTTGACTTCTGTCTATCATTTGAACCAACAGTGACCAAGATAACCAAGATTGTGATCATTCAAATTATTGTATTTGGACTTTTTTTTGAGTGCTTGGATACGAAGTTCTTTCATGTTTACATGGAGGTATTTTATACCAACATATGTTAAGGTACCGATGGTAGTAGCGTGCTATTGTACCATTACAGCACCACCTATATATGTTAAAAAAATCTCATATTCCCTATACTGTGTAGATTAAGATGTGCTGTCTTCCAAACCACTACTACCGCCCTTAAATTTGATACCTAAGAATATGAGAGGTACATTAACCCTGGGGGCGCCCAGAGTCCAAAACTGTACTGCATTTTATGCAATGATTATTGGATGCTCTGACGTAAACACCTGAATGTATCTGTTCATTATATGTAAAACCTTTATAAAGAGTAAACTGTGAAAGAAAAAAAAACAATATTAGGTAGTGTGTGTGTGTGGGGGGGGGGGGTGTCTGTTATTTTTCGTGCATGTGTGTGTTTTTTTCGTGCTGATGGCACACACATAAACTGCTGCTTGGACGTATAACCGATTTCCATTGTGATGAACAAAGCACAAGTACAGACCTGCTTGGGGTTATGTGGCTATCCTGAACGCTGAAAGAGCACCAATTGCAACTTGGAGATATGCACAATTGTGATGCTGAAAGTTGACACGTCTGTTTTTGACATGCAGTTGAAACTTTGAGCAAGGTACACTTAGTGCATGTACGAAGACTAAAGTGCACAAGTAGAGCTGCAAGTCAATGTACATGTCTTTTCTTCAGAATGCTGAAATCTTGCACATAGAAACTCACTGTTTTACACATGTGCATTTTTCTGTGTTGCTAAAAGTGTACAAACAGGAGTAATTTTTTTTATTTAATTACATTTTATAAGGCGCGCAGCCACCCAGGGGGTTTCCGGCGACACGCAGAAAGAGAGAGAAAAAACTATTGGTTGAATAACCACGTTTTTAGGCCTTTGCAGAAGTTCTTATAGATGGTTTCATGCCAAGTGGCGTGGGGGTTGAATTCCACAGTGAAGGGCCCAGATAAGAAAAAGACCCGCCACCCATACACGACCGTCTGGTCCCAGGGACTGAAAATTTGGCCTGAGTGGCGGATCGGTGAAGTTGCGTTGGGAGGTAGGGATGGACTAAGGCATTCAGATACTGTGGTGCTGTGCCAGATTACATTTTATGCATATAGCACAGGGCCTTGAATTTGATGCGGTTCTCCACCCCAAGCCAGTGGAGGTCAAAGAGAGCCTGAAATGGAGGCCCTTCTAGGCATCTGGCAAAGCAGTCTGGCCGCCGAGTTCTGTACTACCTGCAGTTTTCGAACCACCTCCTTGTTGGCTCCTAAATACAGGACGTTGTCATAGTCCAGCCTAGAAATAATAAGAGCCTGGACCACTGTTCTTTGCGTGGGACCAGGCAACATCAAAGTCTTTTTTTAGCCATTTTAGGATGGTGAAGCAGATTGAGGCGACCTTGCCTGCTTGCTGCCTCATTGATAGCTGGTAGTCAATGATTACGCCTAGATTGCGGACTAGTAGCACCGGTTGCGGAAGATCACTCATTTGAGGAGGCCAGTGTTGGGGGGCCCCAAAGGGCTTTATTTTTCCCAAGAATTAAAACTTCTGTTTTTCCAACGTTAAGTTTTAGCATGTTGGCATGCATCCAACCTGCTATGTTTTGCAGCCCTACCTGGAGAGAGGATGCCTCATCGGTGGAGAGGGAGAATATTAGCTGGGTATGATCAACATACGAAAAAATAGATAACCCAGCCTCTTCAGCTATTGTGGCCAGGGGTCTGATGTAGATATTAAATAATAAAGGACTGAGTATAGAGCCCTGCGGTACTCCATAAGGAGAAGCATGGGACTTAGAATTTGATGACGTGGAAAAGACCTGAAAAGTAAGGTCTGTCAAAAAGTCAGTGAGCCATTTGAGTGCTGTCTCGACAACCCCGGAAGATTGTAAAGCTATAAGTTGGGCGGTATGTGACACAGTGTCGAAGGCAGCACTCAAGTCAAGCAGTAGGAGTGCCACAGTTTCACCCATATCAAGACGTTGACGCAAAGTTTCTGTAACTCCTAAAGAGTGGTTTCCGTAGAAAACCCAGCTCCGAAACCAGACCGAGATATATGTAAAACATTCTGGGAGTCAACAAACTGCGTCAGTTGTTGATTAATGTGTTTTTCTAAAATTTTTGAAAAAGCTGAAAGTAAAGAGATTGAGATGTATGTGTGTCGGGAGTTAAAACACCAAAATCGGTTTGGCTGCAAGACTAGGGCTAATTACTACAGAACTAAAAGCACTAGACTATATGCAACAACAACAACAACAACAAAAAAAAAAAAAAGAAGAACATAAGCTGCCCAGGATGCTCTTAAAGTCACATAGGCATTTTAGAAGCAAGCACCATCCTTGAATACATTTTTAAAGCTATTTTTCACAGAGAACGTCAAGTTCCAGAGTTTCTGTAGCAGCGGACACCTTGGGTGTGGATCTTGGTATGAAAGAAGACCACATTCAGAGACCCTCGCTCAGTGTTGGTGATTCAGGCAGCCCAATAGCAAGAGAGAGGGGGAGAATCGGACACCCTCCTGGACATCACAAATCCTTTGGAATTGGGGTACAGCCGACACCAAAGACCACAAAGGGAGAGGCGGTGTTTTGGTGGTGACAAGTAGAAGCGCTGTAGTGCACACATTTGTGACAATCTCAAAGTTTCTTGTTGTGCCATATTAAGACACTTGTGTAACACAGCGGAACATCCAAATAGAATCGCTTGACAGTTATAAGCTAAAAGGCAAGTTCGAGTGGCTACTTGAAGTAATAATTATATTAAGGCACTCTTGAATCATTAGACAAATCAAAAAATGTGTTTTGACTAAGACCACCATGGGTAAGCTTAGACTCATGAAGAGTGGGCAGTTCAAGATCTCGAAGTGGTTAGATTTTATGCAGTACTTGGGCAACCCTTATTATACCTGCAGAGATCGACAACAGTGTAAAGACTGATTTGCAGCACTGAAGTTATATCATTGTTTATTATATGGATGTCAGAAATTAACTAGTTTTACTAAGATGTCATGCGGACCTCTGTATTTCCATTTTACAGTCAGTTCAGAAGTTAAACAGGAAAGTAGATCATTAAATCATTAGCGCAGTTGGTGTCAGTCTTTAAAAAAAGCACCACAGAAAGTATAATTGGAATATTGTCTGCTTGGCTAGAGTGTATAGTTTACAATAGCCATAAGTAACATCTCGTTTGTACTTTTACGGTCTCCCGCCTGTTCCCACCCCCTCATCTAGCAACACCAATCCTCTGATCTTGTACAACGTCAGAGTTAGGGGTGCCAGAAAGGTGCCTTAATGAGCAACAAGTCAATTCTGGGGAAGACATCAGACATTCCAGTCTGCAGGTATTTGTAGAGCTCGAATCTTGTTCAAGAACAAGGGAGCACCGTACAGGATGGAGAGACCATGCAATGACAATTATTGGGGGATGGTCACGGGTAGACAATCATGTCAGGGATACCACTCCTTGAAGAGATGTGTCTGTTTTCTCAATTATTGGAGAGTTGTGACTGATCTGAGATCAGTAGGGATGCTGTTCCAGATCATGGAGTACAAACTGAGAAGGTTTGCCTTCTGTGTTTTTTGCCTTGTTGCAGCGTTTGTGGTCTAGTGTTGTCCCCCAGACCTGGCTAGTTTGCTTGTCCGGTAAGTTGGTGTCTTGAGGAGGACGTTAAAAATTATTCACCTGGGAACTTGATGAGGATGTTACAAATAATTCAGTTCATCTTGAAGATGACTCGGTTTGGAAGGGGGACCCAAGTGCAGGTCTTTTATGATGGAGGCTATGTGATTGCATTTCTGCAAGTCGTTTATCAGCTTAGGCTGTTAAATGTAGAAAACTCTTCAGGGATACAAGTGTAGTATCAGGAAGACTGCTGAGCAGCTATCCAGATGACAGAAGACTGGAGATTAATACGTTGCATTAATACACCCTATTGCAAATTGCTATTTGGAAGGGGCCTCCTAAACATGCCCCTTTCAAACAATTCAATACGTAATCGCGAATCCAAATTGTGATTTGGAAACATGTTAAAGAAATGCAATTTCATTGTAATAAATCAGAAAGGTCGCAGAAGGTCCAATTTAGCAAATCGGACAATTGGTGACTGCAAAAAGACTTAGACATCTATTAACTTATGCTCCGATCTGCAACACAGATCCAAGAGATTCCTTGTACAGGTTAAAGATAACGGGATGAATGAGGAAGCCCGAGGTTAATCTGCAGGAGTGACTGACATTGTGGAGCCCATTTGCCCATGCTGGTGCCAGTTAGTAAGTTAGGAACAGAATCATTTCAATAAAATGCCTGAAAAACAGAGTATTTTCAGAGTATTGATCAAAGCCGGGGATTTGACTGCGTCAAAAGCTGCAGAGCACTGAAGCAGGACTAGGAGGCAATGTTTATTCCTCTTGTTGAGAAGCCTTCATCAACTATTTGAAGTATGGCTGTTCATGCAACCTGGTCTGAAGCCTGATTGGTAGCCCTATATAGGATTATTCTTGATGATGAGCTCCTGCAGCTGGATTGAGACAGCATTCGCAATGTTTTTTTCTTGAGAATGGAAGGTGGGGAATAGCACAGACGGTGATACAGTGAGCTGGATCCCAGCATAGTTTCTTTAACTAGGGAAAGATCTGACAGATCCTGAGGTCATCTGGTTAAAGGAGGCATTTAGCAACGTGAAAAAGGGGGTGTTGGTCTCTCCTTGAACCAGTTGATGATGGAAGAAGGAAAGGTAGGGCCTACACAGGAGGTTGCCTTAAAGAGTTCAGGGTAGTTGAAAATCCATGTGCAAGACTGGATTGGTGGTCAGGTGATAGGGGAAAACTGAAGTGAGGGGGCCGTGGAATCGATAATGATGTTGGAACTGATTTTGTCAATCTTCTTGATGAAGAAGTGGACGATGGGGTTGCATTTGTCAAGTGAAGCAGGGACTGCAGGATCTAGGAGATAACTGGTGCTGGGTTTGACAGCCTTAAAAATAACTTTTCTCCTGCTGGTTGCTTCAGTAAGTGTGGTTTGGTAGGAAAAAGCTTCATCTCCAATGATGACGGATTGGCTATTAGAGCTGAGTGTTTTGAGTGGACAGGGTCATCCCAAAGTTTTGCTCTTCTCCGTTTCTTACTCTGTTTTTGTATGGTATATTTACTAATGTATTCAAGGGTGCGAATGGCTTCGATATGGTTGTCTGGGAAGCATTGCATTCAACATTCATTCTCACAGTATTGTACATGTTGAGCAGAGTACTGACTGTTTGCGACTGAGTGTTCTGTCATATTCTTCTTGGATTTTTTCTGGATTGATGCCTTTCATGGTGTGGAAGGATGTTGCATTTTTAAACATAGATATGCAGCCTTACTATGGAGCTGAGAGTATTCCAACACTACTGCCTATATATGGGCATGTATGCGACTTCCCTTTGAGGCTTAATGTACAATGTAGGTGTTTATCAAAATATATATTTATCATTTTCTTAGACACAGGCATACACACTAACATAGCTTTCTATTAGCTTATAGCTCACACCATATTAAATGAGTCCACTCGCCAAACAGAAGGATACATTAGTGAATCCTCTGGAGCTGTAAGCACAAAGGCACGTCTATGGAATATCTATGCATTTACATGTCCTCTCCTTTTTAATCAAAACCATGTGATGTATTTATAACAGTATGTGCCTATGTTTTAGTGTTGAAAATACATCAAACTGGTTTTCATGCTCCCAAATATAATGGTACATGGGCCACCTTTATGGGGATTATAATGCTTGTACCCTCATGCGCATGCTTGGAAAGGAATACCTACTCCATGGAATTGAGTACCTGTATAGACATGGAAGAACTCCCCCACTGGTGTCGTAAGTACACATGCCAGTATAGCTGTTTAGATACAGTTCTTTGCCATTATGCTTCATTAAAATACACATACAACTAGGTAGAAGACAATTCAATTTTTGTTTACATAAAGATACATATAAGAACACTGAGAAAAATAACAGTTACGTGGACATGGTGTGCCATATAAAAAGTAGTTAAGCAGATGGGTGAACGCAATCTATGAAGCGGTGGCCAAAACACTAACAAAACTATTCCGATACATGCATGACCTACGAATACGGCACTTAACATAAGCATGCAAACAGTGCTGCATAAACAAAAGGACTGATTGGGGGAAGGTATTAGCCTGATGGAGAGACTAGAGGTTCCTGTACAATGAGAATGTGCCAACAGGAGGATCACCAAGGGACTTGCTAGACACTTCTTATCCACAGAGTAAAAACTCTGCATTTCAGATAGAAGTACCAATACTACACAGTGTTTGCCTCATGGACTCCTCGTAATCATGAATATTCCTGCAGTAGTAAAAAGCATGGCACGACCGAGAACAGGCTACAGAGGTCAGAATCATATAATCCAGAGGAAGGAACTCTGACTACACGCAATGCTTTATACCTGCCAGCAATCTCCTGGAAGTAGTTACAAACTTTAATATAAGAATTTGCACATTTTCATGGCAGACTCAAGGTACATTTTCAAAGCTTAATAACGCATTACAACTCACCCAAATGAGGCTAGATTAAAGCGGGTTATAAACGCATTTTCTTTTAACTGCCATACTTCACAGTTGAATGGCCAATGGAGACCAAGAAAGGAAGTGCTTCAGACCGCAAACATCAATTATGGGTTTGTAAAACTCCAACTTTCCTTAAAGCAAAATTGACAGAACTTTTTGAAAAATGATTCATTATGGTCTGAATAATCAAAGGAGGTAGGTGTACCTGACTATAAAGAATCCTTTATCTCATCTCTCTCAGGTAAACACGAGAGGGGAAAGATTGTCAATGAAACTGCAAACAAGTAAAAAAAAATTAAAAAGAAACAAAATCCAATGGACTCTGAAACTGCATCTAGTCAATATGGTTTCTACGTCAGGCAGTAATCTATCTCATATTAAACAGCGCTCATTTGCCCACTAAAACAATACAGCCTCATTTGGGAAGAACGTCATCAGAGCATGGATCTCCGCCTTCCAGTTTAGGGCACAAAAGTTGACCAAAGAAGACTATTAAACTATCACTTTGGCTTTGAGGTGAGCAGTCGTATTCTAAGCAATTATCTAAAGATTAATGTTAGGCCTGAAAGCTCTAGTTGGTAAGTCTCTATTTCATATATATTGCTCCAACTATTCAGACCCAACTTGGTTTTATGAACATTTGTTCACTTATCTCTAAATATTATACTATTAAACATAAAGGGCAGAATGCAATTTTGAAGCTGAACTAAGACTCTTCACATATTAAAACAATGTTTGGCACAATGGCATCATCCTGGTGCTGGGCGATGTTGTACAGTGCCTGAACCAATGTATTTCCTCTGGACCACCTATGTATCCAGTAGGTATGGCCCAGTGCCTAGATGCTATTTCCACTGTAAATAGTAACTATTACAATCATATCTGGATTGTCTTAACCTTGCTTCTCAAGTGCTCGGATTGTATCATCCCTGAAACCTTCAGTATGGAGGGTATTACCACTGTACTGTATAGTGTTACGGATGTCATTATCTCATCACAATATTCCGCTTGGGTCTGAATGATGCCCCCCTTGAGCTCCGATGCCTTGTTGCTGCTCCTCCGTGGATCCTGTACCTGATGGTCTTCACTTATATGAGGCCAGTTCTACGTCTTATTCCCAGATGGTATTATTAACTCCTGAACTTGCCATACCGGAATAATATAATTTGGCATTTATCTTTTAAGTGGACACTGCACTCCCTGAAATGCTTGAAAACATTCAATCTTACACCAGGGCACTACACTATACTCTAAATAAAAAAAGAAATTTAAAAAAAGCTTTGGATTTAAGCGTAGCAAGCTCTCTTTCAGCCTTGGGTTGAACAGGCTTAGACTGGCAGCGCATACATCTGAAATACTTAGGGATTTGGTCGGATTACATTACTGAGACTAATGAGGCATGGGTCCTCAACAAAATCACTACTCTTCTAGACGAACAATTCTGAATTACTAACTAAGCATGTTTGTGATCAGATTTCTTTAAGAAGTTAGACCAAACTATAACAAAAAGAAAATTCCTTTCTGTGTTGTTCAATCTATTAGTGACCTATAGGCCTACACACAGGTACCAGCTATTTATGCTATGTAGTGACACAGATAATTATTTTAACACAACACTAAAATTGCTTATTCTTCTCAAAGTTTATTCTTAATAAAAAGTTGTATCAATAAAATTCCTTAATCCACATATAACAGAAAACATATTACACTTAAACATTTAGATCAGGGGTACTCATAGTACGGCCCGCGGGCCGCCAGCGGCCCGGCAAGCCTTCCTTGGCGGCCCGCGGACCTTGAGGCATGTACCAGTTTAGATAAGAAATGTTTTCCAGAGTGTCAGTAAATACCGCCGGTTGATGCAGCCTGGCCTCGGAGAGGCTCTGCTCTAGGGGAGCCGGGAGATTCCAGCTAAAGAGTGGAGCTGCAGGGGCCTCAGAAGAGGTGAAACAGAACAAAGCCTCATTAATAATTTAATGGTCTTTTAAAGACCTGTGAAGCGGCTGTGTGCACGCCAGGCTAGCTGTCTCATCCCGGGCTGCCACACAGGGAGGGAGGGGGGGGGGGGGGGGGGGGGGGGGAAATGTTGGACAATTACAGTGGCCAGGACAAACCCCGTGACTGATTGAACCGAGCCGAGCATGAACTTGAAGATCACTCCGCGCAGCTCTTGCTCCCCGAGTAGCATTTATTTTATCGACACTGAAGGGATGAAATTCTGAATCAGCCCAGCCTTATTTGGAATCTCTGCCCTCCGGATTACACCTGATCTCTGCTGCAGCGGTCCAGCCAGCTCTCGTGCACCCTCTACATTAGGGTGTCATTAATAATGTGCTGCAGATTTTAGGAAGGCTGGGGAAGGTGGTTCGATGTGTGCAGCAAATAGCTCTTGCTTTTCGTGATATTTCTAATAGAATTATTACACCTCGCCTCGACAGAGATAGGGAGACTATGATGGAGAGAGAGGGAGAGAGTCAGGTGGGGGCGAGGGAGAGAGTCATGGGAGGGAGAGAGTCATGGGAGGGAGAGACAGGGGGAGGTTGAGGGAGGGAGAGAGTCGAGGAGGGTGAGGGAGGGAAAGACAGAGGGAGGGAGCGTGAGGGGAGAGAGGGATGAATCGTGAGGGGAGGGCGAGGGAGGGAGAGAGTCAGGGGAGGGAGAGAGTCTGGGGAGGGAGAGAGTCTGGGGAGGGCGAGGGAGAGAGAGGGAGAGTCAGGGGAGGGAGGGAGAGTCAGGGAGACAGAGGGAGACGGATGGTGAGAAGGAGAGAGAGGGAGGGAGAGGGAGGGGGAGGGAGGGAGAGAGAGAGGGAGAAAGACAGACAGAGAGAGGGAGAAAGACAGACAGAGAGAGGGAGGGAGGGAGACAGAGAGAGGGAGGGAGGAAGACCGAGAGAGGGAGGAAGACCGAGAGAGGGAGGAAGACCGAGAGAGGGAGGAAGACCGAGAGAGGGAGGAAGACCGAGAGAGGGAGGAAGACCGAGAGAGGGAGGAAGACCGAGAGAGGGAGGAAGACCGAGAGAGGGAGGAAGACCGAGAGAGGGAGGAAGACCGAGAGAGGGAGGAAGACCGAGAGAGGGAGGAAGACCGAGAGAGGGAGGAAGACCGAGAGAGGGAGGAAGACCGAGAGAGGGAGGAAGACCGAGAGAGGGAGGAAGACCGAGAGGAAGGGAGACAGAGAGGGAGGGAGAGGGTGGGAGACAGAGAGAGGGAGGGAGAGAA